>NC_090447.1:1243149527-1245974527 GCF_031143425.1 Pleurodeles waltl | reverse complement strand
TGGAGGAGGGAGCTGGTGCTCAGGAAAGAATTGCAGGCATGCAAAACACAGAGCTCTGTGTGAGAAGCCAACTTGCTGTTGTTTGATGAGAAATTCACTCAGTGCAGTCTCGCCTGGGATTCCATTTGAGCCACACGATTTAAGGGGGGGGGGACTTGCTATATCTTGTGCAAGGGGAATAGTAGGGCGGGGGAGGTGGTGGCTGGAGAAGGAGAGGAGGCGGTGCCAGGAATTGGGCGGAAAGGGATGCTCTGGCAAGTTACTTGATTGGCAGCCAAGCCTACTTGGTGTTAGACGAGATATAACACATACACACTGTTTGCCTGAAATGTTGTGCCTGCAATGTGAAGCAAGCATTTGCAATGCAACAGGTCTCGCATTTGCTCAATTTAGAGCTATTAGCGTTGTAAACTCCTAACCGGACTTTTCTTGCCACACAAATTCCAAGAAAAAAAGCACAGCCCGATCGCACTATGTAAAATGCAGCACGATTGCGCTGAAATTGAAATGGAAAAACCGAGCACGATTGCGCTATGTAAACCCCAGTGCGATTGTGCTGCATGGAAAATAAAAAGATAAAGTAGTCGAGAAACCATGCTGAAAACATCGAGCCTCGAATGGTTTCAGTAGTTTACCAGTGGTGTGGTGGGCTAAACAACGGAAAAGGCATGACGTATGCATGCCTTTCACAAATGAAAGCAAGCGGATTTTAAAAGACAAGCCCACGAACCAGTGAAAGTGACTGATGTGACATGGGCGTGGTTAGAAGCCCAAAGAGAGATTACAGCATGGGACAGAGCGATTTGCGCTCACCCATAAGAAGCCTCTACCTGATTCATCTGCAAGAAAAGACGCAGAGCTTCATGTGCAGCAATGGTGATTCAATCAGGTATTATAACCCCTGCAGGCTGTGTATCGATCAGACACAGCTCGAATACATTTGGAATGCTCTGCAAATTAACATGACAATTTCCCTCAACCCACCACAAAAGATCAGTCTTTTCAAGGGAGCCTTCAAGTCTGAACTAAAACTTGTAAGAATTGCTCTGTGTGCACCAAAAACTGCACTTAGGGTCCCTTATAACCTATCACTCGTGTTCCAACATCTGCCTCATCAATGCACAGTCTCAGCCAATCAACCCGTGTCTGTGTTCCAACATCTGTCCCATCAATGCACAGTCTCAGCCAATCACCAGAGTCTGTGTTCCAACATCTGCCCTGTCAATGCACGGTCTGAGGCACCGAGAAATAAAGAACATTCCCAGGTGGCTCATAGATCCTTCGACTCCCTAGCACCGTGAAGTGTCCCCTCTGGTTAGACCACTCCAGAGTATAAAGTCTACACAGTATAAACACTGTTACTTTTGGCAAATCAAACAGATTTGTTTGTAGTCTTTGGCTAATACAGCTAGCTCGTAGTTCATGTCTCCAACAAACCAACAGACACCCGGTGCATCTCTGTGTTGGTTAATACTCACATAACCAACACTGCCTGTATGCTATAACCAGGAGCATTGGAATAATATGATTCTGTGGCCACGGTGATTTCCACATAATTATCGCTTTGCTGCATTTTCCACATCATCTGCTACGTAATTTGCAGATGAAAAAAAAAATCTTGCTTCTAGCTCAAACGAATCAAAAGTAAAAAAAATCACTACGACCACTGTTGCCACACAGAGGAAAGCCCCATGCAAAGGGTCATCTTTCAGTTGCTTATTACTGTGTTCGGATGCTGGTACTAATGAGGTTAAACCTTTGCCCAGAAAGTGTTAATATATGAAAAAATGTCCAAAAGTTTTTAAAATTATGAAGCAACACTATCACAAAATGTGCCACATTAAGGCGCATAATTTGGCTTTTCTTGCTGCATGAATTAGAGAAGCCTGTCCTATAATTTGATCCTTCATGCCGCGTAATTCCAGTGGCTCTAAGTATAACCCCAGACACACTTGTTTTGTATGGGAGCCTGAGGTAGGTTATGGGAGACAGTTTCCACAAAGCTTTTAGTGGTTTTCCTGTCATATCAATCTGACACAAGACCTACAGTGTAATAGACCGAAAAATACAAACTGCTAGAGAGAGCGCAGAGGTAATGGCCAGACAGCATTTTTCAACCAGTCAGTGAAGGCATATAATCAATATATTTCGATTTATGGACAAGAGGAAGGCAGCACACGTAGGTGTACAGCTGCAGATAAAGACATACGCTTTATCTTCAGCGGACTAGGAAAAACTACATTGGGTACCAGATGGCCCCTGTATCAATATTTTCGAAAGCCTTGGATGACATTGCTAATGTGACAAGCAAGGCAACAGCCCTTCCCCATTGTCAAGCATTGTCCTTCTCTCTGTGTCGTACACACATGAAAATGCACGGTGTATTTCATTCTGGAAGGGTGCGATAAAGGGGGAGTGGGCATTTTCTATTCATTTAGACCCTCATTAAAAAAGATAATAAGTGGGTAGTGGTCTGGGGTGATATTATTGAAACTGCAGATGGGGAAGGAAGGGCGGTGAGATGTTGTGAGAATACTTACTCCTGCACCTTGTTAATCAATTGACAACAGGGTATTGATGGAGACCAGGGTCTAGTTCCCTGCATGTGTACCCCTTGCTTTCGGTTCAACAGGGAATTTCTCTGCTCTGTGAAAACGAGTTTCTTCTGGTGATTTATGGATGAGATCAATTTGCTGTAAAAAAAAGGTACATTTTGGAGCCACAGTTTTTGAGACTCTCTACTGGCTGGGATACTGGTATTTGTTGGCATTCATGGTCTATCTACCAAGCATATTTGGATTCTGTGTTTATGGTTCTGCACAACAGAGCTTGAAGATGTTTATCTAAGGCAGGAAATAGGTCATTATCATCCTAATTTTATTTTTTGACTTGATGGTCTGGAATCTTTGGCTGTAGGCCTTGTTGCACTGCCATCTGCCGGTTTTATGTCACAATAATGATAGGACAAATATTGTCTGAAATAACTATTGTCTCTTACATATCATTTATGAAACCATCGCTCCATAGGGTGTAGACTTCCTGTTACTAACTGCAAAGGGGGCTATATTTTCGAAACCAACATTTAGGTGACAATGTTCTGGCACCTTACCTCTGTTGCTGGCTCCTGTTCTAGGTCCACTATGTTTAGGTTTCCTGTCTCTCCCAAATATAAGGGTTAGTGGTGCCCTCTCACCGACATATTTTTCCCTTCACCCTAGCAGAACATTGTCAAGTAGTAGTGAGAAAGACTATGGATTTGCAACTTGACTAGGTCCCTAACTGTACAATGATGTGTCAAAACATTATTTTTTACCCCCAATGGTGGAGCTTAACACTTAGTTGCCCCAGTAGCTTCAAAGAGAACCTGCAATGCAGTAAACCAGCTCTCTTGTGAAAATCTGACCCTTTCAAAACAGTCCAAAATACCTCAGAATATAAATACAGCATTCTAACCTGGAAACTAACTATGGTCATCATGTGTAATCCTTACCCATATGCCTTACACGTTTCAGCTAAAAATAAAAGACACTGCGCAGATCCTATCTGCCCAACGTGAAGTCCAAACCTTTTTCTTTCGGTCAAACTCGATTTTGACCCCAAATGATGGTGATGTTGCTGCATCACTGGATAAACCACTTCGGTAAAGGGACCTTAATCTAACACACGTAATGGCTGTTTAGATATATATTAGGATGCCCTTGTCATTAAAAATTCATGTTGTATAAATTATTGATTATTTTGTGCCATAGCTCGTAAAATACCATCTTATTTTTAATATCTATTAAGAAGAAATTATTTTTTTTGTTCAAACACTCCACCATCATCCTGGGTCCTTTCTGCATGAGGATACAGAAATGCTTGGTTATGTTTAAACAGACAAGTGACAAATCATATTTTACTGGTGGTAATGACTACCTTGCTGAAAACTGGAAGGTATATCTATGCAACCAATGAAACTGAAATGCATTTGGTGAGATTATGCTTATAAACTACACTTTTAAAGAGATTACAAAATTCTATCCTAATACATGCAGTCAGAATCACTGTTTGCCTGGGGTAGTATTCCATAAGACCATATGCCGATGAATCATTCTAGGAAAGGCTTGCCTGGAATTTCACACCTTGTAACACATTAGGATAACACAAGAAGGTCTATTAGGGAGTCTCAGTGTCACCTATTGTTCTCACCCGGGATAGAGAAGAGCACTGGTTCAAAGACCAATAGGTGGGGACCTCCTTCAACCATGCCTGATGAGTAGACTCCCCTCTGAAGTGCAATGGGGCGTAAAGGACCAAGAGTTCAGGATAGAAACCCAAAGAACTTAACATCTTGGAATTCAGGAAACAAAGCATGTTTATTTGTGGCTGCTTCAGAACAGCTCCCCAACAGTTTGCTGATGTAGTGGTAATAGTGGATAGGATGAGGTTAGGGAAAGCTTCTCTTTCATACAATTTAGGCTTTAAGTGGCACCGGCATTAACAACATACAACTGACATAGGTATTCAAGGTGAGCAGTAATATGCACAACTCTAGCACCAATACTGATGTAAAGTCCACCAGTCATGAGTTACCCCTACAAAAATAAGCTCTCCATTACATTAAAAAAAATATGGATAAATTATGGTGGAGGGCGGGAAAGCTTTGGAAAAAGAGTGGTGAGGAAGGATTACTGCCATTAGAATGCACTTGCTGAGAGGTGGTAACAAAAAGGCCTAACAGAAAAGATACTTCAGGAGTGACTTTGGATCACTGAAGTGTCACCTCTCTTGGTGGGCTAGGGTGCACTGCATGATATATAATGAATAACATCATTTATTTTTATGTAGTGTCTTGTTCTGGGCCAACTCTAGGCATTAAATACAGTCTTTGTGGTGTACTCAGTGTGTAATTGAATCAAAGTGCTATGTGGCGATGAGCATTGTTTTATATCCAGGCATTAATTCCAAGTTGGAGGTACGGGAGCTGGAGATGCACAAACATAAAATCTGATTGCTAGGTACATATGACACTACACTCCTTTGAACTCTAAGTCCAGACTAAGAAGATTTTTCTCTGCCTCAAAAAGACTTACCTAGTATGGTTACATTTTCCTGCAGTATATGAACTTTCAACACAGTTGCCTATTTCCCTGGATTAAGTTGACATCTTAGAAGAAATACTACAAGAAGGGAAAAACTGTCAACAGTAACGTTATCATTTTATTGGATTTAGGATATGATATATAGAATGAAAGTGTGGTGTTTTAGGTGATGCTGTCACCAGGATCTATGTGAGAATTAGGGCCTGATGTATGATGCCTTTTTACCGTCGCAAAGGGCAAAAATTGCCGTTTGCGACTGCAAAATGGCTAGGTACGATGCACCATCCCTATTTTGCGAGTCAGTATGCAGTTACTAACTCGCAAAATAGCGATTGCGACTTGCAATTAGGAAGGGGCGTTCTGCAGTGGTTTGCGACTTGCAATTAGGAAGAGGCGTTCCGCAGTGGTTTCTATGATTGTTTTGTGACCATGAATGAGGTCGCAAAACAATCCCAGTTAACACCAATTTCAAATTGGTGTTAACCCATTCGCAAATGGGAAGGGTACCCTTCCCCTTTGAGCATACATGCGAAAATATTTTTTCAGAGCAGGCAGTGGTCCCATAGACCACTGCCTTTTTGAAATGCATCCCGTTTTCCTTTCTGGAGAATAGGCTGCATTTTTTTTTTAAAACTGATTTATTGAAAAGCAGTCACAGACAAGGTGGTCTGCTGGGGAAACACCCAGAACAACGACTCCTTAACCACGAAGTCGTGGAAAACGAAAACGAAACAACGGTTTCGTTTTCCACGACTTCCTGGTTTTCGTGCCTTAACCACGCATGTGTGAACCACGTACATGCGTGGTTAAGGCACAGAAGGGAGTCGACGCGGTGAAGGAGGCGGTAAGTTGGGCTGGGACTGGGGCTGTTTTTTTGGGGGTGGGGTGGGGGCTCGGGTGATTAGGATTTCGGGAGGAGGAGGGGTCAGGGTTTAGGTTTTAGGGGTGGGTTGGGGTGCTTTAGGTTTTAGGGGTGGGGTGGGGACTCGGGGTATTTTAATTTTGGGGGAAGGGGTGGGGGCTTGGGGTGATTAGGTTTGGGGGGTCAGGGTTTAGGTTTTAGGGGTGGGTTGGGGGGTTGGAGTGCTTTAGATTTTAGGGGAGGGGGTTGAGGTTGTGGTAATTTTGGGGGTGGGTTTTGGGGTGGTGGGGGGTTGTGGTAATATTTAGGGGTGGGGGCTAGGGGGGAAGCATGCTGGAACCGTGCATGCTGATCACTAATGCCTTTACCAGGAATGCCATTACAACAAAAAATCGTTGTAAAGGCATTCGTGGTAAAGGCATTAGTGATACCAACAAGTTCGTTGTTCCGAACTCGTTGTTGAGCCATGGGTGCTTGAAGCACTCGTGGTTTCGAGATATAACCAGTCTGCTGAGCCCAGCAGGCGACTATCCCTGTGAGTGCGGCCATTTCCTAATGGGTCGCAATTTGCGATTTGCCTCATGAATATTAATGAGGCAGGTCCCTTGCGACCCATTTGGGAATCGCAAGCAGTGTGATTCACACTGTTGTACATTTTGTTTTGCGACTCGCAATTTTCGATTCGCAAACGTATTGCGAATTGCAAGTCTCAAAACAAAGCATCGTACATCTGGCCCTTAGAAACAGAGGGCAAACAACTCTCCCAAAAACCCATATGCTGTAGAAAAAGTAATGTAACAGGTGGGGCTGCATAAATACACGTTAGATGAATTACTTGATTACAAAGTAAAAATGTAATTGTTTCAGTGGCAGTGACAAAATATCTTTAAATCAGAGTGGATACATGGATTGTTTAAATAGAAAGGAGGGTTTCAAACAGCCTGTAACAAACATTGGCCATAAAAAAACACTGTCTTCTTGATGAAAATGAACCAACCATACATCAATGGTAAATACTTTTGCAAACAGAGTTATACCACCCCAGAATGTAATGAATACAAATTAAGTGATTTATTTGCTATACAATTACCATAAATGATCTAGTGATCAATGTACAGGCTAAATCTATTTGGGCTATAGATATATTTAAAAGCCTTAAGAAAATAAAGATCAGTATTAAGCATACTTCGAGGTTGTGGCAAAGACTATACAGATGTGTTGGGAACAAAGGAAGGCTACCACAAGCTGATCTCAAGTATGGCATAGTAAGACTCAGGTAGTGGCTACTTTCAATCCACCATGTAATGTGCTCTATCACCACAGTATACTGTATTGGCCGGTGTAACTTCAATGGAAGGAAGTTGCCACTTTGCCATGGGTGAATAAAATTGTTGCACCAGACCTGTTAGATTGGGTGACTTCTGAATTTAACTCCAGTCTTGCCTTTGTTATTTGTGCTTGAAAGACTCATCAATTTAGTTATCTTCTGCCATGCCATTATGTGGAGTTCAGGGCCAGCTCATTCCTTTCTTATTTGTTGCCCCAGTGTATTATACACAGAAATCACACCTGTGCAGCACGAAATGGTCTGGAGGAGAAATCTCTGCTTTTTTAGCTTTCACCATTTGTATTGTCCTTTTCAATGTACACAGTGCTTCAATAAAAGAAATGAAACAAAGTGGCACCTCTAAGGATGCAATTATAACAAAGGATCTTATGAACAACTGAAAACCACCTTCTACCGCAACACTTTACAGTCCAGAAAACAAGATTCAGAATGCAAGTGACTTAATCATAGTGGCTAATGGGGAGAACAGGGGCCACCCTTTTTATCACCTCACATCTTGATAAAATGGAACTAGAATGAACAACTTGATCCGAGTCGCTAATGGAGGGAACAGAGGCTACCCCTTTCATCAATTCCCAGACGGATAAATGGGAACTAGAGTGAAGGGTGTGATCATGGTGCCCAACAGAGGAAACAATGGCCAGCCTCTCCATCGTATCAGCTCATGAGAACCTGGAGCTAGAATGAACGCCTTGACCATGGTGGTCAAATGAAGGAATAGAGGCCACCCTCTTCATCGTCACCCATCCACATAAACTCCATCCACATAAACTGAGATTAAAATGAAGGGCTCGACCATGGGGCCAATGAAGGGAATGGGGGCCAGTTTTGTCAACATAACACAGCCAAATAAAGTGGGGAAAAATGACCGGTTTCATCATGAGGGCTAAACGGAGGGAAAAGAGGATAACTTCTTCATCTTACCCAGTCAGATAAATGGAAGCATGAAAAAACAGCTTGGTCAAGATGGACAATGAAGGGAAAGAGGGCAGCCCTCTTCGTCACCTGCCTGTGTGATTAACTAGGATTCAAATGAAGGGTTTACTCATGGTGGCCAACAGAGTTCTAATTGGAACTAGAATGAATAGTTCGATCATGGTGGTCACGAGGGAAGGTTTGACCCTCTTCATCATATCCTAGTTTGATTAGCTGAAGCAAAAATGTGACTTTTGTTTTTAGCTGTGAAAGAAGAGGTCTTGTGATGTGCCACTATTCCCTCCCCTCTTTTTCTATAATAAATATTCTATAACATGTCACCACTTCCCAAATAGTAAAATGAAACTACAAGTCACTAAGTCCAACGCAGGATTAACCATACTAAACAACCAATACTTAACTACCCTGGCCGATTTAGCAATCATACCTAGTTCTGTGTTTGTACTGTAATAAGGGGGTCGTTCTTCCCTTAAAAGGACTGTTTGTATTTATGGCCAGAACAAACATCATTAAACACAGCAGTTGGAAACAATATCCGGCAATGGAAACATTTTAAAGATGTTTTTTATGTGAATCAGTCGACTTCTTAGCAACAGTGTGAGGTTCAAGCCACTGCTGCGTCACTTGGCAGACAAAGGTTTCTTGGCAGGACACATTCCTCTTTTTATTTTTGCTTTCCAATCAGCACTAGATAAAAGTTAATTAATTATGGTCTTGTAAAAGGAGAATCACTTAGGGCAAAAGTAGCTTCTGACGGATTCATCTTACAAATAAAGATTGGACTATTACCTTTTATCTCTGAAAGGAAGGAGGTCCTCTGGTTTGGAATTACAACAGATGTTCCCACATCAGTCAAATTAAAGCGAGCTTGACAAATGACCTGTGGGACTTACTGTTACCAGCTGCAGAAGTACCCAAATGAACATCACAAAAACTAATCATTAACACGGGGGCACAAATGTGGATGTAAATTGAATGTTCTTCCTATGGAGGAGGTGAAAATTCAACACGTGTAGGTAAATAGATGATTCTCTGAACAGTTCTATTTGTTCACACGAGACCCTGTGTGTTATTTTATAGTTTGACACTTTCGGCACATATTCCAGCTGGTGGGAAGTTTGTACTTCCACGGGTACCGTGGGGAGGAGGTGCCACAGCATTACATTTCCCACGCACCCCAAAATCCTCACATTAGGATATCCACATGGTACATTTTAGACTGCACGGTCTGTTTTTCCTGATATTTGGAGTTGCTTAACTTCGGTTTGTCTGTCTGTTCATTGGAAGGTTTGTAAGGTGTGAAGGAACAGAGCTTATGGTGTGATGTCATGTATGGTGCTTGGGAAGAGATTATGCTGCTCGTATAGTGCTGAGGTGGTGCCTTTTTTCTACATGGAGCTTAAGTGTGAAGCACACCAAAGACTCAGGACCTCATTATGAGCCTGGCAGGCGGCAGAGGCTGCCTGCCAAACTCTTTGAGCTGGAAAACTGCCCCTCCAGTTTTCCGCCCGCTGGCCCTATCACGAGTTTCCCGCTGGCCCAGCGGGAAACAGGCCACAACATTGATGCTGGCTCTTAATCAGGCAGTGAAAAGCGTGACAGGGCTGTCCATGGGGGCCTCTGCACTGCCCATGCCAAGTGCATGGGCAGTGCAGGGAACCCTTGGGGCCATTGGCACCTCATCTCCGCCAGCATTTGCATGGCGGTGGAACCAACCTGGCAAAATCTGGCGGAGAAGGGACTCGTAATCCCCAGGGCAGCACTGCTTGCAGCGCTGCCCTGGAGGATTAAGACCACCGGCACCGCCAGGTTGTCGACCGATGGAAACCTGGAGGTGCCAGCGGTTGGAAAATGGTGGCTCCACCACGGTCATAATGTGGAGGCTGGACCGCTGTAAGTCTGGCGGTCCCAGGACCCATAATAAGGGCCTCGGTGTTGTCTCTGTTCTATAAAACATAGGGCCAGATATACTAAAAACCCAGTGGCAAAAAGAGGCTGCAAATATTAATTAGGTAGGTCACAAACTACGACCTACTACGATTGGCAGCAATTACTGGAAAAGTGGCCTACTGCCTACTCCCTCGGAAGCTGCCACCCCGATTCTGAAAAGAGAGATGGTCCAAAGGGGACAGCTTTCTAAGTCAGTTACCACCTAAACTTGGGGGTCAGTAACTGATCAATGGTTTACAACTGAAATTCCGGTTTTGAGCTACTGCTGCATATGGTACTGAATTGCAATTTGGGATGGACACCCATAACTTGTCACTTCCAAATTGCAATTCAATATCCATTTCTAAACCTATGTAAAGAAACTGTAAAACTTTACCACCTCCTAAAACAGATTTAGTACATAGATAATACGTTTTTAGAAGCCTGAAAACCTCTGATTTTGTGAATTTGAGGATTAGAGACTTCTAAAAACTTTAGAACATCTGGCCTGTTATTATGTCCCAATACAATGACCTGTAAAGGATTAAATTTGGCGTAAGTCGTGACTGGACTCCAAGATCTTTAGGTCACTCAAAAATCAGCACATAAAAGTCACATAAGAGTCTGCAGTAGACACACAAACAACTGAGCCACCTTACCAGCTGAGGGGCTTCAAAATGTGCAAAAAGCGATATCTGTGAATGGAATTGACACATAGGATTCTTGTATTCAGGATCTAGGGACATCTAGGCCAGCAGCTGCAACTTATCAGTACAAAACGTCCACCAGTATAGTGGATTTTCAAGTCATATATTTTGTTTTAGAGGAAAGAACATGGGTGCTTCCAATGAATAGACAGGGGATGGCTATTAGTATTGTGAAGAATACCAACAAAATCACATCTTTTGGGGTATTAAAAACCATTTGCAATGCTTTCCCAATTTGGACACTTACTTCTGGTGCCAACAAAATACAGGAGCAGGTGTGCAAATTAGATATGAACATTAATCAATTGTCCCTATAGGATGTAGTGCGGTTGAGGATGGGATTTCTTCGTATAAAAATATTTTGCATATAAAGAAAGGAAGTGTTTAACTTGGCAATACCTACTTTTAGAGGCCATCCGCTCTTTGGACAGTCAGCAGGAGTAAGCATAGTGAATAGTGACGTGTAGATTTCCAAGGGTTTTGAAAGAAAGAAAATACATGCTTTTCTACACTTTGAAAATTATTTTGATATGTAACTAAAGGAAGGAAAAGAAGCAAGCCCATGGGCATTTCTATGGTACTTACCGGTGCAGATCGCCTGTATTCCAGTAACTAGATGAACTGCATAAATATTTTAAGGGAGGTACAGCACCCACTGTTTTGTCAATGTTCACAATGCAGTGCATTTAAAGTGCACTGTTCATGTGTTAGGTCATTATTTTAAATGTCAGGGCGCTGTGTTAAGGTTGTATTGCACATTAACATCAGAATTTCAGAACATGTTGTTTTTCTTCTAAGTTTAGCATTATCTTGTTATTTATTAGAAACTGTAACCCAAACCTCCATTTAAAGTGCATTCACAGTTCATTTCAGAGAAGACGTCTGTAATTAAGGGAACAGCTTTGACCCATTCGGAGATGTCAAGCTAAAATATAATACTGCACCAAATAAAGTTTAAAAAAACAAACTCAAATTCATTAAGCTCTTCCGCAGTGATCTGCCAGAAGACTGTGATCTTAACAATCCTTTGGATATCATGCACATGCAGTGCTTAATCTGTAAAATAAAACCGGGCCCCAAATTATTATCGTAAACCTCCTGCCAAAGCAAATCTTTAGGGTTTCTAACTTTCAACCTAACTCAAACCTCTTTCTTCCAAACTCTACACTCTCTGATCTTTATCTCTGTCTTGCAGGTTGTTTTCATCCCTGCACTCTTCCTTTAACACTATATTTCATGTCTTTCTCTTTCTCCTTCTTTCCCCCTTTTCTGACCCTTTCTCTTTTGTTCTGAGTATGTGTCTGGTGATGATAAATATGTCCCGCATCCCAAATGTGAGTATGGGTGGGCCCATCCTGCAACCACCAGCTCAAATTAAACACTGTGTGCATGCACCCAAATGCACACACACCTCTGCAACCACAATGTGGGCGCAAATGCATAGACACAAACACATGCTTCTTTAAACCTCAGTGATTGATACCTAGCCGGGCCAACCTCTAGGGCACACCAAAGACTGCTGGCATAAGTTAACAGTCACAGCAAAAGCAATACGCATGGCCTTTGTGTGTTTTTCTATTGCAAGCAAATGCCACAAAATGAAAAAGAAAAAATGTTTCTGCCTAAATATAGAAATAACATTGTTAAATTAAAAAACATGTTCCTACATATAATTTTAATAGAACAGTATGTGTGCTTTCTACCAGGCAGGTGTATTAAGAACAGGTATAGAAACCATTCTACATTTTAATGCATATCAAATGAAAATATTAGTCTTCCTGGTGCACAGAAAAGGCACTTTTCTTTTGGATTACTGTAATCTGAAGACACAGGGCCTCATTATGAGGCTGGCAATCTTGAGATCGCCAGCCTGGTGGTGGTGGTCAGGACTGCCACTGCTGTGGCGGTCGGACCTCTACATTAAGACCTTAGTGGTCAGACCACCAGGGTTCTGCTGTCTCCATCAGGATCACTGATCCTGCTGGATTGACGGCGGGTGGGGATCGCAATCAGCCAGGGTGGTACTGCATGCAGCGCTGCTCTGCTGATTACGACCTCGTTTTCCGCCAGCCTTTTCATGGAGGTACCACCGCCATGAAAAGACTGGTGGAGAACAGGTGCAGGGGGCCACAGGGAGGCCCCGGCAATGCCCATGCACTTGGCATGAGCAGTGCAGGGGTCCCCCTACCGAGCACCTTTGCAATGTTCACTGTCTGCTGTGCAGACAGTGAACATTGCGAGGATGCTGGTGCACCCTGCAGGCAACAGCATTGCCGTCGGCTCGATTTCAAGCCAGAAACAATGCTGCTGCCAGTTTCCCACTAGGCTGATGAGCTGAAACTGTCAGCCTAGCGGGAAACTCATAATGGGTCAGGTGGGGAGGTCGCTATTGTGGCAGCAACTTCCCCATCGGAGGTCCGGTGGGCGGGTCTTACCATCTGCCAAACTCCAAATGAGGCCCGTAGTTTAAGTATGCAGGAATGACCGAACAAACTGACGAACAGAAAGAAAAACCACTGGAAAAGTAAAGTATTGCACCCTCTGACCCCTCTCTCTCAGTTTTGGCACTAAAACATGCTTATTTTAAGGCATGTGTGATCTGGAAAAATGCCTTCACTCACAGTACAAGACAGCCAGTGGCTTAAGCGGGCTAATTAATTGCCACACACTGTATGCTATGATGGGCAAAGACAAAATCTGAATGACAGCCGAACAGACCAATCAATGAAGATTGCCCAACCCAAACCCCTCTATGTATCTATTTTCTTATTTATGATTTTAGTTGATTATGCATGGTCGGTGAGATATCAGAAATAGAAATATAGCATTCCACCGCAACTATCAACAATCTGCAGCAGCCCTCTACAAGAGGCATAACGGCCAACATACAGTTTAGTTAAGAAACTAAAATTTAAAAGGCTCAGACTGCACAGAAGGAAAGATATGGCTACTATAGAGCACATTAGGAGCGAGAAGGGCCCCAGTTGAGATTCTCAGCAGAACCCAAAACCCAGGTTAAATGATACTGTAAACTGTACCAAGCGCCAGTGCAGTTCTTAAGGGCCATCTTCTAGTTCCATGCTTCTGAGCATGATACACAGGCTCCAAGGCCTCAATGGGGATCAGCCCCATACTCTCACAGACACACATTCTGTCCACTACCCCTACACACTTTTTGACTGGATGTAAAGTTTAAGAGAGGGAGGAGTCATCTACGTGTTCGGATAGGATGGTGGCCTGCCAGTATTAAAGAAAGACAGCTGCATCAATATATTTCTTAGCAAAGCAGTTGACACTGTGATAATACCTCTGTCAAAGAATTGGTTGAGAAAAGCTGTAACCTTTTTGAAGAAATGTACTCTGCATCTGTTATTCCACCATTAGTTTTATCCATAAAGAATAAAGTGTTAACACATTTCACTTTAGCAATCACATTTGTTTGCCTTATCTCTTTCCCAAATCATGCTTTTTCTGATGAAGTGAGGAATACATTTTAAAATAGACTACCATCTCGGAATATTGGAACTGATCTATTACACTACTACTCCAATGCAGCGCTCAAGGACTCTATTTACTTCTGGGGTGATAAAATGCCGTTCGATCAATAAATATAACAATAGATTGGTAATAGAGAATTTTCAGATTTTTTTCACTAAGGGGTTTTGAGTGACATCAAATAGACAACAAGGATGAAGCTCGAGTTGTCTACGACGTCACTCAGAATCCTGAGGTGAAAACATCAACATTCACTTTTAATCCATCTATAATTTTATGTTATGTAGAGCCCCAAATCATTTATTTCTGTTTCCAACTGCTACTTAAAGGCAGAGAAGTAACGGTGGATAGCGGGGGCATGCATAATACGTTTTTTCAACTGTTGCTATGCCATAGCAATGAGTTACCAGATTTAAAATTTTGTGTAAACAATAGAGGAATCCTATGGAAGAGATACGTAATAATGTGAATCCACAGCTGACAGATAAGACTACATATTCCCAGGGGTGTAGCTTCAGACGGGGTGTGTGGGGTGTTACACCCCCCTAACAAATGTATTTTGTGATAAATAGTTGGGTGCAGGTGCTTTCAGTCGGGTATGGTGATATGTCTGTCAGATTTCACCAGGAATTTTTACACACACAGACAACATACACTCTCTCTTTCAAACAACTTCAAACATGTTGGTTATTTCATTAAATAATGCATTTTCTCTCACTTACCACCCCTACCAATACCCATTCCTCTCCTTTTCCACTGCCCCTTAAGCCCCTCCTGTGGACCCGAATGTGGTATAATGCATTCAGACATTATGGGGGTCATTCCGACCCCGGCGGGCGGCGCGCGCTGCCCGCCGGGCGGAAACCGCCCAAACACCGCACCGCGGTCAAATGCCCGCCGCGGTGATTCTAACTTTCCCGCTGGGCCGGCGGGCGATCTCAAGAAAATCGCCCGCCGGCCCAGCGGGAAAGCCCCTGCAAAGAGGAAGCCGGCTCCGAATGGAGCCGGCGGTTTTGCAGGGGTGCGACGGGTGCAGTTGCACCCGTCGCGATTTTCAGTGTCCGCAAAGCAGACACTGAAAATCATTATGGGGCCCTGTTAGGGGGCCCCTGCACTGCCCATGCCAGTGCCCATGTCAGTGGCATGGGCAGTGCAGGGGCCCCCAGGGGCCCACGACACACGTTCCCGCCAGCCTCTTCCTGGCGGTGTAAACCGCCAGGAACAGGCTGGCGGGAAGGGGGTCGGAATCCCCATGGAGGATTCCCTGGGCCAGGGGTAAACCGGCGGGAAACCGCTGGTTGCCCTTTTCTGACCGCGCTTTACCGCCGCGGTCAGAATTGCCCATGAAGCACCGCCAGCCTGTTGGCAGTGCTTCCGCAGCCCTCTGCCCTGGCGGTTTCAAACCGCCAGGGTCAGAATGAGGGCCTATGTGCCAGTGTGATTGTTGGGAAATCTAAAACTAACACGCCTCCAATCTGAGCAAACTACGCCCCTGCATATTCCTGAGGACTACCTTTTCTACTCTCTTCATGACTACTATGCCAGGTTTTGCCAAGGAAAAACAGAAAGAGAGTGGCTGAACATCAGCTCAGTTCCTCCCTTCCTATATGCGAATGAGCTTTCAGGGGCCTTTCGTGAAATAAAAAATCTTGCCTAGAAGGAGCCAACACTGGGTACATTATTCTCTGCTTTTAACTGCTCTATAGACATGTTTGCCAAAACAGTTACAATAGACCCTGAGGAAGTATTTTTAGAGAGGAGAGATCCTTGTGAAAACTTTCTCCATTGAGGCACCAGAATTGTTCTGTACTGCATGTTTACACAGACTTAGATGGTAAAATCACATTGTGGGGGTCATGTTCTTTTTGTTTACATTTTGTACTTATATAAATGTAATAATTAGGGGTTGAAACACATTTGAAGTATTCTGGCCTGTTCATCATTTCGAAAAGTTATGTGAAGTTTCCTGGAAATGTAACACATCAAGGGAGAAAGATGTTTAGGAATTAAAAAATACCTTAGGGGACTGATATCGAGGTCTAGCACAAGTTATGAACTGTGAAGTCGAGGGGAGTGCTTGTGTCAGCCTTTATCAGCCTTTATCAATAGTCACAATACAAAACAATTACATGCCCCATATTGCAGCAACCTAGAAGGAGAGTCTGGTCCTTCCAGCCTTCAAGTTGCTGTGAACAGGCAGCCAGAGCCTACACTCAGCTGACACATTGCACTGAGCTCCTTGTAAACAGGAAGTTAGAGTCATGCAACCAGCTCCCAAGAGTAACTGTGCTAAGAATTTCTATTAAAAAAGACTTGCAGTGCCAAGCAGTGATAGCAAACAATAAGACCCAGGGCTAGGGGACGGTGCTGCTGTGTGTCTGCTGAGAGCTCACTCTCGTTCAATTGGTTCTTTGAAGGAGGGCGAAGCAAGACCCAGTGTTTAGAGTAATGTTCTGAGTTTGTTTCATTGTTTTGGACACTTATTGAATCAAAAGCAGTGCTGTCCCACTGAAGCGGTTGGTAAACCCCGTTACGTAGTCAAGTAAAATGAGCACAGAGGTAGTGTGGCAAAATAATTAGGAACCCTATTTATAATCTTGGAGTCAGTCATTAATACATGTTTATTTCCTCAAAGAAGAAGGTTGCCATCTCATATGATATTTCCTTCTTACCAGATACCCTTTGTTAAATTGGTATCAGGGGTAAAAAAAAAGTCACATTGGTATGCTAAAATGTTATAGTACAAGACATTCGATTTAAATGATGACTTCCAGCAAAAATAGGCAGCAAAGCTACCCAGGGATCCATGTGCAGATTGTATGCATCTAGCCCTTCGCAGTATTCTAATGATATGATCGGTCAAGTAGACAGAGCAGGCATGTAGGGACGGGGAGTTACATACTTACGTGGCGGTGCAGACTGTGCAGTACATACAAGCACCACCAGTGGTGGTCTGATGCACAGTTTATGTGGTGCCCACAAAAACACAATGGCACTAAATAATGATAGATTTGCAGCTTAGTATTTCAATATTTTGGCTTTTGCCTCACAAAATGGGGGGTTTTGAATGAGTTAAATTTTAGAAGCCGAATGGGGACATCTTTGCATATAACATAAGTCACTGCATAAATCTGAACAGTGGTTCTAAAGGCAAAAACTATACAATTTAATCTCTAATATAGAGAGTTTGATCTTTGTACCAGTTGGGGACCAATCCAGCCATCTGAAATTGTTCAGTACCAACCTCATATTGCACACAGCGATTGAGTCCAACACTCTACACTGACGTTTCAGGGTTCACACCACGTGAAATTACTCACTTTAGGCAATCTCCACAAATAGACCCTAAATGTTATTGAATTTTCTGTTTAGTCCGAAGTAAACGCCCCTATTGTGTGCTAAGTTTCACATGAACCTCGTATCTCCATCACAGCAAATCATGTATGTGCCTTTAAGAACTTTGGGGGTTATTCCAACTTTGGAGGAAGTGGTAATCCGTCCCAAAAGTGACGGTAAAGTGACGGATATACCACCAGCCGTATTACGAGTCCATTATATCCTATGGAACTCGTAATACGGCTGGTGGTAAATCCGTCACATTTGGGACGGATTACCACCTCCTCCAAAGTTGGAATAACCCCCTTTATCTGGTGTTCCCTCAGGGCTGCTCTGGCAGCTGGACGAGTTGAGCAGCCCTCAGGCCATCCTTTGAAAGGCACCTACTGTTTCCCGCCTATCGGCGTGAGGCCTTGACTGTATTTTGTATTGTCAGTCTTGCCTATGATGTGATTTTCAGATGTCACTGCCCTATGTGGTATTTGTTTAGATTTGCCAAAGGCGACTACATGACAGGCTCACACTTACCAATATTTCACGCAACACAATGCAGCAAGCCACATTGCTGCGGTGCGTGAAAGGAAGAGGCATACATGTGCTGTATTTAGCATTATATGGCACATTCCTACTCTCTGCCTGTGCTGGTGCACAAACTGTTGCCTAGTGCCAATGCAGCGCCAACTACTGTCTTGTGCCAAGCGCCTATCACCAAGATAGGTAGGATTGTTTTTGTGCTTTGTGCAGGAAGGGGCACCTGCCTGCATAAACCAATCGCCAGAGGCATTTTCCTCTTTTTAAGAGGAAACAACAAGGAGAAATAAAGATATTTCTCCTTGTTGCGCCTCTGGTGGGGAGGCGTAAATTTCAGATGCATGCCCAGGTCTACCAGAGTTAGTAAATCTACGACTGCGTCAGAATGCATCGGTGGATGCATAAGAACACCCAGGCTCCTCCCATGACACACCTCACTGCCACAGAGTAATGGAAGGCAGCAGTTTGCGCTGCTTTGCGTTCAAGATTTATCAAGACACGGAGGGCACGATGCCAGGGCGACGCAAACCCTTGATAAATATGGGCCTTAGTAAGTACACGGTGAAGAAACCAACAGGGCACTGTGGTAAACACACTTCTCCCTATGTGCTATGGTTACTTCAGAGCATTCACACACAGCATGTTTCTTCCCACAACCAGTCCTTGAAAGAGCTGTAGGGTTGTTTATGACCAGGTCACATTTCAAGGATGCTTTCAAGTTTGAAAATATTTACTTAAGACCCTCATCATTTGTCACCTATCTATTAAATGAACCTTCATGCAAAGCTCAACAAAGTACTAACTGCCAGGCAGATTACTGATAGCAGCAGCTCAGAGACACAAACTAAAGTAGATAACAAAACGTGATGAAACGTTATTAACTCCCAAGAGGGTGGCGGTGTTTTCCGAATGTTGCACAGCATGAATTGTAAGTCAGAATATGTGTGCTTTAATATTGTTTGACATAAGCATTATGTTCCAAATGTTGTTTATAAAAATATCACCCCATTGGGAATATAATTTATATTATTAACACCAGTGAGGCAATATGTTTGTAAACAATGTTTAGAGCAGAACTTATTTGGCAGAAAATATTGTGACAGCGAACTTCTGGAACCACAACATGAGGATGAGTTGAAAACACATGGAGCACAGTACAAACAAGACAAAACACTGAGGGATCACTCTGCACTGTCGCTCAAGCATGGAACAGTTCTTTTTGTTTTACTGATCTAGTGATCTAATACCACCGTTAGTGCATTTGTGCCTGCTTGGACACATGGCCTGATGTAAAGTGAGGCTGAAAAGGTGTTCATAGCAATGGAGACACAGTAACAATTCTACCATCCTGAAGCCTCATCTAGAGTCAGGCAGACCTTCAGTATGTCAGTGACGGAGACTACTCCATCTCTGCTGCTGACATACACCTCAAAAGGACCAACGTAGTAAAGGTTTTTCCATTTGTCTGCCACCTTGTTTAGAGTGGATGAACAAATGGCACGTTTTTAAGTTCGCACACCGCCATCCAAACCATGGTGGTAAGCGACAGTCAAATCATTTTAAAGACACCCACACCACGGGAGAAAAAGTTCCATGATGTGGTGAGGGGGTGGGGTCATTGTTTTGTTTTTTTGTTATCGAAGAGTATATCCTGATTTGGGATTTTTATTGTTTGGGAAAAAAAAAAGATATTGAAAGTGTACAATATGGATCCAAGATGTTAATGGAGCCTTTTAGCCCACCTTCAATGTAAGCGATGCGGCTAGACAATGATGAGAAGTGTGGTAAAAAAAGACAGGTCAGGCAAAAACAGCTGTGAAATAGGGAGAAAGGTAGAGAGGGGGGATGAAGAGGAGAAAGAGGGGCAGATGGGAACTCAAAAGGCGAGTGGAGGCTGATACAGACTGTGAAGTGGAGACAGAGAGGTGAAATAGAGCAGTATATCAGAAGAAAGGGGTTGAGAGAGGGGAGCGGTAGAGGAGGTACGATGAAATAGAGGATACACAGAAAGAGAGAGGTGGACAGTAAGATAGTTAAGCTATAGGCAAAAAAGTTAGAAAGGTGGGATAGAGAGCTGAGGTAGCAAATGAATAGCGAGGGACGTTGAGCGGCTAGGTAATGAGTGAGTGAAAGACTAGGAGGTAGGATAGAGAGTGATTTGATAATGAGAAAAATGTGAACTAGAGAAAGGTAGAGAGAAAAGTTGAGGTGAGCTAGAGAGTGGTGAAGTACATACAGAGGAGGTTGAGCGATAGACCAGTGAGGGGTAGAGAGAAAGAGAGAGAGACAGCGGTGAGATGAAGAGAGGTCCAGGCATGGGAAAGGGCAGTATGGTGCAGAGAGAATGTTAGGTAGAGAAAGTGGTTAAAATGGTTTAGATAAACAGACAGTTCTGGAGAGAAAGAGATGAAGTCATAGAGGTGAAAATGAGAAAATAGCGATAGAGAGATAGGGGCAGGAACACAGAGCTGTGCAGAGAGAGAGAGAGAGAGAGAGACATATAGAAATGAATAGGGTGCAGTATAAGAGGTGAGTTGAAGTAAGGAGAGAAGCATGAGAGAGAAACATAGGTTGGGTAGAGAAAGACGTAGATGTTGGTAGAGAGAAGTGGTAAGAGAGAGTGGGGTAGACAGAGGTGTGATGTAGAGGGAAGGGTGGGCATTTAGTGATTGGTGAAACAGGGAGAGATAAAATACGAGAAGACAGAGATACAGAGCATGATGAAGTAGAGAAAGGTGATTCAGAAAGAAAGGATAATAGTAAAAACACAAGAGACAGACACGGCAGGGCAAGGGTATGCTAGAGGGGTAGATAACAGGTTAGTGAGAAGTAAAAAGGAATAAGTGAGGTGGGAAGAGAGAAATGATAGCACGAGGGACAGATAAGGTGGAGAAAGAGGGACAGAGAGGTGTAGAGAAAAGTGAGGGGAGGATAATAGAGAGACAGAGAATCTGAGGAAGATGTAGGAAGACAGAAGGAGAGACGTTCAGTAAGCGAAAGAGAGAGGACAAATAGAGCATTCTATGTTTTCTGATATCTTTACTAAAGGGTCTCTTGGAAAGTAGGGGCCCTGGGCAATCTCCCACTTTGCCCATGCCTTAAAATAGCTGTGGAATGAGTCACACAACACAAACAATACATGATCTATGTTGTGCCGTGCCGTGTTTGCAATACTGTTCTAGTCGATCACTACAGTTATATTCATCTGATGATACAACACTGGGTGTCATTATTGTGGTGAGATTATGGACAGAGACACGGAATAGCAAAACAGGTGGCTAATCGGCTGAAGTAAAGAATCAAACCAGGAGAAAGAAAATGTCATCTAAAAGTTGACACAGAGATACCCCTCTAGGTTCCAGGCATGTTGAGTGGCATAGCAAGGGTGCAATGGGCCCTAATGCAAGGAAGGAAACTAGCTGTGCACCCACACTCCACTTTAGGTAAGAACCGACTACCATAAATGGGGGCAGACATCACCTCAACCCCTGGCTTTCGGTGCCATTACACATGCTGCGCCAATGATAGATACTCCCCCGGTGTCCCAGATGGCAATGAAATGCTGAGAAGGATTGAGTGGGGTCCAAAAATATGAAATGGAAGTTAGTTTTTCCAAAGAGAGATGATTTCAAACCCTGGATCCGCCACTCATACTAGTTGATAGGCAACATTGAGGGGCAGGGCTAACAACCAGTGCTGGAACTGGACTGAAACCAGTACTGGAAATGGAAAACATTTATTCTGGGTTCACATAAATTGTGGGTCAGTGGTTGGCAGCAGAAAACGGGTGCAGTCATCTTACACATCTATTTTGTAAACATCTCTGCGTCAAATAAACTGGCAACAAGGGCAAATGTATTCCTTAACTAGTCACAAATAGACTGTGTTGTAAAATGTCATAAGGGTTAAGGAACACATATTTGTGTACCCACCAAGTACTGGGGAACAACAACAGTAAGAGAACTTTGGTGTTAATGCAATTGCTAGAGGAATCTGCATGCAAACTATTCACAGATTCGACTCTTCAAAATAGCGTGGGGCAAACGTCACTGGTACAAACCAGACAGGTAACATACAGATTAAATATATGTATTTTCTGTAGATAGCACAGTGGATTGCTACTTTGGTTACCTGCAGGTCATATAATCTGTGTAATATAGCTCATTGAGTTATGATAAACATGAAAGAGGCATGCAAGCAGGAAGGCATATCGGTAGATCGTTACTGTTTTGTTAATCGATCTTTTGTTTTTCGAAGGTTTTGAAAACGAGTTTTTAAGACATTAATATATATATATATATATATATATATATATATATATATGTATTTCACTTGTGCTCTCGCCATGCAGTTTTCTTATCAAAAATGGAATGGAATATGTCCGGTAATTAGCTGTACATGGCAAGGGTGCAAGTGATAGTTACCTTAGGGCACGAGTTATAGTTACCTGAAATAACTAGCTGCATTTCTCTGTTTTTGCGTGTGTAAATTCTGAGCCTAACTGTAACATCCTTGTAACCTTTGTTTTTTTCAGTGAATTTTTATGTTTTTAATGCCTGCTGCCAGGCCCTGCGCCCAAACCCCCACGTACTGACAATCCCAAGGCCGTGCGCCACAGGCAGGCTCGACCCCGCACCCAAACCCCACACTCTGCCAACCCCACGCCTCACACTACCTTTGACCATGCAGTAGGGAGGTTGGGCACAGTCCTGAGCCCAACCCTCCATGTGCTACCAAGGCCATGCCGGGTTGGTTGAGTGTTTGTAATTTTTTTTGTTTTATTGGGCTCTGGATCCACTCCAGATTCACTGTTCCAGAGCGCTTCTGCGGTTCTGCTGTGGATTTCCATGGGGGGGGTCACACTGAGCCCTGCGGCGGATGCGCAAATCCTAGAAACAGGCGGAAAAAAAATGTGACTCCCTCCATCTGACCTCTACAGTCCTTCAAACAAATATCCTATCATGAATTTATGGATTTGGTCAAAGCAAGCAGACCTTCTGGTTGCCCTTCTAACCCTTGCCCACCACAAATCTTCAAGAACATTCTTCTATCTACTTCTGCTGCCACACCTGTAAGAAGAATCATCAACAACTCTTTAACTTCAGGAACTTTTCCTGTAGACCTGAAAAAGGCATACATACAACCTTTATTAAAGAAAACAAACCTAGACCCGCAAGACCCCAACAACTACAGACCAATCACAAATGGACCTTTCCTGGGCAAATTGATAGAAAGAGCAGCATTCGCCCAGATGTCACAATTCATTGAAGACAATTCTATACTTTCAGACTTCCAAACTGGATTCCGCCCAGGAAGAAGCACTGAGTCGGCACTCATAGCAATCTGGGATGATCTTAAAAACACAGTCGACCGAAATGGAGTTGCTGCACTACTTCTCTTGGACCTCTCAGCTGCCTTTGATACGGTTGACCATGACACCCTAACTCAAAGACTCCACGAAGCCGGCATACAAGGGATTGCTCTTGACTGGATTACTTCCTATCTTCAAAAAAGATCGAATATCATCCACTCGCCCCCCTTCTCGTCGGAACCCTACCTCACAAAAGCAGGGGTCCCCCAAGGGTCAATCATCTCACCTTTGCTTTTCAACATCTACATGATATCTTTACCAGAACTGATCAATGATTTCCATCTCACATGCTACAACTATGCAGATGACACACAAATACTACTTAAATTAGAATGCCCCAAAAACATTGAAAACTCACAAATCTTCAGTTGCCTCAGAGCCGTTGATCAGTGGATGACCTGGAGCCATCTCAAACTAAATACCTCCAAAACAGAAATACTCATATATGGTGACTGGAAAAATTATGACCCTCTCTGCGTCTGGCCTGACGATCTCGGACCACCTCCTCAATTATCCAAGGAAGTTAAAAACCTAGGAATCACCATGGATTCCAAGTTAACTATGAATGCCCAAGTGCACAAATTAGCACGAACAAGCTTCATCACCTTGAAGACTTTACGACGCATCTTCCCCCATCTCGGATTTCCACATAAAGTGCAAGCTACTATCTCGCTTGTACTATCCAAACTGGATTATGCCTATGGCCTCTACCATGGATCATCTCTATCTGTTATGAAAAAACTACAACGTATCCAGAACTCCGCAGCCAGGCTACTATTACATGTAAAGCCGCAAGCCCACATCTCCCCTGCCTTGAGAGCACTACACTGGTTACCCGTTGCCAGAAGATGCACTTTCAAGCTGCTTTGTATCACCCACAAAGCTATACATGGAACAGGACCGCTTTTTATCAGACACAGAATTACCAAATACATCCAACAAAGAAACCTCCGCTCAAGATTGGCACCCCGCCTTAGAACACCACCATACAAGAAAAAGACTATAGGTGGTACATCCTTCTCCGTTCAAGCAGCAAAACTATGGAATTCACTACCACCAACTATAAGAGCCACAGATAACTTTCTTGTCTTCAGAAAACTACTCAAGAGTTGGGTCTTTCCTTCATAACCACCATATTCAAACAACTAAGAACTGCATATGCCTATGTTGATAAATATTTTTTTCAGATTATGTGTATATTTCTAGTTATTTATAGTTTCTTTAGAAAATATGTATTGCTACTATGTCATAACAATAAAATACACACACACTCTTTAAACCTGTTTGACTAAGTATATTTTACCCAGGGTTCTAATTATGTATTGTATGTGCATATGTGTGTGTATTCAAGTGTGTGTGTATGTGTATATATATATATATATATATATATATATATATATATATATATATATATATATATATATATATGTGTATATGTTGTTTCTGTGCTTGGCATGTTCGTGGGTCATTGCATGGCTCGTGGGTGGGTTGTTATACTAGATATGTGAATTCCTGCTCTCATCTTATCACACTTATCTACCCATCATCATATGTCATGTCTCTATCAAACTATCCTCCATTCTCACTCTGACTCATCCTAAATCCTTTCTACTACTTTCATCTCCTAAATAACTCTGCCTAAGCTCTTCCCTCCGCTTCCACATCTAACTCACCAAACCTCACTCTACTACCGTGACCTCCCACACAACCCTACTAAATTCTCCCGTATTTATCTCACCCTGCTACTATGCTCTCCCTAACCCTTCCACATACTCTTCCCTCCTCCACCTCCTTTACCCATCCCAAGCCTTTGGGTTGAGTAAATTAAGAATATACTCCCAATTAACACTTCTGGATTTCTTTCCTCCTCAACCCCTCCATTACTCCAGCCAATCTAACTAACAAACTCTCATAACTCATAATAATACTAAAACTGTACTCATTATTTCCCGATACTAATCCATCACTAATTCTTGTTGGGTTCCAGAGTAGCGTGCTACTCACCGAAAAGCGCTTCAACGCCTCGTAAGGGGTAGTAAGCACTATATAAATACGATTACAATACAATAAAATCTGTCCTATCGGGTCAGGATACCTCTATCCTAACCCCTTATCTCAACTTCTTTTCATTTTTCCCCACCGCACTGAGTCGATAAACAAAATGCCAGCCGAAAATGTTCTCTTGGATTCCGATCAGCCAATCAGGAACTTTCTTTGGTAAGGTGACTGGTGAAGCCGCTGCGGATGGATCCGTGTCCCTGGATAGCTATATGTCTTTTTTCTGTAATATGTTTAAAATTACTGAACGGATTTACACCAAATAATAAAAAGCAGGATCTGCATACCAAGATCTAGCTTCCTGCCAAATTTGGTGCAAATCTGTTAAGCGATTCGGGTTGTAGTTGTGTCGAAAGACCCTATGGGAAAATGCACAGGGAAAAAGTGTTTTGGGCCCCCCTTTTTCTCGTCCCCTACTTGACTGATCACTCCGAAACTTTCAAGACAGCAGCTGAACTGATTGTTGTATTAGTTTTGATCATTTTGTGAAGATTTGTCAAACAACGCCAAAGTTACTGGAAGGACAAAAAAGCTTTTCCTTTAGAAACTAGGCCCTATCTAGAACTACTTATTGGAGAGGTTTTATATATATATATATATATATATATATATATATATATATATATATATACACACACAACTATTATTTTAACATTTTTATTTTTAATTATGTAGTCCAACACGAAAGAGCATACAGTACTATAACAAACCAAATAGCCCATGCACTAAGTAAGGCAACATTACATAGTAGTATTCCCAGTTCAGTCATTGTTCAGGACATACCCATATAAATGTTTATTAGTGTAATTACTCAGACACAGATAAAGCTGACCTTCTTAAAGTGCAAGAATATCTGTTATAAGCAGAGCATGGTAAACTCAAATACATTCCTCCAATTCGTAGTTAATCTCAATTAATTGCTTAGTGGCAAGCTGATTGTCTTTGTTTGCTCAATGGCACTGGCATCCTGGTGTTAAATCTCCAGCTACTCTTGCTTGGAGAATCCTGGAACAAAAGGAGTTCTAACGGCCCTTTAAGTGAGGCATTTGTGTTAGGCCGAGTTGAAACTGAAAGTAAGAGATCCTCTTCACTTCCTGCAGATTGCCGCTCTGAACCCAAAGCAAGCACTGTGACTGTGCCTCGGTGTTGGCGATCTACAATGGGATAAAGTTAGCACATTTCACTGGGTCCAGCCTGGATTCCAGATCCGGCTCAATAACAGTTGTGCTGATCTGGTATGCAGATTTCGCTCTCTCATTTTCAGCGCTGGATGGAATACGCCCTATCTACATTTGATCAAGCAATTTACTGGTAACTTGTGCTAACGTCTACCTCCAATACACATAGCATTGGGTGCTCGGCATCTTCCCCATCTCAGTGATGTACCTTCTCAAATCATGTCCTAGCAGTACGGTCTGCAGTGCTGGTAAGGCAGGGTAATACAGAAAAAAAGCATCTTCTTTGGCCGAACTAATACCTAGCATCTACTTTGTCCCTGATTCCAGGCTGCACTTCCTTGACACACCAGATGCTGCGGGCCTCAGGGGTGACGAGGGACACCTCCTCTGAGGAAGCCTCACGCGGACTCTACTTCTGTGTTTAGGGGTGTCGGTCACGTGATCACTGAGACAACAAAAGCATCCAGCACTTTGGTAATGGAGAAAACCTAATTTTCTCAATTCTGAGCCTGGTCACTGCTACAGACACAGAGCAACATGGCCTTCTCGGTGTGAAGCACAGAGCCGTGACGTGTGGGCTCTTGGGGAGATGCACTTCTTTTAAATCTAATTCATTGCAGTATTTGGAGCAAGTATGATTTGAGTAAAGGAAAGTGAAGGTTCTGTCAGTTGTGTGTGCTGTTGTTTCATGAAAGAAATGTTAATTAAGAGCAATATGCGCATTCCTATTACATTTCCCTCTAGAAAGCCACCTTGTTCCTCAAATATGGTCAATGCCAATGAAGAAACACAGCAAAATGTATGTCAAGATCAAGCACAAGAGGACACTGAATTGTAATAAATATTAGTGAGATAGTCACCATGTTGGTGAATGCTTTACATATAGTAGTTCCGTCAATGTTTGTTTAGATTCCAGCTGAACACTTATCAGGGGAGTAGACAGGAATTTCTTCCTGAGTGTGCAATAAAAGTGTAGAGTAGGGCTGACAAAGGCAGAGATCCTCTTTGTTTGAGAGTAATTTAACAGATTCACTAAATTGTCAGAGGGAGTGACAGTGACAGCACACCCTTTGACAAACCCTTGACTATGCTTTTGAGGTTCCAGAGGACGGGAAAGGAGCGGAAACAACAGAAAGAACTAATGGCAAAGCTAATTGGCCTGGCATTGGCTACCAGCCTTTGGCAATGCTTCTTTTATGTTGTCATGCTTTTTGTAAAACTTTGTTGTTGTTGAGGTTGCCAAGCACTCACCAATTCTAACAAAAATTAGCTCAAACCAAAAATATTTTGGTAACAGAAAGCACACATTGCCATCATAGTCCTAGGTACTTAAGAGAAGTACTTTTAGGCTAGTTGTGCTCCATTTGACAGAGTAGAAAGCAGTCACTCACAGTAATGTTATCCAGAAGCTGAAGTTGGCTAACCCGCTGCACCAAGCTACACTGGGCAGGAGGAAAAAAATGTAATCATCACCCAACAACAAACATGGATGAAGAAGGCTAGCAGAAATCCTATTTGCAGAAAAGACTAAGGTTAAAGTATCATAGTAAGATAAGGCACTAGGAATTCAGTTTACATTAAACAACTATAAAACTTCATTGAGAAAATAAAGGTTAAATTGATGTTATAATTAGTTCTTGTAATAATGTAAAAAATTGTGGTTTAAAAAAATGTGGAGGTTCACTAGTTATAGTTTACTGAGCTAACTGTAACTTGTTCCCCACTGTGCATTGCTTATGCCATTACATCGCATATGACATGTTTAATGACATAATTGATGACATCTTTAATGACATCACTGCTAACATCACCCAAGCTAGTGTTGTTCAATTAATTCTACAAACCAGTGCAGCAATTCATGGAGAGACAGCCAAGCTCCATTAGATGGTCAAGTCGCTACTACACAGAGCCTTCCCTCTGGGACAGTTCTTCACTGAAAGTTTAGCCACTCGAGATACCCTAGTTCAATTATGTGGCTAAGCCCCTACTAGACACAGACATCACCATGTGCACTGCTCTTCACTGACAGCCCACTCCCTTCAGACAGAACAAATGCACACCAACATTAATCACAACACTACCACACCAATAAGTAGAGATAAGGTACAATACCACCAGTTCACCGTGATGTTGGTCAATGAGAAATCTATTAACCATGCGGAAAGCACTCTAAAACCACCAAGAGTGCCAAAAGGCCAGTTAATGTCAGACGTGTCTATACAAATGAAAATCAAATACCATGCATGCTTCATTACTGTTACATCTCTCTGTGCACAGTTCTGGGGGGACCTCGGCTACACTGTGCAGGTTTCACTAGAGGTCTGAAGCCTAAATGTTAGCCTGGAAAATTGCAGGCACTGAAAATCTAGGTTAGATTACACAGCACAGTGATCAACAAACTGTTAGGCTTAAAAAGTAAGTTAAGACCTCAGCAGTGTCTTGATGTATGCACTACTCTTATTCAAACTATATATGAAGGCTGGCATCCAGGGTGAGGTGGAAGAATATCTGCTAACCATGCTGTCACTTTAAAGCAAAACACTACGTCATGAGAATGCTAATACAAGGGATCATACATATATGAGAGCTGGGAAACACAAGAACTTTCATTGTCACTTGGGGACGGTTGGATCCCTACATATTTTCCTCATGGATTTCCAAAAACATATGAGACATGATTCATGAAAAATCATAAAAGTTCATGCATGGATTTACATTTCCACGTAATCTGTTTTATCTCTACAAAACATTTCAAGCATATTGCCTGAAAAGCTACACCAAGTGCTTGTTTTGAGGTGTACTACTGGGGGTTTCATGTGACACCTCACCTGACTCCATTTTCCCTTGTGAGGAAATCTACCTATAGTTTTTTAAAGCAAGGGATGAATGGAATCAACTGTTTAAATGCACATTTATTCTGTTTTTCCCCGGATAAAACAACCTCATGCTTACCCACCAAATCTGGGGGTGATCCATGCTCCTTCCGTCAGGAAGAGGAATTACTGCAGTCCCA
Organism: Pleurodeles waltl; assembly: GCF_031143425.1. Taxonomy (NCBI): domain Eukaryota; kingdom Metazoa; phylum Chordata; class Amphibia; order Caudata; family Salamandridae; genus Pleurodeles; species Pleurodeles waltl. The sequence continues at coordinate 1,245,944,682 of NC_090447.1, read as the reverse complement.
GCTGCAGTAAATCTCAAACCATTCCCGAATTTCAGTTTATGAATCGCCACAAACATACATGTTCGTGGGTATTCACAAGCTTACAAAGCTACACACCCTTTGTATTCCCCCCTTCTCACCTCGTCCACGGGATTTACTGATTTACTAACGTGGATTGATTGCTCTGCACAGACAATGGAGAAATACTTATGAGTTAATCAATTTGTACCTCCATCCTCCCCAGGAATCTTTTTGTGAATTCCTGAGAGGCATAAGTGAGAGTAGTTTTGGCTATAAATTTATATTTACATATGAGCATCCCTTTGTGACTCAGGCCCATAGATTTTTTAGAAAGAATGACTAAGCTACTTATACTTAAAAGAGGGATCTGATTCAGTGATATGGACTGAAATACAGTCCATGCAAAGTTATTGTTTTATTACTGGATTCTTTAATGCTGTCATGCTGAGATGGTGAATTCTAGTTTGTGGGAAGAGGTTAAGGGCAATAACTTGAATATAACCTTAGAACCCGCCGTAGCGGGCTCTACCGGCTATTAAAGGCCCGCTCCCCGCGTTAAATGCCCGAGCCGAAGGCGAGGGCATTTAACAAGGGAGAGGGACTTTAATAGCCGGTAGAGCCCGCTACGGCGGGTTCTAAGGCTATTAGAACATTCTGCCACTCAGGGCAGAATGTTCTATTAAAAAAAAAAATGTTCACGGAGCCCGAGGGGATTAAAATCCCCTCGGGCTCCGTGAGGCTTTGTTCACAGCTGTTGCTGTGAACAAAGCGAACATTGGACTGTTGGCGCTGCGGGCTTTTACCGGCCTGTAAAAGCCCGCAGCACTCCATTGTTTTCAATGGAGCTACCAACATTCCAATGTTCTAATATTGATTACAGCAGAAATGCAGGACAAAGATGTAAAATACAGGCCCTTACTCGGATATGTGAGAGGAGGTGGGTGTTAACATCACCTTTGTAGTCCTACAAACTTGCTGAGAGTTGTAAAAGGAGAATGACCAGTCACGGCTCGCTGGAGTTACAGGGGGCGGGATGACGCATGGGGGTGATATTAATAAACTTACAAAAATAAAAATAAATAAAAAATACCTCTGTACTACTCCTCCGTCTCCACAGCAGGCAGGCACAGGCTCCCAACCTGCCCTATGGCCAATCCTGATGTTGCTCAGAGCAGCATTAGGATTGGCTGGGAGTGTTCAGCCAGGGCGCTCCCAGGCAGATTGGAAGCCTGTGGCTGCTCTCTCCAGCCCAACAACACAGTGCCGGCCTAGAGAGAGCACAGGGCGCATGCGTGTTTGCCCAGCCCGAGACGGCCGGCCAAACATACATGGGCATGGAAGGGATTGCTCTCTGCACTCCCGTCCATGGCTGTCATCCCCAATGCCCCGCCCCTTTTACTACAAAATGATAATAAACATTGTTTATTATTGTTTTGTAGTAAAAGGTTTGCAGCTGCTGCTGCTGGCTGGGGGGGGGGTGGGCAACGCTCCTCCGCCATAGCGGAGGAGCCGCCATAGCAGAGGAACCGCCACTGAGAATGACATAACTATTGGATTACCTGGTACCCGTTACAGTGTTAGAACCCAAGATAAAATGAAGACAGAGGCATCCTATAAAAAGAATTCTGGAAGATGGATAGTAATGTCTGTTTTCAATTGATTATATGCGCTTATTAAATTGAACTGTCATCTCTTAGTAAATTAATTTTGACTAGCCTGTTCACATCGAATGCCACCAAGAAATGTGTAAAATACACTACAACTGTGACACATTGTGAAAAGGAGGGCAGAACAGTAGATAATAACATGAAATTTAAATATCTTTTTTGTGTGCGGTTATCCAAAGATCTTTATGAACGAACAACAAGAAATCAAGAACCGTGAACTACATATGTTTAAAAAATGTTCTTGGGGGAACAGCCCTCTTCTAGAAGCCAGTGATATAATAAAAAAAATGCACTGCCCTCTCAGGGCTTTACCTTCCTCGGTGAAGTGTTAAAATAACATAAAATGGTGACCTTAAAAAATAAAATAAAACACCCTTCCCTTAAGCCTGAACTGAAACCACCCAAATGATCCAGTAATATAAGCAAACCATCCCCACTGCAATATTCTGCCTTAACAAATCCACTCAGGCCGGTGCGTGGAGAATTCCACCAAACTGAGAACTGATCTTGTTGGTCAGTAATTTTTATTATTATTTATAGTTTATTATTAATATACGAAGGTTATTATTTTCTACTCACCGTACACCATTGTGCCAAAAAACATAATTAAGAGGAATGATGTAACGGCAGAGATTGTTAGCGTAAAGTACAGGGAATGGTATTCTGGCGAATGCCGCCTTTCCACCAATCGGAAGCCTCGAAAGAAACCATTATTATCGACGCTGCTCTCATTGCATTGTATTTGCTATTGCGTCATTGGTGTATACCTTGTTCACGGGTACAGCTGTTAAATGGCGGCCGTCTTTGGCGCTCATACATCCGTCCGTGGACGATGCTTGTGAGCCACAATTCAGCTCTTGATCACAAACAAGAGGCGGCAGAGATGGTTGTCAGCGGAAAAGTCACAAAATGGCACAATGAGGGATGAAAATGTCAGAGGAAATTATCGTATTTGAAAGGGAACAGCCCTTGAATGCCTCATTCTTCCAGCAGACAGATGCCGCACTGTATGCGAGTCCTGCGCGCGGTGTGTGGGCGAACCCTGACTCTGTTCTTTCCCTCATCTTAGCCACTTGAACTTGTAAATGGCTGATGAAGTGGGCCCTTGGGAACCGAAAGCAGAACGAGTGGGAGTAGAAGGGTGAACTATTTCTGACTGAGCCATCTCTTTCACAATGCAGCTCTCATAAAACCAAGTGGTCCTATCAGAAATTACTGGACGAGAGAGAAAAGAGGTCTCTGAAGCAAAGGTAGCTGTGCATTTCTAAATGCTGTAACAGGAATGGTGTCTGGTAGGGATTTCCAGATCTGTGCAATGGTTGCGGGGAAGGCCGGACTGGAAACCCAAGGCAGCCCAGGCAAATTTCGTGAGATCAGGTTCATGATATACTCAATTGTCTTAGTTTTTAAAGCAGAGTAAATGATGGCCTTACAGTGCACTAGCATGCATCAATCTTCACTGGGGCTCTTCAATTATTCCATCACCCGCCACAGTACCTCTCATTTCTCCATAGCCCCTTTCTCACATATATTTGATTTGTTTTTTAGCGCCTCTTTTACCAGCGTAGGGTGTTGCAGCACTTTAGATCACACACGTACGGAGACAAGGAATCATATGTGTAAATCAGTGTATAGAAAATTTTAAATAAGACAAAAGGGGACTACAAGGTGTAGGATTCACGCCAATCATACTGGTAGTACATGGTTTGGGGAAGCATAAACTTATGATTCAGAAAGTAACACAGTGGTTAGGACTGACTTTACTAATAATTTATTTCTACCCAAACAAACCATTTTTAGCAAAATTAGGATAGACACTGGGAAAAACACAGAACTTTCTAACCTGTACCATGCCATTTGTGTGCAGCACTTTGATGGCAGTTCATAGCTCACTGTACCAGATTATGATTGTATCTTATGAACTGCACAGTCACAAAGGAGCTCTGTGACAAAAGCAGTATCCCACTGAGCACTGCACATAAAATACCGTTCTGTGATCTGCATAGTACTCGTTCTTTGCAGCAGACACGTTTATCCTTTGTGCTACCTTAGATGAGTCAAAACTGCCACTAGACAAAACTCCGATCTCTCTGCTGCTGGTACGTTAGTCACCAGAATTATCTTGGCACCTTTCATTGCTACCTGAAAACTATTGGATATATAAGGAATTCTGCAATGCTTTTAAAACTGTAGCACTGCTACAAAATCAGAACCCCAGTAACAAAAGTGAGCCCCCAATCCTTCCATCCTCCCGGGGAAACGCCCAATACCCGGTCCAGCCAATCCAGCCTTGGTTGCGGGAGTCTCAGACAGGTTAAAAATGCCGGTGAAAGGCTGTGGTTAGCAATTCATTCATTCATGTCGTATTCTTCAGAGGCTGATGTGGAACATGGTTCTCGGCACAACATGTTTCCAATCAGTTTGTATTCTGTTCTTTTCTCTAGAAAAGAAGCCTTGAGTTTTGTTGAATGTTATTTACTGGGCACCAGTCAAAATGATCTAAATAACAAGCACTGGTAAATAGAGTTGATCTCGCTTTCCCAATGTTACTGTCAACCATTAATACTGCCAATCATTGCTTTGCCATCAAATATGAGTAAGAAGAGAAAGTGGTCAATGAGTGAACACAGAGTGCTTGTGAAAATCATATGGATGGTGCAGAGTGACACACATGGAAACAAGGTAATGATGTAAAGTAAATTGCAGAAGATCAAAACGCCACCAACAGTTTTCTGACTGAAAAAGGATAGTTATTAGGCAATAACACATCCATGAAATTTTGGACTTTATTTTCATTCATGCACAATATTAGATTATCATTGCTTTCCTTACATTGATGCTCTTTGGGACATTGTTGTATGATACAAACGTTACCTACATCCCTTCAGGTGTATGGGTGACTCCTATTCTATATAATACTCCCAATGGACAGCTCTCTATGTTTATTTTAGAAGTAATACTTGTATTGTTGAGGCAGGTTAGGAAAGTTAGCCTTGGAGGGATGAGAGATGCTCATGTATGCTTTATTTCAGACATGATTAATATCTACTTTAAGGAGCTTTAACTCTCTACCAGAGTTTTTTTTTTTACCAACCCACTCAGAAAAAAAGTATTCCTACTTTCATTCACACCCACACCTTTACCCTTTTACATAAGCAGCAACACTCATTCACACACCTTCATTCCCACCAATACATGCCTTCCATCTTTGGACAATCCATCCATCCGTCCATCAATGAAGCCATCCACTCACAGGTGTAACTGTTTCTGGGTTGCGCTTGGTGTGTCTGAACTTGTGCGTATGAGTGCCTAAATGTATGTTGCCTGTGTATGCTTCCTTAAAAATATACTACAACATACAGCCAGCAACTAACAGGAAAAACATACTTACAATATTCCAAAATGGTTGGTAAGCCAATAGTTGTTAAAGGAGTGGGGAGAGGAAGAACGACATGATACCACTCCAGTGATTTTCTTCTTTACATCCCATCAATAATTAGAAACATGGAAAAATGTGACTATAGCTAAGAAGCACCAGACCCATCCACTGACTTGGGGTGCCAAACCTGCCTCATCAAACAGACATTAAACAATGTCCCTCATACCATGCTCAGAATAAATGTTTTCTCTGTGTGCACTTTAAATTACATTGCCCCAGTCTCATATCTTAAATACTAAACCTACATTAAATACTTCTAACATTGGTTTCATCCCTAGGCACTGATAGCAAGATTTATTTATGAAGTTTATTTCTAATGTACTTTTGTTAACAGTCTCTTCAGTGGATTTATTGTTTAGAAAATGCACAATGATAGACCGTTTCTGGGCTAGAAACGTTCTATCTATACCTTTATTAAGATGAAGGTTGAAGACGTGGATACAATGTTTGTGACAAGATCTGTTTAGTTAGAAGTACTGCATTTACACAACCTCCTTTGATGCTTTTTACAACAATTTGTATTCACATTATAGTGCCCATATTAAGATTTGAGATTTTAATTATGCATTGTACTCTAGTACCAATTTTAAGATTGTCAGTTATGATACCCTTAAAATTTTCTCTGTGTGGCCTAGTAGGCCTTTTTTTTTTCATCTTCGAATGCTCCCCTGGATTTCTGTTGGCTGAATTGTCCCTTAGTCGACACCTGCTTAGAGCATACATGTTAAACATGCCTAATCTGAGTCCACTTTCATCAGTATTGGCAGGTATTCACATTTTCTAGTGTCCCATTTATAAATGAGTCAACAATAACTGCGCCAAACACTACTCCTTCGGGCAGCCCTCTCATGGCTGTTATTTTCTCAAAAGGCTTCCCTTTAACTGCACCAATTAACACTGAGGTTTAGCAACTCGGTTCTCGCTCTAAGGGAACTCAAACTGTTCCCAAGATTTCAAGTTTGATCCTATTTGAGAAACTGTATGAAAAGCTTTAGTGAAAGCCACGTCCATTGCTCTGCCCCAATTTTCTCATCTGGTCACCTAGACAAAAAACGAAATTTAAGTTCTTAGACTATGGTTTAATTTGTACATGCTTTGGTTTTGCTCTTAACATTGAGGTCTCTAGTTAATACCATTTGTTACAGTATCAGTTTTTGTAGGAAATGACCCCAGACAAGTTGTAAAGATCCCCTTATTCATGGACAGTCACAAGATCCTTGAGAAAGCCGCAAAGATGAAAGCAATTGCTGTGGTCTACTTGCCATGCTACACAGCAAACGTATGTCAAGTACAATATGTGCAGGAAATGTTTTACCTTGAAGACACGCGCAGGTCTAATTTTTTGGTCTGGGATTTGATAGTACATATATGAAACAGACCCATTGCTGAGGAACATAAATAGAGTTGGCTTTGAGGGCACCTATTTCAACCAATAGCTTTCTCCAAACCGCCTCTTTCAACCACTAGTTTGAGACTTTGTCCTTAGCGCCTTGGCTCAGGCCAGTGGAGTATACATCTTTCACTTAATGCTAGTGGCTGTTTGAGTGTATTCTTTCATCATCATTTGATTGATTTCAGTGAATTACAGGAGGGGCTACTTTACATCAATTGCCCTCTGTGTCTGTTCCATTTGGTTTCCTCCCACGCACCTTGTTCTGTTCCTCCTCTCTGTTACAAATATTTGATAAAAATTCAGTTCTCAATATGATATGTATTCTTACTTGTTTTGTGATATTTTAGTGCTTTGATTCATCACTATTTATATTTATTCAACCTTTTTCTTTTGTACTGCTTTTAACAATTGGGGTGCTGGCATACATCCTATGGATAATGTTATGTATCTGGTACCATCAATTTTGCAACATATTCAATAAAACAGCTAGCATAATGATGTTTATATCTATCAATAATACATGTCCGTATTAAAGTTGTTTGTTACTCAAATAAAACCATAAACATTGTTAAAATACACAAATAAGGGACAGAAAAATAAGCAGTGTTTAGATGTGCATTGTTAATTCTCTCATTGTTCCCTCTGGCTTCCTCTCTCTGGTACCTCCTTCCTAGCCCATCTACCCCTTGTTCCGCCGCCAGGACAGCTTCCCCTGTTTGGAAATGGGACTGTTTTTTAGTTCCATAAGAATGAAAAGCAGACTGTGCTGAAGACTCCCTTGCCTACAATAGCATCCTCTTTTTGTTTATATTCCCTTTCAATCTGTACACTTTCCATCTGCACTTTATTTGAAATAGAAACAAAAAGAGGACAATATTATAGCACCTGCATCTTGTTTCTTGTTGTAAGGTGCTTATGCTGCTCATGTTAGCAAATTAAACCCAGACCTATTAGCTTTGACAATACTTTTTTTAAATGTTGTGACTATGTAATGAGTATGAACGGTCAACGGAGGGATAACTATCTTGCAGATCAGTGATCCAGTTTGTTATTGATTCATAAGATCAGTCTACGATCTCAGTCCCTACAACTGGGATACAGAAATCAGTAAAATCAGTCCAGACATAACTTAAACTATTAGGGCACCTAAATATTTTGTCAGTTGCCATGCATTTTATGCGTGTTTATATAAGCCCACTGACCGATGCCCCATAAGAGACACATTTGGCACATGTCGAAAAGGCATCTGGGTATGCCGTTTCACAATTTACAGACTGTTGTTTAGCAATCTTCTGTAGCAAGTTCTGATTCAATCTGTTGATGAGCTGGCTGACCTTCGGCACAGCTTCCATGCAATCAAAGAGAAAATCCCATGACAGGCGAGCTATTTATGGAATGCATGCTACCCAACAATGCTCTTATTGAGAGATCAACTATTCATTTCTTGAGTTCAGAAGAGATTTCAACAGTGCTTACTGGGTGGATGAACATAGTGTCCTGGAGCAAATAGGGGCATGGAAAGCACAGAAAACACCATTAAAAATAAAAGGATCCATTCAATGAAGTTTAAAAAAATTAGTAGCTTGATGTTAGGCAACTAGACGTCTAAAGATCTGAGAAGGTGGATTGTTAATATCCACAAGTTTAACATTACTAGTTCTTCCAGCAGGGTCCGTGGTCTCAGTGGACTAAAACATCCACTCCAGAGATTGTTTTTTGTCTCCTTGGCCACCGGTCAGAATCCCAGAAGGTGCTCATCCTAAAGCAAATACCACAGAGCTGAGTAACAATAAACATAAATTACCTATTTTGGCTGTGATACAAGGTGCCTTAAAAGATTAAAGTTTTGGCAGGTTTCTGGTAAATAAGTCCGAATACATATGTATTAGGAGGTGTATTTGATATTTCCTGTCAGGCAAAAGTCTAATAGTCAGTAGATCTACTAGGTCAGCAAAATAAAATCCTGCCTCATGGGGACTAAAGACCACTGGACAAGCTCTTTTACTTTCTAACCTAGACCCAGGCCACGTCCTACTCCTCCCCAAGCTCCAAACTAGTCCCACAGAAGGACGTCATGCATGTGCTGCTTGACTTGTCAAACGCCTTAATTAGTACAACAAGATCATCTAAACTGTAACATAACTGCACAGGCTGCCCCTGCTGGCAAGGTCACCTTCAAGACCAGCTGCACTAACTACAAAGCAGTAACAACCGGTCACCACCCGCCCAGGCAGAAATGAAACTTGCCATCTCATAGTGCAGGTGCAACTACAGAAGGCACCACACTGCCGGACCTTAAATCAAGAAATGGATAGAGGAAACAATGAGGACACAAGCCTCCTTACTCTATACAAGAAAGGTCTGAAACACCATCCATGCATGCAGCACTCCTGAAACTGAGGATGGAGCTAGAAATGCATCTCATCAAAGAACTCCACTTCTGACACCTACATGGAACCACTAGCTCCAAACATGGGACAACAATAAAAAGACTACATTGTTTCATTTTATATAAATGACAATGTAATGCCCACCCTGCTCTCCATCGCTCAAGTACATTAAATTGAATTGTGTGATGCCTACTTCTGCGCACATCACTCTGTTGCTTCCTGGTTCAGGGGACCAAACTATACAACTGACAAAAAATAATATACGAAATAAACTAATCCTCACGAAGCAGGCCCCACCCTCAAGGACACATGATAAGGAATATGCTTACCATGAGAGGCTGTTCCTGCCCTGGAACTGACCATCCAAATGTAATCCTTCTTTTATTTTCTGCTTTAAAAGACAGTTTGACGCTGCTGTGTAGTTCAACCGGCAAGGACTCATGGTCATCAGAGGTATATTAGATAACCATTTTTAGGATACTACAAACTGCAAATTAGAATGATTTGTGTGCTAATGATGAAGTAATTCCCATTACATTATTTTAGACTAAACTGTTATTTTGGACTGCTATTTTAATGTTTTCATTCAATAGATACATATGAAACTCACACTTCAAATTAGACACAATTGCGAATATGCCAGTGATCTAATTAAAGTTTCTTTTTTTGAATTAGACTAAACTTTCGGGTTGAATGTATACTGAATAGGACACAGAGCTTTAGCAGGAAGAGTAATAACAATAGTCAAGATGCCACAAAATAAGAGCGGGAAGAAGACACTTGACAGATGGGAAACCAGCACATTTTCCAGACAGCATAGAGTTGTGGTAGTAGATCCGGATACCCAAACAAAGGTGAGCAGAAAAAGGAAGAGAAGTCAAAGATCACACAGTTTGTAGCAAGAGGGGTAAAGAAAGGAAAAAAAGATGATGCCATCTGGAGAGAGGCCCTCGGAACAGGAGGGAGCACACAAAAAACAGTATGTTAGCTTTATTGAACTGAAGACCAGAGGGTGTGGAAGCATCCACAGGGGTCCAGCAAGAAGGAAGAGTAAAACATGGTCATGAAGTTGGGACATGACGGTAGAAGGTGAAAAAGATTTGCGAATCATGATTGCCAAGTGGGATTAAAGGAGGGAAGGAGAGAAGCTGAGGGCCATATCAAGGGGACCAATACAGGTGCCGTGAAGGGCAGGGCACTGGTAGGCACCAAAGTGAGGAGAAGTAGAGGTAACACCAGACAAAGAGTTTGTCCGAGGGAGCCCCAGTGAGATGCCAAATGAAAAAAAGAGCCGAGAAAGAAAGATAAAACAGTAATCAACAACGCCAGAAACAGCAGAAATGTCATGCACTGGATGGAGAGCAAACTAAAAAGAAGAGAGTGGCACGCCAATCAAGATTTACGAGACAAAAGGACAAACTTATAAGCTCTTCTGCTCAGTATTTAATGGAGTCTCTCTCTTCAAATCTATTGTCCTGTTAGACATATCCATGCAAGCCTTTTGTCTTTGGACCATGAAAAGTGCCCCTACACCTCCAAAACCAATGAATCTGTTTGAATTGTACAAAAATACATTTGCTAAATATAGCGCCTACCTTCGGTCTGGTACTTGCCTCCCCTTCTACTCAGCACCTCTATAAAATGTTGAAGCTGTGGGAAATGCACATTGCCTACTAAGACAGGTGATGTGAAGGAACACACTGAAGAGAAACAGTGCTTTACCTCACCTGTTGGTAACTGTATAATGTTCTCAGTGTATGTTTGCGCGTGCCTGAGAAGAGAGCTCGGGCAGTTCTAATGATGGCTACATGACCAAGGATGTTAGGCACCCAATCTAGCATGACCTTTATGCAGCTGCTGGGAAGCTAATTCCCTTTTTATGTAACCAAAATAATTTGGCTTCCTATGCCTTCACACAAAGACTGAAGCAATGTCTTTCCACGGACTCCTAATAAACATCATGATTATCCAGAGGGGCCTAAACCAAAGGTCACACATGCTCAATTATACACAGCCGGCATGTGCCTCCCTGCCCCCTACATCAGTCCAGACACCTGTTTTTATAAATCCATAGCACTGCAGGATGCCTTACATGCGATATTAGCAGCTGTGATTTTGTTGTTAGGGCAGGGGAGCATCACCCTCTGCTCCCCCCTCGCCCCTGTGAAGCACGCAAAACGTAAAAAATAAAATGGCAATGAAATTATTTAATTTCCATTTTATTTTTTGCCAATGTGTGCCACAGCAGCCAGTCTGCTCCTGTGTAAGGAGATATGCTGGGCGTGTCCTCTGCTGCTGAGGACTGGAGCAGCGGGTTGACTGCACACTCCAAACGGCGCATGCCACTTTTCCCGGCAGACTTGCGTAGGCCAGAGTGACATGCGCACTTTGAAGCTCTCTACCCAGCTGTCTTAAGACAGCTGGGTGGAGACTAAGCACAGGCCTCCAAGGCCTGAAGGAGCGTTCAGCCAAGCCGCTGCATCCAATCCAGGCACTTGTCTCATGCTGGTTAACAGCATAAGAGAAGCATCTCGATTGGTTAGGGGATCATCCTTAGTGCATCTGATGGCAGAGGAACACCGAGGAGGAGATGGAGCTCGTCTGTAAGTACAATTTTATTTTATTTATAAGGAATGTGTTGGGCATGTAAGTATAGTGATTAATTGGTAGTTATGTTTTTTAGAGGTTTTGGGTGGAGGGGTTGCTTTTATTTGTTTTTGTGAGGTTTGGGGAGGAGGGATTGTTTAATTTAAGTTTTTGCAAAGTGGTGGAGCACTTCAATAACCCCACCACTTTCTAAGGCTACCAGCCGCCCCTGGATATTAGTCTAAAAGAAAAAATAAGCAACCAGAAAAAGCATTAACTGAGTCTATACATCTGGCATGCACATTGAGGTCACACTGAAAGACAATCCAGCCATGAAAACACAAAATAAACTAGCAACAGCAAAGCGCTGGTTAATAATGTTTTTATTATAGCAAGCCTATGCCACACAAATAAAAACAAAAAACACACGTGCCCACCTTATGCTTGCAAGAAACATTTTACATTAAGAAACTTTCACTGATGTAATTGTTTTACTAGTTAAGGTTTTTGTTAACTAAAAAGTCTCAGTTGTGCCATGCATTTCTTTATTTTTATTTGTGAACGCGGCCAGATTAGGTCACTCCCTAACCAAGTACTCATATTGCAGGCAATTACAACGTTGTTATTGTCACTTAACCACTTTATAGCATCCATTATCAAAAGGGGATAGACAATAAAACGCTATGTAACTAGGCACCCAAAGGGCAGGAGAAATTAAAAAAAAAAAACGTTATTTAAAGTTAATAGAAAAAAGCACACTTTCAACCAGCTTTATCACCGAATTGAAATGAGCTATTTTTAAATGAAGGCAAACAATCTGCACAGGCCTTGTGCGGTCACCCAAATCGTAGGTAGCCAGTGGGTAAATTAGGCTGACCTATTGTGCCATGCTGTATCCTGTGGAGGGAGGAGGCAAAATGTGAATGACAATTTAACACACCAATGGATATGGCATACTGACCAAAAGCCCCTCTTGTCTATAGGATTTTGGAACGGTAAGTGTATGGTGAGACGTCTACAGGTAGTCTTAAAGGCTCACTTAAAAACGATTGCCTCCTGTATACAATACATTGTTGAAGTAAACATGTTATTGTGTCATAATTCAGTGTTCTCCTGAGTTATAAAACAGTTCCTTTTACATTACAACTTTTTGCACTCCATCAGAGGTGAAATGATGCACCTAAAGGACAACAGCATGAGGTGAGAGAAAATGCTCCTCTAGGCGGAGCCAAAGCTCACGTGGTGTATAGATGTGTCAATTTTCAGAGTATGTGCTTAAAACCTTTGAGATTAAATCAGGGCATCAGATATTTGTTAGAGGTAAACAACTAAATAGAAGACGTAGAGCTTCTTCTACAAATCTTTTGACCCCCTAAAATACCCTCGGAGGCCACTCTTAGGAGGTCTAATACAACCGTTAGTTAATCTGCCCCAAAGCATCGTCCCCTTCATTCAATGCATATTCCATGAAGGCTGAGGCTTTAATGCTTCTTATAGGTTTAAAATGCATTTAACAATAAAGGGTTCTCTTTATGCATTCACGACATACTAGTGACGTAAGTGTTGTTCACTCCTGCTCACTCCGCTGCTCTGCGGGTGCTTCATCACAACACGCTGTAGTTTATAAACAATGTAGAAGACACCTTCCAAATTGTTCTGCAATATTTTGTGAAGAGGGGTGCGTCAAGCTCACTTGTCTTGCATTCTACACAACACCTATGAAGCCACCGTCAAATTGGGTTCATGGTTTTACCTTTCCCTCTTCTATCCAGAAATTAAATTAACTTTTATGGGGGACGAAGTGAGAAAATTTTAATTTCTTGCCTACAAATGCGACTCTTCATTTTTTTTTAGGCACTATGAATTCCGTGCTCAAAATTACGAGTGAAAAGGATTCCTTAGGCAAAATATGGAAGCTTACTCTTAGTTGCGGTGTGGACAGAATCTTCTTCCTTCTGTTTTTTTCAAGTTTGAAAACAACATGGGAGACTGAGCAGCCAATCGGAATTGGAGACATTCTAATCTGGGCAACAGGAGTAGAGGAGGGGCTTAGGAAGGCAATCAATGAAAATACTGGCCATCTGAAAGTGTTAGAATACTTCTGAGCCCCACAGATGCAACCTATGTACTGCCCCCCCAGCCCCCCTGACATCCAGTGTCCCATTTGGGGGGCTTTTGGCTTGCTCTTGTTTTAAAAAAAACGCCCACCTAGAGCTTTATTGACAATTTGTTCATATCCAGCCAAACAACAAACAAAATTTCTTCCTGGAACTGGACTGTCAATCATTTTAACTTCAACTTCTTTATCTTGTTGTCATCTTTGCAAAGATGATATAGACTAACTTAAGGTAAAGAAGGTGGTGACTCCCTGACCTGATTCTGGCCAGGTGTCCACCAGCCTGCCTCCGTGCCACTGACCCTGCCGACTGCAGCCACGCTCGAAGTTCAAGGCCCTCCACCACCCACAGGCACCCACCTGTGCCTCATCCCTGGTGCCTAGTGGTAGGCATATCTTGTTGTGCTCTGCTTTGTTAATTTTACTGTGTTTCGTTTTTAAAACAGTTTTTTTCATTTTCTGCATTGTGTATTTCTGCCCCTGTGCCCTTTCTGTATTCCGCTTCATTTTGCGTCCGTTTGTTGTGCTCGCCTGTTTTTCCAGCTAGCTCTCGCTGGTCCCATTTGCCCTGCCTCTGCGTCCCCTACGCCCCTGCCCCCCTCGCTCATCTATTGGCCCTTCCCTCCAGCCTCCCAGGTACCCCACCCTCCACTTTAAATGGCGGCCGCGTGGAGGCGCGCCAGAGGCAAGCCCGTCTGCGCCCGTCCACGCCTGGCCTGCACCCAGCACCAGTCCCCCTGGCCCCCACTGCCCCCGCTGCCCCGACCCCCGAGGCAGCATTACTCTTCCAGCAAACTCCACGCCCTTAAACAAGGACAGCACCCCGCCTGGGCCCAAGCCAACCCCAAGCACACACACGGACCTTTCACATGTCATGCATTCTGCTTCTCCTGCACCCCCACAAACACCAACAACACTAACGCGCCCCACACCAACACTAACACGCTCCACCCCAACACTAAACACACTCCACACCAACACTAACATGCTCCACAACAACACTAACATGAACCACAACAACAGCCCCCACAACCACCTTAACTGCACACTCCTAAACACCCTCTCCGTCCACAAGCACGCCATCGAGCTCTGGGACTTGATCACAACACACTCCCCTGACATCGCCTTCCTCACAGAAACTTGGATGAACCCCTCATCAGAACCCGACATAGCCATAGCCATCCCAGAAAGCTACAAAATCTCTCGTAGAGACAGTATAAACAAACCAGGAGGAGGCATCTCCATCATACATAAAAGCACCATCAAGATCACCACCAACACCCACAACACCCTAGACAGCGCAGAACACCTACACTTCTTAATTCACATAAACGCCAACACCACCCTCAGAGGAACCCTCATTTACAGACTACCAGGACCCTGCCCCCCTTTCTGTGACGCCATTGCTGATACCATCAGCCCCAATGCCCTTACCTCCACAGACTACATCCTCCTTGGTGACCTCAACTTTCACCTAGAAAACACCCACGACCACAACTCCACAACCCTACTAGACAACCTCACAAACATAGGACTCAAACAACTGGTCACCTCACCCACTCACTCAGCAGGACACACGCTGGATGCAATTTTCACCTCCAATAACCACATAACATTCACACACACCCCCGAACTCCACTGGACCGACCACCACTGCGTCCACTTCTCCTTCACGAAACCCCCACCCACTACCGGCAACACACCACACCCTACAGAATATGGGACAAGATCCCCATAGAACACCTGAACGCCAAGCTTACACAAGCTCCACACCCCTCAACAGCGACCCGAACACCGCTGCTCACAACCTCACACAATGGCTTACAAACTGCACAGACTCCTGCAACATCAAGACCGCCCCCTGGTTCACCACTGAACTCCAAGCCTCCAAGCGTGAATGCCGCAGAACCGAGAAAGCTTGGTGCCAAGAACCCTCCATTATCAACTTCTCCACAATCAAAACCACCATACGCAATCACCACCAACTCATCCGGACCACCAAAAGAGTTTACTACAAAGAACGCATAGATAGTAACTCACATAACAGCAAGGAACTCTTTACCATCATCAAGAAGCTCACCAAACCCAAATCCTGCACCATCGACCCCCCTCACACACAAAACCTTTGCAACTCCCTCTCCAACTACTTTCACCTCAATATTTTAGACATACACAACAGCTGCACACCATCTGCACCCACCATCACCACCACCGACACCACTGACATGACCAGCAACACCACACCCCCCCACTCCAACCAACTGCACCCCTGGACCCATACCGACGATGAAGAAACTGAAAAAAACCATGAACTCCATCCACTCAGGTTCCCCCACAGACCCATGCCCCCACCACATCTTCAACAAGGCCAGCCCAATCATTGCTCCCCAGCTCCGCGCTGTAATCAACAGCACCTTCGACGACGCCACCTTCCCAGGCACCTGGCAGCACGCCAAAGTCACTGCACTCCTCAAAAAACCCAAAGCAGACCCGGAAGATCTCACAAACTATGACCCATTTCTCTTCTCCCTTCCCCGCCAAGGTAGCTGAGAAGATGGTGAACGCCCGTCTGTCTCACTTCCTAGAGGAAAACAACACACTCAACGTCTCCCAGTCTGAATTTTGCAAGAACCACAGCACTGAGACCGCCCTCATCGCCTGCACTGATGACATCAGAACCAGAGTTGACAAGGGCAAGACCGGCGCACTCATCCTCCTAGACCTCTCCACGGCCTTGGACACTGTTTGCCACCAAATCCTCTGCGCACGCCTTTTTGACGCAGGAATCCGACACAAGGCCTGGACTGGCTCACCTCCTTCCTCGCCGAAAGAACCCAGAAAGTCCGCCTTCCTCCCTTCCAGTCCCCAGCAACCAAGATCATCTGTGGGGTCCCCCCCAAGCATCCTCCTTCAGCCCTACCCTCTTCAAAATTTACATGGCCCCGCTCGCCAACATCCTCTGCCCCCACGGAATCACCATCATCTCGTACGCAGACGACACCCAGCTCGTCATCTCCCTCACCAGGAACCCCACCACCGCCAAGACAAACCTCCACGCCGGACTCCTTGACACTGCCAAATGGATGACAGCAAGCCACCTCAAACTCAACTCCAACAAAACAGAAATCATCACCGTTGGCCCCAACAAGACAGTACGGGATGACTCCTGGTGGCCTCGGCTCTGCTGACCTCGCCCTCGCCACAGTCCCCCGCACCCAACGCACCACCTCCGGAGGCAGATCCTTCTTCTACCTCACCTCCAAGACCTGGAACTCCCTCCCCACAAACCTACGCAAGACCCAGGACCTCCTGACATTCAGAAAACACCTCAAGACATGGCTTTTTGAGCAGTAATAGGCATCTCCTTTCCCCTACCCCCCTCCCACAGCGCCTTGAGACCCTACCGGGTGAGTAGTGCGCTTAATACATTTTTTGATTGATTGATTGATTAATCTGTTTTATGAAAGAGGGTGCTGCTCATTGACAACTACCACACTGAGGCCCTCATTTTGACTTTGGCGGGTGGGAAAAGCCGCCCACCGAAGCCCCGTGGTGATTGCCAGTGCGGTGACCTTCCTGCGGCCCCTATTACGAGTTTGCCACTGTGCCAGCAGGAAACAGCCCACACTATTGACGCCGGCTCATAATTGAGCCGGCGGCAATGTTGAAGTGCGTAGGCTTCAACAGCACCTGTTGCGCTTTTCACTGTCTGCTAAGCAGACAGTGAAAAGCACGTCAGGGATGTCCATGGGGGCCCCCTGCACCCCATCAACCGCCATGTAAGAGCTGGCGAAGAAGGGGTTCATAATCCCCAGGGTGGTGCTGCATGCAGCACTGCCCTGGTGTATTAGGACTCCCAGCACCGCCAGTCCCTCCAGTCCCTCCAAGGTCATAATGTGGCAGTCAGACCGCCGCCATAGTGGCTGGACCACTGCTTTGGCAGTGGTCAGACCACCGCCGTGAGTCTGCCGGTCGTAGGACAGCCAGACTTGTAATGAGGGCCTGAATCTTTCCCTAGGTTTTTTGCTGACCGTATTCTTGAGGAGATCAACTGTAGTCATAAGAAAGCAACGAAAAACTGCCTTGCGTTTGATCTTCAAATACCTGTACCTCAATTTGTAATATCAAATTGCAACATTCTGTGATGTACTGGTTGCAACTAGTCTAATTAACCTATTTCTCTTTCGAAATTATCATAATATTAGCTAACATTTCTATATATGTCCCAACTCAGTCTCAAATTAATGTTTCTTGACCATCACTGGTAATTATTTTGGGGTATCATCATTGCTGGCATGATCACTGAGACAATGCTCTCGCCTGACATTTTATGTAACACACAGGCTACCAGTTTGAATGCCAGCAAGACTAACTCAGCCGTCCTATTTATGAAAAATAGCGACCAACTTGGGGGTTGGGTGTGGCGGGGGGCCGGCTACATCCTCCTGAAAAAAAGTACCAATAAATAAAGTATGAAGCATAAAGAACTATAAAAAACAAGTTATTATTATCATCATGCTACAAGCTCAGACTTTAAGAATTCAATTTATTGCTTGACCCTGATATTAAAGATAATATATTGAAGATTCCTATCTTTGGACTAATCTTCCCACCGTTAGTTGATCAATTTCTAGCTATCTATTGTTTTGTTGCACTCTGCATGCACGCTATTCTTTTCCTGACACTGCTTGTCTTCAGTGCCAAGAGTTTAATTTGCCTTTTAGTGATATAATATATTCAGTAGAGGGTCAGAAATTCCTAAGCGGGTTGAGTGTGTGCTGCATGGTCTTGGCATGTGTTCCCAGAATTAGTTGTTCACAGAAGCTGCTTTCCACTACAACTGTTTGCCCATTCTGTAGTCGCTATCTGTCCTCTAAAGTGCATAGATGCAGGACACAACTTCTACATGGACAATATGTGAAATACAAATATATAGATTCTAAGATGAATAAGATGAGTGCAATTGAATTGGACATTATGAATTGCTCACTATCCAGGGACAGAAGAGAAACCATACAAAATTAGAGTCTGCTTAGCTTTCCCTGCAATACAAGGCAAAATAAGTTCTCCAGAAATGGCAGCGTCAACTCTGGCCAGCCAACTTTATCTGCTGTCTCCTATTCAACTAACTAGAAAAAACAGTAATTCTCGGCATACAGCTTACCATTCATCTCTCCCAGTGCTTAATTTGTAAACAAAAACGTGACGGTGCTCAAAGCCCTCCTTTTAAATATGCGGCTTCTGTAATTAAAAGTTCGAGCACGGAATCCTGAGGCAGCGTAATCCTGAAGCCATCCCGGGCCTCTTAAATCTATTTAAAGCCACACCCTGCCCCTTCAGCTCACTCTAGCAGCTTTCTGTTTTCTCCCTTTGTGACGCTTTTTCTATTTTTCCCTTCCTCCGTCTCTCCCATATGTGTCTTTTGCTCGCAGGAAATGCTTGAGGCAGAAGAATAAGCCCCGGCCCGCAAAAATAAGTGCCGGTGCTCAGCACCGGATACAACAAGCACAAATTAAGCACTGATCCCTCCTCTACTGTTTTTTCAGTCATCTGTAAACCTTAAGCTGTGACACAGACTTGAAAAACCACGTCTCACTCACTGTCTGTCAAACGCCTACTACATTGACCACACCTTCATTTGTTTCCTGTAAACATATAGCGTGCTTAATGATATCATTGCCTGTGTGACCAAGACAATTATCTGGCATTTGATAGCTAGCGCCAGACTAGTGGTGTGCTATATTACTTTTTTTGTATTTTCATTAGTGAAATATTGCAAATTTCCATTAAAAAAAAAATCACAAAATTGCACTTTCAAAGTGAAATGTGATTTACCAGTATTTTGCATGAGTTTTAAGCAAGTGTACCCCCTACATACAAATGCATCAAGTAAAACAGAAAGGAGAAGGGATGAAAATGAAAAATTAATTTCAAGAATATCATATTTTTCAAACTTTGCGAGCACAGTTAAAATTCTACCAACAGTTACAACCTTTACAAGCGATTTTCGAACTTTGACAATACCTACAAATAGCACCCATTGTACGTTTGCCCTATGCATATGGCCATCACATAAGAAGGGCTTATGCCAATTTCCCAGTGAACTTGTGTGAGCCAATGAGGAATGGCCGGGAGGGGTCTAAAGAACAAGGTCATCTCAGCAGATTCCCAATTCTCAGACATGTCCCCATGGCCCATTTATCCCAAGGAGCATTGCCCTTTGAGTCATAAAAAACATGTGTTATGACTACATAAATAGTTACTGCAAGGCACTCATTTGGAAAGGCTAAGAAGGGATTTCAGAGTTACTTGACCTGATTTCTTGGAGTTTATCATTATCAATGCAACTTGTTGAGTCTTTTGAGGTACAGAAAGCTGTACCAGACTTACAGCCTGATTTAGACTTAGGTGGACTGGTATTCCACCATCACAAATGTGAGAGATAGCCCATCAACGTTATTGCAAGTGCCATAACACATGATGCACTTATAATAAGGCAGACAGGATATCTGTCTCATTTGTAACGGAGTAACCTGTCGGCCACACTAAATCAAGCCCATAGTCTTTACCCACCTAGGTTGTAAAATTCACCATTTTACTGAAAAACTAAGTCAGCATACCTAAACAGTTGGGGCTGACAAATGATCTTGTCGCTAGCAAGTGCTTGGGAAACATGAACAGTGAGCGAACTGCAATAGTATCATATGGTGCTGATGCGGTTGATCTTTACTGGGACAAGAACAGGTTGCATGAACGCATGAGAAAAGAATTATATAACAGTTTGGTAAAGCCAAAACACTGACACGTTTCTTGATTTACCAAAGTTCAGTATACTTCTGGGGAATAAAATTTACTTTTGAAGACATTTTGAAGTTCCTGCTTTACCATAATTCTTTATCTGGGCAAAGAGCAAAAAATGACTAAGCTGCTAAGGGGGGAACGCCATTAAGGACACAAAGTGGCTATCAGAGGAGGAGTTTTAAAGTCAAGATAGATAGCCTTTTTGACGACCTTCCTCCTTTTTGCTGTGACAAAAATGGCAGCAGATGTACAAAACCCTATTGTTTCATAAATGCTGGATTCTAAGTGGGTTGGAAAATGTTTTCTCCCTGTAGCACGGCAGAAGAGAGAATTATTTGTGAACTAGAGTGCCATGGACTAGGGTGATCTAATGAATGCAAGACAAGGACCTGAACTTCCACGACACATAACAGACTAAAACAAGCCGATTCAAAGTGCCACGCCGCCATGAGCATGAGCGCAAAGGAGAGACACAAAAGAAAAAATAAGTTTACTTGCAGTCAAACGTATCGACAAATGTGCAATTATCAAAGTAATAGGGTTGATGGCCAAGGTAGTAACAAAACTGCCTCAAGGAGGGACAAACGTAAAGCATTTATGATAACAAAGGATTTTTGAGAGGCAAGCCCATCAATGAGTGATAGTGATGGACGTACGGTGGGCGTGGTTAAAAGCGCACAGATAGATTACAACAGGCCAGAGCGCTTGCGCGCTCGACCTAAAAACATAAGAACAGTGATGAAGCAAAACTCAAAAAAAGTGGGCAGGTAAATGATTGCAAGCACAACATATATTCTAATGAAAACAAGCGGAGGATTGCAGTAATATCTTTCACTTTTTATATAAAAGCAAAATAAATGCACAACAAAAATTCATAAATGTGAATTCGAGTGGTTGGTGTGCACCGAGAGGGGAATCCAAATAAATGGCTTGCGAATGATACTGATGGTTGCCCAAGCTGCATAATATGTAAGAAACGTGAGGTAGAAGAATCATTGTCATCTTACCACGCATGTGTGCGGCTGACGGCTGCCCCGTGCTACCGTCCGGAGCGCGCGCTGACAGCTTTGCCTGGGATATGTCCGCGAGCCCAGCGTGCCTCGGTATCGCGTTCACATTTCCAGTGTGTGACTTCACGCAGAGCCGTCTGTGCGCTGTGTCTGACTCACTCGCCTATATTGGAACCCCCCGCCCTGCCTACAGCGCCCAAACGGAATAGGCCGCTAGTTAATAATTGACCAAAGAGTACGAAACAATCGAGCTTTATTCTCCGACTTTATTCCCATTTATCTTCCAGCTGCACAGAAGAGAAGCCGCACGCTATGGGCACCAACCTCTCCCCAAAAGTCCACATATTTCACAGGCGCATCATTAAACCCACTTTCCATGTAGACAGGCTGCCTTTTTAAATTCCTCCATAACTCTATTATCCCAGATTAAATAATCGTATATAGTGTTTTAACACTTTCCTTAAATATCATGCTTCAATTATTGCTCTTATCCCATCGCACCCCACTAGTGGGCCTCAAAGGGCAGAAATATGCAAAATTATGTAATTATCTATTGACCAAACCAGGCCTAGCATACCAACCAAGCCTTGCCAATGTTTGGTTGGTATGCTACTAGTTCAGTCAGTCAAAAGGTCTGGCCTTGGTAAGCAAACAATTTATTAATGCTTCGCAGATATATGCAACATGCGAAAAGAAAAGCTAAAAATATAAAAATAAAATAAGCAACATAAAGGAGTGGCTCAGCAGCCTAGACACACCAGCACTGACAATGAAGTGTGCTCCCTTTCAGGTGGCACATGTATCAGGCAAAATGGAATCAAAGTGCAAGATACCCATTAGATGAAGTGAGCAGACCTGCTGCTCAATTCTGTATGCTGTGGTGGGTGAATGACATCTGAAAAGACCAACTGATGAAGAGCGCTGACCGAAAGCCTATGTATGTTATGTATTATGCATTTTTATTATGATTTTTTGGAAAACATGTAAAAAAAATTTTTACAGCTAAAGCTGTTTCTAGGCAGGACCTAAAAATATACAGCCTGAAAATATAACTTCACAATCTAACAATATCCTACATAAAGACTTTAATTTATTCAAGATAATCTTCAATATATTCACTGAACCTTTCTTAATTTAATTTTCACAGTTTTGGGTAGGGGACAAAGCCCAGAAGGTTGTCAGACAGTTTAACAGGAAATGTGCCATGAAAGAACAGCGCATAATAATAAAAAAGTATGAAATAGGAAACATAATTTGTTGACTAATTCAACACAAGAGAACATGAGGTTCTGATACAGGCAAACATACCATGCATAGTGTACAAGAAACAATGCACAGAGATAGAGAATGCTATCAAAAAGAAGAAACTTTCAGAGTACTGGGTCTGTTATCCTTTCATCACTAGAATTTAACACAATTATTCCACCACCCACCCCCAGGCAAAGATGCTTCGCAATCTGGGCATTCTCCTTGACACCAACCGTTCACATGAATCCTAAGTGTCAAAAGGGACCCGCACATAGCTTGTATAATTCAGTCATCTTTAAAAAACGTAGAAAACACCAACCTTTTATCAAACCTAATTGACACATTCCATTAGTCAATGCCTTAATTCAGTCCTGACTTGACTATGCAAATGCCATTTATTTGGCTGCTCCTGAAAAGCTCTACCATCACTTCTTGGCAACCAAATATAGGACATTTCCAAACTTGAGAGGGTATTTCAATCAGAAATCTTCACACTAGCACACCAGTCTCTTCAAAGTGGCATTCGAAGCCCTCATCCTTCTACATCAACACACCTAGCTTTCTCGATGTCCCAAATCCTCATTCTTCCAGCCTAATAGACTATAGGTGCAGCCAATTAGTTCCTGCTAATTGTGCCAAGAAGAGCAGCTATGTTTGAAGACGGGACATTCTCCATTGCAAGAGCGAAATTATTAACTTTCTTTGCGTGCATCCCAATTTAGCCAAATTCCTGAAATCTGTGAAAACCTGTCCCCTTAATTGGTAAGAACCAGGGGCCACATGTACTAAAGCATTTTCCCATAGACACAGAATGGGTAAAACCCTTTGATACATCTGGCCCAAGGTCTCTTTCTCACTACAGGCTCATTATGTTACCAACTTAGTGCCTAGAAGCTCAAAGAACAAGCGCTCTACAATAAAATAAACATACATGTAATATACAGTATAGTGAAAACAAGCAGTACGGTACAGAAGTTGATATAAATTAAATCAAGGGACTGTTAAGGGAAACTCAGTTTGTAGTGCAAACCTGATGGTCGAGGGTGTGAGAAACAGAGCGAGTGAGTAACTGATAGACAGCATCAAAAGCTGCTGGGGAAGCAATGAGCATCGGAGGGCACATGGGAAGAAAGACAGTTAGTTGAGCGATGCTGGCACTGAAGCAGTAAGCATTCATGGAGGAGTGGGGAGTGGTAAAGGCAGTCCACGGGAAAGAAGGTGGTAATGAAAGGGCTGTTCGAAAACGATGAAGAAGGGTCATTGGGACAGTAGCAGTAAGTGTTCTTGAAGAAGTGCATTTTTTGTTCAGAAGATCAGTGGTAACTTCCTCCCTCAAAATACTTTGCCAAAACATGATTTAAGGTCTCCAATTTATTTGCTAGTGTTTACTTTCATAATGAGTGTTATATTCCCTGACTGAAATTAATTCATTTTACATATATCCTTTAGACACATTTTAGTTGTCTTGAAAGACCAATGAAAGACAAGCAACTCCACAATAGAACGCCATTAGTAGATAAGAGTTAGTCCAAACTACAATTGCCTGAGTGCTCCTCGGTCTCAGAGGTGATATCTTCACACGTAGTAGGACCCTACACAGGCCACCTGTTTTCCAGCAAATCCAGTTCGAGGCTCTCTGCATCATACAGGGAGCAAAGCATGGGAGGATGGGAAAACGTCCAAAACACTCCCTATGGCTGCGAAAATACTTTCATGAGAATAAGGTCTCTCAGCAGGAAATGTGTCTGAGGCCAAGGTTTCAGACAGGTGGGCAAGTCGCTCACAGGTAGCCACTTCCCGACAACATCTCCAGGCCAGTGGTGTTCCCTTATCTGCCCACGGCATGTGGGTACCATGAGCTAGCATCTAAGTGCTGCTGTTTGAGCTAATGTTACTAAAGTAAACAGTTCATGTGACAAAGTTTGGGAAAGCAGTTGACAGAACAATAGTTGGGCAATGAGGCCTGCAACCCGTAGATCCATTGTTGTCTGGTGCATGCAGTGCTTAATTTGTGCCAGTAGTTGCCACCAGCACTACATTTTGGGGACACTGAGTGCGGGCAGGAGAGGAAAAAATACACAAAGGGAAAGAAAATAGGAAGCGAAAGACAGAAAAAACATTGCAAAGGGAGGAAGCAGTACCCTGCATGAGTGAGGCAGAGGCAGGAAGGGGCATAGTTATACACTGTTTGCGCTGAAATAGCGTCATTTATTTTGATGCTATTTCAGTGCAAACTTAACTCCATATTTATATTTTAGCGTCAAAATATTGGAGTTAATGTCATTTTTTGCCTGTGGAAAACTACCTTGCATCAATGAGATGCAAGGTAGGCGTTCCCGGCAAAAAATGACTATAAGGCCATTGCGCCTTATTTATCCTCCCATGCTAAAATTGGGCACGGGAGGGAGGGGGGTCTAAATAATGGCGCTAAGCTTGCTTAAAGCCATTATTTAACTCCTGGTTCAGGGCAGGCATTAGGGGACCTGTGGACTCATGACCATGGCGGAACACTATGGAATTAGTCCACAGGTGCCCTTCCAAGGCCCCAGGGACACCTCAACCCACACCAGAGGTACGTACAGGTAAGTAGTTACCCTTTTTTCAAAAAAATGCCATAGGGGGCCAGATAGGGGCACCCATACATGGCACAGGGTGCAATGGCCATGCCCAGGGGACCCTTGTCCCCTGTGCTGGCCATTGGGGTGGTGGGCATGACTCCTCCCATTTCTAAGGCAGAAGTCATGTGGCATGGTAGGTTTAGTGCCATAAAATGACGCTAATCTGGTTAGAGTCATCTTTTTCACTCTAACCAGCCTAGCGTAATTTTTTGGTGCTAAACACCCATCTTCCATACCACCACCCCCATTCGGCTGATGTCAGTTTTTTTTACGCTAGCCCACCCTTTGCGCCGGATTGCGCCATTCCATAAATATGGCACCCGGCTGGCGTGCTGGATTGGCGCAAGCCGGCGCTGTACTTTATAAATCAGGGCCGAAGTGTCTTATAGTGGATGGAAGAGCCATGAGGTTGATTCAAGAACACACAAGCTTGGTGCTGGCATTTAAAAGCACCCTTGGGTTTCGGAGCAAAGGATTAGGTTCCAACACACACTCTGTTAAAGTAAGCCCTGGGTGCAGGCACTAGTGGAGGCAGGCATGTAGGGACTATGGGATGCGCTCAGTCTCCATTCTCTGTGTGTATCTGAATAAATTGTATTGTACAAGCCGCGGGGAGCTTGCACTGCTGTTGCCTGCACTAGATGAGTTCTTTATGAATAAAGCACACATGGCTGCTTTCTGCATGTGCAGAATCTTTTCTCTGTGTCAGGGAGAAGCTTGCACTGATCCTGCCTATGTGAGACCTCTTATTTGTGTATAAGCAAAGTCTTAGTTGCTAATGCCTAAGCAGTAATTATTCAGTGTGTGTGAGGGAAGTTTGCACTGTTGATGCTGATGGGAACCCACATGGACATCATTTAGGGATCGCCAGGGGCCGTCGCTGTGATCCCTGGCTTGCCTCTTGCAACCCCTGGCACTTCCTTTGCGACCCTGGTCTCAGAGGTGGCAAAATGAGTGCCTGGAACACAGGGTCAGCTCCTCCTCGTTGTTGGGGATCCACTTCCCTTGTTTTATGTCATTTTGTACTATTTAAATAGTGAATAACATTAGTCACTATTTGTGTGATAAAAAATGGAGTACAATCAGCTGAGTATGACCCTATCTGGCAGCTAAGTTAGTAAGAAATGTTTTTAAATGTATTTTGTATGCATACTTGCAGGTGAGAGTGTGTTTATATGAAAGAGAGTGTGTGACTGTGTGTGTATGTGTTAGCGTGTGTGTGTGAGTCAAAGTAAAGGTCAAATGGCATCTCATGTGATGTCAGTTCCGCTACCCATGGCATTTTGGTGAACTGACACCCATTGGTACCCGTTTAGTGTGTCTGATTAAAGCTTTCCCTGATTGTCTCTCTCTCTCTGGTAGCATCTCCTTTAATATACCTCCAATGTTCAATGATTTAGTTAGTATCAATTGAATTTGCTTTCAGCTCTCATGGAGCGATATTTCTAAAAGTTGCTGACACATCACTCCACAAATGACAAGTTTCACAGAAGACGTTGATTTAGTTCTTTTTATTCTGTGCTTCCGATCAGTAATATTCCAGCCCGCCATTTCATCACAATGGGTGACACATCATGAAAAAATACACAGTTCACACAATCAGCCACGTATACGACACCATCACACAAAGCACGGGATATTAGATCTATCATTTACGAATGATATGAGATGTGATGTATTACACCAGTGTGTGGGCAAGTAAATTGTATTTAACAGTACAACTATAGCGCAAATGGTCTGTTTCCTTTAGGACTCCATGTAGCTCCCACAAACAATAGAAAGTGATACTAAGTAAAAAGTGTGCAACAAGCAGTCCAGGCTGTATTTGGTGCATGAAGTTCTATAGACCCGATACACAACACATGTACAGGTAGCTACAGTGACCCTACCCTTGTAGTAGAGTTCCTTTAGCTTTGGTGCCCTGGTGGAGTGCAGAAGTGTTTCCTTTTTAGAACATAACAGGTTATGCTCTCCATACCTGTGAGGTTCTGTTATTTTCTATTTCTCTAAAGTCATTCATAGGTGTTCGTCTATTCAGATAACATTGATAGGCCTGCTAGGATGAGGGTTGGGAAAACTATGTAACCGCTTTAGTTTGGGTTATAAATACCATTTGAAACAAAATGGGTTATGTGGTAGCAAGTCCTGGACCCAATCTATTTTTATTTATCAGTATAGGGCAACACGCTTTTATACAGAATATTGTTCTATACTGTAAAACGTATCAGTAACAGTATCGTAAAGGATGCTTCATGTATTATTGCATGTAATTTTTGCCCGTAAAGTTAAACTTGTACGTGTGAAAAATAAATCTAATAATCTAATCTCAAATAAATAATTATGCTATGACTGCAAGATGTGTATGATACCTTACTGTCAAATCTCACGCTTGACAGTGTAAGTCCATGTTGCGTAATATGCCTGGCATCGTCTGCTAAATCAACTAATACCTATATTTGCACTAAACATTAGCGACACAGTTCAATATACATTGTTAGGGAATCACTTTTTCTTATTAGTGTATTGTGTGCATAAATCAATTTGGTGTCTGCTAATTAGGCATGTACGCTACAGTTCTACACCCCAAGATAAGTGATCACTTAAGCACGTTTGCGTGTAAGCATAAAAAATACTGTGGTGCCTCCTAATATCTAACTACTTTTATTTGCACATCTGACAGGTGATAGATATGTGTACTCAATTGCCAACTACTCTTCTGTAGTGGCTAAGCGCCCTGAAATGTTCAGCAATTCTGTCTTTCAAGACCCTGGTTATACTTCCTATATACATTTTGCCACATGTACAAAAAAGAGCGTAAACAACAAACTTAGTGGAAGAAGTCATATGCACACTGATCTTAAACTTTATGTGGGTAATATAATTAAAACATTATATTTTGTGGCGGGTAACATACACATGCTACAGTTGTAAAAGCCATTCATTGGTTGCTAAAGCCAATGTGCTGGTGTCTTTGTACTTATGTAGCTGGGACATATAGGCCCTCATTATGTCATTGGCAGTAAAAAAAACCTCCTCTGGTGGCGGGCGCCACCAAAAGACCATCGGTGCGGCTACAAGCCGTCCGCCGTATCATCACCACAGCTGGATTTCCACCAGAAGGATGGTGCAAATCCAGCTGTGGCCATGCTGGCGGATGGCGATAAGGTGGCGCTGCTGCCAGCAACAGCGCCACGCCAGTAGACCATCGCCAGCCATATTATGACCCATAATACGGCCTGGCGGTGTTCTGCTGGCGGATGCTGCTGCTGGCAGCAGCACCCCGTCCCGTCTCCTGCCGGTGGACCCCCTAAACACAGTTAAGTGGGTGCTCCAACAGGGGAGGGGGGTGTGAGGTGTTGTGTGTGTGTGGGGGTGTGTGTTAAAGTTTATGGGTGCATGTATGCAGGTGTGTGTTGCATGTTGAATGTGTGTGCATGTATGGAGGTGTGAGTGCCTGTATGTTGTAGTCTGTGAATGCGTGTATGTATAAAAGTGTGTGCAGATGTGTGTGTGAATGGATGTATGCATGGATGAATGTGGGAATGGGTGTGTGGATGCGTATGTGCGTGTGTGAAAGGTGGGGTAAATGTAGGGGGGGTTGGAGAGGAATGGGGGTGGTGGGGGAATCTGGGGAGGGGGTTGGGAGCGGAAGACCTCTATCAGTGACAGGGAAAGGATCACCTGTCACTGATAGTGCCTACCGCCATGTTTTTCGTGGCAGTAAGGGAGCCACGAAAACCAAGGTGGTAGGCGGGGCCATAATCCCCCAGGCAGTACAGTGACGGCCGCCGGGCTGGAGACTGATATCTCCAGCCCATCGGCCGTTACTGCCTTGGCGGTCGGTATAGTACATGTTATAATATGGTGGAAAGTACGGCCTGTTGGCAGTACTTTCCACCATATTATTGCAAACCGCCATGGTCATAATGTGGGCCATAATGTTTCTAATAGTCATACCCCTGTGGAAGGTGATCCACTTTATGGCTGTCTCATGTGTTGCAGGCAATCTCCAGTGTAGATTAAAAATGCTATTGATTTTGCCTAACATTCAAGGTGACTTGTCTTTTCACTTGACCTGTCCCTTGATCCCTTTTTTAGGTTGAGCGTGCAAGAGCTTCAGATATGTTGTCTTTCTCTTGGGCTTTTATCCACACCCATGTCATGCCCATTACTTTCATTTGTTTGTGGGCTTGCCTTATAAAATTCCCTTGATTTAATTTGTGAAAGGCATGCATACGTCATGCCTTTTGCGGTGTTCAGCCCTCCTTGAGCGTGCCGGCCAATTACTGAAAACATAAGCAGCCCCATGTTTTCCGCATGATTTCTGGACTACTTTCTCTTTCTTTTTCCTACACAGCATGATCTCGTTGGGCAGTAATCGAGTGCTTTGCATAACTACCAGTTTACTTCTATTGTTTATCCAAGCGCTCCTTGGCGAATTCA
This sequence comes from Pleurodeles waltl, assembly GCF_031143425.1. Lineage (NCBI taxonomy): Eukaryota > Metazoa > Chordata > Amphibia > Caudata > Salamandridae > Pleurodeles > Pleurodeles waltl. The sequence continues at coordinate 1,245,914,971 of NC_090447.1, read as the reverse complement.
AGGATTTACACAGCACTATCACACTCGTTTTTTTTCTTAATTATTTTTTTTTCTTTTCCCCCACCATATCCCCACCCTCGTACGCCTTTCTCCTTGACACTTCCAGCAGCCGCCGCTGCACATATGCATTACCACACGTCTTCTAGTGTGTCATATTCACAACGGCACAATTTAGAAGTTATGAATTTACAATGCTAATAGCTCTAACTCAAAACAATGTGAGGCCTTATTGCTTTGCAAACACTTGTCTTTTCTTAGGGTTCATTGTAGGCTGCCTATCCACAGACTCTGCCCTGTTAATTGGCAATCTAATCAATTGTTTGTCATAGCTTCAAATCCTAAATCTAGTTTGTATACCCCATAAGTTCCTGCAAAATTTGTCATACTCTTTAAAAATTCTTGTTGTTCTTATCATCTTACTGTAAGGTATAGTTTCTATCTGTGATTTTTTATTTGAGCTCATAGCATTTAAAAAAGAGTTACATGAAATTTCCTTAGGATATATCCTGCTCTCGATCTGCCAGAATGGTTACCACTGTTTGGTAGAACCGATATTCACAAATACGTTTGTCAGGCCAGATTTAACCAAAATCATCTGGTGGAAAGCCAGTCCACATCACAGGAGTCCAGCTCTGGCACGATCATATCTTAGGAAACAACCTAGTCTGTCAACCTTGAAAACATACTTGAAAACAGACACTTCACAGAAGCCTTCCCAACAACTCAAGAAACCACTTGAATATCTCCTGACCCACCATGGCCAAGAAAGGATAGGGCCCTGTGTGCTCATTCTCACCTGCGCCGAAGATTGAAGCTGGTTACCTTCACAATCACATACTTCTACGATCAATGCTCCAGACACAAAGGGAGCCAGAGATCAGCAATGAATTGTTGTGGATATTATTAGTCCTAAGAAGTGACAACCTTCACAAGCCAGTGCTTAAGAAAACAATAAAATAAATAAATGAAATAAAGTCAAACTAACTGAAATAAAGGACTAACGCTGGTGCATCGAGTACCACATCCCCTGCAGGGATATGCCTACATAATGAAGGATCAGCCCATGTTTCACTGAAAAATCTGTTGTGCGCACTCTGCATTGATACAGTGTTAAACAGGGCAGTTTAGTTTCAATATTTGGAGTACAGGAAAACATTGACAAAGTGAAACTATTTTTGATTGGTTTAGTGTCACAGTTCCACATTTCAAGGGAAAAGTGTTTTCTTCAAATTACAATGTTATCTTATACTAAACATCATTCCACTCTTTATGCCTACTGTCAGAAGTTTGTTTGCTTTAGCGGGCTTGTGTTTAGCCAACTCGCGGGGCTACACACACCTTTCAAAGTTCAATTCCTCTCTGAAGAGCATTGTGATTGGTGGATTTTGGATGGATGTTTCTTCATGGGCATTTTTATCTGGCTGAGGGGCAGAGAATCAAGTCAATTTTCATCCCAGTAAGCTCACATTCATGGTCCAAAATAGACAGAGTAGCGTAGCACTCGTCCAAGTAATGTGCTTTGGGCGCTAACTCTGGGATCTGGAGTGAGTGTATATATGTGTACACACACACACACACACACATAGATATATATATATATATATATTTATATATATATATATATATATATTTTAAAATTCAAAGGTTGCCGGGACGTTATAGTTAGGTGATAGTGAGGGACATTATTATAGTTATAGTTAGGTTCTGAATTTATATGCACAAAACCATAGAAATTCAGCAGCTATAGTTACCTCAAGTGACTATAACTCGTACCCTAAGGTATCTATAACCTTTGCCCTAAGGTATTTATAATTTCCACCCCGACTGATTTCTATGGTTTTGTGTGTGTACATTAAGAACCCAACTATAACGTCCTTTTTTTAAATTCTATTTCCTAACTGTAACGTCCCTGTATCCTTTAGTTTTTTTCAGTTAATTTCTATTTTTTAATGTTAAGTAATTTTAAATTAAATTAATCCAACCACGGCCATGCATGGCACGGGTTAGCCACAGGGCCTGGTCTGCAGCCCAGGCCCTGCACCCTACTCCCTATAACCACCCAACCCCATGCCAAGCATGGCCTCTTGCCATGCATGGTGGCGATTATCCACAGGGTCTGGCTTGAAGCCAACCCCCTATAGCCAACCCACCTTGCGCCATGCACTGCCTTCGCCAGTGCGCAGTGGGGATTAGCCGCAGATCCTAACCCCTATAACCATCAAATCCCATGCCAAGCACCACCTTGCTGTGAGAGGCAGGTGTTGGCGGCAAGGCCTACCCTGTACAACCACCCAACCCCACATCACTGATGAAGTGCTTCTTTGTTTGGTGAAGATGTGATCATATTTGTGTGCATCAAGAATGTGTCTCCAAAATCAGTGGGAAACATGCTTGGGGATCCTTTTAGTAAGCTGCCCATCCTTCTGGAAAAATGGAGGAAGACTTTGCATACCACTAATGTATATAGGGTGGGACCAAACATACGGGCTTTTGGGCCATTTTACATACTTGTAGTTTTTAAAAGGGAGAACACGATCCCAGGTCTCAGCAGCAGATGACAAGAAAAAAGCCACTGGTCACAGTAACTACCTAAGATATTGTGCTAAAAAAAAGCAAGGATGCAAACACCTCCATCAAGAATTACAGATAACTTTTCAAGGTGGAATACGTAGAGAAACACTTGCTTTGCCTTGGTCACATGAAAGAAGTTAGGATGATTAGTACTTTACTGAAGTGGAGCTTCAACCTGGAAACTTGCTTTGTTTATAGCTGTATGTGCTTCTCGTGGAGATTTAATTTTTGCGAAATGAGCATTGTGCCAGAATTAATCCTGCCCAGCGTATTTATCAGAAACAAAGCCACCTTTTTTTTTTTTTTAAACATATTGGGGATTCAGGGGGAGCCGGAAATGCAGCTCCCTGTGTGCAGGAGTGATACTTTCATCTCTTTCCCTACCTGCATGTCTGTGGGTAGGGAAAGAGACAAAAACTCAGCTTCCAGCAAGTGGGAGCATTTTGACAGTTCCCGCTTCCTGGAAACAGGGTTGGTGTTTACTTTTGCTTGGTGGGAGCTGTCACAGACCTCCTGAGAGGGGCACCTTGGAAGATAGCAGGAGCTGGCCCTGGGGAAGCAGTCCCCAGGGACCATTAATGGCTTCAAGAGCGGGGGCACGTGGTCCTCCTGTCCTTTCTTTTGCACGGGCCGGCCCTGGGGAGGTGGTGGTCCCTATTTGACATGAGAGGGGGACTGCATGGCCATATCCCTCTTTTAAAATAGTATTTGGCCCTGGGGAGGTGATGTTTCCCAGGTCTGGGAGCCTGCACGGACACCCTCCTTCTTGTTGAAATTCATCCCGGGGAGTTGGTAGCCCCCAGAGCATATGAAAGCCCCAGGAGAGGGATCCCTGTGCCCCCATCTTTTTTAAGAAAAAGCCCCAGAGAGGTGGTGGTCCTTGGGGCATGTGGGTTCCTTGCAGCCCCCCATATATTTATACTAATGTAGTCCCAGGGAGGTGGTGGTTCTCAGGGCATGAAAACGCCCTGGAAGGAGGGCCCCATGTGCTCCCCTCCTTATTAAGACAAAGCCTCGGTCGATGGTGGTGGTCCCCAGGGTCCGCACCCTCCCCTATATATTTTTTGTAATGTAGACCCGGGGAAGTGGTGGTTTCCAAAGCATAAAAAAGCCCTTGGAGGTGGAGCTCTATGCCCTCTCTCTCCATTTGCCCCCCCTTTCATTAAAAAAAAATATATATGTGTGACTGCTGGACCTGGCCCACTTGAGGGCTACATTAAAAACAAGCATGGGAGACTGTAATTGTTCTTTTTTGTTTTAATTTACACAAAAATGTGTGGATATCCACGAATTTCACTGTAATTTAAAAAAAAAATGCTTTTTGCCCTGGCAGGGCCCCAGGGGAACTCCAGGACCAAGGTTAGGGAGTTAGGGTATTTGTATTCTGCCCCCTTTTCTCTTGTTGTGCATTTTATTTGGGACTCAGCTTTAGCCGAGTCCCACATTTCCTGCCAACACTTTCTGGTTGAAATATTGGCAGTCAATCAGATCTCTGCATGAGGATGGGAGTATTCACAAATTCATGGCGACTTGGGATTTAGAAACTTGGATTTCATTTCATTTCCCAAAAACTACTGAACGGAGTTACACCAAGTAATAGAAATGGTGCTTTCTGGACCAAGAGCTACCTTTCTGCCAAATGTGGTGTAATTCTATCCAGTGATGCAGGCTGTAGTCGTGTCTAAAGCCTCTAAGAGAATTAACAAGGGAAATGCACTTTTTTTTACCCTACCTTTTTTTCTCAGCCCCTGCTTGATGGATCACCCGGAAACTTTTTATGTACAATAAGACCCTAGAGGAGACTTTTGTTTGGAAAATTCCATGAAGATTCACCTTGCTGTGCCGCTTTTCCCCGACCCCCGCGACCGATCGCGTGTTCGAGGCCCTCCTCCACATCCCTGGTGTCCAGTGACGCTGGTAAGTGTTTCTATTCTGTGCATTGTGTTTTGTTTTTGTGCCTTTTTCCACTGTCTCTGACCGTATCTTTTTCCTTCTGTCTTCCGCTGTTCTTTGCTATTCTGTGCATTGTGTTTTGTTGTTGTGCCTTTTTCCACTGTCTTTGACCGTATCTTTTTCCTTCTGTCTTCCGCTGTTCTTTGCTATTCTGTGCATTGTGTTTTGTTGTTGTGCCTTTTTCCACTGTTTTTACCACACCGTTTCCTCTTTTCTGGGCCATCTCGACCCTTGTGCGCTCCCCCGGCTCTGCTTATTCCCCGCCGCTGCGTCCCTGCGGCCCCGCCCCCCTCCCACTCCCATTCGCTCTCCCGTTCCCGCCCGCCTCCCGCCTCCCAGCTGCCCCTCCCTCCCACCTCCCCCTCTTAATGGCGGTTGCTGCACGGCCGCGCCAGAGGCACGCCAGAGGCAAGCCCGTCTGCGCCCGTCCGCGCCCGGACCGCGCCCAGCGCCAGTCCCCCTGGCCCAACCAGCCAAACTCCCCCCAGAATACACTTCCACCCCCACTCCCTCCTCTCCCTCAACCCCGGAGCTCGCCCCAACTGCATTCAAACCACCCCCACACACACACACAAGGCCCCTTCTCCTGCCACACCTGCCTATTCTCCTGCTCCACCTCCCACCCCCCAAGCACCCCACACCAACACCAAACACAACAGCCTCCACACAACAACATCAGCACCCACCAACAAACCCCACAACCTACACAAGCCCCACGCCGTTGCCACCTCTACCCACAGCAACACCACAAGCACCCCTGCAAACACTATCTCACATCACAACAACCACACCACCCGCAACCATCTCAGCTGTCTGCTACTAAACACCCGGTCCCTACACAAACATGCCATAGAACTCTGGGACCTCATCACATCACACTCACCCGACATCGTCTTCCTCACAGAAACATGGACAAACCTCACATCCGAGCCAGACATAGCCACAGCCACCCCGGAGGGCTACAAACTCCAACGCAAAGACCGCCTTAACAAACCAGGAGGCGGAATCGCCATCCTTCACAGAGACACCATCAAGGTCACCACCAACAGCCTTGACACCCTCAACAACGCAGAACACATGCACTTCCTCATCCACATCAACAACGCCAACACCCTCAGAGGCACACTCATATACAGACCCCCAGGACCACGCCCCCTTCTGTGACACCATCGCTGACACCATCAGCACGCACGCTCTCACCTCCACAGACTACATACTCCTCGGCGACTTCAACTTCCACCTGGAAAACCCTCACGACCACAACTCCTCCTCCCTCCTGGACAACCTCACCAACCTGGGACTCAAACAACTGGTCACAGCCCCCACCCACTCGGCTGGACACACACTCGACGCAATTTTCACCTCAAGCCAACACGTCACCTACACCCACACCACCAAACTCCAATGGACGGACCACCATTGCGTCCACTTCTCCTACAACAAACCACCCACACACCACCACCAACACACCACCCCCTACCGCATGTGGGACAAGATCCCCACTGAGCGCCTGAACTCCCAAGTGACACAAACCCCCCCCAACACCACCGACCCCAACACCGCCGCACACAACCTCAACAAATGGATCACCACCTGTGCCGACGCTCTCGCGCCCTTCAGAAAAAACATCACAACCCGCAATATCAAGAACGCCCCATGGTTCAACACTGAACTCCACGAGTCCAAACGCAAATGCCGCAAAGCAGAGAAAACTTGGAGACAAGAACCCTCCACCACAAACTTCTCCGCCCTCAAAACCACCACACGCATCCACCACCAACTCATACGCACCGCCAAAAGAGTAGACTACAAGGAACGCATTGACAACAACTCCCAAAGCAGCAAAGAACTCTTTACCATCATCAAAGAGCTCTCCAAACCCAAAGCCAGCAATCGAGACCCCACGCACACACAAACCCTCCGCAACTCCCTCTCAAATCACTTCCATCGCAAAATCCTGGACATACACAACAGCTTCATACCACACACACCCTCCACACGCACCCTCCACCCACCCAACACAAACCCACCACACACACACCCCAACCTACTCACCACCTGGGCCCCCATCACCGACGAAGAAACTGAAAAAACAATGAACTCCATTCACTCTGGCTCCCCCTCCGACTCATGCCCCCACCGAATATACAACAAGGCCAGCCCCAACATCGCCCCCAAACTCCGAGCCATAATCAACAGCTCATTCGAAACCAAAACCTTCCCAAACCTCTGGAAACACGCGGAAGTCACCGCACTCCTAAAAAAAACCAAAGCCGACCCAGACGACCTCTCCAACTACCGCCCCATCTCCCTCCTCCCTTTCCCAGCAAGGTCACGGAAAAAATAGTCAACTCCCGCCTATCCCACTTCCTCGAGACAAACCACACACTCGCCCCCTCCTAATCTGGGTTCCGCAAGAACCACAGCTCGGAAACCGCTCTCATCGCATGCACCGACGAAATCAGATCCAGAGTCGAGACGGGCGAGACGTAGCACTCATACTCCTGGACCTCTCCGCAGCCTTTGACACTGTCTGCCACCACACGCTCCGCACACGACTTCACGACGCCGGGATCCACCACAAAGCCCTGGTCTGGCTCACCTCCTTTCTTACCGACAGAACCCAAAAAGTCTGTCTCCCACCCTTCCAATCCTCCGCCACCAAAATCACCTGCGGAGTCCCACAAGGCTCCTCCCTCAGCCCCACACTCTAACATCTACATGGCCCCACTAGCCAACATCCTCAAACCACACGACATCACCATCCTCTCATACGCTGATGACACACAACTCATCTTCTCCCTCACCCGCAACCCCAACACCGCCAAATCCAACCTACACTCTGCACTCCTTGACACCGCTGCCTGGATGACAGCCAACCACCTTAAACTCAACTCCAACAAAAGCAAAATAATCATTTTTGGCCCACACAAAAACACTTGGGACCCCTCATGGTGGCCCACCACGTTAGGCCCCGCACCCACCCCCGCAAACCACGCACGCAACCTCGGCATCATCCTGGACTCCTCCCTCTCTATGACCCAACAAATCAACGCCCTCACCTCCTCATGCTTTAACACACTCCGCACACTGAAAAAAACATTCAAATGGATCCCTACAGAGACCAGAAAGACAGTCACCCACGTACTCATCAGCAGCAGGCTTGACTATGGCAACGCCCTCTACGCCGGCACCACACTAAAACTCAAGCGCAAACTACAGCGAATCCAGAACTCAGCAGCATGTCTCATCCTCAACCTCCCCCGACATGAACACATCTCACCACACCTCAAATCCCTCCACTGGCTCCCCATAGACAAAAGAATCACCTTTAAGATCCTCATCCACGCACACAAATCCCTCCACAACACCGGCCCAAGCTACCTTAACGAAAGAGTGACCTTCCACACGCCACCTCCGCTCCGCCGACCTCTCTCTCGCCACAGTTCCTCGCATCAAACACACCACCACTGGAGGCAGATCTTTCTCCTATTTAGCCCCCAGGGCCTGGAACTCCCTCCCCACCTACCTCCGCAAGACCCAGGACCTCCTACTCTTCAGGAAGAGCCTTAAGGCCTGGCTTTTCGAACAGTGATCTCCCCTCCCCCCCCCCCGCCCAGCGCCTTGAGACCCTCACGGGTGAGTAGCGCGCTCTATAAGTCTCTTTGATTTGATTTGATTTGATTTGAAAGATATAGCCAAGTCAAAAAATAAATTCCTATGGAAACTAGGTCCTACCTATATCTACTTACTGCCGACCACCGGTAGATAATATATATCTATATAAATATAATATTATATTTATAACAAATATAATATTATATATATATATTATTTGTTCTGATACTATTTTTTTTTAATAGTTTTTTTTGTTAGCATAGCTTTTTAAGAAGACAGCAGCCATCAGCAGGCCGACAGCTTACCTACTGGGGATAAGAAGAGATTGGCAATCTACAGTAGGAACTATATCAGTAGGAAATTTACAAGTGATGTATGAATTCACCCATTAGGGTATTTAATCAGTGTTATATAAGGCTCATACTTTGTGGTTTAGAGCAATGCATATTGGTCAATAATGTGGCAATTTGTATATATATTTTTTTTTGTGTATTTTGTAATAATCATTTGTAAAATACACACAAATTGGATGGGTTTCAAAAATGGAATGATTTACTGCAAAAATTATACATACTAATAAGATGGCGACCACTGTTGAAGTAAAAACAATAGTCGGTTTGCAGTGTTACTGAAATGCTTTGGGAAATGACGCATTAAAGAAGGTGGAAGAGTGCATAGCAGTATACGGTGAACAAAGCTCTGGAGAGCTGAAACGTGTTTTGTGTCTTGTATGTCTAATATGCTGGATGGGTAAATCACAGTGAAATGCTGCTGGAGTGCCAATCTTCATTCTTTAAAAAGAAGGAGGAGGACTTTTGTGTTATCACTCTGATGAGCACGGAGAGGCACCGCTGGCAATTTGCCGCACGCTGGTTACTGTAGGTAGAGCTTCTGCATACCTATAGTTAAGGCAAGTAGATAGCAGCCATACTTACTTTTACAAGATGGAATAATATACTCACACAAGGCAAAGTATAACATTTTTGTAACCTCATGTGATGCACCAGAGGCCTATAATCCGCACTGAGGGAAATCCATATCCGTAGTGTTGGAAGTTTCATTAATTTCACAAGTATTTTTTTTGTTTTTACATTACTTACCAATGAAAAACATTTTCTCCATTTGAAGACTCTCCTTCCATTGTATGTGGATGTTCAGTGCAGTTTCTCACATTTAATGCATTGCTTATGTTCAGTTTATTTAGGTGCAAGATTAGAAGTGCTGGTAAGAGTGGAACCATGCCCGGCATATGCCCGGTAGGAAGGAAGTTCTCTCAGTTTACAAGCTAAATGAGGTTTAATCGGAAGCCCTTTCCTAAATACGTCACGACTTCTGACAGCTAATAAGAAACGCTCTTATCGTTCCTTAAAAAAAAACGATGAGGTATCCATGTTTTCCTATGTCCTGAGGAGGCTTGAAATTTATCGCAGCCGAAACGCGTCGACAGACAAAGATCCTTGAGGAGAAATGAAAATTTGTAAATTGGACATAAAAGCAAAAAGATGAGTCCACGTGAAGGAATCAGTCAGGATGTCATAAGAGACAATTGTGCTGGACACTTTCATTTTCATCCCCAAAGGAGATGACTGCTTGGTGAATTGTACATATAGCAGTTTACTCGAAATTAAGGAAAACTTTTTTCTATTCGTGATACCTGTTTTTTTTTATAAAACATGTGATTTTGTCTTGTGTATATCTTGTATTTTGTCACGTAGTGATATTGAATAAGTGATGATTAATTGAGGTGCTTATACTAACTCCGTATGTGAATAGAGGGGCAGTAGTCATTTGTACAAATAGAAGAGGATTCTATAATAAAGAGTGTGTAAAGAAATACAGGACACTCAAGTGATCAATTTATGTATCACTTTTGAAAATAATGAGAAAGTATTTGTCCCTACTACAGTTGATTCCTAGTGTTGGTAAGAGGGGTAAAGGCATTGTAAACAAATAATGATTACCCACTATGTTGTAACTCCATGTCTTAATGCTTTCTGCATGCTCTCCTGCACTTCTGTTTCCCTGGGACTACCCAGTGCTCCTACTGTAGGTGTCATTTATGATGGGGGAAAAATCTGCACACGTGGTTGAACTTTTACACATATGACGTGTCTGCATGAACAACAACAACGATCCTGAAGTTATATATCTGGGATGAATTCGTATTTGTGACAAGATGTAAAAAGATATTTTGAACAAGCAGTCATATGGGGTGACATCAGATGTCCACATGAAAAAACATTTCAAAGTGGATCAGTCATTAATTGGCTTTGGAACATAACACATGTATAGCTTGAACCACTGTGCGGTACTTAAATTTTTTTAATGATACACAATCTATGTATTTATTCAACTAAACCTCTCAGCTCACACAGCAGCTCTGCTGACAGCTACACTGTGGCAGAATGGTTGTCCATCCTCACAAAAATGATATCCACTATCTGACTTTTAATAGCAGAAATGCTTGACTGATCCTCCTAAACATTACTTAGAAACATTTCATTCAATGAGAATGTAAAGACTGATGAAAACCATGGATACAAACGCTCCATTAAAGTGTCAACGAGTGGATCAAAATATAGGGAACAGAGGACGATTACAGTAGTTCCACACTAGCCACAGGAATGGCAACTGAAAATAAATTTCAAACTTAGAAATAGCCACACATTTGTCAATAATATCGTTATCCTGACCCCTGCTGATCAACTCAGAGACCAGTGTGGGGTTAATCCAGCAAGACAAATAATGTGCTCATTCCTGGGTAACCTTCAGTTGGTCACTTGCATCTTCTGTAGAATGCCATGCCTTTTCTATGTCATCCCGTGCAAACCATAAGCACGTCCCGTTCTGTCTTACTGCCTTCGTCAAACCACTCCTATTTCTGGAGGGCCTGTGCACAATTCACATTCTTGCGAGGAGCGTCATAATCAGTTTCAATATATGCACAACAGCTGACCTTGTGTCTCTTTTCAGTGTCAAAAACAGGTTCTACTGTCCTCCTCGGTGGTTTGTATTCATAGTGTCAAGAAACAGCATGAAATTAATTGGTTCCGCGTCACTTTGGAATGGGCATATTGATGTACTGGATCCCTCCCTGACTAATGCCAGCCTTAATCGCCATATTCAAATCTTGTGAATGTGCTTGAAACACACACCCTTCATAAAGTCCTAATCCTACTGTTACTCTCAGCCCACTTTTATGTTACGTATTTTATTACCGTGTAGACTAACATTTGTGGCAACATGCACGCCCCTCCACCCATGGCATTCCAATTCCAACCCACAAAGCTCTTCCTCTGGTTCTTTTTCTCAGCTGGCATGCCACACGACTACCACGGTGGACACACGCCCCATTTTCGTGATGTCTTAACGTTTATTTGCAGCCCTCTGCGTGCCAAGTGATTTATGGACGATGCGGAGTTTGCATTACTGCTCTGCACGGACTCGAAGCAGTCACACGCGTGACCCCAAGCTGGCTGCGCAAACACCCTGCAGGCCCTGTAACGAGGCATTAACATGATGTCAAGTCACAGTATTTGCGCACCTCGCCTATTCACAAGTGTGCTTGTAGCTACCTGTCCCTGCGCCGTGCTTCATTGGCACACAGACACTTCACAACCGAGAATGCTAGGATCAAGGTTGGCTGAGTCACTCCGTGTGAAGTGAAGGGGCCTGCCACTGGATACACCAGGAGCGGATTACTCATTAACCCCAGTTCGAACCACGCCAGGGCTGCTGGGCCGCACGCAGCACGAATAAACAGCGTGTGTTCCTCCTCCACCTCTCTGCCTGCAGCACTTATTTATCGCGGAATGTCACTGCCCTTGGAAAAGGAGGCGCTGCCATTTTACAACGTCACCGTTCTCAACTTTTTCCCCCAAACTAATTTCATTTTCTTCAAATTACAAAAGAATGTCTCTAAAGGAACTGATACTTGGTACAACTGCGAATCCACAAATTCCCAGACTAAAATCTTGTGAAATAAAGGACAAAAGCAAAACATAACTTGCAAAACACACAGTTAATCCCTCGATGTGAACTGAACACACCCTGTCTTTTCTTGGGGGCCAGATCAACAAAAATTAGTTTCCAATATGTGTATTCGCAGGTCTCAGAAAACACACATTACAAAGTGAATTTGAGTGTGCACTTGTGTGAGATTGTTGCGGAACGATACACTCGCCCTCACCATGGACCTGATGCAGGGCTCAGATATGCCAGGATGCACGGCAGAGAGGGGACACACCTGTCCATTGGCCACTGTCGTACACCAACACTCACGTGATGTCTGGTCACTGGTGGCCATCTATTAATTCGTTTCTACCCCTGAGTTAGAAGTAGAAATTGGCCTTCCCAGTGAGGATCTTTTATGACCCGGATGGGTAACGTGGTCCCTGAATCTTGTGAGTAGAAGGGGGTGGCAGCTGATGTGAACATAGAGCGATACATTACAGAGGGCCTCATTTACAATGTAATGGTGTGACATATACCTAAATATCCAGGTCTGATTCCAAAGGTATTACTTTTGAATAGCAGTTTCTTCATGAAGGTCAATTCACCAGCGGAAGTGACATCACACGCCATTTGACCTTTACGTTTATTCACACACACACACACACACGCGCGCGCTTAAACATACACGCACGATGCCACATACGCTCTCTCTCACATAAATGTGTTCTCGTGCACACATGCACCCAACATACATTTAAAAGCACTCGCTACTTACCTCAGCTTCTGGGGAGGTTCACATTCCATCTAATTGGACTCCGTTTTTTATTGTAATAATAGTGATTATTATTATTGACTATTAGTGTAAAAAATGCATTGAAAAAAGAAATTGGAGCCCCCAACCGATGTCTATTAGGGCGAGCTGCCCCTTTGTTCCTTGCACTGATTTTGCCGCCTCTGAGGCCAGGCAGGGGTCGCAAATGCAGTGCCAAAGGTCGCAAGGGGCAAGCTAGGGGTCGTAGGTGCGACCCCTAAATGACCTCCATGAGTTTCTTATTTCAGACTTAGGTGTGAATTACTGATTTATTTAGAATAGCAAGATCGGACACTGAGGTGGGGACTCTCCTTATATGAGCCAACCCTCAAATGCCTTTCCTGCTCTGTCAGTAACAACCCTTATAATTACACTTCATTTCTAGCACTTTCATCATTTTGACCATTTTAAGTGTGCAGAGGGCAACGTCTTCGCTCTCGGTGCTCGACTCCACATCTACCAATCATAATCGTCTCCTCAGGCTTCAGAGAAATAAAAAAGCACTGTCAAAGCCAATAAGTCTGACAATGGATAGCTAGCAGAATGGTTCTATTTTTTATCATTTTAATTGCAAGCATATGCCACAAAAACTAAAAGTAAAACTGAATGCAGCGGCCTTTTGTGTCCTTACATTTAAACAAAAAAGATCACATTTTATTTGAGTACAACAGTACAGGTGCCTCCTAGCATGCAGTTGAAAAGAACAGGTATCGCCATCGTTTTTTAATGTTAATGGACAGCACAGGAAAATACGTTTTTTATCTGCAGAAAGAAAAGGTATTATTGGCTTCGTTTTCGTTTCAAAACAAAAGAACTAAAGACTAAAGAAAAAGCATTTGCAAAGTAAAGTATTGCTCCAGTAGCCTCATCTCTAAAGTGCACTTGTTTTTAGGTAAATGTGTACACGTGTTCAGACAAAATGCAGTCACCCACAGTACAAGAGAGCCATCGACTGAAGTGTGCTGACCCGGTGCCCTCTGCTGTGTGTTGTTCTGGCTGGAAGAAAAATTTGAATAATAGTCGACTTGACCAGTGGATGAAGAGGCCTGACCCAAAGCCCCTCTATGTGTGTACATAGGTAAGTACTTTTCATCCATTCATTTCTTTTTATTACATAAAGCTGAAAACAGATTTAAAGCTGTCCCTAGTCCAGTTTTAATTGACAGCAAGAGTGAGAGTAGTTATCAGAATGATTTTCTTTAGTTTGGCAGAGGGAGGATTCCCCTTTGCATAGAAGGTGGATGTGTATATTGTGCAAGGGCAGAATGTCATCACTTACATCACGTAAGCCAATCGATAGAGTGAGCTGTCCCTGTACCTATATCAGGAGAGGCTCGCAGGGCTTTGAAAGGAAAGGGTGTCGCGTGCAGGGGATGGTGAGAGGCGTGATTAATTTAATAAAAAAAATACACTTATCTTCAGTCACCGTTGCCTCCACCATATCACCACTCCTCTCCTGCAGGTTGCAGGCACATGCTCCCAGCCTGCCCTGCAGCCAATCCTGACGCTGCTCAGAGCAGCATTAGGATTGGCTGGGAGCTCCCAGTCAAGGCGCTCCCAGGAAGACAGGGAGCTTGTGCATGCTGTCTCCAGCCCGGCAACACAGTACCAGGCTGGAGAGAGCACAGTGTGCATGTGTGTTTGGCCGGCCCAAGACGGCTGTTCAAACAAACATGCGCACTGAGGGGAGTGCTCTGTGCACTCCCCTCCATGGCTGTCATCCCCAAAGCCCTGCTCCGTTTACTACAAAATGTAGTAAAAGGTTTCAGCTGCTGCTGGCGGGGAGGCGACGCTCCTCCGCCATAGAGCCACCGCTAACATATATGCTGTAGTGTGTGGAAGAAAAATGCAGACCTATGGAATAAGTAAGCTTACTGAAATCCTTTGTAAGTAAGTAGGTAGGTATATTATGTATTCTTATTGAAAATAAAGAGCCTTAGCTAATTCCAGAAATAAAAGGTGATGAAATAACACATAGCCATATACGGATGACCTTATAAATAAATTTATGTGTTTGTCAAAGTCCTTTACAAACAAACTACACTCTTCTGAACCAAATACATGAATTCATGCAATATAAGCTAATATTTTTCTAAGTGGAAAGAGAATTAACAAAGCACTGAGTTCTAGAAATAATTTAAGGATGCAATGACTGGAGAAAGCCCAGGGGCCATAAGTCATATTTTCAGAGAATGGTGTCCAAACAATCAACCTCTAGCATCTCCTTCCAATCAGAGCCCCTTTGTTATGTCTGACCCGTCTTCTAAGAGAGTAGAGCGTTTTGATTTTTCGCGTAATCAGTCCTGCAAACGGGGGTTTGTGGCATTACATAATATCCTTCCTGAAATCAGAGCTGCATCTAGGCTGGGCATCCTTCACACATCACCGGTTCCTGCACCTTACGACAAAACCATTTTCCTAACTGCCTTGGAAACAATCTCTGAGAACAAACACAGTGCAACTGTGCTTCGTATTCCCCGGCAGGGCCGGCTTTACTCCATGAAATGTGCCTGGTCTTCAAAATTAATTATTCAGCTCTAAGAACACCGGCTTTATTTTTATATAGAACTCCAGCTGTCACAAAGTTGACGTATCAAAGTGATGTAGCTTCTGTCAACAAATCGGTTGTAAATAAGCCCTGCAAATAAAAGATGCCACTTATAGCCAATTTAGTGATAAGCAATTTACTGACCTCACAGGGATAAGGGGCTGAGTCGACCTTCAGATCCCTGGGCACCCATCTCAGCAGATGTTAGCAACTGCCGTGAACATTTAACTCTCAAGTACTTTCTAATTTATTGTGAAACTAGTACCCACCTGTACTTAGTTCATCAACTCTTTCAGTAATACTGACTTCAGCCATTTATCCGACCTTAACAGTAGCACTAAGAAGCCCTTTTCTGGTGAATGTTGCGCTTAAACTAAACATCAACATGAGCAATTGAGTCAGCTCTGCTGAGATGCAAATTAGCAATTTACACTTTCCCATAGAGCTCAGCAGCAAAGCCTAACTCATTGAGCGAGTTCAGAACCGAACAGGATTTAATGCTAGTATCCCTGGCTTACAGCCTTAGTTCCTACTCACATTGGCCATGGTCGTTTGTATCATCCATCGGCAATCAAAAGCAGTTTGTAAAGAAAAGGAGTTGCAGAGGCAGCACTCTGACAGTGGTAAACTGACCAATCACAAAGTTTCAGAGTGAAATGAAATGGGTACAGCATCACCAGGATGCTGATTTCGATGGACATGTATGGGATATTTGACCCGGCTCACTGTAGAGACTTCAGGGGGTTAGTCCACGAGAGATGGATTCATGCCAGATTTTTAGGATGTCTGTCTGGGATAAATGTATATACAATCTATGTAAACTGGAATTATAGAAAGTAGTTAGCCTGACATGAATCCAGCCCTTGTGTTTCAATGGCTGACACAATCAGGCAATGGTTAAACATCAAAGAAAGAAGCAGAAGGATACAGAAAATGAAACTCTCTTGAGAACTGTGATGGAAGAAACAAACTCTTACAGCCAGACCAACAAATCTGAGAGACATATCCTTTGCGAGAACATCAAAATGGGTTGATGCACAATGCATCGTCAAAGCCATGATTTTACACGTCTATAAAGATTGGTTTGAAAAAATAATCAACCAGGCACTTGCATTTCTCAGGGTGGAGGGTTAGCATGGTGGCTTTGTAGCTGAGTGATTGATTAGTCAACCTTTAGCAGTGGAGGCCACAGTTCTATTTCTGACTCATTTGCTTCACAGACCAGTTATGGAAAAGGTATGCAAAAAAAAGCAATGCATGATTCAACCATTACGACAATCCCAAACTGCAGGTCTGAGCCACATCATAATATGTTTGAATCAATTGAGTTCTTAAATTCTTGCAAGTCATCACCAGGTGATATACCTACCTTACAGCCAAAAATAATCAATGTTGCCTTTCCTAGGAGTTTGATTTATTCAGTTTTTTCATTGCTATTTATTGATTTTTCAGTTGCTTCAATTTGCTTTGGTAGTACACTGGAATTATACTTCAAGCATTCAGACAGGGTAAAAAGTGTGCAACTGTATTATTAAGGCATGCATCAAAGGAAATACACATTAGACATCACATCTGCAATCATTCAATGCCACCTATTAAAACTATGTTGATGAAACCCATTTTATTTGAAAAATGGTTGGCCAACAAGACCTCTACAACTCAAAACTTGACAAATGACTTTGTGCCATACACACATGGGTGGCGAGTAACCACATAAGACAGAGATCATGGCCTAAGCCTGTTGGTAAAAAATACCAGCCTGCCACCATATGGCCCACGTACATCATGGTCCCTTCAACAACATCAAGCAAAGACAGAAACCTAGGGGTAAGTATGTATTTAGAGCTATCCATGTTATCACAAGCCAACAAACACAAAGATTGCCTTCTACAAAATTGTCCATACCTACAAGCCACCCTCTCACTCATAATTTCCAAGTTTGCTTATGCCAAAAGGCTATGCCTTGATGCACTCAGGTTCATCATATGCACTATAGAGCTAATACAAAATGCTGTCACAAGACTCCTTCTCCACCTTCACCCAATAGAATGCAGGAGTCCAGTACTGCAATTGCTCTTCCTACAACTAGAAGAGCAATGTTCCAGGCACTCTGCATTGTCCACAGAGCTTCCCGAGGAATAGGACCGCTATACTTAACATGTTCAATTCAAGAAATGCAATAAAAAAAGGATACTGCATTCCAAGCTTGCACCACATTTCATTATACCAACTTACCATCAGAAATCCATAGAAGGCACTGCTTCCTCAGGCCAAGCTGCCAAGCTCTGGCACGCACTACCAGCCAAGCTTCAAAGCATCGAGGAGCATACACACTTTAAAAGATAGTTGAGAACATGGCTATTTCCTAGATAATTACATCATCCCACAACCTTGAGACAGAACCTGAAAAGATAATTGCACCTTCAAGTTACAGTTCACAACCCACAGATATGGTTGGCCTATGGGTAAGCCTGGGTATTATAGAGTAATGTCAATTCATATATAACACTTCCAGCCCTCACTAATACCATAGCACTCATGGGTCAGCACTATAGGTTAATCCTCCTACACTCACAAATCACACATCTGCTATGAGTCTTGTCCATCACCCAGTACAGCACCACCCAATAAACCAGCCATAAACAACTCAACATACATGGAATAAGTAAGGAGATCTGTCACTTACTGCTGGCCAAGCAGAGGACTCTAATGTAGTCCACCCCAGCAGGTCCTAACTAGCCACACCCTACGACCTCTTCATTACATCTCACAATGACATTCAGATGATAGTAAAATAGAATCTCAGCAGACCAAAAACTCGGAACAAAATATCAGGTTGGAGACCCAGTGCAGTAACTAGCTAAGTATCCTACGATCATAAGAAATACTATCACCCACACACCCTGCAGGGCGTAGATTGCTGTCCAAGTAGGCAAGTGCTTCGGTGCCCCCCATAGGGGTACTAAGCACTGTAGAATTGCTACAATGCAATACTTTTCGCTACATATGTTGTGATGAAGGCAAATTATAAGGAACATTCTTCTGTATTTTTATCTATGTATTTTGACATTTTAACCCAGATACAAATGTGATCTCAGCACTATAGGAAATCCTGAGGCTTCTTGGGAAAGAAAACCATACATTTGGAAAATACTGTTACTGCAAATTATATCCACTGGTAGGTCATGATTTTCTCACAAAGTGGAAGCGCAGGAATGTATTTTTATTTAACACTGTTCTTTCTACCTCTCAGAGTAAAATAGCTTTTGTAAAACTAATGAAATGTTTCATTCAGAAGAAATTAAATAAACCCGTACATTTTTTGTTATAAAAGGAGTGACTCTTTTATTTTGCAGATTCAGTTATGTTTTAAAACGTGTGCTCGGTTTCTAGTTTATTCTGTGTTCACATCATAGAAAGTCTAACGACACCTCATTCCATCAAAAACTGCTTCGCAGAGTATCACTGAACAGAGCATATTTGTAATGTATATTTCTAAACTGGGTGACAGCTATAACTCAAGACAAAAGCCCTTAAAAAGAAAGGAAAACTGCTTCATAATCTTCTAATTTCTGAATGTGCCCTCTTGAAATAATGATTGCTTTTAGAGCAGTCTCTGGAGTAAACACGTCTTCCCCTCTATTTGAATGGAATTTAAACACAAGAATGTGGTTCCTGCTGGTGACTGAAAACTGGCATATAGTCCGACTGGCGATATAAACACCATTTGCCCCAAATTAACAGTCTTTGATGTTTATGAACCAAAGGACCAGTCAATATTTGCAAATTGCAGGCTATGTCCACACCATGTGCAACATTTTAGTAACTTTTGATATGTATGAGTTAGAGACACTTTTCCGATGAAATCTGCTGCTTATGGAGAAGCTGCTGTATTTCGTATTAATGTGGAAAATCCATTAGTGCATGGACAATTCTGTGGTTGCAGAATTGCTGAATATCGGTGACTAAATTTGTAATCCTGTAAATCTCAACCTGTCCACACCTAATCACGCACCACTCTTGATTCATCTACGCAATGTCTGTGCAATTTTTTTTTTTTTCCTCATGATCAACCTACACTCTTGTTCTAGCTTTGAGTCTCCTAATCAGATTTAAGCATACATACATTGCATCTTTTTCCCCCAAGCGAATTGCGAAAAAGCTTGGCAAATCACAACCTTCATGCCAGTAAAAAGAACAATCTCAATTTGGCTGTAATATGCAGAAGTGAATCAGGACGGCAAACTGGAAATGAACAGGTGTTTTTACGTCCTAGGAATGATGCAATAGGGTTTGGTGTGCACAAGACATTAAAAAGAAAAAAAATGTTTGGTACTAGGGGCCTAATTTACAGTTTGGCAGAAGGGATACTTCGTCACAAATGAAACGGATATGCCGTCCACATTAATACAAGTGCTTTGTGTCCTAAAGCACTTGCAGTGCGGCAAATCGGATATCCGTCACGTTTGTGACTAGCAACCTGTTCCCCAAACTCTTAATCAGGCCCATACTTGCATAGAGTTTGACTGACAGAAACCGGTAATCCCTGCAAACAAAATAAAAAAGACCAACATATTTATGCTACAAAATATTAAGGTGCTTATTAGCAGAAATTTCACAGAAAACAAGTTTTCAAAACATTTTAAGAAAAAACGCCGAATTTCAATTCACCCATGAACTGTTTATAACCAGTATATGTGCTCCCTGGAACCACGTACAACTGCCTCATACAGATTATGTGCGCACGTCAATCTTATTTCCTCTTTAGTGGAAGAAACAGGAGTTAATGTGGAACTCTTGTTTCATACTAAATCATCTAAACCGAGAGATACTGTCCGTGTGATTATAGCTGTTCCATTCCAGATAAAACTCTGAGACCATAATTGTCTTACTTTTGCCTAGACATTGTTCACAATGAATAGCAGAGCAGAGAACACGTTATAGTATGACCTCAAAATCCAATTGAATTCCACGAAACTTTCCTCGCAAGCGCTAAACCAATATTTAATTTAATTATTCGGTATTGATTAAATCCAAAGTTATATATACTCACGACTTCCAGCGTTCAAGCATATAAACATTTAAACAGACAACGGAAGCCTCACAAAGATTCCATTGGCGCCAACTGGATTTGTTGCTATATAAGCACACATATATACTCTAAAGTATAAACAGCCTTCCGAGATGAATGCAATTCAGTTTTTCAGGCATCTCAACATAGGTCGGTTTATGGTGAAACACATTCAAATCCCATTGGGGTTCACTAAGCCTTTCATCCTGCTAAGGCTGATAAATTGATTACCAGGGCATGAGCTGACAGTAACGCTTTCTTTTACAGAGCCAAATTGAATCAATACTGATTGCAGATGCAAGCACTTTAGACACGATTTTTACTGTAAAGTTAGCTCTTCTTGAGTACTCCATTTACTGATGTTCAGTCTGATTTCAACACCTGTATCCCTGTCAGTAATTTACTTGCCCAAGATCACACTGTTTATATTCAAAATAAAACAATAGGGAAGCGAACTCAGGACTGCTAGTTTGCAAAGACGGCAATGTAGCCCCGCGTCACAACTCCTCTTCCACCCAGATCTCCACCCACGAGACCACCTCTGTCTCCTCATACTCCGTATTGAGCAGGTCATGCCCTATATCCCTGTACATTAAAGGGGACCCGCAGACTGCACGGAACTCACCTTGCTGGATTTTGGCCAAGAGCTGGCGGCGGGCCAGTATCCTGCTCATCCGGTAGGCTGAGAGCCTCCTCGTCTTCTCGAAGCGGACGCACATGTCCTGGCCCTCAGGTGTCACTGTCTTCACGCAAATGCAGCCCTGGACAGGAAGCGCGGGCCCCTCCATCAGCATCCTCACCTCCTGTGCGGCCGACTGCGGGCTCCACACAGTCGCCAGAGCAAGGAAGAGACCCGGGGCGCGCTGAGAAGAGCCAGCGCATTAAAACAGAAACTAGGAGTGCCAAGAGCTACAGCACATATCATTCCAACCGCCTCACGTGACGCCCAAGGCCCAATCAGAGCTCGAGAAAGGAAGGGCGCGCGGACAGGCTGCCCGGCGTAGTTAGTTGGAGCAAAGTCTCCTTAGGCATTCCTAATCCCACAGTGTGAAGGCGCATGTACATGCTAATAGCATACCTCGCAGCTGACTAAGCATCAAAGGCTACCCCTGCAGGGAACACGGGCAGGCCCTGAAGCGCCCATTTCAGGAAGTAATGCAGCAGACAGAACATTTTTCACTGACTGCCCTCACAGTATATCGTCACCTACGGATAACGTCACTAGGGCGGGAGTGCCTGGCTACGGTCTGGTCTTTTATTGAACCAATCAATGTATTGTGTGAGTTATAAATAGTGCCACTGGAATTATGTGGTAGGGGATGACTGAATTACGTGGAAGGGTTGAGGAAATTATGCAGCAAGAAAAGGCAAATTACGCAGTGTAATGCGGCACGTTTTGTGATAGTATTGCATCATTTTTTTTATAGAGAGTAACACTCTCTGGACAAATGTTTCACATCGTTACTAACAGTTTCACACCCTGATACAGCAGCAAGCAACAGAAAGGGTACCAGTCAACCTTTGCAAGGGTCTCCCACTCTGCAGCAACATGTGTTGCCACATTTTCTGTAACTTTGGATCCGTTTGCGCTAGAAACAATTGTTTTCAATTAAAACCTGCAGATTATGCAGTAGATGAAGGATTATGTGGCAAATGTGGCAAATCTAGAGTAAGATGGAAAACACAGGTGCTGCAAAATTGCATAATTCCAGTGGCTTTGGTAACAATCTTGGCTCAGTTCAACTGAACAATTACATTCATACATCTGCTAACAAATTGTTAAAAGGAAAGTCCAGGCGTGGTATCCCACCTTTCCCAGAGACAAATACCAGCCATTGTTCACTTTTTGAGTCTGCACATTATTCTTAAGTAGAACACTGTAGAAAATATTTGCATTCATTTTTAACATTGCTTTACTGTCTTGATTTACTTTATTTAACAGTCTGGCATCAATAAGGCAATTATAGAACACATTTAAAGTGCTTTCTTATGTTTACCATCTACAGTATGCAGTGATAAGGGGAAAAACTACCCCCTTTAGGACATTTTCCTAATTTTTTATTTTAAGGTGTTGCTAATTTTTATTCTAGCCAGGATATTAAAATACCGGTCATGACAGTAAAAAAAGATCCAGGTGCCAAGGCTACCAGTCACTTTCAGTTATTTGGAACCCTCCCTGAAGGGGCAGGTTTATGCCTGGCCAGCACTGCAATTGCCTTCTAATGAAAACACTGCATACTAAAATGTGAAGTGCAGAGGGCCTGAAGGCAAAATCTATTTAAAGTAGTCTGGGCAAGTACTTCTGACTCAAAAATTAACACAGAACGGTGACTGAAGCAGATTGTGCTAATGTAAATGGAATGTGGTATGTAACACTGATCATTAATTTTTGATTTTGTTTGGATACAGCATGCAGCATTTTATTTTGGCATAAACTCTTTTGTGTATAGTTTTTGTCTGCAGATATTAATGTCTACAGAATTCCATTTACGTTTCGCAGTCTGCCTCAACAGCCCCACACCAACACAGCTTATTTTCTGTTCTTAAAACTGTGTCTTTTCGTGGGCCACAGGAGGGAGGTGATGGTAGAGCAGTGCTGGGAATCGTGGACGTCTGGAAGGGAGGGGGGAGTCATTAAGGCTGGTGTCATGAGATGGGGGTAGGTTTACTATCCCTACTTCAGAGTAAGTGATATTGGAGAAAGTGTTGGAACTGAAGGGGTTACATTTACTATTTCAATTCTAATGCAAGCTTCACTGGGGAAAGTATTGGACATTGAAAGAGTTAGATTTAATATTCCTAATCCAATCCAAAGTACATTAGGTAAGGTGTTGTACTTTAATACGGGCGGATTTAGTATTCTCCCACCAATCTAAGCTCAATGGGAAAAGTGTTGAATATGGAAGGGGTTAGATTTACTAGTTCCACTCCAACTTAAGCAACACTGGGGAAAGTGTTGGACTTTAATAGGAATAGATTTACTATTCCTACTCCAATCTAAGCTACATTGGGTGAAGCATGAAACTTTAATAAGGGTAGATTTACTCTTCCCACTCCAATCCAAGAGGTTGAATGTTGAGGGGGATAGATTTGCTGTTCCCACTAAGGTACACGGGGGAAAGATTTGGATGTTACGGGGTTCTAATCTACACCGCACTGGCGAAAGGGTTGGACTTTAATGGGGTAAATTTAATTATAAGAACACCAAAAATAATATAAACTTTTGTTTCAAATTTTAAAATAAATAAAAACACAGAAAAATAAAATAAAAATGCATTTCTTTTACAAAAGTATTACATTCATCATACAATTTATTTAAAATATAGTTTTGTACATTTTATTTTTTTCAAACTATTGTTATTAACTATATAGCTTTAAAATATTGAAACTTCAAAACAATACCTAAAAACGAACTTTACTTTAAATGATATTTCCCTACAATATAAAAAATTCTAAGATATGTAAAATTAAAAAAATAAAAATTGTTAAAAAAACATCAAAATCTAAATTAAAATAGGTTATACAAATAACATATAATCTTATAAATAAAACAAATGTGTGATATAAAATATTCGTAAAATAATTCTTCCAAATATTGAACAATTTGAATGGTATTAAGCTCTTCATAAACATTAAATATTAAAAAATGAGTTACTTTCAAAACAAATAACAATGTAGTATGTAAAGAAAACTAATACATTGCTGCTAAAATTGTAAAAAAAAAAAAAAAAGCACTCCCCACTCTTTTCCCCAATAATCCTACATCCTGCCCTTAAAACATAATACATTAACACACAAAAACATAAAAAACAATTATGTTTAAAATAAAATAAATTATTTTTCATCAGAACTAAAAATAATATATGTTTTATAAACAAAACTACCCATTACATACCCCTAAAAAACAACATTCATATCCTAAAATATTTAAACAGTTTAATTAAAAAAATAACATTTACAATAATACAGAGAAAACAATGTCACATACATCTATATTATATACAATGATATTTATAACAACAATATTAAATACAACACTAAAAAACAATATACTTACTTTTGATATTCCAAGTGACAATATTTTGGATATCACAACATAGAGGCAAGAATATTATTTGAAAACTTTATTTTCATCACAATAAAACAGTACACACAATCATATCGTACATGTGGAATCAGTATTTCTTTGGCACAATGAGCACTGTAAAGCTGCCAAAGCTATTTGCCATGGCTCCACCTTACTGTGAAGCATGAGTTTCTAATCATTTGCCATGATAATCCCTAATGAGAGTGTATGGTCATCTAGGGTCTGACTGCAGATTGGAGATATTATGTTATGTTTGTGGCAATTGGGTGTGGAAGGGTCTGCCATCAATATGACCTTGTAATATCAGCCATCTGGTTGCCTGCCACTACTCCAAGTTTTGCATTACATTGTGATATGCATTTGCTTTGTATTATGGTCAGTGTCTAGTTTGGTGTTGGACATATGTTAGAAGTCATAACTGATTACTTATGCACAGATTTAAATTGGCATTATTCCCACCAGTGAAACAAATTCTAAATGTGGTGCTGTTGGCTTTGTAACACACTGAGCTGTGTTAAAACTGGGTGTGGTGTTTTGTCAAAAGTGTTGCTAACATCTTCTGTGAGCCTATTATTTTCTCCCTCATGCATTCCTGTGTTTGGTGAAAAGGCTTCCACAGTGGATTCTGCAATTGGTGTATTTGGGGTGTGTGGTGACTTGGTGTGTAAATCACCCTAAAAGCTGAGTATATGGCACAATTGTGCTGTGTTCAATTATGGAATTTGTTGTGCTAAATACTTTGCATGTCATATCTCGTTGATAGCTGCTGTCGATGATGACTGAGTTTCTGGCATTCTGAGCAGTGCTAACAATTGGTAATATGTTCTGTTTAACATTTTGTGCTGGGATATTGGCTGCCATCTGGGAATTGCTTAACGCTTTTTACAATTACAAATTCATTTTGATGACATTCAGATCTAACTTTGCCTGGGGAACAGGAACAACAACACAAAAATCATGAGGGTAAGAGGTATGATCAAGAACATTAAAAAATCTGATGGCCTCATATTCAGGGAGCAGCCAATATACCAGTACAAAATGTAAAGAACCTGAAACTAATATTCAGTTAGGATCTCTCCTTCACAGAAGAGATAAATGTCATGGGTAAAACTCTAATTTCTAATCTATGATCCTCGAGAAACTACAACCTCCAATCCTTTGGTGGATAGAGATTAAATTTCCTTGAAAATTCTTAGCTGTAAGAGTCACTTTTAAGCTGCTTACACGTGTACTGGTGTTCTCTTGATTCACCGATTGTAATGCAAACTACACAATCATACAAAAAATGAAAGATCTTAGGTTTAACATCAGCAGAAAATGTGACAGCTAAATGAGAGTAGGAATAAGGATGAAGGTAAATCTTTCACATTGCAGGGCTGTAGACCCTAGAGCCTATTTGTCACACACCAAAGAGCCATAAAAAAGCCTCTTTGCATGAAATAACTAATTTAAAAATTACTCTCTTCAAGGAAATCTTTTCAGAAATCTCATTCTCCGAAATATTAGACCATTTCCCACCTCATAAATTATGGAACTCATAGAATAATCTTTTTTTCTGATCCTATTAGAGAATGTCTGAACATCACTTGGAAAAGAAAAATCTACAAGTCAGTTAACCCATTGCTGTGAAATCCCCACACCTCTAAATCAACACTGCACTGAGGACACTGAAAGGGGTTGGCTGTGGTAAAGTAGAGCTAATGTTAAACAGTGGTTTGGTACAAAAGACTTTCTTTTGAAGGAACATGGATCAGAAAGTTAATGAAGAGGAACCTAAACTAAAATAGTTTGGTTAGCAGTAGAACTTAAATCAGGGCCATGGGAGAGATAATGAAGAGGTAGAAATGATCATAAGTGGGGGTCAAAGTCATGAAGAATGATAGATACACACAGCTAGCAGTCAACATTAAGCAAAAAATAAATGGCTAAAATCAAGAAGCAAAATGTAAGAATAGACAGATATAGGGGAGGGCAGAGCTGTGGATAAAAGAAATAAGTAATGCCTGGTTTTAGATGAATTGAACAGAAGGCTATGCATAGCCAATTGGTGGTTAATGGAAGTGAGGCAGCCAGCCATTTTGGTTTGAACTTGAGAATTAAGGGAAGAAACATCACACACCGTTGTCATTAGCAACACATGGGATCTGAAACCAAATGAGGAGATGCAGCAAGAGATAAGGGGAATCAGCACTCACCCTCATGGAGGAAGTATTAGAGGTACACTTTGGTGTCCAATAATTGTTATACATTAGAGGTGTTCCACAACATCTGGAGTTGTAGTGTGTTATGCTGTTTTTTAAATACATCTCCGTTTAGACTGTCAAATGTGAAATATTTTCTGGAGAGGTGATGCATCTACTGCAATACACATGCTAACAAGAAGGGTGCACATATCCTTTTCAGCTGTTATATATCTTGCTTGAAAAATATTACCAGAGTTTCTCGCTCATTAATACAAGAAATTGCTAATCCCGAGGAAGGTGGGGAATAGCAGCATCAGTATCAAAAATATGGCTATGATTTCAACCTGAGCTATCTATCTCCATGTCAATGGTTGCCAAGTTACCTCAAGAATCCTCTGTGGAGCCTCAGATTTGACTTGCGGGAAAGGGATTTATTTTTCAAGAATGAAAAAGAAACTTTTTTATGAAGCAAGAGGAACCGAGACACAGAACCCCTATAAGAACAGGAAAAAGATGCCTGCTTTCTATAGGGGACTAATTAATTATGCTTGCTGTTCAGGTGTCTTGGTGGAGATAAAATGAGCCTAACTGGAGACAGGAGGAGTATAAGTTAAGAGACAAGGAGCCCAAATGAGTAATCATGTATCTGAATGTGGAGAAGAGGTTCAAATTCCTTTATTCAAACCTGAGCGGAGTCACAAAGTGAGATTTACATAACAGTATATCAAATTTAAAAAAAAGCAAAAACACAAGTGCATAACCTTCAGCATAAAAAGGTTACCACCTCTAAATATGACCCTCTGTTTTGTCAGGGGGTGACAACAGTGCCAACCCTTAACAACAGATAATATCCCTGTTGAGGTGTTAGTCCTTTTTAATAAACGTCTGTGGTCCCACAACAGCAACCAGACAATACAGTCTAAAGACACAAAGTCATCATTCTGGAAAATGAATTCTGTGCACATGGCAGCTAAAATAATCTAATGCCTTGCTACCTAAGAGACTAGGAACAGATGATTAAGAAGATTAGGACGACTGAGAGAGATGGGAAGAGTTTTATGGCTCATTTGGGATAGTCAGTAACAACCTTTCCTCTCTTAGTAGAACAGAGACAAAAGGCGCCATCAAGCATCCTTCTGAAAATTATGGATCCTTTGTCAGATCTTTTGTTAATTCTTATCACAATTTCTATTGTTGAATAATGAGGATTTTGTATCCCTAGTGAAAAAGAACAAGTCTATTGGCAGATATTTTACTTGCCAAATTACATAAAGATCTCCTTTTGATGGACCATTTGCTATTATCAACCCTCATTAATGATGGACATTATTGCTAGAAAGTGGAAAAAAGATCAGGTTACTCCTTTTTAAAAGAAACTATCTATAGTATCTTGGTTGGCCTCACATCCAATATGTCTGAGGTAGTGCCTGGAATGCTGAGAAAGAAATATTTAATAGAATGTTGGTGTGTGGTGTGGAGTGGAAGCTAGGATATAGGGAAAGTTGGTAGAAGAATGGAGCCCTAACACACCCTACTTGCTATTGCTGTAGCCTAAAAACCTAAAATGGAATAAACAAATAACCTCCTGCCTCAATGGAACAAACTCTTGTATAAAGACCTTGGTCTCTACTTCATAATTTTGGTGATTAGTTGTTAAGGACGTATGTAAAAATATAGCAAGACTGTGGTGGCAGTTGAGATCCATTTCTGGCATCGGGGAGACCTATCCTGAGAAGGAATATAACCCTGTGACCATGGAGGGCTAAATTGGAGACCCCCAACCTCAAATCCACTGGCAGGTAGAGTCAGCTCAAGCTACATGGCAGGATGCACACATTGAGGAGTGTGGCCAAGTTCTGGCAAGGTAACCCTTTGTTGAAGGTAGCCAGTGGGTTCTGTGTTCTGGTTGTGGCATGACTGAGCATCAGTGACTACTTGTCCCACATGCATAAATGTTCTGTGGTGTCATTATGAGTAGGTAGACGTGGTGGTAGGGTCTAATGCTGAAGGATGCCACAAGACTTGTGTCTCTTGGACTGTTGTATAATGTTAGCGATAACCTAGTTGTTGTCGGTTCTTTGCTTGACGTGGTGTAGGGAGCCTCATGTTATGACTAGTTTCAGATCGATCTTCTATGACTACTATTGTTGTCTTTGTGTATCTGTGGGTATTGGAGAGTTTAACAGGTTGTTGTTGGGTAAATGTGTAAGCCAGACATTCTGGAAATTGAGTGGTAATGAATGGCTGTCCCTGTACTTGATATGCAATAAAATGGATGGTGTGTGTTTTGTTGTTTGTAAGAGAGGGTTGTAGTATCCTGGTTGTCTCCATTCTCTCTATGTCGGAGTTGGTGTCTGGAAAGTTTAGAGTGAATAATATAATAGTATGTTGGTGTGTGGTGTGGAGTGGAGTGGGGGCTAGGAGATAGCAACAGTTGAGTGGAGAATGGAGGCGTGAAAGGACCTACCTGCTGTTGCTTTAATGCAAGAACTTATCCGCCCCCCCCCCCCATCGAGTGGCTCCAGACTCTTGAATCAAGACTCAGGCCCTAATTATGACAATGACGGTAAATGCCACCTACCGCCGCTGCAACGGCCGCCAAAAGGACGTCGCCGCAGCCATCCATCCGCCATAATATGTCTACATCTGGATTTCCACCACAAGAAGAGCAGAAATCTGTCTGTGGCCATGCTGGCAGATGGTGTTAAGGTGGCGAGTAGACGGCCTCCAGCTGTATTATGACAAACAATACGGCCTGGCGGTGTTCTGTTGGCGGGCACTGCTGGTGGTAGCAGCGCCCCATCCTGTCCCCTGCTGGAAGACCCCCTAGATGCAGGTAAGTTGGGTTTCCGATAGGGGAGGGGGTGGGAGGGTGTTGTGTGTGTGTCTATAAATGCGTGAATGTGTGAGTGAATGAGAATGCGTGTGTAGTGTTATTTGTGTGTGTGTGCATGCGTGAGAATGTGGGTATGAATGGAAATGTGAATGCGTGTCTGCGTGTCAGTATGAATGTGGGTACGGATGTGTGCATGAATGAAGGGATGTATGCATGTATGAATGCGTGTATGTCTGTGTGAGTGAGTGTGTGTCTGCGAGTGTGTGTGTATGGGGGGAATGTGAAAGGGGGAGCGTGGATAGGAGGGGGGTGGGGGTTGTCTGGGGAGTGTTTCTCCTAACAGTGACAGGGAATGAATTCCCTGTCCCAGGTAGGGCCTACCACCATGGTAACGCCACGAAAACCATAGTGGTAGGCAGCGTCATAATGCAGCTGGCAGTACAGTAGTGGCCACTGGGTTGAGGATTGTTATCTCCGGCTCGGCGGCTGCTACCGCCATGGAGGTCGGTGTGGTATATTGGCGGGTTAGCTTCAGCCAACCCGCCAATGTCATAATGTGGCGGTATGTACTGCCAGCCTGGCAGCAGTACTACTGCCACATTTACACCGAACAGCGGGGTCATAATGACCCCTTCTGTTCTCTAACTGGAGAGCCATCTCTTGACCCTGAGAACCTGGATTACTACATACCAACCTTAAAGGTCCATACTTGACCAAACTTTTTGAACGCAAAGTTTACAACTAGTTTTCAGAATATGTGGTGCACAATGATCTTATACCTCCTGTGCAGCCAGCTTTCATGCTAAGAGCACCTTAGAGGCTCTTGTAAAAGCTGTGCTGGATGAACTTCGAAAACCTGTGCACATTGCGAAATCCTTGTGGCATAAATACTATTAGATCTCTTTAAATATGGTCACACATCAGCTTCTTTTGAATTATTTAGAATCGCTGAGAATTAGGTCAATGCACCTGTCTCATTCAGAATTTTTTTTGTGAACAGACGAGTCAATGCCTCTACTACTCCTTTTGATAAAAATACTTTAAAATGTGGTGGTCTTCGGGGTCCATATTTTCACTGCTTTTGTTTCAATTACATATGGTTTGTTTGGCTTTTTTAATCCATTTTTTTAATTTTTCCTACCTCGTTTATGCTGGTTATACACATATGAGAAACAAGGGGGTATTAATCAGAGAGTTATCACTTTAATTGTTATCTTTAAATCAATGGATGCTTAGATGTGGTAGTTAAACTGAATGTCAAGAAACAGACAACCTACTTCCATTGGGATCTTCCACAGTATGGGGTCTTCCTTTTTGGCCAATGCTTAGGTGAGACACCTGTTCCAGTAAGTTGTTTTAAGAATTTAGGAGTAAAGTTTGATTCTAGCCTTACTCTATCTAAACAGAGGTCAGTTCTTGTCATTTGCAGCGTTGTGTTTTAAGGCGCTTAATTCATCGTTTATTCATTTGCACACACGAGATCCAGATTCATTTTATTTTATTGTCACATGACTAGACTATTGTACAATGGTCTATATTGATTTACCAGATAAAGCAACAAGAAAATTGCAGTTAGTCCAGAACTCGGTGGTCAGACTTGCTTTTAAACAGTGGCGGCTGCTGCCAGGAAGGGCTGGTGTGGCAGCGCATGGAGCGGGGTGAAGAGGGGAGACAATAAAAAAAATAATAAGAGTTACCTGCCACCTCGGTGTTCCACTGCTCTAGCCGCTCCCGCTGCCTCTGTGCTTTTGTGCTTGTTCCCCACCCCTCCCAATCCAATCCAGACGCTTCACTCATGCTTTTACCCAGCATGAGAGAAGTACTGGGACTGACTTGAGTGGGTTGAAATGCTGCTCAGTTAGGAAGTGAGAGCCTGCTCTTGGTCTCCACTCGGCTGTGCAAATACAGCTCGGGTTCAGAGTTCTAAGTGAGCATGTTGGTTTGGCCGCCCAAAAACAGCACTTAGAGTGCACCCACCATTCCCTCTCCCTGCTGACGCAGAGTATGCTGGCTCCGCCCCGTTCTGCCCTATTATCAGCAGACTAGCTAAGCGGAAAAATAAAATGATAATAAAATGTTTTTTTTATTATCATTTTATTTATTGCTTTCTGCTGTGTTTCAGCAGTGGGATGATGCTCCTCCAATATAGCGGAGGGGGCGTCACTGCTTTTAAACTGAAAAGTTCAGACCCTGTCGCACCTGTTCAGCAGTCCTTACAATGGTAACTGTTAAACAGCGTGCTGTCTTTAATTATCTCTGACTTGTCCATAAGGCCCTCTGATTCACAGCTTTCTTGTGTAACTCTTCCTTTTCAACTTTACCAATCAAAGCGTCATCTGTGATCAGCTAAATCTTTTTGTGTAACTGTGCCAAATTTGCAAATGACTGTTGGTGTCAGAACCTTTTCAGTGGCTGATGCCTATCAGTAAACAGTCAAATGTCCATCTGAAAGCTCTTGTAGCCAATATTCATGAGACTTGTGGGCACCAATCTACACATGGCACCATGAATGTTTAGCCCATCCTGTTTTTTCAAAACATTAAATTAAAATGTGACATCAGCTATTACTGCACATGGTTAGCAGGCTCGTCCTCTTATTTAAATTTGATGTTTGCTGACCTGAATCCACAAAGAAAAGCAAAATGTGAGTACACTTACTCATGGACCCTACTTTAATAGTTTAGGTTTAAGATCTCTTTTATCGATGTTTTGAATATATCCTATATCCAAAGGCTGGTTGGGCAATGCCATGTCAAGTCAACAAAAAAGTGAAGAACAGAGATACCGAGAGTAACATGGGAAAAGGTAAGTTAGGAGGCAACACCCAGTGACTTCTGTTGATAGGCTTGAGACATCTAAAAAAGTGTGATAGAAAGGGGACAGGAGTGACAATGCAGGCAGTTGGCCGATCTCTAGCAATAAGCCCCATCTAGTTATGACCGACTGTTGTCACTTTGCGTTAGGCAGAGAATACACAACTATACGGGGCATGTTATTTCCTGAAATTCATCCTATAGGTAACAAATACAAGGACTCCATGTCTTGTCAAATAGCAGCAATGACTCACAGTAGCCGTCAGTTTCTCCAACCCCAATAAGTCCCATAGTTTGTGAAGCCAGTCAGTGAAGGCCGGAATCGAGTCCGATCCCCAGCGGGAAAGCAGAAGCTGTTTAGCAGCCCCCTGTACCAGCATAATAGGGCAGCCTTCAGCAGACCTTAGAGGGTGTTTTAGTGAGTTGGGAAGCCCCAAGAAGATATAACTAGGGAATTGGGGAATGTCCATGTTGTAGATCTCATTTGTCAGTTTTAGGACATCCTGCCACAAAGGACCGATTCTAGGACACTGTCACAGTAAATGAGTAAGGGTACCCATCTGTTCACGTCTTCCAGCCAGCTACCCTTGCTGGGGTGTAGTACCAGTAGTGGACTATCTTAAGGAATAGGTTGGTACTGGACATTTCACATGCAGACACACAAGCACGATGCAGCACGTCTTGCCACTCTGGGTCTGTGAAGGTACATTCGCACTCCGTTTCCTACCTACGTTGTGCAGCTGTTTTGGTCATCTGTGGTGGCGTGACCAGAAAAGCATATCTATATCAGATAAAAGTTGTTTATCAGATCTAATCGGAGGAAAGCGCAGCATGGTGACCGAGTCCAGAAATGCCTCAATTCCACCAGCATTGAGCTTGTCCACTACATATAGGGCTGCATATAATAATTAAAAATCCTTAGAAATCAGGTCCTTCCTGACAAGTCAGGGTGCTGTCTGCCATCCTCAGCTCCTCTACCCTCTTGTGCACAGCTTGTGAATGGAGGTGGTGCACCAAGAGGCATCCTGCCTTATTCCCTCTTACATAATATTTTTGCTTCACTCGCAATAGGGCATACTCTGCCCTGTCCATAACTATTGCCCTCAATTGATTTTGAGTGGTAGGCAGCTTTAGCCTGATTGCTAATGAGCCTGTGCATCTAGGCAGAATTTCAAGTTCCCTCATTATATCGTCCAGTTGCGTACGTTTATTGCGCCTATCCGCATTTAGGCGCACTGTGATGGCAATTAATTGACCCCTTACCTCCACTTTCAGAGTGTCCCACAGCAGTGTGGTAGTCACAGCCGGAGTATCATTCATGGCCAAAAAGGCCTTTATAGTGTTCCTAATTTCTGTGAGGATCACATTGTAAGTAAGGAGTCTAGAGTTGAGACACCAAAGACAGGGAACCGACGTGGAATTAGGCTCTGTAAATCTCAGAGTGATGGGTGAGTAATCAGAAGGGGCAGCCACATCGATATGGACTGCTCAAGTCATACTGGTGAGTCACGGTTATGTGAGAAAAAGATCTATACGTGCATACGTTTGGTGAACAGCAGAAAAAAAGTGTAGTCTCTTTTGGTCTGGTGTGTCTGTCGCCAGATGTCTGTCAGCGCCGTCTCCGCTAACCAGACCCAGAAGGCCGAGGACATTGTGGAGGTCTGTCCTTGCCTCTGTATGGATCTGTCTACTTGTGAGTCAGGGACAATGTTGAAGTCACTGCTTACGATAATATCTGTGTCTGGTGAATGAAGGACTCGTCCCAGGGCATCACGAAGAAATCCCTCCTGATGGTCATTAGGGCCATAAAGATTTGCTAATGTGAACCTATGTCCCTGCATGTCAATGCACGATAAAAGGAGACTCCCGGCTATCTCAGTGTGTGTTTGCGTCACCCTCCCGGGGAAGTGGGTTGCCACTAATATAGCCACTCCAGCTTGTTTCCCAGGTCCAGATGAGAAGTACTGGCAGTCAAACCACCTAGATCTCATCTGCTTCCAGTCGGCCCTGAGCAGGTGTTTTTTGTATGAGGCAAATGTCGCACCTGGCCTCTCTAATAAGGGAGGGGAGGGCCATCCTCTTGACAGGGGTGTTAAAGCATCTAACATTAATACCAAGAATTTTAACCATTATAAGCATTATGTATGTACTAGTGTGTGCCTTCGAAACCTATACAGAGGTTGGGGGTCCCCATTAAATTGCCACCAAATTATGTCAATAAGAACTACAGACATAAAAAAAAGGCGCCACTGGGTGAACAAGGAGGTTGAACATGAAATATAAAAACAAAACAGTTCCCCTTCCGGGAACACACACAATCAAACTCAGGGGATCCATATTGTTTGTCTGAGATCTCGCCATCACCATCGCTGAGAGGCCAGAAGTGGAGCTCCACTGCACAAGTTGCATCCAATAGCCGAAGGCTGCCCGCCTATGTCCCTGTCCATTCAGCAAGGAAGGCACTAATGCTTCCCATTAGGGACGTCCATGATGCAAATCACTCAATAAGAGTGGTTCTAGGATGCTAGAGTTAAAATGTTCGTTCTCTGCCTCTGATGCACTATCTTGGTTCTGCAGTGGGCGGATCAGTGCAACTCTTCCTATGCTGCTCTCTGTCTACGAGGACTTATGCAGTTTGCCTTTTTTTGAGCGAGCTGGACAGTGCGGGTCTGCCGCATGGGTAGCCAACTCCTGTGACGGCTTTTAGGTCTGGGGGTTGCCTGTGAGGGACAGCATGTCCATCAGCGAGTGGGTCTCCTCTAGTGTGCGTATGCTCTGCATCTTATTGTTCCAGATAAACTGGAGGCGAAAAGAGTATCCTCACTTATATCTGATCCCTTTCTCACAGATCAAGTCTTTCTGCAGATGGTGAGACTGGCGGCAGTGCAGAGTCAAAGTCGAGAGGTGCTGGTACAACCCTATTTTAAGTACTTCAAAGTCAATTGTGTTCTGATCACGGACCGCTGCTAGATTGGCCTCTTTTTGTCTTTAGTGATGTAGGCATGTGAGGATGTCCTGTGCCTGACTGGGGGAGCAGGTCGGGTGGCCAGTCCTGTGGGTGCAGTCAAGGATTATGTCTTGATCCTTGAGCACTGGGGCCACATGGCGGAAAAGGCAAAAAGTAAACTCCTCCAGACTCCAAAAGATTGCCTGCAGCGGAACTCCTTTAATACGAATGTTGGAGCATCAGGATTGATTTTTTCAAATCTTCCAGGTGGTATTGCAGTTCCAGATTTTGGTCTCGTAGTTCCATCAGTTTGCGGAGATGATTGTCCATTTCCTCTTCACAGGCATCATGGGTCTGTTCAAGTGAGTGAACTCGCTGGCCCAGCTCACCGATGTCCCTTTTGATTTATTTGACTTCCAATGCCATCTTTTTTTTTTAAGAGCTGCAAAATCATACCTGCGGGCCCCGAAAACCTGTTCCAGAAAAGATCTTGTTTTCGAGGCAGCAGGATCATCCAATCCCTTTGGCCCTTCAGCATCACCCAGGCCCACTGCATGGTCCCTGATCGAGTCCACCTTCTTTGATATGGTTTTAGCAAACAAATCTTTGAGGGTGCCATTCCTTTTGGAGTGGTGTTGGGAGGCCACAGCTGCTGGTGATAAGCCTCTGTTTCACTGAAGGGGGTGTGTGCCAGGCACTGGGGGGTAATAGCATGTCCGCTGTGACCAGGATAGGTAGTTCAGTCCCCTAAGCCACCCCCCTCACCTGCTCTGGCTCAGTGTGTCCCTCTCCACCAATTCGGGAGCAAGAAGAACACCACTACTCAGTTGGTGTGTACAGCAGTGCTTGCTAGGGGTAAGTGTCCGTGAATTTCTTCTCGGTAGAGGCCAATCCAGGCCCACCAGGCTTCACACAATCAACCCTGGACTCTTCAGGGTTGAGGCACAACCCTAGCACCACACATCTGAGCCACAGATCCTCTATGTGTTCTCCGTCAACTTGAGGCGCCACAATCCTCATAACAGCTGTTGGCCAACCCTCCCACGCTTCACCCCAGGCAGCCAGGAACCTTCACATGGGCCCCTCTGGCCCAGCACACATTGTAGCTCCACTCAGAGTTTCTCAGGCCTCAGGAATCAAATCATAGGCACCTCAAGCACAAAGCTGCCTGTATCTCAGTCTGACCTTCAGTATGCGCCGACCATGATCCGCGTCACATGCGACCAGGCTGATCACTGCCCCCTGCAGTTACTCAGCAATGTCAGCAGGCCATTGCCAGAGTGCCAGCACAATCTTACTGCCTTTCAGCTAACGTGATTGGGTCCCCCAAGGCCATCAATCTCCTCTGCTATTCACACCAGGCTAGCCCCAATGAGTCAGATTCCTGGAGGCTCACCGGCAATTCCCATCGCTAGAATCAGGGCGGCTGCCATTCTGGAAGTGACACAGCCTTTCAGATCAGGCCGCGTGTAGGCACCTCGGCCTGGCTGTTTACCTCTAGGCAGGAGGACCTACAACATCCAGACCGCTCATCGGTGACTGCACACGGAGCGAAGTGGCCCAAAAATACTGCGGGCAGCCAGATCTGCTCTGACTGATGTTGCTGGCAGTGGAGCTTCTGAGAGGCGCCCCTACTCGGCACCATCTCAAACACGCTCCCCTGCTTTAATAGTTTAGGGAAAAAATATTTTTCATGTGTAAAAAAAAGCATAGAACACATTAACTAAGAACAAACATGTCATAGATCCAAATACAAGTGCGTCACTTCCAAATATATTTACGGTAAGTGATTAGCATAATATATTTCACAACTGTAACAATGTTACATAGTAATATGATATTTACATGCATGTCACGACAGGGATCACACTTTTGGCCCAATAAAGCATGACATCTGGAACAAGTGTTGTAATAAATATGGATTCACACATTTATTACTAAAAGTGCAAATATCAGATTCAATCATTCAATAAGCCCAAGTACTGTAGATATCACTTTACGAGGGAAACCACTGGGCCGCCTGTCACAGAGCCTTTTTATTAAGATTGTGCTCTGGATATGGCCGAATACCTTTGTTTATAACTTCTGCACTAACAGAGCAGACTACATGTGCCATATATACACACCCACCCTGGGTAATATGCTATTTATTACCATTGTTGAGGAAGTTAAAGAACACCATGGCCCACTCAAGACTTCGCCTTTCACGAGTCAACAACCAATTTTGAATTGAAGTAACTAGACTCATCCCTGCCTGACAGAATCTTCCCATGGGGCCTTATTGACACAGGGTTATGCATACTCTAAACATCTTTGGGAACTAGTCAAATACCATAAAATCACCAAAGATATAAATCTGCCCAAATGCCTGAGTATGTTTCAAATCTCAACCAGGCGAAATGACATTCTGGATTCGAGATGTTTACCTGTTGTTGATGATGAAGCATTCTAATACGTTTAGTGGCATATTTGATGTTTCTGTGGGGGTGATATATTTCTTTTTGTAAGAACAACAGAAATATTCAAGCATAAATTTAAAAAAATTATTTCCAGGTTTAGCACTGAACCTAGGTGGCATTAAGTTTTCCTATATGTAAGGAACTTAGAAACAATGATGACTGTCATCCTAACCTCACGGTAAACATGCCCCATAGTGCGAAACAGAAAGATAAGGATGCTTTCATAAAACAAAAATAGACTATCATGAATTAAGTCAGTTTCTGAATGGTCAGTCTAAAGGTATGGCGTGTGAGGTACCCTGCTAACAGCCGCATTTCGAAATAAAACATATTTTACATGCTGGACACACATCAGAGGACCTGTCAATCAACCAAATTCCCTCAACCCATTCGCTCAATGTATAGCTATCACATGCACATGTATGTCACTTAGATTAAGAACCCTTCAGTAAACGCCTAAATCTGACTTTGTTATCACAACAAGCATTATTAATCCTCTTTCAGGAAATCAGTGCTAGGGATTTATGGCTTCAAATTATATAATCCTCTGGTTTTACGTTCAATTTATGACTGCAAAAGGTCTTGTGAATCATGGCCAGTGCTAAAATCCTATGCAGCTTTCCTAAAAGAGTGATAACTTTAATTTAATTACGGCAGAAGACTAGCAAAAACTTCTCTAATTTAATGAGTGTTTCACATATACTTCCCACACTCTACCAGTCATAACTGGTATTGCTTTATAGAGACATTGCTAGATCCTACTTGTCAAAACAATTTGTGAATTGTGAAACTAGCAAAATCACTTCTTTTATCAATCTGATTGTCGAAAGAAATTAGGATTTGAAAGCTGTAAATCATCTTTGCGGCTGAACCAGAAAACATGTGGTTTTATTGTGTTAAAAGAATTATTTGGGAGGTTCTTCCTGGCCCGCTAAATATGTTCATAGAGACTCACATGAACTGCGCTCATTGCATGGACCACCTGAGCCAGTGACAACCAGGGAAATTGGTGGTTCATGGGCTGTTAAGTGTGTCTCAGGTTTTTTTAGGTCTGGATTTTGACAGCGCAGCTAACAAATTGACTGCTTACAAAATATGTAGCGTGGGCTTTGGGTCCACCACTTTCAACTACTTGCTTTCTTCAGCCAGCCTCTCTCAGCGATTAGCTTGAGACTTTATCAGTTACATTTTGGCGCAGCCTGGTGGAGTATTCATCTGTGTTTGACTCTCTGGGTACATCATTCTGCCTTAATATGCATGCTTCTATTGAACTGCCCCAGAGACAAATTTACAACTTTGTAAGTACCTGCTGGATTTAATGTGCTTATGCTACATACCTTAGAACAGTAAAACCAGACCTATTGCCTTTACTATTGCTTGCTTTCATCTGTTCCAGGAGGAAGAAGAGTATAGACTTGCTTGACAACTACGACCTGGTTGTGCTCACCACTAAATGAAAACAAAATTCAAACAGATGCCGTCCTGTCCCATTTCCCCCACTCAACCAATTCCAAAGCAGGTTCTATTGACTATGCCATCTATTTTACTACTGTACTGCAGTAATAGATGTCCAAGGCTTATGCTTTGTTTTAATAAATATTTATATTCTTAGCACACTATTCTTATTTTTTCTGAACAATTATTCTACTTTATGTATTAGAGGTATTTTCTCTATTGCTAGATTCTTTTATAGGATTGCTGCAAAACCCTC
This sequence comes from Pleurodeles waltl, assembly GCF_031143425.1. Lineage (NCBI taxonomy): Eukaryota > Metazoa > Chordata > Amphibia > Caudata > Salamandridae > Pleurodeles > Pleurodeles waltl. The sequence goes on along the minus strand of NC_090447.1, from coordinate 1,245,875,409 downwards.
TGCTCTTTTGTCTTGGAACAGGAAACATGCAGGGACGGTTCCTCCGCTATGGTGGAGGAGCATTGCTGACACCCGGCAGCAGAAGCAGCTGCAAACCTTTTACAGTAAAACTATGTTTATTATGTTTTTACTGTAAAAGGGGTGGGACCATGGGCATGACTGGGACAGATGGGGAGTGCATAGCACTCCTCCCCAGTGCGCATGTATACCGGCTGTCTCGGGCCGGCCAAACATACATGTGCACTAGGCTCTCTCCAACCCGGCAAAGCAGTGGCAGGTTGGAGAGAGCAGGCACAGACTCCCACTCTGCCTCAGAGCGCCCTAGCTGGGTGCTCTGTCCAATCCTAACGCTGCTTTCATGCCCCTAGCAGCATGAACACAGCATTAGGATTGGACGCAGGGCAGGCTAGGAGTCTGTTAATGCAATGTAGGACTGTAGAGGTGCGCGCAAAAAGGTATTTTTTAAAATTATTATATATATTATTTTTTTTGTCATCCCCCCAAGCCCCCACCACCACACGCCACACTGCCCCTTTTCCCTCCCACAAGCCGCGATGTGGGAACACGAGCAGCCATTTCATTGAAAGCAGGGTCGGACTACGACAGGAAATAGGCCCAGGCCAGGCCCAAAAATAGAAGTAGCCACATATGTGAATCAGATAGCCAAAAAAGCGGCCCACATTCATGAATAGGGGATGTTTTGAACTTCTAAATTATCTATGAATAGCATGTTGTGCAAGGTATGAGACTGCGTACATTTGTATTAGCTGTAAGCAATGTTTGTGGAAATATCAAAGATCTCAACTGTAAAAAACGGCCCACTAATCAATAAAATAGGCCCACAAACATCCGTCATCAGGCACAAGCTAATACAGGCTACGTTAGCAATATTGAACAAAACATGGGAGCATATTTAAAACCCCCTAGCGCCATCTTAGCCCCGCCATAGCCTCATTTTGTATACTAAGATGGAGCTAAAGTGGCATTTTCCCCATGCCAAATTTACAAAGTGGTGCAATGCATGCATAGCGCCACTTTGTAAACCCTTGTGCCACATTATGCCTGTGCCAAGCATAATGTATGCAAGGGGGAGTTCCCCCGTTAGGGGCAGAAAAAAATTGCAAGGAAATCTAATAGGTTTCCTCGCACCATTTTTTTCGGCACTTTTAACACCTGCTCAGAGCAGGAGTTAAAAGGGGGCAAACCATTATTTATAATTGGCCCCTTTGTACTCTGCAGGGGTAGGCCCAAAAATTTGGCACTACTCCTGCAGAGTACATCAGTAGCGTAAAAAAAAAATGAGGCCATTGCTCCCCTACCCTGCGCCATGGTGCGCCGTATTTTAAATATTGTGCACACATGGTGGCGGTAGAGGGGCCGTAGAGGGGCGCTAAGGGGCACAAGGAAAATGGCACTGCACTAGGTGCAGCGCTACTTTCCATAAATCTGCCCCATGATGTTTCAGGGTTGGCATTTTAATAGATGCCTGTTTACGTTGTTGAGCAGTGGTCCGCAGCCCACAGGGGTGTAGTTGGCGCTGTATAAAACAATACATTAAAAAATCTATTTTCCTTGCAATGATAATACTATTCCCTCCTTCCCTTCCTCGGGACCCACCGCCAGTATTCCACCTCTCCACTGTTATTATGGAATTATCATGCTCGGTGTCTAAGTAACAGGCAGCTCCAAAAATAATGAGACATTTTTGTGTTACTTCTAAAAAATGTGTATGGCTCTATATTTACCCAAACTAATTGGACTTACGAAAGTCATTCGTCTTGTCAGTGTAGCTGTAAATTAAAAGTTGCCACACAAAAGACAGAAATGATAGCGGGCACAAATAAGATAAAAGCCTGTTATGGGTGTTACAGGTTTTACGAGCTAGCCTGTAATTTCGAGGAGAGCGCTTCAAGGGCCGGCTCTGCAGGCGGGCGCTTGATGCACCGTAAGAGCTAATTTCCATTCACGTGAATGCCCCACATTGGCCAGCACAGCTGCGCGCGGAACACAAAGCACCCGCATTAACTTTAGCACCACAGGATTCCGTCCACGCGCTCACGCCCCCTCCAGTTATGTCGCACGGGAGCTCCTCAGGAAATTCCAACCAGTCTTAGAGCCATGGCAGAGGGTGGATACCATAGGTCAAGCAAATGAAGGATTCTGCCGAGAGCCCGTCTCTCCAGCCCTCGCCCGAAGGCGCGGTTAAGTCTGCAGGAGCCTGGGAGGTTTTCACCAGGAATGTGGCAATCAGAACCCTCAATGCAAATGCACCTAACATAAAGGGTTCCTGACTCTGGCGTCTGATTGATTATCACGCAGTTTCCGCGGCTCTTAAACTGCTGCAGGCTAGTTACGAATTTGTGTCCTTAGTTCATCCCAGCAAACATTGGGCTAGGTTGATCAAGGCTTCGCTCCGCTTTAGTGTCACAAAACACAGGTAACCAGCCCAGAGTCTTGAATTGAGATTTTATGTGCACTGGAAATCAGCGCCAAAATAAGGCGAAGTAGGGCCCTGCACTACTTAGCATCACAGGGGTGACATATCCAGGGCTTAATTTGTAAAAGAACAAGTAGTGCGGCCTTAAGATTTGCTCAGAAGTCTGTGGCTGAGGCTTTGGAATGTCAGGGGCACGAATACTGAGACTGTGCTGTCTTGATTTCGCCTCACAACTTTTGCATCCACCATTAGACTTTACAGGCCCCATGACCTTACAGGCCCCATTACTTATTTTAGGTTTTGTCATTCCTTTTGTTCGTTCTTTGACACTGTTTTTCTATCTTTTTCCTTTCCCTCGAGCCTGCGAGTGCATAACTTCCAGTGCCCCGCAGATAGAAGGCTTGTTACTGGCAAAAACGTGCAAAAACGTGCGCAGCACAGCACACGTTCAAAGGTAAAATAGTTTTACACTGTGTCTAAGCAAAGTATTTTGTTCTGGAAGAGTACCATTCCAGTATAAAACCATGCTAGGCATCAGAAACAATTGGCTATGGTGCAAGGATGTGGGCACTACACAGTGTAGTCAAAAGTGTGCAGCGCTTGATGCAACAGCAGCAGAGCCTTAGCTTATTACAAATAGAGCTGTACGTCTGTCTTCCTGCTCTGTATAGAAAAATAGTAAATTTGGCCCATTGTCTGTATTCATCATGAGATGTTTAAATTCCAGTGCAAAGTCTCCCATTCAGATGAAAATTCAGTGAACGGATTTCACACTATTGCAGACCTAAATGAAACACGGGTGAGGGAGTCAATAAAGCAAAGTTGTTGATGTTGTCGACTGACTAAAATGCACTCTTTTAAACCCCTTATGCTAGGTGGTTATTGGTTAGAAGTCTGGAAATCTCGCCTTCAGAACTCTCCCTGAGCTTCCTTTTAATAAGAAGTCAATAGTCTGTCCTTTCGGCTTAAACTCCAGCCCCGCCCTTCAAACTGCAGACAACTTTCCACTCACAGAAAGCCCTTTTTGCAATAGTCTGCTATACAAGTATCATTACATTGTTTACCAAGGTGTGATACTATCATAGCTGTGAAAAATAGAGCTTATAGGATAACCTATTCGTTGGTCATCTGTAAGTCTTGCTGCCCGAAAGGGTCTTCTTTGGTGTGAAAGGTCCTACCTCAAAGCAGTTTCACATAGTTTTGAATTTTTGAAGTTTGCAGAAAGAACTTTATATTCTTGAAGCTTTTGCACAGTTAGACAATTGCTCTTTGCTTGTATGAGCTTAAATTGGTGTAGAAAATGGATGTTGCTTTTTCTTGGACAGACCGTGAAAGCCTGTTTTGCAGGTAACTCGCAAGACGATTATATGCAAGTATGTACCTTGTGCTTACAGCAAACAAGATACAGTACAAACTTGCTCAACGACATAAACTTTGACAGCTTCAAAACCCAACTTTCACCACATGTCAAGTTGCCTGGATACATACTGGACACCAGCCTCACCCTGAAGCAGCACACTGCCAAAGCACACAAAGACAGCCTGGTACCAGCTCTCTGGTCTAAAGAAAGTCAGCCCATTTCTTCCAGAAGGTGACGTGAGCATTGCTATTCAACCCTCATATTCTAGCATCTTGGTGATTGCAATGCCCTACTTCATGGCATCTCAGACACCACACTGGCACCTCATTATGGGCATCATATGATCTCCAACACACAAGGGCTTAGCTTGAGGCGGAGTGTTAGAGGTGTGATTCTGCTGTGTCTGTATCGGTTTTTCCCATCGTGCACAAAAAATGAAAGACAAATCAGTGACCTTTCATGTAAAACAGGAGAAATAGACAAAGAAAGAGACATAGATCTGGTGGCTAAATTTCAAAAAGTGAAATAAGATACCTTTGAATCAATATCGGCTTTCCAGCTTGTCCAACTTGTGTGATCCTAGGCAAACACTTTGTTTTACAGAGGGATGGTGGTCACCGTGCAATGCTAGACTTGGCTTTCCAAAGTTCCTGCTGCACAAGAGCCCTAAAACATGATTTTGCCTATTTGTCCCAATTACCATTGATGACATGGTCATTCCACAGTCCATGTGAATGGTTTGCTGTACTGAAATATTGCTAATAAGTAAACAATAAAATCACCATTCCACACTAATGTTTGCCATTTCCTTGTTTAGAGCAGTATCAAAATATTGCAATCTGCCCTCTTTCAGGACAATTCTTTTTCAAGAGAGGCTGTACCTCTTTTCAGATATCAAATATATATATTACGTGTTATCATAAATGTTTTTTCAAAACCCCATTGTTTTCAATAAATTTCACTGAGAAGTATATAAATATCTCTATTTGAATCTTTATTGGTGAGGGGAATTTGTATAATTTAGGGTGTGTCTGCATAATTCTTTGCTCTTTTAGTACTACTACAATCTTGGCAAAGGGTTAGTACAAAGAGAGTCACAAAGCACAATCAAACAAGGGCTACATTAGCAGTAATGAAAAAAAGCAGTGATGTTTCTGGTATTTATGGCCAGATGTATGACACATTTTACCCATGGGGCCGTTTGTGACTGACAAAATGCATTTTCCTACAGACCAACCCTGTTTTTCAAGTCAGTAGTCTATTACAGACTCACAAAATAGGGTTTGTGAGACTCTATTAGGAAGGGGAGTGTAAAGGGTGTATGTAGGAATGTTTTGTGACCGGGAATTAAGTTGCAAAACAATTGCAGATTACTACCAATTTCAAATTGGTTGTAAGCCATTCCTAAATGGGAAGGGGTCCACAAGGGAAAGAAGGCTTTTCATTTTAATTTTGAAATGCATCCTGTTTTCTTTTCCCTTCCCAATGTTAGTGCATCTCTTTTTTGCAGAACAGACAGTCTTTGTTTAATGTGATGGTTTTCACAGCAAGTAGTGACAAGCATGGTCTTAAGCTGGAGTACCAAGAAAGTGAGAACTTTGATGCATGAAGGCTTTGTACCTGGCAGACATCAGTCTTTGGGAGTAGTGCCTCTGGAAAAGGTAAAGGCGCAGACATTTCTCATATGATTTCCTCTGCATTTCAAAGGTTACCACTGCCTATTCCACACCACACCCTCCATCAAGCTAAAAGGTGTTGCACAGGATGAGACAATCAACAGGCTTCTGCTAAAAATGTCACTCAAACAGAACAGCCCTAGCCTTGTCTTTCTACATCTTACTCAGTGCTTGAAATGGAAAAATTAAAGTGCCGGTACTCTGTGCCAGAGTACCTGCTTGTTTCCGAGAAGTGCCGGTACTCTCCAATTAAAAGTATTACGTTTTTCTTGAGATGTGCCGGTACTCACCCTCTCAAAATAAAAAAGTGCCGGTACTAAGTACCGTACAGAACCGGCCCATTTAAAGCACTGATCTTACTGACAGATTAAAATCAGAGCTCTGGAATAGCAGCAATACATTTTGCCTGGCTGGGAAGGTTATCTTTCAGAATCCAACTTGTGTTATACTTTACCAGGGATGTTCCAAAATGGATCGCACCGTTTTCACATTCACACACTTGCATTCAATATAGAGATGCACTACCCATTCTTAAACTAAAGGGTAATATCTGTACGACAAATCAGAAAAATGGAATGACACCGCCACTGCTCTATGCTTATGTCCCAAAACATGGACGGGATACCCCTACCATAGAAAACATGTTTTCTGCACTCTTTCAGTCTACAGAGCCTTGCTTTGGGTCTTAGAATTGTGCACACAGCCTAGCACGGAGGATTATTGTGTGTCCTAAGCACGAAAAAACAAATCAGGATGCCCTTGAAAACTACAAATGTGATACTCAGAGCAGAGATGTTTGTCAGTAAGAATGTGCAGGGGCAGTGCCGTCCCAATATGCTGCATTTAATTGAACACATGAGCAAAGAGCACAAATACTTAGTATTTTAATTAGATTAGAAAATGGTTCTAAATTTGGGAATTATAGACACATTCAGCAGGCCTCTGTTGTGTTTCAACGGTGTTATCAACAGGAGTGGTAATGGAAAACAATTTCACAACTGAGCCACATCTTTTTCAGAGGCAATAGTCCATCTTCCCTGAGTGGATTGTTGAAAGGTCACTTAAAAAGGTAATTCTGCATGACCACCAGGAGCGAAACGTGTAGGTGTTAGAAAACCTCTCACATCAAGAACAACAGCACAAGGCATAGCAGATGGAATTGACAATTTCTGTACATTATATTGAAGGGTGGGTTGACAGCAGCAAAGGCTAGAAAGGGTTAACAATCTAGAATTCTGCATTAGGGAAACAATCCATGCAGATCAGTTGCTGACGGCCTGTTCCAGTCATATGGTACAAGTTGTTACTAGATAACCCCTAAAACTTCTGTTTGTACTTCATTAGCAAAGAAAAAATGCAAAAACAACAAGGTGATGGGTGGAATGCATTAATTAATCTCAGTCACTGGCAATCGCTCTGGCAGCATCCCAATCCATTGTTTATTGCCACCATGCCAACCTGGTTTGAACCCAGCCATATACAAATCATCTTCGACACTGTTCCCTATGGGAACTGTCCAGCCTGAACTGCTAGGCCAAGTCCTCCCTAGACCGGAAACAAGCATCCTGGGACCGGTTTTCGCATTAGGAAAAAGGAAGCTTTGGGCTTTCTGGGTAGAAATGGAATGTGTGCATTTAGAGGGACTGTAAAATATTTGACAGCTTTGCATTTTGCTCTAGGTTGATATTTATGCCTTTAAATATAAACTAATTAATATATACAGGGAGCTGGTACCTCTGTACTGGCCTTTCAAATTTTTTTTAATTTAACTTAAGGGAGTGTCCCTTTGGCAATTTCACATATAGCTTTGGGAGCCAGGGTGTGCCCACCCTGCCTCTAATAAGGCCTTTTGAAAAAAATTCCAGGTCTCAGGAATGAGCCATTGAGTCCTGTAATGGTGGGCGAAACATTTTCTTCAGTGTTGCAGGCTCTCTTTCAGATCATTGGGTACCACCGTATCAGTGCCGGACCACAGTATCGAATTGACAGCAGGAGAAAATGCTCCCTTGGCCAATTGGATTAGCCTACTTTTTTGTAACTTTTTGTGGCATTTTGGGTGGCCTGTGGGATTCCTGCAGGACCACTGTCCAAATATAGATAACTTTTTCTGAGGGTTTTTGTCCAACCCAACCTCTCTTTGGGTGCTAATTGCTTGAAAACAGCTGAGTGGATTTACACCAAATCCCAAAAAGCATGTATTTTGAATAAATATCTATCCTTTTGCCAAATTGGATGTAATTCCATTCAGATGTTTTCTGTATTAGAGAGCAAAGTTGTCTGTGGAAATTAACATATCAAATCTCACTTTTTTGACCCCCACCTGAAGTCTCAGCACACAACTTTCCAGGAAGGTGCCAAAGTGGGTGAAACCTAATATCGTAAATGTATGGTCCTACTAAGTAAATTCAAGTTACATCAATGTAATGGAGGATTCATTCCACATCTCTTGGTGTTCTGTCTGTTAAACTATCCATCTGCCAATGTCTTCCTGTCTCTGATGTTATATGAAAGCATTTCACACACGACAGGCTGATATTTTTACTTTCCTTATTTGATAAAACTACAGCGAGGCACATAAAAAACTATATGCCCAGCTACTTGACAGCCAGGGTTAAAATAGTAAATAGCAAATTATTATCGTCTTGAATATTTGGGCTTATATCTATGCCTCTCCTCCGAGTTTATGGGGATGTACAAAAATACACACTTCAGGGAGGCATGGACAGAGAAGGGGGCTTAGATGCTTAGAACACAGGCAACATCTATCCTTACAGTGGATAGGTCCCCTCTTTTATAATATACGTGATGTTGCACAACCACAATAAGTGTTGGTTATTTTGTTGTTCAGTTACAATTAAGACTTCAGCATGAATAAAAACCGATAGTACAATGATTGAATGAAATATTTATTTACAACAAAGTGCAATGTATCTGTAGGAGGTATAGGCTGGTGCCTGCGGGTGGAATGGGCCTCTATCTCAGCGCCGGCAGGCTCTTGAGAGGCTCAGTCGCAGCAGCAGCAGGTGGAGCTACGAGGAGGGGGCGGCAAATGCTGACCCTTAAGAATGGGAGGGCGGTAGGAGGGTCTGGACAGCTGGGAGGCAAGTGGGCGGGAAAAGCGATTCATGGGTGGGGCGCAGGTGCAGCAGTGGAGGGGAGGGGAGCGCGGGAAGGGGAAAGGTGCAAAAAAGCGGCAGTAAATTGGAAAAAAGAGAGAAAAAACAGGGAATGCAGAAAGCAAAAAATAGAAAAGAAAAGTGAGAAAAACAAAGAAAGCAGAAATACAGAAACCAGACAGAAGCAGATGGCCACTGGGGCACCAGGAATGAGGTGCAGGCTGGTGCCTGCGGGTGGAGCGGGCCTTGATCTCACAGCTGGCAGGCTCTTGAGAGGCTCGGTCGCTGCAGCAGGTGGAGCTACAAGGGAGGGAGTGGCAAACGCAGGCGGGTGATCCCCAAGCAGGGATCCACTCCACTAGGCCACCAGGGAGGGGTGGGGTGGCCCCTTGGACAAGGGCTTTTGCTCCCCCTTATTTTGTTTTATAATTCAGTGTTTCTGTCCCCCTGGTGGCAGATGGGGGCAATAGCCCCTAACATGCCTACCGGGGAGGGGGGCAGAAAGCCCACTAGCCACCAGGGACTTCTTTGTTTATTTAGAAAAGGGTGGGGGCTACCCAGAATAGGCAAGGCAATGCCCCAACCCAGCCCCCAAAATAGGAGCAGTCTTTCTCCCCCCCCCGGGGCTGAGCGCAGGACAAAAACCCAGATGACCCCTTATCTAGCACAAAATGCCCTGTTTTTGCAAGGGGGTACCTGTGTTTTTGGTCCCAGGCTCAGCGGCCATCTGGGGCCATCAAAGTGAAGTATAATTTTCAGAATGAGACCAAGGGGATTGCTGGATGGTAGGAAATGTGTGCCTGCGCAGTGATCCTACACAGAAATGTGAGGCAAATGTGATTTTTTAGCTAAATTTGAGGTTTGCAGGGGATTCTGGGTAAGAAAACTTTGGAGGATCTATGCAAGGCACACCTCCTGGGTGTCTAGTTTTCAGAAAGGTCTGGGTTTGATGTTCGATAGGTTTCCCTAGATGACTGCTGAGCATGGGACCAAAAATGCAGGTTACCTCCTAGGAATACCAGGTTGTTTTGCGATAGATCATTTTGATGTCTCCACAATACGTTTTGGGCAGTTTCGTGTCACGGGAACTAGGCCTACCTACACAAGTGAGGTATCATTTTTATCAGGCAACCTAGTGGAATTCCTGATAGAGGGAAGTTTGTGGCTCCCTGCAGATTCCAGGACATTCTATCATAGAAATTTGAGGAAACTTTGTGTGTTTTTAGTGAACACTTGAGGTTTGCAAGGGATTCTGGGTAAAAAGATGTGGTGTGAGCCATGCAAGTCAGCCTATCCTGACAGGTTGGCTAGGTTTCCTTAGGTGCCGACTGAGCTAGGATCCACAATCTCAAGCTGCCAACATTGGAAAAAAAGGGTCAGTTTTTGGTGGAAAGCTGCGCTGCATCCATGTTGCGTTTTGGGCCATTTCCTGTCGCAGGCACCAGGACTACCCACAGAACTTAGGGATCATTTTTTTCAGGAGACCTGAAGGAATGCTGAGTGGAAGGAAGTTTCTAGCTCCCAGCAGATTCCAACACTTTCCATCACAGAAATTTGAGAAAATATGTTTTTTTAGTCAAAGTTTGGGGTTTGCAACGGATTCGGGGTAACAAAAATGTGGTTAGAGCCTGGCAAGTCACCCCACTGTGGATACCCCTAGATGTCTAGTTTGTAAAAACACACAGGTTATCTAGCTTTCCCGAGGGGTTGGCTGAGCTAGAGCCCAAAGTCCACAGCTAGGCACATTGCAAAAAACAAGTCAGTTTTCAGAGGAAAAATGTGATGTGTCCATGTTGTGTTTTGGGTCGTTTGCTGTTGCTGGCACTAGGCCTAACCACACAAATGAGGCACTATTTCTATCAGGAGACATGAGGGAATGCTGGGTGGAAGGAAGTTTGTGGCTCTTCTCAGATTCCAGAATGTTCCATCACAGAAATTGAATTTTTAGACAAAATTTGAGGTTAGCAAAAGATTCTGGGTAACAGAAACTGGTGAGAATCACACAAATTAAACCATTATGGATTCCCCTGTCTGTCTAGTTTTAAAAAGTAAACAGGTTTGCTAGATTTCCCTAAGTGTCGGCTGAGCTAGACCCCAAAGTCCTCAGCTAGGCAGATGGTTTTCAGTGGAAAAATGTGATGTGTCGAACATTGTGTTTTGGGCTATTTCCTGTCGCAGACACTGGGCCTACCCACACAAGTGAGGTACCATTTTTATTTGGAGACCTAAAGGAACACAGAAGAGTAGAGCAAGTGTTATTGCCAATTGTCTTGCTCTGCATTTGCGCCTTTCAAATGTAAGACAGTGTGTAAAAAAGAAGTCATTTTGAGAAATGCCCTCTAATTCACATGCTAGTATGGGTACACACAAACTCTGAGATGTGCAAATAACTAGTACATCTAAATTCCGTATCTTGTGCCCATTTTGGAAATACATAGGTTTCCTTGATACCTATTTCTCACTCTTTATATTTTACAAATGTATTGCTGTATACCCGGTATACAATGAAACCGTTGCAAGGTGCAGCTCTGTTATTGGCTCTCGGTACCTCAGGTTCTTGGTGAATCTACAAGCCCTATATATCCTTGCAACCATAAGGGTCCAATAGACGTAACAGTGTATTGCTTTAAAAAATCTGCCATAGTTAGAAGTTGCAGATGAAAATATAGGCACAAATGGCTATTTTTTTCAAATCAATTTCAATATTTTTCATTTCAACTGTAACTTTCTATAGGAAAACTTTTAATGATCTACATAAATGACCATTGCTAAATTCAAAATGTTGTCTATTTTTCAGAAATGTATAGCTTTCTGGGATCCACCATTGGTTTAACACCCATTTCTACCACTAACTGGATGGAGGTTGAAAGCACAAAAATTAGGAAAAATGGGCTATGTTCAGTAAAATGCCAAAACTGTGTTGAAAAATGTGGTTTCTGACTCAGGTCTGCCTGTTCCTGATGGTGATTTTAGAAATTGTAAGCCCTTTGTTGATGCCATTTGTAGGGGAAAAAAAACATACACTTTATTTTGGGGGACGTTTTTATTATTTTTCCCTCAAAATCACAAATTTAGCTGTATTTTGGCTAATTTTTAGGTTCCCCCAAGGGGAATCCACAAATGCTGGGTACCTTAAGAGTTCCCAGGATGTTGGACAAAAAGGATGCATATTTGGCACGGATACCTTATGTGGACAAATAAGTATGGAGGCCAAAGCATGAACTATCCCAAATAGCCAAAAAAAAGGCTCAGCATGGGAGGGGGAGGCATAGCCGTGAAGGGGTTAGAGAACAATAGGCTTGCAAGCAACAGTGCATGGGCTGTCTCAGGAGATGCCTAAAAATGATATCTGTGTCCCAAGAAAAGAAGACAAGACAAGAAAGCCTGCTAGCTCTAACATATGCTGTATAAATGCAACAGAATGGTCTTGATCTTGGAAAGGCTAGACTTTGAGAGCAGTTTAATTAAATTTAGGAAGATGTAGGTGTAATCATACAGATTTTAGAAGGGTTTTGGATTCTTCATTAATTCTGGAGAGTCCCACCTTCACATATACTTTTTTCAATATCATATACATTTGAGTTAATCATACTAAAAGGAGAGGTATTGTGGGCAAATGTAACCATTTTAGTGACACCTGACTAGATATCAAGATCTGATATAATGATAGCATATGAAACAGGTGCCATTTATTAAAACTAGGACATTTTTGTTAAAAAACCCACTTACATTGTTTGTTCAGTTATCATATCTGTATGTACAATTGTGTCATATTAGATTGTTGTAAGCAATTAATGATCTGTTAACCTGAGCCCTAATTGTGAAAGGAAAGTTGACAGCGTATCCAGAAAACTAGAGTGTAAAACATTTTGAAACCTTTCATCAAGCTGGCGATACTGAGAAACGCACTTCTGACTTTACAAATCACAGAAAAAGAACTGATTTGGTTAACAGAGTAACATGGACTGTGTGTAAGACTAGAATCTGGCATTACTCCATGTTCTGGTCTTCCTCATCACATTCCTTATAATGTGAGACCTGCCTCTCCTTTGACATATCCCAGCAAACAAAAATCTCTGTACATCAAAATGGGTAACTTAATGATGATACCATATATAAGCTGCATACAAAGACTGGCTTGAACTGGATTTTGGTGTAGATGTGGGAGAACACTAGGATTACCATTGTATACTCAACACACACATCACCAGCCCTCAGTGCCCAAGTTTAGTGTGGCTGAAGACTTCTGCCATCATGAAATTGCTTAAAGTGGGTACGGTTACCCTTTACTGCCTTGGTTAGGGTGTCTGCAGAAGTTATTCCCACCCACTAGCTTGTGCCAGGCATACATGTGGCACCTGAGTGCTCTGAGAAGAACAGATGAAGGGCTGCCCTGCTATCTCTGACCAGAGAAGAACCCCAAGGCTAGATTTGCTCTGCCTCTTGTACCCAGGAGAGGAAGTAGACTCCAAGGGTCATAAGGCTAGTCTCCATTTAACCCCTTTGCTGCCAGGCCTTTTACCCCTCAGGTGCAAGGCCTTTTTTTTGGCTATTTGGGGCAGTTCGTGCTTAGGCCCTCATAACATTTTGCCCACATAAGCTACCCAGGCCAAATTTGCGTCTTTTTTTCCAACATCCTAGGGATTCTAGAGGTAACCAGAGTTTGTGGATTCTCCTGGAAGAGACCAAGAAATTAGCCAAAATGTAGAGAAAATTTCATTTTTTTTTTTTAAATGGGAAATAGGGCAGCAGAAGAAAGCTTGTGTTTTTTCCCTGAAAAATGCATCAACAAAGGGTTTGTGGTGCTAACATCACCATCTTCCCAGCTTTCAGGAACAGGCAGACTTGAATTAGGAAATCAAATTTTTCAACAGAATTTTGGCATTTTACTGGAACATACCCCATTTTTACTATTTTTTGTGCTTTTAGCCTTCTTCCAGTTAGTGACAGAAATGGGCATGAAACCAATGCTGGATCCTGGACAGATAAACAAATCAGAAAAGTAGACACCATTCTAAATTCAGCAAGGGGTCATTTGTGTAGATCCTACAAGGTGTTCCTACAGAAAATAACAGCTGAAATTAAAAAAAAAAATGAAATTGAGGTGAAAAAAACAGCCATTTCTCTCCATGTTTTACTCTGTAACTCTTTTCTGCGATGTCAGATTTTCAAAAGCGAAATACCAATACATCTGCTAGACTCTTCCGGTTGCGGGAACATAAAAGGCTTGTGGGTTCATCAAGACCACTAGGCTCCCAGAGCTAATAAAGGAGCTGCACCTTGCATTGGGTTTCAATTCTATACCTGATATAGAGCAATTCATTTGGTGAAATATAAAGAGTGAAAAATAGGTATCAAGGAAACCTTTGTATTTCGAAAATGGGTACAAAATAAGGTGTTGAGAAGCAGTGGTTATTTGCACATCTCTGAATTCCGGGGTCCCCATACTAGCAAGTGAATTACAGGGCATTTTTCAAATAGTCGCCTTTTTTACACACTGTCTTACATTTGGAAGGAAAAAATGTAGAGAAAAGCAAAGGGCAATACACTTGTTCCTCTATTCTGTATTCCCCCACGTCTCCCAATAGAAATGGTACCTCACTTGCGTGGGTAGGTCTAATGCCCGCGACAGGAAATGCAACATGGACACATCACATTTTTACATTGAAATCTGACGTGTTTTTTGGAAAGTGCCTAGCTGTGGATTTTGGCCTTAAGCTCAGCCAGCATCTGGGAAAACCCAGCAAACCTATACATTTTTTAAAACTAGACACATAGGGAAATTCAGAATGGGGTGACTTGTGGGGCTTTCATCAGGTTCTGTTACCCAGAATCATTTGCAAACCTCAAAATTAGGCAAAAACACGTTTTCCTCACGTTTCAGTGAAAGAATGTTCTGGAATCTGAGAGAAGCCACAACTTTCCTTCCACCCAGCATTTCCCCAAGTCTCCCAGTAAAAATAGTGCCATTACTTGTGTGGGTAGGCCTAGTGCCCGTGAAAGGAAATGCCCCAAAACACAACATGGACACAACACATTTTCCCAAAGAAACCAGGCCTGTTTTTTGCAAAGTGCCTAGGTGGGGATTTTGACATCTAGCTCAGCCGGCACCTAGAGAAACCTACCAAACCTGGACATTTCTGAAAGCTAGACACCTATCAGAACCCAGGATAGGGTAACTTGTGGTGCTCTCACCAGGTTCTGTTAACCAGAATCCTTCTCCATTGTTTTCTTATGCCAGAATCCTTAGTAAACCTCAAATTTAGCTAAAAAAAGCATATTTTTCCCACATTTCTGTGTAGGATCACTGCACTGGTACAAATTTCCTACCACCCAACGTTCCCTTCAGATTTCTGATAAAAATGATAACGTCACTTGTGTAGGTTGGCCAAGTGCCTGTGACAAGGAAGAGCCAAAAACATGTCGAAATTGAGGGGGAACAAAAGCCGATCCAAAAGAGCAGTTTGAAAAAAAACGTTTTCAGGCTGACAAGTGGGGCAGAATTTTTATTGGTACAGATGTGACAATGCTGATTGGTAGGAATTTTGTGGATTCCTGCAGATTCCGGAATGTTTCGTCACAAAAATGTGGTAACAATGTGTGATTTCAAGCAAAGTTGGAGGTTTGCAGGGCATTGTGGGTAAGAAAATGGTGTAGGATACATGTGAAGCACACCACCCTGGACTCACCCAGATGTTTAGTTTTCAGATGTGTCTAGGTCTCATAGATTTTTTTACATGCAGTATCCCAAAGTCCAAAAAGTGCAGCCCTCACCATGCAAAGTTGGACGATTTGGAGAGTTAGACAAACTCTCGTGGCCCAAATGTAAAACCAAAACCCAAAATAAGCAAATGTCCTCTTGCTTGCTGTGGGATAAGATGTTTTAGTGTTTTGTGGGGGAGAGCTGAAAGACTGTTACCCCCTTCATTTGGGGTCGGGGCATAACCATGCCCATACTGGTTGGTAGCCACCACCCCACTATTTTTTATTTTTTTAAATTCCATGGTCTCTGGTGGGCTTTCTGCCCCCCGTGGGGGCAGATGGGCCTTACAAAAATAGGCAGGTCTGCCCCCAAGGAGGGGCAGAAATGGCTAACAGTAATGTGCCCCAATGGGGAGCGACCCGTTCCCAAGGGGCTGCCCACCCAAACAAAACACACACACACACCAATCCCTGATGCCTAAGTGGTTTCTGCCTCCGCTGGGGACAGATCGGCCTAATAGAAACAGCCCGATCTGCCCTCAAGGGAGGCAGAAACGGCCTAAAATAAATTTGCCCCCCAAGGGAGCAACCATTGCCTAAGGGTTCGCTCCCCATGTGGAAAAAAAATCCCTGGTGCCCAGTGGCTTCTGCCCTCCCTGAGGGTAGATCAGCCTAATCAAAATAGGCTGATCTGCCCCTGGTGGGCAGAAACGGCCCCATAAATAATTACCCCACAGGGGAGCGACCTTTCCTCAAGGGGTGCTCCCCTTTATTGTTTATGTAAAAAAATATATATCCCTGATGTCTAGTAGCATTTGCCCCCCCCCCGGGGGCAGGTTGGCCTAATTAAAATAGGCTGATCTTCCCCTGGGGGGGAGAAATGGCCTAATAAAAAAATTGTCCCCCGGGGACCGACCCTTGCTCCAGGGGTCGCTCCTCTTGATTCTAAACGTAAAAAAAAAAAAACTCCCTAGCATCTAGTGGCTTCTGCCCCACCTGTGGGCAGATCGGTCTAATTAAAATAGGCCGATCTGCCCCAAAGGGGGTAGAAATGGCCTAATAAAAAATCCCCCCCCCCCCCCCGCCGGGTCGCTCCCTTTGATTCTTAACGTACAAACAAAATTCCCTGGCCTCTAGTGGCTTCTGCCCTACCGGGGGCAGAGCGGCCTAATTAAAATAGGCTGATCTGCCCTCAGGGGGACAGAAAAGGCCTAATAATATCTTGCAACCCTGGGGAGCAGGACTTGACTAAGGGACCGCTCCACTTATGCATAAATCCCAAAAAAACTAACATAAACAAAACATCCCTGGTGTCTCGTGGACATTTCTTCTGCCCGATCGCTTCACAATTGAGCAGCAGAAATGCTCAAAGAGACATGAAAGGAAAGGAAAGACCCTTCCTTTCCTTCCATGTCTCTGTGCCATCCCCAGCCCCAGGATCGGAAGAGAAATGCAAAGCACTTCACTTCCGATCGCGCTGGAAACTGAGCTTCCAGCGCAATGTGGCAGGCTCTATTGTGCGCTGACATCACCAGACGTCACAGCGGGGGACCGGGCTGGAAGGGGAAGCGATTCCCCTTCCATCTCTGCCCATGGGAGGGGTGGGAGACTCATCGCTCCCCCATAAGCCAGTCCCAGGATGTAACGGTTACATCCTTGGTGCCTCAGCGCTGCAGCCAGAGACATAACCGTTACGTCCTTGGGGCGGAAGGGGTTAAAGTTACAGGGACACAAGAAGTTACAGGAGGCGTTTTCTCTGAGACTGACTAGCTGACCAATGCCTCTGCTTGCCACCCTTTGAGTCTCTAGGTGTCTCCTTTGATGTCTTTTGGGGACTTCAGAAATACTCCTGGGACTGCACCAAATGACTAAAGTCAGAAGGTATAATCCATGACCAGGACTAACCTGGTTAGTTAATCTGACCTGCAGTCCCTTGAGATCAGTGTCAAATTGCATCTAGGTCCTGTTATATCATGACCATTGACTATTATTGTCACTTTCTACTTCTTGGTGCTATTTTTACTTAAACCTTTAAAAATTCTTACCTCCGGTTCCTCTAATTACATTTTAGTCATTTCAGTTTCATATTGATACTAAATTTGTACTCTATTTTCATAATTTGTTTGGGGATTTTTATTGTTTTGCATTTCAAATGTACTACTATTTTAGTATTGCATACATACTTCACACATAGCCTCTAAGTTAAACCTGACTGCTTTGTGCCAAGCCACCAGAGGGTCAAGCACAGTTTTACTTAGTGCCTTTTGTGGGTCACCCTGACAAGGATTGTTATGATTATTGGAGGTGGGTTCTCACCTCCCAACCAACTAATATTTCCAATTTGTTACACTTGGGAAAATCCGCTATTCTATCCAAATAGATGGACAGAGCTCTATGAACTTCCAAGTTAGGCAAGTTAGGTAACTTTTCTTCTACACTTAATGGAGAAGAAAAAAAATACACACAAAAACTAAATCTTGGGAAAGATGAAAAACTGAAGGAACGTTAGTGAGAAAAAACAAAGAGGGACTTAAGCCTTACCTGGTCTGAAAAATAATAAAAGAAAGGGTCATCAAACCGAAGGCACAAATCCTGCCTACACAATGCCCTGACCAAACACCAACTAAAGACATTAGTTTCAACTCAACTGACTGAAGAGGCTCAAAACTGATTTCTTGCAGACTCTGTAAAATCAAATGACGATCCCAAGAAGGACCTGGGGGATTTGGCAACAGGTCACTTCAGAGAAAACCTCTTTAAAGGTCAGAAGGCCAATTTTTGAATGAGACATACTTCTGCTTGTCTTAAGGCCCTTGAGAGTTGATGCAGCCAGTGCTAGCTAAAAATCCATCCCTAAGAAAATCGAGAATTGTAACTGGTTCACAGGAACCAATCTCAAACCCCTTGGAGAAGCATCAGGTCTCCAAATTCTTCTAGTGCCTAGACTAAACCTTTAGTCTCTCAGGTTGTCAATATTATTGGATACAATGGGCAATGTATCTTAGAAGAAACCTGAACATCCAATGTTCGTCCAATGAACATCAGGTTCCAAGCCCCCAGCTGAAGATGCCTGAGGAAGGCTTCTGGTAGAAGAGGACTTCATAATAGGGATGATACAATTGGGTTAAGCTAGATCTAGGAGATAGGACTGGAAATCAGGGGCGTCTCAGCCAAAATGGGACTACCAAATGCACCTGAGTCTGCTCTTTCTGAATCTTCCCTAGAACTCTGAAAATGAATGGTGTTTAATGGAAATGTATAGAAAAGATCCTTCAACTAATGAATGGCTACAGCATCAACTCCCCGCCATCCCAGAGAAGGGACAAGAAATCAGGAAAAAGGATATTGTCTATCAATGAAAAGTGATCCTGCAAAGGAAGACTGAATAAGAGTGATATCTCCTGACACAGACTGGGTCATAGACTGATGGACAACAAAGATGGACATATTTGGCTGAGATGGTTTCCAGGCCCATTCTCCCTCTCCGAAATATATACCACCATCAAAGACAGAGATTTTTGATTCCTGCCCACTCGTAAACTCTTTGAGCTAGCGCTATCAGAGCCTTGACATGAGCGCCCCACTCCTGATCCACATAGTCACCTAACTACCCGATTGTCTGTTCTCACTTGGACTGACTTGCCCTTGATCAAAGAGAGAGAAGTAGCCCAAGGCTCAATAAGTTGCAGCTTACTCTTCTGAGTTGGAAGACCTATGAATGGGTCTTACAGACCAAGGGGAAGATTTAAGAGCCCCTAGCACCTCCTTGCACCACATTAGCTTCATTTTGTTATGCTAATGTGGCCCAACAAGGTCAAAATCGATTTGCAAAGTAGTACAATGTATGTATTGCGCCACTTTGTAACCCTTTGCACTACATTATGCCTGCACCAGGCATAATGTATGCAAAGGGGACATTCCCTTGTTAGGGGGGCCCAAAAAATTGCGCAAAGAAATCGAAGAGATTTCTTTGAGTCATTTTTTTCGGCACTTTTAACGCATACTCAGAGCAGGCGTTAAAAGGAGGCACATCATTGTTTTCAATGGGCTTTGCAGGATCAGCATCAACGTTTTTTACGCTAATCCTGCAAAGCTCAAAACTAGTGTAAAAAATGTTGACGCTAGTTCCCCTAACTACCGTCTGGTGTGCCATATCTTAGATACAGCGGACACGTGGTGGCGTTAGGGGAGTGCTAAGGTGTGCAAGAAAAGTGGTGCTGCACTGGCTGCACCGCCACTTTTCTTAAATCAGGCTCCGAAAATCTTGGATCAACCCTTCTGCTATAGTTTCATCCCATCCCTTGGTGCTGGCACCTGTCGTTAAGACCTGGAGGGAGAGGGTGAGAGAGATGTCAAAATCCCTTAACCATCATATTCCCCTGCATTTTCAACTATACTCTGGCTGTCTTCTCTGACACGTGGGGCAAATAGTGCAGAAGAGATGGCAATTTTTTGTCTGCGGTAGAAAGAATTGTCATATGTTTGTTTTGAAAAAGTCTCAAAGTATAGGAGCTGCTGCACAGGGGAGAGATGGGATTGTTTCCAGTTGATAAGAAATCTATGTGCCTGAAGCACTTGACACACCTGCAGAACATTCTCTTAAGCCTTGGAAAAAGAGGAGGCAGATTTTAGGTAGTAATCTTAGTACGGAAAAAACTAAACGTCCAGGCTCGCATCCACACAGTCCAGCGGGCCTGCCAATGAAGAAGTGAATGCTTGTGCCAGCGCAAATTGAAAATCAAAGGATGTAACAGATAGGAATCGTTCTTCCTGTTCCGTCAGTCACCATATTTGTACAATCACGCCCATATTGCATTTCACCTGCTAATGATTGAAAGTCTTTTAGGAGAGACTGACCCACAGAAGGAGAATGGTACTGGCATGGACAGAGAAATTAGAAGCCGAAAATTATCATGTTATTTGCACTTTCTTAATAACCATGTCAAAAGCAAAGGAGACTCCAGAAAAGATAAACCTTGCAAAGAAGGTCCAGCCATCAAGAAATCCACTTAGATGATTGTGGGAAACTTCAGTGAAACACTGCGAAGAATATAATTTTGCCAAAATGTTGGATAATAGAGGGATCCACGTCTTTCCATTCTCTGATGAGCAATGTGCCCTACATTATGTAGTGGAAGACATTCTCACTCCTGCCCATGATATTACAAATAAAGAAATTCTTCTCCACTCTTCAACCTCTGCCTTCTTGATTGACTTACTAATCAGCACTAATCAGCACCATTTTGATCAGACAGATCCCCCCCATCTGGGTTACTTTGTGGCCAGAACCACCTCTCACCGATATTTAGTGATGGGCGTAGCGTCAAAAACCACTGTATGCTTTTTTTAAGGTATTTTAATGGGATTTTTCAATGTTAGGTCCACCTTATATGGATCAACAAAGATGTAATTATAAAATGGACAACATGAACTGCAAAGTGACGACAGATATATGACTGGTCTGCAGGTTATACAGTGTAATAGTAGCAGCATTACAGAGTAATTATGTAAATAAAGACATCACCTAATGAAATAAAGCAACGTAGATTGGCTCAATAAATATCGTTGAGAACCACAAGCATATGGCAAAGTGGTGGGTGGTGTAGTAGGGTGAATTTCAACATGGGGGCATCTAAACCAGATAAACAATAAGGCACCCAGATGCACCATTGTCGAGGGAGTTATGCTAAGTAAAGGATCCCATAGTATGGGGAAGGGAAAAGGTGCAGGGGACACACAGTGGACCCTATCTTCACCTCAAGCAACTGGATCACCATCAAGATCATCTGCACCCCAGACTGGACCGACCACTGCTAAATACACTTCACAGTCACCGCACTCAGCAGCCCGACCTGCACTTTCAGGACCTCCTACAGGAAATAGAATGAAATCACCAATGGGCCTCATCACTCACCAAATCCCTACTCTGATGACGCCAACCCAGCAGCCCACAATCTCAACGCATGGATCACCGAATGCGCTGACACTGTAGCCCCTCTCTGGCTGACATCGGCCAAACGCGTACCTAAGAAAGTCTGCTGGTTCACCACCGCACTGCAAGAATTAAAGCATACCCGCAGACATTTGGAGAACAAATCGAGGAACAGCACAAAACAGTGCAAACCTCACCTCATTCAGAGCTGCAACCGCTGCCCACCGATGAAAAATCAAGAACGCAAGGAAGGAAGCACTCCAGGAGCCCATCAACTCCTCCACACACAACTCTAAGGAACTCTTCTCAGTCATCAACGAGTTCACAGATCCCCCCTCAGAAGCTACCAGCATCCCCGTCATGGAAATTCCTGGCACTGGAACCTGTGACCGACGGCCCCCCCCCAGAACCCACCCAGACCATCTACAGCTGGTCCACACTCACCATAGAGGATACACTAAATATCATGTACAGCACCCACTCCAGAGCCCCCTCGGGTCCCTGCCCACACCACATATACATCAGAGCCAGCACATACATCGCCCCCGAGCTCCGTAACACAATCAACTGCTCTTTCAACAAGGGCACCTTCCACAAGAACTCAAAACACCCCAAAATACGCCCTCTTCTGAAGAAACCTTCTTCCGACACATCAGAAGTAAAGAATTTCCAGCCCATCTCGCTGCTACCCTACCCCGCCAAAGTACTGGAGAAAGCAATCAACACACAACTACGGAATTTCATCGAGGCCAACAACTCCCTGGAGAACTCCCAGTCCAACTTCTGCAGCAACCACGGCATAGAGACAGCCCTACTGGCAGTCACCGATGATATCCGATTACTCCTAGACCGTGGCCACACCGCAGTGCACATTCGTCACAGTCTCCCACAGCACTCTGCGCACCAGACTCCACGACATAGGAATCCACGGAAGAGCCCTGGAATGGATCCACTACTTCCACTACTTCCTCTCCAGGAAGACGCAGAGGGTCAGACTTCCGCCCTACACTTCCAGACCCACAGGAGTCAACTGTGGAGTCCCCCAAGGATCCTCAATAAGTCCCACACTGTTTAACAAATGCATGGCCCCTCTTGCTGTCATTGTCAGAAGCCACAGTATGAACATCATGTCATATGCCGATGACACACAACTCATCATTTCCGTCACCGAAGACCCAGACACGGCCAAAAGGAACTTCCACTCAGGAATGGAAGCCGTTGCCACTTGGATGAAAGAAAGCTGCCTCAAGCTCAACTCCGACAAAATGGAGCTCTTCATCTTCAGAAACGCCACCTCAGCCTGGGACGACTCCTGATTGCCCACAACCCTCAGTGCCCCTCCCCCGCACCGACTGAGCACACCTGCAACTTAGGAATCATCCTCAGCTCCTCCCCATCCATATCCCACCAGGTAAACTTTGTCCGCCCCACTGCTGGCACACACTCCGCAAACTTCGGAAGATCTTCAGATGGATCCCAGCAGACTGCCACAGGACAGTCACCCACGCCTTGGTCATTAGCAAGCTTAACTACGGCAATGCCCTCTACGCCAGCACCTCAACTAGGAACATCAAAAAACTTCAACTCATCCAGAATGCCGCTGCCACACTCATTCTGGACCTTCCTCACCGAGAACACATCTCCCAACACCTGAGGAGCCTCCTCTGGCTACTGGTCGAGAAGTGAACCACCTTTAAGCTTCTCACCCACACTTACACGGGCGTACACAACGCAGGACCAGCCTACTTGAACCCCTGCATCTCCTTCCACATCTCTCTGCTCCACTCCACGCAGATGGCCCTGGCCACTGTCCCTCGCATTCGCAAAGCCACCGCCGGAGGACGATCTTTCACCTACACTGCAGCGAAGAGTTGGAACAACCTCCCCCTGCACCTCAGACAAAGCCCGTCGCTCACCATCTTCAGGAAGAACGTCAAGACGTGGCTCTTCGGATGAGGCCCCTCCTTCCCAGCACCTTGAGACCCTCACAGATGAGTAGCTGCGCTTTACAAATATTGATTGATTGATTGAGGGGGTAAGTGAGTGAGCAATAGGGCCAAACCTAAGACTGCAACAGTGGAGGCAGGACATAGCAAGTAATTGCGGGAAGTGAACAGATGTGTGCTAGATCATCAAGGGGGTTTTGTTTCATCTATTGTCGACCCCAAAATTTCAAGTAGCATTTCATCCCAGGGGGCCAACTTTAGCATGTTTTTGGATGCCCTTGAGAGGGGTGGGCGGGGGAAATAAAACAACAATTTAAAAAACAAAACTTACCTGTTCCTGCAGCTGCCACTGGCCGCCTCGTTCCTCTTCCGATGCAGTCCAGCAGTCCCTGGGACACCAGCGCAGGCTCCCCATGCAATTCTGGTGCTGCTCTTATGCTATACTTAGCACGAGAGCCACGTCAGGATTGGTCTGAGCAGCTTGGTCTACCACTCAGACAGTGCACTGGGGTCTGTGCAGTTTCTCCAACCCGGCTGTGCAGCACAGCCGGGTTGGAGAAACCTAAGTGCGCATGTCAGTTTGACAGGCTTAATACGGCTGGCTAAACTGACATGCGCACTTAGTGCACTCACTTCACTCTTCCTCCCCCCGCCTCCCTAAATGCTTTTACCACACAGTTTTCTCTCCATTCTTTTTGTATGTCATGAAGTCTAATTATTTATCATCTTTCTATAACTTTAATGTTCATACCATATGTTTAATTTTACACTCTCTAAAAATTCATGAGTAAACAAAAATCCATCTTTTATGATTGTGATATATTATGATATAAATTATGACGCTATTGTAGAAACACCTACGTGGTGCACTGTATTGTAAATATGGCGCAACTGTGGTGTTGTTAGGTGGGGCAGGGGCGACACAAGAAAAGTAGTGCATCCGGACCGATGCGCCACTTTCCTGTAAATCTGGACCTGTATTCTCACAACAGGCCATGCCACAAAGACCCCAGCTGATAGAATCTTTTGAAGCCAGGAGCAGCACAGTGAGGTGAGTGGAGAAAGTGGAGAAAGTGGAGAAAGCAAGATGGGGAGAAAGGAGAGCACAGAAGACAGGCGAACAAAGGTCAAAAATCATAGGTAGGAGGTGAGAGGAAGTACTTTGCAGCCTTCTGTGACAAGCTCACAGCACGCCCACATCTCTCTTGTAAGACTAGTCACTCCCCAAGCAACCAATCAGCCAATGAAGCCAGAGGCTAGAGAAAGTGGCCAGCAACCTGTAAGAACAAGCCCACAGCAAGTCCATTGATCAGTGGCAACATGTGTTAGGCAACCAAACAATCAACCAAGCAGCAAAGTAGGGTGGCTTACAAGTAAGCAAGCAACCAAACAAGCAAATAAGTCAAAACAGAGCATGTATAGTTTCTGGGGCACCCAAACCACTAAGTATGACAAAGGCCCAGCAAAACTGCATCCTCTGAGGCCCAGCAAAGCTCAGTAAAGGCCTAGTAAGATCCATGAAAGATCTGTCCAGCAGGCCTGCTTAGCAGTTTATAGTATGCCCTGCAACAGCCCACCTGGTAGTTTCCTGAAAGGGAATGTGGGCATGCTCAGACAGTGGCGGTGTACGATTGGCTGCCCGAATAACACCCTCATGGGGCTCAGTGCATGCATGGTGCAAGCAGTGGTGGTCATAACACCCAGAATTCCCTGGATCATCACGATCAATAGTTAGAACCCCTGCAAACACTGAAAGCACCACAAGCACCCTCCCACGGACTACAGGCAGTGCCAGTGGAATGGGTCTGGCCAAAGACAAAAACAAAAAGCAAAATACCAAAGAGGTTTCAAATACCTGGTCACAAACACAAAATGATGAAGTTCACCACAGGGCCCAATTGATTAAGGATAGAAGTGAGCAAAGCAAAGATGATAACCACAGCAAATACTGTGCACAACAGGGGCGGCTCTTCCAGTAGGGTGGAGGTGTGTCGCCCCCCCGCCAGCAGCAGCAGCAGCTGCAAACCTTTTACCAAAAAACGATAATAAACTGTGTTTATTATCGTTTTTTGGTAAAAGGGCGGGGCCATAGAGGTGACGAGCAGTGAGGAGGAGTGCTCAGCACTCCCCCTCAGAGTGCATGTGTGTTTGGCCGGCCGTCTCGGGCTGGACAAACACACATGCGCAGTAGGCTCTCTCCAGCCCAGCAACACAGTTGCTGGGCTGGAGAGAGCCTGCACAGGCTAACAGTCTGCCTGGGAGCTCCCTGGCTGGGTGCTTCCAGGCAATCCTGACGTTGCTTTGAGCAGCCTCAGGATTGGCCACAGGGCAGGCTGGGAGCCTGTGCCTTCAGCGAAGAGATGGCGGAGCGGAGCAGCGCGCAGCGTTCAGGTAAGTGTTTTTTAAAACTTATTTCTAATTTGATTTTAATTCATCCCGTGCTGTCCCGCCCCTTCTGCTTGCCGTGAGCAGAAACTGGTGCACACTATAATACTATGGACAGAGGGACCACCGGTCTGTCAAGTTCCGTACTGTATACGGCGATGGACTCTGAATCCATAATACTACAGGCACATTTCATGTGCTCAACTGAAATTTATGCAGCTCATCAAGCATCTCACAAATGACCATGTCATCAGGTCACAAAGCTGTCGAAGGCAAAACCATGGCCAAGGAAATAATCAACATAATAGGAAGCCCAACAGCCAAGTGAGAGCCAACCTTGGTAACCGCAGAGGCACACCATGAAAATAGCCTCCCAATCAAAAGGAAATGTGATCAAAGGTTAACAACAAACAACAGCAATAAAGGAAATATAATACCACGTTGCCTATTGGTCAGAAGATGTCACAGTAACTAATAGACTTGACCCATGACCCAGTCCCGCCCCTCCCTGCACATGTTGGCTTAGCCAGCAGCTGAAAAATAAAACAATATTTTACTATTGCTTTATTTTTCAGCTGCTGGCTCAGCCAGTGGGGCGACGCTCCTTCGCCATTGCGAAGGAGCCGCCCCTTCTGGCCTCTACTCTATGTAAGACCATACTCTCAGCCCACCACAGTATCACACCCAAACAATTCCTTCAACATAGGAGGGAGGTTTCTCTTCCAGTTCAAGGATATGGATCGCTCACCAAGCAGGAAAAACAAAGTCGAAAAATGTGGATTCAGCGCTGTGGGTTTTGAAGCATTTAAGGAGGCCCAGCAGCTTGTGCTCAGTCAGGATGCCACTAGTTAGCCCAGTGATTTCAGTGGAGAGCTGCAACATGCTGTGGCAGGAGGTAGTGCGGTGCAGGCAACTCCAAAACATATGTGACCAGTGAAAGCCTCTTATGCTTGCTTTCTTCTCTATGCTTCCATGAAAAGGGTTTCGATCACTTAGTGTTATGGTACACATGGCTAAATCTTAAGCCAGAACTTTTTGTAGGAAGAGGATTGTAGTGCCTCACTGTGCCCTCTTATTGATGGTAACCAGCACAACTTGGTACACCAGCACCACTTGATCACAAATGTTATAGTTGTTTCGAGTCTGAAGAATTAGCTCTGCTAGGCAAGGAGAAGGTATTTGGAGAAATATGCATGATTTCACTCGTGCTGCATTTCTACGCCCCATGCAGCTGCGGACTGGCTCATGCAAAGCGTACTAGCACAAACTTGCATTAAGTACATTTCCTACTGCAGGAAGGTATAGGCACGCCTTTCGCAATGCTAATAAATAAATAGGGTATTTTGTACATATTGCAATTAAAGGGAGATGGCCCACATGCTTACGCCAGGCTTCAGGGTTGGGATTGTGGCATGTGTGGTATATGTGCCCTTTTCCTTCTCATTCCAAATCGCATTATTCATATATGTCTGGGAAATGTGTTCTATAGATTAGTAGCGTCTGATGGAAAGGTCCACCCTCCTGCCTTATGACACATGAAATTGTGTGGGACCAAAAGTAATTTACTGCATCTCACCAAAGTGCATGTGTGTGTTGATTGTGCAGAATTTTACCTATGAAACACCTGCTTTTTCCAGCTCCAAACAAAACCTCAGATAATGCCACTCATAGGCTATAAGCGAACATTTTTGTGAGATCTCAGCCTGTCAGATGTGTTTAAGAATTAAATGCTAAATGTATTAGCTTTTTTCCAGTTGCAAATGGGCCGATCCACAGAATCAGTATGTTTGCAATTGCAACAAAACATTTTGATATGTATGAAACTTAAACTGCGATTCAGTAACATATTACCAAATCACAATTTGGGTTTGCAACCAAATACTGATTTGGCATTTGGAAGGTGCGTACCTTTCAAATGTTGAATCGGAATTGTAAGTATTAATGTTCTGTGATCGAATTCAGATCACAAAACATTAATAATTTACCGACAACAAACATGTAGTGGGAACCCATTCATAGGTAGGGGAGAGGGGTCCCCCTTTTGAATGTAAAAAAAAAACAAGTTTGTTTAAGAGGAGGCAGTGGTCAACGGGAGCACTGGAGCTTCTTAACAAAAAAAGAAACTTTTATTTTTAAATGCAGTCGCGTTTCCTTTAAGGGAAATGCGCTGCATTAAAAACAACATTGCTTTGTTAAAAAGTAATTACAGACTTGGTCTGCTGACCCCAGCAGGCCACCATCCATGTGATGGTTGAGATTCATAGAGGGTTGCAAATTGTGACCTACCTCATGAATATTAATGAGCTAGGTATCAATTTGTGACCCACTACGAATCCCTAATTTAAATTTACAACTTTCATTCATTAGGGGATTGTGATTTCCAAATGGAGATTCAGGAAAAAATGCACTTTGAGAATCACAATGAATAATCTTGATACATTTGGCCCTGAGAGTTTAGGACTCCACAGTGTAATGCAGTTGACATATTTTGAGAAAGGGTGAGATAGTGAGAAAAGCGTACTTTCTTGTCTATTGTAAAGTAAAGCAACAATAGTTCGAGGCAGCTGACATTTAACCTTAAAATGAGTAAAACAATTCAGTGCCTCAGATGCTTTACTCACTGTAAATGTAAGGGTTACATTGGGATCATAGTGTCTTTGTTGTTAATATCTCATGTTACTCAATCTAAAAAACTAATTTTAGATACAGTCAACTCAGCATGTGATTCTAATAAACCCCCTTGGGAGGTATATCAGGAACCTTGTATACTGCTAGGTTTGTATTTTACAACCATGAATGGTAAAATGCACACTACGATTAGTCCTTAAAAGGGCCAGTGTGATTTGGAAAGGACAATCTTTGATTAATTTACAGTCTGGCAGAGTAGTCAAAGGTAACATGCCAGTACCCAACACGTGATCTGAAACAGAAAAATGCTTCTCAAAGTTACATCTTGAACGGAACAGTTAATCTTACCAGCATGCACTAATTTGTCAACAAACCAGCACATCTGTTTTAGTGCCACCCGAACAGTGATGGACAGGAATGCTAAAGCGTTTACAGGTCAACCAATCACAAATGATAGAACGAGACCATCCCAGACCATCCCACGTATGAAACTACCACACTATGCAAACAGCAAGATTGTCAGTAAATTGACTTCATGCTAAGATAGATATTTCTGATGAAGACCTTCCAGAGAGGCAAAGGGGCTGGAAAACATTTAACCCCGGACCTCAAGCTCAAAAGGGGGCCCCAAATGTATAAACCTGTCTATTTTCCTGTGTTTGATATGGCTACAAAATTAATTGTTTGCATAGTTTAGGAACTCTAAAGATGGAGGTAGATGGGGGACTTTCTGATATATGTGAATGCCTGGTTCTCAGTGTGGAAGTGGTCTTTTCACTGCCCTGTAAGCAGATGAGTCACAAAGAGGGTTTTAGGTCTGCACCCACAAGTCCATACTACCAACTGCTGGTGCAGATTTATGCCTTTTTAGCGCAGCTCAAAACATATAAAGAATCAGGACTGGAAATCTGAGCCAGCTGCAGGTTTCTTGCCATACTTCAAGAAAGCATTTATGAATTCATGTTTTCAACAATTTAGACCATTTCCCAAGCGTAAAAGTACATTATGGGGGTCATTATGAACACGGCGGAAACAACCGCCGTGCTCATGCTGGCGGTCAAAACACTGACCGCCAGCGGCCCCGGAACCCCGCCGGCCACATTATGAACCTTTCTGTCAGCCAGCGGGCGGAAACCTAGTTTCCGCCCGCCGGCTCACAGAAAGGCTCGGCCGGGACATGGAGCCGCCGTCAATGCCTTTGTGCGGCAGGTGCAGTTGCAACCATCGCGCAGATCACTGCCTGAAAATCGGGGCACACCCTCTGCCAGCCTTTTCCTGGTGGGATATCCGGCCAGGAAAAGGCTGGCGGAAAATGAAACATTATCCGCAGGGTAGCGTCGCTACCCTGGCGGATGGTGTTTCATCCCGCCCCAAAGCTGACTGATGGCGGGAGCCCGGCGGTGGGTGACAGTTGCCGCTGGCGGCCGTTACAATGTATATTATATGGCGGTTCGGCCCGCCATGCTGGCTGGCGGCTTCAGCCGCCACTACCGGCATGGCGGGCCGAACCGCCATGTTCATAATGAGGGCCTTAGACTTTGGTACAGCACAATGAAATTGCCTTGCTGCAATGGCTCATTTTTTCCTTTTTTCCATGGGAGGATATTTTTCCACTGGGAAATCCTTTGCCCCAGGGACCTATCAGACCCATTGGGTCTGTTCTTGTTGCTTCCGACCCTGGGAAGGAATTTAATCAGAAGTATATCTCATCATTTTCAGGGAGTGAAGGGCTTAGAGAAGGGAATACTCTCAAACTCTTCAGTTGTTGACTAAAAATGACATTAGCTCTGTGTTCTGTCTCTAAGAACTATAGGTCAGATTTACAAGTCCCTTGCGCCTCCTTGCGCCACACTAGGGTCATTTCTTTTTACATCAATGTGGCGTTAAGGAGGCCATACCAGAGCACCATATTTTAAAAAAGTTGCGCAATGCTTGCATTGCGCCACTTTGTAACCTCTTGCGACACAATATGCCTGCACCAGACATAGGGGGTCATTCCAACCATGGCGGTCATGGACCGCCAGGGCCGGGGACCGCGGATGCACCGCCAACAGGCTGGCGGTGCATCCAGGCCAATTCTGACCGCGGCGGTAAAGCCGCGGTCAGAAAAGGGAAACCGTCGGTTTCCCGCCGGTTTTCACCTGGCCTGAGGAATCCTCCATGGCGGCGCTGCAGGCAGCGCCGCCATGGGGATTCCGACCCCCTTACCGCCAGCCTGGTTCTGGCAGTTTTGACCGCCAGAACCTGGCTGGCGGTAACGGGTGTCGTGGGGCCCCTGGGGGCCCCACCAAGATTTTCAGTGTCTGCATAGCAGACACTGAAAATCGCGACGGGTGCAACTGCACCCGTCGCACCCTTTCCACTCCACCGGCTCCATTCGGAGCCGGCATCCTCGTGGAAGGGGGTTTCCCGCTGGGCGGGCGGGCGGCCTTCTGGCGGTCGCCCGCCCGCCCAGCGGGAAACTCAGAATTACCACGGCGGTCTTTTGACCGCGCAGCGGTATTCTGACGGCGGTACTTTGGCGGGCGGCCTCCGCCACCCGCCAAAGTCAGAATGACCCCCATAATGTCTCCCGTTAGGAGGCCCAGAAAAATGGCGTAGTGAAATCTACAAGATTACACTGCATCATTTTTCCGTCATTTTTAATGCCTGCTCGGGACAGATGTTAAAGTGACAGGCCCATAGTAACCTATGGGCCTACCTACTGCTTTGCTGCACTAACACCATAATTTATGGCACTAATGCTGCAAAGCACCACAATAGCAGCATAAATTATGATGCTATTGTGGAAACGACCGCCATGGGGCACCATATTGTAAATATGGCACAACTGTGGTGTTGTTAGGTGGGGCAGGGACGACGCAAGAAAAGTAGCACATCTGGACAGATACGTCACTTTCTTCTAAATCTGGACCTGTATTCTCACAACAGGACCTGCCACAAGGACCCCAGCTGATTGTGC
Source organism: Pleurodeles waltl (assembly GCF_031143425.1). Lineage (NCBI taxonomy): Eukaryota > Metazoa > Chordata > Amphibia > Caudata > Salamandridae > Pleurodeles > Pleurodeles waltl. Next base: position 1,245,844,265 of record NC_090447.1, on the reverse strand, counting down.
TCTGCCTTGAAACTTTTGAAGCCAGGATCATATCTTTGAGGTGAGTGGAGAAAGTGGAGAAAGAAAGAAGGGGGAGAAGGGAGAACACAGAAGACAGACGAACAGAGGTCAAAAATCATAGTTAAGAGGCGAGGGGAAGTATTTTGCAGCCTTCTGTGACAAGCTCACAGCACGCCCACACCACTCTTGTAAGACTAGTCTCTCCCCAAGCATCCAAACAGCCAACAGAGCCAGAGGCTAGAGAAAGTGGCCAGCAACCTGTAATAACAAACCCTCAGCAAGTCCGTTGATCAGTGGCCACATGTGCCAAGCAACCAAACAACCAACCAAGCAGCAAAGTAGGGTGGCTTACAAGCAAGCAAGCAACCAAACAAGCAAATAAATCAAAACAGAGAATGCATAGTTTCTAGGGCATCCAAACCACTGTAAATATGACAAAGGCCCAGCAAAACTGCATCATCTGAGGCCCAGCAAAGCTCAATAAAGGCCTGATAAGATCCATGGTAGATCTGCCCAGCCGGCCTGCTTAGCAGTTTATAGTATGCCCGGCAACAGCCCACCTGGTTGTTTCCCGAAAGGGAATGTTTGCATGCTCAGACCGTGGCGGTGTACGATTGGCTGCCCTGAATAACACCCTAATGGGGCTCAGTGCATGCATGGTGCGAGCAGTGGTGGTCATAACCAACACACACCCAGAATTCCCTGGATCACCACGATCAACGGTTAGAACCTCTGCAAACACTGAAAGCACCACAAGCACCCTCCCACAGACTACAGACAGTGCCAGTGGAATAGGGGTGGCCAAAGACAAAAACAGAAAGCAAAATACCAAAGAGGTTTCAAATACCTGGTAACAAACACAAAATGATGAAGCTTACCACAGGGCCCAATTGATTAAGGAGCCTGAGGATAGAAGTGAGCAAAGCAAAGATGATAACCACAGCAAATACTGTGCACAACAGGGGCGGCTCCACCAGTAGGGCGGAGGTGCGTCGTCTCCCTGCCAGCAGCTGCAGCTGCAAACCTTTTACCAAAAAACGATGATAAACTGTGTTTATTATCATTTTTTGGTAAAAGGGTGGGGCGATGGGGGTGATGAGCAGTGAGGTGGAGTGCTCAGCACTCCCCCTCAGAGTGCATGTGTGTCTGGCCGGCCGTCTCAGGCCGGCCAAACACACATGCTCAGTAGGCTCTTTCCAGCCCAGCAACACAGTTGCTGGGCTGGAGAGAGCCTGCTCAGGCTACCAGTCTGCCTTGAGCCGCATCAGGATTGGCCTCAGGGCAGGCTGAGAGCCTGTGCCTGCAGCGAAGAGATGGAGGAGTGAAGCGGGGCGCAGCGTTCAGGTAAGTGTTTTTTTTTAATTATTTCTAATTTAATTTTAATTCACCCCCTGCTTTCCATTGCTGTCTAGCCCCTTCTGCTTGCTACGAGCAGAAACTGGTGCACACTATAATACTATGGACAGAGGGACCACCAGTCTGTCATGTTCCGTACTGTACACAGCGGTGGACTCTGAATCCATAATACCACAGGCACATTTCATCTGCTCAACTGAAATTTACGCAGCTCATCAAGCATCTCAGAAATGACCATGTCATCAGGTCACAAAGCAGTCGAAGGCAAACCCTGGCCAAGTAAATAATCAACATAATAGAAAGCCCAACAGCCATGTGAGAGCCAACCTTGGTATCCGTGCAGGCACTCCATGAAATTAGCCTCCCAATCAAAAGGAAATGTGATGAAAGGTTAACAACAAACAACAGCAATAAAGGAAATAAACCCATGTTGCCTATTGGTCAGAAGATATCACAGTAAGTAATAGAGATGGCAAAACGCCAAGAAGAAATGCTCGTGGCTGGTCCAAAACAGCTGCAAAAAGAAGAAGTAAAGAATTAAACCTAACAAACAGCGGGCCTTAAGTGAGTAGAATCCAGATTTGATTGAATAAGCTGTGAAATCATCACCCAGCTGCATAAAGACTAAGGACCTGATTTATCTTTTTTAGCGCTGCATTTGCGTCATTTTTTGACGCAAAAGCGGCACAAACATACAAAATAAAATTGTATTTTGTAATTTTGTGCCGCTTTTGCCTCAAAAAATGACGCAAACACGGCACCTAAAAAGTATAAATCAGGCCCTAAAAGACTAACATTCAGCCTCAAAGAAAGAGATTATTCAACAGTTCCACCATGATAAACCCAGATGATGATGCAGGGTCTTAGCATCCTCAACACTCAAGCCTCTCAGCAAACCAAGAAGTACAGAACACCCAAAAAACGTCATGGCTATGCCAAAGGAGAAAAAGATCTATGCCTAAAAGATGACAAAGCAATCAGAAGATTTTAAAAAGCACAGAGGACAAGGCTCCTACAAGTAACTTCCTGAAGGAGACATTGGAAGGGGCAAATAGCAAAGGGAGGGACTTAATGGAAAAAGTGATCTACCCCAGAACAAAAAATTCCAGACAGGAAACTGATGGCAAAAACAAAGAGGCACTCCTCCGTCAACCTCAGCAACCCCTCTAAAAATCAGCCACATGGAAAACATTAATATAAGGGAAAACAGACATTCTATATGAGAAAAGGAATTTAGTCAAGCCCATCAATAGAAGATGGAAATATATTAGACACAAGTAATAAACAAAACGATTGGGACAGACAAAGACAAAGCAATCACCCCAAAGAGATAATAAGGCAACTAACCCTGAAAGTGAAGACAATGGCTAGACAAAGGCACCAGGAAACAACAAACCTAGAGACTCACCAGTGGCATTATTCCTATGAGCACTGAGATCACTTGAAAGTCAAGAAAGAAAGGCTTCCAACACAGCACCTCTGAGATGCTAGACACTGTAAACACACTCACAAATTCCGACAACTGACTGTGGCGCACTACTCTATAAAGTTAATAACATTTAATACAAAAAATCTTATTCTATGGAAAATAATAGCCTACCTCACAACAGGACCAACGCATGGGAGCAGCAAAAACAGAATTCTGGGCACCAGTCAATGGTGCTCAGACAAGCAAACAAACAACAGGGGCCCCACATTTCACCTCATGAACCAGATGAGCAGTACCTTCAGGTGGATGCCCCAACAAGACCGAGGAAGCCAAGTAGACAGCTGAAATCACAAATCTGAATGACAGCATCAACACACTAGCCAGCCATATCACATATATGGAAGAAATGGACCATTGTGGAGAGCTGCTTCTCAGATAATTCCTCCACAGGCAAATTCAAGACTGGAATGAACTCCCCTTACCTATTTAGCATGTTGCTTAAGCGTGAACAATTCAAACAACATCATTATCACTAACTTCCATAGAACAAATCATAAGAAACCAGTGGTTTGCTAAAGAACAAGGACCAGAAGTGTCTGGACAGAAAAATCAGTAAAGGAGCTGTGCACAGAAAATATATCAAATTGGTAAACGGAAGAGATGTGATCCAACTGGACAGAACATCTACATGATCCCCCTAGCCAACATCCTCCGAGCACACGGAATCACTATCCTCTCCTATGCAGATGACACCCAACTCATCCTCTCCCTCAACCGCAACCCCACCACCACCAAAACCAACCTACACGCTGCTCTCCTCGACACCACCAACTGGATGACCACTAACCACCTCAAGCTCAACTCAAACAAAACTGAGATCATCATCTTCGGCCCCAACAAAACCACATGGGACGACTCCTGGTGGCCCACCACCCTAGGTCCCGCACCCACCCCGACAAACCACACACGCAACCTCAGCATCATCCTGGACCCCTCCCTCTCCATGACACTGCAAATCAATGCTCTAACCTCCTCCTGCTTCCACGCTCTCTGCACTCTAAAAAAATCCTTCAAATGGATTCCCCCAGAAACCAGGAACACAGTCACCACGCACTCATCAGCAGCAGACTGGACTACGGTAACGCCCTCTACGCCGGCACCACACTCAAACGCAAACTCCAGAGAATCCAGAACACAGCTGCACGCCTCGTCCTTGGCCTCCGCCGCCATGAACGAATCTCACCATACCTCAAATCCCTTCACTGGATTTTTCATTATCATTATAGAAATGCCACTTCTAGAAAGTGCACAATTGGGCTCTGTGCATACTTTTCAGACAGCTTATACACAAGGAGGGTGGAGGTGTCACAGAGGTGCATCTACATAATGAATGGTCTTCCTGGGCTGAGAGGAGGAGAGGCGGGGCACACTTTCATCTGTAAAGGCTGCACCCTGGGCACCCTCATTGAAAATGCTTTTCAAAACTGAGCATAACTACAGGGGATTTTTCCCCATAAAGACACACAAGAAACATACTTGGAAGTGGACACAGAATGCTGCTGGAGGGACTCACCAGGAACCGCCTTGGACTTTTGCTGCTGTGCTGACCTGTGGTCACAAAAAAGGTCACTAAAAAGGAACTGCCACTGACTGCATCCCCCTTGTACTGGCTTGTTGCTGGGCCCTGCTACCCTGTGTCCCCTGGTGTCCTCCAGAGACTGGGTGCTGTGGCATTTGTCCTCTGCAAACCTGTGGCTCTCCTGTGGCAGAAGTGCCTCACTTTATTGATTCAGCGCTATCATCGTATGCTCCTGTAATGGGGCTTAGCGTGTGAAGAGGAGCACTTCACGTTCATTGGTCGCTTTGCTTAAAAGAGCTTTTTCAGAGTGCTCTATTTGCCTTGGGCACAGCGCATGCCAAACTCTTTGCCCGTGTGACTGAAGGGAGCCTCACCACTGTGACCTAGGCCTGTTAAGGAATTCCTGCGCGTACGGAGAGCGCTCTGAAGTTAGTGCACCTGGGGTACAGGAGCGCTCTTGGGAGTGCCCCCAGGGCACAAGCAGGAAATGCTTCTCTAAGGATCACCGTTGCAGCTTGGATCAAGCAGAAGCGCATCTCTCCCCGTGTGGGGTACTAGCCAACCTACGAATCATCGGGCCAAGTGAGTGGCGCGTCCCGTCGGAGCCTCAGAGGGCTCATACCCTGCTCCCGGAGGAGCGCACTGGAAAGGGTTGCGGGTAATTCTAGGCATCCTTGTTTTTCACCAGGATCTTTTCCTTGTGTATGGTGCTTATTATGACTCTATGCCTCTCTGGTGATCTGTGTTAATGATATATTTACTGCACCATGCACAATTAGGATTACATATTCCCTTCTATGATTGCCATAGGTTTTCTAATGTTCCTTCTGATGGGCATGTAAGTTTATCATGGTGTCCATTATGTTCCTAATGACAACCTGACTACTACTTATGTTGCAGGATGACTACTCCTTACTTCTGCAGAGTACTAGTAATCTGTGTACTGTTCTGACTACTACTTGAGTAGTAGGGTATTACTGATACTGGTTATGTTTGGTCTAATTATGTTTTGTGCAATACAGTCTATTTTTACATAACTCAGTGTTGTGTTTACTTGGTGGTGTACCTATTGCATCACGTGTGTTGTGTGTGTTGTGTGTGTTGTGCAAACGCTTTACTCATTGCCTTAGGGTTAGGCCTGACTGCTCATGCCAAGCTACCAAGGAGGTGCGCAGGGGTTATCTTGGACCTGTAACTCGTGTGCCCTGACTAGAGTGGATGGGTTCTACCTGGCTTAGGTTTATATCCTAGTCAACCAGAAACCCCACTTCTAACAGGTAGCAACCACTGCATTTTGAAACCATCAATAGCTACCATCAAGTTTTCCATCGGCTAGACCAGATAGCTTGCCATCAGCAACAATGGCTCATCCTGACTAGCACTGCATGGCACATCAAACTGGAAGAACGAGATAGCTACAAAAACCTAGTTCCAGATCTCCTTAAACCCTCAAGTTATCTCAAGCAAAGCATCTGATCCACATATAACCTTATACCTGATGTCAAATTCAGTCATTACCCTTCAAGACACCTGGATAATGCTGGCCTGGAAACCCCACGACTGTGTGAAACCAAAGTGAAAAAATTGAGTTTGGAAGGGGTCAGTCAGTACTCTTCGATGAGGTCCCAACCAACATTAATACTGAGGCATTCTGGGCTCCAGGGGCAGAAGTTAGGGATAACTCCCAGATGAGCGTCAGCACACACATCTTGCAGATGAGTGGACAGCCCACCAGGAGGTAACAGTGTACAATGAAACACGACCGATAGCCCAATATCCGAAGCACAGAAGAGCCTGGCAGTTATGCAGGAAGGACAAATCACCTGATCAGAGCTGAAAAATACTGGAGGAGATAAAAGGAGTGAAAACTACAAAGCACCAGGACCCAAACATGATTCCTCCTGAATGGTTTATAAGCTTCACAGAATGGTGGTCACATTTCCTCTCAAAGGTCTTCATGCTTTTTGGGTAACAACACTTGTTTTCCTGAATCATGGAAAACATGTTTGATAGTAGCAATCTATAAGAAAGGCACTTTTATGCATGACGATCAAATTAGCCTAACTTGCATAGAAGAAAACATTTTCACTAAAATCGTCTTGGAACTTATGCCCACTTGGACCTACGAGAATGACATTCTGAACCACATTCAGGGCAAGGTCACAGGAGGGCTGATAGGGTTCAGAAGTTAAGAAGGTCAGACAGAGAAGCTGCAAGGTGCACTTCTGTAGATATTTACGGTTTTCAGGATTAAATATGGGTGAAATGTCCCAGTGGGTTACTGTATTTATAAATACTATCCATTGGTAGTTTGCAGCTCAGTGACGTAGCTCAGTAGGTTCTGCATACTAACTGAAGAGAGCGATGTGTAACCCGTTGGTCACAGGTTATCTGAGTGTGGGGACTCTATCGTCCCAGCACACAGTGCAACACAAAAAATAAACAAAGTTCAATTTTCCCCAAAAATATATTATTATTGCTCTCAAAACCAAGAAAAACATGCCTACTGATGCCCCATCATTCCTACATGCATTGCTAACGCCCCGGAACATACTGTCATTCTTAAGTCTTAAGTGCAGGGCCTGATACCATAAAACACACTTATGTAAGCCTTTTTAACTAGTGAGTCTTGAAAACTCTCCTGCTTCCGTTCAGTACTAAGCAATTCGGGGATTCATGCATATAACAGAAATATTTGTTTTTTTTTGCTCGAAAGGTCAATCGTTTCCAACAGGTAATCAAAAGCACTAATCGATAAAGGATACAGGTTCCAGAAATATAGTAATGGGCAGAACGGAACAGCCTGCCAGTTTTTAAATGTAATCTTTTTTCGTCCACTGACACCTAGTGGTTGATTTGTGTAAACGGGTTAACTGTCGCGTCCTTCAGGGTAGGATCAAAAACGACATGTGTGTGACCTGAGATCATTTTGTAGCGTCATTGCTAATACTTGACTGTAATGCTCATTTGTGGGTAGGAAAGAGAAAACTCGGCATATCGGTAAACTGAACCGATGGGCCCGTCCTGTCATACATGTACTTGCTGCACTATGTTTCCTGAAAGCCATAGATATTAAAATGCTCCACAGTCCGTAATTATTTTATTTTTTTACAATTAATGTTGTGTGAACTTGGACCGAAGTTATTAGAGCGCTCTACATGAGCACCATTTGTATTACGCACGGCCACGTTATATTTTTTAGGCACAGGGAGATTAAGCAACTTGCTCAGAATCACAGGTCTTGTGCCGACGCCGAAGAGAGCTAGACGTAATTTTGTCTTACACATTTCGTGCAGCGCTACATGAGTCAGGCGTGTCACGACTCGGTCAAAAATGACATAGTCGCCAAATGGTCCGCCCCATCTGTCACTCCTTCAGCAAGCCCATTAAGCACGGGTTCATTCAGACTTTTATCCTTCTGGGTTCGCTGAAAAGAGTACCACTGGGTTATGTCACAATACTTTGTTTAAATAGCGCCCTCGTGGACATTGGGTCCACCTCTACATACTCAATACCAAACTCGAGTTGGTGACCTGCGTGCACGGCTTGTGGCTAGGCACTAGATGGAGTGAGATGATCTCTGAGTACAACAGTGCCCCAAAAAAGCCATGAGCCACATATACAAGTCTCATTGTTTCCCTGAAGTCCCCTTCACATGGTCTGTGTAGGGCAGGCAGTACTTAATTAGTAAATAGAAACGTGCCGGTGCCAAAGCTCTCCTCTGAAACACTCGGCTACTGCAAATAAATGTGCGAGCTCGGAATACTTAGGCAGCCTAATCCTGAAGCCATCTCGGGCCTCTTTAATCAATTTACAGCCACTCCCTGCCCCTTCAGCTCACTCTAGTAGCTTTCTGCTTTCTCCCTTTGTGACGCTTTTTCGTTTTTCTCTTTATCTGTCTTTCCCAAATGTGTCTTTTTCTCGCAGTAAATGCTTGAAGCAGAAAAACAAGTGCTGGTACCCCGGACTGGAAACCTCCTGCTCAAATTAAGCACTGTATGTAGCCACGGACCCCGGGCATGAGACTGTGCAACTCACGCAGGGTCTCATAGGAGTCCTATGTGCATCACGGGGCCCCATGTGGACCACTTGACGCACAGCATGAAGTCACATATATTCCTTTTATCACCCCTTAATTATGGGTGTTAAGGAGAAAAAAAATACATTTTCTGGGGACGGGGACGGAGGTAAGGGCCCATTGTATGCTACATGAGCCAAAACCCCATGTCAGAGGAGACAAGATATTAGGCGACAGTCTGTCAGAACCTCTGTCCTTCCATCCACTTGGATGAGGGACCCAGTGAATACAACAATCAATTGCTTTATTTCACGATTTGGAACTCCGAAGAGATCCACATGTGCAATAATCATCAAATACAATACATAAAGTGGGGATAAAATCAGTGAAAAATATGAGAACACGGTAATCTATAGGATTCAGAACAGCCAGATCGCTACCCAACAATCTTAACATAGAATGCCGTTCAATATTATAATGAATAAATTGACAGTCATAAAAGAAAACTTTTGTGAGATGACTTTGATTCTCGACCCCTCTTGCCTAATTCACAGTGGTGATCCCATAAAACACTTTATAATATATAAAAGGATAAATCAATTGAAGATACGGTCGCATTAAAACCCCCCATTTATAATAAGACCAATAAATATTTAAATATCTTCTAATCTAAAAGTCTTAAATCTGAGTGTATCCTTTCATAGCTCACACAAAGAGTTCAACACCTCTCCTACTAAGTAAATATTAAGATGGATAAACGGTAAATTTCGATGCATCTGGATTATTGCCCAGCATATTTGTGCTAAAACAATGCCATACCAATCTGCTGTATACAAAGTGCATTAGACCTAAGATCATAGCTACTAAAAAAAATGCCTACGCATCTCCACCCCACTGGCTTATTTCACAGTTTATATTCCTTCGGAGAATACATTCTTATTACGACCACCTTTAGGTGATAAAATCAATAAAGATTTAAAAAGGACTTAAAAAACTTAAAAATCCTTAAGCAGAATAATTCATTCAGTGGCTTGTACATAAACTCCAAAGCCTCGCCTGCTGAGTGAATATTAAAATTCAAATAAAGCGGTTTCAACAATTTTTGTCCTTAAGAAAGCTAAAGAGGGACAAACAAATAGCACGTACTTACATTTCTGCACCCCGACTGACAAAGATCACAAGTGTTCGAAGATCCATCCAACTTGGAGGTCAATTCTTTGAGGGGCAATCTATCTAGTCTCAACAAAATAAAAAAGAGCTATACCCCATGTGGAAAATTCCATAATAGATAAGGTTTGGAATATTTAAAAATCACCAAATTGGTTAAAGGCAAAAGTCTCCACATTTTGGGCCAGGACTCAATATCCAACAGGGAACCTTTATCCCTTGTAGCCTCTTTTAGGCTCTTTTTAAATAAAAGGGGCGGTAAAGATAAAATAAGATCAGAATCAAATTCAATCAGCTGCACAGTGAGGTTATAATTTCTAAAAAACTGTGATTTTTCTCTTAGCAAACCAAAGATTTATTTCTATGCTAAATGTCTTAGGGAATATTCTGCACTGTGTACTAGACAAAAGGCCCTCCGAACTACCGCCACAATTCCCTGTGCATAGGGACTTTTAGTACCGAATTCAAGCCTTAGGGCTGCCACGGATGCTGAGTTGTTACAGGAGACCAGACATCTTAAGATCCGTTCTTCTATCTTATTTGAAGACTCCCATTTAGAAATTTCAATACCTTCTATGGCACACAAAAGGGTGGCCGGAATCTTAGCTTGTTAAACAGACAATAGATGAGTAAAATGCCGCTGGCCAACTGCGTTATAAAAGGCCAACAGACCATGTGCCTGAGAAAGAGCCTTACTGACATTATTATGTATATGGTATCGGTCACTAAGTAAACAGGATACGGTTTTTCCCAGGAAGCAATAGGATTTTAACCGCTCCAGCCTCTGATGACCCACAGATCAGGAGGAATTAATTTTTTACAAGATTTATTCCCTAAAAAGCATACCAGTTGAGACTTTAGTGCACTAATTTTTAAATAATGCTGCTTGGTGTAGTCGTTTAGGGCAGCCAGGCACCTATTTAGACCTTTTGGGGTGAGATCAAACACCACTATGTTATCAGCATAAGGAAGGCAAGAGATTGAACGACCTCCAATTTTGGGTGCAAGGCCTTGAGTATTCCCTAAAGTGGAAGGCGGATCATAGATATATAAAGAAAAAAGTGAATAATAACCATGGTTTTCTGCGGCATGGCAGCCCCTTATCAAGGAGGGTGGAACAGAAGCAACAGAGCTGCCTGCTCTTTCAATGACCCACACTATTAAAGTCATCACTGTGAATTTAGGGCTTGCAGTTTGTGCCACGCCTTTTGCAAGGCCAACTTGCTAAAAAAATTAACCTCATGTTTTCACTTAAGGAGTTTTCTGTAACAAGCCATTATCATGTTCATTTGAGTGGAGTAAAGCATATAAAGCCGGCAACTCTAACCACTGGAATTATACGACAGGGAACAACAAATTATGCCGCAGGTGTGACTAATTATGTGACTGGAAAATGCAAATTAAGGCAATATATTTTGTGATTGCACTACTTCATTATTTTGCCATTTTTTTTACAGATGTTAACGGTCTGGGCAAAGCTTTTACCTAATTAGTACCAGTCTGACACTCAAATACAGCAATAAGCAAATGAAAGGGGACCTTTGAAAAAGTCTTTCCACTGCAGTGCAACACATGTAGCCATGTGTTTAGTAACTTTTGATCATATAGTTCTAGAAACAGTTTCTGCTAAAATCTGCAAATCCTGTAGCAGATGGTAGATTATGTGGCAAAAGCATCAAATCCAAATCTATGCAGAAAATGCTGCAACCACAGAATCACCCAATTCCGCTGGCCTTGCCTATAACTCCATGACGCACTGGCTTCTTCATGAAAGCCCAGAAATGGCGAGTAACATTTTTCTCTGCCAACAGGGCACAGTCTGATCATCGTGAGTGGCAGTCGCAACTTAAAAAGTGCTTTTGTTAAAAGACGTCAGCACTATCCGAAGGTGCCAGTCCATCATGATCAATTTGGCATCTTTGTGAGAAGATATACATACCCAAAGCACGACACGTACATTTTAGCAGTTTCAATGAAGTTCACTGTCCTGGTTTGGAGATGTTATTGGATGCTTCTATGGCTGAAATGTTTTTATAGAGGTGGGTCTCTGCTTTCTTTCTCAATGTCAGGCTCCTTTCATTAGATTTACTTGCAGGTTAGTAGATTTCACATGTGGGCAGCAGACAGCTAGGGTATCTTCTGTTTAAATGTGTCTTTACGGATTGTCTACATGTTAGTAACTTTGCTGTGGATTTATTTGTGGCCTCATTCTTGGTAGCCGGAACCTGCTTATAGGTCATCATAATTATTTATGCTGTATCGCACTAAGCAACCCCATCCGTGGGCTTCAGAGCACTGTGCACGTGCCATATGAACGCTAGCAAGGCAAGATGATTGTTTATAGGCAGTGCATGCATATTTAAAAGGAATAGTTTATTCAAGTGTGTAATTGATACATAGCTTGGCAACCATGATCACAATATCTGAAACTAGGGCCTCGTGTTCAATACTTGAATAAAGTACATCCTTTGGGACTAGATCAGTTTCATGTACATTGGCTGAGTAGCGCAGTAGCCACGTGCATCCTGCTTTCTCATTATGTTTTTATATGTAAAAGATGTGCGCCATGAGTTCCCAGGCAGGCGCTCCACATGTTTTGGATGTTGCTCTCATAGAGACTGCAAAACTCTGGGAAGTGACAGAAGTATAACAAAGTAAGTACTCTTTTAATATGGGTAATTTATCTCCCTATGACCAGGCAAAGATATGACTCACGGTTGGTGGCAGCTGAGTAACAGAGGGTAGAGGCCTCTTCCACCATCACCAGAGTGGGGGGGCTGCCTCTTTTTATCACTGTGTAAGTCTGTGTGGCCCGTCATGACTGCACCGCTGATTCCCTCCCAGAGTAAGTGGATTATGTGGATTATGTGGGTTGTGCCTCAAAACATAAGGTCCCTAAATTCGCAGCGTTTTCCATAACGTTTAGTGCTAGCCAGAGCTGCTGTTCCCAAATATCCCTGTCTGCCCCCCACAGCCCCTCCCCCCCCACACACACACCTCGCACTGCGCCCCTTTCCCCTCACCCTGCAGAAACATGGTAAAGGAAAATGTATGCACCTGGGTTGACATCAAATAATCCCAGTAGAGAGAATGGTAGGCAAAACATACACATTTGTTCTAAGAATTTCCTAATCACACTATTTATGTCAACACTCTTCAAAACAGTCCGTGGCCAGTACACAACCCAATACACCGGAAACAGGGTGCTGATTAAATCTATTTTACTAACTGCAGATAAAACACGTAAGTGCTGCATACGTTTACATTTGTAGCAAAAATATTCCTTCTGCTCTGTTGGTTTAGAGCTACTGCCAAAAGGCAAAGTGCCTTTTGGCGAAACTGCAACACTGTAACCTGCTCCTACCGAAAGCCTTGATTGGACATTGCATGACGCCGTTTTATCATGAGCCTTGAATTCATGACAGACTTATCGAATTCAACTGCCTTCTATCCCTTTTGCACCGGCTTACAGATGATGTTTTTCGTGTGTTTTTAGTTTTGTGACTGTAACACTTCCATCATCTGGCTATGTTTTACAATCTCAAGGGTCAGATTCCCATCATTTTGTACCTCACAAATGTAGGAAATCCACCTTTTCTGTGTGGTCACCCCATTTTTTTGCCTTATGATAAACCCTATATTATTGCTGGATTTACAACTCTGTGCACTCTACTCTTACTCTTCAGTAGTATATGGCCTGGAAGTTAATGCCCCTTGTGGACTGCAGTTACTATTGTGCCATCCCCTACAGTGGCAGTGCAAATATGCCTTCTGGCCTATCATGTAACCTGACTGTAGCAGCGTAAAAAACAGCAATAAACCCATTTGACTCCTGTTAACCTCCCTTTTAAATACTCATAAACCAGGCATATGGAGGCCATGTAACCCACAAGGCTGGGTGTGTGGTAAGTAAAAGTAGGACCTGTAGTAATTTAATGTTAGCATGCCCTCACAGTGACAAATACCTACAAGCTAGTATCATTGTGGCAGGTCTATCCGTCTTTTTAAGAAAACCAGAGTACAGATTAAAAAATACTGTATCTCAGGAATGCGAACAGCTAGACAAATACATAAACCGCTATTTGTGGAATAACTCTGCTTTTGTTCTACCAGACTTCTGTCTTGGGGTTTACACATAACCCTTAGGGCATACTTGAAAGGGAAAAGAACAGGATGACAAAAAGATTCTGGTGGCGCCACTGCCTGGTTGCAGAAGGGCTTTTTCTCTTGCCATAACAGATTTCTGTCTCTGGGTTTATTGTGGGTATAGTGACCTCTTCAAACTGGATTCTTCATAATGCCCAAGGTGGGTCAAGATGGCCCGGGAACTTTTACATTAGGGTGTGCCTAGGGGTAATTCCCCCCCCTTAACTAGTACCAGGCATAAATGTTGTATGTTTGATTTGGGAATGCTTGTCTTCTTCCTGATTTTTAAGGGCAAGCCTCCAGGCACCGACATCAGAACACTTCCTGGACCTGTGGGATATCAGAAGAGGGCTGAACCTGCTGTTGCTCTGTGCCATAGCTACCAAGGGGTTGAGCGCAGGTTAATTTAGTGACTTTGAGGATTCACCCTGACAGAGGTTGTGACTCTTGCTTGAGGTGAGTAGTCTCCCACCCCAAATACTAACCTAATTTCTTACAGCTAATACAGCGAAAATGGCTATTTTCTCTTTGTGTAATAGGGAATAGATCAAACAGGTTTTCCTCCAGAGTGATGTTCAAACCTGTTGGGTTTTCCCCTAGTTAGCACTTAGTGATTAGTTCTGTCAATTGTACATGAATGTGAATCACAACGCAAATCTGCCATTTTTGCTGGATCCACATCTGTTACAAAAAGCATAGAGAAATACAAACTAAAAGTGGTAATTTCACAGTGCCCGCAAACTGCTGCAGTGTAGGTGATTAGAACATTTTAGGCATTTAAGGAAGTTCATGCAGTTCCTGCTAAAAATCCATCAAATTCTCTAGTTCACCTGTGCAAAAGCTTTGCACAGGTGAACTATGCAGGTGAACCAATTTCCTATGCAGGTAGACCAAAAAAAGATGATTTTTATGCAATCACTGAGGTCCTCTAAAAAAGTAAAGAACATATTAGTGAGTTGATGGCTCACCAGTTTGCTTTGTGGTGAAGGTGCTCATGGATATGGTGGTGGGTGTCACATATGGTGTTGTGGAATAGTGAAAAGATAAAGTGCATACAATTGTTTTCTGTGTTACTATGTTTTTAAACTTCATTGTACTGGATGTCCTTTACTGATGTGCATAACATGGTTCTAAGTCCCGTCCATTGGTACAATGAAATGTAACTACTCATATGCATACTGCTGTTTGAACAAGGTCCTAGCCACCACAAAGATTTGATGCATGACCTTTCTGAGCTGATTTATGGCCGATTGGGGAACTCTTGTATTCTTCCTGATTTTTAAGAACAAGCTAAAACAAGCTTTGGCAAAGACAATAAGTGGGCCATTTTGGTGAAAGTTTTATTTGTGTAATGAAGCACAACAGATGGAAGAACCAAGCACCCTTGCTGATGAATACGGTGAACAACGGAGAAATAGAATTGCAAAAAGTATGTTAGTCACAAAGATTAGTATGAGATGAGAGAGAGAACATAGGGCTCAGTGATAGTGTCTGATTGCTGCAGTAGGCATGGGAAATATTAAAATATATACACCTGGTAATCTTTCTCAGTTAGTGCAACCTATAAATCTATGAGCAAAGAACTGGTGAGGTATACAGAGGTTGCATGTAGGCGATGAGACAATCTTCTTTGAGGATGCTTTCCCTCAGAACAGGCATTCATGCTCTGTATCTGTTTAGGAGCAAGGCTAACAGTGTAAGTGCTTGCACTCTACCTGTTGCAAGAAGCTAAGCGTGCTAATGTCTCTGTTGTGTGTTAGATAAGAATGTATTGCCAGTGTCTGTACTATATCTGCTCTGTGTTTGGGGGAAGCTTGACCAAGAGCTGCTTCATCTATGTTCTATGTGCTTGAAGCTTATTGTTACGGTGCCGGTGCTGTATTGAGTCTGTCTGTGTAACGAACATGCACACTGGTGCCTTTTCTCTGCGCGCTGGATGTCTGTGTAAAGGAAACGTGTACTGCTGCCCTTGATGTGCATGTTTGGTGTGCAAGTTGAGACGAGTATGCACTGCAGATTATTGTCCTCTACATAACTTGTGTGTGAGGGAAGCCAGCACTGCTGTCAACCGTACACCAGTCTAAAAAAGGGATGCTTGCCCTCCTCAACCTATTCTGTATCCGAGTGAATCGTTCATTGGGTCTCGTACATGTTCATTGTGAGGGCAGCTTGGGCTGTGAATCATTGTGTTGTGCTTGTGTGCGATCAGCTTGCTGCGGTCCCTGCTATATGTTACCGACGTTTTCACTGTAGATGATGCAACAGTACCTGCTCTGAGTGAGGGAATCTTGCCCTACAGATGGCTGCACTGGACCTGCTCCCTGGGAGTGAATGTTGTCCTTCTTTTGACAGACCTTTTGCAGTGCGTAACGAAACTTGAGGCCTCCCCCCGCACAGTACGTGGAGGGCCCCCCAATGAACTCACGCAGGAACTCTCAGGCCAGAGTACTGCACTGAGGGGGTCTCCTGGAGCTTGCCCCCCGCACTCCAGGGGGCCTTTGTTATGGCACTGAGCTTTTAGTGTAATGGGCTCTTGCACTGCTGACCTTGCTGCACATGTTCTGTGAGTGAGCGGAAGGACGCCAGTACTGTGCCTGCTGTGTCTGCGAGACGCTAGCACCGTGGAGGCGTCTGCGGTACCTGTTGTGTGTCTGGGACAAGCTTGGACTACGGACGCCCGTACTGTACCTACACCTTATGTTAGGGCAGTGTAATCCGGAGATGACTGTAGTCTACCTGTGGTTTCTGTGAGGTAATGTGGCATAGAAATGGTGCTTGGAATAAGCACAAGTGCCTTTTGAATTATTATAAATATAAATATACTTCAGTCTGCAAAAATTCAAGCTGCCTATTTTATTTGCCTTAACACACACTGACTATTTTTTTGGCAATCTCTGCCTGCATATAGATGCAACAATGAGGTACCAGGGAAGTCTTCTGAAATAGATTCGCCCTGTCTGGTGGCCCAGCTCAGTAGATTATCCTCTAAAATGTTCTACGAGAATGCTGGTCCTTATTGTGTCAGCTAGGTGCAGATATGGAGCAGATTTTCTCCGATTTCTCATTTCCTTCTCTCACTGTCAGTGGCCCACAAGCCCCACAGAAGAAATCAGCCATAATTATGGCCGCTGTACTAGTTGTCCCAACTGCAAAGCTTTGTGTTGACTTCATTCTTACCGCAACAAAATGTTGTGATGGCATGTTCCATGAATACATCTCTGTTCTTGTTTGTCATGTATTGTCTTGGTTCCTTATTTGTTACAAAATGCACAAGATATAAGGGACTCACGATGTTAGTACCATAATTTGGCTACTATGGGATGAGTTGTGATTTGTTGGATAACCATAAGTTCCTAGATGGTTCATACAGAAGGATTAGATTCTGGAGATAAATTGATCCTTTTTTGTGATGCTCTGTGAGCCGTACACAATCACTTAAATTATATATTTGTTGTACCGGAAGCCAGTGGAGGCCCTTTAACGCAGGTGAGTCTGGATCACATTTTTTGTTGCCATGGCACGTTCTCGATGCTTGATTTGAATCCTTTATGGTGTCAGGATTTGGGCCTTTGGATACCTGCTTAAGAATACCTGTAAATACACAATTGCAGTAGTCCAACTTTGAGAAGTTGAGAGCCTTGTAAGCTCAGCTAGCGCTAATGAATGAAAGAGGCCAAACTTTCCTAAACATGAAGAATCACAGGGCTATACTTTTCACCACTGAATTAATCAAAGAATGTAATTTCTTTGTCAAAAATAATTTCAAGATGTTTTGCTTTTGATGACAACGCAGAAGGCTGTCCCAAAATTGTGAACCAGTGGATGAAAATTAAAAAGACAGTCAAGATGTATGAAGGAAATTAGTATTAGGTCGTAAACCATGCTTGCTGCTATTATAGAAATGGAACATAGGAATATAGCAGCATTCTAATTTTTTAGATTTCGCAAACAGTGACGCACATGCACATATTTCACGTCCCCCAACATACCACGGATGCAAACAAACCTGTCAGCTTAACCCTCCTCTCACTCCACAGGCAATTCCCACTTAGGATGTTCTGCTCTTGACGCCAAAGAAAGCCCTAACCGTGCGCCCTGTCACTCCCAAGATACACACACGGTATCGTGCCCCATCTCAAATTAATAAATAAGGATCCAGGCCTTGACTTTACTATTACAAAGAATTGTTTTCCGCATTGTTAGTTTAACCAAAATGAACTCGGACTACAATTTCCAGAATGTCGTAGGCAGTTAAACTGGAGCCCAGGAGTAGAGCATTGCATCGTCAGTGACTTAGCAATCTTGTAAACAAATGGAGAACTAAGACTCATCATTGCAATTATACATATTTCTAAAACAAAAGCAACCTATATTATAATAAAAAGGTGTTTCCTCCTCGTGCATACTGTGTTTTAGATTCCAGTGCAGTATTTGGAGAACCTCACAACCTCCTCTCTCCCAGTAACACTTGGCAGACTTCACCTTCCAATCTGTGGTTCACTCTTTGATGGGCATGAATACAATAGCCTGTCTTAAAACAAGAGATAAGGAAATGCAGCATTCATCTCCGATTTTAATCTAGATTTATTCAGATGAAGGGGCTCAATTACATGGTGGAATAGGGTTTTTTGCCCACAATAATAAAAACATACTGAAACTCCATGGTGTTCCACTGGGATCCCCCTGAATTGTTAAGCACCCACCTTCTTGCTATTTAGACCAGTGTTTTGCTGATTGTAAATGCGCCTTTTTGCCGGGGGCGTGGAGGACGGGGGGCTAACCTCTGCTTCAGTGCTTAATTTTTAGTGGCTGACGGTTTTGGTCTGACGGTTTTGGACCGGGCATCCTTCCACAGACAAACACAGAGTTGACACTCCATCAAAACTCTGACAATGTTCTCTCTTTCTTTAACAAGCTATACATCTTCTGTAATATATCATCAAAGAAGGCTATAAAAAACGTCACATGTAATGGGATATAACATGGAAACTAGATCCTGAAACTACAAACATGGATCTGTTGCTGACCTTTGCATGGTGCAATATTCTAATGGCGGCCGGTAATCATGTCACAGATGCTTCCAAATCTATATCATCAATAAGTGACATTAGAAGGAAGCTGCAGTCAAAAGGTCACACTTTATTGATAAATATGATCAATGAACACTAACAAGCCAGCAGTGACAATAAGGAAGCATTGGAGACATCAGGATTCTGGAGAATTCAGGTGCAGGGTCTTGCAGAGTGTAAATTATACTGTTACAGTCAATTGTACACAGAGATAACTCGTAGTAGTCCCATCAAAAGAGCAACAGAAACAGCACAGTCTATATATCCTGATTTTGGCCTAATAAATAATGCCAGTCTACCATGTGAAGAATTCTGCCCGACATAGTGACACAAGCGCTTTGTTGTGCTTAGTTTATATTTTTTAATAACTACTATACAGATCAATGGATTTGAAATCTGCTTATTCACTGCGCTGATGTAACAGAAGGTAAAAATGAGTTTCATGTATCACCATTCTTTTCATCAGAGTACTGCAAAATTAGGAATTTAATCCTGTGCTTGGGCGATCACTGATTACAGTCTCCCAGGTCTCCAGAGATCCAAAGGAACGTTTGGAGATGAAATGAAGGTCAGCCATCTCTGCCACCTTCCATGCCACCTCAGGTCTCTGAACACCCAATGGAGACTCTTAAATGTGGGTAAAATGTGAGTGTTGTCAACCATTACCTCCTAATCCTATTTTCCACACCACGGTCCTTTCCTGAGTTATTCATCATTGTTTTTAGTACCCTTAGGAACTCATTTGCAAGAACTTGACGAAACGGCTCCGATGCGTCAGATTTCTTGAGCTGCCCTATGTCCCCCTAACAACACCGTGGATGAGGTGTATTTACAATACAGAGCTCCATGATGCATGTTTTCACAGATGTGTCAGAAATTCTGACGCATCTGTGGCGCTAAACTGACGCATTGCTGGACTACCATAAAAAAAAATACAATACTCAAGCAATGTGAGCTATCTGCTTCATTAATGGAGGACACTTTTATTTTGGTGCCTGAGCCTTTTATCTGTCCCAGTCCGACACTGCCTACAATTCGCCACATTAACAAAGTACATCTGCTGAAAAAAATGTAATAGAAAATAGAAATAGTTTTACTAAAACAAAGGGCATGTTCCCTCCGGATGCATAGGGCAGCAATATTGTCCTAATAAAGGCACCTTTGTTCAAATAATAAATCTCTATTGATAAGTTCTTTTTAAGGTATTAAAATATCTTCTCTGTTTTTTGACAGTGCAGCTGTGGTTGGGGCTGGGGGGTGGAGTTTGCACATACAATAATGGATAAGATGAAAAGGTAACTCATTTCATCGACTCCCTCCAAATGCTTTTATGTTTACAAGGTGCATGGTAGAACATATGACTCATGCTGGATGTTGACACAAACGTTGTGCTTCCTTTTCAGTTGATTTGAAGAATAACTTGACTGTCACGCAGCCACATCACAAGATGGAGTTGTGCAATGGTTTCCCGGGAAGCATAATTTGCAAATGCACAAAATGTGCACGAGCATCAAAAAAGTGGATGAAGAAAGGGATAAGAAGGAACATTTCTTTTTTTACAAGTGCAAAATTAGCATGATGATTAAGTGGCACCTGAGAGGCAATTCACATAGAGGAAACCCTCCAGATGGCAAGGCTCTAACTCAAGCAGATGCATAACACAGGTTAATGTATACTAGATACACTATGGGCCTAATTACAACTTTGGAGGAGGTGTTAATCCGTCCCAAATGTGACGGATATACCACCAGCCGTATTACGAGTTCCATAGGATATAATGGACTTGTAATACGGCTGGTGGTATATCCGTCACTTTACCGTCACTTTTGGGATGGATTAACACCTCCTCCAAAGTTGTAATCAGGCCCTATATCTGTTCAAGGGAAATGGCATTTGGCGAAAAATAACAGTAATGATAATTCACTAATTATGCCACTGAATTGTACAGAAAGCTGTTTCTTGTTACATCTTTCCCATGAGCAGAATGAGCTATGTCCAAGTTACATCTGAAAGAACGTTCAGCTGTGCAGTGTTACTGTTAACGTCCAAGGCTGCTTCACGGTATGAGTATATATACCAAAAAATGGAGCAAACCCTGTAACCTGTGGACCCACGTAGTAAATCTGAATACAAAAGCTTAGCCTGTGCGCGGGAAGTATAAGCCTAGGCTCCCACAGCAAAGAAAAGTCTCTCTTGCAAAAGGTATGGTCTTCCTCCAACTGATTATAGTAGAGAAATGTGTCTTTATTCTTTAGGAAGCCAAACTCTTTCTTAAATAAACATACCAAATCTTATTGGAACATCAAAGAAGTATCATTAAAAACAGTAAATACTGATGGATCAAGAAGCATGGTGCTCCTACAAAGTGACGGTGCAGTGAAGAGTGAATAAGTGAACTTAAAGTGCACCAGTGATATTTACAAATATACAGTCAAAAGCATGTGGCAGTAAAAATGCAATGATTTCACATTACAACACCCAGAATTTGGAATGTCATAAATCCTCTAAACTGTTTTTAGCAACAGTCCACATGTACCAATGGGTCATCATCAGGGCCAATAAGTGTTGTAGGAAGCACCTAAGAGAAAAAAGACATGGTATCACGTTACGTGCAAATAAGAACAAACTATGGGGGTCATTATGACTCCGGCGGTCGGCGGTAATACGGTGGTACATACTGCCAACAGGCTGGCGGTACTTACCGCCATATTATGACATTGGCAGGTTGGTTGAAGCCAACTCGCCAATGTACCACTCCAACAGCCACGGCGTTAACAGCCGCCAGGCTGGAGATATCCATCCCCAGCCCGGCGACCGTCATTGTTCCACCTGCGGGATTATGACCCTGTCTACCACCATGGTTTTCGTGGCCTCCTTACCAACACAAAAACCATGGTGGTAAGCACTATCAGTGACAGGGAATCCCTTCCCTGTCACTGATAGGGGTCCCCCCTCCCTCTCCAGTTACCCCTCACCCCTCTGCCTCTCCATAACCCCCCACTCTCCTACATTCACGCCCCCTTCTCACACACACACGCATACACACACCCATTCCCACAAACATCCATGCATGCATACATTCACTTACACACACATCCGCACACACTTTCAAACATATACGCAGACACCCATTCACATAACACAACATGTAGTGTGCAATCCTAGGTCAGCGGTGTATTTAGAAACTTTGGAGGAAGTCATCTTGTATGATGGTTCTGGGGGGTGTTCCTGGGGAGCTTATATTAAAAAGACTCTAGAGAGCTTTTGGTTGAAGGACTTGTGGGTGGATCCTGGTAGAGTTACCAAAGATATGGTCCCATCATTCAAAAAAAGGCTAAAGAGTAGGGGTGCCATGACGCATCCCTGCTGTACGCCCTTTCGTACCTGGAAGGGGTCTGTGCATTCCCCACCCATCTCATACCTTACAGTAGCCATGTTGTCCGTATGCAGAGATGCTATAACTTTCACTAGGGAGGCATCAGCCCCCAAACTTAGCAGTGATCTCCATAGTTTACCCATATCTACTGAATCAAAGGCGGCTTTCAGACCTATGAAGACCAGATATAACAAGCACTTCTTGATTACAGTAAATTTATACAAAATCAGGTAGAGACGAATGATCCGGTCGATGGTTCCAATTCGGGGACAAAGGCCCACTTGCACTTCTGATAACACACCCTGTGCGTCAACCCACCCATGGAGGCGATTGAGCAGAACTTTCTCTAGGACCTTCCCGGCCCCGTCTAGCAAAGAGATTGGACGGTAATTAGCAGGGCATCCTCGGTCGCCCTTCTTATAAATCAGAACAATGATGGCAGAGTGCCAGGACTGCAGTACTATATTCCCCTCCAAGGCTGCATTAAACACCTTGGTGAGTATTTTGGCCCAATAAGGGGATGCCTCATGGTAAAGGTCCACCGGCACCATATCTGGGCCCGGGCCTTGTTCCTCTTCATTGCTTCCAGTGCTCTAATTACCTCTGGGATTAAAATTCTTATCTCACAAGGGGTAGTAGAAGGGGCATCAGCCACGGGGGTACTGTATAATGTGCTAAAGTAATCAACCCAGGCAAGGGGGCCTATGCAGGATCCTACAACAGTCGCTGCCCCCTTCTCCACTCTTGCCACCAATGCCCAGAATCTTTTTGGGTCATAGTCAGCGGTAGTTTCTTTAAGTTCAGCCCAGAGTTTACTTTGGTACGTCCGCTTCTTAGTTGCCAATAAATTCTTGTAGCCCTTTCTATGTGCTCTACATTTCTCTTCGCTAGCAGCGCTGTCATGGTGCTGGGATAAGGCAAGTGAGACCTCTCTTTTCACCCTTATACACTCCTCGTCAAACCAACCTTTGCGACCCATCTGCCCTTTTCTACTGATATCACAAGGCTTAGGTGTTACAGGTTTGGACCACAAGGCCCTCAACTCCAGTATCATTGCATCATATGCCGCCAGGATAAGGGAGCTGGCAGTGGGCGAAGCATCTGAGATAAATTGTCCATAGTTAGCCAATATGAGTTCACGTTGTGGGAGATCCTGCAGGTACTTTCCCTCATCCCACCGTATTCTCTTTCTGCAGTTGTTCAGGACAATCTCCCTCTCATATAACCCCGTTGCCTGCCCTATCATATTTCCAAGCCCCAAAACATTTGGCCCTACTAACCACATTGACAACAACATAATCGATGACAGATTGAGATCTGTCATTGTCAAAGGTTGCCTTTGCAGTACCATCCGACTTGGAGCGGCAATTCACAAAGCAAAGGCCGTTGTTGAGCATAAGGTCAATGAAGGCCTCAGCTTTTTTGTGTAGACTGTGGACAATTCATCGCTGTCTCCGGAATTCCAATACTCCAATCTTCTGTCACAATTTCACTGCTATTAATGGTATCACAAGCTGATGTGTTAAAGTCTCCACATACCAGTACAGAGGTCTTCAAACTGGGGGGCGGGCCCCCCTTGGGGGGCCTCAAGTGATCCCAGTGGGGGCGCCAAACTCTGGCCAAAAGAAATATTATACAGATAACATAACTTTGTTTCAAGCAGAAGCATTTTATTACAGTTTTAAAAAGGTAACAGTACTTAACTGAAATGTTTAAATAGGTTTAGACCTATTTAAACATTGCCATCTTTCTAAAATAATTGTGGAAAATTCTGAGGGGGGCCCAATGATTTCTATTTTTCAACTGGGGGGGCTCGGCATTAAAAAGTTTGAAGACCACTGTACCAGTATCACATCCCTATCACTATCATGGCCCCATGATGTTTTATCATTTGCAGTACCTCTTCTAATTTTGCCAATGCATTAGGAGCATTCTTCCCCGATTACCTGTACGCCCAGAGACCCTCCCGGAGGGGGGGGGGGTATAGACATTCAAAATATCTGGTACCCTCCCTTTATCCCTTGCTGCCCAAAGTCTCACGTGTTGGATATTAGCACGAGCCAGCAGGTGTGGCACATCTATTCCTTCTATTTTGAAGTTTACCCTTTTAATATTTTTGTTTTGTTTTCCGTTGCTGTAGGCAGTTAAAAAATATATTTTGGTCAGGGCTCAAAATGCAAGTCTAACTTATTTAGTTTGCAATACTGGTTTTACGTAGTGGTGTGCAGCGTCCTTCCCTGCCTGCAGATTCAGCTATCCTTAAATAGACTCCTCGGTTTGCACTTTCTTTCTGTTCAAACATTTGCATTTGTCAAACAAGCAACTGTTTCACTGAAATGTATTTCTGTGTTAATTTACAAGCTGGAGAGGGATGCTTACATGCCCTAATAGTGTTTGCACTTAGCAAACATAAGGCTGTAGAGCAGAGGGCACAGATGCAAGGTTGACATGAGCAGGGGCCACTGGTCGATTCAAGGGCAACAGGAGCACGTCCAAAAATGAACCACGTGCTCCAAAGCCGGAAGAAACAGACGTCCTTGAAGAGCTGCTGACCAGATGGGTATCAGACTCGGTGGCCAAAGTATCGATCGCAAGACGCGCTGCCCTTTGTTGAGTACCCCAGGGAGTCTGGCCCGCATGCCGAGGATCACAAATGCGCTCTGCCACGGGCTCTTACCTGCCTCCTTCGGGGTCAAACACTTTTCACAACCGTGCCGTCTGTTGTGTTTGACTTTGAACGTCTCCCCGAGGGCGCTCTTTTGTTTACTTTAAAGGGCACGTGCCTGAGGCAGCCATGTTTGTGGTGCCGCTCGTGCTATCTTGGCAAAGAGCACAAAAGGGGCCGTCAACACGCACCTCGTTTACGTTTTACGGGCACCAGTCCAGGCAGTGGTTAACCTGAAAGCTCTGCAGGCCAGGCTTCCCTGATCTTTATCAGAGTTTTGTGTAGGCAGGTTGAAGCCTTTGCTGACAGCACTAGCTGGGAATACACGGAAGGCTGCGGGATTGGCCTGTGTTACTTCAGACATACAACCTTCCATCTCAGCGTGGGGGAATCCTGTATCTAGAGGAACCTAGCATGGTGCCCTAGGGTACTGGCAGGGGTGAGTAACTACGATCTAATGGCCCCATTGCAGCATGTGTAGTTCTGAATTAATGGACCTGATTAAAAAGCCAATTCTGTTGGCTAAATTTTAAAAAAATGAAATCATCATACAAAGCTAAACAATCAAAAGGAACTAATAACAATTAATGTCGTGGAAAACCATTTGCAACTGCTTTCAGCTGAAATGATATCAGAGAACAATTGCTGTGCTAATCAGCTAGTGCCACCGATAATTCTTTCCAGATAAACCCAATGGACACACAGGCATGCGGACATCTAGACTTCTCTCCCTTGAAAGAAATACTGAAACACCAAGTGGATAGAAGCAACAACATCTGTAGTTAAAGCGCTAAACTGGCAACAAGTGGATAGGTAGTGCGTGCTAAGGACAGGGTGTATTATGTTCACAATTGTGCATGGTAGTACTCATCATAACCTTACGCCATACTTAATACGAAGACCCTCATTATGAATCTCCAGTTCCGGATGGTATACCCGCACCACATTTCAGTGATTAGAACCTTTCTCCCTGGATTGTGGGATAACTGAGGCATATAGTGTTACTGGGTCCTTTGCCATGCATTTCTTCACAACTCTGGGGAGAAAAATGCTCAGAGTGTAAACCTACTCAGAGCAGGTGTAAAGGGTCGGCAGGAAGGCTGGTGGGAGGTGGTCGGGTGGACTGGAGGGTAGGTAGTCAGGAAAGGCTATAGCGTGTCAGAGGGGAGCACTGTCTACGTCCTGGTGCTGCTGCAGGGGTCAGGTGGGAGCTGGGCTGCTTCCAACAGCCCCTGCAGCATGTTAAAGGGACCGGTGTCTCCAGGCCAGGATTTATTGGGTTTGTGTACTTTGCACACTTGATAATCGTAGAACTGGAGATACTCAGAACTGTGAGTGGCAGAATCCTTTTGGACTTATCACTCTCAGCGCAAATCTGCTTTTTGCAATAAGGGCCTAAATGTCTAGGAGATTAAATATATTCAAGAAATAAAGACATCCTCACAGTTGAAATCCCAATGTTCTATAAATAACATTTGCTGTCACAATCCTGGCCTGGTGCTGCCCCATTATTATGGAACAGCATTCGCTACAACTCAAGAAAGACCCTTCTTTCTCTACCTTCTTAAAAGAGATGAACCAATACGTACCAAGCAAACACCAGGGACACATTCAAAGGTTATAAAACATTCAATACAGTTAGGCAGGGTCTTAACTCAAGTCATGGCTGCATCATCTTGAAACAACACTTAAGATAAACGCTTACTACAAGGCAAGAGACCTGCAAATACAAGAGTTCAAGGCAACCTAACACATCAGGTGGGCTGTAGGTCAAGGCAATTCACTGAATACCTCAAATACATACAAATAGCCCCTCGAAGCAGAAAATTGCAAAAAACATTACAGCCAAGTGTAGAGTAAGAATGCTGGAAAATAGAATCTTGCCACCTCAGAACATTTCTATGTAACATGCAAAATGACACACTATGCAAGATGTACCTAATAGGCAACCGCCCATGGAACTGAATTAACGTAGAGAAGTACAAAACCTTCTCCTTAAGACTGGATTTTACCTTTCTAACATGCAACACACACATCACCATTACAGAAATTAATCCGCTAACTACGGTACTCAATCACTGTTTCTATTTATGACGCATCATAATATAAAGCACTTAGACATTTCAATAGACATGACCAGGACTATGGGAAACGCCATAAAAAGTTATGATTGTTATAAGGATATTTATGACCATTCTTTGTAATAATAATGACAATAATTATAACAATAATCATTATCATAATAATAATTCAATATAACAGCCACGATTTATTGTTATATGGCTATAACATTATTATTACTATTGTTATTATTGTTAGTAGTATTAGTATTATTAAAGTTACTGTTGTTATTGTTGTTATTAAGAATAAGAATGACAAGAATTCCTCCACATAAGGAATATTAAGACGTAAAGTTGTTGCATTTGTGAATTGCGTCAATGGAGCTGAATTTACTTGATTATGTATTAAGTATGTGAAAATGTGGTCATTTTTTATGCTTTCTGCCTCAACGAAGCGCTCCATTCGTGCAGTTGCCATCTCTGCTCCTAGCAGGAAACATATGCAGCGTGTTTATCTGTGTGCTCTGAATGAACATCAGTGCGCGAGTACATCCCACTGCCAGGGCTCCGAAAAGAGCGGGAAAGGAGCGCGCTGCAGCCTGTGGGGTTGTGCACTGTAAACAACGCAGCAGTCGAGTCTCCGCCCGCGCGCAGGTCCACAGCGCGGTCTGCAGGGGTCAGGGAGAGGCCTTCCTCTTCCACTGACAGCCCCTGAGGGGGGTAAGTGAAAGTGAAAAAGGTGCGACATGTGGTGATACACAACGGGGTGCTGCTAGAGAATGGGTGCTGCTGGCACGGACAGGGCGGCGTGCCCTTGAGACATGGTGACAGCTCGTGACGTGCCCGGCTGCGCCCGCGTTTGGACAGCGGCTCAGGCGGGGCACTGATTGTGGCAACTGGGCTTGTCGCGGTGGCAGTACCCAGAGGCGGACACAGGAATTGAGCTGCCTGTTCACGCGGAGCAGTAGCCACTCATCGTTTGGCAGTGCCCAGAGTCTCGTACAGATTATATCTTCCTTTCTCCCTCGGGGGGGGGGGGGGGTGACTAATGGGCAAGGGTCGTTGATCACTCAAGCAGTGCCCAGAGTTTGAGGCAGGTCATCGTGAGCTGGCTTTGGACTCGGGGCTGAGTAACTGCGCATGTCAGCATTGCCCAGAGGCTGGCACTGGGGTTCTACTGCCCTTCTCCCTATGGCAGGAGTGACTGCTGCACAGCAGTGACAAGATTAGGGGCCCTTCCGTGGAGAAGGGACCCCTGATAACCAGGGTCACTGATTACCCTCCATTGTCCAGAGGCTGCGTGCCTTCCTTTCACCCCGGGGCAGCAGTCTCTGATGGGCAGGTGTCACTATTCATCAAGGCACTGTCAGAGCCGGATTTAGGGGATCAACTGACTCTCTATTCAAGTTCAGTGATCACTTCGGCGCCAAGAAACCCTTCGCTGTGGTCGTCGAACGCTTTATAATTGACAAATTACATTACAAGACTGGATGCCCTGATAGCGCCTGGACGCCGGTGCAGGTGTTGAGCTGGTCACCTCTCCTAGGACGAGACTTTGCTCACATTGATGGACAGGCAGTGCCGCAAGCGGGTGGAGAAGGTGAGTCCGTCGGCTGCCCGGGCACTGTTCAGAGACTGCCATCGGTGAGAAGCCGCAGCGCTCAGTCGCTCCTGCGTGCTCCGTACTATCGCAGTGCCAAGAACAGGAGGCAAGTATTAAATATTCTGCTCCTACGAGGACTGCACGCACTGTGGTATAGCTGCACATAGTGAGATGCTCTAGACTGTCACCGGGCCCTGCACAGCGCAGACACTGATGCAAGTGACGAGCTGCGCATCTCTCCCATGCACTGAATGTCCCGGTAGTGCTGTGAAGCTTGTGCATAGCCAGCTGCGGCTGGCTCTCATGTGACATTGAGTACTGCGCACCGACTATTGTGCCAGTGCACTATCCCGCCAGTACATGCCCCATCCTTAGCTCTCTTCTGCAAATTCCATTTGCGTGCCATGAAGCCGCTGCATGTTACTGTGCTGGACAACCATAAAGTGCCTCGACGCTGGTGCAAGTGGCGAGCTAGTCGCCTCTCCTGTATGAAATGACCTCTGAGAATGCGCAGTGCCCGAGCAGCCGGCTGTGCGCAGAGCCGCAGTGCCTTCAGTGTGTGGGTGCAGTCAGGTGGTGGGACTGACCTGCCAGCCGCCTCTCTCGGACATTCCTCCACAGTAAGTCCCAGGCTTTGGTGGTAGAGTCCCGCAGCTGCTCGCTGAACGATCTCCGGAGCTGCTGCTGCTTAGCAGTTTTCCTCTTCCCGGACATGATGGAGACACCTCCGCTGAACCCTCGGGCAGATGCTCTGGGAGCCCCGGGGCTGCCCCAGCGCCTGGGAGACGCATGGGTGTGTCAGCAGTCCCTGCAGCCGTCCGTGCTCGGCTTTACATCCTGGCACCTCCCTGCAGCCGGGCACCGAAGGACGCTGGCAGTAGCATCGATCCCGCCTGCCCCGGCGGTGCCCTCCCTTCCCACCACTGAGGTAACGGGAACAAGACAGGCGGCACCTCCCTGCGCGCGGCCTCCTGACAGCGCCGAGAGTCACTCCCACCCTGAGTGGAAGAGAGGAGACTGGGCTGCTCTCCGTCTCCTCCACCCTTGGACAGCCCTGAGTGCGTCTCGGCTGGTCTCCTCGGTACAGGTGAACCGCTACCTGCAGACGTCCCACGGCTTCGTGAACCGGAAGCAGCCTGTCTGACAAGGCGACACACTCCTTGATAGCGACTTTCAGCCCAAGAGCAATTAGCAAATGATTCAATAGCCCCGAAAATCCATGTAAAACACGAAAAAGCAGTCTTAAGCAGTGTGCACCTTAGCCAATCTTTTTTCTTTTTAACACCACTTCCACGTTTTTTGTTAGACACTCATCTGATATTTTGCAGTGGATCCGTTTTTGAATAAAGTGCAAAGTTAGATGAGTTGTCTTTGTTAAATCGAATTTTTTCACTTTTCCTTAAAAAAAGTTTTTCTTTTTTTAAGAATTTTTTCAAAACTGCGAACTGCACCGTTTGTCAAAAATTCTCGGTGTTAGCGTCTAGAATGACAGCTTTTGATTAACTTTCTTAGGTAGGCGTCTTAAAATCAATTATTCCAATGCCTTCCAGTTGAGAGTTGGCTGGTGTGACTGGAATGTCCACCTGCAGACTTCCAAGACCCAGTTTTCAAAATGACAGGCCAACTTTTGGCCCGATTCTACAGAATAACTATCTAGAGCGCTGCTCCCTTAAACTTTGTCCATCCTACCAAAGATCAAATCACTTCTACCGCTAGCCAAAACATGTACATACAGAAGTAGGTGCAATTATAATGCTTTTTTGCTGTTTCTTTCCTCAGTTAAAGCCTCATTTTAACAGCTCAAAAGATATTCCGACGAACAAAATAAGAAACGTGAATAGGTTGCATCACTTTCGATTGCCCTACCTCTGACGTCTGTGTACAATGACGTCGATAGTACCGAGTAGGGCTCTACTTCATAGGTGTACAGAGGCAACAGCAGTAGCGTAGTAAGGACGCCATGGGCCCTGCAGCAAGCAAGGAAAATGCCCCCTTTGACTTCTTCTGGGGAAGTAAAAGAAAGCAATCATCAAGGTTTAATGGGCCCTCTGGGGTCTGGGCCTCAGTGCCCTGCACCTCCTGCACCAAAAGTGGATACGCCTCTGGGCAACCGCCATCTCCGCTGGGCCCCACGGTCGCACCGTCCCTCCACCCTCATGCAAGCTCTTGCCCCATAACTGTATGCTGCCACTTACGAAAACTGGGCACTCAACCCGCTCATACAGATGCGTGAAGAGACTCGTCACTTCCGCCCACTTGCCTCTGTGTGCATCCATTTCTGTGTACCAGCGCAGCTTCAAGTGGACGTGTGAACTTGGTCCCGCAACAGTTTATCAATAGGGTAGTTATGAACATTTTGAAAATGTTACAAGCCACCTGCCTTTAATTGAACATTTGTTTATTAATAGTTTTTTTTTACAGCCTGGCAGGGGTATTTTGGAAATCAGTTTGCAACAGAGTGGTGAATCAGAATCGTGCCCCTGTTTCCCAAAGAGTGAAAACGATCCAATTCCCACCTCCACAATCCACACTCACCAGGAACACTATAACCCTATTACCATTCACCAATCGACATGTTATGTTTACAAAACTTCATCTGCCGAATGAATTTGCCACTTGCGGTGGTAAAATGATTAATGAGTGAATAAATGATTGGCATACACATTATTATATATATATATATATGTATATATATATATATATATATATATATATATATATATATACATATATATATATATGTTGTTCTTTTAAGCAACTATAACTCGCGCCCTAAGGTAACTATAACTCACGTCTTCACCTTGCACAGTTGTCTCATCAATAATTTTATTGCAAATGTTGCAGTGATAATATTAAAGATTGGATAGAAGATGTCATCAATGATATAATATGTGGAGTATTCCGCTCTGCATGGTGAAGGTGCGAGTTATAGTTACCTTAGGGTGTGAGTTATAGTTAGTTGTAAGCACTCTAGCTATAACAGCTGAATTTCTATGGTTTTGTACAAGTAAATTCAGGACCTAACTATAATGTCCCTGTAACCTTTGTTTTTTTCAGTGAATGTCTATGTTGACACCCGTGCAGGGTAGGGGTTGTCTGCAAGGGCTAGCCTGCAGCCAGTCCCTGCAGCCAACCCCCCTAGCCACCCAACCCCATGCCGTGCACAGCCCTTGGGCCGTGCCCAACAGAAGTTGGCCGCTGCCACTCTGGGTGTGAGAGGGTGTATCTGGGGGTGAGTGGCTGCCAGAGTGTGTGTCTGGGTGTGAGAGTGCATACATCATTGTTTTAGTGGGTGCGTCACTATATGCGCAGGTCTGTTTTTGAGTGCATGAGGTGTCAATGGGTCTGTGAGTGGGTGTGTGACAGTCTGAGTAGTGTGTGAGGGGGTGCATAACTGAGTGGGTCTGGTAGTGGATGCATGACGGTCTGACTGGCCTGTGAGTGAGTTCATGAGAGTCTGAATGTCTGAATGGGTCTGTGAGTGGGGGTGTAAGTGTCTTAGTGGGTAAGAGATTGAAAGAGAGATTGAGAGAAAGAGAGTGAGAGGGAGAGAGATCGTTGTTTAGGCCTTGATATAGGATATACATAGACTGAGATATTTCTTAGCAAATTAAAAAGAAAATTGTATTTGTTAGTTAAAAGGAGTAAGATTACTTTTCAGTATGAAGCATACCTTTCATCTCTGTCCCTGCAAGCGTGCTTTACAGGTCCCGCTGTCAAACAGCGGAGTGTGTGCTGTGACGTGGCTGCAGCTTCAGAGCTACAACCAAGACACAGCAAACAGCAATGTCCCAGGGATGGGCACCCAGGGACATAGCAGGAGCCGGCCCTGGGGGTGGCGGTCCCCAGTGCCACCTGGGGCTCCTTGAGGGGGACTGCTTTACCCCCCTCTAATGTTAAGATAGCCTTGGGGAGGTGGTGTTCTCTGGGGCTAATGGGGTCTGAAACGTCCCCCCCTTCACTATTTTTAGTCTTTACCCTGGTCACTGGGGTGCAGGTGGGGGACGGGGAGCCACAGGCCCCCATATAAATTATAATCTAAGCCCTGGGGAGGTGGTGGTCCCTGGGGTGGGAGAATGTGGTCCCTCCACATATATTTGAATCAAAGCCCTGGGGAGGTGATGGTCTCCAGGGCACGGAAAGGCCATGGGCCCTCTTGCATATATCGTGGAAATCGCCCTGAGGAGGTGGTGGTTTTCGATGTTGTGGGGTGGCCCAGAGGCCCCCACACACTCAAAATTGTTAATGCTTCTGGGACCTGGCCCACCTGGGGGCCTATAAAAAACCAAGTGTGGGAGCCCTGACTTTTTAAAAACATTTTGTTTGCCTCAAATATCAGAAATTAGCAGAAAAAAATGCTTTTTTGCTCTGTGGGTGTCCAGTCCATCTGGGACTCCCCACCGGAACCAAGGGGTCAGGGTGTCTCTACCCTGGCCCCCTGCCATTTTTTCCCTTTTTTACTGGGACCCGGCTGTAGCTGAGTGCCAAAGTGCAGCCAGTACTTCCTGTATTTTTTAACATTGACAGCTTTGCAAATTTGACCAAGTTTAAAAAAAACCTTTATGAAGTTGACAGAGAAAAGCTTCACAAATTTCAAAGGCCCATGAATAAGAAGTATCTAAAGTTGTCAAAAAGACCATTATTGACATTAAGACTCATAGTGACACAATTTTGTGGTTGCAAGCTGTGAAAATCGCCTTTTGAGGCTGCAAAATAGCCTTGTTGGATGTACTATCCCTATTTTGAGAGTTGATATCCTGTTAACGACTCGCAAAATAGGGATTGCAACTCGTAATTAGGAAGGGGCGTTCCAAGGGTGTCTGATCCTTATTGCACCTCGCAGGCCCATGCATGATTGTTTTGTGACCTTGAATGCGGTTGCAAAACAATCGCAGTTATCATTGATTGAAAATTGATGGTAACCCATTCGCAAATGCGAAGGTGTCCAGAAGGGACCCTTCCCCTTTGTGAATGTGGGTGCAAACATTTTTTTCAGAGCAGGCAGTGGTCCTAAAGACCACTGCCTGCTCTGAAAAAATGAAAAGGTAATTTTTAATTTTTTTGTTTTTTTACATGCAGCCTGTTTTTCTTTAACTCGTTCTGTGCTGGGAATGTAACTGTTACGTCCTGCAGCACAGTGCTCCTGTGCAGAGGACGTAACCATTACGTCCCGGCACCAGAGCTCGGAGGGAGCACTAGCGCTCCCTCCGTGGGCTTCCCTTCCACCCCCCCCAGGGCAGGGATGGAAGGGGAATCTCTTTCTCTTCCACCTCCGACCACCCACCCACCCCCTTTAATGACATCAGCGTGTGATCGCGCGCAGACATCATTAGAGGGTGCCAGTTGTGCTGGAAGCCATTTGCTTCCAGCGCAGCGTTAGGCGAACAGGTGAGTTCATCCTCCGGTTGGTGGGAGGGGGGAATGCAAACAAAGAGGCATCGGGGAAAAGGAAAGGGTTTTCCTTTCCCTCGATGTCTCTTTGAGCATTTCTGCATCGCGATCGGGCAGCAGGAATGCGCACTAGACACCAGGGATTTTATTTAAAATTTTTAATTTTGCTTTATGGTGTCAGGGAGCACCCCCTTAAGCAAGGGTCGCTCCCCTTTGGAGGGCATATATATTATGGCCATTTCTGCCCCCTTTGGGGTCAGATCGGCCTATTATTTTTAGGCTGATCCGCCCCCAAGGGGAGGCAGAAACCACTGGAATGTCAGGGATTTTTTTATTTTTTTTATTTCTGTAGTGGCTGCGCCCCCTTTGGCAAGGGTTGCCCCCCCAAAGGGGGCATATAACTGTTGGCCATTTCTGCCCCCCGTGGGGGCAGAGCAGCCTATTTTTTAGGCGCATCTGCCCCCAAGGGGGGAAGAAGCCTCTTAGGCACCAGGGATAATGTGTGTTTGTTTATTGCATGGGGGGCAGCCCCTTGGGCAAGGGTTGCTCCCCTTAGGGGGGCATATTATTTATGGTCATTTCTGCCCCCCTTGGGGGAAGATTGGCCTATTATTTGTAGGCTGATCTACTCCCAAGGAGGGCAGAAACCACTGGAATGGCAGGGATTTTTTTATTTGTTTATTTCTGTGGGGGGGGGGGGGGGTGGGGTGTGCCCCCTTGGGCAAGGGTTGCCCGCCAAAGGGAGGCATATAACTGTTGGCCATTTCTGCCCCCCTTTGGGGCAGATCGGCCTATTGTTTTTGGGAACATCTGCCCCCAAGGGGGGCAGAAGCCACTTAGGCACCAGGGATAGTGTGTGTGTGTGTATGTTTATTGGATGGGGGGTTGGCCCCTTGGGCAAGGGTCACTCCCCTTAGAGGGACATATTATTTATGTCCATTATTATTTTGAGGCTGATCTGCCCCCAAGGGGGGGGAGAAACCACTGGAACGTCAGGGATTTTTTTTTTTGTTTATTTCTGTGGGGGGCGCCCTCTTGGGCAAGGGTCGCCCTCCCAAGGGGGGCATAGAACTGTTGGCCATTTCTGCCCCCCTTGGGGGCAGATCGGCCTATTTTATTTTAGGCCCATCTGCCCCCAAGGGGAGCAGAAGCCACTTAGGCACCAGGGATAGTGTGTGAGTGGTTTTTGTTTGGGGGGATGGCACCTTGGGCAAGGGTTGTTCCCCATGGGGGCACATTACTAAAGGTATTTTCTGCCCCCTCTTGGCGCAGATAGGCTTATTTTTTGGTAGGCCAATCTGCCCCTAAGGGGGCCAGAATCCACTTAGACACCGATTTCTAAATGCTTGATGGTGGGGTGTTTGTCAACTGGCAAAGTATCTGCATTTACTATTATAACAGTTTCTTTCTCCTTTGTGTTCTAGTCAAAGCTTTTGCTTTCTTTGCTGTGGCTCCTTGTGGTTTTGGCAGTGGTTGACCTGTGGTTTGCGTAGTTGCATATTTTAGGTAAGTAAAAACAATTTACTCCAAAGGAGTATTGTTGCCATACATGAATGACACGTTTGTAGGTGGTGTACTAAATGCAGGATTGTGTGTGAAATTGTCCTTATACTTGTACACAATTATATTTGTGTTGTCTTATTTCTAATTTGCTTTTCTTTTTTTTCTTTTTAGTGGGATATCATTGGTGATTGCTGTGTCTGTGCAGAGTAGTTGCTGGTTAGTAGGTTTATCCGGCAAGTGAGTGGTAGAGTTTTTCAGTACATAACTCTTTGTGATAAAGCCACACTTTGTTTAATACTTATCTTACACAGTGCTGGTTGTTGGTGGTCCATTTGTCCAGTTACTTTTCATAGAAAGGATCATGGCTAGCAGCAGGATGACCCCTCAGCAGGTTGTTGGTATGCTTTTTGAGTAATTGTCTGATCATGATTATGAGACTGACTCTGCATCTGAGGCAGAGGAGAAAGTGAGAGATTTTGGCAGTGAAGTTTCTGTCGGAGACAAATCTTCTGATGAGGAAGCAACTCTAAGTGCAGAAGAAGGGCCTGTTGTAGAGGAGGACACTGATGTGCCAATAGTGCAGCAACCTAGGGCAGAAAGGTTTCCCACTGGAAGACCTGAACTCTGGGTTGCCCCAAACATGGAGCAGCCAGAGTTGACTGCATTTACTGGTCTCCCGGGTATAGAGTCACTGTCAATTTCTGTCAATTTATTTGAGTTGCTTATGGGCGATGTGTTTTTGGAAGAGATTGTTGAGCAGACTAATTTGTATGCGGAACAGTATTTGAGGGACAATGCTGCCAGACTTAGGCCACACTCTAGAGCTAATCAGAGGATTCCCACAAATTTGGAAGAGATGAAAAGGTTTTTGGGTGTGACTTTTTTATGGGGTTGATAAGGAAGCCATCACTGGCTTCTTATTGGTCTGCTAGGCCCTTGATGGCAACAGCTATATTTCCTGCAACCATGAGTCGTAATTGGTATTTGATTCTTCTGAGGATGCTGTATTTCGTTGACAATGCTTTATCCTTGCCACAAGATCACACTGATTCCTACTGTGTTTTTAAGATTAGGCCTGTCCTTGATCATTTTGTAGATCGGTTTTCAGAGGTCTATGTTCCAGGCAAAGAAATAGCTTTGGATGAGTCTTTGGTCCTCTTCAAGGGTCGTTTGGTTTCTAGGCAGTACATTCCTAGCAAGAGGGCACAGATTGGAATTCAATTGTATATGCTGTCTGAAAGTAGTACAGGATATGTGTATAATTTCTCGGTCTACACTGGTAGGGATTCCAGTATTGACCCCCCCCCCGGTTGTCCGCCCACTTTTGGAGTTACTGAGAAAATTGTGTGGGAACTTGGTAGACGACTGTTTAACAAAGGCCACCATTTGTATGTAGATAGCTTCTACACTGGAGTGCAGTTGTTCAATTAATTGTTTAGAGTGGACACTGTTGCTTGTGGCACAATTCATTGTAACCGGAAAGGCTATCCAAGGGAGCTTGTCTGTAAAAAACATAAGGGGACAGTGCAGTGCCTTGCGGAATAATGAGCTGCTAGCTCTGAAATTTACAGACAGGATGGATGTCTACATGCTAACGTTTGGTATAAGAAGTTAGCAATTCACCTGTTCCACTTGGCAACTTATAATGCTTTTATCGTGTTCAAGGATAGGTCTCCAGAGTCAAAGATGACATTTGTGAACCATCAGGAGTCAGTGATAGAGAGCCTTATTGAGGCGGAACAGGCAAGAGTTCCTAGAGAAGCAGCGGTGGAGGATGTGGCTAGATTGAAAGATCACCACTTTGCTGAGCACATTCCTCCCACGCCCAAAAAAGACTTTCCAGCTAAGAAATGTAGAGTATGTGCTCAAAGAGGTATCTGGAGTGAGACTCGAATGTACTGCCCAGATTGTCCTTCAAAGCCTGGGCTGTGTGAGAGTGGATGTTTCAGGAATTACAACACCCAGAAGAATTACTGGGAACTACAGTGAGCATAAACTGCCTGTTTTATATTTTCATGTGTTCAGTTTCATGGTTGGCATTTCTGCCATGTATTTAGTTAGAGCTTTTGTGTTTGTAGTTTTGTACTTATTTCAAAGTTAGTGGTTTCTTTGTTTAAAAAAAAAAAAGTGATGCCATTGTGTGTAGAGTGGTGCTTGGCTGGCAGTGTAAATATTGACTTGCTGTTGGCTACTGCAACACACTGCCAGCCAAACACCAGTCCACACATTCCCATCAGCTGTTGTGATTGCTGTATCAGACATGTGGGCATATGTAAGTGATGGGCCCCTGAGT
This sequence comes from Pleurodeles waltl, assembly GCF_031143425.1. Lineage (NCBI taxonomy): Eukaryota > Metazoa > Chordata > Amphibia > Caudata > Salamandridae > Pleurodeles > Pleurodeles waltl. The sequence continues at coordinate 1,245,806,610 of NC_090447.1, read as the reverse complement.
GGCGCTGTCTGTCGATGCGAGTGTTGTAATGTGCTGGGCCCGTGGCTGGCGGCCTGAATGGTCTTGTGCATGTCATGTATGAAAGGTGTGTGAATGGACTGTAAAGCAGTTGGTGCCTTGTCGTGGCTTTACAGCTCATGAGCTGTGAGTTTTTGGTTCAGTTTTTTGGCCTTTCAGTTATTACCAATGCATTTCATTTTTGTGAAATCTCTTGTTAATAAAATTTGATCTACTGAACCATCACTCACCCTCGTGCTAAATCCAATCAGTATGTGTGGTAAAAATGACAAAACCTGCTCCGCTGTAATCAGGAGTCACAGCACACCTGTGACACGCTAAGTGTCTCTGGTGGGAAACCGATGATGAAGCATGCCACCAACTTGGTTGGTGAGTGAGGTTTTTTTTTAACATACCTTAAGTGCGTTTCTTTTCACAATTTTAGTGTTTGGAACATCACATAAGTACGTGGACACAATCAAAATGATCTATTGCAAAACTACCTGTGTTTGGGTGAGGAGGGGGCACCTATGTTTTTGGTCCAGGGTGCTACCTTCATTTATGGAAACCTACCAAACCCAGACATGTTTTAAAACTAGACACCCCAAGGAGTCCAGGGAGATGTGGCTTGCCTGGATCCCCCAACATTTTCTTACCCAGACTCCACTGCAAACCTCAAACTTTGCTTAAAAAGCATATTTTCCTCACTTTTCTTTGTAGGATCACTGCTCCAGCACTAATTTCCTACCACCCAGCATTCCCCTTAGTCTCCCAAGTACAATAATACCTCACTTGTGTGAGTCCTCAAAGCAGAGTCAGCCTAAAAGATGTAGAAAAGAAAAATATGTGCTTATCAACTCGCTGTTCTACCCCCTCAATCTCTACAGGTTTTTGGCATTTTTCTGTTGCAGGCACCTGGGCCACCCACACAATTGAGGTATCATTTTTATCAGAAGACTTGGGGTAACACTGGGCGGAAGGAAATTTGTGGCTCCTCTCAGATTCCAGAACTTTCTGTCGCTGAAATGTGAGGAAAAGTGTTTTTTTAGCCAAAGTTTGAGGTTTGCAAAGGACTCTGGGTAAGAAAACACTGGGGGATCCATGCAGGTCACACCTCCCTGGACTCCCTTGGGTGTCTAGTTTTTATAAATGTTTGGGTTTGGTAGGTATCCCTATATGGCTGCTGAGCCCCGGACCAAAAACGCAAGTGCCCCCTGCAAAAACAGTTTTGTATTTGATCATTTTGATGTGTCCACACAGTGTTTTGGGGCATTTCCTTTCACAGGTGCTAGGCCTACCCACACAAGTGAGGTATCATTTTTATTGGGAGACTTGGGGAAACGCTGGGTGGAAGGAAATTTGTGGCTCCTCTCAGATTCCAGAACTTTATGTCACTGAAATGTGAGGAAAAAGTGTTTTTTAGCCAATTTTTGAGGTTTGCAAAGGATTCTGGGTAAGAAAACAATGGGGGATCCACGCAAGTCACACCTCCCTGGACTCCCTCGGGGGTCTAATTTTTAGAAATGTTTGGGTTTGATAGGTTTCCCTATATGGCTGCTGAGCCCAGGACCAAAAACGCAGGTTCCCCCTGCAAAAACAGTTTTGGATTTCATAATTTTGATGTGTCCACATAGTATTTTGGGGCATTTCCTTTCGCAGGCACTAGGCCTACCCACACAAGTGAGGTTTCATTTTTATCGGGAGACTTGGGTGAATGCTGTGTGGAAGAAAATGTGTGTCTCCTCTCAGATTCCAATACTTCTGTCACTGAAATGTGAGGAAAAATGTTTTTTTAGCCAAATATTGAGGTTTGCAAAGGATTCTGGGTAACAGAACCTGGCGAGAGCCCCACAAGTCACCCCAACTTGGATTCCCCTAGGTGTCTAGTTTAAAAAAATGCACAGATTTGGTAGGTTTCCCTAGGTGTCGGCTGAGCTAGAGGCCAAAATCCACAGCTAGGCACTTTGCAAAAAAACAACCTGTTTTCTTTGGGAAAATGTGATGGTCACGTTGTGTTTTGGGGCATTTCCTGTCACGGGCACTAGGCCTACCCACACAAGTGAGGTACCATTTTTATAGGGAGACTTGGGGGAACACAGAATAACAGAACAAATGTTGCTGCCCCTTGTGTTTCTCTACATTCTTTCCTTTGAAATGTGAGACAATGTATAAAAGACACGACTATTTGAGAAATGCCCTGCAATTCACATGCTAGAATGAGCACCCCAGAATTCAGAGATGTGCAAATAACTACTACTTCTCAACACCTTATCTTGTGCCCATTTTGGAAATACAAAGGTTTTTTGGATACCTAGTTTTCACTCTTTATATTTCACCAAACGAATTGCTGTATACCCAGAATAGAATGAAAACCCAATGCAAGGTGCAGCTCCTTTATTGGCTCTGGGGACCTAGGGTTCTTGATGAACCTACAAGCCCTATATATACCCACAACCAGAAGAGTTCAGCAGATGTAACGAGATATTGCATTAAAAAATCTGACATCGCAGGAAAAAGTTAGAGAGTAAAACGTGGAGAAAAATTTGTGTTTTTTTACCTCAATTTCTATATTTTTTATTTCAGCTGTTATTTTCTGTAGGAAAACCTTGTAGGATCTACACAAATGACCCCTTGCTGAATTAAGAATTTTGTCTATTTTCAGTAATGTTTAGCTTTTCGGGATCCAGCATTGGTTTGACACCCATTTCTGTCACTAACTGGAAGGAGGCTGAACGCAGAAAAAATAGTAAAAATGGGGTATGTCCCAGTAAAATGCCACAATTGGTTTGAAAAATGTGGTTTTCTGATTCGAATCTGCCTGTTCCTGAAAGCTGGGAAGATGGTGATTTTAACTGCAAACACTTTGTTGATGCAATTTTCAGGGGAAAAAAACCATAAGCCTTCTTCTGCAGCCCCTTTTCCCCATTTGGAGTGGATAGCTTATGTGGACAAAAAGTTATGAGGACCTAAGCATAAACTGACACAAATAGCCAAAAAAAGGCTCGGCACAGGAGGGAAAAAGGACTGCATTTAAAAAAAAAAAGCTTTATTGACAGAGCAATCACAAACATGGTGGTCTGTTGACCACAGGAGGCCACCATCCCTGTGATTGTTGCCATTTACAAATGGGTCACAATGTGCGATCTACCTCACAAATATTGATGGGGCAGGCCCCTTGCAACCCATTTGTGAATTACAGTGTGGTTGACACTGTTGTACATTTTGTTTAGCGACTCGCAATCTGCGTTTCACAAACAATTGCAAATTGCGAGTCGCACAACAAAATAGTTGTACATCTGGCCCTAAGTCTTTGTGAGTAACTCTCAAACAAAAAGTACACATAAGGGGTTAGACTCGTCATCTGAAATCCATAAGGTGTAAAAAAAAAAGGGTAAGTAACATGCCTCTCTTCTCACTTTATTGTCCCCCCCCCCCCAAATTGAACCTTTACCCCTCACTCCCTGCTAAGGAACCTGTATTATATTTATGCAAACCATGTTAACCCTAGAAGTCCTGACAAATTATTGTAAAATTGTTAAACTGTTAATTGATTTTACTCGATACTGCACATTGACTCACAAATCCTAGGGCTATTGGCTATCTTCTCTCTTCTACAATTAATTGTCCACCAACACTATTATAAACTGCATGCTACAACACAATTTGTTTTCTGTACCCTATGCTAGTGGTTCTTTACCTTTTGACTTGTACTGACCCCTACTTAATCATTAGTGGAACCCAGGGTCAGCCACTGAATCATTATTGAAATCTGGGGACCCCCAGTGAGTCATTACTGGAAGCTGGGGACCCCGACTTATAAATTTTCAGTGATCTGTACCACAAAACAGTACACAGAAAATACAGAAACAAGCATTTTTCAAACAAATACACACATGATACCCAAATTAAATATTTTGTTTATTTCACAAAAAAATAAAATTTTAATCAGAAGATTGGAACACATCCAATTTCAACTGAGGCCACTCATCGTCCATATTACATTCTGTTTGGTACATTAGCACTACTTCCACAAATCAATCTGAGGATTCTAACTTAATTTTTAGTAACCAATTTCAATTTCCTTAACATTTGCAGAACTTTTAAAATTTTTATTTTTTACATTTTGCTTCTTTATTTATGTACACTTTATTAATCTGCTACTATTATTTAATTTTCTAAGCAGTCATGGACTCCCTGAATAGGCTTTGCAGACCACGGGTTAAGAACAACTGTCCGATGTGAAGCCCTTTCCTGCATCCTATGGCTAGGTCCATGTTATGTAAATATGCAAAATAATAAAACTACTACAAAAATGCTAACACATTCTGTATCAGTGATGAGCAGAAGTTCAAGAATGTTGGTAAATCTCTAGTTGCCCTCTGCTTGTGATAAGTTTCACCACAGTTTTGGATGCTTGAATCTGACATAGCGAGATATTCATGGAATGGACCTCAACTTACATGAACAGTCCCAAAGTGTCATAACTGTGTTATATTACTTTACGATGTGGGGCACAGAGACAAGTGAACAAAAGCATATAGGCATAGAGAAGTAGATACACAGGGCATAAGGCAAGAATGCTACCTGAATCTTACATCAGAGAATTAACATGACAAAGACCAAAGAGAGACATTCAAATATGGTGGAAGTGGAAAGGGATGACTTTTTAGACACTTGAGGTATTGAAAGCCAATAATGCTCTTATAGCTTCAAGGTTTATTGGAACTTGCAAGTTTCCACATGACATCACTCTTCCTTGTGATGGAGTTCAGTAGAGTCAGTTGGGAAGCTGGTGTGATGGGTCCCCCAGGGCAGCACTGCCAGGAGCTCCACCCTGGGGATTACATCCTCATTCTCCGCCAGGGATTTCATGGTTGTTTCAACACCATGAAAAGGCTGGATGAGAATGGGTGTAAGGGGCCCCAGGGGAGGCCCGGCACTGCCCATGCACTTGGCATGGGCAGTGCAGGGCCTCTCCTGGCCAGCACCACCGCAATGTTCACTGTCTGTTTTGCAGACAGTGAATATTGCGAGGGTGCTGGGGCACCCTGCACACTCCAGCATTGCAGTCAGCTCCATTATGAGCTAGAGACAATGCTGTAGGCCATCACCACAGGGCCAGCGGGCACAAACTGAAGAAACTCATAATGGGCCCGGTGGAGAGGCAGCTACATTGGAGGCAATCTCCCCATTGGGATTTTGGCAGACAGGCCTTTCTGTTCGCTGAAATTGTAATGATCCCCTTAGTAGTTTAGTGTTTTGGGCCAGTGAAGATGGGAGATTTAGTTAGACTGTTGGGAAGTGAGTTATTGGTAGTGGTAAGTATGAACCTACCACTGGCAATAAGGCCACTAACCAAATATAGGTTCAGTAAAGGTCTCAGTGAATTAGCCCATTGCTCAACCGTTGGTAGCTGTAACCGTGCAGGCAGGAGTGTAAAGCATTCAAAAACACCAATACAGTAAATAAGTGAAACACAACACACAATAAAAATCCCACACCAATTTATAAAAAAAAGTTATATTTTGATGAGGGAATAGACACCAAAACAACACAAACCCAATACAGGGAACCAGAGATATGAATTTTAAAAGAATAAACACTTTCTAGTGCTTAGAAACATAAAGTGCCAACTTTACCAAACTTCTCCAAACTTCAGGAGGTGTTTCCAGAAGTCCTCCTTGCAGGTACAAACGGTCAAAAACACAAATCCACAGGTCCGGAATAACCCGGTTGGTCCTTGGAACCGGGGATATGAATTTTTTAAAGAATAAACACTTCATAATGCTTAGAAACACAAAGCGCCAACTTTACCAAAATTCTCCAAACTCTTCCAATCTTCAGGAGATGTTTCCTGAAGTCATTCTTACAGGTACACAGGGTCCAAATCCAAGGGTCTGGAATCTCCTGGATGGCCCTTGGAAAGTTGGACCACAATTCCCACAATGCACCTGGTCAAATCCTTAAAAGTCCACTAGATGCACTCCAGGCTGGGGACTCTTGCTGGGGATGATGCATGTGAATCTCAGTTAACCTGTAGCTGCAGGGAGTCGACTCTGGAATCCTTATTGAAGCAAGGCACTGTCCCCAGGGCTGTAGTACCAGATTGTGCAGCAGGCACAGTTCACTCAGAAGTGCAGGCTAAGGGTGCAGATCCATATTCCAGCAGGGCAGTCATTCTTTCTCTTGTAGTTTGAGGCAGCAGATCTGAGAGGCTATGCACCTCTCACATATTTATTCCCAGATCGTGGGCATCAAGAAAGGGGCACCCAACCAATAGAATGCAGAGTGACACCCAGATGCATGACCATTTCCTCCAAAGTGTGGCATATTCCTGTCCCAGAAAGTACCATACTTCCAAAATCCATGATGACTGAAATGTCAGCAGAGCAGTAAGAGCTGACTAAACCATCCTCCAGTGTGGCTCATTTCCCTAGCTCTCCTCCTCCTAACATCTTCAAATGCCTTCCTTAAGCCTGGTATCTGGCTGAGGGGTCCAGAAGGTGGGGGTTTGATTATCCGGCATTTCCTCCTGTCTTGCTCTCCTTTGAGGCTGCATGTTTTATTACCACTCCCCCTGCTCTGGCATTCCTGTGTAGCCCCAGAGCTGCCCTTCACCAGATAGGCTCTTCCCTGGATAGCCACTTAATCAAGCAGCTCTGCTAATCCTGTTAGCACTGACCAATCAGATGGGACCTTCAGAAGGCTGGATTTTGGCTTACAGAAAGAAAAGCCTTATATCTTATTTTCTGTACAAGTTGTGATCAATTCACAAATATCAAATTGCTGGATTGATCAAAACAAATCTTTTGGGTCCTTGAATGACTTTTCTGTGCCTTTCCTTAATATAATTACAATGAAATACAATGTAGGAATGATAGCCTCTGAAGGCCAGTATCTATATTGGGGGAAATGAAATGATTAGTTTCTCCCTAACCATGGTTTATAAAACATCTTTCATAAGGCCCCTGCTTATAGTTACATGACCATCCACCCCTGGAACACCTAGGGGAGACCCTGGGGGTACCTAATATATAAAAGTAAGGTAGATAATCACATTTAAAGTGCCCACAGCACCAAGGTCGAATTGGGACAATAGTTCCATTTAAATACAGTCTTCAGAGTCAGGGTGCATTTAAAAATGACAGAAAACCTCCAGCCGTGCCCAAATGCAAAGGCAGCAATTATGCTTGACCTCTACTTCTATGCCCTATTATGTACTAAGGTCTTATATGTAGTTGGCACCCCCTTGCCATATTTTTTACTAGGGACTTATAGGGACTGTCATGCAAATGGTAGGAATTTAACTTTTAAAGACAGGCTGCAAGGCAGGCCTGCATTTAAAAGGACAGGAAGCACACAGCAGTGCACACATGCAAGTGTGGAAATGCTGCTGAACATCTAATCTCCATGCCCTATTATATACTAGGGGCTTATAGGAACATTGTACACCCTTGTTCAATTATATACTAGGAACTTACAGGGACTGCCAGGCCAATTGAAAGGGTGCCCTAATACCTAGTGTACTCTACTACATGTGTGTGTTTTAACATAGCACTGGCCTGGGTCTGGCTAACAGAGACCAGGGCACATTCAGAATCAGTTATCATCAGCACCAGTCAGCAACCAAAAAATGGGGGTGAACAGGGCAAAAATATGATTTTGCAACACAGACACATGATAAAGTAGACACAAAAACAAACAATAGAGAGGAAGAGATGTTCAGAACAAGAATGGGAATCTCAACAGTCAGGAGCCCGTAGGAATAACCAGAAGATGCTGGAAGAGGAAAGTGGAGGAGAGGAAACTTGAGTTTGAGGCAAATTTCGGATAGAACATGGCAAGATCCTGACCTAATGGATTAGCCATGTATAACGTCAGACTTTTTCCTAGGGTGGGTGGAGTCATTGGAGGCTGGTTTTGAAGGGCCACCACATCAGTTTCCAGCTCCTCATGGTTAATGCCAGCAGGCACAACTGAAGCAAAACAAGAGTGAGAAAGGGAGTTCCCAACATTTTAATTCCACTTCTAGCATCACTCTTTGTGATTTGGTCATTGAAGGCACCAGGAAAGGTGGTAAGGAAAGTAAGCCAAATATACATATGTTTAGATATATCAGAGATATAAAATTATTTGCAGATGTTCCCCTATGCAGATAATAAAGCCAGTAACTTCTTTAGTTTCCCCTTCCTAAATAATGTAAAATGGGAGAACCCAAAGAGCACACTCACAAAAGCATTTTTTGTGAAACATCATCAGTAGAAAAGTGGACACTAGAACACTCGTCCCCTGACAGTTCATCACTGTTGCACGCCTGGTACTGAATGCAGAACAGAAACAAAACCTGAAATTAGGCAAACCCTATCGCTCATGTGCATATTCCAAAGCAATTTCAGTGCCATTTATGAATTTTCCAAACCAAAAAAAATGAAGCTATTAGAGACTTTAAAAAAATAAAGAAATCTCTTGGTGGATTAGACATAAAGAATGAGACATATTATATATACATCTTGGTAAGGTTAATAAGGTCTAAATGAATAGATGCAAATTTGCTCATGATGTGAGCTTCCTAGTGTTTTCCTTTAGGATAGCAAGGTATTTAAAAATAAGCAGATCAGTAGTCCTGGAGCTATACTTATTTCTAGGTAGTCACAGGATGAGTTCTCTGGGGGAATAGTGGTAGGATAAGTCAAAGGTTAAGAATTGTGTCTTTGCAATATTCAGGGAGTGTTCTGAACTTTGTTCACGTTTCTTTGCTAGTGGGGGTGCGGCCTCTTTGTTGCTAGTAAAGATCAGAATAGTCCTTGTTTATTAGGTTGTTCTGAGGTCTCTTAATGATTATCTATATAGCTAGTGCAGCCCAATGGAGTTCCTGCCAACTCAGTTCTTTCCGCAGCATATAATGTATACAGACAGGAGGAGTCACTTGTTGAACCTTCTGGAGTCATAATACTAGCGGTCTAAATTCACTGATTTCCTATAATATTTTAGGACCAATTTGGATATTTCTTTCTTTTAGAACTTAAAAATTCATGGAATGGTGATTTCCTCACCTTGGGAAATATTTAAGTGAGTGGATTACAAGTGTTTGTCTTGATGACTCCTTCCTCACTTGGTTCATTATTTCTGGATTCTTCATTTCCTTGCACCCTGTTTTACCCCCACATCTTCTGGGGTTTGCACATCCATGTTATGCATTTCAAATGATGATGTCCACCTTTAGCTTGGTCTCTTGTCGTGATGGCTGTTTCAAACTCTATTTTTGACATTAATTATCATGCAGGTGTATATTTTCTATAACTGATTTATGGACATGCAATTCCCATTTAGGGGGACTTTTTTCTTCATACAAATCTCAAGTCCTAATGATGGACTCTTCAACAGTTGAATCCGGGACCGAAATGTCGACGTGCAACACAACTCATCACTAATTTTCCAATTTGACTAAGAGCCGTGAATCATTACCTCTTGAACAATTCTTTTGGACAGTTCTTTTGAGTGAGCTGTGGTTACATGGATATTTGGTTGACAGAACTTTGGTTGCATCACACCCACCATGTATATGCACATTTCAAGTTGTTTATTTATGTACCCCTTTAAATTGATCTTTGTCCTTTTGTACTTACAGTTTCAGAGTTTGGCAGTGAGGGTACCCTGCCTCAAATGTGCTGGCCACAAAACTAATTGTCCACCTGCCCTATTTTAGGTTAAGTGGCATGTCACGTTTCAAACGCTGTTGCTCCCACTAGATCTGCCATTGGAAGCCCTCCACCATTCAGACCATCCACCCTATGTTCAGTGCACTGTCTGGTGGTTTAGAAGAGAAAAAATTAAAAAATGACCACCACCCCTTGAGGGAAAACTCCCAGCGTGTTATGGTTATTTTATTTATTTTTTCAAACAAAACTACCAGATAGGGAGTTTATTTTTGGAAAAAAATAGTGTCTGCCTGATACATGGTGGCTATTCACCAGACTTTCAGGCCCATATTTATACTGTTTTAGCGCTGCATTTCTTAAATTTTTTGATGCAAAAGCAACTCACACTTACAAACTACAATTGTATTTTTTGAGTTTGCACCGCTTTTGCATCAAAAAGCGGCGCAAGTGCAGTGCTAAAAAAGTATAAATATGGGCCTCAGTGTCTTAAGAGGAACTGTCATGAAAGCTGCTCCTTCAAAGGCACAGTGATCTATGCAAGGCAAGCTGACATCGCTAAATATTGTGGGCGGTAGTCTAGCCTCGGTGGTGGATGAACAAAATTAGGCCCTTGCTTGTGTTAAACACAAGAGTACATTTGTTTTCAGGTTGCAAAAGGAGCAGGAATACCCCCAAAACTGTGTGTGTGTGTGGTGGGGGCGGTGCTAGGGGTACTGTTTATCAGTGTGGATTTATTTTTTTTTTTTAATGGAAAAAATGTTAGAATGTGACAATATTCATATGCATAATGTATACACATTAAGAAATATACAACAGTTAAATTTCCAAATATGTAAGTGTTTATGCATGTGAGTGCTCCTGGGATTCTTTGGGCATTCCAGGAAAATCAGGAGTTTTCTCAAAATATAGGAATTACACTAGGAGGAGAGCACTTCTAACATTCTTTGTGAATATGGTCATATATGTGGACTTCAGATTTGTATAATCCAAAGCAAATACATGGATCTATAAACCCCAGAAAGTGTGTCACCACCACAAACATAATTAGCACTTACAGATGGTCTTATTTTGGCAATATAGAACTGCCTTTGGCCGACAGTGTGCACATTAGGCACATGGTGGAAATATATAAAAGTGTTGCTTGTCATCTGTGCAGTAGGAGGTTGCTGTTTGGAATTTATTGTCTGCTCTGGCAGTCACATTTGTCTTACATGATGTCTTCCTTGAGCTGTAGCTGATGCCTGAAGAACAACTCACATACAACTAGGGGTTTTACCTTCATAGAGGTTTGCTCTCTACATGGTTTCAGAGACTATAAAGACATATATATATATATATATATATATAAAATAATTGTTTGATACATTTTTATTTAAGCTTTTACTTTTTAAAGTAGGGCAGACAGCAAGTAATATGCCTGACAAAAGAAACATTGCTCAAGAGAAACTGCAATCCTTTCAATCACCTCCAGCTTTTTATCTCAGAATTATGGCACACATACTCAGCAAGTGCAGCACATTTGCACAGAGAATCAGCTCATCTTTAGCATGAATTCATCCAAGCAATGGCTTGCTTTAATGTGTGTAAAATACACTTATAAGCTGTGTGTATTCTCATATATTTCTATGAAGTGCCATGTTAACAACCACATAGTAGTTATGAATGTATCAACTATTATTCAAATATAGATATTGCCTTCTATTTGCTTGAAGCTTTCCTTGACATTGAAATGCTTGTAAAACGTTTATGCTCTTAGCAGGCCCAGAAGCCATAGAGCCCAGTATTGTACTTTGCACAATTTTTAAAACAGTAATTTCATTTTCAAATCTGGCAAGAAAGGAAAGATTTTGTGTGACCAATGAGGCCAGTATTGTATACATGAATGGTATCTTCCCCTCAAGGCCATTCTGAGCTTCCCTGGGGGGGAAGATCCTTACACCTGCACATTAGATAAGTTATCGCTGAGAATAACACGTTTCTGTCACATGATCATGCTCCATTGATTTGCATTGAGAGAAACTGCATGCATACACTAGGTTGATTTTACATGAATTTTAGAGAGAATATGCGACACATACGGTGGCATTTGTATTAAGCGAATATGATTATTTTAAATTCTCTGCATAAGCATTCAGTTCAATACAAAGTCATTAACATCATACCTGGACGTCACATGAGATCACAATATAAATTGTGGATAAGTATTGCAATAATTTTGTTGATGCTAAGGTCATGAATGCAATTTTGACAACAAAAAAAAAGCTTAAAAACCTGAGCTCCTTCCCCGCATGAGTTAGAGTTTCATGCGTACTTTGAAACAACCTACCAAGTTTTCCACTAGTCATCTGTCCTTGTGCACTAGCACTTCAGGTCCCACTCTTTCCTCCCACTCAAACGTCAACCCCACCTGGTCATTTTCTATAAAACGTAGGGATGGTTGCCATACTACCAGAAACCTCTCCCACTCCTTGATCTATGCAGGCAGTCTGTCCACAGGAATCAGTTCCCTCGCTCTCCAGCATGAAGAGGGCCATGTTGGACTAGCTCATTGCTTCCACTGTCTGGCCACTGTCAATTTAGCTAATAACAACAACAAGAATAACAACAAGAATAGCAATAGTAATAACTGATGTATCAACTTTCCCGGGGAATCTCCTCCCAGTCAAGGGGGAGCGGGTCACAGGTGTAGTACCTGGGTTAGCTGACATAAGAAAACTCGTCATTCTTTTTAGTAACAGCCAGGATCTTATTCTAATGTATCACAATATTTTGGGCAAATCCACCATATATGGAGAGGTGTTCCTTCTTTGCTCACAACCCTTCTGGTTACCACCACATCATCATGCTCAGTGCTGATTCTCTGTCTTGGACTGATAGGCTATTTGTAACTATATCTCTCCAGGAGGCTTCCCATTTCTCCTGTACGGCTCTTCACTCAGAACCCTTCCCTAATTAGTCGTATATTTCCAGGCCGCCACAATAAGGTGGGGGTTTAGAACTCTGTTAGGAGCTGAAACTCATCCATTGTTGTCTTGACAAGAAGTTGAAGTATCTCCCCTTGTCTCAATGTCCTTATGGAAATCTGATATTAGACACAGCAGCTAGAAAACGGAAAGGGGCAAACCAAGGTCACCGTTTCTAAATTATGCGATTTGGCATTCAAACTTTAAAGCAGATAAATATTCTGCTAAATCAACTCAAAAACAGCCGCCTGGATCTGCGCTGACCCAGCCCAACTATTCATGAAATGGCCCTAAGTTTAAGTGTGAGGTTCCCCCACCGTTGCAGGAGATTCTGCGTCTTCTTTAAGGCATTAGCTATTCTTGGGCCTGGGAAAAAATCGAAATCAAACTAATCTTTCAGAAAAAGCGTGTAGGCGGCATTTATGATTACAGATCTATTTCATGTGCTCTCTAAAAAACCACAAAGCACACGGTGGCTCCCCCTTCCCGTCGCCTACTCGGTAGATTCATTTCAGGAAAGGGTGTCTTTAAAAAGAAGATACAGAGATTAATAAAACGAGCATTAGGCCATGTTTGCCTGCTTCCACTTATTGGCTCTGAACTAGAGATAAGATGCCTTTTGTTGCTCATCTCCGATAAAAATCATTCTGCCCAGGAGTAGGCGAGCATGGGTTCAAACGAACACACATTTTCTGGATGGAAATCAGAAAAATAACGAGGAGCTGATGTAAAACATGTTCTCTAGAGACCCCCGGAGCAAAGGCTGAAACTAAGAACAGGCAAGACGTGGAATGGATACAGAAGGCTCTTGAAACTTCTGTATTCATCAGAGGAGGTTTGCTAAATAACAGGGACTAAAATCCACCCAGGCTCCTTTATTCACTTTTGAATGTAAGAATTACCCACCAGATATAAATAGCTATCAAAATAATTATTGACTATAAAAATAAAAAACACAAAATTAATGTTAATGATTATTAACACTAGGAATGCCGCCTCCATAATATCTTGATTATGTCTTCTTAGTCCCAGTACTTACATAATCTGAGGTTCCTTTGAACTTTGGTAAATTACCTTGGTGGTGACTAAAACTTACAGTACTGTCTTCAACTTAAGCCCTTATCACGGTAGTTAACATAAAGCAACATCTTAGACATAATTGTCCCGACGTGTTCCAAATTCCATAAATGTTGAAGGAAGAAGTACCCATGAGTGGACAGGTGTGGCATAAGCAATGAGATGAGAAAAAGTAGAACTGAAATGATGAATCTAACAGAGTCCTGCACACCAAGATATCTAGCATTGGTGATGGCAAGAGATCTATCAAAGATGATTCTTTCGGACCCTTTAATGAAGCATCCTGCTATGAGGCTTGTACAAGGGAACGTATCTTTCCAAAATATCACTGTCAGAAAATCATCGGACATTAACAATGTTTCCTCAATATCAAATACAAAAACATGGCCCTACTGCAATTAATAATAGAAAACCAAAACCAAATGTGATGATATGCTTATGAACAAAATTATCGAGATGCACAGAACATGATTATCTCTGCACGGTGGTCCCACTTTGAGATGCGCTACTCTGAATTAGAACATTGGGATGTTGGGAGCACCATTGAAAACAATAGAGTGCTCCAAGCTTCTAATGGTGGGTAGAAGCTCGGAGCTCCAACATTCCAATGGTTTTGTTCACAGTTATTGCTGTAAACAAAAGCTTCATGGAGCTGAGGGAATTTCAATCCCCTCGGCTCCGTGAGGCCTTTGTTTTATTTATTAGAACATTCTTCTGGCAGAATGTTCTAATAGCCTTATAGCCCTCTGTAGATGGGCTCTACCAGCACTGAAGAACAGCTCCCTTTTTAAAGGCCCAAGCAGAACAGTGGATTGGGCCTTTAATGGACGGTATAGCCTGCTACGGTGGACTATAAGGCTATAATAGGGAACATATGCATGTTCAGGGGCAGGGAACGATGGCAAAGAGCCTAAGGGCCGCCTTGTGACCTTTGACCCTGTCACCAGGCAGGTCGCTCCCCCCATCTGCCACGCAGCCCCCTGTGGGTTGAACCTCCGTTGCCGCTTTTGCCGCCTGACTACTCGCTCCCTTTTTTCTGTACCCCTGCGCTTGGCTTCTGTGCCACTTTGTTTTTTCAGTTTGTGCCCCTGTGTTTTGCTTTCTGTACCCCTGTGCTCTGTTGTCCCTCCCCCGCCGTCTTTTCCCGCCGTTTTTTCCCCGGGTTTTCCCCCGGGTTTTTCCCCGGTTTTTCCCTTGCTGCTGAGCCCCTGCTGCCCCGCCCCCTTCACTCCCATTGGCCGCCCCGCTCCCACCTCCCAGCTGATCCTCCCTCCCTCTGCCCTCATATGGAGGCCGCGAAGCGGGCGCGCCGCTGGCACGCCGAAGGCGCACCTAAGGCAAGCCCATCTGCGCCCGTCCGTGCCTGGACCGCACCCAGCACCAGAACCCCTGGAACCCGCACCCCCCGCAACACCAGACTGCACTACGACGCAAGCACCCTCCACGCACTCAACACCAGACGAGACCACCCCTGCTACCGGGCCACCCCGAAACGCACCCAGGGGCCTTTCACCTGCCGGAACTGCAGATTCACCAGCATCCAACCCTCCACACCACCAGCCAGAGAACCCAACCACCTCCGCTGCATCCTCCTCAACACCCGCTCCGCTCGCAAGCACGCCATTGAACGTTGGGACCTCCTAGACTCCACCGCCCCTGACGTCGCCTTCCTTACGGAGACCTGACTGAACACCACCTCAGCACCAGACATCGCCATAGCCATCCCACAGGGCTACAAGATCTCCCACAGAGACCGCACCAACGGAGTGGGAGGAGGAATCGCCATCATCCACAAAGACTCCATCAAAATCTCAACGAACACCGATGACACCCTCACCACCGCCGAGCACATGCACTTCCAGATCCACACCGACCCCAACACCACCCTCAGAGGAACTCTCATCTACAGACCTCCCGGACCCCGCCCACAGTTCAGTGACACCATCACCGACCTCATCAGCATCCACGCCCTCGCTTCCACGGACTACATCCTCCTCGGGGACCTGAACTTCCACCTCGAGAACAACAAGGACGCCAACTCCACCGCCCTGATCGACAACCTTGCCAACCTCGGACTCAAACAGCTCATAAAGACACCCACTCACGCCGCTGGACACACGCTCGACCCCATCTTCTCTGCAAGCCCCCACGTCTCCTTCAACCACACCACCGAACCACACTGGACCGACCACAGATGCGTCCCCTTCACTTTCAGAAAACCCACCACACACCACCGCACCCAACAGCTACCACGCCGCTGCTGGGGCAAGGTCACCGAGGACCAACTGACTACCGCCCTCGCCCTGAGACTACCCACTGACCCAGACACCGCCGCGACCAACCTCACACAGTGGATCAACGACTGTGCCAACACCCTCGCCCCTCTCAAGACTTTTACAACCAACCACACCAACAAGAAAGCCGCCTGGTTCACAGAGGACCTCCGGATCTCCAAGCACACCTGTCGGAAGCTGGAGAAGAAATGGCTCCACGACCGAACACCAGACAACCACACAGCCCTCAAGAGCACCATCCGCAGACATCACCAAATCATCAGGACCGCCAAGAAGACCGCCT
The DNA here is from genome assembly GCF_031143425.1 of Pleurodeles waltl. Lineage (NCBI taxonomy): Eukaryota > Metazoa > Chordata > Amphibia > Caudata > Salamandridae > Pleurodeles > Pleurodeles waltl. The sequence goes on along the minus strand of NC_090447.1, from coordinate 1,245,790,337 downwards.
TCAAGGACCGCCTAGACAACAACGCACACAACACCAAAGAGCTCTTCAGCATCGTGAAAGAACTCTCCAACCCCAGCTCCATCACCAACGACATCCCGCCATCTCAAGACCTGTGCGACTCCCTGGCCACCTTCTTCCACCACAAGATCACCGACATCCATGACAGCTTCAACCCCGACCCCCACGCACCCACCACCGAGTCCACCACCCCTGCGACTACCACTCGCACCAGTTGCCTGACCGTCTGGTCCAGCGTCAGCGACGAAGACACCATCAAAACCATGAACTCCATCCACTCCGGATCCCCATCGGACCCCTGCCCTCACCACGTCTTCAACAAAGCCAGCGCAGCCATCGTGCCCCACCTCTGGAAAACAATCAACTGTTCCTTCGAGACAGCAACCTTCCCAGAAAGCTGGAAGCACGCCGAGATCAACGCCCTTCTGAAGAAGCCTAAGGCGGACCCCACGGACCTCAAGAACTTCCGGCCCATCTCCCTGCTCCCTTTCCCGGCAAAAGTGACAGAGAAGATTGTCAACAAACAGCTGACCCGCTACCTCGAAGTCAACAACATCCTGGACCCTTCCCAATCCGGTTTTCGCAGTAACCACAGCACCGAGACGGCCCTCATCGCCGCCACTGACGACATCCGGACCCTGATGGACAAAGGAGAAACAGCCGCCCTCATCCTCCTGGACCTATCAGCAGCCTTCGACACGGTCTGCCACCGCACCCTATCAGCACGCCTCCATGACGCAGGTATCCAAGAGAAGGCCCTGGCCTGGACCACATCCTTCCTCTCCGGCAGAACCCAGAGCGTCCGCCTCCCACCCTTCCGCTCTAAAACCACCGAGATCATCTGCGGCGTCCCACAGGGATCCTCCCTCAGCCCGACACTGTTCAATATCTACATGGCCCCCCTCGCCCACGTCGCACGACAACACAACCTCAACATCATCTCCTACGCCGACGACACCCAGCTGATCATACCCCTCACCGAAGATCCCCACACCGCCAAAGCTAACCTCCACCGAGGAATGAAGGCCATAGCCGACTGGATGAAGGACAGCAGACTGAAGCTGAGCTCAGACAAGACGGAGGTCCTCATTCTTGGACCCACCCCATCAGCCTGGGACGACTCTTGGTGGCCCATGTCACTAGGCACAGCCCCGGAACCCACGGACCACGCACGCAACCTGGGGGTCATCCTCGACTCCACTCTCTCCATGACCAGGCAAGTCAACGCTGTCTCCGCGTCCTGCTTCAACACCCTCCGTATGCTCCGCAGGATCTTCAAATGGATCCCCCTCGACACGAGAAAAACTGTTACCCAGGCCCTCATCACCAACAGACTCGACTACGGGAACGCCCTCTACTCAGGAATTACAAACAAGCTCCTGAGACTACTCCAACGACGCCAAGACCTGGAACACTCTCCCCACCATCCTACGACAGACCCAGGACCTGCTGGCCTTCAGAAGACTCAAGACCTGGCTCTTCGACCAGTAGCACCCCCCATCCCCAGCGCCTTGAGACCCTCACGGGTATGTAGCGCCCTTTACAAATGCAGTGATTGATTGATTGATTGATTGAAAGAGGCTTGAAACGGATGGCTACAGTAAACATCTGAGAGAAGACATGAAGGGCTATATGTCCCATGGAGCCACCTATTCCTCCTAAAAAATTGCACCATATTGAAAGCTCAGCGTATATGTTTCTCGTGGTTCATAGTGCCCTTGCTAGGAAATCATAATACCTATTTGCTGCAGCCAGATTTGTAGCCAGAAGTTAGGAAATTTCACATCCTTTCAATCTAGAATTCAAAGAAAGACTACTCTAGAGTTAGAGAAGTTTTCTAATACAACGCATTTGTTAAAGGACATAGCACTTGCAATTGAACATTATTTAATAAATTATTGTCAAGCATTAAAAACTCTTAATTTTGCACTTGTTTGTTTTTACAAGGAGCCATCTATTAGGATTACGAACTCTAGCTTTGCACTCCTTAGTTTTCAATGAGGAAAATGGTAATTTAGTAATGATGTCAAACTATACATTGCATTTATTGGTAGAGGAATTATGGAAGCTTCGTCTCACACAAACTGTTATATTTTTCTTAGACTAGGAATCAGAAGTTTGAGGCTACAGTTGGAGTAATGCAACAACAACAAGCTGAAGGAAGGAATGCTTGAATTAATATCAGAAACTGGCAATCGCTTGGAGCTGTATTCCAGTCCATTGTCTCCTCCCACCATGCCACTCTAGACAAAGACCCACTCTATGTAAATCAGTACTGACCATGCTCTTCATGGGACTCCAGTTATACTTCACTGAAGAGACCTAAGCGGGTTGAAACAAGTCTGGGATTTCTTCTGGTCTCTTCTAAAGGGGCCTTGTCTTGCAGTCTGAAGATTACTTTTCCCATGAGAAGCTGGGTCAGAACTGACTTACATAAGGCAGGTCTTTGTTTAGAGTTCTAAGGTGGGTGAAAAACAATGGAATGGAAGGTGGACATGTGAAATGGCCAGTGGCTGAAGTTAATTCAAGTTTTGTACTCATCCCCTTGTTGTTATAGTCAGTGTAATAGCAATAGCAAAAGCCTCTTTTTTCTTTAGACATGAACACTCCTGCAGCGCACATCACGCACAGCTGGGCATCCAGGCACTATTTGATATGCAGTGTCTCCGTTTCTCTCTCTTTTCCCATCCACTTTTATCTGAATCCATGTCTAAGGTACATATTGTCAGTACTTGGGTTCGGCGAAGTGTGTAAGCACACATCACTTCCGTTGGATCTGGACTGCTTGGTTAGTGCATCTTGACAGATATTTAGGATTTAGGACATCAGATTAAATTTCTGACTACAATATCTGACACACAACTCAAAAGGAAGGTCATAGGTAAGAGAAATAGATGAAGCTGCCAATGAAAAATGACAAAGCCATTCTAAAAATGTGCTGTATACTCTTCAGGACGTGGAATCCGTGGGGTTGAAATCTGCTGGTGGAACCTTTAGACAGTTTCGGAGATTAAGCCAGTACTTCAATTCTTCCTCAATATTTCCTGTCGTACCACTGGGAACTCTGTCACCAGATTTGTAGAAAATTATCAGCCCTCATTTCTTGATGCAGTATCATGTAAGGGGGCATATAAATCATGCTGAGGCAGAGATCCTGTGAAGAAGGCAAACTACGTGGTCTCTCAATTCATTCTACCTTGTATCTGGAAGAAAGACTGCACTCAGATGAGTCCTGAAGTGGGCCCTGATAAACCCACGTCCTGGTAAGGCAAGCAGTTGGATTTCACCAGGTTCAGAGCGAAGCAATCATTAGTCAACATAGCAAAGACCTTATCTATCTTTGGAGCCAGGAATGGGAGTGAACTAATTGATTGTCTGTGTGCTGCACAAGAAGAGAAACGCAAAGGCATCATGGATCTGCTCTGCAAATCAGGATAGATGAGAGGGAATTCTGGAGATTGAAAAATGACAACCCTCTTTGGGTTGAAAGAGGAAAAAGTAATTGAAGAGCATCGATCTTGATTTTTTTTTAAATTGATTAACCGATTTTAAAACTGTATGGTGCAATTGCCCCGGGACTTTCTTACCACAGGGACCTCTAGTTTCTCTCCCACCATATCAAGGACTCTGATGTATGTACAAATCCAATGTTTTACAAGTGATATATTACTGAGCAGCTGCCACTGAAAATCGTGATGCTCTGCCCAGCCTCAATTGGACAATTACACCAGCACCACATTTGGCAGCTTCTACACCACACACATGTTATTTCAGATGCAGACTTTGATATCAGGAAGGGCACTTTTTGATGATGTGGATGAAACCTTTGGTAATATTTTGGCAAACGTTTTCTTAATCTCTCCTCTAAATTAACGTGTTGGAATCAATTCTAAAATTACCCATAAACCATGTCTTCAACTGAATATTTATAACTCGAGAAAACATTTTTATAAAAGGGAACTTATATTGGGCTCTATCCACCCTCCAGTCACACTTAGTAATATCTGCAAAATGCAACCAAGGAACCAACTGACAAAGTTGCTAACTTTATTAAGCAGACAGAAATGCTGCCTGCCTCTCCATCCTGAAAAGAAACAATTCTTGCCATTATATATTCCTTCAGCCAGTCACTGAAATTCCTAGAACAGGGATTATGGTGTGTAGAGAAACAATAAAGGCCTGCCTGCTGTGTTAAGGTGAGTCATATGTAATTTATATCTATCAGAGTCTCTACATTTTGTTTGTCAGCAGTAGAGAAGACTGCTTGGTCATTAAATAATGGCATTTCAGAAAAGGCAACGTAAGATAAGATTCACCTGACTGTATAGAAAACGTGGCAACTCCTTTGACAAAGTGGCTGAGTGAGACACACAGTGGGGGGGGGCAACCTTTCTCCGAATTCCACCATTCTTGAATGCTGAGCTTCCTGACTGCCTGGTGCGTTGAGAGTTTTAGCACACAGAGACAATAAAACTGTTGGAAGAGTTCCTTGGTCATAAGAGGCTGAGGCTCACCAGGAGTCAGGCCCATGTCAGAACCTTGGTAAAGCAGGAGACAAGGAAACTCTGTATTCTGTATATGTATTTCAGACTAGGTTCTACATCTGCTCCTTCACATTCTCACGATAGTTAAGTAGTTGGATGATTTACACCAAGAAGAGGTAATGAGAAGTAGTCTGAATTGGACACTCTGCAACAGTAAGTCCTTAAATTGTTGATTCTACAGAGAATTAGATGGGGTATACCCATGAACGGCTTTTCTGCTCCTACTTAAATCCCATGCAGGTGTCCCTATGAGTGGGCAGCAATACTCAAAAGAGATTTGTGCCAACTAGAAGACCAAAGCAACGTGATGAACAACAAGGGGGGATTTATTGGACTGTTGTTTCTGGAGACATTCCAAGGTCTGTGAAACACAGATCATTTGCAAATGCTGAAACAACAGGATGGGAAATTAATATGTCCTTGGTGGGAAAACAATAAGCATTATGCATGAGTTTGTGATTTATGTCCACTTCCTAAAGGGGAAGGAAAGTTGCAAATTGTATTTTTATTTGAGGCAGTGGGTGTGCATCACTAGTGAGCTATACAGATATCAGCAGAGTGTGTAAATCTCTGAACCCTCTTGCTAGCTGTCCTCATACAAGCCACTTGAAGGCAAAACTTAGATCGCCCTACAAGTCATGAAGATGTGAGGTGCTTTACTCAACCGGCTCTATGGAAAGCCAGATAACTTGGAAATTTCTCATTCCGAGGACCCAATTCAAGTTGTGATCAGCACACAAACTCTAGGGTCGCATTCAATACTACAAACTCTATAGCTCCACAGTTCCAGACAGGAAGGTAATGGGCAATAGAGGAAACTCATACAGCTCTTTCACATACATTGTCTTTTCTTGTTTGAAACAACTATGATATTGAAGCAGAATTTATTTTGAACTAGTGTGACAACTTTGCCATTGTATTATACCAAGATAGGATCTGCAAGTCCAGTGATACTGGGAGAAACCCGCTAGTGCCATGGAATAGAGTATAGCCATTTTACTACTGACCCACCTACCCAACTACCTTGTGACTGACTATTAGGATTTATATTCTTTAAGAAACGCTACACTGCTCTAACTTATGTGAAACACACTTTTTCCAACATGTCAACTATGGAGAGGGAGTTCTCAAAGTGCAGTAGGAGCGATAAGCAGTATTTTACAACCTCAGCTACAACATACTTGTTAAACTACAGATGTCACTTAAGGCAAGAACAGGAGGTCAGTATTTTCTTACAGGTGGCCCTGCACACCTTACAAGAAATAAACACAACAGTCTGGTAGTTTTGGGCTCCGAAGATACTATTAGCGGTTGAAACAATATCTGTGAGGGTTGGGTAAAAAAAAGCCCATTACTAGTTGAATCCTGAGGGTTAACTTATCTGATTTCCCTGGCAATTTTATCATTGCTGCCCGAATTTTTAGCCAGAGATTTCTGCTGTGTTTAACACCCAGTGGTCTTAGAGCAAACTATGCAGGTTTGCACTGTTTCTGCACTTCTCGTAATCCCAAAGAGCCAACAACTCCAAACCTTGTGCGCAGTTGCATTATGAGTAACTCGTACTGCGTGCCCAAGAGGGCTCCTTGCATATGTGAGATCATGCAGGTATTACCTTTAGTACTCTCTTTTTCCACAGGTGAACTATACTGTGAACCCCTTGAAGACACAGTGGAGGAGGTTTATGTAGAATTTCATGTATCTACAAAGAGCACCCGGGCTGGCTGTTCTTCTTCTGTCTCTCAAGAGACCACATAAGGGAAACCAAAACACTAATCACACCATCCATGCAATCAATATATGGAGAACTTGCTGTTTAGATATCCTTAAGAGACCTGCTGTTGATTGGCCACAAATATGTAGTCAAACAACTGCACTGTCCAGGCTCCCTGCAGGCACATCCATATCTGTTCAATTACAATCTCAATCCTACGGTGGATGTCTAGTACCGACATCAAAACCATGTGATGAGACCCGCGGCCATCCTTTAAAATTGATGGGCAGATTGAACTAGGAAAATACACCCAGTCACCAACCAGAATCCATCATGTACATACTTGTGGTCCACAAATACATGCAATGCCTCAGCATCACTAAGACAGATCAGTGGCAACTGCATGACAATCAGACCTCTATTATAATGAGATTCACAGAACCTCTAAGCAAAACATCATCATTGTCTTCTTACAGCAGCCACAGTCGGCCTTGATATATTTACAACAGTGCATAAGGTACTTTGCAGCCAGATCACAAGCCAACTAAAAAACCCGTAGTCCACAAGGTACTCTCTGTATGTGGAATGTGTAGAAACTCCGGAGGAAGTTGCTTATTCTAATAACTCGGTTTAAAGATGAGAAACAAGGTTTCATTGACGTGATTAGTAGTGAACGGGAGTATCACGACTTCTTCAAGAAAAGGCACAACACTTTGATGCTCTAATAAACCTGGTATCACTCATTAGATGGTAACCATCACATTTATAACATCACTTGAATACCTTGAGCCTTAGTATTGTATAAGTAAAACAGAGTAACAACATTAACAGTCTCAATCACAAACAGGTTGGCACAGGGGAGGACAGACGGTTCTGCATGCCATGGTTTCAGGTGGTGCAGAATTGATACTGGTCACCAGCAGTCCAGGGGCACATCCTGTATAATATCTGTATCTAAAGGAGCAGACATTGAGCACCAGGTCTGTGGAAATGAGACTCTTGACGTCTAATATGTATGATGGACTGCCAGGGGGCTATGTCCCACAACAGAAAGACAGATTTGAGCAATCCTATTATATAAAAGAGATAAACATTTAAAGTTGTTGTCCATGTTTATGTTACTTCTGCGGTGCCTTACCAGTATTAGTTTACCTTTCTCTGCCTGTTGTGCCAATGCCCCAATACACAATTGTCGCTTTACAAAAAAGCACAGCCAGCTTGAGCATTAATCACCTAATCAAAACATACTTCAATTGTTTCCTCCTCGGTCTTCTTTATCTGTGCTGCATGTGTATCTCTCCTGCCCGTTCCTAGCCCAGATATTCCCTGGTGCATTTTTGATATACGGTGTAAAAACATATCACGGTTACCTTGCACACCTTCTGCTCCCTAAGGCTGTGCGCAGATATATAACGCCCCTTTTATGTATCCTGGAGTATTTGTCAAGTTTTGTACTTTGATGCACTCTTTCAAGTGTGTAGGTCTGCGCTGCAGCACTTGCTTTAGTTGATGCGCATCATTTTCTCCTCTGCTTGATATGTGGACATGAAGCATGGCACATCAACTGCACAATAGGTTCATGATACCTCTTCCTGTTTCTGGACATTGCTTTATGGGCGTTTGTTTGGACCAAATGCACACGCCATTACCACCACCAGTATAATATGTCCTATACTTACTGTGTCCATGAGTGCTGTAACCATCTGCTGCCTGCTGTCTTTGTAAATTTGTAAATTCTTGAAGTCATATCTTTCATATTTTTGATACCTTAAGTAATTGTCTGTTGAAATCTGCTGTTGCAAGTGGCATATGTCCCTATAAGGATATATAAGGATATAGGGGGTTATTCTAACTTTGGAGGAGGTGTTAATCCGTCCCAAAAGTGACGGAAAAGTGACAGATTTACCACCAGCCGTATTACGAGTCCATTATATCCTATGGAACTCGTAATACGGCTGGTGGTATATCCGTCACTTTACCGTCACTTTTGGGACGGATTAACACTCCTCCAAAGTTAGAATAACCCCCATAATGTGCTTTACTGGAATAAAAAGGGCTATGCGTGGGTGATCCACACACGTTAAAATTTGTTACGTTACTTTTTCTGGAAATGGGGCTAGTAGCACGTTATGCGCACACTAAATTAATCCTGCCCTTACTGTAGTGACAGCAACATTGCAAAGCATGTGTAGACACGATCTGGATAATCCTACAAGTGGCGCCCAGTGACTGAATCTTCACCTGGCACACAGCGGGCTCGGATCTGCCTCTTACCAGCTCTACTACTGCTGGATGCAATGATTCATTTGTAGAAATGGGGATTGGGCCTAAAGGTTTTTCTAGGAGCCAGAAGCCAGTGCTGTAGAACACCAAGGCTGCAGAATACCAAGAGTGTCTAGAGTTCACCTCATGCCTCTTTCTGACCCACCTAATACTCAATGTCTCTTTTTGTCACTCTGGTGGGTTATTTTTCAGCATTTCAGCATTGCATTCTCCCTCTGTCCCATCTTTCTATTCCTCCTTGTTTTTCTCTTTTCTCCCGTCTCTTCCTCACCCAAGGTCAAATGAGTGATGTTGCTCAAATTAAGCACAGATTGGGTGGTATTATCCTGCTTGTTGACCTGTTTGTCCATTTGCAATTAATAAGCCATTTGGGGTTAGTGTGAGATGCTTGGTGGTGAAACTGAATATGTCCTTTATAGTCGATGGAAAAGAGTCTGTTTCCTAGCCGTCTGCACCCCCATTGAAATAGCGTTTGATTGCAGACACGCATTTTCAATTGGAGCACATTGGCAGCTTTGTTGTAAGATTAATTTCTGAACGTAAGTATTTATCACCATTATTTAATCTAGAATGTTAAGATCGTGCCCTTGGACCTTGGCAACTAAATAAGTAGTTCATGTATTGGGTTTCGTACACCTTTAAACAAAGTCCCCGCTCATTCACTTTTTTAATTCCTTCGCCTCACTTTATTCATTAACAACAGGGCCTGTCATTTGGTTCGATAATAGCACTTTGGGTATCGCCAATCAAATGTAGGTACTGTGGCCAATCAAATGTAGGTACTGTGGGCAATCAAATGTAGGTACTGTGGGATGCCGTACTCTCCAGGTGTAGTTTTCTAACGTAATTTTCAGATCTTCACCTGGGATTGGAGGAATAATGAAGAGATATCACTTTTCCTCCCGTTTCATGGTGCAAAAATCAATATGTGCTATATTTATCCCCGCACAAACATCCCTGGTTTACACCAAAAAAATATGTGCAGTGCTGGCGGGGAGGCCAGTCTGGAGGGCTGAGGATTATGGTATTACTGAAATCTCGATTTGGGTTCAAACCCCTGTTTGTGCCTGAACTGGAATTACTGCAGGAGGTGGGACGAGGCATTTAGTGTCAAATAAGCCTCCTCAGTTGGGAAGATTTCGTAAAATGTTCCATTTCCAATTCTTAAGATATGTTGAGCTCTTCTCTGGCATGGTAGATATGTGAAAACAGCTGCTCCAATCGTCGGGAAAACATTATTCATTGACTGAGACATTCTCATCAAACCGAAAAGACGGGATTTTGATTCTAATATTTCTTTTCAGCTTCTCATGTACAGTTGTAACAAACCGTGTTGCTGGTTTTTGTTCTCATGCGTGTTATTTGCTCGCGCCGTTTGTAGTTCTTCCTATATACCAGGGGTCTTCAAACTGGGGGTCGGGCACCCTAAGGGGGGCCTCAAGTGATCCCAGGGGAGTCGCAACCTCTGGGCAAAAGAGGCATTCTGCTGATAATACTGTTTTTTTAAAGGAGAAAAAACATGTATCGCATTTTTAAAACGGTAACCGAAGTTAACTGCAATGTTTAAATACGTTTAGACATATTAAAACATTGTCAACTTAATAGAACAATTGTGAAAAATTCTGAGTGGGGCCATGATTTTTTTTTGTTCCCCACGTGGGGGCGCGACATTAAAAAGTTTGAAAACCACTGCTCTATACCATGAAATGTCTCAGTTTCAGAAGGTGTTGTTGAAGGGGGTGCGACCGGCGTGCAGGAAATAGAACTGAAGTGGTGAAAGCAGCAAATCAGCTACTTATGTTTTTGACAGTTGGTTCTCAAACTTGGTATTTGATAAGCCTTGGTGACTGTGGGAAACAAAGGATAGGAAAACAGAGTGCCAATTTGAAATCCCCTGGAGAAACCATCTGGGCTGCAGTGGAAACCTTAAGAACTGACAGGCAGCGAATCAAAACAACCTTTTTGGTGTCAGATGCGAAGTTCACATTGGATTACTCCAAACAGTGCCTTAAAGAAAGGAATTTCTAAAACAACAACAAATAACTCGGTTTGTTATTTTCTACTTTTATTAACAGGTGCAGAAAAAAACTGGTAACTACAGGCCACTCAGGCAAGATCGTCTTTTTGAAAGACCAAAAAATCTGATAAGAAGGACGGGAATGCTATCCCGCGAGTAAGAATTGAAGTGTGTGGAGCTCCGTGGTCTCGACTGGGTGGAAATGCAGGGAGAAACATGTAACAAATTCAGATGGGATGAAAGACTTGGCAGGAGAGCTGGGATCACCATCCCCACAAGCCTAGAAAGAACCCTATACGGTGGACTTTTCCATTCATTCAATATCGCCACGAAGAACAGGCGTCTTTTATTTTTCGATGCACACTCCATTTTATGCACCTACTTCATGCTACACTTAACCCACTTCAGTATATGGGTAATTTATATTTCACTTTACTGGCTGTCCCACAGCGTGCACAGACACATTTCCCAAGAGCCTGAGTATTGATTACTAAGTCAAGGCTTCTCAGCCTCAAAGTGACAAGATGGTAGAGGTAGCAATTTGAAGGAAAACCATAGATAAGTGGCTATTGGGCTTCACCAACAATTGATCGGGAGACCCCTTCACGCCATCAGTCGACTTCAAAAGGGAGACAAAAGTCAACATTCTGTTACAGGAGCACTGCTTCAGAGAGCGCAAATGTAGTTTACACAAGTGCCTAAATAAATATATTAGAATAGTCATCTTTGAGCTACACAATGAGGTTCCTACAACTAAACTGAATAAAATATACTACTCAGTTATACACAAGACATTTTAGAACTATTAATCTATTACATTATTTCATTCAATTTTTTATTGCTAGTAAAAAACCAAAATCTCGCAATGTACTATCACAGGTATGTCGAATAAGTTACATGTATCCCACTACTGAAGCATATATTCTATAAACTCTGCTTCTCCCCGTCCACTGAATCTAAGGGAGAAAACACCACTCTTGTTCTTTGAAGCAAATATTCTGTACTGTGGTAGTTTATTCAGAAGGGACACAAGGCCTTTCTACATTGCCATTGGGTCTCATGTCCTGCCACCAGAAGAAAATGGAAAGGATGGGCACCCTTGCATACTTGCAACAAGGTGGACCTCACTAGAGTATCAAGCTTGAACATTTCTCAGCCACTTCATACTCTTACATCTTACTGCACCTGACCCAGGTACTCATTACAGAGTTAATGAGATGAGGGTGCTAGGCCTGAGAAATTGTCAGCCACCATGAATGTTATATTCAGGTGGGACCTACGGTTTCCAGAACCTGATTGGGTATTCGGACGGAGTAATTTTCAGTTGACTCTACATTTAACATTTTGATGGCTTGACTGAAGCATTCACTTCTCCCTAAATTAAAATGGGGCACCAGATGTAAATCATTTTCACCCTCCTTTGCATCTTTCACGTGGGCTGACCTGAGTAGGGCACTATATATTTCTCAGTGAGCTTAGCTGAAGTGCTTTGCTTGAGTAATTCTCAACTGTCTATGCTTCTTACAACTGGAAGGACTTGAGTAGTGTTCATGAAACCCGAGAAACTCTTGGATGCCTCATGATCTCACATATTGGACAATGTTTGCATGGACAACTTGATTGAGTTAGTGGAGGCCTGAGCGATCCAGAGGTTCCATGGCATTTTACATCTTCTTGAACCTGACAGTATTTAGGACCTAATCATTTTCTAGTTGCAAGCATCTTACACTGGGTGGACCAAATAGGGTATTAATTCTTTATTGAGAATGTGGGGTTACTTATGCCAGACCACTCAATCAATTACAAGAGTAGCCAATCTGTCTCAAAAGTGACCAAGTGTTGGTGTAAAACTGGGCTGTATGTGATTTCATAGAAAAATGATTTCTTGAAATACCATTATTGAGAAACCATTTTATCTAAACTGTGTAGTGTTAATTTTCAGAATCAATGGAACTGATCTTTTCATAGAAACCAATTCACAGAATGTCTTTTCGGTTAAAATTGGCTTCTGAAAATGATTTTTTAAGTGTAAATGCAATGGTTGCAGGTCTTATTTTCTGAAACATTTTTGTCGGAGATATGTATTTCAGTGCTTTACTTCAGGGGACATTATTTTGTATTTATAGCTTTTACATTGTCAAACAATTACTATGGATGCTTTTAATTTACTGACCCATCACCACCATAAACACCATACATCCCTGACCCATCCAATCCCTAAACAACATCAATCCCCACCACACCAAAACTACACCCATCCCTGAAAGCCTTTTCTACCCAAAAGACCTACCATCCCTGAACCATAAAATCACTCACTACTGCTAACTCCACCAATTAGTGAATCCTAAAAACTTCTTTCTGCACCTAAACCCTACCCATTTTATACCCCTTAAGCACCTCAGCACACCCAACTCCACCCTTCCCTGAACTCTAAAAAACCTACACTGCCCTTAAACACAAGCCATCCATGACCCATACGAGCTCATCATCACCTTAAACTACTCCTCCCTGAACCCTAAATTCCCCTTTCTATATCTAAACTCCACCGATACCTGAACCCTTAAGACCCTTCACCACCCTAAATATCACTCCATTCTGATTCCTAAAAACTTTCCACCACCCCAGCTGCTACCCATAATTAAACCTCAAAACCTCACCAGCCGTAAACCCCACCTATCCATGAACCCTAAAATCCCCAACATCCTTACACTCCACCCATCCCTGAAAACTAAAAACACCTCATGCACCTAAACACCACTCATCCCTGAACCCTAAAAATCCACCATTCCCTGTAGACTCCATCCATCTCTCACCCTAAAACCCCCTATCTATACCCAAACTCCAATTATTCCTGATCCCTAAAAACTCCTCATCACCCTAAACATTATCCCTCCCTGAATCCAAAATCCCCACAGTAGTCCTAAACTTCACCCAAATTTATTGTAGTTTTGGATTTTTCCTTAAATGATCTTTTCTTAAAAATGTTTCCTTTAATTTTCGCCCCTTTTGTATTTCCTTAAAATTGGTTTTCCTTGATTTGTTTTCCTCCAATGTGGTTTCTCCATTTTTGTTTTTCCATTAATTGACAAACATCAGAACCTGCCCAGTTACAAGTGCAAAACTACTGTCACAATTGTAATGTAGGTAATCTAGAGCCTAGTCCCACATAGCTGCATGAAGAAACTAAATACATACTAAGAATATAACATTATAGTGTCTGGACAGTACAGTAAGGGCCAAGATTGAATCGTATACAAATAGGTCTGACTGAAAAGGACTATTGGAGCACAATAGGAGTGCTGCACTGGCAACTAACAGAGCTGCCTGAATCGTACCAAAATCACCGATTCAGCAGCACTCAAGAGCACTGCCTAAAACATACCCCTCGACATCTATGTCTGATCAGTATTATATCAGCATTTTTGAGAACTGTACGAAAAAAAATTCTGATGTGTACCAAACCATCATTAACTGAAGTCTAGTATTACAGCAGTATTAGAACTACTGTAGAAGAAGAGAATGCCTGTACATTACTAAAGCAGCAGTATTAAAGAAGCCGAGTCGAAAACGTACTAAAATTACACCCAATGAGCAGTGCTAAAACTACACTGTGAGTGATACTAAAACAGCACTACATGAACAGTAGCATAACTGCTTCGTCTCTACAGCACTATAGTAAGACCATGTGAACAACATAAAAACAGCACTGCATCATCCTTTTCTGATCTGTACTACAAAGGCCTTCTTTGAACAGAACTAAAACATCACCGTTTCAGCAGAACTATAACAGCACTGCTTGAAAATCACTGAAGCAGTTAATGTCGAAAGGGTAATAAAACAGCACTGATTGGAAAATATTAAAGCAAAACTTTCTGAATAGCACCAAAACAGCACCACATGAGGAGTATACCTGCATTTTCTGAACTGCAGTGCAGTAGCAACATCTGAACAGCACCGCCTGAATTGTACTACCACATCATTTTCTGATCTGTACTAAAATGGCATTGTCTCTATCTTGGGATTATTACAGCACTATTATAAATTCACTAAAGCAAGCACTGTCTGAATTGTATTACACCAGAACTCTCTGAACATTACTAAAACCGCACTTGTCAAACTACTAAAATAGTAGAGTTTGAACAGTGTTAAACAGCACTTTTCTGAACAGTAACGTAGCAGCGGTGTCCAAAATGCACTAAAAGAGCAGTCCAACTAGCACTTGAAAATATTTTACCATTTAGCTTTTCATAAACCCGAAGCAAATGGGGTCTCTAGTTGGCAGTTTATACCCTGTCCAAGAAGGGACCGCCACTCTAGTCAGGGTAAGAGGGTCACACTCCTAGGATAACCCTTGCTCACCCCCTTGTTATCTTGAGCAGCCAGGTTTATCTCAGAGGCTGTGTTCAGTATTTGTACCCACACACACTAACTCAGTGAAAACACAATAAATGGTAACAAGACCAAAACGACAAAAATCCAACATACACAAGCAGATATATGAATTTTTAAAGGTTAAATCTCAATAAATCGTTTGAAAACACAATAGCTCCAACTGAAGCTATCACGGCATTGTGATGGAGTCGATCCCAACAGTCCGACGCCGCTCGCAAGGGAGTGTGGCGCCAGTCACTGAGTCGCACCCCCCCCAGGTACAGTACCTCAGAAACCAGGCAGAGTCAAAGACATGGCATGGAGTCAGGGAGGTGAGACGTCACTGGAGACGGTACGTCATCGGTTCTCTACCGCTACGCAGGAGGTGAGTTGTCGGTTCCTTACTGCTATGCAGGGGAGGTGAGGCGTCAGTTCTTGCAGAGGCAGCAGAGGTGAAGAGGTGTTGGCGGCAAGGCGGCCGCCGTTCCTTATGATCTGGCGGGGTCAATGAGTCCAGCGGGTCAAGACGTGATGAGGTGACTTTGCAGTGTCACGGTCACACCATGAGGCCACAGGTGCCACTTTGGAGTTGGGTGTCACGGACGTCAGTGACACAGTACTGCTTGAGTACTTGGGACTCACAATGGGACTCACAATGTTGCAGGACTTCGGAGGCGCTGCACCAACGTCGGGCCTGCAGTGTGGATCGGGGTCATCACACTTCAGCAGGGACCACAGCTTCGGGTGCAGTGTGCGGCGTGACGTTGGGCATCAAAACCGATTCTGGAGTTGTCCGGAGTCAGTGTGCTGGGTTCTTCTTGTTTTTCTGCCAGACTTCACTCCCAAAAGCCAGGGAACTGGAGTGGGCACCTCTTGGCAAGCAGGGTCCTCAGCAAGAGAACCCAGGGGCAAGCAGGTGAAGCCTTTGATGTCACCAAGACTTCTTAACAGGAGGCCAGCTCAGTCCAAGCCCTTGGAGAAGCTTCACAAGCAGGGTACACAGCAAAGTCCAGTCTTTGTCTTCTCCAAAGCAGACGCAGCAACTGCAGGCCAGCGCAGCAAAGCACACATAGCAAAGGGGCAGTACTTCTCCTCACAGCTCTTCAGCTCTTCTCTTTGGCAGAGTCTCCTCTTGATCCAGCACTGTTCTAAAAGTCTGGGGTTTGGGTCCAATACTTATACTAATTTCTGCCTTTGAAGTAGGCAAACTTCAAAGGAAAGTATTTGTAGTGCACAAGACCCTGCCTTTCCTACACTCTAGGGGGTTGGAGACTTTATTGTGTAAGGACAGGCACAACTCTCTTCAGGTGCAAGTCTCAGCTCCTCCCACCAGTCTAGTCCATAAAGACCCATCTGGATATTCAGGACACATCTCAGCTCCCTTTGTGTTACTGTCTAGAGTGAATTCACAAACAGCCCAACTGTCATCCTGATCCAGATGTGTATCCCAGCAGAGAGGCAAAGGCACAGAATGGTGAAGCAAGAATATGCCCACTTTCTAAAAGTGGCATTTTCAAACTTACAATCTAAAAACAAACTTCACCAAACTATATATTATTAAATTGTAAGTTCAGAGACCCCAAACCCAACATCTCTATCTGCCCCCAATTGGAAATTGCACTCAAAAGATATTTCAAGTCAATCCCCATTTTAACCTACGGGAGGGATAGCCTTGCAATAGTGAAAACCAAATTTGGCAGTACTTCATTATTCAGGACATGTAAAACACACTAGCACATGTTCTACATTTTAAATACACATCCCTCTGCCCATGGGGCTACCTTGGGCCTACCTTAAGGGTGCCTTTCATGTACTAAAAGGGAATGTTTAGGCCTGGCAAGTGGGTGCACTTGCGAGGTCGACATGGCAGTTCAAAACTGAACACACAGACATTGCAATGACATGTCTGAGGCATGTTTACAGGGCTACTCGTGTGGGTGGCACAATCAGCGGTGTAGGCACACTAGTAGCATTTGAGTTCCAGGCCCTGGGCACACATGGTGCACTATACTAGGGACTTACTAGTAAATCAAACATGCCAATCATGGATACCCAATCATAAGCAGGGGTGGGCAGTGAGCTCCAGGAGTTAACAGAGTTTTTCACATTCCATGCTCTACCTCTGGCAGCGGAGCGGAGCTCATCAGTGTATGGCCCGGGGTAACTGAGCTGAACTTTACATTCGGCCCAAAATGAAGACATTTGCCCTTGGACAGGCAAGGAGACCCCTACCCGAAGCTTTGCTTTCTGCTTGTCGTCATGGAGATGGTGGTGCAGGCTGCTGCTGAGTGGGGGGAGCTGCTCTAGCTCCTCCCTCTTTTCACTGTCCTCAGCAGCCCCGGAGCAGGGGACAGATGGAGGCAGAGAGCCAGGCTGCTGGCAACAGGAACTCTGGACCCACAGAGCATTCAGACCCTAGTTTAGCTTTCTCTTCTCTGTGCACATAAGGCCGGCTCTGGGCCTGGTCATTATTTGCAGATGAGTGGGGTGTGTGCTTAGAAAAAAGAAAACTTGCAGTCAGAGCTCCACAGAAAAGAATCTGTCTCCCCAGAGTCCCTGAACTTACTCAGAGAGTCTGGGGAGAAAGGTTCTTTTCCGTGGAGCTATGACTGAAATATATATTTTTCCAAGCACAGACCACCCCGCCACATATGCAATACTGTCCAGGTCCAGAGCCCCTGCCCCCTGTGCCTCTCGTCTATTGGCATGGGACTGGGAGCATTGAGCCTGAACATTGTTTGCATATGTGACAGGGTGGGGAGATGGGGTCTGTGCTTGGTAAAAAGAAAATGCCGTCAGAGCTCCAAGTAAAGTACCTATCTCCCCAGAGTCCCTGAGAAAGGAAGTGGTGTTAGGAGGTATGATGCTGAGGCTAGCAGGGAGGGCTGGAGACTGGCTAAGTGCCAGCTGCTACTGCTGGGTGCTAAGCAACCGAGAACGGGTACATTCTAGCCACGTGCCAGTAGAGCAGGCGGCACTTTGCAGCATGTGGAACTCCACGGAATTTCACTGAGGTTTTAGCTAACTTTCGGAATTCAATAGAGTTGAACTCCATGAGCGCCACCCACCCCTAATCATAATCACAATTTACACAGGAAGCACTTGCACTTTAGCATTGATCAGCAGTGGTAAAGGGCTCAGAGTCCCAAAACCAGCAAAAATAAAATCCAGCACACAGTAAATAATACAGGACGCAGAGGCAAAAAGACAGGAGAAACCACGCCAAGGATGCCAGCTCTAACAAAACCCATTTGGAAAAGTTCCCAATTCTGTTTATTAGGCTTTCAGGGCATCAAATGGCAGATCAGCGAGGTAGATTCTTGGGCAAAATAATAGAATTCTAGGTTGCTTCCAACCTTAGTTTATACACTGTGGATGCTATTGACGTTTTTTGACAACTTAATTTTATTTGGCAGTTTATCTATTATGACCCTTTTTTTATCAAATACTCATGATTACTTTCCCCTCACTATCTCGAGGATATGGTGGATCTTAGAAAAGGTATACATTTTAGACGTTTTGAGTTGCCACAGCAAAGATGTTCATACGTTTTCTGCTCTTGGCTTTAATGCCCTAAACCTGTGGCACCAGCAGACAGTGTGATAAAGTTAATAGAACATGAAGTGGTGACATTAGTGTGCCATGTTCACACCCTTCCTATCTACTGCTTAAACTGCATTACTCCCAATACGGATGGAAGCGTTATAGCATTCCAACCCCCTATGCACTCCTGCAGGATTCTTGTGGGATGAAAAACATTTATAGCCTGTATAGCACTTTTTGGGCTGAGGCCAGTCCTTTATCAAACCCCACTAAGTACACACTTCCCACAAAAAAACCTTTTTTGTGGCGATCCTAGCTTAGTCCGTGACCAAACTCTACTATTTACAGTTTGACTTGTACAGTGTTTTATTTTTGCAAAGAGCACAGTCCCTCCCCAAACCCTACCATCCAAAGAGTTTGCACTGCACAAGTTTTTGTTGGGAAAGGGACTAGTTACTCAACAAACCCTACAGTGCCAAAACACCGCTCAGTACAGCGGTTTTCACAGAGTGGACAGTCCCTGACCAAACCCTACTACACACAGTGTTCCGCCTATACAGTCTGGATGGAGAGGATAGTCCATCAGCAAATTCTACTGCGCACAAACTTTGTCCTGTACATCTTTCTTTGTGGAGAGCCCCATACCTCACCAAAGCCTACTATGCACAGAGTTTGCCCTCCACAATGGCCATGGTGAAGAGGCTAGCGACTCAGAAACCCAACTATGCATAAACTTTTCCCTGTACAGTGGTCTTGGTGGAGAGCCCAGTCCTTCACCAAACCCTACTATGCACAAACGTGGCCTGTACAGTGGTTTTTGCTGAGCGCCTAATCCCTCCCTCAGCCCTACTACACACAAACTTCACCCTGTACAGCATTCTTCATGGAGATCCCAGTTTCTCACAAAACCCTATCACACACAGACTTTAACATCTACAGTGGTCTTGGTGGATGTTTCAGTCCCTGACCAAACACTACTATGCACAGAGTTTGCCCTTTATAGCAGTTTTAACAGACAGCTCATTCCCTCACCACACACTACTATGCACAGAGTTCATTCTGTATATCTGTCTTGGTGGAGAGCCCAGTGCTTCATCAAACCATATTCTGCAAAAACTTTGCCCTGCACAGTGGTATTCACGGAGAGTCGAGCCCCTCACCTATCCCTGCTAGGCAAAGACTTCGCCCTGTACAACAGTCTTGGTGGAAAAGCCAGTAACTCAACAAATGCTGCAATGCACAAACTTCCACCCTGTACAGCGGTTTTCATGGCCAGGCCAATCCCTCACCAAATCCTACTATCCACAAACTTCAACCTATAAAGTGTTTGTTGCAGAAAGCCCAGTCTCTCATCAAGTCCTACTATGCACAATCTTCACCCTGCACTGCAGTCTTCACGAAGACTCCAGTCCTTCATCAAACCCTACTACACATAGACTTTGCCCTGCACGGTGGTCTTGGAGCCCAGTCTCTGACCAATCCCTACTATCCATTTAGATTGCCCTGTACAGTGGCATTTCCTGGGGAGCTCAGTCCCTCACCAAACCCTACTACCTTTTGCTCTGTACACACAATCTCCCACACACTCATGCACACAGAGGCACACATACGCTCACACTCACATTCTCATACATACACATACAGACATACTTTCACGCTTATAGAAACACATATACTCACATAAATGCCGTCACTTTCTCATACAGACATGCAGACACTCTCTCCCACCCATACACACAGACATATTCTCACATACAAATACACAGACTGTCAGACAGATATATGTACGCTCACAATCACACTCTAACCTAGCTGGACTATATTATCACATACACAAGTAAACTTACAAATATGACATTACATTTGTCTTTTTTTCACCTGTTTAGGTGGCCCTGAAAATAGCCTTTTTTGTGTTTGCGTAGAACAGTCTTTAATTTTATTTTTTGTATTTTTTTCCTTTATTTAAAAACTGGGTTCTGAACCACCCCAAAAAATCAATAAGTTAATTTCCACTGGAGCCCTGGAAAATTAGTGCCTCAAATGGCACTTAAGCTTCCTTGGAACACATTTGCAAATTCCAGTGCGTTGGTCACCAGCAAATAGCACCTGGGAGCACTTGCTGCAAATTGTCTTCATAAGCAAACTAAATATTATCCTCTGGAGGGAGGACACTTGGCAGAGCAGTGACTTTTGCAGCAGAGGAAGCAGATGGCTGCTCATCTTGTTGCTGCTTTTGCTGCTGTTGCATCTCAGCACACGCAATGTGCACAGGTGCATTGCGTGCATATACCGCTTGCCAATTGCCACAAAGGAGTATTCATTTTCACTCCCACATGAGTTTTTTCTTTATTACAGGTATTGCACGTAACATACTAGATGGAGATTTTTTTTGGTTCCTTCTGGAATGGAAAACAATTGCCAGATGAGTGACTCCATCATTGGTGGCCTTGGTTGCTGTTTCTCCTCCTTCATCAAATTATGGTTACCCCTGATACTATAAAAACGCCTTTTTGAAAAAAGCACAAGATCTCAACAAGGTATGATGTGCACCAAGTATGAACCTCAAACAAGAGTAAATATGTGGCTGTGCCCTGTAAATGGTACCAGACATTGATTTTAAAGAATCAGTAGACTTTTTGATGTGACATCATTCCTGCCGATGTCTTACGTGTATCTCACAAGGGTCATGAGGGACCGCGAAATATAACCAAGACACCTATACCTTTATCTAATTAATCAAAACGCTTCATTATTTGACTTTTTTTTGTAAAACATCGGCACTCAAATTTGGTTTGGAATATAGTCACATTCATTATTAACGACAGATTAATCATGATCTTGTTTGCAGATGAGATACACTTAAAAACTGACAGACATCAATAGTAGGAAGAGTACCTCCCTCCAGGTCATTACACCTGCTGTTTTCAGTCTTGGACTTTCGTGTGGAAGCCTACTGCATTCCTGGTGCTCTAGTCTTGTTTTGCTTCCATTAAATTTATTAGGCTAACCCACCTGAAATCAATGATTTTAAGGTGGAAATTTATGGACTGGAAATAGTGTGCACAACTGACCTGGAGTGAGGTGACAAAGTCAACAAGACAAACAGACAGCTGCTGATAGATGAGTTGTTATTGGTAGCAGAATGGTTATCCAAAATTGATTGCAGTGGATCACAAAAGAAACATTGATAGGCATTTTTTTCCCTGACAGATAGGTGGACTCGGGGTTGAGGGATGATCAGGTGCCTGGATGAAAAATGCTGGATGGAGACAGACAGACATCCACATTTACTGGTTATAACCTATCTCTCTTCTACACGCTGTTCTTGCTAACTGATGTTACGTATCCTCTATTATAGCCCCTACCTATTTCTTAACAAAACTGTATAAGAGCACTCACTGCCTCCTTTGTACTAAACATACCTTTGTAGGTTGATTAAGCATTTTTTCCCAGTACATGAAGTACTCTGGCAGTTTTGCTGTAGGCAAAGATGTGGTGCACAAAAAACTAAACAAATAACAAAATATACAAAGCAATAATTCCCTGGGAAAATAAATGGTAATATTTTACAAACAGCACTTTGCCGACAGGTCAGTGTGTGTATTTAGTTCTACAACCATTTGTCCATAAATGTGGGGCAGTTGCTCAGCAGACATAAGCTCTACCTGGTGTGTTCAAGTTTCAGGGAAGGCAGCACAAACCTTTGTAAACGTCACCCATGATATTTGAACAAGTATTGGAAAAGCCAATAGACCTGGCCTTGTTAAGTGCACAATTATTTTATGCATCCTTTTTTGATTTGCAAACACATGCATCATGCAAAATTGCAAAATACACGTTTGGCAAACAGAAATATGTAAGTAAAGGAGTGGCCCTACAGCCCAGGCACAGCAGGCCTGGTACTGAAGTGCATTCCTTTTCAGGCAGCTGTGCACATGTGATCAGGCAAAATGACATCACTCACAGTACAAGACAGTAATAAAGTGGCCTGACTGACTGCCCCATGCTCTTTCCTGCAATGAATGGAAGCAAAAAGTGAATGATACTTGGACAGTTCAATGGATGAGCAGGGCTGAATAAAAAGCTCTTTTATCATTTTGCATGAGTGCATTTTTATCATGCTTTTTTTTTGGAATACATGAGCTGTCTCTATGCCACACCTGAAGAAAACTTAAAGACAGGGGCCAAACGGAGCCTACTTCAAGCAACACAAAAAGTTGGGATTGCCAAATGCAAAGGGGATACCCATAGGAAATAGAACAAATAAAAGGCATTACAAACTTTTAATATTCACCAAGAAAAACATGCATTGATTCCATCTCATAACTCTTTATTCCACTACCACAATTTTCTGCCTCTGTCTCACCCTTTCAGCAGTACTCTTGCTATCTTGATTTGACACAGTGTTTTTATCTTCTCTTCCTCCTTCCTTCTCTCTTTTCTGCCTTTCACTCTCTTTCTCTGAGCTAAAGGCTGATGATGGGAAAAATCCCTATCGTGATAAATGGGTCCTGGTGCCGAACACCTACAACCACTGGCACAACTTAAGCACCGTGTGTCACACTGAATAACACGGAACACATAAGTTCATGTTGTACATACAAAACCAAGCCCAAAACAAGCAGAGCTAACTTGTTAGAATCATGCACATGGGATGTATTTATTGCAAAACCTTCAAGTATGAAACCGTGAAAGCGACTCAAATAGAACTTACCACACGCAAAATTTAACGAAATGTTGAGTCATTATTTTGAAATTTATAACAATGAATATTTTTAAATATGTCATTTATGAAGCATGCTTTTTATTACAGTGCATTTAAGTAGTTTTTAAAATGCAAGCTGAAGAACACCGAAGATCGACCTTCTGTTATATAACTTGTTGTGATCCAAGATCACATGTGATTTTTGTACAACTTGGATGAATCATGTTCATTCCTCTCTGTTTACAAGTAGACTAATGATCAGCCCGGATGCTTGGCAACTGAAAGCAAAAAGTGGAGAGCTACTGTCGGAGCCAGCATCACAAGGCTGAAGGACGTATGCCTGCCTCTTAGGGAGGGTGTCTTTTAGGAAAACAGACTAGAGATTATACTGAGTGAGGACATGGATTGCAGTTGCCCTTGTAAAACCGACCGACTCTCTTCTACTGTACTTTTTAAAAGTGCATATTGAAAGGAAAGAAATTGGCCTGTCAAAGAATATACGATACCGTCAATGTAAGTTGCGGGTCTAACATACAAAACAGAATGATTATCTGTCACCTAGTGAGGGGTAGTGTTTGGATTTTTATGGCTCATACTGTGCTCACAAATATTAAACAGTGGCTAAAAGCTGATTGCTTTGATTCATAATGAAATTGATGAATGTGCAACCAAGGCCTACATCATCTTGTGGGGGCAGATTTATGGGTTTCAGAAATTCAGAAAAGTTTCAAAAACCTGGACAGAGGTGGGTTTCTGGATGTACTCAGAGATGTGGATTTCTGAATGTGCTCATGGAAAATATTTTCTGAATTTCATTTATGTATATGCAATAATAGATGTTAATATTTGCTCATGTGATACTTGGGGTTGCATTCATTTTATTTTAATATTCCTTGCCCGTGGGAAAGAATATCCCAAGTAATGAATGAAAGCAGACTTGCATAGCTGTGAAAAACTAAATCCTGTTTGTATCATGCACATATATTCCTATGTATTAAAGTAGTAACGTTTACACATATAGCCAAGAAAAAATGGATGTCATTTTACAGTGGTTCAGAACTTCAAATACTTTTAAATATGGCTGCTAATTTCCACACTTCAAGTAAGACTGTGAGCCATGTAACTCTAGATTGTGCATTTGCACATTTCAAATAAGCGGAAGCTTGCTTTGAAACCTAGCAAGGGATAGAGGGATTTTAGGAGAATAGCAAGACTAGATTGTGTTTATGAATGATACCTTCCCTTCAAGACGTTATGCATGTCTTCAGAGAGAATATCCTGCCACCTGCATATTAGATATGTTTTTGCCTAAAGTAACAAGTTTCTGTCGCATAGTTACACCCCATTGACTTGAATTGAGAACAATCATATATATATATATATATAGATATATATCTATATATCTATATATATATATATATATATGTATATATATATATATATATATAGTTATTCCAGAAGCATCCTTTAACAAAAATGGCACAAGGCACCCTTACGTTCCGGCGATGGTGCATGCCCCCTCGGCTGGACAAATGCCATAAATTTTCAAATGCTGATCCTTCACTCTGATAAAGCAAAGAGGGATGTGTTCACAGTGGTTTCACTCATGCAATAATTTATTGGATTGCTTCTCAGGCGATATAACAACCCAACGCATTTTGGTCTTACAACCTTGATCACGGGAGGTGTTGCTCACAACACAAGCTTCTCTTTATGTGTGAGTAGTCTTTTTTCCTTTTCCATTTCTCAAACACCTCTATTTAATCCCTTGAGCCCTTGAACTCACCCTGTAAAAATATACAAATGCTATTACACCCTGTGGCGATCCCCAATCTGATAAAGAAATGTGCGATCCAAAGTGCCACACTACGACTTATTTTGAAAAAAACAAAAATTCCAGCTCAACTAATTGCATTTACAAATTACAATGCATCGGTCAAATCTATCAAATTTTCCCTGATCCTTAGAATGCATTATGGGCTCTGTAGTTTTTGTGCATTTAATGCTGTTGCTTTATAATCTGTCCTGTTTGTAGTCAGAATTACTTAAGCACCCTGCAATGTTTATACTAGCTGCTCCCTTTGAGGCTTGGCAATATACATGGCTATCTGAATTGCCGTTTGTGTAAAACTACTTACATAGACACTACTGTACTCCATCCCTGCTCCCCCTGTGTGCCAATTATCCATTATAACCATGTTCCATCGCTTCACTGATCTTGGTGTCACCTATTCATTTATCTATGACATTCAAAACGGTGCATTCCTATCACGATTGATCCGGATGGTAAGTCTATACTTGCACACTGCTGGTGCTATTATCGATTCTTAATACCTCCCTGAGTTGTAGGTCATGTCAATAGCTCATTCCATCTTTCATGGCCCTACTGAATTCCACATCAACACATTATTCCACTACTCCTATTGTCATTACCTCAAATGATGTTGAGCAGCACATAGCTGCCTCTAATGCCTAATGTTGTTGCATCCTATGTGTATTTGTGAGAAATGGATTGCTTTCAGCAATAGGACCACTTCATCACAATCAAAGCAGTAATTGGGACCCTGAGGGGTTGTTGGGTGGTGACTGAAACGCAGCCCACACTTCTCAGAGACATTGGTTGGTCAAATCATAAAAGGAAAAATTGTTGTATATATGTTTGAATTAGGGTGCTACAACATTGGTCATTAGTCACAACTATTCAATCGGATGTGGACAGACTATTATCAGTCAGTTAATACATGTCTTCTATTTATATCAATTTCATCCCATGTTGTTTACTTCATATATATTTCATCAATGTTCTAACCTCCTATACTGAATAGAATGACCAGCATATGTTAACCAATAAGAGTATATAATACAAGTTTGGGACAACTGCAATAAAACTGAAGTTCTAAAAAGTCTGTTCACATCTGATTTGATTATATTGGCCAAGTGGGAAATATTTCGTGATAATAAGTATTTGCTTCTTCATGTGAGTCTGCCATCTTGCTCTCCCATCTACACCACACAAGAAAAACCCACCTCCTACTTCCAGGTGGCACTAAAATACCTTATTGTATCCTTTGTATACTTTAACCTATGAGACAACATTAGGGCATCTTGGAAACTGGTTCATTAAGTCATTGGCCTTCAGCTCTCTTCGCTGATCCCTCCAAGTAGTATCATTTGCCTTCAGTTCAGGGATATTTACACCCTTACTATGATAGAACTTTCCCCTCTAGTACCACACTTTTGTGGCATTCACCACAATTAGCATTCTCAGATCCCTAATAGTTTCCTTTGTCTTCACTTCAGAGACTTTTGCGCCATCCTATGATTCAACTGCCCCTTAAGCTACCATGCTTTTCTGGCATCCTCCACAGTGAACGTCCTGAGATCTCCCTTGCTGTCCTCTGTCTGCAGTTCATGGATCTTGGCATCCATCCTTCGATCAAACTCTACCTTCCATTGCCACACATTTGTGTCACCGCAGTCAGTGTCCTAAGATCTGCCTCTTCCATTCCTGCAGCCATTGTCCCTTCCAACCTACCAGAATCCCGCTCCCCCAGAGACTTCCCACTGTCCAAAAATCTTCCACCCAATTGTATAGTCCTCTCCCACTTCCAGCCTTGGCATATTCCACTGTGTACATCCCCTCTAGCCTAACTTGTCATACTTTCTGGCTCAAGTTCATTATTGCGTCATAATTGCGACTGTGGTCTTTCCCATAATGACGTCAACATTTCATTTAGTCATGAGCAGTCAATATAATTGCCACCTCCTTCCATTGTCAGATTTACAGGAGCGGCTAATCCCTACTCCCTTGCCTCAAACTCTTCTTTGCAACTGATGCTGTGCGGCCGTTTCCCAGCAGCTCAGATACAGCGAGCTCCCTCTGCTGCCTATTACTGAGTGACACAGCCTCCTATGTTTCATATCATGCCAGTCATCAAGGTGAGTCAAGGGCGCCATTGTTTTGCTGCAGTGCACCACTTACCGTGCCAGCCCGAGGAGCACTGCTGGGGAGAGCAATGCTTCGGTTACTAGGTCTGCCGATCTATATTTAGTTTCTCACTGTATTCTAAAGCAATAAAGCCTTCTCTTATTCAGCACGACTCCGTGGGTTATTTCTATACACCTACTCTGCGAAAAACAGCTTTCAGGGTCTGTAGTCATGTTTACAAATATTTTGTATATTATTTTGCCGTATGTTAACTACAGTACCCTTAGGGTTCAGTCTGAACAGAGTGAACACACTGTTCTGAGGACGAAACGCTGCACTGTGTGAGGGGAGAGGATTATGTATTGCTGTTTTGTGTTGTTGGCTGCTAACCACAAACAGTTTCAATTGCACACACTGGCGCAAATTCAAAAACGTTTGGTACCAAAGCTGTAAACCGCACCAGACAAAGACAGATACATGTCTATGTGATTCAGGTGTAAAAGTTCGCACGGCGTAATTTATTTATTAGGGCGTTTCATAACGCACTGCCTATCACCTTTCAGTCACTTTACAGCACATGACATAGGAAAGGAGAGCTTGTGGTTGTGAGCGGAGCCTGGAGTCCAGCCAGGCTGCACAAGTGCCCCCCTCTTCCAAGGTGAATTCTGTTAAATGCCAATCTGCAAAGCTTCATTTTCAAAACTTTTCCGAACTGTATGTGATAGGGTTCAGCTCTCAAATGTGGGAGACTGGCATACTGTATACTTTTATATGATCGTTGGCAATTAAGATGGGTGGACTTTTAATGGGTGGGGTCAAGAATGAGGGTAGCAAGGTACCAGTTTCTGTAAGTACACAGGGCACTTGCACAAGCAGTCTTTATCAGCAGTACATAACACCTTAAATGTAGTGCTGGAATTTATAGGCAGCCAGTAGAGGGCTGTGAGGGTCATCTGATGTGATCTCTTTTACGAAAGTTAATGCAGATTCTAGCTGCCTGGTCCCGAATCCATTGGAGAATGCTAATACATTTATTTCTGAGACCAGAGTAGTTGCAGTAGTTGAAGCATGCCAGGAAGGATGCTCCCGTCAGCTTGATTCTGTGGTCATTATATAAGAAAGGGAGAATTGTTCTCAAAGGTGTCAGCGCTGCATTTTGATGCCATTTTCCCTTTTCATTAAAGTAATGGGCAATGGAAATTAGCATCAAAGAGAAACCTTGGGTTCCTTTTATTTGAGAGGCAGAAGGCAGTTACCAAGTCTTGAGGTCAGGCAAAGGACAGTGGGTCAGACACAATATCTCTGAGCATTAGAATTTTGGTTCTGGTGACATTCATGGACAAGGAGCTTTCCTTCATAAAATGGAACATGAGGTTCAAGCACCAAGGAGGGTTGTTTGTATTCTCCAGTCTATTTTCCAGGTGGAAGTGGGTTTGTGTGTCATCAGTGTACATTTGGAAGATTACTCTGCATACTTTAGGGAACTGTGCCATGGAATGTGTGCAGATACTGAAAAGTAGGCACTAAAGAATGCCGCAAGATACTGAGCATGAAGATTATCGAATTGATCCGATCTCATCCTTTTGCTGCAGCTAGTGACAAATGACTGGACACAAAGTAGAGCATTGCCAGCTATGCTGTCCTATGTGAAAGCATGTATATGTAACATAGTTGCAGAGAATTATAACGTATTCCCATTTTTGCAACTTCTTGTGACCAATGACACAATATGTAGATTGCATATCTCTGGGTTGGATAGGCCTGTTTGTGTATCAGTGTTGCCAGTCACAAAAAGCAACCCACTAACATATGAGATGGCTTGTGAGTCAGTGGATAGGCAAATGGGCTGCCATTGTAATATTCTCCTTTATCTTTGTAAATAGGTATCTACATTTTCACAGGAGGAAAAACATTTAAAGAATGGTATCACTTCTATGGGGGAGGTTTAACAGTTTCAAGACGTCAATGAGTCAATCAATCAAAAAATTTGTAGAGCGCGCTACTCACCCGTGAGGGTCTCAAGGCGCTGGGGGGGGAAATGGGAATCTGGGGGGGGGGGGCAGTGAGGGTCACTGATCGAACAACCATGTCTTGAGGTTCTTTCTGAAGACCAGGAGGTCTTTGGTTTTGCGAAGGTCGGTGGGGAGGGAGTTCCAGGTTTTGGGGGCGAGGTAGGAGAAAGACCTGCTTCCTGTGGTGGTGCGTTGGATGCGGGGGACTGTGGCTAGGACGAGATTGGCTGATCGGAGGTTGCGTGTGGGAGTGTGGAAGTTGACTCTTTCATTGAGGTAGGTTGGGCCGGTGTTGTGGAGGGATTTGTGTGCGTGGATGAGGATCTTGAATGTGATTCTCTTGTCTATGTGGAGCCAGTGAAGGGTTTTGAGGTGTGGTGAGATTCATTCATGGCGGGGGAGGCCAAGGACGAGCTGTGCGGCTGTGTTCTGGTTTCTCTGGAGTTTGCGTTTGAGTTTGAGTGTGGTGCCAGCGTACAGGGCATTGCCGTAGTCCAGTCTGCTGTTGATGAGTGTGTGGGCGACTGTCTTTCTGGTTTCATAGGGAATCCATTTGAAGGATTTTTTTTAGAGTGCGGGGTGTGTGGAAGCAGGAGGAGGTTAGAGCATAGATTTGCTGTGTCATGGAGAGGGAGGGGGCAAGGATGATGCCGAGGTTGCGTGCGTGGTTTACGGGTGTGGGGCCTAGGGTGGTGGGCCACCAGGAGTCATCCCATGTGGTTTTATTGGGGCCGAAGATGATGATCTCGGTTTTGTTTGAGTTGAGCTTGAGGTGGTTAGTGGTCATCCAGTTGGCGGTGTCGAGGAGAGCGTGGTGTAGGTTGGTTTTGGCGGTGGTAGGGTTGCGGGTGAGGGAGAAGATGAGTTGGGTGTCATCTGCATAGGAGAGGATAGTGATTCCGTGTGCTCGGAGGATGTTGGCTAGGGGGATCATGTAGATGTTGAAGAGTGTGGGGCTGAGAGAGGACCCTTGGGGGACTCCGCAGGTGATCTTGGTAGTGTTGGAGTGGAAGGGTGGAAGGCGGACTCTCTGGGTCCGGTCGGTGAGGAAGGAGGTGAGCCAGTCTAAGGCTTTATGGCGAATTCCTATGTTGTGGAGGTGTGTGCGGAGTGTGTGGTGGCAGACGGTGTCAAAGGCTGCGGAGAGGTCTAGGAGGATGAGTGCGACGGTCTTGCCTTTGTCGACTTTGGTCCTGATGTCGTCAGTGCATGCGATGAGGGCAGTTTCCATGCTGTGGTTTTTGCGAAACCCGGATTGTGAGGGGTCAAGAGTGTTGTTTGCTTCGAGGAAGAGGGATAGGCGGGCGTTGACTAATTTCTCTGCAACCTTGGCGGGGAAAGGGAGGAGGGAGATGGGGCGGTAGTTGGAGAGGATCTCCGGGTCGGCTTTTTTTTTTTTTTTTTTAGGAGAGTGATGATTTCCGCATGCTTCCAGGGATCTGGGTAGGTGGCGGAGTTGAAAGAGGAGTTGATTATGTTGTAGAGTATAGGGGCGATGGCTGGGCTAGCTTTGTTGTAGATGCGGTGTGGGCAGGGGTCGGAGGGGGAGCTGAAGTGGATGGAGTTCATGTTTTTTTCGGTTTCTTCGTATGTGGCGGGGGTCCATGTGGAGAGTGTGGTGGGGGGGTCGTGAGTGGGGTTGGGTTGGGTGAGTGAGGAATGTGTGCGGTGGGTGTGTGTGGTATGAAGCTGATGAGTGCACAGAATATTTTAAAGACTAAAGTTACCGTGTGGATATTTAATGCCTACACAGAAAACATTTCACAAAATGTGGTACTTTTTAATATTTTACATCATAGGAAGATATACAGCTAAAACACACATATCAGGAGGTGATACAGCAAATTCTCTGGCAGCACTCCCATAATTCCAGCAAGTGCTGGTTACAATTTATTTAAAGAAGATATCAGCTTTCCAAGCAACTCACATTATGAGTTTATTACTGAGAGTGTGATCACAGTCATAACTTTCTGTGATGAGGAAGCAGACGACAGACGTACTGCATCAATAAAAACAGACTTCAAGGCACTCTGGAGTTTTCATATCTTATATGTTTCTATTTTTCTAGAAGAACCATGTGGCCTGCGCCTCCCATTATCCTTGAGTTCTCTCTTGCTGCTTCTAGTGGAACTGTACTGTGTGTCCTGTTCATTTGCCTTTTCTTGAAAACAATAAAATAAAAGTATATAAAATGAATAAAAACTCACAAATAAAAACATATCATGCATATCATGTCTTCTTCTTTAGGAAATGGGGAGATACCCTGTTGAAGATGTGCTGTATCCTCCAAGATTGGGAGATGTCACGAGGACACTAGGCCCAGCTGGAGCCTGGACACCCCTTCCTCTGTGGACATGGGGGGAGGCAGGAAGAAAAGAGAATAAAGGGATATACCACTGTAGGGCAGAACAGGGGTCACTTGGGTGGAGATTAGCTGCCCTCCCCAGAAAAATGGAACCAGTACATTAGGGGGTGAAATTTTAAATAGAAAACTTATTGCAGTTCCTTGTCTCATAAAAATTATTGTCCCTATGCTGTAGACATTACACCAATGTACCAAGCAAATGTAGAGGATGTGAAAAATCACAAATAAAAAAATTCACTTGAGAATGGAACACCATTGAAAGGCCAGCGACGATCCTGACTTGGAGACGTTACAATATAGACAAACTTTCATTATGTGAAAAAAAGACAACCTTGACATGGTGTTCTGTCCTTGACACATTTATAGGTCAGTCTTATCTCTTTGTAGTGAATCCGAAAGCGTTAATTTCCAGCACAAATGTATATAACAGTATATAAAGCTATATAAAGACACCCCTTTTTCTGAGGTACTCACTGAAAATAACACTCATTTACTACTGCTCAACCTCTGGCTGCTTGCAGGGTTTTGTTGACATTAAAACTATGTTAATTGTTGCACTTTAGACTAGACATAATTTGTTTGCCAAGATAAACCAAAGAGCAGATTCCATGGACAAGCTGGGCATGCTTACCAGCTTTCTCCTTCCATCTTCTCAGAGACCGCAACTGTTAAAATGAAAATAAGGATTTGTTTAGATCATGGCAAATACAAACGAATCTAAAATGCAATAAAAAAATAAACAATAAAGCACTCTAATGTCTAGACACACCCCGCAAGTTGTATATACCCCTCAGAGTCTACCCTTGGATTCAGGTACACACGTTTTGCATTTTCTTTCGGGTGCAGACAGTCATAATCTGTTGTATGCAAAATAATATTTTGTACAGGTTGGTTGGTTCAAATCTCAGTCGAAATGTTGGTCCATGTTAACACCATCATCTATGTAATCAGTTAATATTGGTGCACAATTCAAGAGGCACAGGTGAAACCTACTGTATGTACTGCTGTACTCAGTCGCCTATGGCTTAACCAGCTCGTACAGTGTTCATATCTCCGAGACATAGACAGATTAGCTTTTATTTTATTGCGTTATGAAGGACACTGACAAAAGCTTTGCTGAAACCTAGGCTGACTAAATGCCTCACATGTTCTTGACCTTATTCCATACTTACACAGTCGAAGAAATGGATGAGGTTTAACTAGCATGGCATCCCTAGCTGAAAACTCTCTTCCTGCCATCCATTGTCTTCAGATAATTCCACCAGCACTATGGAACCTCTGAGTTCAGTTACTTGTCAAACTGGACCAAGGAGGAGAGAAACTTCCTCTACTGTGATAACCAGATGCACTAACGTACACCATTTGTATTACATTTGCAGCAAGTTTTGTCACTGGAAGAGTTCTGACTAAACAGTCATTATCTTGATTATATCGTGAATATAAACCATTTAATCACATTAAAAAGCACAACGAATAAACTTTATTATATAGGTACCAAGTACAAGCAAGACTTTTAGGTGTTTACTTCGACAGAAAACCATAACGCAGATGTGCATCAGTTTAGACCAGTTCCACATAATGAAATTCACATATAATAACAAAAATAGTACAGTAACAATCTCCCTGTTCGTTACTATAATGCGAATTCACAAGCGTTTATTTCTTTACTAAAATAAATAAACAACGTCACTAAAAGAGACTAAATTCCAAAGTCCGTGGCCATACTAGAAAGTTTTCACTCATCTGAATACTGGACTATTAACTCAAGAATCAAATTATGGGGCTGATTCACACAAGTATTTATGAATGAAGGAGGTAGTACTGCACGAGTACCCTTTCACGTACACTTATATGCCTTGTGGATTGGCCATCATCCTATTGGTAAAAGTGCAAAGTATTTTCTATTTGTATTAACTGTATGCAAATATTCCCTAAATAGTCGGATTTTATTAATATTTTAGATGTTTTGCATCTGATTCACAAGGGTATGTAAGAGTAAGTAAAAGAGTACTAGAAGATTACTTCTTTACGTACTCCAACATTCATTTGTTAATAAAACCCAATATGTCTAGCTTCTGAGCGCAGCCTCAGATAATCCGATTATGTGCAATACCGGAATAGCAGCAAATACTGCCATAAAAGGTAGGCATGCATTGTGCCTCCCAGTGGGAGCCAATGTGATATTTCAGGATCAGGAAAGCGTGGCCATATAATCTGAATCCTGTAGTAAACAAGGCTGCAGTATTAAAACAATGTCCTTAGTGGAGCCAATAACACCATTATAAATCAGGCTCATAGTGATGAGACTAGGGCCAAGATTTGTGGATATGATCAGAAAAGAATGTATGGGACATATCTAATTTGCATACATAGCGACATCACATGATGCAACATCACATTAATGGAAATTACAGGAAGAGAAACCATTTGGTGTGACAAATCATGAATTGGCACATTAAGAAATGACCTTTCTAATCTTCCTCAACATTCTTATTTTTGCTGTTTCTCCCTGTCTATCTTCCATTCAGTTACTCTAAGAAGAGTTAAAGTGAAATAATTGTAAATATGAGATAGATTTGAACCAAATGCATGATTTAAACATAGGCATTTCTAAGTTCATCTTGTATGATGAACGGACCGTATTTGATAAGACTGCACAAATATTTATGAAAACTCCTTTTTATTTGGCCCTGGTATAACGCTAATCTGGTGTGTGTGTGGAGTTCTAGGCCTTTCTCTGGTAGTGCAATGTCCAAATCCTGTTCTGTGACTTGGAGGGGTGCTCAAAGAAAACCCTCCCAGTGGCCACGGAACTATTGACAATGCCATAGGTGAATCACATAAAGTGGTGGTGGCAGAGTGCCATGTTTATGTGGATCATTAGTATGACCAAACATTTGCCTTTGTGTCAGAAAACGGTAGTCTACAGACCCCTCTTATGTAATGTTATGGTGTTTTGTGATCTCCAGAAAGGTGCACTGACATTCTGTGTGAATGTCAAGTGTGTGTTTGTGTGTTGAGTGTATATCACTTGTATGGTAGCAGGACAATGAGTGTGGTGAGAATCTGAGTAATGGGACAAGTGGGATCTATTTTGGATGGCTCCTGGTGTAGCAAGTTGCAAGACGAAGGGCGGATACAGTCTCCCCAGATAGTGCAAGTGTATTGACTGCATTCCTGTGCTTGGAGGCTGCAGACCCATGCTCTGAAGTGAGGGAAGATGTAGACAGGGCTTCCCTCAGAAATTCATTGAGGGCCTTGTTATTAAAGGGCTGCTGATTAGTCTTTTATGAGAACTGCCATTTGGTAGATTGTAGGGTTGAGGGGAAGGATTGCAGTTTCTGTTGTTCAAAGTGAGGATGTTTCTCGCAACATCTGCACTACTGTCTGTCCTTGATTACTGCTTCAAAAGGGTTGATGACAGCCAGGTGCAGAGATCGGAAACTTAATTCTGCCGTTCTTTTGGATACGCCTGCTTGCAGCCAGTATCATTGCTACCTACTGTAAGAAGCATGTCTTGCATAAAGGCTGTTTCTGAGGAACAGGCAGAAAATGATATTTAAAAGAGAACCAACCTCAGCCAGTTGCTCTGGAGAAAACACACGAAAACAATAGAAAGTATGTCTACATCAACTATCTGGAAAATGTAACTAAAAGTGGAATCCAAACCACCCACCTTTGATTCGTTTCCAAGTTCATCTCCATAGAATACTCAAAGGACTGCTGAGTGGCATGGGCTGCCTAAACCTTGTATCTCTTGTGCCTGCTGGCAGCCTGAAGGAGTGTGCCTATCCATGCACTAAGACAGACTGTCCTGAATTTGAAACCCAGCATATTCCAAGCATGTAGAATAGCCAGAGAGAAAGAAAATACAGTAAGGGAGTGGAGTCAAGTGTGACCCATGTGTGGAATGGGTCCCCAGTTCTCCCTCACCAGTTCTTGTCATGTATTGCATCAAGACTCCTACAAACATTGAGCATTGTGTGTGAGCAGATGTCCGCCATGACTGAAATACAAGTGCTTCCTCTGCTGAAGTCTGAGTCAGAAAGCTCGCACAGCCGCAACACCGCCAGCTCCATTTGGAGCTGGCTCCCATGTTTCCGCCTGCCGGCCCAGCGAGGATGTCATAATGGGCACCGCGGGCGGCCGCATGGCGGTTACAACTTGGCGGGCGGCGATTGCCGCCCGCCAATGTTGTAATGACCCCCTATGTGGCATCCTGCTGTTAGAATGTGAAACATAGAGGGTTATAATTATGGGAAAGAACATAGTGGCAATTGCAAGAATTTCCCATCCTCTGTAAGTTGGTCTATGTTAAATCTCTAATAAATAAAATTACTTTCAGGAAATTGACTCTGCAAGATGGTAAGGCAATTAGGTGAAATACTGATCATGTTAAAATGTCTTTGAAATATGACCTGGTTGCTTTATTTGACGACTCAAAAGATCTCACTTCTTTATCATACATAAGGGGGCCTCTTGATACAAGAAAATGCCTTTTGGATTAATAACAGCTGTCTGTCAAAGAACCATGCACCCGTTATTCAAGGAAGTACTCAAGGTGTGTATTTTAAAGATTATATAATGATTACTGGATGAACAGAGGCTGACATTTTGAAACGCAAAGTTCTCCCAAGTAAAACTTGATTTGTGCAATGATCAAACCACCGGGGCTAAGTAATAAAGACTGTTAGTGCTGTGGGACTCAGAGCAGGTTTGCATTAAGAACACTAAAACAGTCAGATAAAAAAGAGATGTAAGCCTGTAGGTGGGGCATCATACATTTTTGACAAAATGTGTGAGAGACACCATTCATTGTTCACACAGATCATCGCTCATTGGTAGATTTATTTACTACAGAACGTTGTAAAAAGGCAACACATTGAATTGTGGTGTGGCAATTTAAATTATTAGAATTCAGCTCTGAAGTAGGATATTTACCAAGAATAAGAAATGTATTGGCTGATTTACTGGTAACCACAGCTGTTTAGGAGAAAGAGGGAGAAGAAATAAGATATAATGAACGTGAGGTAATTGCAGAAGTGACAGACATGTCTAAGGGGGTGCTTACCGAAGAAGACTAAACAGATGGTTAGACTGATGATGATGTGACAAAAAGATAGTGGAATACATGTGGTTGGCCTGAGACAAAATTGCAGGATCATGATTTAATACCCTCCCCTGGTGTAGTAAATAAATCTATCATTAATCAATTGTGTTTCGTACAGGGGTTAGATGCTAGTAGTACCAACCTCATTAGCGTGTAGAGTATTACCTTTGGCACATGAAAGTCCTCTAGGAATGAGTGGCATGAAAAGAATATTAAGAATGCATTTCCAGTGGTGTGGGCGTGTCAATGATAACGTTCTCTCTTGAGTAATAAATTGCAAAAGACAGTGGTCCAAAATGTGGATGCACAACTTTCTAAACATTTCTAAGCATCTCTCAGTCAGAGAGGGCATTTGGGCTCTTCACTGGCTTCCAGTCAGAAAGTGGATAACTCCTTGGTACTACACCATAAAAGATCAAAGCATCTTAACTCTCTCGTCAAATGGTATCTGCCACACAGATCCCTCAGATCATCTTCTGTCAGAAAAGTGTTTACTTACAACTTTCACACAGTTAGATGGGGAGGTCATTCCCTTTCGGTCACAGCACCAAATTTGTGAAATACACTGCCTATCCATATTTCAGAGGCAGATTCCTTTTCTTTGTTTACGACAAATAGGAAAACATGGCTTTTGTTTCCATAAACTTGGCCTTGGGTTTTCAGGATCTACAAAGAGGGTCACTCTTTGGCTTAGCTCTTTGACACCTTTGAGTTTAGTGCACTTTATAACTACTTTTTTCATTTCATTTCAAGCATTCCAGGAGGTTGCAGATATAGCCAATGGACCATAGGGAAATTATCACTAAAGATATCTGGTGTTTTGGAAATTTCTCTTAAATATGTCACTAAAGTGTTAGGTCAGTATTCTCAGTAGCCAGAAGTCAGTTTTGTGACACAAATAAACACAGACGAGGTAGCTTTTTTTTTTTTTAAATAATTGTTTTCGCAGAAAAAGTGTTCTGCAAGAGATTGTAACTAATGTAGTACAACTGGTATCCAGGGAAATTAGTGATTTTTTTTATGTGGCACAGAATAAGGGACAGTCTCTCTTCTGTGTATTTTCTCCAGAGCAATAGCAAACTGGAAAGATGGAATCAGGCATGGAGAAGAGCGAAAGAGGAAATATTGTAGGTTTATCACACAACTCCAAGAGACATTGAGGATGGTTCTCTGTTTGAGAAGATGGAAGGGAGAAAAACAGGAAGGGATCTGAAACAGGTTTCGATCGATCAGGGCTCGACTAGAAAACAGTTGAACATTAAGATAAGCTGTGACTTGGTTCGAGTAGTGGACCTGGTTAGAGAGAAATCAAGACAATCCATGTGCAAAGTTTTGTCTCAGTATTCTAGTATATTTTAGATAGTGAACATGGGGTCAGGTGGTGGAAATGAGAGGTGGATAGTAAAAGTGGAGGGGTGACATGTGGTGGAATTGAGAGGTGGAAATGTGTAAAACAAGAACAAGGTGGTGGTTGTGCCTGATAGTGTAAAAGCTAAAGATGGGCCGTGGAATAAAGGCTCTAGAACTAACAATAACAATGACCTTGGGGCCATGCAGAAGACAGAAAGGTGAGTTCATGGTGCAGTGGTTCAAGAATGATGCGTTCTTCTAAATGGATGAGGAAGTTTGCATGTTGCTAATGAAACAACTGTGCAAGGCAGTATTTGAGATATCTGTATGGCTTGCTGTGGGTCACAGAATATTAATGGTACACTAATGATAGTTTTATATATTATTTAGTTTAGTTTTCATTACATGCGGTATTCTACTTAGACATACTGCGATATTTCATTATTATAATATATATTTGGCACACTTGCTTAATTCCTTTTATTTTATTATTTAAAAAGGAGTGCAGCATTCCCCTGGCGGAATGTGAAACGTATAGGGGTCAGAATATTGGGGCAAAACGGTATTTTAATTGGCAGCAGTTACCCTCCTCTGCTCTATCTGTTGGTATGTTAAATCTCAAGTAAATATAATCACCTTCAAGAAATTGGCTTGGCTGAATTGTATCTTCCCACACTGCATATAAGAGAATGTGTGCTGCAGACAAACTTTATCGTAGATGTTAAAATAATTGTAGCAACGCGCGTTTCTGTGACACCACATATTTGCTTCCCTGAAAGGAGCACCTTTCAGATGATGATATTGTACAGCCTTTGTCTGCAGTGACTGGAAACTATCTGTTTCTAAAGCAGGCAGCAGCTCCGCTGACAACACTGCCAGCCCAGCGTTCACTTTCATTATCTGGTGATAACACAGCTCAGAACTGACCAACTCAAGGTTTTAAGTGGGGCGGGTCCTGCCAGGTCTCAAACCTGGTATAATTAAAAACCGACTTTGAAACATACCCTATATTCAGGTCCTCAAATGTAAAGGCAACACCATTTATTGATTTCTCGACAATGACTGTAAGAAGCCTCAAGGTAATCTATGTCAGTGATGCAGTCCCAGTTCACAGATTTTACTTTATCCTGCATTCCCTAACATTATTTGCTTTTGCCAGGCGTTGTATTTCTCTAGTCTTTTTCATGCAAAACAGTGACTCTTGCATAGTGACACTACGAACGGTGTGGCCTCAAGGCGTCTGGGTGATTTCAGGTTGCAGGTGGGTTCTCATGGCAGGCCACGATTGAGAGTTCTGGAGCTGAGGATGAAGGGAGTTTGACTGTCACAAGCTCATAAACGTGCTCAGTCTACATGCTCATTCAGTCCTAGGCCCCTCTACAGAACATGCAGAGCGATGGTCACATATTTGGCGGGTGGATGGCTTGTCTGCGTGGGGGAAAAGATGAAGTGGTGGAGTGAAAGGAATACGTACAGAAGGAGAGTGAAAAGGCAGTGATGAAGAGACAAGAGATGGCATGAGAAGTGTTAGAAATGGGGGTTCTGGTTGGCTAGGGTATGCACCTAAGCCAGGCAGAACCCACCCACTCTAGTCAGGGCAAGGGAGTTACATGTCCAAGATAACCCCTGCTCACCCCCTTGGTAGCTTTGCATGAGCAGTCAGGACTATCCCAGAGGCAATGTGTAAAGCGTTTGCACAACACACACAACACATGTGACGCACTATCCCCACCACAAAGGAAACACAACACCAAGCTATATGAAAATATACTGTATTGTCCAAACACAACATGTCAGTAATATCCTGCTACCTTAGCAGTTGTCAGAGCGTTACGCATTAGCCACTCTGCAGAACCAGCAGTAGTCACACATAGCACACAGGTTTCTTAGTATTCTGCAACATAAGCAGTAGTCAGGAATCACATTACTACACAAATGCACTTGTCATAGAAATATCATAAACGCCCATATCAGGAACGTAATAAAACATATGAAAAGTCAGGGAAACATATTAGCAGAGCCTGTCCATAAAAGGAACATTAGCAAAACATATATGTAGCACATCATAAAGCAAAACAGGTTAGCATATAAATCCTGTAGCAATACCTGTAGAAAGTACCTGTTTTCTTGAGGGAAGGCACTACCAGTGCCCTGAATGCTTCAAAAAGGGGGACCCCGGCGCTCCTCTGTGCCACATGGGGGCCTTGGGCTCATTTGGGGCGAGGGGGGGCGACCTGCACCCCCTCTGGTTTGTATAACGAGCCCCTCCTGGAGCCTGTGATCTCTGGGCCCCCCCCGGACCTCCACTGGCCCATAAGGGCCAAAACAATGCCCATGAAACAACAGGGGGCCCAGCGACATGGGGAGCCTCCGATGAGGCATCCACCCAGCACGCCCTTTGAGATATTGGTATCAGGCCCCACCTGGGGCCTGCGATCACTGGGGGGCCACAAAGGGGGACTGGCGGCGTGGGGGTCCTTCGGCGAGGCTTCTGCCCCACCTGCAGTCTCTGGAGATGATTGGGGCCTCCGTTCGGCTTCCTCCCCCGCCAGTCCACAAAACCAAAAGGGACCCGGTGGGGCGGGGTGCCTCCGCTGAGGCTTCCTTTCCCCCGCCCGGCTTCTCAACACCACAGAGAAGCTGGTCCGGCCCACAGCAGTGGGCAGGCACCAAAGCAGGTGCCTGCTTGTGCACCGGGGGTGCTGTTGGGAGCGTGCTCTCCCCGGGGACACGGTAGGAGCGTGCTCGCTCCTTTCCTTGCTTCTTCTGGTGCCCCGGGGGCACCGAGGACAGCGCGACTCCGGCACGCTTGAATACACAAAAGCCGGGTTGTGGCAGTGAATTCTAAATCGGCACAAGTGCTTCTCAAAGCGCTGGGGGCAAGGTATAGATCCCGGGCCGGGGTGGTGATATCCACGGCTGCAGAGCATTGCCAAAGCACTGGGGGCACAAAAAGGACAGCTTTCACCAGGCACTTGGGGAATATTGGTACATCGCTCTCCAGGCGCTACCAGCCATAAAATTGAAGTGCTCCTCCTGCACTTCTGATGGTTGCATAGGTCAGGGGCCATGGCACCCTGCCCCTGGGGGACAAAGAGTCCAAGAAGAGGGAGCACAGAGGGTAGGGCCCAGCAGCAGGCCAGCGCAAGGGGGCATGCAGGCAGATGGCAGTCTCTCCTAGTGACCAGCAGGTCACAGGTCAGCACAACAGCAGCACTCCATGGCAGTTCCTTGTGAGTCCCTCCAGCAGTCCGTGTCCAGTTCCAGGTAAATTCCAAAATGTCGTCAAATTGTGGGGGAAATTCCCCTGTACTTATACTCAGTTTTACAGTGTGTTACAAAGGAAGGGGAGACAGGAGGTTCCAACCAAGTACAACTGGTTCTGGGAGTGCCACCTCTCTCCTCCAGCACAGGCTCCAAACATCAGTGGGGGGTTAACGACCCTATTGTGTGAGGCCAGGGCACAGCCTTTACAAATGCAGGTGTGCCCCGCCTCTCCCTTCTCTCAGCCCAGGAAGACTATTCAGTATGTAGATGCACCTCTGTGACACCTCCACCCTCCCTGTGTACAGGCTGTCTGAAAAGTATGCACAAAGCCCCAACTGTCACTCTGCCCAGACGTGGATTGGAGTCAAGCTGCAAAACACCAGAGTCATAAGCACAGATAAATGCGCACTTTCAAGAAGTGACATTTCTGTAATAGTAATAAAAAATCCACTTACACCAGTAAGCAGCATTTCATACCACCATTACAACCATACAAAACATGCCTACGCAACCCCTCAAAAATGAGACAATACCCCCTACTCATAAGGCAGGGCATTTCTAATGCAATCCTATGAGAAGGCAGCACTCACAGCAGAGAGACACCAAGTTAGGCTGTTCGTCACTACCAGGACAGGCCACGCAACCTGGCACACGTCCTGCCTTCTACATACATAGCACCCTGCACATAGGGCTAGCTAGGGCATACCTTAGGGGTCACTTACGTGTAGTAAAAGGGGAGGTCTGGGCATGGCAAGTAAATTTAGATGGCAGGTCCTTGTGGCAGAAAACTGCGCACAGAGGCCCTGCGCTAGCAGGCCTGAGACAGGTTTGAGAGGCCACTTCAGTGGGTGGCGCAAGCAGCGCTGCAGGCCCACTAGTAGCAGTTAATTTACAGGCCCTGAGTATAGAGATACCACAGGTAAATTAAACATGCCATATAGGTATAAGCCAATCATACCAACTTTAGATGGGAGAGCACCTGCACTTTATCACTGATCAGCAGTTCTATAGTGCTCAGAGTCCTAGAGTCAACAGCGAGAGGTCAGAAAAAATAGGAGGAAGGAGGCAAAAAGTCAGGGGAGTAACCTGCCAACAAGGGCAAGGTCCGACAGAAAGCAGATGGAGGATTTCAGAATGATATCAAATGAAAAAGAGTGTAAGTCTTTAACAGAGAGAAAAGTGGTGTGAAGGGGAGAATGAGGGTGATTGTGAAAGTTCACAGACCACTACCCCTCCCACAAACCTTATTAATGATTAATTCATAGTCTAATCTCATATTTTCAGAATACCACTGTTTAAAATTCTACTTGTTAACATCAAAATCATTTGTTTTGTTCATTTATTTGATACTGTTAACAAGCATTGACAAAGCCAATATGTCAGGCATTTGTTAGGCCCTGGTCTGTTGTGCTACTTGTCTGGAAGCAACAACAAGATAAATATGGAAAGGCTTCCAACTAATCAGCTGACACTCTTAGAGAAGCACAAAATTTTAGTTTGCATATTTTAATCCATATATTTAATCACGTAGGCCACACTTCTGGAAAAGAACTCCTAGTTACATTTCATTGGGTGAGCACCTTTTAGAGACCTCCCTCCACGCTTTCAATCCCACTGCAAGAACTGAAACTGAAACTGTTCCTTCTTCTTATTGGGAAGAGTTTGTCAATAATTCTCTTGTAAATAGGGAATTAAGACATCACATTTAATGAGCAGCATTTATTTGAAAATAGGACTTTTAGCATTTGCAGAATGTTAATTAATTAATTAATAAATTATTTACAAATTGCGGGAATTATTGCAGAGCACGTTTCAAATGGGTAGTTTACATAAAATAATAATAAAAGTGTCTGAGTGGTAGACAAGTACCATCGGCTCCAAAAAAACATCCAGATACTGTCAGTAATACTCACCATTAAAGAAAATAAAGCATAACGAAAATGCAGATCCGAAAAAAAAGAAGTGTGTTTTGGCAATTACAGGGCCAGATTTACAAGGCCCCAGCGCCACCAGAGAGCCACTTTTCGGGACGCTCCAGTGGTGCTGTGCAGTGCGCCACATGTACAAGGCAGCTCCAAGCCACTTTTTATGGCTTAATGCCACCTTGTAAATATGGGCCCCATCGACACAGGCGGGGGGGGTGCAATGGGTCTTGCTGTGGGCGTTCCACCGCAAAACACACATTGCTTTTGACACTGCCCCAGATTTACAAGAATTCGTACATCTGTGGCAGCGCCAAAAACTAACGCCACCCTATGGGTGGCACTA
This sequence comes from Pleurodeles waltl, assembly GCF_031143425.1. Taxonomy (NCBI): domain Eukaryota; kingdom Metazoa; phylum Chordata; class Amphibia; order Caudata; family Salamandridae; genus Pleurodeles; species Pleurodeles waltl. The sequence goes on along the minus strand of NC_090447.1, from coordinate 1,245,746,845 downwards.
GCATAGACAACGAGGAGGAATACTTTTATTCCTCCTCGTTTTTGATTTTTCCATGTGTGCCAAATTCTGCAGCACACATAGAAAGAGCAAAATGCCATGAATGATTATTTATGTGCAGGAATGTGTTCCTTTCGGCACATAAACAATCATTCAAAAATGTAGATTTAGAACTTTAGTGCATTATGAAGCACACAGAGAATGCCAAATCTCCATTGTAGTTTGTTTATGTGCAGGAAGGTGACCTCTGCTCACCCCTTTGGTAGCTTGCTACAAGCAGTCAGGCTTATCACAGAGGCAATGTGTAAAGTATTTGTACAAACACACACAGTAACACAGTGAAAACACCACAAAAGGACTCCACACCAATTTAGAACAATAGCCAATATTTATCTAAATCAATCAAGACCGAAATGACAAAAATCCAACATACACAAGCAAAGATATGAATTTTTAAAGTAGAGAGTCTCAATCCATAGAAATCAATGGATGCATTGTTTTAGCACCAAGTACCTAGTATGCATCAAAATTAAAGCTGCATGGGCGAGCGTGCGTCGATAAAGCAAGTGATGTGTTGATTCCTAACTCGCAAGTGAGGCTGTGCATCGATTCTTTCTGTGCAGGGAAGGGATGTGTCGGATTCAGACACATCCCTTAGGTCTGTGTGGTGATGTGGAAGATTTTGACGCCCAGGGTCGATTCATGGAAAATTCCGACGCGCTGTGCGAAGGGTTGGCGTTGAGAACAGGCGTTGTGTTGATTTTTCAGCCACAGGACAGGCGCTGCCTCGGTTATTCTGATGTGCACACAGCGGTGCATGGATTTTCCCTTGCAGGTTACCAGTTTCCACTTCTATGGGCCCAGGACTGAATTTGGCACCACTTAGCAAGTCAGGACTCTCAGCAGAAGGGCCCAGGCACTGGCATATGAAGCCATTGATGTCCCTGAGTTTTCAGAACAGGGGACAACCTCAGTTTAAGCCCTTGGAGAAATTTCACAAGCAGGATTTCAGAAAGCAAAGTCCAGTCCTTTCCCTTTTCAGGCAGGAGCAGCAGCAGCAGGCCAGCACAGCAAAGCAACAGGCATAGTGGCAAGTCCTCCTCAAGCATCATGCTCTTCTCCTTGGCAGAGGTTACTCTTGATCCAGAAATAATCGGAAAGTCTGGGGTTTTGGGTTCACTACTTATACTAATTTCTGCCTTTGAAGTAGGTAAACTTCAAAGGAAAGTCTTTGTAGTGCACAAGACCCTGCCTCTTCCTTGCCCTGTCCTATACAAAACTAGTGGGTTGGAGAATGTATTGTGTGAGGGCAGGCATAGCCCTCTCAAGTGTAGGTGTCAGCTCCTCCCTCTTACTGTAGCTCAGGAAGACTTAGACAGGTATGCAGGACACAGCTCAGCTCCCTTTGTGTCACTGTCTAGAGTGAATTCACAAATAGCCCAATTGTCAGTCTAACCCAGACATGTATTCAGCAGCCATGCAGAGGCACAGAATGGTTAAGCAAGAAAATGTCCACCTTTTAAAAGTGGCATTTTCAAACAGACAATCTGAAAACCAACTTTAACAAAAGATGTATTTTTAAATTGTGAGTTCAGAGACCCCAAACTCTATATCTCTATATGCTAGCAATGGGAACAATGGGCACGTAAGAGGAATTTAAATGCATCTCCATGTTAACCTATGAGAAGGATAGGCCGTGCAATAGTGAAAACCGAATTGTGCAGTATTTCACTATCAAGACATGTAAATCACATTAGTACATGCCCTACCTTTTAAATACAATGAATTCTGCCCACAGGGCTACCTTGGGCACACCTCTGGGGTGACACACATGTAGTAAACGGGAAGGTTTGGGTCGAACTGGCAATTTAAAACTGCACACAAAGACACTGCAGTGGCAAGTCTGAGACATGTTTACAGAGTTACTCATGCGGGTGGCACAATCAGTGCTGCAAGCCCACTAATAGCATTTGATTTACAGGCCCTGGGCACCTCTGGTGCACTTTACTAGGGCCTTATTGGTAAATCAAATATGCCAATCATGGATAAACCAATCACCAATCCCATTTAGATAGAGAGCATATGCACTTTAGCACTGGTTAGCAGTGGTAAAGTGCCCAAAGTCCTAAAGCCAACACAAACAGTTTAGAAAAAATAGAAGTAAGGAGGCAAAATGTTTGGGGATGACTCTGCAAAAAGGGTCAGGTCCAAAAATTACACAGAATGACCCATGTAGCCATAAAAGAAAACTCCAGTCGGGAATAAAGTAAAGAGGTATTATTACAAACTAAAGCTCAAACTCATATAGACAATCCTCAAGACAAGGTTATAAAGATACAAAATCACCAAGGGTTGACCAAGGCGATAAAATATGTTTAAGTGAACTAACATTAAGAGAACTAGGCATTCCATAAAGACAACACAGAACTTCAATAAAATGATCTGGTGAATAGAAAACAAGCGTTGCTCAGTTTTAACAATCATTAAGGCAATTCAAGTCATCAAGGTTCAGCTAGTTTAGCCAATCAAGGAATAAAGTGTGGGGCGGAACAAATGGGGGAAAAAGACAAAAAGGTCAAAAAGAATTTGGAAGAAGGTAATCTCGGACACCAGATCTCTAACTAAATTGGGTAAAAAGTAAGTAAAAAGGAAAGCATCAGCATGTCAGAAGCTCAGTCAAGAGTCTTCTTCCTAGTGTTAGGGAGAAATGTCTAAGGCTCAACAAGGCATTTCAGGGGAGCAAGGTCAGAGAGGATAATACCTCTGAGTTTAAGGGATTCAGCATATGGGGTTTGCCATCTCAAATCTATGGGATTCTTCTGACCAAAGTCCAAGTGTGCATCTGTATATTAAAGTTCATGGGGCAAAAAGATTTGTCAGTTTATCAGTCCACCTGACATTGAAGGGGCAATAGTCAATAGAAATCGATCATGTGACTCCAACTTGAAACATCCACATGGTTTCCCAGGTTTGTCATGAGAACTGTGTCCATCTGTACTCTTCCATGCAAGATTGAAACAATTGTACAACCTGTAAGTCCACAGTCCAGGATGTTCTTCATTCAAGGATGCTTTCTTACACTTTCTATGTGTAGAACAGTAGATATCTATTACCAAGCTAGCATTCTCATTGGAACGAAATCTGAAAGAAAGACACACGTTAGCAAGATGACTTGACAAATTCTGCACAGTTACGAATACAGGGCCTAGCAGGCATAACTCAGACTAATGCAAGGGAATTAAAATATCACATTAATCATTGAAATAAAACACATTTTAATATGCAACTATGAATTCGGTATTATTACATTTTTATTAGCATTCATGTAGCAGTAACTTTAAAATGAAATAACTTTGTCAATACATTTCCATTAGTGCGATGCAGAACTGCGTTTCTCTATTTTGCAAATTAATTTAACACATTACTTATTAAAAATTCAATATTGTTTCAATGCAGACTATTAGTTTAGATGCTAAAATATAACATAATGGCAGGTGAATTCTACAAATGTAATTTAATCTCGATACCACCTATGTTTCAGTGAGTAGTCTATGGAGCTGCACACTAACATAGCTTCCCCGGTCATCACTTTGCAATCAGCTATTAGTACTTTGATTAGCATAATGCATGAGCTGTCATGTGTGGATGATCACTGTGACATGAGTGACAGTACTAAAATTTCAACTACATCAGTAGTCACTCCAAACTAGTTCAGGGGGTAGCTTCTGTCACACTGTGTTTGGAGGAAGTGTGGCCAGAGGAACAAAGTTTTGCCTTTTCAAGAGCTGACCTTACTTTTACTTATGACAGGGCTGACCCTTTATAAGGTAATGAAGTTCCTGGGTCTGTCTTAACTGTTCTTCCTGCAAGGAGAAGAAAAATACCTCCCCATATTTAGGCCATTGTTCCTACCCTGGGAGCAGATTTCTTGCCTCATTAAGGTCAAGTAGTAACTGGACAGCTGCTGGCAGGCTAATTCAAATTAGCCTTCAGGAGCTTCAGGCACAGAAAAGTTAACTTTCTAAAGTTACGTTTCCTAAGTATTTCTTAAAAATTCAAATTAATAATTAGATTAGGCTTTAATAAGTATAAAAAAATAGTGGTTGAACTATTTCTCCAGCTTGTTCCCAACTTGGGATAGAAAAATTAAAATGTAATACCTCTTTCCTTCCAAGTGTTTCTCTACGGTCCAGCCAGAGCCTTCATCAGTGAAAATAGCTTTAGAGTGCTATGCCTTACAGGGAGATGTTAACTATATTTCTACGTGACTCACTTTTAAATACCATGCACCCTACCTTGTGAGATGCAAGGCCTACACTGGGGTGACTTATTAATATTTAAAAGGAAGATTACCCCCCCGTCAAAAGAGTAATTTTCACAGTGTGGGTGGGAGGTTTAAACTGCAGTAGTCAGGCTACAGTAGTAGGCCTGAGATCGTTCTGTCTTGTCACACAAGTGGATAGCACAATAAGTCTTTTAGTCCATGTGTGACATTTAGCTTTCCATGCCATGGGTGTATTTTCTACGCAATATAATATGGCCTTATAAGAAAGTTAGTTATGCCTTTCAAGGATTAGGAAATGTTTATGTTTCAGGGGTCATGGCTTATACACTGGATAGTGGGCAGTGTGCCCCATGGTGCAGAGTCTTAAAAACAGGCATACAATTGAGCAAACAATGGGTGTGATGATGTAAAAAAGGTCCATTTTCTCACATTCTACTAAAAGCTTGTAGTCAGATGGGTTAACTCTCTGCTCTGCCAAGGTGCTGGAGACACGTAGAAAGAAAGCGGTAAAGCACCAGGGCCAAGCAACAACACTAAGCTGAAGCAACTGCAAAAGTAAAGAGACCCCTGCCGCAGGGAACCCTAGCCATCCCTCCCCTGTCAAGATTACAGTAATAAAATAGAAAGTAGGGGGAAATATGGAGGCTTCCCAGCCCCAGCTCACCATCCATTTGCAAGACTGTGTGCAGAGAAATCAACTTGAGACAAAGTTATGCCAGGGCAACAAGAATCACATCATTTACAGGGCAAATGGATGATGTTATTATATTTTGATTGACACAAATGCAAGAATAGCTCGTCCTATATCAGCCCTGTTTTTCACAGCAAAGCTCAGCGCTGCTGCCATTGGCGCAGAGTTCCTAATTCTCGCAAAGCACGAACAATGAGTGTTCACAGGCAGTAGATTCAGTTTTGGGTGCTTTTTTAGCACAGCTCTAAAATAAAGAACGGCGGGTAGGTAAACAATGTATACGTCCGCGCTATGTCAGGAACTGAACCGACATATGAGAGACTGTTATGGAAGAAATGCACTAAGGGGGTGCGTCCAGATGGGCCAATAGCTGAACAGGCCTGACGAGAGAGGGGGGGGGGAGAGAGAGAGAGAGGGAGAGATCTTTACAGACACATTTTGGCCATTTTTTGCATTATCTTCCAATACGTTTTAAGAAATAAGTAAAGAAGTTGTCAGAAATTATAAACACCTGCCAAACACTTTTATTCGATCAACACATTTACAGTCGGCATTTCAGTCAACGCCGCAATGAGGAACACCTTTTCCTTGAGACATACGAAGTCGCATGATGGAAGCGACAAGGTAATCAGAGCTGAGACAAGCCAAAAGCGGCAGACTTTCAGAGGGATTTTCACCTAGAACTTCGGAAGTGTGAAGTGAGTGGCTCGTGCGTAAATCCAGTACCAACGTGGAACAAAAGCATTTTTAAGGCCACGACTAAATAAAGATCATGCAGGCGCAGCGATTGAAGGGCTCTCTGCAGGAAAGTGATCACGCAACACTCTCTTGTCAAGAGGTCCGGTAAGACATACAGTAAATGTGAGTGACGGCTCAGAAATGCCAGTCAGCAAGAACTGTAGAGCCTTGATGTCCCAGCTTGAACAACGCTCTTCCCCTGACAGCACATTCAATTTTAATTGCCAAAAATATGCTCACTGCCTGGGGAAAGATCCAAATCCTATGGTAAACAAAGCACATGAAAAGGTGATTGACAGAATAAGGTCTATCGCCTTCGATTTCAACTATTGACGTGTTGTATGCTCCCTCAGCACGTACTATATTTGTCCCACAAGGCCCTATTTACAGGCATTCGATATAAACACAATTTGCTGACAAAAGCTTTGCACTCACTATCTGTGATGTCAACCATCTCGACTGTAACATATGGTGTCAGGCAAGTGGAAAGAGTGGGTGCCAGATTTTGCGAGTTGAAAGATAATGAGATAAAAAAGGAGAGAGACATGATGGTTTTCTACAGGTTCACCTTATCTTCAGTTTTGGAAAACCGGAAATCTAGTTAAATACTTATGCTAACTGACAGGCACTTAGATCCACAGTTGCTATGGTTGCTATTGCACTCACACGATTCCCCGCAGTTAGGAATTCAAAGGGCCTTTAAGTAGTAAGGAAAAGCACCCACTCCGCAGTGGGGGGGCGCGTCCCGTTAGGAGACGGGGCCTCCAAGGCCCTGGGGCACTCCCCCCTTTCCTTCTGCCGGGGGTGCCGGAGTTCGGCCGGATTTCCGCCCTGACGCCTCGCGAGGCGTTAGGGCGGAAGTCAATCCTGCAGGGGGCTTGACGTGGGGGCCGGCGTTCGCCGTGCACTGGTTCCGGCCGCCGCATACTGGTGGGGGGCTATATAAAGGCCCCCCCAAGAAGGCTAGACCTTCTTTTCCTGTGTGCGGCGGCGGCGGGACCTGGTGTGCGGCCGCGATTGTGGAGCCTCTCTCGACCCGGGTTGTTCGTGTTGGGATCTCGAGGACCGGTGAAGAAGTCTGCATGGAGAGGTCTTCGCGGAGCTTTTGTAAGTATTGCCGCAAAAGGAGGAAGTGTTGGGGGCACGCGCTAGAGCGCTTGTCGTTGTAATTTTTCTGTTTGCTGCTCCAGCGTTGATTGGTGAAACCCGAGCACGGTGGGCTTGGTTCAATCTAAGTGTTTTGTTCCAGGAAACACTGGGTATTGTTTTGGGCATTGACGCATTAACGCTGTAAAATTTTAATGCCCGGGGTTTTTGCGGCAGGCATTTTGTAGTCGCGTGTAGTTAGGTTTTGGCTCCCCCACGGGGGTAAACTCCGGAAGCGCCTCTTGTTAGCACATTTAGAGCGCTCGCTTCATCCCGGATGGTCTTAAATTAAGCCGCGCGCCAGGAGTGCCGTGTACGCGTCCTCGCAGCCTGTACCGCTGAGAGAAACAGTATAGTCTTCTAATCAGCAGCAGCATTTAAGGACTTCTTGTTGAAAGAGAGGCAAGGCGCGGGTGTCACGTTTTTCTCGTGGCTGGGATCGGCGGAAAAAACATTGGCGGTATGAAAGGGGGTCAGAGCTCTCCCTGGGCATCCTTTTTTTATTGGCCCCGTCCCGGTAAGCACAAGGGGTATTTGGCTTCATGGGCAGAGCTCCCGATTCGGCAACTGGAGATCGGGGTTTGAGTCTTAGCGTGGCATCAACATGCTTGTTATTCTGGCCACATCGTTAGGCGCGCATGCTGCCGGGGGGTGGCTCACACAAAAGGCGGTTTGGCAAAAACTATGTGGAAACTAAGGGGGTCATTCTGACCATGGCGGTAATTACCGCCATGGCGGAGGTCGGCGGTAGCACCGCCAACAGGCTGGCGGTGCACCGCGGGGCATTCTGACCGCGGCGGTTCAGCCGCGGCCAGAAACGGAAAGTCCGCTGCCCGTCTGAATCCTCCATCCACCGCCATGGGGATTCTGACACCCCCTACCACCATCCTGTTCATGGCGGCTCTCCCGCCATGAACAGGATGGCGGTAGGGGGTGCCGCGGGGCCACTGGGGGCCCCTGCCGTGCCCATGCCAATGGCATGGGCACGGCAGGGGCCCCCGTAAGAGGGCCCCAAAAAGTATTTCAGTGTCTGCCCAGCAGACACTGAAATACGCGACGGGTGCAACTGCACCCGTCGCACCTTCCCACTCCGCCGGCTCAATTCTGAGCCGGCATCCTAGTGGGAAGGTTGATTTGCCCTGGGCTGGCGGGCGGTCTTTTGGCGGCCGCCCGCCAGCACAGGGCAAATGTCAGAATCACCGCCGCGGTCTTTCGACCGCGGTGCGGTGTTCTGACGGCGGTACCTTGGCGGGCGGCCTCCGCCGTCCGCCAAGGTCAGAATGACCCCCTAAGGCTTTAATCATTGGGCTCTATACCTTGCTAGAGAAAATGCGTGTCTATGATGTTTTAAATACAATGAGGGCCATTACTTCGGCTGTAACTTCACGTAGGTCGCAGAGACAAATCGCCATATGTGCTAGAACGAATGCGTGTCTGTGAGGTTATTTTCACAAAGGTCGTTATTACTTCTGCTTTAAGATTGTTATTACTTCGCAGGGGTTAATCCGGCCTGGTTTTGGTAGACCGCCCGTACCGGGTTAAGAATGTACGGTTGTTTATTACGATCTGCAAGGCTTTATTGTTAGGCTCTTTACCTTGCTAGAGCGAAGGCTCGTCGGTGCTGTAATTAGTACAAAAATGGTTATTTCTTCGGCTTTAACTTCATGTTGGTCGCAGAGACAAATCACCGTCTTTATGTTACACCGTTTTTACTGTCGTGGGTGAGCTAATTCTCACGCTACTCCGGGCCTTTTTGGGCGGTGATTGCTATGGCAATCAAGCCTAAGAGTTCAGGGCCATGTTCCGGGGCAGTCTCCGATCTGATTGGTCTCCCACATCTAATGTCTCCATTTCGGGCTCCGAACGCGCGCCTAGGCTTGGCATGCTCCCCGGCTTGCGGGGCGTCAGCTGCCCTAGTAGCCTTTTGGAAGTATGGTGTTTGGTTTGGAGCGCTGTGGTTTGGGTCGCTAAAGCGCCTGCCTCATAATGAGGAGATCCTGAGGTCAAAAATCTCAACGGTTCCTTGAGTATATTCTATTTTATATAGCTTCTTTACTGATATCCGTTGCGCGTAATGGATGATGCCAGGGATCCCTCACAGCAGTCTGGTGGCTGAGCCATACGGGTCTGGGAGGGTGTTATGACTGTCATTAAGACAGGTACCGGTGTCTAGGGGTACTTGGTGATCAAAGGGGAGCATGTTGTGATAATTTTTATGGCTACCAACCCAAAAGAGGGCATCTTTACTGTTCTAGTTTGCCCTATGGTGTTTGTCCTTAGGTGCTGAATTAGTCATGTTCAATGAAATTGTTGTAGCAACCATGTGGACACCCAACCAGGTGGTGTACCGGGGCTGTGTTGTTCGATAGTACACAGCACGGTATGGTTGGGAGTTATGGAATGCTGTCGGGTCAAAAAACAAAAAAGCAGCAATTTCAGGCATATGGCCTAGGGCCTCTGGGCAGCCCCCCCCGGTCAGGGGTCCGTATACTTTTTGAACGAGGAATCGGAGTATGGGAAGGTGGGTCCGTACCCTCGTGTGTACTGGGCCTTTGTTATGGTGTCTGATATATTGCACTGGATTTGTATTGCCAATCTATGTTCACCCAGACTACGCTTCCTTCTTAGTTAAGAAAGGCATTTCTCTCCTTCTTTTGGCTGGTTAACTAACAGTCACATCCTTTCATAGGTAACAACGAAATAGTTAGTGTTCTATGAATTATCATCAAGTGTAATTGCTTTTCGCGTAAGTACATTTGGTCTACAGTTTCTTTGGAATTAACTACTCTCCTTTGAGGTAGTTCGCTCTCAGGTTAGAATCATTTCTTAATCAACACACATATTGTATGAATCCTTGGTGCTGGGCCTACATATATACTTTAACAGCATCCCCGTTCCCGAGTGTAGATTTGATGCCTTTTTTGTCAAAGGTTCACCTTCTCGGCGAAACAGACGTGACGCATCGCTGTTTCTTAGGGAGGGACGAAAGTCCCCAGGCTGGAGGTGCTCTGATCACAAGGGTGATAAGGGGTGATGGGGCCTTTTCGTCAGAGCATGTCCTCACGGGAAGCAATGGTTTGTCCTGGGTTTTTTATTACAAGGTCTCATCAGTTGTCCCAAAAACTCGGTTAGTGACCAATACTTCCGGGAGCAGCAGGTTGGAGATACTGGTCGTGCCAATTACTGGTCATTCTGATTCTAATGTAGATATTTGCAAGATCAAAATTCAATGAGGAGTGTATGAAGAGGGAACAAATGAAGTGTTCCGTTGCTAAAGTCTGGTAGGTCATGTTAGCACTGGTCAGGAACCATGCAGGCTCCACGTGGGGGTGCTTATGTAACATGAAAAGTAGTTAATAGGTATTTGTGCCAGTGGTTATGGTACTGTTCCGCTCGGCTCTTCGCTTCTCATAATTTGCAGAAGGGTGTGAGAAGTACCATCAGGTGGAATGAATGGTACAACTGAATCAGGCATTACCAGTTAATAAGCATGGAATTCATTCAAGGGGTAGTTCATCCGTGTTAGCAAACTCGAATTCGGAGAGCATCTAGGGGGCTGGGCTTGGTCGCGTGCAAGCATTAATACATAGCAATAATGAAGATCCCCGATTCCTGCTGTAAACTCGGGCCAGGGACGGGGTCAGCGGTTAGGGCTCACGTAGGCAATGTCGGCACCGAATACTCTCTTGGCACAAGAACAATTTTCCTCAGCAATAATTTGAAAGGGCATTAAATATACGTAAGTTAGTGCACCAAGTTATCATGGCTCACCGCAGGATTTGCATAGAACCTGATGCTACTCTGCGTCTGTTGGTGTTCTCCAGCCTTTAAAGCCTGGGCGATAGGAAAAAGAACCCTAGTCATATACAGAATCTCTAAGGTGGCTCCTGGGGCTGGGATAGCTTAACCAGCTAGGGTTTGCATTATTACCTGTAGGCACAGCCGGAGCGATCGCACTGCTAGCACTTAAGGAAGGTCTGGCAAGAAATAGGATGGGAAGGCTCCTAATGGCTGCATCTTAGGTAACTAGCAATGGGAGCTGGTAGATGGAGCTTCGGTTGACCTTTGGTTGCATCGCAGGGCGAAATGCTTAAACACGAACATATTTCATTGCCTAGTGGCTCAAATTGAGGGGGGGGGTGCAGCAGTTTGTGGCCGGGCCACCCTATCTCTCACCTATGGCGTGTGAGATACCCAATCATTTGGGAGCCCATCCCTTTATCCTTTTGAGGTCAGAACAATGAAGACCAATTTTACAGTAACCAAGCTACTGTGAGCCCGTAAATGACTCAGGCAATTCAGAGGCACCCGTATGATACCTGTTCAGTTCCTTGCCCTTGGGTTCATAGGTATGTTTGTCAAATACATATCTCTTTGTTCCGTTAATTGGGGCTGTTTCATCATGGTGGTGTTGGCAGAGGGGCACCGATGTGCGCCAGCATGACTGCACTCGCATCTCAGGTGTCATCGCACAGCTTGCACGAGTCCCTCCCATAGCAAACCCTCGCTGGGTCAATTACAGGTCGTCTCTCTCTCTCTCTCTCCTTAGCGGGCCGTCTCTCTCTCGCCCTGTCGCTGGAACACCCGTGGTTCCACTCCGTAGGAGGCCTGTTCCGGCCAGAACCCTATTGTTGCTTCAGCAACATTCAGCTGAGACCGCAGCAAGCAGCTGCTCATTTGACTTAAAGGCATCCTGTTGGTGGGCAGTTCAGACAGGGCGGCGGACTCAGGAATAACCATGGCCCCCAACTGGTTAGTTGGCGGTCATTCCTTCAAGGGCCGGCTGCCGCCACGGCAAACGCTGGTATGTTCTCAGGGGAAGCAGGAGCAAGCGGCTAGGGCCCCCCTGTCTGCGGCTGGCGTTGTATTCAGCCGGTGATGCATTAGCACATGCTATTCTGCTTCGCTTATGCCTCGCTTCTGTAAAACACACTCATGCTTGTTATCTTCTATTTCAGTAGCTGGACGGGTTATGAGTGCTCAGTCACTCCTTTGTCTGGCAGGCGGCTTACAGGTTGCCTCCGCTCCGTAAGCCCCAGCCGGCATGGACTGCACAACATGCACAGTGGTGATCGTTGGGCTGAGAGTCGCTCACCGACAACGACTGGTCCTGAAGGTGGAAGGGGGCGGGGGACTTCTGTTCCCAGACCTCAGTGCAGTATACAGGTGAGACTTGGTCATGGAAGGGTAAGCCTACCATGGTACTGCCCCGGTTCAGGGCCTACAGGGAATACCCTACATAAGACTAGTGGTGGTGCAGTCAGATGCTAAGAACAGGGTGCATATCTCTGATGTGGGAACAGACCGTTGCAGTGAGGTCATTGGGCCCCTTTTTTCGTTTTCGGTGGGGAAGGCGAAGAACCCTGGGCACCTGGTCGCCTTCAAGGGCGCTTATGGTTTATCCCCCACAAACTGCTGAAAGGCGTGCACATGTTTCACAGTGACCAGGTTCATTTGTCTGTCGAAGGAACCAACCAATTTATCTGTGACAGGTGGTGTTGTGTCTGCAGCCTCTTTTTGGGTGGGGAGGGCGAAGGACCTTTTGGGCCCTAGTCGCCCTTGTGGCGGAAATGGAGATAAAAAATGTGACAAGAAACAATAGGAGGGGGTCCCCAAGGTGGGGCCCCCAGGAGGACATCTGGGATAGGATCCTGAAGTTCTGAGCCAACCAGCGGATGTACACACCAGATCAGGGGGTAAGAGACCTCAGATCGCTGGGGGAGAACATGGGGCTCCAGCTCTTGGCTCCCCCCATTACACCCCAGGGCTGATTGGTGTTTGGAGGGGGGGCGGAACCTGAAACTAGAGGACAAGGTACCGTGTAGTCAGGGTAACCATCCCCCCTATGGATACAGGTGAGACATGGGTCACCTGTGTGGTCCAAATGGTGGTTCAGGACAGGAAGGGATCCTGTCAGATTGGTTATGGTCACAAGAATTTCCATAAAAATGTTTTCCCTATTGACTAACCTTGCTATACTTGCTATTTGATGTTTGGCTTGTTGAAGTTATGAGTTATTTTGAATTATGTCTTTTGAAAATAAAAGATACTACTTCCAACGAGTAAAGCTTGTCGTCTCGTGTATTCCTGGCGGGGGAGTGTGGGCCGTTTTGGAGTCCTCCGGATCCTAACTAAATTGACACTATCATCTGCTTTGCCTCCCGTGTTGCTGAGCACATGTTTAGAAAATGTGGGCCTACATGTTAATATAACCTCATGTGTACGATGGACAAATAAAGGAAATGTAGTGTTATTGTGTAACGACATTTTTTCGCGTGGTGTGTACTTATGGTATGGACAAACTAGGGGTGTGCAAAAGTCGCACATTTTGGTTCAGTGAAATTGCAGCAAAATAATGGGAAACAATGTTTAATTACAAAAACTGCTAATAGATCATTTTGCACTATATTTTAGTGTGAAATGTGCTATTGCATCATTTTTTTACGCATTTAAACAAAAGCACCATGAACAGCTTCCACCTGCGTTCTGTTGTCCCCGTACATTCGTTATATATTTTTATTGTGAACAGCACCACTCATGGTACATTTTTTTACCAAGAATGGATGACCCATAATCGCACAAAGTGGCATAATGTCGCAATTTTGGGAATTTTGTGTGACAAGCGTAAAACGAAATTCACAAAATTGATGGAAATTAAACAAGCATAATTTTGATTTCTAGTGGATTTTTGACATTCCAACCCCTATTTGTTTTCTGCAATCACCCGGAGGTAGACAAGAAATATTAGGCCAGATTTACAAGTCCCTTGCACCTCCCTTTGCCACATCAGCGTCAATATTTTTAGGCCAATGGGGCTATAGGTAGGCATTTCTGATGTGCCATATTTACAAAGTGTTGCAATGCTAGCATTGCGCCACTTTGTAACCCATTTCACCACATTATGCCTGCACCAGGCATAATGTATGCAGGGGGGCGTTCCCCCGCAGGGAGACCTCAAAATATGGGGCAGTGAAAGCTACAAGATTTCACTGCGTCATTTTTTCTGTCATTTTTAACACCTGCACTTTACCTATGGGCCTCCATAGTGCTTTGCTGGACTAGTGCAATAATGAATGGCGCTAATCCAGCGAAGCACCACATTAGCATCATAAAATCTGACGTTATTGTGCTAACGTGCATAATGGTGCGCAGTGTTGTAAATACATTGATACCATGGTGACGTTAGGGGGACTAAGGGCGGCACAAGAAAAGTGGTGCATCAAGACTGATGCACCACTTTCTTATAGATCTGGCCCATTGTCTTTTGTAAAAAAAAAAAAAAAAAAAAAAACATAAGGTATCTCTTTTTTTCATTTTCTTTTTCTAAAAAAAGAAACTTTTAGATCTGAAGTAAAACCACACTCAGTGTATCAGTTTAACACTTTTTGACTTCATGATTGTCTTTGACTTGAAATGCACTCTGCTGCCTTTTGACTAGGTTCATGCCATAGAAATACCATATACATACAGGTCCTAATACACAAAGGTAAATTTACACTTTTATGCAACACAAAGCCCATCCTTTGGTGTTAAACGGGAAAGATAAGGATGTAATCCTACAGTCTCTGAACTGCACAATATGCTATCCTGGATTCCAATCCCACTTTACCCACTTGACCTAACTGCGTGATCCACGGCCCATCGCTTTACTTCACTAGGAATAATTTTCCTTAACCATCCATTGTGTGAGCATATCAAAGTACTGTAACATCAGATTTGTGATTAACAAAAACCTTACTTAAATATGGTGACTGTAAACTAAGCTTGCTTCACGTTTAATAAAAGTATATAAAACATGACAAACTGATAAGATTTGCCCAACCCTCTCAGGGCATGGGGGGGTATTCTTGAATGTTTCATTAAAAATATATGTAGGAAAGTACCATCTTGCCTGGCATGTTACCCCCATATTTCACTGTATATATGTTGTTTTAGTGTATGTGTCACTGGGACCCTGCCAGCCAGGGCCCCAGTGCTCATAAGTGTGCCCTGTATGTGTTCCCTGTATGATGACTAACTGTCCCACTGAGGCTCTGCTAATCAGAACCTCAGTGGTTATGCTCTCTCTGCTTTCTAAATTGTCACTAACAGGCTAGTGACCAATTTCACCAATTCACATTGGCATACTGGAACACCCTTATAATTCCCTAGTATATGGTACTGAGGTACCCAGGGTATTGGGGTTCCAGGAGATCCCTATGGGCTGCAGCATTTCTTTTGCCACCCATAGGGAGCTCTGACAATTCTTACACAGGCCTGCCACTGCAGCCTGAGTGAAATAACGTCCACGTTATTTCACAGCCATTTACCACTGCACTTAAGTAACTTATAAGTCACCTATATGTCTAACCTTTACCTGGTAAAGGTTGGGTGCTAAGTTACTTAGTGTGTGGGCACCCTGGCACTAGCCAAGGTGCCCCCACATCATTCAGGGCAAATTCCCGGGGCTTTGTGAGTGCGGGGACACCATTTCACGCGTGCACTATACATAGGTCACTACCTATGTATAGCGTCACAATGGTAACTCCGAACATGGCCATGTAACATGTCTAAGATCATGGAATTGTCAACCCAATGCCATCCTGGCATTGGGGAGACAATTCCATGATCCCCCGAGTCTCTAGCACAGACCCGGGTACTGCCAAACTACCTTTCCCAGGGTTTCACTGCAGCTGCTGCTGCTGCCAACCCCTCAGACAGGTTTCTGCCCTCCTGGTGTCCAGCCAGGCTTGGCCCAGGAAGGCAGAACGAAGGATTTCCTCAGAGAGAGGGTGTTACACCCTCTCCCTTTGGAAAAAGGTGTCAGGGCTGGGGAGGAGTAGCCTCCCCCAGCCTCTGGAAATGCTTTGATGGGCACAGATGGTGCCCATCTCTGCATAAGCCAGTCTACACCGGTTCAGGGATCCCACAGCCCTGCTCTGGTGCGAAACTGGACAAAGGAAAGGGGAGTGACCACTCCCCTGACCTGCACCTCCCAGGGGAGGTGCCCAGAGGTCCTCCAGTGTGCTCCAGACCTCTGCCATCTTGGAAACAGAGGTGCTGCTGGCACACTGGACTGCTCTGAGTGGCCAGTGCCAGCAGGTGAAGTCAGAGACTCCTTCTGATAGGCTCTTACCTGTGTTGCTAGCCTATCCTCCTTCCTAGGTAGCCAAACCTCCTTTTCTGGCTATTTAGGGTCTCTGCTTTGGGGAATTCTTTAGATAACGAATGCAAGAGCTCATCAGAGTTCCTCTGCATCTCTCTCTTCACCTTCTGCCAAAGGATCGACCGCTGACTGCTCAGGACGCCTGCAAAACCGCAACAAAGTAGCAAAGACGACTACTGCAACCTTGTATCGCTGATCCTTCCGCTTTCTCGCCTGTTTCCTGGTGGTGCATGCTCTGGGGGTAGCCTGCCTCCTTCTTGCACCAGGAGCTCTGAAGAAATCTCCTGTGGGTCGACGGAATCTTCCCCCTGCAACCGCAGGCAACGAAAGACTGCATCACCGGTCCTCTGGGTCCCCTCTCAGCACGACGAGTGTGGCCCTGGAACTCAGCAACTCTGTCCAAGTGACTCCCAAAGTCCAGTGACTCTTCAGTCCAAGTTTGGTGGATGTAAGTCCTTGCCTCCCCACGCTAGACTGCATTGCTGGGAACCGCATGATTTGCAGCTGCTCCGGCTCCTGTGCACTCTTTCAGGATTTCCTTTGTGCACAGCCAAGCATGGGTCCCCGACACTCTAACCTGCAGTGCACAACCTCCTGAGTTGTCCCACGGCGTCGTGGAACTCCCTTTTGTGTCTTCGGGTGAGCTCCGGTTCACTCCTCTTCCAAGTGCCTGTTCCGGTACTTCTGCGGGTGCTGCCTGCTTCTGTGAGGGTTCCCTGACTTGCTGGGTGCCCCCTCTGTCTCCTCATCCAAGTGGTGACATCCTGCTCCCTCTTGGGCCACAGCAGCATCCAAAAACTCTAACCGCGACCCTTGCAGCTAGCAAGGCTTGTTTGTGGTCTTTCTGCGTGGGAACACCTCTGCAAGCTTCTTCATGACATGGGACATCCATCCTCCAAAGGGGAAGTTTCTAGCCCTCTTCGTTCTTGCAGAATCCACAGCTTCTACCATCCAGTGGCAGCTTCTTTGCACCCTCAGCTGGCATTTCCTGTGCATCTGCCCACTCTCGACTTTGTCGCGACTCTTGGACTTGGTCCCCTTGTTACACAGGTACTCTCGTCCGGAAATCCACTTTGGTTGCATTGCTGGTGTTGGTCTTCCTTGCAGAATTCTCCTATCACGACTTCTGTGCTCTCTGGGGAATATAGGTGCACTTTACACCTACTTTTCAGGGTCTTGGGGTGGGCTATTTTTCTAACCCTCACTGTTTTCTTACAGTCCCAGTGACCCTCTACAAGCTCACATAGGTTTGGGGTCCATTCCTGGTTCGCATTCCACTTCTAGAGTATATGGTTTGTGTTGCCCCTGTACCTATGTGCTCCTATTGCAATCTACTGTAATTCTACATTGCTTGCATTACTTCCCTTTGCTATTACTGCATATTTTTGGTATTGTGTACATATATCTTGTGTATATTTTGCATCCTCATACTGAGGGTACTCACTGAGATACTTTTGGCATATTGTCATAAAAATAAAGTACCTTTATTTTTAGTATATCTGTGTATTGTGTTTTCTTATGATATTGTGCAAATGACACCAGTGGTATAGTAGGAGCTTTGCATGTCTCCTAGTTCAGCCTAAGCTGCTCTGCTATAGCTACCTTCTATCAGCCTAAGCTGCTAGAAACACCTCTTCGACACTAATAAGGGATAACTGGACCTGGTTCAGAGTGTAAGTACCCCTTGGTACCCACTACAAGCCAGGCCAGCCTCCAATATATATATATTTTTCTTTCAATAAACATCACTCAGTTCAGTGATACAATTATATGTAATCAACCGAGACAGAGAAATGTTGAAAAAAACATTTTTTTTACAATTTAAACTTTTTATCATAATTACTTCATTAAATGGATTGTCTGATTTACTTATTTTGAGTGCTCGGCTGGTGCTTAACGCTCTCAGAGACAAGTCAGACCCCGGGCACATCTCTCTCCAAAGATGGATGCGAGTCCGTCAGAAAGTTAATGTCTTCTACGCCCTTGACAGTAACAGTTACTATTTGCTTTTGAGCATTTGGTTCGCCAAAATGACTACCTAAACTTTCATGCCGATATTGGCAGTTATGTGATATGGCCTTACCTAGTTAGTGAGGTATTAAAACTGCATCACTAAACTCAGTGAACTGTTAACTTTAAAATATTTGCAAATGGAAATCCAGTTCAGCACATTTTTTACCATTTATTCTGCAACCTATAAAGGCATTTACATTTTGACTTATACACATTTGCTCTGAAGCGGCTACCAGCTGATTGCAAAAAGATACACCCCAAACCTCATTGAAAAAAAAGGGGGAACGTTTGTTAATGTGAAATGTTTTACCCATTATCAGATTTGTTTAGCATAGTTTTGAATACTTGCTTCCAGTGTTTTTTCATCTCATGCCCATGACAGGCATTGAAGTTATACGAGATGATACTCATAATATGGTATACAACTGGGTGGCAGTATAATATAACAAACGATTTTTGGATTTGTATGCCAAATGCTAATACATTAAAGGTCCTTATTATCATAAAGGCCCTAATTCTCGTACATTAAAGGCTAATACATGAAAGATCCTAATTATGGTACTAAAATTGGAGCAGACCTTTGCCAGTTTTAGAAATAGTAAAGTGAACATAAAAGTGATGGATGGAATGCTTGAATTAATCTCTGTCAGTGGTAATTACTCGGGCTGCTTCCCAATCCATTGTTATTATACACACCATGCATCCGCAATTTGGACCCAGCCATATGCAAATCAGTCTTGACCCTGTTCCAAAGGGAAACATCCAACATGAACTGCCAGGACCATTCCTCCCTGAACCTTAGTAAGCTAGGATCACTTTCACCCTAGTTAACGTTCATCAGCCAAGTTTAGTTTGGTTCCAGCGACACAGTGTACATCAGATCCACGTCTTGGCATATCCATCCCAGTTAGAGTGACACACTAAAGTATACAACAGGTGATAGATGGAATGTTTCAATTAATCACAACCACTTTTAATTACTCGGGGAAGCAGCCCAATTCATTGTTATTTTCCACTTCATGCCACCTCAATTTTGACCCATTCATATTCCAATTAGTATTGATCCTGCTCCAATGAAAACAGTCTAACCCAAACTGACGAGCCAGTTCCTCCCTGAACTGGAACACAAGTGACCCAGGACTGTTTTCACTCTAGTTACGGCTCATCAGCCAGGTATAGCTTGGTTCCGATGACAGGGTATGCACGAGACCCATGTATGGGAGTACCCATCCCATTTAGGGCGACACATTAAAGTATACAAAAAAGTGATTGATGGAATGTTTGAATTAATCACAGCCCCTAGTAATCACTCGGAAAAGCATCCCAGTACATTATTATTTTCCACAAAATGCCTACTCAGTTTTGACTCATTCATATTCCAATTAGTCTTGACCCTGCTTCAAGGGGATCAGTCCAGCCCTCAGGCCAGTTCCTCCCTGAACAGGAACACAAGCAACCCAGGACAGGTTTTGGTTGCATGTGTCTCAGTTCAGGCTAGACAGTTCCCAGTGGAGCAGGGTCAAGACTGATTTTCATATGGCTGGGTCCAAACTGGGGTGGCATGGTGGGCAAAAATGATGGATTGGGATGCAGCTCCAAGTGACTGCCATGGGCTGAGATTAGTTAAAGCATTCTATACATCAATTAGTTTTCGATGACCTAAGTTCAGTGGTTCCCAAACTGTGTGCCGCAGCGCCTCAGTGTGCATGCAAAATCAGCCAGGGGTGCTGTCATCACAGTTGCTGAGAAGAATACATTAGGCTTTACCTTGCCTCTGGAGTGCAGGCTGGGTGTGCTGCATCTGGCGCCCACTAGGTAGTGCACTTGCTGCCTCTTAGCATAATTTGTGGCAAATGAAGAAACGCCCGGTGACAAGAATAGTTGACCTCATTAAAGGTGTTTTCATTTTGCTTAAGCATTTGCTGAACACTCCCTGCCTCTGTGAAATCATCTCTAGCTCGATGAAGGACAAAAGAGTGGAACTTCATAGCCCCCAGATTACCATGTATACCTTCACTTTTTGACGTTATTACCACTGAATACGATCTTGCGTGATTCCAGCCCGGTTACTTCTTCAGCCCCACAGAACAAGCGTCTTAATTTCCTTACAACACTGCCGTATATTTGCCCATCATTCATAGCACCGAGGAACAAACCGGATGTTGCCCTTTTTCATTAAAGACGGGTAGGGAGGCTTTGGCATAAATGTATCTTATTACGCCAAGATAAACCTATTCTGTTAGCGCATGCTATAGGTATGGAATAATTGTCATATACAAAATATGTGCGCAGAAGCGTTCAAAAAGTGGTTATTAGTGATTTGAAGACATATCACGGACATTATGAAAATTCTCTTTGTTTAAGATACGAATGTTAATTTACAGATAAACAGTAAATGAAAGGATGAGGAAATGCATTAGATTTTAGGCAAAGCACACTTCTCAATATTTAAGCAACATATGATTAGGTACTTTTAATGCTGCCACATACTCAAAAACCTGTTTTTAAGTTTCAAATCACTGCGTAATTCTTAACTGTGTACATGTAATGCCCTTGCATCATTCAAATTATGGTTTGCTCTTGAGCTTCATACCTTCCTCCATACGTGAGCACCCAGTAGGAGGGCACCCTCCTTCTCCTGCCATCCCAAGGACTCAGGGCCAGCTCCTCCACTATGGCAGAGGAGCGTCACTTCCTTATCAGCAGCAGCAGCTGCAAAATGTTTACTATAAAATGATAGAAAACTATGTTTATTATCTTTTTATAGTAAAAGGGGCAGGGCCATGGGGCTGTGACGAGACGGAGATGGAGTGTACAGCATTCCCCCTCAGTGCGCATGTATGTTTGGCCAACCGTCTCGGGCCGGCCAAACACACATACGCACTGGGCTCTCTTCAAACCAGCAACGTAGGCACTGCATTGCTGGGTTGGAGACAGCAGGCAGAGACTTTCACTCTGCCTCAGAGCGCCCTGGCTGGGCACTAATTCCAAATCCCAACGCTGCTTTCATGCTGCCAGCAGCATAAAAGCAGCATTAGGATTGGATGCAAGTCAGGCTGGGAGCCTCTGCCTCCAGTCCAGTCGAAGAGCATATGGGAGCGGCAAGGCACGGCGCAAAAGGTACTTTTTTTTAATTAGCTTTTTTTTTTTGTCCCCCCCACCATGCGCACCCCACGCTTTTTGCCTCCCCCGAGCTGCTACTGCAAGCACATATAAAACTTGAAGAAATAGATATCTGCAGAGGCACATTCCTATGCTAAAAGCCACCTCCACTCTTCCTGCAAGTGATCATAGACACCCTCCTTTTTCTGCCACGGTTCTGTTTTGTGGAAGAAACCAAAAGACTTTCATTACCTGGTCCTACCATAGTTATAGGCAGTTAAGACAACTCCTATTTTACCTTCTTAGAACCTGAAAAATGTCATTGACTAGATCCCTGCATGAAGCCCTACAGCTAAGCTAACTCCAAATGCCTGCTTCCACACACACGTCATACAATGTTTATCCCCATTCCCAAACATGTCCCACACAATGTTCCTACAAAGATAATCACAAAAACCCATGCACATTCCACTCATTTCTCCTGATACTCCATGGACGTACCTGACATTACACCTCATGCACCTCAATGCACACTTTACAGTATGTCGTAGCACATAAGTCCTAGACACCACAACCACATACTGTCTGGATGCATTTGTCATTGAAGAGATGAAACTCAGAAATACCATGACACATTATTGATGTCCTAGCCACACAGGATATTGCATACATCGGCAGTATGTTTAAGGCACTGCAAGATACATATACTTTAGGTGTTGCTTCCTCACCTCTAGGAGACTGCAATTAAAGATACTAGCCATAGATCTCAGCAGTCCCTCAAGTACCCTACAGTGTGCTATATCTCTCAATTGGTAAGTAACGAACATGGAACTGCGACCTAATGCAATAATTTGGGCCCCACTTTTAAACACCTTTTCCAGTTAGAGGAAGTTAATCCCACTGTCTATGTGCCACTGTCAATGTCCAGGAAGCAGTTCATTTTTCCTTTTGTAAAACATATACAGTCCTTCTGGAAGGTGATGACACACACAGCAGCTAGTGACAATGCTGCCTCCAACTTAAGCACCCAAAACATGCACTAAATTAAGTGTGAAGACTCTGCACCTGGCTATCAAGCACTCAGGGAACAGATAAACGAGGAGAGGATCTGACTAGATTTCTACTCCTTCAATGAACTAACTCACCTCCCCACCCCCTCTTTCAAGCCTACGCGGCAATGCTCAGGAAGTAATAATCATCAGACTCTTGCTAACCAGGTCACCACTGCATTTCTAAACCAGCCCTGTTGCCATCTCCTACACTTCATTGTTTGGGGCTTCACCATCTAGCTCAGGGATGCAAGCAATACACATCCACTGTATGGGGATGCCGTACCTCAGCTTCCATTTTGTGCTTTCTTTAACCAAAGGTACTCAGAATGGATCCCACTGGTCCCCGGATACACACATGCTTAAACAGTATCAAGTCCCGCTATCAGTCACCAATCACAGGCCAATCAACAAAGCACAGGGATTTCAGAGTAGGGTCTGGGCATACATTCAAGTGAAACTATACATGCAAGGGGCCTGTAGGTGCCATGCTTACCCCTGAATAGTAAAAAAAGTCTGGTTAGTACTATCAAGCAGAAACATAGTATGCTGCCACCACAGCTTAGTATATATAACCAAGGGCACGGACCTTAGTCCCATGTCCACTACAGAGCATGCTTGGTGCACTCCACCATATTAGAACAATGAAGAAAAGCCTCGGATTCAGACCGCACAATGACTGTCATGTGTGCTGGACCAACACATGTCAGGATACAAGTCACCCCGCTGAAGGGATGACTCAGTACAAGAGTGCAATCCTGTAATATTATGAAAGGGATATTCCTATTCCATCAATTTAAGTCGGACAATATTTCTATAATAGATGTTCTGACATACAACACCATCAGCACCATTGACAAACAAGCAATAGCACATATTGTCTACTACACACTTTGGGTCTGATAAGAGTGTGCTACACAGGATCCAATCCCACCCCTCTAAAAGTGATCTTTTCACTCAGATTAACACATTCACATTCTACAGGATGAATTTAATCTGCACAGTATCCCACGACTCCTTCCTCGCTCCTGATATCTCCTTCCTGTAGATTGTGCCGTTTGAGTGCCATTGGCCAATCGCGTCATCGTGTTTTACCAGCACTTCAATTACATTCATCTCCACATACTAGCCTCCCCTGATATTCAAGAGGCACGGTCTCTTAAACAAGACTGCACGATGGATGTCTGCAATTTAACACATCAAGTTGTTTTAGTGATGCAGAACCCAATGTCCTCCATCATAACACGTTTGGTCCCCAGGTTCATTTCATTTTGTAATTTTTATTATTTAATCTTCTCGGCACCTTGTTGATGGATGCTGTTACAGGTAGCTTTCTTTCAGTTTATAGCAAAATGTGTGCAGCAGGTCTCCCTGTAGTTGAAAGGCGAAATGTAGCATCACTTCTTTTTTTAGCAAGACCACAGAAACATGATTGGAGTGATTTTTTTCTTTTATTGGAATTGTTCATTCAATTTAATATGGTACACATTAGTAAAAACAGAAAAGCATGTTCTCTGGCTAAATACAGTTATCTCCTAGCGGAAAATACCCAAAGGATGTACTAGAGTTTTTAGTTTATTCACTTTTTAATGTACTATCCATTAACATGCCTTCAACTTTTGTCAAAAGTGACTCCCTAATCAATGGATACGAGTAGTCATTGAGTGATCTGCAGCCCCAATTACGGGTGGCCCCTTCAATTCCGATCCCTGTGCAAACTACTGTTTGCACAATAATTTGTATTACGAGTTTTATGGTAGTTAACACATGCCTCGCAACTTACCCCATGTTCATTTCAGTGGGTAAACCTGCCGAATGTTTTCGGGGTAAAATGCCCGGTAAATATTGGTACATGTAGATTTTGGTGTGCAAAGCACTAACATCTGCATATTAAGCACCATCTTAAAAACACAACTTTTAAAAGGTGTAGGAACATAGACGTATGATACCTAAAACAACGGTGTGGGGTGTTTAGCTGGTGCAGTAAACCACCATAGATCTCTACTGTCTCTTAGTAAACCCACACAACTGAAAGAGAAACACTGACAATTCCTGACAGTTCAATAAGTTTGTCTTTGCATTTGCAGTGATCAAGAGAATGCTTATCAACCAGTGGGACCCATCAGCACTCATTTTTGGGAACCAGCACTTTCCTCATAAGACTTTGATCTAGAGCAAGAGAGAGCAAAAACACAAAAAGGGGGAAAAAGGAGGACGAGAAAGAGAGAAAAACAACAAGCTGTAAGAGAGAGATGAAGGGGAAGGTATTGCCTGGTGATTGATGAAAGAGGCGAGAGGCTGAATCAAGATTATGCAGCACTGGCATTTACAATCCCCATAAGCAGCAGCGGGCGTCTGAGAAATCTTTGGGCACTGGCACTCATTATTTTACAAATCAAGCCCTGGTATAGTCAAGGGTGGATTCACCTATGCAGCGCCTCTTTATCAAGGATAGGAGCTTGGCACAGAGACAGATCTAATTTCGAAATCTAGCAGCTCTGCTAGTACAGCATAAGCACTCCTCTGCAGGTGTGTAATATTGTTTAACCTCGCAGAGGAAAGGCAGGGAAGGGAAGAGGACGCGAGGGGAGGAGATTGGAGGAGAGAAGGATAGGAAGGGGCGTGGGGAGGCTGCAGGGTTCTTGAACTTCTCCAGCCAAACCACTAGAGGAAGGGCACTGGATTTTTGGCTGTGGCTCACATGGAAAAATGCAGTGTGGTGGGGATCTCATTCCTGGAAACCAGGCCAATGAATGTGAAGAAACAGAATGAAATCACCCCGCAATAAAAAAAAGCCTTTACTGGTTTTAGGAAACCCTGCATAACGTCAAAAGGTACAAAAACTATTTTGGGACAAGGGATGAGAGGGACAGGAAACACTGAACCACCATTGTCTACCAACCGGGACCTCCACTTAGCTGACTTGCAGACCATCTGTCAGTGAAAGCTCAAATTTCAAAAAAGGAGTTATTCAGTGACTGGATAAAAAATAATCAAGTAAAAGCCAAGATACCTCAGAAGGGTCAAAAGCAAACCATGACCCTCTGTGTTCATTCTTCACCACCCACCATCAACTATCCCTATACTGATGTAATTAAAAATTAAGAAGAATCCCATCCTGCCCCGAGTCACTCCAAGAAGTCCACTGTGTGGAGATAAAAAAATAATAATAATAAAACAGCAGTAAATACAGTTCTTAATTTGAGCCGGTGGTTTTCCGCTGCAGGCACTGGCACTTATTTTTTAGGGCTGGCACTTATTTTTCTGCACCAGGCATTTACTGCGTGCAAAAGACACATATGGGAAGACGGAGGACAAGAAAAACGAAAAACCGCCACTAAGGGAAAAAGTGAAAGTCTGCAAGAGTGAGCTGAAGGGGCAAGGAGTGGCTGTAAATGGATTAAGAGGCCCAAAATGGCTTCAGGATTAACTGTCTCAGTATTCTGTGCTCGCACACTTAATTGCAACAGCCGTGTATTTCAAAGGAGAGTTTTGGGCACTTTTATTTGCAAATTAAGCACTGTGTAAATGCCTCTGTTTTCTAACTAACCAATGTGACTTTTTCTTTTTAAATGACACTTTAGTGTGTCATTGCACGCAGATAGCAGGCAGGAATGATATATCACACTAGTGAATCGTGCCTTTTTAAATAAAGGACGCAAAATATATTTATATAGATTTTATCAAGTAGTTAGTTGAAATAATATTATTTGTAGAACACAGCAAAGATCTAATATCTGACACCTTGGAAAACAAAAATGAATTTTGCCTCCCAACGATGACTTAGGGTGGCTCTCATGGTATTGCTCATCGAAAAAAATAAACCGTAGAACAAACTATTTCGCAAAGAACTTTGAATCTCAGCAGATTGAAATATTTACTAAGTTGAGCATGTGCACGAGTTAAAACAATATTTGTAGATCATTTCCAGCAGTGTGCCAAAGGCATGGTTTAGTGGTGTGCAATAGGAAACCCCATCATTGACTTTCCTGGATGATTTATTCCCTCATCACCCATATTTTTCATTGGATAATTTTTCATTGCTGTTCCACTGAATAATCATAAGAAATGTCAGAACCAGAATAAAGTCTGGACTATTTGCGCTAGGAATTCTTATGTAAGTCCTTTAACCCAGTTAGTTTTTAATGTGTATTATATCCTTCTGGCAGAATGGCTTGTTTTTTGTTTTTGTACATTTCACGAGTGCCCAGTTTCTAATTTGGATCTCAAATTAGATTATGAGGTAACCTTATTTGTCACTGTGAGCCTTGCGCTTCATAAAGAGAGTGTTTTTCCATGTATTAGCTGCGAAAAACCGTGATTAGAGAAATGCTGCTGGTAAGGTATTTATTTCACAGACATGGAGCCTCCTTGATCATGTGGGGTAAACAAACAAAATGGCTACCACCGAAACTAAACTGTTGCAGTTCCCTATCACGTACAGGTTATTTATGGTGTTGTGAAGGAGCCAGGCTTGCCCACTGTTGCTTCAGTGGGCACCTCGAATGCCATGCTGCTGTCGAAGGATTCAGTTTGCAGTTGGCTCCACCCTTGCTGGCTGCAGGGGATGGCCTGCCAGAAGGCCTGATGTCAAGTAAGGGAGAGGCCAATGTGCTTCTCAGGCCGATGGCAAACCTCCTACCCAAAAAACAAGCACAGCCCCCTAACAGGAGTTTAAAGGGAGGCTATATAGCAGAGCCCAGAGCCAGTGCTCAATATCACAGGGTGACACAAAAGGATGATGGACGGAGTGCTGACAATGCAAACACTCACCCCTAGTCACAGATCTGGGTTTAATCCATCGTTCTTTTGCTCACCATGCCACCCCAGTTTGGACTTCAGCTAGCCTGGCTGAAGAGGGGTGATACCCCAAAACCGGTCCCAGGATGCTTGTTTCTGGCCCAGGGAGGACCTGGTCTGGCAGTTCGGGCTGGACTGTTCCCATGGGGAACAGGGTCAAGACTGATTTGCATATGACTGAGTCCAAACTGGAATGGCATGGTGAGCAAAAAAATGATGGATTAAACCCAGATCTGTGACTGGGGGTGAATGTTTGATTTGTTCTACATTCCGTCCATCAATTGTACTTTTTGTGTTTGTCGCCCAAGAGGGAAGGGAAGCCCAGACGTGGGTCCCGTGCTCACTATGCCACCAGATTCAAGCTAGCCTGGCTGAAGAGGGGTGATACCCTGAAACTGGTCCCAGGATTCTTGTTTCTGGCCCAGGGAGGACCTGGTCTGGCAGTTCGGGCTGTACTGTTCCCATGGGGAAGAGGGTCAAGACTGATTTGCATATGACTGGGTCCAAACTGCAATGGCATGGTGAGCAAAAAAACTGATGGATTAAACGAAGATCTGTGACTGGGGGTGAATGTTTGATTTGTTCTACATTCCGTCCATCAACTTTTCTTTTTGTGAATATCACAGGGCGAGCAGCTGTGTCTTCAAGGTCCTTGACAGCACTGCAGCAGTCAATCAGTTTCTCGGGATTCAGTCTTGCATGGTGACAGGGCACTGAAGACCTGATTCTGTATAACCCTTTTTGATGACCTTCTATACTTTCTCTGAAAACCCCACCAATCACTCCTAAGTCATGACGGAAGCCAAGGTAATTCTTGAGGAGCTATTTGATAAGGGGACAAATGGTTGTATACTATGATAGCAGAGCACTGTGTAGACACCGGAAGTGTCCCTGTCATTCTAGATGTGACATTGTTAGAAATGGGGTCTCTAGTTGGCAGTCGGTTTGCACCATGTCCAAGTAGGGACCTTCACTCTAGTTAAGATAAGGGAGATACCCGCTCAGATAACCCCTGCTCACCCCCTTGGTAGCTTGGCATGTGTAGTGAGCTTCTCTCAGAATCAGTGTGTAAAGCATTTGCACATAACATACAGTAATAAGTGAAAACACTACAAAAGGGCACCACACGAGTTTTAGAAAAATAGCCAATATTTATCTGTGTAAACAAGACCAAAATGATAAAAATCCAACATACTGTAACAGATATATGAATTCTGCAAGATTTACTCAAAAATACAGTTTCTTGAAGTCAATAACTCCACCTGTGGCTATCACAGCATCGTGATCAACAAAACCAACAGCTCAGGCCAGCCGCGGCATCGCGTGCCAGCTACGGTGTTGAGAAGACCCATAAACAGTACCTTTCGATTTGCAGGGCGTCGTGATGCTCTCTGTGAGCTCCAGAGAGTGGCATCGCTGGCATCGCCATGTCGGTTTCGGAGTCAGTGCAGGAGTGGTTGGGTCCCTGAAGTCACATGCCTTGTGGATCTGCAGTCCGGGCTGCAGTGCAAAGCGGGACGATGCGACATGCGGTGTCTACAGGTCACGGTGCAGGCAGCAGCTTGGTGACGGCGTCCAGCAGTGTTGGTGAGACCAGGGCTGCGGTGTGAAGTGGGACGGTGCGATGTACGGTGTCACCAGGTCATAGTGCTGGCAGCGGTGTCGCTGTTGCTGAAGTGCTGTCGTCGGTAGGCCTAAGCCAGCGGTGCGGGAGGGGACAGTGGTTCATGACCTCAGGAGCGGTGTCCACAGGCCACAGTGCAGGTAGGGATAACGGAATACTTCTTATTATACCTCTTTCTGCCTTTGAAGTTGGCAAACTTCAAAGCAAAGTCTCAAGTGTTTGCAAGATCCTTCCTTGTCCAGGCCAGGCCCCAGACACACACCGGGGAGTTGGAGACTGCATTGTGTGCGGGCAGGCACAGTCCCTTCAGGTGTAAGCTACCACTCCTCCCTCCACTCTAGCTCAGATGGCTCATCAAGATATGCAGGCTACACCTCAGCTCCCTTGGTGTCACTATCTAGAGGAGAGGTGTGAACAGCCTAACTGTCAAACTGACCCAGACGGGGAATCCACAAAAGGCTGAGCCACAGAATGGTTTAAGCATGAAAATGCCTCCTTCTAAAAGTGGCATTTTCAAACTCGCAATCTAAAAATCAACTTCACTAAAAGATATTGTGAGTTCAGAGACCCCAAACTCCATAGGTCTATCTGCCCTCAAAGGGAAATCTGAGCTTTAAAGTTATTTAAAGGCAGCGCCCATGTTAACCTATGAAGGAGGTAGGCCTTGCAACATTGAAGTCCAAATTTGGCAGTATTTCACTGTCAGGACATGTAAAACACACCAGTACAAGTCCTACCATTTAAATACACGGCATCCTGCCCATGGGGCTACCTAGAGCCTCCCTTAGGGGTGCCTTACATGTACCAAAAGGGAAGGTTTGGGCATGGCAAGTGGGTACACTTGCCAGGCCGAATTGGCAGTTTAAAACTGCACACACACACTGCAGTGGCAAGTCTGAGCCATGTTTACTGGGCTACTAATGTGGGTGGCACAACCAGTGCTGCATGTGCAACAGTAGCATTTGATTTACAGGCCCTAGGCACCTCTAGTGCACTTTACTAGGGACTTGCTAGTAAATCAAATATGGCAATAAGGAATAAACCATTCAACAATACAATTTACGGAGAGAGCATATGCACTTTAGCACCGATTAGCAGTGGTAAAGTGCCCCGGGTCCTAAAACAAACAAAACTGGTCTGAAAAATTAGAAGGAAGGAGGCAAAAAGATTGGGGATGACCCTGAAAAAAGGGCCAGGTGCAACAGACATCTCCAAGATGAGTCACTCAACCTGCTTCCTCCTGGCAGATCCACTCTAGGCAGCTACAGCTTTGCCTCTGCTCAAGCTATACTGCTTACTTCAGGGATAATTTAATTCCAGCACCCCACTCACCACATTCCTGAAAAAATCATCTTCCAAGCAGAATCACAGCTAGTCCATTAGATTGTTGCAGACGTCTTCAGAAAATGTCATCCGGGAAACTATATGTCAAGGACACTAGCCCAGGTTTTTTCCCCAGTTCCCTGCAAGGTGTAACCTATTCAGGTCCAGGAGAAGTTGTGGAACACTGACTGCTAGTTTCAGTCCTTACTTTACATTCCTTTCGTCAATCAGTTTTTCAAAATTATTTGCCTTGAACTGGTTTCAGGACAGTTCTTCATTTTGTGGATGTCTGATCTTCCAGAGCGGGCACAATCGCAGACATGTAATTATAGGCATTAGGGATGATGCTCAAAGTGTCCATGGTTAGAAACTCACAATATGAGGGCAAACATGAAAGAAGCCTTCACACCTGGCATATATAAGCCTTTTGGGAGCAGCTCCTCTTGGGGAGTGGGATGAAAGGAGCAGACCCTGTCAAAAGGCTAACCCTGCACCTCAGAGGAGATTGCGGTCTCTAGACTCCCCACACTCACCATCTAATTTACCGGAAGTGCTCCAGGAAGGAACAAAAGGAATAACACAGCAAAAGGTCATTTCTAAATAGGGTTGGGCCTCTGTTCTACATGTACTTCATAGACTGAGGCTACACAAAGCTTCTGGAACACTAGCAAAACATATTATTAGTGTGGCAGGCTACCTCTTACTTCCATCTTGTACAGCACTCTTTCGGTAGCAATACAAGATGGTTTCCACTGAACTCCCATACACATTGGACACATAGTGCAGCCATATACCATCACTCACCATCACTACATAATGCACTATCCAGGGACAAAGATCTGGCAAGGGTCCCGGCTATATGAGATGAGAAAGAACTTCAGAGTAAGAGGTCAGTGGGCCCCAATGCAGAATACAGAACAAGGCCTGATCTGGGACTGAATCAAAAACACACTTCCACCACTGTCAAACTCATGTAAACCAGCCAATGGATCGTAGTGCCATCTACTTTTGAAGGTTCTATCCAGACCAGAGAGCCCTGCTCTGGATCTCAAAATCCAGCAAGGTAAAGTAGCCCTGAGTGTATTCAAACAATGGTATGCACAGAGGCCAAATCGTGGAAAACATAACAGAGGCTTGCATTTAAGTATCTTAAGGCAAGAGTGCATGCTCGTAATTTCTCTCAAGGGACATTCTTGTCTCAACAAACCGGAATACATCTTCATAGGGCCAGTAAGTGAAAAAAATGGGCTGGGTACACAATGTCTAACTGCAGATGTCAAGGCAATAGAAATAAGAACCAAATATGTCTGCCTTTTCCTGACATTACCCACCCGAAGGAGAATATACAGTTAAACAGAAACTTTGAATTGCATACCTTCTGTAGAATAGTAGATTGAGGATCAAGATAGTCTGGTTCTTTAAAAGGATAGCTGCAGGATCAGAATAACACGCGGCCTCACTTGCGAGTAAGGAATCAACACATCACTGACTTTTCCAATGCAAGCTTGCCTGTGTAGCTTCATTTTTTAAGCAAACCAGGTACTTTGTGTAAAAGCAAGGCATCCATTAATTTCTATGGATTAAGACTCTTTTTACTTAAAAACATCATAATTTTGCTTGTGTATGTTGGATTTTTGTCAGTTTGGTAGTGTTTGATTTATGTAAATATTGGCTATTCTTCTAAACTGGTATTGTGTTCATTTTGTTATGTTTTCCCAAATTTTTCATGTGTGTGTTGGTACAAATACTTTACACATTGCCTTTGAGATAAGCCTGACTGCTTGTGGCCAAGATACCAAGGGGGTGAGCGGAGGTTGTCTTAGGAGTATAACTCCCTTACCCTGAGTAGTGTGAGGGTCCCTGCTTGGACAGAGTGCAAACTGACTGCCAACCAGAGCCCCCATTTCTAACAGACAGGTTCCTGGGCATCATTCATCATTATATCAATGGTGTGCCTAACCTAGACCATGATTAATGTCTGGTCTACTTGCTTGGTAGATCAATTCCAAGAAACTGATCTTTATTAATGAATTTGTCAGCAGTTGGGAACAGTTTGATTCCCAACCATGGATGCTGTAGGATGACATTGTACATCATCATTCAGCCTGTGTGTGCAGGTTTACAAAGTAAAAATCCATGTGTGTGTTTTTTTACTATATCACTGTCGTGGGTATGTGTAGGACTTATGCTCATGTGGTATAGAATTAGAAAATAAAACTGTCGTACGACTCATACTAGTGTGAGAATATTCTTTTATTGACTATGTTTCTATTCAAGCACTTTTGTTTTGTTTTTCCTCTTCTTGTCTCTCTCTCTCTCTTTCTGTTTTCTTTTCTTTTCCTCGTAGTCTTTTCTCTGTGACTTTTATTGATATCTTCTTGTTCCTTTTTCTCTTTGTAGTTATGTCTCAATTTCCGGATGTGACATTCCCCAGAAGGATGGACACGACCGGGAAAAGAAAAAGATAGAAGGAAGAATTAGGGGCCAGTGGGGTCCGTGCCTAAAAGTTCATATTAGTGGACTTTTTTTATCCTTCTTTTTTGTGCCCAAGTGCTCTGGTGTGTTAAAAGAAGAGAAGAAAAAAATAATAAAGATTGAAATGATCTTATATCGCCTCTGTTCTCCTTTATTTATTGTTTTCCTGACCTATCATGCAGGTGGTTTTCACGAGTACTTTGAGGTTTTCCCTCTTCTGCTATATTTCTTTCAGGTTCTCCTCCCCTCCCCTTTTTAATCCCAAAATTGGTACTTGGGTTTTGCAAGTAAGCCCATACCTGCATTAGCCACGTCCCTTCTGGGATGTGGTTAGAGATTTCAGCGTCCCTGAGCAGGTCCTCGACTTCGGCTGGGAACTCCGTTTCCTGAGCCCTTACGGACTCCCCGGATTTCTCACCGCTCTCCTCTGTCCTCTCAATACCTGCTACCTCCGTCGATTCCCCGACCTCCGCGCTTTCCTTGTTGGTTCTCCGGTCCTCTTCATCGTTCCGCGCCACCTTCTTTTTTTCTTCCTCTACTCCCAGTGCGCTAGAACAACCCTCTACTTCCGGGTTGGCGTGCATGCTGGAACGTGGGTCACTTCTCGAAGTGCCCTCGGGGCACTCGTCTATCCGCCCCACTCGCGTAGAGGGGCTGGATGTAACAGCGATCCTGTTATAATGACTGACACTTCCTAGAAGAAATGGCTGATGGGCTATAACCAATAGTCCTTCCCTGTGCATTTTCCCCTTTTATTGGTATAAGTTTTCACAGACAATTCATGCTTCCTATCACGACTTAAATAGTTGAAGAACAAATAACTTAGGTACAGTACTTTGTGGTAAAAACATAAAATGAGCCTACTGAAACGTCAAGGCACTAAACCCGTTAGGCCCATTATGAGTCAGGTGAATATATGTCTGAAGATAAAAAATGGCTGGATTTAAGTTTCCAGCCAGTATCTCTGCACACATATCGCTCCCATTGCAAGTGAAAACCCACAGAATAGGGAATAATGAGGCAGGCCTATTTTTACCAGCTGGAACTCACAGAATTCCCAATTCCATGGAATTCAAGGCTTACTTTTACAAATGAACGGCAAAGAACTGGAGTAATTGACCCCGATAAATGTCCTGTTTAAGGATGAATATGCAAACCTAGCCAAAAGACAGTGGAGCAATATACATGGACAAAGGCAAGCATAAAGTCAACAATTAAGAGGATAGAAAGGTGGGTTGTAGATGGTTATTGCATTGTGATGTTAGTGTTCTTTAAAAATGTCAGTCTTTAATTATTTCGTAAATTTGAGAAACACTGCTATGGTCCTGATAGATATGGGAATGTTGGCCCAGATCCTAAATACATTGATGGAAAAGGTCTTCTGTTTTTCCTTTTTTCTTCTTTATGCCTACTATTCTGCAGTCTGATGTTGTCCTAGCTGTGGTTGTGCTGAGATCCACCAGAGATGGTGAGCTTGTCTACAAGTTAGGCAAGTGTGCTGGTATTGATAGCTTTAAAAATGATTCAGCTGGTTTTGAAGATGGCACAGCCCAGCAAGGGGAGCCAATCAAATTCCATCAGGAAGGGGGGGATGTGGTCATATTTCTTCAGGCCCTGGATGAGACATGCTGCAGAATGTAGGATACCCCCAAGGGGTGCCAGTGTGGAGTCTGGGACGCCATGGAGTAGGGAATCACCACCATCCAGAAGAGAAAGTATGAGGGCTTGAACAAAACATCTGAAGTCACTTTCTGGAACAAATGGTTTGACTTTCTTTAGAAGAAAGAGCTGGTACCAGTGGGTCTTTGTTTTTGGCAATATGTTCCTTGAGGGTGAAGATTGGTGTTCAGGGTAAGTCAGGGAGAGGCTTCGAAGGGTTCGAAACCATCAAGCTTCATGTCATTGAACAAGGTTTGTACTGTATCTTAATTATTGTTCTCGACAAATAACAGTAATTCTGTTTTGGTTGGGTTAATCTTCAGGTAGATGCTTGACAACCAGGGCTAGGTGATGTGCAAATAGTGTCTGAGGCATGGATGTCTGAAGCAGAGGAGAATTTCAATCGATCAGTCATGGAATTTATAAAGTCCACTACTCACCCGTGAGGGTCTGAAGGCGCTGAGGGGGGGGGGGGGTTGCTGCTACTGCTCAAACAGCCAGGTGTTATGAATTCTCCTGAAGGGAAGGAGGTCCTTGGTCTGACGCAGGTGGGTGGGAAGAGTGTTTCATGTCTTGCGGCGAGGTGTGAAAATGATCTGCCACCAGTTGTAGTTCTGCGGATGCGTGGGACAGTTGAGAGGGAGAGGTCGGTGGAGCGGAGCTGTTGGTTGGCATCCGGCATATTGGTGAATCTTGATGCTATTATCTGTTAGAAGAGCACCAAGCATCTCCACAGGGCCGGCTTTAGGGCAGGAAACTGGAGCAGCCACACCGGGTGCTGACCTGGATTGGGAGCACTGACCTCAGGGGGCACTGTGTTTAGCAATAACTTATAAAACTTGCAATATAAAAGCGGCACCTGCTGCAAAGTTCCTTGTGCGCCCAGCCTTTAGGAAGCATTTAAAGTATCAAGATAACTCTTGTGATTAATGTTCTTGCTAGAGCTAGAAATCGGTGTTTTGTCCAGTGGCAGTTCTGATTCCCCACAAAGTAGCACAGATAGTTAATGTGCCTGCTGTAAAGGACAGATCTATATTTTATGTGGATATCTGCGTGGATTTGTAAAGCCAGCCTTTGCAAGCGCTTTAAGACAAATGAAATGTATGTGCGAGAGGAACTACGGAAAGATGAGGGGCACTTATGACAGGTGGTAATGAGGGAGCCTGACGAGGTGGTCATGTGGAGGGGGCGCCAAAAAGATTTCTGCAGCGGGGTCCACCAGCGCTAAAGCCGTCCCTGCGTCTCCATGTATAGTCTGAAGATGAAAGAAGATGGTATTGGAGCCCGAAGGACCCCACAAGTGATGGGGATCTTTAGTGACCTATGATTAAAAACACATTTGGCTGTCCAATAGTGATGACTCTTGGAATCCTAGGAGTAAAACAACAGTGATTATAAACAATTGCATTCTTCAAATAGTGAAATCCTTTACCAACCTGGTATGAAATGAATGTCATAATAAATTGGCACACAGTTAGATTATGTCTGGCTAACATTTCCTAGGGTCAATAATGGTATTTAAAGCTTTACTAATAACCACGGGGTCCACACTCCCTCTGTAATGCACATGTATAACACCAAGAGTGTGATTTCTGTGATTTACAGGGCTGGTACACGAGGTGATGGCGAGATTCAATCACTGAGGACATTTCTGAACAAGTCGTAGGATGCCTGGATTCTTGACTGAACTAGTCCCGATCTTTCTCGTCAATTCATGGATTAATTGGGCCACACAGGTAGTTTACATTTAACTGTAGACCAATCCACACATTAGTCTCCCTAGAAATATTCTGACTTTTTTGAATTCAGAAAATCTTCACCGTATACCGTGGCATAAGTACACTGTCAAAGAGTGTCAGACAACTGGGATGCCTAGATGTTTTTGAAACGTATGCGAACCTGAGAATAGGAGATAGCCGTGTCAATGGAGAGCGAAGCATCCGAGTTCATGAAGCCCTCTTGTCAGGGTCACTTTTTCACTAGAAATTCCCTTGCCCTAGACCGCTACTTGAGCTTGCTATTTAACTCTTATGATCGATGCAAGAGGTGTCTTAGTTCAGAGAGTAACATGCACTTCTTTGTACCGACTGCTTATCAAACAGTCCGAGCGCATGTTTAATTCTTTTGCATCTATTCTGTCGAGCCTTGAAAAAGCTTCTTTTCCTTGTTCTCTGTAGATTTCGAACCAGAAATTGCAGAGGTGTTTTTGTAAATATGTTGGCTTTAAAGCATGCTTACATTTGCTTCTCTGTCACTGAATTCTTAAGCACAGCGTTTAAGACAAGGAAAGGCCTGGAGTGAGGCTGATGTGCACTGTTGTATTGTTGCTTTGCTCCAACTTCTGCAGTGCCACGTTTTCTCCCATACTATGGGCCAAATTTAAGACAAGTGCCCCTGCACCCAGTGCGGCACCACTTTTCTTGCGCCCTTTAGCCCCCACCTAATGCCACCATGTGCGTGCCATATCTAAGATACGGCTCACCATGGCAGTAGTTAGGACACTAACGTGAAAAATGTTGGCGCTAGTTTGGAGCTTTGCAGGATTAGCACAAAAAATGTTGATGCTAAGCATGCAAAGCCCATTGAGGCCCATTGTAAACAATGGTGTGCTTCCTTTTAATGGCTGCTCTGAGCAGGGGTTAAAAGTGTCCAATACAATGACGCAAAGAAATCTCTTAAATTTATTTGCGCAATTTTTTCAGGCCCTCCTCCACCCTCTATGGGGGAATGCCCCCTTTGCACACACTATGTCTGGTGCAGGTATAAGATAGCACAAAGGGTTACATAGTGGCGCAATGCATGCATTGCGCCACTTTGTAAATCTGGCTTGCCGATTTTGGCCTCGTTGCGCCACATTACCATAAAAAAAATGAGGGCTCTAATGTGGCGCACGGAGGCACTAGGGGCTCTTAAATCTGCCCCTATATTTTAAACTGGTACTGCATTTTGTCTGCTAAATTGTTTCTTTGTGGGTTTGTTCCTTGCTTATTATTGCAAACAACTACTTATTGAGCTGTGTAGAGTTAATGTTAAATTCTTCCTGCAGAAGGCATTTTATGAGGAAGGTTACCTAGATATTTCCTTATTCAGATGGAATTTTGATTGCTATAGTGGCGTTCATTTCATTGAATATGCTTATTTATTTTTATGCTGTATGGTAATTGCATGTATATACCGCTTACTACCCCTGAAGATGCATTGAAGTGATTTAACCCTGGGCAGCTCACTACTCTGGAACCCAAGCTTAGTTGGTAATCCAGTGTTTATTGGGATCAGTCTTGTGTTCTTGTGAACGTCATTCAATGCATTTACTTCAGGTTCTATATGGTGGATTAAATAGATGGGAGTTAGACGGGATCATTAGTGGGGTGAGATGGGTATGCGAGTACATACAAATTGTTGGTGGGACTAATAGACGAGACAGAGGAGACTAGGTGTTGTCAGGTTGCAAGGATCACTTTCGAATAAGGGGAGATTGTGATTTTTTTTTATTGTGTATGTAACTGGAAGGGTTTTGTTCACATAAAGTATTTTGTTTCACAAAAAACTCAGTTGCCATGATATGCACTATGCCATGATGCCGGTTATTTGATAAGACGTTTTATTTTTTTTGTTGGTTTTATTAATTTTCTGGGGTTTAGGTAGCATGAATCAACCCCCTGCAGCACAATATAAGTGCCCTGACATCTTTAAAATATGCAATAATGCAATCAGAGCATTATTTCAGTTCCCACATTTTTATTCTATTCGTTAATTTTGGGCATTGTTATTGCTTGTTTGGTGTATCATTCTTCCATCTAGAAAGTGCTTCCTTTGCTGCTTTCATCTAAAACTACGTTCAGTCATCTCACGTTTTGTGATGTCTAATTCTTTTGCAAAAAAAACTTTTTATTCATTTTTTCGCCTTTTCAAGCATTTATTAATACTTTTTGTCAGGACTTGAGCGCAAGCCTTAACCTACCCTGGTCGCATTGTATGCTTTCCACTACTGCATCTCAAAATGGCCTGACCTTAAGATGGTTGCCCAAAGCCTCACAAGAGCAACAACAAAAGCTGACCAAAAATGATTTCACATAAACGTTCATTTTTTCTATTTCTCGATAAAAAAGCATTGCTTGCATTATCCATTGTATTCAGTACTGAAAGGGGAAGACAAATCCAGGCTAATTTTGTGCAGGCAATAAGTGTTTGGGTAACGAGCAAAGTCAGATGGTTAGGCATAGGTCTTGTATTGGTCACCCCTAAGGAAGTAGTATCACTTTCCTGATCATGTTCATGCTTTTCACGCGGAGTCTGTTTCACTGTGTGTGTAAATTAGGTCCGATGTGGAATCTCCATGAGGACCAGTTGGGATTGTAGTTAAAGAGTATGCATTATAAAAAATCATCTAAAGTTGGCATTTGTCGTGCTTTTCATTAATTTCTTTAATTTGCATCTGTTCATTTTAAAGGCGGGAGCTGTGTTTCTATGCATGGCACCACTTCTGTTGCTAAGAATGCCACGTTATCAAAGGATCAGCCATGACAATTACAATGGAAACCAGAAAAAAATGTTTCAACTAGACTCTGAAGTGGTGAGTAATGATCAATAGCGAATCTTGGTGCTCATCTCGAGATGTACATCCACAACGTAATCGTGTCCCTCAAAAATAAGCTCCTAGTGTCAGCTCCTTCTGCCGGGCATAGAAACAGTGGCATTGTGAGAGACTAACTTATCCATACCACTCTATGCCCGGGGCACCATGTCACCCTAGACTGCACTGTGTGTCAAACGAGTCATTTAACAAGGGCACGCTCTACGCATAGTATGTCACAGACTGAAGCAAGATGCTGCAAGTGTCAAAGCCATGTGTTCATCCATGTATTGTTCTACCTCGTTTGCCATGCCACTCACGTAGTCTGCAGATACAGCGTGAATTACTGTCAGATAAAGCCTGCTGTGGCTAAACTATAGCTAAGCATATGGCCTTTACAGGTGTAAAACCAACATCCAGATTGTTTTACGCTTATGACAGTTAAATGTATGTTACCTGGAATTATAAACGAGAAACAGAAGGTGTATTTGCAGGACAATTGAAGCCTAAGTAAGGAACACCTAATAATTTTTGTGTCCACAACCAATTATATATCAAGGTACTTGATTTTCCTGTTCAATCATCCACGTGTAAGGCAGTGGAACACACGAATGTATACACACAGCAAAGTGCACCACCA
This sequence comes from Pleurodeles waltl, assembly GCF_031143425.1. NCBI lineage: Eukaryota > Metazoa > Chordata > Amphibia > Caudata > Salamandridae > Pleurodeles > Pleurodeles waltl. Next base: position 1,245,707,585 of record NC_090447.1, on the reverse strand, counting down.
TTGTATAGCACAATAAACTTAAAACCAGGTTTCGGATCCCTGCACAAATGACTCCAAAATCTAACTTGCATTGACAGTCAGTCGTCTACCTTCACTGTTCTGAAGCATGCAAACAGCATTTGTTCATGCCTGTAGATGGGCGTTAGCTCTTTAAGGTGAGAACTGTTGCATTTGTCAGTACCTGCTATTTTACAGTCAGCACAGCTACCCCTCCTTCTGACACTAGTGGACGTATTTACAAGCCCCTAGCGCCACGGGAGCATCACTTTTTGTGACTCTCCGGTGGCACTGAGCACTGCCCCGTATTTTCAAGGCAGTGTTAAGCCACTTTTTGTGACTTACCAGCACCTTGTCATTATGGCCCCTTAACACACAGCACTTTGCAATGGGTGTTGCTGTGGGCGTGCCACAGCAACACCCATTGCATTTTGATGCTGCCCCAGATTTATGAGATTTCGTAAACCTGAGGCAGTGTCAAAATCTAATGCCATCCTAGGGGTGGCATTACCATGGCACAACGGGAAGAAATGCTGTAATTTCTCCTCGTTTTTCGCTCTTTCTATGTGTGCTGTATTCTGCAGGACACATAAAGAGCAAATCACCATTGAAGATTGTTTTTGTGCAAGAAGTTTCCTTCCTGCACAAAAACAATCCCCCCCGCAACGCAGCCATCCTTGCACCATGGCGCAAGGGGGGCTGTGGTGGCGCTGGGCAGCAAATTTTGTGGCAGTGCATGGAGAAACGCTGGGGTGTGCCCTATTCTTAATACACTGCATCCCTGGGTTCCTAAAGCGACACAGTGCGGTGCTGCCAATTTTGGCACAGCGCCGCGCCACTTTATTGTAAATATGGCCCTAGGTGAGAATGGCACACACAGCTGTTTACACATTCTCATCACTAATTCTAGCATGCTACCAAAAAGCCAAAGCAACTAGCACCAAACTGCCACCACATGTTCACGGTTGTGCACGCTATCAAAATATACTCGGCATTAAAATATCCTGTTTTTCTGCGCAGGTACACTTTTCACCTATACAATTTTAACGCATTCCCTGGAAGTGTTTTTTGGCGTCTGACTAGAACTGGCTGCCTGCGCGCATGTCCTTTAATTAGGTTTGCTCAACGTCCCATGTGCTCTCCTGGGAGGAGGCCATGTGACTAAGACATTTTAGCTGCAATGCAGACAGGTCTGTCATTTCCATTTTTTGTCTTCCAGTTTAGTCAAATGACCTTCGTGAAAAATACTCAAGGATTCGGCAGAGACGCTCACTGTCCTCTTCCTGCTGAGTCATCCTCACAGAGAGGTAGCCTGGGAGCATGTGTTGAAGACGACAAACAGGTCCCTGAACGGAAAAGTCCTCCTTTCACTTCAGACAATTCAGTGAAACTGCTGCCTCATCGCTTAAGCCTGAGCAGCCACTTAGGACGCCATTTTAATTGAAATGAAAATACATGTCCCCCTGCCGACAAAGCAACCTCAGACAGCCATGCGGTCAATCTGGCAATGCCAAAGGCTACCAAAATACAACTGCCAGTGTGATCGCATTTCTGAATGTACTTAAAAATGCGCGGCTCGTCCAACTTAAGAAAAATAAAAACAACATTTACAGTTATTCCAACGAAAGCTGCATCAATGAAGTATTCAATAAAAGATGCCCAGCGTCACTCACCGATTCACAGAATTAAAAACAAAGTTTACCCATGTCCTAAAAACGATATCAGATAATAAGTGACATAGTCCTGCTCACAACAGAAACAAAATTCAAAGTGAAGAGAGAGTCCTAAAATGTGACTTCTCCCACCTATATCCCCTATCTTCATTGAACCTTTCAGTTTTTAGCCAATGCTAAAGATGTTGAAAACATTCACTCCATACTCCCCAGGATTATTGACAGGTCCCCCAACAGCCCATGCTGGAGGTGGTGGTGGGAGGAGCGCACTCTCACATATGTTCTGTAGTCCTCTCCTAGACCAGTAACCCTCTGGGAGGAGGTGGGTCCCACAGTTAAAGAAGCCACAAGGCCAGGTTTAGCTGTATGCCTGGAACATATTTTACCAGGCTGTGCCCCTCCCCGGGTTATCTACTCACTACGCTCTAGGAAAAGTAAGATCATATCACACACAGAGGCGGTGCCTCCTTTAGGGCAGGGAAGCATCACCCACCTTTCTGCCAGCTCAGCAAAAATGAAAAATAGAAAGACAATAAAACCATGTTATTACTATTTTATTTTTCAGTGCAGCCGGCCAGCCCAAGCCAGGTTTTGGGGCGGGCCATCACTGCTGACTGACAGCAGGGGAGTAGGAATGGTGGGCACTCCAGTTTAAAGTCTGCATGTCTCTTTGGCCGGCTGTCTTGCAACGGCCAGCCTCACATGCTCACTTTAAACCTCTCCACCCGTGCTGTCTGAGACAGCTGGGTGGAGAGCAGGCACAGACCCTCATGGTCAGAAGGAGCGTCGAATTAGCATGCTCCAGCCCATCCTGGTGCTCCTCTCATGCTGCCTGAGGAGCATGAGTGCAGCACCAGGATTGACAGCTAGGAGTTGGCACAGAGTCCCTCTTGCTGCCGCACTGCAGGAGGGAGAGGACTGGAGTAGGCAAATACATTTTCTTATTTTTTCTAATTTACTGCGCTGTTTTATTTTGTCTTACACACTGCTAGGCAGTGTGAGAAATTCGCACTGCCTTCAGCCTTAACTCCATAGCTCTTAATGGTGACCTGTTATAAACACTGTTTGTAATGGACCACTTTTCAGAGTTTTGCGGTTGGGCCTAAGGCCATTCCTGATCGCCTCACCACTTTAAACAGTAAGCAGTAACCAATGAACACACGTGCCACTTGCATCTTAGCATGATACCCTGCCAGATGAGGGTCGGTGGTCCTTCCGTCCAGGGCTGGCTTTAGGGTGGTGCTAGGTGCAGCCGCTCTTGACACTGACCTGGGGGGGGGGGGTGCTGCATTTAGAAATAACTTAGGAGTTTAAAAGACCCTACTACAGAGTTCCTTGTCTGAGCAGCAGTTTTCAGGCAACAATAAAAATGCCGAGATAACGCTGGCGATTAGTGTTCCTGCTGGAGAGAAATCAAAGTTTTGTCTACTGATTGTTTTGACTCAAAATACAGGAGTGCAGTGGGTTAACATGCCTGCTGTGAAGGACATGCAGATCACAGAATTATATTTCAAGTAGCTAGCTCAGTGCATTACTGCCTTTGTCACAGAGATCCCTTTGTTACTTGCTGCTAATATGTTACAATCCTAATATTGCAGAGTGACCTATGAACTGGCATATAGGTTAGAACTTTATGTTTTTTCCCCAGTCTGATTATCCTAATGGTTCTAAAAAGGGTTTGTTTGGGTATAAATATATTCTTAGAAAGGCCAACCACAACTAGTATGTTACTTTTAAATCCTGAGCTTGTGCTCCTCGGGCCCTGCATTCTTAATATATAATACCTAGCCGTATGGATGACAAGTAACTCCTATTCCTTGTAGTCCTTTTTGTCTTATGTAACATTTCCTATAGACTGATTTACAAACAGATGATTCATTGTCTTTGTAAAATGCATGTGTGAAGTAAAGTGCTCAGACACCCTACACTGTTATGAGTAGCACTATAAAACAAATGAAATGCGTGTGAGAATGGTACTATGGAGAGATGAGGGGCACTGTTGGAGGGTGGTAATAAGGGAATCTGTGAAGACGCAGCTCGTTAGGGGTGGGCGTCTGCAAAGATTGTTGCACCCGGCGCCACCAATGCTAAAGCCGGCCCTTCTTCCCTCCATGTAGGAATTGGTACAGAAACTGCAGTGACTGCTGGGGATTAGAACAGCTCAGAGAATGCTACTTTCACAAACTGTGGAACACACTTATAATGTACTTCTCTAGAGACTAAAAGTAACTCTATTGCCTGAAGAGACTGGGGAACTGATCATACTAGAACACTTGGTATTATAACAAGTGTTGAAAGACTGAGACCAACGGCTAGTCCACAGCAACATAAAGCGATGGGTCCTGTGGGGCTGCAAACTAAGGGAGGGGTCTCCTGTCACCTATTGTAGATGAGAGTTTGCCTTGGTCTGTACAGGTGGATGGGGTTGATAGGGTCAGGGTTAAGGGAGGGAAGATAGTTAAGACATGGTTTTCAAGATGGTAACGCCCAGCTGTATGTTGTAAACTTTGAATATAATGTATGGAAATCTAAAAATGTTAAAACTGTGACCACTTTAGAGCAATCAACTTTATTGACCCAAGCACAAAGTAGATCCACATATAACATTTTAACTTTTTACAGTACATTACAAAGACATACTATAATTAGGACAGATGTGTTGCTTTTATTTTAATTTCCTGGGCAATGTAGTGTATCACTCAGCATTTGAAAATTCCCTTAACTAATCTAAAACATGATGATTCATAACTTGTCAAGTACCCAAACAATAATATATAAAGAGTAATACAAAGTGAAAATGCACTGGAATGGGGCAAAGTCACAAGTTCAGACGGACCACGATGGAGAATGGGCCAGCTACAGGGACCCACTTAGGTCCGCTGAGCACAGTACCGTAATGCTGGTACACGATTTGCGAGGTGTTGCTTAGTGAGACTTTGCGTTGTCCAGCGTTGGTTATGTTGAAGCTGTGCCATGAGGCTTTGTGTGGCTATGCATCGGTTCCGGTGAGCTGTGTGATGCAACTTGGCGCAGCTTTGCATCACTTTGTGTTGGTTCCGATGGAGCTGGCAGCTGTGTGACAAGGCTTTGTGTCACTCGGTATCGATTCCGAAGAAGCTGGCAGCTATGCAGCAATGCTTCTGGGGCTTTGTGTTGCTTCAAATCTATTCCAAAGGGCACCACAGCTGTGCTTGAAAGAGCACATTTAAGCCCACTTCCAAGGGTATATGACTGGGCAGGCACCACTTGGGAGGACAGGACTCACAGATGACCTGTTGTGTCCTTGAGGCTTCTCATCAGGAGGCCAGTCAACTAGTCCTTGGAGTCACTCTGGGGTACTGGGATCAGAGTAGTAAGTCCAGTCCTTCTCACCCAGGGAAGAGGACAGCAGGCAGCAGGTCAGCACAGCAGGACATCAGTCCTTCAGAGCAGGTGTCCAGCAGAGTGAAAGTCTTTTCTGCAGCCCAGCAGTGCTTGTTCCAAGCAGAGTATCCAGAGGTCCAGAAGTGTACTGAAGAGTTAGTGTCTGTTGTTCAGTATTTATACATGGGCATTCCTTTGAAGTAGGAAAAGCATCTAGAGGATTCAGTTTGAAATCCACAGGCATCCTGCCTTCCCTCCTGGCTCTAAACTAACTACAAGTGGTATGCAGCCCTTTATGTGTACCTAGGACACAGCCTATTCTAGTGTAAGTAGTTCTGCACCCAGCTCTGTCCTCCCATCCTGCCAGTGATGGCCCATCCAGGTGCATCTAAGCTCTCTGTTGTGTGTGGCTGTCTAGAAAGAGTACACAAACCTCAACTGTGAGCTACACCTATTAGTGTGACCCAGAAACAGGCTGCAGACACTGAATGGCTAAGGCATAAAAATGCATAAACATTGAGTTTTTCACTACCAAGACATGTACAACTTAAATGTCCTGTCTTTTAACTACACTGTACCCTGCTCTTAGGGCTGTCTAGGGCCTACCCTACGATTGACGTATGTATTAAAAAGGAAGTTTTGGGCCTGGGAAAAAGCCTTATTTTGCCACGCCAAGAAGGCAGTTTAAAAACTGCACAGACAGGCTACCATGGCAAGCCCGAGATGTGTTTCGATGGGTACTTAAGTGGGTGTCTCAATCAATGCTGCAGACCCACTAGTAGCATTTAAGTAAAAAAGCTTATTTTGCCACATCAAAAGGGCAGTTTAAAAACTGCACAAACAGGCTGCAATGGCAGGCCTGAGATGTGTTTAGGGGCTACTTAAGTGGGTGTCTCAATCAGTGCTGCATGCCCACTAGTAGCATTTAAATTTTAGGCCATAGGCTCATGTAGTACCACTTTATTAGGGACCTACAAGTAAATTAAATATGCCAATTGGGTATAGGCCAATTCGACCATGTTTTAAGGAGAAAACACAAGCACTCTAGCTCTGATTAGCAGTAGTAAATTGCTCAGAGTCTTAAAAGCCAACAAAGGCAGGTTCAGAAAACAGGATGGTGAAGGCAAAAAGTTTAGGGATGACCCTGCAGAAAAGGCCAAGTCCAACACAGGAGTATTACACTTACATTGTATACGATATCTGTTTTATGTTGCTACTATGGGTGTGAGTTGATGAAAATGCAAGTGCTAGCATAAATGACATCAGGTGCCTTTCAACCCAAATGGTATTACGTGGTTGGCCCCTTGTTTTATCCGTAGCCCACATGAGCTTCCTATACCCTGCAAAAAGAGTAGGGGATGGACACAGTGAAAAAACGCTGAAAAAAAGGCTCCTAGAGTTCTGTTTGTTTTCTGTTTGTCTTCCATTCTTCTTGAACCTTGAGATCAGTAGTACCAAGGCCAGAGCCAGGGATCCAAAGTGTAAACAAGGAGTTGCTAATATTTCCTTAGCTATTCGTAATAGACGTCCATTAAACTATCAACAGAGGTATGAAGACTGAGGTCTGATTTTCAGCTTGAAGGACCAATCCTTACATAAATACTTGAACGCTGACAGCAGCTAAACTCAGTATGCACAATTCTTGCCATCATTCACACCTCAAGTAGTCACCAGCATTGTCTTCCTTTCATAAAATGATTTAGGGGGCTATGTTATGCTCTTATCTTGCCTCCCTGTCGACATAGCCCCATTCCTCGCCTCTGCCTGGCTCGCCATGTTGTCAGCCTACCTCAACTTTTTCTGTGAAGCCTGGCCAGCCTCCTTTACTGATTCCTGTACGGAGCTGGTAAGTGCAAACCTTAATGGTGGCGAAGATGCAGCAGTAATGTTTTCACGTATGTTGTTCAATGTAGATATTCTCATGTGCTGCCGAGGAAGATCTTCAATGTTTAACAATTACATGTTCAGTTTCATTGCAAGTTGTTGATAAAAGAAAAATAAAGAAAGACTAAATTGCCATCGGTGTTATAAGATTTTAAATCAAGGAAGACGAGGATAATGGCATAAAAGTTAAGGAAAGCAGGAACTATAAGTAACAGCTATCAGGTGAACGAATAATGAAAACTGTGCTAAATGGATAAATGGGACATCTTGTCATGTGAGGGATGTCTTCAATATCTGCAGCCAATTATTAGATTCAGACTCATAAGATCCCCCCATATAACACCAAAATTACCTTGCAAGCATGGGGTGTGTCCTTTATGGGCGAGAAGGTGAATATTCGTTGTTTCTTCCACTTTTCTAAAATTTACAGAAGGGAATAATATCTTGCTACTGTATAGTTTAAAAATGTCGACACTCTCAGAAACCTGAGTTAGTAAATCTGTCTAATGGGTGGTGTAGGTCAGAGTTCTGCAAAGTTGGTCCTGGAGAGCCGGGTCCATGCCAGTTTTTTAGCATATCCACCTTTAGAAAAAAGATGTTTCAGAAATCTACATTTTTCTAAATGTGGATATGCTAAAAATCTGTCATGGACCCGGCTCTCCAGGACCGACTTTGAAGAACCCTCGCGTAGGTGCACAGAGGTGCGTGCACCAGGCATTGGAGAGATTGTCCAGGGCTGGCAAAGTTCCAGGCCTGGCCTCATGGTCCTGCCACGGCTCTGGGCCGGGGAAATGTATCCCTGGGTGCTTTAGGCTTAGGAGAAGCAGTGCATGGGACTACTTGTCAATCAGATTGGCACCTCAACCTCGCCATCTCGTCACAGGGTGGAGTGGGGCCACCAGCCTCAACGAACCCACCCCACCCGTTGATGATATGGGGGGATGAGGTGAAAAAAACAAGACAATGAAAGGTGGAGCCTACACACCACAGACTCCATCTTTTAGTTTACTGCTTGAGTACTCCAAGCAGGAGGAGGCTGTATTCCTGCCACAATAGTCTGCCCAGAACCAGCAGAGGAAGCATACCAGCACACGGAGCTAAAAGGTAAGTAAGAAACAAAAAAAACTCTGAAATTTGTGCGTGTGTGTGCATGTGTATGTGTGAGCATGTCAGTATGTGTGTGGGTAAGTGGCAAGGCAGTGAGCTAGAATAAGTTGCAATGAGTGTTAGTATAACTGTGAATGAGAAGGACTCGGAGTGAGTGATGAGAAGGGAGACTAAACTAGAATGAGAGAGGGAGAGTAAGTGTGAGTCCGTGTGACTGTGAGTGAGAGTGACTGGGTGAAAATGATCGCGATGAGAGAGTTAGAGTATTTATGAGAATGTGTGCAAGTGAATGAATGTACGTGAGCATGTGAGAGTGTGTTTGTGAGAAAGTCAGTGCATATGTGTGTGAGTAAAAGTGAGTGAGATTGAGTGACGAGGGATGAAGTATAGAAGGTTTTCTTGGCACGGGGAAACCAAAATAATGGCACTGCCACCTTGGAGGTAATTCTTTAATTAGGGGGTACCCTTTGCAAAATAATGGTGTTGTCACACTAGAAATGATTCTTAGCATATGGGACTCCCAGGGAAAACCACTGGCACTTGCGCTCTGACATAATTCTTGGCACAATTATGGTGCTGGCGCTAGAGATGTTCTTTGGCATATAGGACACCCATTGCAAAATGGTAACACTAATAGCCTGTAGATAATTTGTGGTGTTAGGTAGGACAAACAAGGCATGTGGAGGGTAATTTTGACATATGGTCACCCATGGTATATGTATACACTCAATGGTAAATTTCCGGCTCTGGCATATTGTATGTAATTCTTGCCATAACGGGGCAACCATAATCTATTGGAGCATCCATGACAAAATGTTGGCTGTGGCACATTAGAGGTATTGTTTGACACATGGGTCATCGGTTGTATATGGATGCAGTCAATGGCAACATTCTGGTACTTGTATATTGTGTTCAATTCTTGGCATACCTGTGAAATATCAGGTATACATGGCAAAATGCTAGCCTTGACATACTAGAGATAAGTTTTTTCACCTAGGTCACCCATGGTTTATGGAAGCAATCAGTTGCAACATTCTGGCACTGACCTATGTATGTAATTTATGGCATAATGTGGCATCCAAGGTATTTGGGGCAGGCATGACTAAATGCTGACCCTGGCACATTGGAGGTAAATATTGACATACAGGGGCACTCTCTGCATTTTGTTTAGAAACATGGGACCAGCTCCTTGACAACTTTAGGTTTCATTGACCTGGCACACCACGAAAATACTTCAGTATTTAATGATGCCTATTTTTTTCAAGGACCTTTTTTCGGAAAATCATGATTTAAAATCTGTGTTTGACTCATTTCTTTCCAAAAGGTTTTTAGGGGAGTAATCCCTTCCCAGCATTTCAGGAAGAAGTTAGAGTCGATTGGTGTGTCACGTTTTTCTTCACTTCACGTTCAAAGATCACTAGTTGCCACTGGAAGTCAGCAACCAACCCTACGCATAATACTTACTCAACTTTAATCAGCCAATCATTACACTCATCACGTACCACATATTAACTCCAGCAGTGGAAAAGTGGGAGAGATTAACCAGCATATCCACAGATTTCAATTTGTGGCCTATGCGTGACTCAAAGACATGATTTAAATCCCAGCTACAAATATTGCACACATCCTCAATACCTCAGTCACAAAAAGTTTTTTTCCGGTCTGCAAGAAGCAGTAACAGTCACCCATCTCCATAAAAAGCTTAAAACAGACCTGGAGATTTTATGCAAACACAGACCAGTAAAAACTGCAACACACAAGATATTACACAGCTAAATAACAAAGCAAGCCGAGAAATAATCAATGTACATAACCACTGTAATGATTGTTATTTCACTCTTTGAAAAAGCATCATCCTGAGAGACTCAAACTATTGGTGCGTCGCCCATCTCTTTTCATCGAGGAAACAATCAGAGGACAATAATCTTAAACCTTCAGGAAGAATCACTGCAATTAATCTCCTACATGATTATAAGTTTGATCTTAGATCATGTTACAGCGTGGAAATAAAGGCATAATTGAAAGGACGACATATTTATAAAGCATGGCCAGCTGCTCTAACCAGGGCATCCCTGAGTTACGGATCACACAAAGAGAAAAGATCTTAGTTGGAATTAAAGATTAAAAGCCACGTTTTTAGCTTCTTGCAGAGTAACGATTTAGAAGTGATATGATGTAACTCTTAGGCAGTGCTTTCCGTTGTTAAGCAGCTATATCAGGGTGGCAGAACCCCCCTTATCTAACCTGACTGACAGGTGGCTTGTCTGGAGGCTGGCAGATGATTATCTAAGAGAATGCCTGGGGTGTAACAGTAGAACAGCCGATGGAGGTAAGGAGGTCCTTTGTTTCCAATTGCTCTAAAAGTGATGGCCAGAGCCTTGAATCTGATTCTTTTACTGATTGGAAGGCAATGAGGTTTTCTCAGCAGTCCATTGATGTGGTGATGTCTCAGGATGTTAGGAATCAGCCGGATTGCTGCATTCCGAATGACCTGCAGGTGCTGAATTAGATATTTGGACAGTCCTGGGTAGAGAGCATTTCAATAGTCCAGATGGGACATGAAAGAGGCATGAATAAACACTTTTTGGGAACTAATAGACAAAATACTTAAAACATTTTCCTGTGAGATTTCATAAGTGTGAAGCAGGTTGTGGAAAGTGCTTTGATTTATGGTTCAAAGGAGAGAGCATTTTGTATTTGTATGCTGAGGTTTCTGGCTGTTGTAGTTGGTATGAGAGCTGAGCCAAGATCATTGGGCCACCAGGCAGGAGACCAGCTTGTGTTGGTTCTGCCTCGGAAAATAATTTTGGGTTTATCTGAGTTAAGTTTCAGGCAGCTTCTTTGTAGCCAGGGGGCCATTTTTAGCAAGCAGAATTTATTTTGTTCCCCAAGTTAATGAGGGGTTGTCTTGATCGAGACAATTAGCTATTGTCTGCATATAATACAATGATGAAACCATAGATTTGCACCACATGAGCTAGAGGGATCATGTACTTGTTAAAAATGCGGGGTTCAGGAGCCAGGAACAATGCTCTTTCTAATCTTCATAAAAAATAAAATCCTTTCTTCTGATTGACGTCACAGTAGTCTTCGACACCGCCAACCATTCTCATCTGCATAACATCCTAGATGGGTGAATGGTTTTTACCGAGACAATTGTTTCTCTTACTCAATGGAGGTAAGTAATTCATCCTAATGTGCTCCTTCAAATCCCATGCAGCCATGTGATAAAGGTTGTTACTCAGGGTACCGTACTTTCTCCAGGAGCCTTCAACCTAAACATGGATCCCATCACGTTCCTTTTTATCAAACTCAGAATGAAAATCAAAACGTATGATTAACTCAATTTGAAGGTTTTTCTTATTAATGGCATCAACCAACGTAAAAAAATGCCTCTCCTCTTATTCAAGCCAGGGTATTGATTGCCTATCTCAAGATGAAATTGACAAAACAGAGTTCATCACACAACAAGGAACACATTCCTCTATCTGTGAAAAGATGTGAGGTATCAAACTAAGGTAAACACTGGGCATATTTGAATGTTTAATGGTATTTATCCAGAAAGGCAATCTTTTCTACTGAAACAACAAAAGAAAAGAAAGAAGTTAAAATGTGCAAATTTTGATGCCTGTAGAAAACCTAAAACTTGAAGTGGCAAACAACATAATCGACTTTTATTAAAATACAACCACTGTTTTTTCAATACACATATAAGTTAACTCCATTGTGAAGTGAGTTCCAGAACCCAGCGTATAAGATTTTCTAATTGAAAAGCATGCATGAGGACATACATTAGCTTGCCATTCAGAAATGATTTATTTAATGTTTTACTTTAACATATAAGAAAGGGTGAAGCAGTATTATAGTATAAAAGAACAATTTTGCTGATATCTCATGGTTACATATGAAACAGGCATTGGCAAAGCCAATAGGTCTGACGTTAGTTACCAGGCTTTGTCAATTCTTGCTTTATTTTGACATGGTTATTGCAAAATGTTTTGTTAGGTAAACTGCTGCACCCTCATCAATCTAAAATAGACATTGGTTAAACGCAAAAATATGTTTTAGTCTAAACAATCACACATTGCAATATAAGTGCCTAGCATTTAAAGGAACAACTTTGTGTGTGGATGTTCTCCTTATGAAAGGGCACAAATCTGTCACTCACACTAATGTGGGCTGACCCTTTGCCCCTTGTTGCATACTGTAATGGGAGTAAGCAAATTGTAAATGACACACTAACAATGGAAAGAGAGAGTGCAAAGCCCGAAGACGTTATTACATTATACATGATATATTGTTATGTTATGCAGATTTGTGGAGTGCACCATCACCCCTGAAGGTATCCTGGAACTGAGCAGGTGTGAGCCTAGCCAGACCTACGGCCCAGCGGAGCTAGTTGAAAAGCCAGGTGTTCAGCTTCTTTTCGAAGTTAAGAAGCAAGAAGGAAGATTTTTATGTGTACTGGCAGAACGTTCCATGCTTCAGGAGCAATGTAGGAGAAGTCTCAACTGCTGAATCTGGTTTTCCATATGTGTGAGATGTGTGCAAGTAAGGGGTCCAGATGAGCCAAGGTGTCTGGAAGGTTCGTGAAAGCAGATGCAACATATACATTCAGTAAACTCAAAAGGCCTTGCATAACACTAGACTTAGTAATGTAGTCATGCAAAGAAATAACTGAAGACTGGTGATGTGAACAGTTTTTGCCAATATCTTGGGCTGAAGGTAGGTCTGGAGTGAATCACCCATGTCTAGCTGATTGTTTTAGTTTGCATTAGCAGGGTATGTGATTAGCTTGTCATCAACTAGATAGTGCTAAACCACATTTCTTGTCTACATGAAACTACAAGTTATGATTGCTTGGGCAGTTACTATCATTTCTCGAAAATACTTCTCCTGAAATATGTTGCAGGACTATTATGCTCTTCAGTGGGAATCCCATAGCAATTTTTGGCTCTGTAAATTCTAATGCGAGCAAGGCTGCCATGTTTACCTTTGTTTCAGTGGTTATTGTTTTATTCTTAACACCATGCAAGGTGAATCGATGTACAAACATGATATTTATCCGGTCTCTGGGCCCAAAGGCAAAAAAGGATTTCCTACTTTCCAAAACAAAATATGTCTTATCCTCTCTCTGGGCCCAAGGCAGAAATGTATTTCTTACTTTCCGAAACAAAATTGTCTGGGATATAGTCGCAGTTGGTGACTGGGCAAAGTGGCAGGGTAGGGGCGGGGAGAGCAAAACAAAAGCAAATTTAAAAATAAATAAATAAATAAACTTACCTTAAGGTCCCTGCCGCACCACCGCTGCACCGCTGTCACACTCCAGGCACAGGTTCCCAGCTTGTCCTGCGCCAATCACGATGCTGCTCAGAGCAGCATGATGAGGGTCTGGAACGCCCTAGCTGAGCGCTCCAACGCAGAGTAGGAGCCTGAGCCCGCTCTCTCCAACTCGGCAACACAGTGCAGGCTGGAGGGAGCACAGTCTGCATGTGTGTTTGGCCGGCCCAATACGGCCAAACACACATGCGCACTGAGGGCAGTGCTCTGTGCACTTCCCTCAGTGCTCGTCACCCCCATGGCCCCGCCTCATTAAAAATAAAACGATTATAAACACTGTTTATTACAATTTTATTTTTAAAGGTTTGCAGCAGCTGCTGCTGCTGGTGGGGGGTAGGGGGGGGGCGATGCTCCTCCACCACAGCAGAGGAGCCGCCCCTGCTGGGATACTTGTCAGGTTTCATGTTCACATTTTTTTGTGTGTTCACATCATTTGTCATGATTGTGCTTTTTTGTGGTTGTACCGATTTTGATTTTTTTTTAAATCTACTAAAAATTCAGTTAACCCATAGGTTTGCTCACAAGAGAGAGTAAGGTAACGTTATTTGTAAAAGTCCAAAAGTGTGAATAAGATTTGATACTCCCTTTCTCGACAAACCCAAACCGTCTTGCACAAGGCATATGTCCTCACCATTGTGCTTTTATTTTATTATAGCTTGAAGTTGATGCAAAAAGTTGTTCATTAGGTTTAAAAATCACAAACTTCACAAAACCTAGTAGTAAAAGTAAAATTATATATCCCTCTTCTCCCATCTAAAGTACACCACAGACAATCCACTGTGACTATGGCAAGAATAAACCATAGAATTATCCTTTGCTACTGCCAGAGTGATTTCCAGTCAACTGAAAAGTTCGTAACACTGTGATTCTACAGTTTTTTTTTACTGATAGAGTACAATTTCCAAATCACAAATTACTTTTCTTCCACAAACCTTTTCATTTTTTTTAACTCATAGATGAGTTTACATAAAGAATGTATGTTTTGTGTAACAAATTCATTCGTTGTTTTCACACATAAATGTGATATTTCCACAAGTCAATTGTGTTTTAAGAATCTATAATTTTAAAGAAACTATTATCTGTGTTCACAATCTGATTCTTGTATGAAACAAAGTAATTCACTTTTACCATTTGTTTGGTTAATGTTTTAGGGGATATTTGGGGATGATTCATATTTGTGGCAATGAGTTCACAAGAATGTCAAAATAAATTTCTCTAATTCACTTTTAGGCATTTACAATTTGTTCAGGTCTAGAAATAAACCTAGAATAAGAATCCAGAGCTGAACCATTGTTTAATGAGGTGCATGCTCTCTTGAAAAAAAGCAGAAGATTGAGTAAGGTCCTCTGCTCAGTGGATAATCATTTCATTTCTTTATGTTCACTAGCGAAAATGCCCTAGATTCAAATAAGAAATGTTGACCTGGAACATAACTACCAGAGTTTCATAACAAAAACCTCTGTGCATTTGCAGTTTAAAAGTACAGCACTTTACAACTAAAGAACATATAGATAACTAAAATACAAACGCGGACAGGTGGAATCTTCCAATTCCCATTCATTAAGACAGACGGGGAGCTGGGAAGAGTCAATCACTTTGCTGCTAGAAACTAGGTGAATTTCCTAAAACCCAAACCAGCTTTGGGAAACACAAGAAAAGGACGCAATGATCTACTATTATGTACATATACTTGTTTATTCATCTATAAGACAACACAATTGTCTGATTTCGGAGTGTGTCAATCATCTTGCTAAAGGTCATAACATTTCCAATGACTGTTATTTTTACAGAGAGATCAGCCATACTATACATTAAGTCTGAGTTGCTCATTTACCATGCGAATTCGGAACTGTGTCGAAGAAATTGTGTTTCCACCTGGCTGTATCTCCCTATTTAACTTTTTGTAGGTGAACTGGATCATAACGTGCAGTAAAGTAATTAACATGCTGTTTTGTATATGTTTCTTGGCCAATTGCTACCCTTATTTTGATGGTGAGAAATGAGATCATTTGATGTGGTTTGACTGTCAACAATGTGGTGAAACCATATCACATGAACGATTTTAATGATGTACTAAAAATCTACACTAACAGTAAAATATGCACACACTGAGTGTAGCCAATCTGCCCTTTCTGCACAGTCACACCCGATTTTTAACTTTTTCTGGACCCTTGCTGGCTTCCAATTGCTATATAGTGGTAGAGTGCTGATGTTTCCCCGCTAGAACTTGTGCTGTACATTAGAACTCCATATTTGGCCTCCATAACATCCTTACAGTACACTGTAAATAGTGTCTACAGCGTGTATATGCATGGGAACTTAAATATCATATGTGTACTGCAGTGTATTTTTACACCACCCACATATGCAACAAAAAATATATATCTGCCAGGAGCACCACTGTCCTCTGGCTAAGCTGTAGTTTAAATGCACTGCAGGCACACATTGCAGGGAATAATACCTTTGCTACATAGGATAAGCCCGTTTTTATATAGTCATGTCAACCCTAATGTATGCCTTGTTAGCCCACAGGCCAGGGTGCTACTATGTAACAATAGGGTGCATTACATTTTGTGATTAGTGTGCCCTCAAAAACAAATAAAAGACAAAATGCTATTTCACTACGTAGGCCATCATGGACATTTTTAGCAAGATTAAGTAGAATTAAAATATTAAATTCCGCATCCCTCCTCAGGAAAAGCCTACAAAAATGTTTCAAAGTTATTTCCTTTCCAGTTTTCAAAATCTGATTTAATAGTGAAATCAGATTTTTGATAACATAAGCAGAAAAGTAACTTTACAAAAATGTAATTTAGGCTGAGCCAGAACTGACTTTTAAGCTAGTTCTGCCACTCACCATACCTCCAAAGCTGGAATACACATTTTTGGCTAGGAGAGTGAACAATTCAGGTTCAGAGGAGAAATGCTTGTCTCTGAGCTTATGAAAGGCTAATGGGTGTTAACCAGATGCAGCTTCTCCATAAGGGCGGAGGAGTGATGCCCCCGTCCAGCAGCAACAGCTGCAAAACCTCTGAAAGAAATTGATAATAAACTTAGTTTATTATTGTTTTTTTCTGGAGGGGTGGAGCCATGGGGGTAACGAGTGTGAAGGGAAGTTCTCAGCACTCCCCCTCAAGGCGCATGTCTGTTTGGACGGCCATCTCGGGCTGGCCAAACACACATGCGCACAGGGCTCTCTCCAACCCAGCAGCACAGTTGATGGGCTGGAGAGAGCCTGCACAGGCTCCCAGTCTGCCTGGGAGCACTCTGACTTGGTGCTCCCAGCCAATCCTGATGCTGAACTGAGCAGCGTCAGGATAGGCTGCAGAGCAGGCTGGGGCCTGTGCCTGCAGCCTCCTGCAGCAGAGATGAAGGAGCGGCGCGGCCTGCATTCAGGTAAGTTTTTTTTTTTAAATTGTATTAACATTTCCCTCACCCCCCTGCCACTCCCATGCTGCCCCCGCTGCACCGCTCCCCCACCCAATTTAGGACCCGCGAGCCACGACTGGTGTTAACTACTGACCACTTAGCAGCGCTTAGCTAACTAAAAATGGTCAGGAGTAATTGGCAGAACAAACAACAGCTTTTGCACTTCCTCTTTTGACTTGTAGATGCCTAGGAGGCCTTTTTCAATTCATCCCTAGAACTCTACTGGACAGCCAGTCTCCAGTCACAATATGAGGGAAAACCAGTTACCATCTCACCTAGGGGAGTAGCTAAGAAGCTGAAGGCAGGCCTGGCTGGTGGCAGCTGGGTCCTGTTGTGTTGAAGCAAGGGATCCTGAGTACTTTTACACTAAGGTAAAGAGGAATTGCAGCAAAAGGAGGTGGGGGCAGTAAAATAAATAGCTAGGAGTTGGTGATAGAATTTCTCCAATCACTTGCTAGCACATAGGATAAATCTGGCACTTCAACCTCCATCTCCTTAGAACATTCTTAGAACATTCAGGGGCCTGTGAAAAACTCCATCTGAAGAAAAAGGCCTAGTTGGAAGACTTCAGAGTTCTGATTCAGAGTTGGAAGAAGAAACTTCTAAATCCTGCTGGAATTGCTCTCTAAGGGTGAAGTGGATGACCCTCTGTTTGCCTGATTATGGGCTATAAAAGGTAGAAGGACTCCTGAGTCCAAGAGTGCTCAGCTGCATAAAGAGGACTAGACCCTGCAGGAGACTTTGCTAGAAACAGGCTTGTCCTGAGGAGCTAGGGGCAGCCAGACTGACCAGAAGATATTTTCACAGCAGTTGGAGACTACGTCTGCTGATAAGACTTTTGACTTCAAAGTATGTTGGTGTATCTGAACTCTCCTCCACCCAGTCAGTCTAAAATTGCTCATAGGTCCAGATGCACCGCAAACTGTTGTTTTTCTATAGGTTTCTAGGTTCTCCTTTCTTTAGAGCTTTAGCAATTTGTATCATTGCTTCCTGTTAAACTATTTTGATGATTTTAGCATGCGTTTCCCTGAGGATTGCCTGTTTGCACCATGGCTACCATGGGTTGAGCAGAGATTCTCTCAGGACTGTATTTTGACTAAAACAGATTGGGTTTTTGAATTGGTAGGGGGTTTTAGCTCTCAAATTAATAACCCCATTTCTGACACTGTGTCTCTGTATATTTTAATGACCTTGGCAATGGTCTATTGGTGGTAACATCCTGACATGTTATGGGCATCTGGGACATGATAGTTCCCAATCCTTTGTAGTGCTGACCCTGATGCAGTGGTGATAAGTCTTACTGTACTCTTGGCATCCGTGACATTATAATGGCCAAAGCTGGTAAAATAGTAAAATCCTTACTATGTCATGTCAGTGGTGATTCCTGGCATATCGTGAGCATCACAGTATGAAGACTTGCACTCACGTAAAAGGCAGGCCAGGGGATAATGGTGGTAATTTATGTCATATTATGGATGTAGGAAGTTGGCTCTGTATGTGCTATTTCAAAGTAAGGAATAGCATGCACAGAGTCCAAGGGTTCCCCTTAGAGGTAAAATAGTGGTAAAAATAGATAATACTAATGCTCTATTTTGTGGTAGTGTGGTCGAGCAGTAGGCTTATCCAAGGAGTAGTGTTAAGCATTTGTTGTACATACACATAGACAATAAATGAGGTACACACACTCAGAGACAAATCCAGCCAATAGGTTTTGTATAGAAAAATATCTTTTCTTAGTTTATTTTAAGAACCACAGGTTCAAATTCTACATGTAATATCTTATTCGAAAGGTATTGCAGGTAAGTACTTTAGGAACTTCAAATCATAAAAATTGCATGTATACTTTTCAAGTTATTCACAAATAGCTGTTTTAAAAGTGGACACTTAGTGCAATTTTCACAGTTCCTAGGGGAGGTAAGTATTTGTTAGGTTAACCAGGTAAGTAAGACACTTACAGGGCTCAGTTCTTGGTCCAAGGTAGCCCACCGTTGGGGGTTCAGAGCAACCCCAAAGTCACCACACCAGCAGCTCAGGGCCGGTCAGGTGCAGAGTTCAAAGTGGTGCCCAAAACACATAGGCTAGAATGGAGAGAAGGGGGTGCCCCGGTTCCGGTCTGCTTGCAGGTAAGTACCCGCGTCTTCGGAGGGCAGACCAGGGGGGTTTTGTAGGGCACCGGGGGGGACACAAGCCCACACAGAAATTTCACCCTCAGCGGCGCGGGGGCGGCCGGGTGCAGTGTAGAAACAAGCGTCGGGTTCGTAATGTTAGTCTATGAGAGATCTCGGGATCTCTTCAGCGCTGCAGGCAGGCAAGGGGGGGGTTCCTCGGGGAAACCTCCACTTGGGCAAGGGAGAGGGACTCCTGGGGGTCACTTCTCCAGTGAAAGTCCGGTCCTTCAGGTCCTGGGGGCTGCGGGTGCAGGGTCTCTCCCAGGTGTCGGGACTTTAGGTTCAAAGAGTCGCGGTCAGGGGAAGCCTCGGGATTCCCTCTGCAGGCGGCGCTGTGGGGGCTCAGGGGGGACAGGTTTTGGTACTCACAGTATCAGAGTAGTCCTGGGGTCCCTCCTGAGGTGTTGGATCGCCACCAGCCGAGTCGGGGTCGCCGGGTGCAGTGTTGCAAGTCTCACGCTTCTTGCGGGGAGCTTGCAGGGTTCTTTTAAAGCTGCTGGAAACAAAGTTGCAGCTTTTCTTGGAGCAGGTCCGCTGTCCTCGGGAGTTTCTTGTCTTTTCGAAGCAGGGGCAGTCCTCAGAGGATGTCGAGGTCGCTGGTCCCTTTGGAAGGCGTCGCTGGAGCAGGATCTTTGGAAGGCAGGAGACAGGCCGGTGAGTTTCTGGAGCCAAGGCAGTTGTCGTCTTCTGGTCTTCCTCTGCAGGGGTTTTCAGCTAGGCAGTCCTTCTTCTTGTAGTTGCAGGAATCTAATTTTCTAGGGTTCAGGGTAGCCCTTAAATACTAAATTTAAGGGCGTGTTTAGGTCTGGGGGGTTAGTAGCCAATGGCTACTAGCCCTGAGGGTGGGTACACCCTCTTTGTGCCTCCTCCCAAGGGGAGGGGGTCACAATCCTAACCCTATTGGGGGAATCCTCCATCTGCAAGATGGAGGATTTCTAAAAGTTAGAGTCACCTCAGCTCAGGACACCTTAGGGGCTGTCCTGACTGGCCAGTGACTCCTCCTTGTTATTCTCATTATTTTCTCCGGCCTTGCCGCCAAAAGTGGGGCCTGGCCGGAGGGGGCGGGCAACTCCACTAGCTGGAGCGTCCTGCTGGGTTGGCACAAAGGAGGTGAGCCTTTGAGGCTCACCGCCAGGTGTGACAATTCCTGCCTGGGAGAGGTGTTAGCATCTCCACCCAGTGCAGGCTTTGTTACTGGCCTCAGAGTGACAAAGGCACTCTCCCCATGGGGCCAGCAACATGTCTCGGTTTGTGGCAGGCTGCTAAAACTAGTCAGCCTACCCAGATAGTCGGTTAAGTTTCAGGGGGCACCTCTAAGGTGCCCTCTGTGGTGTATTTTACAATAAAATGTACACTGGCATCAGTGTGCATTTATTGTGCTGAGAAGTTTGATACCAAACTTCCCAGTTTTCAGTGTAGCCATTATGGTGCTGTGGAGTTCGTGTTTGACAGACTCCCAGACCATATACTCTTATGGCTACCCTGCACTTACAATGTCTAAGGTTTTGTTTAGACACTGTAGGGGTACCATGCTCATGCACTGGTACCCTCACCTATGGTATAGTGCACCCTGCCTTAGGGCTGTAAGGCCTGCTAGAGGGGTGTCTTACCTATACTGCATAGGCAGTGAGAGGCTGGCATGGCACCCTGAGGGGAGTGCCATGTCGACTTACTCGTTTTGTCCTCACTAGCACACACAAGCTGGTAAGCAGTGTGTCTGTGCTGAGTGAGAGGTCTCCAGGGTGGCATAAGACATGCTGCAGCCCTTAGAGACCTTCCTTGGCATCAGGGCCCTTGGTACTAGAAGTACCAGTTACAAGGGACTTATCTGGATGCCAGGGTCTGCCAATTGTGGATACAAAAGTACAGGTTAGGGAAAGAACACTGGTGCTGGGGCCTGGTTAGCAGGCCTCAGCACACTTTCAATTGTAAACATAGCATCAGCAAAGGCAAAAAGTCAGGGGGCAACCATGCCAAGGAGGCATTTCCTTACACAACCCCCCCCCAAACGAAAGAGGATGAGACTAACCTTTCCCAAGAGAGTCTTCATTTTCTAAGTGGAAGAACCTGGAAAGGCCATCTGCATTGGCATGGGCAGTCCCAGGTCTGTGTTCCACTATAAAGTCCATTCCCTGTAGGGAGATGGACCACCTCAACAGTTTAGGATTTTCACCTTTCATTTGCATCAGCCATTTGAGAGGTCTGTGGTCAGTTTGAACTAGGAAGTGAGTCCCAAAGAGGTATGGTCTCAGCTTCTTCAGGGACCAGACCACAGCAAAGGCCTCCCTCTCAATGGCACTCCAACGCTGCTCCCTGGGGAGTAACCTCCTGCTAATGAAAGCAACAGGCTGGTCAAGGCCATCATCATTTGTTTGGGACAAAACTGCCCCTATCCCATGTTCAGAGGCATCAGTCTGCACAATGAACTGCTTAGAATAATCTGGAGCTTTGAGAACTGGTGCTGAGCACATTGCCTGTTTCAGGGTGTCAAAGGCCTGTTGGCAGTCCACAGTCCAGTTCACTTTCTTGGGCATTTTCTTGGAGGTGAGCTCAGTGAGGGCTGTCACAATGGATCCATATCCCTTCACAAACCTCCTGTAGTACCCAGTCAAGCCAAGGAATGCCCTGACTTGAGTCTGGGTTTTTGGAGCTACCCAGTCCAGAATAGTCTGGATCTTGGGTTGGAGTGGCTGAACTTGGCCTCCACCTACAAGGTGTCCCAAGTAAACCACAGTTCCCTGCCCTATCTGGCATTTGGATGCCTTGATAGAGAGGCCTGCAGATTGCAGAGCCTTCAAAACCTTCCTCAGGTGGACCAGGTGATCCTGCCAGGTGGAGCTAAAGACAGCAATATCATCAAGATAAGCTGTGCTAAAGGACTCCAAGCCAGCAAGGACTTGATTCACCAACCTTTGGAAGGTGGCAGGGGCATTCTTTAAACCAAAGGGCATAACAGTAAACTGATAATGCCCATCAGGTGTGGAGAATGCTGTCTTTTCTTTTGCTCCAGGTGCCATTTTTATTTGCCAGTACCCTGCTGTCAAGTCAAAGGTACTTAGAAATTTGGCAGCACCTAATTTATCAATGAGCTCATCAGCTCTTGGAATTGGATGAGCATCTGTCTTGGTGACAGAATTGAGCCCTCTGTAGTCCACACAAAACCTCATCTCTTTCTTTCCATCTGTGGTGTGAGGTTTGGGGACTAAGACCACTGGGCTAGCCCAGGGGCTGTCAGAGCGCTCAATGACTCCCAATTCCAGCATCTTGTGGACTTCCACCTTGATGCTTTCCTTAACATGGTCAGACTGTCTAAAGATTTTGTTCTTGACAGGCATGCTGTCTCCTGTGTCCACATCATGGGTACACAGGTGTGTCTGACCAGGGGTTAAGGAGAAGAGTTCAGGAAACTGTTGTAGGACTCTCCTACAATCAGCTTGCTGTTGGCCAGAGAGGGTGTCTGAGTAGATCACTCCATCTACTGTACCATCTTTTGGGTCTGATGACAGAAGATCAGGGAGAGGTTCACTCTCTGCCTCCTGATCCTCATCTGTTACCATCAACAGATTGACATCAGCCCTGTCGTGGAAGAGCTTAAGGCGGTTTACATGGATCACCCTTTTGGGGCTCCTGCTTGTGCCCAGGTCCACCAAGTAGGTGACCTGACTCTTCCTCTCTAGTACTGGGTAAGGGCCACTCCATTTGTCCTGGAGTGCCCTGGGAGCCACAGGCTCCAGAACCCAGACTTTCTGCCCTGGTTGGAACTCAACCAGTGCAGCCTTTTGGTCATACCAAAACTTCTGGAGCTGTTGGCTGGCCTCAAGGTTTTTGGTTGCCTTTTCCATGTACTCTGCCATTCTAGAGCGAAGGCCAAGTACATAGTCCACTATGTCCTGTTTAGGCTCATGGAGAGGTCTCTCCCAGCCTTCTTTAACAAGGGCAAGTGGTCCCCTTACAGGATGACCAAACAGAAGTTCAAAGGGTGAGAACCCTACTCCCTTCTGTGGTACCTCCCTGTAAGCGAAAAGCAGACATGGCAGGAGGACATCCCATCTCCTTTTGAGTTTTTCTGGGAGCCCCATGATCATGCCTTTTAATGTCTTGTTGAATCTCTCAACTAAGCCATTAGTTTGTGGATGGTAAGGTGTAGTGAATTTATAAGTCACTCCACACTCATTCCACATGTGCTTTAGGTATGCTGACATGAAGTTGGTACCTCTGTCAGACACCACCTCCTTAGGGAAACCCACTCTGGTAAAGATACCAATGAGGGCCTTGGCTACTGCAGGGGCAGTAGTCGACCTAAGGGGAATAGCTTCAGGATACCTGGTAGCATGATCCACTACTACCAGGATATACATATTTCCTGAGGCTGTGGGAGGTTCCAGTGGACCAACTATGTCCACACCCACTCTTTCAAAGGGCACCCCCACCACTGGAAGTGGAATGAGGGGGGCCTTTGGGTGCCCACCTGTCTTACCACTGGCTTGACAGGTGGGGCAGGAGAGGCAAAACTCCTTAACCATGTTGGACATATTGGGCCAGTAGAAGTGGTTGACTAACCTCTCCCACGTCTTGGTTTGTCCCAAATGTCCAGCAAGGGGAATGTCATGGGCCAATGTTAGGATGAACTCTCTGAACAGCTGAGGCACTACCACTCTCCTAGTGGTACCAGGTTTGGGGTCTCTGGCCTCAGTGTACAGGAGCCCATCTTCCCAATAGACCCTATGTGTTCCATTTTTCTTGCCTTTGGACTCTTCAGCAGCTTGCTGCCTAAGGCCTTCAAGAGAGGGTCAGGTTTCTTGTCCCTTACACAGCTCTTCCCTTGAGGGTCCCCCTGGGCCTAAGAGCTCAACCTGATAAGGTTCAAGTTCCAAAGGCTCAGTTCCCTCAGAGGGCAGAACTTCTTCCTGAGAAGAGAGGTTCCCTTTCTTTTGCTGTGTTGCAGTTGGTTTCCCAACTGACTTTCCTGTTCTCTTGGTAGGCTGGGCCATTTTTCCAGACTCCAGCTCTACTTTTTCACCCTGTGCCTTGCATTGTGCTCTCGTTTTCACACACACCAGTTCAGGGATACCCAGCATGGCTGCATGGGTTTTTAGCTCTACCTCAGCCCATGCTGAGGACTCCAGGTCATTTCCAAGCAGACAGTCCACTGGGATATTTGAGGAGACCACCACCTGTTTCAGGCCATTGACCCCTCCCCATTCTAAAGTAACCATTGCCATGGGATGTACTTTTCTCTGGTTGTCAGCGTTGGTGACTGTGTAAGTTTTTCCAGGCAGGTATTGGCCAGGGGAAACCAGTTTCTCTGTCACCATGGTGACACTGGCACCTGTATCCCTCAGGCCCTCTATTCTAGTCCCATTAATTAAGAGTTGCTGTCTGTATTTTTGCATGTTAGGCGGCCAGACAGCTAGTGTGGCTAAATCCACCCCACCCTCAGAAACTAGAGTAGCTTCAGTGTGGACCCTGATTTGCTCTGGGCACACTGTTGATCCCACTTGGAGACTAGCCATACCAGTGTTACCTGGATGGGAGTTTGGAGTGGAACCTTTCTTGGGACAGGCCTTGTCTCCAGTTTGGTGTCCATGCTGTTTACAGCTATGACACCAGGCCTTTTTGGGATCAAAGTTTTTACCCTTGTACCCATTGTTTTGTGAAGAGGCTCTGGGCCCACCCTCCTGTGCAGGTTTTTGGGGGCCTGTAGAAGACTCTTTACTATTTTTAGTTTTGGTTGTCTCATCACCCTTCTGCTGGGGAGTCTTTGTGACCCCTTTCTTTTGGTCACCCCCTGTTGAAGTCTTGGACACCCTTGTCTTGACCCAATGGTCCGCCTTCTTTCCCAATTCTTGGGGAGAAATTGGTCCTAGGTCTACCAGATGCTGATGCAGTTTATCATTGAAACAATTACTTAACAGGTGTTCTTTCACAAATAAATTGTACAGCCCATCATAATTACTTACACCACTGCCTTGAATCCAACCATCTAGTGTTTTCACTGAGTAGTCAACAAAGTCAACCCAGGTCTGGCTCGAGGATTTTTGAGCCCCCCTGAACCTAATCCTGTACTCCTCAGTGGAGAATCCAAAGCCCTCAATCAGGGTACCCTTCATGAGGTCATAAGATTCTGCATCTTGTCCAGAGAGTGTGAGGAGTCTATCCCTACACTTTCCTGTGAACATTTCCCAAAGGAGAGCACCCCAGTGAGATCTGTTCACTTTTCTGGTTACACAAGCCCTCTCAAAAGCTGTGAACCATTTGGTGATGTCATCACCATCTTCATATTTAGTTACAATCCCTTTAGGGATTTTCAACATGTCAGGAGAATCTCTGACCCTATTTATGTTGCTGCCACCATTGATGGGTCCTAGGCCCATCTCTTGTCTTTCCCTCTCTATGGCTAGGATCTGTCTTTCCAAAGCCAATCTTTTGGCCATCCTGGCTAACTGGATGTCCTCTTCACTGGAGTTATCCTCAGTGATTTCAGAGTTGTTGGTCCCTCCTGTGAGGGAACCAGCATCTCTGACTATTATTTGTGGAGTCAGGGCTTGAGAAGCCCTGCTCTCCCTAAGTAGGACTGGAGGGGGGGAATTTCCCTCCAAGTCACTATCTTCATCCTCTGAGTTGCCATCCTCAGAGGGGTTGGCCTTTTCAAACTCTGCCAAAAGCTCCTGGAGCTGTACTTTGGTAGGTTTGGGGCCCATTGCTATTTTCTTTAGTTTACAGAGTGACCTTAGCTCTCTCATCTGTAGATGGAGGTAAGGTGTGGTGTCGAGTTCCACCACATTCACATCTGTGCTAGACATTATGCTTCTAAAAGTTGGAATACTTTTTAAGAAACTAAAACTGGTTCTAGAATCTAATTCAAACTTTTAACAAACTTTTAAACTCTAAAAGAAATGCTAAACAGGATCTAACACAAGGCCCTAGCAGGTCTTTTAAGAATTTAGAAAACTTTTCAAATTGCAAAAATCAATTTCTAATGACAATTTTGGAATTTGTCGTGTGATCAGGTATTGGCTGAGTAGTCCAGCAAATGCAAAGTCTTGTACCCCACCGCTGATCCACCAATGTAGGAAGTTGGCTCTGTATGTGCTATTTCAAAGTAAGGAATAGCATGCACAGAGTCCAAGGGTTCCCCTTAGAGGTAAAATAGTGGTAAAAATAGATAATACTAATGCTCTATTTTGTGGTAGTGTGGTCGAGCAGTAGGCTTATCCAAGGAGTAGTGTTAAGCATTTGTTGTACATACACATAGACAATAAATGAGGTACACACACTCAGAGACAAATCCAGCCAATAGGTTTTGTATAGAAAAATATCTTTTCTTAGTTTATTTTAAGAACCACAGGTTCAAATTCTACATGTAATATCTTATTCGAAAGGTATTGCAGGTAAGTACTTTAGGAACTTCAAATCATAAAAATTGCATGTATACTTTTCAAGTTATTCACAAATAGCTGTTTTAAAAGTGGACACAGTGCAATTTTCACAGTTCCTAGGGGAGGTAAGTATTTGTTAGGTTAACCAGGTAAGTAAGACACTTACAGGGCTCAGTTCTTGGTCCAAGGTAGCCCACCGTTGGGGGTTCAGAGCAACCCCAAAGTCACCACACCAGCAGCTCAGGGCCGGTCAGGTGCAGAGTTCAAAGTGGTGCCCAAAACACATAGGCTAGAATGGAGAGAAGGGGGTGCCCCGGTTCCGGTCTGCTTGCAGGTAAGTACCCGCGTCTTCGGAGGGCAGACCAGGGGGGTTTTGTAGGGCACCGGGGGGGACACAAGCCCACACAGAAATTTCACCCTCAGCGGCGCGGGGGCGGCCGGGTGCAGTGTAGAAACAAGCGTCGGGTTCGTAATGTTAGTCTATGAGAGATCTCGGGATCTCTTCAGCGCTGCAGGCAGGCAAGGGGGGGGTTCCTCGGGGAAACCTCCACTTGGGCAAGGGAGAGGGACTCCTGGGGGTCACTTCTCCAGTGAAAGTCCGGTCCTTCAGGTCCTGGGGGCTGCGGGTGCAGGGTCTCTCCCAGGTGTCGGGACTTTAGGTTCAAAGAGTCGCGGTCAGGGGAAGCCTCGGGATTCCCTCTGCAGGCGGCGCTGTGGGGGCTCAGGGGGGACAGGTTTTGGTACTCACAGTATCAGAGTAGTCCTGGGGTCCCTCCTGAGGTGTTGGATCGCCACCAGCCGAGTCGGGGTCGCCGGGTGCAGTGTTGCAAGTCTCACGCTTCTTGCGGGGAGCTTGCAGGGTTCTTTTAAAGCTGCTGGAAACAAAGTTGCAGCTTTTCTTGGAGCAGGTCCGCTGTCCTCGGGAGTTTCTTGTCTTTTCGAAGCAGGGGCAGTCCTCAGAGGATGTCGAGGTCGCTGGTCCCTTTGGAAGGCGTCGCTGGAGCAGGATCTTTGGAAGGCAGGAGACAGGCCGGTGAGTTTCTGGAGCCAAGGCAGTTGTCGTCTTCTGGTCTTCCTCTGCAGGGGTTTTCAGCTAGGCAGTCCTTCTTCTTGTAGTTGCAGGAATCTAATTTTCTAGGGTTCAGGGTAGCCCTTAAATACTAAATTTAAGGGCGTGTTTAGGTCTGGGGGGTTAGTAGCCAATGGCTACTAGCCCTGAGGGTGGGTACACCCTCTTTGTGCCTCCTCCCAAGGGGAGGGGGTCACAATCCTAACCCTATTGGGGGAATCCTCCATCTGCAAGATGGAGGATTTCTAAAAGTTAGAGTCACCTCAGCTCAGGACACCTTAGGGGCTGTCCTGACTGGCCAGTGACTCCTCCTTGTTATTCTCATTATTTTCTCCGGCCTTGCCGCCAAAAGTGGGGCCTGGCCGGAGGGGGCGGGCAACTCCACTAGCTGGAGCGTCCTGCTGGGTTGGCACAAAGGAGGTGAGCCTTTGAGGCTCACCGCCAGGTGTGACAATTCCTGCCTGGGAGAGGTGTTAGCATCTCCACCCAGTGCAGGCTTTGTTACTGGCCTCAGAGTGACAAAGGCACTCTCCCCATGGGGCCAGCAACATGTCTCGGTTTGTGGCAGGCTGCTAAAACTAGTCAGCCTACCCAGATAGTCGGTTAAGTTTCAGGGGGCACCTCTAAGGTGCCCTCTGTGGTGTATTTTACAATAAAATGTACACTGGCATCAGTGTGCATTTATTGTGCTGAGAAGTTTGATACCAAACTTCCCAGTTTTCAGTGTAGCCATTATGGTGCTGTGGAGTTCGTGTTTGACAGACTCCCAGACCATATACTCTTATGGCTACCCTGCACTTACAATGTCTAAGGTTTTGTTTAGACACTGTAGGGGTACCATGCTCATGCACTGGTACCCTCACCTATGGTATAGTGCACCCTGCCTTAGGGCTGTAAGGCCTGCTAGAGGGGTGTCTTACCTATACTGCATAGGCAGTGAGAGGCTGGCATGGCACCCTGAGGGGAGTGCCATGTCGACTTACTCGTTTTGTCCTCACTAGCACACACAAGCTGGTAAGCAGTGTGTCTGTGCTGAGTGAGAGGTCTCCAGGGTGGCATAAGACATGCTGCAGCCCTTAGAGACCTTCCTTGGCATCAGGGCCCTTGGTACTAGAAGTACCAGTTACAAGGGACTTATCTGGATGCCAGGGTCTGCCAAATGTGGATACAAAAGTACAGGTTAGGGAAAGAACACTGGTGCTGGGGCCTGGTTAGCAGGCCTCAGCACACTTTCAATTGTAAACATAGCATCAGCAAAGGCAAAAAGTCAGGGGGCAACCATGCCAAGGAGGCATTTCCTTACAATGGACATCCATGGAATATGGTGGTGACCACTGGTATAAATCTTGTAAATGCTGGCCCTGCCATACTGGTAGTAAGTTTTGGCACATAATATGCACCCATGGCAACAGATGGTAATTCATGGGCTTAAAAACGTAATCTATCCAAAAATGATCATTTGATTTCCAGCCATCAAACATGTATAAAATAAAAATTAAAAACTGCTTTTTTCCAGAGAAAATGTGTTTTTTCATGAAAATGATAGGCTTTTGTTTGAGTGAGTCACAAAATGCAAAGCAATTATTTGATAGAATTCAATCAATCAATCATAGCATTTGTAAAGTGCACTACTCACCCGTGAGGGTCGCAAGGTACTGAGGAGGGGGGGTGCTGCTACTACTGGAACAGCCAGGTCTTGAGGTGTCTCCTGAAGGTTAGCAGGTCCTGTGTCTGTCGCAAGTGGATAGGAAGAGTGTTCCACGTCTTGGCTGCGAGGTGGGGGAACGATCTGCCACCGGTGGTCGTTCTGTGGATGCAAGGAACGGTGGCGAAGGCAAGGTCAGCGGAGTGAAGCTGGCAGGTCAGGGTGTGGAAGCAGAGTCGTCTTTTGAGGTATTCTGGTCTAGTGTTGTGCAGTGCTTTGTGAGCCTGGGTGAGGAGCTTGAAAGTGATTCTCTTGTTCATGGGGAACCAATGCAGGTCTCTCAGGTGGGCTGTGATGTGGCCGGGATGTCCTGGATGAGGGGTGCAACGGCGTTCTGTATGCGTAGTAGTCTTTTCTGGAGCTTTGCCATGGTTCCTGCATAGTGGGCGTTGCCGTAGTCCAGTCTGCTGCTTACGAGGGCTTGGGTGACCGTCCTTCTGGTTCCAGTGGGGATCCATTTGTAGCTCTTCCAAAGTATACGTAGGGCGTTGAAGCAGGAGGAAGAGAAAGCGTTGACTTGCTGGGTCATTGATAGCGATGAGTCAAGGATGAACCCCAGGTTGCGTGCGTGGTCGGTGGGTGTCGGTGCGGTTCCCAGTGTGGCAGGCCACCAGGAGTCATCCCAGGTGGAGGGGGTGGAGCTGAGGATGAGGACCTCAGTCTTGTCAGAGTTCAGTTTCAGGCAGCTGTTCTTTATCCACTCGGCGATGGCCTTCATTCCCTCGTGGAGGTCGGTTTTGGCGGTGGCGAGGTCTTTGGTGAGGGAGAGGATCAGCTTGTCATCGGCGTATGAGACGATGTTGAGGTGATGTGATCGGACGATGTTTGAGAGTGGAGCCATGCAAACATTAAAGCGGGTCGGGCTTAGGGAATACCTCTGGGGTTCGCCGCAGATGATCTTGGTGGCTTCAGAATGGAATGGAGGGAGGTAGACTCTCTGGGTTCTGCCAGTGAGGAAGGAGGTGATACAGTCCAGGGCTCTGTCGTGATCCCTGCGTCATTGAGGCGTGTGCCTAGGGTGTGGTGGCAGACGGTGTTGAAGGCGGCTGAGAGGTCCAGGAGGATGAGGGCCGCAGTTTTGCCATGTCAAATAGGGTCCTGCTGTCATCGGTGGTGGCGATGAGGGCGGTTTCGGTGCTGTGGTTGCTGCGGAATCCGGATTGGGACGAGTCCAAAGTGTTGTTCTCCTTGAGGAAGTGGGTCAGTTATTTGTTGACGATCTTCTTGATGGCTTTTGCCAGGAAAGGGAGCAGGGAGATGGGCTGGAAGTTCTTAAGGTCCTTTGGGTCCAACTTGGGTTTCTTGAGTAGGGCGTTAATCTCGGCATGTTCCAGCTATCCAGGAAGGTGGGGGTCTCGAAGGAGCTGTTGATGATCTTCTGGAGTTGAGGTGCGATGACGGAGCTTGCTTTGTTGAAGATGTGGTGAGGGCAGGGGTCGGATGGTGAGCTAGAGTGGATGGTGTTCATGATTTTGATGGTGTCGTCATTGACGTGGGTCCAGGAGAGCAGGAGGTTGGTGTGGCTGGGGGGCGGCAAGACTGTGGTGTCAGTGGTTGACGAGGGGTCTGGGTATTGAAGCTGTCATGGATGCATGCTATCTTGCGGTAGAAGAAGGTGGTTAGGGAGTTGCAGAGGTCTTGCGATGGCGGGATGTCATTAACATTGGAACATGGGTTTCAAGAGTTCCTTCACGATGTTGAGGAGCTCCTTATAGCTGTGTGCATTGTTGTCGATGCATTCTTTGAAGGAGGTTATTTTGGTGGTTCGGATGCGTTGGTGGTGTCTGCGGATGGCGTTCTTGAAGGCTGTGTGGTTGTCCTGTGTCTGTTTTTGCCGCCACTTCTTCTCAAGTCTTTGGCATGTTTGCTTGGATTCTTGGAGGTCAGCGGTGAACCAGAAGGCCTTTCTGTCGGTGCATCTGTTTGAAGGTTTCTTGATCGGGATGAGAGTGTTGGCACAGACGTCGATCCATTGCCGAAGGTTGCGGGTGGCTGTGTCAGTGGTGTCGATTGGTGGGTTCCAGGAGAGGGTGGTGATTAGCTGGTCTTCGGTGACCTTGTTCCATCTAAAGTGGGGAATCCGCTGTGGGTGGTGGTGCATTGTGGGTTTCTCAAAGGTGAAGTGGACACAGCTGTGGTCGGTCCAGTGGAGTTCAGTGGTGTAGCTGAAGGAGACATGTTTGATGGCGGAGAAGATGGGGTCGAGAGTGTGTCCTGCAGAGTGGGTGGGTGTTGTGACAAGCTGCTTGAGTCCGTGGTTGGCAAGCAGGGTGGTGGAGTTGTTGTCGTTAGTGTTCTTGAGGTGGAAGTTCAGGTCCCCAAGGAGTATGAAGTCTGTGGATGTGAGGGCGTGCCTGCTGACAATGATAGAGTTGCTGAGCTGCTGTCAGGGTTCGGGTGGGTCTGTAGATGAGGGTCCCTCTGAGGGTGGTGTTTGGATCGGTGTGGATCTGGAAGTGCAGGTGTTTGGCGGCGCTGAGGGTGTCTCCGGTGCTGGTTGTGATTCTGAGGGTATTCCTGTGGATGATGGCGACGCCTCCTCCTGGTCTGTTGGTGCAGTCCCTAAGGGTGATCTTGTAACCGTCCGGGATGGCTATGGCGATGCTGGGCCCTGAGGAGGGTTTCATCCAAGTGTCCCTCAGGAAGGCGACGTCTGGTTAGGCTGAGTTGAGCAGGTTCCAGAGTTCTATGCATGTTTTAGGACGGAGTTGGTGTTGAGTAGGATGCATCTGAGATGGTTGCATCCGGCCTTGGTGGGCGAGTCGCTGGCACTGAGGCTGGTGAAGGTGCAGTTCCGGCAGGGTGGCTGGCGGCAGGTGGATGAGCGGCCGGGGTTGAGCGCATGGAGGGTGATGGCATCGTAGCAGCGTCATGTGTTGCGGCAGTGGGGGGAGTGAGAATCAGGGGTTATGGCGCTGGGCCCAGTCCAGGCGTGGACGGGCGCTGACGGGCTTGCCTTAGGTGTTCCTTTGGCACAAAAGCAGTGTGGCTGCCATTAAATAGGGAGGGCGGGGAGGAGAGGGCAGCTGGGAGGGGGGAGCGGGGATGGAAAACGGCATGAAAAAAGGGGCCGGGCCACGGGGCCAGCAGTAGCGGGAATGCAGCGCGAGAGAGAGGAGGGGGCGGGGCCACAGGGGCAGCAGGGTAGAGAGAGAGAGGGGGAGAGCGAGAGTGAGAGAGAGAGAGCAGAGTGAGAGGAGAAAGAAACGGAGAGGAGAGAGTGAAACGCAAAAAGCGAAAGGCAAAAGGAACACAAAAGAGAAGGAAAAGCACACGAAGAGTGAAACAGAGGCAAAGTAGGAAAAAAGGAGAAGAGAGGCAGAGGACAACCTAGTAGAAGAGCAGAGCTCTCCCACTAAACACCAGGGATGAGGCGCAGGCAGAAGCCTGTGGTTGGAGGAGGGCCTCCAATGCCTGACAGAGGTCAGGAGTTCAGAGGAACAAATTGCTCTACTTGCGGTGGAGCTACGGGAGGTAGAGCAGTTCACTGACTAGGTCAGTGATATTGCTTGTCCTACCACCTAGCGGCTGCCATTAAGAAGGGAGGGGGGGAGAGGACAGCTGGGAGACGGGAGCAGGGGTGGAAAACGGCACCCAAAAAAGGGGGCGGGCTGCAGAGGCAGCAGCTGTGGGAAAGCAGCGCAAGAGAGAGGAGAGAGGCGGGGCTGCAAGGGCAGCAGCAACGGGGGATAGTGGGAGAGCGAGAGAGAGAGCGGAGTGAGAGGAGTAAGAAACGGGGAGGTGAGAGTGAAACACAGAAAGCGAAAGGCAAAAGGAACACAAAAGGGACAGAACACTGAAGGAAAAGCAAACAGAGTGAAACAGAGGCAAAGTAGGAGAAAAGGAGAAGAGAGACAGAGGGCAGCCTAGTAGAAGAGCAGAGCTCCCCCACTAGACACTGGGGATGAGGTGCATGCAGAAGCCTGCAGGTGGAAGAGGGCCTCAAACTCCCGACAGAGGTCAGAAGTTCAGAGGAACGAAGGGCTCACTAGAGCTCTCAAGAACCCCAGTCTGTTATACTTAAGTAACCCATTTACTCTCAAAACCTGTAAAATCTCTTGCAATCTGAGCGTCCTGCTGCGTTAGCCTGGAAAATCTGTCTGGTAAAACAACAAGATTTGATACATTTATTATTTTTCTATGCTGCTTTTTCCAAGGACATTGTCAGTCATTACATGCGATTGTGAATCTACTGAGGATGTATAAATTAAAGGAACCAAATTTCAGAAGTTAATACAGATACTACGACAAATAATAGGAAATGCATTTTCTGAAGTGTCCGTATAATCTGTTGCTTTTTAGAGTTTTTTAAAGACAATTGTGCTGCAAAGTGCACCATTTTGCCACCAGATTCTTTGTGTAACTTAATCACTTGACACTTCTGGCTAGTTATGAAAGTAATGGAATATTTCAAGAGTGACTTTTCAGAACATTTGAATTTGTAGCACATTTATGTGGAAACTGTTCCACACATTCACGACGTCGAGCTCGTTTTTCAAATTCTGACTTCATGGAGGGATGTGGGCTTGCTCGCTAGCTGCAATTCGGGATTGGAATTTATGGAACACCAACATCATCAAACCATTTCTTCGTAGAGAGGGCATACTAACACTTTCCTAGGACGCAACGATATTTCCCACCAAGTTTACCCAGAGTTAGACAATAAAGATACTTGTCTAATTTGGTGGTGTAATTTTAGCACCAACTGCACTGAAGTTGCAGGTATTGGTGTTCCCAGTGCTTAATTTGTAAATAAAAAGGTGCCGGTGCGCAATGCCCTTCTCTTAAACACGCGGCTCCTGCAATTAAATGTGTGAACATGGAATACTGAGGCCGCATAATCCTGAAGCCATCTCGGGCCTCTACAATCAATTTAAAGCCACTTCCTGCCCCTTCATCTCACTCTTGCAGCTTTCTGCTTTCTCCTTTTGTGACGCTTTTTCGTTTTTCCCTTCATCTGTCTTTCCCATATGTGTCTTTTGCTCGCAGTAAATGCTTGAGGCAGAAGAATAAGCTCCGGCCCTCAAAAATAAGTGCCGGGGCTCAGCACTGGAAACAACAAGCACAAATTAAGCACTGGGTGTTCCTTTTTAAGGTCGAGTCTGCGAGTGCGTGTGCTTGCGAGATAGTGCTGTGTTCAGTACAGAGCTTGGAGCCTGCCTGTCGCTCACCATTTGTTGGTTTGTGGGGCACTCTTCTTGAGGTTCGCCAGCTGACCACAGGCAGTGTTCTCTGTCAGTGGGCATACACTGTCATTATGGAGTAGTCTTGCCATTTACAATAGCTTCAGTCTCACAGAACCAAAAGCTTTACCATGGCACCTTTGCCAACATAACAAACGCTGCCTATTTGTGTGGAGGTGGCAAATGTACTTTTAGCTTTTACACATGTCTCCTTTGAAAGGTCGGATGTGTTCTAATAACTGATGATGAAATGTATAAATGATTTGCTTTGCAGAGCTTTAGTTTTCAATCTTTACCCTTTAGCAAACTTAGAGTTATAAAAATGCAAACACAGCATTCCTGAGGTATTTAACGAAAATTCAATTTTAGTCTATATGCACAGGGTGGTGAGATGGAGTGCTTGTCTTGTGTAAGAACAAACACAATCTGCTTAAGCAGTCATATGATACTATATATTTCTAGAACTATGAAAAATGCACTCTCTTGCGTATTCTTTATTAAATACCAGTATGTATAAGCTGAAAAAACAATAATACAAGTAAAATATTGCATTAAACCAAATATTCTCATCTGGAGCCATAGCAGTAACATCAAAATGCCAACTTCTCACACAATCATCTTCTCCAATCATAAGACCATGCAAACCACCGTAATACTCCACGCCACCTTTCCCACCAAAATTACAGAAGTTGAAAAAAAAACACTCTCCAATCAAATAAAAGGAACAACATCCACCACACCCAAAGCTCAATTGTCAGAAGATTCCATCCTTTACAGCACTAAGACATGAACACTAACCTTTCCTGAAGCAATCAATCATGCCCTTTCACAGAGTGTGGAAACCACCTAGCATGGAACACACAACCCAATCTATTTCGTTCATCTCAAACCCACATAGCGTACTTACCACAGACAATCTATAAAGCCAAACAAACATTTGTCAGCGAAGGTAAGGCACACCATCAACACTTCCCAATACCTCTTCAGGGCTGTACACAATTTTTTCACCTTTGTGCAGATCCGTTGTGAACCTCCAACTCAAAACCTGTACAACACACATGGCTCAGTTTTTATAGACAAGGTTAAAAAATCAGAATGTCTCTGCCCTCACCAACCTTGCAAACCCTTCCACTACCAAAATGCAGGAAACTCTGCTAGAAGGAACCTACAATTTCTATTTTACATCAGCCAAGCAAAAACAAATTCTACATCCTTGAAAAACCCAGCAAGACTTGAGCGATCCTAGCTCTGCTGATGTTGCCAAAGCACACACTCAAACAACGGCCAACCCAATCACAGCCCTTTACGGAACTCAGCCATCTTAGTACACTCTGGCCCTCATTCTGACCTTGGTGGTCGGCGGAGAGACGGCGGTCGGACCGCGAACAGACCGGCGGTATTAAAAATGGCATTCTGACCGCGGCGGTCACCGCCGCGACCGACCGCCACTTCCCCACTCCGACAGCCACGGCGGTCATGACCGACGGGCTGGAGTCTGCGCACTCCGGTCCGGCGGTCGACCCAAGACCGCCAACGGTATCATGACCCTGCTTACCGCCGCGGTTTCTGGCGGTCGGGAACCGCCATGCGAACCATGGCGGTAGGCACTATCGGGGCCAGGGAATTCCTTCCCTGGCACTGATAGGGGTCTCCCCCAACCCCCACTGCCCCCCCGAGTCCTCCCCCCACACCCTCCACCCCCCTGCCACCCCCCAGAGGTGGTACGAACCCCCTCCCCACCCCCCACCCCGACATGCACATACACGCACCCCGACATGCACACACCCCCTACATGCACATATACACACTCCCTACACACACACATACACAACGGGGACACATACCCGCACACATACATGCCGACATGCGCACCCGCCGAACTACACACATTGCCCATAGGCACAGCAGCACTCCCCGCCCGCATGCACGCACTCACACACCCCCTCTACACACTCCCACGCACACCCCCATGCACGCACACATCACACAACACCCCCCCACCCCCTCCCCTCACGGACGATCAACTTACCTTGTGCGTTGGTCCTCCGGGAGGTGACAGGAGCCATGGGGAGGTGACCGCCAACAGAAGACCGCCAACAGAAGACTGCCACACAGAAATGTGGGTCGTAATTCTGTGGGCGGTGTTCTGCTGGCGTGGCGGTGGAGGTTGACCAGTCTCCACTTTCCCGCCGACCGCCAGTGTGGCTGCTGGCGGTTTTCCGGCGGAACGCTCCCAGCGGTCAGAATGCGCACAGCGGCATACCGCCGCGGTCGGCGGTCTTCACCGCGGCGGTAACTCGGCGGTCTTGCGAAAAGACCGCCAAGGTCAGAATGAGGGCCTCTGTGCTATCAGTTACCCTTATCAAAGCCATCCCAACTTCAGCAGTTCTAAAACACTACAACCCCACAGCTGTTCTTTCACTGGCATCAAGTTTGTTTGAGAAAGTTCGTCCAATTCCACATAGAAGCCTATCACATCACATCACAGACTCTCAATCAGGATTCTGCTCTAATCAAAGAACCAAGACTGCCCTAGTTACCTTATAGGTTGTCACACCAGATCTAGCAGATTTAGAATCTTTCAGCATGATGACCCTCCTAAACCTCCTGTGAGTATTCTATCTTGTAGACCACGAAATCCTACTCTACCACCCACATCCATGAACAATGTGTTTTATGATAAGCTCAAGTGGTATCAGCCTCTACTGAGGGACAAAACCCAAAGAATGAGAAAGTACAATTGAACCTCCTGGCCCAATACAGTTGTGTGCAGAATCTCCCTTTGGCTGTTCAACATTTACATCCAAAACTTGACAGACCTCCACACCAACCACCTACATTTCTGTTTAAAGACCAACAACACACACATATACCAATACACAGGGCTGACTTTAGCACTGGTGGTGCCCAGTGAGACAATGATTGCAGGACCCCCTGATGACCACCTCTGAAATGAATTCCCTCACTACCATCCTTTAACAGAGCCACTGAAGTCTCCATAACCACTCTCTCTCAGATGCATTTATTTAGTTTTATAGCATCACTCATACCAGTGTAGTGTGTCAGAGTAACGAAACAATTAATCCTACATGTGTAAATCAGTGTGAAGGAAATGGTATGTCAGACAGAGGACTACAAGGTATAGGAGGCTAAGGCCATCCATACTGGTAGGCAGTATAGTTTAACAGTGCTTGTTCGGAAGAAGCATAAACTCAGACTTAAAAATGAATCAGCATAGTTGGGTGTTCTCTTTAATAATAATAACATATTTCTGCCCAAATGAACCCTTTTGCAACATTGGGATAATGAAAGACTGGAGAAAAATTCATAACACATGAATCTGTACCTTGCTGTTTTCATGCAGCTCTTTGATGACAGTTAATTACTTACTGTTCTAAATTAGGGCCTTAACCTATAAACTGCAAGTAACAAAAGGATCGCTCTGACAAAAGCAGTAACACTCTGACCATTTTGCATTACATGCACTTTGTGATCTGCATGGTACACATTCTTTGCAGCAGACACAGTAACTGTTATGATAGAGTCAAAACTTCCACTAGGCAAAACTCTGATCTCACTCCAGAAAGAACATTAATCAGAGAGTTATCTTGACATTTTTATTGTTGCCTGAAAATAGTTGGAGGCAAGGAACTGTGGCAGAAGGTGCTTATGAAATCATATTAGGCTTGTAAACAGGGCACCCCCACCCAAAGTCAGCATCTGGTGCGGTGGCACGAGTGGCACCACCCTAGAGCCGGCCCTGCCAATGTATCCCAGTAAAAAGCGCCAAGTCTCAGCCAAAGCCTCCTTGTTTCCTAAATGAAATGAGTTCTCCATGTTTCCAGAGTGAAACACCTAGGCAGTGTGTGGGATGCACACTCTCATCTCGGTTCTAAAAACATATTCTTATAACTGAAATCCTTTAAAAAGACTCTGCCAAAAGATGGAATTCTGGCCCATTCAGACTCAAAAAATGCCATCTTTCTTTTACCCATAAAATAAGTATTAGAAATGGGGTCTTTAGTTGGCAGTCAGTATACACCCTTTCCAAGTATGGACCCTCACTCTAGTCAGGATAAGGGAGATACACAGCTCAGATAACCCCTCCTCACCCCCTTGGTAGCGTGGCACAAGCAGTCAGACTTATCTCAGAAGCAATGTGTAAAGTATTTGCACCAACACACACAGTAACACAGTAAAAACACAATAAAAGAATTATACGCCAGCTTCGAAATTAGCCAATATTTATGACAAAAATCCAACATACACAAGCAAAGATATGAAATGTTAGAGTAAAAGAGTCTTAAACCATGGAAACCAATGAATGCGTTGTTTTAGCACAAAGAACCTGGGATGCTTGCAAAGTAAAGCTGCACGGGCGAGCGTACATCAGAAAAGCAAGTGATGTGTCAACGTCTTACTTGCAAGTGAGCCAGTGCATCGGTTCATTCTCTGCTGGGTAAGTGATGCATCAGTTTCTGGACCAGCAGCCTTGGGTCTGTGTGGTAATGTTGAACATTTTAACGCCCAGGGACGATGCGTGGAAAATCTGAATGTACAGCAGCAATGAATCCAGGCTGAGCTGGTGATGCGTTGATTTCACCGGCGCTGCATCAATTTTTCAGCAGCAGCGCAGGCACTGTGTCTATTTTCTGCTGTTTGGCTCCAGTGCGTTGATTTTCTCTCTGGTTCTGCCAGCTTTTCCTCCTAGGGGCCCAGGGACTGCATGTGGCACCACTTGGCAAGTCAGGGCGTCTCAGCAAGAGAACGCAGTGCTTGCAGGTGAAGTCTTTGATGTCCCTGAGACTTCTTAACAGGAGGCAAGCTCAGCCCAAGCTCTTGGAGAATTTTCGTTAGCAGGATACACAGCAAAGTCCACTCTTTGTCTTCTTTAAGGCAGAAGCAGCAACTGCAGGCAAACCCAGCAAAGCATACACAGCAAAGGGATAGTACTCCTCCTCCAGCTCTTCTCCTTGGCAGAGGTTCCTCTTGATCCAGATGTGTTCTAAAAGTATACTCATTTCTGCCATTGAAGTAGGCAAACTTCAAAGAAAGGTCTCTGTTGTTCACAAGACCCTGCTTTGACCAGGCTTCAGACACACTCCAGGGGGCTACAGGCTGCATTGTGTGAGGACAGCAACAGCCCTTTCAGGTGCAGGTGTCAGCTCCTCCCTCCCCACTCAAACCCAGTAAGTTTCATCAAGATATGCAGGACACACCTCAGTTCCCTTTGTGTCACTGTCAAGAGAGAATTCAGAAACAGCCCAAATGTCAGTCTGACCCAGAAGTGGATTCCACAGGCAGGCAGAGGCACAGAATGGTTATGCAAAAAAATGCCCACTTTCTAAAAGTGGCATTTTCAAACAAACAATTTAAAAAACAACTCTACCACAAG
This sequence comes from Pleurodeles waltl, assembly GCF_031143425.1. Taxonomy (NCBI): domain Eukaryota; kingdom Metazoa; phylum Chordata; class Amphibia; order Caudata; family Salamandridae; genus Pleurodeles; species Pleurodeles waltl. Next base: position 1,245,667,893 of record NC_090447.1, on the reverse strand, counting down.
ATGTATTTTTAAATTGTGAGTTCAGACACCCCAAACCCCTTATCTCTTTTTGCTCCCAATGGGAAACTGCACTTAAAAAATAATTAAAGGCAGTCCCCATGTTAACCTATGGGAGAGATAGGGCTTGTAATCATGAAAACCGAATTTGGCAGTATTTCGCTATCAGGACATGTAAAACACACCAGTACATGTCCTACCCTATAAATACACTGCAGTCTGCCCGTGGGGATACCCAGGGCCTACTTTAGGGGTGACATACATGTAGTAAAAGGGAAGGTTTGGGCCTGGCAAGTGGCTACATCTGCCAGTTCTAATTGGCAGTGCAAAACTGCACACACAGACACTGCAGTGGCAGCTCTGAGACATGTTTACAGGGCTACTCGTATGGGTGGTACAGTCAGTGCTGCAGGCCCACTAGTAGCATTTGATTTACAGCCCATGGGCCCCTCTAGTGCACTTTATTAGGGACATACTAGTAAATCAAATATGCCAGTTAGGGATAACCATTCTGAACCACAATGTAAACATGGAGCACTTGCAGTTTAGCAATGGTCAGCAGTGGTAAAGTGCCCAGAGTATAAAAACCAGCCAAAACGAAGTCTAGCACACAGTCAAAAATACAGGAAGCAGAGGCAAAAAGACAGGGGAAACCATGGCAAGAATGCCAGGTCTAAAAATAAGTCCCAATTGGATCCCCATATAATTCAAAATCTGACTGATAATTCTATGCCAAACATGTATATACCCAGATAATAGACAATGGGGCAAATGATATTTGCAAGACAACAAAGAATGTAGCAAACTGACTTCACAAAACTTTTGCTGTGTTTATTGAAAAAGAAATAGCGTGATTAAACTTTTTTCTCTTTCCATGTGACTAAGGTTAAGGCGAGATCGGTTAGGTCCATTTCTATTCCACAAGTAGCAAAAAACTTGCAATATCAATTTGTTCCATTAAAAAGATAAATATTTATTCATGGACTGTGCTTCATGTGCTAAAATCTCTCTTATTAAAATAAAATAATTTGTAAGCCTAAAAGTGATTTATATTTCCTTACCCTGTTTTTTTTTTGTTTCACTCTAGTGCAAAAGCCATTCTGCAATACCGAATGGAGAAAAACGTGCTCTATTTAGTATTTTTGAAGGATCAAAGTAGTGAAAAATAGATTGGCACTTGCTTGAACTGGTCCCATGTTTCTGTAATACTTCTTTGGATATGGTCCTCCTTACCCTGTCTATCTTTTCGAGTTTTACTCTGATGCAAAATATATTCTTCAATACTGAATAGAGAAAAAGTTGCCCTTAATGCAGAGATCAAAATAGCAAAAAAGTAAGTTTGTACTTCTTTAAACTGGTAAAATGTTTCTGTAATACCTCCTTGCATGTGTTTTCCTTTGCACCTTAATCATGTTAACTACTAAATATTTTTTTATACAGTCTACTTCAACGCACTCTGATTTGACTATTGTGAGCCAGCCATCCATGAATTATAAATCCATTTAAATGTGTGCAACTTGGATGACTTAATAGAAAAAAAAATTGTAAACCTAGTGGATATATAATAATTTCACCAAACTGACTAAGATTTTCTGGTGCAAAGTGGAGTGCAAGAGATGTCTATTTTGCACAGATCTGAAAATGTATCTTGCAGAAGATGTTTTCTTTTTTACATGTAAAATATGATTTAAAACACTGCGCACCATGGCAGTAGTTCGGGGTACTAGCGTCATAATTTTTGACAGTAGTACGGAGCTTTGCAGGATTAGCGTAAAAACAAAGTTGATGCTAATTCTGCAAATAACCCAGAGGTCCATTGAAACCAATTAAAGTCTCCTTTTAACGCCTGCTCTGAGCAGGTGTTAAAAGTGCTGAAAAAATGGCACAAGGAAATCTTTTATTTTTACCTCCCTGATGGGGGAATGCCCCTTTTGCACACATAATGGCTGGCGCAGGCATAATTTAGCGCAAAGGGTTGCAAAGTGGCGCAGCATTTTTGTCCTTCAAACGCCACATTAGCATAAGAAAATGACACTAATGTGGCGTTAGAATGGCACAAGGCCCTCTTAAATCGGGGCCTGTGTTTTTTTAGTCTGGCCTTAGGTGCCTTAATGACATTTATTAAGTGCAATGATCATCTTCAATTCTCAAGACTGCCATTTTGAAAATTCAGATTATATTGTTGTGGTTCAAGTGGTATTGGTGTACTGGTATCAATGTGGGGTATAGTCAGTCTATGGCCCCATAACAAGGCAAAGGATAAATTCCAAAGCCTGTGCAAACCATTGTTTGCAAAGGGATCTGAATTATGAGTTGTGTGAAAATTATCACACGCTCACAATTTGCAAATAGGAGTCTGAACAACGCATGCTGGAACCATGCATGCCTAAACAATGCAGTCGGAACAACGGCTGCGTTGTTACCACAAATTCCTTTACCATGATTGCCTTAACAATGATTTTTCATGGTAAAGGCATTCCTGGTAATGGCATGCGTGAACAGCATGCATGGTTCCAAGATGCGACTCCCCCACCCCAACCCCCCCAGTCTCTTCGGAGGCGTGGGTTCAAATCCCACCGCTGCCACCAATGTAGGAGGCTGGCCTGGCTTGTAGTGGGTACCAGAGGTACTTACACCTTGTGCCAGGTCCAGTTATCCCTTATTAGTGTAGAAGATGTGTTTCTAGCAGCTAAGGCCGATAGAAGGTAGCTATGGCAAAGCAGCTTAGGCTGAACTAGGAGACATGTACTACTATACCACGGTGTCATATGCACAATTTCATAAGAAAACACAATACACAGATATACTCAAAATAAAGGTACTTTATTTTGATGACAATATGCCAAAAGTATCTCAGTGAGTACCCTTAGTATGAGGATGAGAAATATACACAAGATATATGTACACGATACCAAAATTATGCAGTAATAGCAAAAGAAAGTAATGCAAGCAGTGTAAAGTTACAATAGATTGCAATAGGAGCACATAGGTATAGGGGCAACACAAACCATGTACTCCAAAAGTGAAATGCGAACCACGAATGGACCCCAAACCTATGTGAGCTTGTAGAGGGTCGCTGGGACTGTAAGAAAACAGTGAGGGTTAGAAAAATAGCCCACCCCAAGACCCTGTAAGGTAGGTGTAAAGTGCACCTACAACCCCCAGAGAGCACAGAAGTCGTGATAGGGGGATTCTGCAAGGAAAACCAACACCAGCAATGCAACAACAGTGGATTTCTGGACCTGACTACCTGTAAGACAAGGGGACCAAGTCCAAGAGTCGCGACAGTGTCGAGAGTGGGCAGGAGCCCAGGAAATGCCATCTGAGGGTGCAAGGAAGCTGCCACTGGATGGAAGAAGCTTGGTGTTTTGCAAGAACGAAGAGGACTAGGAACTTCCCCTTTGAAGGATGGATGTCCCACGTCGTGAAGAAGCTTGCAGAGGTGTTCCCACGCAGAAAGACCACAAACAAGCCTTGCTAGCTGCAAGGGTCTTGGTTAGGGTTTTTGGATGCTGATGTGGCCCAGGAGGGACCAGGATGTCACCACTTGGATGAGGGGACACAGGGGGCACCCAGCAAGTCAGGGAGCCCTCACAGAAGCAGGCAGCACCCGCAGAAGTAACGGAACAGGCACATAGAAGAGGAGTGAACCGGAGTCCATGTGAAGTCACAAAAGGGAGTCCCACGACGCCGGAGGACAACTCAGAAGGTTGTGCACTGCAAGTTAGAGTGTTGGGGACCCAGGCTTGGCTGTGCACAAAGGAAATCCTGGAAGAGTGCACAGGAGCCGGAGCAGCTGCAAATCATGAGGTACCCAGCAATGCAGTCTAGCGTGGGGAGGCAAGGACTTACCTCCACCAAACTTGGACTGAAGAGTCACTGGACTGTGGGAGTCACTTGGACAGAGTTGCTGAGTTCCAGGGACCACGCTCGTTGTGCTGAGAGGGGACCCAGAGGACCGGTGATGCAGTCTTTTGTTGCCTGCGGTTGCAGGGGGAAGATTCCGTTGACCCACAGGAGATTTCTTCAGAGCTCCTGGTGCAGAAAGGAGGCAGGCTACCCCCAGAGCATGCACCACCTGGAAACAGTCGAGAAAGCCGGCAGGATGAGTGATACAAGGTTGCTTGTAGTCGTCTTTGCTACTTTGTTGCGGTTTTGCAGGCGTCCTGAGCAGTCAGCGGTCGATCCTTTGGCAGAAGGTGAAGAGGGAGATTGCATTTGGTATCTGAAGATTTCCCCAAAGCAGAGACCCTATATAGCCAGAAAAGCAGTTTTGGCTACCCAGGAAGGAGGATTGGCTACTAAGAGACGTAAGAGCCTATCAGAAGGAGTCTCTGACGTCACCTGCTGGCACTGGCCACTCAGAGCAGTCCAGTGTGCCAGCAACCCCTCTGTTTCCAAGATGGCAGAGGTCTGGGGCACACTGGAGGAGCTCTGGGCACCTCCCCGGGGAGGTGCAGGTGAGGGGAGTGGTCACTCCCCTTTCCTTTGTCTAGTTTAGCGCCAGAGCAGGGCTGGGGGATCCCTGAACCGGTGTAAACTGGCTTATGCAGAGATGGGCAGCATCTGTGCCCATCAAAGCATTTCCAGAGGCTGGGGGAGGCTACTCCTCCCCAGCCATCACACCTATTTCCAAAGGGAGAGGGTGTTACACCCTCTCTCAGAGGAAATCCTTTGTTCTGCCTTCCTGGGCCAGGGCTGCCTGGACCCCAGGGGGGCAGAAACCTGTCTGAGGGGTTGGGAGCAGCAGCAGCTGCAGTGGAGACCCCGGAAAGGCAGTTTGGCAGTACCCGGGTTCTGTGCTAGAGACCCAGGGGATCATGGAATTGTCTCCCCAATGCCAGAATGGCATTGGGGTGACAATTCCATGATCTTAGACATGTTACAAGGCCATGTTCAGAGTTACCATTGTGACGCCATACATAGGTAGTGACCTATGTATAATGCACGTGTGTAATGGTGTCCCCGCACTCACAAAGTCCGAGGAATTTGCCCTGAACAATGTGGGGGCACCTTGGCTAGTGCCAGGGTGCCCACACACTAAGTAACTTTGCACCCAACCTGCACCAGGTGAAGGTTAGACATATAGGTGACTTATAAGTTACTTAGGTGCAGTGGTAAATGGCTGTGAAATAACGTGGACGTTATTTCACTCAGGCTGCACTGGCAGGCCTGTGTAAGAATTGTCAGATCTCCCTATGGGTGGCAAAAGAAATGCTGCAGCCCATAGGGATCTCCTGGAACCCCAATACCCCGGCTACCTCAGTACCATATACTAGGAAATTATACGGGTGTTCCAGTATGCCAATGTGAATTGGTGAAATTGGTCACTAGCCTGTTAGTGACAATTTGGAAAGCAGAGAGAGCATAACCACTGAGGTTCTGGTTAGCAGAGCCTCAGTGAGACAGTTAGTCATCACACAGGCAACACATACAGGGCACATACTTATGAGCACAGGGGCCCTGCCTGGCATGGTCCCAGTGACACATCGACTAAAACAACATATATACAGTGAAATATGGGGGTAACATGCCAGGCAAGATGGTACTTTCCTACAAATACCTCCTTGCATGTCTTTTCCTTTGCACCTTAATCATGTTAACTACAAAATATTTTTTTATACAGTCTACTTCAACGTACTCTGATTTGACTATTGTGAGCCAGCCATCCGTGAATTATAAATCTATTTAAATGTGTGCAACTTGGATGTCTTAATAAATAAAGAATTGTAAACCTAGTGGATTTATAATAATTTCACCAAACCGATTTGCTGGTGCAAAGTGGAGTGCAAGAGATGTCTATTTTGCACAGATTTGAAAATGTATCTTGCAGAAGATGTTTTCTTTTTTACATGTAAAATATGATTTAAAATACTGTGCACCATGTCAGTAGTTTGGGGTACTAACGTCATAATTTTTGACAGTAGTACGGAGCTTTGCAGGATTAGCGTAAAAAATGTTGATGTTAATTCTGCAAAGAACCCAGAGGTCCATTGAAACCAATTAAAGTCTCCTTTTAACGCCTGCTCTAAGCAGGTGTTAAAAGTGCTGAAAAAATGGCACAAGGAAATCTTTTATTTTAACTCCCTGATGGGGGAATGCCCCTTTTGCACACATAATGGCTGGCGCAGGCATAATTTAGCGCAAAGGGTTGCAAAGTGGCCCAATGCATGCATTGCACCACTTTGTAAATATGGCGCAGCATTTTTGGCCTTCAAACGCCACATTAGCGTAAGAAAATGACACTAATGTGGCGTTAGAATGGCACAAGGCCCTCTTAAATCAGGGCCTGTGTTTTTTTAGGCCTTAGGTGCCTTAATGACATTTATTAAGTGCAATGATCATCTTCAATTCTCAAGACTGCCATTTTGAAAATTCAGATTATATTGTTGTGGTTTAAGTGGTATTGGTGTACTGGTATCAATGTGGGGTTTAGTCAGTCTATGGCCCCATAACAAGGCAAGGGATAAATTCCAAAGCCTGTGCAAACCATTGTTTGCACAGGGATCTGAATTATGAGTTGTGTGAAAATTATCACACGCTCACAATTTGCAAATAGGAGTCTGAACAACACATGCTGGAACCACGCATGCCTAAACAATGCAGTCGGAACAACGGCTGCTTTGTTACCACAAATTCCTTTACCATGATTGCCTTAACAATGATTTTTCATGGTAAAGGCATTCCTGGTAAAGGCATGCGTGAACGGCATGCATGGTTCCAGGATGCGACTCCCCAACCCCAACGCCCCCACCCCTAAAACAATCGTACCCCACCCCCCCACCCTTAAAAACAATTCTACCACTACTCCAACCCCCAACTCTAAAACTTAAACTACCCCTCCCCTAAAACTACTGCGACCTTCCACCCCCTAAAAATTAAAATACCCCAACCCCCACCTGCCCCTAAAACTACAGCGACCCCCCCACCCAAAACTACCGCAATCCCACACCCCTAAAACCTAAACTACCCCAACCCCTCAACCCTGCCCCTAAAAACTAAAAATACCCCGACCCCCGCACTCCTAAAACAACCTCGACCCCCCCACACCTGCCCCTAAAAGTACTGCGACCTCCCACCCCCTAAAACTTAAACTACCCTGACCCCCACACCCAAAAACTAAAAATACCCCACCCCTGCCCCTAAAACTAAAAATGCCCTGACCCCTCCACCCCCCTAAAACGGCCCCAGCCCCACTTACCTCATCATGTCCTCCGACGAAGCCGTCTCCCTTCTTCTGTGCCTTAACCACGCATGTGCATTGTTCAGCACATGCATGGTTAAGGCACTGAACAAGGAAGTCGTGGTTAACAAAGGCATTGTTCTGCTTTCATTGTTTACGATTTTGTTGTTCGGGAGTCGTGGTTGGGGATGTTTCCCACAATTTGCCTTTGATATTTTGCAGTAGATCAACACTGCAGAAATATATATCGGAAAAAAGCCAAACCGAATTCAGTGCTTAAAAATGATTCTACTTCTTTTCACATTGAAAACTCAGAATAGAAGGTAGTTACATATGTGATAATTATCTAATCCTCTGCCGCCCAACTTGTAATGAGGGCCTGAGTCAGAGCCACCCAAGGCTATTCAGTCATGGTGTCTCCTGCATGTAAATGGGGACTTGTGTTTTGACAAACACCCTAAATGAGTCAGAATTGAATAGAAATCATGTATCCAACAGGTAAACATGGGTCTTCTCAGTGTATGAATAAGTGCACTTTATCTTCCTCCTCCCTACTCTGCAACACACCATATTAATACAGAGCTGCGAGCTGCCCCATGTGATGTGTGCCAAATACAGCCCTGGCATTTTCATTAAACTATGCAGAATTCTGGAATGTGGGGTTTATATTTGCATTTTTAATGTAGGCTGTAAGTTGAAAGCATGCAAAGCATGGGTAGCGAGCTGGCTGAAAGTCTTACAAATGGCATGAGTCCATTTGTTAGCTTGGATATGTTGAGAGTTACTAGAAACAAAGCATTGAAGGGGCTATCTGATGAATGATGGAGCACAAGCAGACATCATCGAACAAAGGAACATTCTAGAATTCCTGCCGTTGGAGATTGTTAGTGATGCGGGTCTGGATAAAGAGAACTTTGGGCCTGATTTAGAGTTTGGCGTGGGGGGTACTCCGTCACAAACGTGATGGATATCCCTTACACGGTATTACAATCCCGTTATAACAAATGGGAATCGTAATACAGCGGACGGGATATCCATCATGTTTGTGACGGAGTAATCCATCCACCAAACTCTAAATAAGGCCCTTTTTTTCTACAGTGGATGCCCCACTTTAACTAGAAAAGAAAAATGTTAGCACGTCTAAACAACGAAATAGAAAAAAACATACATTGCACAAAAGAAGCCAGAACTCCACACAATTTCCCACAATGGATCATCCAACATCAACATCGTGACTGGATGTTATCAAGCCTCCGTAGGCCTCCATTTCCATGGCATGACTCACTGTCTCCGTTTGCTGTCTACACTTCCTTTGGCTGCCAGACCAAGTTCTCCTCCAAAACCTAATTCACAACGACCTAAAGTAGCAGCGAAGCCAACAGCTGGAGCCCGCATGCACTTATGCACATCTCGAAAACAGTTGTGAGTGGTACATATTGAGTATATCAGTGACTATTGCCAGGAAAACTGTTTTTAGCTAGAGAGTTTCCACTCAGTGATGTGTTGTTCTTGGGCCGTATTTGCCACAGTTATATTTGTGTAATAGTCATGGCACAACTACGTGTTCAAAGCCACAATGTCACCTATCAATTTCTACTACATTGAGTGAACCCTCAGTATAGAACATTTCTCATTTCTCTTTGGGAACCGGTTTCCTATTTCGATCGTTTAGTATCGGTCACTGCTTACTATGCATGCATACTATAGGTGCTCCATGCGACAAGCAAGTCATGCCTTTAAAACGGGTTTCCTCTGAAATTCTCTGCTATTTGAACGCCGTTTGTATTTTATTTATAATGATTTTGATAGTAAACAAAGTTTTTCTTTATTTCATGTTAGTGATTTGTATAGCGCAGGCTTGTGACAAGAAACCACTACACTTGTTTTTCTTCTTTATAGCATGTAAAACTACAAACCATTTAGAATTCATTTAATGTCAGTACTGGGTATGAGTACAGTCTGAATGAAATGCATTAGTAAATGCAAGAAACGCAGTCGCACAAAGGAACACCCCTCCAAATACTAAGCTGCATAAGAAGGGTCCGGATGTTTTGGCTAATTGTAAAATAAATGTGTCAATAGGGGAAATTTGTACATAAACGTCTACTCATATTTCCACAAGTACCGTTATATCTTTTCAGACTAAAGATAGGTGGGAAAAAGGGCTGGGAACTCATCATGAACCTTTGTGAACGTTTGTGAATGCGCACTACAGTACACACAATGTTCCACATGCGTGTGTTTTCTGAAAATTCTAATAGGCACTGTACAGGAAACAATATTTTCCTACCCCTTTAATAAACTTTGCTTTAATAAACTTTAATATTACTGAGGGAAATTCTGCCAAATTGGTGGAATTTCCGCAGTTTTATTTGAAATTTTGAGGTTGGAAAGATCCAGAAATCCAGAAAGTGTGAATCAGAATGTTCTGAATTACAAATGAAAAGTGATCTTTTGGTGGTCGTATGTTAACCCGACAACCACAAATGTTTTGTGAATCGGGCAATAAACACATCACACAAAATGCATTTAGGTTCTTCATGTTCATGCACTTGTTCTTTCCACACTTGTTTACAGGAATTCTCTCCTCACTGGCCTTCCTAAGGTTCGGGTAGTTCCACTTAGTGTGGTGCTATAAACTGCCGCTTGATTTGTTTCTGAGCGTGAGAAATGTGACACAATATTTGCTGTACTTAAGTAGTGATATGAATACTTTGGATTCTCATTGACGCAAGGCAGCATTTTAAGATGGCCTGCATCACTCACAAAGTTCTTCAAAAGTCCACTCCCTCATTTCATGGAGAAAGTGAAACTCTTTGGGGTTCAACAAGGGGTGCAACATGCATCCATTGATAACCATTTATCCTTTATGTGTCACAAATGCTACTTATGTTTAATATTTTAAGCACCAGATCCCATGATCCAGGAATGCGATGAGGTGACTGGGCTGCCACAGGGAATCTCTCCACAGTAATTGAGTGTGGCGATTTACCTATGCAATAGTTCGTGGTCTGTCCGACCACAGAAGCTGCCGCAGCAGCATGCATGGCCACAATAAGGCCTTGGTGTGATCTCTACATGGGCAGAGGTTGTGGCTCTGCCACGCACATACCCTATCCACACATGCCTCATCACCATGGGTGGTCTGAAGTGACTCACCTCTTCTGATGTAAAAATTCAAACAGGGTTAATGAGGAATGATATCAATAAAACAGTGTCAGGTGAGACTCTGCCACCACACCACTTCTCAATTGTAGTAAATAATTACAAGTCCATGGCATGTTCTGATATCAGATCATTTCGTAATATGAACATAATCTATCAAATCTCCCACCAACTACAGAATTATATTTTTGGATTCAAGCTACAATCATTCTCTCAGTTAAAGGACATTTTTTCGAAATCTCTAATAAGGAAGTGTACATCAGGTAGGAGGCACACTCATATGTGTGCTTATCTGTCATTCTTGTCTTTGCATCATGACATGCATATCCTAAGCATCCATGTTTTTTGTACTGATTTTCATATTTTCATAGTGCGGAGTGAAACAAATATTTATTTCTTGATTATTCTTTTCTTCCAGTTTTCACTCTTGAGTTTCTGAAAGCTGTCTGCCTAATTTCCTGGCAGCTCTTTGGAACGCTGTGGCTTTACCTTCTGACACAGAGCTGGAACAGTATTGCCCGACTCCTGTCCAGCCACCGAAGGCAGCTGGAAATAAATCGTTTCTACCATCCTGAAACGCAGGTTGGAAGGATAATGTTGGAAACGATGCAGCAATAATATCTATGTGATATGCTCAGTGTGTCATGGCACTGATGTGTCATTAATGTCTCCCTGACCCAGAAACATTGCAAGGAATTCCAGCACTTCAGGCAAACTCATATTTTGACTACTGGAGCTTTCCCTACAACTATAAAAAAGACCATTTCGTGCCTTTTTGAAGTAATTTGGCACAGTCTGCAACTATCCCATGAAGACTTCTGCCTTCCTTTATCTATAAGTGTTCCATCCATGCACCGATTCTCATTACCATACATATCTTAATTTAGGTTTCGTTTCAGAAAAGAATATTCTTACACAATGTCACCCACAGATATTATCACTGTAGCTTTTATTATTTATACCTATTGTTTTGATCATTAACAGCAATAAAAATAACAACACAAATAATAAAACAAAATGATGGTACAGAAACAATTTTATAACTATGAAAAAAGAAGTAAAAGAATAAAAGGTCAAAGACCATGATACTACAGATGTCTTCTTTTTAACTATATTGCATAGAGTTCAAAATCTATGCATCCTATTGTTGTACATTAATGAGGATCTTTATTGTGTCAGTTGATTTTAAAAACTGCACCATATAAAACCAAATGCAGAATATAAACTAATTCAATACAATGCATACATATAACTCATTAAGACTAAGCAAGACAAATAGCATATAAAAACATCACCAGCCAGCTATCCTGAAACACCAAATCTCTTTCCATCAGTATAGCTTCCTACCTCTGATAGCTTGACCAACCACTTTAGGGGTAGTACCCCTAAAACAAAATAGAGTAGCTTCAGTGGTGGTTCTAACTCCCTCACTGTTAAAGATAGGGTTGAAATCTCTCCTGCTGAGACTATGAAGCTCAGGGCACAGGCAGAAGATGTGTTTCATGGTTTCCTGCTCTGTTTACAATATCCGGAAGGTACTGTTGACCTTTGGTCCCTTTAAGGTGTGCGCTTGCGCACACACAGTCCCTGTCATTTCACACACACGCGCACGGAGCCAGCAAGGACGTCACAAACATTACACAGAAGCCTGTTCATGAACTACATTGAGAACTAATACAAAGTAGATATTGAGGGGACGCCCTTTTTTGCACAGACGATTAGAAGAGATTGCACTTTTTGTCGACATTCCAGTCTTTGTGCGTACTGCTTGGATTTGACTCCTTCTGATTTGAGCCTTAAGATGCTTGTAAACTTCTCACATGTTTCTCTCTTGCAGCCCCACCCATTCCTCCAGTGTGCTCCTCTGCATGTTCATCTGGCTCCATCATAGCCTTGAGCACCCCAGGGCATTCTGAATAAACCGAGGACTAACAAAAGCTTGTCAGGGATGGACGGAACCCAGCTCGTTCAGCACTTCAGGTGCACAGATTTGCACTGCACAATATGCAGTAGGTTCCGCGCTTAGTTTTAAATTCAATGGAGTGATTTCTTCTGACATTAAAACTAGGGTGTGTGGCTCCTCTCACTTGGTGCACAGTGTTTAAGTGCTATAAACAAATCACATTACAATTCCCTTTTTTTAACATTTTTTCTAAGACACTAGCTTCCATCTGACATCCTATATAGTATTTTTATCTGCAAATTGTGTTTCACTTTGACTTAGTTTTCCTAGAGGACAAGCTATGACACTTAATGCTACAACAATTTAATCTCTACATTGAAGATTGTGCAAAGTTTAAATGTCAAAGTCACGTTCCTTCATGGTCCTATTATTTATTGCCAAGTTTACACCTTTTGTCAGCCTGATTCACAGGAAGTGACAGAAAGAGAAGAAGGAAGAGCAAAAGTGTGAGGGCAGACACACCGATTTCTGAGAAAGAGAGCCATTTGTGGAGACAGAATTAGTGAGCATAACATATAGCACTAACACGGTTGAAATGGTAGCCAATGAGAGATAGTGAGTGGGTAAGCATGTGAAGAATGTGTTTTAGTAAGATACTAAGTTAAAGTAATAGACTGAGCATAAATAAGATAAAGAGAGAGCGTGGTGCAGAGAGTGATAGAGAAAAAGTGTGGGTGGGACGAAGATATATATGCACTGGGAGCTGTAGATGGAAGGAAACTGATATTCAAGTGAGAGACAAAATTAGAGAGAAGTTTGAAGATAAGTAGTTTGAGAAAGAGAGGGCACGGGAGACAGAGAAGGAAACAGAAAAGACAGTCCTTCTGTGAACCACTGATGGGAGGCATTATAGATAGGAATTTGATGCTTATCTGCTCCATTATATCACCAAAGGCATCACAACACAAACATACATTTCATGTTCACAGTTTCTACAAACAATGCCTGGAAGGCAGGTATTCTGTGGCACACGTAACTGCATGGCAGGGGTTTTGATCACAGTAGCTGATGGTGGAGCAGGTTTATAGATGTTCTGTGAGCACAGTAACTATGATGGGTAAAGGAGAAGCTCACAAATTAACCATGCTGTGACCTAGCAATTCTGATGCAGATATCATCCAGCTACATTAATTTTGATGGACATACTGTAAAATTTCTCAATTTGATGGGCCATTCATTTCCTGTTTCACAAAGTATAAGAGTATGGTGATGTATTGGTGGATGTCATGATTTCCCATATAAGCCTCCCTCCAAAATAAGTCTTTTTACAACTAAGGTGGAGCAATCTGCTTTAAAAGCACCAAGTAATTCCACATTTACCAAGCAGGAATTCCTCCAAATCACCCCATAGAAGTGCAAGCTTACCAGCAGTTGCACACATTGCGATAGAGGGATGCACACAAGCATTCCCTTTCTGCACACACACAAACACTATTAGAGGGAACATCGCTGTTGACTCTCAATTGATTTTTCTATCGACCGTCAAATTGATAAATAGTTAAGTAAAAAAGTCAAAAACGTAAGTAGAGTTTTTTCCACTTGATGTCTGTATTAAATCAATATATAGTTGCTGTTGCAAAGTATACGATGTCAAGGTGTACTTTGCATACTTATATTTAATTAACCTTTCAATGTCCAATAGGCAGGTAGATGTTTTTATTTTCTGTTTAAACGGTGCCTTCTGGGCTAACTTCGTAATTTTATCAATATCAGTCATATCTGGCAAACGATGACTGGACACGTCATTCTTAATAGAGTATTTCACTTGCAATACAAGATTGATGGGATTGAGGAGATCTTTCTTAATATGGAACTCATCTTCGCTGAGCGGCAATCATTGAAATAGTTGACGTAGTTAACTGTAGCCCAAGCATGCATGGATACAATTCTGAACTCCAGTCTCAATTGACTTTGTGGAGTTGAGTTCCATAGATTAAACAATCTAATGTTGCTAATAAATATAATTCCAACCTTGCCTATTATGTCTGGGAAACAACAGACAGACCCATACATAAGTGCTGGGACTAGTTTAGCATTGACAACCATAAGTGTGGAACCCATCGCTACTCCTCCTCCATATTTTGTAGCAAATATTTTTATTTCACTTATTAGTGATGCTCTATGTCACAAATACAATTGGTGAGCCCTTCCAACTCAATGTATTGTCTAGTGTCCTGCACAAATAAGCATAAATTGACACAAAGTTGACTTTAGTGTATCCTACATACCAGGAGTATTTTGGGTCACAGCATCCAAATGCCATGATCTTTGTCATTTTGATGTTACTTTGTATGTTGTTGTCCATGATAAAATAACATAGCCTGGTTAATTGAGTTTGTAAGTCAGCCTGTGTAGTGGATAGATCCAATAATCATCCGCATATGCCAAATATGGAACTTTTGTGTTGGTCAATTTGTGTAGCTCACCCGTGTCCCACTTTAAAACCCCTGTTAGTTCAGAGATGTATAGATGGAATAATAAGGAGGCCAGGATGCATCCTTGTTTTAAACCATTAAATGTGTTAAATTTCAAGGTCAACCCTTTCCTATCCGAAAATTTAACTCTTAACCATGTATCTCTGTACAGCTCAACTGAAAGTTTTATTAGGCCTTGATCTATCCCCCACAAGTTCAGTTTAGACCACAGCTTGTACCTGTTATCTTTGTCAAAGGTGGTAGAAAAATCAATGAAGCATGCAAAGAGTCTTGGAGCCTTGGTGTGACAAGCTTTTCTAAGCCGTGTATAGTACCACTATTTCATCTGATGAAAACCTGATAGAGCTAAAAAATATTGTCTTGGTTTCATCCACCCAGTTTTGGAAACAAATGTAGTAAGTGCTTTGCAAAACAAAATTCCCTCAGCATTTCAAAAGACTGGATAAAACATATGTTCCCAAATTTATAGCAAAGCCTTTCCTTTGACAAAACATTTAAAGGGCTGTGCCCTTTTTCAATTTGTTTACACCAATCTGCCTAAAAAGGAACTATGCTCATCTTCCAATAGAAGGTGATCATTTAACTTGGAATTAACAATGAGAAGAAACAAAAATCTGCTTGCCTATTCCCACCCTCAGCTCCCAAATGTTGATACTCAAGGACCAGAGAAAGTTCTAACATCAAAAATACTACTCATTTTTAAAAATATATATTTTCAATATCCCTCTGTTTTTGGCATTTCCAAAACACATGCTCACACATTTCTTCAATCTCACTGCATCATTTACCAGTCTTGTTAAAACCTGGAAACAATGTACTCAGACTGAGCAGAGTTGATTATAACTCACACAACAAGTCAGTGTATTTACCTTTCTGCTAATGCTGAGCTCTAATGAATGCAGAAGGAAAGTATATATTATGTCAAGGGTCCACCACAGCCCTCCAACCTTGGTTCAAGAACAGTTCAAGGACCAATGGTTCATAAATCTCTAACTTATTAACAATTTCAAGCCCACTAGACATGTTTGGGTAATACTAATTTCTCCAAAACTACTGAATAGATTCACACCAAGCCAAAGAAAAGCATTTCCTTGAGTACAATTCTAGCTTTCATAGCGTTATCCACTATACAACACATACTAATCTTTGGACTAGCTACACCAACGGACATAGTGCCTTACAGGTCTGCCACAGTACCCAGAAGTACCTTTTCTTTGTTGCAGAAAGTGTGTGTCTATATAAATGTTTGCTCGCCTACCACTGGATGAACAGAAGCATTTCTGCACTATAGGGCAAGTAGTATCTATTTGATCCATATTTAGGCCCATATTTATACATTTTGACGCAAAACTGCGCTAACGCAGTTTTGCGTCAAAAAAATTAGCGCCGGCTAACGCCATTATGAAGCGCCATGCGGGCGCCGTATTTATTGAATGACGTTAGCCGGCGTTAGCCGCCGGCGCCGTCTGGTGTGCGTTAAAAAAAACTACGTACACCAGGCAGCGCCGGCGTAGGGGGAAAATGGAGTATGGGCGTCCAAAAATGGTGCAAGTCAGGCTGAGGCAAAAAAATCGCCTCAACCCGATTTGCGCCATTTTTTTCTCACTCCCAACCCCCATTGAAATGACTCCTGTCTTAGCAAAGACAGGAGTCATGGCCCCTTGCCCAATGGCCATGCCCAGGGGACTTCTGTCCCCTGGGCATGGTCATTGGGCATAGTGGCATGTAGGGGGGCACAAATCAGGCCCCCCTATGCCACAATGTTTTTTTTTTTTTTAAATACTTACCACAACTTACCTTTTCTTCCCTGGGATAAGTCCCTCCATCCTTGGGTGTCCTCCTGGGGTGGGCAAGGGTGGCAGGGGGTGTCCCTGGGGGCATGGGAGGGTACCTCTGGGCTCATTCTGAGCCCACAGGTCCCTTAACGCCTGCCCTGACCCAGGCGTTAAAAAGAGGCGCAAATGCGGGGTTTTTTGCCCCGCCCACTCCCGGGCGTCATTTTTGCCCGGGAGTATAAATCCGACGCATATGCATCGGAGTCATTTTTTAAGACGGGAACGCCTACCTTGCATCTCATTAACGCAAGGAAGGTGTTCACGCCAAAAAATGGCGCTAACTCCATGAACTTTGGCGCTAGACGCGTCTAACGCCAAAGTATAAATATGGAGTTAGTTTTGCGTCAAATTTGCGTAAAAAAAAACGACGCAAATTCGGCGCAAACTGAGTATAAATATGCCCCCAAATCTAATAGAAAATTGCCTACTGACAGCTGTATTAAGGGAAACACCCTGCTAGGTCATAATGCTTATCACCATTCTATTACCATTTATTACCACATCAAAATGCATGTCCCAGACCAGTAGCCATATTACCACAGTACATAATGGATCACAGTGTGGTCAGTCTTCACAAAGTCACAGTATGTCAAGAATCCTATTGCCTCCACAGTGCCTCTGTATGGAAATCATCATATTCTAATTGATGTTCACAGTGCTCCAGTATGTAAAGTAGTGTAGTTAAAGCAGTTTCCACAACGCCCGTCATGTTTACCTGTCAATATAAATAGGATAATCCTTTGCACCTGTAGGGATGTGAGTACATACACATGAATAACATGTACATATGGCCTATTTATGTATTCTATTTGTACGTGGTCACTAAAAGAGCCAGTCCTTAATGTGTGTCAGGGGTTGCAGATGGGTGGTGATGGCACAGTTTTTTTGGAAATCAGGAACTATTTTTCATCCCCAGACTGTGACCTGCTACAAGAAAGAGAAATGTAGACAAGGTGTGGTGATTAGAATGTTGGATATAGATCATAATGGAAATAGAAAATGGGAATGGAATGGAATGGTCAGGAGGAAAAAGGTTGTTGGAGGCAGTTACTGAGGGCCGGTTGCTGGCTCATGTTGTGCTGGCATTGCTCCATACGATGAACCTATTTTATTAAATATTGGAATTGTTCCTGTATCATTGTGGTCTGGTTCTATACAATGGCGACGAGCGGGCAGGAGCAATGCTGCTGTAACCATTTCTTTATGATGGATTGAGGAAGTTCAGATAGCAGAAGACGAGCAAAGTCGTCCAGCATCTGGGTACTCACCTACAGGTCAGATTGTCAGGAGAAGAAAACTCGCCTGGGTACTGTTATGTTTATCAACACTGTATGCTGATGCTTATTAGTATCGGTACCAATAGAGCAAAGCACGAGAGACACTGTGTGCGAAGAGTGCACGAGGAATACAACGTGTTATTGGCTCATATGGTTTATGGGTGAGAACAAGCCCTATTTTCTACAGATAGAATGTGAAATGATGTTCTGGCGGCCATCATTATCAATTGGGCAGAATCTCATCTTAACATATTGCTTACACGGTCATTGGCACACCTGTTGTCTCATCCGCATACGATATTCGGATACCTCAAATCTGCGCGTTCGGTGATGCACACACCTTTAACTACGAAGAGTTCTGGATAATAATTCCTTTAGTGTGCAAACTCTGTCCGTGATACGCACACCTTTAAACAAATTGTTTTTACAGCACTGCAGATTAAGAGGTTGTGTAAAGAATATTTTAAAGAAGATTTTTTGTTATTATAAATTACTATTATTGTTATTTCTGAAAAACGTCTAGTATTCAACCTCCACCCTTCTTTCTAGTGAAGCATGGGGAACCGCCTATTCAATGAGAGTTGTGGTTCGATCTATTTGAAGCGCATGTGGAGTATTAGAGGATGGGGAATGCACACCTGAGAGACATTTATCATTGCTTGAACACAAATTTGGGGCTATAGGTTTGAGAGAATTAAAAAATCTTCCAGCATTGGATAATGTTGGTGAGGAGGATGTAATGTACACACTATCATACAGTTACAAGAGAGATATGGCAGGAAAATTAATGCAGTCATGGAAAAAGTTTTACTCTAGAGAACAAAAAGAAGATGAATCGATTGACCAGTATATGGCAGTGTTAAGAGGAATCGCTGTAACTTGTGCTTTTGAACATATGACTTATGACCAGGTTTTAAGGGACCAGTTATTGATGAAAACTAAATCTAACAAAATACAGGAGAAACTATGCTCTTCTGGAGAATTGTCTTTAAAAGCAGCAGTTGAAGTGACAAGAAGTATTGAAATTACTGAGAGGTGTATACAAGTAATCAGAAAAGAAAACGAACAACGGTGCAGTATGTGCCGTTGGAAGTGAGAAAGGTGGTAAGGAAAAAAAAAAATTGTCGTTTATTCAACGGATAATTCTAAGCAATTACAAGGGAGTAAGAACGAGGAAGAGAAACAGTAACAAAGACAGAAAACAGAGATAAAAAGGTACCTATTAGGGTGAGCTAAAGATAGAGGGAGTGTAGGGTGACCAGTGGTAATTTGTGTCAGTGGTTGTTGGAGTGTGAAAAATGCTAATAAAATTACGTGATTAACAGAAAGAAAAATGTGCATTTAAAAGTGCAAGGCTGAAATGAAAATGAGGCCTACACTGATAACTGACACAGATATTTCGAAAATGAACATAAATCACTGTCTAATTAAATGTATTTTATGTTTTACTAACTGAGTGTAATGGAAAAATAATAATTACATGTTTAGAGAATAAATAGTTTGAGTTTTATGAAATGTTGTACTGCACATTTTACTGAGTTTTTAAACAGGCCTATGTTAAGCTAATTCAGATGAAATAATGTGATGCTTAGAAATGTTGATGGCAGTGGAAAATGTTCTGCTCTTTTCTGAAACATCTTGTGTGATGATCTAATATTAGAAACAAATGTTCTCCTGCTGTAACATTTATAACATTTTATTTAACTTTCTGATAGATATTGTTCCACAGAAAACAATGGCTTTCAGTAGTTTTATGTAGTTAAAACATTTTATCTGTGCAACGGAAACTGGCGATGACAGCAGAAGAAACTGAACCAATGTGGGAGAAAAATGAAAACAAGAATGTAATGAAGAAATGTGTATGGGGTTTTATTGGTTCTGTCCTATTCACCACATAGCCTGACCAATGGTACGGTAGCTAGTTATTTTCTGTGGCTTTAATATAGCAATGTTTAGGTGATGTCAATTCAGATTTATTCTTTTGCTGAAGCAGACTTATTTTATTCTTGCTCAAGTGCAGATTTCTTCTTTCTTGCTGAAGAGAGACATTCTTTCTTGCTCAAGCTCAGACTTATTTTTAGCTGCAGTTACTGTCTGTGTTGAATTAAAATGTGCATTTATTTCTGCTAGTAAATAATGTGCTATGTGCCACTTACAGTTCAGACACATTAAGGCCAAACATTACTGCACTGTTTCCCTATGTGTCACTGTCCACTGAAGATGACCAGAAGATGCTCAACTGAAGAAGACTTTGCCGCCTGTTGAACCCATTACCGAGAGGTATAACAAAGATATGTGCATTTGTCTTTCTTGCAGGTTTACATGTTTTCCTGTTTTTCTCTTCTAGAAACCCAACCGCTATTTTTGTTAGCGCGATAGATAGATGTTTTCCAAATTAGTTTGTGTCTTCTTTTTCCTTTTTGCATGAAGCCCTACATGCTTCATCTAATTAGGGAAATAGTTAGAATGTCACCTTCTGAATTTGGCTGCGCACAATACCTGATTGTGAATAATACATCTGTGCTAATTCAATGTTTTCAATCTCAGCTGTGCATCTGATATTATTGTATTCTGTATGGTGATTGAGTGCCTAATGGTTCATATTTTGTCAAAGCTGAGATTCTTTAGAAGGTTTGGTCAACCTGTGTTATTCATGTATCTTCATAATTTGGTTTTGCGCTTGAATTACGTGATCTTAGTATTGTTAATCTAAAGGGCAATAAAGGTTTGAACTTTACTAAACTGATATGGTGATTCATGGCCAAATAGGTCATGGTGTGTATAAATGTCTGACTCTAATGTTGATTAATGATGTTATTGTTTTGTTTACTGTTGACTTCTTTTTGTTTAGAGCCAAACACTCACACCTATCTGAGTCCAAAGGTTCATTCGACCTCATGAGGGTAGATGGTTATTTACCCTTACGTGTCCCCTTATAAATGAATTATCAAAACAAATATAAGGTAGGACGCTCCAACAGTTGCCACTGGGCCCCACCGGCACTTATTTGTGAGGACATGGACTTGTGTGGTCAACCCGCTGGCAGCAGTCCCCCTCACTGGCCCACACAAGAAATTGTTGCACCATAGCAGGGTCACAACTTCCATTTCACAATTGTTATTTAAAAAGAATGTAAAACTTGGTGCTTATTACTCTGCTGAGGCACAGGTCACGGACACACACAGTGCATTGGTATCTGTGCATATACCTCTGTATAGTTCATTCCCTTGCCCCACCCCTGTACATGGTTGCTGCCTTCACTGCCCTGCCCTGCATTGACATCACAGAGCAGGCTTTCATTTACATCACTGTACTCTGAGGGAAAAACATTAGTCATTAAATACATTGACACTGCATCCTGCCAGTCGGGGTTCCCAGTGCCCAAACTCCTGTTGAGGCCTTCCTCTGCCTTGTCATGCAGCTCTCATATTCTAATGCTGCAGGGTAATAAGGACCAAGTCAAGGACTTCTTAAAGTAGGGCTGGGCAGCCACTTTGCCCACTTCCACTTTTGGTGCCAACCTCGAAGCCACTGGTGGTGGCACTTCGGGCACCTTTTGATCCTTCATTTCAGAGTTAAAAGGACCAGGAGCCTGGCCGAAGAATGTGGTTCACTCCAGGTTTCGCTGCTTCGTGTTGGGCCTCTGTCCTGCTGAATGCACAATGACATCAGCCACTGTTAGTCTGTATGCCAAGGCAGTCACAGAGACAGAACCACATAGTGGGAAATCCATAGACACTGACATGTGAACAAACATTCTATTGTCATTAGTATGATCTTGGAGAGCTGAGGGGAAAAGCATAGCCTTTCTTGAGGCAGCTCAACAGTGTTCAGCTACAGTCATCGTGGTCATATGCTCTTCACTTTTCTTAGCTGTTCTGGACAGCTCGCAATTTAGATTCACTCCTAAACACTGGCAAAAGAAACTACAGTGCATCAATGACCTAGCTTGAACAAAAGCATACCCTTACTACAAAACTGTCCATTGTCCAGCCAGTGTCCTGGCTCTTTTCTACTTTATGTTATTTGTAAAATCAATCTTAACCTCAATTGCTTGGCAGAACAGGAAGTTGTTACGACTAGTTAAAAGGTGTCTGGACAGTCTCCATGTTAGCATCAGTTGCAGAGCAAGGTCGCCCTTGCCCTAAATGCAGGCAGGAAAATAGCCCATCCCCTGGCTAACTTCCCCTAGCCTTCTGCCTTCCCCGATCCAGTGGGTGCTTGGTGTCACAATTTCAGGAGGGTTTGTTTTTTCAATTTACAGTGCTTAAGGTCCTGTTTAAGAAAAAATTCTGGGAGGCAAATTTTAAATTACAGTGGTGCAGCTCAGTGGGCACTGCCATAATAGGATCTAAAGAGAAACTGGCAGTGGGGCGGTCACACTAATAAATATTGGTGACCTTTAATTGTAAAACAGTATATTTAGAAGCATATTTGGCTAAATCATCAGTGATAAAAAACATTACTGCCAATTTTTCAGAGTAGCTGTTTGACAGGTATTTGTATAGCCATAGCACACTGACATTTACACATATAATCTAATGTAATACTGAAAGCACTCAGAAGGACTTCCTGGACCCCAGGGGACTGCTCTGCTGCTACCAGAGAACTGCCCTTCTGGTTGAAGGACTGCCTTGCTGCTTGACAGAGAACTGGGCCACCAAACATGACTCCAATGGCTAGTTGGCTGGGCTACCTTATGAGCTACAGATACATAACAAGCCCTAGAGACCTTTAACCCTGCCCCTGGCCTCTGCTGGAGTGAATCCTAACCCCCAAGTGATGCCCGCCAGTTCCTGGAAACTTGGAAGTAGTGTTAGATGTGCTGCTCCTGTCCAGCTTTACATCTAGAGACATAGACATGTTTTCACCAAAAGTGCCTTATGAAACGACAGAAGACTAGGACCTACCTGTCAGCCAATCCACCCAAGGTGCATCACCGGTCAGTCTATGTTCTTCTTCGCAGCAGAAAAACCTGTTCAGCGGGACCTCTTGATGAAGTATCTGGCCACCTGGATCACCTCTTGGCTAAAGCCTAATTTGTCCTGCTGGAGATTGTTGACTTCCAAAAAAGTGACAAAGTCCTTATATAAAAAGCTTCTCTGCAATTCCATTTAGCGTGGCACAATAACCACGACTCCTCCTTGAACACTGTCTGCTACATTTTCAGGAATTTTCCTTCAAAACTTCTTCTAATTCTGAATGAAAGCCGAGACCAGGCCTAATCCACTCTGTGTATCTGACAATCACGATCTGCCTTAACTTTTGACTTTACCCCAGTCTCGCACTACCAGATACCCCCAGTTGGCACTTTGATCTTTTAGGTGCCATTTTGCAATAAAACTTCAAAAAATAATAACTCCGGTTCTACTGATTGGGCTTAACGCATTTTGGTGTCATTTTATTAATAAAAATGTACTCCATTTTTCTAAATTGGTTTGAGGCTTTTCTTGTGTTGTGTTGGCACGCTATTACTGTTTGTGTGCTTCAAAAACATTGCCCCTACGTTAAGCCTGACTGCTTTTGTGCCAAGCCACCAGAGGGTTAAACACTGGTTAATTTAGAGACTTTTGTGGTTCACCCTGACAAGGATTGTGTTTGTTGCTAGAGCAAGGTTTTCACCCTCCGCAGCTAATAAACTGAATTTTTACAGCTCCCCTCTTCCCTAGCTATACAGCCCACCTCAACTCAACCCAACCACTATTCACAAGCAACAACTGGGACTTTGATACCTCTCAGTTTGAGCCCTGCCACACTTGTACTTAGTGGTTAATTTGTAAAAGAAAGAGTGCTTCTGCCCAAAGCTGTGCCCAGAAGCCCGTGGCTGGTGTAATCAAATATTGGCATGGCTGTGTTGATTTTAAATTCACCTCATGCCTCCTTAAAGGACTACTAGACACTCCCTATCTCACTCTTGCAAGTTCCTGCTTTCTCCCTTTGTGACTCTTTTTACACTTTGTGCTGTCTACATTCTATTGTCCTCTGTAAATGTCTGATGCAGAAAAATAAGGGGCGTCTCCAAAAATAAGTGCAGACAGCCTCCACCAGCAACCACCGTCTGAAATTAGGCACAACATGCAGAGTAACTGGGCCAACATTTGGTTATTGAGGAGCCTTTACACAGCACATTATGGGCGTCATTACAAGTTCAGCGGACGGTTTAGACTTCCAACGGGGAAGTTGCCACCATAGTGGCTACTTCCCCGCCGGGCCCATTAAGAGTTTCCCGCTAGGTCAGTGGGCAGAAACCGAGGTTTCCACCCACTGGCCTAGTGGGAAACAGCCTACAGCATTGTCTCCGGCTTGTAATCAAGCTGGGGGCAATGTTGTAGGATGCAGGGTGCACCAGCACCTTCGCAATGTTCACTGTCTGCACAGCAGACAGTGAACATTGCGAGAGTGCTGGCCAGGAGGACCCTCACTGCGCATGCCAAGTGCATGGGCAATGCAGGGTCCCCTCTGAGGCCCCCTTCACCCGTTCTCCGCCAGCCTTTTCATGACGATGCTACTGCCATGAAATGGCTTTCAGAGAACGAGGTTGTAATCCACTGGGGTAGCGCTGCTTGCAATGCTCCCCTAGCGGATTAGGACCGCCGCAACCGCCAGACTGCCGGGATGTCTGATCCTGGTGGTGCTGGTGGTCCCACCGCGTCATGACTGTCATGGTCAAAATATGGCACTCGAACCGCCGCATTGGCGACGGTCCGACCGCCATCTGCGAGTCTGGCGGTCAAGTGACCGTCAATCTTGTGATGAGGATCTATGTCTCTGCTCTTCTGTTCTTCTGTTCTTCTGTTCTTCCGGTCATCTGTTCTCCTGTTCTTCCGGTCTTCTGTTCTCTTGTTCTTCTGTTCTTCCGGTCTTCTGTTCTTCTGTTCTTCCGGTCTTCTGTTCTTCTGTCTTCTGTCTTCTATCTTCTGTCTTCGGCTCCTCTGCCTCCTCCGTCTTCTTCTCCCCGCGCCTGCCCTCCTGCTCCTGCCTCATCCCCCTCCCTCACTCGCCTCCCCCTCTCTATCACCCCTACCTACCCCGTTCGCTATCTACCTCCCTCACTCCTCCTATCTACCTATCTCTCTATCTCTCTATCTCCCTATCTAACTCCCTCACTCTCCACCTCCTCCTATCTACCTATCTCTCTATCTACCTATCTCTCTATCTATCTATTTCTCTATCTATCTACTTTCTCTATCTATTTCTCTATCTCTCCCCCCCTTCCCGCCACCCCCTCTATTACCTATCTTCCTATCCTCTCACTCTACCTCTCACCCTCACCCACCTCTACAACCCCCCCTCCCCTATCTTCACAACCCTACTCCTATCTCTCTCCCTAATCTCCTAAACCTCCTAACACTCACCCCCCTCCACCCTTAAACCCCCCTACCCCAGCTCTTCTCACTCTACCTGCCCCCCCTCCCTCGCGCTTTCCCGCCGCGACCTCCTGCACGCCCCCGCCCCCCAGCTCCCATTCGACCCCAGCTGACCCCTCCCCCCCTTCTACCTCATATGGCTGCCACTGTGCGACTGCTCCGCTGGCGCGCCGGAGGCGCGCCAGAGGCAAGCCCGTCTGCGCCCGTCCGCGCCTGGCCCGCGCCCAGCGCCACGACCCCTAGTCCCCAGCTCTCCCAAGCCCCGCTGATCTGCTACGACCCCACCACCCTCCACGCCCTCAACCCAGGGCGCTCCAACACCTGCTTCCAAGCTCACCCCAAACGCACCCATGGACCCTTCGCCTGCAACTCCTGCAAACGCATCTTCCACCATGCAACTACCACGACCACAAGCCCACGCGCCATCAACCACCTCAAGTGCATCCTGGTCAACGCTCGTTCCGTCCACAAGCACGCTGTTGAACTCTGGGACCTCCTGGACTCCACAGCACCGGACGTCGCGTTCATCACGGAGACCTGGATGAACGCCTCCTCTGCTCCAGACATCGCCACCGCCATCCCCGCAGGCTACAAGATCTCCAGAAAAGACCGCACCAACCAAGTAGGAGGAGGTATCGCCATCGTCTTCAAAGACTCCATCAGCGTCACCACCTCCACCGAAGACACCCCTCTCGCCGCTGAACACCTGCATTTTCAGATTCGCACCGACCCCAGGACCACCCTCAGAGGATCCCTCGTCTACCGTCCTCCCGGATCGCGCGTCCCTTTTAGCGACACCATCGCCGACTTCATCTCCCCGCACGCCCTCGCCTCGCCGGACTACATCCTCCTAGGTGACCTCAACTTCCATCTGGAACAAAACGACGACCCCAACACCACCACCCTGCTCGACAACCTCGCCAACCTCGGCCTCAAGCAACTGGTGAACACCGCCACCCACATCGCCAGACACACGCTTGACCCCATCTTCTCCGCCAGCAAACACGTCTTCTTCAGCCACACCTCCGCTCTACACTGGACCGACCACAGCTGTGTACATTTCACATTCCGACGCGAGACCCGCCACCTCCGCACTCAACCCATCCCTCGTCGACAGTGGAACAAAATCCCTGAAGAGCAACTCTTCTCCGCACTCGCCGCCAACCAACCCACCCTCACCACCGACCCCAACGACGCAGCCCTCAGCCTCACGAACTGGATCTCCAACTGCGCAGACAACCTTTCTCCCCTCAAACGCACGCATCGACAGGCCAACACCAAAAAACCTCTCTGGTTCTCTGACACCCTCAAAGAATTGAAGAAAACTTGTCGCGCCCTCGAGAAGGCCTGGCGCAAGGACCACACCGCTGACAACGTGACCTCCCTCAAGAACGCTACCCGCGAACACCACCACCTGATCCACGCTGCCAAAAGGAACTTTTTTACCGACAGACTGGACAAAAACAGCCACAACAGCAGAGAACTTTTTAGCATCGTCAAGGAGTTCTCCAACCCCAACGCCAACGCCGTCACGCCCTCACAAGATCTGTGCAACTCCCTTGCCATCTTCTTCCATCGCAAGATCAGCGACCTCCACGACAGCTTCGGACACCAGACCCAACCAAGCATCACCGAACCCACACCTCAGACCATCACCCTCAACGATTGGACCCACATCAACACCGAAGAAACCAAAACCACCATGAACTCGATCCACTCCGGCGCTCCATCGGACCCCTGCCCTCACTTCATCTTCAATAAAGCCGACGACATCATCGCCCCGCACCTCCAGGCCGTCATCAACTCCTCTTTTTCTTCTGCTACCTTCCCCGAATGTTGGAAACACGCCGAAGTCAACGCACTACTAAAGAAACCTATGGCTGACCCGAGCGACCTGAAAAACTTCCGCCCCATCTCGCTCCTCCCCTTCCCCGCCAAGGTACTAGAGAAGGCCGTCAACAAACAGCTGACCACCTTCCTGGAAGACAACAACCTGCTCGACCCTTCACAAACCGGATTCCGAACCAACCAATGCACTGAAACCGCCCTCATCTCAGTCACAGACGACATCAGAACCCTGATGGACAACGGTGAAACAGTCGCCCTCATCCTCCTCGACCTCTCGGCTGCCTTCGACACCGTCTGTCACCGCACCCTAATCACCCGCCTCCGCTCCACCGGGATCCAAGGCCAGGCCCTGGACTGGATCGCCTCCTTCCTCTCAAACCGATCCCAAAGAGTCTACCTCCCTCCGTTTCGCTCAGACCCCACCGAGATCATCTGCGGCGTACCTCAAGGCTCATCACTCAGCCCGACACTCATCAATGTCTACATGAGCCCCCTCGCCGACATTGTACGCAAGCACGACATCATCATCACCTCCTACGCCGACGACACCCAACTTATACTCTCCCTCACCAAGGACCCCGCCAGCGCCAAGACCAACCTACAAGAGGGCATGAAGGACGTCGCAGATTGGATGAGGCTCAGCCGCCTAAAGCTGAACTCTGACAAAACGGAAGTCCTCATCCTCTGCAACACCCCGTCCGCTTGGAATGACTCCTGGTGGCCCACGGCCCTCGGCACCGCACCGACCCCCACAAACCACGCCCGCAACCTCGGCTTCATCTTGGACCCTCTTCTCACCATGACCAAGCAAGTCAACGCCGTGTCCTCCGCCTGCTTCCTCACCCTCCGCATGCTCCGCAAGATCTTCTGCTGGATCCCCGCCGACACTAGAAAAACCGTGACCCACGCCCTCGTCATGAGCCGCCTGGACTACGGCAACACCCTCTATGCTGGGACCACCGTCAAGCTCCAAAAACGCCTGCAACGTATTCAAAACGCCTCGGCCCGCCTCATCCTCGACGTACCCCGCAACAGCCACATCTCCACACACCTGAGACACCTGCATTGGCTCCCAGTCAGCAAAAGGATCACCTTCCGACTTCTCACCCACGCACACAAAGCCCTCCACAACAAGGGACCGGATTACCTCAACCGTCGCCTCAGCTTCTACGCTCCTACCCGTCTCCTCCGTTCCTCGGGCCTCGCGCTCGCTGCCATCCATCGCATCCGCCGCTCCACGGCGGGTGGGAGGTCCTTCTCCTTCCTGGCAGCCAAGACCTGGAACTCCCTCCCCACCAGCCTCAGGACCACCCAGGACCACTCCGCATTCCGGAGACTCCTAAAAACCTGGCTTTTCGAGCAGCAGTAACCCCCCCCCTTTTTTTCCCCTAGCGCCTTGAGACCCGCACGAGTGAGTAGCGCGCTTTATAAATATTAATGATTTGATGATTTGATATTCTGTTTATGTTCTCTGGGGGGACTCATCCACAACTGATCATCTGATCACACCCTTGAGGAACGTGAGCTTACTTGCTCATTCAATACAATCTGGCTTTGGGAATTGTCCATGCATGCAGTGTGCAGCAGTGGTGAAAGTGAGCTGTGGGAGTGAGGTGGGTCGGGTGTCGTGTGTAGAGGCACTGTGCCATGGCAGTGAAGGAAGTGAGCTGTAGGAGTCGGGGAGGAGTGGGTAATAGTTTCTTAAGAAAAAGGGAACCGGTACTTGTTGATTTACAAATTAAGCACCTAGGAGGATGGAAGAAAGTGTCATGAGATGGAATCAAAACTATTCAGATTTGGTATTCGGCAATCCAGTCATTCAGTAATGCTGGCGGTAGGCGTCACTGCACATTTATTTATTTGCAAATTAGCGACTGATATTACCCCAACACACTGGATCAAGAAAAGGCAGCATGCGCTGCATGCAGCACAGAATATGTACCAAGCACGTAAATACATTTCCACGACACTACCTCAGATTCATAAAGTGCACAACACGTTTCAAGACAGCAGATCTTATGTATACGATGCGGCAGTCGTTTTCTTGAACGAATCGTAAAAAGTTATGTTGTCTAGCACTATTGGGTGCCGGGATGGATGCCTGCAGCAGGCAGTACGCCTCTTCTACTGAGCCGTTAAGTCATGTATTCATCATCCGGGCTTCCTTCAACGGAAAGTCAGTTTCCATTTGCTGCCGTGAAAGGGATGAGATTAATGCAATGTTTTACTAGAAGAAAATGCAGTTGCCCCATAGTTAAATCATCAAGAATGAATCGTGGATGTTATAACTGAATAGTTTGAATACACATTTTCTGTGAAGGGCGTCTGCTTTTAATTTCGTGCAGCCTAAAAATGGCACTGTCAAGTTATGTCTTTGAATTGATTTACAATTTGCCATTTCACCGTCGGTTTTCTAAAAATTGGGTTTTACTATTTTGAATCTGCAGCATAACAAGTCTTGTGAAAATATCTTGAGCTTTTAAGTAATGGCTGGAATGTAGACCAAACCAAACTGGCCTCGCGCTCCAAGGGTGTGTCACCCTTCCTTTTCTGATTGGTTTAGAGTCAAAGATAACCGCAGGAGGAAGTGGGTGAGTGTTATGTTTTTAGAAAAGCGTACAAGAGATTTCAGCTGCATCAGTTTTTGGACAGAAAATGATTGCTTGTGGTAAATGGCAGAATCAAGAAAATCAAACACTGCATAAATAACCAGTTTTGATATTTAAACGGAGTCTGCTGATTCATAACCAACAGGAAAAGAACATTCAACGGACAGCTGTCTAATGCAAAGAAACGAAGGCCTGGGAAGTAAGGCTTTTATTTCCTTAAGACTGGTGGGGGCGTCCCAGGAATCCCACGGTAGTTCAAACGTACCCCCGGATTGTGTTTTTGTTGTGTGAGGTTGACTGAAAACGTTTTATTAAATTTAATTAGAAATCAACTCCTGTGAAGATTAGTATTAATTTAGGGAATTTAATATGCGACACCTGCTGCTTCACGGAGCTGTAGACCATTTTACAGAGAATGTGTATTTGTGGAAGAAGCATTCAAGCAAGCAGTCCTGCACTTAGAAATTTATGGGATTCCCGGATCCAGAATGTGATGGAAACATGTCACTCGGATATTATACCATAACCTTGCTTTTAATACTTCAATTAATTGCACATTTATTCTATATTAGACAATTTTACATATTTATAATTTGATATAAAGAACATTTTTCGTTATTGGGCCGAATCACACAACATAACACAATAGTCCAACACTGTCATTAGAGCAGATGTTTGCAATTTGTAAACTAAATGGATTAGACACTTCACCAGAAATCTTTCTTTGAGTGCCAAGGCGCCAATTTCTCCTTTTATTAAATATTAGCAAATCTTCCTAGCACTGTAACCTGAACTCAACAACAATCTGCATTCAGACCTTGTGAGGTGGCCATCTCACTCCATGTCATTACAAACCCCATCTCTAGTCCTAAACTTGTCATCCACATACCATTCCCTTCCAGTGTTTTACCCAATTTGTTTGGAAGCAAACAAGATCACATCACACAAAATGCATTTGGCTATCACACAAAGTCCAGGACTGGAAGCAGTGTTCCTAATGACCGGAGGGTGGTGGTCATCCTACTTGGCACAGATTATGCTCCTGGGCAACTTTATACTATGGATACACGAACACAAGCTCTTTTGGTTGTAACACACATTTCATTATTATTCCATTTCATCCAGTTCATTTGACGTTTTTAACCTAAAAAATGGTAAACAGCACTGATGGCATACTTCAATCACAATAGAACAGCAGAGTTTCTCGGTGTTCAGGGTTTCCCCAAAGTTCACTAGGTACAACTAGTATCTGTGGCTGGCAATAAACTATACATTTTTAATTTGTCTGTCCTAGTTGTCACGTGACAGATCCTCCCATATTGAGCCCCTTGCTATCCCATCATTTTCACCCCCTCTCTATGGAGTCCAACATTTTCTAAAGATCCTTACTACAGTTCTACTTTTTGACTTTGTCTGCTTTTTCCCTACTTCACTGACCGACCACTGACCTTCCACACCCTCCGCTGTTGCACCGATCAAATTTTCCTCTACTTGCTGTTTGGGAGCAGTATGAGGCATCTACTCGGATTTACTTGAATTATATTGTCTGTGTTTCCTTCTCCAGTCATCTCTTTGATTCTTTGTTTTCTTGTTCAGATGCCTATTTAATCTACTATCAGCTTTTTTTGTTAGTAACCTATTGTGCCTTTTCACTGACCATCATTAACGTTTACCAAAATGCATGCTGTGAAAACTGATCAGGTTTATTGTTCTCTGCACCTAAATTATTCCATTGTAAAACTTTCTAAAGTCCTTGGGCCATGTTAGTGTTATAGAAAGCTGAATAAATAAATAAATACATCTGTACGTGGTGCAAAGCCATCAAGTTCCCGCATAAGCAATCCAATCCATTGTTAGCAAAGTCCAAGTGAGAATATCTTTTTATTAGACTATGGGCTCAATTCACAATGGCTTTGCTATGAATAGGCGTGATTTACTCGTGTGGTACTTCATGCTTACTCCTGAATCACTGGAGTTAGCTAGGTCCAGACTTGGTTTACTCCTGGGATTTAGGTTTAAGGCAGGAGTAATCCAAGACAAGTTACAGAAAATTTGGGGGAATCCAGTCCGTGGTTGTCTCTAGGCTACTCGTTTTGTTAAGGGCTCCAAGCCAGGGTCGCTTCTTAAAAACAGCAACAACAAAAAAAACTACACAGGCACACTTCACACATATGTTATTTTGAGTAGTTCTGACTTACTATTTTAGTATTCTTGACTTACTCCAGAGTTCGATTAGAAGATCAGGAGTATTAATTAATGTCTTAGTCATGGAATTCAGGAGTAATTCTGAAGTTCTACAAAAGGAACTCACAAAATAATCATTATGGATTGGGCCCCATATATCTGCTTACCACTCTAACATCCTGCAGACAGGAAAGTGTGACTGTAAATATATCAGTTAAATAAATGTGAAAATATAATAGCCACAACTTCATTTTTCACCAACTGAAAAAGGTAGGCTTATGTATCAATGTGAACAGAAAAAGATGGATAAAACAGAGAAACATGTCCAAAAAACAGAAATAACATCAAACTCAGAACATTAACTAAAATTACGGTCCCTGATTTTACTGTATTTTTTTTTTTTACCACTCACGTTTGTATTTATCAGTTTTTTTTGCCCATATTAGTATTTATTTTTACGATCAAATGAAGTTGTATCTAGTATATTACTGCTTACCACTGACATCCATACTGACAATAATATATTTATACATAATATATACTTTGTATAATATATACTTTGACACAGCCATTACTACAGGGGTTTTGCCATATAATGGGACTGTACCATGACTCACTCACCAGAGGAACAGACTCACTCACTCATGCCTACAGGGCTTGGGTACAGTAAGATACCACATACCAACTATCCCATGGAGGACAACATAGAGGAAACCATCCCAAACAGTAGCAAAATATCAGGAGCAAGTACTATTTCTCTGGAAAACACTATTCTCTGGGTGATAAAAATCTAAGTAGAAGATTGAGTACTTTTATCCATAGAGTTTACACAAACTAAACGGCCTCTTTCCAGTTTAAACATCATACTGAATGATGCAACCCAGAGAGGCTGAAGACACATGTCAATCCTATGTTGTACCCCACAGGTCACACAAACTTCTTGCCACCTCCAACCAAGTCAAAATAATGAGGAAAATGGTAATCAAATATCATCAGTCAAAATATTATCCTGATCATTCGATCATTCCTAAGGATATTTGTTTATATCCACCGATAATTAAAAAGACTGTAGGGAAACCTAAGCGACGCTATTCTCTTCAATGAGTACTCTTGGTCTTCCTCCTGGCAACTGCTAGTATTCTCCAGCAAACAGAATGAATCAAAGAATCTAGTGCATTTCACTAGACCTAGTACCTGATGAAGAACCTCATAGATCATTAAATCTTCTGTGCTCTAGTTGCCTCCCTCCACTACATCTCTGCAAGTGGTGCTTACGGATTTCATCAGTGCCTGATTTGTACAAGAATGAGTGCCGGTACCCAAAACTCAGCTCAGTAGCCTGAGGCTGGTGCAGTTAAATGTTGCCGTGCCAAATACCTATGCTAGGCAGTCTTAAATCCATCATGTCTTTTAATTCTCTACCAGACACTCCCTGCCTTTTTGTTTTGCTCTTGCATGCTCCTGCTTTCTCCCTTTGTGATGATTTTCCATTATTCTCTTCCAACTTCCGCTTTTGTGTTTTTCCCTTTCTTGTGTTGGTAAACCCATTATGTGGCAAAATAAGTGCTGGTCCTCAAAAAATGAGCACTGGTGGCCCCCAAAGGCAACCAGCGGCTCTTATTAAGCACTGGATTACACTAACAAGGACAGTTTTGGCATGCTAGGAGAACCCACAGTTGTACTACTGGTACTCCACTCTCCCTTAGCCTCTGTACCCCGTGCAGGTACAGAAAAAAGATGAGAGAGGATGAGGAAGGCATCAGCAGCCATCCTCAGTTCAGGTATTTAAAAAAAATGCTTTTTAAAGTGAAGCCATGAATTTTCCTCTTGTTAGCTGTGGTCACGATTAAGGCAGAATGCACCCCCTTAATTCCACAATGGTTTAACTAAGGTGGTAACCTTTGTACAAATCAGAGAGCAAAGGCCCAGTTATGTCTAGAATACCCTGATCCATGGCCAGGGATGGTGAAGGAGATAGGCCTCAATTATAGGGCACCTTAAGGAAGGGACATATTGCTCCTGTCTTGTTGCAGACACTCCTTACAGGGTATTTTCTGGAATTAGTGAGAGCAAGAAACAGTTCATGTATTCTTTAGTTCCACTAAAGTTTCTGAACACATTTGGTCCACCAGGGTAGATATGTTATTAGGAATGAGAGAAAAACTCCAGATTTGTGTTATTCATGCAATTGATTTACCCT
Source organism: Pleurodeles waltl (assembly GCF_031143425.1). Classification (NCBI taxonomy): domain Eukaryota; kingdom Metazoa; phylum Chordata; class Amphibia; order Caudata; family Salamandridae; genus Pleurodeles; species Pleurodeles waltl. Next base: position 1,245,633,830 of record NC_090447.1, on the reverse strand, counting down.
TTCTAACTCATATTTCCAGAAACAGATCCACATTATCAATGGAATCTTGGAGTAAAAGGCTGATAGTTTCTTCCATTTAAGGACATAGCCAGTCACAAGATAATTACCTGGCTTCACAATATGCATTAGCACTCATTATGAGTTGTCCTTTTTCCGACCTCTGCACAACCGACTCTTTGTATTGGGAACAAATTAGAAGTTTAGTGGTAATTACCACATGCCATGGAATGTTCCCTGAGTTGATTTCAGAAGCGGAAACCCGTCAATTTTTACAAAGTGAAAATGGCATGTAAATACCAGTGCATACGGATTTTGGTAGAAAAAGTACAAAAATCCGAAACTTATGCCCCATTTTAAATGCCAACTTGTAATAGGTAATAATTATCACATCTTCTAAATTCTAATCCCAGTGGTATCAGATTTTAAAAGGTCTGATAATTATCACTTCCTCATCCCCACAGTTCATAATAATATTATCTATTCTCCTCCCTTCTTGGCCAAACTCTACCTCACAAAAGCAGGAGCACCCCAAGGATCAATCATCTCACCTTTGCTTTTCAACATCTACATGATGGCATTACAACAATTGATCAATGAATTTCAGTTCACATGCTACAACTATGCAGATGACACACAAATATTACATAAATTGGAACGCCCCAAAGACACTGAAAACTCACAGATCTTCAGTTGCCTCAGAGCCGTTGATCAGTGGATGACTTGGAGTCATCTCAAACTAAATGCTTCCAAAACTGAAATACTCACATGTGGTGACTGAAAAAATTATGACCCACTCTGCGCCTCGCCTGACATTCGCGGACCACCTCCTCAAGAATCCAAGGAAGTTAAAAACCTTGGAATTATCATTGACTCCAAGTTAACAATGAATGCCCAAGTGGACAAATTAGCACGATCATGCTCATCACCTTGAAGACTCTGCGACGCATCTCCCCCACCTCGGATTTCCACACAAGTTACAGGCTACCATCTCTATTGTACTATCCACACTGGATTATGCCAATGGCGTCTACCATGGATCATCTCTAACTATTATGAAAAAACTACAACATATTCAGAACTCTGTGGCCAGGCTACTATTACATGTAAACCCACAAGCCTACATCTCAACTGCCTTGGGAGCACTACACTGGTTACCTGTTGCCAGAAAATCCACCTTCAAGCTGCTTTTTATCACCCACAAAGCTATACATGGAACAACATCGCTTTTTATCAGAAGCAAAATAACCAAATGCATTCAACAAAGAAATCTCCGCTCAAGATTGGCACCCCACCTTAGAACATCACCATACAAGAAAAAGACAATAGTTGGGTACATCCTTCTCCGTCAAAGCAGCCACACTATGGAATTCATTACCCCCAAATATAAGCTCCACGGATGAATACCTTGCCTTCAGAAGACTACTCAAAGTTGTCTCTTTACTTCATACCCACCATATCCAAACAGCAATGGACTGCATATGCCTGTGTTGATAAATATTTATAATCTGATTATGTGTATATTCATTAGGAAATATGTATCATTACAATGTCATAATAATAAATTATACTCTTCAAGCCTGTTTAACAAATGCATATTTACTCATGGTTAAATATATATATATATATATATATATATATATATATATATAAATATATATATATATATATATATATATATATACACATATATACACACATATATATCCAAGAAAGAAGTGACTCAAACAGATGATCTCATTAAAGAACAAAAATATATTTCTACTACAACGTTTCAGCTTCCGCCTTCCTCAGGTAGTACAAGATGGTTTGCTCAGTGGCTGCACAGCTGACACTGGTGGATTTTCAAAAAGCATCATGAGTGAAGATTCCAATTGGAATGTGGAATCAATGCAGTCCTGAGAACTCTTCAGATATGCAGAAATCAAGTGGTATTGTCAGTGATGTTCAGTCCATCTGGATGCAGAGATTTTAAACGGTACATCCAGAAATTTTCTCTGATGTCCAGTAGTTCTTCCTTTAAAACATGCTCCACAGGGAAAATCTTCAAATCTGATAGTAAATGGTCCACAAGGTTAAAATGGTTGGCTACAGGCTGGTCAAGTTTCTTGTTAATTATTGCCGATTTGTGGTTCCTGAATCGTGTACGGAGGTCATTCACAGTTTGACCTACATATTGTTTTTTACAGCTTTGACGTTGGCACTGAATCACATAAATAAAAATAAATTTATTATTTATTAAATCACATAAATAAAAATAAATTTATTATTTATTAAATTTATTTATGTGATTCAGTGGCAACGTCAAAGCTGTAAAAAACAATATGTAGGTCAAACTGTGAATGACCTCCGTACACGATTCAGGAACCACAAATCGGCAATAATTAACAAGAAACTTGACCAGCCTGTAGCCAACCATTTTAACCTTGTGGACCATTTACTATCAGATTTGAAGATTTTCCCTGTGGAGCATGTTTTAAAGGAAGAACTACTGGACATCAGAGAAAATTTCTGGATGTACCGTTTAAAATCTCTGCATCCAGATGGACTGAACATCACTGACAATACCACTTGATTTCTGCATATCTGAAGAGTTCTCAGGACTGCATTGATTCCACATTCCAATTGGAATCTTCACTCATGATGCTTTTTGAAAATCCACCAGTGTCAGCTGTGCAGCCACTGAGCAAACCATCTTGTACTACCTGAGGAAGGCGGAAGCTGAAACGTTGTAGTAGAAATATATTTTTGTTCTTTAATGAGATCATCTGTTTGAGTCACTTCTTTCTTGGATATTACATTTTCTTGTGGCTCTTTGTATCCTTTGGGATCCAGATTTTTGCCCTGGCTGGCTGTTGTTTTCTTGTGATCCTGCATCTTCCAGTATACACACATATATATATATATATATATATATATATATATATATATATGTGTGTGTGTATGTGTGTGTGCATGTGTTAATATATGTGTGTGTGTGTGTGTGTGTATACATATATATGTGTATATTATTCTATGCTTAACATGTTCATAGGTCATTGCATAGCTCCTAGATAAGTTGTTATATTAGATACTTATGAATACCTGCTTTCGTTTTTATATCACACTGATCAAATGTTTTATTATCATAAGCATTTTGCTATTCAGAAATTGAGGAAAGATAAATAAATCTTATAAAAGTACACTTTTTAATTAACATCAAATATTACAAATCTTGAATGTCTGTGTTTATATGATACTACTTTATTTTTCATATTATTATCCCCATTATTATATTTGTTGCACATATATTCCCTTACTATGTTTTTACATATCTATTTATTACTCTAGTCCTACTGTACTAGAGAAAAAATAAATACAAATAAATACAATAAAATCTATAAATTCAAATTCTAAATTAAATTACAGTTAAATATATATATATATATATATTAATAATAATCAATACATCAAATAAAAATAAAAATATTAATACAAACATATCTAAATAAATAAAATAATAAATATATTTATTTTTAAAAATGTATACGTTTACTCTCTTGTAAGGTTTACTCTGTCTCCCCATCACCCTATGTCTCTATCAGTCTATCCTCCATTCCCACTCTGACTCATCCCAAACCCATTCTACTACTTTCATCTCCAAAATAACCCGGCTTAAGTTCTTCCCACCTCTGCCACATCTAGCTCACAATGCAATAGAATAATGAGAACCCTACATTCGTTAGTGTTTTTTGTCATATATTCACTAGAACATTTTGACTGGCTGTACAAAGCATGAAGCAGTACACTCTCTCATAGCCAATGGAAAGGTTACAAACATCATTGATCAAGATGACTGATGAGAAATGAGGGCAAGCAGCAATAGTATGTAACATTTCAGATAACACAGAGATTGTTGAGATCTAAGATTATGAACAAGTTTGAGAGTAGAAAGATGATGAGGCATGTTACCAAGCTGTGCTGCAAGAATGTTGAGGTGGGCAGTTTAGGCAAACTTGAATGTGGGAAGGATGGTTCAAGCTTGATGTTTTCTTGGGACGATGTTACATGCAAGAGGTGCTCAAAGGGCAAAAATATCTGGGTTTGGAACAAAGAGGCTTGATAATACTGAGGTGGTTAATTATTGTAGAGCACAGCACTCATGTTGGGATTTATCAAGAGATGTAGATGGAGAGATAGGTGAGTCAGATGCCATTTACAACCATCAATATACAGATGAAGACTTTATACGATGTATCACATTGAGTCAAGAGTCAAGAGACTTTAGGTCCAGATTATCCCCGTTCGCAATTACCATTTCCAGGGGTTGTGGTAAATGTGATGGTGAGAAAACAATGAGGATTACAAGTTTGTGGGGTCTAACATGTGGGAAACAGTGTTTCCAAGTCAAATTTGGAATGTATCACCGGGCCTTTTAGAAGGACATTTTGGCTGCTTTTTCGGAGAGAAAAGCCAAAAACATTTAATATCAGTGGACCGCAAGTAACTCCTGTTAATGGAGCAGCCAGAAGCCCAACTCCACCACCCACCAGCGCCACCACGGACCCCACCCCCCATCTGACCCTGAGCCAATGGACCCTATCACCAAAAAAACAAAAAACAAATTGAACTCTATCCATTTAGGGGCACGCTATGTCCCATGCTTACACCACATCTTCAACCGAGCCAGCGCCACCATTGCCCCCGAGCTGTGCCAGACAATCTACCACTCCATCGAAACTGCCACCTTCCCTAATGATTGGAAGCACGCAGAGATCAACTAAAGAAACCCTCCTCCGATCCTAGAGATATGAAAAACTACAGACCCATCTCTCTTTACCCCTTCCCAGCCAAGGTAACCAAAAAGGTCATCAACAGGCAGCTCACAGAATTAATCGAGTCAAACCACATCCTGGACCCCTCCCAATCCGGTTTCAGGAGCAATCACAGCACCAAAACTGCCCTCCTCACAGCCACAGAAGTCATCCTCATCATACTCTACTAAAGCAACAAGGCTGCCCTCATCCTTCTCGACCTCTCCACTGCTTTCAACACCATATCCCACACTACCCTATGCACCAGACTGCACGACACCAGCATCCACGGCAAGGTCTTGGAGTGGAACCGCTCCTTCCTCACCAAAAGGACCCAGAGGGCCAGGCCCCTGCCGTTCATCTCTAAACCAACAGAAACCTGTTGTGGAGTACCCCCGGGCTCCTCCCTGAGCCCAACTCTCTTCAATATCAACGCACAGCCTCAACATAGTCTCCTACACCAATGACACAGAGCTAAATTCCTCCCTCACTGACAAACCATCTACAGCCAACACCAGCTTCCACAACGGAGTGAGAGCGGTCACTGACTGGATGAAAAACAACTGCCTCAAGCTCATTTCGGACAAGGCAGAGATCCTCTTCCTGGACCCCACTCCCTCTGCCTGGGACGACTCCTGGTGGACAGCTGCCCTTAGTAGCGCCCCCCCTACCCACCAACCACGCACACATGCAATCTGGCCATCATCTTGAACTCCACACTGTCCAAGACCCGTCAAGTCAACGCCGTCTCATCGTCATGCATCCACATGTTCTGCCTCCTACAGAAGATTTTCAAGTGGATCCCCACCAAGGCAAGGACAATCACCCACGCACTTCTCAGCAGCTAACTCAACTACGGCAACACTCTTTATGCCGGCATCATGAAGAAGCTCCAAGCAAGAGTCCAGAGAATCCAGATTGCAGCTGCCAGACTCATATTGTACATCCCCCACCACGGCATCTCCGCCCACCTTAGAGACCTGCCCTGGTTCCCCATCAACAAGCGCATCACATTCAAGCTTCTAACACACGCCTATAAGGCCCTGCGCAATATTGGACCAGCCTACCTCAACCACCGCCTGTTGTTCTACACCCCCGTCAGACAACTCCGATCTTCTCAACTTGCCTTCGCTGCAACCCCTAGATTCAGGAGGAGCACAGTGAGAGGCCGATCCTTCTCCTATCTCGCAGCACAGACCTAGAACACTACCAATCCACCTTGGGCAGGCCCCCTCGCTGAATCAGTTCAAGAAGGACCTCAAGACCTGGCTCTTCAACTGATCAGCACCCCCACAACACCGCCTTGAGACAGCCTGGGTGATAAGCAGCCTGTACAAATGGCTGATTGATTGATTGAATTTGCCAGCCACTCTAAATGAGGATTCTAGTGGAAAGTCGATGTAGACCTGGGAATAGAAAATATAAGGCTAGCAAAGTTAAACATTTTGTTGAGAGATTCGATGGATTGCTTTGGGAGGAAGACTAGGAGTGATGTCAGCTTTCAAGCTCGTTCACAGCCAGGGATTTGGTCCGAGATTTATGCACATTTTGGGATGTTCAAAATCTACTATCACTAACATATCTTCTTCTGTGTTTATTGCATTTAAATATTAAAGTACATTTCCTTGAGAATCGGTCTTCAGGACACATCTATAAGTTAAAGGAGGAAACTAATGTTCCGGTACAAGAGGGTGTTAAAAAGTGATATGGATGAGTGGCTGTAAACCTGGGAGGGGAAAAAGTGGAGTGAAGTAGCTAAGTTAACACTTGTGTTGAGAAACATGAGAAAATTATTTGGGAGATGAACTAGGAGCAAAGTGCAGTAATTATGATTGCTGATGCCAAGGTTGTTGATCAGAGCTGTTCAATTGCTTAAAAAGCTGTTCAAATCGTTGGAATATTCAGTAGTTGAAACTTGGCAACACAGTTCATGAAGGATGCCACTTTACAATGACGTTGTATTTCAAAATATACTATTTCTTGCATATGCATTCAATGTTTACTATATTAATAGCATGAACATTTATTTGTGTAAAACTCAATATTCAAAACGAACCTATCAAGTCAAGAAGCGTGGTAAGTATCAGCAGTAGAGGGGCTACAGTTGTGCCATCACTTGATTGCTCTCGTTGATTGAATGGAGGGTTCCATTATAACGCAGCCTATTGGCACAACGAAAGCTTCTACAGGATGTGAAGTAACGCATTGAAAACTAAGAATTCCTATACATAGTACAAGATATCGGAACGATTGGGTAATCAAAAGAGCCTACTGCACTCACTGCTGAATCTTCTTTCGGCCTTGTTCCTGCAGATGCGCTGTTCGCAAATCCATTCAGATCTCGGTAGCCAACCCTGGAGCTCCGACGCAATCCCTTTCGATGTAAATTTCTCTCCCCTGTCTTCTCTGTGTCAGAAGAAGAACTCTGTTGAAGGTATAATAAACATCCTTTAAAAAATGAGTTTGTGATCTATAATGTATTTATTTCTGAGACCACAAGGAGGCAAAAATACATTTCCGTTTTGTCGTTGTTGTGAAAGTGATGACATACATTTATGTTTCAACTGTCAATTAAAAACTATTGAGCATAAAATGGAAGGGTCATGGTATACAGATAGATTGATCAACAAACGTTACATAAGCAGAGACACCCAATGGAAAGTAATCTATTCGTTAACATACAATGAAAATTGAAAGATTGTTTACTATGAAATAGGACAAAATGGCCCCTTTTTGCCTCCAGAGAGGGGGTTAGGATTGCTCTGTGGCAAAAAGTAAACAAAGACCAAAAAAGTTTGCTTCTAGGTGCAATGTGGGAATCTGGCCTATACATTTACCTTAATGATTATTGCATTAAAGTAAATACAATGCACTGCCACTGTGCTCTTCAAAGCAACTTCCCCAGAATGGAAGCCTCTGTGCAGAGCCTGTTTGCAGGGTTCTCCTGATGTTCTGACAGGCAGGTGCCTCACACAGCACCTCGCTGGTACTCATGCGTTCATGCACTGTCAAGAAGACTAACATGGCCAGGCATAGCCAAACTGTTTTCCCTCCATATGGTCAGAGTACATGGGTTTCCCTCAATCTAGCATTTCTGATTATGGAACACCTTTCATTTCTCAGCCATGGAACAACTTTTTTTCCATGTTTAGGTAGTGAGGTAGATCTTACCTTCCATCTTACCGCTGTGTGTTAGCATATCAACTACAAAAATATTGTTTGACAAATATTGCGGCCTAAATATAACTGACACACATCATTCAAATGGGCACAGATTTTCTGTTGTTACTTTCAATGCGGCGATATTTTTTGTAAGCACTATTTGGAATAGTATACATTTGTCAGATACAAGCTTTCACCCACTTTTTCAACTTGCTCATCGAAACTCTTATCGAACTTTTGAATCTTTCTAACATTAACTACCACATGTACGCTGATAATACACAACTGTATTTGAAAATCCCCTTCCTTGATGACAACAAACTAGTCAACTGCACTCAACACCTTCAAAACTGAATTCCTCTTGATCACTCCACACAATCTCTCTGCCTATTTTATTTTACACAAGTGTGACTCAAGATAGTCATAGGTAGCGTAGTCCACCTTCAGCAACTCCATCACTGCTTCTGTAAAGGTTTCTCTGTTCTTCTGCACTTACAGTTTCAATCCTAGACATTTCTCTCCTGTGTGCTAATTCACAAGTGGAATCCTTTCACATGTATACATATTACACATCAGCTTCAATGAGGAGAGACTCCCAGTGCACAGAAGGTGTGTTAAAGACATTGTGATTCACAACAATTTAGTAAATGTAATCAAACTCTTGTAATCCTTTTGAGTGTGTCATAAAATCCAGTGTATTCAGCAAAAACTTTAATCAAAAACTTCCGGCAAGCATTTTAAGATCTTGACTTCCATTGCTACTTGTGTCTTCAATGCATTTAAGAAAGGTTCTTTTATCAGAAGGTGGTAGTTTATGGATATACATATAATGTACACCTTTGGTTCTATATTAGATTTGTGTCACAATGTACTGCAACTTTATCACAGTAGCCAGGTTTAAGTCTGGTCAGAATATTTGGCATCAGACATAGGAATCCTTTCCTGTGCATCAAACAAACATCATTTAACCCTTAACTATGCCAATAAGCACATAACAAGGTAGATTACAAGCATCACAAGTCTAGGCCTATGGAGACCAGCTCTAGCTTACAAGCTAGATCAATTTTGTGTCCTCTAATAGTTTTTCATTCTCCATTTCAAAACTGGAGAGGGTGGAGACACAGTTAAACTGAAACATCAGCTACCAAGTTGCATGAACATCTTCCAGAGATGGTGCTTTATTAAGTGCCTGTGGCAAAAAAGTTGTTTGCACCCACATCTTTAATATTTTAGATGGGGATCCAAATGCATGTATGGCCACTTCTATAATACAGTTCAAGATGGCAAACATTTGAGCTGGTGCGAGCCAGAGGGTGCTCCCACATATGTATTGCAGTGTGACCCCATGCAAAAGGTGAAAACACTTTTCCATTGCACCATTATACATATGTAGACACTAAGGCAAAGGAGGTGTTGTGAGACGCACTTTCTCAGTGCACCTTCTGAAGGTGTCCGTTGGAAGAGGGTGAAAGAGGGGCCCTGCCAGACACTCCTTGCTGGGCGGGTGAGAAGCCTCACTGTACCTGTCCTGCAGAGGGATCTCTACTACCAGTTTCAAATGCAAGATTGAACCAAATATATATCTTAACCTATCTTCATTTATGCCAACATCAAACTAAGAGGATGAATGTGTCAAATTTAAGATTCAAATTTACTGGGCTCTCTGAATGCAGCACTAGACGGGAGCTGCCGTCTAGTTTCCTCGTAGAGCAGCACATGCTATATCTTGAACCAGTATGCACATGCACTTGCTACATTTTTTTGCACATGCACCTATTGTTAGTGGCAGTCTACTCTTATGTTATGATGCATGCACCACTGCAAATTGTTATTTACAGGTTTTCTCCCAGGTCAATAACAGCTCGTACATACCCAAATACACATTCCCAACAGGTGCATCAGCAGCTGCTGTTGGTCTCTTGTGGTGCACATCCCATAACCAATAGATGGTCCTGATACCTCCATGCTATTCAGAGGCACAAGTCCTTTCCTCTGACAGATTTTGGCAATTATATAAAATTATGAAGGAATTTAAGGAAGATCTTATGATGGCATTTTGGGTTTCTAATTCTGTTGTTTATTTCTCTTCAGTCCTTTTCCCTAAGCCTTCTTAAGTAGCCTGCAGCCATTGAGAGCCAGGTTTCTTCCACTGAGACGTTAGAACAGATTGAAGGAGTTGGATTGTATAGAAGATTGGGCATGTGGCACATGATCGTTACACAATGGTATAAAACACAGAAATTTGACTACTGGATGTAACAAACACGAGGCTACTTAGAGATCACATATCTTCCTCCTAAACACCCTTGAAAAATTTACTAACTTGTGATTGTCACTGCTCTTACTGAGATGAGTGGCATCGTGGGGTCCTTTCAGAAGGATGGAAAATAAAGTAGGACCTCTAAGTGGAGAAATATCCATTGACCTCTATGATTCAGTGGTTCTTGAAATGTGTTTCTTATCTCCCATGCGACTAAAGGACATCTTGCATATGCCTCATGACTTCTAGATCATGTTCTGACAAGAGGAACTGCACCAGGCCATCCTTATCTCCACAGCTTAGGGGTAATAGTATTGACACACTAGTCTCCCCTAAATGAAAATATAGAGAGTGAATTCCTTAAGTGAATTTACCATATTTTTCAAGCATTCAAAGTCATACCCTGGCATGTGTTTCCTAAAACTGCATTAAAATTCTTCTTTCCTCTGTCAATTTGTAGGCCTCAGTTGTGACAGCCCAGCTGTCAAACAGACCCATTCGTAACAATATACATGGAGCAGACTTTGGATGGGCACCTCTCAGCCAATGCTTTTCTTTGACCAACCTCTTTCTGCCACTGGCTTGAGACTTTGCCAACCATGTTCTGTCTCAGCCCAGTTTAGTATCCATCTCCCATCTAATGCTTTTGACGGTTTGCAGCTTCCTCACGAGTGCTTCCATTGACTTCATGAGGGACTAATTTACAATAACCCTCATTGTTTTTCAATCCCAATGGCGACCTTCAGAGTGGTTCACTCTATTGTCTAACACTGTACACATTGCCACATTAAACCCAGACCGATTGGCTTTGCCAATGCTTTTTTTATCATTCATATATGATTGAGGTTGTCTAGTTGTCTTCAAGGTGCTTAATCAAGGGACATGTTGCATCTTCTCCAGATTGCAGTAATTCTAATTCAGTTCTTGCCCTTCAAAAAACGATTCTAGATTGTTGTAAGCCCTGTTTTTTCAGTAGCAAAAAACTTAATAATGCCTATAAAGTTGCATTACTAAGCTGCAGAAAACACCAATACATCCCGACACTAATCTTAACCTCGATCCATAACCCAATATCAAAATTTTAGGTCATGAACTGCAGAGTGTGACCAACACACATTGCCATTTCTAATCTTACTTTAACAAGCGAGCACTCAAGAAGCATTCCCCATATTGATTGAAGGTACCCACAAATAAAGTGCATAGTGCATGAATCAAACTGATCCTCTGTATGGTGTGTATCCAATTCCCATTAAATTAGATCTTACGCATGCCCTGTGTTTATAAGAATGTGAAATAGTGGTAACTACGTTTAAGTTTGCTACTCTACCGAGAATTGGTAATTGGAGTGGGGATGTTCCATCCTCATCTTAGCAATGCACATTTACGTAACAGTTTATCCTCAGAAGTAAAAAAAAAATCTAGTTTAAGACACATCACTCAGCTTTAGCTTTCCTTTTTACCAAGCAACCTATCATGAACAGTTCTGCAGGTATTGTCAGAAATTGGTCAAGTGAATTGAGAACTTCTAGTATGGGAAAGGTTTCCATTTCCACATTCTTTTTTCAAAGAAATAATGCTTACGTAACTCTTAGGTCTCGCCTGTGGGACCTATTGGTTTTGTCAATTGTTTTAAGAATGCTGTACAGCATTCCCATGCTATGCAGCATGGATATAGAGGAAACTACCAAAAAGTTGCTATTTCATGGCTACATCATTTTGTAACTGTCCACAAGACGCAAATGCACGCCTACAAAACGATATGGGCTCTTTTTTATTTACTGAGCCAAATGAAATCAGAAAATAAAAATACGTTGCTCAAAGACATTTTTTTAAGTGGATGTGAAAAGAAACGCGGATGGTGCTTGTTGGGAAGGAAGCACCACAGAGGATGGGTGGGGAAAGGAAGCAACACAGGGGAATGGAAGCAACACCATTGCACTGTAAACCACACAGAGGGCTAGGGTTGGGAGTAATACACAGGGAGCAGAAGGGGGGAGCAATACAAAGAGGGGGGAGTAACATGGGTATGAGAGAGAGGAACAAGGTGTGCAAGGGTGGTATAGAAGCACATGGGCCAGAGAGAAGAACTTGGAGCATGGGGTGTTAAGCACATGAGGAAGAAACTAACAGGAAAGAAGCACACAAGGGCAACAATAACATGAAGAAAGGAGGGGGAAGCACACAGGCGAGAGAGTGCAAAACAGGGTGTGGCAGAGTACTTATCTAAGTACTCAAAGAAAGCAGCTGAAAATACATGCACTTTTATTCAGAGCTTAAAAAAGAGAATGTAGTGTCCAAAAAAAGTAAGCAGTGAAAATGCTGTTGCGCTCCACCTGGTTCTATTGGTGCATTTTATGGATCATGAGCAGTGTTAATCCCTGTATGGATTTGGTGCTCGAGATGGAACCTGGCTCTCTTTTGGCATTCTAAATGACAGCCAAATTTAGAACATGAAACCCACATGGTCTCACAAAAATGACAGAGTAAGCTTAAATATTAAAGGTTTATTTTCAGATTTGAAGTCATACAATATATTAAATAATATCTAAATCAATAGATGGAATGCATAGCTCAGCCAGACTACAAGATCAAAGTTCAGGAAAGCAAAATACAGAGCATAAAGTGAAATCAGGGTAAAAACCAGCAGGCATTTGTCTCCTTAGGTTAGTGAGAAAAGAGCCCTCACACATTCAAAAAGACTGCACTTTCATAGGGTTCTGAACAAAGTATTTCACACATTCAACAAATCTGTACTTAGTTTCCACTATGGACCAATCAAAATTAAGCACAGTGAAACAACTTCAAAAGAATACATTTCAAACGCCTCCCATAATTCTATATTATGGAGATTCTCATGCAGTCTACTTGTGCTAGAACAAACAAGGTTACATTTTACATCATTTTACTAGGACAGCTAGGGTTAGACATTGGACACATACAATTTTGCTGAAACAACAAGTTAATATTCTTGGGAAAGACATTTTCTTGTCTGACAAAGATTCATCCAGCATTTTTCAACTGAACATAAAAGTTCCTTTACATGGTACAAAACACTGGCAACAAACATCACAGCCAAGATCGAGTCTGAGGCCTATACATTTCAAATTAGCATGAGTTTGGTTTTACTTCGTGCAATGCATATAATTTCAGAAAAATTGCTAGATCAGAAGTACACAAGTAATTAGGCCATGCTCCAGGGAAGGGACAAACACAGCAAGCGGAAGGCCCACAAAGGCTGATGAATAAAAAGCAAGCAAATGAGAGTGACAATAAAATTAACCAATGGTAATCAACGTGTTGTCTCGGCCCAGTTTAGTATTCACCTCCCATCTAATGCTTTTGAGGGTTTGCTGAAGGACAGTTAGTGAACTTTTGCTACCTGTTACTAACCTCAGTTTTTAGGTTGTTGTCCTCATGACATACAAATCTATAGTTGGGATGATTATTATGGTCCTATATCGTCGAGAACGGCTATTGGGTATTTATGTCACCTGTTGAGGGGCCTACAGCTATTTAGCCTATAACCATTTTGAACATATATTGCCACAATGCACCCTCTTCCTCACAATTCTTCAACAAAACCAGCTGTTTCTCATCCCAGCCTCTATTCGAGTCTGGTTTCCTCGATCCCCTCTTGACCTCACTTTCAGTCCACTTAAGGACACCCAATCTCAATTTGCCTTGGCTTTGAACCCCAAACTAATTTCCAGGCCAACACTAGGTGCTGTTTCACCAGCACAAAGGTAAGATCAGCAAATATACTGGCCACTTTCTGTAGTAGGGGACCAGACCCATGACACAGACCTCTGTCTAAAATTGGACAGTTCTGAGGGTGGCTCCATTTCAGGTTGTACTGTTAATCTACAGTATGATGCCAAGCTAGTACAACCTCAAGACCACATGGAAGAATCTCACCTTTTCTTTTTTTTACATATCTCTGACATAACAAATTCGTCCTTGAGAAAAATGTATTAATCATTCGACTGTATAGGTAGTTTTGTGTATTATGTTAAATTGTTTTAATATAAAGGGAGCATTACTGAACACTTAAGGGGTGTTGCTCAGTATTCAACTCCAATATTTCTCGTTGATTGTCTTGTTAATGTCTACTACTCACTTTTCTCTCAAATAATACAGTGGGCATTTGGATTGACTGAAGCTTGTCCGATATAACACTGCTTTGTTCCCTTGACCCAACATAAATATAATTTGCAATTCATTTCAACATTCTAATGTGTTTGTTTTATAATTGGCAGGTATTTGTAGAAATTGAACTTTACAATTAAAAACTATTGTGGGAGTTCCACAATTGACCTGAAAGCCTCCATATCAAATAATTGTCCCACCATATACTTCACATTTTCACACCAAGAGCTGCAATCTAAATCATGGAAAATCCCAGTCAGTGATGTATTTTTATCTATTGAACTACAGATTGTAATGTGGAGTATCACAGACAAGTACCTGATATTAAGCTACATTTTTTACCATCACTATTACATTTTTCAGGACAGTCCCCTCAAAAAACGTAATCAGATTACAAAAGTGAAAACAACACTTGTTGAGGGTTCAGACTCACATCATGTGAGTATAACAAGAAGATCCTCACACTCATCAGCTTCAATGGCCTGACACAGTGATATTCAGAAATACAATGTAAAATCTGGGTAGACCTATCCCACACATAACAATGAGAGCTTTAAAACAAGCATTTGCAATGCGATGGGCCTTGCATATGCTCGAATTAGAGCTATTAGTGTTGTAAATTCCTAACTGGACTTTTCTTGCCACATTAATTGAAAATGAAGAGTAAAACAGTTGACATAAGCAAGCCAATTCAAAGTGCCAGAGCCAGCGCGAAGGAGAGACACAAAAGGAAAAAGAAGTTTGCTCACAGTTAAATGTATTGGCAAATGTGAAATTATCCGTGTAACAGGGTCGATGGCCAAGGTGGTAACAAAACTGCCCCAAGGAGGGACAAACGTAAAGCATTTACCAATGATTACAAAGGATTTTTGAAAGGCAAGCCCAGGAATGAGTGATAGTGATGAGCTTGCAGTGGGCGTAGTTAAAAGCCCACAGATAAATTACAAGTCAGAGTGCTTGCACGCTAGACCTAAAGAGGAGAGTCCACAGAGGATCACAGGACATCCAAATATAACTACTTATGGAAGCATCCTCCCACTAAAAATAATTTGCGAGAGGCATAAAGAGATAGATAAAAAATAAATAAATTCAGAAGTGAAAAATCTGCCCAAATTTCTCCCTAAGGTGAAGTATGTGCTTTTTAAATAATGGTTCACAACTACTTTTGATGGTACTAGCTATGCTCCAAGTAATCTTCACTACCGCATAAGCTGTCTGCTTTACTGTTTCTGATGCATGTTTTATCTAGTTTCTGAAATAATTAGTTGTGTTTTATCCTGGATTATAATGTATTCTGAAACTGAACTCCCCATCAATTTCAAGAATTGCATTCAGGGCCGAGTCCACACTGGAAACTACATTTGTCACTTCATTGCTGAAAGCAAGCACCCATTACATTGATTAAAATGATCTGATGGGATTTGAGGGATGTTTGTGTTTTTAAGGCTAAAAGCATTGTGTGTCAGTCCAGCGTGAAATGTGCTTCGTAAAAAAATAGAATACAGTTTTAAGGAATCTCCATCATATATTTCTACATCATCTCGTGCAGAGCTGCATTCGATGACCCCTAGAAACACGAAAGAGCCATTTGCAAACTTTTAATCATTTCTTTTCCCAGCCATTTATACATATGTTTACATCTTTATCCGGCTCTATGTAAACCGATATATCATCTCATAACATACTTGCATTGGCCTGGCAAGCAGCCTAAGTAAAACCTTAGTAAAACGGTCAAATATATCTTCCAGCAGACCTGGAGAATTGCAGCACTGACACAAGATCTAAAGATAGCACTGAGGAGCATGGAAAAACTATTTGATTTACACTCTACCAATGTTAGAAGGGATTATGAGACTTAAAATACTATAGTCACACTGGGACCGATTAATGAAGCTTTTCTCCCTGAGTAAACCAATCCCAGGCAAAGGTCATGCTGTATGCATGTGTATACCATGCACCCATCCACGTGCGATGCCCATGTGCCTCATGTGTACAACATGTACGTATAATATACGCACATACATTTCAACTGGATTTTAAAAAAAAGATACAACCGGGGAATACAATGTGGGTGTAAACCAAATTTACAAAACATTCACTCTTTGGGCTTTCACTAAAATTTAGGAATGTACATTCTACTCTCGTGTGAGCACCTAATCCTTAAAGGATTTATTGCAGACCTGGATTAAATCTTGAAAACTCACTATATTTCAAGATTCACAACTTTTGCAAAACTCTTGTTATTATGAGTGTTCTGTGGCATTTTTGGTTGAAGCAGAAATGTCTTGCGGGGACTTTTATGCTCTAGATGAGAGACATTTGCTCCTCATACCAGGCTCAAGCGGCATCCTGTGTGACTTTTATGCAAGTTAGGTCCTCATGTTACATTCAAACAGCGACAGCGGGTATGGGCATTTGCATAGTTTTACAATTTCACAAATTTTTAACAAGATTTACACACATTATGTGAAATACACATTTTACAATTTTGTTCACCCTTTAAGTAACTCTGAAAGTGTGCGTCAATGCCCCAATCAATTTTTTCACAGTGTGTAGGAAGAGGCCCTGTGTGTATAATATTTGTTGCAGGGCAAAAAACAGACAGTTAGAAAATGAGTGGGTAAAGAAACAACCATGAGATACTGGCTGTAAATAGCGTTCTTGTATCTGTTCACATAATGTTATTTGCCTGAAACACACCAGATACTAATAATGTAAGCTAACATGCACATCGCATATTTTAGGCTTGATCACCCTCATTTTGTAACTTGCTGGTGGCCGGCGGATTGGTAAATATGTCCATAATTAGATTACCGGTCGTCTTTACTGCTCCCCTTTATTTAGCACTGATGATAATCAGGGCCGTCTTTAACGCTCGTGGCGCCCTGTGCGACAGTCTTTTTTGGCCCCCCACCCCATGACTACCTCCTCAGATTCACTCACTACCACCTGGCAAATGAGCCCTTCGTCTCTCCAGAGCCCCCTTTCACATACATTCATTTGTTTTAAAGCGCTTGAAAAGGTTGGCTTTACTAATCCACTCAGCTATCCACATACAGTATAGTTTTGCTCTTTGCTGCAGGCATATTAACCCTCTCCACTACTTTAAGGCGAGTCAAAGCTGCCGCTAGACAAAACTCCTGTCTCTCTCCTTAGCAGGAACGTTAATTACAAGAGGTATCTTGACATTTTAATTGTTTCCTGAAGGCTGGACACACAAGGAACATTTCAGCAGGTGCTTTCAAATCACCAGTTTTCAAAATCACTGCTAAACACAGCACCCCCAGTGCAAGTCAGTACCCGGTGCGGCCGCACCGCTCCCACCGTCATAAAGCCGACCATGATGATAATTACACTGGCATCTCACTCATGGCAATATTTAACCACGTGGACTAGGGGTCGCCAGGGATCGCAGCTGCGAACCCTGGGACTGTCTTGGCGAACCCTGGCCTCAGAGTTGGCAAAATCAGTGCCAGGAACACAGTGGCAGCTTGTCCTTATGGATGTCGTTTGGAGCTCCACTCAGTTTTCTTTCAAATTTTTTTATTACACTAATAGTGTATAATGTTTCATTATTCTCTGTTAGTGTAATAGAACATTGTTAGAAATAGGGTCTTTGGTTGGCAGTCAGGTTACCCCTGTCCAAGCAAGGACCCTCTCTCTAGTCAGGGTGAAGAGAATCACTCTCAGCTAACCGCCACACACCCCGTTGGTAGCTTGGCATGAGCAGGCAGGTTTAACTTCAGAGTGCTAGGTGTAAAGTATTTGTAACAACACATACAGTAACTCAATGAAAACACTACAAAATGACACAACACATATTTAGAAAAATAGAAAATATATATCTAAACAAATCAAGACCAAAATGACAAAAATCCACAATACACAAGTCAAGTTATCAATTAAAAACCAAAAAGAGTCTTCATGTAATTTTAAACACAACGCTAACGCTGTTAGCGTGGAAATGTACCTGGGTGCATCAAAAATAAGCCCACACAGGGGAGGGTTTGCGTCAAAAAGGGCTTGCAATGCGTCGATATCACTCACGAGCGAGACCGTGCGTCGTTTCTCCTTCAGTCAAGTTGGCGTGCATCGTTTCTTCTCTCCGCAGGTGAGTGATGCGTTGATTCGAACCAGAATCTCGGGTCCGGGCAGGCCTTGCGTCGTTTTTACATGCCCAGCGATGTATGCATCAGAAATCCTGCCGCACGATGATCCGAAAACCACGCAGCGCGGGTAGCGATCTCACCAGCCTCCGTCAGCAATGCTGCGTGTTGTTTCTCCAGCCATGTGCGTCGATCTTTCAGTCACCCTGCAGGCGAGCGTCCATTTTCAGCCACAAAGACGGTGGTGCATCCATTTTTCAGCTGCATCTCCGAGGTGCATCAGTCTTTTACCCCCACGGCGGTCTGTGCGTGGATTTCTCACTTTTGTTCTGCCACCTTCTCCTTTCAGGGTCACAGGAACTGGATGGGCACCACTTGGCAGAGTAGGAGGCTCAGCAGAGGCTACAGGTGTTGGCACAGAGAAGTCTTTGCTGTCCCTAAGACTTCAAACAACAGAAGGCAAGCTCTAAATCAAGCCATTGGAGAGTTCTTCACAAGAAGGAAAGCACACAAAGTCCAGGCTTTGTCCTCTAGCACAGGCAGAAGCAGCAACTGCAGGAACGCTCCACAAAGCACAGTCACAGGCAGGGCAGTTCTTCTTCCTCAGCTCTTCAGTTCTTCTTCAGGCAGAGGTTCCTCTTGGTTTCCAGAAGTGTTCTAAAGTCTGTGGTTTTGGGTGCCCATCTTATAACCATTTTGCCCTTCGAAGTAGGCTTACTTCAAAGGAAAGTCTCTCTTGTTTGTGAATTCCTGCCTTGCCCAGGCCAGGCCCCAGACACTCACTAGGGGGTTGGAGACTGCATTGTGTGAGGGCAGGCACAGCCCTTTCAGGTGTAAGCGACCACTCCTCCCCTCCTTCCTAGCACAGATGGCTCATCAGGAAATGCAGACTACCAACCAGCTCCCTTTGTGTCACTGTCTAGAGAGAGGTGCAAACAGCCCAACTGTCAAACTTACCCAGACAGGGAATCCACAAACAGGCAGAGTCACAGAAATGGTTTATGCAAGAAAATGACCACTTTCTCAAAGTGGCATTTTCAAACACACAATCATAAAATCAACTTTACTGAAAGATGCATTTTTAAATTGTGAGTTCAGAGACCCCAAACTACACAAGTCTACCCACTCCCAAAGGGAATCTACACTTTAATCTTATTTAAAGGTAGCCCCCATGTTAACCTATGAGAGGGACAGGCCTTGCAACAGTGAAAAACGAATTTAGAAGTGTTTCACTGTCAGGACATTTAAAACACTTTACTATATGTCCTACCTTAACCATACACTGCACCCTGCCCCTGGGGCTACCTAGGGCCTACCTTAGGGGTGTCTTACATGTAAGAATAGGGAAGGTTTAGGCCTGGCAAGTGGGTACACTTGACAAGTCGAATTTACAGTTTAAAACTGCATACACAGACACTGAAGTGGTAAGTCTGAGACATGATTACAGGGCTGTTCATGTGGGTGGCACAACCAGTGCTGCAGGCCAACTAGTAGCATTTGATTTGCAGGCCCTGGCCACCTCTATTACACTGTACTAGGGACTTACTAGCAAATTAAATATGCCAATCATGGATGAACCAATTACATACACATTTTGAATAGGAGCACTTGCACTTTAGCACTGGTTAGTAATGGTAAAGTGCCCAGAGTAACAAAAGCAGCAAAGACAGAGTCCAGCACACATCAACAACCTGGGAAACAGAGGCACCAAGTTAAGGGAGACCACGCCAAGAATGAAAAGTCTAACAAAAATGGATTACAATTAGCCAGAATATAGCCTTCCCTGGCAGCTGAGGTAAGTAAAAAAAAAGTGCTTTTAAATGTATGTTGTGTGCGTGCTTGCGGGTGAGTGTGTGGTTATGTGAGAGAGTATGACTGTAAGTGTAAATGTGTGCATGTGTGAAATTGAAGATCCAAGGGCGTAACGTTCATGTTTAACCACCGGATGACTGCCAGAGTAAAAGTACACAGAAAACAAGGGAAGAATTTTCTGTCCGCAACTTTGTTCTTGTGGATTATTCCCCATCCTTTCTGGGAAAATTCTAAAAGGAGCAGGAAAGCTGTAAAATAATGCTATTAGTGCTGCCGCACATTATCACTGTTATTGGCAGATAGCTCCTACATTAGGGAATAAATCCACACTGTTATGATTCTATTTCACCGTTTCTATGAAAGGCTTGCTTTGAGCATGGGGAAGAGGGTGCAGTTCTAACTGAAGTCTTGGGAGAGGATGTAGCGCAGCGGTGAGAGCAACGGTCTTGGGAGCTACGGATCCAGGTTTGGGCGTCGACACAAGATCCTGTGATTCTGGGCTAATCACCTAATCGCCCTGTGCCCATGGGCAGTGCCTGGATACCCTCACGGGTGATAAGCTGCGCTATATGAATCTACACATTTCATTTCATTTCTGAATTAAAATGTGATGGGATACATTAAGCACAGAGAGGAATCAATGGACGTCTCGTAAGCATTGGTAGGGGTTGAAACTGTGACCCCTGGCTTGCCCTGTGTTACCCCTGATACCATCCTTGTTAGCTTCAGCCTCCAAGGAAGACAGAAAGGAAGAAAATCCAGTGGAATAAGTGACAGAGTACTGATTCATGAGATTATTCTCCAATGCGAGAGTAAAACCTTATGAAGCAACAAGAATCCTCTGTGGAATTATGGATATTCAAGGTACTGGTATGTCTAGACAAGAATCAAAAAGGCATTTTTCTTGCAGATTTACAATGTGGGCCTGAATGTTTTAATTAATTTTGACAGTTCTTAATTTGAGCCGGTGGATGCTGTTGGAGTCCACCAGCACTTCTTTTTGGTGACCAGCACTTATTTTTCAGCGTCAGACAATTACGAGCACAGGAGAGGGGAAAAACACACAGGAAGAGAATGATGGAAAACCCATCCCAAAAGAAGAAAGCCGGAAGCAGCAAGAGTGATATAAAGGGGCAGGAAATGTCTGGTAGTGGATTAAAGAGAATGGATGTGGATTTACAATAGCATATGGCAGTCGGTGCACTGACATTCAATTGCAGTGCTGCATGCATCTGAGCTGAGCACTGGGCACCGGTACATTCTTTTACAAGTTAAGCTCAGAACATTGGGTCTAGCTGTAGTATGATTTTACTTACATACATAATCTCAGATCTATTACACAGTTACAAAGTGTTGCCCCTAACAATTACATTAAAACTGCACTGCCTATTAACTGTAAACCGTAAAACACAAGACATGTCTTCTTAAAGAGGTGAAGGGACTCCATGTCTTTAAATTGTGTTTTTATTTCTATAACATTTTTACCTCACCTCAATAATTGCACTCATAGAGTTGGTGGCGGAGTCTCTCTGCTGCTCTTATCGGTTGCTACCATCTTGCACGCAATCCCTTTCACCTGTATGTCTAACTCTCATGCTTTCACCATCTCTTTCACCTCAATCTCTGCTGCAGCCCCCTCTCCTCTCCAACACTGTTCTCTTCCTATTCCATTCATTCCCACTCTTCCTCACCCCACCACCTCTTCCCATAGTAATTAACTGTCTGTAGCTTTCCCAGTATTTCTTCTTGAGCCACCTGGCTCTCTCCTACCTGGCCCATTTCCCTCTTAAGTCCATGTCTGTCCTCCTGTTTCAGCCATCTATTCCAGCTTCCTGTTCACCTTTGAAGCTATCTCTTTTATTCTTACATCTTTGTCCACTGTTCACTGATCTCCACCTTTATTTTTTCACACTTTATCACACATCTACCTCTTCTTTCTCCCCCTTTGTTTCTGCCAGTCTCTCTCTCCTCAATTTCTCCTCCTTCTTTGCATGTCCTCTGTCTTGTTTGTGCACTCTATGTTTTCCAGTTTGTACCATATCTCCAACTGTATCACTCCCATTCTCTCATATCAACTACTTTTCACAATTGCCTCCCACTTTCACCCTCTGATTCCCAGCTCCATTTCCCTATGTTCCTCACTATGGCATCTTTAATTCTCTGTTATGCCCCATATAGTCTCCCTTTAAGTTTCACCCCTAAATTTGCCCACTATCTATCTCTTTACTTCACCTCTCCCCCTCTAGCTTCATCCTTATGCACCATCTTATTTTGCACCATCATCCATACCTCTCTAATCTTCTCAACTCATGTCTCCCAAATTAACACCTATATCCACGCTTCATTCTCTGACCACTACCATCTGATTGCCCTCACCTGCATTCCTTTCTTCTTTTCTCACCCATCTCTACTTTCCATCATTGTCTACTGAGCTCCTACCTCAACATTTCCCCATTTTCATCTTATTTGCACCTTTCCCAATTTTTCCTTCAGTTTACTCAAAATCCTGTTTTGTCCTTTATTTCTCTCTTTTATTGCCATGCTTGTACCTCTCTCCCATCATTCTATTTCTCTCAAATGCACAAAAGGTGAAGGGAGAAATATTTGCAGTTAGTCTAAAACACTGGCTATACTTCTTGGCAGCACTCCAGCTCGTTGTTTTTCACTTACTGTGTCACTCTAGACAGAGGCCCAACTTATACTAATCAGTAATGATTCTGTTCCTCCTGGGAGAGGTGATCCAGAAATCCTCATCTCTCCATTCACCTTATTACATCTGTCTCTCTTTTACCTCAGGACCCGGCTTGCACTGGATAGTTCCATCCCTCCCCCTCTTACTCGCTCTTGGCCTTGTTAGCGTGTCTGTCCTTATTTGGCCTTTTATTGTTTATTTATAAGGGGACGTGTTAGAGGCTCAATGGACCTTTTGACTGTGCTTAGAGTGATTCCACCGTAACTCCTAAATGCAACACAATTACATCAACATAATCAATATAAATAAAAAACAAAATTCCTTAGAGTCAGTAATCTTCACACACCTTGACCCATTTGGACACAAATAACCACACCTTTGTATAAAAGTTAGAAAGTTTATTTCCCTATATTAACAATGCTAAGGTCATGTAAATTAATCTCAACACCAAATGATTAGCATATATCAATAACACCGGTTGACCAAATGTTCTAAAGAATCTCAATTTTGCTAACGCATTGACAATTAAGCATTTAAGAGCCACAGTACAAATCAATAGCAAGAATAACTGCACAGTAGAAATAGCATACATCTAGATACAACGGGTTAAATAACAACAATTCTTTTATAATCATTTGTTAGCATTTTCAGGTCTTCCTAACTAGCCTTCTAACTAGAATAGCAAGTTTGGACTTCATGCAAAACAATTTAGTCAAGTTAATTTGGAAAAAAACATCTAACTATGGCTCTATCAGAATAGTGGTTGGTATCTAGAAACAAAGAACAGATCTATGACATAAACAATAGCATTTTGTTCTACATTCTCCTTAATATGGATCAGGAAGCTGCGATTCTCTTCGTCGGTTGGACATCAGTTCGGTCAGCATCAGCAACGGGCAGTGAAAGGGGATGGTTCAGACGGGGACTCTAAACTAACTGAACCACATAAGAAACAATATCTAAGGGATCAGCATTCAGTATTAGAAACTTAAGCAAAGGAACTGTTCAGCTCCTCAAACAGAATAGAATAAGCACGCCTGTCCTCTGTGCAGTCAGGCTAAGTTAAAATCACCTTGAGAACTTCCCACTTTGCCATTTGGACCAAAAATCGCACATTTACAATTAATCCAATAGAAATAACACTCCAAATCTAAGATATAACTAAACTGTCTTTAGCTGATTGGCTCCTCTTCTCCTGTTACAAGCGTCAGATTAATCAGGTAACCTTTTTTTGTAGCGATTCGTACTCTAGGCAGTGCATCCATTGTTAGTTCCCGGGAACATTGCTGTCTCATGCATCAAACTATACATTGTAACGTCTTCTACTAAAAGACATTCTAGCAAGCAGTTCTCATGAGAAAGTTAAAGACATCTGCAAAGTTTGGTCAACACAGTGTGAACAATAAGTGTATTCATTTCTCTGGACATACATTCCCACAATTTTATTAAACAGTGTAGCTTAATGTGAGGATGTGCAGACTAGGACCAAACCTCGCTAACTTAAGGCCTACAGACATTAAGCAAAGACATAACATGAAATCATTAATATACCACACACCTCTACAATTCCTCTACACCTACAAGTTGAATAATGATTAATAAGCATTCACTAAAAGCATTACATATTTATTGGCGGCCACACAAGTGGGCACATTTCCAAGTCAAACATTATTTTCTCTATTAGTCTAATTCTATGCAAATTCTTAACCCATAATATATCAAATTCATTAGTAATAAATTCAGCGTTCACAATCCCTCCTCTGATGACTTAATATGTCATCACTCCTTACATCTTTCCATTCAATTCTTTTTTCCCCTAAAATTTGCCTTTCCTGTAACCTTTACTTCTTCTTTACCTTCTCAAATTTTATCTAAAGTACTTTTCCATTTTAATTTTTTTCCTCCTCTGATAATTTTTTTAATTCTTCATTTTAACCACATGATACAAAGTATAAGTTCCCCATGCTCCAATTATACAAATCACAATAATCAATATCACTTGCAATATTTTCAAAATTATCCCTTTCCCTAGGTTGCCCAGCCAATTTCCAACTGAAGCAAAACCTATGCCAACCTTCTCCCAAAGTCCAGGTTCTATCACTTCTTTCAAGTCAGCACTATCATTAGTCAAATTGTTAATACGGCTTCTAATTTCTTTACTATTGTTAGGTATATATGTGCAACAATGTTATGAATTCAGCATTTTACAAACACCTCCCTCCTTTGCTAAAAGGATGTCTAACTCAAGGCAGTTCTGAAGAGTCATAGATGTTACCGCAGCCATCTCTGTATCCATTAGGATCATGGCTCATGAAACATTTCCCAGCATGTTATCCACAACAGTAGACAACCTTTGAATTTTCAAACAATTCAGAATTAGTCCTACTGAAGGAATTATTGCTCCAAATATGTCTCCATCTATGCCAGAATAAGATTCTCACTTTTGTCCAACCTGATGTAATTCAGTAATTTTAGGTATGTCACTCAGATTCTCAAGTTGATAAATCTTTGGGAAAACTATCCCCAAGTAATATGTACCATACCATCCTCTTGGAAGATGGTAATATGCATTTGGTCCACAGATGTAATAAACTCCTTTAATTTCTGGGTCTTGTCCATTTAACATGAACGTCCATTCATTCTGAAACAAAAACACATGTCTACATTCACTCGTTCCCACAAACAATGTATCAGTTCTAGACTTCGGCCTTGTGAGAGGCGTCAGAAAATGGAGGGACACGAACGTATCTTTAGAAATAGTTTTATTGATTTAACATAAGGCAATGTCAGTCTCTGATCCAGTTGTCTTTTGATGGCTGTTTGTTCTTTTCCTTCTCTCTGTCTTCTATCTGGGTCTTCACACTTGTTCTCTTGTCTTTCTTTCGTTTCCCAGGGTCAACTCAGGAGGAGCATGTAAAGGAAAGAAGAACACAGGTAGTGGGTAAGTAGGTTCTTCCTTATTTTCTCCCTTTCCAGCCTTCCCTCCCTTCTTCTCCTTTCTTTTGTCGTTTTTCTGAATAGGCTCTTTCCTTGTCCTTATCCTTTTTTTTTTCTTCTTTCGCTCCTCTTTTCCTGCTGCTAGTATCTCCTTATTGTTTTCCTTCTTATTTTCCCTCTGTCCTTCCTTTTTTTTCTTCTCGTTTTCCTTTCTTCTCTCTTCTTTCTATTTTCGCTCTCTGTCTCTTCTCTCTCTCTCTCTCTCGCTGGTTGAAAGAGCACTTTCCTCTTATCTGTTTTCCTGAGTGGTCTATCACACTATATTGTTGTTACATCTATCTTGTCTTGAGGCTTTCTGTTCAAAGTAAATGTTTCCTTAAATACTGATTTCGTCAAGTCCTAATTTATTGTACTTGAGACACCACACAAACGGAAACTGAATTTTGCACAATAAAAAACAATAGGTTGGGTTCCGAACTGTTGTAGGCTGAAGGAAACAAACACGGTTTTCTTTGGGTGCTTTCCCCATTATTAAATGCTATGCCCCAGGACCCCTAATTCACCAAACAAAATAAATCCAAACATGACAAAACTAAAACCCCCCCCAAAAAAATCAGTTACCGACCCTCTACCATCTTCCCTCTCCCGTACCTGGTGTGTCCACGCTCTCCAGAGCGTGGCCGACTTCAGCGCGGGCTTCCTCCTGCATCCTGGTTTCCCGAGACTTCAGCAGGCCCCGATCCTTCTCTTGGATGGTGTCGGCAGGTCTCCGGGATGCATCTTCCATCTCCGGTGGTTGCCACCATGTGTGAAGGTGGGGGCTCTTAAAAAGCCCCGATGCTCCGTCATCCTCCGTCCTGCCGGCAGCACCCAGAAGTGCTTCCGTGTTAGGACGTCCATCACCGGAAGGGTCTCCGGGGCCTTCTGCACTCTGGAGTGTGCCCCCGGGGTACCGAGGGGCGACTTCGGCAGAAGACACCCCGTCACAGGCCTATATTCACAAAGCTCTCCTATATGTTGTGCATCCAAAGCTAATTTCCCCTGTGTCTTTATGTCACTTAATGCATGATCATTTCTAAAAGTTATTTTCTCTAAGCCCTTTTCTAATTTCTCCTTTAATGCCTTTCTCCTGTCATCAGTCTTATCTAGGAAACTCTTTTTTATAGGGGTAAGCAAGCATGTTAAATTGTTGCAGTGGGCGTAAGCTGTGCCAAAGGTTAATGTATGTCCAAAGAAACCTCTCACTAGATGGTATTTTCCTTAGCTACTGTACTCAAATACTTAATTATAGGAACAAACGAAAACACTACATCGTGATTTGAATAGAAGTGCTGAATGTGCTCCTGGCTATAGAATCTTGTTAGTAAAATACTACAACTTATCACATAAGCAAGGCGCAAACTATGATAAGTAACTCTTTCTTCCACTGTTGAAGGAATCTGCGTACAGACATAACAATCTCTCTCATTCATCGTTTCAACATACTCACGCAATACGTGATAGAAAACATTAGATGAAAGATCCCCTTGGTTGCTGTCTATGTGCAAATATTTCTCATCTATTCTAAACTTGCCTAATTCTGTGAGTGCAGTAGTCGTCTCTAAAGCAGAGGTATGGTTGGCTACAGTCTTGTCAAGAAGAGTCATGCGCACAATCAACACCAAACACAATATCATACATACAATCGCCAAACCAGTACTTATGTATTTACAGCACCTATTGTTCCTAACCTGTTGGTTATGGTTACTCATGATCTGTCAAGAATCAGAAAGAAGAAAGAAAAATTATAACTATACAGCAAAAACAAAACAGTTTTAGCCAACCTCTCTTAGCACTTATTTACATCTTTCAGTCTTTCTTCCAGGACCTTTTGACAAAAATAAGTAACTTGTCCAAAATCTGCAGTTGGTCAAAATTTGTTTAGCAGCTTGTCAAATCAGGTTATTTAAAGTCTCTTCCATTTACTTTCCATTGTCTCTTTTTGCACTTTCTTTATTTCCACATTTCACAAAGTTCATTGATTTCTTCACATGCCAAGGTTTTTACCTGGATTTTCTCGATCCAAACAAAAAGACAAAAATTCACTCTGCCATTCGCTTGTCGTTGCATAAGCCACCAAGTACCTTCTGTTTGCAATTCTCTTTCTTTTCAATCTTTGATCTCTATTTAATTCTCCATCGCTCAAGTCTTCTCTTCTTGTTGGTTGTATTTCTTCTTCGATTGTTGTCACTGTAATTATTTCTTTCCTCTCGACTTACGATTTCGGCCACTTATCTCCTTTCAGTAGACCTTTTGTCAATGCTCTTTTTAGTGCTGGACTTGTAACTTTTCTTGCTCTGCAGTATTTTCTCCTAATGTACCTGCAACTGTTTCTGGAGGAGTCAGATCATTTTGGCTTTGATCCACCTCAACTGCTTCTACCTCGGAGTCTGTAGTTTAATCTGTTTGCCTTTCAGGACCGTCTGCTTCTGGGAGAGTCCTCCTCTGATTAGTATTTCCTACTACCTCAGTTGAGGTTGGTTCACTGTCACTCTCCTGTATCTCCTACACTTTGTCTCTCACAGGAGTATTTGCATTGGGTGCAGTCTGCTCAGATTCAGTTTCCGATTCTCCCATTTCTTTCTCTCTGCCTGGGTTTTATCCAGAAGTTGTTGGTACTCTCAACAACTCTTCTTCATTGTCCAAAGGAGAGGGTTCTTTCCTAGTATTGCTGGCATGGATCCAGTTCGGAACTCCAGTGCACTTCACAGCTGTAGTAGTAACCAGTACTATCTGGTAGGGGCCTTTCCACCGAGGCACCAAACGAGTCTCTCACGTGTTTTCTGATCACAACCTGATCTCCCGCTCTCAGGTTGTGGCTTTGATCTTGAGACGGTTGCAGTGTGGTGGCTTCCACCTGATGAGAGAAAGAGCAAACTACATCAGCCAGGCCTTTGCAGTAATCCAACACTATATCATCTGTCATGTTCATAAGAGCATTGGCAGGAACCGCTGGCAGCCTCATGGCTCTGCCCATGAGGATTTCATGTAGCGATAGTCCAGTTTTCCTGTTAGGTGTGTTTCACATACTCATCAAAACTAACAGCAGTATGTCTGGCCATTTCAGATTTGGGGACGCACACATCTTTGCAATTCTTGACTTCAAGGTGCCATTCCTTTGCTCAACAAGTCCTGAGGCTTCAGGGCGGTAGCTACAATGCAACTTCTGCTCAGTGTCTAAAGCTGAACATAGTAATTTAATTACTTCATTGTTGAAGTGATTTCCTCTATCTGATTCTAAAGAGACTGGACAACCAAAACGAGATATCAGTTACCAAAGTAATAACTTCACTACTGTAAGACTGTCATTTCTTCGTGTAGGGTAAGCTTCAATCCAGTGGCTAAAGATACAAACAATCACCAACACATATCTCAGTCCTCCACACACAGGCATCTCAATGAAATCCATCTTCATTCTGCTAAATGGATCTCCTGCTCTCCTGCCAAGGCAAACAGTTAAGCAGTGGTTATCACGGTCAGTCTCTATTTTTATATTGTGACGCCTTTTATGTTGTTCTAAATTTAGAAAATCACATTTTACCTACCAGGATGCCTGTGTTCAGTGGCATCCGATAGGCTTATCTTTTTTAAATTACTCAGCTGACTTTAAATTAGTGGCCTCTCTACTCCTTGCTGCCTTTTAGGACCACCATTTTTATTCTCCTTCTGGTGCCATTATAGAGACGTCATTTTGGGAGGCGCTCTAGTTGTTTTAGTTGCTCTTTCTTGCCTAATTAGTTCCCTATTTAAAAGCTGAAGAGTCGGGCGTGCAGCGGACGTGCCACTGGCACGCTGAAGGTGCTCCTAAGGCAAGCCTGTCTGCATCTGAAAGGGCCCAGGGGCCAGAAACTCTACCCTTACTAATTCAGGTAAATTGACTTACTCCTCAAAGGAATTGTTAGGCATTAGGAGGCATTCCAATCATTTTAGTAAAGTTTGTCAGCATTCTACTCATCCTGATTCTCTTATTATAAGATGTGACTCCTGTCAATGGCTCCCTCAACTTAAATTGTCTCCTGCTCTCATGAAAGATTCAGAGCATACGGGCAATTTTCTTCTAGTCAATTATCGTTCTCTTCCCACACACAAATTAGATATCTACTCACTAGTGAGCGAACGTGCCCCAGAAGCTCTTTTTTTAACTGAAACTTGGCTTTCTGAGGAATCCTCACCAGATGTGGTTTTGGCTCTACCCCAAGATAATCTAATACATCACCTGGATAGACCTCCCCTTAAAGGTGGAGGAGTCACAATCATTTATAAAAATTCTATCAAGTGCACTTCCCAGCCTATTGCTTTAACTGATAGTGAGAGTTTAATCTTGTCTTTAGCAATCAGCACTACGTGTACATTCTCTGGAATTCTAATATTCCTTCCTCCTGCTCCATATGGGAGGTTTCTACAGGCTCTTCCAGAATTGGTTGCGGAGTTGACCTGCAAACACCCCAACTTTACTATCCTGGGTGATTTTAACATTCATATGGATGAGATGCACAATACAGCTAGCAAAACTCTTTTGATGGATTTGGCATTGTTAGACCTTGGACAGTTGATCACCGCCCCCACTCATGCCAAAGGTCACACCATTGATTTAATTCTTAGCAACCTCCAAATGCTATTTGTACAACCCCCCCACTTCCTTTGGTCTGGTCTGATCATTTCTTAATTCCCTCTAAGATTACTCTCATATACTCTACATCAACATCCGACCCTTTTAGAGAGCTGACTTTGCGGCAGTGGTCTAAACTTAACTGTAGGGATTGGTCAGACACCCTAAAATATAACCGCACTTTTCCAATAGAATCATGTTCAGCAGAAAGATTTAATGAATGGATTTCTAGTTCCCTAGATAGCATTTTACCGACCAAGCCGATGGTGAAAAACGGGGTCCACAAAAAGCCACTTTGGTTCCCCCCTCAATTGCGTCTTTTAAAAAAGGAGTGTAAAAGACTTTAAAGAAAATGGAGGAAAACCTACAATGATGTTTCCAAATTGGAATACAGAAAATCATATCATATGGAAATCAAATCTGGGCAGGCAGCCTATTATGCATCTAGAATGGAACAATCCACTAATTCTCCTAAGGAGATCTTCTCTAAAGTTAAGGAAATGACTCAGGAACCTGTTGCCTCCAGTCTTACAGAAGCTTCCACAGAACACAGCAATAATTTAGCTTGCTTTTTTTGTAATAACATTTTTGAGATCCAGTCAACCTTTTCTAATGACTCATCTAAAGAGACTAAAAAGTTATCTCAGACTGAACACCATCACTCCAGATCCTCTCTCTCAGTCATCCAACTGATGACAGGAGAACTACTTTGAATTTATTTGTTAAGAATAAAATCAGAATCTCCTTTGGATCCTGCTCCTCCAGCCATTTTAGTTCAAGGTTTGGATGTTATATTGCCTATTATACCTAATATTTTTAATGATTCTTTTATAGTTGGGAGTCTATCCCAAATTTGGAAACACTATCATTAAACTTCTACTGAAAAACCCAAGCTGGATGCAGCTCTACTAAGCAATTATAGACCTATTGCTCTTCTTCCTACAGAATCCAAAATAGCGGAAAAACATGTTAACAAACACATTTCTGGCTTCTTAGAAAAACATAAGCTCCTACATCCCACTCAGATTGGTTTCAGACTTCAACATAGTATGGAAACCGCCCTTTTGGCAGTGACAGAAGAAATTCAACAATGACTAGATACTGGTGGTTATGCAGCAATTGTTTTATTAGACTTAAGTGCAGCATTTGACACAGTCTATCGTAAAATCCTTCTTCAAAGAATGACTCAAGTGGGATTCAAAGGTACTATTTTTAACTGGCTTTCTTCCTTCTTAGAAGGTAGGTTGTTTCAAGTTTTGGATAGGTCTTTTATTTCTGTTATCCGTTCCTTTAGCTGTGGGGTTTCTCAGGGCTCCTCTCTAAGCCCCACTCTTTTTAACATCTATATGTCTGCCTTAGCTACAAATGTGGAACCCCTATGGTTTCTCTCTGATATCTTATGCTGATGATACCCATATGGTCTATTCTTTGAGTACCAATGTAAACTCTGATCAAGAAACGTTATCCTCCTGCCTTACAGACATCGCTAACTGGATGTCAGATAGTAAGCTCAAGTTAAATGATGAAAAAACTGAAGTAATGTTGGTTGGCAATTTTTCCCTACGTAAATCTCCCATCTCAATTCCAGAAGAATTGAAAAGACATCCTCCCCCAAAGGAAACCATAAAAAGCCTAGGAGTATGGCAGGACTCCCATCTATCGATGGAACAGCATGCAAAAAAAATTGCGTCTTCTTGCTTATATCTACTAAGAATGCTTAGAAAAGTTTTCAAATCTCTCCCCTTTGTTGCCAAAAGACTTATTATTCAAGCCCTCATATTATCCCTGCCTAGACTATGGGAACATGCTGATAGTGCAGAATGCGGCAGCCCAGCTACTCATGGCCATCCCCAGAACTGCATCAGCCAAACCAGCCTTAGCCTCCCTCCATTGGCTTCCTATCCAGCAAAGGATTAATTTTAAAGCTTTGTGTATGGTACATTGAGCTCTTCATGATAGGGGACCTTCTTTTATCAAGCACATGATCACACCCTACACACCCCAGAGAACCCTTAGATCCTCAGCTGCTTCTCTAATTAACACCTGCCATTTAAAAAAAAACAAGATGGGGAGGTAGGTCCTTCACATTTAAAGCCACAAATCTATTAAATTCCCTCCCCCTGTCACTTCGAATGGACAATTCCAAACTCTCCTTTCGAGGGAAATTGAAGACTCTACTCTTTCCAGCATAAATTCTCACTGTGATGCCTTCATACTCTTTCAGCGTGGGGAGGCCTTCAGGTAGCCATGGGCTTTATAAATCTAATAAACTAAACTAAACTCTTCCACTGTGGCTCATGTTCACCACAGTCCCTTTGCCACGCTCATCTGCTGACAGATAATGCAGCAATGGCAAATTGCTTCGGCAACCTGTCTAAACTTTGAATTGAACCAAAATTCCTTAAAAGTTCGAATCATGGCATCCCTTCCAACATGTGCTTGACCATGATAATATCTAGCCACTTGAGTCAACAAACTGTTTGGCAAAACCACTTGTCCCTCTATGAACACCCATCGTCGTCCTCACGTGGAACACATTTGAACTTTAGCCAATTTTTCTTTTCATCCCTGTCAACATTATCTTGAATCGCCTTCAGTTCCTCCTAAGTGTCAATTACATGTAAAGCATAACTGGTACAATTTTCTTCTTCTACTAACAATTCCCATTTGCCTTTGAACAATATACAGTTCAATGCACAAAACCTTGCGACTTGATCCGCATATTCATTTTCCACTGACACAAAATCTTGTGATTTCAGGTGTGCACTGCATTTCACCACAGCAATCTTTTCAGGCATATGTAAAGCTTGTAACAAGTCATGAATCCTGTCACCATTTCTAACTGGTGAACCCGAAGAGGTCAGGAAACCTCTCTGTGACCATAGTTGGCCAAAGTCATGGACTATTCCAAATCCGTACTGGCTGTCTGTGTAAATAGTAACATTAAGCTGTGCTGAGACATGGCATGCTCTTGTAAAGCCTACTAACTCCTCCACTTGTGTGGAATCCACTCCTCGAAGCTTGGAGTATACCAGAAATTGTGCACACAGCATATCCTGCTCTCAGTGTTCCCATGTTATCACTTAAACAGGAACCATCAACAAAAATATTTGGTCATTTTCTTCCAATCGGGTATCTCAAATATCAGGTCTCGGTTTTGTGCACAAATCAATAACCTCCAGACAGTCGTGTCGATTTATCAGCCTCAATATTTTCTTTTGGAAGTAAAGTTGCTTGGTTAAGCACTGTACACTTTTACAGCGTTACATTGGGGGAACCCAGAATGACAGTTTCATAACTCGGCAGCCTAGCATTAGTCAAATGCTGAGTCTTGGTTCTGGTAAGTAAAACTTCAATGGAGCGAGGGAGCATAACAATTAAAGAATGGCCCATCACAATGCTCTCACTCTGAGTGAGGCTCAGCCCAACTGCTGCAACTGTGTGTAAACAGCCAGCTAAAGCTTCTGCAACTGGATCCAAAGTAGCTGAAAAATATGCTACTGGGCGGTTTGCACCACAATGGACTTGAGTCAGAACAGACAAAGAACATGCATCATGCTCATGACAAAACATGAAAGGTTTTGTGTAGTCAGGCATGCCCAAAGCTGGGCCTTTGCACAGACTCTCTCAATTCAGTAAAGGCTTTCATACAAGCTTGATCTAACTCTAAGGGATCAATAAATTCTTTGTGAGTCAGCTTTTGCAATGGC
Source organism: Pleurodeles waltl (assembly GCF_031143425.1). Lineage (NCBI taxonomy): Eukaryota > Metazoa > Chordata > Amphibia > Caudata > Salamandridae > Pleurodeles > Pleurodeles waltl. Next base: position 1,245,599,567 of record NC_090447.1, on the reverse strand, counting down.
TTTGAAATAACTGAAAAGTTGGGAATCCACTGATGACAATAGCTCACCATTCCTAAAAATATTCTGACATCTCTTTGTGTTGTTGGGGGATTCATCTACAATATGGCTGTGACCCTCTCTCTGGAAATCTTCCTAGTTCCCTTCTCAATTAGGTGACACAAATATTTTACTTCTTTTTGACAGTACTGCAATTTCACTGGGGACACTTTATGTCCACTTTTCCCTAAATGATTCAACAAGGCAATAATACCATACATGCGTTGCTTCTCTTGTCTTTGACTTCGACTAACAAATCATCCATGTATTAGACTAATGTTGATTGGAAAGTCATTTCCAATGACTCCCGGTTCTTTTTCAGGATCTGGTTGAAGATGGATGGGGACTCTGAAAACCCTTGAGGAATTCTGCACCAACAGTAGACTTGATCCAAAAAATAAAACAGAAAAGAAATTGTGTATCCTCATGAAGCGGTATGGAAAAAAATGCCTGTGACAGGTCCACTACGGTGAACCACTCAGCATCACATGGAATCTTAAACATTATCACTGCTTGATTTGGCACTACGGGACAAAATCTAATCACAATGTAATTTACTTTCCTCAAATCCTGAACAATCTGAAATTTCCCACATGGCTTTCGCAATCCCATTATTACATGGGCTGCCCAACACAACGCCTTGGTTAACAAATTCTGCAATTATAGGTGCAATCCCTTCAATTGTATCGTGTGTCATGTGGTACTGGGGAATCTGGGGAAAATCGTATTAAGCTTGACTGGGACTGTAACTGGTTCAACTCCTCTAATTAGACCAATGTCTTTTCCTGTAAAATCCCACACATTCATCTTAACTGTTCCCTTTCCATCAGAAGGAAGATGTCTTACTGTGAAAACTGGAAAGAAACTGATCAAGGGGTACTTCTCATTTACAGTTGGTTTCTGTGGACAAGTCATCTTCATCATTACTGTTTGTCTGAATGCCAAGTCCAGCATTTGAGCAAGTGATAGAACACCTCGTTTTGCATAGCAAGTCCCTTCCTAGTAAGGATACCAAAGTCACAAACCACAACTTTGTGCAATCCTTTAAAGTTTCCAATCTTAAATTGAACTGGTTCTGTAATTAGGTTTGTCAAATATTGGTTTGCAACCCCTACAATCTGCACTGTTTTTCCTGATAGGGGCAAGTTTGGAACTTCTTCTGTCCTCACTGTAGAGTGTGTGGCTCCTGTGTCAACTAAAAATGAGACTTTGTGACCCATCACTTTTCCCTTCACATATGGACCTGTCTGATCTACTTCTAATGAAGCAGCCTCATCCCAGCTCTCACTCACCCAATCATAGTTTATTCCATTCTGTCTGTGTAATGGGAATTGGTGTATGGTGTTATTACTCTGATTAAACCTTTGACTTTTGAGCTGCTGAGGAAGCAGCCTGCGGTTGCTCCATTGGGTCTTGAGGTATTTGAGTTGGCTGTAAGGTACCATTTGAACTTGAGGTTGCATTTGCTGAGACTGAGGCATTTGCAAACATGGTACCTGCATCTGTTGCATAGGCTGAAAAACTTTGCACCTGATTCACTTTATTTTGAAAATTTAGATTTTGACCTCTCATTCTTGGTCCTCTCACATTTGGGAAAGAATTGATTTTGTTTGTCTGCTGAACAACACCTTCCTGCACTAACATCAGACACTCCCATTTTCAATGTCCGAGGCCTCCGCAAGTGGGACATGGTATCAATCTGTTCATTCCTTGCACATCGTTCTGAACAACCACTGTATTCAAATCAGGTTCACATTTCCAATTCCACCACAACCTCTACCTTTCGCCTGGTTCTGCAACCACACATTTTCCTGCTGCTGCTGTTGTGGAAAACTTACCTGCATTCCTGTTTGTGCCACTTTAATCTGCATCACCATTGCCTTTTTCTTCAACTTTTTCTGTTTCAACTCAATCTCATCACTACAGTACTTGGCATACCGCAATACTTCATCAATTGGCTTCGCTTGCTAGCAAATCAAATGACTCTTAATCATCTGGGTAATTTTGGGTCTCAATCCTTCAACAAATCTGAACACAAAATAAATCATGTCTTTCGGCTCAATTGTCTCTGTACCACTGTAATGTCTGGCCAATCTCTCATACTATACATGTACTGACTCTATCTTCCTGAACTGTCCTTTCTATTCTCTGCCAATCAATATTATTGGGTGAAATTCTCATTTTCAGAAATTCAATCACCTTATAGGAATACTTCATTATGTCGGGAGATGGTGCACCTGTTGCTGGATCTCTCTGAGGTTCTCTTGTCAGCAAATCTACACTTCTCTTGCACTCGACCCATAAGTCTGCTCAAACCACTTATTTCTAAAAGGGTGTTCAAATCCTCCCACAGGCATTTTGCGAGTTTCACAAACCTATCTGTTTGCTGGTACCATTCCACTGGTTTCTCTCTCAACCTGGAATAACCATTGGTAAGGGACAAAATGTCACTTCTGCTCCAAGGGATATTGACAAAATTCCCTCCAGGAATCTATCTCATTGGTAAGATTTTTACCTGGTCCTCAAACTGCTGCACAGTCTCAGTAATATTCTCAGAATTCCTTTTCTTCTTGTCTCTTTTCTTCACCCATCTGCCTTCCCATTTACATTATGCTCCCCATGTTTGAATGCTCCGAGTTAATTCCCTAATATGAATTTTCATTCCCAGGACTTTCATGTTCTCAAAATCCTTTGATTCAAATTTTAACCTGTAACTCCTCTTTCAATGTTTGGTTTTCTCAATTTCTATGTCATATCTTTCTGCCAAGTCTGCTAATTTCTGAGGTGCTATTCCTGCTTTGTTAGTAATCAGTTTGCACAAATAATGCAACTCATCTTCTCTGAATGTGTCAATTCTGTCTAACCCCATTCTTCCCTCAATTAGGTCTTCCTCATCTAGTCTAAGCCTGGTCAAATTTAATGCACTTCCTCCGTTGGAATCTCCTTGGGTGCTACACAGCTTTTCTAACCATTCAGTTAACTGCTGAGCCATCAAACATTGAAATGAAATGTTCCTATTGCTGACACCAGGCACTTGCTGTAACATTAGTCTTTGGGTCTCTGGTGTCAGTATGCTTGGATTGGGACATGTCTTGAATCTCCCTTGACTATTCAGAGGAGTCCTAAATGAACCCAAATCAGTTAATGGACCTGTTCCATCAAATGACGGTCTCATGGGAGTCATCATTCTTGCATTCTCAGTAAATCTCTCCCTCTGTACACTTGGATTCAGGATTTTCTGTTCATTGTTTTTATTATTTCCCTGGGCAAACAACGGTATGACTGGACCTATGTTAACTGGTACTAACACTGCATCTGGATTTGTATAGACATTTGGATCTCTGGGGTAGATTATTCCTGTATTCTGACTTGTCAAAGCAGACATTTCTGTCTGTGATCCTGTTTTGGGGCGTATCTCGGGGTCATCTGTGTTTGTATTGGGGACATCAAATTCAAGGTAGACTCTGTCTGAATGAATGTCGGCTTCTGATAAACCTGTCCCGTCGGCACTATTAAGTTTGTTGCAGCATCTACAGTAGGTACATCTGGACAAATTCTGGATCTGTCACTCTGTGGCGTAGGCCTTTGAATCGCAGAAGTAGCTGGAACACTATGACTAACCTGTATCCGGCTCTGTCTAGAGTCAATTGGTTTCGGAGCTGTAGAGTCTACACTAGTGCTTGAGCCTCCCTCATGTGCTGCATATGGTGGGGGACGATTTCTCAGTAACTGTAAAATAAACTCATAATCATCTGACTCTTCATTGTGTGTTGAAGACTTCCTAGACTCTGTGGTTTTCTGCTCTCTCTCATCTGAAGGATTTGAATCGCTCTTCTTAGTACTCTTTTTAGCCTCATTCCCAATCTCTTGTGTAATTACCGGAAACAGCTTAATTCCCTGTAAAGTCTCAGTTCTCCAAGATTATGGTCACTATCCTGTCTAGCCTCTGCTAAAGTCTTTTCAGCTTTCCTCATTCTTCTCTCAAATTTCAGTTGCTGTTGCTCTATAGCAACTACTGTAGTTCCCAAATCACTAATGCTTCAAATTGTGTAGTTCTCGAAAGAGGTTTTAAATCATACAACTCTTTCCTCAAATTCTCCAAAATCCTCAAATTAAATGTTCCATGGAATAGGAATGCTAAGTTCCCATCCCTCTCTTGTTCTTTGCACCATTGTTTCAGCCAAAAACATGGCACAGCACCTTGTGCTTCAAATACAATATTTGCGGGTGTACCTTCTGGTGGTGTAATTTCTCCTATTCTAGTTGGAATAAACTTATCTCCCCTTGGGGCACTCTTTAAGGCTTTGAAAAATTTCATTTCTGTAATTTACACTACATTCAATCAAATCAGGAAATGACTTTCAATCCCAAAATCCTTTTTGCCGACCTTCTCAACCAATTACCCTTCACGGTTGTCCACCAATCCGTTCCCGACCTCCTCATTAATCAGCCTATCCCAGCACGGCTCCAATGACGTCACACTCACATGTACAGTGGCTGACAAAGGCTTTCGGCTTGGCCTCCTAAACTCAGATTCACACAAACCAAATGCAAATATAGTGAGCACCAAGTAAAGCCCAATACACAAATTTGTCTGTTTACAACAGGTAGGTAACACAGTCGCTTCAGAAACCTTACTGATTTTTCACTGTGGCATTTCGCTCTGAGAGATACTCCTTCTATCTCAGTTTCCCTGACTCACAAGCAAAATGTGACCAGTAAATTTTACTCTCAACTGATCATGGCATCCTCCTGGTGCACATTGGACTCCCCAAATCTCAGTTGAAAAACCTATCATTCACTTTAACAAACACTCGCAATTTTGTCAACCAAACCTGATTGACCTATTAAACAGACAAATTACAACATAAACCAAGTGTCTCATAGACTTATTCAATACTCCGGAGTCTTAGACCACACAGGGTCTGTATACCAACAACCATATGGACAATTTTTGAGCACAAAGCGCCAAACACATGTGAAGTTCGATGACTTCCCTACTCTCACACTTTGGAGTATGCAAACTCTCTAAACAACTTCATCTGGAGTACGCAAACTCCCTAAACACTCTCAAACATCACAATCCACCTGCGATTTGCTTAAGCTATGTAAGTGCAAAACCTATTTCTTTCACACTATCACTAGAAATGCTGAGAACATCCTCAAACAAACATTGGCAAACTCCAAGGTTCTGGGAAAGTCATGGTAGGCTCTTAAGGAGACCTAGTCTTTTCTCTTTGTATCGCCGAATCTGGAAATCTTAACCTTTACCAATTTCTTTATCAAATATGTCAATTACTTTGATCTGATAGGGAGACTACCCATCCAACTCTTCTTGCATAATTTAATGGAACAAGGCCTTTATGGTGACCACTTAAGGAGGCAAACCATGTAACTCTTTTACCTATTTCTAAAGGGGAAAGTTTATGGTGGCCTCTGAAGGAGACAAACCATCCTACTCTGCTGCCATTTCTGTTAGCGCATCTGTCCTTATTTGGTTTTTTATTGTTTATTTATAAGGGGACGAGTTAGAGGTTCAATGAACCTTTTGACTATGCTTAAAGTGATTCCACCATAATTCCAAATGCAATGCAATGCAATTACATTATTATAATCAATGTACATCAACAAAATTCCATTAGAGTAATAATCTTCACACACCATGACCTATTTTGACATGAATAACCACGCCTTTGCATAAAAGTTAGAACGTTTATTTTCCTATATTAACAATGCTAAGAGCACGTAAATTAATCTCAACACCAAATGATAAGCATATATGAATAATACCGGTTGACCAAATCTTTAAAAGAATCTCAATTTAGTTAACGCGTTGACAATTAAGAATTCCAGAGTCACAGTACAAATAAATAGCAAGAATAACTGCGCAATAGAAATAGCATACATCTAGATTCAACAGGTGAAATTCCATAAATTCTTTAATAACAATTTGTTAGCATTTTCGGTCTCCCTAACTAGCCTTCTGATTAGAACAGCATGTTTGGACTTCATGCAAAACAATTTAGTCAAGTTAATTTGGAAAAACATCTAACTGCCTCTATCAGAATAGTGGTTGGTATCTAGAAACAAAGAACAAATCTATGACATAAACAATAGCATTTTGTTATACCTCTCCTCAATATGGATCAGCAAGCTGCGATTCTCTTCGTCGGTTGGACATCAGTTTGGTCCGCATTAGCAACGGGCAGTGAAAGGGGATGGTTCAGATATGGGGGCTGTAAACTATCTGAACCACGTAAGAAACAATATCTAATGGATCAGCATTCAGTATTAGAAATTTAAGCACAGGAACTGTTCAGCTCCTCAAAGAGAATAGAATAAGCGCCCCTCTCCACTGTGAAGTTGGGCTAAGTTAAATTCACCTAAAGAACTTCCCACTTTGCCATTGGTCAGAAAATCGTATGTTTACAATTAATCCAATTGAAATAACACCCCAAGTCTAAGATATAACTAAACTGTCTTTCACATGTGGATGATTGGCTCCTCCTCTCCTGTTCCCATAGTCAGACTCATCAGCGATTCATACTCCAGTCAGTGCTTCCATTGTTAGCTCCTGGGAACATTGCTGTCGCACACATCAAACTATACATTGTAACATCTTCTACTACAAGACATCCTAGAAAGCAGTTCTCATGAGAAAGTTAAAGACATCTGTTTGGTCAAAACAGTGTGAACAATAAGTGTATTTATTTCTCTGGACATACATTCCCACGATTTTATTAAACAGTGCAGCTTAATATGAGGCTGTGCAGACTAGGCCCAAACTTCGCTAACTTAAGGCCTACAGTAATTAAGCAAATACATAACATGAAATCATTAGTATAACACACTCCTACAATTGCTCTACACCTACAATTTGAACAATGTTTAGTATGAATTCACTAAAAGCATTACGTATTTAATGGGGGCCACTCACGTGGGTACATTTTCCAAGTCACCCAGTATTTTCTCTATTAGTCTAATTCCATGCAAATTCTTAATCCATGATATGTAAAATTCATTAGTAATGAATGCAGCGTTCACAGCCTCCCTGCCATGGTCGCCCTCTTGTTTTCTTTCTTCCATTTGTTAACCTTTTTTTCAATTCTTCTACCTTTCAATTGCTCGGTTACCTATCCTTTCTTTCCATATTTTACTTTATTTTCTGATTTTATTTGTCTTTAGTACATCCCATTTCTGTATTTAGCTGTCCTCTTTTCCTTTCTTTTTCTTCCCCATCTATCACTAGCTACTACTATCCTTACTTCTCTTTCCCTGTTTTCTCTCTTCTTTCTGTAATTCTTCATGTGGTTCTCTTCTCTTCCCTTCCCCCTTATTTGCTGTCACATCTGCTCTTTCATTACATCTCCATTTTCTTCACGTTTCATCCCATTTCTTTCACTCCCGTCATCTTAGTCAGGAACACTTCATGTAATGTCCCTTCCCCTTTCTTATTGGTTTACTTTCTTGCTGACCTTCACTTTTATGACTTTGCATCCTTCCAAAATTGCTCATTCTATCTCACGTTCTCTTCCACTGAGCCACACTGCTCTTTTCTCTCTTGTTTTCATTATGTGTCATTCTCTCTCATGGGTCATTTGTTCATTATGAACATGTGCCCTTCAGTCAGCCTCTTCCATAAATAGTGAATAATGATGATGGGGCTATCAAAGCCATGTCAATATTGAAAAATTATGCAGTACAAAGGTAGCAACAGAGCAAGGTTGTCTCAAAGGTGGAACACGTGGTAGCAGTAAAAGTGTTGCTCACACACAAACACTTAAGCATTTAAAGCTCAATACAAAAACAAGTACTGCACAGGCAGGGGTTCAATATCTCCTCATACACTGAAAGGTACAGCACAAGCAACATCACTGCATGAATTCCCCTACACAGAATCAGTGGCCAGCTTGAATAGGCAAAACACATAGCAAAACAGTGAAAACGTGCCTGAGACAAAATAGATACAGCATGAGAGGAAGCTATGCATGCTTCCTTCATACACAGAACAGGCACTGCGTTGACAGCACCTGTTCAAGCTTTCTTTCCTTGTGCAGAAAAGGCACAACATTGCAGCGGCTGTAATACCACTCTTGCACAAAACAAGTACATTACAGGAAATAACTGTTTAGACTCTTGTCTCATAAAATAAGTGGAGCAGGAAAGCAGTAGAGCATACAACCTTGCAAACAAGCATTTGCAATGCAATGGGTCTCGCAGTTGCTCGACTTAGAACTATTAGTGTTGTAAAGTCCTAACCGGACTTTTATTGCACATAAAATTAAAATGAAAAGTAATACAGTTTTACATAAACAACATGATTTAAAGAACCTCGCCAAGAGCGTGAAGGAGCACACACAATGAAGCAGAAGTTCGTTCGCAGTCAAACATATTCGCAAATGTGCAGCGAGATTGCACCGCATAGGAAATAAAAATTAAAAGCAGTCCAGAAACAATGCTGAAAACATGGAGCCTCATATGTTTTCAATAGTTGGCCAGTGCACCCGAGGAGGGCTAAACACTGGAAAAGGCATAATGTATGCGTGCCTTTCACAAATAAAATCAAGTGATTTTTAAAAGGGAAGCCCACAAACCAACGAAACAGGTGGGCATGCGATGGGCTTGGTTAAATGCCCACAGAGAGATTACAGCAGGGTAGAGCGCTTGCGCACTCGACCCTAAAAAGATACAGCACGAGAAGCAGTCGTACAAGTCTCCTTTTCAAAAAGTATGACATATAGGCAATAGCTTTGGAAGTGTCCCTCACAATAAAATTAGAGCATGGATAGACTGGCTCAGAACAGGTACAGGACTGCAAGGAAAGAGCACTGTAAAATGTTTGGACAAAAAGTACATGCTGGACAGCTGTGCAAGTCCCCCCATACAAAACAGGCACATTGTCCACAGCAGCTCAGTACGCCTACCTCACAAAAGAGACTTTTCCATTGGCAACAGTGAAGGGATAGATGTCCACAGCTGCCAAGCAGTACCATGTCATGTGTAAAGCATATATCCTTTCCTGGCTTTTTATTCAACAGCAGTTTGTTGGCTTTTAAGAGATTAGTGATAATGGTTAAAAAAACACAAGTTCCAGAATGTAAATGTGTGTTGGTTACAAATCTGGGAATTGATGTCATACATGATGTGTGTGCGTGTATGTATGTATGCATGCAAGCAAGTAACAACTTTGAATCGAATGACTAAACTGCAACATTGAGCATAGTTAATGTCTGAGACTTACATCAAGATCAGCTCGATCTTAAACTTTAAATTGCTTAGTTTTGAGATCAGCTTGTGAGCTCTGATGTGTTAAACGAGTAGCTTTTGACTTATCCACAGGACTTAACTAAATACACTGAAAGGATTGAAAAACATCTTATGGGCAGATTTAAGAGCCCCTAGCACCACCTTAGTGCCCCCATAGTGTCATTTTTGTTACACTAAGGCGGCACTAAAGTGGCATTTTCCCAGCACCATATTTACAAAGGGGCACAATGCGTGCATTGTGCCACTTTGTAAACCCTTGAGCCATATTATGCCTGCGCCATGAATAATGTATGCAAGGGGGGGGCATACCCCAACTAGCGGGGGCCAAAACAAATGGCACAAGGAAATCTAGATTTCCTTGTGACATTTTGTTTGGCTCTTTTAACGGCTGCTCAGAGCAGGCATTAGAAGGGCGCTTCCATTATTTATAATGGGCCCCTATGTACTCTGCAGCAGTAGCGCAAACATTTTGGCGCTACTCCTGCAGAGTACATCAATAGCGTCAATAAAAATGACACTATTGTCCCCTACCCTGCGCCATGGTGCACAGTTTTTTAAATACAAGGCACCAATGGTGGCGATAGGGGGGCGTTAAGGGTCACAAGGAAAGTGGCGCTGCACTAGCTGCAGCGCCCTTTTTCTTAAATCTGTCCCTTAGTTTCCATGAAGCATTGTGGCCTCACAGGCAAAAAGGTCAGCAAGAGCCTCACAGGCGCCCTGCTGCCAAGTCTGGGGCCCACAACCCCAAAGTGCACTCTCTTAAGGTGGAACATCAAGTTCCACTCCTTTCTCTCAGGGCCTGAATGATATAGGCTGCGGACACTGAAGGGTACCACCAAGCACTGCCTCCTTCTGCAGGTTTAGCTTAGAGCTTAGCGGAACTTTGTGTTTTTTTTCTTTTGCTGCATGGGCATGGGGCGAGGCAAGGCCAGCTCTAGGGCAGTGCGACAGGTGACAGGTGCCACCGCACCCAGTGCTGACTTTGGGAGGGGACACGTGTTTTCAAGTATAGTTTTAAAAGCTGGTACTGCAGCGTTCCTTGCCGCCAGCAATTTTCAGACAGCAATAAAAATGTCAAGATAACTCTGGTGATTAATGTTCTGCCTAGAGAGAGTTTGGAGTTTTCTCTAGAGGAAGTTTTAAGATGGCACAGGGTGTTAATATGCCTCCTGCAAAGAGCATGCACCATGCAGATGACAAAGTGCCTATAAGGCAACTAGGTCAGTGGTTTACTGCCTTTGTCAGAGAGGTCCTTCTACTACTTACAGTTTAGAAGTTGAAATCCTAATAAAGAACAGAAAACTGTTATCAAAGAACTACATGCATTCCGCAAAATATAGATTAGAGCTTCATTATTTTCCGCACTCTTTCATTATCCTAATGTAGCAAAAAGGGTTCAATTGGGTATAAATCAATTCTTAATATTAAGAGAATCCCAACCATGGTGTTACCAAGTACTCAAACAATACAGCCTACCAGTATGAATGGGATGTGACTCCCACATCTTGTAGTTCTCTGTCGTATGTAACATTTTTTATACACAGATTTACACATGTATAATTGATTATCTCTATGTGATGTGTGCAGGATGTAAAGTGCTCTGAAACCATACATTGGAACGAGTGGTGCTACAAAACCAATGAACTGCATGTGAGAGTGGTTATGGAGACTTGAGGGGCACTGTTAAAGGGCGGTAGTGAGGGAATCTGTGGTGGAGGTGGTCATTGGGGGCGCTAACAAACATTGTCGCACAGGATGCCCCCAGCGCTACGGCCGGCTGTGGGCGGGCGGTGGGGGAGGTGGAGATAGAGTGATTCCAGAAGGAACGTTGCTGGACCACTGGCTCCATCTGATCTGCTAATGATGCCACTACCCCATATCTAATGCATCGAGACGAATTAATGTTCATAGAGAGGACTGTGTTCTCCTTTGTTCCTGCGCCTTTCTGAGTATTTATAGCAATGTATGGTTATGAGCTCTTCATTAACAAAGGTAACACATCCATACCGCTTGGTTGCGCCTTTTAGTCGATGGTGTGCTGGAAGGAGAGGAGGCCGCACTCAGGGCGTCTTCGATGTCGATGTTCAACTGTTCCAGCTTCATCATGAGGCAGCTCATTGATTGTGACCACTCGGACAGGTGTGTCTAGGGAAAACCCAGAATAGAAGCGGATCAGACAGAAGAAATGCTGTTCAGGCCATTAAAAGATCCTAAAACACTGTACTGCACGTCCTTGGAAATGGCAGACAATCCCATGAGGGCTTTCAAAGGCCTCTGCCGAACGTACACTGCTACAAAATAACATAAAATACACGTAAACATTAAAAAGTGTGTTTGATATTGCAAGCCATGCACTAAATGGAGCTTATTTAGGATCTCGAACCTGGCTTTATTTGAGTCTAAGGGTTATGAAAACAGATGTTTTATGAAACAAAGTTCAGACATTTGTATTGCCTTGCCTGATTCCTATATTCTTGAATCTTTTCACCCTAGTTTCTCTGGGGTGTTCACTACTTTCGAATGTGCCCCTTTCCACCCACCACATTATTTTCTTCTTATTTTGCCTTCAGCTAACCTAAGCCAATTTCAGCCACTGCCCTTTCTGCCCCGCCCTCCCCACTATAGTGAGAGAAGATGTTGTAGGAACTAGAAAGCGTTGCATGCATGCATGAAAGACAGGACATGATGTGGTCTATTCTCCTTTCTGTTAAAAAAAATTGCATTTTGACATGCGAAGATAAAGCCAATAGGTTTGATTTTTCATAGTGGTTTCATACAGCAGCCCAAGCAAATCATCCAAATAGATCTCTTGGCAGGTCTGAAACGACGATAAAGTATCATAAGGTCTAATGATCATACTGAAAAAGATAGAAAAACAATTTGGAAAAAACTTTGTGATCCCTATCAATCAATAGTATTTTCACTGGTCCAGGCAACCTTTATTTAAGAGCATGTGAGATAAATGGAGAATCACTGTCACAAAGCGATAGTTAGGGCTAGAGTCCTCACATTTTCTGCAAATTCTATATTTATCTATTTTTTAGGATTGGACTAATGCCTATTTATTGCAGTTCTTTACGAATTTAGGGCATACATAGGAAAGCTGCAATCTGTCTTGAAGTAAAAATTGTAAGCTGTGCAATTTGTGTTTGTATTGCAGTATGATGCATTACATTAAACTATTAGCTGTGGATGTGCAAAGTGTATCCTTTAGCATGAGACGTCATCCTGCCACTAGTGTGTGAATTTCAAGAATGCTATGTCTTCATACTGCCCATGATGGGGGTCAAGCATTTGAGATAACTGTTTGTTTGAAAATCAATCAAGTTCCTGACTTAGAAAAGTGACTTTGATGCCTCATTTGCCTCACAATAAAGTTAATACTCTCTAGTGTCACCATAAGTTGATTTCTTCTAAGGAAACAGCCATACCAGTAGGTAGGGAGAGATATTGATAGTTACACTGCTGTATCTGCCACACCACCTCCAACTGTAGGTAATACATATGGCTTGTGGTGGACCCACTCTTTCCTAACACCTGCTTTTTTGTTGATGTTTTGAGTGCTTCTTTGAGTTGTGGCATTTGGTTGATCTTATCTGTGCCTTGTCATTGACAGCTACCACAAGACAGAATTACATTTACTTTCACCCACTGTCTACAGAATACTTTCTAAGAGTGTGAAGAAAGATTGACAAAACAAGAAAGAATCATCAGCAGTATCACACACATTGTCATAGTAACATTCCAATGTAAGTTGGACAGAACATAGTCATAAGTCCAAGCCAGACTTACCGCCATCACAAATCAACAAACTAAACCTAATTTTGAATTCCCCAATATCCTACTGAAACCTGCTTCAACAGAATGTTGCAAGTCGCTGATTTTTTTTTTTTTTGTTTGGTTAATAAAAACCATTAAAAAACATAGAGTTAAAAAGATAAATATATGTACAAACTCTTTGGAAAAAGACAGTTCTTTTAAAGGACATTCTATTTACATTACCCATAAATTTAGTGATTTTTTACACATTTGTCATGCAGTGACATTAATGAAGTTCAGTTCAAACCCATTTTAGTCTACAGATTGGAATGTGAAAGAAATCTGGTTGCACGTGCCATAATTGTTATTTACGAATTGACAATTCAGTTGGGTGTTCTCTCCAGAAAGACATAAATTCAGCAGTTCTTACTTGTAGATCCAGAAATTCTGTCCTTAGCAATTTTCTTCATATATCAGTCAAAAGGGGACAGGTACAGAAGATATGCAAACTGGTCTCAGCCTTATAATCAGACAATGAACAAGATATAGAGGGCCAAGTGTAGTTCCAGCGTGGTACACACTCCTTTGGAGTGACAGCACAATACCTATAAGACATCTATGACAACTTCAAGTGAGTTGGTCATTAATTATTTTCCTACAAGCAGATACAGAAGGGGGTTGTCACATTCTCCTTGGTTAGGCCAGAAGACTTTGTCATCCTGCAGTGAAATGGTCTTCTTCACTGGGTACAAGGGTATGGGTTGAGCTGTGGCACTGGGTGTAGTGCTGAGAGCAGACATCCTCTGAGCTTCTTCTGAGTCATCATTGATGATGGAATGTCCTTCTTTTGGAGACCAGCAGCAATTGCATTGTTTGTGCAGCAGAGGGGCTTATGTTTCAATTACAGAGAAGGCTTGATTGCAGAGGGACAAGGTGCAATCATTTGGGATGCTAGACTTCTCACACAGAGAGTGTGCTGGAACCAGTGCTTTCAATGGTAGTGGCTAGGCCTGGACATTGACCCAATCTCAGTCAAGGGGATGCATGTAGGGAACTGTGGATGTCATGGCAATAACTTGGCCTCTACATAAAGACCTTAATCTAAAGGTTAACTAAATTTATTCAAGTACTCACTAAACAGTTGTGAGATGTAGGAGATCTACTTTTTCAAGAAAATATGGATAAAATGGGTTATAATGCTAGCTACACTATTTCTAAAGTTACTCTACCAGAAATGTAAATGTACGAATGACCTCCCCTTGCCATCCAGTAGAAGAGGCAGAGGGGAACCTAATATGGGCCATTGTGACTTCTAGACACTTATATTCTCCCTTTTTGAGGCCTGGATTTTTTTGCTCAACTTCAATGTACTATTACCTCCTTCCTCTCACGTAGAGGGCTGGACCACACTTCTGCTATTTAAAACATTTGAGTTTCACTTTCTAAACCTCTCACTCTTTCATTAAATGGTTCAAAGACTCCATGGAAAACTCTGGTGATGTGATTCCTAAAAGCTCACCTTTACTGTTGCACTGTGGCCCCAACAGTAAACATGTGCATTTCTCAAACTGGACTATTGACACCTTCAACAAACTAAGATGCTTTCTCTTCCTGACTAACTGGCACCTTGGTGCAATTAACATTAAAGACTCATATCAGGCAGGGTGAACACCAATGGTGTTATTACTATTGTTGGAGGCTGGTTAGTAGTAGAGATAAATACACACCTACCACTAGCAATAATGTCCCCAAGCCAATGTTAGGTCCAGTCAGGGTCTCCAAAATTAGCCCCTGGCTCAAACCCTGGTGATTTGGCAATGAGCAGGCAGGCTTTACTTAGGAGACAGGTATGTAAAGTAATTAAATACAACAATGCAGTAAATAAGTAAGATACAACACACAATAAAAATCCCACACCAATTTATAAAATGAGTAAATATGTTCATCTTTAAAATGACACCAAAGTGATAAGAATCCAATGTAGGGAACCAGAGTTATGAATTTTTAAAGATTAAATGAAGAAATTTGCTTTCTAGTGCTTAGAAATCAATAGCTCCAACCGGGGACATCTGGGCACGCTTGACCGGGACAAAGTCAAAGTTTGAGATAGACCACAATGGAGCCCTGCTTGGATTCACTGAGCCAGAGGCCTCACTCAAAATGTTACCTTCGCATTCAGAAACGTTTCTAAGGTCCTTTTGGAAGGCAATGTCCTTAGGGTTATTGTTCCAGTGTGCAACATGAGCAGTACTTCACAGTGCAGTTCTTGGGGTTGCAGACCAGGGTTCCAGCAGGGCAGTCCTTCTCTTGGTGGTTTCAGGCAGCAGATTTGGGTTGCAATGCAGCTCAGCCACATTTATTCAATCATCTTGGAGGACTAGCAGGGGGGCACCGCTGTCCAATGAGATGCAGTTTGTCACCCAAAACCATGACAGCCTCCTCCAAATTGTGGCATTTTCTTGTCTCATAAAGCACTGCACTTTAAAATCCAAGATGGACAATTTTTCTCCGGAGGAGCAAGACCTGGTTAAACCAATCAACTGTTGTGGCTCATTTCCATTAACACTTCCCCTCCAGACCATCTACAAATTCCTTTCCTGGGACTGCTATCTATCTGTGGGTTAAAGGGTGAGCTGCCAGGCCTGGCTGGCATTCCTTTCTGTCCTGCTTCCTTCAAACTCAGTTTGATTTACCCAGCCCCCGTCCTGGCCTGGCCTCTACAGCTGCAGAACTCCTGCCATCAGATAACCTCTACTCAGTGCAGGCCACTTATCACCTCATCAAAGCAGCCTGGCTAATCATGTTAGTGCTGACCAATAAGGAGAGGCCATTGGCAGGCTGGATTTTGGCTCACGGAAGAGAAAGTCTCATAACTTATTTTCTGTATTAGTTATGATACATTCAACATTGGCAAGTCGTTGGATGTCTCATTACCAATCTTTTAAGTCCTTTCATGACACATTTAGCTCCTTCCTATCAATATTTATACTTATTTGAAATATTCCCATGCTAACCTATGGAGCCAAGTATCTACAATGGGAGAAAATTAAATGGGCAGTTTTTCTCTCACCAGGGCATATAAAACAACTTTTAGAATGTCCCCGATTAGTTACATAGCACTCCACCACTGGGGCACCTAGGAGAGACCAGAGGGGTGACTTGTATGAAAAAATAATGTAGATTATCACTTTGGAAGTACCTTTAATTCCAAACTCGAATTTGCACACATTTTACTTTTTAAAGACAGCCTGCAAGGCTGGACTGCCTTTAAAAATGACAGCAGACAACACAGCAATGCACAATCCAGTGCAGGAAATCTACTGGGCCTCTAAACTTCCCTGCCCTATCATAAACTAGGGACTTCTAGGTATTTTGAATACCCTTTGCCTTATCATCTACTAGGGACTTACAGGAGTGTGTCATTGCCAATTGTAATTGTACCACTTTACCACATACCTTTTATTCAGAGCACTGGCCCTGGGCCTGGTTAGCAGAGCCCATGTCACAGTCAGGGTCAGTCACCACCAGTATCAGTCAGAGAACATGGGGTGGACATGCTAAAAGGATGACTTTCTAACAACTATGGATCAGTTAATCGAGCTTTCTTTCCAGATAAAGGCTGTAACATTAGGAATGCAAATTCCCAGACACACTTACTCAATAAGCATCATATCTGTAGTTTCTCTTATAAACCAGGCTGGCTTCCAGGTGCTTGGTATCTTATCATTAGCGATTTGGCTTCTGTTGTTCCAGGGTCAACTGCATAAAAAACTAACCGGCTGCTTAACAGTATTGTTATTGGCTGGGATGCTGCCACTCTTGGGCTACTCCATATAGTATATTTACTGGTTTCTCAATATTGCTTTCCCCAATTGGGATCTCATTGCCCCTAGTAGAGGACCATTCAGTAGTCACATATGAACTGAAAGTTCTACATCAATAATGGAGTGCATAACAACTCCATGATATCACTGTAGCACTCTGGCAAACTGAGCAGAGCCCAGGTGCCACTGTCAGCGCCTCACATGTTCAGCAACACCCTCAGGACCTATTGCACATAGAGTACTCTGGGGGCACAATGGGCATGTAATCCTGCTTTAAGCACCCCAGTGCACTTTGGTATTACAGAAGGGGCAGAAGATGCTTGTGCAGCCCCTTCTGTATTACTGATAGTGCTGGTGCACATGTAGCACCAGCGCTATCTTGTAAGTGCATTCCATCATTTGCATGAGGCATGGCCCACTGTCAGTGGGTCCCCTGATGGCAGCCCTCTGGAGAAGTGAAAGGGTCGTCTGATGGGTCAAACCCCTACGAAGGGAGGTGCAGTCACTCACTGAACCCTCATACAAGGGGATCTCTCTCCCATCTTGAAAGTACAGGTGGGTTGCCGCCTGCACTGTGAAACACAGAGTAGCTTTTAAACAGCTGATCCATATTAAACGTGAATGCTCTTCCCCCAGGTCAGCTTGAGTTTGTGGCTGTCCTGAGGACTGTTCATTCACCAGAATGTGGTGCACTTTCCCTGTTTGTGTCATGGCTCAAAAAGGGCAAAGTGCACCTTGTCAGTGACCGGACTACGGTGTCTTGAGCAGCACCAGTAGGTGATTGCCATTCCAGAGATTATTTAATCTGGGCAATATTTCTGTCTGATTCTCGGATTTCAATCTATATATTTTGATAGGTTCTTTATTGTCTTTGATGTGTATGGTTAGTCATGATTTGTAAAGAGTCTGGATTAGTAATGATTTGTGTTGCTTAATGTGAAAGTAAAATAATTTGTCTTTGCAATCTTTGTATATAGTTATGTTTATTGATGGGTGTGTCAAAGGACTCCCTTTTCAGTGCAGCTGGGTCATTGATGGTACTTTATTTTTTGCCACATTTGAATATCCAGTGGCTCAAGAACTGAAACAGGCGCAGTATTTAAAACTGGTGTTTCTCCCTATGGCACAAGATTTATGATGGACATTTCTTTCTGCTGAGGACTAATGTGTCAGCACTGAGTGATAAAAATATAGCAATAATGTGCAAAAGGGCCACAAAATGGTTTGTCTGCAGTAGTTCCCATTTGTAGGTCTCACCTGCTGCTCCTCATGTGCTCCCACTCGTGAGACATTGTATAGAACAAGGAGATTGCAGCCCCAGCACTGCTTAACATTGATTGCTGTCCTCCCGCTGATTTCACTGTGCTTGAGGCGATACTTTTTTCTTTTCTTCTTCTTCTTTGTTGAACCTCCTGCCATTAGTAGCTATGTTTTACTATGCCACACACACCTCAAAGTAGTATTTTGTTCCTTTGAAATGAATCTTTAATCAGGCTATAGATATTATCTGCATTTACTGTGACAACAGATGTTATCTGTTTCCAAATGTGTATTTATAAGACATGGGCGTAACAGCTTTCTTTATGTGGTAGGATTTTTTGCCAAATTACATTCTTTTTCATACATCGGGAGATTAACTGATTTGCTCAGAATCATAGGTGCTGAGATCTAACAAGCATTGGCATAGCCAATAGTTCTTGCCTTTGAGACTAATTACTCTACCATTTCATTTTGTTTGTGCCATACAGCATGGGCATTGCCAATTTTTACAATGATTTGTAGCCATGCTGTGAAGCAGTGTGGCTGCTATGCAGCATGGCTTAAAATAATACTAAAAACAAGCACTGGCAAAGCCAATAGGTCTCACCTATGCAAAGGCTATTGGCTTTTGCAATATGTTTTACCCATGTTGTCCATCAGCATGACTGCTGTTCATCATAACTAAAAGTTAGTAGCATAGAGAAGTCAAGTGGAGTGCTGTAGAGTGGAACGGAGAAGAGTTGAGTGTTGTTGAGTGGAGTGGCAGAGAGTGTCTCGTATTCGAGTGGCAGAGTGTGGGGTCACATAGAGTGGCATACAGTACAGTGGCATAGAGTAGAGTGTACTGATGTAAAGTGCATTTCCATAGAGTCTTGCAGAGTATAGTGGTGTGGAGTGCAGCAGCATTGAAATCAGTGGCATACAAGGCAGCATCATAGAATGCAGTGGTGTAGATGGGAGTGGTGCATAGTAGACTGCAATGGTGCAGAGTAGAGTGGCACAGAGTAGAGTGGCTTTAAACCTGACAGCCTTAGGGTGGTCTTTCCCTGATTTTTTGTCTACCTCTCTCCATTTGTCTGATCTTGTTTTGCTGGTTTTAGGACTCTGTGCACTTCACCACTGCTGACCAGTGCTAAAGTGCTTGTGCTTTCACCACTAAACATTGTAACATTGGTTCCTACCCAATTAGTTGATTATTTTACCTATACGTTCCCAGTGACATGCACTATATGTGCCCAAGCCTGTAAAATAAATGCCACTAGTGGACCTGTAGCACTGATTATGCCAACCAGATTAGTAGACCTTCACCCATGTCCCAGGCATGACATCGCAAGTCCTGTGTGTACAGCTTTACTGCCACCTCAAATTGGCATTTCAAAGCCTCTGCCAAGCCTAAAACTCCCAATTTATTACATATAAGTCACCCCAAGGGTAGCCCCTATGTGACACACAGGGCAGGGCGCAGTGTATTTAAAAGGCAGGACCTGCACTTTTAAGTTTTAAATGTCCTGGTAGTGAAAAACTCCCAAAGTCGTTTTTCACTATAGGGAAGTCTGCTCAACCTATAGCCAGCATTGGGAATTCCTTAAAATACTTTTAAGCTGTAATTCCTGATCAGAAAGGAGTCGCTACATCAAGTTTCATAACTTCAGAATGGTAATGATAAATCCTCTTTACTGGTGAAGTTAGATTTAACATTACTATTTGAGAAATGCCAATTTTAGAAAGTAGGCTTTTCTCTGCTTACTTCTCTAGCTGCCTTACAGCCTGTCTCCAATCCATTTCTGGTCTGTGCTGGGTGACAGCTCCTCTTCTGCACTCAATCCAGACAGGCATAAACAGAGGACATTCAACTCAATCTGCATTCATCTGCATACTGATGGGTCTTCCTGGGCACGAAGGCTGGAGGAGCTCTCACTTACACTTCAAAGGGTGCTGAGTCTGACACCACACAAATGACTGATCACCCCTACAGATCTTCTGGCAGACAGGACTGGGCTGAAAGGGGAACTGATGCACTTCATAACCACTCTTTGAAGTCTTGCCCACTTCAAAGGCATAGTTGGGTATACATACTGAATCACTGACACCATCAGATGAGACATGTCTGAACCTAGAACTGAACCTCTGTCAGAAGAACTGCAGTGCTGCACAATGGTCTCAAATGGCCTTCTTTTCTGCGTGGACTACTTTTCTGCTTGCTTCCCTGCTGCCTGCTGCTCTCTGATGGGAAGGCAGAGTCCTTCCAGTAGGGTCACAGTGATGTCCAAAGCTTGCTTGTTTGCCCCCTCTTCTCCTCCAGTCTCAGGGATATCAAATACTACCCAAAAATCAGCTGGTGCTGCTTTCTGTGAGCCTCACCCTTGCCTGAGGTGCCAACCCCAGGCTCTAGGTCTCAGAAGTGGGTTCTTCAGCAGAATTCTGCCAAAGTTGACACATCACCCCAAGTGCGGCCCGAAAAAAATCAATGCATTGCCCCAAGTACGGTTGAAAAATCGAAGCATCGCACCGAGCGCAACTGAAAAATCAGCGCATCGATTTTCCAATGACGACGTTTCGCTGCCCGACCACGTAGTATTTACCTCAACGGAGCCTACAAAGAACGCAGTGACCCGACTGCATGGAAACTGCATAGCTACACCAAAGGAACAGTTTCAGTGGGCCCTGAGTGGGTTTTGTAGCTGGTCTGCTCTCCATCGAGGTATGGCCTGGATTTTGGATTTGCACCGCTCCCTCGCAACCTCAAGTAACCTTTTGACCACTAGTGACTTCAAAGCACTGTTACCACATTTAGGCCCTCATAATGAACACGGTGGTCTTTACTGCCTTGTTCAGGCTGGAGGTCATTTAACTGGCCGCCAGCCCCCCTGGGATCCTGCCGGCCGCATATAGAACATTCTGCTGGGCCGGCGGGCGGAAACATTGTTTCCGCCCGCCGGCCCAGCAGAATGCCTGGCCAGGACATTGCCGGCAGCTCCACATAGAGCCGCAGTCAATGCCTCTGTGCGGCGGGTGCAGCTTCACCCATCGCACTGGTCACTGCCCGTAAATCAGGCAGTGACCTGGGCAATGGGGCACTGCACAAGGGCCCCTGCACTGCCCACGCCAAATGCATGGGCAGTACAGGGGCCCCCAGGGGGGCCCTGGAGCACCTGCCAGGGAAAGGCTGGTGGCTGTAGGGATCATTATCCGAGGGTCAGCAGCGCTGCCCTGTCGGATGATGATTCCTTCCACAGTCAGGCTGCCTGTTGGAGGCAGCCTGCCGGTGGAGGAGGGCCACCTATGGCAGCCCTCCAAGTGTACATTGTATGGCGGTGCAGCCCGCCATGTCGGCGGCGGTCTTTTTACCCGCCGCCGGCATGGCGGGCTGATCCGCCGGGGATCATAATGACCCCCTTAATCTTTAAAAATTCATGTCTCAACTTCCACTAGATGTATTTTTGTTGTTTTGGGCTTATTTTAATCAGATACTTTTTATCTATTTTTCTTACACTGGTGTGGAGTCTTATTGTGGCGTTTTCACTGTGTCACTGTAAGAGTTATTTCAGAAATACTTTACACATTGCCTTCTAAGTTAAGCATTCCTACTCTGTGCCAAGCTACCCAAGGATGGCACAGGATAATTTAGGATGTGTTGTGACTTACCTTGACTAGGATTCTGGTCCCTACTTGGACAGGGTGCATTCCTCTGCCGACTTGAGAACCAATTTTTAACAGTGGAGTAGAGTAGAGTGCAATAGAGTAGAGTGGCATAGGGTTCAGTGATGCAGAGGGCAGTAATGCAAAGTAGAGGGACAAGTGGCACAGAGTGTAGTGGTGTAGAGTGCAGATTACAGTTGAGTGGCATAGAGCGCAGTGGCGTAGAATAGAGTAGAATAGAGTGGAGTAGTTCAGAGTAAAGTGGCAGAGTTCAGAGGCAGAGCGCAGTGTTGCAGAGTAGAGTGTCAGAGTACAGCAGTGTAGAGTGGAGTAGAGTAGCTTAGAGAGCTGTGGCATAGAATACAGTGATGCTGAATAGAGTGCAGTGGCATAGAGTGAAGTGGCGTATAATGCATTAGAGTAGAGTGCAGCAGTTAAGAGCAAAGTGGTGTAGAGTGCAGTGGCATAGAGTGGAGTGGCACAGAGTGGAGTGGCACAGAGTGGCGTAGAGTGAAGTGGTGTAGAGTAGATTGTTTGAGAGTAGAGTGAAGTGGTGTAAAGTGGAGTGGTGCAGGGTAGACTGCAGTTGCATAGAGTGGCATAAAGTGTAATGGTGCAGAGTAAAGTAGTGTAGAGTGCAGTGGCATGGAGTGCGGTATTATGGAGTGCAGTGATGCAGAGTAAAGTGGCGTACAGTGGATTGGTGTAGAGTGCATGGGTATAGAGTTGAGTGTTACATAGTAGAGTGCATTGGCATAGAGTGTATTGGCATAGAGGGCAGTGGCGTTAGAGAGGCATAGAATACAGTGAAGTAGAGTGGAGCTGTGCAGAGAATATTGATGTGACCTAGACTAGAGTGGTGTAGTGTGCAGCGGCGAAGAGTGCAGTGGTGTAGAGTAGGATGGCGAAGAGTGCATTGGTGTACAGTAGAGTAGTACAGGGGAGACCAGAGAGGCATAGCATGAAGTGGAATGGAGGGAAATGGCAGAGTGGAGTGGTTCAGAGAGCAGTGGCATAGAGAGACACAAAGAATAGTGGAGTGGTGCAGAGTACAGTGGAGTGGTGTAGCATGGAGTATGCATGGAATGGAAGCACACTGCCATTACAGACAACACATTTTCAATTGGAATGACTACTACATTTGCACAGATATGTAGTTTTACTAATAAACCTATACAGTGCACAAATGATAACATATGTATATTAAATCAACTAGTGTAATGATGCATTTTGATCATATTAAAGTATTTGTATCTCACACACACCAGAAATAACAAAACATGGGCTTCATTTCTGTTCATAATTCTGCTATATTCTGAAATACTTATACTGCTCATTCAACTGTTGTCATGTGCTAGACAAAACCTCTTTCCTACCCCCAGTATCCAGCAAGATTGTCAAATACATTATTTCACTTTGAAATTAGAGAAAGTAAAGTAAACAAGCATCCTCGGGAGATAGTGCCTGATATTTGACCTTGGTCTTTGAATGCACAGAAAATGTGACAAGATAAGAACAAGATTTAGAGGCCTGTTTACAGAAAGGGATTTCATGGAAGAATACAGTAAGCACGGTTTAAGCAACGGGAGGGACGAACTGAACCTGCAGAGCCGAAAGCAAATAAAGCCAACAAATAGAAAGCCAGAAAATGTGAGTTACAAACCACAAAGCCAATGGTAGTCAATACTCACAATGCGTTCCTAGGTCAACTTTCTGAAAGTCCCCAAGATGTCTTTAGCGAATAAGAATGCTCTGCTGTCTAGAACGCTGCGTTCTAAAAAGGACTATGGTGCACCCAGTGCTAAAGCACTTTAAAAAAAAAGACTTTGACTCTAGCTGCATTATAGCACTCTTTAAAATTACTATTAGCCACAAAGCAAAGCATCCACGATTCTGTACAGCATCGTTACAAAATGTTACCAAAGCCAATAGCTCTCATAGCAGAGATGTATTAGCTTTGCTAATGCTTATTTGAAAATACTTTAAATCAGGTGCTAAAACAGTCTGGGAATAACAGACAATTAATAATTGGATGCCATGAGTTTCCTTCCAGATTAAGAAACAGGGCCAAATCGCAACTTATTTTTGGCTTGTGCTATGCATATTCTTAGTGGTAGGTAAGGTAGTGCTTTTTCAGAGCACCTTTCACCACTGTATCATGAAAGTACATTTAAGGGAGCGGGGGAGTTATGTATGACATGAATATTTGTGCATATGTTTTGTGCTGCATTCTGTTGTGGTGGTGATGTGTTGTGTTGTTTTATTCTTCTGTATTGTTGTGCTGTGTTATTTCATTGTGTTACTGAGTTGTACTGTGCTTGCTATGTATTCCAACAGATTTGTTGTGTGTGTTCTTTTATGTTTTTGCTCTATTATTATTTTGCTTTGTGTTATGTTATTGCTGTGCTCTGTAACTACATTTCCAGACACAAGCATCACATTATTTTAATGTTCCAGTGACAAACAGCAATGTTACCCTAAGGTAATATGACACTGTTGCACAGCCAGATAATACACCAATCAGCCGAACTGAGACTGAGGTGTCTTAAATTAGTGCTCTTTTTGTGGGATAGGCCCCCAGTGTCTAACTGGCATCGCTAGTATGGCACACAAGGGTCATCCATGTTTTTCATCTAATTAGAAAGTGTTTGACATCGATAGCAGTTCAAAACTAATATTTTGACTGTGCTCCCTGTTTACAATGTCTGACAAAGAGGTCTTGCAAATCAAATGTCCCAGACATTAAGAACTCGTGCTCATTCCCGGCTCAAAATATGATTAGTCCCCCACGCCCCTCCTTTGAGGATGAAAAATATAACCACTTCATTTAAACGCCATCCTATACTTCCACAATAACAGAATTCATTCAAAGCACATTTGATAGCTGCATATTAGCCTTCGTGATTGGCTCGTGATGTTTGTTGCAAATGGGCATTAGCGATGCCAGTACATCTAAACTCATCTGATGGAACTTGGCAAACGATCGCATGCCTGCAGGATACTCTGAGGTCTGGGTTGGAATTTCAGGCAGACCAAAGAGTGTTCTTGTCATTGGAAACCACAAACACCCAAAGGTTTATGGGAAGGTTGCACAACCCTTGTTTTTGCATTCCTTTTAGCTACCCCGAGAACATTGTGCACCATCCATGTGCAATCACCCCCTCACTGAAGAGATCGGGGAACTTCATCAGACCTCTGCTGAAATCGCATTTAAGGCAAAGAAGAAAAAAACTTGTAATTATTTTACAACTATTGATTTACTTTATGTGAAATGTACATTTTTATGAAACCCTGAAAGCCATCCGTGTGTGTGACCTAAGAACCATGAATGATTTTCTACAGAAACTAGTCACTTTTTGCACCGACAATGACATTATTTTTCTCTACAAACTTTTATAGATAGCTAACAGCATTAAAATGTAATTTATAAATATCACTGCAGATATGTTTTAAACCCTCTAATCCAACCGCAGATGTGTGCCATCTAGCACCTTGAAGTGGGAATTTGATTCAACCATGTCTTTCCGCTATACATTGCTCATAAGTGCTGTCTTTCCCCCATCATTTTGTGTTAAGTTGTTCCTATATGCTGAAGACTGTTAAATAGATAAAAAGATTTAAAACATGATTTGTCCAAATGTGAGAAGCATAAACTGAATAAAACGTTTCATATTTATTGCCTTAGTTGATGTTTTTCATGTGTTTTATTGTTACCCTAATATCATATTCACTTTCATGTAAACTAGGTGAATAAATCATACTGGGGTTTTTTAAGAACTTCTGGCACAGGCAACTAATGACCTAGTTCATGTTCATTGGTCACTTGAAACTGAGAGGTGGCCACAAAGTCCGACATGAAATGTAAGACAGGACTTGACTCAACATTGCGAGGTTTCCCCTTGCTGAAGAAGAGTCCATACAGAACTCAAACGACCTATCTCAAAGAGAAACGCAGTTGGCACACGATGTCAGTATCAGATCATCAGGACTAACCACCCACAGATCTGCCAACCGGGCTGCAAACTCCGCTGATTAAACAAAACACTCAAGGCCTTAGATTCTAGAATGCTCCTACCAAATGGAATTCTACAACGCATTGCCTCTTTTTCACAGTTGTCATTTACCATGCCCCAAATTATGTTCTGTTGATGATCATCTTCACCTTGTACATGAAACCCATACGTGAAATAGTGACTGCACAAAGCATTAATACACTTGTCCCCAGATGACATGCCCTTATGCATTTCCAATAGATCACCACATATTAATGCTTCACACAGATATTGAAAAAACTTTGAATTCGAAAAAGGGTGACAAACCACTACACGAAAGTAGCAATATCATAATTAAATTCATGATTTGATTTACTTGCACCATGGACCTACAAAAATGTAAAGAATTTTCACTTTCAAAATACCTGGAGTTCACACGGAAGAGCGCAAAGCTAGTTTCCAGCAGTTGTTTGCTGCAAAAAGTGAAATATTTCGTACCCAACCAGGCTCCACACAGCTATGCAAATGTAGTAATTTATAAACATAACTTAAGAAATGTGACAATTATCAAACTTGACAAGAGAAATTCTCTCCTGAGCAGGCTACCTTACTTAAGAGTAGAGGAAGTTTATTCTTGCTGTTCAGAAAGATTGTATTACAAGACAGAGAAGGCGACTCCAAAACTATATGAAATTCTGTGGCCACGCATCTAGGTTGGATCGTTCTCAAACTGCTATGCACCATCGCTACAACAAATAACTATCCATGATGGGAAAAAAACAAAGCTAACACCTACACTTTTACAACAATGAAGCATAAGCATTCTGCAAACACTTACCCCATCTAACCTGTACCCCAGTAGGTAGTCAATATAATCACCAGCAGCACCATTGTACATCTATTATGTTGTGAAAGTTAAACTTGTTTCCTGGCTGGGCAACAAAACTGATAACAATCTAGTAACCAACAATTGATTGGATCCGCATTCTCTAAAAAACACACATATGAAAAGCACAAAAGCACAGGAGTTCTTCAGCATCAGGTCTCATGCTAATGCCATTAGCAATGAGTGTTGTTGTGAATATTGAGGGCATAACCTGGGTCACTGTGTCAAAGATTTTCTGAAACTGTCCACTGGTTAAAAGCCAGTAAAGGACACAACAGAATGCTGGGCAGAAAGCAGCAACTTTGCTAAAAGTATGAGAATGAACATTATCTATTATAAATATATTATTAATGAATTTATTGTTCCTGATCAAATTGTCATTACCACTTCACTCCCTTCAATCAAAGGGCAGATATTCATGATTAGAGACTTAAGTCCAGGTTTTAATCTGATACAAACTCTTGCTGTTTTTATTATGATCGCAACAACCCTTCTTGACCAAAAACTCGATTACTTGTATGGAAAACCACCAAGAATGGAAAAGGAAAGTGGGTAAGATTTTCTTCATGAGACATTTTTCACCAATATATGAATCTAAATTATGTCATCCAAAAATACACCCTTTGCCCCAATTAATTAACTCTTGGAGCCTTCTCTCTTGGAAGAAAAAACGTATTCATTATAGATCAGTCATAGGAAAATGACTGTGTAATTAGATTTGAACAATTACAAAAGAAATTCTATGAAGGCCTCATTACTGGTTATGAATCCATAATGGGCGCAAAGAATTATCAAATCTTCTGGAGAAGTGACCTGTGGAATATATCAGGTGTAGACTAGTATCTGTGTTTGTCTTAACAAAATATTACGTACCGGAGATATTGGACTCCAATAAAGTACGGAGTAGGTCTGCAGGGTAATGATCTGTACTGGACTTGCAACAGAGGCCAGGGTACCATGATCCATACGTTGTTGGCATGTACTGGAATGCAGATGTTTTGAGATGATGTATTTGAAAGGGTTAGTTTATTCATTAACAAAGCTCTCCACTAGGATGCATTCTCAATACCATTACAATATTACAATTTAATTCATTTTTGGTGTAATTTTCTAAATCATATCCGGGTGTTCAGGTTTGACGCTTTGTTAGCAGCCAAATGGACATTCCCATGACATTGTACATCAAGACTTCCAGTGAGTGTGGAATTATAGACTTTATCTACAATCAAACTGAGGAGACGTAAGAATCTATTGCAAAAATAAGATTTTTTTAGAAAAACAATCATGATTTGAAATGCTTTGTGGAAGCAAATGAGTGAATATATGATCAGCTGTTTTTAGGAGTATATAAGTTGGACCATGACAATATGAGCTGTGTATGTCTGCTTTGTTGGATGTTGCCTCTTCCATGTGTTGAATAGTATATTCAATCAATGATAGAAGTAAGCATTGTATAGGATATCCACAGTTTTGGAAGTATACAAATTCAGATGCTTTGTTGGATATTTGTTGGAAATTACCATTGTTTGTGTGGTATTCCCCCTGATTTTTTGCCTTTTTTGCTGAACCTATTTTTGTTGCCCATATGGCTCTGCATCATTGTGGGACAAATAGAAGTTTACTGACTTTAGTAAATTTGGGTTTGCATCAAAATCCATGGGTGGATACATGGGAACACCCATGCTCCACCCATGGATTGCCTCCGTGACACAATTCTGTTGCCTTACGTTACTAATTTTTTTTTTACTAACCAACGCAAAGCTGTGCTAATCAGGTTTGGCATGGTTTAATAAATTTTGACATACATTTTGTGTCTGGACTGCATCACAAACATGGTGCAACATGTTAGTAAGTCTGGTTCCCAATATTTTACATTAACAGCCAGTGAAAAACATCTGAAGCCATTTATCCACTGCAGCAAAACTGGCTCTCCCACAGGGAAACTTTGGGTTACATTATACAGCAATTGATGCTTAATTTCAATTTTGGAGTAGTCAGAAAAAATATTTAAGGACTCATTTTAATGGCAATTTAAAATCCAATGTAATGGTATTTTCGCATTTTATGCAAAGAAAACTTCTAGAGAGTTCTCTCTTTAATGCCCAAAACCAAACGGCCTTTGAACCAGGGTCTAAACACAAACTAATTACTGATGGCTCCCACACAGGTGATAAACAGCTGTGGATGTGGGGAGGGTGTTTTCCTCTTTAACAGGATGGCCTGGAGAGCTGTGCCGAGCATCTTGCTGACCTTCCCTGTCACTGACAGATCAAGCTCACACCTAGGCCTGCATCCTTTTTGACTATGGAGTCAGGCTGACCCCAAAACTGGTTTAAAGGGTGGACAAAGAATTTCCCCGAACCACCAGCTGCACTGGGCATACAAAGTGGCATCCCTTGAAGAAATCTTCTCAGAACACTCCTGGGCCTGGGAATAATCAGAATAAAGAGTGTCATGCTGTCTGTAGAATGACTGGACCAGCTTGTCTTGGACCCAGGATCCCCAGAAGTTATTCTAAGAGTCAGCTGACTGACCTCCTGGTTGAGATACACGGCTACAACAATATTCCAAGAGCCTTTTCCTATTTTGTAGCAGACCAGTCCAAACTGGACCTGACCTGGTCCCTTCTGCTGGGTTCTGTGGGAGTGAGCCCTGCACCCCATATGCCGTCTTTCACGTCCTAGACCCTTACCTGTGGTCAGGATGTATTCCTCCCTGCCAAATTGAACGTTTCACTGGGCTTGATGCCAAGCATTAATGATGAGCAGCTCTGGATCAAAGG
The DNA here is from genome assembly GCF_031143425.1 of Pleurodeles waltl. Taxonomy (NCBI): domain Eukaryota; kingdom Metazoa; phylum Chordata; class Amphibia; order Caudata; family Salamandridae; genus Pleurodeles; species Pleurodeles waltl. The sequence goes on along the minus strand of NC_090447.1, from coordinate 1,245,570,122 downwards.
CTCCCCTGGATTTGATGCCAGATGGCACATAATCAATGGAAACAACCTTAATCAGCAGCTTTACCGGACCCGATACTGAGCAGCCTCTTATTGACTCTGAGACCCCTGTGCAGCTGCTCTCCATCATCAACTAGCCCTTCCTCGGATTAAGTCAACTACCTGACCCCGCTAAAGACTTTCATTTGCACTATGAGTCTCTAACTCAGAAGGTAAAGATTTCACCGAGATGAACCTGGTCCCTCTGTGCACCCAGTGATCCATTTCTGTCTGCCTTAATTTCTGACTTTGACCCAGTCTACCAAGACCAGATACCCACGGTTGGCACTTTGTGCTTTTGGGTGTTATTTTTTACTCAACATTAAAAAAAATATATATCTGTTTCTACATATTGGATGTTTGTCATTTTGGTGTCATTTTATTGATTAAAATATTGTCTATTTTTCTAAATTGGGATTTTTCTTGTGTAGTGTTTTCACATTATTATTGTGTGAGTACTGCATAAATACTTTACACATTGCCTCTAAGGTAAGCCTGGCTGCTCTGTGCTATCACTACCGGGGGTTGACCACAGGTTAAGTTAGTGACTTTTGTGACTCACCCTGACAAGGACTGTAACTATTATTTGAGGTAGGTTCTAATTCACTCAACTAATGGTCCATTTTTTACATTTAAATATGAGTGTTATACACAGAACGTTTGTACTCTTTTCACTGTGTGATATTGTTTTACATAATTTTTTTTTTAAACACTTTAAAACAGGCTCTCTTTAATGTCCGCTCTTGGCGGTGTAAGTAGCATGTTTTGCAATGGTACTCCCAGAGGAAGACAGTTCAATTAGAGATGGTCAGAAGGAATAACGCTGGGCTTGTACACATCTCATGACTTTACTGGATGTTTTGTATATAAACCATAAAAATCTCGTCTGGGATGTACTAGTCATGGTTTTGCCTCCACCAGACAAAACACTGTGGTGCCTGGGTCATGCTGAGGAGCACACTATGGCCCAGATTTATACTCTGTTTGAGCTCAATTTGCGTCAATTTGTTTACGCTAATTCAGCGCAAACTTAACTCCATATTTATATTCTGACGCTAGACTAGTCTAACATCAAAATATTGGGGTTAAAGTCATTTTTGGGATGCATGAACCCACCTTGCATCAATGAGATGCAAGGTAGGCGTTCCCATCCAAAAAATGACTCTAAGGTCCTAGCGCCTTATTTATTACTCCCATGCAAAAATGGTACATGGGAGAGAGGCAGGCCTAAATAATGGTGCTAAGCCTGCTTAGCACCATCATTTAACACCAGGGTAGGAGTTAGGGGACCTGTGGACCCATTTCCATGGTCAAACACCATGCGTCAAAAAGTATAAATCTGGGCCTAAAAACATTCAAGGCACCTACATCTGTTACTGCTACTGATTACTACACAATTGAGGCAATGCAACAAATATATGCCATCGCTGTCACCAACCTGCAATGATACAAATAAATCTTTACTGCATTGTGTTATAAAAGGAAAGTGTCATGCTTTACTTTTCAGGGACTGTAGCCACAAAGACGATTACTGCAATCCAATTTGGAGTATGTTTTACAGCTGACACTACAAGCTGCACTGAACCACTGTTTTCGAACACAGAAGAAGCCAAGAAAACGTGTATGATGGAGTCTGCCAAATTCTCATGAAATTATCTTTTCTGAAAAGCTGTAAAAAATGGCTTAGATAAACTACAAAGAGCCGATTATCTACCATCCGCCATCTTTGGAAGGGCTACCAGCCGCTTGACTTGTGTGGGTTCAAAGGCGCCAGCCTGCTTTGATATCATGCAGAAAATGCATCTGCCTGGAAACTATGAAAAGATTGAAAGCCTTTCGTTTATCACATTTTCGTTCTTCACAAAATGCGACCAATTTACAATATGAGTGAAACAGGCACATGTGATTGTTTAAGACATTACTGGATTGCTCCTAAAAACAGGTGCCTTGTTGTCGAGAAGCTAGTCCACACGATTGCCGCTCCCACTGCATGATAAAAACAAACAGGCATAATTAGAAGCCCGTTGTTGTCATTTTTTTGCGCGAAGGCGGCATTAAGTAGGCCTTTTTCTCGCACCATATTTACAAAGTGGCGCAATGCATGCATTGCACCACTTTGTAAACCCTTGTTTAAGGCATAATGTATGCAAGGGGATGTTCCTATGCAGGGTAGCCCAAACAAATGGTGCAGTGAAAGTTAAAACATTTCACTGCGCCATTTGTTCCATCATTTTTAATGCCTGCTCAGAGCAGGCGTTAAAATGTTGCACCCATAATAACCTATTGGCCTCCCTTTGCTGTGCTGCACTAGCGTCAACAATTTTTACGCTAGTGCGGAAAAGTTCCAAAATAGCATAAAAAATGTTGACACTATTGTGCTAACCACCGCCATGGTGCGCCGTATTACAAATACGACGCAACCATGGTGTCGTTATGTGGCGGTAGAGAGATGCAAGAAAAGTGGCGCATCGGGACCGATGCACCACACTCTTGTAAATCTGCCCCGAATCTCATATATCAAGCACAATTTAATTACATTCCAGTGGTCGCTAGGCCAAAATTAAGGCTAAACCTATTTTGCGAGATAGGCTCTTGGGTATAGATATATGGGATACCAATAAGTGGCTACAATGGGCAAAAAGTCGGAGTTTAATAAAAAAATACAAATATGATTGCTCTACACATGCCCAAGGAATATATGAAAAAGTGAGAAACAATTGTGTGTGTGTGATAGATGGCCTCAGAGACCTTTTATTCCAGTGTTGCCATTTCAAGACAGTTATTTCATATATAAAGGAAATGTCCTATACCATTTATTATTTTTTCAGGTTTGATTGCATAATTCTTTGCTTAATTTAGACTATGGGCCGTGCTTAATTTGTGTGCATGGTTGCAAGTGGTGGGCACCAGTAATCATGTTCTCTGTTTTCCTGAGCAGGCTTCGAGTCAGAACAAGACTGCGAAAGACAGAACAGGAAGGAAGATTGGGCAAGATAAAGGTAGAAAACTCTAACAAGGATAAAGTGGGGATAGAAAAAAAAGAACTAGCAAGAGCGAGATAAAGGGACATAAAGTGCAGGGTATTAGAAGAAATAGGCATGAAATGGCATCATGACTAGGTAGCCTTGGAATTCTGTAACCCAAAATGTGCATAAGCTGATAGCATGAGCTGATAGCAATTTCCAGCGCCAGTGTTTTGGATGATGTACATATGATTAAAAAATCATTGTTGTTGCCTTGTCTTCTGTAGAATGAGGCAAATAAAAACAAGGATGCTTATGATTTAACTTCTGATAATATGATATAACGTAGTGTGTGTCACCGTCTTTCTGGTTTTCACCCAGATAACAGGAGCAGCAAAAGCACGATATTTGCTGGTTTGAAATTCTTAGTGATACCTATGTATTGAATAATACATTAAGAGAACGTTTGGAGCAGATCATTTTAGCCCTTGGCGTTCCTGTGTTTTTCATGCTTTACAATTGCTTGGATAGGTTGTCCATCAAGGCAATGACATTTCATGGGTAGGTACATTGCCTCATTTATGTTTACATTAAACTTTGATGAAGCATCAAGAGGTACCTTGTAATTACAACAGTTTCTTTGATGTATTTACTTTGCTGATATGATGAAATTGAATTGATGGTCTGTGACTTTTTTTAAGACATGCATGCTGTTTGACTAACATAGCCAGTTATAAAGACAGTTGCTATTCATATTCACCTTTACACATTCATTTATCTCACTTTGCTTTCTTGATAACATGTAGTTGGATTTACAGATTTACATTTTCACAAAGTAAAGAAGTCCGTTTCCTAAACATTCAATGAAAATGTTGTCTATTTGTTAGGAGTACACCATGTGTAATATTTTGTGATGTATTCCATGAAAGTCCACCACTCACAGTGTGAACGTTATCTTCGATCTGCTCTTTGTCATACTTTTGTTTGAGGTACAGCTTTTTTCTACAAATTAAATCTGTTCAGCAAAAGGCCCCCATTGCCATCTTATATTTTCTTTCTAGGGCACCTGGGGATACAATTACAAAGTTTCCCAACTATTCCCAAACATTTCTCCTAACAAAGACATCCCAATTGGCAACCAGATTTTAAAGAAACCATTCAACTAATACTGAAGAATTTGGAATGAAATTTGGAGTAGAAACGATTTGCTTCACATAATAGTAAGATACCTTTTCACAACCCTGTTCATAAAAGAATAGCACTTCCCTAACAAAAGCAATAAAATATGCATCACACATCAGAGCATCAATTTCTCTAACATTTCTAACTGTAGTATCAAACTGAAGGCAGAATGCAGTGTATGTTTGTAGGACCTCTGCTATGGAAGCAATTTCAGATGGGGTGGTGGACTCCCTCATGCAACTTAACTGTTTGTTTGTTTGATTCACAGTTGCCTCATCCAGAGGTCAATGCTACACATGAGCTCATCTAGTTTAGATCAGTCGCTAACAGTTTCCTCTATTACAAATCAAACATAACATCATGCCCTCTGTGGTCTTCTTATGAATATTTCCCATTTTAGAACTCCTTTAGCCAAGTGCCAAGCATAATTTAACATGTAACATAACATATCATTTTAAGAAATATACTAGGGCTGTGCTGTCATGTGCTTTTCCACAAGGAAAATATCAGCAGTTCATGTGAGAATCAGCAGTATTGAGAGTAGTTACTAAAATGCATATTTTTGTGTGAAAATCTGAATTTTTAGTTTTTTTCATCAATATTCAGATTTTTTTATCAATATTTCTCATCAAAATGTAACCATGCTTACCTTCTCATTACTGCTGTCTGCCCTGTGCTGCGTCCCCTCTGTATGTACACTAGCTCTATTCCCAAGTACGAAAATGTAACGTGATAGAAGCTATAGGAAATACTCAGTCACAGAAGGGAAAATTGCAAATGTTGAATGAAATACCACGATTGACAAAAATGATGTTGTAAGTGCAGCACAGGTCTCACCCAGTGCTTAATTTGTAAATAAAAACGTGCCAGTGCCCAAAGCCCTCCTCTTAAACATGCGCCTGGTGTAATTAAATGTGCGAACACGGAATACTGAGGCAGCGCAATCCCGCAGCCATCTCGGGCCTCTTTAATCCATTTAAAGCCACTCGCTGCCCCTCCAGCTCACTCTTGCAGCTTTATGCTTTCTCCCCTTGTGACGCTTTTTCGTTTTTCTCTTCTTCCGTCTTTCCCAAATGTTTCTTTTACTCGCAGCAAATGCTTGAGGCAGAAATGTGAGCGCAGGCCCTCAAAAATAAGTGCCGGTGCTTCGCACCGGAAACAACAAGTACAACTTAAGCACTGGTCTCACACTACTTCAAGATAAAAGCATGTGCAAGAAGCAATCAGTCAGACAATTGCAACACAATATACTTACAGAGCTGTGTAGGCAAAGCAAATTACATTAACTATAGGAAACTCATCTGGAAGGTTCTATGTGGGAGTACACTTGTGCAATAAAAACTACACACATTTCTAAGAGATACAGACTTACTGTATGAGAGCTTAAGTAATCCTCCAAGCCTTGGTCAGCTAAACAAACGTGTACATTCAAATTCTTCTGCCCCGCCTTTGCATACACAATGCAATAAAACCTAATAGAGACAAGACTTGTGAGAGTATTGAGTAGATGACGGAGGTCACAGACAGACCCCGATTCAGAGTGCGTACGAAAAGCATATTTTTGTTACTACACTCAGTAAACGCCATTACCCAAGGGTGACACATTTACTAGGTGCGGTAAATTCCTCCTGTTTACATTTGTTCACCTAGAAAAGAAGCATATCGTGGAATCAGTTTGGGACACACCGAATCTGCAGGCATTATCTTTAATCCAAGTGTTTTTCTGTTGCTAATATTCAGACGGTTTGATCTGCCACGATCTGTCTGTGGAAAACAGTAGGGATCCGATATATATCGCACAACTCATAATTCTGAGCTCTGTGCATATTTATGTTTGGTAAATCACGGTTGATTAGCCATGAGAGGAATGAAAACACAAAAAGATGATTTCTACTTGCACATTGAAAGAGTCTCCTTGAATAAACTACTTTAGTGAACCAGAGTACAAAATATGGCTTTTATGGTTTCTTCTTCAGCATAAAACTTTGTGAAAGGTTTTCTTTTCATGAGGAGGGAATAGTTCAACTCGAAGATTTCTAGAATTTGCTGGTCGAATTCCTATAAATAGCCCCCTTGGTTTTATTGCCTTGTACTTCTAGTCAACATTATTAGTTTCGTTTTCTTTGTTTTCTGATGTAGACCTTCTGAAATTTGTCTGTATTGCATCATGATGTATTATATGCTATTGTATAGTGTTGACTCCCATAGGAAACCGTTGCACCTTCTCCGAGCTCCAAGGGTGAGATTACGAGATTACGCCCTCACCTGTAAAGCCAGATAACCTGAAGAGCGCCCACACAATTTGCAGGATTCTTTCACGTTTCAACTTTACCGAATGCCACCTGTTAGCACATTGAGGTGAACTGTTACCAAACAGGTAGTTTTACTCAGTGCAGAAAATGATTTGCCGTTTATGTTTTCTTTTGAGTATATTTAAGTAATGAGCTGCGCCTTTCTTGCCAGCCTTCTGCTTGATTTATATTTTAGGAGCTTTCACCAAACAAGTAACTTTGCCTGCGGTTGTAGAACACCTGTTTTTATGCGCCTACGTAGCTCTTAGACACTGCGCCCTTCTCTCTACCCTCAAGGTTAAATAGCTCTACAGAGCTAAAATACTATTTAGGGTTCAATGGGGTATGTTAAACGACATTTGGTTTATTTTTCATATAATTTTATATGGCCGGTATGGGATCTAACCGGTCTTAAATATATGTGCACCCCTTCCAGAGCTTTTAGGCACTGGGTGACTTCCCAGTTTTTAGCACAGGACTACTCCATGTCAGATGCCATCTTAAACAATTGGGTTATTAGTTCTTTCTTAAAGTGGCCACTTAGTTCCATGGACAGGGCATTCCATTTCTTTGCGGTGGCTCAAGAAAAAACATGGCCGCCAAAAGAGGTAGACTGAACACAAGGAACATTCAGTAAAGTTTGCTCCATGAATGAAGTTTAAGAGCGTGTTCATGCTTGCTGAACTTATTGAATAGTGAGGCAGGGGAGCCACTGTGCACAACTTGTGAACGATATTTAAACATTTAAAGAGAATTCTCAGCTTTTTAGACGACCAATGGAGAGGTATCAAAGACGGATATATATGTTCCCTGGGGTGCAGAGCGAATGGAAAAGGATGTAAGCGGTTGGCCAATGAGATTACGGGGTGAGAGAAGAGAATCAGTGTCAATGAGTGGGATCAAAGGTAGCACTAGTCTGGCTTGTTGTTACAGGGAGGAGTATTTGAGCTAATGATCAATCCAACAGAAAGCAGATGAGACCTACTAGATGAGGATGCCCCAGATTAGTGAAGACATGCTGCGAGTGGAATTCGGAATAGGAAATACCAGTGGTGCTTATGGTGATGAGTGATGAAAGCCTCATAGCAGCCTGTCATGGCACAATAGTGTGGGGACCATGATTAAGAATTCGAACCAGGAATGTGCTTTAAAAACATAAAAACTGTTTGGACCAATGAATGCAGTATTTCATCATTTTTTCAGCCATGAGATCTGGTGCGTATGCTACCAGTTAAGCAAAGGGCAGCTAGTTGGGACAAGTTCACAGAATGGTGGTGCACTTTGTTTGACTGAAAGGGCTGGTCATAAGATTAGATGGTTCGTAAATGTGACAATCGCCTCACTGACTTGCAAAGGACACTTATTAGGCAACAAGCCTCTGAGCTTGAAAGAGATCAGTTTGTTCTTTGTTTTCCGGAAACTCTGCTCCCCTACTTCTTACATATCGATGAGAGGCTAAACTGGTCACCAGGTAGCAGAGAATTACCTACGTGACAAAAGATGGGATGTCAGGGCAAGGTTGTTTGTGAATGCTGAAGCACTTTTCTCAGATTCAGGAGTCTGGACGATGTGATTAAGTGTTCCATCTGTCTCCTAGAACCCCTCCCTCTACTATTGCTCTGGGGCTCTCCTGGTGATCTAAGGAGGATGCTACCTTACCTAGCCTGCCCAGCGGTTAATTGGTAAATAAAAATGTGCCGGTGCCCAAAGCTCTCCACTGAAACATGGAGCTGCTACAATCAAATGTGCAAGCATGTAATACTGGGGTAGCATGATTCTAAAGCAATCTTGGGCCTCTCTAATCCATTTACAGCAACTCCCTGCTCCTTCAGCTCACTCTTGCAGCTTTCTGCTTTCTCCCTTTATGACTCTTTTTCGTTTTTCTCTTCCTCCATCTTTCCCATATTTCTCTTTTGCTCACAGTAAATGCTTTAGGCAGAAAAATAAGCCCCGGCCCTCAAAAATAAGTGGCGGTACCCCGCACAGGAAATCACTGGCTCAAATTAAGCACTGAGGCTGCCACAACCTCTGTGCTCTCATAGGTAAAGGGAACAGGGTGCTTAGTGAATCCTGCTTTGGATTGACCAATAGCAAATGGTTTTTACTGAATCTAGTTACTGCTTAGTGGTTTGCTAACATCTACTAAACTTTCATGCTAAACATACTATTGATTACTGATGGATTGTAGAGCGGGTTATAACTGTTTAATGAATACTGCTGCATTTGTTTTGCCACTTGTTGAGTAATATTGGGACCAGAATATAAATCCCTGAAAAAAATCTAAAATAAACCATTTAAACTAGGTTAACCAGGACTCCCACAAATGTGGACTTCTATGAGTTGATGTCTAAGAATCAGAGGGTTAGGTGACCAGAGTTGTTCAAGCTCCCATGCACAACCATAGTAATGGGCAACAGTGGAGGGTGGGACTTGTCTGGTAACGTGTTTCTAATTCAATATTTCTGTGCAATACATAATAATGAACAAGAATGCTTTTTAGTTTGGATGCAATATGTAAATGCTGAATTAACATGACTACTGTTGAAAAGAGTTTATTAGGGTGTATACAAAACTGTTTAGTAACATATTTTAGTTAAGCCACACCTATGCGTAACAACCATTTTGGATAAGATGGATGCTGTTTCTGTCATTCACTCCTTTTCTTCCCCCCTCCCATCCTGTTCCACTTAACATCTTCTCTCTCCACAATGTCTGCAGAGCAAAGACAAGCTGAAGTAATTGTTTATTTTTACTAGTAATGGTTGTTTAAGGTACTTCTGCGGTAGTTCCGCTTTGTAGGCTAGGCCTATTCATTAATAAGAAACACCATTGCAAAACGTTTCATATTTTGTTAGAGCATCTATGGGTGACAATAGCATGTGGGGTGCTGGGTGATTTTCCTAAAATATAACGGTGATTCTGTGTTGAGGTAATGATGTTTATATTTCTAATTTGTCAGATGAGTTGATACTCTCTATCGTGAAATTATGAGCCTGCTGTTTTACTAATTTGTAGTGCAAGAATTGTGTATAAGAAACCTTTGATTTTGAGGATGAGCCAGAATTTGGAGAGATTTAGGAGACTTTTTAACTACTGGAAATGCTGTCTGACTTTCTTTTGATTTTACTGTTTATTTGGGATGTATGTTTTCCGATTTTGTCTAATTTGTATAACTGAATTCATGAGACTTCAGGACATTGACTTTGAACTGCTTATTTTGAATTCTTATAATAAAATCCTTTAACTTTTTCATTGGTTTGGAACTCAATAATGAAGGGGGCCTCAATAATTTAAACTGTTTTACTCTGCTAATTGATGTCTGTGGGTGCCTTGACGTGGGGCCACAGTGCCTCCTGAAAGGGAGGTTCAACATTGTTTCCAATCGAGTAAGTAGTGGGAGAACTGAATGAGGTAAGTTTTTGGGGTGTCTAAATCTTGGGGTACAGTTTTGCTCCCTCCCACACTTGATATGCTTTGCATATTTGCTTACATACAAGAAAGGGATTTTACATGTTCTTTAGGAATCAATATTAGCATTTCTAGATTGGCTAATCGTATGGTTGATTGGACTCTTTGCTAAATAACATCCATTTGAATAAGAGTTTGTCTTTGCAAATAGTGGCATTATTTATGAAACATGCATAAAACAGAGCAGCTACATGATCGGCTAATGACATTAGGAGTTTCCAATGGACTCAGAAATTACTGAAGGATAATAGGAGCATTAATACACACCAGGACAAAATTCTGTAGCTTCTTGACTGACGTGCATGTCCAATAAAAATGCTAGTATGCTTTGCATTCCGAAAACTATGTTCAATGTCCTAGCCATGCGGAATATAAGTTCAATCAATGGTCTAATACCCTTCTTCTACCCATTCTACCTTTCAAATTATCCATCTCCTTTCTTTCTTTGCATTTAGTTTCTTCCATCTATTTATTTTGTTTTTTTTTCTCATTGCTTACATGCTTGGAGATATATTTGAAGCTAGGGTATTATTGTTCTCTAAGTGCATTTTTTGAGTGGTGAGAATGGATATATTCCAGACTTATACTGTAATATGACCATGTCTGTTTCATATTAAATTTGTTAGACTTGGCATGCTTGGAGTGGTCTCCCCTAACTTTTTGCCTCTGCTTCCCAGGTTGTTGATGTGTGCTGGACTCTGTTTTTGCTGTTTTTTATACTCTGGGCACTTTACCACTGCTAACCAGTGCTAAAGTGCAAGTGCTCCTATGTAAAATGTATGTGTAAATTGGCTTATCCATGATTGGCATATTTGATTTACTAGTAAGTCCCTAGTAAAGTGCAGCAGAGGTGCTCAGGGCCTGTAAATCAAATGGTACTAGTGGGACTGCAGCACTGGTTATGCAACCGACATAATTAGCCCTGTACACATGGCGCAGACCTGCCACTGCAGTGTCTGCATGTGCAGTTTTAAACTGACAATTCGACTTGGCAAGTGTTCCCACTTGCCAGGCCTAACCCTTCCCTTTTTATACATACAAGTCACCCCTTAGGTAGGCCCTAGGTAGCCTCATGGGCAGGGTTCAGTGTATGTTAAAGGTGGGACATGTACTGATGTGTGTTACGTGTCCTAACAGTGAAATACTGCTAAATTCAGTGTTCCCTGTTGCAAGGCCTGTCTCTCTCATAGGTTAACACAGGGCTGCCTTTAAATAACTTTAAATTGCAGATTCCTTTTGAAAGAAGATAGAAATATGTAGTTTAGGGTCTCTGAACTCCCAATTTAAAAATACATCTGTTAGTGAAGTTGGTTTTAAGATTGTTAGTTTGAAAATGCCATTTTTAGAAAGTAGGCATTTTCTTGCATAAACCATTCTGTGGCTCTGGATTCCCTGTCTGGGTCAGTTTGGCAGTTCGGCTGTTTGCACCTCTCCTCTAGACAGTGACGCAAAGGGAGTTGGGGTGTAGCCTGCATATCCTGATGAGCCATCTGTGCTAGGAGTGGAGGGAGGAGTGGTCACTCACACCTGAAAGGGCTGTGCCTCCCCTCACACAATGCAGTCTCCAACCCCCTGGTGTGTGCCTAGGGCTTGGTCCGAGCAAGGGAGGGTCTTGTGAATAACAGAGACTTTCCTTTGAAGTAAGCCTACTTCAAAGGCCGAAAGGGGTATAAGTACTGGACTCAAAACCCCTGAAAATCCGATCACTTCTGGAACTAAGAAGAACCTCTGCCAAGGAAAAGAGCTGAAGAGCCGAGGAGGAGTGCTGCCCCTGCCTGTGACTGTGCTTTGTTGAGCAATCCTGCAGTTGCTGCTTTTGGCTGTGAAAGGGGACAAAGACTGGACTTTGTGGTATATTCCTGTTTCTGAAGAATCTCCAAGGGCTTGAACTGAGCTAGCCTCCTGTTTTGAAATCTCAGGGCCATCAAAGAGTTCCTTTGCTAACATCTGGACTCTCTACTGAGACTCCTGCCTTGCCAAGTGGTGTACTATCCAGTCCCTGGGCACTTGAAAAGTGAAGTTGTCAGACTAGAGCTGAAAATCCACGCACAGAATGAGTGCGGAGAAATGTTTGACACACCATCTGCAACACGGCTGATAAACGACATGCTGCCGGCCTTGCGGCTAAAAATCGACGCTCCACCTGCATTGCAGATGGACGATTGACGTATTGCAGCTGGAGAAATGGCACACAACACCCACTTGTGGATGCTGATAATGACGCAAACCCCACGCAGCGTGGTTTGCTAACACTGTGCAACAGGATTTTCCACGCATCGTCCCTGGGCGTCAAAGGCAACCTGACTCTGCGTGGATCCAAGATGCCCCATCCGGAAATCGATGCATCACTCTCTTGCGAGGGAGAAGAAATGACGCATCACCGATCCAACCAGAGAAGAAAATGACGCACGTCCTCCCTTGCAAGGAAGGAATCGATGCATCGCTTCCCTCTTCTGACGCACACAAGCCTGTGTGGCTTTATTTTTTATGCTAACCAAGTACTTTGTAACAATAGAATTCTCACTGTTTTCTAAGGATTAAGGGGGTTATTACAACTTTGGAGGAGGTGTTAATCCATCACAAAAGTGACGGTAAAGTGACGGATATACCACCAGCCGTATTACGAGTCCATTATATCCTATGGAACTCGTAATACGTCTGGTGGTATATCCGTCACATTTGGGATGGATTAACACCTCCTCCAAAGTTGTAATAACCCCCTAAGACTCTTATTCTTTTGAAAAATTTGATTTTTGTTGTTTTGGTCTTGTTTAATTTGAATAAATATTACTTGTTTTTCTAAACTGGTGTAGTGTCCATTTTGTAGTGTTTTCACTATATTACTGTGTGTGTTGGTTCAAATACTTTACACATTGCTTCTGAAGTTAAGCCTGCCTGCTCATGCCAAGCTACCAAGAGGGTGAGCGGGGTTTAGCTGGGTGTGATTCTCCTTTACCCTGGCTAGAGTGAGGGTCCTTGCTTGGACAGGGGGCAACCTGACTGCCAATCAAAGACCCATGTCTAACAAAATTCAATACATGTTACAAGCTAAAGAAAATTGAATGTGAGGTTTAACAAGTGGTGCTATGGTTGGTGGGTTGTTGAGGGCCTGGTTGCCATGTACACATTTCTTCTTCTATGTCATTCCCCAGTACTCCCCTTGTTGTGTGGTCCTCAAAGATCAAAACCACAATATTAAAGGGACACAATTTCGATGACAGAATATCAAAAATAAAATATGAATAGATAGGTACATCAAGATTTTGTATACTTAACTCCACAGAGGTACATAAATCTTCAATGTACGCAGATGTGGAGTTCAAATAGTAAATCTATACTCCCTATATGCTCTTACCTTTTGATATTTTTGGCCTCGACAGCCTTGTGCAACATGATAGTTTGTGTTGATACTCAGTAGTACAATCTCCTTCTGTTGCAAGCTTTTACTTTTAAAAAACGTATTCTTAGTGGTAGCATGCACTTATATGAAGAAAATGGGGGGAAAATCACCCTTTTGTTTGGTAATATTGAAATTTACAGCAACATTTTTAATCTGTACATTTTCACCAAAATTAAGGTTCACATTTCCAGTGTATTTCGGGATAAATTACTTTTCTGGGGCAAATTTCCTTTCATTCACAAATTCTCGTCAGCTAATCTATTTATCGTGGCATTCTTCATTTGCACCATTATTGTATGCCTCCTTCCGTCCCTCAAAATACTGCTGTGGATGGGAGTGATATGGTCACATTCTGGAGGTGTAAAAGCCTAGGTTCCATTGCACAGCCTACTACTGGCTGATGTCTCGTCTGTTTCTCCCCTCCTTCTCAAATTATATTTACAATAATGTTCCATGGTTAATCCACACTTTGAAGGTGATACTTATACAATTTGATGCTCTCAACATAACTCACTCATTTCAGAAGGAATTTCAACATAAAAAATGTTTTTGCATAGTAATAAATATCAATGCTCAGGTTTAATTTGCAAACAAATAATGACGGTCATGTTTTTTTTTAGCCACCCGCCGGTGTTGCCAAACTCTGGGGCTGCTGAACATCAAGGCTGCCTCACCTTGATTCCACTTCATGCCCCATCTGACACCTCTCTACACTTCCAATCTCTTAACCTCACGCTTGCAGATTATTGATCATACCCGTTTTCATCTTTTGTCACTGTTTCACTATCTTTCTCTTTTGACCTTTCCTGGGTTTCTTTCTCTTGCTTTCGGTCAAAATCTGATAGTGATAAATAAGCCCCAGTCCCTAAAAATGAGTGCTGGTGCTCACAAATTGCAATTACCGGCTCAAATTAAGCACTACAAAAAATCTTTTAAATTCCATCTAAAAATGGACCACACGGAATCCCTATTACATATGTTTAATTACACACATTTTTATTTTCAGCTTATGTCTGCTCATAACGTACCTAGTAAGAAAAGATGTACACAGAAAAACCGATACACCAACGAACACTTGCATTTCACGGCCTCTGCTGGCTACCAAGATAATGGACTCCTTCTTTCAAATGATGCTTCTCCAACCTGGCGTTGATTACTGATTGCACCATAGACTGGAACATCCTTTTATGCCACACTTCAGGTTCACACATTTCGGAGAGAAAAATACCACCCTTTTGTTGTTGTTGTTTGAGGAGGCTGCAAAGGTCTGGACATTGTACTGAATGGGACTTTTCACAAAATTGAATGTATTCATTTGCAACAGACATTTTTACATGTGTTCCTTTAATTCTTCATCAGAGATTGTTAACTCAGCTCTAGAATACATTTTAAAGTATTTTCTATTAATATTTGCTGTTTTCTACTTTAACGATCAGTGCTAGAATTTCCCTGCCAAGTACCACGCATCAGGCGTAAGATTAACGCATTTTAATGTGATGGTCCGCATCACTGTGTAAAAATTCATTATCGTGCATTTTTAGTGCCTTGACCACCTACACGCGTCTGAGCCTCAGCTTGGGTGAACTGAGTAGTGGCGGTGGTACTGCATTACAGTCCGGAGCACAGCGTGGGCGTCTGAGATTGTGTTGAATGAAGTTACACTGTCAGGGCAGGGATGGGGCAGCAGAGTCGGCCGGTGGCTAGGCCGCACAAGCAGTCGGCAGCTCCGAGTGAGTCCCATCCAAACCGAGTTCGCTCCAAACATACTATTGCCCAGAAGACTCAAAACAAAAGTACATCCAGACCCCATATCCAATCAGCACCACCAATTCTCAGTGGCATACTGAAGATTGGCTGATGTGTAGCAATCCTCCAATGCAGCAATGTCATTTTACACATAGTTCCTCCTCGATCCAGGCCGTGATTCATAGAATATGTTGGAAAGTCGGTATGGGAGAGACCCGGAAGCGCTTGCTGACAATGATATCCACACCTTTATAGCTCAGCTAAGGAGGTTAGGCTGAAGTTATAATGGACAGGTGAGTATCAGACGTCACCTGGCCGTCACTCACCTCAGTGAACAGTTATGGAAGCGGAGTGAGTACACTGTATACACTAGTAGGTTATTTGAGCTGCACGGCTGACTGTGTGTGTATTAAACAGGACCTCCAGGACTTTTAAAGATCTTAATAGGTCCACTCATTGCTCAGAGGGTGAGGACAGGAACTGGGGATAGCAGAAAGTGACATGACTGCTGCTTTCCGAGTGATAATTGCGAACCTAATCAGGGCTGCAGAGGAGTGAGTCTCACACGTTTCACACTGTTATGTGCAGTGCAGACCATCGTTAAATAATTTTAGCAGCTCCAGCCAGCCGCTGCCAAAGAACTCTGCTGACACTGAGAGTAGAGTCACCCTCGCGCCTCGGGCTCGGCTCGAGCTCAGCTGACAGCATGATTAGCAGCAGCAGCTTAGAGACCCCGCCTGGCTGCCTCGCGCTGTCCGTGGCTGTGGAGAGATTGACGTTTTTTCTTGGCATAGGAAGGCTCAGTCACATCTGGGACTGGGCAGCACAACCATGGTCCACTAGTGCTCGGTGAGCTGACAAGTCCAGCTGCTCTGTGTGGACAGCAGCAGCTCGTGACCGTCACTCAGTGATGTGAGGAGCGACGCTTTGAAGGACACACAGTCAATCCAAGCAATAAAGCGGATACATCATTGGCAGCGAGGCCGACGACTGGGGAAACTGAATAGCAGGGGAAGGTTAAACACAAAGCAATGCCCAGAAAACCCTGCTGCCAAGTATCAAGAGTATATTGTAGAATCCTAGCATTAACACAGCAATTAAAAAGCGAGCAGATAATTGTCTGTGCTAAACTTGATGGTGAACATAAAAGCACTATTCTAGTGATAGGAATACCAGTGCTTAAATTAAATTAAATGATATGCTGTGTAACCATTATCAGCTTAACACCACAAGACACTCAAATATCTGGTACCAAAAAAAGTTCAATGCCTGGCTGTGTAACTATGGTGATGTCATCAGAGATGACCGTTGAGCTGTAACTTTCAGTATCTGAGATGAGTGATGACAAGACAGGACAAGGAGGTCAGCGGACCAATCACAAGTTGCTGCCATGTGCTTCTACCCAGCATCACTTTGCACACGGGACATTTAAGCTCAAATGAATAATAAAATAAAAATGAAAACTACGAATCCCAGAGTGCAATGTAATGTACCCTATAGCCCTCCATTATAGGCCCATTCCAGCGTTAAAGGCCTCAGCTGAAGCTGAGTGCCTTTAACAAGGGAGCGGGACTTTAATGCCTGTATAGCCCAGCTATGGAGGGCTATAAAGCTATTAGAACATTCTGCCACTAGAGAGCAGAATGTTCTAATAAATAAAACAAAGGCCTCATGAGTCTCAGGGGATTGAAATCCCCTGGGCTCCATGAGGTCTTTGTTCAC
Organism: Pleurodeles waltl; assembly: GCF_031143425.1. Lineage (NCBI taxonomy): Eukaryota > Metazoa > Chordata > Amphibia > Caudata > Salamandridae > Pleurodeles > Pleurodeles waltl. Next base: position 1,245,553,314 of record NC_090447.1, on the reverse strand, counting down.
AGTTGTGAACAAAAAAACTGGAATGTTAAAGGGGCTTCTACTGTCCATTAGAAGCCTGGAGCGCTCCATTGTTTTCAAAGGAGCTCCCAACAATCCAATGTTCTAAAATTGGCTAAAAAAACTAGAACTAGCTGATAATGTCACATAGGTAAGGGGACACTTGGCATCTAAACAGTGTATAGCAGAGAGTTTTTCACAGCACAAAGTATATATGGGAATAAATGATGCATAGAGCAGATGGAGAAAAGGGTGCTATGAAAAGATATAGGGACTAAAGCAGGAGTAAGAAGAAATATGAACAAGACATCACAGGAGTGCTCGAGGAGTTTGGGAGGACGAGCTAGGGAAGTTAAAGTGAGAGGGGAATGAAGATAAGGTAGTAAGGGCTAAAAGACGAGAGGGAGAAGATGAAGACACGAGAAACTACATACATAAGGAGAAAAGGAAAAGAACTAGTAATTGAGATGAGAAAAAAAGTGAATTAATGAACGAGAAGGATTGGGAGTCAAATTGGATAAGGGGTCGGAGAGCAAAAACGGAGAGAAGAGGAAGCTGGGGAGAAAGGTTGGAATGAATGACAACTGGAAAGAAAGAGAAGAGTGCCAGGAATGTTCTAGTCTGTAAAAACAAAAGGATTACCAGGGCATTTTGTTTTGTGATTCACTAGTTCAGGGCTTGTTTTAGAAATAGATGAAAATGGAGACATTTCTCACGCATGAAAAAAGTGTTTCATCCAGAAAAGAATCCACAGATGGAACTACTTTCACCACAGATATAGCATGGTGGAGGAAATATCACTCGTGGAGTCTCCTCTCTATGCTGTCCGTCGGTAGTGCCAATAGCCAGCTGTATATTATCGCTGCTCCAAGCTGTCACTGTCCTCCCCACCTGTGTCTGATTCTACCAGACCCCGGTGGCCCATAGGATGATGCAAGCCACTGCATCCTGAAGCTCTGATAGGACAATCTAAGCATCTCGTGTGTCTAATGTTGCTGTAGCTCTTTCAACGCCCTTCTAGACCATTCCGCTTTAGATAAGCGCGTTATTGTTACAAATAATCTCTTTATACTCCATGACATGACTCCACCTGTGATAAAGTGTCACTCACAGTCACTGACGTGTCACACATAAAATCATGGCAAATGTGAAAGGTCACACATAAGTAATCTCAAAACTTGGCAGCAATGCTAGAAAGACCGACTTTACGTAATGTCGCTTATTTTTGTACCGACTGGGACAATAAAATACCAATGATGCCGACAGAATGCAGGACATGTGGGGAGCCTAGCCCCACTACTTCGCTGCTTTTCCTGCAGTGAGTCGTGCTGCCAAGCCTCGCTGAGGTAAGTGCATCTTTGAACGCATAAAAATTTAAAAAAGGTAAAACATTTTTCGTCAGAATCATTTGTGCAACATCTTAAACGTACCGACGCAACAACCACTCGTCTCTGAAAATGACCAGTTATCGTTCTGCAGTATATAACATATGTCCCGTCTGCCAACACAGAGCAAAGCACAATTCCCGTCTGTCTCACAAAAAAAGTTGCATTTCTTCCATTGCATTCTGGTGTACTCGAAGAGCCATTGCGTCTCTGGGATGTCATCAGCACTGTGAATTATAATTTTCCTCTACATGACACGACCGGTAAGGCACAGCATTTTTAGCTTGAATCAAGAGCACCATCTAGTGGGAAGTGAATGTAGAGCTGTGTTTTTCTGTAATTGAGAAAATAACAGAATGCGTGCTACATATAATTTTTTAAAGTCATTGTTTTAAAACGGAAAGGAATCACGCTGCTCGGCAAGTTCTTTGTTAATCTTTAATTAACCTAACCATCGCAGAGGTGTTTTAAAAACATAGAGGAACTACATGATATCCAGGATACACAAATATGAAAATAATATTCGCAAACGTAGTCTAGAAAATAAATACGCGCCCGGATTCAGATAACGGGGATTGCTTGGACCGAAAAAGACAAGACCGACAAAAAAGCAGCGGACGGTACACAGCAGTATTTATACATGGCTCGGCGAATTGAACAAATGCTATATATAACTGTCAACATTCTAAGACCAAAAAGCGGTAGATTTTTTCAGATTTCAAAATTGCTCCTTAGCATAATGATGATGCCCCCAGAAATAACATCGCATGACCTTAACCGTGTTGATAATATTACACATCATGACTCTGGAGTTCATCCCGGTCAAAAGTTCTGGTAAATGATGCAGAAGACATTTGCTGCGGCCTTGACAAAAATGGCCAAACCAGACCCGCACCATTTGTCTTCTTGCACAATGTCTCCCTTTCCATCGACTATTCTCTCTCTCCTTCTCTCCAGTCTCTTTTGTCCCTTCTCTAATCTCCTTCTGCCCCCTCTTCTCTTTCTCTCTTGAAAACTCTCTATGATGCCACATTTAACCCCAGGGAGCTGGGGAAACTGGCAGAGGCATCAGTGCAGGCCTGGATTTTCAAAACCAGCCTCCCAGGGCTCCAGCCCACAGCCAAAACCCCGGCCGAATATGCCTCAGAAAATAAGGCAAAAAGAACAAATAATGGACTGACTGCTGAATTATGCAAACATGTACCCCCAGACACAAAGATCTGGGTTTAATCCTTTTTTTTTTGCCCACAGTGCCAGTCGCGGCTTGCGGCACATGGAAGAGGTGGGGCAGTGTGTGAGGGTGGGCTTGGGGGACGGGGCGGGGGAAATAAACAATAAAGATGAATTTAATTAAAAAAACAAAATCACTTACCTGCATGCTGTCGCACCGCTCCGCTTCTCTGTCTCCTCTTCTGCTACAGGCAGGCACAGGCTCCCCACCCTGCCCTGCGGTCAATCCTGACACTGCTCAGAGCAGCGTTAGGATTGGTTGGGAGCATCCAGACTGGGTGCTCACAGGCAGACTGGGAGCCTGTGCATGCTCTCTCCAGCCCGGCAACTGTGTTGCTAGGCTGGAGATCGCCAACTGCGCATGAGTGTTTGGTCAGCCTGATACGGCTTGCCGGCCAAACACACATGCGCTCTGTGTGCACTCCCCTCACTGCTTGTCACCCCGTGGCCCCGCACCTTTACAAGAAAACGGCAACAGACACAGTTTATGATAATTTTCTTGTAAAGGTTTTGCAGCTGCCACTGCTGGCTGGGGGGCAACGCTCCTCTACCCTAACGGAGGAGCCACCACTGCAACGCGCCACTCCAGTTTGGGCCCAGCCAAATGCAAATCAGTCTTGACCCTGCTCTCCATGAGAACAGTCCAGCCCGAACTGCCAGGCGTCTCTTTATCCCACACATCTCTCTACAACCCTGCTGTTTTCTTATTTTATTGAGGATGTGACAAGATGTGGCATTTCCATGGATTTGCAAATATAGCACATGAGCAGACACTAATCTGTGACAAAGAGAGACACAAGCGCATCTGACTAAGGACTTGGAAAGTCAATCAAGAGAGCCTACCACACCTTGGGATTTTTTTCACAGCTTTCTTTAACCCCCGTTGTTCCTAGTTTTACAAGCATATGCAATTTTGTTTTGAGGTGGGCCAGTTGTTCAAAACTGTCCAGGGACATCTTAAGGATTTTTGGAGCCCAGGGCCAAGTGTACTCTGTGGGCCCCCATCCGGAACAGTTTTGAATTTATGATCCAGTTTCAGCTCTTTCATACCCCTTTTGGCCAGGTTACTCACAGTGCACAGGCCCACTGGTCCAAATTATAAATGTGTTTACATCTAAGATTCATGGATAGGGATGTGTTTTCAATATTGTAGCACAGCAACAGCTCACTAATATTACTGCATATAATCTCCCTCCTATTTCTCATATGCGAGGTCCTGCTTTGATCTAAAAGAAACTTTTTTTGAATGGATGTTGTATCAAATAAACACACAATTTCTCAGTAAAATGTCTGATAAGACTCTCTCATATCACCCACATAAATTAAAACGAAAGCTGTGTTTCAAACAATCTGTTTAAAGAATTAGTCAAGGTCATCAGGGCAAAGCTCTCTGCAGAACAGAACTAGCTCTATCAGGGGAACACCCGAAAGGCTGTGGCCCGGGGCCAAAAACAACTTTGCCCATACCTTAAAACGTCTCTGACTCAGTCAGTGATACATCACCACAGACACAAAGGCCCATATTTATACATTTTTAGCGCCGCAATTGTGTCGTTTTTTATGCAAAATCGGTGCAAATTTACAAAATACAGGGGCATATTTATACTCTGCGCCGGATTTGCGTCATTTTTTTTACACAAATCCGGCGCAAACTTAACTCCATATTTATACTTTGGCACTGGACCCGTCCAGCACCAAAGTTATGGAGTGTGCGTCATTTTATGTACCTTAAAACCTACCTTGGTTTAATGACATGCAAGGTAAGCGCTCCCATGCAAAAAATGACTTTAAGTCATGTGCTCCTTATTTACTGTCCTGTGTCATTTTGACGCACAGGAGGAGGCGGGCCTTAAAAAATGGCACCTAGCCGGATTTGCGCCGTTTTTTAACGCCTGGGTCAGGGCAGGCATTAAGGGACCTGTGGGCTCATTTCCATGGTCTCTGACCATGGAAGCAGTCCACAGGTGCCCTTCCCTGCCCCCAGGGATACCCCCTGCCACCCTCGCCCACTGCTGGAGTTTTAAGTGTTTCTCTTGCTCCTTCTTTCCCCTTTGTTTGTTTTTCCCTTTTTTGCTCTCTGGAAATATCTGATGAGGAAAAATAAGCGAGTGTTGGAGGGCCCCAGCAGCAACCACCGGCTTACATTAAGGATGGCATGCAACAAGACTGAAAAATAAATGGGGCTTCATCAGCAAAACAGGTGCAGCATATTGAAGTAAATTCACCGAGGCTGTGGTTCGGATTGCAGAATGGAAGACGTCTCGTCATGTAAAGGGAGTATCCAGCCCTCTAAAGAGTTCTGCCAGCACCCCATGATAGCAAAACCCTCACACAGGTATGCTCTGCAGCACTCCGAATCAAGCTTGCACATCACTTAAACTTTTACCTTTCTTCCATATTCCATTAGTGTGACAGACAGCATAACAAAGGCCCACCAGCATGTAATTTGAAATCATACCTATATCCTTGGCACATGACATCCTCATCACTATCGCCCTCTATTAGTCATGTGACGACCGGGCCATTGTCACACAACACCTAACTATGTGAACTGGCGGGGTATAGATTCGGTGAAATTTCAATGACTTACGCCAAGAGTCCATCACTGAATGACAGCTTTATTAAAGCTCTTACCTCAAACAAAAGTGTACAGCCCATGATCTAGGCACAATTAACTACAAAGAATATCTAATCATAAAACTGGTATTACAAGAACTGATATGTTAATGATGAACATGTTGTCAATTCAATTCAATTTTCAACCCCCATCAAACTTTCAGAGGTGGCTTCATGTTAAATGGTTTTGTATTAGAGAGGGTATTTAGAACTGCTCCTCCTATGTTACAAATATATCGTACTCAATTTACTGGGACAGCACTCTACAGAGCTCATATTTGGGGCAGTTGTGACGTCTTGGTGATAATACAGCTGAAAATGGATTTATAAAATTATGCTTCAGGCTTCCTCCGAATGCACTATTGCTCCCCTTTTTTACATCTTGGACTGAACAGGCTGAGTGATATTGCCAATTTGCACCCACTCACATTCTGGGTGCACTGATAGTCAGCAGTTGAAATTGAAGCCTTAGAAACACATTGAAGGAGCTGCTTGTACTAAACGAAGTTTGTTCTACCCCATCATTAACTATTTAACAAGTTGTTTTGTTTAACTTGTATTTGAGTGATATGCAGACTAGTCTGGAGACTATTACATTGAGGTCTTAAACTGAACTTAAAAATACATTCTGGTTGTAAGTAACGAATCAATGGATCCTAGAATTCAGGAGTGGTGGAATTAGAGTGCCTTTAGAGCACAAATGCTCCCACAGTTCGAGATTTAGCTGGACAGAAGTTTGCCTCAGAGTGCCAAGAACCAGTATATAAAATTCAGACTTGCCATACTCCCAATGAATAGTTATACCTATAAATGGTCTTTTGCTTTTTTAAAAAATAAAGATTATGTTTATTTAAGTAAGCCATGTATGTTAGACCTGTAATTCTTAGGGTGGTCTTCCTCCAAACTTTCTGCATGCTTGTCTCATATTTTTTGCTGATTCTTTTTGGTACTCTGAGCACTTTACCACAGCTGACCAGTGCTAAAGTGCATGTGCTTCTCCCCTAAACATGGTAAAATGAGTGTAGCCACAACTGGCATATTTAATTTACTTGTAACTCCCTTGTAAAATGGTAAACCATATACCCAGAGTCTCTAAATTAAATGCTACCTGTGGGCCTGCAGCACTGATTGTACCAACCACTGAAGAAACCCTTTAACTTGTCTCAGGCCGGCTACTGCAGAGTCTATATGTGCAGTGTGACTGTCACTTCAATTTGGCATTTAAAAAGCTCTTGCCAAGCCTGAAACTCCCCTTTTACTACATATAAGTCACCCCTAAGGTAGGCCTTAGATAGCCCGTAGAGAACGAAAAAGTAGGATATATACTTTCAAGTCTTATATGTCTTGGTAGTGACAAACAGAGAAATTTGTTTTTCAGTACTATGAGGCCTACTCCTCTCATAGGCTAGCATTGTGAATTCCTTAATGCACTTCTAAGCTGTAATTCCTGATTAGAAAGGAGTAGCTGAATCACGTTTTACATCTTTGGAATGGTATTGATAAATCCTCTTGAATGGTAAAGTTGGATCTAGCATTAACATTTTCTCCAATACACATCTGGGGTGGGTGACAGGTACACTTTGGACATTCCCTATAGACAGCCACAAATGCAGGAAGGTTAGGTGTGTCTGAGTGCCATCTGCATTAAACTGCATTCTGATGGCTTTTCCAGGGCAGGAAGGGTAGGAAGGGATGACACATCTGAATAGGAAGTGCCTGTCCCCACACAAAGGGCCGATTATCCTTTACAGATAGTGTGGAGCCAGGGCTGGTGAAGAAAGAATACTTGTGCACTTCAAAGACCCTTCTTTGAAATCACCCTCACTTCAAAGGCACATTTGGGTATATGTACTGGGTCTCTGATGCAATCAATTCAGACACTTCTGGCCCTACAACTGGACTCTGTCAGCAGAACTGCTGTGCTGCATGAAGAAGTGTCACTCTGCTGGACTGCTAACCTGAAAGGACTGCTTTTCTGCTGTGCTGCCCTGCTGCCTCGTGCTCTCTGACTTTGCTCAGTGACAGCTTGACTCTGCCTTGCACCCCCAAGTGATCTCCAAGGGCTTGTTGGCTTGCCTCCTGTTGCCAGAGACTCAGAGACATCAAAGTCTCTACTCCTGCTCCTGTGTCTGGTTCATCTAAAGTGAACCCAGACACTTACACCAGCAGAATCAACGCATTTTCTGCTTGCTAGAAGCAACAACCAATGCATCAAACCTGCTGCACCGCATTTGAAACCAGAGCTTTGCCATCACATTGGAACCACTGCTTCGCCGTCACTACTGACGGAAAATCGACGCACACCTTCACTTCATGTAGAAACTTGGTGCATTGGCTTTGGAACCAATGCATTGATGCTGCATTAGAACCGTCACCTTGCGGCCACTCCTGAAGGAAGATTGATGCATTTCTTCACTGCATGAGGAAAATCTGGTGCATCGGCTTCGGAACCGCCCCCTTCGGGAACCAACACTGTGAGAGGAAAATCATTGCATATCGTGTTTGCAACCAGGATCAAGATACTCTGTTTCCCAGGCTGAGTGGCTCCTGTACCCGGCCCGCACTCCATTGCAATCGGCTTGAACTGTTGACTTTGCGCCGGTCCGGAACGACCTCAAATAAAATTTAAAGCGCTATATGCATCTAAGTGCTAGAACCCTTATTGTTTAAAAAATCATAACTCAACAGGATTTTTGTTATTTTGGTCTTGATATAGTTATAAAATTACTGTCTATTTTTCTAACCCTTTGTGGAGTCTTTTTATGTTTTTGCATTGTGTTACATGTGTGTGTGTGTGTGTGTGTGCTGCACAAATATTTTACACATTTCCTCTTTAGATAAGCCAGACTGTTTGGTGCCAACCTACCAGAGGGTGAGCACAGGTTAATTCTTAGTGTGTATCTGACTTACCCTGACTAGAGTGTGAACATACTTGGACTGGGTGCATACCCCCACCAACTAGAGACCTAATTTCTACCGGTGGATTATCCCTGTCTGCCAGAACTTGGGATCCAGACATTATCAGGAGACTTTACAATTTTTTAAATCGCATACTAATAAATAGGTAACTTTGGTCTTTCAAGGTATTTATATTATGATTGGATTTTAAGAAAGTGCATTATAATACACTGGGAAAGCTTAAGATTACAATGTTTTAACAATGTTGTAGCTTTTACAATTGCATGAATTTGCATATGTTGTTTTTGTGTTCTTATGTGACCTTCCTGAAATAAAACTGAATTGAATTCATAATCCTACAGATAGCATGGTTTCTTCATAGCTCTTAAACTCCTGCAATTTTTCTTACTCTCAGAAACCATCTAATTTTCTCTTCCCACAATTTCACCATCACACCGTTTTTCATGTTTTCATTCAATACTATTCCTTTGTGCCTCATTGACATAATGGATATGACCACATGCACCTCATTCTATATTCCTCTACCATATATTTTTATAGCATTTTTTAAATATTTTGCCACACTTAACTGTTTATTAAATTTAGAGCCCATCCTACTGGTGCACAAATCTTCACCCAATCCTTAACCTCCACATTTAGGTTCACCACACTCTTCTTTTGATCCCTTTTCTTCTCAGTGCTTGTAATTTGTCATCTCCCACTCAGCACCCTCTAGCACCGTCATCTCAACAACCTTTGTTCTGTTTCATCCAACCTGGACAAATATTTGTGTTAGACATGTGGTGTGTGTTGATATGGTTTTGTAATTCTTGCTTTTAATTCAACCGAGTGGTTGTAGACAATCGTATTCCTTCCTTTTAAGTTTTAGGGCTAGATTTATATACTGGCGGGATACCAATTTCTCTGCGAGGGAGACAGAGCAAATTATTCCTTTGCCCTGATGGAGATGCCACCCACCAGATTTAGAAACAACCGTCAAGCAGACAGTAATTTCTAAAGCATTGCCAGGAACTGCTGTCACAGTAGTTCCTGTCAATGCTTTTTTCAGTTTGGTGCAAGGCACCATCAACATGATGGAGCCTTGCACCAAACTGAGATTTTCTTTTTGAAAATGAAAAGATAATGCAGCATGTTTGTCTTGAAAGGGGCTCACGAGGCCTAATGCTATTTCTTTCCATGGATATTTAGGTAATTTCTGCCACACTAATTGCATGGGCCTTTGCTTGTAACTCCTTATTGCATTTGTAGCATTCCATGGAATCTCTGACTAGGTGTTCAACTGTTATCTCTATTGCTGCCCATCAAATATCAAACTGCAATTTTTCTTTTGTTTTTGTCACACTCATTTGACATCCATGTGCACGATTCAACAGTTTTGTGTGAATATATTCCAGAGTAATTAGTCTTGTTCCATTTGAAAAAAATATTATCCACAGCCAAATCATTTCTCATCAACCACCAGGAGTTACTCAACTCTCACAGCTCATGAATATCCTTTTCACTCTTAGAAATTAATTTCATCACACGCTTAAGGCCATTGTCTTTCCTCATGTCTTTTCTCAATTCCTTTTCCAACACCTCACCCACTGTGACTAAACATACACTCACTTCCTCATATTCCCATTTTTACTGTTCACTTTCATCTGGTGATTTAATCTCATTTTCATTTTCAGGATTCCCATCTAATCTTGAAAATCTGCTGAATGCTTTTTTACTTGAGGAAAATATTTTACGTCAAAAGAAAGCTCCTGCAAACTTATTATCCATCTTCTTGTCACAGAAAAACACACATTAAGCCTTTTCCTTGTAGCAGTTCAATTAAAGGTTTGCGGTCAGTTGATACTTCAAACCTAGCCTCCCTTCCCTCCACAAATTGTCTAAATATGTTCACAGCCAAAATCTGTAAGACCTTCACTCTCTAAGACTGATTAGTTCTATTCAGCGCCACGAAGAGCTCATGAAGCACATGCAATGAGTTGCATTCTACCATGCTTCATATCTAACTATTATGCTCCCAAACCATTCATACTAGCATCCGTGACCATCTAAGTATCTTTAACAGGAGCAAAAGTTAGAAAAGATGGCATTTTATCTAACTCTTTCACCAACCTCAACTCCCTTCGACAATTTTCATCCCAGTTAAAAATGGCTTTTTTGTGTAAAAATCTTCTAATATTCACTATTTTGTTTCCATATCCCTTGATACCATGCTTTGAATTTCTCTGCTTTCAATGTTGCAATTGCGTCCAACAATATTCCTAGTACGAAGCTAACCCTTGTGTTCTTCTAATGTTTTCGCATCCCACATTTCAACAATTTATGTACACTCAATGGTAAATGCCTAACTTTGCCTAACACAGGAATACTCCAATTCTTCAACTTAATTGTTTGTAATTTTGCAAACATTCTACTTTTTGAGTAAGGCCCAGATTTAAGAAGCACTAGTGTCATTTTTTCTCGCTATTGTGGCGTTCGGCTTCAAAAATCACCACTCCATAATTACAAAGTGGCGCAATGCATGCATTGCGCCACTTTGTAACCCATTGCACGTCATTACACATGGGCCATGCATAATAAAAGGCAAAGGAGGTGTTCAAAAAGATTCCACTGCTCCATTTTTTGCATCTACTTTTAACACCTGCTTAGGGCAGGCATTAAAAGGGGGCACACCATTGGTTACAATATGCCTCTATGTACTGTTTGGGCCTCTATGTACCAATAAAATGTTGGTGCTAACCCTGAACAGTACATCAATAGCGGCAAAAATGTTGACGCTCTTGCCCCTATCCTGCGCCATGGTGCGCCATATTTTAAGTACAGTGCACACATGGTGGTGGTAGGGGGGCGCTAAGGGGCGCAAGAAAAGTGGCGCTGCACTGGGTGCAGTGCCACTTTTCTAAATCTGCCTCTATTTCTTTAAATTCTGACTCAAATCAGCTGCCAGCTGATACTACTTCATCAAACTGAAACTGAGGTTTAGCATTGGAAATTAAGATTATTCCTAGTTCCCCCTTATGTGTCCACCCAATCAAAATTGTCATCCTTATGCAAAACTTACACCTTACCTACCGTGCATTTAAGTTTTTTACAGTAAACAAATTTCAAAGTAACCTTACATTTTTATGGGCATGCCTCTGTACCCTGCTGGATCAATATCCATTCTGCTCAGTCCAAAAATTTTCTTGTATGGATTTTTCAAGATAATCATCAGGTGGGAACAGGAATCGAATTTTATCTTTAGCTCAACACTATCTATAATTATTGTTAGAAATTGGGTGTCTAGTTGCCAGAGGTATACACCCTTGTCCAAGTAGGGACCACAATCCTAGTCAGGGTAGGTCACAGCACAATCCAAATTATCCTGTGCTCACCCTCTGGTAGCTTGACACAGAGCAGACAGGCTTAATTTAGAAGACAATGTGTAAAGTATTTGTGTAATATCTCTTAAAGTAACACAAAGAAAACACCACAAAAAGTACTCCACACCATTGCAGAAAAATAGATAATATTTATCTGAATAAAATAGGATCAAAATGACAAAAATCCAACTGACACAAGTCGAGATATCACTTTTTAAAGGTTCAAATTAGTCTCAATCCTTAAGAATCAGTGGTTGAATCCTTGTAACACACAGTACCTAGAATGAGTCAAGAATAACGACACACAGGAGCCGAAGAGGAAGAGACGGTTTGAAAAATAAGGCCCTACATCGGATGCATCGTTTCTTTCCATGCTGCAAGGTGATGCGTTGATTTCCAGGAGCACAGCCTTGGTTCCTCACTGCAATGTAGGAATGTTTTGACACCCAGGGACGATGCGTTGAAAATCCTTGATGTGTTGGTAAGAAGGAGCAGGCGCTGCGTTGATCTGGTAGGCGATGCAGCACATTTTCAGCCATGAGACAGGCACTGTGTCGACTTCTGCAGGCATTGCATCAATTTTCCAATGTATGGGTATTTTCTTCTTTTTGGCGAAGTCTTTGTGGCCCTGAGACTTCAAAACAAGAGGCAAGCCAATCCAAGCCCTTGGAGAGCACTTGTGGGGAAGGCAGAGTCCTTCTAGCGGAGTCAAAGGCCAGCAGGCAGCAGGGAAGCAGTCCTTCTCAACAAAGCAGTCTAGATGAGTCCTTTGGGCAGCCAGGCAGTCCCACTGACAGAATCCAGGTTTAGATCCAGAACTGTCTGATTTGGTGTGGTCAGAGACCCAGTATATGTACCCAAAAATGCCTTTGAAGTGGGTGAATTGCACAAGTTCCCCTTTCAGCCAAGTCTTGTCTTCCAGGATCCCTGTGGAGGGTTATCAGTCCTTTGTTTGAGGGGAGGCCACTGGCCTTTGAAGTGTAAGAAAGAGCCCCTTCACCCTTCCTGCCCAGGGAGACCCATCAGTATGGAGATGAATGCAGATGTGACTGAGTGTCCTGTGTTTATGGCTGTCTGGGTGGAATTTACAAGGGAAGCTGTCAATCAGCACATACCAGACGTGGATTGGAGATAGGCTGTAAGGCACAGATGGCAGCAAGTGCAAAGAAATGCTTGCTTTCTAAAAGTGTGATTTCTAAAATAGTAACCAACTTCACCAGTAAGCAGAATGTTCTATTACCATTCTGGCACTACTAAACATGACAGGGCTACTCCTCCCAGATCAGAATCTACTTAAACGTATATGAAGGCAGTTTTAATGCTATTCTATTGAGAGGAGCAGGTCTCATAGTAGTGGAAAACAAATGTGTGAGTTTTTCACTACCAGGACATGTAAAACACATAGATACATGTCCTGCCTTTTACTTACATAGCATCCTGTCCTGTGGGCTACCTATGACCTACCTTAGGGGTGTGTTATATGTAGAAAAAAGGGAGTTTAAGGCTTGGCAAGTAGTTTTAAATGCCAAGTTGAAATGGCAGTGAAACTGCACACACAGGCCTTGCAATGGCAAGCCTGAGACATGGTTAAGGGGCTGCTTTGGTGGGTGGCACAATCAGCGCTGCAGGGCCACTGGTAGCATTTAATTTACAGGCTCTGGGCACATGTAGTGCACTTTACTAGGGACTTATATCTAAATAACTATGCCGTTTAGGTAGGAATTCAATGTTACCATGTTTAGGGGAGAGAGCACATGCACTTTAGCACTGGTTAGCAGCAATAAAGTGCACAGAGTCCTAAAACCAGCAAAAACATGGTCAGAAAAATGGAGGGAGACAGTCAAAGTTGCGGGATGACCACCCTAAGGCTGTCAGGTCTAGCACAAAGGTTATGGCTGACACATATTGTAACACTTCATGTGGTACTCTAAAGGGTAATTCAATTGAACTGTAGGGACACAACAAAAATTCACACTAATTCTTTATGCCATACCACATTCCTCCACTAGTTTAGCATTTGAGAAAATACTTCTGGTGGTGTGCGCTTATGGCAGAGACTGTTGGAAGCCATTTTTCAGTAGAGTTGTTCCACACCTGTGCAAGGGTGCTGTAAGGGTGCAAGAGAAATGTGTGGGAAATGATGGGGTTGTGCATGTATGCAAATATGTAGTGACATACCTAACCGTGGTAATATGAAAAGCTTTTCAGAGAAGCATATGTGCAGTGATAATAAATGTCAGTGCACATGCACATTGGCCCACCTGTCCCAGGTAAAGGTCTGGTTCGCATATACTAGCACACAGACTAATGTTCACTGTGCAGTAAAATTGTGAGAACACCTTCATGCACCGGAAAGCATTTTACAATCATGAATAACACTTGGACCGTTAGAACATCTTGATAAATACGACTTCAAAGTTAGTTATATTTTTGAATTGCACCTTATAATCAGTACGTACTACAAGGACCACTGTCTTCTTATCAGCTAACAATTGTTTATTTACGCATGCAGAAAACAACAAAGGAGACGGCGTTTTAATCAAACTTCATTTTCTGAAACTTCAGTAGTTGTGCCTGTTGCATGATCGCAGTAAAGTTAAGAGCAGTTCCCAAGCAAAGATATAACACAAAAGTCACATTATTTTGACACGCCCCTGTCAGATCTGATTTAACATTCCAAGAAGGGCATACATCCGGGATTCTTCTTCTACAAAGTCATGAGTGTTGTAGTCGTGGAAAGGGATGAATGATACAATATTTCAGACCCCAGTGTAGTTTGTTGAAGTGATGAACTAATCAGTAACCCAACTGAGCACATGTAGCATGAGCAGAAGACGCTGGGCCCAGCTGTCTCCTAGTTCAGAATCGCTTCACTCTGTGTAATCACGTAGAGACGAATTATAATTTATAGAGGCAAAAACGTGTTTCTAAGGCTGCTCTGTGCTGCAGCTGTTCCCTTCCATGTACATACAAACAAGCACTGGCCCCTCACAAGCATTTTTGCAAAGTTCATGTTTGGGATGTGCAGGAGTGTGAGAAGGCCACCCCACGAAGTCACGCGAGGCATCCCACCAGGCCACCTGAGACTCCCCAGTCTTCTCTGGCTCGCTTTAAGGAACGTATCTATAATGAATCAGACTGCGTAGGCAGTGCTTCATTTGTCATAACGTAAATGCATGTGTCCACAAGTTTTCGTGCTACGCTGCCGCCCACTGCTTTCACCAGCCCACCCGCTGCCTCCATTTCTGCCACTGGTTCCCCTCAGAGCGGAGTTTCGAGTCAGTCTACTTTATTAAACGGGGGTTCGGGGTATTATCAAAAGTACATTTTGAAAAAACTTTGTGTGGGAAAATGGGACACTGTTGGGTAGTGAAGAACAGACACAGGGTGTAGTGGGCCACACACACCATATGCACTGGTGCCACTGCACCTGCTGCACTAATGCTACACTGCACCCACTACACTAAAGGTAACTACAACCCTGACTGTGTGTGTTACCGAATCTTTCACTGCTATGTTGTTTTGTATCTAACACAAGTTTGTAATGTTGCTGACTGCGTCATACCTGTTCGCAGTTCTTCAAGTCATGTTTCACTTAATTATAATGAATTACTTGGCATTATCCAAAACTTGGTGTGACCCATTCATTTTATTTTGATTACAGAGAGAGTCGTGGCACGAGATGAGACTTATCAGAGAAGGTGCTGCAGCTCAGTGTTACTGCACTCCAGTGACCCGTGTGATCTGCCTCATTTATTTCAGCCTTAGTGGCTGAAATAAGTACAGAGGGGTGTCAAAGGTCACTAATGTCTGTTAGGCACTGTCAGCAGCAACTCTTCCTCAGCAATCTCTCATGTTGATTCGGTGCTCTTGGCTTCATTGTCTTTAAATGAGGAGCTAAATGAACCTTGGTCTCTTAAAGTAAGTGCTGGTGGGCCCCACTGGAACCTACCAGTGCAAGCGGACTACAAGGGACAGCGTGTTGCCATCCTGATTTGCAAATTCATTCGATCGACTCTGGAGAGCCCATTAGCAGGCAGGGCCATCCTAGTCATGTTCATTCAGCTGTAAAACATGCTGATGGTGTTCATGGTTTAATTCAACATAACATGCCAGATCTTGTCTGTCTGTGTAACGGAGGCATCTCTTGATCAACCAGCAGGTAGGACTTGCATGGCAGAGGTTAGAAGATGTTGAAAGTACCAGGTATAAAAGAAGTATCTGGAAAATGTGCCTGCTGTATTGAAAGCATTCATTTCAGAATCATAGTTCTGTTTAAGTTTATATTGTTCTAAATGAACATGCTTTGCCTTTCGGTTTTGGTATCAGAAGAAGTCATCTCCATTTAAATTGAAGTCCCATCTTCCTTCAGCGGAGATATTGGGGCTTATTCATAAATAAATGTATGAATGTGTGAAGTGGTACTCATCCTTCAATACTAATTCACTACTTTTAAACGCCTTTGATAATTGCCCCTAAAAACAACTACATTGGGAATATGATGGGATTATTCTGGACATATTCAAGCTTTCATTTTCCTGTCCCTGGGTCCGGTGACACTAGGTTGAGTAATTTAGCAGCAGGGTAAAGTTACTCGAATCTTGTGATCATGCTTTGAGAACATGGTGATATTTGGCTGTGAGGGCGTCTCTTCCACTTTCTTGATTTCAGACAAGCAGGATCTTCATTCTCCTTGCAGTATGAAAGTAAATCGGGCCTCTACCAGTATCTGAACTTGCTCATAGGCCCTAGTAGGCTGCATAATGTGTGACATGTCCATGGAACTTGCAGTGTGGTAGTCAGAAGGAAGATTAGTTGATACAACTGCAGCAGAACAGACGTGGTACTTGCTGGAAAGTGGGCATATTAAGGACTGTTCAAATGTGACATTCACAATATTGCACATATACATTTTCAACAAATGGCAAGTTGATATTTGTACCACATTCCAGGCAGATGGGTATTAAATCAGCCCCCTTGCACAATGCCAGAAACAGTAAGCTCCTCTGTGGTTTTGTCCTTGTGAAGATCATCAGGTAAAGAGTTGTGATACGATTGTTAGGACAGTGTAGGTGTCCTAATAAGACTGCAGCACAACCAACTAGGGCAGTTGTAGAATTGTACAATGTGGCAGTGAGAATAAGAAAACCCCCGGGCAAGCAATTAATTTGGACTAGTGCCCTCTAGGGAATGATGCCTCCCTCCCCAAAACCTGCACTTGTTCCCTTCTGCCACTGGACATCATTTTGTTTCTCTGTTGGCCCTCTCCAATTCCCTTCCCACTGACACATTCAGCTTATGTGGCTAGAGGCCTCTGATTGACCTTTGGAGGCACAGGTTCGTGAACCAGGCAACCATTTTTGCTGTCCTCCTTATTTTTCTTGCACCTCTTTTGTGGGCAGGGGCGTAGCTATAAATGGTGCAGCTGGCGAAGAGTCACCTTGACCAAGGGCTGTGAGTGGCCCTCTGCACCCACATTCTAACTACACAAAACAAAGATAGGGGTCATTTTTCATGCTAGAATTAGGGCTCACAGCACCCATGCAATGCCATGGTGTGCCACTTAACTTATCTCTTTAGGTACCCTCCCCCCCCTGCTGTTGCCTTATCAACTTAACATCTTTGCTTCTAGAAATCCCATTGATTGTCAACAGGTATCATGCATCCTCTTTAACGTGTCCTTCTAAATGTCTCATAGCTTTTCTAAATGTTTTGTGGCCTAACTTCCCCTCCCCTAAAATCAACAGTAATCCCATGCTCTTTGTGGACACCACTTACCATCCTCTACTGTTTTCTCCATTATTACTCTCCCAACTCCCACAATCCTTTTCATGGACCTGCTCCTTTTGATTGGCCACTGGGGTCCTATAGCTGTGACCTCTCTCCCACGTACAGATCTGTCAGGGTGTTCCTGTCCTGGGACTGCCCCTGTAATGGGCAAAAACAGGAACAGCAATAGCACTTATTGCCCTTGTTTGGAATTTTTGAGTGCTGGAAGGACCCGAGCAAGCGTTATCCCACCTACAATCCATCCTAAGCCGAATCCAAAGACTACTGAGAAAATGAAGAAAAGAGCCATTGAACAGCAGTGAGCTGGAGTCTTGGAAGTCTCTGCCTCTAAGTTTTGTCTAACCTTTCAGTTTTTTTTTTGCCACAACATCTAGTTTGGCGGCTACGTACACTGTTATTATTTTATAATGTACCTGCCTTCATAGTTCTAAATAGAGCACTTCTAAATCCAGAGACTGCGAAAGCACTTTAGAAAAGTTATTGCAGGAAAACTAATAAGAATTATTTAATTACATAAGATGCACAATGAGTGGGCATGGACAACACAACAAAAGAACAGCAGGTGAGCAACATATAGGCATCACGAACAAGTTGGACTATGAAAAGTATGCAATGGGTGCACCATACACTTCATGACACCTCATACAATACCACTTCACAACTTACCTGCAGCATATTGTATCAAATAATACCACCCTACCTCTCACTCTGTCACTCAATGTAGCATCATAACACCCTTACCAAATTATAATATATCCTAATGTCAGGTAGAAGAAGACCACACTTACCATATCATGCTGCAATACACTATAAGGTACTATCCAACTGTAGATCATTCAACACTAGATTTCATAAACTCACAGCAAGAAGGCATATCACTGTGTCCAATATGTACATCACATTACCCAACACCTCACCTGTGTCATCATTTATCTCTGCAACACTTCATATACCAACACATCACACTTACCAATGGCTCATAAAATCAGGCCATACCACATCATAGTACATAACACATCATCTTTATACACCATGCAATATCTCATCCCAACTCTCGGCAACACACCACACCACAACCTACATTAATATTCATTTACTGCAGTGGTTCCCAACCTGTGGTCCTGGGACCCCTGTGGGTCTGCAAAGCCTCCTTCGGGGGTCCACCACAGCTTAGAAAATTAAACAGTATTAACGGATTAAGACCCCAGTGTACAGTAATGACTTAGTGGGGGGTATAATCATAAAGTGGGGGTCCACATGAGTCAAAAGGTTGGGAACCACTGATTTACTGTATACCACCATACAAAATTAAATTCCAATCATGAGGGAAAGCAGTTGAATCAGATGTCACCACCTGTGGGGATGCACTGTGCAAACAAAGAACCATCACTGACCCATTAAAGGACTAGGCAAAAGACTCCCTGTGAGGCTGAGAGGAAAGATGCAGACACCATCTTGACTATGAACATAAGAAACAAGAAAACACTAATCCATTCAGGATATCAATGACCCCCAAGCATCCTATCTCAGCAGGCCCACAAGGGTTGGCAACTGGTCACAAAATTAAACCCCTCCACAAAAAGCTCCTTAGCCATAACCTGTAAGGTACCATTAGCAGCGGTGAAGATATGGAGCATATGCAGAATAAAAGCACAAGCCAACAGACCTGATACTATGGAAGCAAGAAACAAGCACTAGACCAGTTACGAATGGTTATGCACAGAACCTGGAAATACAATTCTAAACAGAGGTTCGGACATACATGGATCAAGGCTGAGAATCATGGGACCATCCTCCATTACCATCTAATCCATGTCATGATTTCTAAACATTAAACCACATCAACAGTCCATTGCTGTGGTCGATGTTGGACTATATAAAACATTGTAATCTGTACAATTAAATATCAGAGGATCTCAGTAGCGGGGTACTGTATCAGCAGGCCAGAAATGCAGCACATGCACCACATGGAGTGACCTTTCCACATGTACATGTCGTTTTATTGAATGTGAGAGGTATGTAATGTACTATGAATGTCCAAATCTGAAAGTGCAGAATGGACAGCACTGGTTTGGACAGCTGAATGACGCAATTAGCACAGAGCCACATTTACGAGTAATCTGGTGCGCACCATGCTAGAGGGCAAGATGACACTATAATGGTTTCACTTTTTGTAAGTATTTCCTTTTCACAATGAAAACTCTACATATTCTATACTGAAAATGTGATCTTCCTAAAAACACCTTAAGTTATTTGAAAGTGTCTTCCTAAGAAAAGCCCTATTTTAAGCATGACCTCGTTGGTGTGAGGGTGACGTTGCAAAGTCAGCAACTTTGCAAACAAACTTTGCCAACTTTTTTAACGACCTCAGCTTGGTGTTTCCTGGAGCAGCAATTACTTATATTTTTTGTTGCTGGCACCGCACCCTGTCTCTTGCCCATGGTGTGTAAGGCCCAGAGCGACCCTGGACCATGAAAGGGGATGACATGGCTGAGCGGTGATTATTTTTTGTTTTCCCACTGCCAATCAGGTGGCAGCATGGAAAGAAATCCTTGCAGCCGGATGTCCCTCCCACGTCGGGATGGGTGTCCTGCTGCAGGGCGAGCTAACTATCTCAAAACAGGCAAATTCTGGAAACTTTGTACTTTTTCACTAAGTGAAAAGTCCCTACAGTTCAGCCAATCATGCAGGCATAATTAGAAGTACTTCAACCACTACATCTCCTCCAAATGTTAACCTCAGCATAAAGGACTCTGGTAATCCCGTTTTACCCATTGGAATCCCCTCCCTTATTCCCTCCTCTCTACTCATGTCTACTCCCACCTTCGCTCAGCGCTCCAATGCTTTAAAGCTTGATTCATGCTTTGTAGATCCCAACGCACACATACATTTGACCATTGCACATACGATAATGGTGTCTCCAAAGGAATGAGATGCACAAAATGGTTTGTTTTTGTTTTCCGTGTGATACAATATAGAGCTATTCTGATAACAAGAGCTGTGTCACTGAACCAAGCATATTAACGAAGGTGGAACATTTACATACAACCCACATTTCCATGGATCACAAATAGGTGTCATCTATTCATACAATAATGTACTATGAATGTACCCCCAACAACTATTTACCTTCTTTGTTAATGCCTATATCATACTTGTTTTAAACATTTTTTTATTTGTGTTAGGATTTTGTTTTTGGGTTGTTATTTTATCACCGGTTTCACCACCCTGAATTCAGTACTTGTCATCAGAAGCTACACTTTTTAAAATATAATATAAAGTTAGTCTTCGTCATCCTTCCCTATCCACCTTTGTCATATATGTCCTGAATTTACTCATATGCGGTACAGGTTTGGCCACACTATATAGTCTAGTCTGCCTCTATCACGATGTTCACTTCCACCTTCCATTCCTGCAACCATCAGCCCTTTTCCTCGCAGCATTGTCTGTGATTATGGCACACCCTCACCTCCTCTGCAGCACATAATCAATCCCCTCCTCTACCAATAACACATTCATTGCCTCAGTAGTCACCAGCTGCTTGGGTTGCGCGGTTTCCAGTTGACGGTTGTTACCTTTTCCCAAGGTGACTGCAGTCACACTTTCTTCCATGTCCATTCTTCACAGCCATGAGGAATAGAGTTCCATTGCGGTCTCTATCTTGCTATCTTGTCTCCCCACAGGTAGTTCAGGTATGTGAGAATACACATAATTTATTGCTAAATTGTGATAAGTCGAGAATTTCTTGATTGCAAACAAATCCGCACTACAATTGACATACAATAAAGACACTGTACCTTGAAACAAAAAGGCTCTAACTGAACAACACCAACAAAAACCTAACGGCAGCAAAGAAGACAAAGACAATCGTTATCACAGTTTTGATAGTGACAAAACTTTGATGCATTATTTATGTAACTAGAACAGTACTCTTAGTAAAGCTGCTACATTAAGATCTGTGCGCTTTAAGTTGTCTTAGGTTTAAAGAAATGGTCCATCTATCAAACAAGTGAGGGGACATAAAGTTAGGCGTAGAGCAGAATTAATGCAGAGGTTCATCACCTCTTCTGAAATCTCTTGCCCATTGACAACACTGTAAGTTATCATCCATGGAAGGTGCTGAAGGGCGTGAGAGTCACTTGAAAAATGGACATTGTTCTGAAGCATCAGCTAATTTTCAGCAGTTTTGCCCGACATAGAAAGTTGAACAGAAGAGGAGTTGAAGAATGAAGAATTAGTAGTTTCTAGACGTTTTACGATGAAGGCAGACCTGGCATGAGCACAATGCGGGTGTCCTATAAATCATCAACAAACAAAGGGTAAGCTCAAAAGTCGGGAGATTCGCAAAAATGAACCTGGTCCTGTGTATAATACTCCCATTTAAATCACTAAACAATGAATACACAGTTCCATTAAGAGAAAAAAGACAGGATCCCTGTAGAAACCCAGGGGCAGAAAGACAAAAAGAAGTCCCTGGGAGTCCAAATGTAATGGAACAAGAGCCCTCACTCACCAATAGGTGACATGCTTCATCATCGGGCTATGCTCCTCGTCAGGCCGGCACTTCAATGCTACTAAACTTCTGTCATGAGTGGGGGGGAGAAAAATATAAGGTCTCGTCTCCCCTGCTTGAATCAAATTTCAAGACTACGCTAACCCTTTTTACAGTTTATTGCTTTTTGATAGCCATCACCCCAAATCTTTAAGGATGAATTTACCCTTTGGACAATTCCTGAGAGTGAGACGTAATTGTTCTAACGTCTCTGACTTCTATTCACAAGCTGATGTCCTTAGCCAGAAATTGAGGGATCGCAATTACCCCAAACATATCATTGGACAGGCCAAGAAAAGAGCCAGGAATATACCTAGAGAGGTCTTCTTGACTGATAATGCACGTGAACCACAAACTAGGTTAACCTGCGTTACCGCTTTTACTCCTTTGAGCAATCGTATTAAGAAGATCATTAAGAAACACTGGGCCATTCTGAACAGTTCTGGAGAGTCTTTAGAATACCTCTTGTTTGCCTTCAAAATAACCCAGAATATTAAACACCTTGTGGTGCATACTAGACCCATACCTAGCAGGAATAAAGATACAACCATCACCAGATCTTGGTTAGGTGTCAAAGGCCATCACCCCTGTGGTGGGTGCAATATTTGCTCCCTAACAATGAGTACCCATGAGTTAGATCTAGGAGAGACCAAGAAATGGCAGTTAACAACACATATGAATTGCCAGACTAAGAACTTCATCTATATGATTACCTGCCCTTGTAACTTAAGATATATTGGGAATGACCACAAGGATGGTGATGACCCGGATCAGCGAACATTGCAGTACTATAAGATGTCAGAAATCCTCGACAAAGTTGACAAAACATTACATAGAGCAACATCATACCCCTAATGGTCTTAAATGGGTAATTTTGGAGAGTTTTAAGGATAACAGAGAATGCATTACTAGATTATTTGAGAAAGAACAAAGTTGGGTATACAGATTAAAGACACCAGAAAGGATTGTAAAACAATCCTAATGAGAAACTATATCTGCAGGGTTGGATTGGGACGAAAAATAGGCCCGGCACCAAAATAAAAGTGGCCCCCATTGGAGAACCAGATATCTAAAAAAAATTGGCCCACATTTGGAAAATTAGGCCTCTTTTGAACATGTGAAGACATGATGAAAGATATGTGAGACTGCATGCATTTGTGTTTGGCCCAAGCAAAGATTGTGGTAATATCAGGAAAATCAACAGCATAAACCGGCCCACGTGGCCACAAACCATCCCAGAAACTGCTAAAAACCAGGCCCACCCACCTATCTGTCAGACCAGCCCATGGGGAACTGTGCCGACCGCTCACATCTGTGCCCACGCTTACCTGCAAAGTAATATTATTAATTAAATTGGGGAAGACAAGTGGATATGTTCACCAGAATCAAGAGATCAGAACATCTCTTATTTTGGGAAGCTGTAAGACTGTATCTCTGAATGAGTATGAGTAAAGGATTCAAATTCTTAACATCACAATTGCTCCTCCTCCTGCCATACCATTATTAACCATCCTTTCATTGTCCTTCTCCCTATACACCAGCTGCCCTAAGTAATTTTATACTTCTGCGAGTCCTAAAACCATTTTTTTAGAGGAGTAATCTGCTGGCCCATATTTTATTTAGGCCTAATAGAATGCTGTAGAGTTTTCGATAATTGCTCACTTTTCTTTCTAAACTTTGGTTTACTCATCTAGTTAAAATTGCAAACATATTTTTAAACAACTCTTTAATGCCATACCTAGCAACCATATCATTCAGAGTAGCTCTTGTTGGTTGGCCCATTTTGCTTCTGTTTTTGCCAAATCTCGCCAATACTTTGATGCTATTGTTAAAACGTAATTATTAATTAAATAATATATACATTTTATACTTAATGTTTTTGCTTCTGCTTTCGAAAACCATTCAACAATAATGTAGTAACTGTAACGTCGAAACAGTGAAAGCTATTTTCCCCGTCCTTCATTAATGTGACAGGCGCCCAGAGGGCCCCCTGGAAAGGCTCATCAACATGTGATTTAAAAACCGGATACATGCAGGTTTCATGAAAGAAAGACATCCTTAGCTGGAATTGAAAATCAACAAAGCATTCTGTAACTTCATTAAATTGTACCAAGTCTATCTCATGACACCCCGATGTATTACGAGAACTAGTCCTTAACACTCCCTAACAGAGGGGAGCTGCTGGGGCACTTGCAGGATATGTGCTCTCTGTCTGAGAATAATCTGATCCGTTTCGGGTCCTGTTCGAGGTCATAGTGTGCTCCTCCCCCACCCACCTTTTTTCAGGGAGAAGCAGTTTCATTTGCAGTCCTTGATGTCCCTTTGACTTTTCCAAAACCCATCTGCCTTTAGCAATGGAGACGGCAGAATGGGTCACTGAGTTACATGCCAACTGACACTGGGTGGGAGGAGAGGGGTGGGCGTGGGGAGGGGGCGTATCTTAAACCACGACTAGGATGCCATCTTGGCCAAATCAGCCTACCTTCTGCCTGAAAGCTGGTTAATTTTGCTTTATTGGACTGTATAATAGGAACAACAGTAATTTACAGTGCTTAGAATTGGCATAAGTGAGGTATGAAGCGCTTTGAACAAAAACAAATATTGATAGACATCAACCTAAAGCAAGTTTGACGTTCAGTTTGCAAAGTTTTCTTTCGATGACGGAGGACAGAACCTAAGGGAAACACCAGTGCAAATTAAGGATCCTTTTGCATGAGCTTGAGAAATACACTTTCAAATAACTGAAGGTGTTTTACGGACTGGTTTGATAGTAGAGTTGTCTGGTAGACCTACTGCTACCAGGTCTTGAAAATATGCAAATACATGGACTATGCATGGCTACACACAGAGGGCAATTTCTTTCTGTCCTCCTGCTATTGAGTTTTAGGTGTACGATTCTGTCTCCTGTGGATTGATTGCATCATAATGCATGAGGGGTTATTTTACAATTAAAAAGTACAAAGAATGATAACACATTACATTCTTTGCATCATGTATGCATGATATATAGGAAGCTACCATTTTTGTTTTGTATTTGCACTGCAGTAAAAAATGTTTAATGTTTTACTCAAGGATCACGTCTCTACATATCTTGTCTGAGGACCTGGTGGCCTTAGAAGTGTACTACTGTACTCAACTGGGCCTTAAAAGAGCAAGGATATCCAGTCCACTGTATTACAAGTATAGTATATCCTATGGCACTTGTAATATGGTGGACGGGATATGCATCACGTCTGTGGTGGAGAAACCCATCCGCCGCAATATAAATCAGGCCCTAAGTCAGAAGGTAAAATATTTGACCAGGAAAACCTGGTTAGTTTATCATCCTGCATTCCCTCACAACCAGCCTCAAGTTGTGCATAGGTCCAGCCTACCATGAGCCTTGATTAGCATTGGCACTTTGTGCTTTTTGGCACTATTTCTATTTAAGACTTTAAAAATTAATTTCTCCGGTACCCCTTGTTGGATTTTTGTCATTTTTGACATCAGTTTATTAAACATCACTTTTTTTCGAATTCTGTTTGGGATTTTTATTGTTTTGCATTTTGACTTTATTGCTGTTTTGGTATTGAATGAATACTTTTCAAGGTAAACATGTCAGCTCTGTTCCTCAGCTACCAGGAAGTTGAAC
Source organism: Pleurodeles waltl (assembly GCF_031143425.1). NCBI lineage: Eukaryota > Metazoa > Chordata > Amphibia > Caudata > Salamandridae > Pleurodeles > Pleurodeles waltl. The sequence goes on along the minus strand of NC_090447.1, from coordinate 1,245,527,835 downwards.
TCAGGCTAATTTAGTCACTTTGAGGGTTCACCCTGACATGGGTTCTGATTATTCCTTGAGGTGGGTCACCACCCAAAAATAATCATGTAATTTCTAAAATGTGTCCACTGTCAAATAAGTCTTAAGCCATAGCCTCAATGAATAGTTAAGGGCAAACGTTAAAGACCTCAAGGTGGAAAAGTACTCTCACACTCCTCACAGGCTAGCTGTTGCACAATACCAAATGTATTCTAGCACCCCTCAAATATTAACAGTCTTGTACTTGTGACAGCACTCCCTCACTCATCAGAATAACAGTCAGACACTGCTAGAAGCACTCTCACACCCTCAAAAACTAGTGGTCACACAGTAAAATCAGAGCTCTCAGCCCTTGCAAACTAGAAATTCTACACTAGCTGCAGCTATCTGACATCCCTCACAAACTAGCAGCTTCTTACTATGGTCTGCACTCTCACACTTTCGTAGCCCAGCAGTCACATACGACCCAGAGCACACACACTCACACCACTCACCGACTAGCATCAGCACACTAGTGACAACACTCCCACGCCCCTCCCAGGCTAGCTGCCACATACTACAGGAAGCACTGTCACTCCTCTAGCAGATCATCAGCAAAGCCAAATTGTATGCCTTATATATGAAAGTGCCTCTTGACTGGTGAGTTGATGTGTGTGTTACTGAGGATAGGCAAGTGGTTGAATGCAAGAATGAATCGATGTGGTTCTGAATAAATGCACAAGGGTAAGGATGATCGACTGAGAATGTAGATGGTGAATGACTAGGTGTGTGGATCAATGAATAAGCAACGGCATGGAAGGAAGCATCCACATATATTTGGATATAAGTTCGACATAACCAGCTTTGCCATTGCTTGTTTTTATTTTAGTTTTTCGGAATTGCAAAGATTTGCATCACCGTTGTTTTACCTGACTTAGGTTTTATCTTACAGTTCTACCATGTTCCAAACTGTTGCTTTCTACTTAATGATGTGTATTTCAAATGTGTAACCCACCCATTCCTAATTATGAAGCATGTTACAAATTACATCGTCAAACAAATATCTATACATGTACTGACATGCAAATAAAAAAACGTTCAAAACAGTGTGGGTTTTCTAACTCATGGATTGTGCAACCTAGGTTTAGAATGCTTGTACAATCTAACAAGTGCAATCAACTATAAAACATTTTTTGAGGCTTAAACCTTCAAGTAAATAAATTATATTTCGTTGTATTAGATCTTGACCGACTTTCACGTACAATTCTTTATGCGGTTCTGCCGTGGCAGAACTCAGACCATTAGACTGCTCCGTGGCTTTCCCTTTCAACTACAATTTCTCTCTGCCAGACAACATGATAACCATAGATGATATTTATCTGATTAAAACAAGACCAAAACAACAAATATCCAATAAGTAGAAGTCGAGATATGAATTTTGAAAGATTAAGGGGGTTATTACAACTTTGGAGGAGGTGTTAATCCGTCCCAAAAGTGACGGTAAAGTGACGGATATACCACCAGCCGTATTACGAGTCCATTATATCCTATGGAACACGTAATACGGCTGGTGGTATATCTGTCACTTTACCGTCACTTTTGGGACGGATTAACACCTCCTCCAAAGTTGTAATAACCCCCTAAATGTGGAAACAGTACTTAGAGGTCACTAGTGTTCAAAACGTGTTTTGAGGTCACGAGGGACTGGTACAAATCCAAAATCCAGGCTGACCAGAATGGGGGGTAGACCAGCTACAGAACCTACGCAGGGTTTGCTGAAACAGTACCTTTGATGGAGCGAGGCACCGATGGCAAGGGCACGATGCGTAGATCTTTTTACATCACTAAGGGAACTGCATTGTTGCCAGGCTCCATGGAAGTGAGTGCGATGCATCGTTGTCAGGCCACGGAGAGCATTCTCATCAGGCCACGCAGTCTTCGGGCCCACAGTATGGTGATCCGCTATTGTCAGGGAGCCGCTGCATCACAGTCAATAAGAGATGTGATGATTTTTCTACTGCACTTGGGGCGTTGCACCACTTATTGTAGGTTTCAGCTGCAGAACCTATGGGCACTTCAGGCAAGGGTATGACTCACAGATGACAGAGTCCAGCAGCACTAGCAGAGTTGCAAGCAGTCTTTGATGTCCTAGAGACTGCAGAAGAACAGGGGGCAAGCTAGCAAGCCCTTGGAGATTCTTGGGTTCAAGTATGCAGAGAGCAAGTCCAGTCATTCTCACTGCCGGCAAAAAGCAGCAGGCAGCAGGCCAACACAGCAAAGCAAGCAGTAAAGTGACAGACACAGAAATGCAGTTGCAGAGTGGCAGTCCCTCCAGGCAGCACAGCAGTCCTTCTTCCTTCTGATTGTCCTTGGTTCTAATAGAGGTCTGATCTGCTGAGGTTTAGGAACCAGTACTTATCCCTAAATGTGCCTTTGAAGTAGGGGAGACTTCAAAGGAGGCATTTGAAGATCACAAGGTCCCTGCCATTCCTTCCCTTGCTCCAGACACTACAGAGGGTAATGCAGCCCTTTATGCTAGGAGAAACACAGCCCTATTCAGGTGTAAGTGTTAGGTCCTCCCACCCATCTAGCCCAGAAAGGCCCATCAGCCTGGTAATGGGCCATCGGGATGCAAATGTCACACCCAAGCTCCCTTTGTGTGTGACTGTCAAGAGGGAACAAACAAAGCCCACCTGTCAACAACCTCAAATGTGTAGTCAGAGACAGGCAGAGGCACAAAATGGTTAAAGTAAGAAAAAGCCTACTTCCTAAAAGTGGCATTTTCAGACTTATAATTTAAAATCCAGTTTCACCATAGGTTAGGATTTTAAATTGAGAGTCCAGAGACACCAAATGCCACATTTCTATCTTTTCCCTATTGGAAATTACACTTAAAAGATGATTTAAGGTAATACCAATGTTATCTAATGGGAAATAAGGCCTTGCAATAGTGAAAAAATGAATTTAAGAGTTTTTCACTATCTGGACATGTTAATCTTAAAAGTTTATGTCCACCTTTTAAATACACTGCACCCTGCCCTTGGAGCTAATTAGGCCTGCCTTAGAGGTGACTACCATGTAATAAAAAGGAAAGTTTGTGCCTAGCAAGTGGGTACTCTTTCCAGGTCGAAATGGCTGTTTAAAACTGCACACACAGGCTCTGCAGTGGCAGGCCTGAGACATGCTTGAAAGGCTACTGCAGTGGATAGCACAATCAGGGCTACAGGTCCACTAGTACCATTTCATTTACAGGCCATGGGAACATATAGTGCACTTTACTAGGGACTTAAAAGTAAATTATATGCCAATTGTGGAGAAGACAGAATACAAAAGCTAGATAAAACGACATCAGATAACAGGGGTTTAGAGGGCAAAAAGTGAGGAAAAATCACACCAAGGATGCCAGGTCTAACAAGTAGGTACCCAGTGAGAGAGAACAATAACAGAAAATTCCCCACCACTCAATCCATACCTTGAAAACATGAAATATCTGTTGTGGAATAAACTAGGAACTGTCAATAACCAGGTGACCAAACCCCATTATTGTTTCTATTCACCATCCCCTCAAACGTTCCTCAAAATTAACTCTTATAGAACACATTTTCAGAGTGGGCTACAGACGTTCATGCTGCTTTAGGCTGGAGTTGTTGGATGCAGGTGAAATCAAAATAAGGGCACGAGGAGCCATTCCTTGGCCATCAACTAGGATGAGGAAAGCTGCCTCTTGATAGGATCGCGGTCTAAAGATCTTGAACTAAGAGGTCTAGGGCTGTTGGCAGAGCCCACTATTGAGAGATGTCGCCTCTGTGTCCATCTGGACTGTCGGGGCAGTTGCTTCCATCCAAGATTCCCCACAGAGCTGTCACAAGGCTTTAGCGAAGGTAGTGTATTGCATAAGAGAGTATGCCTTTCTTCCAGTCACTCCCATGCAGATTCTGGGGTATCAAAAAAGATGGGAAGTTTTCTGGAGCCCAGATATCATAGCTGGCAGGGTGCGGAGTGTGTCCTCCGCTTCAGAGATGTGACTCTTTGCTTTTGCTGCTCTTGCCACTGTATTGCGTAGGTCTTGGCACAATAAGGAGATGCCTACTTTCAATTTGCCTATTTACCCTTCTAGCAGGGATCTGTATCACTTGCAGAATAGCAGCATACTGTTCCGAGGTGGGTGGTATGTCAGGCGGGTGGCTCTTTATCGGGAGTCATTGTTAGTTTTGTGAACTTGCCTATTTGTTCCTGAGAGGCCTGAACCTAACCTGTTTGTCTTTCACCAGGTCCCTTTCTAGGGGAACCCCAATGTGTCACCAGCTAGTAAAGAACTGTAAAGGTATCATCAGCAGTCACAAAATGAGCTCTGTCCCAAGTGGGTCTGACATCCGCATCATGGTGCAGCCTAAAATCTTCATGATCTCTCCAGGCCTTCGCTGATCTTCTCACCTCTTTAGACTACATTGACCAGTCTGTGTGGCTGGCAGCTTTCCAGCCCACCTCTGTAGTCATTTCAGCCAATCCTTAGGTCTCTGATGTGGGTGTCACCTACTCTGGTTGTTGCGATCACCTCCACTCCACCCCAGTGGTGCTGACACTCCTCTGGGGTTCCACGGAATGCTTGTGTAAGATGAGCCATGTTGTGGTCTTTTGCCAGGGGGCAATGTGGAAAGTGCAGGGAGTCACCTGCTATTCCCCCAGCCGACAGCACCCAATCTATTCCATCTAGTCTTGAGAGCTGATTCGGAAGCCCTCCAGCACTCCACGGTGACTTTGGTAATGAGTTATGTAGTCTGTTTTCCTCAATTCCAGTTCTTGTGCCGATGCGTGGCTTTGGGCTGTGGGTCATTATCTCCAGGCCCCAGTTTTGTCTCTCACAATGGGAGCTGGGCCCCACCAACCTCTTTCCCTCTATGTGTGGTGGTGTAAGAGGGAGACCAAGGGGTGTCCCTCACACTCCAGGCCACACCGCACCTTTGTGGTCTCTCTGATGGTGCGCTTACTGTACCTGCAAGGCTGTGACTCCAGGCCCCGCTGTAACTTGTGGATTGGGAGCAGAGTGTCTTTGGCACCCGTCACCCCAAGCACAGCAGTGCAAGAAGAAAGGGTTGTGTCGCGCCGCGCGGTGCGGCGCGAGCCGAGAGCTCGACTTATGCCGGGCGTTCGGCTCGGGCCGCGCACCGCGTTATTAAGACGCGCCGCGCCCCCAGCCTCTCCTGCGCATTTCGAGGCCCCAGATTTGCTTGGGGCCTCGTTCTTCCTTCTGCCTTTCACTGTCCCAGGGGTCTCTGAACCCTCTTACCTGTTTTTCTTCGTTTCTTTGTCCTTTCTTCTTTTTGCAGTCTGTTGTGTGCCTTTCTTTATGTCTTTTCCTCCTTGCCAGATTCCTGTGCTTTCCCAGCATTCCTTGTTCCCTATTCTCTATGGTTCCTCTACTATTCTGTTCTATATATTGTTTCCCTATCTAAGATGGTGTCCTTTTACTTCCTGTGGGTCACTTCCTGTTTTTTGGTATATAAGGGCTGTGTTTTTCCTCTTTCTTTGCGCTGCAACACTTTCTGCTCAGTTGGTGTCTTCGCTCCTGATTTCCTTGCCTTTTGGTTTTGGACTCAGCATTCTGTGTTTTCTGATTTTTGCTCCTTTTGGATTCCTGTTTGTTTGTTCTTGTTTTTCTCCAGGACTTTTCCTGTTTGGAGGTTTTTCCCCTTTGGAAGGGGTTTTTCCCTCTGGCGCTACTTTCTGAAGGGCACGGTCTGTTCTTGGTGTCTCCATTGCCTACAGCACCGTGGCTACCAGAAAGAGTCGCCCCTTTTTGGGCCAAAGCCGAACATTGAAGATTCACGCCACCAGATCTGCAAATTCCAGGCGCAAGCAGCACGTGAGTCGTGACAGATTGCAGCGCCTAACCATTCCGACGTCCTCAAACACCATGGATAATACAGTGGCGGCTGCTGCAGATCCGGAGCAATCTCTGTTAACCACGATTCAGCAACAAGCCCAGGAATTGCAACAACTACGTAATGAAAATGCTGCGTTACGACAGGCTTTGGCCCTCCGCACCAGTGATGTTCCGACAATCTCCGCTTCTACCCCTTGTTTCTCTGGTGAACCAACCAAGCTTCGCGAGTTCTTGGATGCTTTAACGGTGTATTTCGCCTTCCGACCTACTCAATTCTCCCACGACAGGACCAAGGTGGGTTATCTTATCAGTGCCTTATCCGGTCCAGCCTTGGCCTGGGCAACCCCGATGGTGTCCTCCGACGACCCTGTATTGTCAGACTATTCCGCCTTTGTGAGTCGCTTCAAACAAATGTTTAGCCGTCCTGGATTGGAAGCCTCCGCTGAAGAAGCCTTGTGCGACATCCAACAAGGCTCCCAAGACGTCCTGCAATATATAACCCGTTTTCGTCAGCTGGCGGCAGAGACCACTTGGGTGGAACGTACTCTGGTAACATTATTTCGTAGAGGACTCAAAGAAGAAATAAAGGATGAACTAGTGCATTCTACCAGAGCGGAAGATCTTCGTGGCCTGATGGATCAAGCACTGTCCATCGAATATCGTCTTCAGGAACGGAGATCGGAAAAGAAAAGGAGTAGAGGGTTTACCCAGCCAAGTAGCTCACGTGCATACCTGCAGCGTTCCGAGGAACCTCGCACTCCTGCTAGAGACATCGAAGGGGAACCCATGCAGGTGGATACTACCCGAGGTCCGCTCTCTGCTAGTGAACGAGAAGACAGACGCAAGAGAGGGTTGTGCCTGTATTGTGGTTCTGCTGGTCACATACTCCGTACCTGTCCAGTACGTCCGTCCAGACCTTCGGGAAACGCCACCTCCCGTCCTCTGTAAGAAGGGAGGGGACGGGATCTACAGCTATACCTTCCATCAGCTCCTTTAATGACAATACAACTGCCTTGTTCATCTTTCCTGTCCTGTTACAACTTCCTGACGGTCGTCAAGAAAAGACTATGGCATTACTAGACTGTGGTGCTAGTGGTATATACATGGACAAGACATGGGCTGCTGCTAACCTAGTTCCTACTCAAGCAAAAGAAGTACCCGAACAGGTACACACTGTGGATGGATCTTTGATATCCTCTGGTCCTGTAGACACCACTACCCTGATGTTAAGTCTACAGGTGGGAAACCATCAAGAACACATCTCCTTCGATCTTATTACGTCCCCTAACCATACCATCATTCTTGGAATTCCGTGGCTCATTAGACATAACCCATATATAAATTGGGTTACCCGGACAGTCTCTTTGTCTTCGCAATTTTGTCATGAGAACTGTTTTACTTCCGACAAGTAGTGGTCTCCGAAAAGATCCTTAGCTACTGAAGGTGCCACTGGTATGTCCATTAATACGGTCCAAGGGGTCCCAGACCACTATTTGGAGTTTCAGGATATTTTCCAAAAACCGTCAAAACCTGTGCTACCTCCACATCGAGAATATGATTGTGCAATTCCATTAGAACCCGGCACAATTGTTCCTTTTGGGAGGATGTACTCCCTCACGGAACCCGAAAGGGAAGTTCTAAAGGAGTATCTGGACGAAAATATACAGAGTGGTCTTATTGTTCCATCGTCGTCTCCGGCTGGGGCCCCTCTCTTTTTTGTGCCCAAGAAGACTAAGGATCTTCGTCCGTGCCTGGATTTTCGAGGTCTGAATAAAATCACCATTAAAGATCGTTATCCTTTGCCTCTCATCAGGGACATACTGGAAGCAATCAGAGGGGCCCAACGTTTTACTAAATTGGATTTACGAGGAGCCTACCACCTTTTACGCATAAGAGAAGGCGACGAATGGAAGACAGCATTCAGGACCCCATTTGGCCATTTTGAATATAGGGTTATGCCGTTTGGTCTTACTAACGCCCCCGCAATCTTCCAGAGATTTATGGACTCAGTGTTTTCAGACCTACTTAATCAGACAGTCGTGATCTACCTAGATGACATTCTTATTTATTCTAGAAATCCTGAACTCCATACTTCCCATGTGAAACAAGTTCTTCAAAGACTTCGTGATCATCAACTATTTTGCAAACCAGAGAAATGTGAGTTCGACATAACGGAAGTCAAATATCTGGGCTATCATTTAAGTCCCACCGGCATAGCTATGGATCAAGAAAAGGTACAAGCTATCCTAGAGTGGCCTTCTCCTTCTACCATAAAAGAAACACAATGTTTCCTAGGTTTAGCAAACTTCTATCGACAATTCATTCTAGACTTTGCCAGTCAGACTAGCCACATAACTCACACCTTAAAGAAGGACAATTTAAAGAAGGGGTTTGTCTGGACTGAGGCTGCTGAAGCAGCCTTTCAAAGCTTAAAGAGAGCCTTCACCCAAGCCCCCATCTTAAGACATCCAGATACCACCAAGCAATTTATAGTAGTAACTGATGCTTCTGAGAGAGCCATCGGAGCTGTCTTACTCCAACGACAAGAGGATGATGGCCTAGACCATCCTGTTTTCTATTTGTCTCATATCCTTTCCACAGCTGAACAACATTATTCCGTACTTGAAAGGGAATTATTGGCTCTGAAAACAGCCTGCCTTGAGTGGAGACAGTTTCTGATGGGTTCCAAGGAACCATTTGAGGTGAGGACAGACCACCGTAATTTACAATGTTTAAGAAATTTTGTATGCCAGAATAGTCGTCAGGCCCGCTGGGCCTTTTTCTTCAGTCAGTACGATTTTTATATTACATATATTCCAGGATCTCAAAACATTCTGGCTGATGCTCTGTCTCGCCGATATCCAGAGTGTTCTCCTTCCTCATCCCAGTATCTTCTAGAACCCAGTAAGATCATTGGAGTGGCTCAGTCTTTCCTGGAAGAAGTACAACAAGAATACGCCAACCTATCGGACCATGACATAGAAGAACTAAGACCATTATTGTACAAGAAACAAGGATATTTTTATTACCAAGACCTGATATTCCTCCCTACAAACAAGGTGCAAAAGAAAGCATTACAAATGTGCCATGATTCCCCTGTAGCTGGTCACAGAGGCATCAAAGCCACACAAGAACTACTTTCACGATTTTTTTGGTGGCCTACCTGGAAACTGGATGTGGAAAGATACGTTCAGGCCTGTCCCATATGTGCCCAAGTCAAAATACCTCACACCAGACCGGCAGGATTACTACAACCTTTGCCTGTTCCATCGGCCCCATGGCATACTATCTCTACTGATTTTATGTGTTCGCTCCCACCATCAGCAGGAAACCGGGTTATCATGGTCACAGTGGATTCTTTCACAAAAATGGCTCATTTCACTGGCCTAAAAAAGCTGCCTACTTCCCAAGAACTAGGTCAAATATTCATAGATCATGTCTTCCGTCTCCATGGACTTCCACATACCATAATCTCTGATAGAGGACCTCAGTACATCTCCCGATTTTGGAAGCATTTTTGTAAAACACTGAATATGAATAGAGCCCTGTCTTCAGGGTTCCATCCTCAGACCAACGGACAGACTGAGCGTCTGAACCAAGGACTAGAGCAATATCTTCGATGCTTTTGCAATTCTACCCAAAGTAACTGGAGCACTTACCTCTCTTTAGCTGAATTTTCCTACAATAACTCAGTCCATAGTGCCTCCAAGGTCACTCCCTTTTTCTGTTCCTATGGTTTTCATCCTACCTCTTTCCCTACTTCTCCACAATCCAACTCTCCTCTACCTGCTATTAACTATTTCTCCAAACGCCTTCTCCAACTCCATAAACTAATTCGATCTAATTTGTTACATACCAAGAGGTATATGAAGAAGGCTGCAGACAAGAGACGTACAACCAATCCAAATTATCATCTGCAAGATAAAGTCTGGCTCTCCTCCAAATTCTTGCCCTCACGTCTCTCTCAAAACAAGTTCACACCTCGTTACTATGGGCCTTTCCGTATTCTCCAGTTGGTCAATCCTGTCACTGTCCGTCTTCACTTACCCCATACATGGAAGATCCATCCGGTTTTTCATGTTTCTCAGCTTAAACCTTATGTGCCTGATCCTTACTCACGTCAGTTTCCTTGTCCACCTCCTGTCCTTGTGAATGATGCTCCTGAATATGAAGTGCAGGAAATCTGTGACTCTCGTCTTTTTCATAAACGACTTCAGTATCTGATTCATTGGAAGGGTTATCCTCTCAGTGAATGTTCATGGGAAGATGCCTCTTCCGTTCACGCTCCTCTCCTGACTCAACGCTTTCACTGTTTATTCCCTCTTAAACCTGGGCCTTCGGGAGGGGGACCTACTGTCGCGCCGCGCGGTGCGGCGCGAGCCGAGAGCTCGACTTCTGCCGGGCGTTCGGCTCGGGCCGCGCACCGCGTTATTAAGACGCGCCGCGCCCCCAGCCTCTCCTGCGCGTTTCGAGGCCCCAGATTTGCTTGGGGCCTCGTTCTTCCTTCTGCCTTTCACTGTCCCAGGGGTCTCTGAACCCTCTTACCTGTTTTTCTTCGTTTCTTTGTCCTTTCTTCTTTTTGCAGTCTGTTGTGTGCCTTTCTTTATGTCTTTTCCTCCTTCCCAGATTCCTGTGCTTTCCCAGCATTCCTTGTTCCCTATTCTCTATGGTTCCTCTACTATTCTGTTCTATATATTGTTTCCCTATCTAAGATGGTGTCCTTTTACTTCCTGTGGGTCACTTCCTGTTTTTTGGTATATAAGGGCTGTGTTTTTCCTCTTTCTTTGCGCTGCAACACTTTCTGCTCAGTTGGTGTCTTCGCTCCTGATTTCCTTGCCTTTTGGTTTTGGACTCAGCATTCTGTGTTTTCTGATTTTTGCTCCTTTTGGATTCCTGTTTGTTTGTTCTTGTTTTTCTCCAGGACTTTTCCTGTTTGGAGGTTTTTCCCCTTTGGAAGGGGTTTTTCCCTCTGGCGCTACTTTCTGAAGGGCACGGTCTGTTCTTGGTGTCTCCATTGCCTACAGCACCGTGGCTACCAGAAAGAGTCGCCCCTTTTTGGGCCAAAGCCGAACATTGAAGATTCACGCCACCAGATCTGCAAATTCCAGGCGCAAGCAGCACGTGAGTCGTGACAGGTTGGGGTTCCCTACCTATTCTAGGTACCTCTGGTGCTCTGTGGTTCACAGGCCTTGTAATCGGTAAGGCTGCTTCCGGGTCTGCGGCGACCAGGGAACTTGCAGGCTACCATCCCGGGTTGCAAATAACAAATTCAATTCCCTAATTAATTTTAATTAGGCAGGTTGGTTGACTGTATGTAGGTTGCTGTGATCACCTATTGCCACATGCCATGTAGGATGTATATATATATATATATATATTACCTACTGGCAGTTGCCAGTAGGTAGTTATAGTTAGGACCATGTTTCCATAGAAAAAGCATTTTTTGCCTTGCCTACATCTTTGCCACCGCTTGACGAATCATCACAAAATGTTCCCAAAAAAGTAGCCCGATGATTCTTGTTGCGCATGGGAAGTTTTGGAGTGATTCATCTTGTGGGGGCCGAGAAAAAGGGAGCTCAAAAAACTTTGTGTTTACCTTGTTAATTCCCATGAGACCTATCAACACGTCTACAACCCAAACCACTGGATGGAATTACACCAAATTTGACAGAAATCCAGCTGCCGTTACGCAGATTGTGCTTTTTGTTAATTTGTGTAAATCAGTTTAGTAGTTTAGGAGATAATTAAGGGCAAATTCGCAAATACGCTCCTTCGCCATGCACAGCTATTTACTCCATATATGATGTCATTGATGGTATTTTGTATGGCATTTTTTATATCACTGCAACGTTTGTAATAACAGTAATGATAAGAAAAACTGTGGATGACAAGGGGGTGAGTTATAGTTACCTTAGGGTGTGAGTTATAGTTACGTGAAAGAACTCTAACTATAACTGCTGAATTTCTATGGTTTTGGACGAGTAAATACAGAACCTAACTATAACGTCCCTGTAACCTTTGTTTTTTTTCAGTGATATATATATATATATATATATATATATATATTGACAGTTTCATAAATTAAAGCAAACATCACATACTTTTTAAACATTTTATTTTATGTTGTTTGCTCTTTATATTTACTTTGCAGGCCACAAAACAGGGGAAGGTAACCCTTCAATGAGAGGTGGTCCAACATTTAGCAAATAGCATTTGCCATAACTATATGTGATATGTAATTCTGTTAAAGGGGACAACTTGGTTTTGTCTCCTACACGAACTACGCATTTGATTAGATTATGGCACTATAAACGTCCGGAAGAATTGCCACTTACCTAGCTGGGGCACTACTGGCAAGAAACATGTTGACTACATCCCAGAATTCGGGGACCGTTATTATTCCATGACTTCTCCTTGTTGTTTTTTTTCAAATTTACATGGACAACCATTGAGAATCATTTGTTTTCTGCGCTCCATAGTTAATTTTAATGTTATCATTATCCCAATCTACTCAAAACTCTCCTACTGTTATAGGGAAGGGAAGTCTTTCTGTCTTATGTATATCAGACTCAGAGATAAAATGATCTCTGACAAAGAGCTGGACCACAACCTGATGATGAAGTATGCCACTTCGGTAGATTAGAGTTCCTGCATCCTGAGAAGGATATTCCCAGGGACTTAAAATACCGTCAAGAAGAACCTATGAAAAAGTACACCTTCTATGACATAAATTCTGCAAAGTGAAGATGTGTGCTGTACTGTTCAATCCCTCTCATCTCCCCCCTTTTTTCTTTTGGGTTTGTGACGTGACCAATTAGTACATAGTTGAAATTCCAAAATTAATTTACCAGTCGCTAAATGTTAGTGTTCAAATTGAGGGCAATATGTGTGAATTGTCTCTTTCCCCGACCAATGGCCCATGAATGTAATCAAGGCAAGGTTAAACAAGAACCTATAAAACATCTGCCCATGCCATGATCAACAGGCAACCTCTGACAACAATGGAAACAACCAAAGAACACAGTGGCATATTTACTCTAACAGTGGCACAGAACAGCGCAGCAAGTTACCTTGCTGCAATGCCCTGCAACCCAGGGAAGGAGCATAAATGCATTGTAGTTTTGAAATATGGTGCATTCCTGTCCTTTGCCCATGTGCTGGTGCCATTTTGGTAGCCTAACGCCAATGCAGCCACCCTTGAACCATGGTGCACCATGGTGCAAGGGTGCCTCTGTTGAATGCAGGATTGTTTTTGTGTAGGGAGGGGCATTCTCCTGCTCAAAAACAATCCAGGGAGTTGTTTTCTTCTCTCTATGTGTACTGCAGAATACAGCACACATGGAAAGAAGAAAAACGAGGAGAAATAAAAATATTTCTCCTTGTTACGCCTCCCTTCGGGAGGCGTAAGGTTTTAATGCCTTCACAGGTTTACAAGTCCTTGCAAATCTGGGAATGTGTCAACACCATTGGGCGTTGCTTGGGAAAACCCACCACAATGCAGAGTAAGGGAACACAGAGACTTGTGATCCCTTGCCTTACTCCATAACTTTGAGGCCATGAAAAGCCACACAAAGCAGCTTTATATATAAATATAGATATGAGTCTGCATTCTATGCTGCCAGAGCATCAAAAAAGTGATGCTACAGCAGCGCACATGGCTTGTAAATATGCCCCACACTTTCTTGCTAGATTCCAACAGGTAGCAGAAATTGAAAGGCAACATGTAAAAGCAGTGGTCATCTTCAATAAGTTATAATAGTGTATCGAAACGAACAAAACGTAGGCGAGACCACACTGGGTCAATCAAGTCCTAAAGCAGTTCTCACCTAAGAAGAAGAATCATAAAATGATTTAGAGATCACAAAGGGGTAAACAGAGATCATTGTGCGGTCCAAGAAAGCTTCGGCTTCAAATATGATATAACCTTTAGATGAGGAGGACTATACTTTGTAGGAGGTTAAAGATGAATTATTAAGAGGATTCGGGACTATGCAATTTATCCTGAGAGGGCCACTGTGCCCTTGGGTAAACAGAGAAAATCAGAAAAGTAATCTCAATGATACAACCTCTATGCTTGTACCTCCCTATGTGTGTTTTCTTTTCTTACTCTACATGTATTCTAAAATATGCTTTATCTTCTCTATTGTTGATATGCAAAAGCCAGGTGACTGAATGAAAATGAAAAAAGGCGAGTCTGCCTAAACATCTAATGGAAATACTTTCTCTCAAACGTACTTATTAGGAACTACTACAGCCATCGGACTAAAATTATTATATTCAATTGTTATATTCAAGAACATTTAGTTAACCTGCCTAGTCCATCTTGAGGCAACACTGAATAACAGTCATCTGAAAACTTTACTGACTACATGTATGGTACTCTAAGACTTGAGTACAATGCAGTAAAGAAATTGAAAGAAGGTCCCCTAAATTCTCTTAGAACTGACAAAAAACCCACTGAAGAACCATGTCTTAAGGGAAATCCTGGAAATCCTGGTAATCGACAAGGACCACCCTTACCTAAGCAAACAGAACACAATCATCTCTACACTTTTTATTACCAGTGGGACACACAAACCGGTCTCAACTACGCATCAGGCCAATAGTCAATGTGTTTAAAGCTCTTTTGCAATGTGTTCGTTTTTTCATTAACCTTTTATGCCTGATGAGCTAAACAGGAAACACAGCGAACATAATCTTGTTGATTGTGTTTTCCAGATAATTTTGTATGAAGAACCATCAGAGGGCAGTAGAGATTGAAGCCATTAATACTGATTTCTGCAAGAAGAGTCAGTATATAGCAATGTATTTAAAAATCAGTCTAGTCCAAGTCCCAACTCCATTTTTTATCACCTAAGCCTACAGTGCCCTTATAAACATTTAAATAGTATTTCTTGACACTCCAATGGATGTTACCTTTTCCTCTGACTTAGAGCATCTATACATAGCCCATTTCAAAGAGAGATTTATTTAAAATGACAATAATCCAGTTATTCAAAATATAACATTAAAGTCATTCTCTAAATATGGCATGTTCATGCTTTGAAATGACTCTCTTGCCGGTGTTACAGAGTTTCAAAACTGGTTAAGAATGTGCAACAAGGCTCACTATCTCAAACTTCCTCACAATCAATATACTACTACATTTACATATCAGCCACTGAAATTGCTGTATATATAAAACAACTTCCAGATAAACGGACCAAAAAATAAATCACTGGACTTATATTTTAATCAACATGCCAGGATGTTGGCCAGCCGCGCTGCAAGATGGGCGTACTGCGAGGAGCTCCGGCCAGCTGTTCCTTTCTACCTGTTTCCCTCCCAAGTGCCTGAACCTGAAGGCCGCTGCACCATCTCCACTGCACCTCCAGGACCCTGCGATGTGAGATGTACCTCCCGATCGAACCGTGGAGAGCACCAACACACGCGCTGCAGCACAGATGCAAGTCTTCAAGGTGGCAGCTAACCCGCACGACCTCAACTCACCTGCTGCCTAAAAGAGACGTAGCTCTTCTATGATCCGGTATCTCAGACAGTAAGCGAGGGTGCCTTACTTTCGCTGCTGCCTGGAGAGAGGGCAAAGGCGCATACTTCATACTACATGGCTGTAGAACCTGCCACACGCCTATGTGGGGGAAATGTATTTGTGCCCTGAAGCACTACACTTCCTCTAGGTTCTGCCCTCATCCAGAGAGGGGCGTGTCACGCGTGCAAAGGAGACTTATTTGGGATTCATAACTTAAATCAGGAGTGACCTGTGCCTTGCCTGGCCCCTGAGATTGGAGGAAGTGAGTGGGCCCACTGTGATTCTGAGGCACTGCATCACTAAGTCCCCTCTCCCCGGGAGGAATGTCTGGAAGTGGCCACGGCCTGACCTGTTGCAACTGCATCCTCACACCCCTGCTGGACTGGGGCATTCTGCGGATGCCTTCTTGCCATGGTCCCAGCGTTAGACACATAGATGGCATGGCTTCCCCCAGGCCCTCCTTGCGATGGGATGCACAAGACCACCAAATATTTTCAAAGGGAGAGTAGACGTTCCAAGGCTGACAGTTGCCTTTTTGACCCAGAAGATGAATGCACCCTGGCTGCTCTGCTCCTTTTACTGCATGATGAAGTGAAGAAGGATCCAACTTGTCACTGGCCCACATCTTGGAAGCCATTAACAAATCACACAAAGCTTTCGAACACAAAATTGACAAGATGGCTCTTGACCTCGAACTGCTCCGAAATGACCATAGCAAGCTGGCCAGCAAGGTCAAAATCCCTGAGGGCATCCTCGGTGATGTTAAACCATCAATGACCATAATGCAGGGCAGCTGATGGACCTTATGCACAGGGTGAACATACTGGACTGCTACGCTGAAGATGCTGGTGGACACAGCCATAGTAACAATATTTGGATTGTGGGCATGCTTTAGGGGCTAGAGGGTATGGAGATAAACTCCTTGAGAAATATCAAGATGGCACCAGATGGCTAGTCCAATGTCTTTTCCCTAGAAAGAACACCGTGTTCCCAGCAAGGCCTCCGCCTCTGGCGGCGCAACCTAGACCTGTTGTGGCATGCCTATTACACTATCAAGAGAGTTCTCATCTTGCAGTAGTCCTGTGCTGTGGGCAGCTTAAGAACGGCAGTGCCACTGTGCCTATCTTCCTGGACTATACTCTGGAGGTGCAGTGCAGCTGGACCTCCTTCCTTGTGACTCAGAAAGTGCTATGAAAAGCAGAACTGCGATACAAGCTGATGTTCCCTACCAAGCTTAAAATCATGGTAGATGACCGCGCCTTATTCCTCTGCACCACCAATGCTGCTTGGGATTGGCTCAAACAACAACACACTGGGTCACAAGGCGCAACTTGGACCCACACTGCACCACTAAAGTGCAGGAGGAGGAGATGTTGGGATAGAACCAACTCCCAATGTCACCCCAAGCATCAGGTTGAAAAGGAGAAAGCGGAAGCAATACAAACTCTTTTGGGCTCTTGTAAAAGGGAGCATCCAGCGATAAGAACTCAGAAATGCCCTCAGACAGACTCAGAGGGAACACTAGGGAAGACCTTGTTGCCTTCTTGAATAACAGATCAGACTGCAGATGAACTTGGAAGTCATCCTTATACAATGGAACTCGTGGTTCAGGGCATTTGAAGGCTATTGCCCATCCTAGTTCTGTCTGTAGTGTAGGAAGCTACATCGGCAATGGGACACTGGGCAGTATGCCCATAGACAAGGCTTTTGGCACAAGTCTTTTATTTTTCTGTTACATGGGGAGATAGGAGGGGTGGGCGGTGAGCTTAGCTTGTGGAGTTAATGGAGGTTTTAGCGCTACACTTGGCTTGCGGAGTGCGGCCACAAACTCCGCTAGCTCATCAGGGGAGCAGAGCTCACCAATGTGCACACTTCAGTCCAGTTATGGGCTACACAGCGAAGTGTAGACAGTCAGCGCATGCGCTGTGTGGCCCATATCTGAGCTGCAGTGCGCACTCGGCCCAAATCTTGGCGTGGAGCTGCTACTGAGGGGCTGCAGTGGCGCCAGTTCTGGATTCAGGACTCCCTTCTTTCACTGTCATCAGCAGCCTGGGAGCAGGGGCTGAGGAAGGATGAGAGCCAGGCCATGGCAAAGGGGACTCTGGACCCAGACATCATGAGATCAGACCCTTGTTTTGCTTTCTCTTCTATGAGCACATGGGGCCGGCATAGGGCATGGACAGTATTTGCATATGAGGGGGGTCTGTGCTTGGAAAAAAGGAAACTTGCAGTCAGAGCTCCACTTTAAAAGATTCTTTCTCCCCAGAGTCCCTGGGAAAGGAAGGCAGTGATACTATGGGATACGGTGCTGAGACCAGCAGGGAGAACAGGAGACTCATCAGCTGCTGAGGGGTAGTCCGGCAGCCTCCGCCAGATAGAGATGTGTGTAGCCTGAGAGAGTGCCTTAGAGCCCAGTGGAAAGCAAGGCTAGGCACTTTGTGAAAATTCCAGGCTGCTGGTGGTGAGCTGGTTTGCTGCTGCAAGTGCTGGGCCCTAAGGAAATGGCAATCTTAGGCTGTATATAAGTGCAGACAAAGCAATTGCAAGGCTGGTGCAATGCTTGGCCCTCCGTAAAATGTTTGTGAAGGAGGGGAGTTGGTGAAGGGAAGTGTGCAGGTGTAAGAGCAGCAAGGTCCAGGCCGGTGGGCTGTGTCTGCACAAGAGGCCTGAAACTGCCCCTTTAGCTGCCTACGGTATACCATTACCACCTTGGACTGAATGCCCCCGATCTCAGAAGCGGTAAGCAGGGTCAGGCCATCCGACCCTGTTTAGCGCTTCTGAGATCGGGCGCATTCTGGCCAGGGTGGTAGGGCAGGCGGCACTCCGTCACACGCAGTACTCCGCTTAATTCCACAGAGTTTTTAGCAAACTCCATTGAATGCTACAGAGTACAACTCGGTGAGCTCAACCCACCCCTGGGGAGGAGGGCTGGGAGGTGAGTTAAATACCTGGCATGGCCATGCACTCTCACTCACCTCTCCCTTGTCTCTCAGTCTGGGGAGTTTGCTTTACTGATCGACTGTGGCTCTCTTTCTTTCTCAGCACACTTGTTGAGTTTGTCACTTTTGGGCAGAATGCCATTTGCACTGCGGCCTGGGTTTGGGGAGTTTTTCATGTTTTCTTTTTCTTTTTCTTTTATATTTTTTCCATATTTGCATGCCCATTATTAGTCAGGCAGTGTAGAAAGAGAGAGGGAAAGAACTAACAGCTCTAAAGAGTTCCATCCATGCATTAGAAAACTCCCTAACCACAGATCTATCGGCTAGACCCAGACCTGCAGCAGAACGAGAAAAACATACCACCACTCTAGAACAACTGCGTGTGCTACGGACTCCAGACTACATGCATCTCAATCATACAAAGGGTTGAAGGGCAGGCCGACAATTGGCATGGCTTGTCCAGCCTGCTAACCGCGGTCACCCAGTTACTTGTATCAAAAAAGTAACTGGTGATGTTGCATTTCCCCAGAGCAACATTCACTAGATCTTTGTAAATCACTTTCAGGAACTTAACGATGAACACCCATGGGTACCCGAGAAGGAAACAGACGCTTTTCTGGATAGGCAGCCACGTGCTTGAGGACTCTGGAGGGCAAGGCCTTTGGAGGGGACATCACGAAACAAGAAAGCAAGGAAGACATAGTGGTAAGGTGCGTGGCATAGCTTCAGGGACTAATGGACTGCCAGCTTAATTCTACCACAGGTACACAGTAGCCCTTACTTTCAAACTGGTTTCAATGTATGCAAAAGATTTGGAAAGTGGCATCTTGGAAGCACTTATAGTGTTGATCCCCAAGTCTAGGGCAAGACCCTCTCAAAGTATTGGCCTACAGGCCACTCTCTTCATTTCTCACTGTAGTACCTCCCTCAATACCCAGAACCTGTTTAGGGTGCTGGATGATACCCTACCACAGCACCTAGCCATGGTGCAGATACTAACTATAGACATTTGCAAGGCATTTGACACACCGGAATGGGGATATCTAAGAGCAGTTATGCACTATATAAACCTGGGATCGGGATGGGGCAAATGAGTGGTTCTATTGCACTCAGGTGTCCCAATAAGGGTCTGAATAGCCAATTGCATTTCAGAGGCATTCGAGGTGCACAGATGAACACGTCAGGGATGCCCTCAGTTCCTGCTGTTTTTTGCGTTAGCAGTGGAACCTTTTGCATCTATGCTGAAAACAGAGGGGAGACATAGAGGGATTCCACTGCGGGACGCAGAGCATATTGTCTTGCTTTACCTGGTGAGATGACATACTTCATTATCTACGCAACACCAATACCGGAATCCCATGGAGCACAGAGATCCTGAACTCTACAGGGGAGGGGGGGTGGGGGGGTTCCAGGGTTTACAAACTAACTGGAGTAAATTCTGCAGCTTCCTGATATCACACGAATTCTGGGACCCACTGTGGTTCAAGCCTCAATACAGTGTTAAGTAGACCCCTCAGGTTCTCTGATGTTGGGGAATCAAGGTATATAATTCCAGAATAGACATGAGGGAAGGAAAACTGAGTGAGACACTGCGGACCCTGTGGAGCTGCATGTGATTCTGGTGCACCCTTAAGCTACTTATTTTTGCCAGAATCGTCCTGTTTAAAATGGTCATTTTGCTACAAGTCCTGTACTTCTTTGTGAATACCCATATGGATACCACACAGCTGGTTCAGTGAACTAAATACATGACCTAATCTGGGATGAGGGGAAACTTTCGGGTCTCACTGGAATTGCTGAGATGCCCGACAGACAGGGGAAGGCTGGAAGCCCCAGACTTTGAACTGTAGTTCATGTCAGCCCAGATACAATGGTTGGCAAGATGGCTAGCTGGACGCCATATTGCCAAGATGGGGGAGGTGGGCGACCTATGTCTCAGGGGCGCCTTGTGGAGATGAGTTTGCAAGTATGACTGAGAGCAGTCCTGCACACTGCGCTGCTTAGCCTACCACTCTGCTGGTGGTACAGAGTGGCCCAAAGGCACAACACTGCCCACTGTATGTGTCATTAATCTACTGAACCTTCACAGACAATTTACCTTTACTACAAAACCAATGGGAAAACAATCTAAGCAAACGGTTTAGGGGACAGGAATGGGAGCAAGCCATGGATACGGAGCACAGAGTGTCACAAAACACACACTACAAGTATAGGCACTCACATTTTTTACACCGTGCCCACCTCACAACACACAATTTGAACATCATGGCACAATTGGATACCAGACACTGTCCTTGCTGTGCCTAAATGTATGCAAACGTCATCAACATGGCATGGGATTGCCCTTTCATGATGATGTTCTGGACCAGGGTTGTCAGAGACCTAGGGAGCGCGTTAAATAGACCCAATTTACACACCACAGAGATTTGTATTCTGGGCATCTACACTAAGCAGACAAGTTAAAAAGTGGGTAACACACTTTGGCCCTGGTTATAGTCCAGAGGGCATAGCATGGCACTGGCAGCCACGGAGTGAACTGTCCCACAGTAGATGGGAGACTCAGATGGCAACCTGGGCCACAGCAGAAGGGGCTGCCCTACAAGTCAAGGACTAAAGAGGATCTTCAAGAAGCCCATAGCAGACCTGTGGATAGGCGTCCTCACCGCCTTCATGGAATTAGACAGTTATATACCCCCTACAACACTTCCTCCAGTGATTTACATAGAAACAGGTGCTTCTGCCCCAGCACCCTCCCTAGTGGGTTGTCATTCCAATGGTAGTAATGCATGGAAACGGATTTGTACGTTCTCTGAACTAGACAGGGTACTGAAGGGGAGAGGGCTATTCTTGATGCTTATAATTTAACTTATAAATTAATGACATAATCTGACATGATCACATGTAGCTGGGATAGGAAAATTCTAGCCTGTGGGATATTTTCACGTAGCATTTGTGCAACTGGTTAATGCTTTGTATTTTGATGTGCACATGTGAACATTTATATACCAGTATTCTGTACTCCAACATCCTACTGCATATTAATTTTGCTAACCAACAATTTAATAGAAACGTCTTAAAAAAAACATGCCAGGGCGTTACCAATATTTGAAATGGGATGTTTCGAAGGGTCTGACAAAACTTCCAAAATGAACTATTTCCATTAGGAATAAAGAGCTATATATAGAGATTACCCAAAATGTTTGGGTGGAAGGTCATGCAGGGCATGAAGGTTTTTTTTTTTTTAATTGTGAGGCACTCTACACCATTAAAGAACAAGCACTGAGAAACCGCATTATGTGATCACGTCATGAGATTGATCAGTAACTAGTTGCACACGCTGTACTACGGGGACTTTTGAAATGAAAGACTACCATTTGCATTCAGGAGAGGAACACAATTATCCTGATCAAATGATGACAGCACTATGTGACAGCACAAATCCAGAAACATCATCACCCAAACCTCGAAGTTGAGCCATTTGTTGGGAGTCACAACTGTGTAAACATGTCTGCCCATCTACTACATGGAGAGTTGCAAAGAGTTCAGAAATAGTTATCTAATTATTCTTCCCATAACTGTCCTACCACAAATGCCACAAATAAATATTGTGTCTCTGCAACATCTGCAGTATTGGCATGCGTTAGAGATGGGGTTTCTGGTTGGCTAGGGTACGCACCTAATACAGTCAGAACCCATCACTCTAGTCAGGGCAATTAAGTTACACACCAAAAATAACCTGTGCTCACCCCCTTGCAGCTTAGTGCAAAGCAGTCAAGCTCATACCCAGAGCAGTGGCATTACGAACTTGAGGGGGCCCCCTTTGAAAGTACATGGAGGGGCCCCCTCTGAACTCATTCAGGAGCTCTCAGGCCAGGGTACTGTGCTGAGGGGGGTGTTTGGAGCTTGTGGACCACCCGCATCACAAGGCTGTGTGGGCCTTTGTTACACCACTGCCCCAAAGGTAATGTGTACTAAGCAGCCCTCGGTGAGAGTCTCACTTGGTGTCCCAGGCAACATGGGGCTCTGCAGGTGGCCCACCTGGCTAGCGGGTTGCCAAGACACGCGTTGCTCTCTTTGGGCCAGAGAGAGACAGCAGCAGCACAGCTCTCACCCATGCTGTGGGAAAGTGAAAGAGCTCACTGCGCAAAAGTGGAAACACTCAAAGGAGCAATACAAAATGCTTCCAACGTGCTGTCTTGTAGATTCAGAGCGCTGACCATGGGTGGTGATCTCTCCAGCAACTTCAGAGGTGGATAGGTCAGCACAAACAATAAAGCAAGTAGCTCAAATGGCGGTTCCTCCCAGCAGCACCACAGTGCCTTGGCAGAACAGGGTCCAGGAACAGTTGGTAGCAGGGCAACAAACAGAAAAGCAATCCAAGGAGTCCAATGGGCTACCCAACAAGTAACAGGCAGCAGGACAACAACAGAAGAGCAGTCCAGATGAGTCCTTTGTGCAGCGCAGCAGTCCTTCTGACAGAGGTATAGTCCCAGTTCCAAACGTGCTTTACAAATATGGAGTCACAGCCCCTTTACTTATACTCAAAAATTTCTGTGATGTAAGGGGTGACTTCAAAGGAACCTTTTCAAATGTAACACAATTCCTTTCAACCCAGCCATGGTTCCAGACATAAGTAGGGTGTAAATCAGCCCTTTGTATGAGGGCAGGACACAGTCTATTGACCTTTCCCCCTCCCAGCCCAGGAAGACTATCAGTATGTAGATGGATGCAGGTGCCTCTCCTGTTACACCCAGAACTTCCTGTGTTGTGGCTGTCTGGAAAGTATGCACAAAACATAACTCTCACTCTGCCTTAGATGTGGACTGGAGCCAGGTTGAAGAACACTAGAGTTATGAGCACAGAGAAATGCTCATTTTCTAAAAGTGGCATTTCTAAAATTATAATACAAAATTCAACTACACCAGTGAGCAGGATTTCTCACTACCATTCCAAACACACCAATGTTACTCCTTTCAGATCAGAAATTGTCACTTAAAAACATATAAGGGAATTCCCAATGTTAACCTATGAGAGGAGCAGCCCTCACACTATTGAAAAACGATATATGCTGTTTGTCACTACTAGAACATGTAAAACATAAAAGTACATCTCCTACCTTTTACATACACAACACTCTGCCTGTAGGGTAAGCTAGGGCCTACCTTAGGGGTGTAGTAAAAGGGGAGCTAAGGCCTTTGCAAGTGCTGTGAAATACCAAGTCAAGGTGGCAGGAAACTGCACACACAGGCCCTGCAGTGGTAGGCCTGAGACAGGTTTTAAAGGCTACTTCTGTGGGTGGCGCAATCAGCTCTGCAGACCCACTAGTAGCATTTAATTTACAGGCCCTGGGTAGATGGTATACCACTTTACTAAGGACTTACAGGTAAATTAAATATGTCAGATGGGTCTAATCCAATCATACCATGTTTTAGGGGAGAGAGCACATGGCCTTTAGCCTTTAGCACTGATTAGCAGTGGTAAAGTACCCAGAGGCCTAAAGCCAACAAAAGGAGGTTCAGAAAAATAGGAGGAGAACAGCAGAAAGTTTGGGGATAACCCTGCAGAAAGGTCCATTCCCAACTGCACGGCTACAATTTGTGGGGAACTGTAAAAGAGGTGAACAAAGATATAAGCAGCACTGATTGAGCAATATGTACATAAAGTCAATCTGTTGTACATGGTCCTAGCAGTGATCGGAGCTGAACTTACAGGTGGCAATACAGATGATTGCCAGATGACAAAGAAAGGTAAATGTATAATTGCTGAAGTGTTGAGAGCAATCTGACAATGAATAGTGAGTGCAAACATTTGCTGTGGCAAATATATGATACACACACACCACACACACACCACCCTCCACCCACCCAGATGGCCAACCTATTGGAGTTAGTAAGTAGTCGTTCAAAATTGCTTTCAGTTAGCACATAAGCAAACTCTCTTTACCACCCACAGTGTCCATGCTCACCCACAACCCCTAAGACAGGCCTCTGCCCATACAAACTCTTCTGGCAAATTATTTTCAGTCCTGAATATTGATGGTACCATTATCTTGTATGTGACATATGAACGTCTGCTACTTGAGAGGCTAAATTGTGGCACATTTATAAACAAAATGCCTTCACTTAAATGCAGAACATCCATAATGTTAGTAATAATTTATCTGGTGATTTCGCCCCTGCTTCATTGAGATGAACGTCTGAAAATCGTCAGACCTTGATGGTATGTGTAGCATTTCTTGTAGGTCATTCTGGGTTCCACAATTAGCAGCTAGAATTAGAGATTTTCCTTATTATGTTTCATCCTTCCTGGGGAGGTTCAGTCGCTGAAAACCAGCACCGAAGCGGTCCTAGGGCAGACACCATTCACAATAGCAACCTGCACATTCACTGCCTTCTGTGCATGTGGAGGAGAAGTGGGGCTGTACCCACCCCTAAATGAGCTCAAGCGACTTTTCTAAATAGCATAAATGATGATGGGAAATAATTGTATTCAGGTTTTCAAGTCAGAAGTAGCACGACAGGCGAAATAAATGGATGTCAACTTTATACTGAACAAGTAAATCGTCTTAGGTATACTCCTGATAATTTGAGGGAGACTGTTTTTAAAGAAGGAGCTGTCCCTCCTCACTTTATAGCCAGTAGTTTTGCCTTTTTAGACAGGGAATGAATACCTAAAATGTATTAAAATGTGACTGTTTGGAATATGAAGGTGAGCCTGTCCTAAATTGTGTCTGTTTTATCTATTTGTGGCAATTTGGACAAACAAACAACATGTGAACCAGAAACTCGATAAGCTTACTGCTCATGGGCAAGCAACAGCATCACAAACATAATGCTGGTTACTTAAACTGAATAATAGCACCCTTATGAATAGCAGAGTCATCTTTCCATTTTGGTTTTGCGCTAATTAAAGGAAGAATAATGGATAAATATGTGTTTTTGGACTGTTGTCCATCAACTAAGAGTAGCACGTTGGTTTTGGAGTGCTGCTCAAAGTTTTAACAGGAGAAAATGTGCTCAGCACTGAGTGCGCCCTCTATGGTGCACACTTCAATCCTTGTGAGCACTGCTCCCACTAAGTTGCGTTTTGGGGTGCCTGCCTAGCATCTGTCTCCATGGCGTGCACAGATGCCTGAGAAAGCAAAGGCATCAATCATCGCCTTCCAGGAGTGGACTCGCGAATGCCCAGGTATTTTGAAACCCACATACAAGTAATGAGATTAGGGCAGATCGTAGAATGTTTCTGTGCTGTTTCATTGTCCTGAACATGGGAGAAAATATGTGCTCATATCTCAGGCAATAGGCTCTCCTCCCCACTTTCACTGGCTCTTCTTTGTATGTGGTTGTGCTCAATCACATTCACTATTTCTCCAGATAGAGTGAGTCAGAACTGTCAGAGACTTCAAAAAAGAACCAATATGCAAAGCTTCGACCAGTGGGTTTTGATCCGCGGGGATCCTCACTTGATAACATGGGTATGCTGCTTCATATTTTATGGCACGTCAATGAGATTCAAGATGAAAAAGTGGCAATATCTTTGGATGCTGGAAAAACATTTTACAATGTGGAATGGGGGCTACATTTTCAGTTCACTGGGCAGAGATGGCTAGAGACACCTTTCATTATCAAGGTTCTTTGACCATATGAATAACCCTCTGTGCAGGTAGCCTCCAAAGGCTTTCATGTCTGAAGTGTTCCCTGCTAACAGAGATTTACATAAGGGATACCTTATTTTCTCTTTGTTGTTTAATTTAGTGTTAGAGTCCCTAGCCTCCAAGATTCGTCCATCTACCAAGATCAAGGGCATCATGACTCCATCCAGATAACAGAGGATTATTCAATATGTGGACAATATAGTTTTTGAACTCATCCTGGCAACAATTTAGTCCATAGAAATTCAATATGTGGACAACATACGTTTTGAACTCATCCTGGCAATAATTTCGCACATAGAAGTGTTTTCTGTTTTTAAGGTTCAAGATTCATTAGATGTCAGAACCCCTATCACAGGGCAATGGCAAAGAATGAGCTACTGGGCACAACCGGGGGGTTAGGGCATTTCATTCCTGATGTCCCGACACCTGACCTAATATGGATCCTGAGCAACCGGGCAAAGAACCACTTCAGCACTTGACTCTTAGTGGTAGCATGGGTCAAGCAGTACAAGGCTTCTTTGGGAGATTTAGACACAGGGGTTTGAACATATGCTCACAGCTCAAAATATGTTCAGCAGCAACAATGAATGATGTCTAGTCAACTACTTGCTTTTATGAACAAGATCATGTGTGTTCTCTTTCTGTTGTTCCCAATCCATATTTCCACCTCTTATAACCATTGGAGATTCATATCCCTCAGCTGTTCTTATCTGTTGTAGAGTGGTGGACTGGTATTGGAATTACTTTCTCCAATAGGGCTCTAAAAAAAGTCACAACAGTATTTTATGGCATAAGGGGGCATGTGTAGCCATCAGATCAACCTGTTCCCATGAGGGAGGTAATCCCAGGGACAACATGAAATTTATCAGAAAACACCTGAGCCAAACGCATGAGAAATTTAGCAGAAAACACCTGAGTCAAGCGCAAAATGGATGAGAATAGGAAAAGGGTGAGATATAAGAATGGGTAGCCAGACATTAGCGAGACATTCAGAAATAGGGAGGAAGCCCAATCTACATTACCTATTGACACTGCATAGTGGATACTATCCTATCCTACAACTGTGAAGAGTCAGGTAGTACAATCCAAAATTAGCAACTGGTTCTGCATCTGGGAAAGAAATAGAATCGCATTGATGAAGGGCTGTATCTGCCAAGAGCAGGGTGTAAAAAGATAAAAGGGAAAAGGAGGGGGTGAGGGTGGACTTCCAGCAGACCCAGATAAAAAGTTGTTGTGAATAAAGTGAGAAATATCAAAAGGGAGGCACAGGATCTATTCCGGGTCTGGTGGCTTAGTGGACTAAGGCATCCACTTTAGAAACCTGTGTTCAACCTCATGGTCACAGGCTCAAATCCCGGCAGGTCCACTCAGCCTTTCATCCAAAATTCTGAGGTCAATAAAATGAGTACCATTGAGTTGGTAACAATAAACATCTGTTCTTCAGTGCCTAGATACCTACGGGGTATGTGTGCTTTACAAATACACATGTTATGTTATCTCAAAGACCTGGAGCCATGTAGGACTTGGTAACTAAAGTAATGCTTGCAATATGATCCTGTAGTGTACGTCCCAATCTGTGTGCATTTCAAGTCCTAAGGGTGTGGCCTAGCTACCAGGTGGTATGGTCCCTAGTGTACCAGCAACACACAGGTAGCAAAAGTAGTTAAACAAAAATATCAGTATGAATACCGTTGGTATCTGAGATTGTCTGGGGTACAGCCCATTACTGTACCAGAGGTGATCTGAACTTGTCTTTCATTCTCCCTCTGTCTCTCTCACTCTCTTCCTCTGTCCAGTATCTCTCAAGACTGAAAACTATTTCACTAACCATTTTGGAAATTACTCTAGGCATTCTCTATGTCCTCAAGTCAGCCTCTGGGTCCACGTGCCTGTTCACATCAACGAATGGCTGTGTGTCAGGATGCCTAACACCGTCAGCAGGTTTGGAAATATTTCTACCCATAATATCAAGAAAGTCTAAAAATGGTTCCAAATTGTCTGGCTAATAAAATTCCCTCTTGTGACCGTTGATGGTGAGTGGCACAATAGCACATTCAAAAAAATGCTTTGCACAAGGCTTTGAGACTTGAACGTAGGGACAAAAACGTTCTTCTCTTTTATTTTGTTTCCTGCAAGAAGTCTGTGGAAGTCAATATATTGTGGTTCTTATAGAGGAAGGATCCATTGTTCTGTTTTACTGTTAAGATTATCCTTCTAGCCCGCAGGTGGCACAGGAGGCAAGCCAAAATGGGTCACAGAGCACACCCATCTTTGTCTCACATCTAGAGAACAGACTGTAGGGCCGCTAAAGTTTTATTGAAGGGGAGAAAGTTTACCACAGCAGTTTGGGAATGAAGGATACAAAGAAAGCCATCCTGTCACTTTGTTCTTCTTCTTACAGAACCCCAGAGATCCTGACATTGTGGTGTTAACTGCTGTCATTCATGCCCCGCTTTCTATATATGGACTGCAGCTCCTGTCTCCATTCTAGTGATTCACCTATCTCTACTAGGTGATCTTCAGCAAAAGTGATGTGATGTGATGTGATGTGAGCTTAGTCTGGGCAAGAAAGGAGATATGCCACCATTTGATTTCAGCATTTGTCTCAGGTGTCCTCTCATAACAGTAGTAATGGAGGTTTCAATGCAGTAGAGTTCTGCTATCTTTGATTTCAAAGTAACCTCTGGAATGTCTTATACAGACCTAACCTACTGGTCCTTCCTTTATTTTCCAGCAAGAGCTTTCGTAAACCAAAGGCTTTTTCAGCAGAGTGGAATACAACAAGAAGCGAGGACCAACAATTGAGCACTAGCACTGCTCAGAAATCCACGCCCATCAGCAGACTGGCTATGCAGGATAGCTGTTCTCCATTGCGTGACTTTCATGCTTGTGTTCCTGCTACCCTGGTCAACCAGCCAACAATCAACCATAAAAAGCACCCAGAGAGATGTTAGTGTATACCAGTTAGGTCTGGCTGCATGAGAAGTTGCATTGTTGTTCTCTATGTCATCAGGGGAGTCCCGAAGAGAGGAAAGTCCAAATCTGATGAAGGGAAAAATAGTCTGGGGGTGTGCCTGGGCTCTCTCCACTATGCACCATGATGACTGCAGGGTGAAACGGGGGCGAATACAAGGTTCACGATTTGGACAAGTATTTGCAGGAGCTTCAAAGAACAGCAGCCACCATAGGTAAGCCAAGCTCCACCCACTGTAATATTGTGTTGTTCATGGTCATGTAAGAACCCTCCCCCTGCAAACTGATCCCATAGATAAGCTGTGCAGGCGGAGATCACTCAAGGGAGTTTAACATGTAAAATGGCGGGGTGTCCCCAAGCAAGAATTAAACTAGGACTAAACGAAATATCCCACTTGCATTATTAGCCTTTGCTCCTTCCTACTGATAATTAAATACATCTCCTTGTGTTCTGATAGCCATCTCAATCTCACTTTACATTCCCCCTGCCTTCAGAATGCAGTGTGGTTCTCTCATGCTCATGGAGAATTTTCCTGTGGAGCCACTGTGCTTGCAGCAGGGTCAGACTGACACCTAAAATAGGCCCAGGCCACAGTCAAAAATGGCCTCATTAGCAAATTAGATAACGAAAAAAACTGGCCCACGTTTGCAAATTGGGTCCGTTTTGAACTTGTAAAGATATGCTGCCTTGGTGTTTGCTAGGTACAGGAAACTGCAAGCATTTGTGTTTGCCGCAGGCTATAATTGCGGTAACATCAGGGAAATCAACAGTAAAGACTGGCTGTAAAACAGGCCCATAAACAGCTAGAAAACCAGCCGACAAACTGACCTTCTAACACAGGCCTTCTGGCACGGCCGCGCTGTCCTATGGCCAGGCCAATCCTGCAACTCAGTGATAAACAGACACTCTCTGGCATGACTTTTAAGGTTAAGTATCTTCGGTGAGATTCACTGAGCAGCTAAAGGGAGGAAATAGCAGGTGGTGGTGCCACAATGTCACTAGAAACTCACTTGCCTCCCCTAGGCCTGTGGAGACCCAAAGGCAGAATGCGCTGGTGGGGAGGGGCAGTGGCTGACCAATCACCATTTGCATTCCACCACCTCCTTCGTGACTCTATAAACGGGGGTGCGGTTGACCTGCATATTTCTTCCACTGCTTCGCATTGCCCTCCATAGACCACAAGGAATGGCGAGGGGGGGGGGGGAGATACCAGCGACAGCAGACACCAACCCCTGCGAAGCCACCAGAACGGAGTTATATTTTTCACTGATTTGACATCAAAGTAGTAAAAATAACCACATTGGAATTCGACATACATTATCATGACTGTCCTCAAAGATGTAACACTGACAATCCTCTCTCTCCCCATGACCCTGCACAACATTTCGCCCGATCATTCCACTGACTTGTGTCAGTGCTTGAAAAGGAAACATAGAAGTGCGGATACTTACTATTTAGAGTACCTTTATACTCCCGAAACGTGCCGGTACTCTCCCATTAACTATATTGCAGCAGTGTTCAGGAGTGCAGGTACTCTCCCTTTCAAATTAAAGAAGTGCAGGTACTCAGTACCGGACAGTACCAGCCATTTAAAGGACCGACTCGTGTCCCTCTTTTTCATCCTTTTTACCCGACTTTTCACTCCATCCTTCTTGCACTCGTTCTCTTTCTCCGCCATTTTTCCCATTCCTTCCCCTTCTGCTATTTCTGGTCTCAATAAACCTTTGCAACTTGAGCAGGTTTAGAGCAAATACCTCAGTGACCCTGGTGTTGACTGTATATAAGTGTACAAAGACCAAAACTAAAGTATTTGTAATGCAACGCTAAAGGTTTTCTCTGTTGAAAAGCCAACACTATCGCCGTTTCCAGCACGTGTTTAATATGTATAAATGTTTTACTTTAGTTTAAAAAAATCGCGCGATGCAGCTTTTTAGCTATGAAGGTATCTTTCTTCGACTGAGATACAGGGCCAAATCAGGTCAATTTATAATTTTCTAAACGAGATGCCTGTGGCACAAATTATTTAATGTTTTTGACTTTTACGCCTCGGCTAAAAATGTACGCACTTTTAAAGTTTCCTGCTGCTGGTTTGAGCAGAAAACCTTTTGTTCGTTGTCAATGTGTCTGCAGAAGAAGCATCTATCTGAAATCTATGGATGTCCCAATTACATTTTTGCTGGGCCGTTTTGCAAGCCATGGCGACCCAATGTTCTTTTTTTTACTAATGCTGGCATGACCTCCCATTGTTGTTGCCATAAGAGAACATCTTTATTTCAGCATGTTTAAAGAACTCTTGTTTATCGTGCTGTACTTTTTATAAATGTAATTGGAGTACATTTTTCCTAATGCCCAAAAGCTATTTCCTAGGCCTCACAGCTAGCATTTCTGCAGCACTACTATTTGGCACACTTATTTTAAGTAACTATAATCTATCAGTAATACGTCCCTCTTGGCCGATAATAGAAATAGTTTTCCTGCCCCTAGCAATGTACCTTAGAACCCACAAATCTCGCGATAGAAAGGAAATATAGCTTTTCCAAACCGGAATGTTTGGTTTAAGACTTTTTTAGATTAAAGCTGCTATAAATTAAGAAAGTGTATTTTTAGGTTCTGTATAACTGTTTCAAGTTTGTACAGAGTGCTACGATCATTACTTAAAATTTTCTGAGGAGATATTTCATGCCAACATGTCACGCATTTCAGCTTTCGCAATTTAATGTCAGTGTTACAAACTTCTGTCTATACAAGAAGACCTGGCTGCTCGCGAGGGAGTTTTCGAGGTCTACAAACTACCACTGTGTTTTGGAAAGGAGCAGTCATTTAACGTTTTAGTTATGTGCAAGTTATTACATTCACGTGCACCAGGGGTGTTAATACAGGCCCCTGCAGCCCTGCGGTGCAGGGGCCCCCGAAACCTGCAAGGGGACCCAAACCCTTGTGGGGGTGGGGCGTATTATCCAGTTTAAGACTAATGAATGGCTGTGAGAAATGGTAGACTTGCGGGCTCCCCGTCATTTTGTAATACACCCTGGCGTGCTCAGGATGAAATTGCACAGTTCGGAAAGTATGTGCAGCATCGGTGTAGAGAAATATTGGGATAGATGACATCAAATTTGCAATGGAAGCAGGGGCGTAGGAGACAATAAATTTCTGGGGGGGACAGGGACAGCCTTGGGGACTTTCTATCAACCCTATACAAATCGCTCGTTGTTTACGAACTGCAGGCTCCGATAAATATACACAATCATATCTATTGGAAGTGAAATAAGTAGAAAGGAAGGCATGTTTTCACAGTCTGAAAGTATCTTTTATTGTTATTTACATTCACAAAATAATTAGCTCAACTGTGAAAATAACATGTTGATTAACCTTGCATCTTCATGCACCAAGCAAATCAAGGTAGGAGGGTAAAAAGGAAGAACATACCCTTTGCGCCCCACACCCATCATGCCCATAGCCTCATGCCAATTGGAAGCGCAATGGAGAGATCAAAAGCGATTAGGTACAATAGTTGTAAACTGTGCTCGGAAACCATAGTTCTAATAACACTTCTACTCCTGTATGTGTTCTTGGGAAGTTCAGCTCCGCATCAGTCATAACTAGAAGCATTTCAACTGAACACGCTTTTGGAGTTACAGGCTATATAAACATGGATTCTCTAATCTCTGTATAAACTGCAGTCACTAATTTCTTTAGAAACGGCTGTTTGTGATACACCAAGACATTCACTGATTATAAAGAAAAGACATCAGAAAATGACTATGATAGGGTTATTATAGTCGAGTTCTGATATTACAATGCCTTCTGCCTTAGCTAGCAGCCAAGGTAAAAGGCAGATCATATCACAGAGCATAAGTAATGCAGCTGTTTAAAGCAAAAAATGGAATGTTGCTTTTCTTTCTTCTGCTCTACTTTAATAGCTTGGAATGACAGAAGCTGTGCACTAAGGTTTTAAGTGGTTTGTGGGAAAGTTGGTAGTGTTACCATGTATTATATGGGGTAAAATACCCCCTGTGTACATAAGGATATTGCAAGTCATCTTAAAGTTCATACCTTATAAACAAGCATTGGCAAAGCCAATAGGTCTCGCCCATGCAAATTCTATTGCCTTTGCCAATGTGTTTTAGCCATGCTGTACACTAGTGAGACTACTATTCAGCATGGCTCAAAGTTAATGGCATAAAGGAGAATGATGTGTCATCGACTGGTGTGGCGTAGTATCATGGAGTAAGTTGAGTGTCCTAGAATGGAGCAGTAAACTAACTTTAAAGGAACAGGGGTCCCTTGGAAAAAATGCAACACCACTCCCATAAACAATGATATTAAAGTAGTATGCAAATGGAATGTTTTATGCATTTATTCAATCAAAATATAAAAGATCAAATGTAGTGGGAAAATATCAACAGGGGAAATCGAGAAAGACTGGTATTCCGGCATTACACAAGTTATCTGGATGACCCAATGTCGCCAATTACAAGAAAAATATAAAAAGTAACCTATATAGTACAGTGGTTTGGAGGAGGCTGGCCTGGTTTGTAGTGCGTGCCTATGGTACTTACACCTTATACCACGTCCAGTTATCCCTTATTAGTGAAATGTAGGCAGTGTCTAGACGCCAGGCTCTCTAGGGGTGGCTGTAGCCAAGGCTTATCTAGGAGACATGCAAAGCTCATGCAATACCACTGTAGTCACACAGTACTCACACACATGAAAGAAAATACTCAGTATTACAAAAAGAAAGGTACTTTATTTTAGTGACACAAATGCCAAAAATACCATAGAGACTATACTCCCTTAGGAGGTAAGTAATACACCAATTATATACACTAGTATGCAGCAATAGCAATAAAAACAGTTAGAAAACAGTGCAATTAGTGAAAATCACAATGGTTAGAAATGGGCCTAGGGGAAACACAAACCATGTACTAAGAAAGTGGAATGCAAATATCGGTTTCCTACCTAGGCAAGTGTGGTGTGTAGAGGGGCGCTGGGAGTATTAGAAAACACCAAAGGTAAGTAATAGAACCCACCTCAGAGCCCAGGAAAGCAGGAGTAAATCACAGTAACTTTCCTAGAACACACAAGAACACAAGAAAGAAGATAATGCAAGAACCAGAAGAGACTTTAAGACACAAAGGGTGGATTCCTGGACGTAAAGACCTGTGCAAGAATGGGACTAAGTCCAAGAAGCACAGAAGAGTCCAGGGAGGACAGGAGCCCCTGCTAACCCGAATCAAGGTGCAAAAGAAGAACCACTGGTGAAGAACAACAGTCAGTACTGCACCCAAGAAGATGGATGCGGGTTCGTGCAGATGATGTCCCACACCGGATGGATGATTGCAGTCTGGTTTGCATCGCTGGATTCCACTAACAAGCCTTGGCACAGGCAAAGCTCATGGTTAGTGGAAAATGGCACTGCCCGAGACCAGGAGGGACCTGGTGTACTCTACCCAGGAGGAGGAGTCAGAGGGGGCTCTCAGCAACTCAGAGAGCCCACAGAATACCAGCCAGTGCACACAGGAGTCCCCCAGCATGGGGACAAAGGAGTTGCGAAAGGAGGCCCATGCAGCACAAAAACAAAGGATCCCATGCCGCCAGAGAACCACTCAGGAAGCTGTGCATCTCAGGAAGGAGTGCTGGGGGCCAGAGCTACATTGTGCACAAAGAATTTCATAGAAGGATGCCACACGCCTTGGAAACTGAAAAACACGTGGTGCACGGGGTACTGTCTTGCGTGAGAAGGCAAGCTCTTACCTCCACCAAAGTTGGACAGAAGGACATCAGGACCATCGGGACCACTTCAGTCTACCACCCGTGATGCAAGATCCATGCAACTCGTCAGGAGAGGGGAGCCATGCCGATGGTCTCCTTCACTCCAACGGAGATCCGTTCATTCTTCTGGTGCAGACTGAAGACAGGCTGTCCTCTGAGGATGCACGACCGGGAAACAGTTGCATTTGCTGGCAAGAGCTGAAGATACAATGTTGCAGAAGTCGTCTTTCCTTCGTTGTTGCAGTTTGTGGAGTTCCTGGAGGGTCCAGATGCAGTTTCTTCAGTGAGAAGGTGAAGTAAAGGATGCAGAGGATTCCTGCTGGAGTCTTGCAATCTGAATCTGAAGAACCTCCCAAAGGAGAGACCCTAAATAGCCCTGAAAGGGGGACTGGTCAGCTAAACAGGTAAGCACCTATCAGGGGACGGCTCTGACACCACCTGCTGGCACTGGCCACTCAGATGCTCCCAGAGTTCGCTGCCAACTTGGAATCCAAGATGGCAAAACCCAGGGACCCTCTGGAGGAGCTCTGAGCACCTCACCTGGGGTGGTGATGGACAGGGGAGTGGTCACTCCCCTTTCCTTTGTCCAGTTGCGTGCCAGAGCAGGGACTGGGGGTACCTGAACCGGTGTAGACTGAATTACGTAAGGAGGGCACCAAATGTGCCCTTCAAAGTATTTCCAGTGGCCTGGGTAAGGAAGCTACCCCTTCCAAACGTATTTCCAAAGGGAGAGGGTGTAACACCCCTCTCCCAAAGGAAACCCTTTGTTCTGCCTTCCTGGGCTTGAGCTTCTCAAGCAACAGGAGGGCAGAAACCTGTCTGAGAGGTGGCAGCAGCTGGGGCTGCCTGGAAAACCTCAGAAGGCTGGATAGGCAATACTGGGGGTCCTCTAAGGAGCCCCCAAAGTGCATGAAATCATGCTTGCAAAAGCCTTGGGGTAGGATTCCAACATGTTTGATACCATACATATCTATGTTCGGAGTTACCATTATGTAGCTGGGAATAGGGAGTGACCTATTTCCAGTACACATGTAAAATGGCATCCCCGCACTCCTGAAGTCTCGGAAAATGGTCCTGGAGGTCGTAGGGCCACCTCTGCTAGTGCAGGGGTGCCCTCACACACAGGTACTCTGCACCCTGCCCTCAGGGCTGGAGGGCCTGCTATAGGGGTGACTTATAAGTGACCTAGTGCAGTGTAACTGGCAGTGAAAGGGTGCATGCACCTTTTCATGCAGGCTGCAATGGTAGCCCTGCAGAAGCCTTTGCATGGGCTCCCTATGGGTGGCAAAAGAGATGCTGCAGCCCATAGGGATCTCCTGGAACCCCAATGCTCTGGGTACCTAAGTACCATATGTTAGGAACTTATAAGGGGGCACCAGTATGCCAATCTTGGGTGAAATACTGGGTTACCAGTATGCAACAACCATAATTTAAGGGAGAGAGCATACCTACTGGGGTCGTGACTAGCAGGATCCCAGTAGACACACTCAAACACACTGGCAAACAGTCCAAATGTGGGGGTAACCAAGCTAGAAAGAGACTACTTTCCTACAAGGTTAGCATCCACAATAATGATTTACAAGCTTTTCTACACCCACTTTTACATGAATGACTCAAATTGTGAATCAAGAAGTCATTAGCTCATAGTACCTATGCTTATGCCAACTTATGTACAATATTACAAATTCAAGTCAAGGTACTTTGGCCGACGATATTTCGATCCCCTAGACAAGTATCAGGATCATCCTAATCCTTCGTTAAGCTTGAGTTAAAAGGGTTACAGAGTGCTTGTAACCAAAATGGCGAAGATAGATCTGACTCACGTCTCATATGAGTGACAAGGCAATCAATGGAGATCTGAATCTCTAATCAAGCACCAATGCCATAAAGTAGTAGTAGAGTGGAGTAGTGTCACGATGTAATAGAGTGTCAGAGAGTGGAGTGTCAGAGTGTCGTAGAGTGCAGAGGCATAAATAAGAGTGAACTGGAGTAGAGTGAAGTAAAGTAACGTGAGCTAGCATAGAGAAAGTTGGGTAGAGTGTTGTTGAGCATAGTACATTGTTGTATAGTGGAGTGGCATAGAGGGTTGTGCAGTGGCGTTGAGTAGAGTATCGTAGATTGAAGTGGCATAGAGTGGTGTGGAGTGGCATAGAGTGCTGTGGTGCAGAGTAGATTGGCATAGAGTGCAGTGGCATAGAGTGCATTGGTTTTGAGTAAAGTGGTGAAGAGTGCACTGGCAGAGTGCAGGGGTGTAGTGTACAATGGTTAGAGTAGAATAGCATAGATTGCAGTGCCGTAGTGTAGAGTGTTGCAGAGTAGAGTGGTGTAGAGTGGAGTGGTACAGCATAGATTGCAGTGGCGTAGAGTGAAGAAAAGTGGTGTAGGGTGCAGTGGCATAGGGTAGATTGTTTCAGAGTACAGTGAAGAAAAGATAGAGAAAAGATAATATACTTCAATATGCTGAAGTATGTAATGATAACAACAACATACATAATAACGCTAGGCATAACGGCCCAAAATGAAATATGTCTTCTCCCTGTTAGCCACGCTATAAACAAGCCCTTCATTACCTAAATAACAAAACATTAAACATAAATCTTAGAAAAATATACCCTTCTAATAGCTAAATTGTTGTGTGAAAAGATAAAATCTGGGCCCAATCTCGACTTCACTGTTTCACCAACTGGTGTGATCTTAGGCAAATGCAAATATTGTGTTTCACAGATTCTCCTTTCTAGCCTGCGGGCACCAGGCTGAGTGGGACTCTGTTTCCTCTTTAGATCTTCCTCGTTGTGTTGCAGCTCCTCTTGAAGGCGTCCTGCAGTGCTCCTCTTCAAGGCGGCAGGTGATGCAGACAGTAATCATCCAAAACTCTTTTCTCCTCCTCGTGCCCTTTGTTCTTATGAGCACCCTTAATGCCCACAGCTGTAAACAGGACAAACAAAAGGGCAGAGGGCTCAGTGGGCCTCCTGACTCACCTTCATTCTGTTACCATCAGATTGGAGGATGGTCGGTACAGGGCTATTATAAGTAGCGCTTTTGTGCGCTAATGGCCCTCTGAATAATAGATGTAAAAGGGCAAATTATTTTGTCCCCTTGTCCCCCCCTCCTTTGTCCCCCGTGTCCCCCCCCCTCCAAAATCTGGAGGGGGGATACATCCCCTGTGTCCCCCACACTTCCTATGCCCATGAATGGAAGGTCTAATTTATGGCATGAGCTGGATCACAAAAGTGTGTGCTGAAAGAACATATTTAAGGCATGACCTCTGTTGCAGTTCCTGGATGTCTAGTATCCTAAATAGTGGAAGACCTGGAGAAGCGGTATTTCCAACATTAATAAGTGGTAAATAGGTGTCTGGAAGCTAAGGTTGAACAGTGGAAATATGTAAGGGAAATACAGAGCAAAACACAAAATCAAAGTACAAACCAACATAACACAAAAAGTATAAAAAGGCAGAGCACTAAAAACAGAACAAAAACACAACAACACAGCACCATAGCACCGCAACACCAGAACATAAAAACACAGCAGTGATAATGCAATCAGTATCAAAATTATGCAAACTATGGCCCTGACCATGACCCTGGCGGTCCGAAGATCGCCAGGGCGGCTGTGGTGATGCCACTGCAGACGGGCTGGTGGTGACTACTGCCAAATTAGGGTTTTGCGGTTTGGCCGAAGCCAAACTGCCGAGCCTTTTCCCGTCCTGCCACATAGTGATATCATGACGCGGCCGAACGCCAGCATTTTCTGGCAGTCGCACCACCAGATAAAGCTGGCAGTCTTGCACCCTTGTGACAGGAATAGGCATTTCTGTCACCAGTATACACTCGCACACACGTCCACATATCCGAACACATGCACTCACACACTTCTACACACAAAGACACCCCCACTCACCCACGTAAACGCGAAATACACATCCATTCACACTGACAAACAAACACTACATACATGCATGCATTCACTTCCCCATGCGCATACATACATTCACACCCCCTCCCCCTGCACTGCATACATTCCCCCTCGTCCCCCCTACACTGCATACATACATTCACCCCCCTGTACCTCATACATACATTCACACCACCCTGCCCCCGGCACTGCATACACGCACTCACCCGCTCTTCCCCATCCACTCACACAAACACTCACCCCTTTACGCCATCCACACACAATCACTCACACATGCAGACACACACCCACAAATACTCCCCCCGCATTCATGACATACACACATGCACTCACACACAAACACACCCTCCCCTATCAGACGATCCACTTACCTCGCCTGTCAAGGAGGTCGTCCTGGAGGGGACGGGTCCTGTGGCTTCCACCGCCGGCAGTGTCTTGCCATCTGCACACCGCCACACTGTATTACGGGTTGTAATACGGTGTGCGGTCTCTTTTTGGCGTGGTGGTACCGGTGGCGATACCACCCCTGCACCGCCGACAGCCAGCACAACTGGTCTCAGAATTCCACCCGATTTCAGGCGGAATACAGAGATCAGTCCTATGAGGGCAGTCTTAAGACTGTATTTTGGCACCGGTGGCGGTCTTTGGAAAAGACCCCCAAAGTCATAATGTGGGCCTATGTCTAAAAACACAGTGCTGATAATACAATCCGTAAAAAAAATTATGCTGATGTTTTGTTTTGGGTTGTTATATTATTGAGTTGATGTATTGCTTTGTTGCCCTAGTGTTGTTTTGTTACATTTTGTTGTTGCATTGTATTGTGTTGGGATGTTGTATATTTGTTGCAGGGTTTTTGGTGCATTGATGTGCTGTCGTGGTATATTGCTTTTACGGTGCTACGTTATTGAAATTTAGTGCTGTGGTGTTGTTTTACATCAACTCCATTCTTTATGCTTAAATGTGAACAAGTATTCTTTTCACAAACGACCACCTCCACACATCTGCCACCATAATATAGGCCCTCATCATGACTTCTGTGGTCTTTTCCAAAGACCGCCAAAGCTGCCAGCACCGAAATACCACCAGTGCTGGCAGTCTTAAGACTGGCCTGATAGGACTGATCTCTGAATTCTGACCGAAATTGGGTGGAATTCTGAGACCAGTCATGCTGGCGGTCGGCATTGTAGAGGCAGTACTACCACCAGTACCACCACGCCAAAAAGAGACCGCACACCGTATTATAACCCGATGGCCAGGAAAGGGGTGTGAATGTATGTATGCAGTGCAAGGGGGAGGAGGGAATGTTTGTATTCAATGCAGAGGGGAGGTGGGTGTGAATGTGTGTATGCGCATGGCGGTGAGGGGGAGTGAATGTGTGCGTGTATGCAGTGTTTGTCAGTGTGAATGGATGTGTATGTCGCGTTTGTGTGGTGGGTGGTTGTTTGTGTGTAGAAGCATGTGAGTGGTGTGAGTGCATATGTGTGGGTATGTGGACGTGTGTACAAGTGTATCCTGGTGACAGGAATGATTATTCCTGTCACCAGGGTGCAAGACTGCTAGTGTTTTCTGGCAATGCGACCGCCAGAAAAATGCTGGCGGTCTCCTGCGTTGTGATACCACTAGCGGAGGTGCTTACCCATAGCCTGGCGGAACACTGTAATGTGGTGTGATGGGTGGAGGCTCAGCAGTTTGGCTTCGGCTAAATCGCCCAAATCAAAATTTGGCGGTATTCACCGCCAGCCCGTCGGCAGTGACACTGCCACAGCCGCCCTGGCAGTCCAAGGACCACCAGGGTCATGATGAGGGCCATAGTGTTGAAAGGTGTTTATACCACACACAGCCTTGCTTACCACCAAGGACAGGTAACATCACCATCCAAATTTTTTTAGACTGGGTTACACAAAGAGCTGCATGATCCCCTCCGTCACAGAAACTTTGCAAGACCCCCTAGAGGTATACCACTTTTCATGTGGAGCATTGCGCATACAAAGAATGAGGGCCCTGTGTCTCAGGAGAACATTCCTATTTTGGAATCTTTGAAAATGAACACAGATAGCCACATAGATCAGCGGTGTACATTTTGCATTTACCCCTAGTTGTCTCACTTCTAATAACGTCACATGTATATAGTTCTCTATTCCCCTGATGGGATGATAAAGCACTCCAACAAGAAATGGGTTCCTAGGATCCCTTTTGTCATACATAATTGAAAGGATGTTGGTTGTACAGTAGATTGGCCTATAAAGTTATGATAGGTGAGGTGTGAGGGATTTAGAGATGGTATTTAAACACAGTGCAGCAGCTATGCTAAGTGGGTGTATGACATGTAGTGGAGTATGTCACAATAGATGCAATGCGAGGAGCTACTTTTTTAGGATTAATTATAACATGCTATTTTTCAAAGTGGAAAGCACCATTTATTGCATGTTGTCTGGAATTCAAGATGGTTAAACATTGATATTATGTGCGCAGGGAATGAGTTTCATAACTTAGATGCTTAGGCTAAGAAGGATTTTCTTTAGTTCTTTATTTACTGAAGGAGTGGCGATGGACAGTACTGGAGCCAGCATAGATCAAAGTGCAGTGGATTGGTGTAATACATTGGGTTCAGTTACCACAATCCTTTTCAGTGTGAACCAGGAAAGTTACTAAATTAGCCTGTGCTTAACCCTCTGGTAGCTTAGCACAAAAGCAGTTAGGCTTAACTTTGAGGCAGGTGTAAATTATTTATGCAGCAATCAAACAGTAATCAAGTGAAAAGAAAACACAGTAAAACTCCCAAGCCTATTTAGAATAATACATTAAATTTTTATTAATAAAATTACACTAAAATCAACAAAATCCAATCAATAGAACTGGATATATTAATCTTTAATGTTTAGGTAAAAATAGTGCTAAGAATCACAAAGCACCACTTGTTAATAACTGCTCACGCAGGTTTAGCATCACAAATGATTGTTGCTGTAACTTAAAGAGATGGTCATCGTGTACCTTTGTGTTTGCTGTCGGCTGTCATTGCTGTAGCATGAAGTACAGGTCTCGCATTGCCAGTCATTGCAGACAGTCGCTGTGATTAGCAGGCCCTGCTGGATTTTCGCACTGGTGGTCATTGTGGGATCGCTGTTTTCAGCATAAAGAGGTCACTTTGCAGTTGTGAGGGGCCCAAGTTACGGGATTTTCATTTTGTCTTGAGAGGAGTCCTCACTGTTGACAGCCAAGGGGCTAAAACGTAGTTGGTACCTCTTGTGGATCAGGACTCAGCAGCATGTCTTAGGCAGGTCCCATTGGTGCTGTTCAGCTAAGCAGATGCAGTGAGACCTCTGGAAGATTGCTGTGTCCCTGTAGCTCACACAGGAGGTCAGCCAACTGACCCTTGGAGTTACTCTGGGTAGCTTGGGACTAAAGCAAGCAGGTCTAATCTTCCTTCTTCAGGCAGCAAGACTCTGCCTGCAGAAGCGGTACAGTTCTTCTCTGAATCTTCCACTGGTCCAGGAGTGTTCTGAGTTCAGGTTCTGAGAGTGCCACTTTTATCCTGTGTCAACTTTGGGAGGGAGATTCCCCCTTTGCCTACTCTTTCCTGAATTTGACGCCAAACTGGCTAGATTCAACAAAGGACAGGCAAGCCTAGGTGCGAGCTGCATTAACAGTGGTAGGACAGCTGTCCCTTAGAAGTCAGGAAGGGATGAGCAAACTCTGAGTTTGTCCCTTTGAAG
Organism: Pleurodeles waltl; assembly: GCF_031143425.1. Lineage (NCBI taxonomy): Eukaryota > Metazoa > Chordata > Amphibia > Caudata > Salamandridae > Pleurodeles > Pleurodeles waltl. The sequence goes on along the minus strand of NC_090447.1, from coordinate 1,245,485,458 downwards.
CTCAGGAAGATTGAGTGGTAACATGGACATCTGCTCATGGAAGCAACACCGTGCACAACACCAAAGGCTTTTTTGTGCCTATGTCTCAGCGGAATACACAAGACCCCACGGCAGGGCCATTCACAGTAATGTGACTCTGGACACTGGAAGAAAGGCACATTTGTTTTAGCCAGAAAACTCAAACATTCTGTAAGTCGCCTTACAACAGTAAACAAGGACTTTAGGAATATTTAAATCTCTGGACACATAAAATGTAAACATGTCCTACTTTTTAAATACCAGTCACTCTGCCATAGGGTTGATTAGGGCCTACCATACAAGTGACTAATACGTTTTTAAAAGGATCGTTTAGGCCTGGCAAAATGTTTATTTTGCCAGGTCAGAATGGCTGTTTGAAACTGAGACATGTTTCAAAAAGCTAGAAACATGTCTCAGTGCTGCTGCCTCCTTGTAGCATTTAATATACAGGCTCTGGGCACATGCAGTGCCACATATTAGGAACATAAAAGCCTGTTAAATAAACGAATCAGTTGGCATCCAATTTACCATATTTTAGGGCGAGAGCGCAAGCACTTTACCACCAGTTATGAGGGAAAAATGTGCACAGAGACCTAAAAACCAACAAAAAGTGGCTCAGCAAAGGAAGGCAGAGGAAGAATAAAAATCTGAGGTGGCACTGTAGAAAGGTCCAGGTCCAACAATTGGACTCAAGTTATGGTGAAGAAAGTGGAAACTTGAGCCATGTTTGGCATGAGAAGCAAGGCACATTGCTTTACGTGTAATAAGTCTAGTCACAGTGAGCCAGGGTAGAGAATGAAGTGCAGATAAAATGCATGAACTGAAATTAAATTAAAGGTATTGTCTTACAGCTTCATTCTAGATTTTCTGTAGAATTAGTGTGAGAGTTTCTCCGACGTATATTGCTGTGATAACTCAGAAGCGAATGTACTAGTTTTTCTATGTATAACTAGGCTATACATAATTTTGCTAATGTTCTGCATGGCGTGCTTTCTTGTTTCTCTTGAGCTGTTACATCACTCCCCTGGCACTAAGTACACCTGTCCAGCACACCCCTCACCACCTTATCACTCCCCAAGTCACCCTATCTACCACTCCACCTCATACCCAACCACCTAATACCCCTCCCCTGCATGGCACACCATCACCCTGCCACAATGAACACACAGTTCCACCCAAGTGCATGGATAGCCCTGCCAAAAACAATCACTACAACTCCCACAAAGCACCTGTTCATCCACATCAATACCTGCTAACAGCACCTCACAGTACAACTCCTGCATGTACAACCATAACACCCCCACACCAACTTGATGCATAGAATGAGGACCAACTCATGACAATGACAGCAATGCAATCCCCATGCCCCAACATTCAATGTAATGTGTTATCTTGCTCACAATCCACTATCCACAAACAATGGCTACAGTGCTGCATCTATCATTGCAATAACTTAGAATCAAGTTAAGCCACTATATGCATCAGACATACAGACAACCAATCACAACTACCACCAGATAAAAATCTTCCACTCCTTTCACAGGTACCACAGCTAGTGTCACCATGGAGATGATGACAGAGACTGCCAGCCCTCTCCAGGATAAAGGCCCCAGTGACGAGTACACCTCAGGATGCCTTGACAGTGATGACTTACCTTGCCCATCGGGCACAACTGGTCAGTCCACCATTCCCAGACTCACTCTGCCCACATCCAACTCCCCCACCTTGTGTCAATTACAGCACAGCCAAGCCCTCGTCTCAAACTTGTGTCACAAGGACTAGTCAATCAGTTGTGTGCCCCACAGTACAAGGACCAGAGTCTAACCCACAAACACAAGACAATGAAGGTCCTGGGGATGCTGGGAGTGGGCACAATGTGCCGGTGGCACAGGCAAATGGGGGCAGGGGGTGTACCAGGGCACCTGTGGGCCAGAGGATAGGGCAGACAAGGGACCCGACTGACCAGGTGGCTATCTCCCAAGTCCTGGCAGCATACCAGCATTCCCTGGACAAGACGGGCCAGATCCTTACCATCTTGGGGGAAAACCAAAGGCTGCAGAAGGAATACCATCAGGAGGCCATTCAGAAGTGGTAGGCCCTCAATGCCTTCATGGCCACCATTGCAAGGGTGCTCAGGGACCTTCTCAACTCCCTGCGTCCCACCTCCACCCACCAGTAGGCCCCTTCCACTGGCACTCTCTCATCAGAGCCATCTATGTCTTTGGCAACCAGTGGACTGAAGGCCCTTCCAGGGGACCCACAGGCCACTGACACCACTCCCTCTGTAGCTGTGGAATCCCCCCGCAAACGTGGTCGGCAATCCAGGCATCCGGCTGGAGCAGATGCCAAGATCAATGCCACTGCCAGGAAGTGAACCTCACCTGAACATTCTCCCTTGTGTGCCGCTGACAAACCCTGTTGACTGTTAAATGTCGTCTCTCACCTTTTCCGATCGCCCTTGGACACTGGACCTGTACTATCTACAGCTAAGCCATCGTTTCCAATGAAAACATCCACCATGACCCCACTCATCAACTGTAGGACAATAGGAGCACAATAAACACTGTAGAGCACAGCATATGCATTTGTGTCTTTATTGTATGATGTGGAAAGTGAGCAAACTGAAATGTCATGTGTCATAGCACCCATCAACCTACAGTCAGGGGAAATCACAGTAGAGGGAGGCATTCACCTCAGGGAACATAGGACACCAGATATGTCACATCCGACTTCTCAAAGAGAGTTAGCAGTCCAGCCACACACCAGAGTAGATCCGGTTATCCAATCTGTAAAAAGGACAACATAGGGACACAAATCAGGATGTGAGCTATGGTGCCACTCTATGCACATATGCAGTAATTTGTAGCAGTGCTCCTTGTGCCCTGGCAAGGAAACAGGGCACAACACATTACCCCTCAACATCAAGAATCACAAGAATGACATAACCAAAAACCTGTAGCTGGCATCTAGAATGGGCTCATTCAACACAACACCTCCAACTGTTAGCAGACCCAACTTGCCATGAAAGGCTCAGGCAACAGTTAGAATATGAAAGGAAATGCTGTACAGAACGCATCGCTTGACCCACTTCTGGACAGAAGATGACATGACACACAGCACACTATCGGACTGTCCTCAGTAGATGTCAAACTAGCAACCTGCATATGGTAATGTTCCTGACATAACCTCAATTGTTTATCACCACCCACATACGGTAAGTGTCAAAGTGACATTCACACTGATATACCTGGCCAGGAGGAGCTGTCTATTGAATCCAAGTGCAAATATGTCCCCTGCTACATTACACACACAACATACATGTATGTCATTGGAAGTGCTAATTGATCAGCTCCGTCCTAGACTCTGCTGCGCCATCATCATCTGCCTCCTCATCACTTTCCATGTGTCCATCACCACCCACCGGTCCAGCGGCCATCTCCTCATCTACCAGTAATGGGATTTGACACCTGAGGGCCAGATTGTGCAGCATACAGCAGGCAACAATGATCTGGCAAACCTTTTGGGGACTGTGGAGGAGGGCACCTCCTGAGACGTGGAGACACCAGAATCTTGCATTGAGTAGGCCAAAAGTCCTTTCTATCACACGCCTCATCTTTCTGTGGGCCTCATTGTAACGTGTCTTTTCATCCATGGTAAGGTACCTCACTGGTGTCAACAGCCAGGGCAGGTTAGGATATCCTGAGTCGCCTGTATGAATAAAGGAACAACCAGTTGCTAACCAAGGACAGGCACAGGGAAGGTAGTGTTGACAGGTGCAACAACAGAGACACATACCACCGGGATACCTACCAATGAGCCAAGCCCTCTCTCTTTGTAGACGTGCCATCATGTGTGGGACATTGCTGTTCCTGTAGGAGTCATAGACAGATCCCGGAAACTTGGCAGTCACTTGGGAGATGTACTGGTTCGCCAAACACACCACCTGAACATTAATGGAGCGAAAGCTTCTCTGGTTATGATAGACCTGTTTGTTGACCCTTCGAGGAACCAAAGCAATTTGGGTGCCATCAATTGCACCAATCATGTGTGGGATGTGTCCCAGCTAATAGAAGTCAGCCTTCACAGTGGGCAAATCCGCAGGTTGGGGGAACCTGAAAAAACTGTCCAGGTGTCTTAGGAAAGCTGACAGTACATCCCACAACACTATGCTGAACATGATCTGTGACATCCCTGCAGCCAAGCTCACTGTGACCTGAAAGGACACTGTGGCATGAAAGTGCAGCACCAACAATACTAGGACCATGGGAGGGGTGGCATACGGATTGCAGATGGTAGGTAGTAGATCAGACTCCAACTGAGTACAGAGCTCCATGATGGTGACACGATTCAGATGATAGGTCTGCCCAATGTGTCTCTCTTCCAAAGTGGCGATGTCGTATAATGGTCAGGTGCTTTTCTACTCATCCTCATTACATGGTATCTAGGATGTAGAGGAGAAAATGTAGCATGTGATGAGCAGTGCCAACATGTTAGCAGGCCAATATCCCATGCCACATAATAAACAATGCAGACAAGTCTGAACGGGTGAAAGTCACTTCATTGTGCATGCAGGAGTACCATTAATGCCATGCGTGGTGCCCATTGGTGGCCCTGTACATTGTTTGTGCCAACCAATACATGTCTTATGTTCCATGTCATGTGCACATATGTGTCCTGCACGGACCATGCATGTAGATATGACAGTGATTTAGGGTACAACACCACCTACGATGCAGCATGTAGGGGTAAATTCATTTCAGGTAACATCCATTTGGAATATCACATGTATGTACCCATACATGATGTATATACATGGGCCTGAGCAGAATAATGGACATTTCACTCTCATGACGCACTTACATTTCATGGAAAATTCCATTACCTGTAAGTAAAATGGCAGCCGCCTGTTCTGCTGCACAGGACAGTTGGAAGTGATGCAAGTCCGCCGGTGTATGTCATCATGGTGGTAGGTAGTCACAACCGGCGTGCAGCTTCTCATTGGTTAACCTTGCTGCCTTTGCGGGACTGGGGCCAATGAGGATCACTGCCGGTGGTGATGCTCTTGTATGCAGCGGCCATAACTGCCATTTTCTGCCACCTAGCTACCATGACTCCTGCCACTCCTGCAAGCAACACCTCCACTACGTGAGCTGATGTGTACTTTCTCTGGGAGCCATCATGCCACATACTGCAGGTGGTAGGGCCCCAGCCTACACCCAAGAAGAACTGGACAAAATGGTGGAAGGGGTCCTACCTCTGAATGGACAGCTGTATGGAGCCCCAGAGGTGCAGGTGAGCCCCATGCCATTGTAGTGTGTGTTAGATATGTGTGTCGTAGTGAGTGGCATAGGCATACTGGCCATGGAGTGCATGCATACTGGGGGCATGGATACGTGGAGTGTGAGTTATTTGGATCTATGTGGATGGCAATGTGGCGTGTCTGGTGTTTGTAGTCCACTGCTGTCGATGTTGTGTCACTCCTAATCACGTTCTCCTCCTGTCTGTCCCACCCATCCAGGTCAGCGCCCATCAGAAGAAGGTGACATGGCGTGCTGTCATCAAACAAGTGTAGACCCTGGGGGTCCATAGCCGGTGGATCACCCATTGCATAAAGCAGTGGGAGGACCTGAGATGCTGGGCCTGGAAGATCGCAGAGGCCCAGCTGGGAATGTCCTCCAAACGAGGGAGGGGAGCCCATCGGACCCTGAACCCCCTGATGGCCAGCATTTTGTTGGTGGCTCACCCTGAGGTGGATAGGCACTTGAGGGCAGCACAGCAGCTACAAGAGGGTGAATACTGAATGTAATTTCACACTTGACAGGGCTTTAGTGGAATTGGGCGGCTTGATTCTGCCAAATGAATGTGGACAATGGTAGCCACAAAACTACAATGGGTATCAGTGAACCTGCCAGGGTACCCATGTTTATGTGTGACAAGAAAATGCTGTCAGTGGAGCGCACTCCCAAACCTACCTTGTTTGGGCCTGTTTTGACAACCTATACAGTGTGTCTGAGCAGCTCCAAACATCGCCATGAGTGTATCAGAGCTATAAATGCAAATCCATCTGTGTTGGTCTCCTACTGGAACAGCATACGTATTGGTTTGGTATAGATGCAGCCATTGACTGTGGGTTGGTCTGCCTCCACATTTCCATGACAAGAAGGGCCTCAATGGGACAGGAGTATTGGCCTGATAGCTGACTATGCAATCATATGTCACCTTCAGTGTTTAGGGATGTGTAGGGACACAACAAAGGGGTACTGCTAAATGACCTTACATGAGGGCAGATGGAAGAGCAAGTGTAGCTCTTGTAGAAATCAGTGTGTGGACTTGGCCTTACAACAATGAGATGGTACTAGATGTGGTAAGTGCTCAGGGATGTCACTGAAGAGACGATTTTGTGAATTCATGTGAAATTACATATCCCCCTGCCAAAAGCCTGGTGTGATGCAGTGTCACTGCCTCTTCATGTCCATATTCCTACTTGTGTGCAAATCTGATGTGACATTTCCATTACAGCTTTGCAGGTTGAAATAGGTATTGTCAGACTGGGAGTCCAATTGCAATGGCATGCCCTGACATGTGTTGTTATGTGTGACATGTAAATGTACATATGTGTTAATGCAAGTTAGGTTTTGATCGTTTCCCTACCTATCTTTTTCTCTCCCCCATGTCTTTTTCTCCCTTTGTGTGCATCAGCATCATCTGGTGAAGTAGAAGGGGCACTGGCGAGTGGGGAAGTGGCAGACCACGGGACCCATGAGGCTGAATCCAGCGAGGCTGAAGGTCTGAGGGGAGTGACATGGGAGAGACCTGATTATCAACATTATCCTCAGAATCTTCCTCCAGTGGACACTCCCAGGCGGTGGTGGATCTATCTGGGAGCACCATCTTGGACTGCCACCCCCCTTACTAGCACTGCCCTCCCTGTAGCTCCCCACTGAGTTGCCAGTGCCTGCTCATTCAAGAGGGAGGGTGTCTCCTTCACAGCAGGCACCTCTGCCCCCACCCCAGTCTGCCCTGCTGCCTTCCCTCAGTGAGGTGGCTATTGCCCTCCTGAGGTCGATCTCTGTGGGTCAGACCACCATTGTGCATGCCATCCAGGGACTGGCCGCCCAAGTGCAACAGAGCAATGCATTACTGGAAGGCATTCATGGTGCTCTGTCTGGCCTGCAGAGATTCTTTCAGGCTCTGGCCTCATCCCTGATGACAGACAGTGTCCCTTTGTCTACCGTCCCCCCTCCACCTACCTCTTCCCAATCCCAATCCCAATCCCCTCTCCTCACACTCATCCAGAGCACACCTTTACACATGCAGGCATCCACTCCAACAGACACGGTTGCACATGACAAACACAAGCACCACAAGACCCACCACCGGCATGCACACAGACAACACACACCTGCAGACACGATGATATCCACTCCCTGTACGGACTCCCCACCACTCCTTCCATCACAGACAGTACTCTACTCATACCTGCAGCACTACATCAACACTCCCTGATCCAGCCACTACTCCCATCTCACCCACAGCCACCACAATAGTTGACCCACAGACATCCACCCCAGTCACCATATCCGCACTTACCAAAACCACCAACACCGCCACATGCAGCAAATCCACCAAACCTGCAGCCACCACCCGAACACATACTCACCCATCCATCATGGCCATTCCCAGCACCTTTTCCCCCCCTCCCCCAAGACACCTAAATGCCCGCACTCACCCACACAACAGATACCCAGCACACACAGCCATTCCATTGACACACCTGCACGCAAGACACACACAAGGACACATCTGACAACCACTCCCACTCGCTCCACTCCCAACGCTTTTCCCATGACCACCTGTGTGTACCTAAAAAATGTTTCCTTTTTAAGTTTAGCCAGTCCCCTCCCCCCTCCCACCCTGTGACGCCCCGAAGCGCCCTGTGTCCCTGCCAAAGTCCTGCCCTTCCACCTCCACCTCCTCCCATGCCCCCTTGGTGTATCCCATGCTCCTCCCCCTACAAAGAAATCAACCCCACCCAAATCCAGAATCCCCCCTCCCAAAGCTAAAGCTCAACCCCGCCCAAACCCAAACCCCACAACCCATCCCAAGGACTCCCCTCCCAAACCCCTAGCACCACTACACCGTCATCCCTGAGGTGCCTGTCTGCCCCCTTGATGCCACTACCATGTGGAGGTATATTTTGCAATCAGGGGTCAAGTTTGGGCAGATGTACGCTGCCATATGTGCCACGGACACACATGGACATGGACTGGCCACTTGTATATAGTTGTATATAGTTGCTCATTTTATTTATGTTCATATTTCATAGATCAGGCCCAACATACAGTTGGTGTCGGTAATGACATGCTTGTCATGCCTTTCTTTCTACACGTCTGTTTACCGTTTGTGGACTTTGTGTGTCATTTGTGTGTGTGAGTTGTGTCTTTGGTTGAGCTAGCTGTGTTGCTTGGAATGCATGGTATGTGGTCCTGCCATTGGTCCTGATGTTAGTGATGTGTTTTGTGTGAGTGTTATGATTGTGTGGTTCCATGCATACGTGCTGCTTAGTTGTGCATTCTGCATCGTGTGATGTGTTATAGTGCTGTCGCTTGCCATGGTCTGGTTGTTGTGTGTGCATCCGTGTATGTAGGTATGGCTTTGTCATCTGCGTTGTGTGCTGTGTGGGTGTGGTGTGTTATTTGGTACATTGTGTGGGTGTGTGCTTGGTTGACTGGTTGTGAGTTGTCTATGATTGTTGTTGTGGGTATTTGTTGTCATGTGTAGGTGTGCAGTGCTATATTGTGGCAACGCATTTGTGTAGCTGCGGTTGTGTTGGTGTGTGACTCGGGTGTTCTGTATTGGCATGTGGCAGTGATGTGTGTGTGTGTGTGGAGGTATGTGTCTGATACGTGTGTGTTGTGCTTGATGTGTGTATGGCACGAGTGTGTGTGTTTTTTGTGTTTGGGCGTGTGTGTGTGTTTGTGTGTGTGTGTCTGTCGCTATCCGTCCCAGCTGTGAGTGTTGTGTGTGCATGTGTGCTGATGGCTTTCTCTCCCGTGTGTGTACTTATGGTTGTTGTCCTCTTTGTCACTGCAGTTGCTGGTTCTGGAGATGCAGTGCGAGCAGGAGCATTGGGAAAACTTTGAGTTCTGGTTCCATGGCAGCTCCGGACGTGTCTGAGTTCCTGAAGGTGAGTGTCCCCTTTTATGTGGTTCGCTTCCGTCAGGGTTTTGATGGCTCTGCGACTGCGTCAGAAACCCTGGTGATGTGCTACCTCATAATACGCTCAGCGGAAACATGGTCCCCTCCTGGCTGGAGATGCAACCGCCATCCAAGGCGGTCTGTCCGCACTGGCGGCACTGGTGGTACTGGCGGGGGTTTGGTTGAGTTTGTAGGTCATAATATGGCAGTCTTCTCTGCCGGGCTGGCGGCGGTGCGGCCACCACCATGCTGGTCTTCAGACTGCCAAAGTCGTAATGAGGGCCTTTATCATATTTTACATTATGTTTGTTGAATGATTTACATAGCAATATTTGGGGGGGCTTAAAAAGTGCAAGGGCTCTAAGAGTCAAGCAGGATCTTTGACTTGGCTCTGGCTCAGCTCTCCCTGTTAATCTTTTGGCTCGCCCAACTCTTTTCTCGTGTGATTGTCAAATGTGCCAATGATCTTGCAATCAATTGTGGATGACCTGAGAACTTCATCTGGGAGCAAGAACTCCTCAACTACAATAATAATAATAATAATAATGATATCACTCCCCATCAGGGATGAGAGTTAAAACAGAAAATAATAAAACAGTAACAATTGCTGAAGTACATCAATCTGTTAATATAAAGAATTAATACTGTTGTTAGAAACTGATCTCTAGTTGGCAGAGGTATGCCCCCTGTCCAAGTAGGAATCACAATACTAGTCATGGTAAGCCCGATACACAACCTAAATTAACCTGTGCTCATCCTCTGGTAACTTGGCCCAGAGTAGTAAGGCTTAACTTTGAAGGCAATGTGCAAAGTATTTGTGCAACACTTATTTACAGTAACACAGTGAAAGACACCTCAAAAAGACATAACACCAGGTTAGAAAACTAGGTCATATTTAGTGGATTACAACAAGACCAAAACAACAAACATCCAATCAGTAGAAGTCGAGATATGAATTTTTGAAGAATAAGGGGCATATTTACAAGAAAGTGGAGCATCATTTCAGATGCACCACTTTTCTTGCGTTGCTCCTGCCCCACCTAACGACACCAAATGGCAGTCATTAGAACAATAGCATCAAACCTTCTGACGCTTTTGTGGCACTTTGCTGTACTAGCATCACAAATGTTGATGCTAGTGCAGCAAAGCACAGGGAGGCCCATTCATTAAAATGGGTGCTTCATTTTAACAGCAAGTGTTAAAAATGGCGGAAAACATGGCACAGTAAAATGTTGTAACTTTCACTGCGCCATTTTTTGGGCCTCCCTGTGGCAGAACGCCGCCCTTGCATACATTATGCCTGACCCAGGCATTATGTGGCGCAAGGGGTTGCAAAGTGGCGAAATGCAAGCACTTTGTAAATACTGCTCTGGAGAAAGCCACTTTAGCGCCACCATAGCATAAAAGTACGACACCATGGTGGAGCAAGGTGCTGCTAGGGGCTTGTAAATATGCCTCTAATGTGAAGACAGTGCTTAGAAGTCTAGAACTGTAAAAAGGTTACTTGAGGTTGCGAGGAACCAGTGCAAATCCAAAATCTAGGCCAACCGCGATGAATGGTAGGCCGGCTACAGAACCCATGCAGGGTCGGATGAACAGTACCTTTGTTGGAGCAATGCATCAACGATGAGGACACGATGCGTAGATATTTCTGCAGCACTCAGTGTGATGCGTAGGTTTTTGAAGTTTGTATCTGCAGAACTCACTTCTAAGGCCCAGGCCTTGGGGGGTGGGGCACCTCAGGCAAGGGTAGGACTCACAGATGGCAGAGTCCAGCACCAGGAGATTTGCAAGTGGTCTTTAATGTCCCTAAGAAAGCAGAAGAACAGGGGGTATGCCAGCAAGCCCTTGGAGGCTCTCGGTTTTAAGAATGTAGAAAGCAAGTCAAGTCCCTCTCACTGCATGACAGAAGCAGAAGGCAGCAGGCCAACAAAGCAGAACAAACAGCAAAGTGACAGTCCCTCCTACAGTACACAGCAGCAGTAGGCCAACACAGCAATACCACCCCCTCATTGGAAATCTGAAAGTAGGAATACACAAACAATCAAATACATTCTGCTCTCAAATGCGCAATGTAGTGGAGAAGACACAATTCACCAGAGCAAGTAGCAGAGGGCAGCAGACCAGCCAACAAATATACATAACATGAAAATAAAAAATACATTTTAAAAATGATAAAAGAGGGAATATAAGGATTACTCTGAAAATCTTCATTTTATATCCAAAGACGCAATAATTAACAAGAATCATCAAAACTCCTATGGCTTCTAAGATACTGTCAATTCATCACTCCTGGTTCGTTTGAGAGAATTTTCAAAAAGTTAACAACGCAAAATTACCTCTTTCAGAATATGTCCTGAAACATAACTGGTTGGGGTCAACTATCGAATCAAGAAGATGCATTAGCATGCATCAGTAAATGTGACATAATTTTCAGGCAAGAGACCTGGAATTCAAAATGATGTCACTGCCTGTTTACAAGAGTTTCTGCATCCAAGCAACTGAGAAATCAACTATGAAATGACCAGCACGGGTGAGGGAGGTTTTCATCCATCGTTTCCACACAATTGCAAATGGATATGGCATTGGTTGACATCAGGATTTAATGGATCTTGGGTGATAATATCAAATTAAAAAATGAAACTATTATGTTTAAGGCAACTACTCATATTAAACATATATCTCGATCCAGAACGTAAACAATTATGTACAGATGTGGCAACACTAATGGCCTACTTAAAATTTTGAAAATTGCAATGAAGGATTGTGGAATAATATTGATGGAAGATTTCAGTCCTAATCATTTACACAACAATGATGCAATCTCAAGGCCCGAAGATGAACATATAAAATGGAGCAGCACAAAAAAAAAACAAATAAGATTTCCCCCCCCAAAAAAAACATTGGTATTAGACAACTTAATAGCTTACATCAAATACAAATGTGAGTGCTGGATGGTAGGTTACCTTCCGACACCCCAGGTAGCTGTACTCACATATCAAAACAAAGGAAAGTATTTTTAGATGTCACATTAACCTCTATTGAATTAAATAACTTAATTCAAAAATTCCGAATAAACCACCAACTAGAAAGTGATCACTATCCACAAACAATGACTCTACCTTTGAATCATTACTGCATATTTCATTCTAGAGTGATTGGCATCAGCGATGGTGAATATTTAAATGGTGCTCTAAAGTAACGATAACTTGCACCTTCCGCAATGCACTGCTAATTACATCACACATGGCATTCTGTGACATAATTGATACCATCACCTCAATATCTAATATGACATAATTGAAAGAAAGACTATGCATGTCAGGGTCGTGAGTTATAGTTACGTTACAGCACAAGTTATAGGTACTTGAGATAATTATATCTGGTGAATTTCAGTGGCTTTGTTAGTTTAAAATTGTATGTTTTAACTGACATTTTTACCTAACTATATAACCCCATTAACCGTTGATTTTTCAGCGAATTAAAATATTTTATTTATTATTATATACACACACATATACATATATAAATAAATATACATATATATATATATATATATATATATATATATATATATATATATAAATATATAAATATAAAGACGATTTCCTTAGTTTTATGAAAGGAAAAACGGCACTCCAAAGGTCTTCATTTTCAACTGCTTTAATGCTGGGCTCCATATACTTCAGAAGAAGTATATCAAGCCCAACATTAAAGCAGTTGAAAATGAAGACCCTTGGAGTGGTTTTTTTTTCATAAAACTAAGGAAATCGTCTTTACATTGAAACGGATGTCCTACCATGAAACCAGCACCGCCGTAAAAAGAAGCGCACCAGAACATGCCAGCATAGGACGAACATTTCTCGGATCAATATATATATATATATATATATATATATATATATATATAAATAACCTACTGCCGGTTGCCCGTAGGTAGTTATAGTTAGGACTTAGTTTCCATAGACAAAGCATTTTTTGCCTTGCCTATATCTTTGGCACCAGTTGACGAATCTTCACGAAATTGTCCCAAAAAACATGCCCTAGTGGTTCTTGTTGCACATGGAATGTTTCGCGGTGATCCGTCAAGCGGGAGCTGAGAAAAAGGGGAGGTCAAAAAGGTTGTGTTTCTTATGTTAATTCCCATTGGACCTTTAGACACGACTACAGCCCAAACCACTGGACGGAATTACACCAAATTTGGCAGAAAGCTAGCTTTCGGTAAGCAGATTACACTTTTGCTTCCTTGGTGTAAATCAAAATGTTTTTGAGATATTAAAGGAAATCCAAATTTGTATATCTGTGCTCGACAATAATTCATGAATACTCGCTCATGCGAAAAGAAGCACTATAATTGGTGGAAAACAACCTGTCTAGAAAGTTGCTGCCACCATTTTATTTCACAGGACATGGTCCTCAGGGGTGAAAATCCTAATTGAAAGTGGCGTAAGGGGTCAGGGTAGAGGTACCCTGAACTCAAGGGTGTGATATCGGTGTGTTTTAGGGACAAATTATGGGTTTAAATTAATTTTGCTTTGCCATGTGTGATATTTGTGAAAATTCACAAATATTAATGAATTTTCACCCAGTATTCACTAAATCTTCGCAAATATGAAAATTGGGGAGAGAACCCACAGACTTCTTCATACACTAATTCATTCATTCATTCAATTATACATGCACTAAGAGACTCATCCGCCCACTCTCACACCCAGACACTGATGCACCCACTCACAGACCCACTTAGACCCTCATGCACCCACTCACAGACCCACTCAGACACTGATGCACCCACTCACAGACCAAGTGAGACACAGATGCACTCACTCACAGACCCACTCAGACCCTCATTCACCCACTCACAGACCCACTCAGACACTGATGCACCCACTCACAAACCCAGTGAGACACAGATGCACCCACTCACAGGCCCACTCAGACACTCATACATCCACTCACAGACCACTCAGAGCCTCATGCACCCACTCACACTGTCACACCCACCCACAGACCCACTCAGACCCTCTCACCCCTATTCACAGACCACACAGACACTGAAATATTCCTAATGCACCCACTTACAGACCCATTGAGACCCTCATGCACCCACTCACACACCCACTAACACACTGATGCACACACTCACAGACCTAGTAAGACATTGATCCACCCACCCACACACAGCCTCACTCATCCACCTACTCACAGACCACTCAGAGCCTCATGCACCCACTCACAGACCCACTCAGACACTGACACACCCACTCAATGAGACAATGACATATCCACTCACAGACCCACTCAGACACTGATGCACCCACTCACAGACCCACACAGTCCCTCATGCACCCACTTACAGACCCACATACACTGACACAGCCACTCACAGACCCATTGAGACCCTCTTGCACCCACTCACAAACCACTCACTCTCATGCACCCACTCACAGACCCACAGAGACACTGACACATCCACTCACAGTCCCACGTAGACCCTCACACAGCCACTCACAGACCCATTGAGACCCTCACACACCCACTCACGAATCTACTCTGACCCCCATGCACCCACTCACAGACCCACTCAGATTTCACACATCCATTCACAGACCCACACAGACACTGACACATCCACTATCGACCCACTCAGACACTGATGCACCCACCCACAGACCCACTCAGACACTGACACACCCACTCACAGACCCACACAGTCCCTCATGCGCCCACTCGCAGACCCATTGAGACCCTCATGCACCCACTCACTAAACCACTCAAACTCTCATGCACCCAGTCACAGACCCACACAGACACTCACACATCCACTCACAGATCCACTCAGACACTAATGCACCCACTCACAGACCCATTCAGACTCTCACTCACCCACTCACAAATCCACTCAGTCCCTAACGCACCCACTCACAGTCCCATTGAGACCCTCATGCACCTACTCACTGACCCACTCACACACTGATGCACCCACTCCCAAACCCAGTGAGACACTGATGCACACACACACAGACCAACAGAGACACTCATACACCCACTCACAGAGCACTCAGAGCCTTATGCACCTACTCAAAGACCCACTCAGTCTTTCACACATCCATTCACACACCCACACAGACACTGACATCCACTCACATACCCACTCAGACCCTCATGCACCCACTCACAGACCCATTCAGATCCTTATGCACCCTCTTGCAAATCCATTCAGACTCTCATGCACCCACTCACAGACCCACTCAGACACTGTCACACCCACTCACAGACCCACTCAGACCCTCACACACCCTTTCACAGACCCACAAAGACACTGACACATCCACTCACAGTCCCACTCAGACAGTGATGCACCCAGTCACAGACCCAATTAGACCCTCAAGCAATCACTCACAAATCCTCTTTGACCCTCATGCACCCACTCACAGGCCCATTGAGACCCTCATGCACCCACTCACAGACCCACTGAGACACTGATAGATCCACTCACAGACCCAGTGAGACACAGATGCACCCACACACAGACCTACTGGGACACTCATGTACCCACTCACAGACCCAGTCAGACACTGATGCACCCACTGAGACAGTGATGCACACACTCGCACACCCAGATAAAGACTCTCACAGCCACTCCCACCCCAGATACACCCTCTTATGCCTATTCCCACACATGGAGAAATAGGCTGCGGCCAACTCCCTTTGGCCATGTGCAGCATTTTTTGGGGGATTAATGTATAGTAATGAAAATTACTATACGTTAAAAAAACATAGAAATTCACTGAAAGAAAACAAAGGTTACGGGGACTTTACAGTTAGGAAATAGAATTTTAAAAACCATTGAAATTGACTGAAAAAAACAAAGGTTACAGGGACGTTAGGATTAGGAAACAAATATATAGAAAGGTTACAGGGGTGTTATAGTTCGGTTCTGAATGTACTTCCACAAAACCAGAGAAATTCAGCATTTATAGTTACCTGAGCTAACTATAACTTGCGCCCCCACTGCTAATGACATCACATATTACATCATTCATGAAATAGTCAGTGACATCACTGATGACATCTCAAATTACATCAAATGACAAGTACCACAGGTGAAGAAACAAGCTAGAAAACTACTTCCAAACAATAGAAATGAAAAAAGACGAAGCTTGCAGGAAAGACAGCTCTGGCTCTACCAAAATCTTCAATTGTTGATATAATTTCTGCTTTCAAAAACATAAACTGTTACATTACACACCAATAACTGACAGCCAGACAGACTGCCTCGGCCAATAGATTGCTGCTGTTTCAAGGGAAATGTTACTTTTTTCCCCCCGTTGTGATAGCCTCTGCTGGGCAGTCCTTGAAAAGGTGTCAGCAGGTTTGTTTCCTCTTCCAGGTAAAGTCTCTCTTCCTGCACAGCGAGCACCAGGACCCCGACGCCAGAAGGCTGCTCTTGAGGTAGGGTAGCCATGCACCTTTTTCCCGTGTGTGCCTGGGTCTTCCAGTGATCACGAGGTGCCCTTTGTTACGTCAAACCAGATCATACGATTACAATTTGTCATTGTATTCTAGTACTTATAGAGGTATCTACAAGTGCTAGAAGGCAAGTCAGACACACAACATTGAGTGATCGACTTATAAAAACTTAAGATGTCTAACGAAGGGCATGTGTAGCCCAATCACTTTCGGGCTATGTTCAGACAGTATAAGATAGCCTATGCTGTAAAAGCCTTATAACCTAAGGTTTTGCATCTCGAATCACAGAGGGACTAATCCAGCCTTTTATCCATTTGAGGTGGATGAAAGGGGTCACAACTGGTCAACAGCAACCAGAGCTTGGAAATGATTCGGTTTGAAATGTGAGTTCCCTACAGACATTCAGTATTACAGTAGATGCACATGGCTCGTCATAACTATATAAAAAAACAAAACTTTGTAGGTCGAGTCTAGGTAGCCTAGATGCGCTGTCCGCAAGACATGCTGTATTCAGCTAATGGGCTTTAACCACACCCACTATTGCCATTCATTCTTTGTTGTCGTTGTCTTAAATGCTTCCCTAATATAGTTGCATTTTCCTAAATGTCCCTCCTTTGGTCCCTCCCAGGCGATTTCACTAAGAGAACACTTTTGTTGGCCATCACACTAAGTTCATGCTTCCTCCTGTTACAGCATGTGATGGCCCCACCTTCTGTCTGGGCTTTGCAGCGTTCGTGTTCTTTTGGTTGTCCATAGCAATGTCTTCCCATCACACCAGTGAAAACACTGTGTTTAGAAAAGCGCCCAAGGTTTCAGGTTTCGTTTGTTCTTGTGCCTCCAATTGGGTATACTTAATTGATGTTTTCCAAACCACTTTTCCCTCCACTGCTGTTTTAGAAATAATTGGCTCTATGTGCGTGTTTTTCAGTCACCTTGATCCGAAAGTCCTCTAACCGGTACTGCAGCTGCTTCTCTGGCTCTGGTCCCAGTAGTAATTCTTCATTCTTAATCCTAAAGGCAGTGCTGCTAGCTGCTTCTCTGGTCCCAATGGTAATTCCTCATTTGTAATCCTATATGTAGCACTGCTAGCTACTTCTCTGGTCCGAGTGGTAAATGCTCATTCTTAATCCTATAGGCAATGCTGCCAGCTGCTTCTCTGGTCCCATCAGTAATTCATCATTCTAAGTCCTCTAGGAAGTGCTGCTAGCTGCTTCTCTGGTCCCATCAGTAATTCCTCATTCTAAGTCCTCTAGGAAGTGCTGCTAGCAGCTTCTCTGGTCCCAATGATAATTCCTCATTCTTAGTCCTCTAGCAAGTGCTGCTAGCTGCTTCTCTGGTCCCATCTGTATTTCCTCATTCTAAGTCCTCTAGCCAATGCTGCAAGCTCCTTCTCTGGTCCCAGTGGTAATTCCAGTGCTGCAGATGCTTTTCTGTTCCCGTCGGTAATATTCCTCCATTCTAAGTCCTCCAGGCAGTGTTGCAGCTGTGTCTATGTTTCTAGTAGTAATTCCCCATTCTTAGTCCTGTAGACAGTGCTGCAGCTGCATCTCTGTTCATACATCCACTACACTCCAAACCAAAACACAAAGGAAAGACATTGTCATTTACAATGCCAATAGCTCTAACTGTCACATATGTGATACCAACTGCATTGCAAATGCTTGTTCATATTAATATTAGAGAATGTTGAGTGTGTAGAGATGCTGTCCAGGGTGGTGATATGTGGAATGGTGCCTGGCTTTCGGTTGAAGTGGACCTGCTTTCCCTCTCCCCTCTCACTCTTCATTCATCACTCCAATGCACACCTAGTTTTCCAAGGCTCTGGATCTCTGGGAGAAGACTTTGTCAGTGGCTGTCTTCTTTCAACAGATGTTTTTTTCTGATGTGCATTGCACAGCTCGGACGAGTACACTACGTCTTTCACTGCAGTTTTCTCTGCATTTCTTCATCTTATATCATTACCTCATGGTACCATCGCCCAGATCATTTACACAGCGCACAGCACAGGGGCATTTCATAATGACCCAGCACAGCATTACTAGCATTGAGGTGCTGTACAACAAACCGGTGCATTCCGGGAGTTGTAGGCTTCGTGGGCTGCTTCCTGCCGTCTTGCAGTTATCCGACAATCCTGAAGCGGTACTCATTTGACGTTACTCAAAAGGATGGAAAGGTACTTGTGGAGATTGTCAACACTGCCTTATAGGGGAACAGAGATCTCCCCAGGAATGATACAGCCCACTGAGCTATGTGATTAATCTTCTTCCTATTGCTAAACATAATTTGAGCACATTTGAATTTGGAGCCGGGGTGCTTTCATGAGGCTGTCGAATAAGAGGTCTTGGGTTTCCCGGGTTCATACTTGGGTGGCTTGTTCGGTCAGGATTTTTTATTTTATATTTTCGGACTTTTAGTCCTGATTTTCATTCTGAGATGAATGGGACAGCAGGTCCGGGAATGCTAGGAGGGTGATCTGGATTGGACGAGGTACTCGTGTATGTACCGGGGAAACCTAAGGGTGCTGAATGAATGAATTTCACAATAGTTTGTTTCTGGAGTTGTTATTAGCTGGACATATAAACATCTGCCAACATGGAGTCAGAACCGTGGCATCTCTCCTCCTCTCCTATGCCTACAAGTTGTGAGAAGATGGGTCTTCGACACTGAGCAAATCTTCACGAGTGTACGCAGTTGATGTTCTAATTTTCAACACTTTTCCACACTTGCAAGTTGCCAATGACACTTTTAGCAATGGCTTGTTATTGAAAACACCAAACGGGTGTGTAGCTTAGAATTTGTTTCAGAAACTAATGTTTTGAATTTTTTTAGCAATGCATAATTAATACCAATCACGTATCAAACAGACTCGGGCCCAAATGAGGAAACTGGTAATGTTTAAAGGCACTTTAAAGAGCAATTGTGTGTAGGCACTATTTCTATTTCTAACTGCAACTAAAGCTACACAACCCGACGACAACACGATTGTATCTATTTTACAACACATTTTACTAGCCACGTGAAAGTAGCAATGAATAACATTTGGCTTCCGTTTCTAGGTACAGAAGTCCACCTTCCTTAGCCATGAACTTTCACACCTCCATCAGTGTAATGACCCCCTCGGGCATAGTACTCGATCATGATGGCTTATCGCACTAAATCCCTTAGGATGCTATAGGAAGTCTGGCGAAATGAAGGGGTACGTGCAATATCCCTGGAACGCTGCCCTTTAGCTAGTTAACTGTACTCATTTTTGATGCACAACTGCTATATCCACAGAAGCTCTGTTTTGGGATAGTCATGGCAGAGACTATAGTGAGTACAATAATGATTACCCTGGGGTTTACCAGGTACCTATCCAGGGTAATCCCAAAAGGTTATCATTCAATTGCAAGGATGGTACTTTATAAGGAGGAAACTAGTTTTTTTTCATGTTAACAGATCAAAGAGAGCTTGCAAATAATGAAATGTGGAATCAAGGCTGATTAGTTTATCTGTGGATCTGTTTGTACCTTATCTTTTTTATCTGCAGGGGTGGAAGGTGGGGGAGGAGTTTGTGCTTTTAGTGTATTTAGTGCAATGATTTTAACTAATTGAACAGTTAATACAATTCAGTTGAATTTCACACCTCCACTGACATCATTAATACATTGTGACATCATTTTGATTCTCCTTACGGGGCTATTCGCTATATTTCATTCAGCAAGCATCACTTTAGCTGTCCAGCCAGTGGAAGAACGAGAACTGCTTTTTTTATCCTACATAAACGCACTTCTCTGCCCATCATCGCGTGCTCATGCTGTGTTGCATACTTCATCCATAGATTTTGCAACGCAGCAACTACCTCTGAATAATGAGGGTTTAATATTTTTCTGCCAGCTTTCCTTTTCCGCAGAAAATTACATCCGCCTGACCCTGGGATGATCACAGGACAAATCTTCTACCCCAGGGTAACCATCAGCAAAATACTTGCTAACTACAGTATTATGTGAGATTTCATGAAATAAAATGGCCACCAACAGGCATGATGTGTATTTAATGGGCTAACTACAGTATTATGTGAGATTTCATGAAATAAAATAGCCACCAACAGGCATGATGTGTATTTAAAGGTCTATTGCATAATAGGCCAAATGAATATTTAAAAGGCTATTGAGTTTAACGAATGATTTTCATAATATGTGTCAGGGCCTTTGCTGTAATGGTTCATAATGAATAGATTAGACTTAAGGCATGTGACATAACGTTTCACATTAAACCAATCAGGCCTATAGACTTTATTGTTGGCTAGTCACCCTAAACAAGGCCTACTGCACCCACTAGGCGACCATCAGGCATAAAGTCATAAAATTACAAGTGTTTAAAAATACAGATTATGAAAATACACAATCCCTCCTAAGAAGCCCTAACAAGGATTTCATAGTGCAAGTTGTGGACACCCTGGGGTATGTCAAAGTAGGTAACCAACACCAAACCATCAACTACTAAAGTAATCTGTTAGATTCCCTGTAACAAAAAATACTACCTGCAACAGACTCTTAACCAGTGGTCTACGGTCCCCTGAGGGTCTACAACACTGACTCCGGGAGTCCAGGACTGTTTACAAAACTAAGTAATATTTGCAGATTGATAAAGTAACTGTGCATAAAAAAGGAAAACTGAAAGTTTTAAACCCTCTTAGTGGCGTGGATTGGATTGAATAGGGTGGATTCATTTAGACTGGATTGGACTGGAGTGGGTGGATTAAAGTAGATTGTATTGAAGTGTGATGCTTGGGGTGATTTGGGGGATTGGATTGGAATGAGGTGGATTGGGTAGCAGTGGGCTTGTGGAGTGGGGTGGATTAGAGTAGGGGTTGGATTGAAGTGGGGTGTGTTGACGTAGGTTGGATAGGAGTGGGTGGATTGGAATGGAGTAGGGTGGATTGGACTAAAGTGTGGTGTATTGGACTAGAGTGGATTGGGGTGGGATGGATTGGATTGAGGTGGGTAAATTGCACTGGGTTGGATTGGATTGGTGTTGGGTGGATTGGATTGGTGTGGGGTAGACTGGATTGTAGTATGGTGAATTGAAGTTGCGTGAATTGGGATGAGTGGGGTAGACTGGATTGGAGTGAGGTGGATTGGAGTGAGGCGTATTGGATTGGGGCAAATTATTTTGGTTTGGAGTGGGTTGTTTGGGATTGGAATGGGGTAAGGTGGAGTGGAGCAGGTTGGAGAGGAGCAAGTTGGAGTGGGGCAGGTTGGAGTAGGGCAGATTGTTTTGGATTGGAGTGGGGGAGATTGGAGTGGGGCAGGTTGTTTTGGATGGAAGTGGGGCAGAATGTTTTGGATTGAAGTGAAACAGATTGTTTTGAATTGGAGTGGGGCACATTGTTTTGGACTGAAGTAGGGCATATTGTTTTGTGAGTGGGGCAAATTGGCATGATGCAGATTGGAGTGGGGCAAATTGTTTTGGATTGGAGTGGGGCAGATCGTTTTCGATTGGAGTGGAACAGATCGGAATGGGGCAGATTCTATTCGGGTGGATTGAAGTTGAGTGGATTGGGTTCTATTGGGATGGAGTGGGGCGTATTAATTAGGATTGGAGTGAGGAGATTGGAATGGGGCAGGTTGGAGTGGGACACATTATTTTGGATTGAAGGGGGGCAGACTGGAGTGTTTTAGATTGGAGTGGGGCAGATTGGAGTGGAGCGAATTCAAGTGGGACAGAGAGTTTTGGAGTGGAGTGGGGCAGATTGTTTTGGATTAAGGTGGGGCAGATTGTTTTGGATAGGAGTGCAGCACATTTCAACGGGGCAGACTGTTTTGACTGGGGCAGGTTGGAGTGGTGCAGATTGTTTTGGATTTGAGAGGGGAAGATTGGAGTGGGTTAGATGGGAGTGGGGCATATTGTTTTGAAATGGAGTGTGGCATATTGTTTTGGATAGGAGTGGGCATATTACTTTGGATTGGAGTGGGGCAGATAGTTCTGGAGTGGGGCATATTGTTTTGGATTGGAGCGGGGCGAATTGAAGTGGGTCAGATTAGATTGGGGTGGGTTGGGAGGATTGGAGTGGGGTGGGTTTGGAGTGGATTGGGGTGGGTTTGGAGTGGATTGGGGTAAGTGGTTTGGATTGGAATGGGATGGATTGGTGTGGGGTGAGATGGGGTGTATTGGGTTGGATTGTAGTGGGCCGGATTGGGGTGTACTGCACAACTATGTGTTAAGGCATTATCTCAGAAATAACATATAAACAAAGAAACAATGTCACTTTGCAATATTTAGAACAAGATAATCATCATCTTTTTAGAACAGCGCCCACAAGCAAAAACTAAATTAAACATGAGGGCAAAGTGGGAAAAGAAGACTTGGAAAAATAAAAGCAAGTTATGGTTAAAAAATAAAACTATGCAATTTGGTTTATCCTGTTGGGCATGTTCTTTTTAGTCACAGGCTTTTTGTCTGCAGGGCTCCAGAAGTTAAAAAGAAAAAATAGTACCTCAATCACGTCGGGAACAGAGGATGGACAATGATTGAGTTGAATCAATCAGTGCTATGTTCCTGTGCCACACAGAACAGAAATGATGCAGTGATGAATTACGAGGCTGTACAGAAGAGTGCCATGCCAGCCAACAAATAGTAAGGGACAGGTGGGCTCCAAGCCCTTTTCTGTACACAACATTCTCTGAAGCTAGATGCATGTGCTAGCAAATGCATTCTCAGGCTTCACTCTAAAAATAAATATAGGGGTGAGGGCTACCCACTAAGGGCATTGCCATTCCCCCACTCCTAAAAAAATATAGTGCCAGTCTTTTTGTCTTCCCCGGAGGGCAGATGCGGGCAATTGCCCCCAATCTGCCCCTCCGGGGAGACAGAAAGCCCACTAGACACCAGGGAATGTTTATTTGTTTTTTTAAATTTAGGGCTGGGGCCTCCTCACTCAGGGGTAGAGGAGTTAAATATCCCTGATCTGTCCCCACAACCAGTCCATGTGAATAAAGTTCCTAGGTTAAGGCTGATGAAAACAGGAGGTAGGTCATTTTCCCTCCTGGGTCCTCATACCTGGAATGGGCTTCCTGCCGAATTGCGTGAGATTAAAGGCAAAAGTATTTTCAGAAAACAACTCAAGACCTAGCTTTCCACACTCTAGTGCTTTTCTGCTCTCTTAAATTCTGCTTAGCGCCAGGATCTCGGAGTGGCCACATGCTCTAGAAATCTCTCTATTCATTCACTCATTCATTCTTCCTTTCATTCATTCATACCCCCAATCTATCCCCACTGGGTGGGAATGGGGGGTGCACAAAGCCTATTAGACACCAGGGAACAAAAATATAGGGATGGGGGCTGTCCACCCAGGGCATGGCTATGCCCCCACCCCAAAAGGTCGCAGATAGTCTTTCTGTCCTCTCAGGGGCAGTTTGGGGCAATTACCCCAATTTTCTCCTCAGTCAGAAAATCCGCTAGGCACAAGAAACTATATTTATGCAGTGTTTTTGTAGAAAAGGGGGAGGTGGCCCTACTAGGCATGGGCCCATGCTCTCCCTCACCTCACAGTCCAAACGACTTTTTGCGGCCTCGGGGGTGGGTAGGGTAGTCACAACGAATCTGCCCCGTGAGGGAACCAAATGTCCACTTAACACCAAGCATTTCAAAACATAGGCAAAACAAACAAAAGGAGGGTGTGGCCTACACTAGCATCAAGCCATGCCCCTGCCCCAGAAGGGGCAATAGTGTCTTTCTGCACCCCCTGGGGGCAGGTAGGAGTTTTTTACCAATTTGCGAGATTGCCCCAAACACGCCTTTCAGGGGTTAGACCGTTCACCTGATACCCTGACACCAATGGTGCAGGTGTTGCATTTCTGCATCGGCCACACCCCTCTACCCCCCAAAAAAGAAACAAACCAGTCTTTTTGCCCTCTCCCTTGGACAGAGAATAGGTTTGCCCTAGTTTGCCCCTGGAGGCCAGAAAGCCACTGTATGGTAGGGATATATATTTTTTAATACAACTAGTGTGGTGTTCTGGCCCATCCTAACTGCTGGCCCACCCTCACCTTTAAAGCCTTAACTGTCTTTCTGCTCCCCTGTGCACTATGAAATCCCATCCCAGTGGCAAATGAGAGAACATTTGATTTCTGTGGGTGCTGTTTTCACATATGGGCCAGGAGAGTGTGGTTAGCTCCCAAAATTGTCCTAATTGCAATGATGAAGGGTTGCACTCGTTGGGTTTGGGTAGACCGCCACCTGGTAAAGACTACCAGACCCAGACAGTTCTGAAAACTACAAAACTAGACATCTGGGTAGTCCGGGGTAGTGTGCTTCATGTAGATTCCACAGAATTTTCTTTCCCACAATGCCTAGCAAATCGCAAACTTTGACTGAAACCACACATTTTTCTCACATGTTTGTGATGGAAAGTTTTGGAATATGTGGGGAGCCACAAGCTTCCTTCTACCCAGCATTCCCCCAAGTATCTTGATGAGAATGGTATCTCACTTGTGTGAGTAGTCCTAGTGCCAGAGACAGGAAATAGCCCAAAACACAACATGGAAACATCTAATTTTTCCACTCAAATTTGACCCTTGTTTGCAAAGTGGGTAGCTGTGGACTTCGAGCAATAGTTGTGAAATCTAGGATCTAGAATATGCAAAGGTGGCAGCAAATTGGCAAGAGCCTTTATTACATTTGCTGTATCAGTCTGACAAATAACTGATATCCTACTAACATATCCCTGATATGCCAGTGACGTAATAATTTACCTTGGTGCAGAACCCTCACCATTTTAATGTATATTGAGACCTAATAACTGGCCTCTTAGATCTTAGGAGTTCATTTCTAGACAGGCTAGTCCTCTCTTTTGTAATTATTTAATCAACAAATAACAATGTCATGAACAGTATCTCTTGTAATCTGAATCTATAGCACAGCGAGCTATACATTTAAAAATATGGAAATCATGGGAATGGTCCTGAAAGAGGTTTCTCTTCCTCCTGAGTTTAAATATCAAAGGGAATAACTAAATTCTAGTAGCAACCACATGCAAAGAGGCTCCATACTAAATCACTTCAAGCCCACAAGTGAATGTGTCCTTCAGCGGACATCAAATTTCACATTCTAAAGTTCCAAATATGTGACATCAAGATCCACTTTCAATCACTGGGGTAATTCAGGGAGCTCCCTTAGTGCATTCTACAATTCAGACCACTGGATTCACAATCAAAAACAGATGCAGGAGAACTGACTCTCTCTGCAACGACCTAAAATTGAAATATCACACCAAAAATAAATCTTTGATTTGACCTTTTTCAGTGCTCTAAGAACCCAGCACCAACAAAAAATGTCCTGAAACATATATTATATATTTGATTCAGCCTTTAGTCAATGTGTTTGTCTCTGGGTAATACATTCACCAAAAGGGTCCACTACTCATTCATGTACTATAATTAAAGAAAACACTAAATTCAGCATCAAAAATGCCTATCACTGAAACATGGCCATAAGGTGCCTTGAAAATACTTAAGTAAATACATAGATTTAGAATAAAATAAAATGCTACTTAAACCATCTTATGGCAATGCCATATACACTGAATTACCCAAAAAATAATGTCAGAAGAGCTACCTACTACAGATCACAGCATCAAGAGTAATAATTCCAAAGGAAAACTCAGTAAAATTTAAGTTCAAAATATCTAAACAGGTTCCTTGTGGTGCACCATAACACTAAGGGCCATATGTACGAAAGCTTTTTCCCATAGACACAGAATGGGTAAAATCCTTTCGTACATCTGGCCCTAAATCACTACACTTCTCCAAGAGTCCACAGGCTTTTCAGATGAACCCATAACAGCGATCAAGTGGTACAGGCCAGAAGAACTAAGGTACTTAAAATACATGACTTAGCATGACCTACTAACTTATCAAAGCCTTTAAAGCAGTTGCATAACACAAAATGATGGACCCCTGCAAAATGTGAAGAGGGCCCCTCTGAGTCTCCAATATCTCATATATTTATTGGCTTTGGGCTGAATAGGGACTCCCTCAAGGTTTGGAGGCCCCCTGAAAGTTTACCCTCTCCACCCTGTGCCGCAGGGGCTGTAATGGCCTGGGTTACACCCCTGCTCTGAAGACCTTTTTACAATCTTATGAAAACAAACTTTAGCCTACAGCTAGATCTTTAATTATAATTTAGTATTATGTTTGCTGTAATCATGGCATACTGCATATATACAGCAAAATATTGAATAAAACATTTACAGCGCTAAAATGGACACTCAAAGGCACGTGATTCTTCAAAAAACATCAGACATTAATTGAACATATAAATTTATGGTGTCACAGGTATTGTGACCGTTGACGGACAGGTGGTTGAATGTCTTTTTTTTTTTTTTACTTTTTAGAATTTAATAGAGGAAACGTCATGTTACTTGACAAATTTCAGAATTAAGTTTAAGAATTAAATATTTTCAAAGGTTCCGCATGCATTCATATCTTCCACCAAGTACATTAGCCCCCAACACAAACAAAGCACATAGCATACCCTACACTTCTATACTTGTATGTGTCCTGCCAGTTAATTATTTTACACTTAACAGTACAGTTCTGTCTGCCTTTTGTGTTGTTCGGACAGGGTAGCAATGATTTTCCTTACCACCATTTTCTTCTTCTCCATGCAAGCCACATTCACCTCCTCCTCGGAGGACTCCCGGCAGATTTCTGAATGACATGTATCCGGCAATGCAGCATCCTCCTCCTTGTACTTTTTCCATCGAGGACTGCCTTTTTTATGTATGCAATTGAAATATGTGTCATACTGAGGCAGATCTGTGAACACATCATCATCATCGTCATCTTCTTCATCAGAAGAAGAAGTCTCTGTACCTGAAACTTCACAGACAGGGATGTCTGAGCTACTGCTCTGAGACGAGTGTGGGAAATCAGGGAATGTGATAGCACTTGGCTTGTGCTTTATGACCCGGAAATCAGGATGTCTTCCTTCGGTGTCCAGCAATCCCTCATTAGATGAAAGCATGGGTTGGCATTCCATATGCCTTGAACAGAAAAATTGATTAGCATCTGGTCTGCACCCCAGAGAGCACAGCAAATCTTCAGGTAGAAGCATTACTCCTGGGTGACCATCTGCAGTGGCTGCTCCTGGCACCAGTCCAAGCAAAAATGCCAGCTTTGAATCCTTTACCGGTGATGCAGAGCTTTTGATTACAGGATCATGATCCAATGAGAAGGTATGAACCTCATGTTTTACAACATCAGGACTACTTGAAGCCTGTCCTGTTGCACTGGCGCATTCTGTAGACTCTTGGAAGCACTGGATAGCTGCAGTAGCATAGGACCCAACCTCCTTTTCAGAAGAATAGGGTTCCATTCCAGAAAATTTCAAGTATCCATCTGGGAAGTTTAACACGCTTTGGTCTCTCTGGCATGCTGAATGATGAATTATAGCATGAACTTCTGCCTTGCCTTCAATATCTGCTCCATGCCACCAATGTCAATGACGTCAGCTTCACACACAGGAAACTGATTTTTTTCCTAAAATCCAGAAAGCAAATTCAGTTAGTCAGATTTTAACACTATACATATATTGGTTTGCCTTTAAAACATGTATTTACATTAATAATTACTAAAGGTATCTTAAATCATAATGCAGATACTTAATTCAAATGTTAAATACATTAAGTACATAAGTTTTCATTAGGGCATCCAAAAATCAAAAACACCTCCAAAAGCCTGCTGAGAAGCCATACTTGATTTGGAAACTTGGTGTTAGGCACACTCATTTAGCCTTGTGTTTTTGCAACTGTTAAATGTTCTTTGTCCAGACCCCAGATTGTTTCTGTGAGTTCATCTGTTAGGAATGTAACTTGCTGTTCCCCTTTACATACTTTTTAGAAACTATAATTATATAGGTTTGTTCCTATTGTGTTGGGGTACAATGCCTTGCAAATCAAGTAGCAGCCAGATATTGAAAATGCAATAGTGACAAAAGACCAATATCTACATACATTTTAGCAAGACGAGCACTTAAGTAGCATGTCAAACACCCCTGTTTGTGCTCAATTTTCCAATTATTATTTTTAAAGAATAAAGGAAGAATGGAGCTTTAGTGCCCTTTGATCATAGTGTTAATCACTATTACCTGCCGTGCCATAAATATTGTCTCAAACAGAAGGCAAAAGCATGCTCTGAGCACCTGCCCCCCCACTTTCTAACCAGACACACATAATGAAACTCACCCACTGGCTCAGTCTGATGCACATCCCTGGACCTAGAATCAGGGCCATAGCCACTGTGGTGAGAGGGATGGGTCTGACAGTAAAGCCCCTCATATCAAGGGTTGCCCCCCTAAATACAATGGGCAGAATGCAAGGCTGACAGGTTAAGAGATTGCTTTCTAAAGAAAAGCTTAGTTCATGCCCACCAGGTGAGCGCAGTCTCATCGGGTTGCTTCCACACCCTGAGCATGCTTCAAAAAATCTACAAGTGGATCCCCACCGAAGCCAGAAGGACAGTCACCCAGGCTCTGGTCAGTAGCCGCCTCGACTACGGCAATGCACTCTACGCTGGAACCATGGCCAAGACCCGGAAAAGACTTCAACGCATCCAGAATGCCTCCACCCGTCTCATCAAGAATGCCCCACGACACAGCCACACCTCCGCCCTTCTAAGAGACCTACACTGGATGCCTATTGACAAGAGAATCACCTTCAAGCTCCTGACCCACACCTACAAGGCCCTACACAACGCCGGACCAGCCTACCTCAACCACAGACTCACCTTCTACACTCCTGACAGACAACTCTGCTCTGCCGACCAGGCCCTCGCCAACGTCCCTCACATCCGGAAAACCACAGCCAGAGGAAGATCCTTCTCCTACATCGCTGCCAAGACCTGGAACACCCACCCCGTCCACCTCAGGCAATCTCCCACCCTGTCACAGTTCAGTAAGGACCTCATGGCCTGGCTCTTTGACTGATCCTCAGCACCCCACACACCTCCCCCAGCACCTTGAGACCCTCACAGGTGAGTAGCTGCGCTGTACAAATTCCTGATTTACACTTCCTTCACCTCTGAATGGTTCAGCATGGAAGCTAAAATGAATGGCTTGCGCTGCATTGTGAAACAAACTCCAAACCATTACTGTAGGTGTGGAATCATTACTGCAAGTGCTCCAACATGATCATCTACCAAATTAGCGTAATTTGAGAAATAATCATGCTGCATGAGTCACTCTGATGCATGCTTTACTGAAATAAATGCCCTACTTGCCAACTATCCCTTTTTTGAAGTGGGATTTGAAGTTATCATTCCGAAACACTCATCACTCCTGGCCCCTTTTTAGATTACCAGAGCGCTCATCTATCCTTACCTTCAGCCCTCAGGTTTCTTCATTCCTTTTAGTACTTTGAAATGGATTTAAGGTGGCATAAGTAGTTTACAACTGAATACCAGCAAAAAATTTGACGCTAAGGTTAGTGCACTAAAATAGGAGGGCCCACACTGCAGAGACCCTGACATAAGGGCACCAGCATTAGGACAGAGACACAAGGATGCTATGATACATGAACTCCGATA
This sequence comes from Pleurodeles waltl, assembly GCF_031143425.1. Taxonomy (NCBI): domain Eukaryota; kingdom Metazoa; phylum Chordata; class Amphibia; order Caudata; family Salamandridae; genus Pleurodeles; species Pleurodeles waltl. The sequence continues at coordinate 1,245,455,204 of NC_090447.1, read as the reverse complement.
ACAACATTAGGAAGTGACATGACATGTGGACACCAGCATGGAGGCCCTGATATGAGCCACTAGCACTAGAGCACCAACAGTGACAAAGAGAAACTGACTGGGCTCCAACACTTTCTATTGAGCACTGATTGACGAGACACTGACTCAAGTATACTTAGAAAGGAACTGTGATGCTAGAGCACTGATGGATATATTGGCCCAGGAACAGAGGGATATCAGCACTCACACTCGAACACAAGCCCATCGCTGTCACCGGCACAGACATTGACATAGAGATATTGGCACTGGGAGATGTTAGCATTTGGGTACTAATATGTGAATACTGATAGAGAGACATTGTGGCTAACACTTACTTTGAGACTTGGGGTTACAGGAATACCGAATCATTAACACAGACACTCAAACTTACCAGTCGCGGCTCGCGGGTGTAACAGGGGCAGGGCGGCACATGGGAGGGGGACACAGGGGGCGAGGTTGGATTAATAAAATTAATTTAAAAAATAGAAACGCTTACCTCTTCCGTCGAGCCATGACGATCCTCTCCCTCGTCATCACCGCAGGCACAGGCTCCCAGCCTGCCCTGCGCCAATCCTGAGGCTGCTCAGAGCAGCGTCAGGATTGGCTGGGAGCACCCAGCCAGGGTGCTCCCAGGCAAACTGGGAGCCTGTGCAGGCTCTCGCCAGCCCAGCAACACAGGTGCTGGGCTTAAGACAGCCTATTGTGCATGCGTGTTTGGCCGGCCAGCCAAACACACATGCGCTCTGAGGGGAACACACTGTGCACTCCCCTTACTACTCATGACCCCAATGACCTGCCCCTTTCGCAAGGAAAGGATAATAAACACAGCTTACTATCCTTATCCTTTCCTTGGGAAAGGAATTGCAGCGGTTGCTGCTGGTAGGGGGGGGCACGGGGGCGATGCTCCTCCACCCTAGTGGAAGAGCCGCCACTGAAACTTACACAAGTTTGACACTTAGACAAGACAACACAGGGACACTATAGCAAGAACTCAAAGGCTAGGACAGGGAGACAGACCAGGAGACCACTGACACTCAGACCACGACATAGGAACAGGCAAGACAACAGTCACATCTCAACAACAATGCTCTTTGACAGCCCTCATAACTAAGAGGATATGACTTTGTTCATCAGCAATACTTTGTCATCTTTAGTCTTGAGATAATAAGGTAGCCCATCAGCCTCCATGCACATTGGCCACTCAGACATGAATAGCCACAACCCCACGCAACAGCCACAAACATAGAAAGAGAGCAGTATATATTTTGATTCCACCTCACACCTCTTTGTCCATCTCTCTATAATTGCTGGTTCTTTTATTATTCTTGCAGGTTCCTTTTCATCTCTGCTCCCCCTTTGTCATTGCTATCTAAACCTTTCTTCCTTCTTTTTGCTCCCTTTCTCCCTTTTCTGCCATTCACCCTCTTGGTCTGAATCAAATGATGATGAAGAATAAATCTAGGTCCAAAAAATAAATCAGCGTCTGTATCAGTCACCTGCACAACTTGGGCACTGGGTCAAATGTTCTAGGTAAATAGCTAGGTGGCTGCCTGCTTAATTCTTGTTACTTTAACTCATGGAAGTGGGCCCATCACCACACACAGTCCCTGAGCTGTGCCTAGGACCCCCTAACACCCTATGCTTACCTTGCCAACCTGTCCTGCTGACTGTTCTGTCGTGATTTCCCCCTCAGGAGTCAGGTACAGCGCAAGTGCAGAGCAGGAGTGCAGCGTTGACAATAAGTGCATGCCTTTGCAAGCATCATGTCTGTGCACTAATAACTACGTGCCAATATAGGTGTCTGAAACTGTTAAAGCTGATTCAGTTATTATCAATGGTTATTAGTAAAATGTGCCTAGGAATACAGCATTTGCTGCACACTTCCCTAAAGGTGCTTTGACAGAGAACTTCGTTTTCACCAATCGTGCTAGCCTAAGTGCCTGCTGTCAAAACACCTTTTCACACACATTTCCTTAAAAACACATCCAGGGTCACTGGCACATTGGGCTTTAAAGGGCACCATTATCAACTACTTATCACAAATAGTTTTACAGGTAGACTAACACTACCACTTTAAAAAGTACTGCAAGTTATGTTGCGCCCCTAAAAATCTCACTATATTATGGAATATTTTTTAGAAAAGATATTGTAGGGAAACCAGACTCCTGTACTACTGCGAGGCGCCTTTTATGACGTAAGTGTTCCTTGGGGCTACGCCCCTCAAAGCATCTTCGCCTGCCTACAGGCCTGCCTTGCATGCAGGCTAAGAAGAGCTTTTACATCCAGTATGCTGAACACTCTGCTTGGTCTGTCAATTCCCTGCAGCATGACATTAGAAAGAGGATAGCCCAGGCCTGCAAGAGGTATGCATTCTGCCAGCTTACTGACCGATCTTTACCTTGTGAAAATTGTACCAATATAAATCCCTAGTTTATAAGTACTTTTTGATTCATATTTTTTCTCCCAAAAAGGTATGTGCAGTGAGCAGAGCCCTCCAGTTTACATAGCTATCAATAGGTGCTCAAGGGGAAGCCGGTGAAAAGGATAGGCTATAGACTTTCAGTCTAGGAACACATATCAGCTGAAGGACACAATTTTAAAAATATTTCGATTTCAAGAGCGTGAGGAATGTAGATCTGTCACAATGTAGTCCTTGTTTTTACCAATGTTGTAATTGCTGTCACAATAACTCATTCACCCTGGCTTCAAAGATTGCACACTTTTTCCAGCTTTACTGAACAGCTGCTATTGAAAATCACAGATTGCATTCATTCATAACCATCATGTTCCTCTTTGTTCACAAAGCCTATGGCTTCAAAATAGCATGTCCTTTTGACTGTCACAAACCTTCAAATTGTAAAAGATTATTTACTCATTTGCTTCTTCCATCGCATCCCTTAACAGTTTAAGCTATATAATGATTGAGACATTCAAAACCTTAATTATAATTAGCATTGCTTATTTTTTCAATCATTACAAGAGTGCATTGTCAATTTTATTTATTGTGCAACCACGTTAAGCTTTTGAAATTTGCATCGACAACGCCTTACATCATCACCCACCCTCATTCATTGACCTTCTTCACAGATAAGCATTTCCATCAGCACATGTATTTCACCAATATAGATCTCGTTCCATATCCTTGTGTTCAATGTTTTATATTTGGGTTTTCCTCCTGCACAGGCCTATTCGGGCAGCAGGGCACTGTACACAGATCACGAGTACGGCTAGACAAACAGACACACGAGTAAAACCTCTACATTAACAGAGCTGAAACTGGATGTGGCTTCAGGGGACAGTTCAGATTTTGTTTCCTCGAGAACAGAGGAATAGGGGCGAGTTTCCCAGGGGGGGGGGGGGGGGGCAGGGTAGAACACGCTGCCTATCGTCTTTATATGCGTGATCTGGCATTCCTTCTTGGTCAGTCCCTGGGGAGGTTATTCAGCATTCCTCAGGTGGCGGGAGGTCCCAAGGATGGTGAGTGAAAAAAAGTTGTTTTAAATTCTTTCAAGAAGTTGATCAGAGCAGCGATTTTGAAGACGAAGAGGAGGAAGTTCTTTAGCTTGGGAGCATTGTCAGAGAATGCTTGTGTGTATGTCTTCTCTTTCCTACACACAGAGGTTCCAGGTCTGGTTGGGATTTAATCCAAATGGAACACATGCCCACCAGTATGTGAATTTGTTACTGAGGTAGGTAGATCCTTGGTAGATGAATGAATGGCCTTTTTCGGTAAAACGCGACCGACTAGGATGGCCCAGTGCTCAGTAAGGAATCATGAAGGATAAGAGAGTAGCCAGTGGTGATAAGATTTAAGAAAATACATCTGGCTTTCTATAGTGTTGGTACTGACACCCAGTGCAGAGTGTGTAGTGTGGAAGTGGTGTGTTGTCAAGTAAAGCATAGAGGATGATTTGGCACATTATGTAAGTGTGGGTGGGAAGTCATCACAGTGAGCCATGCTTGGTTGGCAGATTAAAGTCTGCTACCACAGAACTTCACAAATTCAGTTCTTGCGGTTTTTAGTTTGAGGAATGCTGAGGACAGGGCAGACCCTCGTGGCCTTCTAAGTACTTATCACACACTAGTATTTGTCTATGTCCTAGGCATCTTCTCCAGAGTTTTTTTCCCTTTTGAGGTTTTCCTCTTAGGTCTGGAAGACACTATCTGCCTGGGCACTAAATGTATTGGCGACATCATGGATACCAGAAGGGGTCACCCATATCTCTGGCAGACAAGAACAGTGACAATTGGACTTTAATGGTCTCAGATGAAAAGCTCATTACCTTTGAAGTCTGGCAAAAAATGGGTGCAAATCCAGACTGTGCTCGTGGACCCTTTGCTAATATGTCTGAAGTAGTGTGATTATTCCAGGCAGACCACTACCCTGGAAGAAGTCCTCAAATCAAGCAGAAATGGATCAGTTTTTGAACAACTGAAAAGACATCTGGTAGAAACAAAACGCACGAGGCATCCAGTAGTTAGGTCCAAATTGCATGCAGAATGATTTAATTAATGAGAGAGGAAGTGAACAAAAGAAAAGTCCTTATGACTGAGAATGTAAAATCAGTTGCGAATGCCTAGGAAATATTGATCGAAGTCAGAACAATTTTTTATTCCATTGACAGTATTGGCCGTGATGTATTAGTTGTCCTGTTTTGTAGCCATGAACAACTCCAATTGTGGAAGACAAAAGTTATCAAACTAACATGCTTTCTCAACTGAGTAAGCAGTTAGAGACTCGTACCTAGACACAGCACATTATTGAATCACAGGACAAAATATACCCATTTGTTAACTTGCCTAAGAAAATGCAGTCTTGAAGAAATTAAGTTTTTATTAGTTGGATATTTTGATTGCACGAGCTACTGACCTCTGCAATAACTTAATTTACTAACAGGACGATAATATTTATTCTAAACTGCTATGCCGATCATTCGCAGAAATCATCTAGGTTTGCCCTGTGTACTGTACAGAGTAAAGGCGAGAAGGAAAGTGCATGTTTTCTGCAGTCAGGTTCCAAAACATATGTGCAATTTTTAAAACTGGACTCACTCTCGAATTCAGTAACTTTTGAAAGGACAGTGTATCATGACATGCCAAACCCCTCTTTTAAAGGGGACCTTAAAAGCACTTTCCTAAAGATCTCTTGCAATCGGTACTCACCTATTAAAATTAGTCTCCTTAATCCTGTATTACAAATATACTAAAATCTTTCTTGCTACCCAGCCTTCCATTTTTTGTATTATTTTGCCATTTTACTGATATTTCTTTGCCAAGCCAGTAAAGTGCTCTGATACCCTGTGATCAGGGTCTTAATGTACTGTAAATTAATGAAATAAATCAAAACCATATTCAAAGTGTAAAGGTAATCTAGACTGAAAAGGTCAATAGCATGATTACAATTCCATTACTTATAATGTTTTTGCCAATTTTGGAATATTAAATATAGTCTGCCTAAGCTCAGCTGGGAGTCTGAGGTTCTGTACAGAGTGAAGTGGAGAAGGTAGGACGCTTCTCATTTGCACATTAAAACGAAAAAGTCTCTTTTAGTAGTGCATGTTTTCTTTAGGCAGTCTCCAAAACATATTTGCACATTTGTAATCTTTATTCACTCTTTATTTCAATAACTTTTGAAACAATAGTGTTATCACATTGACAGCAGGTGTCAATCTCCACCTAAAAAGCACTCCCTAAAAGGCATCTCAAAATCCGTACTCACCTGCTGAACTAGGCCTCCTCAACCCTGTGTTACAGATATACAAATATCTTTAAAAGTATGATGCTTCTTTAAAAGAAGACCATCCAATAAGCAAGAGCAGGATGGAAGCTTGGGCACTGGGACTTCCAGATAACATCTCCCCTGGTTGGCTCTTGTAGAACACCTCTCATTTCAATTTACAGCAGAGAAACAGTCTATTGGTGCAGACCATTTCATTGGAGAAGGGACAGGCAGGCCCTAGGGAAAGCAGATTTACTTTGAAACCTGGTGGCAGTTACTGAGTGACTCTGAGGTAGGGAGAAAATAATCCATCATCTTGGTACTTATGATGCAAGGGACTATAGAACGGAGTTTTGCTTGAAAGCCTGTCCTGTGAACAAGAATTCCCGCCTGTCTGTTAATGGACCATGGAAGGCAAAGTTTCAATATCTCTATTGAACCTCAGTGTCCAAAACTGTTTGCAGAGCTAGTGATGCTAGTGATTGCAGACCTTAAGGGAGATAAGGGTCCTGGTTCTATTAGTAAAACATGTTTACTCTTGTGGAAATTTCTTCCTATGTTAGTAGGATGCAGAAGATCCCCTAGAAAGAATGATTTCCTGCTAGCTCTTGTGGAACTTCACTTCTGTATTTGGAGTGAGCCGAATGTGAGTAAGAGGTGGCTTGGGCCCAGGTACCACCTTAAATTAAGACTTCCTTTTACTTAGATTAATAATCCAATTTCCTACATTAATTATTGGCTAGATCATTTGGACTCTCCGGGGAAGCAAATGAGGAGCATCAGCTTGATCTTCAGTGATTGCATGAGAAATGTGCACAGAAGAAACGTGTTCAGTCAATGGGAATGTGGAAATAGTTTTGCAGAACTGTTTTCCAAGAAAAACAAAGATTGGGGGAAAGATAAACAAAATATATCTACCAGGGTCAGACCAGCCTAATACACAGCAAATGGAACAGAGTTATAACTAAGCAACCCTTGGATATTATGAGATATATGAGGTTTCCATAAGATTATGATGGTTTATCACAAAATTAAACCAAATATGAAATGATCAGGATATTCAACAATTTAATAGTGAAAGTTTCAGTAAACATTTATGTTGCCAAAACACAACCACGGAATGAGATGGGTGTGTGTAAGAAAGACAAAATACATTCGAAGCAGCATCTGGAGTAGGTTTGCAGAGATGATGATAAACAAAGCTGGTTAAATTGACAGTAACCATTTGTGTAGACTATTTAACAGGTGCCCTGGTCGAGTTTGAAACAGAATGGATATTCAAAGTATTCCTGGATAAGACTACATATTTACCACCAGATCTAGCTGAACTATCAGCACAAAGAAGCAATAAGTCAAACAATTGTTGAGAGGAGACACCAAGCTAACTATTAATAATATAAACGCATCAAGATCATGAACTAGTATATTGTAATTGAGAATCGTGGCATTAGACTGTTCTACACATAAACCTTCAAAACAGAAGTCTTGAGACAAAAATGATATTCCATAAAAGTATTTTTTAGCATGTTGCAATGCATTTCTCAGTATTAGAATGACAAAAACGTTATATGTATAAGTCATATCCACTTTCTTACTATGCACCATGTCACACTCCTTGAGGGAAGTATAAACATCACATCACCTCTTAACTCTCTCCTACTATCATGCAGATGTATGGTCACTGCACTTTCGACTCCATCATTTCTTTCGCCAGCTATGACCACTCTTCAAATTATCTTCAGGTTAACTTGCTTGCCTCTGTATTCTTAGTTGTTACCTTCCATTTCATAATTTGTTCCATATTGTGAAAGTAGACAGTGGACTAGAAAGAAGATTACCCCACCACAATTACTATGCTTTTAAGTTCTCTTATTTTGGCCATCATATTTAAATGGTTTAAAAATATCTTCATAGATAATCTACCTTTCCCTTCTATGTGAAATAGGCTTGCATTTTTCTGAATTCACTTTTTGTAGATCACTTCATGTATGTGGCTACTTTTCGAGTGGATGCCTCTCATAAGACAAGGCTGACGTAAAATTAGGTAACTCATATTTGACGTTAGAAATTAAAATGCATGGTAAAGAGAATGTAAGTGGCATTTTAGTGTAGAAGACAGACCTTATACACTGGTTGTGATTTGTCCTGGCATGTGAGTAGCAGCACTTGACAAAATGTGAGTATGCAATACTGCCCTTACCTTGACCTTAAAAGGTTCACCTATACCAGCCATTGCTATTACTTCCACTGCTCTTACCTATGGACACCTGGGTAAACATGCACGGAGTAGTTATTTTCAAGTTTTTGCCTTCCTGTATGAGTCTTTGGATGGGTATCTCTCATAGCTGGTGGATAATGGATTCAATCCTCCAGCAGTTTAGGCTTCTACCTACCCCTCCTACCACCAGCGGTATGGATGTTCCAGACCAATGTTCTTCACAAAGAGAAGAAGGGGCCAATCTTTTCTATTCAGCAGAGGCTACGCAAGGAACCTAAAGATAAGCAATGTGTCTTCTCCTCTTGTGAGGGTTGGGGCAGACAATTCTTCTTTTTTCAACAGTTGACTTCAACAGAAAGTGGCCCTTTGTTATGCCAAACAGTGAGGGAATTTCATATAGATTTTTATTATGAAACCTCTGTTCAAATCAGATGGCCTACACCAATACAGTTTTCCCATGGGGTGAAAACTAGTTACCACAGAGGTACAAGAGTTGTTGCAGAAGGGAGCGATCAAATTGTATCTCCTACCAACCAGGAGTTATATCAGCCGGTGATAAACTTGAGAGATTTAAACCAATTTGTGCTTTTCTGGCATTTCAAGATGGAGACAATCATATGGCTCAGGGATTTTCTTTTGCTGGGAGATTGGAAGATCTGGCTGGATGTAAAAGATGCTTACTAACCAGTGCAAATATGTCTGCAACACAGACAATATTTGCAATTCTTGTGGCAAGGTCAGGCATTTAGGTTCAAGGCCCTTCTATTTGGGTTATTCTCTGGTCCTTTGTGCTTCTCCAAACTGTTAAACCTCTGGTAGCAGTCCTCAGAGCCCAGGGGCTGAGGATGCTATTGCACATGGATGAAAAGATCTGAAGGGACTCACTCATGAGCAGATTTAAGTATGATACTTCTACTTCTCATGACTATTGCATTTCCCTTTATGCAGATGACATTCTACTTTACATACAAAACCCTGAAACCTCCATCTAAGCCTGTCACAGACATTAGACGTTTACGGTGACACCACCAGACTTGAGGTTAATTGAACAAATCTACATAGGTGCCAATAACAGTTGACCACACCGGACTAGAAACAACCTGTAAGCTGCAATCAGTCACCAGCCACTTCAAGTACTTAGGTATTCATATTGCCCTCATAGAACAAAGAACCAAGAAATTGAATGTAGACTCACTTTTTACCCAGACTCAACAAATCGTGATATCCTGGCACTCAATCCTACTCAACATGGCTGGTGTGGAGCAACATTCAAGCTGAACTTTCTTCCTCGCTTGGTTTACACATTTCAACATTTCTCATACAATACATCACTTAGCCTAATACAGCCCCTTCAATCCATCAGCTCAACATTCCTCTGAGATGGAAAACAGGCAAGAGTATTCTTTAGGAAATGGGTGTTAACTTCATATGAGTTAGGACTCTGGTTAGCAGACATAAACCTTTATTATTGCGATGGTCTAATTACACCTAGTAATGAGTGGCTGTCCGCTGATCGTAATGATCCAAGTGTTTGCTCTGAGCTGGAATGGATAGAGGCAGGACCTTCTCTCTGTTACTAAAGTGACAATACTTTGCTGGGGTACTGCACTTGGATGAATACGACAAGAAAGTGTTCTGACTGCTGACACTCCATTGTGGTGTGCCACCTGGCTTAAACATACTGTGAATTTGTTGTTATTCCACCAATGGAACGTTATAGGGAATCTCCAAACTGGACAGCACCAAGACAGGTGTGACATTATCACTTCTGCATCCCTGACTAACACAGCCTACACAAAAACACAATTTCATTGCTACTTACAAGTAAGTTACACACTTGAAGCACACACACCTGGCATTCAGGCCTTGCACAAGTGCAACTGATCAGTATCTAGAACAAAGATCACACAAATGTGTAGCAAGAGCATCTCTTACTTTTACTGCACACTGGGCAATAACAGTCCAGATTCTCTCCTACAGTGCAGCAATAGATAGACACAGAATCAGACCTTGGACTATACTTATGTGGCCAAGGCAAAGATGGCCCCAAGAACTCTTGCAGTCTCGATGCATCTGAGGCTCATACAATTCAAGTAATTATACTGAGTGCAATATGGAATAAACTGAACAGAATGGCCCCAGGTACAAATCCCAATTGCCTGCAATGCAAAGTGGCTTTGGGTGCCATCTACCACAAGGTATGGCGTTGCCAAGTATTACAGCAATACTGTACCTCCGTGCACAGTAGATTAACTCACATTATAAACAGACCAGTCATGTCAGACCCTAAAAAGACTTTCTTGGTTCTGATGAGGTGGTAGTCGAGCCACAAGACTGTTCTTAGCAATAGGTCTACCCGTAGTTAAGCAAGATATTGTCCCTCACTGCAACTGGATAGGACTCCCACTCCGAAGAATGGACAAAGAGTGGACTTCTATGCCAAAGCGAAGGAACCTATCTACATCAAGGCGCTGTCCCCAGAAATACCACAAGGCTTGGGATCAATGGTGGGAATCTGAATATTGATTGGCCCTTGCACGTTTCTCACCATTATTTAATATGAATGTATCTTGGAAATGTTTTTGAAATGTATTGTTGTTAGCTGAATTTCTACCTTGCCGCCACTGTTGCACTTTAAAATGAATAATAAGTGTTGAAAAAACAGTTAGTGTCCCCCCACGCACTGCACTTTCACCCTTCATCAATTCATGTATTTAGGAATGCATTCAACTGCTTTCAAGCATCAATCCATGCACATCCTAACTCACTCACTCACCCATTAACTGTCCTACTCCATGCACCAGCCATTCACTGCCCTAGCCTCAATACATTACCCTTGCCCCATACTGCCATTTCCTCTACACATTGACCCCTTCATCCATTCATACAAGCACCCATTCAGCCATCATTTACATCCATTCAACTATATAGCCAATCATTCATTCTCCCATCCATGCATTTCATCAATTCGCATTCATTCAACATCTGACGTGTTTTCAAATTCATCCACTCAGTGATTCACATGTGACACCAATAAAGATACACCTTAAATTATCCAAACTAGCGGTGTCTGCGAGGAAAGTGGCAGCGGTTCATCACGGGTGAGGAATGGCCATGAGTAGGAGGATAGGTGGGAGGGAGGGAAGTGGGAAACATCAAGGCAGGGTATTGCTGCATCATCCCTCTATCACTTCCAACTTACTCCTGCCTCTGACCTGCCCACCTACTCCTGCCCCAGTATTCGTGGCCTACCACAATATCCCTCTTACTCTCTTCCTCCTGCATGGATTCATCAAGCACCCTGATCTAGAATTGGCGGTAACCCTACAGAGGGTTATTAAAGTCCCTCAAAGTAATTAGCAGGATCGAATCCCGCGAGATAAATGCATGTGTAGATTTTGGGAAAACACAGAGTACATTAGTGGTTACCATGTTACTGCATGTTGTTCCCTGTGTTTTCTGGCAAATCACTATTGATGTGACTCCGCAGTCGATAACATGTTGGCCTACTTTTCCAGCGAGGCCTGCCAGTAACGCTTCAAGACTGATATACAGTACACAAAGTGTGCAGGCGAATTTAACAAGAGACTATTTAAGGGTTAAAGGGTATTTCACAAGAAATATTTTAATGAGCTGATAACATGTTTACTACGCAAATCTATCATTGCACAAATCTAAGAGGAATGTACCAGCACAGTTACACAATACTGGGACTGTTTGCCTTGGATCTGTATCAGACACTCCTTCCCAAGAATAATGGCAAGTGGATCACACTATTCCTCGACCTGTCAGTGCCTTCAAAACCTATACAAATGCCTCATGATGTTCTTGTCCTGAATGTTTTGCATTTTGTTTGCTCTTCTTCTAGGGCATTGAAGTGTTTCAGGGAAGGTGCCCAGCCCGGACAGGACTCAACAATAGCTTATTGCAGAAAAAGACTCTATAGAGCGATCCTTTACTATATCATTTATGAAGGCAAACGATGAAGCGGGTGATGAGGATAGAGCGATGGTTTAGCATGTTGTGTTCCACTTGATGAGTGGGACTAGAAGAATCAGCCAGTGTCATAACCTTTGAACTGGCCTATCACTATAGATATGTGGTCACATGTCAGAGGGCCCAGCAGTGCTAGGATACCGAAGGTCCAGTTAGAAGAGAAATGAATAATCTCAGAGGGAAAACAACACGACCAGCAAACCTTGCAGCCAAGTCAGAAGCAGCTTTGGAAAATGGAAATGCATGCTCACTGATAACCTTGAAGACCACATGCATCCTCGAAGCAAAGCCCGCCGACCCTCTCCTCCCCCACCCAAGCACCCATGTGCAGTTACAAACTGGCGACCCATCAAAGCACTACTATCCCAAAATGGGGTGCTCCACCGCCCCCTTGAAGTAACATGCTGCAAGGAAACATTAAAGCAGGCTCTTGCCTCTGAAAGGATACAAGCGGCTGTGGCGCACTGGACTGGGTGCCCTGATGGTTTTTATGCAGCGCACCACCTGCTATTTTATGGATTTATTTAATAGTTAGCTATTTGCCTAGGGCAGCAAAACCAGATGGTGTTAGCCTGATTTAAAAGTAAACCGACAAAAGGAGAGTCAAGGAAATCTCTTGGGGGATTAGGTTTGGAACCAGAAGGTAGCTGAGGAAAGAATGCTGTACAGTGTATGGGAAATGCATTCATAATTGGCATACCAAGAAATGGGCTAATAGGAGTGGAAACAAGGCCTCATAATAACGGGTTTGGAATAACCCAAATCATTTCTGGAAAAACGGAGACAGCGAGGTCAATTGAAACCAGGGTTTGAAAAGAGAACAGAGATCGGGAGTCTCAGAGTTAAAGAGTCAGAGGAGAGGAGTCCTAAAGCTTGAACTGCTATAGTGTACAGGAGTTAAAGAGTAAAATAGTGAAAAGACTTGAGTGGGAGGAAAGGTAAAACAGAATATACCACTGTTCGAATAGAGCTGAAACCACATGGAATATCAGTAATATAATAACGCATAGGACAATTGGGAGGAGACATTGCGGAGAAAGGTGACACGCTACCTCTTGGCATCATATAATATTTTCAGTGAGTTCAGGAAAAAAGGGTCACACATAGGATATTAATAGAGATGAGCCAAAGCCTATTCAAGGTCAAGGTAAATGTGAGGAGGAAACATGTAGGGAAAAGAGAGCAGAGAGTGTTAAGGGAGAGAATTAGGTGGCGCTGAAAGAGATGCATAGGGGCAAATTTATGAAAAGTGGCACTGCACCTGGTGCAGCGCCACTTTTCTAGTGCCCCTTAGTGCCCCCCCAATGCCACCATGTGTGCGCAATATTTAATATACGGCACACCATGGTGGTAGTTAGGGAACTAGCATCATAATTTTTTACACTAGTTCGGCGCTTTGCAAAAAATTGACGCTAATCTTGCAAAGCCCATTGAGGCCCATTGTAAACAATGGTGTGCCTCATTTTAACCCCTGCTCTGTAGACTAGAACTGACACATTGCCTCTGCTGTGAGTGCTCTCCCAATGCAAGGACTCTGCATCAACCTCGCAGTCTGGTTCGGTACCGCTGATGCGCGAAGCTTCACAGACGCAGGCCCTCGCATCGCAAATCTCTTGTCAACAGCAGCCTCAATGACGACGCAGTTTCTTGCATCGCAGCGGTGCACTTCTTCCTAACCGACACATCATCTCGGCTGCGTGATGTACCCTCGACACCAGGCTTCACATCGCAAAGCTATCATCAATGGAATCCTCATTGTTGACGGAGGACCTCACATAGCAGCCTCACAACTCCTTGGAACCAACATGAGACCTATCAATGCACTGCAACCAAGTCTAAAGGTACTCTTGTTCAGCAAGCCTAACTGGGTCCCTGTAGTCAACCCATGCTCCATCGTGGTTGGCCTAAACTTGTGACTTTGTCCTGGTCCGGCGCGACCAGATATCTACCACTGGCGCTTTGTGCTTTTTAGCGTTATTTTCATTGAAATATTTAAACCTGAATTTCTCCAGTTCTACTAATTTAATTTTTGACACTTTAGTCTTCTTTTATTTATTAAAAATTACTCTATTTTGCTAAACTGGTGCAGGATCCTTTTGTGGTGTGTTTTCACTGCGTTACTGTTTGAAGTGTTGCACAAATACTGTATACATTGCCTCTGAGTTAAGCCTGACTGCACTGAGCCAAGCTACCTGGGTTGAGCACATGTCGATTTAGGTTTTGCTTGTGACTTAATCCTGGCAAGGATTGTGGTTTTTTACTGAGAAGGGTTTCAGCCCCCTCAACCAGTAACCTAATTTCTTCCAGTCCTCTTTTCATGTTGGTTTAGGGTCTATAGTCAATGGAAGAAACAAAACAAAAGAAACTATAGCAAAAGAAACCAAAAGAACGAAGGAGCAACCAAAGGACCTCTTTTTCAGTTGAGCATCATCCATCCAAGATGTGCCATCTATCGGCAAAATATGCCCCCTTCCAAAAAGGCCATGTTTAAAGGCTTAAGACTATTACTTGCTTAGTTGAAGTTGGCACTAGAATAATCTGTACAGTGTATTACCACTTGTACTGTGACAGGTTCAAGATAACGGAAGTGGGATAATATTTGCCTCCTTTGTCCTTAATTGAATCAAGACTCTCCTTCAAAAACTGTCTAGAAAACTCTGCAATTTTATTACAAAGCAGGAGGCTCCATTGTGCAAGGTTAAAGCAGCCACACAACATTTAAATATTGAATGGGTTTATGATGAAACATTTAAATGTTGACACTCTAGACCAAGCAACAGACTTAAGGACTTAGGGCCTGATTTAGATTTTGATGGAGAGGTTACTTCATCACAAAGCTGATGGATATCCTGTTCGCTGAAATCACAATCCCATTAGATATAATGGGATTTACATTTTGGCAGACGGAATATCTGTCACCGATATGACAGAGTATCCCTTCCGCCAATATCTAAATTAAGCCCTTAATGTCTTCCAACCTGGCCCAAGCACAAAAAGCCTTAGATGCAATAACCACTCTCACAGAGTGCACTCCATGATAATCTGTAATTACCTCTGCCATGACATCACCCCTAAAACCTATCTGCCAAGGGGTAAGAGGTAAAGGGTAGTTAAGGATACGGGAGTAAATGGATTATTCAGGGCTATCAAAAGCTGTGAATCAGATGTTCTTAGGTTTTCACTCACCTGCATGTACTGGTTGACACATCTTGACACTCATAAGTTAGGGTGTAAAGCAAAACCTTGAAATTAAATTGCAGTGGTTCGCCTTGTGAGCGCAAAATAAACACCCATGGGGAAAGGTGCATGGAGGAAATGTATAAATCTAACATCTGCCACTCGTTGAAAAGAGACCACGCACAGCAACATCATCAACATTGCAGAGAACAGTTTATGTGACAGCTTGTTATTATCTTCCCATAACTGAAAATGTTGCTGTATTCTATTCACATCGAACAAGGTAAAATATATATGTTTAGGTGGATTGGAAAACTGAATACCTTTCATCAACCTGCAAAATAGCAGATGTTCCCCAACTGATTGATCTTCAATCGCCTGATGTCCTGTTGATATAGCAGACTTATAATCATTAGTAGTCCTACAGGCCTTCTAGCTAGCTGCCAAGGATGCCAGGAAATTTAGAACACTTGTGATGTTTCAAGATCAACAACTCATTCTACATACAACCTAATGCAGGCATCCAATGCTGAACTATTAGCCCTTCTTATACATTTTGCCCAGCATGCCCTGACGTAAGCAGAAGATGACTCTGAAAGGCCTGACAGATCTCCAAACATCCTGAAATGCTTCCATTTTACCAAAATGAGCTTGCCTTCTACAACAAGAATGTGCCAGTGCCCAAGAGGATCCTTGAACCACTGAGGAAAAACCAGAATCAGAATTGGGTAATCCCTTGACAATCCTAGGAGAGGGAGATATCAAAGTTGTGCATCAGTGGTGTAGTTAGCAAGTGGGTATTGCTAATTGACTCCAGATCTGAGATATTCATCTTGGTATCATGACAAAATGTGAAAAGACTTAGGGCCTGATGTAGCAAGCATTTTGCGTGGTGCAAACTGCGAAAATCGCAGTTTGCGCCATGCAAAATGACGATTGCGATGCTCATTCACAATTTGCGAGTCGGTACCGACTCGCAAATTGTGAATGCGACTCGCAAATAGGAAGGGGTGTCCCCTTCCTATTTGCGACTCGCATCGCTATGCTAAATTGCTTTATGACCGCGAATGCGGTCGCAAAGCAATTCACAGTTACCACCAGTGTCACACTGGTGGTAACCCATTCGCAAAAGGGAAGGGGTCCCCATGGGACCCCTTCCCCTTTGTGAATGTTGCCAAAAAGGGTTTGTCTGAAAAACCGAAACCAAATGGTTTTGTTACTTTTTTTATTTTGCAACTCGTTTTCCTTTAAGGAAAACGGGCTGCAAAATTAGAAAAAAACTGCTTTATTTAAAAAGCAGTCACAGACATGGAGGTCTGCTGTCTTCAGCAGGCCACCATCCCTGTGAGTGCAGGGACTCGCTATGGGGTCGCAAAATGCGACCCACCTCATTAATATTAATGAGGTGGGTCTTTGCGACCCCATAGCGACTTGCAGACGGTGTCTGAGACACCGTTCTGCATCCGAGTTTGCGAATCGGAAATTGCGTGTCGCACCGACTCGCAATTTCCGATTCGCAAAATCGGACCTACCTATATCTGGCCCTTAGTGTTGTCCACCAAGCCATTTCTGAAATGAAGCTATTCATTGCTAGTGCCTCAGGATCTGGTCTCCATAAGAAATATTTATTTAGCTTGGCTGTCAACTGTGAAGTGAAAAGATCTGTTTTGACAGGACCCTGCACCTCGTGCAGGGTACTCAATATCTGAGGGTTCGTATACCACTCACTGTTGTCATACAGATTCCTTGGATGCCAGCCCAATTCCATTTTACATGTAAACAAAATATATCCTGCTACCAGAGAAATCCTGTGCTGAAGACAAAACTCCCTAGTGGATCTGGACAATTCGGCTAACAGCCTTGATATCATTCCCCCTAGTTTATTTATAAACCTGACCGTTGCGAGGTTTTCTTTCCAAAGAAGGATTGCATATTTTGCTTAGTTTTTGACTAGGCTATGAATTTCAAAGGAGCCTGCAAGATGTTGTAAACAGCTTATGTGCATTGATAACTCCACCCTGGACAATCATTCTCCAGCTGAGTAACTGTCATATCTGTTGGCATCCTCAAAGACTTGCATCTTATTCAAAGTCAAGACCTGGGGACATAAGGAAGATGGTGCGATCATTCCTGTTGTCTGTGTGATGTATCATCAACGTTTTATCTCCCTCGATTCCTGATCTAAAGGAATGTCCGATAAGTATTTTAAACCCATCTCCAGATGTCTTATCTTCAGACGCATGAGTCCACTAATAAAGTGATCCCAGAAAGAAATCTTGAATAGAGGAAAAGAACAGCCGTACAAGATGTGCCACATGACAAAGAGAATTCTGCTGTTTTGGGCCACCTTCCTCGACAGTTCCCTCTTGATTACCCTTAGCTTTGATTTTGGCATTATCAGTATCTCCTGCCCTGAGTTCACCAGAAACCCCTAAAATTCCATCCTCCTTGAAGGAATGAAGGTGAGAGGGGGCAACTCTCACGTATACCCCATTGACATTCAAATGGAGGATATAAAAATCAGTTAAACCTGAACCTCTTCCAGGCTTAGTATGGAAGATTTTTATATATCATCTAATGAGAGGGCTAAAGTTTACTCGCTCTGAAAATCAGAACATGAATGGCCAGTATACTGAGTTCAAGGTTGTTTTTCAAAATTTATTAGAATTAGAGCACATCTGTCTGTAGAGGATTTAGAGCATGCAAGGGCAACATAGAGTCACTGGAGACAGTGACACTTGCAGTGAGCAGACATAAAGCAATTTGGTCCCAGTGACCCAAACCTTGTATCGACCCTACAAGTCTTTTGGCCAGCACATTGGCTAGGAGTTTAACTTTGAGACTAATCAAGGGAATTAGCTAACAGGAAGCACAGTTATTTGGTATTTTCCTGTATTTAAAGGTGTAATGATGAAAACTTGCAAGTAATATTGTAGGGTGCCTGAATCCAGAGCCTCTTAAAAAATAGTTAAAAGTGAGGGGGTAAAGAGCAAGGTGTAATTCTTAAAAAATTAAACTGAGAGGCCTTTGTTCCCCCTGGGAAGGGCATTCAGTGCCTCTAGTAATTCTTCTTCAGTCAGTGCCTCCTCAAGTCTTTGGTGGTCCATGTCTGATACTCCTGGAATTAACAAATCTTAAACTATAGAGTCAATATGTTCAGCTGTGGAGGGTATCTTGGAGGTGTATAAGGTGTTGGACAAACTGCTCTGCAATCTTGTCTGGATCTGTAAGACTCCCATCAGAGGGGGTATCCAATGTGGGTTCTTATTGTAGCTTTAGGTCCATCCGGGCAAGCTAATACAATTAGCAGCTTTGTAAAGAATATTTTGCATAACCATGCGTCACTGTACGGTTGAGTCTAACAGTTTTTGCTGCAGTGTGAGGCGTTGAATCTGTTTCATGGCTTAGAGTTGTGTTAAAGGAATCAAACAATCCACCTTACCCTATTGTATGGTGGCTTACAAATCATATATTCTTTAATCTTACAAATGCAAGGATAGTGTTGGATGAAAGAGTTAGGTGGTGAGGTTGAACAGTGTGGAAGTAGCACAGCAGATGAGGCACTTTATTTGGTAGGGTCAATGAACGGATCAGTGACAGTGAATGTAGTACGAATGTCTACCTGCATGAATTGATGGATTGACAAACAGATGAGCTAGGGTGAGTAGTAAGAGCCCATATCACAGATTACTCTTCAGGTATAGTGTTCTCATTGTACAAGGGGGACCAGAAAAGGATTGTGGATGTGTGTCCCACTGGCATTCAAGGTGCATATAATGATTGAGACACATTCACGATAGAAATTATCCTAAAAGAGGGATTCGAAGTCCATGCGTAAACCTAATGAATCCACGTGGGTGGCCATCTGAAAAGGCAGAGGGTTTAAGGTCGATTTGATCCAAAAATCATCTATAACAAAGGTTTCACCATGATGGGAAGCAGAATATATCAGCAGTTATTATATGTAGACAAAACAATACATTCAAAATACAATGAACCACTCACCTTTTTAGTACATTTTTTGACGTGAATGATATGTCTTTTAATTTAAAAATCAGAGAAGAAAGGCCGTCACTAATCTCTTTTAGCAGGCGTTTTTTACAATTACACATACTTCTAACAATCCATGTCAGTCTCAAAGAACATGATATAAATTTGAAATATAAATATAAACAATAAGAATATAATAAAGAAGTAAAGACGTTTCAGAATAAATAGCACGAAGCACAGGATGTTGACTATATAACAGATCCCAGCAGGGCTAACACTTTGGGCATCCTTACCTCCTGTACCAAGAGAAGCTGGCGTGGCTTGCTGCAGTCCTTCAGATTCTGACTCGTTGAGCTGCTTATCCAACAAACGATTCTACCAGCACTCAAAGTGAAAGTGCTACGCTTGTTGAGGTCATGCTGTGTGTGATTGGGTGGGACCTACGATTGAGGGCAATGGCCCAGGAGGCCACAGCTGTGTCAGTCAACTGTGCTTGAGTGCGGTGAACATGGCATCACTTGCCTCACTGTCTGCAGTTGGCCTCACACAGCAGTTCCAAGGAGGTGGAAGGGTTCTTCTGCCTATTGGGCTCACTTCTTTTTTTTATGCAGAGTCGTACAAAAAGTGGCATAATGTCATCAGTCATAATACCAGCAAAAACAGCGGCCAGAAAAAAGGTGAAAAGTCTAAGGTAATCATGCATAAAAGGTTGATTTCTTACATGAACTATGTAACGTTGCCCTGAAACAGTGATAGAGTGCAGCAGTTATCAGCATGCGGTCAAATCACGCGCTCTCCAAAAAAATCTGAAATACGCCTCTTAGCACCTTTTCTGTTTGTGCCACTGTCTTTAGTTTGTTGTTTTTTTATTATTTTTTTTTTTTTTAAATAAAATGTGCATGCTGTGTATATTCCCATTCTACAAATCAGTCTGCATGTGCACTCCTTTTCAGGTTTGACTTAATAATGTATGTGCCGTTCTGGGCAAAATATTGCGCAGAATATATAACAATCAACTGGATTGCTACTCTGTTTAATTGTTTTGCGGCTGAGTAATAGAATGAGGTATACAGCGGACAGGAATGGAGCTTACCCCTATCACAGGCTTACTGATTATCTCTTTCTTTTGTTGGTGGCCAGCTAGTGCTGATAGACACAAAGGGGCAGATTTAAGAAAGGTGGTGCTACACCTAATGCAGCGCCACTTTCTATGCGCCCCTTAGTGACCCCTACCGCCACCTTGTGCGTGCCATATTTAAAGTACGGCGCACCATGACGCAGGGTTGGAGGCAATAGCATCATTTTCTTTTTATGCTATTGTTGTACCGTCTTTTAATACCTGCCCTGAGCAGGCATTAAAAGTGCTGCAAAAAATGGTGCAAGGAAATCTTCTGGATTTCCTTGCGCCATTTTTTCGGCCCCCCCTTACGGAGGAACAGTACATATGAATACATAAGCATACATTATGCTTGGTGCAGTCATAATGTGGTGCAATTTTTCACAAAGTGGTGCAATGCATGCATTGCACCACTTTGTAAATATGTCACGGGGAGAATGCTATTTTAGCGCCGTCTTAGCGTAAAACAAATTACGCTATGGTGGCGCTAAGGGAGCACTAGGGGCTCTTAAATCTGCCCCGAAGGGTCCTATTTACAAGCCCCTTGCACAGCCGGTGTGTCACTCAGTCTCATAGAAAAAGTGACGCACCGGCAGTGCAAGGGGCTTGTACATAAGCCCCAAAGTGTGTTGGTACAAAGGGCTGTTTCACTCAAGCATTTCTTGAGTATTTCGACACTTATTAATGTGTGGCTGGCTGACTGATTACAGAGCAATACTGTCATGTTACAGGTTCTACCTGCTTGCATGCAATTGTCAAAAAATACATAAATGGATGCAGCATGAGCATAACAAACAAATTAAAATTAATTAGTGTGGAGAATGCAAAGGGGGAAATCTTTTAATTTCTCCATCAAAATAAACAATTTTTCCCAAGCAATAACTTACAGAGAGGCAATAATCACAAATTACCAAATAATCAGCACTATGCAAAACTGATCAAATTAAAACAATCCAAATAAAACAGGTATATGCAAGTTTACAATGCAAAGAATACTAGCAATGGTTGGAAGATTGTTTGGACTGATTTGGATCGAGGTTAGAGTAAGATTGTCTTGTGACAACCACACTGACAGGTGATATAATGGTAGACATAAATGGCTCCATTCGGTTGTAAATCTACACACAGGCATTTCTCTTGCATTCCTATTGACCAATTGAAGGATTCTGCTAGTAGAAATTAGAAGGTGGCAAGCTTACCACTTCAGCCACAATTGATGTCACACTTAGGCCCTCATTAGTGTCATTGTGATATATACAGAAACTTCTTTGACCACACATATCACATTTAAGAGGTTGGTGGCAAATAACGCAGGCCTGCAGTTTTCCCCTCGTGGTTTGACACGTTGAACCTGACAAAATGTATTAAGTGACAAATGCCCCTTAATTATCGGGACTTGATGATTTTGATGCATTGAACACCAAAATATGCATGTTATTCCCCTTTTTCGGGGGCAACTCCTTATTTGGAGTCATTTATTGGACCCAATAAATTCTGACCCAGCAGAGACAATATTGCTCCAAATGCTGGACAGCTCGTAATGAGCGTCATGCTATCAGGCTACTGACTAGGTGGAACCAATGGTCCGAGTAGCAAGAGGCTGACTGTAAGTTAGCTCTCAATAAGCCCCTTAAAACTTAATGCAACTCAAAGGATGGACTGAAAGTGATCAGCGCCACTCCTAGAGTGTTTACTTCTAAATGCCACCTAACAAAAATCCCCAATCAAAATCGCTTCTCGAACAGCGAATCTTACAGTGGTATAACATACAAAAAGCAATTTACTCTTATTTACTTTTGAAATGATTGAACCCACTCAACATATTTTGGGGCAGGACCCCCAAAAGAATATCCACAAAGTAATTGCTTAGTCCACTTGAAGCAGTTCTGTGGATTAAGCGAGATAATCCTCAACAGCCAGTTTACCAATAAACAATCTGTTGGTTAAACCAACACAGCAATTATAATGGGCTAATTAAGCTAATTCCATTATCTCCCTACCACGCGCCAAGTCAAATTACCATTCTTTGGCTTTCGATCACACTAGGAGGTAATTTACAAATGAAATTAAACATAGAAAACAATTCTTAGGGATCATAAGCGGCCAAAGTAAAAATGCAGAAATCAAGAATCTCAGTTAATATTCCTCTTCAGCCTTCCTGGAGCTTTATTCATTTTATCACATTAATTTACCTTGGAGTTTCACTCGGAACTCACAAAATAGCTATGAATATAAATGAGCACAATTCAGACTCGTGAGCTTCGAGTAATTTGTACAATTTTATTGAATTAGGCTCGCTTGGAGTGCACATTTTTACCTACACACTTTAAATATTAATAATACAGGAAACCGACCGATTACAACAAAAGAAATAGGCATTGAGACTCCGTCTTTTAATTAGAGACAAGGTGCCCTAAGGAGGCTATCACATTTTGAGGCTGATGTCCTGATCTCACTGTTCAGTTCTTCAGGTCAAAACTTGCATTAGTAAATTGGGCTCTTTAGTGGTTTCGTGGTCTGTGCAGTTTATAAAATTAGCATTTAACAAAAATAAATCGACACTGCAACTCCCTTCACCTTCATGCGGTGTCCTGGTTTCACCTGCATACATGTATATGTGCTTTGACAGCGTGGCAAAAATAACGCCAATTTCATGTGTAACAATTTCATTTTTAAAAACCGCCTTTTCTGATAGCAACTTTTCACATTTCTCGTGATCAAGAAAAAATCCAATCTAATGACCACTGAAACCACACATCATCCCTTTATATTTCATTACAACAGTGCTGGAACACTTCTCAGAATTACCAATATTGAATTATTCGAAATTCGTCCCTGAATCTGCCTCAATTAAAGCAATTTAGAAATGTTAAGTTCGGAATTGCCAGCAAAGTTCATTGAAAGCAACGGAGACACAGGGCAGTATTTCTGTATGCAAAACACCGGTATGCAAAACATAAAATTCACGAGCTAAATTTGTCCAGATAAATAGTCAACTTTTTCTTCTCTACGAGACCCCCACACGACTCGCATTACTGGGATTTTGTCTCGAAGGAAAACTCTGTGAAAGGACATGCTAAAAACATTTTCTCTTCACTGGCAAACCCATTCACGGAACGCGTGTATACGATGGCAGAGGCGAACACTATTTCGGAACATTAAGGTATTTTTGGGATAATTGTACCTGATTTCCAGGAGAATCCATAGTTTTCAGAAGTTTTCCATAAAAGAAGAATGAAGCAAATAATCGGCAGTCCAGGGATCCCCCGAGGTTTAGCAGGAATCCAGTACTTCTTAAGCATGTGGCATTTCAGCTCGCATACTGCACAGGAACTATGTCAACAGAGGTATGTGTGTGAAGTCTGCCCTGGGGCTACAGCAGCCTCCTGCAAGCACCGGCCAGACTGTGGGAAGACAGAGAGCGGGAGAAGAGGCAAAGAATACAAGCAGAAAGGCTGCTGAACATACAGCATGATATCACGCTTCTCTCAAAGTCAGACTTCCACATGCTTGCCCAAGATCACCTGGCGCTGGGGCCCCAGCGGCTTCATTTTATAAAGCCTGGAACTGCTGCAAAAGCCTGGTCTGGAAAGCAGAATTCCCTTCATACCGTCTGTAGAATTATTCTGTTGCAAGGTTTAGTGGTACTGGCTCGCCTATCAGTGTATTAAGGTGATGATACATTGGGATATTGCACACCTCTATGGTTGTAGCTAATATTTGCCCCCCTTTTCAAATGTGAAACAATCAGCCACATTTGTTTTTTTTTAATTCCAGTTTCTCTTAGCATTCTGGGAATTGTAGTTTAGTGCACAGTGTGGCAGGTGTATTTTTGAAGCATGTCCAGTTTATTACTACACAATTACAACAAATGTAATCAGTGTCAGATTGCATGTTGTGAGCATTGTCCCTGTGACAATTACACTTTCCCACATTATCAATGACTAAAGGCTCTTTATATTTTCATGATAGCACTGTTTCTTTCACATTGACCTGATGGTTTAGGGCATGCTTATTGGACTGCAGGCAGAGGAGGTTCTAGTCTGGGACTGTATGCCCATTATTGGGTCCTCGAGACGCTACTGCCGAAGAATGCATGTGTGCAGTCATCAACCAATCCTGCTGTTTTTAGCCCACAGCATTGTGCAGGCTGGGATTTGAAAGCCTAAATGAGGGTGAAAACAACACTTAGGCTGGCTGAGAGAGGGGACTGTGCTAGTCGGGGATGAGCACCAGGGACTCTGCAAATTGGGACTTGTGGTTCACCAATATCATCAAACTCTAAAATGATGATGGCAAGAGGTGTAGGTGTTCTGGAACTATTCCTTGATACTGATGAAGGGGCAGCGTTCGTAACTGACAATGACATACATGAGATGCATTGGTGATTCATCCATACAGTGGAGCAAAAAACCCCTCTTAAAAGTTCGAGCTCTCCTTGGTGCCCTCTGGCAGGGTTCTTCTGCAGGACTAGCAAGGCCTGTATCTAAGCTCTGTCCCACACAATGGTGCCAGTTTTCTGGAGCCAGACTGCCCCACTGCTGATGTCTTGCGTGAGTTTGAGCCATACTGTGAAGATGACAAGTTAGCCCTCAAGGCTACTTATGGTATGTTCCTCTGCCACGTAGAGTTGCCTTATACCGAGACTTCCTCCATCTTTACTCTGCTGGTAATCAAAGGCACAGTTTCCTACATTGGGATACATAAGAAGAGAGAACGTCCGAAAGGAAAGGTGTGCCACGGTCAATGTGCTTCTGAACAGGAGAGCCATAGCACACATGATGGTGTCCAAGCAAAAGAATGTAGAGGTGCCATTCAAGGCCGCTGTGAAGAAGGTGAGGTCAGATGGCAACGCTGTGATCACACAGGTGAATGGTGAGAGGAAGGGCTTGGTGTATGACAGTGTCTCTTTGAAGATCAAGGAGGGAGATTTAAGGGATGGGACCTCCACAACATCCTGTAACATCAAAGAGCTGCGCAAATACTTCTCTCATGGCACCTTCCATCATGGCCACCTGCCATTCTAAAATACCTATGTAACATGTACTGTAACCAAGATGAAAAAGCATCATTTTATGTCAACATGTTTTCTACTGTAATCAGTAAAGCTAGAAAAGGCTCACAATGCACATGACCAGTTACAAGAAGTACAGGGCTGACAGGTGACAGGCTCTGTCCTAGCCATTGCAGCTTTTTAGTCGCAGCAGGCCAGAAGGCTATCAACTGTACCCCAGCCCTAACAGACTCCAGAAGCATTAGCCTGAACCTTGACTTGACATTCTTTCATAGCTTGTATTAGTATGGGTAAGTAATGCTGCATATATCATAAGTTTTACGTTATGGTAACATGGTTAATATTTGTGCACCATGTTCACTTAAGTGCATGTACGCTGTTTAGGTCCTAGAAGACAAACCTCCCAATACTAATTTGGGCGTTTCAGCTTTTTTAAAGGTCTATCCTCAATCAATCATCACATATTTTCTACTACTCACCTTAATAGGCTAGATAAGGGATTTGGCCACATCCTCGAGCAGCTTACATTCTCGGGGTCTGTGGAGCAGCTTTGCAACTATCAACGTCCTTTCCTGGTTCCATGCCAGAGGAAATAAAATATATAATGGCAGCAGGTTCTGTGTGTTTAGTGAAATCTGAATGAAAGATTTGTTCACTTTTCAGTATAACAGCAACAAAAGTTGGACATGAGCAGATCTCTCCTTTCTCCACAGACGACCATGTAAGAAAAAGTTATGAAAGATACCAGTGTTAGAGGTAGGGCAAGTCAGATGAACTGATTGCTGGAGAGATATTGAGAGACAAATATCTGACTTATGACATAGAGGTATGCGGGCCTGTCCATGATTATGAGCTATGAAACAACCTATACTGTAAATCGGCTAGTCATACTACAAGTAGGGATTCAACTAATTTCATAGAGTTGTGTGATGAAATATGATTGGGGTTCATTAAAGGCTCACCCTTTTATTCATGATGTTCGCTGACAAGATACTCACTGGACCAAAACATAAGCTAAATCTTTATTTATCCAAGGAAAATGGCTAAAGATGATTATTTTAAAGAGGTAACTGGGTGTTGGTTGCAAACACTGAGTCAACACTGAAAGGCCATCTAAAAAACACCTCTGGAGGGATCAGGCCAACCGATGCAACCTACAATTTGGAATTTTCCAACAGTGACCATCTGAAGAAACCATGCAAAAAGATATACAGCTTCATTCTTCATAAAGTCACATGTGGGAATGCCAGCTCTGCCTTCCATTACCCCTAAAGTAGGTAAATTGAGTACCCTGGATGGGCAAGAGTAATACCGGTTACTTTCAGCACTTGGCAAAACTTTGAAAAGAAGCACCCTTTAAAGAACCGTGGTATTATTATTATTATTATTATTATTATTATTATTATTATTATAATTATTATTATTATTATTATTATTAATGTTGTTATTAATTATTATTACTGTTACTATTATTATTATATGATGTTCTGCCCTTGGCTTTTATTGAGGCAATGTGTTCCTATGCCTTTTTCAGATCTCTTACAAAAGATTATATGTATTGAAAATGAATTGTCCCAACTGCAGATCTTAAATTAGCAACATCCCAAAAGAGCCAAATCAAGGATATGTCAGAATAATTTTAACATTTTGTCACAGGAAGAAAGACAGGTTATAGAATCAATTAAAACAATCTTTAAAAACTAATTGTTAAAAGTCTCATTGATGCTATACATATAACTAACACACCCATAACAAATTTGCATCAGAAACTTGATGACCCACTTCAGGTTCAGTTCATCAGCTGAAGAAATATAGAGTTGCACAGACTAGTAAAGATGGAGAGAGATAGCATTTGTCAATGTTCAGTGGTGACAAATATGCATTTGACTTATGTTTCACAACTTTTATGTTGAACTTCGTATTACACCTTTCTTGCGTTACTCAAAAACTGCCACTTAGGCAAAGTCCAACAGCACAATTGTACCACTTAGTGCTGAATGACCCGAGAATTTACCTTGCCTTTGAGAAAATGCTTTCCATAGTCAGAAAATTAGAATACAGAGTTTCAAGCCTTTAGGCTAGGCAGAAAGAATTAGCTTTAATTTCTAAACGATTAACACACGTTTTACTAAAGTCGCTACATGCCATGTACACTTTTGATTTTAAATGTGACTCATATTGCAACGTATGTAACATACCTTTAGCACAGGCACTTCAGACTTTATTTTGAAAAGTCTGGTAATTGTTCAATTCCACTAAGAAGTGCTTAATATGGAAGAATCCACTAGTGGAACTTCCTCCACCATAAGAATAGCTGGATTTTGTGTTGTGATTGTATGGAGTATTTACAAGATCTGTAATCTAATCTGGTTTGATTTCATGTACATTCAGACACTCACTTGATAGTGGGGTAGGTACCCTTTCAGATGCATGGATTTCATCCCACAAAGTAGCTGGGGCCCACAGGAGCCGCCATTTAGGAGGACATGATGAAGTGTTCGGGGCACCATACAGTGCTTAATGTTTGCTAAGATCTTGATGAAGGTGAGTGCCGCCACTCAGAAGTAGAGGCTCAGTATGGTTCTCCGTGGGGTTGCCTGGCTTAGGAAAACCATGCACAGATTCATAGGCCAGGTCAATTGTTAATGCAAAGCATGGGTTGAAATGTCCAGATCGCCAGAATCAGGAAGTTCTCCTCTTTTTTTTAAAAAAAGGAGTGTACATTTCTGCATGGATGTCTTTTTTAGTAACTGAGCACCAACGTTGAAAGACTGTCCACCATGAAAGCAAATCTGGGCAAGATTTTTTTTCTCACAAGACTGCATAAAAAACTTGTGATGAAAGACTATTGAGTAAGATGAAGCAACTTTCCTATTTTACCTCATCTTCAATAGGAATATGTACCAGTTACATATTTGTAAAGAAGTCCATTTTTGTAAACTAACTTCAGTGGTTTGTTTACATCGTTTGTATCTCTCTATTATTTCAAAATCATCATTTAATTTCAATGAACATTCATATATTGTCTTTCATGATAGGTGCAGCTAATGGTAGTTTAATCTTATTCAGGGAAATTCACAGATTACAAAGACCCTCGAGGGAACTGCTGAAGTATGGAGCACTCTAGACTTCGCCGGCTTAGTACTAATCCTCAAAGCCCAGACTTGGTAATTGTTCAGTGCCTTTTGATTGAGATAAAACAAAGTGTGGGATGGGTCAGCAAGAAACCTTTGCTTCTGTATACCAATAGGAGAATTTGAACACATTCCTGTGCAGACCCTTTAGTTGTACTTATTACTATTATATAACAATGATCAATAAGGTATATCTATATATCACAAATATTGTACTATCAGCCAGACACTATGCTGTGCCAAGAGAGGCATAGGTTTGTGCCACACTTGTGCATGAGATGTCCCAAATCTGTGAGGGGCGGCTGGCCATAACAGAATCTTTTTACGGCCAGCAAACTAGAGCCTTCGGGTCGACGGTCTCTATTTGTAGTCCGCAGGCCTAAAATGGCTGGTGGAAGCAAAATGCTACCTTGGGATGGCTTTATATTTTTTAATTTTAGTCTACTGATGGATCAGAGACCTACCTGTGGACGGACTGCGGACTTAGGCATCCAAGATAGGCAAAAGCACACTCAGTACTTAAAAAAAAAAGGATATATCTGAAATAGTTTGACTGATTTACAACAAACAAACACAAGCGTGCTTTCTGATTAACGTAAACAAGGGCTGAGGTCTGCCCTGAGCCGTTACAGCTACTCAATATACTACCTCTGGTTTGCCAGACTATACAAGAACACAAAAAGAAAAAAGAAACAGCACAGGAAATAGGTGCATAGAAAAGTATCCAAAAGGAGAGGTGGATTGCAATAAATAGGTCAAAAAATTAGATTCACGGACGCCACATATGGTTTCAGAGTTGCTAAGGCTGCAGAAGGTATAGTTCTCACACTCAAACTGCCCACGTTGTAATCCTTTAAAAAAACAAGCGTTGACAAAGTCAATAGGTCTGGTGTTGTATGTCAGCCTTTTGGATTTGTCAATGCCTGTTTTTTCATGTTTTTTGTAAAACGTGATTTTTGGGGGAGATGCTAGGCCAATATAATTAATAAAAACAACTTTGGATGAAACCAGAAATATTTTTGGGTCTCGAAAATCAGAAATTACCATTGTAATCATTGGCACTGAAGGGTATTACATTGTGTTTGGTTGTGCTCACAGTGAAGTTAGCCAATGGCTGAAGTTGACTACCAATGCTGTATGCTCTAGTGATGACAAATAAAATGTGAATGACACAACAGACCAATTAATAAAAAAAGGACTGTCTGCAAGCCCGTATAAGTAAGAATAATGTCCTAATCATTTTAGTAAAACCAAAAGGTTTTGACTAACCCCTGACCTAAAATAAATTGTAAAGTTGTGCATTGAACTCCGCAACTTTGCCTACTCAAACACAATATTCATGCATTTATTTAATAACAAATCAGCGTACATGAAGAATTAATGAAATCGTAGAGTAGACAATTCAAGAGATATAAAATGTCATATCATTTTCAAGCAGTAAAGTAAATGATATATGGGAAATATAGGTAATTTTCCTAAAGTCATATTTACCATCTAATTAAAAAAAAATTGTCTTATTTTATTCTGCCTGAAGCTGTGATGTTTTTTATGAATTAATAACTAGCTTTCCAACTGGAATACAATCTGTCAGTCAATAAATGCTCCCAGAATGTTTCCTCAAACAGATATTAGATCTACTGGGCAGCAGTTGCCATGTATAGCACATGACAAGTGTGTGCAATCCTGATTCAGATTTTTTTCTGAAAGTTTAAATGCTGACGTGAAATACGGTGAGCATAAATAACGGTTCACTGTGGATTATATAAATGGAATAATGTATTATCAGCTGTTAGTATATACATGAAAGTATTGCACATCACAGAGGGGTTCGGTGGCCCTACAGAGGACTGAGGCTACTAAGTGTCTCTATGAGGTTACAAAATTCCCAGAGGACGTACACAATCTACTTATGTACTTCTTCAGTCTCACTTGCAGGCAACTTTCAATGTCTATTGACCAGACCTATAATTTCCAATACTTCACATACAGTGAGACTTAGGTTCAGCTCCTCATGATTGGATGGCTTTGTAGTCTATTTCACTTTGCTGCTCCTGATTCAATGGCTTTCGTCCCTATTTTTGTGTTTGTACCACCCAGGAGCATTTTGGTCTCATAGGGTTTGATTGTTTGATACGTCCTACTGCTGATGTTAGACTTTATATTGCATTGTGGGACTATTTTGTGTCCCTTGGTTTCTCTCACTGTTCCACCTTCTTACCTCCTAACAACACCCTCCCTTATCTGTCCCCCTCTTGCCAGCTGCGCTATCTGTGGGTGGCCATCTGAAAATGTTTATTTTACTATTTCAAGATGGCTGCCCATGTCTACACATGCACATGCAAGCATCGTGAGCATCTTGAATTGTGTTTTATATTTTTTCAAGTCTCTTGTGTGCATGGATGAATTGAAGCCTTCTTCTTGCCAATGTCTGCCCTGTTTCCCTTAATAGGATACAAAAAGGCAGCTCACCATGTTCCTGCCCGGCAACATAAAGCTGTTACTATTTGGTGAATTTGTTAACAGAGTTACACTACAACCCTTTGTGAAGATTTTCAGTATTGTCCCTGTGCAGAGGTGTGTGCAGCAGTGTCAAACATTTTAAATCCGAACTCCATATTCTTTTCTAGACAAATCTACATTCACCCCCACACAGTACACAGAGTTAGACTACACATTTGTCACTAGGGCCTCAGCCGTCACTATGTCCTGGATAAATACTTCTCCATTGTTTGTGAGGTTTCTAGAGATTAGAACTGCAGCTGGTCCCTCACTTCAGGGGTGTGGGTTATTTATTTCACCAAGGAAGCTGCTGTGAAGACACGAATGAAGGCACAACTCCTTCTCTGCACTTCTTCTGGATAAACACTTTGATGCTTGTGAATCTGCTGCCTTATGATGGTCTCAGTCTAACCATAATCCTCACTGCTACTGGAGCAGTTTAATGTAACGCACCACCAAATGACTTGAAACAGGCATCTTCAATGTAGGATTTATCCTCATTGATAACATTGGATAAAATTCTTTGGATCTTTTAAAGCACTGTAAGCTCCAATAAGATAAATAAAAGTCACAAAGCTGTTACTCTTAAATTATTATTGCATTTAAGTGTTCTTAGGTGACTTTGACTTTTGAAAGTGGAATTAAAAATTCCCCCACGCAAGCCGGTCACTGACTCACTTACTTGTTACAAATTTTTCAGACAATTTGCACTTTGATTGGATATTTCCTTCAAATGTGGGTAAAGGAGTTGCTTGCTCACTTATGCACGAGGAGTATGTATTACCATTCTGATTATAGCTTGGAAATTAAACTGGGCAAATTGTTCACGGTCATTATCTCAAAACACTTATCAATCAATTCAAGTGAAACAAAAGTTATGAGTAATAGAAGGGTAAGGTAACATGGTTGGTTCTCCATAGATTTAAGTATAGTCTTTCCACTTGGTTCTGAATACTTTAAGTTCCTGAGTTGTCATCTTTAAAGGCTCAATATAAACTGTACAACAATGGCCTAGTTTTGAAAGTACAAGGGCTCTGGTATGTTCAATCTTATGCCTGCTCAAGTGGCTGAACTAAGCTTCTCAGTCTAATGAGCTGGAAGTTAGTATTCTTTGCCATTCTATTTAGAGTTATATCTCTCACACAGCAAATAAACTACTCGTGGAAATTTAATCACTACCAATTAGGTCCTCATTAGGACTGATCCATAATATTTTGTTGCCTCCGGATTTACCATTACCTGGGGCCTTGATAATTCTAGGGCAGGGTACATAATGAGAATTTATCAGTTTTTGGGTAGTGCAATGCAGAAATCAGACTTTCTGTTCTGAATATTCTTCCCAAGTAGTCACACTGGACACTTACCTGCTTAAAGCAGGGGACATTTCTAGGTGAAAACAAAAAGCTGATGGGTGGAACATTTGAATGAATCTCAGCCACTGGCAATTCCTAGGGCCTCATTCTGGTTCATCATTTTTTGTCCACCATGCCACCTCAGAGAGGAATCAGAAATATACACATCAGTCTTGGTCGTGCTCCAATAAGAACAGTCCTGCCTGAATGGCCAGTCCACGTCCCCTCTAGATAAGATTACAAGCAACCCCAGGCCAGTTTTGGTACAAGTAGTCCTGATCACTGAGGTGTAGCTTGAGTCCTGTGGTACAGTGAGCATGGAACACATGTCTGCGCATATCTGCCACACTTAAGGTGGTGCACTAAAGAAAACAAACAAGTGATAGATCGAATGATGGAATTAAAATCTACCTCTGGTACTTACATTGAGCTGCATTCTGGTCCATTATTTGTTTGCCCACCATGCCACCTGAGAGGAACCAGCCATATGCAAATAAATGTTGGCCCTGCTTCAATAGGAATATTTCAGTCTGGTCCATGGCTCCTCTCAACAGGCACACAAGCAGGCAGAGACCAGTTTTGAATGAAAATTGTGGCACCCGTTGTCCTAAAGTAAAATTAATCAGCGTGAGATACCAAATTTCCTCGCATATACACGACTCCTCAAATATACCAAAGCAACCGCTTACTTAAATCAATAGTTTTTTTTAAACAGTGGTTATTTATTATGTACGTCCTATTGAATTCTGTAATTAAAATTTCCTATTATTTACATTATCCAATTTAACAATCAAACCTAAGTATATTTCACAAGTCCACAAGTCCAAATTACACCAGTCCAAATAATTCCTAGTGAGCTGTATACACTAAGGGCCTCATTCCGACCCTGGCGGTCATGGACTGCCAGGGCCGGGGACGGAGGAAGCACCGCCAACAGGCTGGCGGTGCTTCAGGGGCAATTCTGACCGCGGCGGTAAAGTCGCGGTCAGAAAAGGGGAACCGGCGGTTTCCCGCCGGTTTTCCCCTGCCCCAGGGAATCCTCAGCGGCGGCGCTGCAAGCAGCGCCGCCATGGGGATTCCGACCCCCTTCCCGCCAGCCTGTTCCTGGCGGTTTACACCGCCAGGAACAGGCTGGCGGGAACGGGTGTCGTGGGGCCCCTGGGGGCCCCATTCAGATTTTCAGTGTCTGCAAAGCAGACACTGAAAATCGCGACGGGTGCCACTGCACCCGTCGCACACCAGCAACTCCGCCGGCTCCATTCGGAGCCGGCTTCATCGTTGCTGGGGCTTTCCCGCTGGGCGGGCGGGCGGCCTTTTGGTGGTCGCCCGCCCGCCCAGCGGGAAAGTCAGAATGACCGCCGCGGTCATTTGACCGCGGTGCGGTCTTCTGGCGGTCTCCGCCCGGCAGGCAGCGCCCGCCGCCCGCCGGGGTCGGAATGACCCCCTAAGTTTGTTATATTGGTTTCCAAAGTCCATGTAAATCAAAACAAATGTTCCTGTGAAACTGATTTTCACCTCCAACTCGAATAAGAATCCACCTTGAAATCAAAATTGTCCAAGTTCCTTACAACGATCTCTCAGCCGAGAGATCGTTGTAAGGAACTTGGACATTTGTTTTGATTTACATGGACTTTGGAAACCAATATAACAAATTTAGTGTATACAGCTCACTAGGAATTATTTGGACTGGTGTAATTTGGACTTGTGGACTTGTGAAATATACTTAGGTTTGATTGTAAAATTGGATAATGTAAATAATAGGAAATTTAAATTACAGAATTCAATAGGACGTACATAATAAATAATCTTTTTTTAACATTTTTATTCAGACTTGGGACTGAGTCCTGTGTTCTAAGATGGCTGTCACCACTTCCCTTATGTCTTTTTTTTTACATTTTTATTCGGACTTGGGACTGAGTCCTGAGTTCTAAGATGGCTGTCACCACTTCCTGGTTGAGGTGGTGGCAGCCAATCAAATCTCAGTTTGAGATCTGTTGGCTCCACGGATACTCCATGGCGTGATGTATACAATTTTTCTGAACCTTCATTTTTCCAAAACTACTGAATGGATTTACACCAGCATACAAACCAAGATCTAGCTTTCTGCCAAATTTGGTGTAAATCCTTTCAGCGGTTTGAGTGGTAGCGGTGTCTAAAATTCATATGGAAAAATGAAGGAGAAAAATGAGTTTGGTACCCTCTTTTTCTCGGCCACCGTTTGATGGAAGACCCCAAAACTCTCCATGCACAAACTGGTCTTTTTGGAAAAGATTTGTGGAGATTTATCAAATGGGGCCAAAGTTATTGAAAATACAAAAAATGCATTTCCTGTGGAAACATGATCCTAATGACCCTAATTGTAACCACCCATTTGCTATATATCAAGGTAAAAGTGACATTATGGTTAGGCCCTGTAATATTGTAAACACTGTTGTTTTGTAACAAAAAAGAATACTGAAATTCACCAGTTATAGATTACTGAGCTGAATATGACTTGAGCTCCGACCAATATTTCATTATTCATGGCATGTTAAATCAGGGAAACATCACTTACATCGCGGTGAATGCAAAGAAATGCATTTACCACGATGCATTTACAACGCACATGTGTTTACCACGCATGGCTTGACCACGCATGTCTTTACCACAAATATACCTTTACCACTCATGCCTTTACAACGAATTTCGTTGTAAAGGCATGAATAGTAAAGGTGCATGTGTGGTAAAGGTTTTAAAGGTAAGTATTAAGTGGGTTGAGTGATTATATAGTGAGTATATAGAGTTTTTATGGTGGGTAAAAGTTACTGGCGGTAATTGCATTTTTAAGTTTTAGGGTGGGTATGGGTTTTGGGGTGGTAAGGGCATTTTTAGGTTTTAGGGTGAGTATTGGTTTTGGGGTGCTAAGGGCATTTTTAGGTTTTAGGATGGGTATGGCTTTTTGGGTGGTAAGGGCATTTTTAGGTTTTAGGGTAGGTATGGTTTTGGGGTGGTAAGGGTATTTTTAGATTTTAGGGTGGGTATGGGTTTTGGGGTGGTAAGGATATTTTTAGGTTTCAGGGTGGGCATGGGTTTTGGGGTGCTAAGGGCATTTTTAGGTTTTAGGGTGGGTATGGGTTTTAAGGGCATTTTTAGGTTTTAGGGTGGGTATTGGTTTTGGGGTGGTAAGGGCATTTTTAGGGTTGAGGGGTGGGTATGGGTTCTAGGGTGATAAGGGCATTTTTAGGTTTTAGGGTGGGTTTGGGTTTTGCGGTGGTAAGGCCATGTTTAGGTTTTAGAGTGGGCATGGGTTCTGGGTGGTAAGGGCTTTTTTAGGTTTTATGGTGAGCATGGATTTTGGGGTGATAAGGGTATTTTTAGGTTTTTGGGTGGGTATGGAGTGAGGGGTGGTGAGGGGTGTTTAGGTTTAAGAGTGGGTATGGGTTTTGGGGTGGTAAGGGCATTTTCAGGCTTTAGGGTAGGTATGGGATTTAGGGAGGTAAGGGCTGTTTAGGTTTTAGGGTGGGTATGGGTTATGGGTGGTAAGGTAATTTTTAGAGTTTAGGGTAGGTAGGGTTTTTGGGTGGAGAGGTGTGTTTGTGTGTATCTCTCTCTCTCTCTCTCTCTCTCTCTCTCTCTATCTATC
The DNA here is from genome assembly GCF_031143425.1 of Pleurodeles waltl. Lineage (NCBI taxonomy): Eukaryota > Metazoa > Chordata > Amphibia > Caudata > Salamandridae > Pleurodeles > Pleurodeles waltl. Next base: position 1,245,419,348 of record NC_090447.1, on the reverse strand, counting down.
TCTCTCTCTCTCTCTCTCTCTATATATATATATATATATATATATATATATATATATATATATATAATAATGTATGTTATACTTACCTCTAGTTTTTATCATGCATATGCCTTTACCAACTATACCTTTACTACAAAATGTTTGTGGTAAAAGCATATACATTGTAAAGATATTTTGTGGTAAGTGCATGCGTGGTAATGACCATGCATTGTACTTACCGTGTTGTAAAGGCATGCGATGTAAGTGCATGCATTGTTTCATCATGCATCCGTTAAATTATGTCATTGATACCATCCAATGTCTTGTTGCTGGGCTACGCCCATGGCCCGCACAACCTCTCACAGACACCCACCACACATTTTCCATTTAAAAAAAAATATTTTTTTCCTGGGACAGTTACACGAGCATCACTCCAATGTTCACTTTTGAATGCTAGCATGGTTCCATGGTATTCCGTCTTATTCCTGTGGTACTACAGGGGATCCACGCTGACTCTTGCTGAGTACAGCAAGACTTCTGCATTTTTTTCTGGCACTACTGCCCAACAAGGCCCAAGAGTTTCAGTGCTCCCCTGCCCTTCCCCATGTATATTATTTTTTTCCAAACTCAGTATAAGGGCGGGTACAAGTGTTTATAGATGTTGCAGCCAGTCAATCAGATTGTGGATGTGTGTGTGTGTATAATTTGAAGGAATCACTGGGTAGTTGGAGGTGGAGTGCAGCTTCTTTTCTATGAAGCACTCTGCAACACCACTAGCACTCTACAGCTGCTCAACTCAAATGTCTGTTTCTCTAGCACTATTTTAAGCAGAGGTTAGGCATAGTGCCATCCATGCTGAGCTAGAAAAGTGACAAACTATTTTGCCATTTTTGCAAAGTAGGCAAACTTCAAAGGAAAGTCTCTGTTGTTCACAAGATCCTGCCTTTCCTAAGCCTGGCCCCAGACACACTCCCTCCAGGGGGTTGGAAACTGCATTGTGTGAGGAGAGGCACATCCCTTTCAGGTGCAGGTGTCAGCTCCTCCCTCCCACTCTAGCCAAGGAAGACTTACCAGGATATGCAGGAAACACCTCAGGTCCCTTTGTGTCACTGCCGAGAGGGAATTCACAAACAGCCCAATTGTCAGTCTGACCCAGATGTGGATTCCACAGACGGGCAAAGGCACAGAATGGTTAAGCAAGAAAATGCCCCCTTTCTAAAAGTGGCATTTTCAAACAGACAATCTAAAAACCAACGCTACCAAAAGATGTATTTTTAAATTGTGAGTTCAGAGACCACAAACCTCATAACTCTATCTGCTTCCAATGGGAAACTACATTTAAAAGATATTTAAAAGATATTTAAAGGCAGTCCCCATGTTAACATATGGGGGAGATAGGCTCTGCAATAGTGAAAACCGAGGTTGACAGTGTTCAGAACATGTAAAACACAATGGTACTTGTCCCACCTTTAAATACACTGCACCCTGCCCATGGGGCTACCAGGAGCCTACTTTAAGGGTGACTTACACGTAGTAAAAGGGAAAGTTTGGGCCTGGCAAGTGGGTATACTTGCAAGACTGCACACACAGACATTGCAGTGGCAGGTCTGAGACATGTTTACAGGACTACTCGTGTTGGTGGCACAATCAGTGCTGGAGGCCCAGTAGTAGTATTTGATTTACAGGACCTAGGCACATCTGGTGCACTTCACTATTGACTTACCAGTAAATCAAATATGCCAATTATGGATAAACCAATCACCAAAACAATTTACACATGGAACACTTGCACTTTAGCACTGATCTGCAGCGCATAGACAATAAACCAGTAAAAACAGAGTCCAGCATATCATAAAAACAGTAGGTCAGAGGGCAAAAAAAGACAGGGGGAAACATGCCAAAAGGTGCCAGGTCTCACACATGTCCCCTCCAGCTGAGAGTAGGGAGAACTACCCAACCCTTTGGGAGTTCTCCTCACTAAGGTGGAAGAACCTGGACAGGCCATCAGCATTGGCGTGTTCTGTGAGAGGATGGGGTTCCACCGTAAAATTAATCCCCTGTAGGGAAATGGACCACCTCAGCAGTTTTGGATTTTCACCCCTTATCTGCATTAACCATCTGAGGGGCCTGTGGTTGGTCTGAACCTGCAAGTGAGACCCAAAAAAGTAGGGTCTTAGCTTCTTCAGTGCCCAGACAAAAGCTTCCCATTCAATTGCATTCCACTTCTGTTCCCTGGGGAGTAGTTTCCTGCTAAGGAAGACTAGAGGTTGGTCTAGGTCCTCTTCATTCAGCTGTGAGAGTACTGCTCCCACACCATGCTCTGAAGCATCTGTCTGTACCACAAACTTGTTGGAGAAGTCAGGAGCCAGCAGCACAGGGGCCACGCACATGGCCTCCTTCAGGGTGTCCAACACAGTTTAGCACGCCTCAGTCCAGATCACCTGTCTAGGCTGCTTCTTAGAAGTCAACTCTGTCAGGTGAGCAACAAAGGTGCCATAACCCTTGACAAATCCCCGGTAGTATCCAGTGAGGCCTAACAAGGCTCTCACCTCTGTCTGCATCTTGGGGGTGCCCAAGCCCGAATGGTGTCAATCTTGGGCTGCAGGGGTGCCACCCGGCTGCTTCCTACCTGGTGCCCCAAGAACATCACTGACCCCTGCCCTATCTGGCACTTACTGGCCTTGATAGTGAGGCCTGCGGTTTGCAGTGCCTCCCACACTTCCCAGAAGGGGTTCAAGTGGTCCTCCCATCTGGAGCTTAAAACAGCAAAGTTTTCAAGGTAAGTGGCACTAAAGTTCTCAAGCCCAGCCAGGACCTGATTGATCAACCTCTGGAAGGTGACAGTGGCGTTCTTCAACCAGAAGGGCATAACCCAGAACTGGAAGTGCCCCTCTGGCGTGGAGAATGCCAAACTCTCCTTGGCCCCAAATCTGCCAGTTCCCCTATGTTAAATCAAACGTGCTGAGGAAATTGTCAGTTTCTAACTGATCAATGAGCTCATCAGCTCTGGTGATGGGGTGGGTGTCAGTCTTGGTGACTGAATTGAGCCCACAGTATCCACACAGAACTGAAATTCTGGTGTGGCACCAGGCGCAGCAGCCTTAGGTACCAAAGCCACTGATCTGGACAAAGGGCTTATGGAGTTCTCAATCACCCCTAAAGCTAACATCTTGGATACCTCATCCATGATGCTGGCCTTCACTCTATCAGCTAACCTGTAAACTTTGTGCTTTGCAGGCAGGCTGCTCCCAGTGTCCACATCATGCGTTCATAGATGAGTGACACCTGGAGTGAGTGAGAAAAGAGTTGAAAATTGTCCCAGTAACTGGGGACAGTCATTCTGTTGTTCTAGACTCAGAGAAGGGTAGAGAATCATGCCTTCTACTGACCACTCTTGATCCCTGGCAGACAGGAGGTCAGGGAGAGGCTCACTCTCCTCTTCCACCCCATCAGCTGTAGCCAGAAGCATGGTTAACTCAAGCCTCTCAAAATAGGGTTTGAGGCAGTTCACATGCAGGAACCTCAAGGGGTTCCTAGGAGTCTGCAAGTCCACCAAGTAGGTGACATCACTCTCATACTCCTTTATCTCAAATGGCCCTGTCCACTTTTCCTGTAGAGCACAGGCCTCTACTGGGACATTGACCCACACTTTCTGGCCAGGCTGAAACTCAACCAGAATGGTATTCTGGTTGTACCAGCGTTTCATGTCCTCCTGTCTTGCCTCCAGGTTCTCCTGAGCGAGCATCCTGAAGCGGGCAGTCTGGTTTCTGAAGGCCAGCATGTAACTAAATACATCCTGGGGTAGCTTCCTAGGAGCTTGCTCCCAACCCTCTTTCACCAGACTTAGAGGTCCTCTCACAAGGTGCCCATACATCAGCTCAAAGAGGCTAAAGCCACCCCCTTTCTATGGTACTTCCCTGTGGCAGTGCTTAATTTGTAAATAAAGAGGTGCCGGTGCTCAAAGCCCTTCTCTTAAACACGAGGCTGCTGTAATTAAATCTGCCAGCACTGAATACTGAGGCAGCGTAATCCTGAAGCCATCTCGGGCCTCTTCAATCCATTTACGGCCACCCCTGCACCCTTCAGCTCATCCTGCAACTTTCTACTTTCTCCCTTTATGACGCTTTTTAGGTTTTCCTTCTTCCGTCTTTCCCAGATGTGTCTTTTGCTCACAGCAAATGCTTGAGGCAGAAGAATAAGCCCCGGCCCTCACAAATAAGTGCCGGTGCTCAGCACCGGAAACAACAAGCACAAATTAAGCACTGCCCTGTGGGCAAAGAGAAGGCATGACAAGAGGACGTCCCACTTACGCCTCATGGGGTCTGACAGACACCCAGTCATGCCTTTCAGGGTTTGGTTGAACATCTCAACCATCCCATTAGTTTAGGGGTGGTAAGGAGTGGTGAACTTATTGTTGACTCCACACTCCTTCCATATGGCCTTTAAGTGCATGGACATAAAGTTAGTTCCCCAGTCAGATACTACCTCCTTGGGGAAACCCACTCGGGTAAAGATCCCCATCAGTGCCCAGGCCACGATGGGCACCATCACTGTCCTCAGAGGTATAGCCTCTGGGCACTGAGTGGCATGGTCCACCAAGACCATGATGAACTTGTTGCCTAGGACTGTCTTGGGGTCCAAAGGCCCTACTATGCCAATGCCCACCTGCTCGAAAGCGGTGCTCACAACAGGAAAGGGTTGAAGGGGAGCCTTACATTTCCCTCAACTATTGCCACTCACTTGGCAAGTCTGGCATGACCTACAAAAGGCATCCATATTTTTTCTCATTAGAAGTGGGTGACAAGCCTGTCAAAGGTCTTGCCCTGCTCCAAATGTCCTGCCAGAAGCACATCATGAGTTAAACCCAGTAGGAAGGCTCTGAAGTGTTAGGGTACCACCAGCACATAGGCTGCCCCAGGCTCAATTGCCTTAGGCTCACAAGACCATTCTCTCAATAGATTATGTGAGTCTTGGGCTTAGCGGCAACTGCCTGGTCTTTGGCCTGTTGCCTAAGACCCATGAGAGTAGGGCACACCTTCTCCTCTGCACAGAGCTCCTCCCTAGTGGACCCCCTTCTTGCTGCCAACGGGTCAGCTCAGGTAGGTCTCCAAGTTCAGCCACTTGTTCCCCTGAAGGTGCCAGGATGTGCCCCTCAAGGTCAGCCTCCTCCCGGACCATGGGAAATTCAGGGGCTGGTTTCCCGCACCCCCTGCCCTATCTCTTGACTGGCACCTGGGCCACAGTATCAGGCTCCAGGTCCTTCTATTTACTCTGACTTTTTTCCATGGGCCGAGTGGTCACACGCCCAACCCCAACATCCCCAAGTGTGACCTGAGCTCCACCTCTGTCCAGGCGGAAGTCTCCAGGTCGTTGTCCAGCAGACAATCAACAAGCATGGTGGGACTCACAGCGGCCCTCAAAGAACCTGAGACCACCCCCTCCACTCAAAGGGATCCTGCTCCACCCTACGCTGGCACGCTGAGTTGTCCACTGCAACTACTTGGTGGAATACACCAGAGACTATCTGCTCTTCAGACACCAGGCGACACCAGACCGTGTTCACACTGGCTCCAGTATCTCTAAGAGCCTCTGCCCTCTGTCCATTGATGGACACCCACTGCCTGTAATTTTTTGTGTTATCAGGCATCTCACTGTCCCCTAGTGGGACAAGGGTGAACTCAGATGGTTCCCCACACCCACCTGGGTCCAATTCCTCCCCAAGCGCTACACTGGCCAAGCCCTCGGTCTGCCCACTGGTGGGTGGCTGTGTCCACTTGGGACATTTTGGATCCCCCTTCATGTGGCCCATCTGGTCACAAGCAAAACAGTTATGGGGGCTCATCTCTGCATGCTTCCCTGAAGAGACCCATTGTTTCTTATCTCCTGGGGGGGGGCGGGAATTTTTACCCTGTGTACTAGATTAGGGCCCATTGAAGAACTCCTTTTGTTCACCATTGTCCCCCCCCCCCCACTCTGTTGCTGGGGACCCTGCCCACCTTTGGCACAGTCTCCTCCATACACCTTCCTGTGGACCCTGGTACTCACCCAGTGGTCCGCCTCCATAGCAAGCTTCCTGGGGTCAGTCAGCTTACTATCAGTCAAATGCTGGCAGAGCTCTTCAAAACACTGACTATTTTGAATGAATGAATGATCTTTATTTGCATGATTATTTAAAACCTTTGCAAAGTCCCAACAGTTGAAAATACTTAAAGGGATGGCAAAATTAAAATTGCACTTCATTTTAAAACCACATATCCTTCACAACATCTATCGCCGCATCATTGCCTGAGAGAAGCCGATATATGTATGAAATGTACAAGTCTGCAAGACATGAAAAAAGCGTAATTGTTGCAAGTATACAAAAGAAATGAGTACCAAAAAAGAGTGCAATAAAAATACAAAGAAATGTGGAATATAAAAAAGATGTAATAATGAGTATAAAATTCTATAAAAAAATTAAAATGTGGATACAGGTGCCCTATAATGTAGAGTCCACCTCCATATAGCTCCTACCCCGTGTGGCAATCTACTGATGTTCAGGGTCTATGTTCGGTCTCATATGTGAGTGCCTGTGCAGCACGCAGTTGCCGTCTTTAAAACTACTCACAGTCAACATTTGGGGGGGTGCGTCAGCCACTTAGTTAACAATGTTATTTTAGGTGCTGCCTCCCCCTTTTAATTTCTGTACTTTGGTAGGCACGTGCTAGCAGTAAATGTTTCCTCATGATGATAAAAAATTTCCCAAAGCGGGCCAGCTCCATGGTAGTCTCAGCAGTAAATATGTATTTAACAGCTTCTTTACATGTCCTTAGGCCATATTTCAGAAAAAGAGGTTTTAAAAGTCGGCATCTGTCTGATGCCAGACCCGGGCAGCAGCATATTAAGTGACAAATGGATTCGGTGTGATAGTTACATAGAATACATTTCTGAGAGTGACCCCACATTGATTTCCAACTGTATCTAAATTCCCAAGCCGGTAATGTTAGGAGTCGCATTAGTAAAATACTTTGAAAAGTTTGAGCTCCCAGAGCTGCTTTCATATACGGCTGGAGGTTAGCGACACTGTACGACTCAGCGAGACCCTCTGCCCCCCTAATTTCCCTGATTATGGCAATGTCCTTTTCTCTGGAGATTTGCATGCCATGATCTTTTAATATCTTTTTCAGGAGGGCCTTTTTGCAATTTATGTCCAAACTTGTTATGTTAAATGCTAGGCGTATCCCTGCATGTCTGGTGCATTTAGGGATTTGAAAAATCCTTTTGTATGCTTTCATTTGACATTTCTCCAGAGGTTTTGTTATCATACCTGGATATGCTGAATGGCCATAAGTGATGGTGGGTAGAAGTGTTGCTTTTATAACTCTCCTAATTGATTCGGATGTAGGTGCTTGGAGCCGGAGATAGAGTTCAGCTAAAGTGTAGGTGGTGCTCTCTGCCTTAATTCTTAGTGCTGTTGCCTTGTGTACTATTTTACCGGCATTAGATAGCCATACTCCGAGGTACTGGTATTGTTCTTCCGTGTCTATTTGTAAGGCACCAAGCTTCCACGCTCTTGGATATTTCTGCAATTGGCGTCCGAACACCAAAACCTTGGTTTTCGCTGCATTAACCTTCAGTGATTTTTTTTCGTTGTAGTCGTGCAGGATGGCCAGGCTCCTTTTCAAGCCTAATTGAGGCTGGGCAAGCAGGACTAGATCATCCTTATATAGGAAGCACTGTCTTTCCCAGTTTCGGGGGGAATGTATTTCCTCTGAGTAGGTCCTTACCAAGGTCGGTTGTATAGAGACTGAAAAGGGTAGGAGCAATGACACAACCTTGTTTTAGACTTTTATTAGTATATATTCTTTTGGTCACATGCGTGTTTGAAATAGTTACTCTCACCCATATGTCAGAGTAGAGAGCCATTACTGCTGTCAATAGATCTCTTGGTATCCCCCAGGTGGGCAACTTCTTCCAGAGTATGTGGTGTACTACCCCGTCAAAAGCCGCACTGTAGTTGATGAAACATGCAAAGAGAGGTTAAGCAGCTGGTTTCAAGGTTTTCTGTCCTAATTATGTGAGAGCCAGCACATTGTCTAGAGTGGATGAACATGGCCTAAATCCTGTTTGGTACATTGGTATAATATTGTTTTCTGTAATCCAATGTTCCAGTTCTCGAAGCAGGACCCTTGCATAGGCCTTACCATCCACATCCAATAGAGCAATTAACCTATAATTTCCCAGGAGAGTTGAATCTCCCTTTTGAAAAATTGGATGCAATATTGAGCCTTTCCAGGCTCCTGGAACGTCTGGTTGACGTAGGTAGTTGTTGAAAAGAGTGGTCAAGGGGGTGGCTCAGAAATCTTGGTCATCCTTAAGTATGCTACCAGGTAGGCCATTTGGGCCTGGAGCTCCATCCCGCCTAATAGTGCTTAAGACATTTTTAGTCGATTTGGCTCTGACCGTTAATGAGGTATTTTCTAGGCCATCAAAATCGAATTCGCTCCCCATGGTGCGCTGAGTTTCAGTGCATCCTGGATCCACATAAAGGGAGCCCACGTGTTTTTCCCAGACACTGGCTGCTATTACGTTCGCATTACTTGCTAGCCTGTGTTCTAGTGCATTTATGTAATCCTAAAACTCTCTACTTTTGTTAGGGGGCAACAAAGCTTGTAGGTGGATCCAGCGTTCTTCAATCTCCTTCTGCTTCAGTTTGCATACCTTTCCCTTAAGCTCTTTCCCCGCCTGTCTCCTCAGTATTTCTGCTGCCGAGAATATATTCCTTCTGTATCTTTTTTCTAGCTGCCGGCACTTTTATTTACTCTGAAGATATTCCCTTGTTGTATTGGACAACCATGCCTTTTGTCTGTTGTTATCTAAGGGCCCTTGTTGGACTGGGCAACTTAATGAAGAATGTAAATTCTTTCTCATATGTGCCCACTGTTTGCCAATGTTACTAATCTCTCCTTCTAAGATTGGGGATCCATAAGCCTTCTTCCAAAGCTCGTATTTTACCTTATCCTTCTCACTCCATTTGATTCTCTTTGTCAATGGACAAAGTTTAGTTACGAGTTGCTGGCTGCTAGCTATGTAGATGGGCAGACTCGCTACTTCCAGGGTTATTTCTATTGTAACAGGGTTGTGATCACTCTCAGGTCTTTGGGTCACCTCATAATTTAAGCATCTATACCATAAAGCCGGGCTCAGGAAAATATAATCTAGTGTAGAGATATTTTGAAATGTTGGAATAGATGGGCCCAACCTCGTGGTCTTAACATGTGATGATCTCAGTTGGTATTCTGTGAAAAAGGTCTCTAGGGCAGATCTCAAGGAATCTCGGGGAGACTCACACCCTGCCCAAGTTGTCGAGTATTGAAATCTCCAGCGATTAAAATTTCATGTTCCGGATACTCTTATACATATTCCTTTAGAGTAGGCAATATTGACTTAAGCTTTGTCTGTTTAGTTTCTCGGTTAGGATTTATGTATAAATTTATGATTGCAATTGGTATTACTTTTTTAGCCAGGACAAAACCGTATGTGGTTATTATGTGTACCTCACCGGTTGATTTGTCTCAAGGATCTAATTTCACTGCTCGTTCTAATTTGACCTTTGTTGCGAGACCACCCATGTGTCTTCCAAACAAGTTTTTCTTTTTTGTGGGGGTATGAGTGGTTGTGAAACCAGCTATGGTTTGTGGTTCCTTCGTCCAGGTTTCCTGGAAGCAGCCATGGAAATCCTCAAAGTTAGGGCTAGCAATGAGAGAGGCTAGTCCTCCCACATTTCAACTGATGACCTTAATCACATTATCCATATTAGTTTGTTGGGGGCCATGGTAGTTAAAGACACGTATTCTCATTGGTGTTCAAAGCTGTAGGGAGCCAATCTCAGGTCGGTCTATCCGAGATACTATGGTCCATACTTGCGCTCTCCTGTTGGGGCTTTCCAGCGTGTTTTATTAACTGTATGGAGATCTTCTTATCTATTATCAAGGGTTCTACCACCAGAGTGCCCTTCAAAGCGCTGAATGGTTTTTTAGTCGGGCGTGTTGCTTGAGTTTACCTGGTCAGCACTTGCGGGTAATGCTCCTTTCTTGGTTTACTGATTTTTATGCCCCAGTCTTCCAGGAGTCCCTCATATTCAAAGATTTTATCAACCTAGGCCTGGTTAATCCAAGATGTTAGTGTAGATTCTCCTGGGCAAATCCATGGATATTTGTTGAGATTCAATGTTAGGAGGACCCCTAATGTGAGGGTCAATAGTGATGGTATATGGTGCAATAATCTCAAGACGTTTGACCTGTTTAGTATATCCCAGGAGCCCTGGGATGCATATAAGGGGGAGAATATTATTGTCGGCTGTTCACCAGTTTCCTTCTGATTTGTGCTATATGTATTTGAAGTCCCCTGGTACACCCGCTCTTTCTCTAACTTATTTGTGATGGGGTGTTCTGGTTGGGCAGTATTTACGAATATTTGCTATCTATACTCTCTACTCCAGGCATCCCTCTGAGCAAAATCCATTACATCTGTGCATACAGGAAATTCTTCATTGGACTTCCAGTCGACTCTTTTTTCACTTAGACTAGATTCCCGGAGGTATTCCTCCTGTCTCCCTTCCTGTTCCAGTCTATTCGGTTGATTATTGTAACCTTGTGTAAATGGTTCCTGTTATTGATGTTGAGTTGCGAAACTCGTCCTGACCTTTCTGTTATATGTTTCATACCGTTTGGGAGCACCATTGGTAATGTATGAGGGAGTCTCTGCTTCCTTATCCCATGCGATGCTCCTTCGATCGTCTGAGACTGGCTGATTGGTCGAGGGGGGCTGCTTCTTGTTAAAAGCCCCTTCTATGTCAGCCTCGCCTCCCTACACCGTGGCCAGTTTTTCTAGGGCCATTACAACTTCTATCTCATCAGTCGTTAGTGCTTCTTGTTCTCCTATTGGAATTGAGTTATCCTTTTCTGTTTCATGAACATTGCCTTTGAAGAGTGTTTGAACCGTGGCCACTTTGTATTCGTTTGACCCTGCGTTGGAGCAGTCTTCCAATTTTATGTCCTTATAACACTTTATTTTCCCTGTTCCAGCTTGATCGATTACTGTGCAAGTGTGTTCCTGGACACAGGTTTCATGTATCACACTTAATTGTGGTCTCTGCCGAAAAATTGGATAAGACTCAATCTGCCCATATAACTGCTGGGGATCCCCAAACCCGGTGCGTCTGTATTTTTGTTTTTTGTTTTGCGACTTTAAGTGTTTTTTTCAACTTCTTTTTCTGTTGTCTCTTCAATTGTGGTTGTTGATTGGTCCTGAGATTGTGCTCACACGATGACTTGTGGTTTATGTCAGAAGCTTGCTCTTCTATACTATTTACTGGCATGTTGGTTGCCTCAGAAGGCTGCAATTCTAGGGGTTTCACTTTTTGTTGCAGTTTGTTTGGTTCCAACTCCCCACTTCCCTTTTCCCCTTCTGTAAGCGCTGTTAGGCCCTCTTCAGAAGGTAACTCAAGGGGCACATTCTCTTGCTGGATATCCACTGCCCCATACCAGTTGTTTTTTTGTAGTTTCCGGCAGCTGTTTTGCAGTGCTGAATAATGCTAGTTAGTAAATCTGGGAGGGTCACCAGTTTATCTATTATTTCATAATTTCGTGACCCCATGGCCACCTTAACCTCTCTCCCACTATGGTCCCAGTTGTCTAATTTGCAACAAAGTGAGTTCAGTTTGCTGTCTAGGGTTAAGACACTTTGGGCTAACAGGTGGGTTCATTCTAGGTGGCTCTCCAGTTTGTGTGACTGCCAGGTTAAGGCTTTTAGAAGGGAGGCATTGATGGTCTCTATGATGTAATCTGATCTAACCACATCTCCCCTGTCCTTGTGGGGGGCATTTTGGGATGGCTTTTCCTCCAGGGGACTCTTTGTCCCTTTCCCGGTGCTTGATGCTCCCATGTTTGTTTCTCGCAGTGGCCAATCATCTTGCTCGACTATGGTTAGCCATTCCCGTGAGGCTTTCAATAAGCCTTGTAGCGGGATAGAGCAAACTCACCCATTGTCTGTGGATTCATTTGCTTGAACCACCTCTGTTTGTGGTTGAGACAGGTGGTGAATCTCAACCACTATAGCCCAGTTGTTCCCACTTAAAGGTTCCGTCTTCATTTTCCCTGATTTCGGATTAACGCTCCCTAGTGGATGTTGGTCCAGATGTCTCAAGCTTGTATTCGGAACTCTCCGGCTATAAAATGCTTCTTTTGGCTCCCCCACAAAGCGTGTTTTTGTTGTTGTATTTATCATTGTTTTTATCCTTGGGGATATTCCAGCACTCTTCCGGGGCAGTGTCTGCCAATGCAGCCAATTCTTCTATTACTGAAGAGCCCGTGCTAAAGCTTGTCGCACTGCTAATGGAGTCCGGCTCTTGCTCCTGCTTCAGACCATATTCTCCTTTATGCTCAGTTCGTGTCAGCCTTGGTGCTGGGTCGTGCTCCAGTATCGGAGATGGCAGAGTAGCTAGAGCCTGAGGAGCCTATGGAGCGGGGTCATCCACGGGAGCAATGGGGTCTCCCTCTTCATCTCATTCTCCTGCCCTTCTTGCTCTTGTAAAGTAGTTGTGGATGTAAATTTTGTTAGAGCTGGAAGCCTTCCGCCTGAGGGCAGTCTTGGAGTTTTATTCTCATCTACTAGTTGCTAGCCTCCTGTAGTGCTTGATTCACTGTCCTCTCTTTCATGGTGCTTCGTTCCAGTTAGTGCTGCAAACACAGGACCAAGAGGGAGACGCCACTTGATCAGACTATGTGGGCTGCACTGGACGTATGATGGAGTGGGTTAAACGCCGCCACGCCCAGCCCTTGAGAAAAGTGGGAGAGGGCATAAGCACCCTACTCACTGCTACTCGTTGCTGCTTGCGGCTTGCTGTTCCCCCAGTTTTGTACCCTTTGCCCTATGCCAAGACTGTAGTCTCGGCCACGAATTTGACAAGGAGGTTAACATTGGTCGCAGGTACTAGATTTTCTGCTGTTGCTAATGGTAGTGGTGATGACCTAGACTGCGCCTGCACTCTTTGTGGGGCCAAGTTGTGAAGTTATGGGTGGCAGGGGCTGGGGATTTGTGCAGGAACCCTTCCCCTGGCCCGTGGTTCTGTGTGTCACACCAGGCTGATGCAATCTCTGTACGGTTGCACTCACAGACTGACAGGCCGCTGCTTGTCAATATTTCAGACTGTTTCGATTTCCCACAGCTTTCCAGAGGTCCTTTCCCAGATCTTTTCCCAGAGGAAAGGCAGGCAAGGCAGGGGAAAGTAAAGCAAACTGACGGTCTGCAGGAAGAAATATGCTGTGACAAGCTAGACAAGTGTTCCCATGCAATTACGTTGTACAGCCCCTGAAAATCTGTGACAGTACTGCCCTTCACCAAACCATCCAGTGATCTATAAAAAAAAAACACACATTCAAACCATCTTTGTGAATCACTTTTCTTTCTTCCTGTGAACTGATCCCTGTACTTGTCAGGAGTGTGACAATACCTAGTGAGAAGGGCCTCCTTCATGTCAGATTAGGTGAGGTTGAACCTTAACCCAAAGCTAACAAGGTGTCCCTTCCCTCCTCTGTGAAGTGGTTCCACAACCATGCTCTCCAGTTATTCTCAGGGACCCCATTCATGTGGATCGATGACTCATATCCCTGAAACCACCTCTGGATATCATCTCCCTTCTTGTATTCCTTTCCTACATTTTTGGGAATGTGTACTATTCTATCTGAGTGCACTGAGGTATTGCTGCCACCAACTATGCTGGGGTCTCTAGTTGGCAGTCAGTTTACACCCTAATCAAGTAGGGATCCTCACTCTGGTCAGGATAAGGGAGATATCTATCTCAGATAAACCCTGATCACACCCTTGGTAGCTTGGCATGAGCAGCCAGGCTTATCTCAGAAGCAATGTGTAAAGCATTTGCACATAACACAAAGTAATACAGTGGAAACACTACAAAAGGACACCACACCACTTTTAGAAAAATAGAAAATTTTGATTTGTGTAAAACAAGACCAAAACAAGAAAAATCCAACATACAGTAATAAAGATATGAATTTAGCAAGAATTACTTAAAAAAGACAGTTCTTTGAAGTCAAAAGCTCTGCCTGGGGCAATCATGGCGTCGTGAGCAACAAATCCAACAGTTCAGGGCGACCACAGGATCGCGGGCCAGCTACGGTGTCAGGAAGACCCACAAACAGTACCTTGGAAATGTAGGGTGTTGTGATCCTCACAATGAGGTCCGGAGTGCAGTGTCGCAGGCGTCAGCGGGCATCGGTTCCGGAGGTTGGTGCAGGGGTCATCAGATCCTTGAAGTCAAACGCATTGTGGATCCAACTCCGATCTGTGGATAAAGTCAGGAGTGCTGGTATTGATGGCGTAGGGGCTGTGGTGCGAAGCGGGGGGGTATGACGTATGGTGCCCACAGGTCACGGTGCAGGTAGCGGCTCGGTGAAGGCATCCTGCCACGTCGGTGAGACCAGTGCTGCGGTGTGAAGCAGTGTGGTGGGACGTAAAGTGTCTCCAGGTTGCGGTGCAGGCAGCGACATCATCGTTGCTGAAGCTATGTCATTGGCAGGCCCAAGACGGTGGTACGACATGGGGCAGGCTCTGTGTGGCACCCACAGGTCACAGTGCAGATATGGGCATCTGTTGATGTGGCTAGAGTCGATGACACTGGCATTGGTGGACCGGATCTGTGGTGCTGGACAGTGTTTCGTATACCTTTCGAGCAGTGTCCTAAGGCCACGGTGCAGGCAGTGGCATCAGTTTCAGCATAGAACAACGTCACCGGGAATACCAAGGCTGCAGTGTGAGCAAGGCAATGCAGAATGTGGGGCCCACAGGTCACGATGCAAGCAGCAGCTTGGTGACAGCATCTGGTGGCAGCGTCGGTGAGATCAGTGTTGCGGTGCGAAGTGGGGCTTGGATCAGTGCGGAGGCACCAGGTCATGGTACAGCAAGTGGCGTTGTTGACGGCGTTGTGGTGGTTTTTCTACTGTTGCAACACAAAACACACAGTTCTCAGTTCTGTAGGCAGATGGACCTGAAATGTAGGGTTTTGTGATCCTCGCAATGAGATCTGGAGTGTAGTGTTGCATGCTTCCGCGGACATCAGTTCTGGAGGTCAGTGCAGGGATCGTCGGACCCTTGAAGTCACACGTGTTGCGGATCAAACTCCGAGCTGATGATAAAGTCAAGAGTGCTCCTTCCAACAGGAGGCAAGCTCTACTTTAAGCCCTTGGAAAAACTTCACAAGCTGGATTCACAGCAAAGTAATGTCTTTGTCCTCTTTAGGGCAGAAGAAGCAACTGCAGGCCAACCCTGCAAAGCACACACAGCAAAGGGGCAGTACTCCTCCTCCTTAAGGCAGAAGAAGCAACTGCAGGCCAACCCAGCAAAGCACACACAGCAAAGGGGTGGTATTCCTTCTCCAGCTCTTCAGCTCTTCTCCTTGGCAGAGGTTCCTCTTGATCCAGAAGTGTTCTAAGAGTCTAAGGTTTTGGGTCCACTACTTATACTCACTTCTGCATTTGAAGTAGGAAAACTTCAAAGGAAAGTCTCTGTTGTTCACAAGATCCTGCTTTGCCTAGGCCTGCCCCAGACACACTCCAGGGGGCTGAGGACTGCATTGTGTGAGGACAGCCTCAGCTCTTTCAGGTGCAGGTGTCAGTTCCTCCCTCCCACTTTAGGCCAGGAAGACTCATTGGGATATGCAGGACACACCTCAGCTCCCTTTGTGTCACTGTCTAGAGAGAATTCATAAACAGCCCAACTGTCAGTCTGACTCAGACGTGGAATCCACAGACCTCAAAGAGTAAAATAATACCACAGTAAAATGATTAGCAAATCTGTATGAAATCACAAAAGAAAATCTATACCACAAGCCACCACCATCCCCAAAACATGCATCATTATCCCTTAAAAAACATATGCCCACAAGGGCTCCTACTCCCAACTCCAGCCTATTCAACAGCAAACAAAAAGAGAAAAATAAATTAAAAAAGGAATCAGAATAGTAGTGCCTGCCCCCTCAAACAACAAAGGTTTTGCAAAGTAATGCACTGAACTTTAGATGCAACAGAGATTGCAGACAACAAGAGAGTGATGCTTTCCCTCCAAAATCCAAATCCAAAATGACTAAGGACTGAACAAAGCAGAAGGAGTTTTCAGGACAGGAAGAGGAAGTAAATACTGTATGTAAAGTAGCCTTTCAGTCTCTAGAGTACTTTAGTCCTGTAATATTAAAGAAAATGAATTTTAAACTAAAAAAACTAGCCATTATAGTAAAAACTAAACGTTAAAATGTATTTTCGAGTTGATTTTCCAGTCACTTGCTTTAAATGAAATGCTGCTAGTGATAGAGCGTTCCGTCCTAATAAATTACCTGTATTTGGACGCTCTTGGGTCGATGAATCTTTTGACCAAGTGGGGCTCTCTTCACCCGAGATTAGTCAATTTAATCAAATCAATAATCAATAACGAACATAAGCAATGCCCTGATCAACATAACACTTCACAATTAATCCAGAAAACATTTCGGCGAACCATGACCTTTCGGCCATGAATAACCACACCAGTTCATTCAAAGTTAATGAATTTATTTCCCTATATTAACAAAGCTAGCACGATATAAATGTGTCTCAACACCAAATGATATATGTAAATGAACATTAATAGCTGTCCATAACGGCGAAAAGATGCAATCTATGCAGCATTTGAATAACAATGCATTCGATAATAGCAACGCAAACCACTAAAACTATAATCTGTAATGGGCTAATTGCATACATTAGTCAGCATAACAAGGTCTCAAATTGCATCGTGCAACAAATGAATCCTCATCTAACCTCAAATTAGCATCTGCATGTGGGACTTCATGCAAAAAAAACAATTTAGCAACATTGATTTGGAAAACTCCTAACTAGGGCTCTTATCAAAAATCAGCAGTTGGTTACCTAAAAAAAAACACAATGCAATTGTACATTTTCCTTTCATATTTACCAAATTCAATCAGCATTCAAGGAAGTCTTCGTCTCACAGGTACCGGTTTTGATTAGCAAAGGGGGCAGGGTGGACGGGGCAATTGCCTCACAGCGGCAAGATAAAAGGACAAAACTACTACTTTATGCAAAGGGGCAGATCAAAGTTAAAGTCTCTAGAGCGAGAATTACTTAAAGTCTCTTTCTCTCGATTAGAGAAAGCATCAAAGTCTCATTCAAAATGGCGTTGAACATCAATTGGCATCGTAGAAGATGGCAAAATGACGAGGTCGGCAAGATGGGCCATAATGGCTGCAATGGGCAATAATGTCCTCAATGGGTGCAGTGGGTAATGGCCGCTTTCTTCTTGTGCACCAGGTTTAAATAATCAACAGTTCAAATCCAGTAGGGTCTTCCATTGGAGAGTTCATAGGTTGGCTTCAAATTGTCCAATCAAAAACAACAATTTACAAGCTTCTACCTAGGCCTACATTATCCTTGGAGTCGGGAACGTAAGTTGCAACATATTTTACCAATTAACTCACTTTCAGAGCTTCCATTGTCTGCACCTGCAGATTGACCTTGGAGCAAAGAAGAAGATGCCAGGCTGGCACGAAACCTTAAAGATAAGCATGTGAACCGATCTCACTGGAAAAGTACAGCTTCAAGCAGGAATACACGTTTTATTAGCACATTAGAAAAACACGAGCATCTAAACCGTGAGACAAGGCAACTAGGCCGAAGCCTCCACTAAAGTTATGCTAAGTTAAAACATTTCAAACAAGCAAATCATGGCACACGTTTACGGTTATGTCAGATTAGTACAATTCTAATACATCACGTTATATAAAGCACGCTTATAAATGTTGGCGAACTACTCTGAGGGCACATTTGTCCCCGTACAATCTTTATTAGTTCGGTTAAAGTCACACTTGATTATTGCGGCACTACGTTTATGCGCTAATAAATGTAAAACCTTCGTTTCTGCGTCATCAATCCCTCCTCTGATGACTATTTGTCATCACACAAAACTATTCCCACAAATTTTATTCCATTAAAATTCTGTCAGTTCTCTTTGCCTTTTAGTCCCCCTTGTTCTTGCCTTGTATTCTTCTGCCATTCTTTTCATCATTTTCTCTTCCTTCCTTCTCTTAATTCTTGCCATGATCATTAGTATTCCCCTCTTTATTCCCCAAATCCCAAAGATGCAAATTAGTACTATTAATATTCCCTGTATTATTTTTAGTAATATTCCATTCCAAATGCCACCAAGCCAATTTCCCACTGAAGCAACTCCCTTTCCAACCTTCTCCCAAACTCCTGGTTCTTTCAATTCCTTCAAGTCTGCACTCTCTTTTGTTAGATTTGCAAGCATTGTTTTAATCTTCACACTGTTGTCTGGTATATACGTGCAACAGTGACGCGCACCAAGCATTTTGCAAACGCCACCATCCCTTGCTAAAAGAATGTCTAGGGCAAGCCTGTTTTGAAGAGTCATAGCTCTTTCTGCTGCAAGTTCAGCATCCATCAGGATTATAGCACCTGAAAACTTTGTCAACATGTTATCCACTATAGTAGACAACTTTCTTATTTTGATGGAATTCAACACAACTCCCAATGAAGGAATCATGGCTCCAAATATATCTCCTACCACAGCAGCTGCAGTCTCTCTTTTCTGGATACGATGAGATCCAGACTTCTTTGGAATCACCGATAGGTCATCCAGTTGATAAACCTTTGGGAACACTATACCCAAATAACATCTCCCCCACCATCCCTTTGGAAGACGATAATAGGCATTATGCCCACAAATGTAATATACACCAGGTATGACAGGCTCAAGTCCGTTCAGCATGAATGTCCATTTGGCCTTAAAGATAAACGTATGTTTACATTCACTCGCTCCCACGAAAATGTTATCATAATAAGATTCACCACGGTATATACAAAATTTCCCTACATGCCAAGCGTCTAAAGCTATTTTTCCTTGTGTTTTTATTGCGGCAAAAGCATAATTATCTACTGAAGTCCTCTTACTTAGCTCTTTTTCTAATTTCGCATTCATTTGTGCCCTTCTATCATCTGTGCGATCTAAAAAGCTTATTTCTACTGCAGAGAGCGAGCAGGTAAGGTTTTCCCTATGAGCGTGAGCTGTTTCAAAAGGTTGCATTGGCTCGAAAAATTCCCTCATTATTTTAGCATCCCAATCTTTAGCAATCTGGCTTAGTTGCGTTATTATAGGAACATATGCAAAGGTAACATCATAATTTGAATAAAATACTGTATGTTAGTTTGATCATAAAATCTAGAAGTTACTAAACTACATGTAATCCCATATGTAAGAGGCATGTGGTGATAAGTCACCCCTTCCGTTACCGATGTCGGTATCTGTGTACACACATAACAATCTTTCGCATCCATAGTCTCAACATATTCTGTTAGTAGGCGATAGAAAACATTATACGAAAGTTCCTTCTTATCATGCAAGTGTCTCTCATCTAATTCTAGTCTTTTCAATGCGGTTAGTTCAGTGACAGTAACAGGAGCAGAAGTAGAAGCATCAATTTTCTCATTCTCACCCTTACCACGCGTTGCAAGCACTATTGCCATTATTATTAGTACACATGCAGTTATCAAGCCTATACACGCATATTTACAATATTTCACTCTACTGTTTTGTGTAGCGTACTTAGTCATGATCTGTATAGAATCAGAGAGCTAGAAGCACTTATAAAGAAACGATTTAGCAATTAGTTACAAAGCTGAACGAGCGCAATGTTCACACAGTTTTCTTCAGGAGCCCAGTCACTTATCGGTTAGCAGCATTTGTCTCAATTCGGCAATAACTCAGTCTTTTATCAGTTAGCAACGTTGTCTCAAATCGGGTTTAAGAGTCAATCAGGTTATCAAAGTCTTATCAAGTTAGCAAATGTCTCATCCGGTTTAGCAATGTCTCAGCTGGTTGTATCATGTTAGATTATAGCAAGCAATGTCATTTATCACCCTTTCAATCAATAGTGTCCATAAAACTTTTCTTTTCTATTGGTATCTCTTCTTCTTCGTTCTCGAGGCTAAGAGATACAAATTTGTCGGTCCAATCGTCATTGACTACATATGCCCATTCTGGACCGGAATATCTCCTGTTTGGTATCCTTTTCCTTTTCAATTTTGCATCTCTCTTCGATTCTGCCTCACTGGTACTTTCCTCTTTGGCCAAGTCTTTTTCTTCACTTGATGTTGGTACCACGACAGACACTTCCTTTCTTTTCTCTTTCACTCTTGGCCCTTCACTGTCGTTCAACGTTTCTCTAGTTCTTAGTTTTACTGGTGATATACTTGGTCTTCTCTTTGCACTGTGTCCACTTGATGGACCTGCGATCTCTTCTGAGGAAGTTTGAACAGTTTCGTTCTGTTCTGCCTTGTCCCCTCCTTCTGGGGAGTCAATCAGGTTTTCCTTTTCTTTTTCTGTACCGTCTGCTTCTGGGAAAGCCCTCCTCTGATCAGGCTCTCCTGCTTCTTCACCTCTTTCGAGCCCTTTGTCACCGTTACTTTCTTCAGGCTCTTTGTTACCTTCAGCTGCTTCAGGCTCTTTGTTACCTTCAGCTGCTTCCTCGCTGTCTGAGGTTTCTCCTTGGTCTTCCCCAAGTGAATCGGTTGTTTCGTCCTCAGAGAATATTTCTCTCTCTTCTATTTCTGCCTGTTCGCTCCTAGTTCTGTTTTGCTCTGTCTCAGCGCTCGGCACTTTGTTATCAGGTACTGGCAGTTTCAGCGCTTCAACTTCCTCATCTGTGGGACACAACACCTTCTTTGTATGACTGGCGTGAATCCAGTTGGGAACTCCCGCACACTTCACAGCGGTAGTGGTCGTCAGGATCACTTGGAAAGGGCCTTTCCAACGGGGTTCCAGACACGACTTCCTCACGTGCTTCTTTATCACGACCCAGTCACCTGCTTTCAGTGTGTGTCCTGGACCTTGGATCGGTGACAAGGTGGTTGCTTCCACCTGGTGAGAGAAAGAGCGAACCACGTCAGCCAGACCTTTGCAGTAGTCTAACACCATATCATCTGTAATATTCAAAAGCGCGTTTGCGGGAACTGCAGGAAGTCTCATGGCCCTGCCCATGAGAATTTTGTGCGGGGACAATCCAGTCTTTCTGTCAGGGGTGTTTCTCATTGACATTAACACCAAAGGCAATGCGTCAGGCCATTTCAAATTTGTCGATGCACATATTTTCGCCATTCTTGATTTCAGTGTACCATTCATCTGTTCCACCAGTCCTGAGGCTTCAGGGCGATAGCTACAATGCAGTTTTTGCTCAATGTTCAGCGCTGCGCAAAGTAACTTTATCACCTCGTTATTGAAGTGACTTCCTCTATCTGATTCTAAAGAGATCGGGAATCCGAAACGTGGTATCAACTCCCTCAACAATAGTTTTGCAACTGTAAGGCTGTCATTTCTACGTGTGGGGTATGCTTCAATCCAGTGACTAAAAATGCACACAATCACCAACACATACTTCAGACCTCCATGCACAGGCATCTCAATAAAGTCCATCTGCATTCTGCTGAACGGGCCACCCGCCCTGCCAATGTGGCTCACGTTCACAACCGTTCCCTTTCCTGGGTTCATCTGCTGACAAATGACACAACGATGGCAAACTGCTTCTGCAACTTGACGGAATCTGGGGTTAAACCAATCAGTTTTGAACAATCTTATCATGGCATCTCTCCCTAGGTGAGCCTGCCCATGATAGAACCGCGCTAGCTGCGATAAGAGACTATTTGGTAAAACAAATTTTCCTTCATTTGAAACCCATAACTCATCTGGTCTCCTTGTACATTGTGACTTAATCCAGGAAACTCTTTCATCCTCCCTGACGCTATTCTGTAATGCTTTTAGTTCATCCATTGTATCCACGACCTTCAAGGCAAATGCTTCAGCTGGTTCGAGTTCTGGTTCACTTATCAAATTCCATTCATCCCTGAGCAATATACAGTTTAAGGCACAAAATCTTGCGACTTGATCCGCATATGCATTTCCCAGGGAAACATAGTCCTGTCCTTTTGTATGAGCACTACACTTTACCACTGCAATTTCGGCTGGCATCTGAATGGCGTGTAACAATTCCCTTATTCTCTCCCCGTTTTTCACTGGGGACCCTGAAGAGGTCAGGAAACCTCTCTGTGACCATAGTTGCCCAAAGTCGTGCACAATTCCAAACCCGTACTGACTGTCAGTGTAAATGGTAACCTTCATCAATGTAGACAGTTGGCATGCTCTTGTAAGGGCTACAAGCTCTGCTACTTGTGCGGAATAGACTCCTTGGAGCCAGGACGCTTCCAAGACACCTGTTACAGTACATACAGCATATCCTGCTTTCAAAATTCCCAACCCATCTCTTAGACATGAACCATCAACAAAAATAATATGGTCATTTTCATCAAGCTTAGTATCCCTAATATCAGGTCGGGGTTTTGTGCAAAATTCAGTCACCTGAAGGCAGTCATGCTCAACGTCTTCAGTGTTCTCAATTTCAGCATTTTCACCGGGAAGCAAGGTTGCTGGATTCAACGTAGTGCACCTTTTCAGCTGCACATTCGGTGAGCCCAGAATTATTGTTTCATACCTTGTGAGTCTTGCTCCAGTCATGTGTTGCGTTCGGGAGCGGGTCAAAAGTATCTCAACTGAGTGAGGGACCATGACTGTTAATGGGTGTCCCATCACTATTCCTTCACTCTGAGTGAGGCTGATACCAACTGCTGCTACGGCGCGCAAACACCCTGGCAGTGCTGCTGCGACCGGATCCAAAGTAGCTGAAAAATACGCTACTGGTCTGTTTATGCCACCATGGGCTTGGGTCAAGACAGACAAAGAACATGCATCACGTTCATGACAAAACAATGTGAAAGGCTTTGTGTAATCAGGCATACCTAAAGCTGGAGCCCTGCACATGCATTCTTTCAATTCAATAAAAGCATCCATCTCATCTCCTTTCAGCTCAATTTCATCCAAGGCAATCCTTCTGGGTCAGTTTCAGTAAAGGCTTTGCTAGAGTTGAAAAGTTGGGAATCCACTGGCGACAGTAGCTCACCATCCCCAAAAACTTCCTCACCTCCCTCCTCGTCTTTGGTGGACTCATTTGAAGTACACTTGTTATTCTTTCCTTCATTATTCTCCGCGACCCTTTCTCTATTTGATGACCCAAGTATTTTACTTTCTTCTGACAGAACTGCAACTTTGAAGGAGACACCTTGTGTCCATTCCTTCCGAAATGGTTCAGTAGAGCAATGGTGCCGGCTGTGCAGCCACTTTCTGTCTTAGATGCAATCAGTAAGTCATCGATGTACTGTACTAGGGTTGACTCGAATGGCAATTCTAACGCTTCCAAGTCTTTCTTTAGAATCTGATTGAAAATTGACGGTGACTCCGAAAACCCTTGAGGAATTCGACACCAACTGTAAACTCTCTCTAAGAATTTGAAACAAAAGAGAAATTGGCTGTCCTCATGAAGAGGCACCGAAAAGAATGCTTGTGACAAGTCAATGACTGAGAACCACTCGGCCTCGCAAGGGACTTGAAACATTATCACAGCTGGATTCGGTACTACAGGGCAGCATTTAATTATGATGTCATTTATTTTCCTCAAGTCCTGCACGAATCGGACCTTTCCACTCGGCTTTATTAGTCCCATGATTGGTGAATTCCATGGACTGCTTAACACTTCTTTCAGTACTCCCTGTTTTACAAACTCGTCAATGAGTTGGGCGACTTTCATGAGGGTGTCTTGTGCCATGTGGTATTGTGGGGTCTGGGGAAAGGTTACATTGGGTTTTACGGTCACTTTCACTGGTTCCACTCCTTTCACCAATCCCACCTCTTTTCCTGTCATATCCCACACTTCCTTTCCGACTGTTTCCCGTAATTCAGCTGGAATATCTTCTTCAGTTATCATCGGAAAAAGGTTAATCAGAGGATATTCTTCATCGACAGTTTCCATCTCATCCCCTTCTACACTGTCCTCTTCTTCCCCATCACTGCTCGTCTGAATTCTAATTCCATCGTTCGAACACATAATCGAACATCCCAATTTGCACAATAGGTCTCTCCCTAACAGTGCTATCGGGCTTGAGTCACATACCACAAAATTATGTGACCCTTGATAGTTACCAATTCTGACTTGTACTGGATCTGTGATTGGGTTCGTCAGGTGCCTGTTTGCTACTCCCACTACTTGAACTGTTCTCCCTGAGAGTGGCAAATTTGGTACTTCAATGCTCCTAACAGTTGAACGTGTGGCTCCTGTGTCAACAAAGAATGAAACACGATGACCCATAACTCTTCCCTCCACATATGGACCCTTTTGATCAACTTCCAAGGATGCTGCAAGCACACAATTTCCCTCCTCATCTGAACTTTCACTCTCCCATACATTGTTTATTCCATTCTCACTGTGTAATGGGAACTGTTGTACGGTGCCATTTGTATTCATCACCTGACCCGAGACCTGTGGAGGAACCATCACTTGCTGCTGACTCACTGGTGCCAAAGGTATTTGCATTTGCTGATTAGGTACCATGGGAAACTGCTGTTGCATTGGCTGCATTTGCGTCATCTGCATACGGGGCATCTGCATCTGCTGCAGCTGCATGGGCTGTAATCCCTGCAGCCGATTTATGGTCTGAAAATTTGGGTTTGGACCTCTCATTTTCGGTCCCCTCATTGTCTGGAATGCATTGACATCATTGTTTTGCTGACCAACACCTGCACCTTCCTGCATCACCATCGGGCACTCGCGTTTCCAATGCCCGATGATTCCGCACACGTGACACGGCATCACCCTTTTCATTGCCTGCACACCATTCGGAATTGCAACAGTGTTCAAATCCGGACCATTACTCCCAAAGCCTCCTCTGCCTCTCGCCTGTGGCTGAAACACCATATTTCCCTGCGGCTGCGGCTGCGGTATCTGCTGTTGGAACCCTTGCAACCCTTGCAGACCTGTCTGAGCTGCTTTAAGTTGCATCACCATCACTTTCTCTTTCAACCTTTTCTGTTTCACTTCAATTTCGTCGCTACAGTATTTCGCATAATTCAACACCTCATCAATAGGTTTCGACTGCCAACAAATCAAATGCGTCTTTATCATCTGACTTATCTCTGGTCTCAGCCCTTCCACAAATCTAAACACAAAATGAAGCATGTCCTTCGCCTCTATTGTTTCCGTGCCACTATAGTTCTTGAACGCCTTCAACAACCTCTCATAGTAACCATGAATCGACTCTTTAGCCTCTTGGGCAGTTCGATCAATCTTCTGCCAATCCACATTTTTCGCGGCAACCTTCGTCTTCAAATGCTCAATCACCTTATAGTACAAGCTCATTACCATAGGTGATGGTGCACCCGTATCCCTGTCTCTCTCTGGTTCACTTGTCGGCCAACCTACAGCCCTTTTGCAGTCTTCCCACAAATCTGCCGGAACCACAATCTCAAAGAGGGTGTTCAGGTCTTCCCAAAGACATTTTGCAAGCTTCACAAACCTATCAGTCTGTTGATACCATTCAATCGGTTTCTCTCTCAGTTTGGGAAAATCATCCGTAAAAGACTGAATGTCGCTTCTGTGCCACGGTACATGTATTAATTTTCTCCCTGCTGTCTCCCTCATTGGTAACATGGTTATTGCATCACTACTCTGTGATCTTTTCTCGTTGTGCTCTGGGACACTGTCTTTCCTCTTTTCCTTTTTCTTTGCCCATCTGCTTTCCCATTTGTCTAAGCACCTCCACACTTGTGCACTCTGCAGCAATTCTCTAAGGTGCGTTTTCATGCCTGCTGACCTCATGTGTTCAAAGTCTGTGGTCCCGAAATCCAATCTATAGCTCCTGCTCAAGTGTTTTGTCTTGTCTATCTCAACCCCGTTTTTGTCAGCTATTTCTTGCAACCTTCTATGTACCTTGTTCACTTCTCTCGTAATCCTAGGACATAGATACCTCAGCTCTTCCTCCGAGTAGGACTCTAACCTATTCAAACCCATAGCCCCTTCCACCAATTCTTCTGCTTCCATGTTCAACCTGACCTTATTCAGATAGTCTTCTCCCTTCCCACTGGCTGAGCTTTGTGTGGAATTCAGACTGTTGAACCACTGTGTCAGCTGTTGCGCATTCAACCCCATCAGTGTAGCATTCACATCGACTGCCATTGATGGTTGCGGCAACTTTTCAGTGTTCGATGATAGCGGTATCATCAGTGGGGGACTCGACCTCACCACTGTTGACTGAGCACATATGGGACTAAACTCCATCAAGGACCCAGATCCAGTTGGCAGAGCCGCTATCGGAGTTGTCTCTGGAGTGTTTTCTATGCACCTCCTTTCCGTCCCACTCTGCACCATTGATCCTTGACCGCTCATACCTGAGTTAGGCTGAATGTACAAAGGTACCGGTGGACCTACAGTAATGGGTAGGGATATCGCATCTGGGTTCTGTCCATTCCCCAGGTTCTGAGGCATGTTCATTCCCACACTATGGGTCATCATTGCCGGCATGCCCGTCTGACTCCCCGTCATCTGAGCATGTGCGGTTCCCCCCTGCATCTGCTTTTGAGGCATCAAAAACTGGGTTGATTCAGCTTGTGCCAATGTTGGGTTGCGACCATTCTGTACTCCCATTACAGTTGGATCTAGAATCATTCCCGTACTGTTGTCACTGCTGTAGTACCTTGGGACCTGCGGCTGATAATTTTCTGCTGTTTTCAATACAGGCACATCTGGATATATTCTCCTAACCTGCGGTATCTGCGGGGTGAACAGTAAACTCGGGTCCTTAGATCCCGATGGCGTTTCTGAACTCGGAGTTTCATTATTCTGTACCGGTGCCGGAGGGGCAGAACTGGTACTTGGACCTTGTTCACTCTCTGCATAAGGTGGTGGACGGTCGTTCAGCAATTGCATGATGAACTCCTCATCCTCTGACTCGTCTTCTCTCCTTAACTTTTCCTCGTCCTCTCTATCTTTGGAACACCTCCTGTTTGTCTTACAGGTAGCTTTCTTGCCTGTCGCCTCTTCTTCCTTAGCAATTGCGGGAAACAATTTTATCCCCTGCAATATATCTGACCTCCACACCTTCTGTGCATTATCCCACCTAGCGTCCGCTAGTGTCTTTTCTACCTTTCTTATCCTGGTCTTGAACTTCTTTTGCTGTTGCTGTCTAGCCATTAGTTCCCAAATCGCTAGAGCCTCAAACTGTGCTGGCCTTGGAGGTACCTTCATGTCGTACATCGCGAATCTCAAATTCTCTAGGATCCTTATATTGAATGTCCCATGGATCGGGAACGCTACGCTCCCATGCCTCTCTGTCAGCTTGTACCATTGCTTTAGCCAAAGGCACGGAGCTACCCCCCTTTCCTCCATTACAATGTAAGCTGGTGTACCTTCGGGTGGCGTCTCCTCTCCTACGCTCGCTTTAATGTAAGACTCCCCCTTCATCGCACTCTTTAATGCTTTAAAAAATTTCATTTTCTCGTCTTTTATTTCACAAAGTTTGTAATCAATAAGTGACTTTAATTCCCGGAATACTCTTCGCTTGCCTTTCCCCTTCCAATCGAGCCCCACGGACTGCGTCCAATCCGTGCGCGGCCCTTCTTTGCAACCAACCTATCCCAGCGCGGCTCCTAGTGACGTCACACTCACACACACTGCGGCTGACAAAGCCTCGCGGCTTGTCCTCCTTCACTCCGCTCCTCTCGTAACAACTTCTGGCATGTATCGCGAGCAACCAAATAATAATAAAACAGATCTGTCGGTTTACTACAGGAAGGGTAACACAATCGCTTCAGGACCTTAGGGATTTTTCACTAGCCTCGGCAGTTATTCCATCTTTCTCGGTCCCCACTTTCGCAAGCAAATCCTGACCCGCAGACTCTGCTCTCAACTTGTCAATGATCTATTCTAGTGCACTTAGAATTTGTCAAAGCCCGAAGTCGAAGTTTTCTTTCACTCCCTTAACACACGTACCGACTCGTTGACCACGCCCGGTCAACCTATTAAACCGACCAGACCACAACATAAAACAAGTGTTTCATACACTTTTCAACATACTCCGGAGTCTCTTGACCTCGCAGGGCCCGTCTCAACAACAACAACCACGTGGACCTTTTTCTGCACAAAGCGCCACATGCACATGAAGTTCGACGACTTCCCTACTCTCACACTCGGAGTCGCACCTCCGCTATTCTCTAAAATCCTCGCAACCTTTTCAAACAATCTGCGGCAATAAGCTGTGCAAGCGCAAAACCCTGACTTCACTCATACCGTCACTAGTACCGCCAACGCCGATTTCACACCTCCATTATCTCCATTCGCAAGCTCCGAGATCCCGGGAAAGTCGCGGGGGACTTAGGGCATCATCATTCTCTCAATCTGTTTTACCCAAGAAAAATCTAATTCAACACCATATACCTCTCGAGTGGGGTCTCAAAGAGCGCAACCGTTACCTCTCGAGCGGGGTCCCAAAGGGCGAAACCGTTACCTCTCGAGTGGGGTCCCAAAGGGCGAAACCGTCCTCTGCTACCATCTACTGATAGAGCGTTCCGTCCTAATAAATTACTTGTATTTGGACGCTCTTGGGTCGATGAATCTTTTGACCAAGTGGGGCTCTCTTCACCCGAGATTAGTCAATTTAATCAAATCAATAATCAATAACGAACATAAGCAATGCCCTGATCAACATAACACTTCACAATTAATCCAGAAAACATTTCGGCGAACCATGACCTTTCGGCCATGAATAACCACACCAGTTCATTCAAAGTTAATGAATTTATTTCCCTATATTAACAAAGCTAGCACGATATAAATGTGTCTCAACACCAAATGATATATGTAAATGAACATTAATAGCTGTCCATAACGGCGAAAAGATGCAATCTATGCAGCATTTGAATAACAATGCATTCGATAATAGCAACGCAAACCACTAAAACTATAATCTGTAATGGGCTAATTGCATACATTAGTCAGCATAACAAGGTCTCAAATTGCATCGTGCAACAAATGAATCCTCATCTAACCTCAAATTAGCATCTGCATGTGGGACTTCATGCAAAAAAAACAATTTAGCAACATTGATTTGGAAAACTCCTAACTAGGGCTCTTATCAAAAATCAGCAGTTGGTTACCTAAAAAAAAACACAATGCAATTGTACATTTTCCTTTCATATTTACCAAATTCAATCAGCATTCAAGGAAGTCTTCGTCTCACAGGTACCGGTTTTGATTAGCAAAGGGGGCAGGGTGGACGGGGCAATTGCCTCACAGCGGCAAGATAAAAGGACAAAACTACTACTTTATGCAAAGGGGCAGATCAAAGTTAAAGTCTCTAGAGCGAGAATTACTTAAAGTCTCTTTCTCTCGATTAGAGAAAGCATCAAAGTCTCATTCAAAATGGCGTCGAACATCAATTGGCATCGTAGAAGATGGCAAAATGACGAGGTCGGCAAGATGGGCCATAATGGCTGCAATGGGCAATAATGTCCTCAATGGGTGCAGTGGGTAATGGCCGCTTTCTTCTTGTGCACCAGGTTTAAATAATCAACAGTTCAAATCCAGTAGGGTCTTCCATTGGAGGGTTCATAGGTTGGCTTCAAATTGTCCAATCAAAAACAACAATTTACAAGCTTCTACCTAGGCCTACATTATCCTTGGAGTCGGGAACGTAAGTTGCAACATATTTTACCAATTAACTCACTTTCAGAGCTTCCATTGTCTGCACCTACAGATTGACCTTGGAGCAAGGAAGAAGATGCCAGGCTGGCACGAAACCTTAAAGATAAGCATGTGAACCGATCTCACTGGAAAAGTACAGCTTCAAGCAGGAATACACGTTTTATTAGCACATTAGAAAAACACGAGCATCTAAACCGTGAGACAAGGCAACTAGGCCGAAGCCTCCACTAAAGTTATGCTAAGTTAAAACATTTCAAACAAGCAAATCATGGCACACATTTACGGTTATGTCAGATTAGTACAATTCTAATACATCACGTTATATAAAGCATGCTTATAAATGTTGGCGAACTACTCTGAGGGCACATTTGTCCCCGTACAATCTTTATTAGTTCGGTTAAAGTCACACTTGATTATTGCGGCACTACGTTTATGCGCTAATAAATGTAAAACCTTCGTTTCTGCGTCATCACTAGTATTCTGAATTGTAGTCTCATACAAAAAAATTACTCGAATGGTCTGCTCAGGTAAAAAATAAACTTGAAATGTTTGTTGACTGCCCTCTTAAAAGAACTGCTGCATTCTTTGTGAAGATGCCGTTTTTGTGCCGATCACGTTGTTTCGGGCCTCTTGCATTTTGATTTTTCACCGAATGGAATGGGATTTTTGTTACGAGCATGGCATAATCTCAGTAGTTAGGTGTAAATGTTGTTAAGCAAAATGACTAAAATTATCCCAATTACGCTGTCATTATTAAAATATCATCCAGGTATAAAGTTTATCACATTTGATTCCTACTACAATTCTCCATTTTGGGAACATTTCACACTACATTTTTTTTTGGGGGGGCGAGGTGTACAACGGGAATGATTTATTCCCACATCGTGTAATTTTCTATTCATTCAGAAACTCTGGGGAATCGGGAATTCTATGGCCATCGGCGTGAGCATGATGAGGTTTGATTTGGGGTGCGGTTGGATTTAGAGTGCTTTCAACTGAATCGATACATATTGCACAAAATCTGCTACCTCATAATCTACGGGTTTAAAACCTGGCAATTTGGGGGTCCAATTTTCTATTGATGGCGAAAGAGGCATTCTTACACGTGTTAGTGTTTCTTCCTAATTCTCGGAGCTATTGTTCACAGGGAGTTTCGACCTGTCTACTAGTTTAACTACATATTTAAACTTGGGGGTAACTACTTATATTATTCATTGCCTATATATATTTTTTAAACTTTATGTGGCTGTATCATTAAAAGTGCCTTAACATTTTTGCTGTTGAGCGCAGATTTTATTATTTTTGCTTTTGTAAACAAAATGTGCTAAAGTATAAAATTAATTATACCTTTGATGGTCTTTGGGAAGACAGTTATTTGCCATTCTAAAAGAGGCCAGTGTTTCTGGAGAGCAAAATATATAAATTCATGACTATGCATTTTGTTACTTCCTGCGACCACGCTTGTTTTGCACCTACATAAACTTTCTTCGCTTCAGATTTCCAGTCTCCGATGATGCCTGGTTTTCAACAAGCCAGGACTAGATAGGTGTCCAACGTGGTATGTGATCTTCCCCTGACCTGTGAGCTGCACAACTGCAGAATGCCACAGCACTTTCGACGCTCAGCATTACATACTTACTGAGGCAACTACAACACCAACGCCATAGGCTGTTTTGCTGTGTCAAGTTACTCGAGTCTATCCACCTTAAAGTGATGGTGAGCGGGATTTCCTGTGTTGCATCGTTATAGAGAAAAACAGCAGGCAAATATTTTTCAACTTCTTTAGAAACTGATACACAAGGTTACAAGCAGAGACAAAATGCCCCGCGGAACTTCGAGGGGGTCATTCGATCTGATTCTAGCCTGATCCTGAGCTAGTGTGTACTTCACAGGACTGACGTTTCTGACGGATGGGCCGTTCATGAGCTGGAGCTGGTCTTCTGATGTGGTGTATGTACCAGAGATGCTTTGAAAGGGTGTGTTTTTCACGTTGGTTTATGGCAGGCGGTGCAAAAGAGGAGAAGGGGGAGGTGAAACATACCGTGTCCGAGACATTTTTTTTAATGAAGGAACTCTGGAACATTAAAAGAGTATGTTACAGTCTTCAGTCACAAAAGGGCATGTTTAAAAAAAAAAAAAACAATAGGAAAGGATGTTATACACCAAAGAGTTGTAAAAAAATGTTTTTTTTAAATTCAATTCTCTCAGTTATTTCAAGCATAGCACATTTTGGGATAGAATTGATAAAATTAGAGTTTACGGTTTTACTAAAAAAACAAAGTGGAGGAAAAATTTCAGTGACATTTCTAAGTATCTATAATCCAGCTAGCAGCACTAGGGTGCATACATAAAACAAGACACGATAGAACAGAACATCTACCTCTTACACGTCCAATACAGCACAGTTATGATAAACAGGTAAATCAAGGCCCATCACGGTGCTCCTCTCTGTGCTCTCCACCACAATACATCAGAAAAACATGCAACATAATACAATAAACAGAACAATTCAAATACATCAGTCCCATCACAACCAAGCCACATAGTCGCCATTCCAGTCGCTTCCAAAAGACCTACACGCATAGATGCACCCCACACAAACATGCAACAAAATATCACAAATTCAGAGCACAAATCTAGAATCTCAGCAGCAGCTACATAGATGGCTTACAAATAAGTAAACACCACGGAGAAACACAATCACACGTGTTATGTTTCTTGCCTGAGAGCACATTAGCTGGAAAACAATATATTCCCAACATAAGCAACAGACCCCAATAAACAAAACGCCCCACATTCCTCCAAAACGGCACAATGTATAGTAGGGTCCCAGAATACCATTTATGGCAGGAGCCTCTCCGAGATGGTAGATAAACATACCACGCAGCTACCACCACACAGTGCTATAGACGGGGCAGGATATAGAATTTTACATTTAATCATAGGAGTTGTTATATTGTAGTGTCTGGTAAAAATCTTGACATAGCAAAAAGCACCAACAGACTACCCAGAGCACAACAGGGCTATACAGCAGACGGTGCGTTATACAAAGGCAAAACATAACACAACATAAAAACTGTAGGACAAAGAGGCAATTCGAATTCTCCCCAAAAGAATAATTAAAATAAAAAAAATAAAAAACACTGATAGTGATGAAGTCCATGCAAGATATCTGTTCAAATCATCCTCAGTGGTAAGACACTGGTTTATGATGTAACCAGGACCCTCAATTGAAAAACTGGACCAAATTACCCTGTTACTGTTGGAAAAGACCCTTTCTGCAGGGTCACCCCTAAAGGTTTTGCCTCCCTCCTCCCCTATTTGTTGAACTTGTTTTTGCTGCTTTAGGACTCTGCACTTTACCTCTGCTAACCAGTGCTAAAGTGATCGCCCTCTCCCCTTAAAATGTAGTAAGTTTGACTTATACCCAATTGGCATATTTAATTTACTTATGAGTTCCTAGCAAAGTTGTACACCATGTAACCAGGGCCTGTGAATTAAATCCTACTAGTGGGCCTGCATCACTTATTCTGTGGGAGAAAGTCATCCCTTAAGCCCTGTTCGTCCCCATTTTTTTGACTGACACTAGTGGTAACTGACTCTCACTGCGCTCTGGGCTCTGCTAACCAGGTACACAAGGAGTATGGGATGTTTAAGTGGGTACCAAGTACAGGCAAGTTGCCCTGGACCCTCTGTGTGTCCCAAACTTCGGGACTTGTTTGTGTGCTAAATGTGGCTGTCCGGAGGGGAATTTCTCCTTATGGACTAGGTGGTCTCGCACACTATATAGTGTCATGCTTCATCATTTGACCACCTAGCCCCATCCAGGTGGGATAGAGCCACCTATACAGACTCAACCTTGCCGTTAAAAGAACTCGTAGGGAGTGCAGAGATAAAGGTTATCTGGATAGAAGTGAGATCCAGTTATACTACAGAAAATATACAATCACCTAAGCAGTCACCTGTGTTATATTGACCCATTATTCTTGGTGACTGTTGGTAAGATTAAAAACAAACAGTGGGACACCTATGGAGGGTAATGACTCGAA
Source organism: Pleurodeles waltl (assembly GCF_031143425.1). Lineage (NCBI taxonomy): Eukaryota > Metazoa > Chordata > Amphibia > Caudata > Salamandridae > Pleurodeles > Pleurodeles waltl. The sequence goes on along the minus strand of NC_090447.1, from coordinate 1,245,385,619 downwards.
GGGTCACCTACTGTTCACTGGCCAACATGTTTCTGCCCACTAACTAGAGCCAAAGGAGGTCTGGGGGCATTCGTCAGGGCCTAGGATCCCTAGATTCATGCACTAAGGAGTCGTGTGCAGAAGGAAAGAGGGAGGCTACCTCAGTAGGAGATGGCCAGATAGAGGTAATGGAAAGAGGGCTTACCTGTGGAACACTTGACCATGAGGGCCTACATATAGAAGAGAAAGGATGCTCAATAAAGACGTACTGACTACAAGTGCTACACAGCAAACCACAGCACACAAATAAGTGAAAGAGCATGCCCGAAAAAGCAAATAATCATGCAACATCTTTACAAATAGTAACACTGGATGTGGGATATAGTGCCACGGATTGTGGGAGGGAAAAGAAAAGATGGTCTCTTACACTATCACTACAGGGCAATTCGCCCCTGGTCTATGGGAGGGGGAGTGTCCCCTTATAGTCACACACTGTATATGGGGGAGAAATGCCAAAAGGCAGAGTGAGCCTAGTACTAGGGGGCAGACAGAAACATTATATATAACCCAAAGAAAGAAAGGAGGGAGCGCGACAGGCAAGCCATGAGTGGAGTTTAAGTAAATGCCAAAGCGCCCACCTGGAAGCAAGAAGTGGGGGGCGCAGAATTAAGTAAATGCCATAGCACCCACAAGGTCAGGCAAAGTTTAGTGGTGCCCCCTCTTGGTGGAGGCCTCATGATGCCCAGTGTATCCAAAAAACGAGATAAAAGCATGGTGGACACAGGTTGTACCGACATAAAACATAGAACACAGAATAGCCAAATTGCAGAGCGAAACAAGAAAATTGTCTGTGGTGGCTGCCATTGAAAATTGAACTATGCAGACAGGGCATAAAACAAGACACAAGATCATTATCTGTGATGGCTGCCCTTCACATATGAGCTATGCAAACAATGTATAAATAGAACTAAAGAAAAGAATTGTAAGCGGATAGGTCTTTTCTGTCCAAGGAAGCCGCCCCCGGTCGCCGTAAAGGGTAGAGCACAGGTCGCGGAGAATGCCTAGTGTAGAGAGTAGACTGAGTGCTTCAAAGGGTGACGCTCTTGTGCACACCTCATCCGACTCCCACCCCGACCGTGAGTGAATTTCAGTCGGGGAGGCTCAGGTGAAAAGTAACCCATGGTGTGGTTGTACCGACGCGGGAGAGCGCAGTGCGCGGTAGCGCGGGGCGTGGCAGCGTGGGGCGTGGCAGCGCCTAGACTGAGGGAGCATGGGAACTGTAGTCCCATGTCTACCGCTGTTCTCGACCTAGGGGAGAGCGCCGGGAGTGGCGGCGCCCACCCCCAGGGGGAACCATGGGAACAGTGGTCTCATGAACATGCTGGTGAGGAAAATTAAAATTGAAATAAAGATAATGAGAGAAAGAAAAAAGAGAAAAAAGGGGGAGAAAAAGAGGCGGTCGTGGGGGGAGGAGGGGAGAAACAAGGGAAGAGGATGAAAATGAGGGAGGAAAGAAAGTGCAGAACAACAGAAGGAGAGAGTTTGGGGGAAGAAGGGAAGCAGGGGAAGCAAAAGGGAAAAAGACTGGGAAAAAAACCAGGGAGGATATATATAAAGACAAAAGAAAGGAAAGAGTGAGAGGTAGGGGACCAAGGGACAGGTACCGGGAGGGAGATAGGGGAACCAAAATAGAAGAAGCCAGAGAGGAGATTGTCAATGAGTCCTCTCATTTGTTTAGTGACGCCCATGGTATTTTGTCATTAAGTCCTCGGGTATCTGTTGGAAATCTCCAGACCCATCTCTGTTCATAATAGAGGAGCTTTTGGTTCATGTTGTTTGTTGTAGGAAAAAGTTTGTCTAGTACTGTACATTCTAGGTCATCCGTGGAGTGGTTGCTCCTAATGAAGTGTCTGGTAAGTTTTGTAGCATCCCGTTTGCAGCGGATGGTGCTTCTGTGTTCGCAAATGTGGGTTCCCACCCTCCTTGTTGTCATCCCAATGTACTTTAGTCTACAAGGATATTGGATCATGTAAATCACATTCTCGCTATTGCAATTCATGAGGAATTTCAATTCCCAAGGGGTTTTCAGACCAAGGTCCACAGTGGATGTTTTCCGTGTAAATTGACATACATTACACTTCCCACATGGGTAGTGGCCTGTCGGAGGAGGCAACTGCCATAGCGTTGCTTGATTGTTGGGAGGTGTCCTCATGTGGGGTCGTGTGTGGACCACGATGTCTCGTATATTGGCTGCTCTCTTGTAGGCATATAAAGGTTGTTCAAAGGGGAGTCCACCTGACGTAAGGATCTTCCAAACCTCCCTTATTATTTCCTGGATTTTATTTGATAGGGGGTTGAAAGTGGTGACACAGACGACCTGCTCCGTCTTTTTCTTTACTCGTAAAAAAATCTAACAGTTGGTCTCTGTTGTTATTTCGTGCCCTCTTGTCGGCTCTCCTGATGAGATCTGCCAGGTAGTTTCTCTCAAGGAGTTTCTTTGACAATCTTTCAGCATGTTTGCTGTAATCCATTATATCCAAGCAGTTTCATCTAAGGCGCAGTAATGGCCCCACCGGTAGATTTTCCCTTAGGGACCTGGGGTGGAAACTCTGAAATTGGAGAAGATTATTACGGTCTGTTGGTTTGTAATAGACCTCAGTAGCTAGTGTTCCATTTTTCTCATAAATATGCAGATCAAGGAAAGGTAGCTCGTTGCCACCTATCGTCATAGTGAAATTAAGATAGGGGATCAATGCATTCAGACAGTTGGCGAAAGTTAGGGCCTTGTTGGCGGTACCTGTCCAGATTAGAAGGATATCGTCAATGTAGCATTTCCGTAGTCTGATCTGCCCCAGGAAGGGGTTGTCATCTTGGAACACCAATTGTCTTATGAAATTTTCCACATAGGGGAAGGCTAGGCTAGGAGCAGAGGTACTACCCATGGGTGTCTCTGCTAACCCGGCCCAGGACCAGTGCTCTGATTAAAAAGGGATATGGTAATTAGGTATACTTACAAATGGCAAAATCAGACCCCTGTAAATCCCTTTTATATAATAAGGTAAGGGGGATTCAAACTACCTATACGTCCCTAGTATTTATTAGGGCAGGGAGGTTTAAAGGCCCAGTAGATTTCCTGCACTGGAATTTGCACTGCTGTATTGCCTGCTGTCATTTATAAAGGCAGCCCTGCTTTGCAGACTGTCTTAAAAAGTAAAATATATCTAAATTCGACTTTGGAATTAAGGGTACTTCCAAAGTGGTAATCTAACTTATTTTTAAATATAAGTCACTTCTAAGATCTCCCCTGGGTTCCCCATGGGTGGGATGCTATGTAACTATAAAAAGGGACATTATAGAAATTGTTTTATATGCCCTGGTGAGGGTAAAACTGTCCATTTAGCTTTTCCTCATTGAAGATACTTAGCTCCATAGGCTAACATTGGAATATTTTATCTAAGTATAAATTTTGCTAAGAATGAGCTAAAATGTAGTTCAAGGACCTAAAATTTATCATAATTAATACAGAAGAGAAGTTATAGGACTTTCTTTTCTGTGAGCCAAAATCCAGCCTTTTAGCAGCCTCTCCTGATTGGTCAGACCTAAAAGGCTTAGCCAAGCTGCATTGATGAGGTGATAAGTGGTGTGCATAGAGCAGAGGTTATCTGGGGTGGTAGTTCTGCAGCTGCAGAGAACAGGCCAGAAAGGGGGCTGGGAAAATCAAACTGGGGTTCAAAGACAGCAGGACAGTAGGGAATGCCAGCTGAGCCTACCCCCTCTTTCTGTATCCGCAAGCCGGTTGGCAGCTCAGGAATGGAATTTGCAGACGGTCGGGAGGGGGAGTGTTAATGGAAATGACCCACACGAGTAGGTTGGTTTAGCAACGTTTTACTCTCCTGGAAAGCAATCCCACAGCTTGAATTTTAAAGTGCAGTGCTTTGTGGGACAAAAATATGCCACACTTTGGAGGAAGCTGTCATGCTTTTGGGTGACACCCCAAAGTATTACACTCTGAAGGACTGCTCCTGCTGCACACTGGGAAGTACAGGCCTGAGGACTTTGCCTTTCTTCCAAAGGACTGGACTCCCTAAAAGCAACAGGTTAACAGACCTTCTCTGCACTATCTCCATTAAAATGTCCTCAGCCTGGAGTGTGTCTAGTGGACTTTTAAGGATTTGGACAGGTGCATTGTTGGAATTGTAATTCTACCAAGACCATCCCATTGCTTGGATTTGTGTTTTGGAGATGCTGAACTCTCAAGGGGAACTTCAGGAAGAAGTTCCAGAAGTTTGGAGAAGTGTGAAGAAATATTTGGAAAAAGCTCCATAAGTGGACCGACCCCACGTCAAGAGACAAGCCGACTACCTTTAACCGCGACCCGGCCTGGATTTCAGGTTTGTCCCGCTGAAAGCTCTAGAGCCCCAGACTTCCAGGACCTGACTGGGGCCTTGCGGAGAAGCAATCCGAGGATGTTGCATCGAAATCGGACTGCTGAACTGGACCACACAACGTTGAGAGAAAATCCTTCAGAAAAGTTTCAATGTCCAAAGGTAAAATCTTGATGGTGGCCTCCCACATAGTGTATCCAACCAGGGCTCCTGAGAAGTCAGCCTTCACCTTTACTTTGTCCCGGTCATGTGCGAACAGATGTCCCAAGGTAGGGCAATGGGTTTTTAAGCAATAGAAAGCGTTTAATCTTTGAAAATTCATTAAAAAATCATACCTCTGGTTCCCTATATTAGATTTTCGTTGTTTTGGTGTAATTTTAAAGATAAAAATATGTACTATTTTTATAAATTGGTGTGAGATTTTTAATTGTGTGCTGTGTCTTACTTATTTGATATATTGGTGTTTTTAAATGCTTTATATACCTGTCTCCTGAGTTAAGCCTGCTTGCTCGCAGCCAGCTACCAAAGGTTGAGCCAGAGGCTAATGTATTGAGACTTTGACTGGACCTTATGTTGTGGTGGTGGACTTATTGCTAGTAATATGTGCATAAATACCCCTACTAATAATTCACCTTCCAACATTGTGCCACTCGCTTAGGTAGCCCTTTAAACATGTCTCAGGCCTGCCATTGCAGAGCCTGTGTGTGCAGTTTTAAACTGCCATGTCGACCTGGCAAAATAAAACTTTTGCCAGGCCCAAACCTTCCATTTCTATACATATGTCACTCCTAGGGTAGGCCCTGGACAGCCTGGAGGGTGGTGTGCAAAGTATTTAATATGTAGGACATATACTTTGTGTCTCACTACTGCAAGGCGTATCTCTTCTATAGGATAACGTTGAAGTTGCCTTATTCTATTTTATAAGTTTCATTTCCAAATGGGAAGAAATAACTGATTCATATTTGGTGACTCTGGAATCTTAATATAAAATCCTAACTTATGGTGAAGTCAGATTTTAGATTAATATTCTGCAAATGCCACTTTCAGAGATTTGGTATTTTCTTGCTCTAGCCATTTGGTGCCAGAAGCCTGCATCTGGTCACATGACTGGGTGTAGTTGGCAGTCAGTTGTTGTGTATTCCTCCTAGACAGCCACACACATTGGGAGCTTAGGTGTGACTGGATGAGCCATCACTGGTAGGATGCAAGGGAGGATCTGGGCCCAGCCTCACTTACACCTGAATAGGTTGTGACCTGTCCCCACACAAAGGGCTTAATGACCCCGCTTTGTCATTTCAGCTAGCTTGAGCCAGAGCTGGGGAGGCAGCGAATTCCTTGCACTTCAGAAGCTTCTCCCAGCTTCCAGAACCAGGGCACAAATGTATAAAATAGGGACCTTAGACACAACAACGTAAGCAAACTTCAGGACCCGTGGATACTCTGCCAGGAAGAAGGACTGCTGCACTGTTGAAAGGACTGCCACTCCACTAGACTGCAACTCTGAAGGAGCTGCTGCCTTGTTGTGCTGACCAGCTGCCTGCTGCCCTCTTGCCTATTGAGAAAGAACTGGACCTGCAACGCATCTTGAACCCAGGACCCAAGAGTGACTCAAAGGGTTAGTCTGCTGGCTTTCTGATCTGAGCCTCAGTGACATAACAGATTCCCCAACAGCTCCAGGACCCGTCTTCAGCGAGTTCCTGACCCCTAAGAGCTGCTTCTCAGGTTCAGGACTCTTAATGTGACTATCAGGCTCTTAAATTCAAGCTTTTGGGCTTTTTGTGACTGTGAATGGGCTCCTTTGCACCTAAACCACACCACATACATGAAACTCATTGCAAGCCTCTTCAAGCCCATCTCTTTGCCTAGCCAACATCGATCGCCCAGCAAGGACCACTAACTCAAAGCTCCAGCCTGCCCATCCTCAACACCTGTCCTGCATTTTGCACCATGCTGACTGCTGCCCATAACACTCTCCTTGCTCCTCACAATCCTCTCAAACACGAACGGGACTGTTAAAACAAAGCTTGAGAAGTTAAACCTTCAGCAGGACAAATCTGGTACTGTATCTGACCCGGTCTCCATCGTGGTTGGATTAAACTTTTGACTTTGACCTGATCCAGCATACACAGATAGCCACTGTTAGCTATTTATGCTTTTAGGTGCTATTTTGCAGGTTATTCCTTAATAATTCATAACTACTGTCCTACTGATTGGATTTTTGTTGTTTTTGTTGCGTTTTATTTATTAAATTTTGCTCTATTTTACTAACCTGGTATGGGATACTTTTTGTGTGATGTTTACACTGTTTTAGTGTTTGAAGTGTTCCACAAAAACTTTACACATTGCCTCTAAGTTAAGCCTGACCGCTGTTTACCAAGCTACCAGGGGGCTGAGCACTGGTTAGTTTGGTGTTTTTCTTGGGCTTTACCCTGACGAGGATTGTGGTTGCTCCTTGTCCAGGGCTCACACCATAGACAACCAGTAACCCAATTTCAAACAGATGCCCATCATGTATTTTCTCTCTCTTTCTTCAGGGTTCCCTGGAACCCTGCTGCTGGCATCTGTGGTGTCCCCAGGACCTCTTACCATGGCTGGCATTAGAATGTACTCCTCCTATTCCTATACTGCAGGAAATGTGACTTAAAATCGTTTGCCACCTTTCTGCCTAGAGTGACTGGTATGGCTGTTGAAGTTGCAGCCATGAACATCATCCCACCTATCGGCCTCAGGTAGGTGGTTTTCCCTGCTTGAAGAGATCTGACTTCTAGAAAAGTTTTAAAGTCCGAACGAAGAGGAATTCACCAGGACCAACACCAAGCAGCAATCCACCTAAGTCAAGGTCTTTCCAGGCACAAAGTTCAGACTTTGCCCGCTCTGAGCTTTCCTGCCTTCATCAAAGACAGCACCAGGACCCAGCTCTTCAGGGACCCGCTGTCATCTAACCGCGCTTCAGATCTAGCTTGCAGCTTGTCCTGCCAGCAATTTGTGTAAGATCACTTTTTCTCCATGAACAGTCCTAAGTCAGAAGGTACACTTTCCACAGTGACAAACTTGGTCCCTGTACCCGACCGGTGATCTATTGCTGTCGTCTTTAACTTTTAACTTTGACCATTTCCACGGTGACCAGATAACCACAGTGAGAGCTTTGTGACTGTTGGCGATATTTGTAATTAAAATTTTAAAATTCATAGCTGCAGTTCTCCTTATTGGATTTTTGTTGTTTTGGTGTCATATATTGTATTAAACTATTTTTCTAAATTAGTTTGGGATTTGTCTTGCATTGTGTTTTACTTATTTATTGTTTGAGTGCTGCATACATACTTTACACATTGCCCATAAGATAAGCCTGACTGCTTTGTGCCTAGTTACTAAATGGTTAAGCACAGGTTTGTTCATTAACTCAGGTGGTTCACCCAGACAGCGACTTAGATTCCTATTTGAGGAGGGTTCTCACCTCCTTCAACTAATACTCCAATTTCTTACAGTCTTCCTCACAGACCATTCCTTTACTCATACATTTGAGGAGCACACAGGCTGGGAGTAATGGAAAGCAATTGGCTTCTCTTCCCTTTGGGTTAGAAGAACTTTATGAGCAGACATGCAGCCACTCACAGAGGTTTTTTTTTTTGGCCTCTGTGAGTTAATTTTGGGCGAAAACTGTTTGTTCGGAGGCTGGATCATACATCGTCATTTTGATATAATTGTTAAGAATGGATTTGAAGACCTGATTTAGACTTTGGCGAATGGGTAGTCCTTTACATATGAGTTGGATATTCTGCCTGCTGCTGCTATGATTCCATCACCTCCTCGACCTTTCCCACTGCATGTAAAATGTTTTATGTCTTCCAAGAAATGTGCCTCCATATCAACACTATCCGATAAGAAAAGCCCAGTTGTCACTGTTTAGGATTCTTCATAGAACACTTTTAATCTCTGTTAGAAATGGGGTTTCTGGTTGGCTAGGATATGCACCTCAGCCAGGCAGAACTTACCCACTCTAGTCAGGGCAAGGGAGTTACACGTCCAAGATAACCCCTGCTCACCCCCTTGGTAGCTGGGCACGAGCAGTCAGGCTTAACCCGGAGGCAATGTGTAAAGCGTTTGCACAACACACACACACATGTGACGCAATACCCCCACCACAAAGGAAACACAACACCAGATTATATGAAAATAGACTGTATTGTACACAACGCAATTATCAGACCAAACATCACATATCAGTACTATCCTGCTACCTTAGCAGTTGTCAGAATGTTACACATTAGTTACTCTGCAAATTAGCAGTAGTCACACATAACACACAGGTTACTCAGTATTCTGCAACATAAGCAGTAGTCAGGAAACACGTTATCACATTAGAACACTTGTCATAAGAATATCATAAAACGCCCATAGTAGGAACATTAGAAAACATATGGCAAGTTAGGGAAACATATTAGCAAGTCATGCCCATAAAAGGAACATTTGCATATAGTAAGTCATGAAAACATATTAGTATGGTATGCCCATAATAGGAACATTGCACACATATGAAAAATATCATCAAACAGGCAGGCAATATATCAATCAGCAAAAGTCTGTAGAAAGAACTTTGGATTGCAACTATATTGGTCCTTTAAACAGTACCTGGTTGGATGAAGGCACCTCCAGTGCCTAGAAGGCAAACAATGGGGCCCCGGCGCTCCTATGCACAATACGGGGGCCTCCCTTATACTCCGGGGTCAGAGGAGGGCGACATTCACCTCCTCTCTTTTATAGACAGGCCCCTCCGGGGACCGTGATTACTGGGGGCCCCCCAGGGCCTCAACTGGCCCTCACGAGGGGGGCCAAAGCCAGCAAAAACAACTAAGGGTAGGAGGGGGGCACCACACACCCCCTCCGGTTTAATGACAGGCCCCTCCCGGGACCCGTGATCTCTGGGGGGCCCCCCGTGCCTCCACTGGCCCTTCCACCAAGCTGGGGGGGGGCACAATAATGCCCGTTTTACCTAACAGCAGAAAAGGAGCGTCCTGCTCCTAACGCCGAGGCCAGGGGGAAGGGGGCACTCCCCGCGCCTTCCCCTGGTCCTGCCGTGAAGCCACAAGAAGATCAGACCCCTCCTGGGGCCCGAGCAGACACTCGCCTGCACCCGATGCGGTGCACGAGTGTTCTTCCAGCTTCCCGGGCTGCTGCGGTGATCTTATTTAAAGGGGCACAATACAGCAAGGAGCCTACGAGCTCCCAAGGCTCCATAAGCGCGCTGCAATCAGCGCTATGGCAGCTGAAACCACGGAGAAGCACCCCTCGTGAAGAAATGGATGCAGGGGTCAGGGGCCACAGCACCCTGCCCCTGGGGAGCAGAATCTTAAGACAAGGTCCTCAGGTGGAGAGCCCAGCTGCAGGCCAGTACAAGGGAAAGGCAGCAAGTGGCAAGTCCTTCACAGTGACCAGGCAGGTCACAGGTCAGCACAGCAGCAGCAGTCCATGGTGGTTCCTGGTGAGTCCTTTCAGCCTTTGGTGTCCAGTTCCAAGATGATTCCAAGAGTCTCCAAATTGTGGGGAAAATTCCCCTGTATTTATAGTCAGTTCTTAAAGTGTTTTACAATGGTAGGGAGAGGAGGTTCCAGCCAGTTACAACTGGTTCTGGGAGTGCCCCCTCTCTCCTTTCAGCACAGGCTCCAAACATCAGTGGGGGGTTAATGACCCTATTGTGTGGGGCCAGGGCACAGTCTTTACAAATGCAGGTGTGCCCTGCCTCTCCCTTCTCTCAACCCAGGAAGACTATTCAGTATGCAGATGCACCTCTGTGACACCTCTACCCTCCCTGTGTACAGGCTGTCTGAAAAGTATGCACAAAGCCCCAACTGTCACTCTGCCCAGACGTGGATTGGAGTCAAGCTGCAAAACACCAGAGTCATAAGCACAGATAAATGCGCACTTTCTAGAAGTGGCATTTCTGTGATAGTAATAAAAAATACACCCACACCAGTAAGCAGCATTTATTATCACCATCACAACCATACCAAACACGCCTACGCTACCCCTCATAAATCAGACAATACCCCTTACACATAAGGCAGGGCATTTCTAATGCAATCCTATGAGAAGGCAGCACTCACAGCAGTGAGACACCAAGTTAGGCTGTTTGTCACTACTAGGACAGGCCATGCAATATGGCACATGTCCTGCCTTTCTACATACATGGCACCCTGCCCATAGGGCTAGCTATGGCGTACCTTAGGGGTGACTTACATGTAGTAAAAGGGGAGTTCTGGGCCTAACAAGTAAATTTAGATGCCAGGTCCCTGTGGCAGAAAACTGCGCACACAGGCCTTGCGCTAGCAGGCCTGAGACAGGTTTGAAAGTCTACTTCAGTGGGTGGCGCAAGCAGCGCTGCAGGCCCACTAGTAGTATTTAATTTACAGGCCCTGGGTATAGAGATACCACTGTACAAGGGACTTATAGGTAAATTAAAGATGCCAATTAGGTATAATCCAATCATACCAACTTTAGATGGGAGAGCACCTGCACTTTAGCACTGGTCAGCAGTGATAAAGTGCTCAGAGTCCTAGAGCCAACAGCGAGAGGTCAGAAAAAACCAGGATGAAGGAGGCAAAAAGACTGGGGATGACCCTGCGTAAGGCATAAAGTCCAACAATCTCTCTGTATCTCTGATCTATCCATCGCAAGCTGGTTGCCTTCATTCATATGTCTACAAAGCACCCTTTCCTCTTTCCAAATGTTGCCACCATTCTCCCATAATCCTTCTCACTTTTCCATTCGAATGTTTGCTTGGTGTTTTGCAATGTGCTTTCCACATCTCCTATATCTACTCCTTTGAGTTCTACCCAATCTGTCTGATACTCACTGGAAATTGTTGAGTATGGTCTTTCTTTTACCAGTTTTTCTTCTAACTTAGCTATATCATACCTCAGCCACATTTCTTCTAAAGTATTTGATCAGTTCTTACTTATTCCCATCTACCTCCCATCTCGTCAGAAAATTGCATTACTTCTCACCCACTCTCTGTGTCCCCCCTTTATAATTTCATTTAAAGCAGCTACAATTTGTTTTGAAAATCGGCTTGTTCAACAAACAAGAGTCATTACAATCCGACTAAGGCCTCCTTGATCTCACTGTCCACCACCGCATTACATTACGCTAAATGTTATTGTAGGAATGTGCTACTGTTGGCATGGTTACCTTCCCACACTTTTTTGCCTAGAGTTGATGCCAACTTCGATTGAAAGTGTGCCGGGACCCTGCTAACCAGGCCCCAGCACGAGTGTTCTTTCCCAAAATCTGTACCTTTGTTTCCAGAATTGGCACACCCTTGGCACACAGTTTAGTCCCTTGTAAAATGTACCCATGGTACCAAGAGCCCTGTGGCCAAGAAAGGTACCCATGAGCTGCACAAGTATTATGCCACCCTAGGAGACCCCTCACCAAGCACATGTACACTGCCCTTGCAGCTTGTGTGTGCTGGTGGGGAGAAAAAGGAAAAGTCATCCTGGCACCCCTCTCAGGGTGCCATGCCCACAAAACACTGCCTGTGGCATAGGTAAGTCACCCCTCTAGCAGGCCTTACAGCCCTAAGGCAGGTTGCAATATACCACAGGTGAGGGCATAGCTGCATGAGCAATATGCCCCTACAGTGTCTAAGTCCATTCATAGACATTGTAAGTGCAGTGTAACCATATTGAATATATGGTCTGGGAGTTTGTAATTACGAACTCCACAGCTCCATAATGGCTACACTGAATACTGGGAAGTTTGATATCAAACTTCTCAGCACAATGAACCCACACCGATGCCAGTGTGGGATTTATTGAAAAATGCACCCAGAGGGCATCTTAGAGATGCCCCTGTATATTAGCCATACTGCTAGTGCAGGACTGACCAGTCTGTGCCAGCCTGTCAGTTTCAGACATGTTTTTGACCACATGGGGAGAGAGCCTTTGTGCCCTTAGTGGTCAGAAACAAAGCCTGCCCTGGTTGGAAGTGCTTCACACCTCCCCCTGCAGGAACTGTAACACCTGGCGGTGAGCCTCAAAGGCTCTAGCCTCGTGTTGCAGTGCCCCAGGGCGCCCCAGTTAGTGGAGTTGCCCACCCCCCAGACAAAGCCCCACTTTTGGCAGCAATTCCAGCGGGAAAATTAGGAAAAACAGGAAGGAATGGCTAGGGCCACCCCTAAGGTGTCCAGAGCCGAGGTGACCCCTCCCTGCAGAATCCTCCATCTTGAGTTGGAGGGCAGGGACCAATAGGATTAGGATTGTGTCCCCCTCCCCAAATTGCGTGGACACAAGAATAGTGTATCCACCCTCGTGGACAGTAGCCATTAGCTACTGCCTTCTGACCCCTGTAACACCCCTAAATCCAGGATCTAAGGGCTCCCCTGAACCCAATTCATCAGATTCCTGGTGACCTGACAAAAAAGAAGAAGGACTGCTAAGCTGAAACTCCAGCAGAGAAGAAGGAAGACAACAACTGACTCGGCCCCAGCCTTACCAGCCTGTCTCCTGCTTCAAAGAACTTGCAACAGAACAGTGACACATCCAGCAGAACCAGCGATCTCTGCCAAGCTCCAGAGGACTGCCCTGCACTCAAAAGGACCAAGAACTCCTGAGGACAGCGACCCTGTCCAAGAAGAATCAACAACCAAGGACTCCAGCCGCACTCTGAATTCGTGAGTCCTGACCACTCTGCACCCAACGCCCACGGCCCATGTCCAGGTGGTCCAACCAGACAAGCAAGTGGGAGCAAGTGCCCACCTGGGTTGACATCTCCAGTCCCCCACGATGACGCTTGCAGAGGGAATCCTGAGGACCCCCCTGACTTCGAAGCTCCAGACGAAGATAACCATCGCCTAAAAGACTACTGGACGTGGAGCCCCCAGGCCTTGAAGAACCTGACCTCTGGTGCAGCAACATTTAGCAGGTGTCCTTCCTCTCTGTCCAACCTATGTTTTGCCTGAGACGACCTCCTGGATCTCACCTGCAGCCTCTGAGTTACCCCAGGGTCCCCTCATAGAGAATCATTGGAGACCCAACATCTTGTTTGCACCCTGCACCCGGCCGCCCCAGTGCCACTGAGGGTGCATGCTTGGTGCCTACCTGTGGCACCCCAGTGCTCCTCTAAACCCCTCAGGTCTGCCCTCCAAAGACGCAGGTACTTACCTGCCTGCAGATCTAAAACCGAGTGCCCCCAGTTTCCATGGGAGCCCATGTTAATTTTGCCTACACTTTGACCTCTGGACCTGGCCGGCCCCGTGTTGCTGGTGGTTGGTGTTTGGGGTTAACTTGAACCCCAACCTGTGGACTTCCTGACCGCTGGAGACTGGAACTGTAAGTGTTGTACTTACCTGTAAAACAATCAAACTTTTTTTCCTTCCAGCAACTGTTTCTGAAAATTGCAGTGTCACGTTTTAAAACAGATTATTGCCAATATTTCAAAAACTGTGTAACTTAGCGATTTCCAAGTACTGTTTATACGTGGGTGAAATACAGTTCTATTGAAATACTTACCCACAACTTGAACCTTGTGGTTCTAAAAATCAATTAAGAAAATATAATTTTGCTATATAAAAACCATTGGTCTGGAGTTAAGTAATTGAGTGTGTGCTTCTTCTGTGTGTGTACAACAAATGCTTTGCACTACCCTCTGATAAGCCTAACTGCTGGATCACACTACCACAAAAGAGAGCATTAGCCTCTGTTAAGCCTGTGGGGAACCCCCAGACTCTGTGCACACTATATCTCATTTTGATGTTGTATATACAGAGCCAGCTTCCTACAGTTATCACCTGTCAAGGGCCTTCACCTCTTTTTGCTTCTGGCTTTCTCCTCGTACCCTAAATAGAGATACAGTCTTTTGTGTATCAGCAACCTTTTGAAATACCCGGGTCAGAATTTAAAGCCTCGGTTTCCACTTCAAGCATATTTCCACAGGCAGCAAGCAATGCTGAGGTCATCAGACTAGGTCTCTCAACTGCAATTTTCCCCTGCATTTAATCCCACATTCTACCAGAGATCTTCAAAGTCATAATTTATGAAGTATCCCACATTTGCCTCTGAACTGTGATCTGGCAGACTACACCACTACCTTAAAACAATGACAACAAAGCACTTAATAACTAATTGAAAGCTGCCAGCTACCTTCACCTACTAACAAACCTCCTCCACATCAGTGTTGTACATGTGTTTAAACAATTTTGCTCAATCACCTGCAACCTATTTTCATACAAAAGTCCCAAGGACACACTGCTCCGGCCTAGCTGTAAACCCTCTCATTAGAACTTGGCTAGGAAAATGCCTCGTAGAACAGTTTCCTCTATTACTATAAATTTCTTTGCAGATATATATGGATGTTGCCTGGGTCATCAGCAGGGGCCTCATGGTCCAGTTTTAGGTTGAGCATAGCAGCGCACAAGCTCTGCTTTTTCGACGTGTTGGTATCTATGGTGGCTTTTAACCACGGCCATCACTTTCACTCGTTTGTGGGCTTGCCTTTCAAAAATCCTTTGATGACACTAGTAAATGCTTTACGTTTGTCCCCCTTTGGGGCAGTTTTGTTACCGCCTTGGGGACTGACCCTGTTACATGGATAATTGCACGGTTGCCGATATGTTTGACTGCAAGCAAACTTCTTTTTCCTTTTGTGTATCTCTGTCAGAAGTGGGGTATTTGGGTGGCAGTCAGGTTACCCCCTGTCCAAGCAAGGACCCTTACTCTAGTCAGGGTAAACGAGAATCACACTCAGTTAACCCCCGCTCACCCCCTTGGTAGCTTGCCAGGAGCAGACAGGCTTAACTTCAGAAGCAATGTGTAAAGTATTTGTACCAACACACGCAGTAACTCCGTGAAAGCACTACAAAATGGCACAACACAGGTTAAGAAAAATAGGTGATATTTATCTAAAGAAAACTAGACCGAAACAACAAAAATCCAACATACACATGTTTTAAAAGAAAAGAGTCTTAATCCTTAGAAAACAGTGAGAATGCTGTTATTTCACAAAAGTACCTGGGTAGCGTCAAAATAAAGCTGCACGGGTGAGTGTGCATTGAAAAAGGCCAGCTATGCATTGATTTCTCACTTGCAAGTGAGACCATACATTGTTCCTCCTCCAGTTGGGGCGGCTTACCTTGTTTCTTCTCTCCCTCAAGAGAGCGATGCGTCGATCCGGATAGGCACCTCGGGTCCAGGCAGGCTTTGCGTTGATTTTTTGCACCTAGCGATGTTGCGTTGAAAATCTAGTCGCACAGTATCACAAAACCATGCTGCATGGGGTTTGCGTCATTATCAACCTCCGTTAGCGGGTGTTACTCGTTGTTTCTCCAGCTGTGTTGCATCAATCTTCCAGCTGTGATGCAGGTGGAGCATTGATTTCAGCCACAAAGCTGGCGTTATGTTGTGTATCAGTCACGTCACAGAAGGTACGTCGCAAAATTTCTCTGCATGGTGGTCTGGGCGTGGATTTTCAGTTCTTGGCTGCCAGCTTCACCTTTCAAGGGCCCAGGAACTGGATAGGGCACTGCTTGGCAGGGCAGGAGTATCAGTATAGAGTTGCAGTGCTGGCAGAGGAAGTCTTTGATGCCCCTGAGACTTCAACAATAGGAGGCAAGCTCAGTTCAAGCCCTTGGAGATTAGTCTCAAGCAGGAATGCACAACAAAGTCCAATCCTTGTCCCCTTTCACAGGCAGAAGCAGCAACTGCAGGATAGCCCAACAAAGCACAGTCACAGACAGGGGCAGCACTTCTCCTCTGCTCTTCAGCTCTTCTCCTTTGGCAGAGGTTCTTCTTCATTCCAGAAGTGATCTAATTTTCAGCAGTATGGGGGCTCTTCTTATACCCCTTTCTGCCTTTGAAATAGGTCTACTTTAAAGAGAAGTCTGTTGTTTTCAAGATCCTGCCTTGCCCAGGCCAGGCCCCAGACACACACCAGGGGGTTGGAGACTGCATTGTATGAGGGCAGGCACAGCCCTTTCCGGTGTAAGTGACAACTCCTCCCCTACCTCCTAGCACAGATGGCTCATCTAGATATGCTGGCAACACAGCAGCTCCCTTTATGTCACTGTCTAGAGAGAGGTGCAAACAGCCCAACTGTCAAATTGACCCAGAGAAGGAATCCACAAACAAGCAGAGTCACAGAATGGTTTAAGCAAGAAAAATGCCTACTTTCTAAAAGTGGCATTTTCAAACACAAATCTAAAAACAACATTTATTAAAAGATGTATTTTTACATTTGAGTTCAGATACCCTAAACTCCATATTTCTATCTGCTCACAAAGGGACTCTGCGCTTTAGTAATGTTTAAAGGCAGCCCCCATGTTAACCTATGAGAGAGATAGGCCTTGTAACAGTGAAAAACAAATGTGGCAGTATTTCACTGTCAGGACATGTAAAACACATAAGTACATGACTCACCTTTAATATACATTGCACTCTGCACATAGGGCTACCTAGGGCCTACCTTAGGGGTGCCTTACATGTATAAAAAGGGAAGGTGTAGGCCTGGCAAGTGGGTGCACTTGCCAAGTCAAGTTGGCAGTTTAAAACTGCTCACACTGACACTGCAGTGGCAGGTCTGATCCATGTTTACAGGGCTACTAATATGGGTGGCAGTGTTGCCCCCTAGTAGCATTTGATGTACATGCCCTGGGCACCTCTAGTGCACTGTACTAGGGACTTATTAGTAAATCAAATATGCCAATTATGGAAAGTCAATTACACATACATTTTACATAGGAGTCCTTGCTCTTTAGCACTGGATGGCAGTGGTAAAGTGCCCAGAGTAACAAAAATAGCAAAAACAGAGTCCACCATACATCAACAACCTGGGAAACAGAGACAAAAAGTTAGGGGAGTCCACACCAAGGATGCCAAGTCTAACACTCTCCTTCGCGCTCCACGCTCATGGTGGCTGTGGCGCTTTGAATTGTCTTACTTATGTCAACTATTTTACTTTTTGTTTTAAATTTATGTGGCCAGAAAAGTCCAGTTAGGAATTTACAATGCTAACAGCTCTAATTCGAGCAAACGCAAGACCAGTTGCACTGCAAATGCTTGTTAATCCTTCCAGTTAGAATTGAGTCTATTTGGTCTCCATTATCTAATTCCTGGTACTACTGGAATCCCATGCTGGCCACAGGGCTGCCTGGATTAAAACTTTACAGATAAGCATTCCTCCTATTACTAGGGTCCAAGCACTTGCAATATTCTCAAGGTCCCTTAAAGGAGGCTACATATCCCAATTAAGAGCTTTATCTGTCTTCTTTTCGGGTGCATTGTGTTTTTATAACCCTTTATGTGATTTTGTGGAACTTTTGGAAGCCCCTCATTTTAGGACTGCACCCTTTGGTTGCTATGCATGAACATTCTCTCAATAATTTCTGAAGGGGCTGTAAATCTGATAATATCTGTCAAGGGATGCTGCATTTAAACAAAATGTAACTAGTTGCTATCAAATTAAGCAATTTCTGTAAGCATAAAATTTGTTTCGCCTAACTAAGCCACTCCGTTTTTTAGACTAAAATTTAAATTTACTCATCTGAATGTCCATGGAAAATCAGCAGGTATAAGTGTAAGGGAAGAGATATATGTCTTGGGATCCATCCCTTATGTGTTTTCCAAGTCAGGTTCCTTAGTTATATGTGAATACCAAACAATGCAAAAAACTACTCAAATCACAATACGTAGATTTCCATGTTTTAATTTGCATGAGAACCAAGGACACTATTTAGAAGCTGTGTTTTTTTATAATTATGGACTGGTTGTTTTTTGATGTAAGGAACAATAAATAGGTTTACTTAATGACTGAGAACACTGAAACAAAGTCACTAAAAACTGACAGCTAAAAGCCACCAAATATGACTGCTAGCCACTATCGTCTTCATATTGTTGTGGGGAGTAGTGCTTAATTTGTGCCGAGGTTTACCGGTGCTCGACACAGGTACTTATTCCTAAACACTGGCAATTAATTGTGCCAGTCCAACACGTGGTGGTGCAGTCTGCCTTTTAAAAAAAAAAACAACAGGGTGTTTTACAATTCCATATATTTTAAAGATTTAATGAAACAAGCACATCTCGTCCATCCGTACAGCTTAAGATGGGTTAAAATAGTAACAAATGTCCCATTTTTGATGTGAGTGTTATGGGTAGTAGGTAGCAACGGAATTGGCATTAGGCAGAGCTAGTATGACACTCGTGATGCGAGCTGTGGTGCTTCTGAGAAGTAACTTCGACAAAGTAAGCACTGTGTCGCTGACACAGTTGCTCAGTAGGGAGCACAAAGGGATTCACAAGAGCACTGTGATCTGCCAATATATAGACCTCGGTGCTACCAGAGACCTTCACAATTGTCAATGCACTCCTAAATCAGGGAAAAGTTGCTGAAAGGATTTTTTCTTTGTATTGATGTTAGGGGCTTGTTTTGTACTGAAACAGGTACAGTAGTGGGATGGTGCCCCAATCAATACCCCTTTTTACTCCCTTTTATTCAGATACCTTCACAGTTGTCTCGCAAAACACAAGAAACCATACAACCGCACAACAGCCATACCCAAGAAGCTACCCTTTGATGAATATTCGAATTCTCGAGATACAAACATGCAAAAATACCCTAATTCTTTTGTACGGAGCAGAATGCTCATTAGGACAGTGGTTGACTTTCTTGGCAGGGAAGTAACAGCGAGAGATCCTCATAGACCGTATGGGTTAAAATACAAAAGAAATATACCAACTGTAGGTTGGAAGTTACCAACATTTGAAGGGACACCAGGCTTGTGTTTACAGTGTTTACACTATCAGGTATTTACTGTCACAGGAAGAGGAGTCCAGATTACATTTCAATTTGCAGCCACCTGCTAGCAGCTAAAGAAGGTGCCCAATCACATTGACTTTGGCAGCAGTACCATAACATGTACTAGGGGCGGTTCACTGGGCGCAGAAGGGTTGTGCGGTGCGCAGGGGTTAACGGGGGAAATAAACATTAAATGTATTAAATTTAAAAAAAAACACTTTCCTTCTCCGCCGCTGCACCGCTCCTTTGCTGCAGGCAGACACAGGCTCCTACGGCCAATCCTGAGCTCAGAGCAGCATCAGAATTAGCTGAAAGTGCCCAGCCAGGGTGCTCCCAGGCAGACTGGGAGCCTGTGCAGGCTCTCTCCAGCCCTGCAACACAGTGCTCGGCTGGAGAGGGCCTATGGCGCAAGTGTGTTTGGCTGGCCTGAGACAACTGGCCAAACACACATGCTCTCTGAGGGGGAGTGCTGTGCACTCCCTCCCTGTCCACGTCATGCCTGTGGCCCGCCCCTTTAAAAGAAAACAATAATAAACAGAGTTTATTATCGTTTTCTTTTCACGGTTTTGCAGCTGCTGCTGCTGGTGTGTGAGTGTGTGTGTGGGGGGGAGTTGTGCAATGCTCCTCCGCCCTAACGGAGGAGCCGCCCCTGAGATTTAGCACTGAACACGGGTAGCTCAGATCCTCCAACAAGCTATGCTAATGAATGTCTTCCAAAGAATACTTCCTGTTAATATGCTGCCAGTGAGAATGCAAAAAGGGCCTACATATTCATGTGTTTAGACACACACTGGGCAAAGCATGTTGTTCAGTTCACGCTGTTAAAGGAGTTGTCTGCCACAGAAGAATTTCTCCTCTCTGTGTTACCATAAACTGGTTTCCTTTAGAAGAATACTCGTCCAGAAAAGACGTGTCCTTTATTTGCCACACACTCGAAGAGTTTTAAGGTGAATACTTCCACTCTCAAATATCAGCTGAATATTATCTGGTGTGTCAGATGACCACAGAGAATACTGACCAGGTGGCTGGTGTAAGTGGGCTGCCCTGGGGTAAATAACATATTAGCACCGTGCAGTGAATGCTGCGATTTTCTGTGCCAATCATGAAGTATACAATTTAAGCATTAACTGCAATTGATTGCCTGTATTCAAAGATCAGTGAAGGCGTAGACCGGGGACATGGAGGAGTTGGAGACAGCGGGTATATGTAAGGACACGGTTAGAGGAAAAACAGGTAATAACTTAACCTCCCACAGGCTAGTGAGCGGGTATGGTGCATTAATTACACTTTCACCTCATTACACCTTATTAGGCGGTAAAAGCTTTAGAAAAAGTGGAAAAATTTAAGGGGAACTCTGTGATTGGCGTAGTCAATCTGAGGGCTTAGAATGTGGCATAAATTATTGTTGTTTGGCTGCATTTTAATTTATGTGAAAGACTTAGCTATGGGCATTAACAAGACAGGGGCACTTGGGTTGTTCGTCAGCCTGTAGGGCGTTAGATTAAAAAGAGGTGTCACATTTGCCTGATTGCTTACATTAACAACTGTTAATTGCCCTTGCCAGTCTTAATCCATCCTCGCCTTCCATAAGACCTTAACTGTGGAGCAAGTAATTAAGGGCCTGATTTAGAGTTTGGCAGATGGGTATCTCATCACAAACGTGACGGATATCCCGTCCGCCATATTATGATTCCCATAGGATATAAAGGGATGTTAAATGGGGGACTGGATATCCATCATGTTTGTCCTTCCGCCAAACTCTAAATCATGCCCTAAGTATCGTTAACGCCCTCAAGAGAGGGCATAAACTCCTGTTAATACCCTCAGAAGAGGCTAGCAATGCTTTAATATTTTTGTTCTGATAGTCCACGCTAAACTATGTATATTGTCCTACGACTGCAGCTAAATGATGAGAGCCCTAACAAAGGTTCATTCTGAATTAAAATGTGTGTTGGACGAATTCATGGAAAGAAAGGTTATTCTAGCAATAAAAGTAACACAATTTAAATTAAATAAGACCCCTTGCGTGAAACCAAGTGTCTTCCAACTGCAAAAACATATCTTGTTCTGGACACAATACCTCTGAAAAAGATGTGCCCTCTTCGTTACACCATATAAAAGCATCCCTGGCTCTCCTTTCAGCAATTCACTAACATATCACATACCATTTTCAGTGTGAAAAGTGCATGTTTTTCTGTCTGTGATAAGGAATAGATCTTTCATAGGTATGCTGGCAAGGACATAAGGTTCCTTCAGTTCAGTTCATGTGAATAAAGATTACTGTAATTATGTACTTGTTTTTCCGGTAATTTTTTTAGGCAGCTCTAACATAAGGTCACAAGTATGCTAGCAGTATATCTAGCACACGTTCCTCTAGACAGGGCCAAACGGGGAACTCAAAGCAGCCCTGGCAAATTTTGTCAGACCAGCCCCCATAGGGTGCATAGCAAGTGAGTCTGACCACTACACAAAGAAAATTTGGGAAAAAATTGCAAAAAGCTGCATTCTACAACATATTTTTCAATATATAAGCAAATGTATTGGTTTTTAAGGCATAGTAAATGATGACCTTACAGTGCACCAGGACTTGGCAAATCTTTATTGGGGTGCTTCGATGATTACTCACCATGCTCTAACAAAGCTTGTCATCTCTCCATAGCCCTTCTCTCACATGTATTTCATTAGTTTTATAGCGCCTCTCATACCAGTATAGAGTGCTGGAGCACTTTACATCACACACAGAGAGACAATTAAGCAAACGTGTAAATCAGTGAATAGAAAATGTTGACAAAGAGTACAAGGTCAGGATTCCCATGTCATCCATACTGTTAGGCATTTTTTAAGAGTGTGTGGTCTTGGGAAGCATAAACCTAGAATTCAGAACATAACACAGTGGTTAGGGTTGACTTTCTTATTAACAATTTATTTCTACCAAAACAAACCCTTTTTAACAAAACTAGGATAATCAAACCCTGATAAAACATACATTTCTAACATGTACAATGCAGTTTGTATGCAGCTCTTTGATGGCAGTTCACAGATCGCTGTGCTAGATTATGATTGTAACTTATGATCTGCACAGTAACTAAGGGATTTCTGTGACAAAATCAGTACTCCACTAAGCTGTGCACATAAAATACTGTTATGTGATCTGCATAGTACACATTCTTTTCAGCAGGCATATTAACCCTCAGAACTATCTTAGATGGGCCAAAACTGCCACTAGACAAACCCTGATTTCTCTCCAGCAGCTAGATTAATCACCAGAGCTATCTTGGCAATGGTATCCTTGCCTAAAAATTGTCAGATGTACAAAGAACTTTGCATTGCTTTTAAACCTGCTGCACTGCTATAAAACCGCCACCCCCGTAACAAAAGTGGGCTCCCACGCTTCCAGCCTCCTGGGGAAAAGACCAATGTGTGCTATGACCAGCCCGGCCTTGCCTCTAGATTGTTGTCCTGTCTTACTTGCCTTACCTCAACACTATATTTTCATGTAGACACAGGTGCATTTTATCTTTTTCAAGGCAGACATTCACTTTAATCCAAAAGGTAAGAAATGTATCAGTGAAGTAGCATTCTTTAGTTTTAAAAAGGCATCCTTTCAGTAAATTCTAATATGTTTAACATTTATTATGTGTAAAATATTACATTTTAATGTTGTATCTTCAAAATTGTGCTTCATACCACCCAGACTCCAGTAGTAGAAATGATGCTATGTTATTTCTGTTACCTCTTTATTATTTAGCAGATATTTAGGATAGAGTATTTTGTACCTGGCTGGAGCAAATTTAAGCACGCTTGGACTAGCCTACAGGACAATCAGGTAGTGCCCTAAGGGCTGGTTTGACAGGTCAGTGTATGGGCTAGTTTTGTGTCTGTTTGCGGGACAGTTTTATTGACTGTTTTTATAGTTGATTTATTGTTGATTTCCATGATATCACCACAAACATTGATTGCTGCAAGCACGTCCCTGCAGTCTTCCATACCCTGCATAAAGCCTATATGCTGTGTTTTTACAAGTTCAAAACTGCCCTGATTTGCAAATGTGGGTCACTTTATTAACCATCTGATTTGTTAATGGGGATACTTTTATTTTGGTGCCCAGGTCTATTTTCTGTCCCAGTCCTACCTAAATTCAAAGTATTGATACTCAGCCAGAATTCACAAAAAGAGACATGCACAGGGATCTCCAGGGAGCCAGGTTAAAAAATCCATCCCCAATGGGTTAAATGCGCTGGTGGCTGCCTCTCATCCACAGTGTCTCTCCCCATAGTGCAAAATCTGCATACCTCCTCAGTGGATGCTGTGATGGAGGATGGACCACAGCCATCTTGCGGGAGGACTTCACAGTGGTCCAGGGTTTCCCTATGGACTCTGATGCCCACAACACTCAGGGATTTGAAATCAGAAACCTCTGAAAAGTGAAGCAAGTTAGCCCAGTTAAAGGCTTCTGCCATGACCATAGCAGGTGGAACTGCGAGCCTGCAAGGTAGCTCAGTGACTTAATGTTTGCTGCTGCCATCTGTAGCTATCTGAAGGATATGTTTTAAAAATCGTGGTACAACAGATCTGACTTTCATTCTTCCAAGTTTGATAAGTTTAGTACTGTAAAATTGGGTAATAGTATCATCTGTTACTTAGGGGGTATAGAAGAGGGGGAAGTGACATGTACAAAACACGTTATTATTGTTACATATTAAGCTTGGTGAAATTGCTTCCTGTAGAGCCATATGATTGCATCTTTTCCTGGACCTCTCTAAAGAGAATCCAAAAACACTACAGATTGAATGAAACCCAGAGCCTGATATTCGGAGTACATTGACTGCACAAGGCCCTGATTTCATGTATGAGGAAGCATGCATTAAAGTGCAGGGCTTTGGGTTAGTATGCACCTAACGTGGCACTTTTAATAAGCCCTAAAAGATCACTTCCCTAACGTAGCTTAATGAATGATAAATGCATTGAATGCAAGATATAAATTATATGCCAACCACATGTTTAAGCAGTGCACTGTATACCATCATATGCCACTGGACCTTCGAACAGTAGCACACTACCCTTAACCATTCACAACTAGTGTTTTTGAAATAAATGTAATGTTAACTTACCGGAAATTACAAAGTAATACAGCAGTAGAGTAGTACAAAGAAATAGGTAAATGTTAGGAAGTGTGCACCTGAATATGACTGTAGCCCTGAAATAATAGTTTCGTATACAGTAGATGCCAACCTAAAGGAATGCATTTTCAATACAAAAGGCTGCCCTACCGTCTGATTAGAAATAATAATATCAAAAAACATTTCCAGAACCGTTCTGAGCATCTGAGATACACAATAGACTCCGAAACGGATTACAAAGAGCACTCATTCTATTTCGGGCACAACATGATTACCGGATGTTTCCAAATTCCTATTCCCAAACTTTGGAATGTTGTGATTTCCTGCACAAATTTCGCTGGGTTTTTCGTCGAGGTCTGTGCAGTACTTTCTCTTCAGTTATACCGTTTTGCAAGCAAAGCCACCTTTGCAGATTATAATGACGATAAATATTTCTTGAGCACCTGAGATACAGAGCAGAATCAGGCCCTGATTGTAATGGACGCGAATTATATTTCATGCACACCAGCATTAGTTGAGTATTCCCCTAATTTAAAACTGCACATTTTGGAATATTGTGAGTTTTTTTTTCCTGCATACATTTTTAGAGGTTTTACCTCAGGTCTGCACAGTATCTACACTTCAACTATACCTTTTTTGCACGCAAAACCCATTTGCACCGAAAACAACGATAATTTTGGCACTTGGAACGAGGACATTTGATCTTGTTTTGTAGGACATGAATTGAAAACTAATGCTACATGCCTCTCAGATTTAGTTGCACAACTGATAGGTGGAAGAAGTCACTGCTCCTCTGCCAAATTTGGAATGTTTTACCTAGAGAGTGAGACAACCCAGTTTGGGTACAAAAACCCAATTGTGCATGGACCCTGTCTGACCCTGGATTAACAGAGCACTTAAAATGACGCCCTTTGAAGTGGGATATAGCCTTTGGAGCATCTGTTTGGGCACCCATATTTGCCCTCAGAGCCAAGATGTAGCGCTACATGGAAGAGGCCTTGTCACACTAAGGCTGTCTGCATCTCTGCTTGTTGTGTCCGAAACGTAAGCACCGCTGCAAACTTTGCTGACCGTCGACTTTAGTTTAAACCGATCTATAGTTTCCCTTTTAAAGGGCATTGTCGATGGTGTCGGTGGTTACTGATATGCCCATGTCTCCTTTTTCTAATGACGCATCCATCTCCAGAATATAATTATTGTACTCTTTTGTATTGGCTTGTACGTGGCGCTTTGGTTCGCAGTTAACTGCGTGCAGAAGAAATAAAACGTTTAAAATATAACAGGAATAATGCCCAAGTGGGCATGAGATCTCGAGAGCAAGTGCTGAACTATTTTAATCAATAAATCGTCTTGAAAAATATGATGAATGTGAAGAAAAGCTTGGAATGTTATTCTACCCCGAGATCTAAGCTGCGGTGAAGAGCTGGTGTTTATCTGTGTCTCTGGTGAAATCTACAAGCCACTTGAACTGGAGACAAGAGGAGCGCTCTGCTGACAGGCACGGTGGGGAGCCGGGTAACAACAGATTTCTTGTGTTCAAAGCTCGCTTCCCTAGTCAAAACATACCTGAGTTTGACATGTCTGACGATGTTTTGAGGAGATGATTATCTTTGAGCATGATATACCAACAGCATAGCCGACATTTTTGGGCATGCGCTGGAACAAATATGTTACCATCACCATGACCACAGCTCCATCAAACCCGGAGAGCAGCGCGTGAGAGGGAGTTTCACGGACACCTTCATGGTGATAAGAGCCCCACACCATCCAAGAATATATCACACAAATCATGAGCATGAATCTTCTGGCATAAGCTATGATTTAACACTGCCTGGAAGGGGAGGGTGAATTATAAAGTTTTGGGAGAGTGGTATAATTCATACTGGTCAGTTTTATACGCCAATAACCTCACTTCTGACCACTTCTGAATTAAGGAAATAAAGCATGGAAAAAAATAAGAGGATTTTTTTTCCCAATTCACACTAGGTATATGTATAAGAAAAATATTTCGGCTGTGTTTTCCCATAAGACTGAGGTGTAGGCATCCCTCTTCTCGCTATCATATTCCCTGCTGTCAAAAAAAGGAGTACACATGACACCCAACCATTACCCTGGTCACAAAAAGACAATTCTTGTTCTTTCATTTTCCAAAAGCATATGTAGAGCAGCACAGTAAGACTTCCCCAGCAACCCTAGTGAATTTTGCCTTCCACCAATCATATTTGCTTAATTGAAACCATGGCATCACCTCATAACCACTAAAGGCACTGAACAACCACGCATACTGACCCACCTGGTGGCAACCATGGAGTACACACAATATCATTCCATGCATTCAAAAGACCAGGTATCAGCATCTCCAATTAATGCACGCAAAGTATGCCCTCTGCACTAGTAGCCCCCAACCCCAAACTTTAGCGCTTCGATGCTACGGCCGGAATGCGCTCTACAAATACATATAATACAATACAATAATAATACAATTGTAGGACACTGATACTCTGGAAACAACAACGCCCAAATCTTCAATGAGCCACTATGAGCTATGACTTTGAAATGGTCTTACAAAGATAATAGTCACTCATTCAGGGGCATCTAGTAAAAAGCACAGAGAAATGGGGACTATTAAAGACGTAGGGAAATTAGGAAACTATGTGAATTACAAATAGGCCAACAATCAGCATCTATGCGAGACTTCACACACATAATAAAATCTGTGCATACCCCTAAATACAGCACACTTATGGTATGGTGAGGAGGCTTTTCAAGTAACTCATAGACATTTGCTTGTATGTTTTAAATGAAAATCGATTACATCAGCATGTAACGCAGCATTTGCCAAGGAGCAGTATATGAAAAAGTGTTGTTAAACTTTTTTATGGTCAATTTAACCTGTTGGAGTGAGCTGTCTTCCCTTTCCCTTACTAGCTAATAATAAGCACATAAGGAGGTGGAAGGGCTGCAGATTTTGTTAATGTTATCAGACCATGACATTCCTTTAGACCAGGCCTATTCTTTCAGACAGAAACAAGCACTGGCAAAGCCAATCGGTCTCACCTATGCAAAAGCCATTGCCTTTGCCCATAAGTTTTAGACATGGTGTACACCAGTGTGGCTGCTGTTCAGCCTAAAGGAGAGTGACATGGGGTGGAGTGTCATGGAGTAGAGCGGAGTGCTATGGAGTGGTGTGGAGTGGCATAGAGTGGTGTGAGTAGAGTTGAGTGGCATGGAGTATCGTAGTGTTGTGGAGGGTAATGGAGGGAGTAGAGTGTTGTAGAGTGGAAGGGAGTAGAGTAGAGTGTTTTATAGCTGAGTGGCCTACAGTGGAGTAGATTGTCATAGAGTGGAGTGGCATGGAGTGCCAATCTGTTGCATAGATTAAAGTAGTGTGTTGTAGAGCAGAGTTCCATAGAGTGGAGTAGATTGCCATAGAGGGAGTGGCATAGAGTTGTAGTAGTGTAGTAGAGTGGAATGGCAAAGAGAGGAGTACAGTGAAGTAGAGTGCTGTACAGTGTATTAGAGGGAAGTGGCATAGATTGTCATAGTGGAGTAGGGTAGTGTGAAGTGGCGTAGAGTCAATCAGTGGAATGGAGTAGTGTGTCAGAACAGAGTGGAGGAAAGTGACATGGAGTGGCATAGAGGGAGTTGCATAGAGTGTTGTAGAGTGGAGTAGTGTTATAGAGTTGTATAGATTGGAGAAGAGTGTTGTGGAATGGCATAGAGTGGAACGGAGTGGCAAAGAGTGGAATAGAGTTTAATAGAGTAGAGCATCATAGAATGAAGTATCGTGGAGTGGAGTGTCGCAGAGTGGAGTAGAGTGACCTAGAGTGAAGTGGCATAAAGTACAGAGTAGACTGGTATAGAGTGTAGTGGCATAGAGTGCACTGGTTTCGAGTAAAGTGGTGTAGAGTGCAGTGACAGAATGGAGTGACTCAGAGTACAGTGGCATAGAGTGGAATGCCACAACGTAGAGTGGAGTGGCATAGATTGGAGTGGCACAGAGTGGAGTGGCAAAGGGTAGACTAGTGCAGGGTAGAGTGCAGAGGGGTAGAGTAGAATGACATAGAGTCGTGACGTGCAGTGGAGTACAGTGGTGCAGAGTAGATTAGAGTGGATAGAGTGATGTAAAGTAGAGTGGCGTAGAGTATGGTAGCATAGAGTGCATTGGTGCAGAGTGCAGTTGAGTGCTGTAGAGTTGAGTGTTGCAGATTAGAGTGCAGTGGAATAAAGTGTAGAGGTGCAGAGTAGAGTGGCATAGAGCTCAGTGATGGGCAGTACAGTCTTGCAGAGTAGTTGTAGAATGCAGTTATGTAGTGTGGAGTGCATAGGCATATAGTCCAGTGGTGCAGAGAGCAATGGCGTAGCGTACAGTGGTGTAGAGTAGAAAATAGTAGTATAGAGTGTAGTGGTATACAGTGCAATTGTTGGACTTGACCCTTTTTGCATGGTCATCCCCAAACATTTTGCCTTCCTTCTCCTATTTTGTCTGACCTCTTGTTGGTGGCTCTATGACTAGGAGCAGTTTATCACTGCTGGTCAGTGCTAAAAGTGTAGGTGCTCTCCCTTCTGAAGTTGGTATGATTAGCTTACACCTAATTGGCATATTATATTTCCCTTTAAGTCCATTGTACAGTGGTATCAATATACCTAGGGCCTGTAAGTTAAATGCTACTAGTGGGCCTGCAGCGCAGCTTGCACCACCCACAGAAGTAGGTTTACAAACTGGTCTCTGGCCTGCTGGCGCAGGGCCTGTGTGCACAGTTTAATGCCGCCACAGGGACCTGGCATCTAAATTTACTAGCCAGGTCTGGAACTGCCCTTTTATTACATGTAAGTCATCCCTAAGGTAGGCTCTACCTATCCCTATGGGCAGGATGCTATGTATGTAAACGGCAGGACATGTGCCTGGTTGTGTGGCCTGTCCTGGTAGAGACAAACAGCACATTTTGTTTCTCACTGCTGTGAGTGCTACCTTGCTCATAGGATTGCACTGGAAATGCCCTGCCTTATGTCTAAGGGGTATTGTCTGATCTATGAAGGGTAGAGTAGGCATGTTTGGTATGGCGGTAATGGTAGTGGGAAATGCTACTTACTGGTGTAGGTGGATTTTTGTATTACCATTATAGAAATGCCACTTATAGAAAGTGAGCATTTCTCTGTGCTTATGACTCTGGTGTTTTCCAGCTTGACTCCAATCCACGTCTGGGGCACAGTGACACCTGGGCTTTGTGCATTCTTTTCAGACAGCCTGTACCTTCTGTAGGGAAGGTAAAAGTGTCACAGAGGTGCATCAGCATATTGAATGGTCTTCCTACGCTGAGAGAAGGAGAGGCGGGGCACACCTGCATTTGTAAAGGCTGTGCCCTGGCCTCACACAAAGGGCTCATTTACCCCCAACTGATGCCTGGAGCTTGTGCTATAGAAGAGAGGGGACACTCCTAGAACAAGTTGTAACTGGTTGGAACCTCTTCTCCTCCTGATTATAAGTACAGGGGGTTTTCCCATGTTGCAGAGACAATAATGGACTACTGAACTGGGCACAGAATGCTGCTGGAGGGACTCACCAGGAACCGCCTTGGAGTGCTGCTGTTGTGCTGACCAGTGACCTGCTGGGTCACCAGGAGGAACTGCCACTGACTGCAACTCTTTGTGCTGGCCTGCAGGGGCAAGGATCAGAGTGTAGGAGCTCCCAAGTTGGGACACGGACATCCCTTTTTTGACCAGCATTCCTTTGTTTAGCGTCTTGGTGGGTGGCAGATCGTACTTGCCGGTTTCGGTCAGTCTTATGATCTGTACCTCATAATAATGTTCCTTCAGTGGCATTCATGGCATTTTTGCAATATTTACGCAATGTTGTTTATGGTATGTGCAGTCATGATGTTGTTTGACCTTTCTGGTGACATGTGTTTTCCATGACGTGCATTTCTACTGATATTGTTTTCCTGACTACTGCTTATGTCGCTGAATAACCAGTAATCTATGTGTTTTATGTAACTACTCCGGGCTTTCGCATAGTACTAGTAACGGAGTAATGTTCTGACAACTGCTTGTGTAGCAGGGTATTACTGACATGTTGTGTCTGGTCTAATGATGTTGTGTACAATACAGTTTATTTTTATATAACTTGGTGTTGTGTTGCCTTTTTGGTATACATATTGTATCACATGTGTTGTGTGTGTTTGTAGGAGGCTGGACTGGCTTGTAGTGAGTACCAAGGGGTACTTGCACCTTGCACCAGGCCCAGTTATCCCTTATTAGTGTATAGGGTGTCTAGCAGCTTAGGCTGATAGATAATGGTAGCTTAGCAGAGCAGCTTAGGCTGAACTAGGAGACGTGTGAAGCTACTACAGTACCACTTAGTGTCATATGCACAATATCATAAGAAAACACAATACACAGTTATACTAAAAATAAAGGTACTTTATTTTTATGACAATATGCCAAAGTATCTTAGAGTGTACCCTCAGTGAGAGGATAGGAAATATACACAAGATATATATACACAATAGCAAAAATATGCAGTATAGTCTTAGAAAACAGTGCAAACAATATATAGTTACAATAGGATGCAATGGGGAAACATAGGGATAGGGGCAACACAAACCATATACTCCAAAAGTGGAGTGCGAACCACGAATGGACCCCAACCTATGTGACCTTGTAGAGGGTCGCTGGGACTATTAGAAAATAGTGAGAGTTAGAAAAATAACCCTCCCCAAGACCCTGAAAAGTGAGTGCAAAGTGCACTAAAGTTCCCCTAAGGACAAAGAAGTTGTGTTAGAGGAATAATGCAGGAAAGACACAAACCAGCAATGCAACAGCTGTGGATTTCCAATCTAGGGTACCTGTGGAACAAGGGGACCAAGTCCAAAAGTCACAAGCAAGTCGGAGATGGGCAAATGCCCAGGAAATGCCAGCTGCGGGTGCAAAGAAGCTTCTACTGGACAGAAGAAGCTGAGGTTTCTGCAGGAACGAAAAGGGCTAGAGACTTCTCCTTTGGTGGACGGATTTCTCTCGCCGTGGAGAGTCGTGCAGAAGTGTTTTCCCGCCAAAAGAACGCCAACAAGCCTTGCTAGCTGCAAATTGTGCGGTTAGCGTTTTTGGACGCTGCTGAGGCCCAGGAGGGACCAGGAGGTCACAAATTGGACCAGCAGAGAGAGGGGACGTCGAGCAAGACAAGGAGCCCTCTCTGAAGCAGGTAGCACCCAAAGAAGTGCCAGAAATAGGCACTACGAGGATGCGTGAAACAGTGCTCGCCGAAGTTGCACAAAGGAGTCCCACATCGCCGGAGACCAACTTAGAAAGTCGTGCAATGCAGGTTAGAGTGCCGTGGACCCAGGCTTGGCTGTGCACAAAGGATTTCCGCCGAAAGTGCACAGGGGCCGGAGTAGCTGCAAAAGTCGCGGTTCCCAGCAATGCAGCCCAGCGAGGTGAGGCAAGGACTTACCTCCACCAAACTTGGACTGAAGAGTCACTGGACTGTGGGGGTCACTTGGACAGAGTCGCTGGATTCGAGGGACCTCGCTCGTCGTGCTGAGAGGAGACCCAAGGGACTGGTAATGCAGCTTTTTGGTGCCTGCGGTTGCAGGGGGAAGATTCCGTCGACCCACGGGAGATTTCTTCGGAGCTTCTGGTGCAGAGAGGAGGCAGACTACCCCCACAGCATGCACAAGCAGGAAAACAGTCGAGAAGGCGGCAGGATCAGCGTTACAGAGTTGCAGTAGTCGTCTTTGCTACTATGTTGCAGGTTTGCAGGCTTCCAGCGCGGTCAGCAGTCGATTCCTTGGCAGAAGGTGAAGAGAGAGATGCAGAGGAACTCGGATGAGCTCTTGCATTCGTTATCTAAAGTTTCCCCAGAGACAGAGACCCTAAATAGCCAGAAAAGAGGGTTTGGCTACCTAGGAGAGAGGATAGGCTAGTAACACCTGAAGGAGCCTATCAGAAGGAGTCTCTGACGTCACCTGGTGGCACTGGCCACTCAGAGCAGTCCAGTGTGCCAGCAGCACCTCTGTTTCCAAGATGGCAGAGGTCTGGAGCACACTGGAGGAGCTCTGGACACCTCCCAGGGGAGGTGCAGGTCAGGGGAGTGGTCACTCCCCTTTCCTTTGTCCAGTTTCGCGCCAGAGCAGGGCTAAGGGGTCCCCTGAACCGGTGTAGACTGGCTTATGCAGAATTGGGCACCTCTGTGCCCAACAAAGCATTTCCAGAGGCTGGGGGAGGCTACTCCTCCCCTGCCTTCACACCATTTTCCAAAGGGAGAGGGTGTCACACCCTCTCTCAGAGGAAGTTCTTTGTTCTGCCATCCTGGGCCAGGCCTGGCTGGACCCCAGGAGGGCAGATGCCTGTCTGAGGGGTTGGCAGCAGCAGCAGCTGCAGTGAAACCCCAGGAAGGGCAGTTTGGCAGTACCAGGGTCTGTGCTACAGACCACTGGGATCATGGGATTGTGGCAACTATGCCAGGATGGCATAGAGGGGGCAATTCCATGATCATAGACATGTTACATGGCCATATTCGGAGTTACTATTGTGAAGTTACATATAGGTAGTGACCTATATGTAGTGCACGCGTGTAATGGTGTCCCCGCACTCACAAAGTTCAGGGAATTGGCTCTGAACAATGTGGGGGCACCTTGGATAGTGCCAGGGTGCCCTCACACTAAGTAACTTTGCACCTAACCTTTACCAGGTAAAGGTTAGACATATAGGTGACTTATAAGTTACTTAAGTGCAGTGTAAAATGGCTGTGAAATAACGTGGACGTTATTTCACTCAGGCTGCAGTGGCAGGCCTGTGTAAGAATTGTCAGAGCTCCCTATGGGTGGCAAAAGAAATGCTGCAGCCCATAGGGATCTCCTGGAACCCCAATACCCTGGGTACCTCAGTACCATATACTAGGGAATTATAAGGGTGTTCCAGTAAGCCAATGTAAATTGGTAAAAATGGTCACTAGCCTGTTAGTGACAATTTGGAAAGAGAGAGCATAACCACTGAGGTTCTGGTTAGCAGAGCCTCAGTGAGACAGTTAGGCACCACACAGGGAACACATACATATAGGCCACACACTCATGAGCACTGGGGTCCTGACTAGCAGGGTCCCAGTGACACATAACAAACATACTGAAAACATAGGGTTTTCACTATGAGCACTGGGCCCTGGCAAGCAGGATACCAGTGAGACAGTGAAAACACCCTGACATACACTCACAAACAGGCCCAAAGTGGGGGTAACAAGGCTAGAAAGAGGCTACTTTCTCACACAACCCCCCCCCCAAACGAAGGACAATAAGGCTAACGTTGGCCAGTTGAGACTTTATTGTCTAAGTGGTGATAAGTAGAGAGTAGCTCTGCAATAGACTGGTTACTCCCTTTATCATCCACTATATGGTTACTTCCCTGTGGGGATGTAAACCACCCTGTTTGAAGTTTTTTAGCTAAGCAACAATGTGAAGATGTATTTTCAGAGTTTTTATCAGTAAGTTTTAGTTTAGAGCAGTGGGAATTGTCCACTGAACCTATTTGTAATGATGGGAATGCCAGACAGGGATGCTGTCTCAGAAAAGCCATAGCTGGGCAAAAACTTTGTCCATATGGCTGGAAGAGAGAACAGGGATGCTGTTTCTCTTGAGTTGGAGCAGGGCAGGGATGCTGTCCTATGAGCTCCACACTAGGGCAGGGATGCTGTCCTAAGTGTTGTGAGGCAGTGCAGGGTTTCTGCACTAAAGTTTCTCTGGGAGGGTTGGAGGGATGCTCCATGTTAACTAAACTGGTGCTCTTTTTCTCACCAATGTTAGTTATCCCACAGAGAGGTACTTCCACCTCAGGGAGTACAGTACAGTTTTGCCAACTGATGATTCCCTTGGAACAGGTGCCACCCCAGGAGAGGTTTCTCCCACCACAGGAATGGAATCCTGAATGGTAGGGTGGTTAGGGGATACTGTGATACCCTTTTTACCTGTTGATGGAGAGGGATCCTGAGTTTTCAGGCCTTCTCTCCTTTGCTTTTTCATTTCAGTAGAAATGAGAGGGAACAATTCCTCAGGGATGCCCAGCATGGCTGCATGGGCATAAAACTCTACATCAGCCCAACCTGAGGCCTCTAGGTCATTACCTAAGAGACAGTCTACAGGTAAGCTAGGTGATACCACCACCTGCTTAGGGCCAGTAACTCCATCCCAACTAAACTGAATTATAGCTAAGGGAAGAAACTTAGTGGAGTTATGGACATCAATAATCTTATACTGTTGTCCAATGATGTGCTGATCAGGGTGCACTAGGTTTTCAGTCACCAAAGTGATACTGGCACCTGTGTCCCTGTAGGCCAAGGCCTCAACACCATTTATTGAAACTGTCTGCCTGTACTTATCCATTGTAAGGGGACAAGCAGCCAGTGTGGCAAGGCCAATGCCACTAGGTGTGACAGAAACTGTCTTGGGACTGACTACCCCAGTTTCTATGATGGACCCATAAGTGAACCCAACTACACCCTTTGCTTGACTGTTGCCAGCAGTCCCACCACTAGTACCACTACTGCTAGGGGCACTAGAGCTTGATGTATTAGTGGTGGTAGGCTCAGGGGGTTTACCTGGACAGGACTTATCCCCTGGCCTATGGCCTCTGTTTTTACACACAAAGCACCAAGGCTTTTTAATGTGTGTGGGTTGAGAAGAAGAGGAAGAATTTGTTTTATCCCCACCCTCTGAAGAGTGTTTAAGATTTGAAGTGGGATCTTTGGTTTTACCCTTATCCCCATGCTTATCTTGAGATTTTTCACCATCTTTCTTCTTATTGCCATCTTTGTCACCCCCTGTATGAACTTTTCTGTTCACCCTTGTTCTGACCCATTTGTCTGCCTTCTTTCCCAATTCTTAGGGAGAGGTCAGATCAGAGTCCACCAAGTACTGGTGCAACAAATCAGACACAATTATTAAGAATATGCTCTCTCAGGATCAAGTTATACAGGCTGTCATAATCAGTAACTTTACTGCCATGTAACCACCCCTCCAAGGCCTTCACTGAATGGTCAATGAAATCAACCCAGTCTTGTGAAGACTCCTTTTTGGTCTCTCTGAACTTTATCCTGTATTGTTCAGTGGTTAAGCCATAACCATCCAGGAGTGCATTCTTAAGAACTTGGAAATTATTAGCATCATTTTCTTTCACAGTAAGGAGCCTATCCCTACCTTTTCCACTAAATGATAGCCATAGGATAGCAGCCCACTGCTTTTGAGGGACATCCTGTACAACACAGGCCCTCTCAAGTGCAGCAAACCACTTGTTAATGTCATCCCCCTCCTTATAAGGGGGAACTATCTTGTGCAGATTCCTGGAATCATGCTCTTTTGCAGGATAACTATGGGGAATACTGCTGCTGCCACCATGGGTTTCTAAACCCAACTTCTGTCTTTCCTTCTCTAATTCTAAAGACTGTCTAGCCAAATCCAGCTGTTGCTTTTTAAGCTTCAGTCTGGTTTGTTCCACTCTCAATCTATTGAGCTCCCTTTCTAACAATCTGTCATCAGGGTGGGTGGGAGGGACATGCCTTGAAACAGAAGTATGGTGAGAATGGACAGAAGGAGACCTGTCCCTTACAGAAGCCACCCTAACAGCTTGGCTAACAGAAACATCACTACCAGTATGGTGAGAATAAATGCTTTTGCTATGATGTGAGACAACACTATTTATATGGTGTGGCTCATCATCATTACCAACTATGCTAGACTGTCTAGTAATGGGCAGGCTAGGAAGTTTCTTTCCTGAATCTTTTCCTGGGGGAGTCCCTGGATCAGATTGAGAACCATTAGCTACTTTTTCAACAGATGGGGCACTTATGGCCTTACCCTGTACTCTAAGCATGTTAATTAACAGTTCTAAGGAAGGATTCTTCCCTACACTCAAACCTCTCTCTATGCAGAGACTCCTTGCTCCTTTCCAGCTAAGGTGATCATATGCAAGTTTGGACAGATCAACATTTTGGCCTGTGCCAGACATTTTTAGATAGAGTTAAAGTGATAGTAAAAGATAAAAAGTTTGTCAGAGCTTTTAGAAAGACAGAGAAAAAAACTTTTAAAACTTTTTAGAACTTTTTAGAAAGTTAGAAGTACTTTTCAGCACTTAGAAAAGAGTGAAAAGAGGAAATGCAAAACTTTTTGGCTATGTGTATATACACTGACCTTGTTTTGTATATTTTTCTCTTATGAAAAGTACAAAGACAAGAGTGGTAAGTAGTCTCAAAGCACTTATCCCACCGCTGCACAACCAATGTAGGAGGCTGGACTGGCTTGTAGTGAGTACCAAGGGGTACTTGCACCTTGCACCAGGCCCAGTTATCCCTTATTAGTGTATAGGGTGTCTAGCAGCTTAGGCTGATAGATAATGGTAGCTTAGCAGAGCAGCTTAGGCTGAACTAGGAGACGTGTGAAGCTACTACAGTACCACTTAGTGTCATATGCACAATATCATAAGAAAACACAATACACAGTTATACTAAAAATAAAGGTACTTTATTTTTATGACAATATGCCAAAGTATCTTAGAGTGTACCCTCAGTGAGAGGATAGGAAATATACACAAGATATATATACACAATAGCAAAAATCTGCAGTATAGTCTTAGAAAACAGTGCAAACAATGTATAGTTACAATAGGATGCAATGGGGAAACATAGGGATAGGGGCAACACAAACCATATACTCCAAAAGTGGAATGCGAACCACGAATGGACCCCAACCTATGTGACCTTGTAGAGGGTCGCTGGGACTATTAGAAAATAGTGAGAGTTAGAAAAATAACCCTCCCCAAGACCCTGAAAAGTGAGTGCAAAGTGCACTAAAGTTCCCCTAAGGACAAAGAAGTCGTGTTAGAGGAATAATGCAGGAAAGACACAAACCAGCAATGCAACAGCTGTGGATTTCCAATCTAGGGTACCTGTGGAACAAGGGGACCAAGTCCAAAAGTCACAAGCAAGTTGGAGATGGGCAAATGCCCAGGAAATGCCAGCTGCGGGTGCAAAGAAGCTTCTACTGGACAGAAGAAGCTGAGGTTTCTGCAGGAACAAAAAGGGCTAGAGACTTCCCCTTTGGTGGACGGATCCCTCTCGCTGTGGAAAGTCGTGCAGAAGTATTTTCCCGCCAAAAGAACGCCAACAAGCCTTGCTAGCTGCAAATCGTACGGTTAGCGTTTTTGGACGCTGCTGAGGCCCAGGAGGGACCAGGAGGTCGCAAATTGGACCAGCAGAGGGAGGGGACGTCGAGCAAGACAAGAAACCCTCTCTGAAGCAGGTAGCACCCGGAGAAGTGCCATAAACAGGCACTACAAGGATGCATGAAACGGTGCTCGCCGAAGTTCCACAAAGGAGTCCCACGTCGCCGGAGACCAACTTAGAAAGTCGTGCAATGCAGGTTAGAGTGCCGTGGACCCAGGCTTGGCTGTGCACAAAGGATTTCTGCCGGAAGTGCACAGGGGCCGGAGTAGCTGCAAAAGTCGCGGTTCCCAGAAATGCAGCTCAGCGAGGTGAGGCAAGGACTTACCTCCTCCAAACTTGGACTGAAGAGTCACTGGACTGTGGGGGTCACTTGGACAGAGTCGCTGGATTCGAGGGACCTCGCTCGTCGTGCTGAGAGGAGACCCAAGGGACCGGTAATGCAGCTTTTTGGTGCCTGCGGTTGCAGGGGGAAGATTCCGTCGACCCACGGGAGATTTCTTCGGAGATTCTGGTGCAGAGAGGAGGCAGACTACCCCCACAGCATGCACAAGCAGGAAAACAGTCGAGAAGGCGGCAGGATCAGCGTTACAGAGTTGCAGTAGTCGTCTTTGCTACTATGTTGCAGGTTTGCAGGCTTCCAGCGCGGTCAGCAGTCGATTCCTTGGCAGAAGGTGAAGAGAGAGATGCAGAGGAACTCGGATGAGCTCTTGCATTCGTTATCTAAAGTTTCCCCAGAGACAGAGACCCTAAATAGCCAGAAAAGAGGGTTTGGCTACCTAGGAGAGAGGATAGGCTACTAACACCTGAAGGAGCCTATCAGAAGGAGTCTCTGACGTCACCTGGTGGCACTGGCCACTCAGAGCAGTCCAGTGTGCCAGCAGCACCTCTGTTTCCAAGATGGCAGAGGTCTGGAGCACACTGGAGGAGCTCTGGATACCTCCCAGGGGAGGTGCAGGTCAGGGGAGTGGTCACTCCCCTTTCCTTTGTCCAGTTTCGCGCCAGAGCAGGGCTAAGGGGTCCCCTGAACCGGTGTAGACTGGCTTATGCAGAATTGGGCACCTCTGTGCCCAACAAAGCATTTCCAGAGGCTGGGGGAGGCTACTCCTCCCCTGCCTTCACACCATTTTCCAAAGGGAGAGGGTGTCACACCCTCTCTCAGAGGAAGTTCTTTGTTCTGCCATCCTGGGCCAGGCCTGGCTGGACCCCAGGAGGGCAGATGCCTGTCTGAGGGGTTGGCAGCAGCAGCAGCTGCAGTGAAACCCCAGGAAGGGCAGTTTGGCAGTATCAGGGTCTGTGCTACAGACCACTGGGATCATGGGATTGTGCCAACTATGCCAGGATGGCATAGAGGGGGCAATTCCATGATCATAGACATGTTACATGGCCATATTCGGAGTTACCATTGTGAAGTTACATATAGGTAGTGACCTATATGTAGTGCACGCGTGTAATGGTGTCCCCGCACTCACAAAGTTCAGGGAATTGGCTCTGAACAATGTGGGGGCACCTTGGCTAGTGCCAGGGTGCCCTCACACTAAGTAACTTTGCACCTAACCTTTACCAGGTAAAGGTTAGACATATAGGTGACTTATAAGTTACTTAAGTGCAGTGTAAAATGGCTGTGAAATAACGTGGACGTTATTTCACTCAAGCTGCAGTGGCAGGCCTGTGTAAGAATTGTCAGAGCTCCCTATGGGTGGCAAAAGAAATGCTGCAGCCCATAGGGATCTCCTGGAACCCCAATACCCTGGGTACCTCAGTAGCATATACTAGGGAATTATAAGGGTGTTCCAGTAAGCCAATGTAAATTGGTAAAATTGGTCACTAGCCTGTTAGTGACAATTTGGAAAGAGAGAGCATAACCACTGAGGTTCTGGTTAGCAGAGCCTCAGTGAGACAGTTAGGCACCACACAGGGAACACATACATATAGGCCACACACTCATGAGCACTGGGGTCCTGACTAGCAGGGTCCCAGTGACACATAACAAACATACTGAAAACATAGGGTTTTCACTATGAGCACTGGGCCCTGGCAAGCAGGATACCAGTGAGACAGTGAAAACACCCTGACATACACTCACAAACAGGCCCAAAGTGGGGGTAACAAGGCTAGAAAGAGGCTACTTTCTCACAGTGTTGTGCTGTCGCTTTACACTTTGCCTCTGGGATAGGCCTGACTGCTCGTGACAAGCTACCAAGGGGGTGAGCAGGGGTTACCTTGGGTGTGCAACTCCATCGCCCTGACTAGAGTGGGTGGGTTCTGCCTGGCTTAGATGCATACCCTCGCCAACCAGAAACTCAATTTCTAACAGCAATGTTGTGCAATAGAGTACGGTGCAGTGGCGTAGAGTCTTGTAGAGTATAGTGGCGTAGAGTACCGTGGTGCAGAGTAGTTGGCGTAGAGTGCAGTGATGTAGACTGCATTGGTTTTGAGTAAAGTGATGTAGCGTGCATTGGCAGAGAGTGAAGTGGCTATAGTACAGTGGCGTAGAGCACAGTTGTGTAAAGCGGAATGGTGCAAAGAAAAGTAAAGAGGAGCAGCATAGAGTGCAGCAGCCTATAGTGGTGGTAGAGTGGAGTGGCACAGAGTGGTAGAGTGGCATACATTGCAGTGGCATGGACTGCAATAGCATAGAGTAGACTGTTTCAGAGTAGAGTGAAGTTGTGTGGAATGGCATGAAGAGGTTTAGGGGAGAGTGGAGTGGTGCAGGTGAGAGTGAAGTGGAATAGTGCAGTGGCATAGAGGGCACATGCATGGAGTGGCACAGAGCGGAGTACGTAGGCAAGGAGTGCAGTGGCAAAGAGTGCAGTGTTGCAGAGTAGAGTGGCATAAAGATCATGTTGTAGGGTATATGTAGAGCAGAGTGAAGTGGCCTAGACAGGAGAGATGTAGAGTTCAGTGGCAGTTCAGTGGCAAAGCTTAAAGTGGTGCATAGTAGAGCAGAGTGGGCTAGAGTGCATTGGCACAGACTAGAGTGGTGCAGAGTACAGTAGAGAGGTATAGAGTGTAGTGGTGTAGAGTGTAGTGGCATAGAATGCATTGGCTTAGAGTGCAGTAGAGCAGTGCTGAGTACAGTGCAGTGGTGCAGAGTAGAGTGGAGTAGAACTCAGTAGCATAAAGTGCAGTGTTGCAGAGAGGAGTGTCACAGAGTGCAGTGGTGTAGAGTGGTGCAAAGTAGAGTGGTGTAGACAGAAGTGGCATAGAGCACAGTGGTACAGAGTAGAATAGAGTGATGTAGATTGCAGTGATGTAGAGTACAATGGTCAGCGCAGTGGTGTAGATCAGAGTATTGCAGAGTAGGGTATAATGGCATAAAGTGCAGTGGTGCAGAGTAGATTGGTGTGGAGTGCATTTATTTTTAGTAATGTGGTGTAGCATGCACTTGCATGGAGTGCAGTGGCATAGAGTGCAGTGATTAAAGTAAAGTGCATTGGCACAGAGTAGAGTGGTGCAGAGCAGAGTCATGTTGCATAGAGTACAGTGGCTCAGAGTGGAGATGCGCAGCATAGGTTGCAGTACCGTGGAGTAGCGCAGAGTAGATTGTTTCAGAGTAGAAAGAAGTGGTGTGTGGTAGAGTGGAGTGATGCAGGGTAGAGTGCAGTAGCATAGAATGTCATAGAGTGCCGTGGGGTTGAGCGCAGTGGTGAAGAGTAAAGTGGCAAAAAGTGGATTTGCATAGAGTGCAATGGCCCAGAGTGGAGTTTTACAGAGTAGAGTGTATTGGTGTAGAGTGAAATGGCATAGAGTGCAGTGTTGCAGAGTAGAGTGGCATCGAAAGCAATGTTGCAGGGTAACATGGTATAAAGAGGGTGGCCTAGACTGTAGTGGTGTAGAGTGCAGTGGCAAAGAGTGCAGTGGTGCATAGTAGAGTAGAGTGGGGTAGAGTGCATTGGCATAGAGAATAGTGGTGCAGGGTAGAGTAGAGAAGCATGGAGTGGAGTGGCAGAGAGTGGAGTGTTGCAGGGTAGAGTGCAGTGACACAGTGTGGAGTGGCGTAGAGTGGAGCGGCTTAGTGTGGATTGGTGCAGAGTAGAGTGCAGTGGCATGGAGTGGTGCAGAGTAGAGTGAATTGGGGTAAAGTAGATTATGCATGTTATGGTAGTGCACTGCCATTACAGACAATACATCTTCAACTGAAATTACCATTACATTTCCACATACAGTTTTACTGATAAAAATATACAACGCACAAATGATGTGTGGAAATGTCATCACCTTTTTATTGATTTTCTTTCTTATTAAAATATTTGTTTTCACCACAATTCAGAATTACCAAAAGGTGTGTTTCATTTGTGCTTCCCTAATGCTGTATATTCTGAAATATCTGCACAATGAATTTGCAGAAGGGACCTTGCAAGGTTGGGTAGTGACGTGTGATAGCTTTATAATGACGGTGTACACATATAGGGGAAGTCAGTGTGGTTTACTGTCTTGTCTGCAGTGACACTTCATTATACACTTATGGGGAAGGCTGCCTTAGAGTGCAGCTCCGCTTCCCCTTGGTCTACAGACACCAGAGTCATCCCGATATACAGTGTAACCTGCGTGAAAAGAACAATTCTGTAAGTCTAAAGACAAATCTGTATAGTTTATGGGTAATCCAGGAATGTCATAATTCTCTTGCTCAGCTCAGGATCAGAGCTCAGGCGTTTTGTGACCATGCAGGGCTGGGTTAAATATTTTTCTCTCAAGTGGGATGAGTAAAGGCCTCCCCCCACAAAAGGAGCTATTGACAGTGATTACTTCAGTTCCTGGGAGGGGAAGATTGCTCTGCATCAATCAGCCAGCTGTCACCCTGTGCAAGGAAGAGGGTCTACCCAAGCTCACTAAACAAAGGAGGGAGTCCAGACCCCTTGAGCCAAACCAGGAAGGGGGCTCCTTTGAGGTTTTGCTGGGCAAGGCCCTGACAGTGATGTCAGCAAAGGGTGGAGCTGAGACCCCCAGAGAAGATGTGGCAAGTGACTCCTGGGTGGCAATTTTTAAAGATCCCAGGAAGCTGTGCAAGATTGGGACAGGGACAAAGAGGTGATGCAGCACATCGGGATAGGCCAGAGGTGCAGCCCTGCTGAACTCTCCGCCCCCAAATAAAAGGTCCTGTGAAGGGGAGAGAGCTCTCTTTTAGGTCTCCTTTTCTGCTGACTACTGTAACTGAAGGCAACTGCCATGGACATTTGGAAGGAGGAACCCCAACTGCCCTTTGTATGAAAGACTCTGACTCTAATCGATCTAGTGGGACTGTCCCCCAGGACCAGGGAAGCTGGTCCACTTATACCCCCTGAGGACTAGTTGGGGGAAAGACTGGGCTTCTGTGCAAGAAGGAGGAATGCCCAGAGGAGACACAAGGAGAAAGACTATTGCAGGGAGCCAGTGAGACCAGCTCCCTGCAAAATTTGTCATCTTGGAGGCCAGGAGGCCTGAAGACAGTGCATCTGGTGGCTAGGGCTCAACACCAGGAGAACAAAGAGACCTAGATCATTAGAATCAGTCCAACGGGCCTGAGTTATGGATGTTGGCACTTTGGTGACCTTTGACCTCTACCGGTGACTAAGCACGTGGGGCTCCGCCGCCATGTCCCACTTTGCCCCCTGGGTGGGACAGGGCTTGGGGGCTGCCCCAGGAAGAAGAAACCATAAGGAGGCTCTTTTGCACTTTCCCTGTGAGAAGAGTCTGATGCACTGTTAGGAAGGGAGGGGCTCAGGACCCCATCATTGGGCCTCACAAGTAACAGAGAAAAGGGGTAAGCATCATTGCAGGAGCTGCCAGAAGAGTTCTGCCTGCGCCTGTGACAGCACACTGGAGTGCTGCTGGCGCAGGGAGCCGGTGGACACTGCCAGGGATTGGCTCCCTGGATGTCTCCCAGCTTGTGGGTGCCGCAGGGTGCCCTGGTGGGACAGGGCACCCCAAACCAAAGCCCACTGCACAAAGCCACACCACAGATCAAAGACAATGGCTTTCCTCAAAGGCAGTGGGAGAGCCGCTCATTTAATATGCAAGAAAGCTCCAAGGAGCACCCCATAATGCCCTGTGGGGCTCACCAGTTTCCAAAAGTGTGGGGTGGAGAGCTGCCAGGATTTCAGGAGTCTCCACCCTAGGTTAGGTGGGACTCCAAAACAGAACTACTGTGAGTTTTCTATGTATTTTCAAGCATTCTGTAGGCTGGAGCAGGTGCTGGGAGTGCTGAGTTCTCTAGGGGCAAAGTCTAGGGCTGCAGTCTTTGTGGCCTGAAGAGGTTCAAGATCAAATTTAATTCTGTAACAAACACCCTCTACTGGTGAAAGTCTGAAATTGCACAGTGTTGTGATTATCAAGGGATTGCCCTTTAGGGGCAATGTTTCTACCATGTACCTCATGAAAGTATTTTGAGTGCACAAATCATTCAAACATGCATAGACAATATTCTCTCAAATGCTGTATTTAAATAATGAGGTTGACCACCATTTGTGATCAATGTATGTATGCTTTATTGCCACTGTTAAGTGCTCTCAGTTATGGTCATATTAGTTATTGCATTTACTAGCCCGCACCACCTCCTTTGAGTAGGTTTTGGACTGCTCCACTTTGCTACCCTGAGAGAGTCAAGCACTAAAATGGGTTGTTAAATGAAATTGAGCCCCTGTTGAAGGATACCATAAATAGGTTATGGGCTACCGAAGAGACAAAGTCAAGAGAGACTAAAACAAAAAGCCAGCAAGTGGAAAGCAAGCCAATATGAGTTACAAAATACAAAGCCAAGGTTAAGCAATGGACGGAATGCATTCCCAGGGAAGCTTTCCGAATGTTCCCAAGATGTAATTAGCAACCAGAAAGCTGTGCTGTCTGGTAGAC
The DNA here is from genome assembly GCF_031143425.1 of Pleurodeles waltl. Lineage (NCBI taxonomy): Eukaryota > Metazoa > Chordata > Amphibia > Caudata > Salamandridae > Pleurodeles > Pleurodeles waltl. The sequence goes on along the minus strand of NC_090447.1, from coordinate 1,245,341,325 downwards.
TTCGACCTTAAAAGGAAAACCTTCTCTGTATGAATTTGAGGATGGTTGTGAAAGCTCATGATGGACGGATGTGAGGGTGAGTTGGGACAGCGAACATCCCCTCCCCCCAGCATCTGCAGGTTTATAATCCGTAACACAGATACCATTGGTATGCAGCTAAAGAGTAAGCAACAGAAAATGATTTGGGCTGTCTGCGTGCCTCTGCAGTCCACAGATAAAGTAGTCTTTAAGACGTCAGAATGGGATAAGGACAAGTGAAAGGAGGTAATAACAAGCTTTCAAAACTGGGAGCTCATTTTTAAGGGAACAATGCATATACTTTGATCTAAAATGCAAGTCGCATATCATATTAAATGGAAAATCTCCTCTCTCTGGCCCTCTGAAAGTCTGTTATTTCTGCACATTTTCTAGCTAATAATTTACGTAGTTATTTTAATAAAACGTTGTGGTGGAAGAAGTGTCTTGTGAAAATCACAGGTTTAATGAGTGTTACACAGGGAAAGGCAAGCATATATGCGAAAATCGGGACTTTCACAATGTTTTTATTACAAGATCCCATTTTCACCATTTCGTCGAGAAATGTATACAAGACCTCATGCAGCAGTCCTGAATCACTATCTGCTGCCAAGTCAGTGGAGATTTAAAGATTCAGGAGGTATGCGTTCACATACAAAATACATGCAAGATACTGACGCCAAGGTATGCCCATCCCTTCGCACAGTAAGCGTTGCTCGGGCACACTCGGCTTCAGTGCAAATCTTGTTTCACAGTAACCATAAGGTATTTGTCCTCAAACCAAGTCTAGTGCTAGAGAAAGCTATGCCTTCAGCCAAATGCTGGGAAAACATGAAATTATGCAAACTGAGGTAGACCCATAAATGCAGGCTAGCCATGTTTACCATTGGTCAATAAAAAAGATGTGCTTTTCCACCTAAACGTTAGATTGGCATTCAGCCAGGACCGGTTTTGCTTGTCTTTAAAGTTACAGCAATAAGGATTTTGTTCTTAAAGCAGCATGTGATCAGCCCCATATCTAATATCATGTCATGTATGTCAATGGTGGCCCTCAACACTTTGAACAGATGCAGTACCTAGGTTGGAACTGCACTGCGCCTGGTGAACGTGCATTGAGACCTCCCTGAAGAGGTTGGCACCTGTGAGCCAGTCTAGGGCATAGTTACCTGGGCTACCAGATAACTACTTCTCAATGTGTGGAAAACTCTGGAATCAGCATAACGTGTATTTGTAAAGCGCACATTCACCCAGAAGGTTATCTTGGCGGTGAATAACAGATGCTTATTATTACCCAACTCAATGGTACTCATTTTATCGACCTCAGAAGGATGAAAGGCTGAGTGGATCCGCTGAGATTTGAACCTCTCACCACGCAGTGGACACGTTACTCTACTAAGTGGACACATTAGTCCCCTAAGCCACCAGACCCTGCTTAACAAGATCTACTAATTTGCAAATGGCCCCAAATTAAAAATTTTCTCCAATTTGTCAACTAACTTCCAGATTTAAGAGGGACTAGCACCATCTGACAACACATTAGCATAATTATTTTTATGCTTATGTGGTGTTACATGGACAAAAATGCAGTGCCATATTTACAAAATGGCGCAATGCACATTGCTCCACTTTGTAACCCCTGGAGCGATATTATGCCTGCAGCAGGCATAATGTATGCAAAGGGGTAATCCCTACATTAGGGGGGCTGCAAAAATGTCACAAAGAAATCTAAGAGATTTCTTTGGGTCATTTTTTCGGGCATTTTTAACACCTGCTTAGAGCAGGTATTAAAAGGGGGAACATCATTGGTTACAATGGGCCCCTAGGTACTGTTTTTGGTGCTAACCCTGAGCATTACATCAATAGTGTCAAAAATGTTGACGCTATTGCCCCCTACCCTGCGCCATTGTGCGCTGTATTTTAAATACAGCACACACATGGTGGAGGAAGGGGGGTGCTAAAGATGGCAAGGAAAGTGGTGCTGCACAGGGTGCAGTGCCACTTTTCTTAAATATGCCCCTAAATATCTATGTTTCACATCAAAATTGTCATTGAATTGATTTAGGTCTGCAATCTGCACTGGATTTTTTTCTTCAAATTGTATCAGCAGGGACAACAAGTCAATAATGCCAGACTGTGGAACAAAGACTAGTTTTTAAGAGCCTATTTTCAAAACATGATCATTCAAAATTTGAAAAAAACACAGCCATCCTTGAGTGTGTGTGTGTGTGTGGGTGTGTAAGACAGACAGTGAAAAAGTGAATGTGAGCAGTGGAAGGCTCACTGTAAGGAAAGTTAATTCTATGAGAAGAGCGGGTAAGTTTTTGCAAGGGAAAGGAGGATTTGAATCAGGGAATGAACCAATTGTTTACCAGTATTCTTCATTACCCCGACTAAGGGCGCTCCTCATCCTAGTCCTGACTGTGAGCTGCCCTTGGCCCCCAACATACTTACCAATCACAATGACTATTTTTATGCAGAGTGCATTTTTTAATATCTGTTTGTGACACTCTGCTTATAAGATCCCTCTACCAACCCCTCTTCCTGTATGCACCATGGCTCACGTTTATCATGAGTTTGTGTCACCCTTGCACCTGCAAGGGGGCACAAGAGTGATGCAAAACCTTGAATGATACCAAGCTACAAGGCTTGGTAGCCCTGCGTGGCTTGGAAAATGTGGAGTAATGCACGGCAGCGTGAAACTCTGTTCTCACACATCCATTGATGTATCTTGGGACATTTCCTAATTTACCATTAGTGGTAGACCTGGGGAGGTGTAACACCTGAGAATGCATACAAATCTTAAGCCTCCCAGGGGAGGGCTAATGAAGAGAAATATGTTAATTTCGCCTTGATTTTTGCTCTTTCTACATGTGTTGCATTCTGAAGCACACATAGAAAGAGGAAAATGCCTCTGAGGATTGTTTTTGTGCAGGAAGGTAAGCCCTCCTGCACATAAACAATTCTGCCCTTTGGTGCATGATGGAGGATGCCTGCATTGACTCTAGGCAGCCAAAATTGTACCAGCGCTAGTGAATAATAGGAATTCGCAGTACAGTGTGAAATATAGCACATCTCTGTCCTTTCCCTTTCTCACAGCACAGCAAGATGGCTTACTGTGATGTGTTGCATGACTTTTTAGTAAATATGGCCCCAAGTTTATAACTGGTGGTGCAACAAATAGGAGGGAGGAAGGGATGTGGACTGAGATGAGGAGGACCCTTAATCGGAGTAATGAAGATTACTGGTAACTAACTGGTTCATTAAACCTCATATTGTCTTCCCTGTACCAGTCCCAACTATGTGAGGCTTTCCAAAGTTAACAATATTTGCATCAACAATTACAGATGCTATATATATATATATATATAATTTCATTCAACAATTCCGTTGGTGGTGAAGAAATGACATTAGAACCAATGTTCAGAGAATCAGAGACATTGAGGGGTATATTAATGAGCCACCTGCGCTGCTGATGCATCATTTTTTATGACACAACGAAGACGCAAACCTTAAACTCATATCTATGAGAGCATGCAAAGCTACTTTGTGTGGCTTTGAATGGCCCCATAGATATGGAGTAAGGCAAGGCAGCGCAAATCGATGCGCTGCCTTACTCTGGGCAAAGGAGGCACTTCATGGGTGTTGCAGTGTGTGTACCCAGGCAACACCCATGGATTTTGATGCACCTCCAGATTTACAAAAGCTTGTAATCCTGGGAATGCACCAAAACTTTACGCCTTTCTCAGGGAGGTGCAACAAGGAGAAATGTCTTTAATTCTCCTACTTTTTATGCTGGAAGGTGCCCCATTAATGCTCCCAATTCACCTCATCTCCTTGCAGATGTTATGGCAAATAAATTAGCTATCTTATTAGATAATCACCAGGTGTGGTCCGCTTCCTCTAGAGGTTCAAAATGGAATAGCAATGGAGGTACACTAAATACAGGAGTTGAAAATAACCTCTCCAGGACAGCAGGAGGGAAACTCAGGAGGTCTTGGCCAATAAGGAGCCACCAAAATCACGTTCACCCTCTCCCCTGAACTTTCTGAAGCACATTCAGGAGCAGGAGGGGAATCAGCTTGAAGGCAATCCTAGAGGCCATGGGACTGATGGGGCACCTGCAGCCCATGTCTGAGGATACCATGTTTCCATGCACAAGATTGGGAGCATTCCCATCTGCTGAAACACAAAAGGATCCATCAATGGGGTTCCACATTCAAAACCCCATTCGGACCAGATCTGATTGAATTGTCAGTTGGAGTGATGGTACCTGGTTGCCTGTTCTTACCACTACATTCTTTCTCTCCGAATGTCAGCCAAGCTTTTCGGTTTGACAACTCGTAAGGTTCTTCTGGCAGCCAGGGTACAAGGTGCTACTTAAATTGGCAGGTGGGAACATGAAGCAGATCCCTAAACCTAGTAGCAGCCCAGATTTTTGTTTGGGCAAAATTGCATCTAATGGCATTCAAACAAGGTACATTCAGGGCAGTTGAATTTTCATGGACAGCCTTAGCTGCAATTTACCATTTTCAAGGATGTACCATTTCTCCAACAAACACGATTTTCTTCTTTTCAGTTGCTTTTTGGACCATTTTGTCCAGTTCAGGACCAAATAACTTTTACCCCAGAAAAGTAAATTTATGTATCAAGGACCTCCTTTCATCCATGATGTTTGCTGTCCAGCCACTGAAGCCCTGACTGATGATGTCCAAAGACTCACAAACACTAAACACTAAATCCCATAGAAATGTAGCTAGTAACTCCATATTCACAAGGATTGCTGTTGGATCTTCATTAATTTGTAAACAGTCATAGAGAGCCTGAAAATCCTTAAGGATGACTTGTGTGGCATAAGTTGCATCAGTATTGGCTCTCATGACATAATTCAAGGCCATTTAAGATTATTTTTTTTTTTGCCCTGATCACACCCATTTTTTGTGACTGGTGGTTACTGACCCTGAAAGTGCCCTGGGCTCTGCTGAACAGGCACAGGACCAGTCCTCTGTACTCTAGAGGTATATGGTAATTGGTATAATTCTAACCCCTCAATACTGCCCAAATGTCCCTAGTCTATAGTACAGCATGTAGATTTAGAGACCCCAGTGGCCCTAATGCACATGTGTGCACTTCTGTGGTGTCTGGTGTCATTTGAAAGCCAGGTCTTCCTTGCTGGCTGGTTCTAACCTAAAACCATGTCCACATTTAACTTTGGAACTAAAAGTTCTTTCAAAATCCCAAACTACCTTTTTATAATGTATAAGTCATCCCTAAGATCTGCCCTAGGTGCCTGAAGGGAAGGATGCCTTGTTATTAAAAACAGGGACCATATAAAATATGTTTTAAACGCTCTTGTAGGGAAAGACAGCCAAAGTTGTTTTTCCCTGTTGTAGTGCTACTGGCCCCATAGGCTAACATGGGAAGGCTTTATTAAACTTTAGTAAAATCTTCATTTGGGAACTAACTAGCAATTTCTTTTAAAGTATCAAAATAATGGTTATAATAAATCAACAACATGCCAAGGTGGGATTTATTATAACTATTACAGGAAAGTCATTTTAGAACTTACAATTCTGAAGTTACCTAAAGCATCTCCTTAAAAGCCTCTTCTAATTGGTCAGCCTTTTACTGCCTGAGCCAAGCTGTTCCATGAGTGGGTGTGAAGAGGACTGGGGTTGAAACAATACAGCCATTTGGAGGGAGGAAATCTGCTTCCTAAAGAAGCCAGGGAGATGCAGGGGCTTGGGAGATAAGTTAGACTTCAAAGGCAGGAGGAAAGATGTCACAGGACCCATGCCAGCCCCCACTTCTTAGTCAAATGGAAGCCCCCCTAATTATATTAGGAGAGGGGCTGGAACAGGAATGTAGTCAGATGATAGCCACACCTCTGGGTTGGGTTACACAGACACACACTCCAAGTAGAAAATGTCTCCATTTTGATTTTTGTCAAAACAGTGCATTCTTGGTCAAAAATATGCCACACTTTGAAGGAAGTGGTCATAACACAGGCAGATAATTTTGCCCCTATTGGTTGGGGTGTCCCCTTCTCTTGTCAGCCCAGGATGATTACTAAATATTTGAAAGCTGCAGGAGATCCTCAGATCACTGCCTGCAACAGAAGAAGAAGAAGGGATACCCTGCTGACCCTTGGACTGCTCCACAGAAGGCTTGCACTCAGAAAGACTGCACCTGCTGCACTCTTGAGGCTCCACAAAGAAAGGACTGTGCCTGACTCAAAGGAAAAGGAGTGGACTTCCTGAGCAATAACAGATAAAAAGTGATTAAAGAAGTCACCTGCAACAGACAAAGAGAGGACTACCCCAGCTGACCAGCTACAACTGGATTTCCTGAACTGGGCAGGTGCATTGTTGGAGATCCCCTCAGTGGCAACCCAGAGCTTCTGAAACCTTGCCAGCTCTAAAGGACACTTCTCTTCCTTAAGGAACCAAGAACCAATTAGACTTCCGATCCTGGACCCATCTTAAAAATGTTCCTGACCCTCAAGAGGTGCAGCTCAGGACGTGGGACTTTGGAGACGTTCCTGAGATCTTTAATTTAAGCTTTTGGGCTCTTTGCGACTGCAAACAGGGCTCTTGGCACAAATCATGAGAAGCTAAACCTTCAGTGGGAATGATGTGGGACTGTATCTGACCCGCGGTCCTTTGGGGTTGGCTTAAACTTTTAGATTTTACATTGTCCAGTGCAACCAGATAGCTATGGTTGATGCTTTATGCTTTTAGGCGGTATACTACTGTTTATTCTTTAAAAAATCATATCCCTCTTTCTCTACATTGGATTTTTTAATTTTGGTGTTTAAATATAAAAATGTTCTCTACATTTACAAATTAGATGTTTTATTGTGCTGTGTCTTTTACTCGTTTACCGTTTTGGTGATATTAAATGCTTTACACAATTAACCTAGCTAGCCTAAGGTGCCAATAATCCACTTCCGCACGTATGTATAATAAGTTAAATTCGCATAGAAGAGGGTAAAAGGGAAAGGTGTGACTGAACAGTAATAGAAAGGGGAGAAAAGACAAATAAAGGTGAAACAAAAGAAAATTAGAAGAGACTGAGAAGAGATAGAAATGTAAGCGAAAGAACAGCAAATGACAGAAATGGAGGGAAAGAGAAAGAGAATTATGGAGAAGGTAGGAAAGGAGAGAATGTATAGAGGTAGAGGATGCGTAGGGACAGTGAGTGAGAGAAAGGAATATCTAACAGAGAAAGGGTGACTATAGAAACAAAACAACGGTGGAAGGAGAATAAAAGCATAGAGGTGGGTTTTTTTTGCAATTTTTTCTTTAAACATGCCATACTAGGCACATGTCAGTATAGTAAGGACCCAGCCTTTAACAACTGTGAATGTGAATAACATCAGTTTAATCTTAAGGTGGTGACGGCACAAGACAGTACGTTTTGATTCTAGGAGCTTCAGCAGGTGTCAAAGTGACAACAGCAGAACTTTCAGGACGCTGACATACAATATCACCGGAGTATGAATGGTAAGAGAACTTGCATATTAACTGATTCTCCTCACATACAATCCTCTAACAGAGATCTGTTTGCAACCTACATGTCACTCATGCCTGAACTGTGCATGTTCCATGAGCAATTAAAGCTTGTATTAGTCTGCCTTGTTGAATCTCTTCTGCAGGGAATGAAAGACATCACTCTCTGCTTTCTGCCAGACAGGAAAGATGGCTCTGTTTTTGTCATGCTGTGTCTGTGCTGTGAGCACGAAAAGCTTGCACTGCTCCTTCGTTATTTGAAAGTGGTCTGTGATGGTGAAATATTGCACTGCTGCTGCTCTAGCTGTACATGTCCTTAGATGGATGGAAACGTACACTGTTTCTTCCCAATATGTGCTTGTTCTACGAAGAACTGCTATTGCTTCATCTTATTAAAGAGAAAAAGATACATTGAATGCACTTGCACAACATGCCCTATGTATCCGGGAATTTTTCACAATATTTGTAGTGAGATACCAAGACCTGTAGTCCTGAGGAAGACATCTGACCTAGTAGGGACAATATTTGAGCATTGAACCATGATAATAGCTCACCCGCACCCAATTGTTATTTATCTCAATAAAAAGGGAGGACATGCATGTTGATGTGAGGGAAACCAAATCCAAACTAGAGAACCCATAATTATGCCACTCTATAACCAGTGAACAGCTCTGCTCTCAGGCGCTTTCCAGTGCTAGATGTGAAACTCATTTACAAAGCATAACACACTAGGTAGTTGAGGGTTTATCATTCCATATGAGTACTTGAATGTATTGTAATCCCCAAAAGATCTGGGTGTTTTTTACAGGACTATTGTACTTCTTTCATGTTAAGTCTGTTCATCTAGAGCGTACGACAGTCTTTCAACTGGTCTCATCCCCCTCTTTGGTGATTTGCTTCCTGTATTGTACTTTTTGTACCTGTACTGGATTGTGACAGAACAGTGTGATGTCCCTCTTGCTTCTGCAATCTGATTTTTACTTATTCTGTATAGTAAGAAAGGTAGTGTTGCAACTGCCTATGCTGTACCTTTGTTGTGATATGAAGCTCAGTATTAAACTTACCACTACACAAAAGACAAAATGGTTTCCATTACCAATGCTTGTTTTAATGCACGACGTGAACGAATTTTGTTAACCCTCACAAAATATTTTAGCTGAGCTAATTTTTGTTTTTTTGTGTGAAGTAAGCAGTTTTTTTTAAACTTGACTAAATGATTTTGTAAGAAGAAATGTACAACATAGCTTACAAGTGGTTTAATGCCATGCATAACACCTTATGACAATTCTGGAATTGTAACCAACAGCGCTTTGCATGTTGGTGAGTCTTGTCCACAGTAGCAGAATTCAAAACAAAACTATAATTTCCACAATTCAGATCACGGCTTGAAGGAACTGCCACTGCTCAGAATTACGTGCACCGCTTTTATTTAGATCCTTCTGATTCTTGGAAGCTGGAAGCAAAATGTATTTTTGCTGAAATTGTCAAATTATTCTCCAGATGGTGCAGTATCTGAAAACGAGGCACCCACATGGTTATACAGATAATGCTACAGCTGCAGAAAGAAATCATGCTAGTGGCCATGATCATACATCATAGTGCCACTGTTAATTTTCCGAAGTGTAAAATAAAGTTAATGACTTATTGCCATTTTTTCTTGTGAACAATGAAGGGTTAAACATGGTGGGAGAGGGCAGAGACAGCCTTCCAAATGAACATGTGAGCGTGTCACTGATAAACAAATGCGCCCGTTAAAAAGCGATTTCTCAGAACAATAGTAGCAGTGTAAAAGAGACACTGAAAAGAAAAACAATGTGCCGGCCCTCCCTTCCTGAGTCCGTCCTGTGCCGGGAGGTTGGTGTATTTAGGTGGGGTACCTGAAAAATGCCCTGCTTGAAACAAGTGCAGCACATTCTGCAGATGCTGCTTTGCAAGGTTATGCATTTATCTTTATATAGTGGCAAAAACAAGACTAGTATTTGCAATGCTATGGGTCTCGCGTTTGCTTGAGCTACAGCAATTAGCATTGTAAACTCCTAACCGGACGTTTCTTGCCACATAAATTGAAAATGAAAATAGAACAGTTTTACATAACTAACTGGACTTTTCTTGCCATATAAACTGAAAAGTAAAAGTTTCACATAAGCGAGCTGACGGCCACCATCAGCGCAAAGCAGACACACAAAGGGAAATAAAAGTTCACTCGTAGTGAAACCTATCAGCAAAAGTGCAATTATCCATGTAACCGGCAAAAGTGCATTTACCTACATAACCGGCAAAAGTGCAATTAACTATGTAACAGGGTCGATGTCATGCAAAGTGCTCGACTTCTGCCCAGCGAGAACGTACTGTGCAAAAAGAAAAAAGGTAGTCCAGAAACTGGACAGAAAACGTGGAGCCTCGTATGTTTTCAGTGCTTGGTCGCTGCGCTCGAGGAGGGTTAAACACCGAGAAAGGCATGACTTACACATGCCTTTCACTAATGAAAGCAAGCAGATTTTAAAATGCAAGCTCAGAAACCAATAAAAGAAACTGACGTGACATGGGCGTGGTTTGAAGCCCAAAGAGAGATTACAACACGGGACGGAGCATTTTGCGCTCGCCCCTAAAAATGACACCAAAGGGCTTTAGATAAAACCAATTCTTTAAAAAGTGTGATTTATCCTTTTATGAATGACACGATAATCTATATTTTCCCTATACTCCAAATGACATTACAGTTCTTAAGGACAATGGCTAGGACCGCCTCCCCATCTGCCTATTTCCTAACACGTTGTAGAACCACGAGTGGATTTTATGAGCTGATCTTAACATCGTGCCTGGCATGCAGGGCCCCCATAACTAAGCATTTCTCTTATTCTGAGATGCCACCTCCCTGCTGGATCCAGCACATTACTTTAAATGTGATTAATAAACATCAGTGACAGCCTTTCTTGTGGTAATTAGCATTGTGCTTTGTAGAGAACAACTTAACATGCATATGTATGACAGTAATGTAATGCAGGATAAAGTCTAAACACAGACGCTTTGTACTTATCACTCCCAAGCTGTGCGATCCTGGGCTAATCACTTCCGTAAGTGGGGGTGATGGTTGTGATTGCTTTGTAAATGATGCAGCTGGTTTGGAAGATAGTGCAGGCTAGCAAGGAGAACCAATGAAGTTTCATTAGGGTGGTGGTGTTATGATCATTACTCTTCAGGCCCTGGATGATATGCGCTGTGGCATGTATGATGCCCCTAAGTGGTGCTACTGTGGAGTCTGGGATGCCATGGAGTAAGGCATCATTGTGGCATCTGGGAGGCCAAGGAGTAGGGCACTACTACCATCCAGATGCGAGAGTACAAGTACTAAAATAGCAGTTTTGAAGTTGCTTTCTAGAAGAAATGGTTTGACTAACTTTAGAAGAGAGACCTGATGCCAAGCCATATTTGTATTTTGACAATGTGTCCCTTGAGGGAAAGGTTGGTGTTCAGGGTGAAGCCATGTTATTTGGCATTTGGTGAGATCTGAGCTTCGAAACTAACAAAGTTTGTGTCACTGAGCCAGGTTTGAACTCTATCCTGTTTACTGTTCTTGACAAACAATGCAAATTCTGTCTTGGTTCAGTTGAGCTTTAATTAGGAGCTAGACATCCAGGTTTGAATGATGTGCAAGCAGAGATTGAGGCATTGGATCTCTGAAGCAGAGGAAAGGTTCAAGCAGAGTTGTGTATCATTAACATATTGGTGAACCTTTGTGCTGTTATCTGTGAGTAGACCACCAAGTGGCTCCATGTAGTGGTTGAAAATGGCAGGAGACAGCATGGAACCCTGGGGAACTCCACGTGTGATAGGTATCTTTTGTGACCCAGAGGTGCCCATGTGAACTGGTGTCAGTTAGAAAAGTGACCATTGGCAATGAATCCCATTCAGAACAATTATTTGAATCCCATTCAGAACAATTATTTGCATTGTAAATAATTGTAATTTTGTTTACATCAGTTCATATCCATGATTGCAAGGTCACCTACACAGTGTGATTTAATAGTGAAGAGAAACAGTGGTTGCAGTGGTGACAATAATGAAGTGTCCAAACCTCAGTGAGAGGCTAGATGAATTGTATAGCACTTTAAACTTCACTTCTGACATTTCGAAGCACACTAAATAATAGATGTTATTATTACTCAACTTAATGTTTTATTATTGTGTTCAAAGATGCTCAATTACTAAGCTTAGAATGATGGAAGAGTGAGCCTGCCTTTCGGGGACAAACGTGTGCCCTTAAGACCTTAAGATTACTGCCCATGTCAAGAGCCAGTATTATCCTGCTTAATTATCTTGCAAATCACCCAGTATGGGTTGAACCTAGATCCCAATACTGTTTCTTTATAGATAATGCACAGTTTTCCTTATTTCACTTTTATGTTTTTTTTCAGTACCACCAGCACATCGTCTAATAATGCCATTAAAAAGCCGTGCTCCAAACACATGTTTTTAGAATTTATTTAAACCATTTTATTACTCCAACATGTTACCCTTGGCATGAACAATACAATACTTTGGTTTAAGAACATCTTTGAAATGTTCTGTTTCCCTTAAATAATAATACATAAAATGAAATACAAAATATGTTTGTGGCTAATGGAACTTCACACACTTCACCAATCATATCAATTAAATGAAAGTACAGGTTCAATTACAAATCAACACTCTATAAACCACATATAACAAAGTCTGTAGCTATTTAGATAATCTTCCACTAATCATTTTAGTCCTCTTCAGGACAATGGAAGTGCTGCAAAAAGCTATAGTACAATGTTTGTGCGAACAAATTTGTGTTCACTTTTTTAGCGCCTAGTTTCGGCACCCATATTTTAGTCTTTATGCCCATAGCTTGTGCCTGTAGGGCACACACATGTTTTATCAGCTTTAATTAATTTGATTATATATCACCAATGCTAGATTTTCAGCTTGTTACTTTTACGTTTTATCAGCTGCCATTCGCAGAAAACACATTTTGTTTGTGTTCCATATTTAACTGCACTATGTATGTATTTTGTTCTGCGCTCTGCTCAAGTCTTTTATATTTAGCCACAATAGTTTACTAAATATTCCCGCTACAAGTAACCTCAAGGACACAGGATAAAATCAGGGCTGTTCTCAGAATACCATACGTTTGTTATAAAAACACCACAAAGGCCACAGGAGGTTAGAGAGGGCGGTCCAGCAAGGGAAGCCATTTATGTGGTTCGCCACTTTGTCAAAGCTTTGCTGACCTTGGCCTGGTCTTTCCAGCCAAGCTGAAGGACTGCCAACCAGACCAACAGGCAATACCCTGGCCTGTCTCTCAAGTATGGGGTCGGGCCTCTGTCCATAAGACGGGATGGGCAAAAAAGGCTAGAACTGCTGAGCTCGCTTGTTAGAGAATTGGGTGTAGGTAGGAATTCTTAGACACATGTTTATTTTAGGATGTTGGGACTGTTTATCTGTTTTTCCCTAGTGGTCACAATCCCTACTATGCTATGTTTCATCCTCATAATAATTGCAGCTCATGTCTTTTATCGTAGAATGCAGTAATTTCAATAAATGCATTTAAATTTGTTGTGAATCTCTTTGTCAACCTCTGCATATGTAAAATGTTGTATAACTTAGAAAAAGGGGTATGTTCTATTGACCATGACTTCCCTGGGGAGTCGTAATGCCATGTTTTCTAGGCTGCCACAAATCACCTTTACTTTCAGGTTTTGGTGAGGTTCTGCTGGCTAGCCGACAAAGTCAGGCCGACACCTTCCAGCCAATGTGGGACTGACTCAGAACCTACACATGGTGACCTGCTGCTTGAAACCAGCAGCCTTAACCCCAAGGTAAGAGTCCTATGATATTGGAGCGTTAACTAACATATCATTGTTATACACAAAACATAAATTTGCACTCATAAATGAATGTAATCACTTGTAAGCAAGTAAAATTCTATGCATGAACAAGTCTCCCTACAGCCTCCCTACGGGGACATGTTGTGTGTTGTTCTAGATGGGAACACCTGTAGAATTTGGAAAGCACCCACAAACTTGTGGGTTTCAATGCAGTCACAAAAGATTTTTAGTTATTTTTCACTATAGATTGGCAGCAGAAGATTGGTAGTCTGTGTTTGGACACATCTGCAATTACACTGGGGATAGTGTGGCAGTCATAGCTTCCCCGGAGTAATCCTGAGATTGTTTTTGAGTTTGAAGAAAGACAGACATTGCTTCAAATATAGGAGTAACCCCACAGAAGAAGGTTTCTGACATGCTTGTGAATCTGGCCATCAGGATGCACAGAGGACAGTGGAGCTGTTGATCAGGTTCAGCCTGCATTGCCCTGGGGAGGGGTGGGCCAATTTTCTTGTTCTTACTATTCTCACAGCCCAGATGCAGTATTTAGATATTCTTCAAATGAGGTGCATAATGACAGCAGAGTATTGTTTGTAAATAAGAGTATTGTCTTTTTTGATTGGTGTCCAAGCCCCATCACACAATTTTGAGAGGATTTCTGCTAATCCCAGAGTAGTGCACATCAGGTAAATGTGTGCTACAGTCTCATCACAGACACTGTGGTTCTCAACAGGACTAATGCAGATAGTCTCTTGTCTTGTCCTTCTCTGTTAGGAATGATACACTCTCAGCTTCTACCACGCTTCTTCTGCATGTATGGAATAGTGCACTTTCTCCTTCGTCCACCCTGCTGCTGCTCTTTAGGGAACAATGCAGCCCCCACCAAGTCTTTGTAATAGCAGCACAGGAATAGTTATGAGCCACTTTTGGGAATTGTCCAATGCTAGAATTATTGTTTGTTAATAATGACACAATGTGACTCCAGTAACAGAATGTTACTGCTACCTCTATTAAAAGTGCCTATTATTTCTTCCTAAATTGTTAAAACCAAAGTGCCTATCAGGTCCATCATTCTTGACTCGCTTACCTTTAGGCTACCTTCAATGTTGATTGTACGAGAGTACCTGAAATCCTCTGTGAGAGTCTTAAAAGACATTAGCTTAAAATACCACTTCAGAGTACACATATATTAGGTATATTATTTTAGTAGTAGATTATTCAAGTGTATTCTTCATCTCTCTGTAGCTCTCGTGATATGCATTTAAACATTATTAAAATGACAATAAGATATTTTTATATCCAGAAATTACAGCATATCCCTAAAGATGTCTACTACTGTGGATGCAAGCATCTATTGTAAATGTATTTCCTTGAGGGAAATTACCTGGCCCTAAATATGGTTCCACACTTTAGAATTTGCTTCCTGTAAATCCATCCACATTAGAGGCAAAAAAGGGCATATTCAGGGCACATTAAACTATCTGGTGCAGGAAGTTTTGAAACATAGTCTGGATGCTTCCCTCTCTACTCAACCACTTCCAACCCAATCAAAGTGGTAACTGACTCAGTACAAATGTTAATTTCATTATCAACCAATATTCTCAAGCACACAGGTAAGAAAAGTGTAGTTATTGACATTCTGTTACTGTACAAAAAAAGAAAAAAAATCAGGAGAATTGATCAAGGGTAGTTCTGCTTCTTTTACCACTGGAGATACTGGTGCCGTCCACATTGGTAACTTTGGCATGCTAGGGGAAATACAGAGCATAAAACTACCTGACTTGCAATGATCCATGTTACACCAAACTGAGAGGCTCTTATCCAATCTAATTATACTTCACTTTACTGCCTCAGAATCCTGCAGCAAGTTTGATTTTCACTTGTGGAGCAGTGCAAGCATGTTTTCGTCACTGGTGTCTGGAAAGTGAAGGGTTTTTTTTTTCGTTTTTTTTTTTTAACAAATGCCCTCTCCCAAAAGTAGCCAATGGCTTGAGTTAGGCGCTGCAAGCAGGAGAGGAGACACAAGGCAATTCTTAACCCCATGCTGCTCTCTGAAGCCCATTCCCACGTACATTCACACATCAATAGACACAAAAGGACCCAGAAGAGTCAGAAGAATTGAAGAATACACAGAAATATGAGTGCATCAGGCTACAATGCAGCGTGGAAAACTATTGTGAGTGAGATAATTGACTGGATGTTTTTTTGTAACTTGAACATTGATGACTTCAACATTGGAATCTATTTATCCTAGATCCTAACATATGAGCTAGCTTGTGGCCAAAACCCTCTACTACATTTGGGAACTCACCCTCCATCAGGGGTAAAGGACTTTTACATTTGTTTTCAAATCTCAAGCAGGAAGGGGTGTAAAAGGGTGCCCCCTCCTTTCTAGGATTCAGAAAGGAATGCATCAATTGTTTGGACTAGCACTAATGTTAATGCCTTTCATTTTGAATCTTGCACATGCTCTAAAGACATTTGGCTGCTAGCAAAATCATCATACCAAAAACAAAGTCTAAAAATATGTATAAGAACATTGAGTGTGACAGAAACATAATCAGCAAACCTAGCTAGGATAGTGGGTCTTTGTTGAATACCACATGAAGCTCCCCCATTATCAAACTCACTTAGCACCCAAAAAAACATATTGGGAGAACCTGCCATCTAAGGAACTTCCTCTCTCTTGGTATACTTTCCAGTTCACAAAAGGTTTCCAGTTCAAATACCCACTGTGGTTATCTCAGCTCTCTCTGCACTGAATAGGAGAATGATTTGTCTTAAAAACAATTTGCTTCCTGTAAATCCATCCACAGGAGAAGTGACTCAGACTGGTTTCTCTTACCACATTTTAAATTCAGCTAAATTAAATGTGTGCCAAACTTCCACCTTTGTTTTATGGTAAAGAGGCCTTCCTAAATGGTCACAAGAGCTGCAAATTGGAATTACACCTGAAGAGCTCAGGTATAATCTTTGGGACACTTCCTGGGCACTGTTGCTTAACTAACAGAATTTAAATATGCTGAAATATAGCACTGAGTTTAAATTGATGGCACTTGGTAATTGTTCTACAGGGCTTGGAAAGGGTAACTGCAGCTAACGCAGAAATTAAGCTGAAATTTGAGAATACCTGAGAGTTTTGTAGAGGGTAAAGTACTTGTTTATTGGGAATTGATTGAATTCATAATTCAATGTCTTAATGCCTATAAAGAAATTATCAAAACATGATGGTCTCAAAATAGAATGTTTTGTAATCTAGTGACAATTACAAAACATTTAACCAGCTGCTTCATGGATGTTTAGAACCTAGCAAACCCCCTTAGTGAGATTTCATAACCATGATACATGTAACCCTGGGGTTATCCTCCTTACATCCGCCTTAAAACGAGTACAGTTGCTGTTTAGCGCACCTGGTAAATAATTATACCACAGGGTACGTATTTATTGGGTGCAATAAATAGCACCTAATGTGAGTTTCTGGAGAATAGCATTATGGATTTTGGTGTTTAACACACCAGAATCTGTATGATATAACATATGCCATGTGGTTTCCTCCTGTTAAGTTTTAATTTAATGAAGACTGAGGTATTTAAGCATCTGATAATTATCGGATGCCTTGAATAATACTCTACTCCCAATTCCGACCTCTGCGCAAATATGGGCTTAAGCAGGGGTCAGAAAACAAGGATCCACTCGTAATCGGGCCCTAGATTGCCCCTGATAGCTCCAACTGGGACAGGTTTCGTGATTAGAGACAGAGCTGGAAATTAAGCAGAGTCCTAACAACCAGCAGAGCACAGTGGCATTTTTTCGGCCATTAATATCCAAGTATTTAGACATTTTGTTTCAGTAGTGTCAGTGAGATGTCATTTTAACGTGTTGGCATCTAATTGGGGAAAAGACGTGATAACAAGTTTGACAGATTTGCGTGTTTGTGGCAACGACATTTTAAAGACCACATTTTATGTTTTGTGTAAGATAAAAACACAGAATCAAAACTGTTTGTGTGGACAGCAATTACATCCAAACATGTTTCCAGTGAATTTTAAAAAGGCTTTGTTTGGCGCCATACCGAAGAATAACCCGATGACCTTAGCATAAAAATGGTATTCAAAATATTACTGACCCACTATATGAACATGACTCATAAATTAGCAAAATAGTAAATAGTGCAGCAAAATCAAAACATATTTTGAAGAGTAAGTTTCCCAGGTTCTTTTTGATTTTACAAAGTCTGTTTTCTTTGTTTTTTTTTATTAAAACTGTGAGCTATTTTCTGTTTCAAAAAGAAGTAGCGTTTCTCTGCATTTGGTCTTTGATTTAAATTATGTACATACCATTTGTCATAAATATTTTTTGACGTTACACGATTGAGATGTTTACCTCTTTCTACAGATGTGTACGGGGAACAGCGCGCGCGCTCAGGCACACAGAAGGGTCAAACACAGCCTCCATTCACTGAGGTAAACTGCGCCACGCCGTGCCGCACGTGCCGGGATTGGTAATGGCGATGGAATGTTTTCCAAAGGTTTCTCCTATGTTATGCTTTCTCTTCGACAGTGAGGTTTATTCAGCTTCCACTGGCGTGTACATTTTACATTCCCTAGTAAAAACATTCCTTTCTAAAATGTTGTAAGTGTTAGTCTAGCTGAACCCAGCCCAGGTCTTGGTTTCAGCAGCAGTAAAGTAAACAGGTACTAAGGTATGCAAGCCACACTTTGAGTGACAGATTGAGGACAGCTCCATGAAAAATATGCCGAAGTGTTTGCTTATATGATAGGTGTATTGTATTTTTTGTATGCCTCAAATCTGCTTCGAAGGCACTGGGTAGGTATGCAGTGTGAGGAAATACACATTCGGTGGTTGACTTTCCCTTGGACGTGTAGCAGAAGTAAGGGCCTATTCACAAAGGCATTTGGAGTATGTTAAGTAGTACTCCTATAGTGCAACTTTACACACTCTTACATGCCTTTATGAATTGGCTCACAATCATCTCAAATGGAAATAAAATGGGAATATTCATTCATATACAGTTAAAGTAGAACTTTTACTAATGGGAAAGGAATCCGGACTTTCAGGGCCAATTCACAAAGTCAGTTCTGTAGTACTGCTCAGTATGTTCATAAATGTTTTTGTGAATCTGCCTCATAGGTTTCATTGGATGTGGATAAGACAGGTGATAATTTGGATACTGTTCTTTACAAGACCAGAACCAAAATAAAATAGTTGACATAGACACCAATTGCTCCAAAAGGCAACTTGAATCAGCTGGCATATGCAAGGTATTGATCCAAACACCCATATGTCAAATGGATCAATAAATAACTGAACAACATGAATTTTACCTAGGGGATTTTATTTAATTCGAGCCAAATTAACCAAGACAATTTTTTAATACCTCTGGGTACATGTGCAGCAGATAAACATGTGAATGTCAGAGGGCCGGCTATAGAGTTTGGTGGATGGTTACTCCATCACAAACATATCCCATTTGCCTCATTGCAAGTTTATTTTATTCTTTGGCATTTGTAATAAGGTGGATGGGATATCCATCACATTGTGACAGAGTAACCCATCCACCAAACTCTAAATTGGACCCTTGGTCTCAAATTTGTATGCCACAAACTGTACCTCATCAAATGTGCCTGAATAAATCATATAATATTTTCCTGCAGTCTCCTAATCTGCATTCAAGTTCTTAACTATCAAGTAAGGAGTTCTCAAGGTAATTTAATGCCACATGAGGTATTCTATTTGTGCCCCTTTATTTTTGCATGTGAAGATCATTACTTATCCAGTTTTCATGTTTGCAAAAAAACTATGGCTACCTGGACATAGACTAAGGCCCTCATTATGACTTCAGCGGTCTTTTCTTAAGACCGCCAAAGCCATGGGCGCCAGAAGACGGCCAGTGCTGGCAGTCTCTCGCCCTCCATATAATGGGTACTGCTGGATTTCCACCACACTTTGGGCGGATATCCAGCAGTAGCCATGCTGGCGGTCTGATGCGCCTGGGCGTTGCTACCACCTGCACCGCCCCACCAGAAGGATATGGCCTGGCGGTGTCCCGCTGGCGGGGATCTGCCGGCGGTAGCAGTGCCCCTTCCCTTCCGGATGACCTCCTCGCTGTACAAGGTAAGTCGGGCATCAGACATGGGAGGGTGGGTGGGAGAGAGGGTGTTGTGTGTGGTGTCTGCCTGTGTGTATGTGAATGCGTCTGTGAGTGTTGTGGTGTATGCGTGGTTGTATGCGTGTGAGTGAATGTGCGTATGAATGTTGCAGTGAGTGATTGTCTGCAATGTCAGTGTGTATGCGTGTGAGTATGCATGTGAGTATGTTTGTGTGGATGTGTGCCTCAATGTGTGTGAGTATGTGTGAGTGAATGCATTTATGGATGAGTGTGGGTGAATGCATGTATGGATGAGTGTGAGTGGATGAGTATCTGCAAGTGGAGGTGAATGGGTGTATGCGTGGTGGTCGTGGGTGTGTGCTATGTGTGTGGGGGCGCTATGTGTGTAGGGGCGCCATGTGTGTAGGAGTATGTGGCTACCGGTGACAGAGAAGGAATTCCTTGTCACCGATAACCCTACCACCATGGTTTTTGTGGTTGTGCTACCACCACAGAAACAATGGTAGTAGGACAGCCTATAATGCCGCCGGCAGTCTTCTGTGGACCAAAAGGTCAGAGATGAACATCTCCGGCCCGGCGCTTCATACCGCCATGGCGGTATGACTGGAGATGTGGCGGGTTGGCAGCGGCCAACCCACCACACTCATAATGTGGCGGTGATACCGCCACATTAACCCTGGCAGTCAAAAGACCTCCAGGGTCTTAATAAGGGCCAAACTTTTGATATGAAGCACAACATAAACAACAATTTAATACTTAAATTCTGGTTAAGGGAAAGTATCTTGGAATTTTAGTCACACTGTTCATGTGCATACTTTGTGGCCTGCATAGCAGTGAAAGTTCTTCAGCGAAACAATAGCTGGAAGAAAACTGACCTAGCAGTCCTTTCATATTTGCTGTGTCTTTCCCTTCACATTTCTCTGGGGCTGAACTAATCGACAAAAGTAATTTTTATCAGAGGTTGTCTACCCCACCAAAAAGACAAAAAAAAAGCTTTGAGGCTATCGTCCATGTCCACCCATAATTTAGTTTGAATTGAGTTGAATTGGGTATATCTAAACCTTGGGTTTCTTGACACGCTACATGTATGGCTTAAAGCCTGGGACCATTCTTCAGTTGTTAATTGGTACGGTAGCACAGTGTTCCAACGTGTTCTGATGTTTTCTAATCCGTTCACAGGGAACGTGTTTAGGACTTTGTACATGTTTGTTATAACTTTGTTTTGGTTGTCATATGACAGCATATGGTGCAGCGCTGGGGAAGTACTGGGTTCCTGGTCCCCTGATTTCCACACCTTCTTGACTAAGTGGCAAATAGAATAGTATGCTAAAAATTGGCCCGCTCCCACTGCGGTAAGGTCTCTCATAGACTCAAACGACATTAACTTCCCTTCCTCAAAGCAGTCTCCCACCGTTAGTATGCCCGCCTCTGCCCAGGTTGCAACCGAGTACATGCCGGCTGCATTCCCCCTTCCTGGGATTTGACCCAGCGGGATGAGGGGAGAATATGGAATCTCTTTTCGACCCCTTTGGATGTACCTTGTCCAGCATTCATGTGCTGCTATCATTAACAAATTCCCGACTGACCTTTTTGACACACTATTTGACAACCATGTAAGAAGTGGCTGGCCGTGTAGCTGCTTCATCATCAATATAGTTTCAGCCGATTCGGGTCTGTGTATCCAATTTAGGATCCACTGCAGCTGTGCAGAGGCAAAGTACAGTTCAAAGTTTGGGGCTCCCAGTCCGCCCTCGCTCAGTGGGCGCTGCAATGTGGCGAGTGTCACTCGAGTCCTGCCCCCCCCCCATATGAGTCTCAGTAGAACTGCATTTAACTCTTGGAAAAAACTCTTAGGCACCATATGCCTATGTTGATAAATATTTTTTTCTGATTATGTGTATATTTCTAGTTATGTGTAGTTCTTTAGAAAATATGTATCGCTACTATGTCATAACAATAAAATACACACACACTCTTTAAACCTGTTTGTCTAAGTATATTTTACCCATGGTTCTAATTATGTATTGAATGTGCATATGTGTGTGTATTCATGTGTTTTTGTATGTGTGTGTGTATGTGTGTATGTATATATATATATATATATATGTATGTATGTGCATATGTTGTTTCTGTGCTTGGCATGTTCGTGGGTCATTGCATGGCTCCTGGGTGGGTTGTTATACAAGATATCTATGAATTCCTGCTCTCATCTTATCACACTTATCTACCCATCATCATTTGTCATGTCTCTATCAATCTATCCTCCATTCCCACTCTGACTCATCCCAAATCCTTTCTACTACTTTCATCTCCTAAATAACTCTGCGTAAGCTCTTACCTCTGCTTCCACATCTAACTCACCAAACCTCACTCTACTACCGTGACCTCCCACACAACCCTTCTAGATTCTCCCGCATTTATCTAACCCTGCTACTATGCTCTCCATAACCCTTCCACATACTCTTCCCTCCTCCATCCCCCTTTGCCCATCCCAAGCCTTTGGGTTGAGTAAATGAAGGATATACTCCCAATTAACACTTCTATTTCTTTCCTCCTCCACCCCTCCATTACTCCAGTCAATCTAACTAACAAACTCTCATATCCGCGTCTCAAATTAACTCATAATAATACTAAAACTGTACTCATTATTTCCCGGTACTAATCAATCACTAATTCTTGTTGGGTTCCAGAGTAGCGTGCTATTCACCCAAGAGTGCTTTGATGCCTCGTCAGGGGTAGTAAGCGATATATAAATGCGATTACAATACAATACAATAGCAGGCATGGAGAATGAAGGATACATACATGAACAGTTTGGAGAGAGAAGGATTGTCTGTGTTGCTAGCATGCAGACAACTTGAGAGAAAGGGTAGATATCCGCCTACAATTATGCCTGTGCCTGAACATCAAGGTCCAACACCACTGCACAGGGCACCAGAGGCAATGGTATGTATGGTGTACACTTAGGCACAACTGTGCATTGCACTCATTAACAGAAATAAAGACATATACAAATGCTATTGTAAGGCTACCAGATTGACTATTTCAGAGATGTTGTTCTAATATATAAGACCAAATGCTGCCTTTATGGCTACTTTAGATGTGCTAGATATGGATCATTCCATAGGGAAGACATTCCGATGGCTTGGAAACTAGATGTGAAAACCAAGCTAAAGATTTTACCTTCCTAATGCCTAAGATCTCAATTAAGGCCCTTTTATAAGATGCCAACTCTGGAGTGACCAGGCTCTGATCCAAAATAGTAAATGGTGTTAAAGCAGCTGTATTACTTATCCGTTTATGTCCTATTTCATAAAATAAAGGACCTAGAGATGTACTTTGTGGTAAATTGAAGAGTAACCTAAAGAAAAAAATATATTTTATAGCAAGATCCTTTGTTCTGACATATACCCAGATTTCAGCACCATGCAGAGCTGTGCTTTGTACCTTCTCTATTAATGTCTATGGCCGGCGAAACTTGTCTGGAGGCAGTTTTTTTAAACCTTTTTCTGACTACCAAGGCTCACTGTAGCAAAACACTATTATTTTTCAGAAAGTGGGAGGACCAGGATTGTGAGTTATCTAATCTAATACCTAAGCAGTCAAAACTGTCCACCCTGTGCAGGTAACAAGCTTTCATACTGAAGTTACATTTAAACGATCTATGGGGATTAAAGGTCATATATTCTGTTTTTGCCGTATTGACTTATAGTCCCTTTTTTGTCACAGTAGCCTGAAAATATATTTAGCAGGTTTTGAAGTTCTAAAGGAGTACATGAGATGAGTATGACATCCGTTAAATCTGGGTGAGTCATGGGTACAGTCAAGTAGGAAGGTTATTACATTATTAATATATTGAGAAAAGAGAGTTGTGAGGTCAGGACACATTTGTCAGGCACCTCTCTCGATATATGGTCAGTTAATTCGCAGTTGGGCCTCAATCTCACTTGGGCGTAGTTAGCTTTGTGGAGTCTAACAATGCTATTCAACAGATTGTGACTCATGCCTATCTGTCCTAAAGTGTGCCATTACAGTTCTCTCGGACTTAGGTTGAAGCCATTTTGAGGTCAATAAAAGCCACATAAAGATAGTCTTTGGTTAGCTGAAGATACTTCCAGCACATTAGTGTTAGCCAACATATCTGGTGAATGGTGCTGGTTTTTGGTCTGAAGCATGCCTGTACATGGGAGGTTATATTGGCTTCACTTATTGAGTTTTGCGTTTTAGCCAGCGTCTGGTGGCAAAACACCTTCTGAAGATTTATTAGGCTATAATTCCCTGGCATATGTTTTTCTTTTTTTTAATATTAGGGATTACTTCCACACCTCGCCATGTGTCTGGGATGTTACCTCCATTGGCTATCCTATTTGATAACCTGTTAATGTAAGGGGTCCAAATGGAAAATTCAGAGCAATATAGATCACCCAGAACTTTGTCCAGCCCTGGAACTTACTCTGGTTGCAGAGAATTGATAACACTGCAGGTGTCTTGTAAATTCTAATAAGGTGGAAGGTCCTCTAGTTTATGCCGCAATGTATTCTCTGGGCACCTCGCTTTTTTTCAATATTACAAGGAGAGATAACACTGTTCTCAATAGGGAGCTTGTATTTGCTATACAAAGTCTGAAGTGTTCTTCCTACTGGACGGCTGAGATGTGATGATCTTGTGGGTTGGACCCACCTGAGCGCCCATGAGCTACAATGTGCCAAAAGGTTTTAGTGTCTCTGATACTTGTCGCTTTAGCGTGTTCGGACCAATTTGTGTCAATCCAATACTGCTTGGTATTCAATACAGCTTCCTTATGTCTAACTCTCATGAAGCATATTTGCTGGGTAATTCCCTATTTGAGGGCTAGAAGTAAGTTCAACTTAGCCCTTCTGTACGTGCCATTGTACCAGGGGATATGGAGTCAACTTTGATAAATCCCTGGACCTGTTTTCTGTATTACAGAGGATTTTCAAATCCATAAATAAATTATTGGGTTGTTCCATAAAAATATCCTGTCTGTGTGAATCAGATAAGAGTGGACCAAAGTGGAAATAAGTGGGTTATAAAGTTGGGTCAGGTTTTCAGATTTAGCAAAAAAAATGTCCATTTGATGGATCTTCTATTGTTACTCAGTGACAGCGTAAGCTCAGACCTACTAACAATATTACTGGTGCTATGAAATAATATTGGTATGATGGACAGGTTTACTGTTGATCCTATCTAGAACCTTATAATCAGGCATAACTTCGAGCTCTAGCAATATATAATCTATCATACTTTTGCTACTCCCTCTGTGGAAGGCAAATTTGAAATTCTGATCCAACATGGATCTCCCATTGCAGGCCTCCATTCCAAATTTGAGAGCTGGAGAATTAAGCTGGAATGTGAATGTGGACAATTTTTTAAGTGCAGCTATGTCAAGCCTGTGAATGCTTCGGGATTTTATTGGTATTGGTTCAAAGGTTGTGTTTAAATCCCCTGCAATGATTACTGAGGTTTTAATCTCCCTTTTGGACAGATGGTGATCTAACTTACTCACAATAGGTGACTCCATGCTCCAACTCTCCGAACAAAATATATATTTTGAACAAAGAAACCACAACTTGATTAGGGCCTTTTATAGACAATCCAATTATATCACTGCAGTCTAAGAAAAATCATTTGAAATTTAAGTTTAACAAGGACCTTATCGATATTAGAACACCCCCAAGGGCCAAAAAGCTTCAGATGGTAGTGCTTCAATACTATATAATTTGTGTAACCAATTATGCTATGAGGAAGTAGTGGCCAAGTTTCTTGCAACAATATGAAAGCATAAGATTAATATATGTAAACCATTTGGGATCCTGCATTTTCCTGCTCAGCCCTGATACAATCCATGAGATCAACAACAAATCAGAAACACAACTTATCCTCTCATATGCAGTACTGGCAGGGGAAATCAATATCGGGTGGATTGCTAGGTTAGTGGCAGTGACCTCACGATGCAGAGTATGACTGGATAGTAAATCAAGCTCCGTCTTAAGCCAGTCCACCTGTGAAAGTTGGGATGTACCATTGTCAGAAAGAGGCTGTAAATTGTTAGATACCTTGTTCCCCACTATTGAGCAGGATGTGTCTGTAACAGATGCTCCTTCAAAGCACGGGTTAATTGTGAGTTGGACCGAGGATTCAGGAGGAGGCATGGATCTTGCCTCCAATGCTAACAGCCCATCTACCAACTCCTGGGCTACCAGTACAAGCTTGATGTAGTCATGTGTGTTTGAACAGCCAGACAATCAATATGCTGAAATAAGATTGCTGCGGTTTATAGTGCAGCATTGGCATTAAAATCGGACCAATTAAGTGATTTGTTAATCAGGGCATCCATTCTCTCCCTTTGCCCTGCTTTTAACTTTGGCACATTCTTTGGGTAAACTACAACTTTTCCATAAGAGTTCCACTGCGGTTTAACTTCATACAACTCCAGAAAAGATAGTCTGAAAGGTTGGGGGAGGTTTAGTATAGGCTATCTCAGTTGTGGTGCCCGCAAGGAGTGATTTCTCTCAACACCTCTTCCTATTTGCGAGTCGCATTCACAATTTGCGAGTCGGTCCCAACTCGCAAATTGTGAATGAGCAGCGCAAACAGCATTTTGCATGGCGCAAACTGCGATTTTCGCAGTTTGCACCATGCAAAATGCTTGCTACATCTGGCCCTTAATGTGTAGTACAGGCCCAGGCACATTCTGGTTTCCACCAGATATCATAGCTGAATGAATTACCTCCTGGAAATCCTGAAGTCAATTGCTCAGTGAGCAAATTGCATCATTGATTTGAGTGAACTTGTTCCTTAGTAAGCCTAAGATGGGCTTAACGCCCACAATTTCTGGTGCCAGAGGAGCATTTGCATTAGCAAGTGCACACCCTACACTGGTTCATGGTTAAAGAGCATGTTGAGCCTTATTTCTCCATGTTTGCCCCCAGCAGGTTAGAAACGTTTGTCAAATTAATTTGAGTAGCACTTTCAGTTGAATGATGGCCCTATCCCACTGCGCAGTGGGAGACCAGGGAGCTCCTTAAGCATGATGGTGCGGTGACCCCTTCTCTCGGGTGATATTTAAGAATACTCTTTTCCTTTCAAAAGTGGAGAAGTGTGGCACAATGGTTAGTGCAGCAGACCTTGATGCGAAGATCTGGCCCAGGACCAGGGTTCAATTCCCGCCTTGGCAGGTCTTGGGCTCAATTCCCTTCGACCAGATAATTCTCGCCTCAGTGCCTAATCTAATTAATGGGTCCCACTCTGGGCAATAGCTTACTTAATCTCCACAACTTCCCAGACAGTGCTTGGATGCCTGGCTTCACCCTGGGGATTGGCCAGGAGTGGGTGCTTCACAAGGGAAAGCCAGGAGTGGTTCCACAGTGGTATGTGTACAGCGCCTTGAGACCCTAACAGATGAGTAGTGTACTATACAAGTGCAAAGTTCTTCATGACCCTTCAGTAGGTTCACAGCATGTTTATCCAACCTCCTCAGGCAGCGAACCAATCGTAACTCCTTATTCAAATCTCCCTAGAAGATTGACACTGCCTGGAATGCTGTGACTTCACAGTGATTGTCACCACATTCCAGCCAAGTGATCTAGTGCAAACCAAAACACATCTCCCTCCCTTATAATGTCATATTGGAATACAACAGTTAAAAATCAATATTAAAATAATAAGCTTCTAATGAAACAAATTACATCATGGAAGTCATAGGAGCACAAAAAGAAAATGAATCATATTTTATACATATACATGCATTCACTTTATGTATAAAAGTAGTAGTTCTCTTATTTAATAAAATTCTTCCATTCATGACTTAAGACTGTAGTTTGTAACTTTTCCCATTACATAGTCCTTGTGTCAAGTAGGTTTATATCTCTCTCTTCTTAACAAAATCTCGTTGTCATCATTTAAATCCTCCACTCCTTAGCTCTCTTTTAGCATAGTTCCTGAACCAACCTCATTTAGTTTTGTTAATCTAGATATACTCCAGACATCCAGAGTCTTAAAATTGCAACATTCCTTTTAAGAGGTTACCACAAAAGGACCCATGAATTTTGAATGCCCCTTTCTTACTATATTAGGTCTTTTCACTAAAACTCTGTCACCGACCTGAAGGTTTGATTCATGTGCACAATTCTTAGCATCATAGTGAGTTTTATATTGATTTTGATGTTCCCTGCTATGCAGAACAAGCTCATCATCTGGAAAGTCCACATTTTGTTCCCCACTAATTTTTAGCCACACAGGATTGAGTTTACAATGTGGTTTCCTGCCTTTAAGTGAAACAAATGGAGATATAGATGTTACACTATTAGGAGTGACACAGTGTGCCCATGTCTGTCAACCTTTCTTTTAGGGATGGCTTATTCAAGAGCGCACACTGTGCACAATTTTTTATTATCTTATTCATCCTCTCTGCTGAACCATTGGTTTGAGGTGAATAGAGGGGTGTCTTGAAATGAGTTATTGACAATTCTTTAAGAACATTTTTCATTTCCTGGGATACAGACAGCACCCCATTATCAGTTATAAGAGTTTTCGGAACACCCTCCCTAGAAAATTCTTCTTTTAAAAATGTGATTAGTATTTTAGTGTTTACGGTAGCCACCAACTTCGTGACCATCCAGATAGATGTATAGTCTACCAGCAGGATCACATATTGTTTATCATTGGCTAGAAGATCAAGTGGCCCTGCTATATCTAGACCTAGATTATTCCATGGCTCCACTCGAACCTCCACACCTTCAACAGCTCTTTGTCATTATTCGCACAATGCCAACAATTCTTTACCACCACTTCAACTTCTTGATCCATTTTTGCCCACCAGTACCATTCACGCAAATGAGCCTTGGTTACATTTCTCCCTAAATGTCCTTCATAAGCCAAGTTAATTAACTTCTGTCTCAAAACATCAGGAGGTACCACCCGTTCCTCCCTTAATAGTTCCCCATCACTAATGCTAAGTTTGTCTTTTACACAAAGAAATCCTTCCACATTAGTTGGTATATGTTTCTTGTTTGGCCAACCTTTTACAATGAACCCCTTTAATGTAGATAATGCTAAGTCATTTGAAATAGTATTGTAGTGTAGCCATTTTTAATGTAGCTTTATGCGCGTTTGCTTAACGTATTAGGCCTCTGTGCACTTTGCCCTAGATACATTTTATTTAGCCTCGCACTGTTATTTTACAATAACCAGTTTCACAGTCTTGTTTTATTTCCTTCTATCACACTGTGTAGCTTACTTCAGCGCTGTGTTCGCAAACAATACATTCTTGCTCACTCTGTGCTTCAGTCAGGGAAACAGTCTGGTACATTGCCGATAGACGTGGTAGAAGTTTAGGGGCATATTTATACTCCGTTTGCGCCGAATTAGCGTCGTTTTTTTCGACGCAAATTCGGCGCAAAACTAACGCCATATTTATACTTTGGCGTTAGACGCGTCTAGCGCCAAAGTATGGGCAAATAGCGTCATTTTTTTGCGTGAACGCCTTCCTTGCGTTAATGAGATGCAAGGAAGGCGTTCCCGTCTAAAAAAATGACGGCGACGCAAATGCGTCGTATTTATACTCTGGGCAAAAATCACGCCCGGGAGAGGTCGGGTCAAAAAACCCCGCATTTGCGCCACTTTTTAACGCCTGGGTCAGGGTAGGCGTTAAGGGGCCTGTGGGCTCAAAATTAGCCCACAGGTGCCCTCCCCTGCCCCAAGGGACCCCCCCTGCCACCCTTGCCCACCCCAGGAGGACACCCAAGGATGGAGGGACCCATCCCAGGGACATTCAGGTAAGTTCAGGTAAGTATAACATTTTTTTTTTTTTTTGGGTGGCATAGGGGGGCCTTATTTGTCCCCCCTACATGCCACTATGCCCAATGACCATGCCCAGGGGACAGAAGTCCCCTGGGCATGGCCATTGGGCAAGGGGGCATGACTCCTGTCTTTACTAAGACAGGAGTCATGTAAATGGCGTCTGGGCATCGTTTAAAATGGCGCAAATCGGGTTAAGACGTTTTTTTTGCGTCAACCTGACTTGCACCATTTTTAAGACGCCCTAGCGCCACTTTTCCCAACACCGGCGCTGCCTGGTGTACGTGGTTTTTTTCCACGCACACCAGGCAGCGCCGGTCTGCTTGCGCCGGCTAACGCCATTCAATAAATACGGCGCCCGCATGGCGCTTCAGAATGACGTTAGCCGGCGCAAAATTTTTTGACGCTAAACTGCGTTAGCGCAGTTTAGCGTCAAAAAGTATAAATACGGGCCTTAGTCTTTATAGTTCGTAGACAGTACACATTCTTGCGCAGTAACATCGGGGTGTTAGTTCACATCAATAGTATAAAAACACTTTCTAGTCCCAGTACACGTAAGAGGGAGATTCTGACCAGGAACCCGCAACTTGTTGCTGACTGCCATATTGCAGATGCTGATCCAGATCACAGGTTTTTGCTCAGGTATGAGGATTGATGTCCTGCCGGGGAAACCAGAAAGGCAGGTTTAGAGCTTCACATGCTGTGCTCCAAATATAACTTAGAGAGAACATATTTTAGTTACAATATGATAGCCTTATTTTTATGTTTTACTCTCCTCGTTACTATTTCCATCTTACTGTGTTGTATGGTTCTGGTTATTGCGGCTCACGCCTTGTTATCTAAAATGCAGTTGTTTTATTAAACTAATCTTTAAAACTTAAACTGCCTTTGTCATTTATATATGAGACCGCACTTTGTATGAGAGAACTGGTTGTGACCTGAGTGACCACGGCTTCCCTGGGAGGTACTAAGATGTCATGCGCTCGGCTGCCCAATTGCTTCTTCCCTTCGGGAGAGATGAGGCACAGCTAGTTAGCCGGAGCATAACCCGAACTTGGGGTAACAAGGGGCCTTCATCATGGGTGAGACTTAGTCCCCCACACTGTGAATGATCTTGCTGCCCAAAAATCCAGTAGTCTCTTTAGGATAATGGGAGCCTACGCAACAGTATTATCCCACTCACCTTCCTCCAGGGCTGATTCACATACCCAATCTACAGCTACTTCTTCACACACATATACACTCTGGTTGACCTGCAGTTTAGAGAGTCAACCTGCCAAAAATGTCCCAATGTTGGTAATTTTCCAATGCTGCATTTAATACTGTTGATAGACCGATCACATTCATCAGTCCATTTGAACTGGGCACCATTCTTTAGTAGCAACCTCAATAGTTGAAAAACACCAGCCAAAGGATACATTTTGAACAAACTTCTGCCAAACCAAGAAATTATAGTATTTGGTCTTTGCAATGAGAACACACCTCTCTCTCGAGTCAACCAGTCACAAAACTCACCAAAGTTCCGCCCTCACCTCGGGTCAGCAAAAACATACAGAGCAGTTTCACTCTCTCTTGGCGGATCCCCTCTCACCTCTGTGTCCACAATATCACTTCAAAAGACACTTAATATGGGTCGTGTGTTCCAGTTCATCTAGAAGGTTGGGTATAGTTTCTCCCTCGTCACCAGTGTTAAGAATACGCTTTTCACTTCAAAGGTTCTTCATAAACCTTTATTAGGTTCGTAGCATGTTTATCCAACTTCCTCAAGCAGTGAACCAATCGTAACTCCGTATTCAAATCTCCTCCAGAAGCTTGACACTGCCTGAAATGCTGTGACCTCAAAGTGATTGTCACTGCATTCCAGCCAAGTGATCTAGTGCAAACCACAACACAGATGCGGCAGGCAAAGTTGCAAACTGGGATAGCGAGTCCCTTCCAATATGCCCCCAGCTGCCAATATGTCACGGACAGCAGGACACTATGGAGTGCTTTAAGCACAATGGTGCGGTGGCCCCTCCTCTTGGGCAACGTGATGGGCAAAGATGTAAATTGGGACAGGGAGTCTCTTCAGCTATCCCCCCACCTAACATGTCTTCTTTTACCCAAATGTTTAAATATTTATGATGAAGTTTCCTCCCAAACTATTATTTATAATATAATCTTCATTATTTTTATTTGCACAGTGATCCCTTGAACATTTGTTGACTAGATTTTATTAGAATCCTAATATAAAAGTTTTTTGATCCGCGGATAGGGGTAGAAAATACTCTGCATAGGAAGGAATTGTTTAACTTTGTGTTAGAGATCCTGAATTAGCATTATGAGTATTTGTTAATGCATTTCATAATGTTCTGTCTGTATATAAATTGAAATGTATGTATATAAATTGAATCTGGATAAGTCGGAAATGTTTTTTTAAATAGGCATTTTGTACATATATAATAGATTTCAATTAGTTGGAATAATGAAAAAAATATATATAATGGTTTATCATTTGCCAAATCTATCAGGGTAACCCCATTAAATTAACTTTCGACCTTTTTAAATCAAGGATTGTAGCTCTCTGTCTTAAAAATGGTCTACTTGGTGTCTATTTTGAGGATGTTTACAGGTATTTAAAGTGATGACAGTTTCAATCACTGTACATCCTGTGCCAATGTAAACCATTCAATATACCTAAGCCTTTTTTTTAAGGTCACAGATAAATTACTCAAAAAGGTTTTAGGGAATTCCAAAAAAAAGCTAGGCCCAGACTTACTTACACCTTGCGCCAGTTTTGCATCACAAAAGTGATGAAAACTAGACATAAAAGGTTGGGATTGGATCTAAACCAGGATTTGATTTGGAATGTTTCCCAAAGTTACAAAGTTGTGCTATGCATTACGTTTTGCTACTTTGCATCAAGGACCAGCATTCCCACTTATATTGCAGAGCATATCACCATATCTGGTGGTTATTGGCAAATCCACAGCCAGGACACAATCGGCCTGCAGACTAAGAAGTGTTAAAAAGAAAAAGAAAAATAATAGGTCTTTTTGATCTATGCACCTAGGATCCGGAAAAACATTCCCATGTCCACCAGGACTGCCTCAGCAATCCTCCAATTTAGGAAAGAGTTGAAGACTCACCTTTTCAAAGAACACTACATCACAGTACATTAACTGTCCACAACTCAGCTTCCTGTCCTATTACTTACCAACTTGCTCACCTTTTACAATATACAGCACTCACTGCCTTTTTGTGAGATTTGCACTATAGAAATATATTATACATACATATATACAAGGGGTGTTCTATGGGTGGGACATGCACATTCCCATGGGTTTTGATGCAAATTCCTGTCTCCTAACATTCATAGACAAGGGTTTACGTCAAACTCATACATCTCCTTGAGACAGGTGTAACAATTAATATTTTTTGTATTTCTCCTTCTTTTTCCAGCTATGCATGTGTTCTGCATTGAACAGCACACACACAAAGTAGGAAAATCCTCAATGGATAGTTTTTGTCCAGGAAGGGTCTCGCTGGACCTGGTCAAAGTCAAACATACAGGACGACCACGATCAAGTGTGGGTCAGATAAGGAAACCAAGTTTGTCCTGGTAGAAAGTTTACCTTCTAGCTTTGTGTTATTGGTGTGGTTGTTGTCGACAAGAAGAGCTAAGTGGCAGTCAAAACTTCATTTTGTTGGAATGCATAGGTCAATAAGTCTGTGGCAAGTACGAATTGACACGGCAATACGATGCAGTTTACACATCTGCCTCAGGGAACTCCATTTAAGTTCATGAGGAGACCGGCGAAAGTTATTTTTCAATACAAAGAGCCCAGAACCTCTGAATTTTCACCTGGAGTCTAGTTCTTGTAGTTTGGAGTTTGGAAGAGTACACTCTGACAACAACTAAGATTCCAGGACATCGAGAAGTATGCCTTGGGGTTCAGGATACACTCCAGCAGAGGCCCTCAATACGATTCTGTCATGTCCAGTTGCCAGTTGAAGGACAGTTACAGGGAAGGGAAGGGAAGGGAAGGGAAGCTTGTTTTGACCCTGTAGCTCAAACAGGAGGTCAGCCACCTAGCCCCGGGCTTCTGGGGCCCTGGGCTTAGGGCAAGCAGATCCAGTCTTCCTTCTTCATGCAGCAGTGTAGACCTTTTTCTGAATCTCCCCCTGTCTAGGATTGTTCTGATTTCAAGTTCTGAGGACGCTACTTTAATATCCAAGTGTCAGTCTGTTTGGGGTCAATCCCTGGCATATTCCCAAATTAGTTCTAGCCAGTTCTTTCCTGGGTTTGGCTCCAACCTGTCTAGGAAGACAAAGGCAAGGGCAGGTCTTGTGTCAGGTTACTTTGTGTGTGCTGTCCACAGGTTTCTTTGAAGTGTAATCAGGACAGGATGCAACTCTTCCCCAGCCACCCTGGCATGAAGACCCGCAGCCTCTACACCTAGGCCCTTTTTGTCCCCTGTGTGGAAGAAATATACTCACATTACAGGAGAGCTGCCAACCATTAACAGTGATGTGACCCTGGACACTGACAGAATGGCACATTTGGTTAGGCAGAAATTTGTCAGCTTTCTAAAAGAGGCATTTTCGAAATAATAACTTAAAATCTGACTTTACCATTAAAGAGGATTTTAATTACAATTCACATGAGGGGAAGAAGTATTTCTTTGCTCCCAAACTGAAGTTATCACTTATTAAGTGTAGGAAGGTAACCAAGTGTTAGTCTATGAGAGAATTAGCCTTGCTGCAATGAAAAACAGCTTTTGGAGTTTTTCACTTTCATGACGGGTAAAGCTTAAGTACACATTTCCTACTTTTCAAATACCATGCCCCTTGCCTTATGAGCCTTTAAGGTCGTCCTCAGGGGTTACTTATAAGTAGTAAGAAAGGAAGGTTTAAGTCTGGCAAAAGATGTATTTTTCCATGCCAAGATAGCAGTTTAAAAGTCCACTACAGGATGCAGAGGCAGGCCTGAGACATATTTTACAGTGCTACTTCAGTGTGTTGCACAGTGAGTGCTGCATCCCACTTATAGCATTTAATTTACAGGGCCTGGGTACATTAAGTACCATTTACTAGGGATATATAAGTAACTTAAATATACCAGTCGGGTGTATACCTATTTGGTCATGATTAAAAGGGACAGCACAAGCACTTTACCACTGGTTATAAAGGAACGTGTTCAGAGTCCTAAAAGCTAATACAAATGGGTTTTAGTAAAGAAAGGCAAAAATCTTGGGTGAACCTAAATAAAGAACTAGGTCCAACAGTTACCAATACAGTTATTTGTCTTTTTAAATGCAAAGATAACTCTATAGTTTGGATATCTCAATTATATGAGAGTAATGTTCTAATGTCCATCTTCTCTGTGTTAAGAGATATGTTTGGTTTCACTACTTACATCATGCCTTAATATATTGTCTTTAGCTGGCATTTCTGGGCTTGCCTTTACCCTGTCCCTTTATGGTCATGGGATTAGAATCAGATAAGGCGGCTGTTACAACCTGAAGCCTCAAAAATATATTCCATTATGAACTCTCTTGGGAGCTCATTTAATAAAATCCAAAATTGAACTACTCTGGGAAAAAGGAATTTTTTAACTTGGTCAACTACTTTAAGGGATTATATTTGGAAGAAAAAAATTATCACATCTAGGTTCACTAACATAACTATAGCAT
Source organism: Pleurodeles waltl (assembly GCF_031143425.1). Classification (NCBI taxonomy): domain Eukaryota; kingdom Metazoa; phylum Chordata; class Amphibia; order Caudata; family Salamandridae; genus Pleurodeles; species Pleurodeles waltl. The sequence goes on along the minus strand of NC_090447.1, from coordinate 1,245,306,326 downwards.
CGAGCAGCCTTGGGCATAGGTTCATGGTGAAATGTTGTGCAAGGAAAGTGATAACAACACTTTTGCAGAATAGCAGCTGATTAGAAAAATAAAACATCCCTGCTAAAAAGCCAGTTATGCTAACATGAATTAAAACACATAACTGAAAAAAGACATGTAACTAGGTCTGCCGCGGCGCGAGCCGAGCATTCGGCTCGGGCGCAGACGCGGTTCGTGGTGGCCTGGCAGGCCACACCCCTTTTGTTCTGTACTTTCTTGCACAAGTCCCCAAAGTGGGCATGAGGCCTCGACGAGTCTTGGGCACGGTGCGCCCTCAATAATACTATGCCACCTTCCCACCTACCCCTCACTTACCTGGTGAGCCTATCCTTTTTTCTTCTTTTCTCTTCTTTTTCTTCTTTTCCTCGTGTTTTTATGTGTGCATTCAGCAGCCATGTTCTTTCTTTTTCCAGGCATGCCTTCTTTTTCCCTGCATGCCTTAGGACCCTTTTTCAAAATGGCGTCTTTTATCTATAAGTTCCTATGTTTCTTTCCCAATCCAAAATGGTGACTTTCTACTTCCTGTTGGTCATTTCCTGTTTTGGGGTATATAAGGTGAGTGATTCTTGTTCTACTTGCGCTGCAACACTTTCTTTGGTGGTGATCTTCACTCCTGCTTATTTCTCTCCAGTTATTTACCTTGCCTGTACCAGCTTCTTCCAGTATTGTTTTTTTCCCTTAGGAAGACTCATCTTTTTGCTTCTTTTTGTTCCAGGGAGTTCCTGCTTTTAGAGGTTTTTCCCTTTGGTTTTTTTTCCTCTGGGACTCCTTCTGGAGGGCACGGACTGCTTTTTTGGCGTTCCTTTGTCAGCAGCACCATGGCTACCAGAAAGGGCTGCCCTTACCTTGGTCAAGGCAGAACCTACAAGAATCAAGACCCTTCAGCAGTTCCAGTGGGCCAAACACATAAACGACGAGTAGCTCATGACAGATTACAGCGCCAAACGAACCAGACTTCGTCGAGCAAAATGGAGAACCAAGCCAGTCCCTACTCTTAACCATTCAACAGCAAGCCCAGGAACTGCAACAATTATGAGAGGAAAATGCGGCTTTACGACAAGCCCTGGCATCCCGAACCACAGATGTTCCCACTATCTCTGCTACCACGCCTCATTTCTCACGAGAGCCACATAAGCTACGAGAATTTCTCGATGCTCTGACTATCTATTTTGCCTTTCAACCAGCACAATTTGTGCAAGATAAAACAAAAGTGGGTTATCTCATCAGTGCCTTGTCTGGTCCTGTCTTGGCCTGGGCGGCTCCGTTAGTAGCCTCCAATGACCCTGTGCTATCTGACTATTCAGGGTTTGTCACTGCATTTAAACAACTGTTTGAATGCCCGGGATTGGAGGCGACAGCAGAGGAAGCTTTATGTGACATTCAGCAAGGAACCCAAGATGTTCTCCAATATATAACACGCTTTAGACAATTGGCAGCCAAGATGACATGGGTAGAACGTACTCTGGTGACTCTTTTTCGTAGAGGTCTACCAGACGAAATAATAGAAGAACTAGTACATTCCACTACAGTGGAAGATTTACGAGGCTTGATGGATTTAGCACTCTCTATAGAATATCGTCTACAAGAACGTCGTCTAGAAAAGAGAAAGAATCATGGACCTTCTCATGCAGGAAACCCACGTACAATTGTTCATCGTTCTGAAGAGCCTCAACCTGAATTAAGGGAAGCAACAGAAAGGGAACCAATGCAAATAGACACCGTCTGTAGTCCTCTCTCTACTAGTGAGCGTGAAAATAGACGGAGAAAAGGATTATGTCTATATTGTGGAGCTGCCGGCCACTTGCTCTGTACTTGACCAGTCCGTCCTGTGAAGTCCTTGGGAAACGCAAATTCCCATCTTATGTGCGAAGGGAGGGGATGGGATTTTCTGCAATACCTTCAATCGGTTCTTCCAAAGAAGATGCCACTGTCCTGTTTCTGTTACCTGTTACCCTGTAATTACCTGACGGTCGGGAAGAAAGAGCTTTGGCATTGTTAGACTGTGGGGCCAGTGGAATTTATAGGGATGAGACCTTGGCCAAGAAACAACAGATTTTACGACTACCGAAGAACGTTCCAGAACAAGTGCATACTGTAGATGGATCCCTATTAGCATCCGGTCCTGTCATCAGTACTACTTCTACTCTATGTCTACACTTTGGAAAACATCAGGACCATGTCTCTTTTGATTTATTCTCCTCCCCTAATCATACAATAATCCTAGGATTACCCTGGTTTATGCAACGCAATCCATATGTCAATTGGGAAACCAGAACTATTTCTCTGTCTTCTAAATTCTGTCAAGACCATTGCTAAGCATCAAAAATCTATTGGTCCCCAAAGAAGATGTTATCCACAGAACCTGAATTAGGGTGTTTCATAAACTCTATTCAAGGGGTACTTAGTCACTATCTGGATTATATAGACGTGTTCCAAAAACCATCAAAACCAGTACTACCCCCACATAGAGACTACGATTGTACCATTCTCCTGGAACCTGAAGCTGTTGTTCCCTTTGGTAGAATGTATTCTCTTACGGAATCGGAAAAACAGATACTCAAGGACTATCTGCAAGAAAATCTACAGAGTGGTCTTCTTGCACCATCTTCTTCTCCTACTGGGGCTCCCCTCTTCTTCGTGCTCAAGAAGACGAAGGATCTACGTCCTTGTATAGACTTTTGTGGATTAAATAAGATCACTATAAAAAATCGATATCCACTACCTCTCATCAAAGACATATTAGAGGCAGTTAGTGGGGCACAGATCTTTACAAAATTAGACCTTCGGGAACATACCATCTTTTGAGAATTAAGGAAGGTGATGAGTGGAAGACTGCCTTTCGTACACCTTTAGGTCATTACAAATATAGGGTAATGTCTTTTGGTTTAACTAACGCCCCCTCTGTTTTTCAAAGATTCAAGGATTTGGTATTTTCTAACCTGTTGAATCACACTAGTAATTTAGTTAGAGGATATCCTCTTATATTCCAGACACCCTGAACTCCATACTGAACACGTAAAACAAGTATTAAGCAGACTTAGGCAACATCAGCTCTACTGTAAACTTGAGAAATGTGAATTTGATGAGACCGAGGTGAAATATCACATTAGTCAGATCGGTATCTCCCTGGATCCAGAGAAGGTTCAGGCCATTCTAAATTGGCCACCCCCTTCATCAAACAAAGAAACTCAATGTTTCTTACGTTTGGCCAACTTTTATCGCCATTTTATTTCAGACTTTGCTCAACAAACTAGTCAAATCACATAGGGGGTCATTACAACGTTGGTGGTAAAAGGCGCTTACCGCCGTGCAGAACACTGCCAATACACCGCCGCCGCCGCGGTATTCCGCCACAGCTATTATGACCCACATCTTGAAATCCACCGAAATTCAGACACCCACACAACACCGCCACACCAAAGGTCAGTGATAAACTGGCGGAAACAAATCCTCCACCTCCACGCCAACAGAAACCCGCCCATGCTATTACGACCCACGAATCCACGCGCCGGTATTTCAAATGCGGTATTCCATTGGCGGTACACACCGCTGCGCTCAAAATACACACACATCTCCAAAACACCGCCACATTGGACAATTCAAAATACACACACCTGATACACATACAAACACCACTCCCACACACCCAACACAATATAAAACACACACCTACATCACCCACAAACCCCTACGACAAAAAATTCAGACAGAAGACCAGAGAGACAGCACAGAATAGACAACTCCATCACACAGAGGCACACAACACCATCACCCACACAACATCCACGCACAAAACACCACACACCACTACACTCACCACACTCATCACCACATATACCACCCCACACATCACCTACACCACCCCATGTCACGCCAAAGACACCCCCGCTTCTCCGAGGAGGAGCTGAGGTTCATGGTGGAGGAAATCGTACGGGTAGAGCCACAGCTATTTGGCTCACAGGTACAGCACACATCAATAGCCAGGAAGATGGAGCTATGGCGCAGAATAGTGGACAGGGTCCACGCTGTGGGACAGCACCCAAGAAAAAGGGAGGACATCAGGAAGAGGTGGAACGACCTACGGGGAAGGTGCGTTCAACGGTCTCCAGGCACAACATTGCGGTACAGCGGACTGGTGGCGGACCCCCACCTCCTCCCCTACAACTAACAACATGGGAGGAGCAAGTCTTGACCATCATGCATCCAGAGGGCCTTGGAGGAGTCGGTGGAGGATGGCACACTGGTAAGTCACATCATAACTATCATATCCCCCACACTACCTGCATGCTATCACACACCCCCACCCTCACACCCTCCCCTATCACTCCAAATCCTCACTAATCTACCCATAACACAAACCACACATCCCAACACCAAGCCCTGCATGACACAACTAAGCATGGACACCCCTCACTAAAGCATGCCCACTGCACATACCCAGAACAACCCCCCAACCATCATCACACAAACCCACACACAGGAATGCTTGCACTGGGGTACACAAACACCCACCCATTGCACACCATGACACACACACATGCAATAATCATGCTCTTATGCCCCTCCAGGAACACGAAGGCCCGTCACCACACCAGAGGGACCAAACAACACCACTCCACCCCCAGCAGAGGCCCACAATGACGAGAGCAGCTCTGCCCTACTAGATCCTGATGACCAGCCCGGACCATCGTGGGCCTCGGGACAGTCGGTTCCCCTTGCACAGGCACAGCCCAACACCGACCTTCCACCCTCTGATAACACCAGCACAGCACCCGCCCAGCGGGCCCAAAACTCCCTACCCAGGACAGGTCAATCAGCGGTGTGTCCATCACTACAGGGAACCCAGGATAACCCACCACCCCAACAACAACAGGGACCTGGGGGCAGTGGTAGTGGGCACACGGTCCAGGGGAAGGAGGCACAGGAACACAGGGGAACTGGGAGGGCTGCTGTGCGACAGGAGGCGGACAGGCCAAGGGAACCCACTCTCCACGAGGCCCTATCATCCATCATGGGAGCATACCACCACTCCCAGGAGACGATGGCGACGGTCCTGGACAAGTTGCAGGAGACCCTGCACCTGCAGGATGAACTGTATTTGGGGTTCAGGGAGGAGCTCAGGACTATCAGCTCCACCCTGGGCACCATCGTAGGGGTACTGAAGGACATACAGCAGACCTTGAGGGACACCGTGGCACTCCAAGGGGCCCCTTGCACTAGCATGGGCGATGAAATGCCCACCACCTCTGCCGGCGCTAGTGGACAGGTCACCCCGCCACACGACCAACACACCAGCACCCCACCCCCTGCAGACGGACAACCACCACGCAAGCGGGCCGTGAGATCCAGGAACAGGACAGAGAAAGATGGCAAGACCCCCGCCAGGAAATTAGACCACCCTGATTGTCATCCCACTGTCCCACTTTGTTACCCTGTCCATACTTAAACTGCCCCAGCTCCACTTCCTATGCCCAGATGGGCAGTGCACCTGTGAGACTAATAGATTGGACTCTGCCATGGACATTCCTCCCCCATCACCCCTCACCATTTTACAAACCCCTTACATTTCAGAGCACTTCAATAAACACCCTTGAAACACAAAACAATCTGGAGTCAGTCTGTGATTTAGAAAATATGTATTATCAATGACAGTGTCATAATGGGTTTACCATTGTAAGGCTAACATACCTATGTCACGCATCACAAGCCCTTGAAGGATGCAAGCAGTTTACACGTAGGTAACCACACCTGTGAAACCGTAATGGAAGGGTACAACTCAGTTTCCAAATAGTGATTTAAATCGAGAAACAGGACAGAGGTAGACGTGTGAAAGTTAAGGTAATGCTAAAAATGAAAATTTTCTCACCTGTGCCTCACTGGAAATATTGCTGTATGACTGACTCCCTGTTGTCGTTGTCTTCTTCCTCAGCTTCATCCTCATCACTGTCCACAGGCTCCACAGACTCCACAGCTGCTACAACACCATCATCTGGATCATCCTCCTGCAGAAAAGGCACCTGGCGTCGCAAAGCCAAATTATGTAGCATGGAGCAGGCGATGATGATGTCGCACACCTTCTTCGGTGAGTAGAATAGGGATCCACCTGTCATATGGAGGCACCTGAACCTGGCCTTCAGGAGGCCGAAGGTGCGTTCGTTCACCCTCCTAGTCCGCCCATGGGCCTCATTGTAGCGTTCCTCTGCCCTGGTCCTGGGATTCCTCACTGGGGTCAATAGCCACGAAAGGTTGGGATAACCAGAGTCCCCCAATAGCCATACACGGTGCCTCTGGAGTTGACCCATCATATCAGGGATGCTGCTATTCCGCAGGATGTAGGCGTCATGCACTGAGCCAGGGAACATAGCATTTACCTGCGAGATGTACTGGTCTGCCAAACAGACCATCTGGACATTCATTGAATGATAACTCTTCCTGTTCCTGTACACCTGCCCACTCCTGTGGGGGGGGGACCAGAGCTACATGGATCCCATCAATGGCACCTATGACGTTGGGGATATGTCCAAGGGCATAGAAGTCACCTTTCACTGTAGGCAAATCCTCCACCTCAGGGAAAATGATGTATCTCCTTACGTGTTTCAGGAGGGCAGACAACACTCTGGACAAAACGTTGGAAAACATAGGCTGGGACATCCCTGATGCCATTGCCACTGTTGTCTGAAAAGACCCACTTGCAAGGAAATGGAGCACTGACAGCACCTGCACGTCAGGGGGGATTCCAGTCGGATGGCGGATTGGTGACATCAGGTCAGGCTCCAACTGGGTACATAGTTCCTGGATTGTGGCACGGTCAATCCGGTAGGTGACGATGACATGTCTCTCTTCCATTGTCAACAGGTCCACCAGCGGTCGGTAAACCGGAGGATTTCGCCATCTTCTCATATGTCCCAGCTGACGGTGTCTACGAAGGACAACAGCGAAGAACCAGTCAATATTCCTCCAGGTATGTACCCACAGTTACACACAAGACTACACCACTCACAAAACCCTTCCTGTATGTGTGTTGAGTGTAGGCCTAGCTATGTGTGACGCAGAGGTAACTGAAGCCATGTGGGCCCCTGAAATGGAGGCTGCCTGACCTCTAAACTGGGATTGTGGGATTGTGGGGTAACTGCGCTGGCGTTGCACACCGTCGTGGTAGGCGGTCGTAGACCGCGGCGCAATTCTGCATTGGTTAACATTGGACCCTATGGGTCCCAGGAGCCAATGAACAGGTGCGCTGGCGGTGAATATGCGCACCGCCGCGGACGTCATCGCCGCGGACGTGACCGCCATTTTCTATCTGTTCAATCAATAGATACCTGACCTTCGACAGGAGAGGACCTACACTGCTAGTGCTGCAGTGACCTCGGTCTGGAAGCGACGATGGCTGCTGCGTCTGAGGAAAGGGCCCCTGCCTTCACTGCACAGGAGTTGTAGAAACTGGTAGACGAGGTCCTCCCCCAGTACACGCTACTCTACGGTCCTCCAGACCAACAGGTTAGTACACAGGGAGCATGTTGTATGGGCTAGGCCTGGGTGGAGAGGGCTGGTTGGAAGAGGGAAGGGGGCAGAGTTCATAGAACAACAATGCATGGGAATGAAAGGGCCACATGGCCAGAGTAGGGAGGGGGCCACTCACAACGACGGTGCAGTTGGTAATGACTGTTCCTCTTCCCTTGTGCATGTCATGTAGGTCAGCGCCCACCAGAAGAGGGACATATGGCGTGCCATCGCAAAGGAGGTCCGGACCCTGGGGGCCCACCAGAGACGGGGCACCCACTGCTGTAAGAGATGGGAGGACATTCGCCGCTGCAGCAAAAAGACGGCGGAGGCTCAGCTGGGGATGGCCTCCCAATGTGGGAGGGGTGCCCGTCGCACCATGACCCCCCTGATGTTCCGGATCCTGGCGGTGGCCTACCCGCAGTTGGATGGGCGCTTTAGGGCATCACAGCAGACACAAGGGGGTGAGTACAACATCATTCTGCTGACTTTGCGTGCAGTGGAGGTGTCTGGGTGGGGAAGGTGGGCTGTGGGTGTCCCTAGGCCAGGGCGAGTTAGGTAGGCAAGGCCCCTCCGTAATGTAGGCCATGTGGCACTCTACCCCACCTCAGCAGAGTTCCAAGTCGAGGTACAGTTGTCCCTGTGGCATACATGTGCGCAGATGTCCACCATTGCCATGTAGGCCATATCCCAGAAATTGCATGTGCAGAGGGCAGGAGCACGGCGTAATGCAGGGGGCTGCTGCGTCTATCTTGTCCGCCAACGGTAGCGGTAATCCATGCACTAAAACCCTCTTTCTTCTGTCTCCCCCCCTTTTTCTGCTCTCCCTGTCCTTTTGTACATCAGCATCAACAGTCGGAGGTACAGTGGCACCGGAGCATGAGGGAGCTGCATCCCACATGGCCATGGAGGGGCACACCACAGACTCTGAATGCACCAGTGGGACGGAGGGAGAGGGGAGCTTCACGTCGGCCACCGGATCACCAAGCAGCGACACGGACTCGTTCGCCGATGGGGGCTCCCTTGTGGTGGCGGCACCATCTGTGCCCCCCACCTCTACAGGTACAGCCGCCCTACCAACACCGCCCTCCCAGCAGCCCCTCAGCGTTCGCCCCGTGCCCGCTCATCCAGGAGGGTGGGCATCACCTTCGCCCCAGGCACCTTAGGCCCTGCCCCAGTCACCCCTGCTGCCCTCAGTGAGGCCATTGACCTCCTCAGGTCACTCACTGTTGGGCAGTCTACCATTGTGAATGCCATCCAGGGTGTAGAACGAGAGTTGCAACACAGTAATGCATTCCTGGAGGGCATTCATTCTGGTCAGGCTGTCCTTCAGCGAACCCTGCAATCTCTGGCCTCAGCACTGATGGCAGTCATTGTCCCTATGTCTAGCCTCCCCCCTCCAACTTCCTCCACCCAGACCCAATCTCCTGTACCCCAGCCCATCCCAAGCACACCTACAGACCAGCATGCACACAAGTCAACACACACAAGTAGCTCAAGCAAACATAGGCACCACACACACCACAGGCACTCATGCAAGCCTCACCCACGTACAGACACAGCAACATCCACTGCCTCCACTGTGTCCCCCAGTCTCCTCTTCTCCCTCCTCCCTCCCAGTCTCGTCTACACACACACCTGCATGCACCACATCTACAGGCACCATGAATCGCACAAGGGCACCCAGCACCACACGCCGCTCACCTGAACTCACCACCCCCACTGCCATTTACACGTCCCCTGTGTCCTCTCCCAGTGTGTCTGTGACGCCCCCTCCCAAAGTACACAAACGCTGGCAATCACTCACCCAACATCCATCCACCTCACGACAGCCTCCAGTACCTGCACCTGCACCCAAAACACCTAAAGTGACACCTCCTACAACCACCTCCTCTACCTCCACTCCCAGACCCCCTCCAGCTACCCACCCCAGTGTTCGTCAGAAACTGTCCCTCTGTAACGTTGACCTTTTTGCCCCCACCCCACCCCCTCCAATTCATCAGTCCCATCGTAGCGCCTCAGCCAAAAAGCCTCCAATACCAGTGGTGCCTGTTCAAGGTTTGTGGAGTGCACCGCCCACCAGGGCAGGCAGTAGGACCCGGAGCCAAGGCACTGGCAGCCCACCCCCTGTAAAGGCTCTGAAATTGGAGAGTGGACGACGGGACCGTGTTAAGACTCCTGGTGGGAAAACAACTGACATGGGTTCCAAGGGGATTGGAGAGTCAGCTGTGACTCCACCAAAGGTGGGGAAGGGCCTGAGGAAGTCTGCCCAGCCTGTTGTGAGTGTCACGGCGGAGAAGTGCGCCATCATTTCCGGCGGTCGACACACAACCGCCAGCACCGTCGTCACTGGTCCAGAGACCACCGCCGGAGTCACAGCCCAGGAGGGCCCGAGTATCGTCACTGGTCCAGAGACCACCGCCGGAGTCACAGCCCAGGAGGGCACAAGTATTGTCACTGGTCCAGAGACCACAGCCAGAGTCACAGCCCAGGAGGACCCGAGTATCGTCACTGGTCAGGAGGCCACCGCCGGAGTCACAGCCCAGGAGGGCCCAAGTATCGTCACTGGTCAGGAGGCCACCGCCGGAGTCAGTGCCCAGGAGGGCCCAGGTATCGTCACTGGTCAGGAGACCACCGCGGGAGTCACAGCCCAGGAGGGCACAAGTATCGTCACTGGTCCAGAGACCACCGCTAGAGTCACAGCCCAGGAGGGCCCAAGTATCGTCACTGGTCCAGAGACCACCGCCGGAGTCACAGCCCAGGAGGGCACAAGTATCGTCACTGGTCCAGAGACCACCGCCAGAGTCACAGCCCAGGAGGGCCCAAGTATCGTCACTGGTCCAGAGACCACCGCCGGAGTCACAGCCCAGGAGGGCCCGAGTATCGTCACTGGTCAGGAGACCACCGCCACCGCCGGAGTCACAGCCCAAGAGGGCCCGAGTATCGTCACTGGTCAGGAGACCACCGCCACCACCGGAGTCAGTGCCCTGGAGGGCCCCGGCTGCCACAGCCCCGCTGGGCAATGATGGAACGTCATGCCACACACCAATGCCCAGTGTAGAGAACGTCATGCCACACACCAATGTCCGTATCAGAACCGCCATGTCAAGGCACCACTGAACAGGGCAAAGACCGCCAAGTCAAGGCACCGCTGAACAGTCCAGACCCACCATGGCAAAGCACCGCTGAACAGGGCAAAGACCGCCATGTCAAGGCACCGCTAAACAGGGCAAAGACCGCCATGTCAAGGCACCGCTGAACAGGGCAAAGACCGCCTTGTCAAGGCACCGCTGAACAGTCCAGACCCGCCATGGCAAAGCACCGCTGAACAGGGCAAAGACCGCCATGTCAAGGCACCGCTGAACAGTCCAGACCCGCCATGGCAAAGCACCGCTGAACAGGGCAAAGACCGCCATGTCAAGGCACCGCTGAACAGGGCAAAGACCGACATGGCAAAGCACCGCTGAACAGGGCAAGCACCGGGTAGGAATGAATGGCCCGCCACATCAGGCATCCTTATCCCATGTGCAGCTGGGACAGTGACAGGACAGGAACTTTCACGGGGAGACTCATCCAGTCTGGGCACCAGTCCCCCCCAGTACCAGTAGAGACCTGCATCTACTTGAGAGACTGTGGCTTTGCACTCCCCAGGATATAGCAGTGGGCAAGCCACCCACTGTAGAGACTTATGAGACTGTGGCTTTGCACTCCCCAGGATGGCACAGTGGACAAGCCACCCACTGTAGAGACTTGTGAGACTGTGGCTTTGCACTCCCCAGGATACATCAATGGGCATGGAGCCCCGTTGTGGATCTGGCTTTGTAGTCATCCGGCTGAGGTGCCCCCCCTTACCTTCCCCCTGAGGTGCCTGTAGTATTTCAATCTGATGCCCCGGCAGTGTTCTCTACGATTTTGGTCAGGTATCCTTTGTGGGCCTCACCCATGCATTTTTGGACTGTTGGTGCACGGACATTGTAATTTACATATCTGCACCACTTCTCGTATTGTATATATTTATGACTGATTTTCAAAGATATATCTGAATATTTTTGTGTGACATGTATATTGCCACATTACAAGGTTTGACCGAATTTCGCATTGTCTTTTCATCCTTCCGGGTGGGTTGGGGGTTGTTACTGTGATTTTTGTGAATGCATTGGTGTGTATGTTGTAATATGCGAGGGTGGGGGTGTTTGGTGGGTGTCCCCCTAACTTTTGCCTCCCCGTGTCATAGGTGCAGTACTCACCGTTGTCTTCGGCGCCTACGTAGCTGTTGGTCGTAGAGGAGCAGAAACACAAGGGCAGGGAGTATTTGGAGTTCCGGCTCCATGGAGTCGTCGTTCCTCGTGGGATGTGTTCAGGTGAGCGTTTTCCCATAGCAAAAGCTGTTTCCGCCGTGTTTTTATCCACGGTGAATCCGCCCCGGAAAAGGTGGCGGATTGGCGGGTTGTAATACTGTGGGCGGTACATTGTCTTCCGCCTGTCTGTTGGCGGTGACCGCCGCACTGCTTGTTTGCACCGCCGTGGCGGGCGGTGTGTTAAAGTGGCTGTCTTTGTTGGCGGTTTCCGCCAGGGTCATAATTCCCTTTTTTTGTCCGCCGGACTGTTTGCGGTATTACCACAGCTTTAACACCGTCCGCCAGGGTTGTAATGACCACCATAGACTCTTAAAAAAGAGAGTTTGCGAAATGGTTTCCTCTGGACAGACGTGGCTAAAAATGCTTTCCAAAACCTAAAACAAGGCTTCACCCAAGCAACTATACTAAGGCATCCAGACACCAACAAACAATTCAAAGTTGTTACTGATGCTTCAGAAACAGCTATTGTGACAGCATTATTACAAAGACAGGACGACAATGGATTAGACCATCCGATATGTTATCTGTCTCATGTGCTCTCTGATTCTGAGCAAAATTATTCGGTATTGGAAAGAGAACTCCTAGCTCTAAAAACAGCTTGAGTGGACACAATTCCTCATGGGTTCTAAAGAACCATTTGAAGTAAGAACAGACCATCGCAATTTACAATGCCTATGAAACTTTCAGTGTCGGAACAGTCATCAAGCCATTGGGCCTTTTTCTTTAGCCAATTCGATTTTTATATTTCCTACATTCCGGATTCTCAAAATATTTTGACAGATGCTCTATCTCGACATTACCCTGAAAGTACTAACACCCCTTCACAGCCTCTAATGGAACCAGATAAAATAATTGGTTTAATCCAGTCTTTCCTCAGTGAAGTACAGTCTGAGTCCTCAACTCTATCAGAACAAGAATTGAAGGAACTGCGTCCAAAAGTACACAAGAGTAAAGGGTACTACTATCATAAAGACGCGTTATTCCTACCTTCTAAGAAAGTGCATAGAAAGGCACTCCAAATGTGTCCTTCACTCTTTTTGGTGGCCTACACTTAAGCAAGATGCTGAAAGTTATGTGGTATCTTGTGCCATTTGCGCCCAAGCAACAATACCTCATACGAGGCCTGCAGGACTACTTCAACCATTACTGGTTCCACCAGCCCCCTAGCATACAATATCAACCGATTTGATGTGTTCTTTACCTCCCTCAGCGGGAAACTGAGTTATAATGGTGACTGTAGATTAGTTTACAAAAATGGGTAATTTTACTGCCTTGAAGAAGGTATCCACATCTAAAGAATTGAGCCAGATCTTCATCCAAAAAATCTTTCGTCTCCATGGCCTTCCTGAAGTTATTGTGTCAGATCGGGGCCCTCAATACATATCACAGTTTTGGAAGTACTTCTGTAAAACCTTAAGTATCGATGTAGCCTTATCTTCTGGATTTCATCCTCAAACCGATGGGCAGACGGAACGTCTGAATCAAGGACTCGAGCAATATCTCCGCTGTTTTTGTAATTCCACTCAGAGTAACTGGACCACGTACTTACCCATTGCTGAATTTTCTTACAACAATACCATACATAGTGCTTCAAAAGCCATTCCTTTTTTCTGCTCATATAGATTTCATCCCAAATATTTTCCTGCCACTCCTAAGACCTCTTCTACACTTTCTGCAATCACCTCCTTTTCCCAAAGGTTACATAGAATTCAACTTCTTATTCTGATGAAAAGAATGGCGGATAAGAAACGATGTGAGGCTCCATCTTATCAAGTCCAAGATAAAGTTTGGCTTTCTTCCAGATTTTTGCCTCTATGTCTCCCCCAAAATAAGTTTAAACCCTGTTATTATGGACCCTTTGTATTCTTTAAAAGATTAATCCAGTATCCTTCCGTCTCCGTTTACCTCAAACATGGACAATCATCCAGTTTTTCACATCTCTCAATTGAAACCCCATAAACCTGACCCTTTTCATAGACATTTAACATGTCCTCCCCCTTTATTAGTGAATGACGAACCCGAATATGAAGTTCAAGAAATATGTGACTCTCGTATATTCAAAAACCCTCTCCAATATCGCATTCATTGGAAAGGCTATCCTCTTAGTGAATGTTCTTGGGAAGATGCTTCTTCTGTTCACGCTCCACTTTTGATCCGTCGTTATTTTCATCTATATCGCACAAAACTGGGGCCCGGTGGGGGGGACCTACTGTCGTGCTGCAGCAGACTGCGGCACGAGCCGAGCATTCGGTTGATGGCACGGCCGCGGTTCGAGGTGGCCAGGTATGTTGCACCCCTTTTGTTCTGTGCTTTCTCGCACAAGGCCCCAAAAGGGGCATGGGGCCTCGGTGAGTCTTGGGCGCAGCGTGCCCACAATAATACTATGGCACCTTCCCCCCTGCCCCTCACTTACCTGTTGAGCCTATCCTTTTTTCTTCTTTTCTCTTCTTTTTCTTCTTTTCCTCGTGTTTTTATGAGTTCTTTATTTTTCCCAGCATGCCTTTTTTTTTCCCTGCATGCCTTAGGACCCTTTTTCAAAATGGTGTCTTTTCTGTATATGTTCCTATGTTTCTTTCCCAATCCAATATGGTGACTTTCTACTTCCTGTTGGTCATTTCCTGTTCTTGGGTATATAAGGTGAGTGATTATTGTTCTCCTTGCGCTGCAACACTACCTTTGGTGTTGATCTTCACTCCTGCTAATTTTTCTCCAGTTATTTACCTCGCCTGTACCAGCTTCTTCCAGTCTTGTTTTTTCCTGTTGGAAGACTCCGCTTTTTGCTTCTTTTTGTTCTAGGGAGTGCCTGCTTTCCTGCTTTCGATCACTGGTTGAATTCTGCTATTGTCTTTTGGTTATGCTCTGTTTTGAGTCGCTTGGACAATGTCTATCTAGGGCTGTTTCACTAGGGGCAATGTGGCTTTTTGTGCTGAAGCTAATGGGGATTCCCTCCTGGAGTTTTGCCGTACAGTGACTTGTGCTCCTTCTGCTACCTTTAGCAGACATTGAAAACTCCATGGGATTAAGCTTAATTTTGAGCTGACGGGCTGAGTGCTATGTATAGCATGGGTTCAGGCATTATATTTTCACATTTACTGTTTTACTCCTTTTTTTCTGTGTTTTGACTTCCATATCCCCTCCACTTTTTCATACATTCATCACTGATAATATCTGAGATACGAAATGGGAATTAAGCCCTAATGCTTTGTTTACATACTGGTAAATCTTCATTACTCTGAGCCTTACTCTTCCTCCACCAGTCCAACATAACACCCTCCCATCCTGCGAGTGGTGGGCATGGTTATTGCTTCAATATACAGGATGATCATTTGAGGTTATGGCTAATTATATCTCCCATTGTGGAGGGATCGAACAGTAATTGTAGTTTAGGATTTAAAGGTGCCTGTTTCGATGTGGGTCACACTTTGCTGATAAGGACTAGGACACGGAAGAGTAGTACTCGGTGTAATGAAAATAACTGGTAAGTAATAAAAGCATTTTCTTATGTTCTTAATGTTTACAACGCGAGTTTTGTGTAATCTTTGATCTGTTTCAGATAGCAACATTTTTACTAGAGCATGCAGATTATGAATCAGATTGTCAGTTCTCAAGCAAATTCTGAGAGTCCATTATAATGCGCATTATTTTGTGGCTGAAAATTACTCAATTCCTCTAGTACTGTGTGTGTGTTGGTGTAGCCGATATTTACGGGAAAGTCAGCTAAGTGAATGGAACGAGTATTATGCCTTGCAAGGGGGGACTGAAATCAAACAGATCCAACAGCATAGAATGACAAACACTGAACAATGTTGAAATGGCAAGACCAAAATTAAATAATTCACTTCACTTCCTTTAATGAAGCAATCCTAGAGAGCAGGGGCTTCCCTACAAGAGGTTTTCAAGTCATATTGCAAAAGTATGTCTTGGTGACAAAGGCTGCTAAAGTGTCTTGTATCCTGGTTGGCTGAGAAGGGGGGGTGACGGAGAAGGGGAGGGGTGAGGGTGGTGAAACAGTGGCATTATGAACACGTGGACCACAGTGTCTTACATTCTAAATGAATCATTTACACCTCCTGCCCACCTTATTCCCTTTTTACTTCTTGTACCTTAAAGTAGCGATCTGAAGAAAACACACATTGACTGATTTATTGCATATTTACTATAGAAGAAACGTCCAAAATGTAAACACTGGTTGTTTTTATAACCTTACTTCTGAGCTGGTCTTAGCCAGAGGGTTTGGATTGTGGAAGCAGTTCATTCATGCTAGAACCTGATAATAGCCAAGAGCTAACATTCTGAGCCGCATCAGTCCACCGTATCCAAAAGAATTTGCCAAGTGCATGTCAGAACTCTCCTTCGTACAAATCACCCTATGAATTGTACACTTGCGCAACAGTGCTGACCTCATACTGAAAGCATGCCTTAATGATCCAGCAAGTGGCAACGTTTAGCAAATGCGCTGCATGCTTCACATATGAATCAAAGGGTTTTATCTATTACTTGTCATCACTAGAAGTATATCTTCCAGTGAAAAATGTCTGGAAAGTTTCTTCACCACAAGGGCAAGAGTTCAATGTATATTTTAGATAAGGCAAAATATACATTAAGACGTGTTCATAATCGTTAGCAGTTGTATTTATTTTTGTTTATTACAGCGTTTGGAAGGAAAGTCACATGATTTGCTCTGGAGAATGTGGTCCCTTCCCCCAATATTGTTTTCTCTGAGTGTGCAGTCGCTCTGCGTTTGACTTTTGCCTCAGTAAGCCCGACAGTCATGTATGATAATGATGGGACCACAGTTACATGCCTGAGGGCCACAGGTGTGTTGGTGAAGTTAAAGTTGAGCACCCAAAGTGTCCCCTATATGGAAAACTGGACTCTGCTCTTTCTTCCTGGGCCGTTAGACTGGTGCTGGTGGCAACATCATTTGGAGTGAAAAGACTGATTGTTTGCCTGTATCTTTCAAAGGGAGATCTCTACCATCCTTCCCATGTTTAAATGGATCTGCCAATATTTGTTAATGAGGATCTTTCATTTCCATCTGTGTGAATTATGCGGAAAGGTGTATGTATATGGTGTGTGTTCTGCAGAACAAGTGTGGAACCATTGTAAGCATCTGACAGATTGCAGGAGGGTATGTATTTTGACTTCCCTATATGTCCATGGCAACCTGAGAGAGTAAATGGCTTTGTGCAGAACTGCACAAGTCTCTCTGGACCTTGGACCCAGATCAGTGAGGGGGATATTCATCCTCTGCAGAAGCGCCTAGGAACCAACAGATATCTCACACCTTGTGCCTTTAATGTTTGCACCAGTCCAGAATAAAACTGGGTGTTAGCTTGAGTATTTTGGAGAAAAGAGGGAAAAAAACACCGCTGGCTCAATAACCAGAGGTCGGGTTTTATCTCTACTTACAAGGCACTGTTCAGTCACACCCAAAGAGAAAAAGGGACAATGTAGCACAAGATGTAGTTATGTTGATATCCTTTCCATGGTATTACCACGATCCAGTGACACACTGTGCACCTATCTCTTCTCACAACATATCTGGTCTAGGTTGGTGTTCCCCTTGAACCATCTTTCATCACACTGTCAGACTCCTGAATACCTATAAAAAAAGAACATTACACCAATGAGATCTTCATTTATTTAACTCTGCTGATCTTTCATAAATCAGGCAGTAACATAACATGACAGCTACAAGCACTATAGGTCCTGTTGCACAAGCGTTATGTGTAAATCACACTTCCATCACACAACTTTGTTGTTGACTGTTGTTGGCTTTCTTCATAAAAGTTGTAGTAAACAAAATCCTGAATACTGAACAATATGGTGTGTGTTGGACTTGGTCCTCTCTAAAGGGCCACCCCGACAATTTTTACCTTCACCCCTCCTCATTTCAGAATTTTCTTTTCGTTGTCATTAGGACTCTGGGATTTTTACCACTGCTAATCGGTACTAAAGTTCTTGTGCTCTCATTTCAATATAGCAAAATTAGACTACACCTGATTGGCACAATTAATTTACTTATAAGTCCCTAGCAAGGTGGTACAACATGTACCTAAGGCCTATAAATTAAATACTACTAGTGGACCTGCAGCACTTAGTGCACCACCCACCTAAGTAGCATTTTAAAAACATGTCTCAGGCCTCCCATTTCAGCCTACATGCAGTTTTAAACTGCCAATTCAATGCAGCAAATTAAACCTTTTGCAAGGCCTAAACATTCTTTTATAATAAATATGTCACCCGTAGGAGTGGCTTTAAACAGACCATAGGACTGGGTTTATTGTATTAAAAACGTTGGACATCTTCTTTTAAGTGCTACATATTGTGGTCTTAAATTCGTTATTCACTTCTGCAAGGCCTACCTCTTCCATAGGATAACATTGTGTTACCTTATTACATTTAATAAGTGAAAGCTTTTGCTTCGGAACAGGTAGAAATGTCATGTGCAGTCTCTAGCAAATTGTAATTTAAAATCCTTGTTAATGGTAAAGTTGAATTTTAAGGCACAATTCTGAAAATACCACTTTTAGAAACTTGGCTTTTTCTTGTCCTAACCATTTGGTGCCTGCAGTCTATATCCTGGGTCACATGACTAGGTGTAGTTTGCAGTTGGCTTTTGTGTATTCTTCCCAGTCAGTTTCACAAAGGGGGACTGGGTGTTGGCAGGATGGGCTATCCTGTCCTGATCGGAGGGGCGGAGATGTCACCTACCACACTTGCACTTCAAAGGAGCTGCCTCAGCACACACATAAAGAACTTCACACTAGCTGTTTTGTTACTCCAGACAGCCTGAGACCAGGGAGGGGGGAAAGGAAATTCCAGAATCAGATGTGGGAGAATCTAGAAGTTTATCACTCTTCAGAGCTCACACTAGGTGTAAGTTTTGGACTCTTGGATCAACTCTTAAGTACACTTCTAGACCTGTGCATACTACAAAAGAAGGACTGCCCTTGTACCTGAAAAGAAAAACCGGACCAACTCCCTTCATCCCATCCTCTCTGAAGTGACTCCAAGGTTCAGCTAACTGACCTCCTGTTCAGAGCTACAGGGACATAAGAAGCTACAGAGGCCTCCCTGCAACTGCCCAGATGACCTGCTGCAAATGGACCTGCCTCGACCTGCACCTGGACCTGCCGGAGCCCTGTTGGCCTCTGCAAGAGTGAGTCCCCGATCTCCAAGAAAAGCCTCCTCAGGTTCTGGGCCCTTGGTTGGCATCAGAGTGCATTCTTCTAATGAAGAAGAAGATATCCTGAAGTTTTGGGCTGTTTGCAATCGCAAATGCACCTGTTTGCACCTAGATTTTGCCACCTGCGATGACAGCCAACGCAATGCTCCTGTGGACCTGACTCTTTGCACTACAGCAATCACCAGCAACAACCGGTAACTTGAGATATGCACTTCAGCATTGACAGTCCACAGTCACAGCCAATGCGAAGCTTCAGCAATGACCATCTGCAACACTTGACAGGATCTTTGTGCAACAGCAATGACCATCAAGGAAGCTCAGCCTGCTCTTTGTGCTACAGCAACAACCACCGATCATGCTCTCTCTGCTCCTCACAGCTCCTTCCTCCAAAAACTGGACTCTTCACGCTGGACTTTGAGAAGGTATCTTTTTCAAATGGGCTTACCTGGCCCTTGTATCCGGCCTGCACTCCATTGCTGTCAGCCTGAAATTGTGACTTTCACTTGTTCTTCCACAACCAGATAACTGCAAGTTGCACTTTTGTGCTTTTAAGTGCTATACTTACCTCAAATATTTGAAACTACATAACTCCAGTTCTACTGATTGTATTTTCATAGTTTCTGAGGCAATTCAATAACTTTTGCTTTATTTTTTCGAAATTAGCATGGGATTTTTCTTGTATTGTATTTTCACCATATTAGTTTGTATGTTTCTCATAAGTAAGTTAAGCCTGACTGCTTTTGTGCCAAGCTACTAGAGAGTTAAGCACACATTAATTTTGTGACTTTTGTGGTTCACCTCGACAAGGATAGTGGCTGTGGCTTGAGAACATCTCACACCCCAACCTAATTTCTCATAGTGTGTATAAGCAACACCTAAAACTAAATTTCACCTGAATATAGCTAAATCTCTCCTAAGTCTAAATGTTAATTTTTTAAGTCTCATACACTTGTATTCGATTAGCAAAATATTGAGTAGGTTTATCCTCTCCCTGATGCCCACCACTGGGACTAGCTGTGTACACGTGTCCAAGGGATATGTATTAACAAATAGTATGGGCTCCAACTGCGGTCTCCTAGCAGGCAACTGTGTTTCTCTAATGCTGTATCAGCTGCTGAGTAATTTCCCTCCATGTATTATCTTTGATGGGGCAAGTGCTGCGTAGCTGTATTTTCTGAGAGCTATTGCAGTAGGGTCTTTGTGCTTCACAAGCCTTGCTTCTGCTGAGAAATGGGTCTTACTCCAAGGGTGAATTATTGCTGTTGTTCCTGGCCCTTGTTCCCTTGATGTGAATGGTTCTGCTACACACCATAGTTAAGAGTCATGGCAATGATTATGTATGGATTTAAAAGGGTACTTTAAGGAGTATTTATGCATGATTTTATGTTTGTTAAAGGGTGTTAGAAATGGGGTCTCTAGTTGGCAGTCGGATTGCAACCTGTCCAAGAAGGGACCCTCAATCTAGTCAGGATAAGGGAGATACCCACTCAGATAACCCCTGCTCACCCCCTTGGCAGCTTGGCACGAGCAGTTAGGCTTATCTCAGAAGCAATGTGTAAAGCATTTGCACATAACACACAGTAATAAGTGAAAACACTACAAAAGGACACCACACCAGTTTTAGAAAAATAGCCAATATCTATCTATATAAAACTAGACCAAATACAATACAAACCCAACATACAGTAATAAAAATATGAATTCTGTAAGATTTAGTATAAAATGCAGTTCCGTGAAGTCGATAGCTCCACCTGGGGCTATCATGGCGTCGTGATCAGCAAAACCAACAGTTCAAGCCGGCCGCGGCATTGGGGGCAAGCTACGGTGTTGGGAAGACCCACAAACAGTACCTTGGATTTGCAAGGCGTCGTGATCCTCGCGGTGAGCTCCGGAGAGCGGCGTCACTGACGTTGCGGTGTCGGTTCCAGAGTCGGTGCAGGAGTCATCAGGCCCTTGAGGTCACACGCGTTGCAGATCGAACTCCAGGCTGATGAAGTCAGGTTGGCAGCGTGGATGGCGTTGGGGCTGCGGTGCGAAGCTGGACAATGCGACGTGCAGTGCCCACAGGTCACAGTGCAGGCAGCGGCTCAGTGACGACGTCCAGCGGTGTCATTGAGATTAGTGCTCTGGTGTGAAGCGGCAGTGAGACGTGCGCTGTCCACAGGTCACGGTGCAGGCAGCGGCATCGTCATTGCTGAAGCGCTGTTGTCGGTAGGTCCAAGCCAGCGGTGCTGGACGGTGCTTCGTGACCCTCACGAGCGGTGTCCACAGGCCACGGTGCAGGCAACATACCTGGCGATGACACAGGTGTTGATGGTGCTGGTGCCGGTGTCAGCAGGACCGGCATCTTCAGGGATGCCCAGGCTGCTGTGTGAGCAGGCGAGGCTGGAGTGCGAGGCTCATAGGTTGCGGTGCGAGCAGCGGCTCAGTGAAGTCGTCCGATGACGGCATCGGGGAGACCAGGGTCACGGTGTGAAGCGGGGCAATGCGACTCCCTGTGGCATCAGCAGGTCACGGTGCAGGCCAGCGGTGTCGCTGGCAGCGGCGTGGTGGTTTCTCCTCTTGAACAGCACAAAACACAGTTCCCATTGCTGCAGGTCGAGGAAAATGAAGGCTTTGGTGTCCCTGAGACTTCCAACAGGAGGCAAGCTCTACTCCAAGCCCTTGGAGAATTTTCTCAAGCAGGATACACAGCAAAGTTCACCCTTTGCACTCTTTTCAGACAGAAGCAGCAACTGCAGGGCAGTCCAGCAAAGCAACACAGCAAAGGGACAGTACTCCTCCTTCAGTTCTTTAGCTCTTCTCCTGGGCAGAGGTTCCTCTTGGTTCCAGAAAGATTCTAAAAGTTTGGGTTTTTGGGTCTTCTTCTTATACCCAGTTATGCCTTTGAAGTTCCCAAACTTCCAAGCAAAGTCTCAAGTGTTCGCAAGATCCTTCCTTGTCCAGACCAGGCCCCAGACACTCACCAGGGGATTGGAGACGGCATTGTGTGAGGGCAGGCACAGTCCTTTCAGGTGTGAGTGAACACTCCTCCCCTCCCTTCCAGCACAGATGGCTAATCAAGATATGCAGGCTACACCCCAGGCCGCATTTGTGTCACTGTCTAGAGAGGTGCAAAACAGCCCAACTGTCAAACTGACACGGAGAGACAATCCACAAACAGGCAGAGTCACAGAACGATATAAGCAAGAAAATGCCTACTTTCTAAAAGTGGCATTTTCAAATAGACAATTTAAAAACCAACTTCACTAAAAGATGTATTTTTAAATTGTGAGTTCAAAGACCCTAAACTCCACATTTTTATCTGCTCTTAAAGGGAATCTGTGCTTTAAAGATATTTAAAGGCAGCCCACACGTCAACCTATGAGAGGGATAGGCGTTAGACAGTGAAAACCGAATTTGGCAGTATTTCACTGTTAGGACATATAAAACACACTAGTATATGTCCTACCTTAAACATACACTGCACCCTACCCATGGGGCTACCTAGGGCCTACCTTAGGGGTGCCTTACATGTAGTGAATGGTAAGGTCTAGGCCTGGCAAGTGGGTACACTTGCCAAGTCGAATTGGCAGTTTAAAACTGCGCACCCAGACACTGAGGTGGCAGGTCTGAGCCATGTTTACTGGGCTACTACTGTGGGTGGCACAACCAGTGCTGCAGGCCCACTAGTAGCATTTGATTTACAGGCCCTTGGTCACTCTAATGCACTTTAATAGGGACTTACCAGTAAATCAAATATGCCAATCATGGATAAACCAATCAACAGTTCACTTTACACAGAGAGCATATGCACTTTAGCACTGGTTAGCAGTGATAAAGTGCCCATAGTCCTAAAGCCAACAACAACAGTCCAGAAAAAATAGGAGGAAGGAGGCAAAAAGACTGGGAACGACCCTGCAAAAAGGGCCATTTCCAACGAAGGGCTTTTGTTTTATATCGTATTATTATAAGTGATATGTACTTTTATGGTTGTATTAAATTAGCCAAATAAAGATTTTTGAACTGAACTGATAATGATTGTGGGGCATTTTGTGGAACGTGATTCCCTTCCTTAAACCTGATTCCCTGTTCCCTTGTATGATCATGTGTCTAGCCCTGCCTCGGACAGTGGCACTGTCCCTGACGCTGTACTTTGTGTGCCTGACTATGCCCCTTGAATTCCAGGCTGACCTAGTCATGTCCCTTATGTTCCTGCCCATGTTCCTTCTGTGCCTAGATCTATATTAGAAATAAAGATCTAGGGAAAAAGCTTATACAAAGCATAGAACCCTACCATCATTGTTGAAAGGTAGGTTTGATGCCTCCAAAAAGTCGTACTACTAGCCTCAAAAGTCACAACCAATCTTTGATGGTTTGGATCACTGCGATAGTGATACATTTAGTGATATTTTGGATAAAAAACATAAATTGACAAATGTATTTTTGAGAAATATTGAGATCAGAAGGAAGTTTTGACTGCTTTCTTTGGACATGCAAAGGAATTTGAGTTATCTGTACATGGCCTGATGGAACTGTGTAGCAGATTTCGTTGACAAAGTGGTACAAATCCTTTCTGCTACTGATTACTCAAAGTCAGTTGATCAAGTTCAAAACCTGACACAATATGTGTTTCTGAGATTTATGACAGGGCCCTGCTTCTTCAAGCAGCCCATGCCAAGTTCCTTTATGTCCTTCTAGCAAAATCTGATTTCTTGGCAGGCATTGGAGAGGCCCATCTGTGATACACCTGGGGGAAGACACAGAGTGAAGAATCTAATTCCGAAATTGCAATGACTCCTGGTAATCCATCTTTGTTTTTAGGCTTAGCCACTTCACTTGGCAAATTGGCAACTTCTCACCCATCAGTTGCCCATTGAAAAAGCAGGTTATTAAGAGGAAATCTTGTACGGGAAAGCCTGTAAACTAAAGATGATAGACAAGTTTATGGCACCTTATCTTTATGTACAAATTGTATTTAGAAAGACAATTGATTGAGGTTGCTGGTTGCAAGGAGAGGCTGGCCTCCAGAAGGCCTTCACTTTTATCTCTTCCTTGCAGTTACCCACATCAAGTGTCTGTATTGGTGGAAGGAGGTGTGGTCAAGCACAATCGCTTGTATCTCTAAGGTGTGTGATTGTAGAATCATCAATGCGCCGCTCTGTTAATTATGTTGCTTTCAAAAATGTATAAAATGTGTTTGATTGTGTACTTCAGTCTTTTTACCCCAGTTCACAGTCATGATAGGGTGAAGTGGTGTGCTGTGGCTGCAGGATTTCAAAAATCAATTGTTAAGTAGTCACTCCAGTCAATATACCATTGTTGAAGTATTTATTTGGCAGCACAGAGACAACTGAATTTATTCAGCCCAATTGAAAATTAACTCCCAGTCACTCTATATTCCAAATCCAGCCAAGGGCTCACACCCAGAACAACATTAAAAAATAAACTAACAAACATATCCTAACTCAAAAGGACAACACAATAACAATAAACCAAGTCATACAAAACATCTCTCCTAAAATGAAGAAAGAGAGAACAATATAAACAAGACAAAAATAGGTCAACCATGTACTATAGAATTTTACCCTCTACACATAACCTCCATATTTAATGGGAGGACATCTCTCACTGCATGACTTCTTAACTCTACCTGCTACAAAATTATAAAGAATTTAGCTTAAGAATTTAGCTTCCTGCTTCCAGGATCCACCTGTTCACGCACTCTGATATTCAACCCAACCTGATTGCGTTGAATGTACTGACTTCCCTGTAATGAATTATCAATTCTGACCGAGAAATAATCACCTTCTTGATAATATTTTCCTTAAATCAATCCACTCTTACATTTCACAACCCTTCTTCTATTCCACACTTTACCATCCTGAGTAACAATACCGTTAGTGTTCACCTTGATCACTTTCAAAGTGGTACCAAATTTAGAAGCACCTTTTGTCAACATTTCTGGTTTAAAGATCTTTACCCAACCTCCCACTACAAAAGTAGGTTTCTTTACTTTCCATTTCCAATCATGATACAGTTTAGTTCTTTCTTGTTTCCTTTTTAGGTTTCATCTGTGCAGCACTTGTGCTGTGCTATTGGAATCTATTGTATTAAATATAAATCTTAAAAGGGGCTTACATCCCGCTGCCTTGCTTTCCTTGCTTTCATTGTTTCTTGTGCTTGCCACATACTCTTCCTCCATTTCTATTGGCTATAGCACTATTTTCTTGCATTTACCAATGCTTGTCCCAAGTGTGTTTGCTCTTATCAGTGTCCGGAGGCCTAAGTACTGTGTTCATCTGCTTTGGTTTCGGAACTTCTTTTATTGTTTGATTTGCTTCTTCACACATATTTGCTTAAGGCTGCACAGCATTTATTTATTTTGTCTGATGACAAACAATCAAAAGCATTAGGAGTGTGCCGGAAAGTTTTTTTTTTTTTATGATGGTATGGCCAACAGAAGTAGCCAACATTAAAAAGGACTGCAGAGTCTGAGAAAGGAACAATGAATGCAGGTCAGTAATGTTACCTCAAAACAAGTGGAGAGGTTTTTCAGAATGCACATCCTGACAGCCATCTTGTGTCCACCTGGAAGGCTCCCCCCTCCTCCTCTCTTCAGACTCCTCCTCACTGTGAATCTGGCTCCCAGCCCGACACCAACATGGTGGCTCACTTGCAGGTCAGTGCGCCCTGCCAGGAGGGCAACAATAACACATGCATGTGTCGGGCCACTCCACTGACATCGCTGCTAAAGTATCTGCACTGCAGACAGCGGGGGAATTTGGTGGCTTGAATCTCCTTCTCCTGCTCACACAGTGGGGTTTGAGCTGCAGATGCCACGCTGCTTCTCTGGCACTCGCATTGCTTATTGTGTGTTTGAGGCGGGAAAACATGTTCTTTCCTTCTCCTGTCATTGTGCTTCATGTTCTCAGCTCTGTAAGGTTTGGGGGCTTCCAATAAAGCCGAAGCACACACTTCCTAATTTATAAAGCGAAGCGTGCGGCCATGTTTTGGCGCAGGCGTGTATGCGCGAGTGCTCAAGCAGAGCCCATAAAGTTACAGAGCACAACCAGAGCCATTAAAACACCAGCTTTGATCTGAACAAGTACAAAAGCTTCACTCAAGATCCTGCAGCTGGTTACGCTGAATTGACGATCCTGTCATGTGCTTTACAATATGTGGATTCATGTGTATTTTCTTTACAGTAAAAGATTTCACAAGCTAACAGTTTGCAGAACAATGCTATGTGAAGTTTCGTGTTGACCTTAAACTCTCCAAATAAAACCATGCTGGTGCCTCTTGAAGAGTACTGCATTTCCATAAAGTGTGTGTGTTCTGCGAGGACGCTGGTGTTCCGCAGCCCTTTGCAGGCATCATGTAAAACTGATTTACAAGTTGATGAAACAGGCAAAATCACCATAAATCGGATGTGTCACAGTTCTGCTAAGAACTGCAGGCAGGCCTAGCCCGAGCTGAATATAAACAGTGCAGATTGCAAAAAACGCTGTCGCAAAAATAAAGCGGGAATGTGAAAATGCTCACATTTGAATAATTACATTTACCATCAAAATGTGAGCGTAGAACAACCGAGTTACTGTACCAGAGTAACAGAGGCATGTGCAACGCTTGTGCAAACCCGTGTATAAGATCCTGTGTTTTATTCCAGCTGACCAACTGCAAATGTTTACTACCGGAACCAGTTGCAACACATGGGCTTTGGAGCATCTCCTATAACCGGTTTTAGATGATTTTGTGTGACTTTTTATTGTGGCCCATACCCCTTTTTTTTTTTTTAAATAAACTTGAAACCTGCCTACATAAAGGGCAACTGGAATAAAGTTGTTATAGAGGAACACATAATCCGGGAGAATTTACTATATGGCCCTGTCTGTTTCGGGCTGTCTAAAGGGCAATCAGTCAGTGCCTGACAGGCTGATCTGACAGGTCAGTGTGTGAGCTGTTTTTTTGCTGTTAGTGGGCCTGTTTTATGGTAGGGTGGCTGATTTCTACTGTTGGTTTCCCTGATATTGCAGCAAACATTGCCTGCAGAAAGCACAAATGCATACAGTTTTGTTACCTTGCAAAATACTTTTATAACATGTTTTTATAAGTTCAAAGCTGCGCGATTTGCAAATGTGGGCCACTATTTTTTCTAGCTATTTGATTCACTAATGGGGCCACTCTTATTTGTCTGCCTGGACCTATTTACTGTCCCAGTCTGACTCTGGGTCTTGTGTGGAAATCAGAGGAATGTATTTTATGGACATTATTCTAAGTTCCAAGGTATTGTGCTCAGTACCTCGACAGGCAGAAAATAAAGATACCTGTGCCTGCTTCTTGTAAAAAAGATCTCCCTCTTTTATTCTGCGACATTGAGTTATAGTTTAAACTTGTCTTCATATTATTCTATTCTCCCACTAAGGAGCCTCTGTAAATGGCTCTTTCTAATAAAAAGTACCTCACCACAGCATTACTTTAAGTTATATATTAATTTTGTACTTGCCTCACAAAGACTCTCTTTATGTTCAGGATTCAGGTGCTGTGCCTAAGTTGAGCTGGTAGCTGCAGGGTGTCAGAACACACCTATGGTGACCACCTAACGTCAGGACACCACACACACTGACTCCAGTCCTGAACGTTTCACATGCAAATTGCTTTTTTCAGGTGTGTTAGTTTAATTGGATCAATAGAAACAGAGCATTACTTTATTACATAGAATGCTTTGGGTTATCACATGAAAGTCTAGAAGAGGTTTATATGTTGCTGTTATCAATCACCTTTACTATTACCACAGTACTACAGCCTCATGTTTCCAAGATGAGTTGGCACTTTTTTTCACTAGAATAAATGCTGCACAACAGCTAGTGCTGCTGTGGAACATGTCTAAAAAGCATTGACAAAATCAATAGATTTTGCAAAGGCTGAAAAAAATTTCATAATACTTTTACGGTTTTTCTTTCACTTATATTGCACAACTGCTCAGCTGCTCACCAAGCTAAAACCTATAAAAAATGAAGGGCCAGATTTATCAAACAATTTTGCATTCGCAAACGGTGAGAATCGCAAAATTCGACAGTTTGGGAATGCAAAAATGCCTTTCAAGATTTATGAAAGGCATTCGCAGTGCAATTTCATGGAATCACTAAAAAAGTGATTCCCTGAAATTGCAACTCCATTTAGGGAATCGCAAATTGCAATTCTCTAAATAGGAAATTTCCAAAGCACATGTATCATGCATTTCCTAAATGCGAATTGGGCATTTAGGAAGTGCCATTACCACCAAATCCAATTTGGTGGTAAGCATGTGCAATTTAAAAAAATGCATTTTTAAAAATGACATGAAGCACACACATGCCCGTAGGTCATGTGTGCGCTTCACATGTCTATAAATATTTTTTTGGGGTGCATCAAAGGGGGCCTTACGCCCCCAGCACCCTGGGGTTTGCATTACCTAATTTGTGAATTCCTAACAGGAATTTGCAAATTAGGTAATGCAAAACCATTCGCACCTATTGGGATTAATGTAGTTCCATTCCCTAATTGCGATTCAGTAATAACAATTGCGATTTTTAAGAAATCGCTATTACCGAATCACAATTTTCATACATCCCATTTTGCATTTATTAAATAGCAATTTCTTTAAAAACGCTATTTATGAAATGCAAACCAGGACTTTGATACATCTGGCCCAAAGTTATTAATATTCACATAGGCAAAAACTTATTACAATTGCCAATGCTTGTTACTCTTAATGGCACTTTTTTTTTATCAACTTCTGGCTCCTCACAAACTCACTTTTTTAATCCACCATGGCCACAACTTAGACATTGGCTCCCTTCCTTGTAACAACTTGAAAGGACTTAGGGCCATATGTACTAGAGCATTTTCCCATAGACACAGAATGGGTAAAATCCTTTGGTACATCTGGCCCATAATTCTGTAACAGTATGCAGTGTAAAGTGATACATCCATACATCCACAACTTCTCCCTGAAAACATCTTTCATTCACATTTAGATTTACATGCTCAGGCGATACCATCTTTCCACACCTGGTCAAACCTCTCTGCTCAACCATTCCCTATTGGTTCATATAAGGCTATTGTAACATACTGAATATTGCAATGGTTTAGACATCTTTCAATTTCCTATGATTTTAGTTGAACATCACTATCTGTAATCAAAATGTCTGTGCAACCTTTTCTTGCAAAAACATCTTTAAAAAACTCCACAACCATATTAGTGGTAGACTGTGCTACAAATGTTACCTCTGGTTACTTTGAGTGGTAATTTACCAATACCAAAGCACACCCGGCATCCTCTGGTAAAAAATAAAATGGTGCCAAATAATAAAAGCTATTTTTCCCATGGATACTCAGGCCATGGAACAGTTTTAAAGAGGCTGGTGAATACCTTCTTTCAGTGTTACTTAGGGTAGTGAGGCAAAAAACACATTTCATGCCTCTTTCCCACACCTTTGCGATAACACACCTCCAATGCAACACAGTCTATTATCAACCATAATAATATACTCTTTGTTCATACAAGATGGTTTTAATTTGGGAGCTTCCACAATCTTCATCTTAATCTGTTCAAATGCCTCCTAATGTCTGTTTGAACATATAAGCTCAACATCCTTCCTAGTCAATTCTCTTCAAGACTCCATTTTAGTAGAAAATTGTTAATGAATTTGCTATAATATTCACATAACCCAGCAAAAGAAAGACGTTTCTCCTTGTTGTCTTGTGTTGGTGCTTTGACATTTGCATTAACTAGTGACCTTTTGGGCACCACACCCTCAGCAGACAATAGGTAACCCAAGTATTCCGCTGACTTACAAAATAGCTTACGTTTGTAGTCAAATATCTTGAGTCATCATACAGTCCAGTCTGACGATAAGATGAATGTAGATCCAACATTGAAAACCCTTTCATACCCTTCAACATGCATAACACTTCCTTAATATTGGGACGTGGATGACAAATCACAACAATGTTGGCATTCAATGCCCTCAGGTCTACACGTAATATCAACTTTTTGTCTGCATTACATTCCAGAACTATTGGGAAAAAAACGTTCTGGCAACTCAGTTTATTCAATGATACCCTCCATCATCATTTTATCTGGAGTGTCTTTCAACTTTGCCATACATTTATCAGCACCCCTCCTAACTTCTGTTTGACAGGAACTGCATTTCCTTTTACTTTAATTCTATGTAAATAACCAATTAATTTGCCTAACTTCTCAGTGAGAAAGTGATCAATCCTGTACATCATGAAACCCAGGCTCCGTACTCCTAGGGTTCAAAATTACTCCTAACTCCCATTTGTCTCTCCAACCCACAACATTCACTCCTTTCACTGCCACATACAACTTAATTTGCGCCCTTTTCCCGCGGAACTCAATCATAACACTTTGGTAATCAACCATGTCAACTGTTGTTCCGTCAAAACTTTGTGTGTAACATCAGACTTTTTAAGCTCATCAACCTCCAAAACACCTCCAAACTTCTAAAAAAAATACTCCAAGAAAAGCCTGAATCCACCGTAAGTTCCAATTTCACTACCCAAATATCTCAACTA
Source organism: Pleurodeles waltl (assembly GCF_031143425.1). Classification (NCBI taxonomy): domain Eukaryota; kingdom Metazoa; phylum Chordata; class Amphibia; order Caudata; family Salamandridae; genus Pleurodeles; species Pleurodeles waltl. The sequence goes on along the minus strand of NC_090447.1, from coordinate 1,245,275,675 downwards.
AACACATAGATGCAGAACACACCTCCCTAAACCTCTTTATTGTGCTAAAATCTTTAAGAGGCATAACAACTCATTTATGGCTCTCATCCATTTTGCTGCATTCAAACACTAGTAACATAGCCTCTCTTTTTTTTACACAAGAAATGTTACCTCTAGAAGATTTATTGTTTTCCTTAAATCCTTACAAACTTGTGCAACGTGCCAAATACATGCACACTTCTTACACTCTTTACTAATAGCCGGCCACTTGTGACATATGGCAATATGGTTTGAACTACCATACTTACAACATGCACCTGATTTATCCACTCTTTCAGCAAAGATATTATTGATTGAGTGGGTATTGTTACCATTCACACTACACACATCTTCCACATACTTACATTGTTATGTACAGATTACATCCACTTCTCAGACTGCTTTAACACCTTAGAAGTAGCAATAGCATCATGCAAATAAGAGTCACCCAAACCCACAGCTGTTCATGACTTTTTTGTTACTTATGTGTACTGTTATTAAACCTCTTATCATTTTATCAGTAATCACCCCAAAATTACAAGTCATAGAGAGAGCCCTTAACGCTGTCCGAAACTCATCAATGGACTCCCCAGTCCACTGTGCTCTGGTGGAAGATTTTAACCTATTCAATAGAATGCTGGAGGTAGGTTTAACTGGTACTCCATCATCAATAAAGCCTCCTCATAAACGTCAATGTGCCCTTGTCTATTGTGAGACATCACTTGAGGTACGATTCTGAAAACAACTTGTCCTTCGGATCCTAAACAGTGCAAAATATGTAATTATTTTCTCCCAGAACCCGTACTTTACCCAACAATGGCTTTGAAAAATGTGATAAATTCCTTTTTTTATCGCATCTAAGGAACGGTAGGATCTCTTTACACTGTAAAAATGTGGCTGGTGGATCAAACTGAATCATGTATATATATTTTGAATAATTTCAGCAGTAAGAACAAGGTAGCTCATAAAATATTCTAATAGTTATTGTATTTATGATATCAAATAGTACTTACAAGATCACAGTGGATTGTAGTGTGCTCTTCCCACCATAACAATAAGCACGTGAAATGGAAACACTTCTCTGGTTTTGTGAACTCAGCAGGTAACAACAAGAGCATTGTGTTGAATGTTACTAGGCAACACACTTCCTCTCATGTAACACAAAATGCACATAATAATAAGGTACTGGCTACAAATGTCAGCTCTTACAGTATCCAGGAAGCACGATACCTGTGGCATGCACAGCACATTAGCTAGAATCTCCCTGCTGAGTGTTCACAGAATGCATCAGCCCATACTAGATCTAGGAAGTGCAAGTCCAGAAGTGCACAGAGCAGGACCTGTTGATTTAGGGAATCAAGTGGAGTTCTGTACTTTACACAGCAGAAATGCATTGACCACCTGGACTGCCCACTGAGTAAAGAAGGCACAATGCCTGTTGAGTCTCCCGTTTTCTTACAAAATTGAGTAGAAAAATATATTTCCCACAATGCTATTTGCTCTAAAGCACCCCACCATAAACAGAAGCCTCATAAAATTCCTTAAGGGTTCTTCATAAAGTACCTCTCCAATGCTGCTAGAATGGCAGGTATTTTCCTGACACTCGTCACCAATGTTAAGTAGTCACGCCAGCCAATGTGCCATTGTTAAAGTCCTTATTTAGCCGCACAGCACAGAGACAACTGCATCAAATCAACTTGACTGGAAATTAACTCTACATTGTATCCACTTCTCTATTCTAGTGACTCTACATTCCAAAGGAAGCCCGAGGTTTGTGCATAGAACAGCATTCAGTAATAAACAAACATACAAAGTCTAACCTAAAGGGACCACAACATAACAATAAACCAAGAAATACAACACCAATATGAATAATTGAAGTGTTCAAAAGTATTTAGGAAAATCATTTGCTGAAAGCCACCCTGGAGTCTACAAAAGTAGTGGAACTGGAAAAAAATGTTCTCTGGGATCCCATAAGGTGGGGACAACGTGTTGCAGAGGAAAGGAGGGTAAAGTAACGAAGGTCAGAGCTTGAAAAGCAAAGACTGACAGTGAACTCATACATTTTAAAAAGATTTTATCTGCTGCAAAGAAACTGCCAACAAGGACAAATGTGGCAGCAAACATGTTCTAGCATGCGTAATTAGTCACAAAGTGGCTCAATTTTAAAATATCTTACATGTCTAAGACATCCTCAGCAGAGATCTTTGTGTGCCCAGCACTTTTGAGGAGATTATAATAGTGATGAAATAACCCTTGTGGTTAATGCAGTTCTGGAAGAAATCTGAAGTTTGTTCAATCACAGTTTTGACTCATAAAGTAGCATAGTGGATTAATATGCAAAGCACATTCTGCAATATGCAGATCACAGATTTGTATTTTATATTGGTAGATAAGGGGGCTACTGTTTTTGACAGATAATTTTTTTAGTTGTAGTTCATTCGTTACAATCCTTCTAATATAGCACATACCGGCATCAAGGAGCTACATGCAAACTGTAATTCATGGGTTACATCCTTATTGTTTGTTTTTCTCAATCTGTCATTATTTTAAGAATGCAAAGAAGGGCTTCACTGGGAATTAATAAAGTTTTAGAGCCAGATGTATCATTCTTCACAATAGCGATTACCTAGTTGCGATTTTAGGTGAATCGAAATTAAGTGATCGCTATTGGAATATATGAAACTCCAGGAGTTTCATAATGCAATTCACAAGGGCTCGCAAATGGACCTACCTCAGTAATATTCATGAGGTAGGTCGCAATTTGCGAGCCATTGCGAACAGCTACAATCACAGGGGTGGTGGCCTGTTGGGCTCAGCAGACCACCATGTCTGTGATTGCTTTTCAATAAAGCAATCTTTTCTTTTTTTTTAAATGATGCCCGTTTTCCATGAAGGAAAACGGGATGCGTTTAAAAATGAAAAATGAAAAGTTTTCTTTTCATTTTTTAAGAGTAGGCAGTGGTCCGTTGCATTCATTCACAAAGAGGAAAGGACCCTTGGGGACCCCTTCCTAGTTGAGAATGGGGTACCACCAATTTGAAATTGGTGGTAACTGCGATTGTTTTGTGACCACATTCACAGTCACAAAACAATCACACATACCTCTGCGATTCGGTATTAGGAAGGGATGCCCTTGACACACCCGTTCCTAATACTGAATCGGTATGTAGTTGCAAATCCAGTTTGCAATTCGGTAACAAGTTACCGAATCGTAAATTTGACTTGTTACATACCAAAATACATTTTTGCAATCGCAAAAATGTTTGATACATCCGGCCCTTAGTTCTCAATGACAGCGTTATGTTTTATATCCTGACTTTGTGTCTCTCCTGACCATTCACGCTTAGCATATAATGTTTGCAAGTATGGATGATATGTGATTCTCACACTTTATAACTCTTCTTGCCTTGTGTAACATTTCCTTTACATTGATTTACACACTTGTGATTTTTATTGAAATGATTCATACACACAAATAAATATTGCATTTTTATTATGCATGCCCATCTCTTACAATGGGTCAAAAACCTGCCTGCAAGTCATACTTTCTCTAAAGTACTCGTGAAGTGATGAGGTATATACCTTTGTTTTCTTCCATTGCATTGACATATAGGTGTAGGCTCCAGATGGCTCTCTGCCAGGGTGATACTTGAAAAAAAGAAGAGCTGATGGCCCTTTAAACAAGGCTTTTGTCTGTGCCTAGCTGAAATAGAAAATAAGAAAGCCCCCTCATCGAATGCAGGTTGCTGCACCGGAAGGAATGCAGACAATATGCGGGCACTGATGAATTGTGTTCCGATGTTAGAAATTGACACCAGGACAAAAACAGCATATTTTTCGAGTAGACCAGATCCTAGATCTGGACCAGAAATAGCTATTGGAGCCAGGACCGAGGGTGACACGCTTACTTTCCAGCACAGGTCTTTACAAAATAAGCCATGGATAAGTTCCTACCTGAACTTTGATCTTGTATCATTTATTGTGTCTTGTGAAAAACATGGGCGCACAGACTAATGGTCACTATCAGAAAAGAGAGTAGATGTGTACATCAGCTGCTGGATACAATATTGAGTTTACTGCCCAAATATTTTCAAAAAACACCTTAACCAGTGTCATTCCACTTAGAACACAGGCACTATAAGCCTTTGGACAACACAAATAATGTCCTTACCTATTAAAACAGCTATTATCATAGAGGGAATAATAGGGAAGTCACACAAGTATAATGTTTTTTGTGAACACCCCTGTTTGCTATTTTCAGGTCTAGCATCTCTCCCAAAGTGTTTAACTTTGAGCACCTGGGTGAGCACTGTGAATCGCAGATGAATCCTCCTTGGAATATTTCACCAGTTAAGCCAATGCCTTTATGCTCTTGCTTGATTTAAATAGTAGATAAGAGAAGCATCACTGCCCCATGTCCTGATAATAACATCGTAAAGAAGTGAACTGGAAAACGGGAAAACGGAAAACATTTTGGGCGTTGTATCCTGATAGAAAATCAATGTACAGCCATTCTTGCCGGTCCTATTTATTGTGAGCATCATCATTTGCAAACTCAATAGCTGCTAACACCCTAAAATCCACGCCACTTGATTGTTTCTTGCTGACCTATATGTGTTGCTCCTTCACATTTTTTCTGGCATGTAGAGCATAAAAAGACAATACTCTAGAGCTGGCATCATCTATTTTACAGCTTTGAGATATGTAAATAGTTTTATCTTGTAAAGAAAAATCAGCTCTTGTTTGTCCCGTCTTTGCTTATTATGCATTGGCCACTGTTCAGTAATAAATATAGGTAATGGCTCTGGAGAGTACCAATTGGAGTTTATAGTCATGGAGAGCCAGGTGACTCTATCAAACAGATGTGTATGCTGCTCACGTGAGTCCTGTCACAATGTGCTAAGGGGTGTCAGACGTGTATTTTAAAATGATATTATGGCAGTCTGCGCAAGTCCAATAGGCAACATGATAAATGTCCTTTTGAATGTGTGCATCTGCGACCAGAAAGCTATACGTCTGCCTATTACTTCATTGGGCATAAGGTCTTCCACCAGCGCAGCCATGCCATTCATTCCAGAAGTGGCACTTGTGGTGCAGAACTTCGTCGTTGCTGTACTCCTGCCTCTCTACAAAGGGCACAATCACAGAACTGGCAATACTGCCTAAGGATATTGCACTCATGCAAATAACCACCCCACAAAACCACGTTTGTGACGTCTACTGGATCACAGATCCAGAGAAAGGAGTGGGTTGACACCAAAGTTAGGACCAGAGTTTACTGGTCTTTATTTTAGCAGTGATGGTGAGGTGCTCTTGCTGGCATTCATCAGTGGTAGGACTACCAACGGTGCTTCATACACCCCTCCTACCATCACCCCAAGGGAAAAGGATTGTTCTATGTGATACCTGGCTGAGGTAGTAAAAGATGTCCCTATCTTGATCTTGTATATAGATGGCCAAAATATCCTGAATGCCATGGCCAGCAGAGAGAATACTCACAGAGGTTTTGGACAGGCGGCAACAGTTTCATAATTTACAAATGATTATCCTTCCACATTGCATAGAGCTAGTTACTTCTTTGCACTGCAAACCACTGATTATTCATTGCATAGAATCTAATGTAACTATGCTGCATGTTGCGTAGATTGTATGCCTGGAATTTAATCAGAGTGCCCTGCACTGGAACACTAGTCCCATTTATTGGGAAAAAACAATAGTTATCAACAGATTTTTGTAAAATTGATATTTCTTATCCATAGAAAATCTGAATCCTCCTAAACATATGTGCTCATATAACTTAAGGTTAACAAGACTTGCTTTGAGTTTTGAAAACCCTGCTAATGCAGAATGCTTATGTTGTCTAGTCTTAAATAAATGTTTTTTTTTGTTTTTTTACCAAAATCAAGATGGGATTTTATACCCGCATTTATAATGAGGATCCTATGAGCAAGAGTAAGAAAAGGGAAAATTAGTCAAGGGATCGGAAGATGATGGCTGTAAGACTGAGGAACTGCTATTGTCTGATGATTAAAAGAAATGCCAGAATCAATGAAAGGATCTAGATATCTGAAAACTTTCACCAGAATATGAGCTGGCCCTAAGGAGTCAGGTTAGGGTTGAATGTCCCAATTTAAGGGATAGGTTTGAATTAATAAAATTTCAAATTTGGACAACTTAAGTTCCAAAACACTATTCTCCATCAAACAAGGGTAGGGTTTCAGTGTGCCAGAACATCACAAAAATGCATTAATGACTGTTCTTGCAGATTAAAAAGAATTTGAGTGGCATCTGCATAAATCTACCACTTGGTATTATAACCAAGTAGCAGGAAAATGACAGTTTCAAGATAAAGTGCTGAAATTAAAGGTTTGTCATACTCTCCTTGAGCTACTGGCTACTAAGTGCCATTCTCTGGGGGTCACTCCACACCTTGTCCTATACCATTCATTGTCCTGGGTGTGTTTGATCACTGTACCCCATGTGTTTTGTTCGTTTTGCTGCTTCATGTGTCAGTGGTCATTATCCCACCTGTGACACTTTGCTGTTAAATGTAATTTCTTTGAACACACTAAATTGTGGCTCGGACATCTTCTGAGTGTGAGTGCACTTTTGATTTGTCTCAACAGGTTTTGATGGCGTGATATTCATCGTCCTTTCCCCTTTGCTATATTTCACTCTGCCCGTGTACCATGGTCCACCCTTAATATAATGTAAATGTAATATAATGATCATACAATTATAATATAATATAATATAATATAATATAATATAATATAATATAATATAATATAATATAATATATTTTGATCACCCAAGCCTGTGTACTGCTGGCCACATATGCCCATGTGACCATATAGCGCATAACAAAAACAGGTTAATAAAAAAACAATCATGGTGTCAGTCACCCTGTCCAATGCACTGAAAACCATTGTGCCCATGTGGTGCTTGTCGTCTTGTAGCAAGTGCTGCTGGCTGTGCTGAAAAAGTGCTCCTGGTCATGTTGTCCTTTGTGGTGTTTTCCACAAGTCCAAGAAAAGAGCCCAATGGCATATGACTTAAGAAAGGTTTTTAAACATACTTGTCCAGTTCGACTAAACTGGGGTAGTCATGGAAGAACTATCCTAATGGCTTCCACCCTAATTAGATTTTAACTTCTATGCCTCCTTCTCATCCACCTCTCCCATCTATTTAGACTCTGCCATATCTACAGAGCTCTACATTAAGTAACATGAAAACAACTTTGAAAATGTAAATAAATTAGCAGACAAAACGAATAATGAGCAACAATTCTCGTTCATTCCATGTTACATGTATTTTTTTCTTGTAGACAATCATAATATCAAATATGGTGCGTCATGAATGTTTGTCCCTTTTCCATCTTTCCAACACACTGTTTATATCTCTGGCACAGCCATGCAAATGACAGAATGCACCCTATCCACTTGCCTAGAATAACATAATTACAATAACAACATAGCATGACACCTTTTTAAAAACTCAACTTTGCATGTAAAAAAAATAGGAGACACCAGCCTAGCTGTAGGCCAGACCAGGTTTGCCCTGCTTCAGGCCCGGATACCCTACCGGGTGATAGCGTGCTCTACGAATACACATAACCATACAACATGTTTTGCACTTTTGCAAATGTGGGTGCCTATTTAAAAGTATCCTGAATTGTGCATTCATTTGAGCCTTGGTTGCCATTTCTTGTACTCACTGGATAAGAAATAACTAGAGATGCATATATTTTACAAGCAGGACAAATCGTATGTTTGAATAACTCCTACGGAGGAAGCTTTACGCGATGTACCCAAACTGCAGAAACACACATTGCTTCTTTCTTGTCCATTACATATTTTCATAAAATGAAATTGTATTCATTCAGCAATTGGGAATGTGGATAATAAAATAGTTATGCAAGCTCAGGTCTTTCTTTCTTTTCAGCCTTTTTAAAACATCAGAGGTCTTCTTCTCAGTTCACTGCAGTCAACATAAAATATGTTCATTATTAATGTTAGTTGAAGTGATGTTGAAATGTTGAGCATTTTCGGGAAAAAAACAATAGCTCTCCTTGCAAACATAAAAGCTGTTACGACATAAAATGCGATACGTATTTATTAAGGTTAAAAAAGGAAGTTTTAGATACAGACTGAGCTTCAAAAATCTCAGCTGCACATTGCACAGATGTAGAAGAATGATAAAGTAACCTAAAGGCTTTTAGGAAGATGACTCCGGGGCACTTTTGGTCCTCAAAATTTGCCAGGACCATTGAAGGCACAGAGAGCATTCAAGACACAAACGGTGAAAGTTGTCTAAAATTGTTTTACTGTTCTGAGGGCAAATGTGTCCTTTTCAATTTAAGAATAACTTCCATAGAAACCGACAAGTGCAGGCAAAGCAAATTCAAATGAATGTGTGCATATTTTAATTTAATTTGCATTAATGCCGCTGGTATTCCCCGGAGAACGCGATAATTAGCACACGCGATGCACCTGATGCCAGCAGACTGTTTCCCTGATGGCGCACGTGACGCGTGAGTTTGACAGCGGGGGGTCGGCTTTCTTCTACCCACCAGGGCACTTCACAGGGTCACCGAGAGCAAAGCAGATTGGCCTTTGTCTCCAAACCGCTGCCTCGCTGGGGACTTCCCTTCAGCGTAAGGGGCATTGTGTAGTCGTGCATAAACATTTATATATAAAAAAAATAGATTCTCCAAATGCCAACTAGAATGTTTATATTGTTCCGTGTAACAATTTTTAACCTTTTTACATGAAAACAGTAATGTACTCAAGTAATTTTGAGAACGACTCGGGGTTACGCTAATCATCACTTAGGAATGAAAATGTACAGCCCACTCTTATGGGTAGCATGCAGGGCTGCAGTTCAGTATGCCAACAGCAGGTCATTCAATAAAAGTAAGTTACATGTTCACTTTACCTCGAAAGTCCAACATGCGAATTCCCCTTAAATGTGACACAGCGCTCCGAGTCCCAGCTTTATATCCCCCTTCGTAAATAGTTGTATTTGTCAGCCCGGGGTCTTCTCCGCCGGAGTTCAGCAGGGTCTGTCTGGAGTCAACTGGGAAGCCGGAGTGAATGCGCTGTGGAGCAGCTTCTTCGAGGTCCCAGTCACTGACAACATGTGCTCTTTTCTGACTGATGCCAAATGAACCTTGGTGGGAGGTGGACGTGTAACAAAGATTCTCTTTGTGGGCAGCGTATATTTTATCAAAGAATGTGTACTTTACTCGGCGGGGCTCCCCCGCAGTATGTGGAGACAGTCGGTTAGGTTAATATTGCGCGTTTCATTATTGTCATTTGACGTGATGCAACGGAAATAGAAAGATTTAAGGAGATCTTAATGAATTTGAGGTTTCACACCTGTTTTCAATAGATGCCTTCCCCAAGCTGGTAATAGGCGCATCATTGTTTTGTGATTGACCACAGAATGACTTTGAAGGAGACATTGTATATTGCCCCTAGCAAGAACCTTTAAGGTTGAAGGCAAAACAGATAAACCTCATTCATCTGGGAAGACTCACTGTGAAAAGCGGTGTTGTAATTACATCACAAAACAATGCTGCTTTCTTCTGTGCATATTTTTTTCCATAATCTCGAAATGGCTCCTGGAGTTGCAAATGCAAGATGCAAAACAAATGGAATTCTGCAGTACATCACTTAATGCTTGCAGCATTATAGTTTATAGTTTTTGAAAGAGGAAGCCAATACTTTGGAGTAAGGGTAAAAGGGTATATGAAGCTAGTGTGCTATTATGGTGTGCATATCCATATACCAACTGTTTCCGGAGAGACGTATCGGTACTTCCGTTTGAACCCTTTACATGACTTCCTTTGTCTTGAAACGAAGTTTCGCTGCTTTTTCAAATACGAGGTACATCGGCAACAGTATAAAGTTGTAAAAGTTATGGTCAGGCAAGCAAGAAAAATTGATTCCTATGCCTTGGATGGCTTGGAAAACACAGTCATGTTTGGGATGCAGCGGGGACTTCACAAAAGGGGGGGAGGGGGACTGGTAAAGATATAGGACCCCATACAAAAATAAAAATGGCTCCATTAATGTATCTAAAAAGATAATGATAACTAAAAAGTAGTGGCACACATTTACACATCGGTGCAGTTTAAACTTATAAAGACACACTGTGTAGGTGTTTTGAAAAGTATTGGAGAGTGCAGGCATTTGTGCTTATTGCAGGCAATGCTTGTGGTAAGAACAGGGAAATCAACAGTAATCAAGAATTGGCAAAACCAATAGGTCTCTCCTATAGAAGAGCTACGGGCACTGGCTATGTGTTTTGCCATGGTGTACACCAGTGTGGCTCCCGTTCAGCATGGCTAAAAGTTAGTGGTGTGGATTGACAGAGTGGACTGGGGCAGTAGAGTGTCGTATAGTGGATTTCTTTGAATGTCGTACAGTGGAGTAGGAGGATTAGAGTGTTGTAGAGTGGAGTAGGGGTTCAGTGTCAGAGGGTGGCATTGAGTGGAGTGAGGTGAAATAGGGTGGAGTGGGTTGGAGTGTACTGAGGTAGTGGGGTGGATTGGATTGAAGTAGAACATGGTAGATTGGATTGGGGTAGAGTGGGGTGTATTGAGTGGAGTGTGGTGGATTGAGTGGAGTGGGGTAGATTGGTGTGGGGTGGATTGGAGTGGTTTGGATTGAAATGGCATGAGGTGGATGGGATTGGGGTGGATTTGAGTGGAGTGGATTAGGTGGGTGGTTTGGATTGGAGTGATAGGGCTAGTCTGGGGTGGATTGGAGTGGGATGGGATGGATTGGATTAGAGTGGGCGGGGTGAATTAGATTGGACTGGAGTGGGGTGGATTAGATTGGACTGGAGTGGGGTGGATTAAATTGGACTGGAATGGGGTGGATTAGGTTGGAGTGGGGTGGATTGGATTGGATTGGATTGGGTAGACTGGAGTGGGTGGATTGGATAAAATATGATTGGGGTGGACTGGATGGATTGGGGTGGACTGGACTGGGATGGGTGGAATGGATTGGGCTGGGGTGGATTGGAGTGGATTATATTGAAGTGTGGTTGATTGGAGTGAGGTAGGCTAGATTGATCGGATTGGGGTTGGATGGGCTAAATTGGGGTGGAGTGGGATGAATTGGAGTGGAGTGGGGTGGATTGGAGTGGGGTGGAGTGGAGTGGATTGAAAGGGGTAGGTGGACTGGAGGTGGTGGATTGGGTAGGGGTGGTTTGCATTGGGGTGGGGTGCATTGGGCTGCAGTGGTGTGGACTGGAGTGGTGTGGACTGGAGTGAGGTAGGCTGTATTGATCAGATTAGAGTGCAGTGGACTGAACTGGGATAGAGTGGGCTAAAGTGGGGTAGAGTAGAATGGATCAGAGTGGAGTGGGGTGGATTGGAGTGGGGTGGAGTGGATTGAAAGGAGTGGGGTGGACTGGAGGTGGTGGATTGGATTGGGGAGGTGTGGATTGGGGTGGGGTTGTTTGGATTGGGGTAGGGTGCATTGGATTGCAGTGGTGTGGACTGGAGTGAAGTGAACTGGAGTGGGGTGGGGTGGATTGGATTGGGGTGGAGTAGTTTAGATTGAGTGGGGTGGACTGGATTGCAGTGGGTTGGACTGGAGTGGGGTGGGCTGGAGTGTGGTGTATCGGATTTGGGTGTATTAGATTGGGGTGCAGTGGGGTGGATTGGATTGAGTGGGGTGGAATGGATTGTGTGGGGTGGATTAGGGTACGGTAGGGTGCATTGGATTCAGTGTGTTAGATTGGATAGGGGTGGGGTGGACTGGATTGGGGTGGATTGGATTGGGGTGGGTGGATTGGATTGTACTGAGGTGAATTGGAGTGGAGTGGATAGTGGTGGATTGGACTGGAGTGGGGTGGATTGGATTGGACTGGAGTGGGGTGGATTAGAGTGGGGTGGGCTGAATTGGATCGGAGTGGGGTGGATTGGATTGGTGTGGGGTGGATTGACTGGAGAGGGGTGTAATGATTGAAGTGGGGTAGATTAAGGTAGTTTGGAGAGGGGTTGATTCGACTGGAGTATGGTGGATTAATGTGGACTGAACTGAGTGGGTTGGACTAAAGTGGATTGTATGGGAGTGGGGTGGAATGGATTGGAGTGAGTTGGATTGGTTAGGTTTGGACTTGACTGGAGTTGGGTGGATTGGAGTGGGGTGGGTTGGATAAGAATAGGATGGGTTTTACTTGAGTACGGTGAGTTGGATTGGAGTGGGATATTGGAGTGGGTGGGATGATTGGAGTGGGGGGTTGAATTAGAGTAGGGTGGTGTTGAACCTAGCATCCTTTGCGTGGTCTCCCCTAACTTTTTGCCCCTGCTTCCCAGGCTGTTGCTATGTGCTGGACTCTGTTTTTGCTGTTTTTGTTACTCTGGGCACTTTACCACTGCTGACCAGTGCTAAAGCGCAAGTCCTCCCTGTGTGAAATTGTATGTGTAATTGGGTTTTCCATAGTTGGTATATTTGATTTAGTAGTAGGTCCCTAGTAAAGTGCACTAGAGGTGCCTAGGGCTTGTAGATCAAATGCTACTAGTGGGCCTGGGAACACTGATTGTGCCACCCACATAAGTAGCCCTGTAAACATGGCTCAGACCTGCCAATGCAGTGTCTGTGCGTGTAGTTTTAAATTGCCAGTTTGACTTGGCAAGTGTGCCCACTTGCCAAGTCTAAACCTTCCCTATTTATAAATGTAAGGCACCCCTAAAGTAGGCCCTAGGTAGACCCATGGGCAGAGTGCAGTGTATGTTAAAGGTGGGACATGTACTGACGTGTTTTACATGTCCTAAGAGTGAAATACTGCCAAATTTGTTTTTTACTGTGCAAGGGCTATCTCTCTCACAGCTTAACATGGGAGCTGCCTTTAAATATTCTTAAAGTGCACTTTCCCTTTCAGAGCAGATAGAAATGTGGAGTTTGGGGTCTCTGAACTCACAATTTAAAAATACATCTTTTAGTGAGAGTGGTTTTTAGATTGTCAGTTTGAAAATGCCACTTTTTGAAAGTGGACATTTTCTTGCTTAATCCATTCTGTGACTCTGCCTGTGTGTTAATTCCCTATCTGGGTTGGACTGACAGTTGGGCTGTTTGTGCATCTCCTCTAGACAGTGACACAAGGGGAGCTGGGGTGTAGCCTGCATAGCCTGATGAGCCACCCGGGCTAGACTGAAAGGAGGAGTAGTCACTTACAATTGAATGGGCTGTGCCTGTCCTCACACAATGCAGTCTCCAACCCCCTAGTGTGTGTCTGGAGCCAGGACTAGGCACCCGGGCTAGACTGAAAGGAGGAGTAGTCACTTACACTTGAATGGCCTGTCCTCACACAATGCAGTCTCCAACCCCCTAGTGTGTGTCTGGAGCCAGGCCTGGGCAAGGCAGGATCCGGTAAACAACAGAGACGTTTCTTTGAAATTGGGCAACTTCAAAGGCAGAAAGGGGTATAAGTATTGGATCCAAAACTACAGACTTTAGATTACTTCAAGATAGCTTCAAAGATTTAAGAGAAATTTCTGCCAGGAGAAGTGCTGAAGGAGAAGTGCTGCCCCCTGCCTTTGTGTTTTGTTGGGCTATCCTGCAATTGCTGCTTCTGCCTGAGAAAGAGGACAAAGACTGGGGTTTGTGGTATGTTCCTGCTTGAGAGGTATCTCCAAGGGCTTGCACTGAGCTTTACCGTATTCTGAAGTCTCAGGGCCATCAACGACTTCCTCTGCAGGCACCTGGACTCTGTTGACACTCCTGCCCTGCCAAATGGTGCCCTACTCAGTCCCTGGGCCCTTGAAAGGAGAAGCTGGTGTAAAATCAAGAACAACCAAGTGCACCGAATTCGGACAACCCATGAACTAATGCTGCTGCTGGATTCCATGACGCCGCCTGCACTGAAGTCCTAGTCCTTGCTGGAGTGTGATGACCCTGCAGGCCCGATGCCGTAGCAGCCTCGCCAATGTCCGGTACTCCATGAGTCCCGAAGTGTCACCAATGTCCATGAAACCCAACTTCGTCGCACTATGCCGTGACCGCTGGATATCAACTCCGCCGAAGTGCGCGGATCCAACGCTTCGCACCGACATCGCCTTACCTCCACTGCTCTGCAGCAAGGACCCGACGCTTCTGCTTCTTCGCTCCGCAGCACTGGATCCAGTGACGCCGCGATCCCCGACTCTGTGCACTGGCTTGTTTCCTCATTTTCACAAGGGTCTGTACCTGGGTGTCCATGTGACTCAGTGACCGGCACCATTAGCTTTGGATTGTTGGGAAAAAACTCCTTCACAACACCTTCATATCACCAGTTCGAAGCATTTGTGTTTCTAATCGCTATATTGAAGTTTAATCTTTTAAATATTCATAACTTTACTTGTGTATGTTGGAATTTTGTTGTTTTGGTCTCTGATTTTTTTTTCTAAACTGGTGTTGAGTTATTTTGAAGTGTTTTCACTGTATTACTGTGAGTGCTGGTACAAATACTTTACACATTGTCTCTGGGATAAGCGTTTCTGCTTGTGTCAAGCTACCAAGGGGGTGAGCAGGAGTTAACCAGGTGTGTTTCTCCTTTGCCCTGACTAGAGTGCGGGGCCTTGTTTGGACAGGGGGTACCCTGACTGCCAACCAAAGACCCCATTTCTATCTGGTGGGTTGGATTGGAGCAGGGTGGATTGAAATGGAGTGGGGTGGATTGGACTGGAGCGGGGTGGATTGGACTGGACTGGATTGGAGTACAGTGGATTGGGGTGAGGTGTATTGGATTGGAGGGGAATAAATTGGACTGGGCTGGATTGTGGTGGATTGGATTGGTGTGGGGTGGACTCAGTTGTGGGTTGGATTGTGGTGGGTTGGAGTGGGGTGAATTGGGATGGATTAGGGAGAGGTGAGGTAGATTGGATTGGAGTGAGGCAGATTGTTTTGGATTGGAGTGGGTTGGTTGGGATTGTAGTGGGTGGGGCAGGTTATTTTGGAATAAAGTGGGCATACTGGAGTGGGGCAGATTGAAATGGATTGGTGTGGGGCAGGTTGTTTTGGATTGAAATGGGGCAGATTGTTTTGGATTGGAGTGGGGCAGGTTGGAGTGGGGCAGATTGTTTTAGATTGGAGTGGAGCAGATTGCAGTGAGGCAGATTGTTTTGGATTAGGGCAGAGTGCGGTAAATGTTTTGGAATGGAGTTGGGCATATTGTTTTAGACTCGAGTGGTGCAGATCGTTTTGGATTGGAGTGGGGCAGATTGTTTGAAGTGATGCAGATTGTTTTTGATTAGAATGAGGTGAATTGGAGCGGGGCAGATTAGATTGGGGTGGGTTAGGATGATTGAAGTAGGGTGGATTGGAGTGAATTGGATTGGGGAGGGGTGGATTAGTATTGGGTAAAGTGGGTTGGATTAGAGTGCATTGTAGTCAGGCGGATTGGAGTGGGGTGCATTGGGGGCACTGCATGATTGTGTACTAAACCATTTCAGAGGTTACACATAATAAAGAAACACTGTTGCTTTGCAATATTTCAACCAAGTTAATTGTCATCTTTTGAGAAGAGCGCCCACAAGCAAAAACAAAAGAAAACATGGGTGAGAATGAGAAAAAACGACTTGGCAAAAAAAACAGGAAAGTTAGGTTGAAAAAATAAAACTTTGCAATTTTGTTTGTCCTGCTGGCCACATTTGTGCCAGACGCAAGCCTTCTGTTTGCAGGTCACTATAAGTTAAAAAGAACAAAATAGTACCTTGATAACATGTGGAGGAGCTGATGGGCACTAATTAAGTTGAATCAATCAGTGCTTGGTCCCTGCTCCACACAGAGGAATGGAAATGATGGCAGGCGTGCCTTGGCAAATTACAAGGCTGTAAGGAAGAGTGCCACACAAACCAACAAATGGTGAGCGACAGGAGGGCTTCAAGCCTTTTACTGTACTCAACAGTGTCTCTGTTCTGTGCGAGCCACTCACCTGGATTCTAGGCGTTTCGATGGGGCGATGACAATTCCCCAATCCCGGTTGGACTAATGTGACCATGATGAAGAGTACATTGCCCTCTCACAAGTCCTCAAAGAGAAGGGGGTTTTGGGACGGGAAAAAGAGAAAATACCAGCTTCTGTTTCGTGGACTTCAGAATGGGACACCTGGACCTTGGACTGCACGTCATGTTGGGCATCAGGATATCTGATTTCTCAAAATATTGCGTTCTTGGGTTTTTAGGATTCTGGACTGCAAAAGAATGACTTCATTAATACATTGAACTTGCATAAACTATTGTACACTGCATAATGTCAGTTATTATTGACAAACTGTGCATACATTTCTAAAGGCTGAGCAAGTACCAACATTGATTGCCCTGTTATAAGATACCACTGAGGCAAGGTTTTGCAAGAAATTAGCAAAACTAAGGATAAGATTTCTCCCCAATTGCAATTATTTTTGCTGAGCACTCCTAATATTAAAGAAGACTACTTATTTTTTATTTTATTTTATTAGATTACTGTGGATAAAATTGTTATCCGGAGAATCTGGTGTTTTTTTTATCTGAAACCTACAGAAATGTGGGAAACAGAGCTAATTCTGCATGTTATTTTCAAACATGCTAATCCTCTGAAGAACCAATATAAGACACTTAGGGGTCGATTAGGAGTTTGACAGACGGAAATACTCGTCTGCTAAGCTCCCGAAGGGGTGGTCGCCGCCATGCTGTCGGCCTCCCTGCCATCCCTATTATGACTTTCCAACTGGGCCGACCGGTGGAAACCAAAGTTTCTGCAGGGCAGCCCAGTGGGAAAGCTGCAGCAGCATTGAAAAGGCTGGCGGAGAACAAGGTTGTAATGAGAAGGGCGGCGCTGAGTTCAGTGCAGCCCCTGTCTGATTACAACTTGCACCATCGTCAGGCAGTCAGGATCTGAGATCCTGGTGGGAACAGGAGTAAGTTGGCGGGTCGGCCCATCAATCTCGTAATGTGGCAGTTGGACTGCCAAAGCAGTGGCCGTCGGTGGCGGTCTTTGGACTACCAGCCTCGTAATAGGCCCCTTAATACCGTCTGCACTGTATAGCTTTCTTCATTACAGAATGACAGCAATTTATTTGCCTTTACTTCCAATAAATCATGTAATTAAATGCATGAAGGCCTAATTTATTATCTGCTTCTAGATCCAAATGCTTTGGAATAAAAAAAAATAACCGTAGATGTTTCAGACAGCAAAGACAGATAATACAATAGGTAGTATTTTAACTATTGCGAAAGTGAAAACAAATACATCAGATTTCAGAGAACTTAACAGATAAACATAGACAGGGCAGCTGTTTAGTTGTGAATATTGTGAATCTATTTAAATGTCTAAGCATGCACTAAGTAGAAAGGAAAATCAACCTTTTATCCTATCGGCGGACTGATATATAAGACTAATTGCCAGAACACTGCTAAAAAGATCCTCAGATAAAATGGAGCCTGTACATTAGCATTCTAGTCTTTCATGGGAACTAGAACTCAATTTAAAAAGAGAATGAAAGAGTGGCTGATTACAGGGATGTTGGAATGTGCAAGATGGAGCTCCGGGCATAACCTGACTCCTTATAAATTACCTGAGAAAGTTAATTGAAGAAGGAACCTTTGAGTGTATTGATCAGAAGGCTGAGCCTTACCATAGGTGAAAAGTGTTCCTAATTCGCTGCAGCTCTCTACTTAAAAATGAAGGAATGCTTGAGAATATGTCTGCAAGTATGAAGCACATTGCATTGCACTGATAAGAACTCTTTCATAGTGATCAAAGGTGCCATTTGATGTAAATGTAAATGAAGCAGCTGGTGGAAACTATGAGATAATCATCAGGCCTGTACATCAGAACCAATAAGCATGTCTGGCACTGTCACCATCATAAATACTGAAATGTTTGTTCCTTAAGCTGTGCATAAATTGTATTTAGCTTCTCTGTTGTTTAATAAACATTCTAGTGCTATATCTAGAGGTTCCCTAGTCAAAGAAAGGAAACAACAATTTACACCAATTATCAATCAATCAATCAATCAGTATTCGTATAGCACATCACTGTCACCCCTAGGGTATCTGTGCGTTGTGGGTGTGACATCTCAGTCGAAGAGCCAGGTCTTAAGTTTCTTCCTGAGATCCGCCAGGGAGGGTTCTGTTCGAAGATGGAGGGGTAGGCCATTCCAATCTTAGTGGCGATATATGAGAAGGAAGCAACCCAGCTGTGGCAGATGCCGGGGGTGTGCACACAGGTTAGTGAGGAGGAGTGCACGTGTCTTGCGGGTAGGTGGAAGTTCAGTCGATTGTTGGTTTAGACCTGACCTTGATCATGCAGAGCTTTGTAGGTGTGCCTGAGGACCCTGAACTGGCATCTCTTCTGGAAGGGGGGCCAGTCGAGGTTTCTAAGGCAGGGGTGATGTGGGTTTGTTTGGGGAGGTCCAGGATGAGTCTGGCTGCAGCATTCTGTATGGTCTGGAGTCTTTTGAGGAGCTGGGTGGAGATGCCATTGAAGAGGCGGTGGTGACAAGGGGCTGAGTGACGGTCTTTCTGGTGTTGACGGGGATCCATCTGAAGATTCTGCAGAGCATGCAAAGGGTGTGTAAGCAGGAGAAGGTGACTGCGTTGATTTGTCATTTCATGGTCAGTTCACGTCGAGGATGATTCCTAGGTAGCATGCAGGGTCTGGGGGTTTCGGTGTCTGACCAAGTACTGCTGGCCACCATCTGTGGTCCATATGGAGGTGTTCTTCCCGAAGATCACTACTTCTGTCCTGGTGGAGTTGAGTTTAAGGCAGTTGTCTCTCATCCAGTTGGCTACATTAGTGATGGCGTCACAAAAGTTGATAGTGATGGTAGCGGGGACTTTGATGAGCAAGAGGATGAGTTGAGTGTCGTCTGCATAGGAAATTATATTGAGGCAATGGTTCTGACAATGCCTGTGAGGGGTGTTATGTGGGTGTTGTACAAGGTGGGGCTGAGGGATTATCCTCTGGCTACATGGCGTTTGATGGCATTGGGTTTGGAGGTGAAGGGAGGCAACCAGAAGATTTCTGTATGTCCTGTGAGGAAGGAGGCGATCCACTTGAGGGCAATTTGCTGAATGCCAGTGTTGTAGAGTCTGTCGATGAGGGTGTGGTGGGAAAAGGTGTTGAAAGCAGCAGAGAGCTCCAGGAGGATCAGGGCCACCATCTCCCTGCGGTGAGGAAGGTTCTGATGTCGTCTGTGGCATCGATCAAGGCAGTCCTAGTGTTGTGGTGTGCATGGAATCCTGATTGAGAGGCGTCAAGTAGGTGATTTTGTTTCAGGTATTTGGTAAGCTGTTTGCTGATGGCCTTCTTGAGTAATTGGGTCAGATAGGGGAGCCAGAGATCGGATGATGATTTTTTAGTTCTCTGGGATTAGCAGAGATTTGTTTAGCAGGGGTCTTACCTCTTCTTTTTTTCCAACTGTCCAGGAAGACTTCTGTGGTGATGGAGGTGTTGATGATGGTGGTGAGTTTCATGCTGATAGGGTTGGTTCCGAGTTTGAAAAGATGGTGGGGGCAGGGGTCGCTGGGTGCCCCAGAGTCAATGAATGACATGATGGCAGTGGTGGTCTGAGAGGCAAGCAGGGTAAGTTCTGAGGTTGAAAAGATTGTGGGGGCAAGGGTCCATGGGTGCGCTGGAATCAATGGATCACATGATAGCAGTGGTGGTCTGAGAGGTGAGCAGGAACCAAGTGGTGATGATTTGGCTGGTGTGTGCTGGTTGGTCGAGGTTGTTGAGTTTGAGAGCCGTGGGTTGGGAGTCGAAGTTCTTGTAGATGGTGGCAACCTTGTAATCCTAGAGGGTGTTGCAGAGTTCTGGGTTGGAGAATTCCTTTAATATTTGGAGGGCTCTTTAATGTGGTTGGGTTCCTTGATGCCCCGGTAGTAGTTATTGAGGGCTGCTTTATGAGGGGCTCTGTCAGAGGGGTTCCTTCTGGTGCACCATTGTTTCTTGAGTCAGTAACAGTGTGCTTGGTGGTTCAAAGCTCTCATTGTACCATTGAGCTATAAAACAATGCAAAGTAGCCCCACATATAAATACGGTGGGTGAGGAAAAGGGAGGGATGGCACACATGGGCAGCTAGACCGATTGGGAGAGTCAAGTAAGGCAAAGCTCAGTGCATAGGGAAAACAATCTGGGGCCACAGGTGACCCACCATCGACTGTCTTGGCAGCGTGTGTGCACTGGAGCGAAGGGAAGAGGACCCCCAGCCGGTTGAGTGCAGGAGGGCACAGGTGTATAGCAGACGTGGGGTTGAGGAGTAAATCTGGGAGGAACCCCTCTCCTTTGAGAGTTTATTCTGGAAAAGATAGGGGGTGGGGCTCAGCCCCATCAAGGCAAGGTTGTCCTTCATCGGCTGGAGCAGGTTCCCTTGTGGGGGGCCAAGTTAGGCCTTAAGCAGAGGGCCAGTGTGGTAATGCATGGGGTAGAGGTGCAGAATAGTCGCAGTGGTGCTGGTTGCCTGAGGAGCAGGAAGGATTTGAGGATAGTGTACAGGGCTCTGGTACTCCAGACCATTCCTTTCTCTTTCAGGTTGCACAGAACAACATTTGAGCAGACTCGGGAGAGCCTGGTGTGATTCCATAGCCCTGAGGAAAAGAGAAGGCAGGGTGCAGTGCAGGCAGCAAGACGGCGACGTGGGACATGTCCAACACTGGCAAACAAAGGACTGGGGTGGCCTCGGCAGTGCTTCAACTCAGGAGTTACAGTACAGCCTTTGGGACGAACAGTCAAGGAGTAACTGACCATGACTCCGTAATGTTGAGGAGAGGGCATAGCACGGCCCGTTGGTGACCAGCAAATGACAAGGATCACGAGGTAGCTAGACATTAAGGCCCATATTTATTATTTTTTAGCGCCGCATTTGCGCCAATTTTTTACGCAAAAGCGGCGCAAACGTACAAACTACAATTGTACTTTGTAAGATTGCGCCGCTTTTGCGTAAAAAAAATGACGTAAATGCGGCGCTAAAAAATAATAAATATGGGCCTAAGATGTTTAACACCATACATCACATGGCTGGACCAAAATAAGGGCCAGTAACACACAACTAGATTATGATGAGATGAGCTTGAAAGAAGGTGAAGTGTGGATGATGAAGCTTCAGTGGAGGAGGAGCAAAGGTGGTGGCAAAGCGGTGCATGACAGGAACGGGGATGGACAGATAATGTAGTTTTCCCTGGTGTTTTACAGGAGTTACCCATTGCGGTGTGGAGGCAACGTGCGTCAGAAGGTACCCATAGAGGTCCTTTGCAAGATCCGGAGCGGACGCCGACCTTGATGTCAGGTAAGGGTGCAGAGGGGCACTGGTTTCCACAGAAGTGAATGCATCCATTGGAGATGCTCATTTGCAAAGTGATTTTTATGTGAGGGACACTGGGGTAGACACGGAGCGCAGGGGGTTCAGCGGTGAGGGTTGCAGAGCCATATTGGCTGAAGACGCGGGGACCTGTCAGAGCAAAGCAAGCCCAGTACTGACACATGAATGGGAGGACAAAAAGGGAAATGGGCGATGGGAACACCATAGAGGACGATAGGCGGGTCAGATGGGGTAGAGGAACAGGAAACAGGCAGTCTGGAGAGCAAAGAGTTAAAGATCAAGAAGTTGCCATACATGGAGGTGACAACGTCTTTTGGTTTGCAACTTATATTAACCATGAAGGAAAAGATATAGAAGGACAAATATGTGGAGTTGTTTAAGCTACTGCATAGGGAGCTCAGGGCAAAGGAGGGAACAAAAGAGGAGCAATAGGGGTTTTTCAAGAGGCCTAAGGTGCCGGTGACATTTGAAAATTGGACCTCAGCCTTCCTCATCTTCGCCAGCGTATACTGTGAGAAATTTCAAGAACGATGCGTTGCATTGTTTAAATATATGTATGTGATTAGGAAAGCTCAGATCACATCCTGGGGGTATTCTTGGGTACAATACAATGACAAGTTCAAGGCTCACCTATCACTGGACCCAGAGATTAAATGGGGGACATCAACACTGACTTGTGGCAGCACACAATGGGCCCTGCTAAGTTTGGGAAGACTACACAGCCAGCGAGCTCCCAATTGTATACCATCCCTTTCAAGGATGTCCCAGTCGGGGCAGGGTGTGCACAGCAATGAAAGGTCAATGTGGATTCATTGGGGCATTTTGGGATCTCAACAAAGGTTTCTGTACAAGGGAGTACTGCCAGTTTAGGCATGAGTGCTTGAAGTGTGCGAATAGACACATCCTTGTGCATTGTTAGAGGTCAGTTGGGGATTTCCAGTGGTAGCAGACAGGACAGTGGAGACAGCAACAGAGGTGGACATAGCACACCAAAATACACAGTCATTAGGCTTTCGATGGGTTGGGGGACACACGCAGCGATGGGAAAGGGCTCATACGCTAATTAAGTTGAATCAGTTGAATATCTGAGTGGAGCACTATGAACAGAAGGGAGACACAATACTGTTGAGGGATGGTTTCCCTGGGGTTTCAGAGTGGGGTGCAAAGCCCACTATGCGTAGGTGGTCTGAGAACGTTAAATTAGCCAAGGTGCATAAACAGGGTGGTGCAAGAAAAATTGCACAAGGAAATTCAAGCAGACAGAATGGCGGGCCCTTTAATGCTTGGCCAGTGAAGGATCTGATTATCTCACCAACTGGTGTAGTTCCCAAAAAAGAGGATGGTCAGTTTAGACTCATGCAACACCTGCCATGGCTTGAGGGACACTTGGTCAATAATTACATTTCAGAGGATGTGGTATCAGTACTCTAATCATCCATGGATGTGGCCATGGCATTGGTAGAACTGGTGAGTTTGGGGGCACGCATGGCTAAGTGCAACATTAAGGGGGTCATTCTGACCCCGGCGGGCGGCGGTTGCCACCCGCCTGGTGGGAACCGCCATTTGGCCGCTCCGCGGTCAAAAGACCGCTGCCGGCATTCTGACCTTCCCGCTGGGCTGGCGGGCGCTAACCATGTTAGCGCCCGCCGGCCCAGCGGGAAGGAGGCCTGCAACACAGAAGCCGGCTCCGAATGGAGCCGGCGGTGTTGCGGGCGTGCGACGGGTGCAGTTGCACCTGTTGTGCTTTTCACTGTCTGCTAAGCAGACAGTGAAAAGCTGGCTGGGGCCCTGTTAGGGGGCCCCTGCACTGCCCATGCCAGTGGCATGGGCAATGCAGGGGCCCCCAGGGGCCCCAGGACACCCGTTCCCGCCAGCCTCTTCCTGGCGGTGAAAACCGCCAGAAACAGGCTGGCGGGAAGGGGGTCAGAATCCCCAGGGCAGCGCTGCTTGCAGCGCTGCCCTGGCGGATTCGCCCAGCCGGGGGTAATCCGGCGGGAAACCGCCGGACCCGGTTTTCTGACCGCGGCTTTACCGCTGCGGTCAGAATGGGCTATGAAGCACCGCCATCCTGTTGGCGGTGCTTCCGTCATTCGTGGCCCTGGCGGTCTTGGACCGCCAGGGTCAGAATGACCCCCTAAGTCTGTCTTTCAGTTGCTGCAGTTATACCCTGAGGATTTTCAGCTGCTGGGCATAAAGTTTTATGACCATTGGTTAGTTGATAAATCATTGCCCATGGGGTGCACAATTTCATGCTCATTGTTTGAGCATTTCAACTCTTTCTTACAGTGGCTGTTCACATGGTATACAGGGTGCACATCAGTGACACATTACCTGGATGATTTCTTCTTTGTAGGTCTATCTGGTTCTGCAGACTGTTAGCAGCAACTGGCAAGTTTTCAAGAGCTCCCAGGGGACTTAATGGTGCCATTGGCACAGGAAACAACCACAGAGCCAGTCACAGTGATTTTCTTTTGCATTGAACTGGGTTTGGTGTTCATGGAAGCACGGTTACCTATTGACAAGAAAGTGAATATGCAACTGCTTTTGGATATTATGTTGGCAAAAACAAAGTGACTGTTAAGGAGGTGCATTTGTTGCTGGTGGACTTGAACCTTGTGCCGGGAAGTTACAGTAAGCAGAACTTTTGTAGGAATCTGGGGTTGTTCCTGGCAGGTCTGTCACAACCTCACCATCATCTGAGATTGTCAGCAGGGATGAGGGAGGATTTGCGGATGTGATGAAGATTTCTGGAGGATTTCAATGGTATCCTAATGGTGACACCAATGGGGTGGGAGTGGGATGTCCAAATATATTCTGGTGCAGCTGGGAGTATAGGCTTTGGTTTGTATTGGCAAGTAATGTAGTGCACAGAAGAGTTTTCCGAATGTTGAAAGCAAAGGGGCAGGAGCATCATATTTTCAGAATTTTTTCCCCTGGTGGCAGTGATGATATGGGGTCAGGAATTGGCTTACAAGAAAGCGCTGTTTAGCAGAGACAACGTGGCAGTGGTTCACATTGTTAAAAAGCAGTCAGCTAGTGATGCACAGGTGCTCAAGCTGTTATGGGTATTTGTGATGAGTCACCTAAGCTATAACTTGTTCAAAACACGACATGTATCTTAGGTGGACAATGACACTGTGGACACTTTGTCTCATTCACTTTGGGAGTGGTTCCATAGGCTCGCCACGAAGGTAGACAGTGATAAGACACTGCTGTTAGGGGAGCTGTGGAACTTAGGCCACAAAGTATGTTCCAGCTGGTGGCAGGGTTGTTGGCGGAGTCCACGATGCATGCTTATATACAGGCATGGGAGGGACTTAGGAGCAATGGTGTCCAGTGGAGACATGCAGGCTGGAGCAGCGTGGAGGAAGTGGTTCAGTTAATCCTGTCACTGATTGAGAGGGGCTTGTTTAGGGTTACAATAATTGGGAAGTTAGCAATCATTGCATTCATGGGCAATCTTCTTTGGGACTATGCACCATCAGCAGGGGAATTGGGGAAGCAGATGCTTAAAGAATGGGCCACAGAGGGGCCGAGGCGGTAGGAAGAGGAAACCGTTGATGAGGATTTTGTTTGGTAAGGTCCTGGAAGAGGACCATATTTTGTTTGTCACATTGATGTTGTGGATATTTTTCGGGGCCTTTCGGGCGTCAGAACTCTTGGGGGGAAAGGGCATCAGGGGTTTGTCATGGGAAAATGCTGAAAAAGGAAGGGACAGATAGGAACTAAGATTAAGGAGGTCCAAAACAGAACTGAGGTCTGCTGGTAAGGCAGTGGTCTTGAAGATATACCCTACTGTGAGTTTGTGTCCTGTCCGGTGGGGGGGAGACACTATGGTACAATACGGGAAGCATCAATAGAAGAGTTTTTGTGCTTCGAAATGGGGCAGCAGTGACCTCCATTCCAGCTCTTAGCATGCTTGTGGAAACCATTAAGGAGTATGGGGGAAGCCCCGATGGAATTACAAAATGGGGTTGCTACAGAGGCGGAAAGACAGGGTTGGGACATAGAAAGGATCATGGGTCAGAAGGGGTGGCCTCCTGATTGCCATAGAAGATATGTAAGAATGGAGGGGGAGTGATTGTTGATGGACTGTAGTTTGTTCTGTATGTCTCATAGTTGTTGTTATTTCAGGTGCTGTGGTGTGAGGAAATTCGATTTTTAATACGATCGTATCGACCCGCCATTTTGTGGCCCGCCGCCATTTTATGTTGCCTTCACTCAGGCAGCACAGCGAACGAAGTCCATTCTGCCTTTTCTGCTTATTCTGCAACATGGTGTTCAAAACAGCCTTCTGCCTCTATCTTTACAAGGCTGGTATTAAGGTCTGACCGAGTACACTAATCCCTGTCTGGTTTTCTAATCCTTGTTTCAACTATCTGTAGGCTCACACTATTCTCCGCCGATCTTATCTTCTCATCTGGCCTTCGCTGTCCTTTGCTAGTATTCTCTCATTTCACAACTGTCCTCTAAACGCACACAAACTTATCGCACCACATGCAACTTCGTTGTGGATCGGTTAATGAATTAGTTCAAGGGAGGGGTGACAAACACAGCTGGAGGGGAGGCAACCTTAAGTCACTTGATACTTTGTTTTCCAATTCCTTCTATTGGTGCTGTCTTGTTTTCCGACATTTCTATTAGCTCTGTTCTATCTTTACATTATTCTTACTGGCTCCTTTCTATGTGTTCTGGGAGTGTATGTAGTTAATAAATGGTTTTTATACGGTATATAAGATTGTGCGCCACAAAGTAAAGTGGCAGTCTCCTGAGAACATACCTTGTGTACTTCTTGGACAACTGTACTAGCTGCAGCTAATAAAATCTGATCTTTTACGCCTGACAGAGTGTCCCGTGTCTCTGTTAGTTGAGGCAGGTGAATCCAAGGAGATTTCAGGCGTACCCTGCGCCGCCAGGCCCATAAGGTTCTGGTTCTTCAGGTGGGCCCATATGCTGCTGATCATTCCATCTGGATTATGGGCTATTTGTTGGTAAAGTGGGTGGAGAGGCATGAGGTGCAGAAGGGCCACAGCACTAACCCTGGTTTTGACACGCTTGTTCAAAGCTATATGGTGTGGTAAAGGGGCATGCGTTGGGGGGAGTTATTAAATTGTTTTAACAGTTTGTTAAGGAGACGTAGATGCCAGATGTGCTGGTTATACACTTAGGTGAGAATGACATGGTTATTTGCTAGGGATTGGCCTTATTGAAAGAGATGCTGAAGGATTTGTGGAAAATTATACAGCTTTGGGCAGGATGTCACGTCATATGGATGGAATATGTTTTGAGAAGGACATGGAGGGGGGTAAAGAGGCCTTCGGCCCTTGATAAGGCTCAGAGGAAGATAAATGAAGAAATTTGTTTTTTTTCTGCAGAGAGGAAAGTTAAGGTAGGGTTTCGCAACCGGAGCTGAAGTATGATGCAGTGGAGTTTTTCAGGGGGATGCGATACCATTGTCTCACTTCAGGATGGAGTTGTACTTGTTACAGTTGAGGGAGGTCCTCGCCAGAACATTGAACGTGGGTGGATGAGTAAAACGGCCCTAGTGGAGGGGGACAGAAAAGCAGGGCAGACACTTTTTCTGAGTGGCGGTTGGCTTATAAATTGGCATGGTCTCAATTAAAGTTGGTTGTTGTTGCCATAGGCAGATCAGGAAAATGGGGAGGTATCCACAAAGGACACTTGGAGGAGGCAGAGAATTAAAGTAATCTTAGGAGGTTTACACAGTTAGATGTTAATAGATGTAGGTTATGGGTTAGGAGAAGTTTAGAAAGGTCAACAGTTCAATGGTGCTGTAGGTAGGATTTAGTCATTTGCATGATAATATGTTGAGAGGCAGGGATTTTTAGAGGTGGGGTAGAGAATGTAGGTGACATGTTGAATAGTGAGGTTTAGTTTTTGTAAGGCAAAGGCCAAGGGATTTTGTATGTGATGTGCACCTGTTTCAATAAAATGGCCTTTTCACACACAAAGAAAATGCATATGAGGTCTGTGCTGCTCCCCTCTAACCCAATGAGCCCTTGGGGACAACCAACCACAGGGAAGTGTGCACCCGGAAGGTTTGGGGGAATTGTGCAACCCAGGCTAGAACTCGGCTATTTTAGGCTTCATCACAATGGAAAGTAGGCCCAAATATAAATACCACCATTTCTGGCTCACCCCACCATTTTTGAATGCTACATGGTAGCCGGTAGGATTAGGGATAGTACATTTTTCCACCCTCCGTTCCCATTATTTTCAAGGTGATCCTGGGGTGATTACAGTGCTCTTTCTTCTTCGCAGGCTTTCATTGAATACAGGTGCATAGGGTTGGGCTATGTTATATTGTTGTTGTTGGAAGCAGGTGCAAGGCGGTTGGCCTATAATTTGGCATATTTTGAATGAAAGTTGGTTGTTGTTGCCGAATCAGGAAAATGAGAAGGTGACAGCAAAGGACACTTGGAGGAGGCAAGAAATTAAAGTATGCCTAGGAGTCTACATAGTTAGATATTAATAAATGTATGCTAAGGATTAGGAGGATTATAGAAAGGGCAACAATTTAATAGTGCTGTACGTAGGATTTAGACATTTGATGGATAATAGGTTGGGAGGGCAGGGATTTTTAGGGGGGAGGGGAAGAGCATGCAGGTGATATGTTGTATAGTAAGGTTTAGTTTTGTAAGGCAAAGGCCACAGGATTTTGATGGGATGTGCACCTGTTTCAATAAATCGACCTTTTACACACACAAAAATGCAGAGTAAACCAATATTAGGGCATACCATGGCATAAGAGTGAATGTGGTCTCACAAACCATCAATCTTAGAGCACAAAATAACTGACAAACCAATGAAATGCAGAATTTATTTTGCTATTGAAATATATATATGTATTCATTTTTTATAAATGATGTATTATATGAACAGACATTAAACTTATTTTCATACCAAATATTATCTAATAACACCATGTTAGGAAGGAAAAGACTAAAATAACAATCATTGTGTAGAACAGTTCAAAGATGAAGAGTCAATGGCCTGTTTCTTAAAATGAGTTAGAGAACAGGGAACATTTCTGCACATTCAACAAGTACAAGATGCCTACATTTTTTACATATGTTCAGCAAATTAGATTTTCCATAACTTTTGTATTGTTTTACATGTTTTCCCTATGGAAGGTATATTTGCATTCAACCAATTTTTTCAAACCTTACACTGGACGAAGATAAACTACTGCATTACAGTTTAAATTTCACTGAATCTTTGAAAAAAATCAAAGCACAGAAAAGCAAGACATATAGATATCTACACTATTGCAGCAAAACATATAAGCCTTCGATATGACATTGGCGGTAAATCCCACTTACCCTCATGCTGACTGCCGCCAACATACCACCGCCACGGGGGATATCTGCTCACCATATTATGAGACACGCATTCCAATCCGTCACTATACAGCCACACACAAGTCCGCCAGGCCTAAGGTCAGTGATGGACTGGTGGTATCAAAACCCACACCGTTACTCCAACAGAACAACACCCACACATTATGACCCACGAATCACCACGGCGGACATTCAATGGCAGTAAACCATTGGCAGTACATACCGCCGCACTCAAAATACACACACTTAAAGAAAACACCACCACATTGGACAATTCAAACAACACACACCTGACATCCATACACCCATACACACACCACACCCATCACTATAAAACACACACCTACATTACCTACAACCCTTTACGAATACAAACAACTGCCAACAGAGAGACAGCAAGACAACTCACACAACCAGAGCTACATACCACCATCACCTATACACCACCCATGCACCTTACATCACACACCCCAACATATCACCTTACACACCCTCACCCACACCACTCACACTACACCCATAGCACCACAATGACACCCCAGATTCTCTGAGGAGGAGCTAAGGGTCATGGTTGAGGAAATCATCGGGTAGAGCCACAGCTGTTTGGATCACAGGTGCAACAGATGTCCATTTCTAGGAAGAGGGAGCTATGGCGGAGGATCGTGGACAGGGTCAACGCTGTGGGGCAGCACCCCAGAACAAGGAATGACATCAGGAAGAGGTGGGACGACCTACGGGGGAAGGTGCGTTCCATTGCAGCAGGACACCAACTCGCAGTACAGAGGCCTGGCGGTGGACCCCCACCTCCTCCCTCACAACTAACAAGATGGGATGCGCAAGTCTTGGCAATCATGCATCCTGAGGGCCTGGCTGGAGTAGGAGGAGAACTGTACTCGTAAGAAAACTCTTCACTACTCTCACCCCCCTACCTGCATGCCATCACATACCCCCACCCTTACCCTCACTGCCATCACCCCAACACCTCCCACAGACCCCCATCACATCTCACTCATCCCAAGTGCACCACCAATGCATGCACCACCAATGCATGGACACCACTCACAGACCTGCACGGACACCTATCATCAAAGCATGCACACTAGATACAATCAGCTAGCCCACCAAATAACAACTCATACAAGGCAAAGATGCCAGGGCAATAACAAACATAGAGGGCAACCCAACTATGCACAATATGTCACACACAGAAGCAATAACACTGCATTTACATCTCCACAGGTATCCCAATCAAGAAGAGGTGCCAGCAATGTCCAGTCCCCCATAGAAGAGGCCCACAGTGATGACAGAAGCTCTGGTTGCCTGGATCTGGATGACCAACCTGGCCCATCAGGGACCTCCGGACAGTCGGTTACCCAGGCACAGTCTCACACCACCACAAAGCCTCCCCCTCAGGAAACACCACCACAGCACCCACCCAGCGTCCCCATACCTCTGTCCCCAGGACACGTCAGTCAGTGGGGTGTCCACCACTACAGGGACCACAGGACACCCCTCACACCCAGGACAATCAGGGACCTGGGGTCAGTGGCAGTGGGCACACGGTTCAGGGGACAGAGGCACAGGACAACAGGGAAGCTGGGAGGACTGCTGTGCGCCAGAGGGAGGACAGGCCCAGAGAACCGACTCTCTAGGAGGCTCTCACCGCAATCCTGGGAGCATACCAACATTTCCCAAGATAAAATTACAAAGAAAGGGAGCACACTGCCTACACTCCAGCAACAAAGTCCAACCCCAACGCATCATGGTAAATGCAGTCGACTTCGTAGTCCATTCAGAAAGTAATAAAGTCTTTCACCTCTGTAGGCGCAGCAAGTGCTGTTTATCCCTGTACACGTGTTTCTGGGTTTAGCCCGTCATCAGCAGGGAGCAGCATGGTATAGGGGCTTGCTTGAAATGCCGCCAAATGTTTTCTCAGGTTAATGTACCACTCATGGCGCACAGGTGCCTCCCAAGGCTCGTCAGCCGTGGCTCAAGGGAGCCGTCCAAGGACAAAATTACAAAGAAAGGGAGCACACTGCCTACACTCCAGCAACAAAGTCCAACCCCAACGCATCATGGTAAATGCAGTCGACTTCGTAGTCCATTCAGAAAGTAATAAAGTCTTTCACCTCTGTAGGCGCAGCAAGTGCTGTTTATCCCTGTACACGTGTTTCTGGGTTTAGCCCGTCATCAGCAGGGAGCAGCATGGTATAGGGGCTTGCTTGAAATGCCGCCAAATGTTTTCTCAGGTTAATGTACCACTCATGGCGCACAGGTGCCTCCCAAGGCTCGTCAGCCGTGGCTCAAGGGAGCCGTCCAAGGACAAAATTACAAAGAAAGGGAGCACACTGCCTACACTCCAGCAACAATGTCCAACCCCAACGCACCATGGTAAATGCAGTCGACTTCGTAGTCCATTCAGAAAGTAATAAAGTCTTTCACCTCTGTAGGCGCAGCAAGTGCTGTTTATCCCTGTACACGTGTTTCTGGGTTTAGCCCGTCATCAGCAGGGAGCAGCATGGTATAGGGGCTTGCTTGAAATGCCGCCAAATGTTTTCTCAGGTTAATGTACCACTCATGGCGCACAGGTGCCTCCCAAGGCTCGTCAGCCGTGGCTCAAGGGAGCCGTCCAAGGACAAAATTACAAAGAAAGGGAGCACACTGCCTACACTCCAGCAACAAAGTCCAACCCCAACGCATCATGGTAAATGCAGTCGACTTCGTAGTCCATTCAGAAAGTAATAAAGTCTTTCACCTCTGTAGGCGCAGCAAGTGCTGTTTATCCCTGTACACGTGTTTCTGGGTTTAGCCCGTCATCAGCAGGGAGCAGCATGGTATAGGGGCTTGCTTGAAATGCCGCCAAATGTTTTCTCAGGTTAATGTACCACTCATGGCGCACAGGTGCCTCCCAAGGCTCGTCAGCCGTGGCTCAAGGGAGCCGTCCAAGGACAAAATTACAAAGAAAGGGAGCACACTGCCTACACTCCAGCAACAAAGTCCAACCCCAACGCATCATGGTAAATGCAGTCGACTTCGTAGTCCATTCAGAAAGTAATAAAGTCTTTCACCTCTGTAGGCGCAGCAAGTGCTGTTTATCCCTGTACACGTGTTTCTGGGTTTAGCCCGTCATCAGCAGGGAGCAGCATGGTATAGGGGCTTGCTTGAAATGCCGCCAAATGTTTTCTCAGGTTAATGTACCACTCATGGCGCACAGGTGCCTCCCAAGGCTCGTCAGCCGTGGCTCAAGGGAGCCGTCCAAGGACAAAATTACAAAGAAAGGGAGCACACTGCCTACACTCCAGCAACAAAGTCCAACCCCAACGCATCATGGTAAATGCAGTCGACTTCGTAGTCCATTCAGAAAGTAATAAAGTCTTTCACCTCTGTAGGCGCAGCAAGTGCTGTTTATCCCTGTACACGTGTTTCTGGGTTTAGCCCGTCATCAGCAGGGAGCAGCATGGTATAGGGGCTTGCTTGAAATGCCGCCAAATGTTTTCTCAGGTTAATGTACCACTCATGGCGCACAGGTGCCTCCCAAGATACGCTGGGCCAGATCCTGGACAAGTTGCAGGAGAAAATGCGGCTGCAGGAGGGACAGTACCTGCGAATCAGGGAGGACTTGAAGTCCATTAACACCACCCTGGTCTCCATTGCAGGGATGCTGGCGGACATGGCCAGCAGTATGAGGGAAGGCAGTGTCACACCAGCGGGTCCCTGCCACTAGCCAGACTACTGAACCTCCACCTCCACTGCCGCTGGTGGACAGGAGGCCCCCGCACAGGACCAACAAGCCACCAGCACCCCTCCCCCTGCAGAAGGAAAACCACCCTGCAATCATTCCCTGCGATCCAGGCAGAAGCCAGAGACTATTGCCAAGACCCCCACCAGGAAATCCGACTCTCCTGATTGTCACCCTTGTGTCCCACTCTGTCACCCTGTCCACCTTGAACTGCCATTGCTCCCCTTCCTATGCCCCCTTGGACAATGCACCTGTGCTACAAATAGACCGGACTCTAACCTGGACTTTCCTCCATCATCACCCCAGCCCATTGCACTTCCCCCGATTTCGTCAGATCACTGCAATGAACACACTTTGAAAAAATATAAGTATGGAGTATGTCAAATGATTTAAGTATGTATTTGTGTAACAAGGTTTAAACATTGCAATTCAACTGTACAGTAATGTTTACCTAGGAAAGACCTGTAGCTGGCTACAGTGAACACACCAGGAGTGATAGTGGGCCACCAACATCTGCAAAAAGAGTTGCCAAAGGGTACAGTGAGTGGGCATAGGAGTGGGAAATCAATGCCTGCCAATGACAATGTCAAACAGTAAACTGTCAATGAAATGTGAAGTTACACTATCTGACCTGTGTGTCATTAGAAGTAATGTCTAATCACTGCAGTTCTGTTGTCTTCATCCTCATCCTCTGCCTCCTCATCCTCACTGTCCACAGGGTCCACTGCTGCCTGACGGCCATCTCCAGCCTTCTCCTCCTGCAGAATAGCCACATGGCGTCGCAAGGCAAGGTTGTGCAAAATGCATCAAGCCACGATGATCTGGCAGACCTTCTTGGGTTAGTAGCACAGGAATACACCAGTTAGATGGTGGCACCGAAACCTGGCCCTCAGTAGGCCAAATATACATTCAATTATCCTTCTTGTTCACCCATGTGCCTCATTGAAACGTTCCTCTGCCCTTGTCCTTGGATTCCTTACAGGGGTCAGTAGCCATGAGAGGTTGGAGTAACCAGAGTCACCGGCAAATATAGAGGGACAACTGTTAGCCACACACTAGCCCTTATGGCCCACACCATACCCATTCACCAACATCCACTGGGTGGGAACCAGGGCTCACCTATTAGCCACACCCTGTGCCTCTGGAGTTGGGCCATCACATTTGGGATGCTGCTATTCCTCAGGATAACAGCATCATGCACCGAGCCTGGATACTTAGCATTGACATGGGAGATGTACTGGATCGTCAAACACACCAGCTGCACAGTATGCACTGCTGCGGACATCACCGCTATTTTCTATCTGTTCACTCACGTGCTACCTGACCTTCAACACCAGAGGACCTACACTGCATGTGCTGCTGTGACCTGTGTCTGGAACCTGCCATGGCTCGTGTGACTGGGGAAAGGGCCCCTGCCTTCACCTCGGCGGAGTTGGAGAGACTGGTGGATGGGGTCCTACCCCAGTACAGACTGCTGTATGGGCCTCCAGACCAACAGGTGAGTACACTGTGAGCACGATGCATGGGGCATGAATGCATGGAGTGGTGTGTGTGAAGGCCTTGTGTGGGGGGGGTTGGTGGATGGGCCCTGGGCAGCGTGCAGCATGTATGCTGGGCCATATCTGTGCTTAAGGGGATGGGAAGGGATATGGTGTGCCATGAGTGTAACTGGCAGGACGGTCTGACTAATACCTTTCCCTGTGTATATTTCCCTGCAGGTCAGCGCCCATGACAATAAGGGTGTATGGCGTGCCATCGCCAAGGACGTGCGGACCCTGGGGCTCTACAGCAGACAGAGCACCCACTCTCGGAAACAGTGGGAGGACCTGAGACACTGGGCATGGAAGACGGCGGAGGGCCAGCTGGGGATGGCCTCCAAACGAGGAAGGGGTGCCCATCGAACCCTGACCCCCCTGATGGCCCGCATATTGGCGGCGGCCTATCCGGAGCTGGATGGGTGCTTAAGGGACATCACAGCAGCAACAAGGGGGTGTGTAGTGGGTACAGTGCCCAACATTGCTACATACGCCTGGTGGGGTGATGTCCGGGTGGGAGATGTGTGCCTGTGGGTGCTCCTAGGCCAGATCTGACATTGCAGAGTTGGACCCATGTTGGGCAGGGTTCTGATCTGAAATTCCTTCAACCTAGCTAGTAGGCATCAACGAATGGGCTGGCGTGTGTGGGTCCCAGGTATGCTGCAATTGGCGGTATGTGTCCTTCACCATGCCCTGGTGACTAGTATTGTTATTGGTAGTGCATTGCCTTGTGGGTAGGGCTGTTCCCTGTGTAAGTGTGTTGTTTGTTGTGTACGCCAACAGTGGTGTTGGTGCAGCAACTAACCAAGTGTATCCTTTGTCTCTCCCCCCCTTTTTGTTTTGTCACCCTGTCATTATGTGCATTAGCATCATCTGGCGGAGGAGGAGAGGCACCGGCGACAGAGGGAGCTGCATCCCATGGGACCCAGGAAGCAGAGTTCACCGACGGTGAAGGCACAAGTGGGATGGAGGGCGTGGGGAGCACCACGGCGGAGACTGGAGGGGACAGTTCGGACCACGGATACCTCCTCCGGTGGAAGCTTCCTGATGGTGGCGGACACCTCTGTGCCCACCCCAGCTACAGGTAGAGCCGCCACCCGCGGTACCAGCACCGCCCTCCCAGCCAGCCCCTCAGCTAGTTGCCCGTATCCGCTCACCCAGGAGGGTGGGCATTTCCTTCGCTCCAGGCAGCTCAGGTCCTGCCCCAGTGAGCCCTGCTGCCCTGAGTGAGGAGGATATTGACCTCCTGAGATCCATCTCTGTTGGGCAGCCAACCATTGTGAATGCCATCCAGGGGCTGGCAGCCCAAATGCAACAGTCCAATGCATTCCTGGAGTGCATTCATGGTGGATTGGCAGGCTAACAGAGATCAATCCAGGCTCTGGCCTCCTCTCTGATGGCAGCCATTGTCCCTGTTTCTCCCCTCCCCCCTCCAACTTCCTCTACCCAATCCCAGTCCCCTCAACCCCAACCTATCCCAAGCACACAGTCAGATGAGCATGCACACAGGACAACAAACAAGAGTGGCACATGCAAAAAAGGCACCACACTTCATCCCACAGGCACTCACACAAACACCATCCTGATGCAGACATACCAACATCCACTGCCTCCACTGTGGCCCCCTCCTCCTTGTCCTCCACCTCCCTCCCAGTTGCGTCTTCACTCACACCTGAATGCACTACATCCTCATCCTTTACAAATACACATGTTATGTTCATCCACTACCAGCATCACCAACACACCTATCAGATCACACACCTCACTGGCAGTCACCACCCCCACATCCATGCACATGTCCCCTGTGTCCTCTCCCACTGTGTCTGTCCCCCACTCCCAAGGTACACAAACGCAAGCACTCAGACACCAAACAGCCATCCACCTCACAACAGCATCCAGCCCATGCACCTGCACACAAACACAGCAGACTGACACCTCCTACAACCACTCCCTCTTCCTCCACTCCCAAGCCTTCTCCCTCTTCCCACCCTAATGTCCCTAAGAAGCTTTTCCTCTCCACCGTTGACCTCTTCCCTACCCCTTCTCCCCCCATCCTTCACTTCAGGCCAGGGTGCTTAAAACCCAGCCAAGCACCTCAGCCACCCAGTCCACGGGCCCATGGTGTGAAAGGATCTCGGGCACCAGGCAGCCACACGGAAAGGGTGCCTGCCCCATGTGCTGCCAGGAAGAGCAAGATGCCACCCCCAGATGGAGCATGGAAGGGCAAGGAGCAACACCCAGCTGCTGCAAGATAGGGCAAGTAGCAACCCCCAGCTGCTGCAAGGAAGGGCAAGGTGCCACCCTCAGCTGCTGAAAGGAAGGGCAAGGAGCAATCCCCAGCAGCTGCCAAGAAGAGCAGGGAGCCATTCCCAGCTTCTGTGAGGAAGGGCAAGGGGCCTGCATCAGCAGGCAGAAAGGACAAGGGGCCTGGTGCTGGGACTCATTCGGAGCCCACACCACCAACCATGGTAGTGCAGCCATCGGAGGCTGCAGGGGATGGGCTACCACCAGCTCCGCCAGCAGCACTGACACCAGTACAACCAGCAGCAGCTGCAACACCAGTGGGCAGCTGTCCGAGGATGCAGGGGATGGGCTGGAGCTTCCTCCCACCACCACCACCACCACCAGCTCCCCCAGCAGCACCACCACCAGCACCACCACCGGCAGCAGCAGCACCAGTGGGCAGCCGTCCGAGGCTGCCGGGGATGGGCTGGATCCTCCCCCCACCACTACCACCAGCTCCGACAGCAGCACCACCACCAGCACCACCACCAGCAGCAGCACCACCAGTGGACAGCCGTCCGAGGCTGCAGGGGATGGGCTGGAGCCTCCCTCCACCACCACTACCAGCAGCAGCACCGCCACCAGCACCACCACTAACAGCAGCAGCACTGCCACCAGCACCACCACCAGCAGCAGCACCAGTGGGCAGCTGTTCAAGGCTGCCGGGGATGGGCTGGATCCTCCTGCCACCACTACCACCATCTCTGCCAGAAGCACCACCACCAGCACCACCACCAGCAGCTGCACCACCAGTGGGCAGCCGTCCGAGGCTGCAGGGGATGGGCTGGAGTCTCCCCCACCACCACTAACAGCAGCAGCAGCACCACCACTGCCATCACTGAGCAGCCATCACCACCAGCAAACAGTGTTTAGTCCTGTGTCCATGGGCTGTTGTGCGGTCTGCCCCCTGCAAATCCTGTGGGTATGACACCAAGCTGAGAGACTATGACCTTGCACTCCCCAAGATCTGCATCACAGGGCAGGCATGATGCCCCCTCCAGAACCAGTGGAGAAGCCATCCACTCACCCCATCCTCTCCAGGATGAAGATCACAGGGCACAATGCCCCCTCCGGAACCAGTGGAGAAGCTATCCACTCACCCCATCATCTCCAGGGTGAAGATCACTGGGCACAATGCCCCCTCCAGAACCAGGGAAGAAGCCATCCACTTACCCCATTTTCTCCAGGATGAAGATCACAGACACGATGCCACCTCCAGAACCAGTGGAGAAGCCATCGACTCACCCCATCCTCTCCAGGATAAAAATCACTGGGCACGATGCCCCATCCAGAACCAGTGGAGAAGCCATCCACTCACCCCATTCTCTCCAGGGTGAAGATCACTGGGCACGATGCGCCCTCCAGAACCAGTGTAGAAGCCATCCACTCACCCCATTTTCTCCAGGATGAAGATCACTGGGCACGATGCCACCTCCAGAACCAGTGGAGAAGCCATCCACTCACCCCATCTTCTCCAGGATGAAGATCACTGAGCATGATGCCCCCTCCAGAGCATGTGGGCAAGTCACCGACTTGAGAGACTGTGGCCTTGCACTCCCCAGGACAGTGCACAGGGCATGTTGCCCCCTCCAGAGCATGTGGGCAAGTCACCCACTTGAGAGACTGTGGCCTTGCACTCCCCAGGACCAAGCACAGGGCATGTTGCCCCCTCCAGGACAGTGGTGTTGTTCCATCTGCCGGATGAGGTGCCCCCCGTTCCCTGCTCCCTGAGATGCCTGCCTATTTTTGAACTGATGCCCCTACAGTGTTCTCTCCGTGTTGTGACAGGAGTCAAGTCGGGACTTGGACTTTGTAATGTGGCCCTGTGGCCCACGAACATTGAGGACTGGGCAGTGTCCCTTCATTTGTACATATGTATATACTTTTTCATTTCGATGCCGGTATCACTACTATTTTTATCTTATTACACTCACTTTGATCTATTGGTGTTGTCCTTGCATTATTCCAGAGGGGTATGGGGTGAATATGTTATGTTACTGCATCTGCTTGTGTGTTCGGGGGTGGGGGTGAGGGTGTTGCATGTGTGTGTCACTCTCTTTTTCCTCCCCCCATCCCCTGCTTGCTAGGCGGTTGTACTCACCATGGTCCTCTTCGCCGTCATTGGTGTTCGTGGTGGAGCAGGACATAGAACAGCATTGGGAATATGTGCAGCTCGGGCTCCATGACGGCATGGTTGTTCCCTGAGTCTCCACAGGTGAGTCGTTTCCCTTCTGTGCAGTGTTTCCGCCATGCTTTTGATGTCGTTCGTACCACCCTGGAAAAGATGGCGGTTTCCGGTGTCTTAATACGGGGGGCAGAACATTGTCTTCGGCCTGGCTGTAGGTGGCTACCGCCGTGGTGCCTGTTGATTCAGCCCTGGCGGTCGGTGTGTTAAAGTGGCTGTCTGTCTGAGCTCTTTCCACCATGGTCATAATTTGGCGGTATTTTTTGCCAGACTGTTGTTCTGCCACTTTATCACCGACTGCCAGGGTTGTAATGAGGGCCATATTTACTCACATAATGAAGGATAGCAAGATAAAGTGAACAGAAATCTAATGGTACTTCACATGTTCAGTCTCTTACTCTTGGCCTCTCTGGGAATATGCTAGCTATGTGAGATCACTGCCTTTTGAATTTCTTGGTAATTGCAAGTATCATTTGTTTGCCTCTTCAGAGCTTGATCTATTCAGAAGGTGATATTCCCCACTTTTCAGACATAAGCTGCCAACCACACAGCAAATGTCTATGTATTTCTCAAGCGACAAGCCAATAAAAAAGATAACAAGTTCCTCAAAATGAAGCATCTCCTTTCTCTACCACAGTGAAATGCAAGTTTTGCTTCACATTCCTTAGCCATTTTTCCAAAAGTTTTTGATCTTTCTATAGCCAATGCGAATTAGGTGGCTTTAAACGTGGGCTTCGTAAGGTAGTCTTGAAAGGTGCCAATACGTATAGTCATGATGCCTTTGAAACTGCTGGGCTCCTGCCTCATTGCAATTATGTTATGTTATCTGTACTTGTAAAGTGCACTATCACTCTCGAAGGTATGCTGGCACTGAGCAAGTGTGTGTGCCTAGCCCTGCCTATGTTAGGTTGGTTAATTGAAAAAACAGGTCTTCAGCTTCCTCTGGAATTCAAGAAGAGAGGAGGAGGCTCTAATGTGGAGCGGAAGCATGTTTCATGCTTTAGCAGCGATGTAGAAAACTCCTGTTCTCCTAATATGGTTCTGTATATGCGCAGGATATGTATGAGGAGGAGTCATGCTGAGCGGAGGTGTCTGGGTGCTTGGTGGAAGGAGAAGCAACTGTTCTGGTAGGTGGAGCCTAAGTTGTGTAGTGCTTTGAATGTGTGTGTGTGAGGAGTTTGAATTGCACACATATGTATGTTAGAAACCTCTGTAGTTCCCTGAGGTGTGATGTGATGAGGGTTCTGTGTGGGAGGTTGAGGAAGAGCCTGGCTGTCGAGTTCTGAATGGTTTGTAATCTTTTGTGAGTTGCTTGGTGATCCTGGTGTAGAAGGTGTTACCATAGTCTAATTTGCTGATAGCTATGGCATGAGTGACTCTTGTTCTAGTGTTGCTGTGCAGCCATTTAAAGATCTTTCTCAGCATCTTCAGGGTGTGGAAGCAGGATGCAGTGATGGCATTGACTTGTGAAGTCATGTCCAGTTTGATGTTGATGATCATCCCAAGGTTCCTGGCATGAGTTGTGGGTGTCTGTGTGGGTCCAATGTGGCTGGCCATTAGCTGAAGTCCAATTGTGAAGTGTTCTTGATGAAAAGCACTACTTCTGTTTTGTCGGTGTTGAACTTGAGATAGTTGGCTTTCTTCCAGTTGTGACTTTGGTCACACGTGTCATGAACATATTTCATGTGTTGGTGGTCTTGTGTGAGAGTGAGAGTATGAGTTGCATGTTTTCTGCGTAGGAGAAGATGTTGATGTGGTGTGCACACATGATGTTATCAAAAGGGTTCATGTATTCATTGAAGAGGATGGGGCTGAGCGGTGAGCCTTGAGAGACTCCACAGATGAGTTTGCAGGCCTCCAAGAAGTAAATTGCTAGGCTGACAGCTTGTATTCTCTCCATTAAGAAGGAGCAGATCCAGTGGTGAGTGGGTCTTTGGATGTTAATCTTGTGAAGGTGCCTGATGAGGACTGGGTGTGAGACTGTGTCAAATGCTGCAGAGAGATCCAGAAGAATGAGGGCTACTGTGTATCCTTTGTCAAGGATTATGCAGATGTCGTCTGTGGCAGCGATGAGTACTGTTTTTGTACTGTGGTTGGGCCTGATTCTAGGCTGTGTGCTGGCCAGCTGGTAGTTGCTGAGGTGGTCAATGAGGCTTCAGTTGATTAGGTTCTCTAAGACCTTTGCCAAGTATGGTAGGACAGGGATGGGTCTATGTTTGGAAAGTGCGGCTGGGAAGGCGGATGGTTTCTCAAGTAGTGGCGTGACAGTGGCATGATTCCAGGTGTCCACAAATGTGGCAGAGTCGATGAAGGCATTGAGGATGGGTGTTAGTGCTTCACTGATTAGTAGGAGTCCTTTGGTGAATGAGAGGATGGGCTTCATGGTGTTAATGGCAGGCTAGGAGGTCAGGTTGTCATTCATTGGCAGGGTTGGGACGTTGAATTGTGACAGTGAGGAGGTCCAGTTGAGGTTCAAAGCTGCTGTATATGGAGGTGATTTTCTTACAGAAGAATTCCAAGAGTTTTTTGCAAAGGTCTTGTAAGGGGGTGGTGTTGCTTGGAGGAGGCAGGAGGTATGATGAAATTGTTGATGATGACAAAGGTTTCCTGACTGCAGTTAGTGCTGCCATTATGTGATCAGCCAGAGATGTGCACCTAGTGTTCCATATTTCCTGGTGGTAGTGTCTTAGGGCTGATTTGAAGATGTCTTTATCAGCGATTTGTCTTGATTTGTTCTCCATTTGCTCTCAATTTGCTTTCTGTGGCGTTTTTGTCAGCCTCTTTGATCCTGCTGGCCTGTGGTTAAGCTCTTGCTATTGATTTGCCCTTCCGAGGAGTGGGGGTGTCGGCACATGTGGTTATCCACCTGTTTAGGTTGTTGATGGCTTTCAGCAAGCCACTGGTGTGCTGGGGCTGGTGCTTGGAGAGGAAAGAAGCCCACTCTTCTTCTGATGTGCTTTTACAGATGTGATGAGGTGATCCAGTGGTGGTGGGTCTGTGATGATGTGGAATGGGTATGCTGAAACTGACATGGTTGTGGTCTGTCCAGGTCATAGTTGCTGGCTTGTCATCTGTGATGGTGCTAAGGTTTCTCAGGTTTTCTAGAAAAGCTGTAGAGTTTGGGTAAGTGTGGTCTTTCTAGGTGAAAGTTAAGGTTTCCAAGGAGGTTAAACATGCTGGTGTTGATGATTGGGAGTGCGATGAAGCCAGTGATGTCACTAGCAAAAATGGTGTGGGGTCCTAGTGGTCTTTATACAATGGTTCTGTTCAGGGGAAGTTGGCTGTGATGTATCTCTTGAACATAAGGTGTTCCGTGTAGCTGGTGTGGGTGTTTTTGTAAGTTGTGCAGCTGATGGTATCTTTGAATATGATGATGACTCCACCTCTAGGCTTGTGCAGATGGTCTTGCCTAACAATCTGCAGGTGTGGCAGTAGCGATGTTTACATGAGAAAGAGCAAATCCGGCACATGGTCATGCAGTAGATCCCATACCTCTGTGGCATCTTTGATGAGTGAGCGGGTATTGAGCATTTTATTTGGGTGGTGTACAGTCTGTGTTAGTGTGTGGCTGGTTTGTGTGAGTGAATGTCAGTGAGTGAGGTGCAGGATGATGTTGGTGCATGAGTGGTGGGTATAGGATGTGGGAGAGTGCATGAGAACTTGTAGGAGGCCTTCTGTGTTGTGTGGCAGCAGTGCGGAGGGCGGCGGCTGGGGTTAAGAGCATGGAGGTTCTCAGAAAGCTATTGGTCGGTAGGGGAAGAATCAGAGTTCCATTTGCTGAGCATGGTCAGTGTGGTCTAGGTGTGGATGGGTGAGATGGGACTAAGTAAGTCACGGGAGAAAGGTAGAGTGCAGGATCGTTTCTATAAGAGAGAGAGGGATATCTTTCTATGGCATGATGTCTATGGCATGTAGGTGCGACAGATCTTTTACACTAGGTTTGCCTCTGGCAGTGCATGACATTCAGTTCATTTATGTAAGTTAGTGTCAATCATAGACAATAACTACATTTAATTATGCTGTGATTAGATACTCAATCACTAAAATTCTGATCCAAAGAATCTGGCAAAGAGATCCTGCATATACTGAAGTTCAACCAAAGATAATAAAACACAAATGAATCCCCACACATATGAAAGCAATATACACTGACAGACAAAACCATCAGAATACGTATGTTATTTAACAAAGCCAGGTATGGTATGGGACACACCAACATACCAGGTATGGTAATGGGGCACACCAACATGACCCAACCAGAATTGATCTTTTAACATACAAAGAACCAAAGGCCTCAACACACATACAGCAAAGGGTTTGTAACAAAAAGAGGGACACCATAAGGTGGCCGTGCAACAGTGCATAATGTGAATGCTCTACCATAATAACAGGACCCCTTCCTAATCTCAGCTCTGGCATGCACAAGCTCCACATGCCCCAGAACCTGCAGATGCAAGTGGTGTACTTTCTACACAAGCAGGAACAGCCAAAAGACAAAGTGGTAACAAGTTCACCGAATCCAAACACTGTCATACTAAGATGGAAAGTAAATGTAAATAAATATTTATGAATTTCTTTCCTGTTAATGAGCAAGCTTTCATTTATAGGATACAGAAAAGCAAATGCACCACATCTCTAGTGACAGATGCAGAAGCAAAACCGCACTCCTATATTTTAGGAGACCCCAGAATTTAGAAACCCCAGAATTTTATTTTACCTCATACAGTTCTCCCACAGAAAATAATTGCATAAAAAGGCACCAAACATCAGTATAGCAGAGTATCAAAATAAGTAACTGGGACTGCCCAATACCTGAGATCAAGATCAGGAGGAAAAGTAAAGAGGGTCTATTACAGAAATCTCAAGATCAAGAGGTATAGAATAAGGCCCTGAAGACTCGAAATGCAGAGTTAACATAGAGTAGTTGAAAACAGAATTTATTCTAAGCTCCAGATAAGCAGAAAAATCAGAAAAGACTCAGACAGCATCCTTAACTTTTTTGGAAAGCTCAACAATCTTCAGGCCTTCCCCCAGAAGCAATGGGTTCTTGTACACAATTCTTGCATAGGAAATTAACTAAACTGCAAATTCATCATAGTATGATCGCATGTGACAATGGGCCTGATTTAGATCGTGATGGTATTACCACCAATCCCCTGTGGCTGTGGACCCAAGCCACAGCTGAAATTTTGCATCCTCTTGTCAGCACTGTTGTGTAAGGTTTGTATAAGCGGTAAAATCAGCACCAGCTCGAGTCCCATTCAGCATCACAGACAACCAGGACAACTCTGCACCTGGGCCCCACAGACCAAGTAGAAGTGAAATAACTGTTGTGGCCTAGTCCCAGGACCCCCACAACCTTAACCCTGCAAGAGTTCCCTGCAGCTAGACCTCCAAGTGGTTGTTTGTCACCAGTGGCTCCCTGTGATTGACTTCAACACGAGTCCCGTTCAGCACCACGGACAGTCAGGACAACTCTGCACCCGGATGCCATGGACCAGGTAAAACTTCACTGACTGTCGTGATCTGATCCTAGGGACTGCACAACCTTAAGCCCAAAAGGGTTCCACCCAACTCACTTTTTAGGTACATTTTTGATACCAGTGATATTTCTCTGCAACATTTAAATGCCAGTTCTGCTGTGATTTAATACTGCTTCGAAAATCTATAACTCAATTTATACTTGTTCATTTCTGTTAAGCTCTACTTTTATAAATTGGTGCCGGATTTCTTTTCAGTCGTGACTATTAATTATCGTCCATGTTGGTGCTCTGAAATGCTTAACACCTGTTCCTCTAAGTAAAACCTAACTGTTCTTTGCCACACTACCAGGACTGAACTAAGGATTTCTTAGTGTGAATCTAAGGACCATCTCTGGGGTACTGTGAGAGTATTACATGGTGAGGACTAACCCCCACACTACATAATACTCCACCTTACTGTACTTAGCCATATGTGTCCCCCTGCAATACACAACACACCATATACACTCTACTAATCCATTGCCATTCCATCACAACACATACAAGCAGAAAACACACATTGCCATACATCCATGACACAACATAGACACACTATTGACACTACAGTCACACTCAACACAATCTTGACAATCAACACAACTACACACTCATCCACACAAACACACACAACAGCTACACACATCACAATAACAATCACCACACAACGACACTCACCTGAATGTTGTACACAGCAGCAGAATACACAAATAAGCATACACAACAACATCAGACCCATATACAAGTGACACACAATCTGACACAACCACTTCACCCACTCCAGGTCCCTCCACCTCTACCAGCCAATCCAATCACACACATACATACACCTACTGACTTACATACACAACTGGAAGCACAGCATCACAGGTACAAGTCCCCTTGCCATGTGCACACAAGGACATAGTTGACAGTCTGAATATTACGTCGTGGTGGTGCCAGCATTCATATGGCAATGAATACTGACACCAAAGTGACAACGGTGTATGTGTGAAACATATGCCTTGAAGCAGTGTGTC
Source organism: Pleurodeles waltl (assembly GCF_031143425.1). Taxonomy (NCBI): domain Eukaryota; kingdom Metazoa; phylum Chordata; class Amphibia; order Caudata; family Salamandridae; genus Pleurodeles; species Pleurodeles waltl. Next base: position 1,245,230,716 of record NC_090447.1, on the reverse strand, counting down.
CCCACCCATGTCCGATCTAATTATGTTTCTGGCATATGTATGCCACAGTATTTTTAATAAATTACTGTGACATTTACATGACTGCAGTGGTCCCGAGCTCATGTGCAGTGACCCCCACAACATAGACTGACCTACTTCGTAGAAGGACAATGAGAAGCTCTGCATCACCAACAACCAGACTCTGCCCAATGCACCAAGGCAAAATAGGGATACTCTGTCCCTGAAGCAACAGACTGGGAACTGCATGATTTACTCTCATCCTTGACTAAAACACGACACTTCTGACCAGAGAAACCCTTGACTGAGACTGGCAATGCAGATTACCTGCAATAGGGGGTAATGTTTTCTCCATGGTCCAGTGGCAGCAGCGACGGAAGGTCTTTTCCAGTTGTATCCATTCAAAAACAGAAGTGGAATCTGGAAAAAAGGTAGTCTTTTACCTCATCTCCCCCCCAATCTGCCACCTCAGATGTTGAGGTAGCACTACCACAGTGGCTTGGTAGTAAGCCACATCCAAATCTGCTCGGTGGGAAGGGTGGCTTGAGTCCTGCCATCAGCCGCTTTCTTCTATTGGACCATCGACATGGTTGGGAAGTTCTGTCAGAGTTGGTGGGCCTTGGGTGGGTTATCGGCTATGGGCCGGCCAAAATCTAAATCGGGCGGGCAGACCGCCTAGTAGGCGGACCGGTTTTCCATTGAAAAATATAGTCTTTGAAAAATACTTTAACAGTTTTCCCCCAATTACTCTATTATCACTAAAAATAACCATTAATAACTTTATCAATTAAGAAATCATTCAGTTGGCATCACTGTCTGCTTCTTTATAGAATTCTTCTCTACCATCTTCAGTTGATTGTATACACAATCCTTGATATTTTCATCTCATACTCCTCAGATTCCATCTTTTTTTAATTACTCTTTTTCTTTCCACGCTTTTCAAGCAGACATCCAGAACATTATAGTTATTACAGGGGGTAGGATTAGTCTTAAAGTACTCTCTCCTACACTATCCAAAAAAATCACCAACTGTGTTAAAACCCTTTCCTATCTCACTAAACCAGAAGCCTACAGTTTCCCATAAGCCTTACATTCAAAAGATTGAACCTCATGTGAAATATTAGTAATGTTAGTGATAAAATAGTTAATAACCCTACTGATCCCAGGTATGTAAATGCAACACCTTTATTACCTTGCAAACCCCAGATTCTTCTGCCAGGAGGATATCTAATGCTAGACAATTCTGCATGACCATAGCGCTAATAGCCATCGTCTCTACATTTACTTACTTTAGTGATACTGCTGTATCTACAGCAACACGAACTACTAAGGTAAACAAACGTCTGAGTTTCACATCATTCATTGCCACACCTACTGAAGGAATTCTAACACCTACTATATCTAAAACTATTTGTCCAAAACCCTGTTTCGCACTTCTCATGCCAATTCCACTATCTACTTCATTCATATGATAAACTCTAGGAAAACTTAATGCCAAATAACAAAACCCAAACCAATTATGTGGCAAATTGAAATAAGCAGTCTTTCCACAAACATAATAGATTCCTCTCAGGTTTAGCCCTCCACCCAACAAATATTTTCCACTTATTTTATAACTTGTTTCACACACACTGACTTCCACAAATTAAGCTTTACCCCCTTCCAAAGAACTATACCTTACCATGCTGAGTCATCCCTTTGTTCTAGCTCCCTTCTCAGCCTAGGATGCAAATCTGTGAACCTACATTCTTCCTCTTCTTTTCTCTGCCCCATTATAGCCCATTATAGCCTTTTCTTACTTCAAATTTTGCACAATCTTTACTCCCCTCTCATTATATTCTCTGATAAATTATGTTCTTTACTACTCAAAACATATACATGTTGTTTTATGCATTCACCCTCAAGAATTTATCATATTTAATAGCCTTGTTATTTTCTTTTAACACCATGTTAAAATCAGTCAGAAAATGTTAGCTGTGTCAGCCTTAAGGTGGTCTTCCCCAAACTTTTGCCTTCAACCCTTCTATTTTTGCCGATCCCGTTCTCTTGGCCTTAGGACTCTATGCACTTTAGCACTGCTAACCAGTGCTTAAGTGCTTGTGCTCTCTCCTTTGAATGTGGTAGAATTGACTTATGCCCAATTGGCATATTTAATTTATTTGTAAGTCCATATTTAAGTGGTACCACATATACCCAGCACCTGTAAATTAAATGCTACTAGTGGGCCTGCAGCACTTATTGTGCCACCCAGTTAAGTAGCCATTTAAACATGTCCAGATCTGCCATTGCAGCCTGTACATGCAGTTTAAACTGCCATTTTCACCTGGCAAAATCAACTTTTTGCGAGGCTCAAATTCACAGCCCACATGTCAGGATGCAGTGTATTTAAAAAGTTGGAAATGTACATTTAAGTTTTATACATCCTGATAGTTAAAACCCCTAAATGCATGTTTCACTACTATAAGGCCTACTTCTCCCATAGGATAACATTGGGTTACCTTATCACATTTAGTAAGTGATAAGTTTCAATTGGGAGCGGGAAGATAGATTGAGGTTGATGTATAAAGAATTGTAATTTAAATCCCTCTTTAATGGTAAATTCAGACTTTAAGTCAAAGTTCTGAAAATGACAGTTTTAGACCATTGGCATTTTCTTGTCCTAAACATTTGGTGCCTGAAGCCTGTGTTGCTGACAGGTGGTCTTTGTGCATTGCTCCCAGAGAGTGAGACAAAGGGAAGCTGGGTGTTGACAGGATTTGCCACTCTGACTTAACGAGGGGGGAGAGCTGTAACCTACCACACTTGCACATCACTAAGGCTCTGCCTGAGCACTCTCACAAAGAATATATGACTTGTATTTTGTATCCCCAAAAGACAAGCTGGGGCCAGTGCAGGGAGGAAGGGGATGCCTGACACCTAATGGGTGTGAAAGCCTACAGAAACTTCTCCTACTTCAAAGTGGGCACCATACATAAATATTGGACCTCAGACCCCAGCTCTTCAGTGCACATCTGGACCTATGGAAGACTCAGAAGAAGGACTGCAGTGTTGCTTTGCTGCAAGAAGGACTGCCAATCTGCTGCTGTGCTGCCCCCCTGCCTGAGTGAAAAGGACTGGGACTACATCTTGAACCTTGGACCACTGGGGTGACTTCAAGGACTAGTTTGCTGGCCACCTGATCAGAAGCCTCAGAGACAGAACCAACTTTCTTCATCGTGAATACAGCATCTGGGCTCTGCCAGCTGTGAGTCCTGCCCCTCCAAGTGGGGCCACCTCACTCCTGAACCCTTGGAAGTGGGCCTGAACATGCTTTGCCGGTCTTTGACCACCAGGGTTGTAATGAGGGCCATAGTGTTTCGACAGATTGACTTGCAGCCCATTTTTGTTGGAAAAATTGCAGGTCCTCATGGTATTCAACTCAGGGAGAGGGAAGAGAGCGCAATATTGGAAACCTGTTAGCCAGAAAAGGAAGTTGGCTGGAGCAGTTGAGCTAATACCTTAATAAAAGTGTATTTTTTCAACATCAAATCCTTTGAATACCTTGCAAGTGGAAGCCTGTGAGGTGGAGGCGAGCATTTGATGTGGGTGCAGAAAGGCATGTAAAGGGGGCAGGCACGTGCAATTTCGTCACCCTGCTGGCGTGCTCCCCACTTTTCAGCAGGTTTGAAAGAACGTTTTTTCCTCTTTTCTATGTTTAATGTTCCTCATCCCTTTGGAGGGGTTTCTAGTGATTCCAGGAAAAGCCAGATGATGAAGGGAAGCTCTTTCAGCCATTTGCAGAATTCAGAAAAAAGCCTGAAGACCTTTTAGTCTGTGCATGCTTATTAGAACTTGTCTCTTTGTACTTGCTATTACAGGCCTAAAGGGAGGTGTCAGATCTGCATTCAAAGCCTTGCAGACAGGAGGCCTCCTCACTAGGGGTGGGCGGAACTCCATGGAATTGCACAGTTTATGTAACTCAGAGTAATTCCACAGAGAATAACTCCGCTAGTTCTGACCCCGCCTAGTTGATTTGAGGTTTGCTTGTGAGTTCACCCTGACAAGAATTATGGTTTCTGCTTGAGTAGGATTACTCCTCCCCTAATCCAGTAACCTGAATTTTGTATAGATAAGATGAAAGAAATATACTATTAATAAATATAGAAACATACACAGTGCATTTGCTGTACATAAGTCAAGCCCTCTCCAGCAGAAGCAGGAAAGAAATTACAACCAAAACAACCCCCTAATCTTTATGAGTTAAGTATTCATGAATCATCTTAGTATAGATGTTATCTTGAAAACAACTAGCTAAATCCTCTCTGTACTCTTATATTAGAAGTAGCTAATTGAACATTATTGGAAGTATATCCCATTGGAGCCTGTAAGCACAACAACAGTCCTACAAAGACTAATAATATTGTTAATGTTATCACTACCTCCACAATTTTACAGCACTTGCTGTACTCCATCTTCAGCTGAGGCAAAACTATTGTAATACTTCAAAAGTTCAAAGGTAACAAACATTTTCTTTAAAACAATAATGTACTTTTTTTCTTCTTATTTTCTTTAAAACAATGATGAAAACAAAATATTCAAAATGATCGTCTTAAGTCATTTTCTCAAAAGTTAATTTCAGTCAAGAGTTTATTTCAATTTTGTGTTTCAGTCTTTTATCTTTTTCAACAACTGTTTCTAGGTGTTATCCTTGTTCAACAGTCTCATTCCACTATTTCAATTACATTCTTCTTCTGTCTCTATTTCACTCTCAGATTTACTTTCAAGCTTGCACTGACACTGATTCACTCCTGGATTGAGTTTATGACAGGCAATGTCCTTTGTTGCTTCTGTTGCCATATTCACCAAGTGAAAGACAGATTTCACCAAATCAGCAAGACCTTTCCAGTAATCTAGGTTGAAGTTATCAGTTATTGAAACTAATGCAGCTGAAGGAATGTATGTAAGTCTCATTGCCCTTCCCATGATCACTTCACAAACCAGTGTTTCTGTCAGGAGTGCTTCTTAAGCTCATCAGGACTAGAAAAAGAGTGTCACACCACTGTCAAGCAGTTAAGGCACACAATGCAGCCAATTTACTTTTGCAAGCACCATTAGCTCTTTCTACCACACTTGAGGATTGAGATTGATAACGGCAATGGAATCTCTGTTATTTCTGGAATGCTGTGCAGATGATTTTCAAAACATCAATTTTAAAATGAGTACCATAAATCGTCTCAACAGGATGGATGGCCTGGCAAGATGGCCAACTAGACTCCTTTACCCGATGCTCCCGCTGGCCTCAAATGCATCCTGAATCAAATCCTACCTCTGCCCCCCTACCTGCCTGGAGTGGACAATGGGGAGACCTGCAGTAGAATGGCCCTGTTGCCATCTTGGGCCACAGACAGGGCGGCCCCACCAGGAACTAAATTGCGGCCCTGCTGTCTGCAGAGACTGCTGACTATGGTGGTCTCCCTCGCTGCTCCCTTCTGGCTGGTGTTTGATGGATGCCCTGCCAGGAGGAGTCTCTGGGGTCCCAGCACGTGGTTCCCTATGGTCAGGTGGCCGCTCTTGGACTGGGTCTCATGGCTGAGGTATTGACATCAGGCCTTGGCCCTGCAGCAGGAGAGCATGTTGATGCCCTGGAGAGAGAGTCGCTGAGGGCCCGCTGTGTATTAATCCCACAGAGGATCGGCTCATTTGGGGTTATACCAGCTGGGGGGAGGCCTCCTATTGTCCCATGTGCCCTGTGCTGTTGATTTTGACTGCCCGCCTGCAGACATCTCCCGACAGTGAGTGAGGTGCTGCTGATGTCCTGCTGGACAGAAATTGATACATTAGATCAGTGCAGGGATCGGGCAGAGGCCCTGCACCTGCTTCTCAGAAGTTGGACATTGCACCTGACCGGGCCTAGCCGGAGTAGTTGATAACATACATTTGGACCCAGCCTTGGTAATCCATGGTGCGGAGGAGAGGTGAGTGGATTCCCCACACCTTTCCCCATGCTTAAGGGTCCTGGACTGAGCGCCGACGGGGCTGCAAGCTTTGGAACACGGATTCCATCGAGGTGGGGGTGCCCCCCAGATGTGTGGATTGTGTGATTGTAGGATGACCAGTATCATATTCAGTCGTGCCTACAGGTCCTATTGACTCGAGGCTGATTGTCTAAAGTAGAGGTGCTGACACTTCAGGAAGCACTGGGCATCCCTATCCTGACAACACAAGAAACCGAGAGGGTGAATGGGGGGCCCTGCACCAAGATGACCTGGCATTTGCTGGGCCCAGAACGAGGAGCCTAGAGAACTTTGGACCCCCAGGCAGCGTAATTTGGTCTGATGAACTGGCCTTCCAGCTCTGTGTTCTGTGAGACACCTGATCATCTGGGGGGAGAGAGCCACTGGGATTGCCTGGGCTGCAGGGCTATTTCTGGATACCCCCAGGGGATGCCCTGATATCCAGTGAGAGCTAGGGGAACCTCTCGAGGAGCGGTACAGGTTCTTTCTGGGCATCCACAATGGCAAGAGATACACCAGAAAAAGGGGTCCAGTCCCACAAAATAGACAACTACACATTGCTGGTGCCAAAGGTGCTGGGGAGACCAGCAGGGATAGGCCACGGCAGAGAGTGAGTCCTCCCCAACTTGGCCGACGTCATGGTGGAGATCAAGGGATTCCGAGATCAGACATTGGCCAGAATTGACTCTGTGCCTCTTGAGGTGGGCCTACTGCATGCAGATCTGCAGAAAGTCTCAGAGAGAGTTACTGAGTTGGAGGGTCAGGTTGCAGAACTAAACCAGGAGGTTAGCATGCTAAAAAAGACAGTCACCGACCTGCGGTCTCTTGTAGCTACTCTGGAAGACTGAGTGGAGGATGGAAAAGGCTGCTCAGGCAGAACAATCTCCAATTTATCAGATTCTCTGAAAGACCTGAGGGCCAGTCAGCTGAACTGTTTCCGTAGGACTGGATAATGACGACTCTCCATCCCAGAGGGTTCCCTAAATTCTTCACCATCAAGCACACACATTGCCCACTGACACTGCCACCAAAACCTCGGGTGCCACCATGAGCTATCCTCGCCCGTCTATTTAATTTCTGGGACAAAGACGCTATATTACAGCATTATGGGAGCAATACTATTAAGATTTTCCCAGACTTCACACATAAGCTCCGGATCTTTCTCCAGGACTATGGCCCTCATTACCACGGGTCGGCGTTGAAGACTGCCAAAATACGAGTGTGGTGGTTTGGCCCCTGTCAAACTGCCACGTCTCTGCTGGTACCGCCAGGGAAATAACACAGCCGGGCCAGAGGACAGCACCTCCAGGCCTGGCTGTCCACTGAAGACTGCTGATGGTATAATGAGTCTGCTTTCAGCCAGGGTTTCTGCGGCAGTAGCACCTCCACAAAAACCCTGGCGGAAAGGCTGCCGGCGACAGGAAATTCCTTTCCTGTCACTGGGAGACGACTCCCCCACCCCCCTGCAATTACAATACCCCCACCCTCCTTCTAGGACAGCACCCCCTCCCCACCCTCCTTCCATGACAGCACCATCCTCCCCATCCCTTTCCATGACAGCACTACCCTCCCTGCATACATGCACACACACACCCACAAGCACCCCACATTCACTCATTCACCAACACTTACATACATGGATTCACCAACACTTACATACACACATTCACTAACACTTACATACACGCATTCACCAACACACATACATACACTCATTCACTCGCACCAACAGACACGCATTCACACAAAGATTCCAACACGCACTCACTTCAACAATCACACATGCATTCAAACACACATACACACAGGCATACACACTTACGTTCATACATACAGACATATACTCACTCACACAACATCCCCCTCTCTCCCACCACTCCTCCCCTGTTGGATGATTGACTTACTTTGTCTAGCAAGAAGGTCATCCCCCAGGGAACGGGACCCGGCACTTCCACCGCTGGGATAGCCCCGCCATCAAAACCCCACCATGCAATATTACTGCTAGTAATATGGTAGGAGGAGTCCTTTTGTCGTGGCGGTGACAGCTGTAGAACCGCCGCTGTGCCGCTGACCACCAGCACGACTGCTGAAGGATTTCTGACCAAATTGTGGCGGAATCCTTCCGTGCTCGTAATATGACAGTCAGAGGACCACCAGCACGGTGGTCTTCTGACACCCGCAGCTTCGACGGTCTGTGTAAAAGACTGCAGAAGTCGTAATTAGGGCCTAAATGTGTGCCAAGAAATGTTTAAGGGAGCATGATCTCCGATACAGCTTGCTGTTTCTGGCTAAGCTGAGGTTGCAATATGAGGGCAAAGCGTTATTCTTTAATACTCCTGAAGAAGCACATGGATGGCTGGACACTCTGGGTCATGCACCTTCCTGACTGTAGCCCACACCCAGATCGGTGAGCACTGGGAGTGTTCGTAAGACTATGCGTCACCAGAAATCCTCATCGAATTCAGTCTGAAGCACGGGTGGCCGTTGAGAGGGAAGAGTGCTGGTGTGCCCTGAGGGCACCGTGGCAGACTCCGGCTGCATCCCTGACACAGCTGAATTTTTCCATGGCCACAGAGATAGACCAGACTATCGCAGTGATGGCACAGAACAATGAAGTGCCCCGAGTGGTAAAAGTGACTACGCAATTGTGGGTCACTGGCTTGAGGTGGGGCACTGGAAGCTGTGGGTGTACACAGACCTAACTGGAGTATATATTGTGTGGCATAAGGTCACAAACTCCACCACTCATGGTTACTATATTCAATAAACACGGGGGGGTTCACCTCGGCTCACCATTGATAAGTTCAGTTTCATCATGCTCCTGGGGGAGATCATGGGCATCTTGCTGGCGGAAGCTCTGAGTGAGCTGCAGTCCCGTTGTTGGGGGCTTGAGTGTCTTTGGCTTCACTACCAGATGGGACGCAAGGCTCACATAAGATGTCTTCTCTCACAATTTTGTCTTTTGTTTTTGCAGTGGAGATGGGGCGGTGGAACTTAAGAGTTGGGCTTCCACACTGGGGCCCAGTTGTTTAGTCTCGCTGCCCAGAGGAGGGGGGTTCAGTTTCTACAGTTGTTGAGTGTTACACTAAAGTTATCTTGTAGGTATTGGTTGATAAAACATAGAGTCCCCTAGTTGTAGTACTGGGCTGTACAGATTGGGCATGCGTGTGGGTCCTGCGCCCGGAGGCGAGGGCGTGGGAGCTTAACATTCACAGTACAATGGTGGGTGACTGGAAGACATTAACTTGGAATGTCTGAGGGTTGTGCAGTCATGAGAAAAGAAGGAGGGTGTGCTCCTAAGTAGGACACTATGGAGTGTCGGTTGCATTTCTACAAGAAACACACACATGGGGAGATTGTGTGAAATCCTTGAAACGTAGATGGAGGGGACAGCTCTTCACTACATCATATTTCAACTGTGCCAGGGAGGCCTAATTTGGGTGGCCGATTGAGTTTCCTTTGCTGCCCAAAATACCATAAAAGACCCTCAGGGGAGATGTGTGGTTGTTATGGGTGCATTAGATGCAAGGAAAGTCTGTCAGGTTAATATCTATGCACCGAATACTGATGATGGTAATTCCTTGTCCACAGTGGTGAGCTTGGTTGCTGAATACATGGATACAGAGGTTGTTTTTATGGGGGATCTCTACTGTGTGCTTGATGAGGACCTACATCATCTCCACCCCTCCGGATGGACACTAAGCCTGCCATGACAGGCTCCCTCAGAGACATGATGAAAGTGGCTTGCCTGTGGGACATGTGGAGAGTGAGGAACCCCCTCTCCAAAATATTCTCCTGTAAGGTGCCAACGGATGGGATGTACAGCCGTTTACACTAAGATTTCACAATTAGTTCCTTGTTGCAATGTGTGGAAGAAGGGATGTATTTGGCTTGTTACATCTCCGACCACTCCCCACTTTTAGTGAAATTCCAACTATCCAGGGAGCCCCCGGGATACCTATATGGCACATGTGTGCTGAAGCCCTTACTGACCCTGACAGTGAGGGAAACAGTTGATCATTACTTTACGGAAAAGTGGGGCTCCTGGTCGTTGTGTAATATTAAGTGGGATGCTATGAAAGTAGTGCTGCAAGGGGAATGTTTGAAGGTAACATATGGCGCAACACACCAGCTGACTAAATCCCTAGATACACTTGAGTGGAGAGTAAGCACACTAGAGCGATTGGTCACAGAACAGCCTCAAACATTGAGTGCACAGAATGAATGTAAGCACAAGCTTTTGGAGATGTGGGCCAGAATAGAGAAATTTGTCCACACTGATTACTGGCAGCGGCTCCATATGGAAGACGATAAAGCAAGCAGGATGCTTGCCCATCTCCTCAGTGCCAAGACTCGGGTCTCCCCTATAGTGGGGATTCATGACAGATCAGGGGTTAGGACATGTACCTAACACAGCATCACTAAGGCCTTCACCACACATCTTGAAATGCTTTATACACGTCTGCAGCCTAGCGCAGCCCACACTTAAATGTAGTATCTTCCGGGATTGACACTCCCCTCTCTTACTAAGGAGGGCGGGGGAAGCTTGAGGGGCCCCTATATCCAGAGAGGGAATATTTTCAGCTATATGATTGGTGAACACAGCTAAGCCCCCAGGTAGCAACTGCCTGCCTACTGAGTTTTAACATTGCAGGGCTGAAGTCATGGCTGAAAAGCTCCTAGAGGTATATGCGGAGGCCTTTGAAAAGGGCATACTTTCAACCTCCATGCGGGAAGCAGTTGTGGTCATGTTGCCCAGCCGGATAGGAACCAGGAGGAGCTGGCTTCATATCATCCCCTCTCTATGTTAAACGTTGACGTCAAGATATTAAGCAGTCATTGTGGAGCGGCTCCTACCTTATTTGCCTTGCTTGATACATGAGGATCTATATGTATTTATTCCACGCAGGAACTCCTCTTGTAACTTTCGGAAACTATCTTTGGTCTGGCATGCCCTAGCTGGTAGGGAGGATCCATATGCACTAGCCTTGCTAGATATGGAACAGGCTTTTGACTCCTTCTCTTGGGAATTCTTGTGGAAGGCCATGCACAGAACAGGTGTACAGGGTACCGTTTCTGAGATGGATGCAATTGCTCTGTACACAACCCACAGCTAGGTTCAGGGTGGGAGGCACAGTGTCCAAGCCACCAGGGGTGCCCTTTGTACCCTCTGCTGTTCGCATTAGCTGTGGAACCTCTAGTGTGTCAGCTACATGGGGCCCTGCCGGGCTGGGTTATTCAGGTAGGAGACCGCATTCATGTGGTCTCTCTATACTCCAATGATGCGTTAATCTACTTGCGACATCCAGAGTACTTTGTCCCCATATTGCTGGCACTTCTGGCTGAGTTTGGAGAACTGTCAGGTTTGAAGATCAATCGTGGTAAATCCAAGCTCTTCCCTATGAGGGGGCTAGTCTGCAGGCTTTTGGACACTATTCCTAGAACTGATATGTCCTGGGTGGTTGATGCCACCAGATATTTAGGTAACAGACAACCTCAAGGGGCACACCACTTCCGGGAAATTAATGCAATGGTGGCCACTGCAAATCTCAAGGGGAGGGGTGGGGGGAATGGGGACAGGGGAAAAAAATATATTAAAAAAGAAAACCATACCTTCACTGACACCTCCTCTTCCCTTCTGGTGTCCCAGCATTCACTCAGACACCAGCACAGGCTCTCCAGCAATCCTGGTGCTGCTTTCATGCTAAACCTAGCATGAAAGCAGTGTCAGGATTGGCTTGAGTGGCTTGGACTGACGCTCAGACACAACCCTGGGGTCTGTGAAGTTTCTCCAGCCCAGCTGTTCAACATAGCTGGGTTGGAGAAACCTAAGTGCGCATGTGTGTTCGCCAGCTTAACACAGACGTCCAAACACACATGTGCACTTAGGTGCACTCTCTCCTCCTCCCCCTTCATGGCCCAGCCCTGTCCCTCCGTGAACATGCTGCTGGCTGAGCCAGCTGTTGTAATATAAAACGATAAATAAATATCATTTTAATTTACAGCTTCTGGCTCTTAGCCAGGGAGGTAATGCCCCTTCGCCATTGTGAAGGAGCTACCCCTGAATTAATAGAGGGTGCATCCTGGAAAATCTGAAGCCATCTATAAGATTCTGGAATACACTACACTTATCCCTAATGGGTAAAGTGGTGTTAGTGAAAATGATTGTACTGCCACGCTGTTTAAATAGCTTTTAGGTACTTTATACGACATCCCTAGGACGGTGTTCTATGACCTGGATAAATGAATCACAGAACTGCTGTAGGTGATGGAAAGGAAGTGGGTAAGCCTTGCTACATTCTGGTGCCCATGGGGCAGAGGGGGATTGGAACTACTTCACCTGGAATTATATTCCCTGACTGCACAACTGCAACATGCAGTATACTAGTTTACTGGTGACAAAAACTGAGCAACGCGCCTTCTGATGGGTGCATCCGGGGACCACTCCCTACCTGAGTTATTCACAATGATCACCGGAGTCCCAGCCATGCTATCAGCCGTGATCAGACTGACCTGTGAAACCTGGGAACATGAGTGCTACATCGTGCACCCTTTGCTCCTGATACACCCTTGTGGTCCCTCCTGCCCTTCCTCTGGATCCCCAGGTCAGTGCCTGTGGCCTGATGGTGTGCGGTTGATGTGAGACACTGGGCGATCCATATCCAGACGCTCAGTTCATCACTCTCCCAGATGCCCTGGCCACTATGGGTTGGACTCAGGGCAATTTCTCCATTATGCTAAAATATCGGTGGCAGCCCGTATGATTTGGCCCACCTTCCGGGCGGCACCTCAGGAGTTCCAGACACTGGGTACCATACTGGACCTGGGAAGGGGACGCAGATTGGTGTCACTCCTACATAGAGCATTATGGGAGGACATGCCGATTGGAAGGCTTCCAGTACAAGAAACATGGCAGGCTCTGCGACATGCACCGTTAGTGCCGAGAGGTTGGGTCACGATCCATGAAGGGGTTAGAATGGTGTCCTCTAATGCGGGCTTCAAATTGACAGACTATAATTTCATACACCAAGTATAGTTATCCCCTAATACTCTGCACAAGATATACCCGGCAAGACATGTCGGAGGTGTGGCCACGTGAATGCAGACTTCATACACATGATATGGCACTGTTCAGATGTGTCTACTATTGGGACGACGTTCTGGCCACCCTAAGTGGGGCCACTGAGAGGACCATTCCTAGGGAAATAAGGCACTGTTTATTGGGACAGGTCCAGATCAAGAAGAAAAGTAAAATAAGCGGGAAGTTCCTACATTAGCCAAATATCAATTGACAATAAGGTGGCTATCTCCTATGGCTCCCACACTGGCTGAATGGAAAAGGAACATGATTGAATGGGTGAATGCAGAGGAGAGACACGTGTCAGACTCACAAGGACACCAAACTTGCAGATGATTTACAAATCTGAGCAGCTATGCTAACTGGCCTACTGGACCACATATATGTTGCAGGAGGGGGGGGAGGTGAGCCCAGATAGAATTGTCAGACACAGGGACACCTGAGGAGAACGAGTCATGATTGGCAGATGGGGGGGCCAGGCCAGCCCACAGCTGCACCCTGAGGAGGTTAGAGTTGATAACAGGAAAGGTACAGTTGGGAGGGGGGGGGAAGACAAATCCCACATTTGAAGATTAATGCATTGTCAACATCTGGGCAGTGCGCGCTCTACGGGCGACTGGAATGTAAAAACCCTGCACGTATGAGATGACGTAATTCATGCATTATGTTGATATGCTGTTGTTTAACCTTTTGCATTGCAGAGTTTAATCCTGAAGACTTATATTTAAGTGCTTGCAAATACTGTTCATTTGAAATGTATTTCTGCAGGCTTTCAGAGTGTGTCAGGGTGTGGTCCCTTTCCAGGGCCTTCTAGAAACTTCCTCTTCAACATGCCTGGGTGTGGTTTGTGGGTTGGGCTAAGACTCTATAAAAGGGAGCCAGCCCAGCTCTACTTGCTCACTATTCAGAGGTCCCGGTGCAGAGCAGCAGCAACTTCCTGAGCTCCTATTCCAGTGGCCTACTTTGAACTTCCAGGCCTCTGCCCTTCATTTACATTGGTGATCCTTAATCAGGGCGGTAAGATGGAGATTGGGCTGGGCCCCTGACCCCGTCCCCCTTATCGGATGCTCGAGTTCTTGGGCCTTATTCTTGCATGATAAACCATTTAACTCTTGCGCGTGTGAATGTGCGCTTGGGTGTTTCGTGGCATTTGCATGCTGATACTCGAATCGGCAAGACGCGCGATTCATGTCCTTGTGATTTAACCCATGATATTCATTGTGCGCTACCATTCCTTGAAAGTTACATGGTGGCATTCGAATCAGCAAGATACGCGATTCATTTTTTGTGTGAAATTCATGTTATTCATTGTGTGCAACCATTTTCTGACTTTTACAAGGTTGCATTTGAATTGGCAAGACGCGCGATTCATGTTCTTGTGATTTAACCCTTGATATTCATTGTGCGCTACCATTCCTTGACAGTTACATGGTGACATTCGAATCGGCAAGACGCGCAATTCCTGTTCTTCTGATTTAACCCTTGATATTCATTGTGCGCTACCAATCCTGGGTAGTTACATGGTGGCATTCGAATCGGCAAGATGCGCGATTAATTTCTTGTGTGAAATTAATGTTATTCATTGTGCGCAACCATTTTCTGACTTTTACAAGGTTGCATTCGAATCGGCAAGACAAGCGATTCTTTACTCATGTACAAATCAAGATATTCATTGTGCGCAACCATTTTCTGACATTTACAAGGTTGCATTCGAATCGGCAAGACGAGCGATTCTTTACTCATGTACAAATCAAGATATTCATTGTGCGCAACCATTTTCTGACATTTACAAGGTTGCATTCAAATCGTCAAGACGCGAGATTCTTTACTTGTGTATAAATCAAGATATTCAGTGTGCGCAACCATTTTCTGACATTTACAAGGTTGCATCTGAATCGGAAAGACGCGTGATTCTTTACTCATGTACAAATCAAGATGTTCATTGCGCGCAACCATTTTCTGGCAATTAGAAAGTTGCCTTCAAATCGGTAAGACGCACAATTTGTTTCCTGTGCTTAATTCATGTTACTTATTGTGTGTGCTATCATTTCTTGGCATTCACATGGTGGCCTTCAAATTGTCAAGACGCGCGATTCCTCTTCCTGTGCTTAATTCATGTTATTCATAGTGCACAACTATTTCATGACATTTACAAAACTCATGTGGAAATCCGCAATGTGCGCAATTTGTGTTCTGGCATTCTAAAGATCTAATGTGCTAGAATTCTGGAAGTATATATTCTATGTGCATGTAGGGTCTTTAGTTCAATTCCTATTATTTTCCAAGGAATGTTTTGGAGAGCCTTATCCTCATGTAATGAGGCCGTGTTTGTTCTGGGACATTGTTCTGGAAGGTTCTTGTATTCCTAGAACAGTTTGTTTTTCAGTTCATGAAAATTCCATATGAAACATGGTACTAACCATTTTGATACTTTTCCAGGTATCTAGATTTAGTAAGGTCTAATTAGAGTCCAGTTCTAGGCCATTCATGTTTCCATAGTTTTAGATTGTATTTCATGTTACGAGTATCACTCAATTCTAGACTCAACAGAGTGTTATTTCATGTTCCGAGTATCACTGAACTCTAGGCTCAACAGTGTGTTATTTCATGTTCCGAGTATCACTGAACTCTAGACTCAACAGAGTGTTATTTCATGTTCCGAGTGTCATAGAACTCAGGACTTTCTTTTCATCTGAAACATCCTCCTCCAAATCCCTCAACTCACTCAAAGAAGTCTGAATTGAATTAAAAAATAAAAATTTATATTTTCTGCATTTCATATGGTACTTACTCTTGATTCAGCATCTTCATTTTTTGCACTACCTTTTCATCTTGTAATGCACAGTACCTTGCCATTCAACCTGCATATTTGTCTTTACTAGCCCTACGAGCAACACACTTGACCACCACAATTTTCTTTCACTGCTACATAGCTTTCAGTTTATCCAGTATGCAGGCACTGTTTTCAGTAGGAGCTCCAGAAGATGTCATAAGGACCATCTGTGACCACAGTTGACCAAATTCATGAACCACTTCAAAACCATACTGGCTGTACTTATAGATTGTCACATTCAAATCCTCAAATATTCAGCAAGCTCTTGTTGATGCTACTAAAACTGCCACCTGTGTTGAGGTTACATTCTGCAGAAAAGATGCTTCCAGGGTCTCAGAAATAGAACATACTGCATAGGCAGCTCTTTGCGTTCCGTATTCATCTCTCAAACAAGAACCGTCTGCAAATGTCAGATCGGTCATTTCTAAGGGTTTCTTTGATATCTGGTCCTGGTTTGGTACATAAGTCAGTAACTCGGATACAGTTGTTCTCTGGTTCAACATCAGTCTCATCAATTTCATTACCTTCCCTGTCTTCACAACGTCTGTCTGATTTAAGAAGCAGTGTTGATGGGCTCAGTCAATTTCACCTTTTAACAGAAATGTTCTCAACTGCAAGGATGACTTGTACGAATGAGTCAGCCTACTGTTTGTCATGTTCTGTGTTCTTGTACACGTAAAAAAAATTCAACTGAAGGGCATATACAATTAAAGTATGCCCCATCACTATTCCTTCAATCTGTTCAATGGCAACAGACAGCTGCAAACAATTTCAAATGTCATGGAAGACTTACAGCTACGGGATCAAATGAAGCTGATAGTTATGAAACTGATGGCATCAAACCATCATGCTTTTGTGCCAGGATTCATAATGTGCATCTATTTCTCTCACAACAGATGTAGGAAAAAGGCTAAGTTATAGTTTGGCATTCCCAAATCTGGTGCATGGCACTGGCTCTGTCAATTCTTTAAATACTCCAGTGTATTCTTTGTCAAATGGTACCGGATCATGTATGTTATTGTGAGTCATTGTGAGTCAGCCTTACTAAAGCTTTGCAATCAAGGAAAAGTTTGGAATCCACAGCTGACAGTAGCTAACAATTTCAAGAAACACCCAAACCTCCCTCTCAGTGGTTGGTGGACTCACTTTCAGAACTGAAAAAATAGGTTATTTTGAGACTTTCCTTATACCTTTTACAATATTGTATCTAAGACAAAACTACTTCTCTTTTATACTACTGCATTTTTGTTGGGGAGACTGTAGGAAGGTGCCACTGTTGACATGGCTACCCTCCCTACCAGGCCCCAGCACCAGTGTTCTTTCCCAAAATCTGTACCTTTGTTTCCACAATTGGCACACCCCTGGCACACAGTTAAGACTCTTGTAAAGGGTACCAATGGTACCAACGGCCATGTGGCCAGGGAAGGTGCTCAAGGGCTGCAGCCCCTCACCAAGCACATGCACACTTCCATTGCAGCTTGTGTGTGCTGGTTGGGAGAAAAAGGCAAAGTCGTCATGACACCCCTCTCAGGGTACCATGCCTACAACCCACTTCCTGTGGCATAGGTAAGTCACCCCTCTAGCAGGCTTTACAGCCCTGAGTCAGGGTGCACTATACCACAGGTGAGGGCATAGATGCATGATCAACATGCCCTTCAGTGTCTAGGTCCATTCTTAGACATTGTAAGTGCAGTGTAGTCATATTGAGTATATGGTCTGGGAGTTTGTCGTTACGAACTCCACAGCTCCATAATGGCTTCACTGAACAGTGGATATGTGGTATCAAATTTCTCAGCACAATAGACCCACAGTGATGCCAGTGTGGGATGTATTGAAAAATGCACCCAGAGGGCATCTTAGAGATGCCCCTTGTTTGTTAGCCAAACTGCTAGTGCAGGACTGACCAGTCCGTGCCGGCCTGCCACTTTCAGACAAGTTTCTGGCCACATGGGGTAAGAGCCTTTGTTCTCTCTGTGGCCAGAAACAAAGCCTGTCCTGGGTGGAGGTGCTTCACACCTCCCCCCTGCAGGAACTGTAATACCTGGCGGTGAGCCTCAAAGGCTCAAGCCTCTGGTTACAGTGCCCCAGGGCACTCCAGTTTGTGGAGTTGCCCCCGCCCCCTGGTCAAAGACCCACTTTTGGCGGCAAGTCCGGTGGGAAAACAGGGAGGAGTGACCACCCCAGCTAGGACCACCCCTAAGGTGTCTAGAGCTGAGGTGTCCCCCTCCCTGCAGAATCCTCCATCTTAGTTCGGAAGACAGGGACCAATAGGGTTAGTTTTGTGTCCTCCTCCCCAAAGGGAGCGGACACAAGAAGGGTGTAGTCACCCTCAGGGACAGTAGCCATTGGCTACTGCCCTCTGACCCCTGAAACGCCCCTAAATCCAGGATTTAAGGGCCTCCCTGAACCCACCTCACCGGATTAATTGTGACCTCACAAGAAGAAGAAGGACTGCATAGCTGAAACCCCCGCAGAGAAGGACAACACAAACTGACTTGGCCCCCGCCCTACCGGCCTGTCTCCTGCTTCAGAGAACCTGCACAAAGAAAGCGATGCATCCAGCGGAATGAGCGACCTCTGCCAGCTCCAGAGGACTGCCCTGCACCACAGAGGACTGAGAACTCCCCAGGGACAGCGGCTCTGTCCACAAAGATTTAACAACCAAGGGACTCTTAAGCCTTCAGTCCGAGACTGCCAGGCTGTCGACTGGCGGCAACCTAGCGGTGTCGGCGGTCGGACCGTGGCATCTCTGCCACAGTCGTAATGTGGGGGTCAGACCGCCATAACCGCAGCGATCCAACCGCCACAGCAAGGGGCCTCTATCTCATTTTGATATAGTATATACAGAGTCAGCTTCCTACAGAGACCTTATGCTCACTATCAGCTATATTTTTTAACAGGGAAATTTTACCAAGTTCACAATACTCTCTTGTCTTGGATACCCTAATAAGTTATTTCTATATTGAACTAAGACGGATTTACAAGGCAACCTCAAATTTTCTAGATCATTTTTCAGGATTTGACTAAAACTTGAAGGACTTTCAGTATACCCTTGTGGAATCCTACACCACATGAACACTTTATTCGGGAATTGAAACACCAAGAGAATTGTCTCTCACCATGCAAAGGGATTGAAAAGAACACCTGGAATTAGTCAATGACTGTATACCATTTAGCATCTGAAGGAATTTGGAACACAAACTGCTGGTTTCAGTACCACAGGACATCATGGGCTGACAATTTTGTTTATATTTCTTAGTCTTGAACTATCATCCATTTACTTCTACGTTTCTTTATTACCATCACAGGAGAGTTACAAGGACTACCAAGTACTTCCAGAGAATTCCCTGCCCAACCACTGTTTTTAAGAACTGAGATTGTAAAGGAGAGAATGGGGTGTGTATGTATGTGGTGAGCAGATAGGCGTTGTGGATGGCATTTTTAACCTAAATTAGTTTGTATATAATATTTCTAGATAGGATGGTATTGTTTATATAGATATTTTCTATAATGAACATGAACGGATAATAAAATTGATATATTTTCCAACTTCCTCAGTAGCCATATACTTTGTATTAAAAGGCGCTTTGATGGAGTGTCTTTAAATTTGTGTGGGGTTGCCTGTTTTTTTCAGAGTTCAGATTTCAGAGTTTATTCTCCATTTGACCAATTCTAGCCGGGAAATCTGTTGTAACCTGATTAACAATTAGTTTGTTACTACTCCCTCCAGCTTGGACTTCTTTTCCTGAGATGGGTAGGTTTGGGACTTCCACAGAATGAACTATAGAACGGGCAGCCCCTGTATCGAACAGAAATTAAACAGGATGGCCTTTAGCTTCTCCATCAACTTATTTGCCACTTTAGTCTACTTCTGGGACTGCTCTAAGTAGTCAGTCCTCGTTATGAATGGCTCCCTACTGAATCAACACTCACAAATACATGTATTCTGGTGGTACTCTGCACTAAATGGCCTTTTGTTTCTGAAGTTTTTCTGCATTGATGATGCTGAAAGCATTGACATTCATTATGATTTCTGATTCTGTACACCCTGCTCAGAATTTTAACAGCTGGGGCCATCACATTTCTCTGCATTTGGGGAACACTATCACCCTGAATTCTGTTTGCATTCTGGTGACACTCACATTTTCAATGCCCGAACCTCCCACAGATGTGATTTGCGATCTTTCTTTTCATCATTTCAACATTCTCATTCATTATATCATTGTTAATCATTCCTCTTCCACCTCCTTGTGTTTGCCTTGCACCCTTTCCCATTGCTCAACCCTGAAATTGGTTCATTTCATTAATTCCAGATTGAACAAAATTCATATTTGAACCCATTTGGTTCTAGAATCCTCTCTTAAATTGGTTTGTCTGAGCAATCATCAACGTTTTAAAATAATTTTCTGCTTTGCATCAAAGTAATCACTACTATACTTCGCCAGCTTTAGCATCTCATCTATGCTCTTTGTCTGCCTGCAAAACTCACTCTGTTGTATATGATTACTAAGCTCAGGTCTGAAAACCATCACAAAAGTAGAAAAGAAACCACTGACACCATTTTTTTCAGAATCATAGACTCTGCTGTGTTTCTTTCAAATCTGCTGATCTTTTCATAAAAGACGTGCACAAATTCTATTGGTTCCCATAAGGTTCTCATCATTTTTACGCAGTTTATATACTTTTCAGGCATTCATTTCTTCAGATGCTCAATCACCTTTCTGAATTTGTTCTGAACTGATTTTCAGTTGGCCATGCAGCTACTGCCTTACAGTTTGCCCACAAATCACTAGGAATCACAATCTCAATAGTAAATTTAAATTAGTTCACAACACCTATGATATGTTTGTCAACCTCTTTACCGCTTTATACTGCCTCTCTAGTTCTTCTTGCAATTTAGGAAAGGTTGTAATGAAAGCATAAAGACCAGCTGTTATCCATGGCACAGATTCCCCCCATGCACGCACCACAAAGGAAACTCCACAACCATTCCTGTACCAGTGTCTGAGTCACTTGCTGTTCCTCTCATTCTACATTCTGCTCCATTCACTTTCTTATTACTAACTGTTCCTTTCTTCCATTTCCCCTTGTATTTCTTCAGATCACTCCATTCTCTTGTTTTCTCAACAAACCCGTAACATGAACTCTCAGAGTGATTAAACCCATTTCGTTAATTTCATAATGAGTCAAATCAATTTCATAATTTTGTTCCACATTTTTCAATTTGCTGATGTCTACTTCCCCTTAATCAGCTAACTCTTCTAGCTTATTACGTGTTCTTTTGCACAACTGGCTACTTCTTTCATCAAATAGCTCATTTCATCAGTAGTGTATGTCAATAGCCTGTTCATACCAATCTTTCCTTGTACCATTTCATCAAATGTGATTTTTAAAATGCCGTTGTTAATAGCTTCAAGAGGTTCCTGAACCACTATTGTTCTTTTAGGTGAATCCACTTAAGCCTGGGCAGGAGGTTGGGCAACCCTACTTGTACTAGGCATTGTTGTCATTGCCATCTCATTTGGATCACTCAGTCCCACAGCTTTAAGAGTTTGTACTGTAATGCCATCTCCTCCCACTCCCATGTCAGGTCCCGAACCAGAACATCTTTTCTCCGCTGCTCTAGCCACAACCTCAGTGTGGCTATGTGAAAGGTCAACCTATCACAGCACAGCTCTATCAGCAACCAACCAATAACATTGCAGCCTTGTGGTGACAATCTCAGCAAGGCTTTCAGGCAGACTAGCGGCTTCTCCGTGAATGCAGAACGCAATTGCAAGACCCTTCTAAATCAATTTAAACTAATTAAACCCCTGTCTGCTTAACCTAAATAGGAAGGAAGTCAACAGATTAGAGAAAACAAGTCAAATTACACAATTTATAGCCAAAGAGTAATGGAAATTGCACCCTTTTAAAACTGTTCAAAACCACAATTCACACTAGGCAGATCCCTGTCCAGCGATAATCCACTCTGGTCAATGCTTTAACTCCTGTTAACATGAACATGGATTCACCAACCTAGAATAGACACATAATGCTAGGAAAGAAATCTCATTTGTTTTGAAAACCCCTAATTGTGTGCATCACTAAGTCACAAAGAAAAAGGTAGCAAAATATTCACACTACACATACCTACAAATGCGTAAGCACACTAGCACCCATACAAAAAGTCCTGTGCCGTACATTTAAGTATGTGCCTGTACGAACAGCCAATTACCTCAGCATCATTCTATCATAGAGATAACTGGTATTCAAGCTGGCAGTACTTTCAGCAATGCCAACAGAGAACCTGACCTAAGTATTGTTCTACCACTTTATCTTTGATGAAATACTACTCTACAAAAATACCACATCAACTATATTGACCTCACTACTATATTGCAGGGTAGTTCTATGTAAGTGTGGCTCTGCTCAGAGGTTCGACGAGCGTGATCCCTGGAACTCAGCAACTCTGTCCAAGTGACTCCCACAGTCCAGTGACTCTTCAGTCCAAGTTTGGTGGAGGTAAGTCCTTGCCTCCCCACGCTAGACTGCACTGCTGGGTACCGCATGATTTCCAGCTGCTCCGGCTGCCTGTGCACTCTTCCAGGATTTCCTTCGTGCACAGCCAAGCCTGGGTCCCCAACACTCTAACCTGCAGTGCACCACCTTCTGAGTTGTCCTCCGGCGTCGTGGGACTCCCTTTTGTGACTTCGGGTGGACTCTGGTTCACTCCTCTTCTAAGTGCCTGTTCCAGTACTTCTGCGGGTGCTGCCTGCTTCTGTGTGGGCTCTCTGACTTGCTGGGCACCCCCTCTGTCTCCTCATCCAAGTGGCGACATCCTGGTCCCTCCTGGGCCACAGTAGCATCCAAAAACCCTAACCGCGACCCTTGCAGCTAGCAAGGCTTGTTTGTGGTCTTTCTGCATGGGAACACCTCTGCAAGCTTCTTCACGACGTGGGACATCCATCCTCCAAAGGGGAAGTTCCTAGTCCTCTTCGTTCTTGCAAAACATCAAGCTTCTCCCATCCGGTGGCAGCTTCATTGCACCCTCAGCTGGCATTTCCTGGGCATCTGCCCACTCTCGACACTGTCGCGACTCTTGGACTTGGTCCCCTTCTCTTACAGGTACTCAGGTCCGGAAATCCACTGTTGTTGCTTTGCTGGTGTTGGCTTTCCTTGCAGAATCCCCCTATCACGACTTCTGTGCTCTCTGGGGGTTGTAGGTGCACTTTACACCTACCTTACAGGGTCTTGGGGTGGGCTATTTTTCTAACCCTCACTGTTTTCATACAGTCCCAGCGACCCTCTACAAGCTCACATAGGTTTGGGGTCCATTCGTGGTTCGCATTCCACTTTTGGAGTATATGGTTTGTGTTGCCCCTATACCTATGTGTTCCTATTGCAATCTATTGTAACTTTACACTGCTTGCATTACTTCCTTTTGCTATTACTGCATATTTTTGGTATTGTGTACATATATCTTGTGTATATTTGGCATCCTCATACTGAGGGTACTCACTGAGATACTTTTGGCATATTGTCATAAAAATAAAGTACCTTTATTTTTAGTATATCTGTGTATTGTGTTTTCTTATGATATTGTGCATATGACACCAGTGGTATAGTAGGAGCTTTGCATGTCTCCTAGTTCAGCATGTCTCCTAGATAGCTACCTTCTATCAGCCTAAGCTGCTAGAAACACCTCTTCTACACTAATAAGGGATAACTGGACCTGGTACAGAGTGTAAGTACCCCTTGGTACCCACTACAAGCCAGGCCAGCCTCCTACATTGGTTGTTCAGCGGTGGGATAAGTACTTGTAACTACTTACCACTTTGTCATATTGTACTTTTCATAAGAGAAAAATATACAAAACAAGTTCAGTGTATGTACACCTAACCAAAAAGTTTTGCTTTTCTTCTCTTACACTATCTGCTAAGTGCTGAAAAGTACTCCTAAACTTTCAAAAAGTTTCAAAAGTTTGAAAACGTTTTTTTTTCTGTTCTTTAAAAAAGTCCTGAAACTTTTTCTCTCTTCTCTCTGTCCCTAAACCTTCTTCTATCATGTCTGATGTCGGAACTTCTCTTAAAATGGTCAATACAACTTATGACAATCTTAACTTTAAGAGCCTAAGGAGTCTCTGCATTGATAGAGATTTAGTGGTAGGAAAGAACCCTTCAAGGGAATTTCTGTCTAATATGCTTGTTGAGAATGATAAGGCCCAGGGTGGCACCTCATCTGAAAAGTTGATAGATAGCTCACACTCTGACTCAGGGGAGCCCCTTGAGAGAGTGGTACAGGGTTCTCCTCCTAATCTGCCCCTTAGCAGACCACCTAGCAATGCTGGTAGTAATAGAAGCTCCCATCATAGTAGGGATGTTTTTGTTCCTGAAGGCCAGGTTGTTAGAGTGCAATCTGTTAGAGGCAGGTCTCCCTCTGTTGAATACAATATTTGTTCTGTGTCAAAGCATTCCCAACCCACAGACCTTCAAGACAAATTGTTAGAAAGGGAACTCAATAAGTTGAAAGTGGAAGAGACCAGGCTGAAGCTTAAACAGCAACAGCTGGCTCTAGACAGGGAATCCCTAGATCTGGAGAAGGAGAGACAGAGGTTGGGGTTTGGACCCCATGGTGGCAGCAGCAGTATTCTTGATAGCAATCTTGTGAGAGAGCATGATTCCAGGAATCTGCACAAGATAGTTCCCCCTTACAAGGAGGGGGATGACATTAACAAGTGGTTTGCTGCACTTGAGAGGGCCTGTATGGTACAGGGGGTCCCTCAAAGGCAGTGGGCTGCTATCCTATGGCTATCTTTCAATGGAAAGGGTAGGGATAGGCTCCTTACTGTGAAAGAAAGTGATGCCAATAATTTTACAGTTTTGAAGGATGCACTCTTGGATGGATTTGGCTTAACCACTGAACAATACAGGATTAAGTTCAGAGAAACCAGAAAAGAGTCCTCACAAGACTGGGTAGACTTTGTTGACTATTCAGTGAAGGCCTTGGAGGGGTGGTTACATGGCAGTAAAGTTTCTGACTATGAAAGCCTGTACAATCTAATCCTGAGAGAGCATATTCTTAATAACTGTGTGTCTGATTTGTTACACCAATATCTAGTGGACTCAGATCTGACCTCTCCCCAAGAATTGGGAAAGAAGGCAGACAAATGGGTCAGAACAAGAGTGAACAGAAAAGTTCATACAGGGGGTGACAAGGATGGCAAGAAGAAGGATGGTAAGTCTTCAGACAAGGGTGGGGACAAATCTAAAAATGAGTCTTCATCAGGTCCACAAAAACACTCTGGTGGGGGTGGTGGGTCCAAATCCTCTTCTAATCAAGTAAGAAAAAAACATGGTGCTATTTATGTAAAGTAAAAGGCCATTGGACAACTGATGTCAGTTGTCCAAAGAAAAGCACGAAGCCTCCCACCACAACCCCTACTGCAACCTCTAGTACCCCTAGTAATAGCAGTGGTGGTGGGAGCAAACCTACTAATAGCCAATCCAAGGGAGTAGCTGGGCTCACTTTTGGTAATTTAGTTGGGGTTGGTCTTGTTAGGGAGACCACAGAGGCTGTGCTAGTCTCTGAAGGTGCCATTGATTTGGCCACCTTGGTTGCTTGTCCCCTGAATATGGATAAGTACAAGCAACTTCCCCTAATCAATGGTGTTGAGGTTCAGGCCTACAGGGACACAGGTGCCAGTGTTACCATGGTAATAGAGAAACTGGTACACCCTGAACAACACCTACTTGGTCACCAGTACCAAGTGACAGACGCTCATAACAACACTCTTAGCCACCCCATGGCTGTTGTGAATCTCAAGTGGGGGGGAGGTTACCGGTCCAAAGAAAGTTGTGGTTGCCTCAGATTTACCTGTAGACTGTCTACTAGGGAATGATTTAGAGACATCAGCTTGGGCAGAAGTGGAGTTGGAGGCTCATGCAGCAATGCTGGGCATTCCTGGGCATATTTGTGCTTTGACAAGGGCTCAGGCCAAAAAGCAAAAAGGACAGGGTGACTTGGATCCTGGAACAATGGACCAAGTGCTCCCTAAAGCTAGGGTTAGCAAGGGTAAATCCCTACCCACTATCCCTCCCTCTACAGATGATTCAACTTCTGAGGAAGAAGAATCTCCACCCTGTGCAGAACCTTCACCAGAGGAGCTGGCAGCAGCCGCCACTGCTGAGCTTTTGGGTGGAGGGGGGGCTGCCAGGGAGGAGCTGAGTGTGGTACAGCAATCCTGTCCCACATTAGAGGGTCTCAGACAGCAAGCTGTCAAACAGCAAAATGGGGATTTCAATGACTCACATAGAGTTTACTTGGAGGACAACCTCTTGTATACAGAGGCAAGGGATCCAAAACCTGGAGCAGCCAGCAGATTGGTCATTCCCCTGCAGCAGAGAGAGTTCTTCCTAACTCTGGCACATGACATTCCTTTGGCTGGACATTTGGGTCAGATTAAAACATGGGAAAGGCTTGTCCCCCTGTTTCACTGGCTTAGGATGTCAGAGGACACAAAAGATTTTTGTAAGTCTTGTGTGATCTGCCAAGCCAGTGGCAAGATTGGTGGCACTCCAAAGGCTCCCCTTATTCCACTACCTGTGGTTGGGGTTCCCTTTGAAAGGGTAGGGGTTGACATAGTTGACCCCCTTGACCCCCTTGACCCTCCTACTGCTTCAGGCAATAGGTTTATCTTGGTGGTAGTGGACCATGCCACCCGATATCCTGAAGCAATTCCTCTAAGGACCACTACAGCACCTGCAGTGGCAAAAGCCCTCCTGGGAATCTTTTTCAGGGTGGGCTTCCCAAAAGAGGTTATATCAGACGGGAGTAGCAACTTTATGTCTGCATACTTCAAGGCCATGTGAAGGAATGTGGTGTAACATACAAATTCACCACACCTTATCATCCACAAACAAATGGACTGGTTGAGAGGTTTAATAAAACTCTCAAATGAATGATAATGGGACTCCCTGAAAAACTCAGGAGGAGATGGGATGTCCTGTTACCTTGCCTCCTTTTTGCTTACAGGGAGGTACCCCAGGAAGGAGTAGGCTTCAGCCCCTTTGAACCCCTATTTGGACAACCTGTAAGAGGTCCCCTAACACTTGTGAAGGAGGGTTGGGAACAACCTTTAAAAGCTCCCAAGAAAGACATAGTGGACTATGTACTCGGCCTAAGATCCAGAATGGCTGAGTACATGAAAAAGGCCAGTAAAATCCTTCAGGCCAGCCAAGAACTCCAAAAGCAATGGCATGACCAAAAGGCTGTTCTGATTCAGTACCAACCAGGACAGAAGGTGTGGGTATTGGAGCCTGTGGCCCCAAGAGCACTCCAAGACAAATGGAGTGGACCCCATCTCATTGTTGAAAAGAAGGGAGAGGTCACCTATTTAGTTGACCTGGGCACTGCCAGGAGTCCCCTTAGGGTGCTCCATGTCAATCGCCTAAAGCCCTACTATGACAGGGCTGATCTCACCCTGCTCATGGCAACAGATGAAGGACAGGAAGAAGAGAGTAACCCTCTCCCTGATCTCTTCTCTTCCACAGAACAGGATGCTCTAGTGGAAGGTGTAGTGTTGGCATACTGTCTTACTGCTGAGCAGAAAGACAACTGCATAAATCTCCTAGGTCAGTTTTCTGAACTCTTTTCAACTGTGCCAGGCACCACATCTTGGTGTGAGCACACAATAGATACTGGAGACAGCATGCCTGTCAAAAGTAAAATCTATAGACAGCCTGACCATGTCAGGGACTGCATAAAACAAGAAGTTCAGAAAATGCTTGAACTAGGAGTGGTTGAACATTCTGAAAGCCCATGGGCCTCTCCTGTGGTGCTTGTACCAAAGCCTCACTCCAAAGATGGAAAAAGGGAGATGAGGTTTTGTGTAGATTACAGAGGTCTCAACCAGGTAACAAAAACTGATGCTCACCCTATACCCAGGGCAGATGAGCTCACAGATACACTGGCATCTGCCAAGTATCTAAGCACCTTTGATTTTACTGCAGGGTATTGGCAGATCAAGTTATCAGAGGATGCTAAAGCAAAAACTGCATTTTCGACTATTGGAGGGCACTACCAATTCACAGTAATGCCCTTTGGTTTGAAAAATGCACCTGCCACTTTTCAGAGGTTGGTGAATACAGTCCTGCAAGGGTTGGAGGCTTTTAGTGCAGCATATCTGGACGATATAGCTGTCTTTAGCTCCACCTGGGATGATCACCTGGTCCACCTGTGGAAAGTTTTGGAGGCCCTGCAAAAGGCAGGCCTCACTATCAAGGCTTCAAAGTGCCAGATAGGGCAGGGGAAAGTGGTTTATCTGGGACACCTGGTAGGTGGAGAACAGATTGCACCACTTCAGGGGAAAATCCAGACAATCATGGATTGGGTTCCCCCTACAACTCAGACCCAGGTGAGAGCCTTCTTAGGCCTCACTGGGTATTACAGGAGATTCATTAAAAACTATGGCTCCATTGCAGCCCCACTTAATGATCTCACTTCCAAGAAGATGCCTAAATAGGTATTGTGGACAGCTAGCTGTCAGAAAGCTTTTGAGGAGCTCAAACAGGCCATGTGCACTGCACCTGTCCTAAAAAGCCCATGTTACTCCAAGAAATTCATTGTTCAAACTGATGCATCTGAATTAGGGGTAGGGGCAGTCTTATCACAACTCAATTCTGAGGGCCGGGATCAACCTGTTGCTTTTATCAGCAGGAGGTTGACCCCTAGAGAAAAGCGTTGGTCTGTCATAGAGAGGGAGGCCTTTGTTGTGGTCTGGCCACTGAAGAAGTTGAGACCATACCTGTTTGGCACTCACTTCATTATTCAGATAGACCACAAACCTCTACTTTGGCTAAAGCAAATGAAAGGTGAAAACCCTAAATTGTTGAGGTGGTCCATATCTCTACAGGGAATGGACTATACAGTGGAACATAGACCTGGGAGTACCCACTCCAATGCAGATGGACTCTCCAGATATTTCCACTTAGACAATGAAGACTCATCAGGTCATGGCTAGTCTTATTGTCCTTCGTTTGGCGGGGGGTTGTGTAGGAAAGTACCATCTTGCCTGGCATGTTACCCCCATATTTCTCTGTATTTATGTTGTTTTAGTGTATGTGTCACTGGGACCCTGCCAGCCAGGGCCCCAGTGCTCATAAGTGTTCCCTGTATGTGTTCCCTGTGTGATGACTAACTGTCTCACTGAGGCTCTGCTAACCAGAACCTCAGTGGTTATGCTCTCTCTGCTTTCCAAATTGTCACTAACAGGCTAGTGACCAATCTCACCAATTTACATTGGCATACTGGAACACCCTTACAATTCCCTAGTATATGGTACTGAGGTACCCAGGGTATTGGGGTTCCAGGAGATCCCTGTGGGCTGCAGCATTTCTTTTGCCACCCATAGGTAGCTCTGACAATTCTTACACAGGCCTGCCACTGCAGCCTGAGTGAAATAACGTCTACGTTATTTCACAGCCATTTACCACTGCACTTAAGTAACTTATAAGTCACCTATATGTCTAACCTTCACCTGGTGAAGGTTGGGTGCAAAGTTACTTAGTGTGTGGGCACCCTGGCACTAGCCAAGGTGCCCCCACATTGTTCAGGGCAAATTCCCCGGACTTTGTGAGTGCAAGGACACCATTTCACACGTGCACTATACATAGGTCACTACCTATGTATAGCGTCACAACGGTAACTCCGAACATGGCCATGTAACATGATCCCCTGGGTCTCTAGCACAGAACCCGGGTACTGCCAAACTGCCTTTCCCAGGGTTTCACTGCAGCTGCTGCTGCTGCCAACCCCTCAGACAGGTTTCAGCCCTACTGGGGTCCAGCCAGGCCTGGCCCATGAAGACAGAACAAAGGACTTCCTCAGAGAGAGGGTGTTACACACTCTCCCTTTGGAAAAAGGTGTCAGGGCTGGGGAGGAGTAGCCTCCCCCAGCCTCTGGAAATGCTTTGATGGGCACAGATGGTGCCCATCTCTGCATAAGCCAGTCTACACCGGTTCAGGGATACCCCAGCCCTGCTCTGGTGTGAAACTGGACAAAGGAAAGGGGAGTGACCACCTCGCCTGTTTCCTGGTGGTGCATGCTCTGGGGGTAGCCTGCCTCCTTCTTGCCCCAGGAGCTCTGAAGAAATCTCCCGTGGGTCGACGGAATCTTCCCCCTGCAACCGTAGGCAACAAAAGACTGCATCACCGGTCCTCTGGGTCCCCTCTCAGCACAACAAGCGTGGTCCCTGGAACTCAGCAACTCTGTCCAAGTCACTCCAACAGTCCAGTGACTCTTCAGTCCAAGTTTGGTGGAGGTAAGTCCTTGCCACCCCACGCTAGACTGCATTGCTGGGTACCGCGTGATTTGCAGCTGCTCCGGCTCCTGTGCACTCTTCCAGGATTTCCTTCGTGCACAGCCAAGCCTGGGTCCCCAACACTCTAACCTGCAGTGCACAACCTTCTGAGTTGTCCTCCGGCGTCGTGGGACTCCCTTTTGTGACTTCGGGTGGACTCCAGTTCACTCCTCTTCTAAGTGCCTGTTCCGGTACTTCTGCGGGTGCTGCCTGCTTCTGTGTGGGCTCCCTGACTTGCTGGACGCCCCCTTTGTCTCCCCATCCAAGTGGCGACATCCTAGTCCCTCCTGGGCCACAGCAGCATCCAAAAACCCTAACCGCGACCCTTGCAGCTAGCAAGGCTTCTTTGCGGTCTTTCTGCGTGGGAACACCTCTGCAAGCTTCTTCACGACGTGGGACATCCATCCTCCAAAGGGGAAGTTCCTAGTCCTCTTCGTTCTTGCAAAACACCATGCTTCTCCCATCCGGTGGCAGCTTCTTTGCACCCTCAGCTGGCATTTCCTGGGCATCTGCCCACTCTCGACACTGTCGCGACTCTTGGACTTGGTCCCCTTCTCTTACAGGTACTCAGGTCCGGAAATCCACTGTTGTTGCTTTGCTGGTGTTGGTTTTCCTTGCAGAATCCCCCTATCACGACTTCTGTGCTCTCTGGGGGTTGTAGGTGCACTTTACATCTACCTTACAGGGTCTTGGGGTGGGCTATTTTTCTAACCCTCACTGTTTTCTTACAGTCCTGGCGACCCTCTACAGGCTCACATAGGTTTGGGGTCCATTCGTGGTTCGCATTCCACTTTTGGAGTATATGGTTTATGTTGCCCCTTTACCTATGTGCTCCTATTGCAATCTATTGTAACTTTACACTGCTTGCATTACTTCCTTTTGCTATTACTGCATATTTTTGGTATTGTGTAGATATATCTTGTGTATATTTGGCATCCTCATACTGAGGGTACTCACTGAGATACTTTTGGCATATTGTCATAAAAATAAAGTACCTTTATTTTTAGTATATCTGTGTATTGTGTTTTCTTATGATATTGTGCATATGACACCAGTGGTATAGTAGGAGCTTTGCATGTCTCCTAGTTCAGCCTAAGCTGCTCTGCTATAGCTACCTTCTATCAGCCTAAGCTGCTAGAAACACCTCTTCAACACTAATAAGGGGTAACTGGACCTGGTACAGAGTGTAAGTACCCCTTGGTACCCACTACAAGCCAGGCCCGCCTCCTACAGGGGTGACTTACAGTGACCTGGTGTAGGGACCTGTGGTGAAAACAGGTGCATGCACCCAGTTCATGCAGTCTGCAAAGGCAGGCCTGCAGAACCCTCTGCATGGGCTACCTATGGGTGGCAGAATAATTGCTGTAGCCCATAGGGATCCACTGGAACCCCAATGCCCTGGGTACCTAGGTACCATATACTAGGGACTTACATGGGGGACCAGTATGCCAATTGTGGGAAGAAAAAGGTACAATTTGGAGGAGAAAGCAAAACTACTGGGGTCCTGGTTAGCAGGAACCCAGTAGACACAGTCAAATACAGTCAAACATACTGACAACAGACAGAAAATGGGGGTAACCATGTCAAGAAAGAGTGCACTTTCCTACTAATACAGACCACTGATCAGACCCTAGCAACTCTGCTGTCTTATTGACTTTTCCATAAGCAGACAATGTCAAACCGTCCATCACAGATCTGTCTCAGTGTTATCAGACTCTGGGCCTGATTCTAACTTTGGAGGACGGTGTTAAACCGTCCCAAAAGTGGCGGATATACCACCTACCGTATTACGAGTCCATTATATCCTATGGAACTCGTAATACGGTAGGTGGTATATCCGCCACTTTAGGGACGGTTTAACACCGTCCTCCAAAGTTAGAATCAGGCCCTCTGTGTCAGAAAACAAAAGTAGTCTGTGCACAGATTCAAAGATCCCATCTGATTCTCTAGGTCATTATTTTATCTTTTTAGATAGTAAGTGCCCCCCGCTAAAGTATTCTGCTGCTGTATTGTCACTTTTGCCAGACATTTATATATATGTTGCTTTTGAATATGTGATTATGTTGAATATTCGGTGTGATATAGATTTATTAGTGTTGATTTGGTCCTAGTAACATATCATGTACCAGGAGCAGGAGGTACTTCCAACTCCTCTTTTCTGTGCTTTTTCAACAGCTGAACGATGAACCTGTTTACTTTTTTTTTTTTTACAGCTAATGCATTATTAGCATAGCTGGTAATTGCCCTCTCCAGAAGTTCAGTTTTAATGTGCAGAATGAGCAGCGGATGTCGCACTACCTAAGGACCGACTGGAGCTGGAAGAGAGCAAAATATCCCCACTGGAATCCAATGTTCCATTTTCCTGAAGACTTATCTTTCTTCATTAAGACATCCGCAGCATGAACCTGGTAGCCCACAAGTGGGACTTTGTGAATCGGGTAGTCTGCAAAGTCCTAAAACTTTTGAAGGATTACGTTTTCTGACCACCTAAATTAACATGCGATTTTCTCACTTCTCCCACAGTTAACTTTCACCCTCGACTCCACTTGTTTTTTTAACCCCATCTTTTCCGATTCACTTTCAGAAGCTGATCCCATTGCTATAAATGACGTAACTGACAATTTCCATGGGCTCTGGCTCTTATTTGTGTCTTGCTGAAAGCTATGTTCATGCAATTTGAAGCTCTCCCATGTAAGAAAGTCTAATCACCATGATCTGTCGAGCTACTTATTGCATCATTGAAGTGACACACAGAACACTACACCCAACATTTTTCGAGCACCTTCACGTCCTTTAGTGTCTTCACCAATTGTCTTCCCTTCTCAGGCCCCGTTTATGGTTTGTTGGTGTCGTATTGTGGTGCTGTCAGATCTGATTACTGCCATTAATCCACTAATCAAAGGAGAGGAGGCAGTAATCAATCTATTCTGCTTTTATTTCAAAACCCAATATGTTACTCAAAACTTCGTATTTTACTTCATTTGTACACTGTACTTGAGTTGTGTCCCTGGATCATGTAAGTCAACTAGCTAAAAATCCAGGGCAGAAGACATGATATCACAAACTCTTTGATCTTCAATGCCATCAAGGTGTGATCCAGTGTTCCACCATTAGCTTCCTAAGCTGCTATGGGGCTAGAGGGAGCAGATAAACCAGAGAAAGTGAGATGGCTTGTCTACATGACTCCCGTGACCATGGGTGGCAAGGGGTACCAAACACCAAGTCAGGGGCTGCAACTGCTGCCCTTTGCAAACACAAATGTATTCCAAGGTTGTGTCTGTGGAGAGGCCTAGCTCAGCTTCTGCCTAGGTTTGTCCTTGGTGGATTTATATCACCTATGAGAAAATCAAAATGCAGCATTTTTGTATTTTAGGTTTCTACCCGAATGCAGGGTATGAATGAGAAATGATAAAGCTGTCGCACACATTGCAGATTTCATTCATGTCCATTTGCATAGCTGGCCAATTCCTGATCTCTGGCAAAATTACACGGCATGAAATGTGTTCTGTTCTAAACAGATCCTGCGTCTCATAACCAAGACAAGAGCCAAACTCCATTCATTCACACACGTAAGCATGCATCTGCACAGTACACGTTTATGAGGCGTTTGCTGTCTTGACATTTCTGAGATAACACTGTGGTGTTACACATCTGTAATTATCCTTCCGAGCGTTCTCGTTGATTGATGAGCCATTAACAGAGACTACATTCCGTGTCCTGCAGCCTTCTGCCTACTCATTAGCCAAGAAAATGCTAATATTTGGGACTTTCGAAACAGCGTTTTTCTCTGGCCTGTCAATGCCGTAACAGATGTGCAATCCTTAGACTGAAGTTGGGTGAACGGTTGGGAGGAGTGCAGGCAAGGGAATGCAGAGCTGCAAGGATGCCCGTCATTGTGTGTTCCTGCGAGAAATATGGCACCCACGCAAACTCTTTGTAACACAGTGCATGTTAGCATCTTGTCAAATCACAGTGTGACATTTCCATTAATTCAACTCTAAAATACATTTTCCCAACGTGTCCACAATATTTTGCCACAAACAGGAGTTATGATTTTCTCTGTTTTCACTCATAGCAACCAAAAGCAGTTTATTCTACTTATCTGTCTCTAGTTCAGCTGAGGGCTCTCAAAGGTGGAGAAAAATAAAAGGCACATCTCATTTGCAGTCCTGACTTCAATAGTATTAAAAGTGTGGAAAACCAGCACGCAAGTTCCACATGGAACTACAAAAATGTTTGCTTTTAGTGACGGTCATGGACTTTTTGTCCTAGAGAACAGCTTTGTGGAATACATTTGACACAGAAATATGTGAATAAGCAGTGTTTTTCTTGCAAACTGAATATAACAAACATGTTTTATGACGATGGACATTCATGCAATTTTGGTGCAAACTTTAGTGGGCAGAAAGTATATCAGAAAGGCAATCTGTGTAGTTTAAATTTCACAAAGAAAAGATTTCCAAACAGATGTATCCAATTCATTTGCAGGAATGTTTTAGCACACTTCTTTAGGGTTGATCCTACAATAGCATGCACTAGTGCATGTGTGTCGCTTGCAAGATACTGTTGTTAACAAAAGGGGCGTGGAACCCCCGCTCCCGTTGCTCACCATTTGTTGGCCTCCGTGACAGTCTTCTTTACAGCCTCATAATTGGTCACTGCAGGCCTTGGATCATTTCCGTTACTTTCTGTGGAGCACTGCTTGATTCAACTTAATCAGCACCTGTCCACTGCTCCCGACGTGATTGAGGTACTTCTTTTTTTATTTATGGAGCCCTTTAAACAGAAGGTGTGTGACTTGCAAAAACGTGCTCAGTAGGACAAACAAAATGGCAACGTTTTTTTTCTTCTATGTGTTAATTCTTTTCTTTTCTTTTGCCAAGTCTTCTTTTCTCACTTTCCACTTGTGTTTTGTTTTATTTTTGCTTTAGGGCGCTGTTCTCAGAAGATAGCTTGTTCAAAATATTGCAAAACAACATTGTTTCTATCTTATGTGTAATCTTTTTAAATTATGATTTAACACATAATTGTGCAGTGCACCCCAATCCACACCACTCCAATCAAATCCGCCCCACCCCAATCCACAGCAAACCACCCCATTTCACGCAACCTCACCACACACCAATCCATGCCAACTCCAACATCTCCCCCTCAATCCAATCCTCCCTGCACCCATCCAATATTTCCCACACAGATCCAATCCTCCCCACACCAACCAAATCCACCCCACTCTAATCTACCCCAGTACAATCGACCCCATTCCAGTCCAATCCACCTCACCCCAATCCAAACCACCCCACTCCACCCAATCAATCCACCACAATCCACCCCACTACAATACAATCCACCCTACTCAAATCCACTCCACCCCAGTCAAATACAATCCACCCCACTCAATCTAATCCAACCACCACATCCAGTCCATCCCACTCCAACCCAATCCTCCTTAATCCACATCACTACAGTCCAATCCACTCCACCCCACCAATCCAATCCAGTCCACCATAATCCATCCCACTCCAAATCATCTTAATCCATCCTACATCAATCCAGTTCACCCCACATCATTCCACCCCACTCTAATCCAATCAAACCCACCCAGTCCAATCCATCACGTTCCACCCCCACCCCCACCCCAATTATGCCCTGAGTGCAGAGCTAAAGATAATACTCATAAATGCCCTTTGTGAATTCCCAAAGTTGTAAACTTAGATGTTTGGTCTAAGTTTAGACCAAATGTCTAAGTTTACCTTTGTAAATCGGGGCCGAAATGTGTATTCCCCAAAGGCATGGGATTTGCCCCATCTAGTCAGAGTAGGAGAGAAACATGTGCCATGAGGTTTCTGGAAACAAATCAGTAGATTCTCTGCTCTCACTTAAATATTGTGATCAAGCCAAAATTCCATAATAAACAAAGATCCCTGTTTTTCATGAATTCTTGTATTGCAAAGGTGCCAGCAAGCAGTTTCAAAGCACGTATTTGTAGATTTGACTCCATCTGACACCACCTTCCTCCAATGGAGAATTGGCTGTATTGAATCCCTTGTCTTACCAAACAAGCATTTGTCTCTAAAGTCAAAGGGCCTTATGATCTAGACCTTATTTATCACAACTATTAAATAATGGTACCTGGTGGATCTTTTTTTAATCAAATACAATAAGTAACTGCAATTATGATTTTCCCCATTGAAATGGTGGGTGATATGTGGATTTTGGTGGTTAGGTGCAAAACAATTTTCATGTCCAATTATTTTCTGGGCCTTTTTTTGCGTGGTAAAAAACAATGTCCCGTTGTTGAATAAACCATTATGTCTAATTGAAAGGTGAACTTTCCATTGGCTGAGCTGTTTAGAAAGGGGTATACTTATAGTGGGTCTTAACCTGCAAGGAAACAAACCTAAATCTTAAATCTGGATCCTGACCTGTTAGATAGCCAGGGTTTCACATGCCTCTGGTTGGCCTCCTTATGCATATATAAGGAAGTAACAATAAAGGAATGTACAAACAGGGGATGTGACAAGATCCTGTAATAAGACACTCCCTGACTATGGATGATTTTACTGATTTTTTGATATTATTTTATGGATGTAGACCTTTCTCGATTTGATCTAAATCTGTGCCAAGTACGGCCAAAGTACTACTTTCGTTTGCCTTGCATCAGTGACTTCCCATTTGCTAACTATTGTAAACATTTCAAGATTGCAAGAGAGAGTTTTAATTTTTAGAAGGGACATAGATGAGATATTTAGAGGTTGACAATTAAAACAAGATCTTGAAGGACAGATATAGGCTCCTGAGGTTGTGTGTGAAACAATAAAAGATATTGGGCCACAAATACCAAATTCTCTCTAGATCTATTATCTTACACTTGGCCCTTTCTGCAGGGTCATCTCCAAACGTTTTACATTCTCTCCTGTTTTTTTAACTGTTTTTTCTTGGCCTGAACGACTCTGCACACTTTATCACTGCAAACGATTACTAAAGTGCTTGTTTTCTCACCTTTAAACATTGTAAAATTAGCTTAGGCTCAATTGGCACATTTAGTTTCTTGCAAGTCCCTGGTAAAGTGGTACTCTACATACCCAGAGTCTGTAAATTAAATGCTACTAGTGGGTCTGCAGCACTAATTGCACCACTCACTTAAATAGCATTTTACATAAACAATTTTGCCAAGCCTAAAATATTCTTTCTAATACATATAAGGCACCCCTAGGTTATGTACTAGACAGACCATAGGGCAGCATGTAATGTTTTTTGGAATGTTGGACATGTACTTCTAACTTTTACATTTCCTGGTAGTGAAAGACTCTTAAATTAGTTGGTGCCTGCAGCCTGTATCCTGGGTCACACGACTAAGTGCAGCTTGCAGTTGATCTCCGACAGTGAGACAAATGGGGATAGGTGTTGGCATCTCTTACTTGACAAGGAGGCAGAGCTGTAACCTACCACATTAGTACATTACAAAGGCTCTGCCTCATTACACTCACAAAGAGTTTCACACTAGACGTTTGTGCTCCCAGACGAGCTGGGGCCCCAGCAGGAAGGCAGGAAATTCCAGACTCCTCTGTAGATGAAGGACACTAGACACTTCTCCCACTTCAAAGTGGGTACCAGGTATAAATAGTGGACCTTCAGACTCAACACCCCCGCACACTTCTGGATCTGTGCAAGACTAAGAAGAAGTGCTGCTCTGCTGCAAGAAGGACTGCTACACTGCTGACCTGCTACTCTGCTGCCTTCTCCTGGAATGAGTCCCTGATCCCTAAGTGGTGCCTCCCCAGGTTCTGGACCATTGACTGGCATCTGAGAGAGCTCCTCCTTGCCCACAAAATCTGGCACAAAGTAGCGTGAAGTGACGCAAGGCTGTCAAAGCCTTGCCGCACAGCTTCAAGCTTAATCAGAACTGAACAATGCGAAGCCCCACAAAGCCTTGCCACACAGCATTCACCCTAATCAGAATCGACTCCACGCAACACAAAGCCCCATGAATCCTCGTCACACAGCTGCCAGCTTCATTGGAAGTGATCTAGAGCACTGCAGTGTTACACAAACCCCTGCAAATACTAACCGCACAGCTCATCAGAAGTGATGCAGAGTGATGCAAAGTCCTGCAAAACCTCACAGATTCACCGGAGCCGGAGGATGCAAAGCCTCAAAAAACAATGTCACACAGGTGACATACCAGGGACATAAAGTACTATCCTCAGCAGGCCAATTCTGGTCATGTGCCTAGTGTGTGCTCCACCAAGGTCTGTCTGAACTTGTGACTTGCTCCTGGACCAGTGCGACCAGATGCCCTTAGCTGAGAGCCTTGCTCTTTTTTGCACTACTTTGAACTAAACCTTGAAAATTGCATATCTCCAGTTATACTGATTGGATTTTTGCATTTGCATCTCAAATAATTTATTAATTTTTACCCTATTTTTCTACCTTTGTGTGGGAATTTTCTTGTGCTGAGTTTTCAATTTATTAGTGTTTGAGTGCTGCATAAATACTTTACACATTGCCTCTAAGTTGTCAAAGGGTTGAGCACACATTAATTTAGGGTTTGCTTGTGCTTCTCTTGACATGAATTGTGGTTGTTGCTTAAATAGGGGTTCTCCCCCTCAATCAGCAACCCAGTTTCCTACATACTTGCAGTTGTAAACCCTTAATCAGAGATATGCTGAGAAATGATTTTACAGTTTGGTAAATCACTAAGATGCATAAGAGAGAAGAAATAGAACAGAGAAGAAGCAACAGTAGTTACTTTGCCAAAAGAACAAAGGAAAGATTCTGTGAGCAGAACAAATAGGCACTGTTGGATATCTAGCTTTAAAATCCAACACGAGTAACAAATCCCTAGCTGGAAGGCTATCTCTTAGAGGAAAAATGATTTCCATCTGAAAGTGTTTGTCAAGAACATAAACATTGAAATGACAGAGACTGAGTGCTGATCTGTGATTTTTGTTTTTATATTTTACTAACAAAATATTGTGTAAACAGCATTGAGGAAAATACATATGAGGTTCCATTGCACTCTTGAATTACAGCCTTTGGACCTCCTCTAGTAATAAATCATAATCTTGAAGGGAGAAGGAAAAAGTTGAGGAAGAGGGGCTTGTATTGAGGAAGGAACAGAATTCTGTTTTGTATTGTTGGACAGTTTTTAGTACCCAGGGATCTTTTGCAATCATCTGCCAGTTATGTAGCAATAGTGCTATTCTGTATCCTACTTTTGAAAGAGAATGAGTTATTAAACAGTCCAAGGCTTGTCACTTCTCTGGCTTGTCATCTATAAAACTGTTGTGTCTTCTTTGTGGGAATAATGTTGGTGGCTGGGTGACAACACCTCCTGATCGCCATTTGAAAAAATAATAGGACCTGCTTTCTGGCCATATTTCCCAGAGAGCGGCCCCTTCTTTTTCTATCCCAGAAGAAGTAACAGCTTACAAAAATGTGTTATTAAAGAAAATTGAGCTTTAACAATGCCTGTGAAAGCAGTTACATACTTTGACAACTATTTTAGAATGCATTCTCCAAATGAAGACCATTGGCTCATGACCCACCTTCAGATGATGTTAGGTCTCCCAGCTAGTTGTTATGTTTTATCAGTAATTCATTTACTTCCGAATTCCATAGGAGTTGGCAATGTCTGTGTTGCTGATGAAATATGTTACCCTTTGAATGCAACTGGGTAATTTGATTATAACAATTGTATAGGATCCATCCCTAGCACTCTCAGTCTTATCAAAAATCTTCACTGTATATTCTACTGTGTCCACTTGCTTGACCAGGCAGACATACCAGATGCTGCTTATCCCTTTTTATAGAATCTTTGCCTTCTCTGGAGGAAAAAGGTAACAAATGTTGGATCAATAACCGGGTTGGACAGCACTGAGGGGCCTATGCAGCCATCCCTCCATGGGCCCTATTATGAGTTTTTCTGGGCTGGCTGGCTGAAATAACGTTTCCACCCACCGGCCCAATGGGAAACTCACCACAACATTGACGTCGGCTTGCAATCGAGTGTGTCGGTGGGACAGCACCTGTCGCACTTTTCACTGTCTGTAATTTGGGCAGTGAAAAGAGTGACGGCGCTGTCCATGGGGGCCCCTGCACTGCCCATGCCAAGTCCAGAAGTAGAAGATTGCCTGTTCTACTTCTGCAGCACAATGTTTATAAACTGGGATGAAGGTCATTGTCCTTTAGGGGCAGATCACTCCCACTCAATGGTTCAGCAATTTTGGAAATGCTTAAAATGCTTAAAATAGAAGGGCCCACAGACCATAAAACATCAAACATCAACAATATTAGCCTGCAGTTTTCCTAAATGGAGTAAAACCTCCTTTTCTGAAAGTTCATCCCAGATTTTGACATTTTTCTGGACCCTATTTTTGCTGGTATTACAACCCTATGCACTATGCCGCTGCTGTATAGTGCCATAATGTGTATGCCCGGACCCTAAAATGGTAGTAGTCAAATTGGTTTTACTCAAGTGGTCTATTTACCTGTTCTTTAAGGCCAACGTGGATAGAAAAGAAAATGCATCTATGGTGTGCAAGTTCACTGTCAGATGTGAGCTGCAGTGTGTAATGTTGGGACTCACGTTTGTGACAAAAATATCTGTCAGCCAGAAGCACTGCTGTGCTTTGGCTGGATTGCAGTTTAAAAGAACTGCTCGGGCACTTGACAGAGTCAAGTGCCTGTGCTGTGTATGAGAAGCCTATTTTTTACATTCACAAGTCACCCTTACAGTCACCCCTAAAGTGTGCCTTGTAAGTCCAAACGGTAGGGTGCTATATAAAAATAGGGCACACTTCATATTGGGTTTAGGGTGCTCTTACAGTAACATAAATCCCAGAAGGTGTTTCACTGTGGAGGCATTAATAGACTTGTTCCCAGAACAAGGCTAGATGGCATTACAATCTTGATTTCCCCTATATAGCTGTAGAAATGATTGAAAAATGCATCCAAGTTATTTTTTATGTAATTTTCATAAACTGATTTAATAATGAAATCAGATTTTCGATAAGTGAAAAAGCCATTTTGTGAAAATGTGCTTTATGTTGCCTGTGAAAAAACTGACCTAAAACCAGTTTTACCACCCCTCGAAAGCTGGTAAAAAACATCCTTAGACGGGAGAGTTACCAAACATGGCTGAGGAAACATTAGCTTGCCTCTGAACCCAAGAAGAGCAGATGGAAGTTAACTGCTGCTGACTTAGCAGGGATTAGCTATCTGGAAATGGACAGAATAAAAGGCAGTTTAAGCACTACCTCTTTATTGTGTTGTGTTTTTACTTTGAAATTGTCAATAGTGCTGGAATTAACACATCCATCTCTGGAAACTGCCACCTGCTTGTGCCATAGCTACCAGAGTTGAGCACAGATTGATCAAAGATTCTCTCAGTACTATCTGACCCAATCAGAGTGAATTTCTTAGGATGCACTATGTACTCCCTACTGAAATTAATTCCATCAAGCCTCAGCATGTATCGTACAGGTACTAGAAATAACAAGATACTAAGGGCCTGATTTAGAGTTTAGCAAAAACATGACGGATATCCCGTCTGCCATACTACAATTTATAAGAATTTTAATACAGTGGATGGTATCTCGGTCACGTTTGTGACAGAATAACCCCATACGCCAAACTCTAACTGAGGCCCTAAGTGTAAAACATAAATGACAAGATAG
Organism: Pleurodeles waltl; assembly: GCF_031143425.1. Classification (NCBI taxonomy): domain Eukaryota; kingdom Metazoa; phylum Chordata; class Amphibia; order Caudata; family Salamandridae; genus Pleurodeles; species Pleurodeles waltl. The sequence continues at coordinate 1,245,188,799 of NC_090447.1, read as the reverse complement.
CAGTCCTTTTCCACCTATGCACCTATGCTCTAAAACAACATCCTCATATCTATCAGGACTGCCTCAACACTCTTTCAATGTAGGAAAGTGTTGAAGACTCATCACTTTAACGAGTACTCCAGCACAGGGTATTAACCACCCTCTTCTAATATTCAATGCCTTTATGCTTGTCTTTGACCATGTTCAGTGCTCCATTGCTTTTTGGCTAGGTTTGCACTATGGGAATAATAGATAGATAGATAGATAGATAGATAGATAGATAGATAGATAGATAGATAGATAGATAGATAGATAGATAGATTCCCTCAGAAAAACTCAGAGTAAAGTTATATTTACTCAATATCACAGAACAGCCCCCTGAAATTTGCAAGTTTTTGTTAGCTGAGCAAACAACAACTCGCAATCTCGCTCTGTAAACTATAACTCACATGCCAAAGGCAACGCCCACTATCTTATCCAAGTTGCTACAGATGCAAATGACATTAATAACACCACTGTGACATTGCTTAACACTTGGAAAATGACATATTTGGTGACATCACTATGAATAGAGTATAATTTATTTAAGAAAAGAGCAAACCGGGGCACTCCAAACAAAGAGAGTCCAAAAGTCGGGTGACTTAGTGTGGAAAAGTTTAATCCTCAGTAATTGGTCGTTGAATCATAGTTCAAAATTGTTTGAATCCACATATGAGAAAGTATATAGCAGGTTACAATAACAAACTGACTCCTCAGAATGAACAGGCATAGATGAGCAACAAAACAGCCAACACGTGTTTCGTCCTCTCGGACTTTTTCAAGGCTGCAGACAGAAACAAAGAGGAACTATTTACAATTATTGGCACTACCCTCTGGTAGCTAAATTTTGAAACGTGCAGATCATGCACGTAAAAAAACAGAGTGATTATATCACCAATGTGAAGAAATAATAATAAATAGAGAAAACCCTGTGGACTGTTACTTTGCATGCATTTGAAAGAAATTGCAAAAAAGGGGGATAGATGATCACCCTCCGTGAACCCATTGTTTTAATAACACTACAGAAGTGTCTGAAGAGAAATTTATTTATCATAGGAAGAGTGGGAGACACAAAAAGAGGCGAAAAAAAGAAAGAAAAAGGAAGTAGACAACGAGTTCTATATATAATATAGGATACTGTCAAACAAAGTCCGTTTTACTCTTAATTTACCTCTAGGTATACTTTTTAGGTAAAGAATGGCTGATGGTGTTCAGTTAGATATCCACACGATGAAATAGACCTGACTAGGCAAGATAAAAAGTTGGAAAACACAGTGTTTAACCGAGAGTTAACCTCAATAGTACTAATATGAAATTGGCAAAAATTGAAATATTTTTAGCAAAATTAAAATATTTAGAGCGGAGAGGTAAGAAACTTGAAGGTTGGAGGACCTACCACAAATGAAGGACCTACCAAAAGTAAAAGGATCCAAAGTACTGTAACTGTGTTCCTTCCAAATCAATACCGGGTGTTCCTTATGCGTAGTGACTTCAAAATCCAAAATGCATGCCCCCCAGTACGGGACATGCAAACAAACGAAAAAGTCTAAATAGACCCTGTCTGTGGAAATAAAGCGGAACGGCAAAAAGTAAGAGCTATGCTGAATAAAGTGTATATTAATCCTGCACAACAAAGAAACCCGATGTAGTAGACTAAAAAACCACTTCATATTAAAAAACAAAAGACATCCCCATTGCATATTGCACTATCCACCTAAGCATCCACCAAAACTGCAGCAAAGGCAAGTCCCTTCCAAAGCCCCGGCTACAATGTCTATTTGAGGCAAACCAGTTACACAGACTACCGCCAAGGTATACCATAAGATCTGGGAGTGGCGCCCCGCATGTCTTAATAACTAAGTAGTCTCTCGTTGGTAAGAAACTACGCTACTAAATCTATAAATAAAGAGAGAGAGGCCTCACCGTCTTTCTCTTTTGAAATACGCCGTTCCTTTACACCCCCCCAAAAAAACCACACGTCCATGAAGTAGCAGTCAAGAATGCCAAACCATGTTAATAAACGACTCCAAGGGCAAATAGCCCGTTATCCTGTAGCCAATACAGCGATATTCAAATAAGTTTAGGAAACCGGCACACGAACATTAAACATTAATCCCCTACCTGTTTCTAACCGTAGAGTTCGGGAAGCAAATAACAAAGGCGTATGTGCTTGCCACTGTAGCGTCTGATAACGCTGCCGTTTCACCATATGAAGTGAAGCCGCTAAGCCGTCCTCGGTAGTAAGCGTGCACTCTAGAAATAAAAGAAGGACTAGGGGGATAAAAATGAAAGGGAGTTCCTGTTAGCTGTTCGAGTTGGGCGCCATGTTGGAGAGTATCCGTGGCAATCGGAAGTGCAGGGCTGCATTCAGTCCACACAGAAAGTGAAAGAGTGAAACAGAAACAAAGTGGATCAACAAGCCCCAGAAATTGACAAACTTTTGCATTGACAGTACGAAGTACAGGGGGAACGTGTTGTTAAGAGACATAAAAATGCTTACTAGGAGAGTAGATAAGAACATGTTATGATTTATATGGGTGGAACAAGGTTATAGAGGCAAAAGATATAGTAAACCGAATTGACAAAGTTCCTCTGGTATCATGATACAGACAACCATGTATACATAAGACAAAGTAAATACAAAGTAACGTCAAATATAGCAGTGATGCATATAATCTATATGAAAATTATACAATAAAAAGGTACCAACCATAACCCACCATAATCAACATATTAACATGTTCTACACAGGCATATATATGCATGGATATGTACTCAATATCACATGAGAAATAAGGAAACATCTTAAAGGATATGCTTCCATATACTAATATGATGATGTGGTATTTCCAAAACGTTTTTAATAAAAACATAGTTGTTACATAAGAAAAAGAAAAAGAAGACAAACACCCATATTGATTTACTTATGTTGTAAAGATACCATGATCTTATATTATTATAGATTATATAAATAACAAATTATAAATTTATATTTATATAAATTACATAAAATATAGTACAATTTACATACAGATGTGTGCTTAGAGAAATACATGGAGGTCCTTATGTATGTTCAAGCCCTGTTCAACCGCTCGTAGCTTGATTATCCACATGCTCTCTAAGCGTCTTAGGGCCAAAATGCGGTTACCTCCTCGAGGTGGCTTTCTAAGAGAATCGATCCCATGTATGTGAATGTCTAAAATTTCCCTTTGTCCATGTGTCTCATTGAAATGAACCGCAAAAGGATAATTAACATTAGAAGAACGTATGGCTCTAAGATGTTCCTGAATCCGTTCTTTCAATGGTCTGATGGTAGTTCCGACATAGATTAACCCACATGTACACACAATACAGTAAACAACATAGCTCGTATTGCAATTGATGAAATGTTTTAGTTCGTGTGTGATCAGAGTATTATACTGGAATCTCACTGTCTTGTCTTTGATGTACTCACAAATATTGCAATGTCCACACCTGTACGTGCCTGGTGGTGGTTTAGGGAGCCAGGTGTCCGTATTCTCAGGGGGCAAAAAACTGTGGCACAGTTGGTCACGAAGGCGGGTACCCCTCTTATATACAATACTAGGTTTATTAGTCAGGCCAATTTTAAGTATCTCATCTGTCAATAACACGGACCAATGCTTTTGTATAGTTTTATGAATTTGAGAACTCAATGCACTCTGTTGAAAAACAAGGGAGATATGTTCTCGTGGGTTGTTCTTCTTAGTATTAGTGAGTAAGGTTGGGCGTTTAATTTTCATGATCTTGTTACAGGCTTTGTTTAGGGCCTGTGGATGGTAACCCCTGTGTCTGAACCTTAGTTCCATGTTATGTAATTCTTCATGGAAAACCCTTTCCTCACTACAGTTACGGCGAATCCTTGTACTTTCCCCATATGGGATGGCATTGATTTGGGGCTTAGGATGTGAGCTGGTGGCGTGCAGGATAGAATTACATGCCGTAGGCTTCCTAAAAAGTTTAGTGCAGATTTTTCCATGTTCAATATAGATAGTGAGGTCCAGAAAATTGATGGTAGATTTGCTGGCCTCATGCGTAAAGCTGATGTTAAAGGTGTTGTTGTTAAGGTGCTCTATGAAAGCTAAAAGAGACGATGCATTTCCTGACCAAAAGACTAAGATGTCATCGATATATCTGCCCCAATAAAGGATGTGCTGAGATAGGAGTGGAGGGCATGAACGCCAAACATGTGTTTTTTCCATATACCCCATATATAGATTAGCATATGATGGGGAGAATTTAGCTCCCATAGCCACTCCTCGTATTTGGCGAAACCAGTCTCCATTGTGTAGGAAGATGTTATTATCCAGGACCAGACTTATCAAGTCAATAAGCATGTTTGTGTGATCTAGTAAAGAGGCATCCCTAGTATCCAGGTAGTGCTGGATGGCAGTAAGGCCCTCTACTCTCGGGATGCTCGTGTAAAGCGAGGTCACATCCAAAGTGACTAAATAATGGCCCTCTGTCCATTCATAGTCAGCCATTTTACACAATACATCCTTAGTGTCCCTGATGTAAGAGGGTAGGTTATGGACAAACGGCTGTAGGAAAATGTCTATGTATTCCGATAGTTTCTCCGTAGGGGAGCCAATGCCAGAGATGATGGGTCGGCCTGGTGGAAAATTGCCACTCTTGTGTATTTTTGGCAGAATATAGATACAAGGTGAAGTAGGCGCGTTGTTATATAGATATTTGAACTCCATATCAGATATTAAGTCAAGGTTAAGATAACCTTGTAGTTTTTGCATAATGGTTCTATTAACCCCCAGCATAGGGTTAGATGTGAGTTTGAGGTATGCAGTGCTGTCAGAAAGTTGGCGATCCAGTTCCGAAACATAATCAGTCCTGTCCATGATCACGATGTTCCCACCCTTGTCCGCCTCTTTAATGACTATGTCCTTGCAAGATCCCAGTGATATTAGCGCTTGCTTTTCAGCTAATGTGATATTATATGCAGGGATGGACTTGTGTCCTAGAACATACTGTTCCTCCATGCGATAGAAATCATTGGTAACCCTGTGGCAAAAAGAGTCAATAGCGTAGTCCCTCGGTATAATGGGCGTGAACTTAGAGGTTGTTTTTAGACCACTAGTGGCCCTAGTGCCAGACTCTATATTCAATTCATTGATGATCTCTACAAGTGATGGCATGGGGCCCTCTTGATGCTCAATTGATAGCAAGGTTTGTATGTCCTTAACATCTTTGATGGTCATGGTGCTAGGAGTATGGACAAGGGCATTAGTGGATCGAGCAGAGGTGTTAACATCATAGAAGTATTTATAGAGTTTACACCTACGCATGAATTTAAACAAACTGACATGTAGTTGTGTAAAATCAGGAAGTGAAGTAGGTACAAATCCCAGACCTTTCTTCAGAATGTTACTTTGGTCAGGATCCAAAGTTATAGATGAGATATTTACAATTGCAATAGTGTCCGGGGTATCTGCCGTGGAGACATGTGTGCCCGTCATTGTTGAAGATTTCGAGTCGTCGAACGTGTTGCCACGCCATCCACTCGTTTGTTTGTATTTGTGCCTGCGCTTCCCCCGTCTAATGGTCTTAAGGTGTTTTCTTCTCTCCTTTGGGGTTGTTTTTGGCCTCTCCGGAACCTCTCTAGCTCTAGTAAAAAAGGTGACCTATGTGTGGAGGTAGATGGAAGAGTTTGGTCCCTTGAATCCTCACTAGTCCCACTAGAAATGCTAGATATGTCTGTATCACTAGTAGTGAGATTAGTCGAAGGGAGATTTTTCTTGATATTGGGGGATGTCTTATTACTATCTGTTCTAAGATTGTCATATTTGCGAGCAAACGTGAACACCCTTCCGTTTTTATAGTCATTGTCATCTCTCTTGAGTTTACGTAGTTTCTTATCTTTTATGTACAATTGATGTTTATGTAGGACATCCTTTAGTATATTATAGTTTTTCGCTTTATTGTCGGTACAGTCAATGTCATCAATCTCTTTTTCTAGTAATGTAATCTCCTGCATAAGTTTATCCCGCTTGTCCTTAGCGTCCCGAATAAGTATGTCCATCATACCATACGATGATGTGATCAAAAGTTGTTCCCACTCCTTGAGTAGGTTGGGGCTGAGATCATCAAAAGAAGGAAATAGAATGACCCTCAACCCCCTAGGTATTTGTTCATTTTCCAGATATTTTTGTAAAATCGTATAATCCCACCAACGTGAGAGTTCTTGTTTTTTTAGACGTTCGAGCTTAATGAACTTAATTCTAAGGCCCTCATGTGTGGGATTGGAAGTGCTTGAAACACTGGTTTGGGCACTCGACTGAAATAGTTCTTGAAACAGGGTATCCCTATTATCATCAAATTTTGCCATTTTTCTACCAATTGTTCAGATATTAGGAAAAGTAAAAACAAAATAATGTACACATTAATACAGAGTTGTTAAACACAAAAGGAAAGTATTGCCAAATGTTAAGAATCGAGTTAGGGAAGTGACAGAGTGCAAACAGCATCAAATTACAGAGCAACTACAATACTGAAACAAGGTGGTTGATGCTTAGCGACGCACATCTGAAACCAAGAAACAAAAAACAACAAACACAATAGTATGTCGTCAGCAAGTCCTGTGGCGGGTGCCAGCCTGGTGCAGAGAAACCCAACCACCGAGGGTTTCAAGGTGCACACACACAGAGGTGGATGGCGACAACCACCTCTGTCGAGCGCTGTAGGTTACAAAATCTAAGAAAAGAGCAAACCGGGGCACTCCAAACAAAGAGAGTCCAAAAGTCGGGTGACTTAGTGTGGAAAAGTTTAATCCTCAGTAATTGGTCGTTGAATCATAGTTCAAAATTGTTTGAATCCACATATGAGAAAGTATATAGCAGGTTACAATAACAAACTGACTCCTCAGAATGAACAGGCATAGATGAGCAACAAAACAGCCAACACGTGTTTCGTCCTCTCGGACTTTTTCAAGGCTGCAGACAGAAACAAAGAGGAACTATTTACAATTATTGGCACTACCCTCTGGTAGCTAAATTTTGAAACGTGCAGATCATGCACGTAAAAAAACAGAGTGATTATATCACCAATGTGAAGAAATAATAATAAATAGAGAAAACCCTGTGGACTGTTACTTTGCATGCATTTGAAAGAAAATGCAAAAAAGGGGGATAGATGATCACCCTCCGTGAACCCATTGTTTTAATAACACTACAGAAGTGTCTGAAGAGAAATTTATTTATCATAGGAAGAGTGGGAGACACAAAAAGAGGTGAAAAAAAGAAAGAAAAAGGAAGTAGACAACGAGTTCTATATATAATATAGGATACTGTCAAACAAAGTCCGTTTTACTCTTAATTTACCTCTAGGTATACTTTTTAGGTAAAGAATGGCTGATGGTGTTCAGTTAGATATCCACACGATGAAATAGACCTGACTAGGCAAGATAAAAAGTTGGAAAACACAGTGTTTAACCGAGAGTTAACCTCAATAGTACTAATATGAAATTGGCAAAAATTGAAATATTTTTAGCAAAATTAAAATATTTAGAGCGGAGAGGTAAGAAACTTGAAGGTTGGAGGACCTACCACAAATGAAGGACCTACCAAAAGTAAAAGGATCCAAAGTACTGTAACTGTGTTCCTTCCAAATCAATACCGGGTGTTCCTTATGCGTAGTGACTTCAAAATCCAAAATGCATGCCCCCCAGTACGGGACATGCAAACAAACGAAAAAGTCTAAATAGACCCTGTCTGTGGAAATAAAGCGGAACGGCAAAAAGTAAGAGCTATGCTGAATAAAGTGTATATTAATCCTGCACAACAAAGAAACCCGATGTAGTAGACTAAAAAACCACTTCATATTAAAAAACAAAAGACATCCCCATTGCATATTGCACTATCCACCTAAGCATCCACCAAAACTGCAGCAAAGGCAAGTCCCTTCCAAAGCCCCGGCTACAATGTCTATTTGAGGCAAACCAGTTACACAGACTACCGCCAAGGTATACCATAAGATCTGGGAGTGGCGCCCCGCATGTCTTAATAACTAAGTAGTCTCTCGTTGGTAAGAAACTACGCTACTAAATCTATAAATAAAGAGAGCGAGGCCTCACCGTCTTTCTCTTTTGAAATACGCCGTTCCTTTACACCCCCCCAAAAAAAACACACGTCCATGAAGTAGCAGTCAAGAATGCCAAACCATGTTAATAAACGACTCCAAGGGCAAATAGCCCGTTATCCTGTAGCCAATACAGCGATATTCAAATAAGTTTAGGAAACCGGCACACGAACATTAAACATTAATCCCCTACCTGTTTCTAACCGTAGAGTTCGGGAAGCAAATAACAAAGGCGTATGTGCTTGCCACTGTAGCGTCTGATAACGCTGCCGTTTCACCATATGAAGTGAAGCCGCTAAGCCGTCCTCGGTAGTAAGCGTGCACTCTAGAAATAAAAGAAGGACTAGGGGGATAAAAATGAAAGGGAGTTCCTGTTAGCTGTTCGAGTTGGGCGCCATGTTGGAGAGTATCCGTGGCAATCGGAAGTGCAGGGCTGCATTCAGTCCACACAGAAAGTGAAAGAGTGAAACAGAAACAAAGTGGATCAACAAGCCCCAGAAATTGACAAACTTTTGCATTGACAGTACGAAGTACAGGGGGAACGTGTTGTTAAGAGACATAAAAATGCTTACTAGGAGAGTAGATAAGAACATGTTATGATTTATATGGGTGGAACAAGGTTATAGAGGCAAAAGATATAGTAAACCGAATTGACAAAGTTCCTCTGGTATCATGATACAGACAACCATGTATACATAAGACAAAGTAAATACAAAGTAACGTCAAATATAGCAGTGATGCATATAATCTATATGAAAATTATACAATAAAAAGTTACCAACCATAACCCACCATAATCAACATATTAACATGTTCTACACAGGCATATATATGCATGGATATGTACTCAATATCACATGAGAAATAAGGAAACATCTTAAAGGATATGCTTCCATATACTAATATGATGATGTGGTATTTCCAAAACGTTTTTAATAAAAACATAGTTGTTACATAAGAAAAAGAAAAAGAAGACAAACACCCATATTGATTTACTTATGTTGTAAAGATACCATGATCTTATATTATTATAGATTATATAAATAACAAATTATAAATTTATATTTATATAAATTACATAAAATATAGTACAATTTACATACAGATGTGTGCTTAGAGAAATACATGGAGGTCCTTATGTATGTTCAAGCCCTGTTCAACCGCTCGTAGCTTGATTATCCACCTGCTCTCTAAGCGTCTTAGGGCCAAAATGCGGTTACCTCCTCGAGGTGGCTTTCTAAGAGAATCGATCCCATGTATGTGAATGTCTAAAATTTCCCTTTGTCCATGTGTCTCATTGAAATGAACCGCAAAAGGATAATTAACATTAGAAGAACGTATGGCTCTAAGATGTTCCTGAATCCGTTCTTTCAATGGTCTGATGGTACTTCCGACATAGATTAACCCACATGTACACACAATACAGTAAACAACATAGCTCGTATTGCAATTGATGAAATGTTTTAGTTCGTGTGTGATCAGAGTATTATACTGGAATCTCACTGTCTTGTCTTTGATGTACTCACAAATATTGTAATGTCCACACCTGTACGTGCCTGGTGGTGGTTTAGGGAGCCAGGTGTCCGTATTCTCAGGGGGCAAAAAACTGTGGCACAGTTGGTCACGAAGGCGGGTACCCCTCTTATATACAATACTAGGTTTATTAGTCAGGCCATTCTTAAGTATCTCATCTGTCAATAACACGGACCAATGCTTTTGTATAGTTTTATGAATTTGAGAACTCAATGCACTCTGTTGAAAAACAAGGGAGATATGTTCTCGTGGGTTGTTCTTCTTAGTATTAGTGAGTAAGGTTGGGCGTTTAATTTTCATGATCTTGTTACAGGCTTTGTTTAGGGCCTGTGGATGGTAACCCCTGTGTCTGAACCTTAGTTCCATGTTATGTAATTCTTCATGGAAAACCCTTTCCTCACTACAGTTACGGCGAATCCTTGTACTTTCCCCATATGGGATGGCATTGATTTGGGGCTTAGGATGTGAGCTGGTGGCGTGCAGGATAGAATTACATGCCGTAGGCTTCCTAAAAAGTTTAGTGCAGATTTTTCCATGTTCAATATAGATAGTGAGGTCCAGAAAATTGATGGTAGATTTGCTGGCCTCATGCGTAAAGCTGATGTTAAAGGTGTTGTTGTTAAGGTGCTCTATGAAAGCTAAAAGAGACGATGCATTTCCTGACCAAAAGACTAAGATGTCATCGATATATCTGCCCCAATAAAGGATGTGCTGAGATAGGAGTGGAGGGCATGAACGCCAAACATGTGTTTTTTCCATATACCCCATATATAGATTAGCATATGATGGGGAGAATTTAGCTCCCATAGCCACTCCTCGTATTTGGCGAAACCAGTCTCCATTGTGTAGGAAGATGTTATTATCCAGGACCAGACTTATCAAGTCAATAAGCATGTTTGTGTGATCTAGTAAAGAGGCATCCCTAGTATCCAGGTAGTGCTGGATGGCAGTAAGGCCCTCTACTCTCGGGATGCTCGTGTAAAGCGAGGTCACATCCAAAGGGACTAAATAATGGCCCTCTGTCCATTCATAGTCAGCCATTTTACACAATACATCCTTAGTGTCCCTGATGTAAGAGGGTAGGTTATGGACAAACGGCTGTAGGAAAATGTCTATGTATTCCGATAGTTTCTCCGTAGGGGAGCCAATGCCAGAGATGATGGGTCGGCCTGGTGGAAAATTGCCACTCTTGTGTATTTTTGGCAGAATATAGATACAAGGTGAAGTAGGCGCGTTGTTATATAGATATTTGAACTCCATATCAGATATTAAGTCAAGGTTAAGATAACCTTGTAGTTTTTGCATAATGGTTCTATTAACCCCCAGCATAGGGTTAGATGTGAGTTTGAGGTATGCAGTGCTGTCAGAAAGTTGGCGATCCAGTTCCGAAACATAATCAGTCCTGTCCATGATCACGATGTTCCCACCCTTGTCCGCCTCTTTAATGACTATGTCCTTGCAAGATCCCAGTGATATTAGCGCTTGCTTTTCAGCTAATGTGATATTATATGCAGGGATGGACTTGTGTCCTAGAACATACTGTTCCTCCATGCGATAGAAATCATTGGTAACCCTGTGGCAAAAAGAGTCAATAGCGTAGTCCCTCGGTATAATGGGCGTGAACTTAGAGGTTGTTTTTAGACCACTAGTGGCCCTAGTGCCAGACTCTATATTCAATTCATTGATGATCTCTACAAGTGATGGCATGGGGCCCTCTTGATGCTCAATTGATAGCAAGGTTTGTATGTCCTTAACATCTTTGATGGTCATGGTGCTAGGAGTATGGACAAGGGCATTAGTGGATCGAGCAGAGGTGTTAACATCATAGAAGTATTTATAGAGTTTACACCTACGCATGAATTTAAACAAACTGACATGTAGTTGTGTAAAATCAGGAAGTGAAGTAGGTACAAATCCCAGACCTTTCTTCAGAATGTTACTTTGGTCAGGATCCAAAGTTATAGATGAGATATTTACAATTGCAATAGTGTCCGGGGTATCTGCCGTGGAGACATGTGTGCCCGTCATTGTTGAAGATTTCGAGTCGTCGAACGTGTTGCCACGCCATCCACTCGTTTGTTTGTATTTGTGCCTGCGCTTCCCCCGTCTAATGGTCTTAAGGTGTTTTCTTCTCTCCTTTGGGGTTGTTTTTGGCCTCTCCGGAACCTCTCTAGCTCTAGTAAAAAAGGTGACCTATGTGTGGAGGTAGATGGAAGAGTTTGGTCCCTTGAATCCTCACTAGTCCCACTAGAAATGCTAGATATGTCTGTATCACTAGTAGTGAGATTAGTCGAAGGGAGATTTTTCTTGATATTGGGGGATGTCTTATTACTATCTGTTCTAAGATTGTCATATTTGCGAGCAAACGTGAACACCCTTCCGTTTTTATAGTCATTGTCATCTCTCTTGAGTTTACGTAGTTTCTTATCTTTTATGTACAATTGATGTTTATGTAGGACATCCTTTAGTATATTATAGTTTTTCGCTTTATTGTCGGTACAGTCAATGTCATCAATCTCTTTTTCTAGTAATGTAATCTCCTGCATAAGTTTATCCCGCTTGTCCTTAGCGTCCCGAATAAGTATGTCCATCATACCATACGATGATGTGATCAAAAGTTGTTCCCACTCCTTGAGTAGGTTGGGGCTGAGATCATCAAAAGAAGGAAATAGAATGACCCTCAACCCCCTAGGTATTTGTTCATTTTCCAGATATTTTTGTAAAATCGTATAATCCCACCAACGTGAGAGTTCTTGTTTTTTTAGACGTTCGAGCTTAATGAACTTAATTCTAAGGCCCTCATGTGTGGGATTGGAAGTGCTTGAAACACTGGTTTGGGCACTCGACTGAAATAGTTCTTGAAACAGGGTATCCCTATTATCATCAAATTTTGCCATTTTTCTACCAATTGTTCAGATATTAGGAAAAGTAAAAACAAAATAATGTACACATTAATACAGAGTTGTTAAACACAAAAGGAAAGTATTGCCAAATGTTAAGAATCGAGTTAGGGAAGTGACAGAGTGCAAACAGCATCAAATTACAGAGCAACTACAATACTGAAACAAGGTGGTTGATGCTTAGCGACGCACATCTGAAACCAAGAAACAAAAAACAACAAACACAATAGTATGTCGTCAGCAAGTCCTGTGGCGGGTGCCAGCCTGGTGCAGAGAAACCCAACCACCGAGGGTTTCAAGGTGCACACACACAGAGGTGGATGGCGACAACCACCTCTGTCGAGCGCTGTAGGTTACAAAATCTAAGAAAAGAGCAAACCGGGGCACTCCAAACAAAGAGAGTCCAAAAGTCGGGTGACTTAGTGTGGAAAAGTTTAATCCTCAGTAATTGGTCGTTGAATCATAGTTCAAAATTGTTTGAATCCACATATGAGAAAGTATATAGCAGGTTACAATAACAAACTGACTCCTCAGAATGAACAGGCATAGATGAGCAACAAAACAGCCAACACGTGTTTCGTCCTCTCGGACTTTTTCAAGGCTGCAGACAGAAACAAAGAGGAACTATTTACAATTATTGGCACTACCCTCTGGTAGCTAAATTTTGAAACGTGCAGATCATGCACGTAAAAAAACAGAGTGATTATATCACCAATGTGAAGAAATAATAATAAATAGAGAAAACCCTGTGGACTGTTACTTTGCATGCATTTGAAAGAAATTGCAAAAAAGGGGGATAGATGATCACCCTCCGTGAACCCATTGTTTTAATAACACTACAGAAGTGTCTGAAGAGAAATTTATTTATCATAGGAAGAGTGGGAGACATAAAAAGAGGCGAAAAAAAGAAAGAAAAAGGAAGTAGACAACGAGTTCTATATATAATATAGGATACTGTCAAACAAAGTCCGTTTTACTCTTAATTTACCTCTAGGTATACTTTTTAGGTAAAGAATGGCTGATGGTGTTCAGTTAGATATCCACACGATGAAATAGACCTGACTAGGCAAGATAAAAAGTTGGAAAACACAGTGTTTAACCGAGAGTTAACCTCAATAGTACTAATATGAAATTGGCAAAAATTGAAATATTTTTTGCAAAATTAAAATATTTAGAGCGGAGAGGTAAGAAACTTGAAGGTTGGAGGACCTACCACAAATGAAGGACCTACCAAAAGTAAAAGGATCCAAAGTACTGTAACTGTGTTCCTTCCAAATCAATACCGGGTGTTCCTTATGCGTAGTGACTTCAAAATCCAAAATGCATGCCCCCCAGTACGGGACATGCAAACAAACGAAAAAGTCTAAATAGACCCTGTCTGTGGAAATAAAGCGGAACGGCAAAAAGTAAGAGCTATGCTGAATAAAGTGTATATTAATCCTGCACAACAAAGAAACCCGATGTAGTAGACAAAAAAACCACTTCATATTAAAAAACAAAAGACATCCCCATTGCATATTGCACTATCCACCTAAGCATCCACCAAAACTGCAGCAAAGGCAAGTCCCTTCCAAAGCCCCGGCTACAATGTCTATTTGAGGCAAACCAGTTACACAGACTACCGCCAAGGTATACCATAAGATCTGGGAGTGGCGCCCCGCATGTCTTAATAACTAAGTAGTCTCTCGTTGGTAAGAAACTACGCTACTAAATCTATAAATAAAGAGAGAGAGGCCTCACCGTCTTTCTCTTGTGAAATACGCCGTTCCTTTACACCCCCCCAAAAAAACCACACGTCCATGAAGTAGCAGTCAAGAATGCCAAACCATGTTAATAAACGACTCCAAGGGCAAATAGCCCGTTATCCTGTAGCCAATACAGCGATATTCAAATAAGTTTAGGAAACCGGCACACGAACATTAAACATTAATCCCCTACCTGTTTCTAACCGTAGAGTTCGGGAAGCAAATAACAAAGGCGTATGTGCTTGCCACTGTAGCGTCTGATAACGCTGCCGTTTCACCATATGAAGTGAAGCCGCTAAGCCGTCCTCGGTAATAAGCGTGCACTCTAGAAATAAAAGAAGGACTAGGGGGATAAAAATGAAAGGGAGTTCCTGTTAGCTGTTCGAGTTGGGCGCCATGTTGGAGAGTATCCGTGGCAATCGGAAGTGCAGGGCTGCATTCAGTCCACACAGAAAGTGAAAGAGTGAAACAGAAACAAAGTGGATCAACAAGCCCCAGAAATTGACAAACTTTTGCATTGACAGTACGAAGTACAGGGGGAACGTGTTGTTAAGAGACATAAAAATGCTTACTAGGAGAGTAGATAAGAACATGTTATGATTTATATGGGTGGAACAAGGTTATAGAGGCAAAAGATATAGTAAACCGAATTGACAAAGTTCCTCTGGTATCATGATACAGACAACCATGTATACATAAGACAAAGTAAATACAAAGTAACGTCAAATATAGCAGTGATGCATATAATCTATATGAAAATTATACAATAAAAAGTTACCAACCATAACCCACCATAATCAACATATTAACATGTTCTACACAGGCATATATATGCATGGATATGTACTCAATATCACATGAGAAATAAGGAAACATCTTAAAGGATATGCTTCCATATACTTATATGATGATGTGGTATTTCCAAAACGTTTTTAATAAAAACATAGTTGTTACATAAGAAAAAGAAAAAGAAGACAAACACCCATATTGATTTACTTATGTTGTAAAGATACCATGATCTTATATTATTATAGATTATATAAATAACAAATTATAAATTTATATTTATATAAATTACATAAAATATAGTACAATTTACATACAGATGTGTGCTTAGAGAAATACATGGAGGTCCTTATGTATGTTCAAGCCCTGTTCAACCGCTCGTAGCTTGATTATCCACCTGCTCTCTAAGCGTCTTAGGGCCAAAATGCGGTTACCTCCTCGAGGTGGCTTTCTAAGAGAATCGATCCCATGTATGTGAATGTCTAAAATTTCCCTTTGTCCATGTGTCTCATTGAAATGAACCGCAAAAGGATAATTAACATTAGAAGAACGTATGGCTCTAAGATGTTCCTGAATCCGTTCTTTCAATGGTCTGATGGTACTTCCCACATAGATTAACCCACATGTACACACAATACAGTAAACAACATAGCTCGTATTGCAATTGATGAAATGTTTTAGTTCGTGTGTGATCAGAGTATTATACTGGAATCTCACTGTCTTGTCTTTGATGTACTCACAAATATTGCAATGTCCACACCTGTACGTGCCTGGTGGTGGTTTAGGGAGCCAGGTGTCCGTATTCTCAGGGGGCAAAAAACTGTGGCACAGTTGGTCACGAAGGCGGGTACCCCTCTTATATACAATACTAGGTTTATTAGTCAGGCCATTCTTAAGTATCTCATCTGTCAATAACACGGACCAATGCTTTTGTATAGTTTTATGAATTTGAGAACTCAATGCACTCTGTTGAAAAACAAGGGAGATATGTTCTCGTGGGTTGTTCTTCTTAGTATTAGTGAGTAAGGTTGGGCGTTTAATTTTCATGATCTTGTTACAGGCTTTGTTTAGGGCCTGTGGATGGTAACCCCTGTGTCTGAACCTTAGTTCCATGTTATGTAATTCTTCATGGAAAACCCTTTCCTCACTACAGTTACGGCGAATCCTTGTACTTTCCCCATATGGGATGGCATTGATTTGGGGCTTAGGATGTGAGCTGGTGGCGTGCAGGATAGAATTACATGCCGTAGGCTTCCTAAAAAGTTTAGTGCAGATTTTTCCATGTTCAATATAGATAGTGAGGTCCAGAAAATTGATGGTAGATTTGCTGGCCTCATGCGTAAAGCTGATGTTAAAGGTGTTGTTGTTAAGGTGCTCTATGAAAGCTAAAAGAGACGATGCATTTCCTGACCAAAAGACTAAGATGTCATCGATATATCTGCCCCAATAAAGGATGTGCTGAGATAGGAGTGGAGGGCATGAACGCCAAACATGTGTTTTTTCCATATACCCCATATATAGATTAGCATATGATGGGGAGAATTTAGCTCCCATAGCCACTCCTCGTATTTGGCGAAACCAGTCTCCATTGTGTAGGAAGATGTTATTATCCAGGACCAGACTTATCAAGTCAATAAGCATGTTTGTGTGATCTAGTAAAGAGGCATCCCTAGTATCCAGGTAGTGCTGGATGGCAGTAAGGCCCTCTACTCTCGGGATGCTCGTGTAAAGCGAGGTCACATCCAAAGTGACTAAATAATGGCCCTCTGTCCATTCATAGTCAGCCATTTTACACAATACATCCTTAGTGTCCCTGATGTAAGAGGGTAGGTTATGGACAAACGGCTGTAGGAAAATGTCTATGTATTCCGATAGTTTCTCCGTAGGGGAGCCAATGCCAGAGATGATGGGTCGGCCTGGTGGAAAATTGCCACTCTTGTGTATTTTTGGCAGAATATAGATACAAGGTGAAGTAGGCGCGTTGTTATATAGATATTTGAACTCCATATCAGATATTAAGTCAAGGTTAAGATAACCTTGTAGTTTTTGCATAATGGTTCTATTAACCCCCAGCATAGGGTTAGATGTGAGTTTGAGGTATGCAGTGCTGTCAGAAAGTTGGCGATCCAGTTCCGAAACATAATCAGTCCTGTCCATGATCACGATGTTCCCACCCTTGTCCGCCTCTTTAATGACTATGTCCTTGCAAGATCCCAGTGATATTAGCGCTTGCTTTTCAGCTAATGTGATATTATATGCAGGGATGGACTTGTGTCCTAGAACATACTGTTCCTCCATGCGATAGAAATCATTGGTAACCCTGTGGCAAAAAGAGTCAATAGCGTAGTCCCTCGGTATAATGGGCGTGAACTTAGAGGTTGTTTTTAGACCACTAGTGGCCCTAGTGCCAGACTCTATATTCAATTCATTGATGATCTCTACAAGTGATGGCATGGGGCCCTCTTGATGCTCAATTGATAGCAAGGTTTGTATGTCCTTAACATCTTTGATGGTCATGGTGCTAGGAGTATGGACAAGGGCATTAGTGGATCGAGCAGAGGTGTTAACATCATAGAAGTATTTATAGAGTTTACACCTACGCATGAATTTAAACAAACTGACATGTAGTTGTGTAAAATCAGGAAGTGAAGTAGGTACAAATCCCAGACCTTTCTTCAGAATGTTACTTTGGTCAGGATCCAAAGTTATAGATGAGATATTTACAATTGCAATAGTGTCCGGGGTATCTGCCGTGGAGACATGTGTGCCCGTCATTGTTGAAGATTTTGAGTCGTCGAACGTGTTGCCACGCCATCCACTCGTTTGTTTGTATTTGTGCCTGCGCTTCCCCCGTCTAATGGTCTTAAGGTGTTTTCTTCTCTCCTTTGGGGTTGTTTTTGGCCTCTCCGGAACCTCTCTAGCTCTAGTAAAAAAGGTGACCTATGTGTGGAGGTAGATGGAAGAGTTTGGTCCCTTGAATCCTCACTAGTCCCACTAGAAATGCTAGATATGTCTGTATCACTAGTAGTGAGATTAGTCGAAGGGAGATTTTTCTTGATATTGGGGGATGTCTTATTACTATCTGTTCTAAGATTGTCATATTTGCGAGCAAACGTGAACACCCTTCCGTTTTTATAGTCATTGTCATCTCTCTTGAGTTTACGTAGTTTCTTATCTTTTATGTACAATTGATGTTTATGTAGGACATCCTTTAGTATATTATAGTTTTTCGCTTTATTGTCGGTACAGTCAATGTCATCAATCTCTTTTTCTAGTAATGTAATCTCCTGCATAAGTTTATCCCGCTTGTCCTTAGCGTCCCGAATAAGTATGTCCATCATACCATAGGATGATGTGATCAAAAGTTGTTCCCACTCCTTGAGTAGGTTGGGGCTGAGATCATCAAAAGAAGGAAATAGAATGACCCTCAACCCCCTAGGTATTTGTTCATTTTCCAGATATTTTTGTAAAATCGTATAATCCCACCAACGTGAGAGTTCTTGTTTTTTTAGACGTTCGAGCTTAATGAACTTAATTCTAAGGCCCTCATGTGTGGGATTGGAAGTGCTAGAAACACTGGTTTGGGCACTCGACTGAAATAGTTCTTGAAACAGGGTATCCCTATTATCATCAAATTTTGCCATTTTTCTACCAATTGTTCAGATATTAGGAAAAGTAAAAACAAAATAATGTACACATTAATACAGAGTTGTTAAACACAAAAGGAAAGTATTGCCAAATGTTAAGAATCGAGTTAGGGAAGTGACAGAGTGCAAACAGCATCAAATTACAGAGCAACTACAATACTGAAACAAGGTGGTTGATGCTTAGCGACGCACATCTGAAACCAAGAAACAAAAAACAACAAACACAATAGTATGTCGTCAGCAAGTCCTGTGGCGGGTGCCAGCCTGGTGCAGAGAAACCCAACCACCGAGGGTTTCAAGGTGCACACACACAGAGGTGGATGGCGACAACCACCTCTGTCGAGCGCTGTAGGTTACAAAATCTAAGAAAAGAGCAAACCGGGGCACTCCAAACAAAGAGAGTCCAAAAGTCGGGTGACTTAGTGTGGAAAAGTTTAATCCTCAGTAATTGGTCGTTGAATCATAGTTCAAAATTGTTTGAATCCACATATGAGAAAGTATATAGCAGGTTACAATAACAAACTGACTCCTCAGAATGAACAGGCATAGATGAGCAACAAAACAGCCAACACGTGTTTCGTCCTCTCGGACTTTTTCAAGGCTGCAGACAGAAACAAAGAGGAACTATTTACAATTATTGGCACTACCCTCTGGTAGCTAAATTTTGAAACGTGCAGATCATGCACGTAAAAAAACAGAGTGATTATATCACCAATGTGAAGAAATAATAATAAATAGAGAAAACCCTGTGGACTGTTACTTTGCATGCATTTGAAAGAAATTGCAAAAAAGGGGGATAGATGATCACCCTCCGTGAACCCATTGTTTTAATAACACTACAGAAGTGTCTGAAGAGAAATTTATTTATCATAGGAAGAGTGGGAGACACAAAAAGAGGCGAAAAAAAGAAAGAAAAAGGAAGTAGACAACGAGTTCTATATATAATATAGGATACTGTCAAACAAAGTCCGTTTTACTCTTAATTTACCTCTAGGTATACTTTTTAGGTAAAGAATGGCTGATGGTGTTCAGTTAGATATCCACACGATGAAATAGACCTGACTAGACAAGATAAAAAGTTGGAAAACACAGTGTTTAACCGAGAGTTAACCTCAATAGTACTAATATGAAATTGGCAAAAATTGAAATATTTTTAGCAAAATTAAAATATTTAGAGCGGAGAGGTAAGAAACTTGAAGGTTGGAGGACCTACCACAAATGAAGGACCTACCAAAAGTAAAAGGATCCAAAGTACTGTAACTGTGTTCCTTCCAAATCAATACCGGGTGTTCCTTATGCGTAGTGACTTCAAAATCCAAAATGCATGCCCCCCAGTACGGGACATGCAAACAAACGAAAAAGTCTAAATAGACCCTGTCTGTGGAAATAAAGCGGAACGGCAAAAAGTAAGAGCTATGCTGAATAAAGTGTATATTAATCCTGCACAACAAAGAAACCCGATGTAGTAGACTAAAAAAACCACTTCATATTAAAAAACAAAAGACATCCCCATTGCATATTGCACTATCCACCTAAGCATCCACCAAAACTGCAGCAAAGGCAAGTCCCTTCCAAAGCCCCGGCTACAATGTCTATTTGAGGCAAACCAGTTACACAGACTACCGCCAAGGTATACCATAAGATCTGGGAGTGGCGCCCCGCATGTCTTAATAACTAAGTAGTCTCTCGTTGGTAAGAAACTACGCTACTAAATCTATAAATAAAGAGAGAGAGGCCTCACCGTCTTTCTCTTTTGAAATACGCCGTTCCTTTACACCCCCCCAAAAAAACCACACGTCCATGAAGTAGCAGTCAAGAATGCCAAACCATGTTAATAAACGACTCCAAGGGCAAATAGCCCGTTATCCTGTAGCCAATACAGCGATATTCAAATAAGTTTAGGAAACCGGCACACGAACATTAAACATTAATCCCCTACCTGTTTCTAACCGTAGAGTTCGGGAAGCAAATAACAAAGGCGTATGTGCTTGCCACTGTAGCGTCTGATAACGCTGCCGTTTCACCATATGAAGTGAAGCCGCTAAGCCGTCCTCGGTAATAAGCGTGCACTCTAGAAATAAAAGAAGGACTAGGGGGATAAAAATGAAAGGGAGTTCCTGTTAGCTGTTCGAGTTGGGCGCCATGTTGGAGAGTATCCGTGGCAATCGGAAGTGCAGGGCTGCATTCAGTCCACACAGAAAGTGAAAGAGTGAAACAGAAACAAAGTGGATCAACAAGCCCCAGAAATTGACAAACTTTTGCATTGACAGTACGAAGTACAGGGGGAACGTGTTGTTAAGAGACATAAAAATGCTTACTAGGAGAGTAGATAAGAACATGTTATGATTTATATGGGTGGAACAAGGTTATAGAGGCAAAAGATATAGTAAACCGAATTGACAAAGTTCCTCTGGTATCATGATACAGACAACCATGTATACATAAGACAAAGTAAATACAAAGTAACGTCAAATATAGCAGTGATGCATATAATCTATATGAAAATTATACAATAAAAAGTTACCAACCATAACCCACCATAATCAACATATTAACATGTTCTACACAGGCATATATATGCATGGATATGTACTCAATATCACATGAGAAATAAGGAAACATCTTAAAGGATATGCTTCCATATACTTATATGATGATGTGGTATTTCCAAAACGTTTTTAATAAAAACATAGTTGTTACATAAGAAAAAGAAAAAGAAGACAAACACCCATATTGATTTACTTATGTTGTAAAGATACCATGATCTTATATTATTATAGATTATATAAATAACAAATTATAAATTTATATTTATATAAATTACATAAAATATAGTACAATTTACATACAGATGTGTGCTTAGAGAAATACATGGAGGTCCTTATGTATGTTCAAGCCCTGTTCAACCGCTCGTAGCTTGATTATCCACCTGCTCTCTAAGCGTCTTAGGGCCAAAATGCGGTTACCTCCTCGAGGTGGCTTTCTAAGAGAATCGATCCCATGTATGTGAATGTCTAAAATTTCCCTTTGTCCATGTGTCTCATTGAAATGAACCGCAAAAGGATAATTAACATTAGAAGAACGTATGGCTCTAAGATGTTCCTGAATCCGTTCTTTCAATGGTCTGATGGTACTTCCCACATAGATTAACCCACATGTACACACAATACAGTAAACAACATAGCTCGTATTGCAATTGATGAAATGTTTTAGTTCGTGTGTGATCAGAGTATTAAACTGGAATCTCACTGTCTTGTCTTTGATGTACTCACAAATATTGCAATGTCCACACCTGTACGTGCCTGGTGGTGGTTTACTGAGCCAGGTGTCCGTATTCTCAGGGGGCAAAAAACTGTGGCACAGTTGGTCACGAAGGCGGGTACCCCTCTTATATACAATACTAGGTTTATTAGTCAGGCCATTCTTAAGTATCTCATCTGTCAATAACACGGACCAATGCTTTTGTATAGTTTTATGAATTTGAGAACTCAATGCACTCTGTTGAAAAACAAGGGAGATATGTTCTCGTGGGTTGTTCTTCTTAGTATTAGTGAGTAAGGTTGGGCGTTTAATTTTCATGATCTTGTTACAGGCTTTGTTTAGGGCCTGTGGATGGTAACCCCTGTGTCTGAACCTTAGTTCCATGTTATGTAATTCTTCATGGAAAACCCTTTCCTCACTACAGTTACGGCGAATCCTTGTACTTTCCCCATATGGGATGGCATTGATTTGGGGCTTAGGATGTGAGCTGGTGGCGTGCAGGATAGAATTACATGCCGTAGGCTTCCTAAAAAGTTTAGTGCAGATTTTTCCATGTTCAATATAGATAGTGAGGTCCAGAAAATTGATGGTAGATTTGCTGGCCTCATGCGTAAAGCTGATGTTAAAGGTGTTGTTGTTAAGGTGCTCTATGAAAGCTAAAAGAGACGATGCATTTCCTGACCAAAAGACTAAGATGTCATCGATATATCTGCCCCAATCATACTTCTATGATGTTAACACCTCTGCTCGATCCACTAATGCCCTTGTCCATACTCCTAGCACCATGACCATCAAAGATGTTAAGGACATACAAACCTTGCTATCAATTGAGCATCAAGAGGGCCCCATGCCATCACTTGTAGAGATCATCAATGAATTGAATATAGAGTCTGGCACTAGGGCCACTAGTGGTCTAAAAACAACCTCTAAGTTCACGCCCATTATACCGAGGGACTACGCTATTGACTCTTTTTGCCACAGGGTTACCAATGATTTCTATTGCATGGAGGAACAGTATGTTCTAGGACACAAGTCCATCCCTGCATATAATATCACATTAGCTGAAAAGCAAGCGCTAATATCACTGGGATCTTGCAAGGACATAGTCATTAAAGAGGCGGACAAGGGTGGGAACATCGTGATCATGGACAGGACTGATTATGTTTCGGAACTGGATCGCCAACTTTCTGACAGCACTGCATACCTCAAACTCACATCTAACCCTATGCTGGGGGTTAATAGAACCATTATGCAAAAACTACAAGGTTATCTTAACCTTGACTTAATATCTGATATGGAGTTCAAATATCTATATAACAACGCGCCTACTTCACCTTGTATCTATATTCTGCCAAAAATACACAAGAGTGGCAATTTTCCACCAGGCCGACCCATCATCTCTGGCATTGGCTCCCCTACGGAGAAACTATCGGAATACATAGACATTTTCCTACAGCCGTTTGTCCATAACCTACCCTCTTACATCAGGGACACTAAGGATGTATTGTGTAAAATGGCTGACTATGAATGGACAGAGGGCCATTATTTAGTCACTTTGGATGTGACCTCGCTTTACACGAGCATCCCGAGAGTAGAGGGCCTTACTGCCATCCAGCACTACCTGGATACTAGGGATGCCTCTTTACTAGATCACACAAACATGCTTATTGACTTGATAAGTCTGGTCCTGGATAATAACATCTTCCTACACAATGGAGACTGGTTTCGCCAAATACGAGGAGTGGATATGGGAGCTAAATTCTCCCCATCATATGCTAATCTATATATGGGGTATATGGAAAAAACACATGTTTGGCGTTCATGCCCTCCACTCCTATCTCAGCACATCCTTTATTGGGGCAGATATATCGATGACATCTTAGTCTTTTGGTCAGGAAATGCATCGTCTCTTTTAGCTTTCATAGAGCACCTTAACAACAACACCTTTAACATCAGCTTTACACATGAGGCCAGCAAATCTACCATCAATTTTCTGGACCTCACTATCTATATTGAACATGGAAAAATCTGCACTAAACTTTTTAGGAAGCCTACGACATGTAATTCTATCCTGCACGCCACCAGCTCACATCCTAAGCCCCAAATCAATGCCATCCCATATGGGGAAAGTACAAGGATTCGCCGTAACTGTAGTGAGGAAAGGGTTTTCCATGAAGAATTACATAACATGGAACTAAGGTTCAGACACAGGGGTTACCATCCACAGGCCCTAAACAAAGCCTGTAACAAGATCATGAAAATTAAACGCCCAACCTTACTCACTAATACTAAGAAGAACAACCCACGAGAACATATCTCCCTTGTTTTTCAACAGAGTGCATTGAGTTCTCAAATTCATAAAACTATACAAAAGCATTGGTCCGTGTTATTGACAGATGAGATACTTAAGAATGGCCTGACTAATAAACCTAGTATTGTATATAAGAGGGGAACCCGCCTTCGTGACCAACTGTGCCACAGTTTTTTGCCCCCTGAGAATACGGACACCTGGCTCCCTAAACCACCACCAGGCACGTACAGGTGTGGACATTGCAATATTTGTGAGTACATCAAAGACAAGACAGTGAGATTCCAGTATAATACTCTGATCACACACGAACTAAAACATTTCATCAATTGCAATACGAGCTATGTTGTTTACTGTATTGTGTGTACATGTGGGTTAATCTATGTCGGAAGTACCATCAGACCATTGAAAGAACGGATTCAGGAACATCTTAGAGCCATACGTTCTTCTAATGTTAATTATCCTTTTGCGGTTCATTTCAATGAGACACATGGACAAAGGGAAATTTTAGACATTCACATACATGGGATCGATTCTCTTAGAAAGCCACCTCGAGGAGGTAACCGCATTTTGGCCCTAAGACGCTTAGAGAGCAGGTGGATAATCAAGCTACGAGCGGTTGAACAGGGCTTGAACATACATAAGGACCTCCATGTATTTCTCTAAGCACACATCTGTATGTAAATTGTACTATATTTTATGTAATTTATATAAATATAAATTTATAATTTGTTATTTATATAATCTATAATAATATAAGATCATGGTATCTTTACAACATAAGTAAATCAATATGGGTGTTTGTCTTCTTTTTCTTTTTCTTATGTAACAACTATGTTTTTATTAAAAACGTTTTGGAAATACCACATCATCATATTAGTATATGGAAGCATATCCTTTAAGATGTTTCCTTATTTCTCATGTGATATTGAGTACATATCCATGCATATATATGCCTGTGTAGAACATGTTAATATGTTGATTATGGTGGGTTATGGTTGGTAACTTTTTATTGTATAATTTTCATATAGATTATATGCATCACTGCTATATTTGACGTTACTTTGTATTTACTTTGTCTTATGTATACATGGTTGTCTGTATCATGATACCAGAGGAACTTTGTCAATTCGGTTTACTATATCTTTTGCCTCTATAACCTTGTTCCACCCATATAAATCATAACATGTTCTTATCTACTCTCCTAGTAAGCATTTTTATGTCTCTTAACAACACGTTCCCCCTGTACTTCGTACTGTCAATGCAAAAGTTTGTCAATTTCTGGGGCTTGTTGATCCACTTTGTTTCTGTTTCACTCTTTCACTTTCTGTGTGGACTGAATGCAGCCCTGCACTTCCGATTGCCACGGATACTCTCCAACATGGCGCCCAACTCGAACAGCTAACAGGAACTCCCTTTCATTTTTATCCCCCTAGTCCTTCTTTTATTTCTAGAGTGCACGCTTATTACCGAGGACGGCTTAGCGGCTTCACTTCATATGGTGAAACGGCAGCGTTATCAGACGCTACAGTGGCAAGCACATACGCCTTTGTTATTTGCTTCCCGAACTCTACGGTTAGAAACAGGTAGGGGATTAATGTTTAATGTTCGTGTGCCGGTTTCCTAAACTTATTTGAATATCGCTGTATTGGCTACAGGATAACGGGCTATTTGCCCTTGGAGTCGTTTATTAACATGGTTTGGCATTCTTGACTGCTACTTCATGGACGTGTGGTTTTTTTGGGGGGGTGTAAAGGAACGGCGTATTTCAAAAGAGAAAGACGGTGAGGCCTCTCTCTCTTTATTTATAGATTTAGTAGCGTAGTTTCTTACCAACGAGAGACTACTTAGTTATTAAGACATGCGGGGCGCCACTCCCAGATCTTATGGTATACCTTGGCGGTAGTCTGTGTAACTGGTTTGCCTCAAATAGACATTGTAGCCGGGGCTTTGGAAGGGACTTGCCTTTGCTGCAGTTTTGGTGGATGCTTAGGTGGATAGTGCAATATGCAATGGGGATGTCTTTTGTTTTTTAATATGAAGTGGTTTTTTAGTCTACTACATCGGGTTTCTTTGTTGTGCAGGATTAATATACACTTTATTCAGCATAGCTCTTACTTTTTGCCGTTCCGCTTTATTTCCACAGACAGGGTCTATTTAGACTTTTTCGTTTGTTTGCATGTCCCGTACTGGGGGGCATGCATTTTGGATTTTGAAGTCACTACGCATAAGGAACACCCGGTATTGATTTGGAAGGAACACAGTTACAGTACTTTGGATCCTTTTACTTTTGGTAGGTCCTTCATTTGTGGTAGGTCCTCCAACCTTCAAGTTTCTTACCTCTCCGCTCTAAATATTTTAATTTTGCTAAAAATATTTCAATTTTTGCCAATTTCATATTAGTACTATTGAGGTTAACTCTCGGTTAAACACTGTGTTTTCCAACTTTTTATTTTGCCTAGTCAGGTCTATTTCATCGTGTGGATATCTAACTGAACACCATCAGCCATTCTTTACCTAAAAAGTATACCTAGAGGTAAATTAAGAGTAAAACGGACTTTGTTTGACAGTATCCTATATTATATATAGAACTCGTTGTCTACTTCCTTTTTCTTTCTTTTTTTCGCCTCTTTTTGTGTCTCCCACTCTTCCTATGATAAATAAATTTCTCTTCAGACACTTCTGTAGTGTTATTAAAACAATGGGTTCACGGAGGGTGATCATCTATCCCCCTTTTTTGCAATTTCTTTCAAATGCATGCAAAGTAACAGTCCACAGGGTTTTCTCTATTTATTATTATTTCTTCACATTGGTGATATAATCACTCTGTTTTTTTACGTGCATGATCTGCACGTTTCAAAATTTAGCTACCAGAGGGTAGTGCCAATAATTGTAAATAGTTCCTCTTTGTTTCTGTCTGCAGCCTTGAAAAAGTCCGAGAGGACGAAACACGTGTTGGCTGTTTTGTTGCTCATCTATGCCTGTTCATTCTGAGGAGTCAGTTTGTTATTGTAACCTGCTATATACTTTCTCATATGTGGATTCAAACAATTTTGAACTATGATTCAACGACCAATTACTGAGGATTAAACTTTTCCACACTAAGTCACCCGACTTTTGGACTCTCTTTGTTTGGAGTGCCCCGGTTTGCTCTTTTCTTAGATTTTGTAACCTACAGCGCTCGACAGAGGTGGTTGTCGCCATCCACCTCTGTGTGTGTGCACCTTGAAACCCTCGGTGGTTGGGTTTCTCTGCACCAGGCTGGCACCCGCCACAGGACTTGCTGACGACATACTATTGTGTTTGTTGTTTTTTGTTTCTTGGTTTCAGATGTGCGTCGCTAAGCATCAACCACCTTGTTTCAGTATTGTAGTTGCTCTGTAATTTGATGCTGTTTGCACTCTGTCACTTCCCTAACTCGATTCTTAACATTTGGCAATACTTTCCTTTTGTGTTTAACAACTCTGTATTAATGTGTACATTATTTTGTTTTTACTTTTCCTAATATCTGAACAATTGGTAGAAAAATGGCAAAATTTGATGATAATAGGGATACCCTGTTTCAAGAACTATTTCAGTCGAGTGCCCAAACCAGTGTTTCTAGCACTTCCAATCCCACACATGAGGGCCTTAGAATTAAGTTCATTAAGCTCGAACGTCTAAAAAAACAAGAACTCTCACGTTGGTGGGATTATACGATTTTACAAAAATATCTGGAAAATGAACAAATACCTAGGGGGTTGAGGGTCATTCTATTTCCTTCTTTTGATGATCTCAGCCCCAACCTACTCAAGGAGTGGGAACAACTTTTGATCACATCATCGTATGGTATGATGGACATACTTATTCGGGACGCTAAGGACAAGCGGGATAAACTTATGCAGGAGATTACATTACTAGAAAAAGAGATTGATGACATTGACTGTACCGACAATAAAGCGAAAAACTATAATATACTAAAGGATGTCCTACATAAACATCAATTGTACATAAAAGATAAGAAACTACGTAAACTCAAGAGAGATGACAATGACTATAAAAACGGAAGGGTGTTCACGTTTGCTCGCAAATATGACAATCTTAGAACAGATAGTAATAAGACATCCCCCAATATCAAGAAAAATCTCCCTTCGACTAATCTCACTACTAGTGATACAGACATATCTAGCATTTCTAGTGGGACTAGTGAGGATTCAAGGGACCAAACTCTTCCATCTACCTCCACACATAGGTCACCTTTTTTACTAGAGCTAGAGAGGTTCCGGAGAGGCCAAAAACAACCCCAAAGGAGAGAAGAAAACACCTTAAGACCATTAGACGGGGGAAGCGCAGGCACAAATACAAACAAACGAGTGGATGGCGTGGCAACACGTTCGACGACTCGAAATCTTCAACAATGACGGGCACACATGTATCCACGGCAGATACCCCGGACACTATTGCAATTGTAAATATCTCATCTATAACTTTGGATCCTGACCAAAGTAACATTCTGAAGAAAGGTCTGGGATTTGTACCTACTTCACTTCCTGATTTTACACAACTACATGTCAGTTTGTTTAAATTCATGCGTAGGTGTAAACTCTATAAATACTTCTATGATGTTAACACCTCTGCTCGATCCACTAATGCCCTTGTCCATACTCCTAGCACCATGACCATCAAAGATGTTAAGGACATACAAACCTTGCTATCAATTGAGCATCAAGAGGGCCCCATGCCATCACTTGTAGAGATCATCAATGAATTGAATATAGAGTCTGGCACTAGGGCCACTAGTGGTCTAAAAACAACCTCTAAGTTCACGCCCATTATACCGAGGGACTACGCTATTGACTCTTTTTGCCACAGGGTTACCAATGATTTCTATCGCATGGAGGAACAGTATGTTCTAGGACACAAGTCCATCCCTGCATATAATATCACATTAGCTGAAAAGCAAGCGCTAATATCACTGGGATCTTGCAAGGACATAGTCATTAAAGAGGCGGACAAGGGTGGGAACATCGTGATCATGGACAGGACTGATTATGTTTCGGAACTGGATCGCCAACTTTCTGACAGCACTGCATACCTCAAACTCACATCTAACCCTATGCTGGGGGTTAATAGAACCATTATGCAAAAACTACAAGGTTATCTTAACCTTGACTTAATATCTGATATGGAGTTCAAATATCTATATAACAACGCGCCTACTTCACCTTGTATCTATATTCTGCCAAAAATACACAAGAGTGGCAATTTTCCACCAGGCCGACCCATCATCTCTGGCATTGGCTCCCCTACGGAGAAACTATCGGAATACATAGACATTTTCCTACAGCCGTTTGTCCATAACCTACCCTCTTACATCAGGGACACTAAGGATGTATTGTGTAAAATGGCTGACTATGAATGGACAGAGGGCCATTATTTAGTCACTTTGGATGTGACCTCGCTTTACACGAGCATCCCGAGAGTAGAGGGCCTTACTGCCATCCAGCACTACCTGGATACTAGGGATGCCTCTTTACTAGATCACACAAACATGCTTATTGACTTGATAAGTCTGGTCCTGGATAATAACATCTTCCTACACAATGGAGACTGGTTTCGCCAAATACGAGGAGTGGCTATGGGAGCTAAATTCTCCCCATCATATGCTAATCTATATATGGGGTATATGGAAAAAACACATGTTTGGCGTTCATGCCCTCCACTCCTATCTCAGCACATCCTTTATTGGGGCAGATATATCGATGACATCTTAGTCTTTTGGTCAGGAAATGCATCGTCTCTTTTAGCTTTCATAGAGCACCTTAACAACAACACCTTTAACATCAGCTTTACTCATGAGGCCAGCAAATCTACCATCAATTTTCTGGACCTCACTATCTATATTGAACATGGAAAAATCTGCACTAAACTTTTTAGGAAGCCTACGGCATGTAATTCTATCCTGCACGCCACCAGCTCACATCCTAAGCCCCAAATCAATGCCATCCCATATGGGGAAAGTACAAGGATTCGCCGTAACTGTAGTGAGGAAAGGGTTTTCCATGAAGAATTACATAACATGGAACTAAGGTTCAGACACAGGGGTTACCATCCACAGGCCCTAAACAAAGCCTGTAACAAGATCATGAAAATTAAACGCCCAACCTTACTCACTAATACTAAGAAGAACAACCCACGAGAACATATCTCCCTTGTTTTTCAACAGAGTGCATTGAGTTCTCAAATTCATAAAACTATACAAAAGCATTGGTCCGTGTTATTGACAGATGAGATACTTAAGAATGGCCTGACTAATAAACCTAGTATTGTATATAAGAGGGGTACCCGCCTTCGTGACCAACTGTGCCACAGTTTTTTGCCCCCTGAGAATACGGACACCTGGCTCCCTAAACCACCACCAGGCACGTACAGGTGTGGACATTGCAATATTTGTGAGTACATCAAAGACAAGACAGTGAGATTCCAGTATAATACTCTGATCACACACGAACTAAAACATTTCATCAATTGCAATACGAGCTATGTTGTTTACTGTATTGTGTGTACATGTGGGTTAATCTATGTCGGAAGTACCATCAGACCATTGAAAGAACGGATTCAGGAACATCTTAGAGCCATACGTTCTTCTAATGTTAATTATCCTTTTGCGGTTCATTTCAATGAGACACATGGACAAAGGGAAATTTTAGACATTCACATACATGGGATCGATTCTCTTAGAAAGCCACCTCGAGGAGGTAACCGCATTTTGGCCCTAAGACGCTTAGAGAGCAGGTGGATAATCAAGCTACGAGCGGTTGAACAGGGCTTGAACATACATAAGGACCTCCATGTATTTCTCTAAGCACACATCTGTATGTAAATTGTACTATATTTTATGTAATTTATATAAATATAAATTTATAATTTGTTATTTATATAATCTATAATAATATAAGATCATGGTATCTTTACAACATAAGTAAATCAATATAGGTGTTTGTCTTCTTTTTCTTTTTCTTATGTAACAACTATGTTTTTATTAAAAACGTTTTGGAAATACCACATCATCATATTAGTATATGGAAGCATATCCTTTAAGATGTTTCCTTATTTCTCATGTGATATTGAGTACATATCCATGCATATATATGCCTGTGTAGAACATGTTAATATGTTGATTATGGTGGGTTATGGTTGGTAACTTTTTATTGTATAATTTTCATATAGATTATATGCATCACTGCTATATTTGACGTTACTTTGTATTTACTTTGTCTTATGTATACATGGTTGTCTGTATCATGATACCAGAGGAACTTTGTCAATTCGGTTTACTATATCTTTTGCCTCTATAACCTTGTTCCACCCATATAAATCATAACATGTTCTTATCTACTCTCCTAGTAAGCATTTTTATGTCTCTTAACAACACGTTCCCCCTGTACTTCGTACTGTCAATGCAAAAGTTTGTCAATTTCTGGGGCTTGTTGATCCACTTTGTTTCTGTTTCACTCTTTCACTTTCTGTGTGGACTGAATGCAGCCCTGCACTTCCGATTGCCACGGATACTCTCCAACATGGCGCCCAACTCGAACAGCTAACAGGAACTCCCTTTCATTTTTATCCCCCTAGTCCTTCTTATATTTCTAGAGTGCACACTTATTACCGAGGATGGCTTAGCGGCTTCACTTCATATGGTGAAACGGCAGCGTTATCAGACGCTACAGTGGCAAGCACATACGCCTTTGTTATTTGCTTCCCGAACTCTACGGTTAGAAACAGGTAGGGGATTAATGTTTAATGTTCGTGTGCCGGTTTCCTAAACTTATTTGAATATCGCTGTATTGGCTACAGGATAACGGGCTATTTGCCCTTGGAGTCGTTTATTAACATGGTTTGGCATTCTTGACTGCTACTTCATGGACGTGTGGTTTTTTTGGGGGGGTGTAAAGGAACGGCGTATTTCAAAAGAGAAAGACGGTGAGGCCTCTCTCTCTTTATTTATAGATTTAGTAGCGTAGTTTCTTACCAACGAGAGACTACTTAGTTATTAAGACATGCGGGGCGCCACTCCCAGATCTTATGGTATACCTTGGCGGTAGTCTGTGTAACTGGTTTGCCTCAAATAGACATTGTAGCCGGGGCTTTGGAAGGGACTTGCCTTTGCTGCAGTTTTGGTGGATGCTTAGGTGGATAGTGCAATATGCAATGGGGATGTCTTTTGTTTTTTAATATGAAGTGGTTTTTTAGTCTACTACATCGGGTTTCTTTGTTGTGCAGGATTAATATACACTTTATTCAGCATAGCTCTTACTTTTTGCCGTTCCGCTTTATTTCCACAGACAGGGTCTATTTAGACTTTTTCGTTTGTTTGCATGTCCCGTACTGGGGGGCATGCATTTTGGATTTTGAAGTCACTACGCATAAGGAACACCCGGTATTGATTTGGAAGGAACACAGTTACAGTACTTTGGATCCTTTTACTTTTGGTAGGTCCTTCATTTGTGGTAGGTCCTCCAACCTTCAAGTTTCTTACCTCTCCGCTCTAAATATTTTAATTTTGCTAAAAATATTTCAATTTTTGCCAATTTCATATTAGTACTATTGAGGTTAACTCTCGGTTAAACACTGTGTTTTCCAACTTTTTATCTTGCCTAGTCAGGTCTATTTCATCGTGTGGATATCTAACTGAACACCATCAGCCATTCTTTACCTAAAAAGTATACCTAGAGGTAAATTAAGAGTAAAACGGACTTTGTTTGACAGTATCCTATATTATATATAGAACTCGTTGTCTACTTCCTTTTTCTTTCTTTTTTTCGCCTCTTTTTGTGTCTCCCACTCTTCCTATGATAAATAAATTTCTCTTCAGACACTTCTGTAGTGTTATTAAAACAATGGGTTCACGGAGGGTGATCATCTATCCCCCTTTTTTGCAATTTCTTTCAAATGCATGCAAAGTAACAGTCCACAGGGTTTTCTCTATTTATTATTATTTCTTCACATTGGTGATATAATCACTCTGTTTTTTTACGTGCATGATCTGCACGTTTCAAAATTTAGCTACCAGAGGGTAGTGCCAATAATTGTAAATAGTTCCTCTTTGTTTCTGTCTGCAGCCTTGAAAAAGTCCGAGAGGACGAAACACGTGTTGGCTGTTTTGTTGCTCATCTATGCCTGTTCATTCTGAGGAGTCAGTTTGTTATTGTAACCTGCTATATACTTTCTCATATGTGGATTCAAACAATTTTGAACTATGATTCAACGACCAATTACTGAGGATTAAACTTTTCCACACTAAGTCACCCGACTTTTGGACTCTCTTTGTTTGGAGTGCCCCGGTTTGCTCTTTTCTTAGATTTTGTAACCTACAGCGCTCGACAGAGGTGGTTGTCGCCATCCACCTCTGTGTGTGTGCACCTTGAAACCCTCGGTGGTTGGGTTTCTCTGCACCAGGCTGGCACCCGCCACAGGACTTGCTGACGACATACTATTGTGTTTGTTGTTTTTTGTTTCTTGGTTTCAGATGTGCGTCGCTAAGCATCAACCACCTTGTTTCAGTATTGTAGTTGCAGAGTATAATTTATTTGTTTTGATATGTCTTGTTATTTGAAAATTTTGCATTATTAAGTCTGATCATTTCTTGGAAGAAATATTGACTCTGCCTGGTTGTGCACCACAAGTGAGTGAGTTTGCAACGGCAGAGGCACATAACAAAAATAGACCATTGATTATTGAAATGAGCTGGTTATAAAAACCCCACTGCTTGTGATGGGGTGGTCACTCAGTGTGATGATGATGCAGCAACCATCTTGGAAGAGTGTATTCCTCTCACAATATATTGGCATTTGCTAGCTTGGCTGTTTTATGTATGTCAGCAACTAAAACATTTTTTTTATGATGGTGGTTGCCATAACTCCATTCAGGGAGCCACGGGGCACGTAGGGGTTACTGGGCCCAGCCCTGGTGGTTGCGTCCTTTTACTCTTGATGTCCGGGGCCCTCTCTACTAGGGATCTCATTCAACTTGGTCAAGCACCCTCTTCTGCACTGAACTCTCAGTTAGAAGCATAGCACAAGCAATCTAGTGTCCCTCGGAACACAATTCATAACTCGATGTGCAAGCAACTCACACAGTAAATCAATGTCCAGTCAAATACTTATTTTGAATTAAAGAAGCATTTTTAGTTCTAATTCTACATTTGCAAAGATAAACAACATTCAAAAAGCAACAGCACAGTCTAGGCATACTAGTAGTTGTCAGGTCACTCCTAGACTACATAGTTCCCATGTAACATTCCCATGCAGCAGCATTCACTATTAGGCCCTGTGTACTGAATATTCCCCTCTCGGAATCAGGTAGTAAGGTGTAGTCACTTAGAGTCAAGTAGGGTTGAAAAAACCAAAGGAGATATATTCCCCAGGGCCCAGAAGACCCAATTCTTAGCTTATCCGCTCTGGCGATACGAAACCTGGCAGTTGTGCAGTGCGGTCCTGGCCCAGATTGGCAAAGATGTGCTGCACACACTTACACGTGCAGTTCCAATCAGACACTGTCTCTCTCTCTCTCTCTTGAGCTGGGCTTATCATCATCCTGACGATCAGAGTTGATGAGGCTCCAGCTACACACTGTAAATCTTTTCCTTCCTTGCTGGGAGATGGGTAGTCTCCTTGCTTCAGTGGCGGTCAGATGGCATCTTCTCAGTCCTCAGGCCTCCTCGGACACAAAGCTTCCCTTGTTTTGGTTGTAGCAGCAGTTTCGGGCCACAGGCAATGATCCTGACCTCCAGCCTCAGTGCTTTTAAGCGACCCCCCTGGCATTCGGGGTCACTCCGACAAACATCATTGTCGGGTCATGCTGGCCTCAGGTTGCCTCTCCTATCACCCCTCCTAGCATACGGGGTCGGTGAAACATCTCACACCGTGGTGACATCCCGATCGATGTGACATAGTTCTTTTGCACTTGACCGCCCGTTCTTGCCAAGAGGTCACTAGCTTCCACAATGCTCTACACAGGCCACGTCCTGAACGATGTTGCACCTATCCTTGGTGCACAGAGGCCCCTCATGGGATAAGGCGTTACCTAACTCACAACACTGCACATGAGTGATGTCCCGATTGATACAACAATGCTCCTCACACCTCGCTCAGGAGCCCCACAAGTCTGGGCTCCCCTCTCGATCTCACTCCCTCCAACAAGCTCCTCTCTCTCACAGGCACACCTGTTTTGGTGAGCAGGCAGGTACTTGTGCTTCAGACTCCAGGGCAGGTAGTCTTGACTTCCCTGGGTGATGTCCCCTCACCCAGCTGCGCAACTAGTCCTGGTCAGAGGCAGAAGTCTTGCAGAGCTTCCCCGCCTCACTCCTTATGCAGCCAGACTGGCTGCTCGGCAGAGGACAAAGTTGGGGATCTCAAACTCCCATATTTCCAGTTCTTTTCCAGACACCAAATGTGATTTAGAGTCTGGACCTTTGACGTTTTATATTGGGATTCTGCTACTTTGAGATGAAATCTCTTTCCTTCCTCCTCAAAAGACATCTGTCACAGCAGGCAGGACTCCGACGCTGATTAACCCACAACAAGATTCATGCGAGTGACCAGAGTTCACTCCTGGATGCCAGCCACAGTGATATGTGCATCAAACGTTAATTCTTGGTACTTTGGAACCTTTATGATTCAGCCGCATCTCACTCTTCCTGAGATGTGTCCAAGCCCCTTCCTTGTGATTTGTCACTGTATCAAACAGCGCTTTGAAATGCACAGGGAGAGCCTGGCTCACCCTCACCCACTCAATGCCGTAACAAAACTTGAGAGGGCCCCCCTGCAAAGTAACTGGAGGGGGCCAC
Organism: Pleurodeles waltl; assembly: GCF_031143425.1. Lineage (NCBI taxonomy): Eukaryota > Metazoa > Chordata > Amphibia > Caudata > Salamandridae > Pleurodeles > Pleurodeles waltl. The sequence goes on along the minus strand of NC_090447.1, from coordinate 1,245,152,668 downwards.
CTCCCCACTGTACCCACTCAAGGGCCTGCCCCCATGCACAGTGTACCGTGCTGAGGGGGGACCCTGGAGCTCCAGGGTGTGGGGCCGTTGTTATACCACTGCACCCAGTGCCTGTCATACCCAGCTTATAGGAATGCAGCAATATACAATTCTGTCTGGGGGAGATTTCTCTACTCCTCATGTTTTCACAAGGCAGGCCTGTTCTTCCCAAAATGGAACCCAAGGTCCTCCATGTAATGTACTAGTACAGGCCTTTTAGTGTACAATCTCTGCACACTCCAATGTCTAGTACTGTTGTGCCCATGTGCCATGCTGCCACAAGCATTCCCACATGTAGCACACACACACACACACACACACTCAGACTTTGCATAATGCAGCACACATAGAAAGAGGAAATTCTCCTTGTTAACGCAGGCAACCTTACGCCGTGGTTAGGGCTAGGCTGCCTGAAGTGCACCAGTGCTATAAGGGAGCAGGAGTTGACCGTATCTCAGTAGAAATTATGCATTTCTGCTTTCTCCCAATGATGCAACGCATTGCTGCAAGTTCCTTTGTTGCACAGTGTTGCATGAAAGGTTAGTAAATCTGTCTCTGTGTATTTGTTCTTTTGGCCTCATTTGTTTTTTCAGTATAGCATCAAAAACAAATAAAAGTAATTCATTAATAATACACTTTGTTTATTTAAAAACCTTTTCATGTTGTTAGTACTAAACAAATATCTTTATTTTTATGTCTTATTCTTGCTTTTTTTTTGCTGTATCTCCAACATTGCCAGCTAGTCGATTTTTTGTCTTGGATTCCAACTATTTCATCTGTGTCTGTCTCAGCAGCTGTGGAATACACAATTTGTTTGTATGTCTACATTCTTCATGATGTCTTGATTACTTGATTACTGAAACTTGAGAAAGTCTGTTTTCTGATCTATGATAATGGCAGTGTATACTGGTGGAAGGGAATGTGAGAAATAAATCTGAGTTTATCAGAAGAAAAGGGAGTTAACATTTTCACTGGGCACTGGGAAAGAAGAAGATCACTATGTAGAGCTGATGAAAGAGGCAAGGTTCAACAAGCATTGGGTAAGCCTAAAAGTGATCTTTGAGACCTATTGGCTTTGTCAGTGGTTTTTAGCCATGCTATATAATATCCATGAAGCTGTGCAGCAAGCCTACAAAAAAGCTTATGACTGAGCTGGGTGTGTGGGAGTGTAATTGGTAGACATGCGCATGCCTAGAAAACAATGCAGCTATTATTTTCTTCCTTTTATTTGCCGAACCAAATTGGAGTTGCAAATAAAAAGATAAAAATGGTAAAAGAAAAGTTTGTTTGTTTAAGTGTGGGTCGGGGGGCCTACATGCTGGGAGAGTACGTAGGGGTGGTGGTGTGAAGCCAACGTGACAAAGAAGAGCTACATGAAGGGAGGGGGAAATGGAAGCAAAACAGACAACAGGGACGGGGAGAAGAAACAATAGGTGAGATAGCATAGTGGAGTGGGCTAGTAGAAACACATGGGTGATAAAGCAATGGGGGAGGACACAAGAGTCAGCGCAACACAGAGGGGATGAGGAGAAGCACACATGTGACAGAGAGCAGCACACAGTTCAGTAATCAAGGAGAGAGCTGGAAAATACATGCATTCTCTTGACTTGCTTAACCAAAAAGAAAAAAGTAGTGTTTGTAAATCAAGCAATGGAAGCATAGAAACCAGCTAATAAAATGAATGGTAAAGAGGCTGTGCTGCATGGGAGAGACAAACACAAGACACAAATAAAGCAGGCAAATGAGAGTGACAAGAAACCCAACCAATGGTAAGTAAGCAATGGATGGGTTTCAAGTCATTTCATAAGCTCAGAATATGTCTTTCACAGCCACACAGCTGTGCTATCTGGTATGCCCGAACTTAAAAAATGAGGCACTGGGGAGAGGGACTGGGACTGAGGAATAGGTATAGGGAAGTGAAGTATGATAATACACAGGAAAACACAGATAAATACGTGTTGCTAGTAAGATGAGAGATATCACAAAGGGGGAACAGATTTGACTCATGCCAAGACTCCCAGCATACTGGTGGAACTGTGAATGGGGAAGAATGGAGTTTGTATATGTTGTAAACTACAGAGGGAATGTATACGTAGAATTCTGCTGCCAGTACAAACAGGAGAAACATCAGCCCTCATTCTGCTCAACCTCTTCGCAGCAGCCGACACTGTCTCCCAGAACAACCACATCAGAAGACTCCACGAGATTGGCATACAAGGATCTGCTATTAAATGGATCTGTTCCTTCCTCATGGGAAGAACCCAAAGGGTCAGGCTATCTCCCCTCACTTCTGAAACCAAGCGCTTGATATGTGGAGTCCCACAGGAATCGTTCCTCAGCCCCAGCCTTTTCAATATATGCATGACACCTCTCTCCAATATCATCTGATCTCAAGACATCACCGTCATCTCCTGTGCTGACCCTTTCCTGGACGGAAAAGAACACCACCACTGGCACCAACTTCACCAACTGTATGACCATGGTAGCAGACTGGATGCGAACCAACTGCCTGCAGCTCAACTCCAGCAGGACAGAATCACTGATCGTTGGCAACAAGACCTCCCATGGGACTCCACCTTTAGGCCGTTGGAGCTTGGACCAAGACCCACAGATCATGCAAGAAATCTAGGATCCTCCTAGACGGCATGCTCAACATGACGGCTCAAGTCAACATAGTGTGCACCTCCTGTGTCCACATCCTACGCATGCGATGAAAGATCCTCAAATGGTTGCCTCAGAACACTAGGACTGCCAAGCAAGCACTCATTGAGAAACAGCCATTACAACATAGTCATAATCATACATGACCATTACCACAAAGCCATTACCATGCCTTTACCACTCATGCCTTTACCAAGCATGCCTTTACAATGCATTTCGCTCTAAATGCATGAATGGTAAAGGCGTATGCGTGGTAAAGGTTTTACAGGTAAGTATAAAGTGTTCTGTACCCTCCTTCAGAGGCCTCCAGCCCTGCAGGGTGGCCTCAGCTTCACGGATGGAGAATCCCATGTAATATTGAACAACCAAAGCAAAAATTAAGTTCTGAGGCTCAGTTCCAGGTACCTTTCAAGCTTTATTCAAAATGCATTAGCAGCACCCATGCAGTCCTGACGCATTTCAGCTAAAGATCCTTGATCACAGGTAAGTGGTTTCAGGTGTTCGCCAAACAACTGTTTATAAATCGTGTACCATGTGACTTGGCATTCCAAGCTTACATTTCCCATAGTGTGTTGTAAATGTTCTCAAAATTCAGTTAAGTATGTATTCTTAATTATGTTGTAATAGTGTCCATCCAGCGCACAAACGTTCATCATAAAATAGCCATGTGATTTACAATGGAGTTTATCTACTCTCCTGAAAACATTACTCTATCAGGCTGCTTTCACCCATGAATTTAAAATGTAAGAAAGTCTGAAAACTGCTGAAAAGAGAGGTAACTTGTGCGCTAAGGAAAGTATAACTCGCCCCCTCGTCATGCACAGTTTTGAAGTAAACATTTTTTCTGCAAATATTACATTGATATTATCAGTGATGTTATCAAAGATGTCATGAGTGACGTAATTTGTGGTGTAATTAGCAGTGCAAGGCGAGGGCACGAGTTATAGTTACTTGAGGTAAGTCTAACTATAACAAGTGAATTTCTATGTTTTTGTATGTTTAACATGTGAGCCTAACTATTATGTCTCTGTAACCTTGTTTTCAGGGAATGTCTATTGTTTTTTTAATGTATACATTTTTTAATTATTACATGTTAATCCAACCACCACTGCAAACGGTCTCCAGTCATGCATGGCAGTGGTTGGCTACAGGTCCTGGCCTGTGGCCAGGCCATAAGGACCAACTCCACTAACCACCCAACTCCATATGGCCCTTTGGCTTCTCTGGGTGTGAAAATAGGTATGAAGGGTGTAGCTGAGAGTGAGAGTGGCTGTGAGAGTCTCTGCCTAGGTGTGAGAGTTCTTGCATCACTGTCTTAGTGATTGAGTCTGTGTCTGCGCAGGTCTGTGAGTGGGGGCATGAGGGTTTCAGTAGGTCTGTGAGTGGGTGTATGAGATTCTGAGCGAGACCGTGAGTGGGTGCGTGAGGGTCTGAGTAGGGCTGTGAGTAGATGCACCAAGGTCTGAGTGGGTGTATGAGTGGGAGAAAGAGATTGAAAGAGAGAGAGAGAGAGAGTGAGAGGGAGAGAGACAGAGAGTTTTTTAGGCTCTGATGGATGACATACTTAGAATGAGATATTTGTGGACAAATTGAGAAGAATAATGTATTTGTCAATTAAAAAGAGAGAGATCACCTTTCAGTATGAACTGTACGCTTTTAAGTTTAAAAGAAATTAAAGAAGAAAAACAACCATGGGCACACCTGGAGTAGAACCCTCAACTTTCAGTGCGAGGGTCTGTGACAGTAAACCTTAAGCCATAGCTGACCCTTTACTGTGATGCTTCGAGACATACCTATGACAGTCAAACCCACGCATAGGATTGGAAAGAAATGTGAATGTTCCATCACTAGGAATGTTTAACAGTCAAAACACCACTAAATAAACAAACACACTGCCAAGCGATACTAGGATTTGAACCTTCAGCTTATTGAGCGATAGCACAAGACCTTGACCATTAGCCCAGTAATGTTTCTGTTCCGCTCTGCATCCAAACGTAACTATAACATTCATCCCAAACATCTTGCTAGTCTTAGGACCTGATGACGAGTTGGGCGGTCGGACTGCCAGACGGCCATGTTGGCGGTCCTGAAAAGACTTTCTCACAGACTGCCCTATTACAAGCTATACAGGCAGGACTACAGACTGCCAACCAAAAAAGGCAGAACAGCAGTGGCGCAGAGGGCCAGAAACAGATGGTCTGACCTCCAGCCCTGACAGCACAGCGAATAACCACTGACTGTATAACAAGTCCAAAGTCGCAGTGGCGGGCACCCATGGCGGTCAGCCAATGTCAGTCCGAACCATGGTGATCTGTGGTCACCAAAGTAATACACAACTGCACATTGGATGCATTTTAAAACACAGCTGCCACAATTGATTGAAGCACAAGTCCAGCACACTTCTCTCTGTAGGAAAATCGAAATGTGGGAGAGGATCGTTGACAGAGTGAATGCTGTATGCACCACCCTGTGCACCCAGGAAGAGATGGAACAACCTCAGGGGCAAGGTCTGTTCCATGGTCTCTAGGCACCAGCTGCTGGGCAAGAAGACTGGCTGTGGCACCTTCGCTTCTCCCTCACAACTCACTTCGTGGGAGGAGCAGGTCTTGGCCATCCCGCATCCTGAGGGCTCAACAGGAATACCTGAGGGAATGTCACCTAAATGCTATGTCATGCATGCTCACAGCTCACCTTCTGCCATCTTTACTATCCCCCCTCTCACCAGTCCACTGTTCACCTGTCCAAAGAACCCTGTCTGGCAACTCACAATTGTAGTAGACTTACCTGGGGGAACAACATCTGTGTATAGTGTGTGTAGTACAGGGACTGACAGGACTACAACTCCCAGGAGGCAATGTTGTAATGACTCCTTCCACCAGCACATTATTCTCTCCTCCAAATACTCCTGTTTGTAAACTCATCATTGAAGTGTACACACCTGGGAGGGTAACATTTATATAGTGTGTGTAGTACAGGGACTGACAGGATTATAAGTCCCAGCAGGTACTTTTCCTCCAACGTCAAACACCAGACCAGTGCTCTTTTCTCAAAAGACACCTGTGTCTCAATTCCATTTTGATGTTTACTCACCTGGGAGGAAACCATATGTATAGTGAATGTACAACAGGGAGTTAGATGACTGCATCTCACCGAAGGCTCTCTAAGTGTCACTCCAACCACCAGTCCCATATCCTCTTCTCCAAACACTCATGGTTGGGAAATCACACACGAATTATACTCACCTGGGAGGGGGCATTTACCAAGTGCATGAAGTAGAGGGTCTCAAGCCTAAATACCCCTGAATATTATCTCAGAAAATAAATGTACTCTCCTGGGAGGATTCCTTTTGTATTCTGTTTGTAGTACAGGCAGTAACATGACTGCCACTCCCAGGAAGACCTGTGTCTGGAACTGCAAACACCAGTCCACTGTAAACCTGTCCAAAAACCCCTGTCTGGCATCTCACAATTGAAGTAGACTCACCTGAGAGGATAACGTCTGTGTGTAATGTGTGTAGTACAGGGACTGACAGGACTACAACTCCCAGCAGGCATTGTTATAATAACTCCTTACACCAGCACAGTATTCTCTCCTCCAAATAATCCTGTTTGTGAACTCACCTTTAAAGTATACACACCTGGGAGGGTAACATTTGTATGGTGTGTGTAGTACAGGGACTGACAGGACTGCTAAGGCCAGGAGAGCCTGTGTATGTAATCTGACCAGCAGCCCACTGTACCCAATTGAAATTTACACACCTGGGAGGATAACATTTGTATAGTGTGTGTAGTAGAGAGAGGTAACTGACTGCAACTCCTAGCAGGCACTGTTTCTGTAACTCCAAACATCAGACCAGTGGTCACCTGTCCAAATACATCACAATATATAATATACGTCACAATAGGATAACCTCCATATCAACTAAATAAAAGGTCTTTGCTAATTGTCACTGTAAACCTTTGGAGGTAGATGTCACAATACAACCAGTAACATTGAAACTTTCACATCAATAGGTTGAGCTGCCACTGGGCACACGGAGCCCACAGAAGAGACTGCCACTGCTCCCATGGATGAAGCCCTCAGTGACGAAAAAACTCCTGTACATCTGGTCGTGGAGGATGGTTCTAGCTCATTTGGGTAACCTGGTCAGACCCCAGCAGTGACTTTCAAGGTGTCCACATCAAGACCTCACAGCTCGGTTGCATCAACCTCACAGGCAGCCATTCGCCCCAACATGTGTCCCTAGGAAAGTGGAAACCATCTTGTGCCCCCCAGTCCAGGATTGTGAGTCACATCACTACACCTTGGACAATGATGGTCCTGGAACAAGTAGTAGGGGGCACCCTGTGGCAAGGGCACAGGCTTGTAGGAGTAGGGTGCATGGGAGGGATGCTGTGGGCCAATGGACTGTGGGCACTGGGGATGCACCTGGCCAGGACACCCTCAGCCAAGTCTTCGGGGTCTATCAAGAGTCCCAAGGCATGATGGGTCACATAGTTGCCGAACTCCAGGAGATCAAGCAGCTGCAGAGGGACATGCATAAGGAAATGCTTCAAAAGTGGGAAGCCACTTTCTGGCCTCCCAAACAGGGGTGTTCAGGGAGTTTAACAATACCCTGATCAGGGATCATGAGCAATGCCATACCCCTTCTTTTAGCCCAGCAACAGCAGGCCCTTCATGATCGGTGCCAGCCCTGTCAGGAGAAGAACACCCCTGCCTCTATAGCATCAGATCACCCCTGCAAGTGGGGACGTCCAGCTAAGAATACAGGAGATGCTGATGGCAAGACACCCACCACTGCCAGCAAGTGACGTCTTCCTAAATGAACTCCTTTGTGTGCCACATAATCACTCTGTTGACTGTCCTTCAACAACCTTCCATTTCCTGTGGGAGGAGTATACTGGACTTTGGACTTCAAATGTTGTGGCATCTAATATAATGATTTCATCAACCATGACTGAACCGCTCACTGTTCTGTCTGTCATCTATCTTATTTTCATCCTATGCACTTATGAACAATAAATACCACCTATCACAAAGTTTGTGTCTGCGTGCTTCTGTTTCAATTATTGTTATCTAGAAATGTAAGACCATGTGAAGCAAATGAGAATGATACAGGATACTAGTGTAAGTAGGGATGTGTAACAGGTACACTGTCCTGCTACGGATTACTAACAACACACACAAACACATTGGTACAAGTGTCTGGTCACACCAGATATTTTATTTTACTGTACAGTACATATGCAGTCAAAATGTCTGAACTATCAAAGCCAAGAATGGCTTACTCATATTGTGTCAAGGTAAATATACTAAGATACAGTCCCCCAGACCACAGAAGGAAGGGCCTTGTCAGACATTCACCTGTAGAGTAAGCAAACAGAAAAGTGAATGGTGTCACCAGCATTAGCCTTATCACATATCACATCAAAGTAATCCAAAATCACATAAACCACGTTTCAGACAGCGGGCAGGACAACAGTCGCTAATAACCATTCCATCATACTCCAATGACCATGCACCTGGTGATATGACACAAACATATGTCAGTGTAGTGGCACAGGCACTGTGGCATGCAATGATAAAACACACCTACAGTTGCATTCAGGTTATATAAGAAGAGTGTCTGGCCTATGTGAAGCGTGAATGCCTGACTTGCTCTTGATGACAACATATTTCATACCCACATATTCACACACACAATTCAATTGGCCCAACACAGCACCAAAAAACAAGTACATTGTGCACTTCAGACCGTCCACCCAAACACTGGCCAGGCAGTCTTGGAAGAGGTCTCATACACCCCAAATCTGTTACCTACATTACCCGGAACAGTCCATGTCCACTTCACATGTCAGAACAGCATCAGATACCTGCCAATTTCACAACTCTGAAATGCCTACATGAGGATGTCCTGGTGAAGGTACTTGAACAAAGACAAGACAAGGAGTACAGATTTATTAACAAGCCTACAACGCAGATATCACAGCAAGCATCTGGAAATGACTTGTCCACTATTCGGAAATTGCAGCTGGAAGCTGATTTAGTAATAGATGAACAGAAATCACTTACAGTAGAAGGGCAAATCAAGGCGGCCAGAGCAGATCTTGATGCTGTTTAGAAGCCAAAATTAGAAGATGGGACATTAGCAGACTATCCCACTACGAGTATGGTGAAGGGTGTGAAAAGTTTCTTTCCTGGAAGCTGAAGGTAGAGCAAACAAGAAATAATACTAAAACCATTCTGGACTAGGATACAGGTTGAAACTGCATGGAGGACGGGGAGATAGAACAGGCCTTTACCTCCTATTTCAGAAGTTATACACAGATGACCTGGAGATACCGGGTGATCAGATGAAGGAATATCTTGGTGAGAAGGCTGCCCCCTGTTTGAAGAGGGGGAAAGGACCTGGCCCAGATAGTTTGTCTAATGAACTCTACTTCTTACTAAAGGATGAGTTGGCACCTATCTTGTTGGAGGTAGGTGTAAGGAAATGGCTCCCTGTTGCAGTTACCCCCCACTTTTTGCCTGATACTGATGCAGACTTGACTGAGAAGTGTGCTGGGACCCTACTAACCAGGCCCCAGCACCAGTTTTCTTTTACCTAAAATGTACCATTGTTCCCACAATTGGTACACCCATGGCAAACAGATAAGTCCCTTGTAAAAGGTACCAGTGGTACCAAGGGCCCTGTGACCAGGGAAGGTCCCTAAGGGCTGCAGCATATGTTGTGCCACCCTAAGGGACCCCTCACCTAACACATGCACACTGCCAATGCAGATTGTGTGTGTTGGTGGGGAGCAACATCGACATGGCATCCCCCTCAGGATGCCATGCACACAAAATGCTGCCTGTGGCATAGGTAAGTCACCCCTCTAGCAGGCCTTACAGTCCTAAGGCAGGGTGCTATATACCACAGGTGAGGGCATAGCTGCAGGAGCAATATGCCCCTGCAGTGTCTAAGTCTATTCTTAGACATTGTAAGGACAGAGTGGCCATATTAAGTATATGGTCTGGGAGTTTGTCAAAAACAAACTCCACAGCTCCATAATGGCTACACTGAATACTGGGAAGTTTGGTATCAAACTTTTCAGAATAATAAACCCACACTGATGCCAGTGTTGGATTTATTAAAACATGCACACAGAGGGCATCTTAGAGATGCCCCCTGTATTTTACCCAATCCTTCAGTGCAGGACCGACTGGTCTGTGCCAGCCTGCTGCTGAGAGACGAGTTTCTGACCCCCTGGGGTGAGAGCCTTTGTGCTCTCTGAGGCCAGAAACAAAGCATGCACTGGGTGGAGATTCTTAACACCTCCGCCCTGCAGGAACTGTAACACCTAGCAGTGAGCCTCAAAGGCTCAAGCTTAGTTTTACAATGCCACAGGGCACTCCAGATAGTGGAGGTGCCCGCCCCCCTGGACACAGCCCCCACTTTTGGTGGCAAGTTCAGGGGAGATAATGAGAAAAAGAAGGAGGAGTCCCCCACCAGGCAGGACAGCCCCTAAGGTGTCCTGAGCTGAGGTGACCCCTGCCTTTAGAAATCCTCCATCTTGATTTTGGAGGATTCCCCCAATAGGAATAGGGATGTGCCCCCCTCCCCTCAGGGAGGGGGCACAAGGAGGGTGTAGCCACCCTCAAGGACAGTAGCCATTGGCTACTGCCCTCCCAGACCTAAACACACCCCTAAATTTAGTATTTAGGGACACCCCAGAACCTAGGAAACTAGATTCCTGCAACCTTAACCAGAAGAAGGACTGCTGACCTGAAGCCCTGCAGTGAAGACAGAGATGACAACTGCTTTGGCCCCAGCATTACCGGCCTGTCTCACAACTTTGAAGAAAACTGCAACAGCAACGCATCCAACAGGGACCAGCGACCTCGGAAGCCTCAGAGGACTGCCCTGCAACCAAGGACCAAGAAACTCCCATGAACAGCAGCCCTGTTCAACAATCTGCAACTTTCTTGCAACAAAGAAACAGCTTTAAGGACTTCACGTTTCCCGTCGGAAGCGCAAGCCTTTCCACTCTGCACCCGACGCCCCCGGCTCGACATGCGGAAACCAACACTACAGGGAGGACTCCCTGGCAACTGCGAGCCTGTGAGTAACCAGAGACGACCCCCTGAACTCCCACAGTGACGCCTGCAGAGGAAATCCAGAGGCTCCCCCTGACCGCGACTGCCTGAAACAAGGGACCCGACGCCTGGAACCAACACTGCACCCGCAGCCCCCAGGACCTGAAGGAACCGAACTTCAGTGCAGGAGCGACCCCCAGTCGACCCTCTGCCTAGCCCATGTGGTGGCTACCCCGAGGAGCCCCCCCTGTGCCTGCCTGCATCGTTGAAGAGACCCCCGGGTCTACCCATTGCTTTCTATCGAAAACCCGACGCCTGTTTGCACTCTGCACCTGGCCGCCCCTGTGCCGCTGAGGGTGTACTTTCTGTGCCTGCTTGTGTCCCCCCTGGTGCCCTACAAAACCCCCATGGTCTGCACCCCGAGGACGCGGTTACTTACCTGCTGGCAGACTGAAACCGGGGCAACCCTGTTCTCCATTGAAGCCTCTGTAGTTTGGGCACCTCTTTGACCTCGCACCTGACCAGCCCTGAGCTGCTGGTGTGGTAACTTTGGGGTTGCCTTGAACCCCCAACGGTGGGCTACCTTGGACCCAACTTTGAACCCTGTAAGTGTTTTACTTACCTGTGAACTTAACATTTACTTACCTCCCCCAGGAACTGTTGATTTTTGCAGTGTCCACTTTTAAAATAGCTTATTGCCATTTTTGTCAAAACTATCCATGATATTGTGATTATTCAAAGTTCCTAGAATACCTGAGTGAAATATCTTTCATTTGAAGTATTACTTGTAAATCTTGAACCTGTGGTTCTTAAAATAAACTAAGAAAAGTTATTTTTCAATATAAAAACCTATTGTCCTGGAGTAAGTCTTTTGAGTGTGTGTTCCTGATTTATTGCCTGTCTGTGTACAACAAATGCTTAACACTACCCTCGGATAAGCCTACTGCTCGACCACACTACCACAAAATAGAGCATTAGAATTATCTCTTTTTGCCACTATCTTACCTCTAAGGGGAACCCTTGGACTCTGTGCACACTATTTCTTACTTTGAAATAGTATATACAGAGCCAACTTCCTACAGTAGTAGATAATGTTTTCATCATAGGATTAGACACACCAAAGTCTTGGGATGAGGCAGTCATCAGTTTAATTTTGAAATCTAACAAAAACCCTGCTTTATGCAAGTCTTATAGGCCTATCTCCTTTTAAAACCCAGATTACAAGATATATATCCATATTTTAGCAAAGTGGCTTGCAAAGGTGATTGTTTTTTAGTCCCTGAAGAACGAAAGGTTTTTATTAAAGGGAAACAACTTTTCGAGTTGACGCATGATCTTGTGAGCTCTATAGACCTGGCAGTTATGAGTAACCTTCCCCTGGCGATGCTCAATTTAGAGGCAGCTGAGGCATTTGGCCAAGTCAGTTGGCCTTTTTTACATGTGGTGATTGACCTTTTTAAATTGGGTGACACCTTCTCTAGAGCACTTTGGGCTTTCTACAAAAACCCAGTGGTGAAATAATTGATAAACGGCAATTGCTCATAGCAAATTAAGATCACTGGAGGGAACCATCAGGGTAGTCCGCTTCCCCCCTCCTTTTTAACTTAGGGTTGTCCGCTTCCCCCCTTCTTTTTAACTTATATATTGAGTCTTTTGCAACTAAGATCAGGCTGAATCAAAGCATTATTTCTTTTGAATATAAGGGATGGGAGAAAAAAGTGGCACTCTACGTAGACAATTTAATGGTGTATATCAGGGACTTGGCCAGGTAATTCCCACGCATTTTACACATATCAGAGGATTCTGGGAAGGTGTCTGAGTATTCTATTCTGTCAAACAGCAAAAAACCTAAATTATGCAATTGAACACCAGTTTTGATAGCCCCCTGGTTAATCATGAGATAATTTACTTGGGGATCCAGATAATGGCTATTCTGAATGAGCTTGCACAGGTCAATTTCAATATATTAATACTAGCCACTAGAAGGCTGTTAAAGGTCTGGAATGCTCTCCCGCTATCCTTTATAGTCAAATCAAACATTCAGAAGATGTCTAAACTCCCAAAGTTCACCTTTGTCTTTAACACACTCCCTTTAGAACTTAAACAGGCTTGGTTTAAGAAGCTACTAGGGGAGTTGAGTAGCTTTCTGTGGACATCACAAGGAGTTTGAATTGCGTGGAAGAAGCTATGTAGGAAAAGAGAGCAGGGGTATTGAAAGCCCTGATACTTATAAATACTACATGGCATTCCAGTTAAAGAATATGAAAGGGCTACTGTCCAGTAATTCCCATTTCACTTCCTGTTTTAGGGCTATCACTAAGCACCTTCCTGAGGAAGGGAACCACTTTTTATTTAAATTTGGTCACCCAAAATACTTTTAAAAGATTAGGCTAAAGGTCTTGGCATCGGCCTGTAAGCTTTGGTATCAGGTCAGGCGGGCATTAGGTATACCTTACTACAGTAGCCTTACACCAATCTGAGGCTACCCGGGTGCTCCTGGGGGCAAATCTTGGAGGGTAATGAGTTGTTTCCCTGGGCTACACTCATTAAACACGCAGAGGGAACTGTTTCTAGATTTAAGTACTATCAACTTGCAAACTGGGCAAGAGCCCTACCCAAGAATGGACAAGAGAACTATACTTGGGAAGAGAAGCTGATCGAGGAGCCCCCTCCCCCTAAAGAGGTCGCAATGTGGTATTAGATGCTAGTAGAAGCTTGGGAAGAGACTTTTGTTTTGCCATTAGGAAAATAGGGAAAGGACCTGCCAACGCTGGATGTCACCACCCTCAGGCAAGTATCAATGTCTGTGCTTTGGCTTATGACTAGAACTGCCTCCTTAAGTAAGAATTATCTGTTCACATTACACAGGGCCTATTGGACCCCGAAGAGGTTGACCGTTGCAAGGAAGCAGGAGAAGAAGAAATGGCAACATGTGATGAAGAGAGGGTGGATGACATCCATATGTCTTGGCAGTGTCCTACGCTTCACCATTATTGGCCAGATGTGGGCAAGGTGCTTTTGGAGGTTGTGAGCCCTGAAGCCAAGGTAGGCCTCTACTTGGTTATTTTCAGGGTGCTAGATGGAGAAGAGCAATATAAAAAATCCACAAGGATCAAAGGCTATTATTGTTTCTGTTGGTTCTTTTGGCACGCCGGGAAATATGTTTGCAGTGGCTGTTTCCCTCACCCCCTTCAGTTCAGGAGTGGGTGGCATCAGTCAACAGAGTGAACTGTTTAGATTAGTGTGGCCCTCCGAACAAGAGGTCTAAGTTCTGGGTGTTTTGGGAAAATTGGAGCAACATACAAATGTAGATTTAGGACTCTTTGGTCCAGTGTAACCTTATTTTTATGATGTCCTATGATTAAGAATTTGCACAAGGCATGTCTGTCAAGTTGGAGGTCGGACGGCTAGCCTGCTCTCGTTGGATGTAACTGCCTGTAGCCATTGGTCTTGTGCAGCTTGTGAGCTGAAAGGGAGGAGTAGCGGCCCCCCATATGTTATAATTTCTCCTGCCACCTTATCTTTGGAAGGGGTGTTGAGTGGCTGTCAAAGATCCATCTTTGGGGCTCCTTTAGCCATTTCGAATTCGCAAATGAGGACAAGAAAAAAAGTGAAATTAAGTTACATTGCAATGAGACTGACTCAAACAAAGCAGCTACATCAAGGTGGGGATATGTCAAAGGCTAACTTTTCAAGCACCGTTTGGATGAAAGTTGGATAGCATTAGCTCCTCATTGTCTTGCAAAATCACTCTACTTCCACACATTCCTACAGCTACAGTTCATTGCACAGTCATAGTCATTACATCACATGACATGTTACGCTCATGAAAGTAGTTATTGATGAGATCTTCCCGCAAGCCAGCTCCTTCCTCTTCACCACTGTCATCCTGACTTGGCATTTCAGGAGGCTCACCCGATGGCACTACAGGCTCCCACTCCTCTGGGATGTATGGGATATTCCTCTGCAGGGCAATGTTGTGGAGCATGCAGCAGGCCACAATGATCTTACACACTTTACCAGGTGAGTAGAGGAGGGCTCCGCCAGTGCGGTCGAGGCACCTAAATCTGGCCTTAAGGAGCCCAAAAGCCCGCTCCACTACCGCTTTGTTCTTCCATGTGCCTCACTGAAGCAGGCTTCCCCTAGCATAGCTGGATTCCTTAGTGGCGTCAACATCTAAGGACAGTTTGGATATGCTGAGTCTCCTGTTAAGGATGGGACATATGGGCAACTAAGAGTCACTCATCAGAATTGTCACACAAGATATTGCACACACACAACCAGGACAGAAGTGACTAACCAACCAGCCAGGTCCTCTCTGAGTACAGTCGTGACATCAGCTGTGGCATTGTGCTGTTCTGCATTATGAAGGCATCATGGACTGAACCCAGATAACGGGCACAGACCTGTGAAATGTATAAGTCCGCCAACCATATTACTTGGACGTTGATGGAGTGGAAGTTCTTTCTGTTGTAGCATACTTGTTCATTGGCATGCGGTGGGACCAAGCTAACATGTATGCCATCAATAGCCCCCACCACTTGTGAAAGGTGTGCAAAACCATAAAAGTCAGCCTTCACATGGGCTAAATCCTCATGTCGGGGAAACTGAATGTAGCTGTCCAGGTGTTTTTCAGCATTGCTGAGAGGATATCCTTCAACACCAGTCTGAACATAGGTTGAGACAAGCCAGCAGCTAGGGCAACTGTGGTTAGCAAGTGTGACACTGACATGACCTGTACAATAGGTGGTATGCTGGATGGATTACTAATACTGGCATCAAATTTGGCTCCAAATGACAACACAAGTCCACTATTGTTTGCCTATTCAGGTGGTAATATGTTATGATGTGCCTTTAGTTTGTGGTCTGAAGGTCTGGCAGTGGACGGTAGACAGTTGGTTGTTGCATCCTCCCTCTCCCTGGGTAGCTATACATGACAAGAAATGTGTTCTGACATTAGTCCTTGTGTCCAGAGTAACATACATGATGCATGTCAAGAATTACATGTGACATGACAATTTTGAATGGATGGACACGGCACACAGTACACATTGCAACTGCTCAAAAAACAGGGGTCACATGTTAACCCCTTGAACTGCAACACATTTGTACACATCCTGTGTCAGGAACAAAAGCAACATTGTGCATCACAGATGCCACTGGGAATGTGACTGGATGTTCCAAACAGCAAGAGCAGGTTTTAGTGCTCAATACAACGTTATATGAGGTGTGGCACAGTTTATGACTCCAAATACTGAATTACTGGCCCCTAAAATGGCAGCTGCCTGACCTACTCCATTGGGCATTAGGAAGCGACTACTGGCGGAAGTTGTCATGGCGGTAAGCGATAGCAACCATGGGGGACACAGCCACAGGCTATCATTGTTTCCAGTGGCAGTCTTGGGCCAATGGCTGTGACCGTTGGCTGCGACAACTGCATAAGTGGAGGACGTGACAGCCATGTTCTGAACAATCCCTCACTTGTCTCCTGGCACTGCTTCCAGCAAGACCTCTACTACCGAGCTGCTGTGTACCGTCTCACGAAGTAATCATGCCACGTCCAACAGGTGATAGGGCCCTAGTCTTTACACAAGAGGAGCTGGAGAGTCTGGTGACTGAGGTCCTACACCTGTATGAACAGCTCTATGGTGCACCAGAGGAGCAGGTAAGTGCCTCACGTGCACCATTTTCTTTGTACCTCACCATCATTTCTCTCCTCACAGGTTAGATTGTGCCTATGTGTGCCAGATTTTATACTTATGTGCCTGTTGTTGCAGTCTGTGTGGCATTAATGGTAGAGTCGATGTGCAGGTATTGGTGGTCAGTGCCATATGTTGAGTTCATTCACATTGTTTTGCTCCTGTTTCCTGTGTTCCCTGAACCAACTTGGGTTGGATGCACAGACCATGGTGAGGTGATATCACAGCCATCAATTGACATCTATTTTATCGAGATTGTTGTATATGTGAGACAACATGTATGTGCATGTCAGCATGAGCTGAGTATACATGTTGCATGTGTCAATTGTGAGGAATGTAAGCTATATGTATGTTGCCACTCAGATTACTTCAGAGATCTACCGTTGCTAGTCTGTTTTTTGGAAGGTAAGACATCATTCTCTCTGCCCTTCAGATTGCCATACACACCACAGGCCAAATTGCTGTTGCCTACATGATGCACTGTAATGCATGGTAGTGACAGGAATGTAGTGTTGTGTAGGTTCAGCCTGCTCAGCCTGCAGAGACCAGGGCCTGTCACATGTATCTCCTGACATGGTATGGGTCCTTGTCTGGGTTGGAATAGAGTCACTGTGGCTATACATGTGTGGCACAGTGCCTACTCCTTGTACCCTAGCAGATCTTGTTATGTGTCCAATATGAGGCTATGATTTAATATCCTGCCCAGAATGCCTCATTCCTTTGATCGGATTGGGACTGGGTACAGGGGATTGGGTGATAGATGTGCAGTGATCATCATTGTCAATGTGTGTCTTTGACTCATGACAGGTCCTTTACTCCCACAGCCTTGTTGTCACCATCGCACAGGTCATATATGTCCTGTGCAGGCTCATTGCATGATTGACATTTCCACATTGCAGAGAGTGTGTTGATTCCTGGGAGACCATGATATGTGACTCAGTAGCTTGGTCACGTAGTAGAAACTGTACAATGCATGCCTTTGTTTGTTGGATTCCATCTCTGTAGGATGGACACATGAGTCTGAAAGCGTGTTCTGTGGTACAGATACATAATACAGAACCCCCGCCCCCTGAAGTAGCATGAGTCTGTACTTGCCATTGCAAAGTTCGACGTACGGATTGGCTAGACACTTTCTGTACCCACCCTTCCAGACCCGTCATTGTTGCCCATGTGTGTTGTATAAGTTTGTACTCGGCAGTGGCCAGTGGGGAATGCATGCAGAAAGTCATTCCCACAGAGTGTGTATGCGTTGGTCCATTCATGCCTGAGGAGTCTACCTTTCAGAAGCTTCCACAGTGTGACATGCCTCATGGTGGCTCACATTTCAGTCAGGTTGCTAGAGCATGTACCACAAGATGTCAGTAAGCCTGCCTCGTCATTGTAGGGTCAGGGTAGAGTGGTGGGCTGTCCTGCAGATTGTGAAATGTATGTCTGTAGCCATGGCCCAGTACCTATTGGATTGTATAGTCCACACTTTGGGGAGTATTGACAAAATGTGAGAGGCAAAGCTTGATGTTTTTGGCATGTATGTGACTCTATCATTTGTAATGGGACTGGTGAATATGATCTCTTGATTTGTCTTATGCATCCTTGCAGGTCAACTCCCATCAGAAGAAAGGGATATGAAGAGCCATCACCTGGAAGGTGCAGGCCCTAGGGGTCCATAGCTGGTGGAGCGCCCACTGTCACAAGAGGTGGGAGGACCTGAGACCCTGGGCCCCAAAGATCACAGGGGCCCAGCTGAGGCTGTCCTCCCAATGTGGGTGGGGTGCCCGTTGGACAAGGATCCCCTTAATGGCCCGCATCCTGGCGGTGGCCTATCTGGTGGTTGATGGATGTTTGAGGGCAGCACAGCAGCCACAAGGGGGTGAGTACAGGGCATATTCCTGCCTGTCCCATTGCCAAGTGATTGAGTGAGGTTATGACAGCTCCCCCTGACATTTAGGGATTAGCCATATGTCACACAGTAGATGTGATATTCTTTTTGTTGACATGTCATGTATTTTATACTGATGTGCCTTGGCCTAATTGACCAGGGACCTAGGATTGCACTGGAAGGGAACCACAAACCACTAGCTTTGAAAGGACCACACATGGCTGTGTACAGATATCAATCATGTACAGTTTGCTGTTGTAGTGTGTGTGTTTTCTATGCAACAGACCATTACTCCCCAGTGTTCCAGGCCAAAGGTAAGTAGGTGATGGGTCACTGTCCTCAGCCATGTGTCTGTGTAACTGTGTATGTTAGCATCTGCCACCCAGGAGCTTGCTTTCTTCAGTGTCTGATGGGTTCTGGTGCATCTCTGCAGTATGTATTGGGAAGGTGTCTGACATACATGTAACAGGGCTTACATTTTACTTTGCATTCAGCTATGGATCACTACTTTCCCTTGGTAAGTGGGGACTGTCCATTTACATGATATATGTGCCATGACTGTTGCCAACATTCCTTGGGCCTACATGTCAGCATACGTCCGTTTCTCTTTAGCATACATATCTGAGATGTACTTTAATGCATGGTTTAACTGTGTTGATGGGATGATGTATTTATTCCCACATACATATATATATGTGCATGGCAGCCTGTATGTGGAATAAGCCATTTACAATGAGGGTACATGTCATGTTATGCCACAGATAGGAGTGTGTCACCATTGACTATTGGTTGACACATACCCTCAAGCATCTTAGCATGTCATGTATAAATGCAGAAGCAAGGAGGAACATGACAGGTAGGTCTAGAGTTTAGAGCCACAATGTGAATATCTATGCCCTTGATGTAGCATCATCTTGATAAGTGCACTGTACATGTGCCATGGTTAAAGTTTGTGCCCTGACAGTTGACATGCATTATGGAGTGACTTGCATTAATGTTTCAGACACATGTGTTTGGGTACAGGCATTCATCCACAGATATCTCATGACCAAAATGGGGATAGTGACGTAGCTTCCCATTGGGTAACCTGTTGAGGGACCTCTACAAGTCCTTGCAGCTTTTGTGTCTCTCCAACATGCCAAGGACTAATGGCTTCTACTGAAGCACTCAGACAATATCATTGTAAGGGGTGCTAGACATTAGTGGGATTACCCCTGGGGCTTGATGATTCATAGTGTTGTACATTTAGTGGACATCTCTCCCTGGCATCTTAAAAATTATGTCTTCAGTTTTCATTTCCCTGCTACATATGTGGCCTATCTGAGCAACATCAATTATACCTCCTTGACTCTATGGGGACAGATGTCAATTGATGAAGTGTGTACAGTGGAACTGCTCCCAGTGTGACATGATGATTTCGTGTCACCTTCTCCTGGCTATTGTACTTTTGTCATCAATATAGCAGGATTTTGGAGCATCATTTATTTATGCTGGCTCCTCATGTATGTGGCAAACAGATGTGTGAAGGCCCTTGTGTGGGAAATGTGGGAATACATTTGGCACTGGCCTACAATTATGTGACAACAAGTAACTGAGGTCTGCGCGATGGGGAAAAACCTTGTGGGTGATGAGGTCTCCTACTAGTTCATTGGTTACTGTGATTGCACAACTTCAGCCATGCAATTGTAGTTTTCATAGATCCTGATTTTCCTGTCATCATCTTTTGACATTTCAGATGCGATGCATGTATGTGTCACTTGGGTGGGGTTAGTATTTGGGGTCTACCTAACATCATGATAATGTTTGCGAATCAGAGCTGTTGTTCAAGGGTGTTCATGGACATGTGATGACCCTATTTCTATTTGTAATTGCAGCTCCTGCACCAGCAAGTGAAGGAGATGGGGCAGAGACAAGTGGGGAAACATATGGCCATGGGACCTCAGGTCAAGAGACAACTGACACAGAGAGACCCAGTGGCCCGGAGGACGAGGGGAATGCCACTGGGGAAACCTGAACGACATCATCATCGTCATCATCGGATTCCTGCTTCAGTGGCCACTCCCTAGTGGTGGCAGACCCATCTGGGCATCTCCCAGTACCATCTTTGTCTGCCAAACACCATTCTATTGCTACCATTCCTGTTGCTCCCCACCGGCTTCTCCTTTGCCTCAGGCACCTCAGCCCGAGCCCCCATTATCCCTTCTGCCCTCAGTGAGGATGCTATTGACCTCCTAAGAATGCTCACTGTAGGTCAGTCAGCCATTGTGAATGCCATCCAGGAATTGGCGAGCCAACTCCAACAGACAAACACTTTTCTGGAAGGCATTCATGGTGGAATGGCAGGCCTACAGAGATCTTTTCAGGTTCAGGCCTCCTCGCTGATGGCAGCCGATCAGCCCCCACCTTCTGTCCCCCTTCCAAGTACCTCTTCCCAGTCCAAATCCCTCTTTCCCCTAGCTAACCAAAGCACTGCCTAAACTGCCTAAAATTAGGTTTTAATGTTAGATGTGGCAGGACATCAGGATTTCTATAGTACACTCGCAACACCCCCCCAGCCACACACAAACACAAGCAGCACAAAACATACCGGTATGCACACAAAGAACATCCACCAACTGACACAGCAACACTCACAACTTCCCCACATATCCCCACCACCCCCCAGCATCACACACACAACATCAGGCATTCTCACAGGGACCACACTAACAGTCACTAACACATCCATCTCACCCATCCTACCCACAGACAATACCCCAGAAGACCCCGAGACATTTACCACAAGAAATATACCCGCAGACCCCACATCTACTGACACACACAAATCCACCACATCTAACATACCTGTAGTCACCAGCCCGACACACACCCACCCACCCACCACTGCATTCCCCCAGCTCCCCCATCTCCCCTAAGACCACGACAGATAAACACCCTCACTCACCCAGCCAACAAACACCCACTGCACTGGCATACCTCCCAGAAGCACGTACCCTGACATCCACACCTACTCAGCCTACAACCACTCCCTCAACTTCCAAATCCTGACCCCCTTCTGCTGACCATCTCCGTGGCCCTAAAAACTTTTTTTACCTTGCTCCTTCTCCTGTTTCCTCCACCCCCAACAACAAACCCAAGAGGCCCCCAGCCAGCTCCCAGCCTGTCCCTTCCACCTCTAAGCCTCCCCTGCCCCCTTGCAAGCATCCATGCCTCTACCCCCACCAAGAAGAAGCCCACCCCTCCAAAGAAGAAGATCACCCCTCCCAAAACCAATCCCCCTCCTAAATCTGACCTACCCGCACCCCCCCCTCAGATAATCCGAGGTGCCTGACTGCTCCTTGATGCTCCTACCTGTGGAGGTTCCATGGCAGTTGAGAGTCAAGTTTATGCACACCACTGTGCTATTTTATTATGGATCATATGGATTGGCCAATGGCCTTGGGACTTTTTTTAATCCCCTAATTAATAAAGGGTTGTTTTGTATTGGGTACACATTTCTCCTGCAATTCCTCTACTTCCAAAATGTTGTTCCTCAGTGAAGTGTTGTGTGCCTGCAGTTGTGTGTGTTTTAGCCTGCTTGCTGCTCCTTTTGCTATTGTTTGCATTATGTTACTTTGTGGTCAGTGGTGTTGTCCCCCGAGAGGAAGGTGTATGTTGACTCTATGTATATGTGGGTGTGAACGCAATGGTGTGTCATGGCATTGTGTTGTGTTTGTTATGGTGAGTATGTCATCTTGTGTTGTCCATTGTGAGCATGTAAGGTTTTGAATATGGCTTATGTATTCATCGGATATGCGTCAGTTCTAGTTATATTAGTGCTGACATGGAGTGTGTTCAGCTGTGCTACCTTTGTTTGTAGTTGCCTGTGCATGTGTATGTATCTCTGTGTGTCCCTTGCAGCTGGTTCCTGTAGGGGTATGTCCCAATGCATTTGGAGTTGTATGTGCTTTGTTGACTTGTACTTTCACATTGTGCAGATGGTTATGACATTTGTGTGTGGTATTGTTTGTCCCTGATACACATGTAGGGCCCTTTCCTGTGCACATGTTGTTTTATGGGCATATGCAAAGTGGTATGTGTCCCAGTGCAGCCTTCTTCCCAAAGTTTTCCTGGGGCCCCCATCCCAATAGTGCAAGTATGGTGTGGATATTGCTCTCTGTGCATTTGTCTCTCTGTGCATTGTGCATGCCATGTCCTTCCATTGTGCTGTGATGTGTGTGTCCATTGCAGGGTTGTTTAATGGTGGTGTTGTTTGTGTTTAATGCCACATTGATACATATATGTGTTGTAAGTGACAACAATCCCTGGCCTTTGTGGGATGTTGTTGTGTGAGTTGTAGTTATATGTGCAATGTTTGTGTGTTGTTGCTGATGTGTCTGAGCTTGTTGTGTAGCCTTCACTGTCCCAGTGCCTGAGATGTGTGGCTGTGTGTTTTTGTGTTGTGTTGTGGTGCAGTGTGAATGACCTTCCCAAAAGTGGCGTATTGTGACTGTGCACGTGTCCTTCGTGGTATCTGGTTCGGACACGGGACACAATGCCATGTGTACTTGCTACGCATATCATTCCCACCATATGAGGTGGACAACGGTGCTACAATCTGTTGTTAAGGTTTATCACACAGGTTGTGTGTGTACTTACGGTCAGTGGCATCCACAACAGCTTTGATTTTGGTCTTCTTCACTGAAGCCGAGTCCCAAGATGGCTGCCAATATTTTCTGGTTGAAGTGTTGGCAGCCAACTAGAGCTGTGCATTTCCCCGCACAAGCTCATCATTATTGTCGGAAGCTTCACAACCAGAGATCTACAAATTTGAATTTCCTTAAATTTCTCAAAAACTACTGAACGGATTTACACCAAGTAAGCGAAAGCATATTCTGCATACCAAAAGCTGTCTTTCTGACAAATTTGGTGCAATTCCGCACAGTAGTTGGGCCTGTAGTCATATATATAGGCCCAATGGAAATTAACATGTGAAAGCAACTTTTTTGAACCCCCTTTTCTCTGCACCCACATACCGAATAACCCCAAAACTTACAGTGCGCAACAAGAATCACTGGGGCACTTTGTTTAGAAAAGTTCGTGAAGATTAGTCAAACGGTGGCAAAGATATAGACAAGTCAAAAAACACTTTTCCTACAGAAACATGGTCCTAACTATAACTACCTAGTGCCAACTATATATGTGTATATATAGTTCATACTTACCTATTCAATTTTTCAATGACTGGCATTTTTATATTTCACAGATCCTATCACTGTAAACTACAGTTGAAAGTTGAACGATGTCGGCCAGCTAATTTCTATGATCTCATCCGAAGCAGTTCATGCACATACCTTGACCTAGGTATATGTACATACACATTACTTCAGATAGAAACATTATTAAAACAGACCAGCCTACTAATAGGCCGGCCCATTTTAATAATGTTTCTATAATCCGAAACAGTGCATGTACACACATACCGCGACCAAGGAAGGTATGTGCTCAGACGCACTGCTTTGGATTGCAGAAACATTGTTAAAACCGCCAACCTAGGCCCATTTTAATGATGTTTCTGTAATCTGAAGCATTGCCTACAAGCACATACCACGACCAAGGAAGGTATGTCCTTGCATGCACTGCTCCGGATTATAGAAACATTATTAAAACGGGGCAGCCTACTACTAGGCCAGCCCTTTTTAATAATGCTTCAATAATCCGAAGCAGTGCATGCTTGCACATACCGCAACCAAGGTATGTGCATGCATGCACTGCCTCAGGTTATAGAGACATACATTATTAAAATGGGCAGCAGGTCTTACAGTACTGCCCCTAGGCTAACACTGACTGCAGTACAGATAAACACGTCAGGGCCCCATAGGAGGGCAAGGCCTGTGCTGCCTCCTCCACCTCCTCAGTAAATTTCACTTGTAAAGGTATAGCAATAAACAAGGAAATCTGTGTGGTACTCAGGATTGTTATCTCAAAGCCCGTTATGAAGTTCTGTGTTATAGAGAATAAGCAGCTACACTTAAACATAACTACACTTTCACTATTGCCTTATTAACCTTCTTGCTTTCTCATATTTACCAAAAATATGCACCATTTGCCCACTCTTTTTTCAAAATGTTCTCAGGGGAAACCCCCTGAACCTCCATATGACAGTCAAGCGTGCTCGCTACTCTGGCCCACAACTGGTTATGCATTTCGAACGTTTACACTCTACCACGTTTAAAAGTCACCAGCCACCACTGATTCTCACACACATATATGAAGCTCTACACAGCACCAGAATACGTGAACACCTGCATACACTTTCATCAACCCACCAAACACCTAGGCTCTGCCTCACTCTCCCTCGCACACATTCCCCACATCAGCAAAAGCAAAACTGGAGGTTTCTCAGTCACCAGCATAGCACCCAAGACCCAAGACTTGGAATGACATCCCTCAACATATCAGAGCCTCCTCCCTACATCTAGAGTTCTGCAAGAAGTAAAAAACCTGTCTCTTACGGTAAGCACTTTGGGCATCTCACACCTACACACCTGCTCAAGCGCCTGGATACCTTCTCAGGTGATTGGTGCGCTAGACAAATCAATATAACATAACATAACAGTAGTCTCACTGGCTGTTTAGGGAGGGAGTAGATTTCATGATGGGTATGATATCTTCCATCAGCAATGGCTTAACCAGAATTTGGATTGGCAAGTATTGGCTTGTAGGACCACATCTGTAACCAAAGGTAGCAAAAATATAAATTATACAATTAAGGTGCTGTTTGCTGGAATGTCACAACCGTCTGAATTGTGCACATGATGTTTAGCCAGTTGGCAGCACTTAAGTAGAATGCCAGTTTGAACCATTGGAATGGAAGTATATTACAATGGATCGAGTACTTCCAAGATGCTTCTTGACTCAGTCTGCTGTGAGCTTAGGGATGCATAAAGAGCTTGGGCAAAATGACAGTTGATAAAATAAACATTATTCTGTCTGTGACATTGCTCGTTTGCATTATTGTAAGAAAACCAAGCTTTTGGCAGATTCTCCCAACTTTTTGACCCACTTAGGACTAATAGATGCTGTTTTTTCAATTCGGACAGTGCACTGGAACCTGCTAACTAGGTCTCAGTGCCAGTGCTCTCTGCCTAAATTGATTTGTCGACTTGGTGATTCCCCGATTGGCAAAGACTTTACCTCCTTGTAAGCCCCTGGTAAACGGTACGCAGGGCATAGGTGGTAAAGAGGTCCCCGAGACTGTAGCATGTTTGTGCCATGCTAGGTAACCCACACAAATTGCTGATGGCAGTCCTGCCATTGCAGACTGGCAGAGCGGAGCAAACTGGTCAAGTTCGACTGTGTCCTCGCCATGAGTGGCACAGGCCCAAACACTGTCTTATATATATGTCAGACACCCCTACGGAACCCCTCTGCAGCCCACGGGGCAGGGTGCATCATATTTAAGGTGCAAGCATGTAAGCACAAGCATAAATGTCTCTATAGTGCCATTTCCTTTAAGGTAGACTATAAGAGCAGGCCACCCCATTAGACAACATGGAACTGAAGCCCGGGCAGACCGTCTAGATGTGCCACATTTGGTATCAAACAATGTGCCTTTTCTCCCCCAGCATGAATCTGGTGCTGAGGGACGGCTGGCATGCACCTAGGTGGCACACTAGAGGCTGCCCACCTGGGTACCACCCTTCTTTGTGCTCTGGCCGTTCAGTCCGTGCTTTTGCCCATGCTTCCTGCCACCAAGACAGGTTTCTGACTTCCTCCCAGGCAGCATGGGTGCTCCCAGGAGTCAGAGACAAAGGCTGAAGCAGGAAGGAGGTCACAACTCCCAACTCCCTGCCAGGCTAGTGAACAGAGCTATCAGGACGGTAAGCTTCAAAGGCTTCACTGACTCTTATAGTCATCTGTGCTGTTCCCCAGCTTAGGAGACAGCCCTCCCCTGCCCCCAGGCAATTTAGTTCATGGTCTGGCAGGTAATTGGTATGCAGGACAGTGCACACCCCCAGCAGGCTGACCACACCTCCAGGGTGAGCAGTCAGTCGGTGCACTACATTTTTATTTTTGCCCTCATAGGAGTTACAGAATAGAGGGTTCTGGGTAGCTGAAGGTGGCCTGCCCCAACGGATGTCGTCACCTCAGAGGTGGATTAGCTGTAGGAGCTAGCTGCCCATTTGCCACAAGACTCCACAGCCCTAACTCCCCTAAATCCAGGATTTAAGGGACAACTCTGACACCAGAACCTCAGGTCTGATCAACCAACTTCAAAGAAAGACCAAGAGGGGCTCTGCATCACCGAGAACTGGACTTTGCCCACAGCACCACGGCAATTTAGGGATATTCTGTCCCTGAGGCAACAAACTGGGAACTGCATGAACAACCCTCGTCCTTGACTGAAACTCGACAATCCCGACCGGGGGACCCTTGTGGAAGCCAGTGGCACGCTCAACCTCCCCTGGACTAGTGTCACTTGTCCCCTGAAAACTGCAGGCAAAAATGCTCACAGGATCTGAAGTTTCACTGGCCATCCAGCCTGCCATGGGATTGATGAAAGGCAGGTGGTTCAATGTCTATTGGGTGTTGTAGTCTTGCCTGTGTTAAAGTTTCAGGCCGCTACACTGATCCTCTGGATCCAGTGAAGTTCTCAAAGGATTTCTGCACTTTTACTGATGCCAAGGCTTGTTGGCTGTGAGTCCAGTAACTAACCCTCACACTGAATGCTGCAAGTGCAGGGCACATAGTGCAGCCTGCGCCCAACAACTGCAACCCATTCCCAGCTGAGATTTTGTATCTCTTTGTCAGCACTGTTTTGTAAGCGGTAAAACCAGCACCACAGACAGCCAGGACAGATATGCACCGGTACGCCACGGACCAGGTAGAAGTGAATTGACTGATGTGGCCTAGTTCCAGGACCCACGCAACCTCAACCCTGTGAGGGTTCTCTGCAATTTGACCTCCAAGTGGTCTTTTGTCAACATTGGCTCCCTACCATTGACTTCAGGGTGAGCCTCATTCAGCATCACGGACAACCAAGACAACTCTGCACCCGGACACCACTGGCCAGGAAAAACTGCACAGACTGTTGTGAACTGGTCCTTGGGACTTCACAACATTAACCCTAAAAGGGTTCCACATGTACTGTTTTGCAACTCGTGACCTTTCTCCATAGACATCAAAGCAATGCTTAAATGCCATTTCTGCTGTGATTTCATTTAGCTTTTAAAATCTATAACTCAGGTTATATTGATTCAATTCTTTTCTTTGTGGTATCTAAAACCAGATAAAAATAAGCTTGATTTTTATCAATTGGTGTCTGATTTCTGAGTTGTGTCAGTTACTTATCGTGCATGTTGGTGCTCTGAAATGCTTAACACATGTTTCTCTAAGTAAAGCCTGACTGCTCTTTGCCACACAACCAGGACTGTGCTAAGGATTTACTAATGTGAATCAAATGACCATCTCTGGGGTATTGTGAGAGCATTTCATGGTAAGTACTAAAACCAACACCATATAACACTTCCCTTTCCTACAATGGTGTTTCAGCGGTGAGATCCTGAACTTGTGTTTCACAGTGCCACCTGGTCATAAGTGTATTTTGCACAAGAAATCTACTAAATTGACTTTAGCATCAAAAATAATTTTTGCTACATTTTTTTTATTTTTCTTATTGGCTTGTTTGTGCTCTGTGTAGAACCCTTATCCGTTAGACATTTAAAAAAGGATTTTGTGAGTTAGGAAAAGTTTTTTTTAACTGTTTTCAACATTTAAAAAACAATCCCAATCCTTAGATTGAAAGGTGCAATGCATGCTGACAAGACTCTCGACTTGTCCGTTCTCTCAGCCGTCAGGATCAGTGGCTTGAGAGTTCTGTGCAAAGCTAGAGGCATTGGTTATAGAGCTACCGCCAAAAAGGATTGCCTGGGGAAGGCCCTCAGCCTCTATGAAGAAGAGAGGGTAGTGAAGGAGGATACTTCCTCAGAAGGTGACCCTGTAGAGGCCGAGGAAGATACCCTAGCCCCAAATAATTAAGGGGAAGGAGGTGAGGTCCACAGCTCTCAACCCTTCCCCAGACTGTTTTCACCAGTGGGAAGTGACAGAAGTCACTCTAGTATCCCCCCATTGGTAGGGTGGCTAGGACTCTTGAGGAAAAGCTTAACCAAATCTCCTTGGAGGAGAAAAAGCTTGACGTTGAGGAGGAAACTAGCCCTTGGAGAGAGAAGGGTTAGGCTGGGCCTGAGGCCCAAGGATAGTGGCAGCGACAAAACCCAAGGGAGACATAAGTTCTTTGACCCAAACATCCCCAAAGGGATTGTCCCCAAGTTTAGTGAAGGTGATGACATTGAAAAATGGTTTGCACCCTTTCAGAGGGCCTGCAGAATGAGATGGATAGGTAATCAACACTGGAGCTCTCTACTTTGGGACTTATTCCAAGTGAAGGGCAGAGATAGGCTTCCGACCCTCCCTGAGGAAGTGGCAGAGTCCTACATGAAGGAGACACTTATAAAAAGGTTTGGACTCGCCACAGAAGAGTATAGATTGCAGTTTAGGGACACCCTGAAAAGTCAGAACCAGACCTGAGTGGACTTTGTGGATTGTTCAGTCAAGGCACTGGAAGGCTGGATAAATAGAAACATGGTTGACATCTATGATTGGCTTTATAATTTGATTTATGAAAGAACACATTTTGAAAAACTGTACCTCAGAAAAGGTATGGCAATATCTAGTGGATTCATCACTTTCTATTCCCTGAAAGTTGGATATGAAAGCTGATAGGTGGGTGAGGTCAAGAGTGCCCAAAAAGACACAGAGGGGTGACACTAAGAAACGGGGAGTGGGCCCACAAAAAGCAAAGGAGGGAGGTGATAAGCCCACCATGGAGACTCCCCAAGGATCCCACAACTCTACAAAGGAGGAGAACAAGACCCAACCCAACTCTGATAAACAGAGACAGGGTGACCCATGGTTTAAAGACTCTTGAACTCTTGGCTGTGTTTTGATTGACAGAAAACAGGTCATTTCAGAGGGGATGCGGGTGGCCCCAAAAATGTAGTTAGCACTGGACTATCCAGTGTAGACATAGGGGAGAAATCTTCAGATGAGGACATCCTCTTAGCTTTAAACTGGGAGAAGGTTCCAGATGGCAAGCTGGTGATCCTTGAGGGTGGTAGTAGGCACTCCCCCCATTAAGGTGAATGAGGTCCCTCCCATTGGCCTAAGAGACACGTGCCCGCCACACTACAGTGGTTGACAGGTTGGTGCCCCCAAATCAGGATGTCCTAGGAGAAATAAGGAGGGTAACGCTGGTCCCAGGGGAGGTGTCACAGAGACCTGTAGACATACTGCCCCTAGAAAGAGAAGGTACCATTAGCTGATGTAAGGTAGTGGTCAGTTCTGACCTTTCCTTAGATTTTATCCTAGGCAATGACCTCGCAGAGGTTGGTCTGAGTCAAGTAAGGGAGAAGTCCACAGTTGGCATTAGTGAGGCTTCACCTGACTCCAAGGATGTCTTACGTCATCAGGCAGCTGTCACGCAGCAGGGTGTCTCCACTGCTCTTAGAGAAGAGAGAGTGGAAGAGGGGTGTCTGCCACAGGATGTGATATCTCCCCACCCTAAACAGTTCCAGAATACTGCCACATACACAAATCCGCCAGACCACGTCGGACATTTAATGGCAGTAAACCGTTGGGGGTACATAAAGCCGCGCTCAGAATGGACACCCACATACAAAACAACACTACATTGGCCAAAACCGAAATCACACACCTACCAGTCATACACATACCACACCCACCCACCCACAGCACCATAAAACGCACACCCACATCACCCACAACCCTTTACGAACAACAATTACTGCCAGGAGATTGACATGAACAGCACAGAGACAACTAGACACACCACATACACCCATGCATCCCTCACGCACCCCACATCACACACCCCACCACATTACTCAAAACACCCTCCCAACACACGCCACCCAACACCCATGTCCCCACAAAGGCACCCCCGTTTCACTGATGAGGAGTTAAGGGTCATGGTGGAGGAAATTGTCAGGGTAGAGCCACAGCTGTTTGGAGCACAGGTACAGCAAATATCAATTTCCAGGAAAATGGAGCTATGGCGGAGAATTGTGGACAGGGCGAATGCTGTGGGACAGCATCCAAGAACAAGGGATGACATCAGGAAGAGGTGGAATGACCTACAGGCAAAGGTGCGTTCCATGGCAGCAAGGCACCAGCTCACCATACAGAGGACTGGTAGTGGACCCCCACCTCCCCCGCCATAGCTCACAGCATGGGAGGAGCAAGTCTTGGCATTACTGCATCATGAGGGAGTCGCTGGAGTAGCCGGAGGACTGGACACTGGTGAGTCAAGATTTACTACTTATCACCACCCATACCTGCATGCCATCACACCTCCTCACCCTCACTCCCATCACCCCACTCCATCCCACACACTGCACCTACACAAATGACTTACCCCAATGCCACATCCTGCATGCCATACCAATGCATGGACAGCCGTCTCAGTCCTGCATGGACACCAATCACTAAACCATGTGCAGCATAGGGAAGCTAACAATCACACAATACATCACTATACACAAACAAAGGTGGCAGGGCAACAGCAATGATAGAGGGGAAGCCAGGGATATACAATATGTCACAGACATGAAGCATAATCACTATATCCCCAAAGGTGCCCCAGCCAATCCCAGCAGAGAGGAGGTGCCACGACTATCCAGTCCCCCAACAGAAGATGCCCCCAGTGATGATAGGAACTCGGGACTTCAGGATCTAGGCCAACAACCAGGCCCATCAGGGACCACTGGACAGTCGGTCACCCCAGCCCACTCACAGTCCACCACAGAGCCTCCCCCATCAGTATCCAACAACACAGCACCCACCCAGCATACCCAGACCTCTGTCCCCAGGACACTTCAATCAGCAGTGTGCCCACCTGTACAGGGACCCCAGTCCACACCTCATACCCAAGACAATCAGGGACCTGGGGTCAGTGGGCAAACCGTTCAGGGGGCAGAGGCACAAGCCAACAGAGACACTGGGAGGACCGCTGTGCGCCAGGGGAGGACAGACCCAGGGAACCGTCTCTCCTGGAGGCACTCACCGAGATCCTGGGAGCCTACCAACATTCCCAGGACACGATGGGTCAGATCCTTGACAATATGCAGGAGAACAGGCGGCTGCAGGAAGAACAGTATCAGGGGATCAGGGAGGACTTACAGGCCATCAACACCACCTTGATCTCCATAGCATAGGTGCTGGCAGACATGGCCAACAGCTTGAGGGAAGCAACAGCACAGCAGCGGGCCCCTACCCCTAGCCAGTCCATTGACCAGCCCTCCACTTCCACTGCAGCTAGTGGGCAGGATGCCCCGCAACAGGACCCACAGACCACCAACACCCCTCCCCTGCAGAAGGTGAACCACCCTGCAAACGTTCCCTGTGACCCAGATAGAGGCCAGAGACACTTGCCAAGACCACCACCAGGAAATGAGACTCTCCTGATTGTCCCCCTGGTGTCCCACCCTGTCACCTTGTCCACTTTGAACTGCCTTTGCTTCCCTTCCTATGGTCACTTTGACACTGGACACGTGCTACAAACAGACTGGACAATACCCTGGACTTTCCTCCATCATCACCCCATTCCATTGCACTTTTCCCTCAATTTCATAGCACTACAATAAACAAACTTGAACACAACTTGACTACTAGTATTTTATGTGTTGAAAATGTGCATTCATGGAAACAGTCACATCTAGTGCAAATGATCTGAACACTGTGAGAGCATAGAAATAATGACCTGTAGCTATCTGTACTCATCACATCAGTACACAGTTGTTATCTCACCAACATCTGTAAAATGACAAGCCATACGTGACAGTAAGTTGAGATGCAATGGAAGTTAATGCCATCATGCTATAGCCACACAGAAAACATCAATAGTCAGAGGAATGGTCAGTTGTACTGTCTCACCTGTGTGTCATTGAAAGTATTGACGTATAATTGATGTTCGGTTGTCCTCATCCTCATCCTCTTCTTTCTCATCCTCACTGTCCTCAGGGTCCACTGCTGCCACAGGGGTATCTTCAGTCTCCTCCTCCTGCCGTCTGAGGGCCAGGTTGTGCAAAATGTAGCATGCCACTACTATCTTCCTATCTATATAGACCTTCCCGGGTGAGTAGCACAGGGATCCACCTGTCAGATGGAAGCATCTGAACCTGGCCTTCAGGAGCCCGAAGATCCTCTTGATGATCCTTTTGGTTCACCCATGTGCCTCATTATAACGTTCCTCAGCCCCTGTCCTGGCATTCCTCACAGGGGTCAGCAGCCATGATAGGTTTGAGTAGCTAGAGTCACCTACAGGTATTGAGGGACAACATTTAGCCTTACACAATGCTATGGGGATGACACCTGAAGGCATACACTAATGTACTGTGAGTGGGGACCATGGTTCACCTATTAGCTACACACTGTGCCTCTGTAGTTGGGCCATCCCATTTGGGATGCTGCTATCCCTCAGAACAAAGGCATCATGCACTGACCCAGGATACTTAGCATTGACGTGGGAGATGTACTGGTCCGCCAGGCACACCATTTGCACATTCAGTGAGTGGAAACTCTTCCGATTCCTGAGCACCTGTTCATTCTGATGGGGGGGCACTAACGCAATATGTGTCCCGTCAATTGTCCCAACAATATTGGGTATATGTCCCATTGCATAGAATCCGGCATTCACAGAGGCCAGATCTTCCACCTGGGGGACAGCTATGTAGCTGCACATGTGTTTCACTAGGGCAGACAAAACTCTTGCCAGCACATTTGAGAACATTGGCTGTGACATTCCTGCTGCCAAGCCCACTGTCACTTGGAAAGAAGCAGTTGCCAGGAAATGGAGCACTGATAGCACTTGCACAATAGGAGGGATCCTAGTGGAATGACGGATAGCTGATATCAGGCTAGGCTCCAATTGGGCACACAGCTCTGTGATTGTGGCTCTGTCCAGTGTATAGGTGAGTATAATTTGCCTGACCTCCATTGTAGCCAAGTCCACAAAGGGTCTATACACGTGGGTTTGTCTCCTCCTCCTATTCATCTGCAGCAGTAGTTATCTAAGGGATACAAGAGTGAGTAGGCTGTCACAGTTTGAACAATGGAACCACAACCTCAGTGTACATAGTGCATTTATGTGATGGGACAGTGGGAAAGGCGAGGTATGTGCTAATCTAGGCTGTGACACAGTTAAGGTTGATATGACCATTGTCCACCACCATGAAATGGCGACCGACTGTCCTGTATGTAGGGACAGGTGGAAGTGAGGTAACTCCGCCAACGTTGGGTGTCGTGACGGAAGGCGGTCTTGCACCGCCGTGCAATTCCTCATTGGATAATATGGGGCTCTATGGAGTAAAGTGGCCAATCAGGATCAGCGCCGGTGGTGACGGTGTGCACTGCCACGGACGTGACCACCATTTTCTATCTGTTTCCTTACTTGTTTCCTGACATTCAACAGGAGAACACCTACACTGCGTGTGCTTCTGTGACCTGCGTCTGAAACCTACCATGGCCTGTGTGACCGGAGAAAGGACCCCTGCCTTCACTTTGGAGGAGTTGGAGCGATTGGTGGATGGGGTCCTACCCCAGTACGGACTGCTGTATGGGCCTCCAGACCAACAGGTGAGTACACTTTGGGCACAATGCGTGTGGGAAGGATGCATGAAGATGTGTGTGCAAGCATCGTGTCATTGGGGTGGGATGTAATGTGGTGGTGTACATGGTGTGCACCACACGATGTGTGTACCAATGGTGACGGAAACGGGATTGGTGGGCCATATGTGTGACAGGCTGGGTTGCATATGTAATGGTGTCCTCCTGTCTGTATTACCTCTGCAGGTCTGCAGGTCAGTGCCCATCATTGTGGCGTGCCATAGCCAAGGACTTGTGGACCCTGGGGGTCTATGGCAGGCAGAGCACACACTGTCGGAAACGGTTGGAGGACCTGAGATGGCGGGCACGGAAAACCACGGAGGCCCAGCTGGGGATGGCCTCCTAGCAAGGAAAGGGCGCTCATCAGAACCTTACCCCCCTGATGGCCCGCACACTGGCAGTGGCCTACCCAGCGCTGGATGGGTGCTTGAGGGCATCACAGTAGCCACAAGGGGATGAGTACAGTGGGTGTTACTACAATAATTGACAGGTGACATGGGATCCGGGTGGTTGGTGTGAGTTAGTGGGTGCCCCTTAATGCCAGGCCAAACATTGCAGCGTGATCCAGCTCAAGGGTAATGCGTGTAATACAAATGCAGGTAGCCTAGCTTGTTAGCATTCCATGTCAGTCAGGGCTTTGTGGGTACCAGGAGGGGTGCAGTTGGCGGTGTGTTGCCCTCATCTTGCTGTGGCTTCTAGCCAAATCACTGGCAGTGCAATGCATAGTGCTCAATCCTGATCCCTGTGTGTGACGGTGCTGTGTATGCCAACTGAGGTGTAGGTGCAGTAATTGACCCAGTGTTTCATTCCTCTCTTTCCCCCTCTTTTTTCTTCTGTCATCCTGTCCATGTGTGCATTAGCATCATCTGGTGGGGGAGCAGGGGCACCGTGACAGAGGGAGCTGCATCCTGGAGGCAGATTCCACCGACGCCGAGGGAACCAGTGGGACGGAGGGTGAGGGGAGCACCACGGCAGAAACAGGAGATGACAACACAGACTCAGATACCTCCTCCAGGAGGGTGGGCATCTCCTTCGCCCTAGGCACCACAGGCCCTGCCCCAGTGAGCCCTGCTGCCCTGAGTGAGGAGGCTATTGACCTCTTGAGATCCGTCTCTGTAGGGCAGTCAAACATTGTGAATGCCATCCAGGGGCTGGCATCCCAGAAGTAGCAATGCAATGCATTCCTGGAGGGCATCCACAGTGGATTGGAGGCCCAACAGAGATCGATCAGGCTCTGGCCTCCTCTCTGGTGGCAGCCATTGTCCCTGTCCCTACCGCCCCCCCTCCAACTACTACTTCCCAGTCCCAGTCTCCTCAACCCCAACCCTTCCCATGCACACATACAGATGAGCATGCACACAAGACAACACACAAGAGTGGCACAGTCAAACACAGGCAACAACTTCATCCCACAAGCACTCACGCAAACACCAGACAGTTGCAGACACAACCACATCCACTGCCTCCACTGTCTCCCACTCCTACTCCTCATCCACCTCCCTCACCGTCACATCCACACTCACACCTGCATGCACTGTATCAATACTCACCACCAGCATCAGCACACCAGCAGCACACACACCTCACTAGCAGACACCTCCACAACATCCATTCTCGAGTCCCCTGTGTCCTCTTCCACCCTGTCTATCCCCTATCCCCCCTCCTAAAGGACACAAAGGCAAGCACTCACACACCCAACATCCATCCACCTCACATCAACACACTGCCCACGTACCTGCACCCAAATCAAGCAGACATACACCACCAACAACCACTCCCTCAACCTCCACTCCCAACCCTCCTCCCTCATCCTGCCCCACCATCCCTAAGAAGATTTTCCTTGCCCAACTTGACCTCTTCCGTCCCCTCCCATCCTGCCTGTAAGAGCAGGGTCCCAATGACCCTGCCCAGAACCTCAGCCAAACAGTCCACGTGGACAGTGGTGGCACCACTCAGTCGTGGTGGCAAATCAGTGAAGGATCCCACTCCACAAGCCAGGAAGGTTAAGGATCCCACACCTCCTGCCATGAAGGGGAAGGAGCCTGTGCTTCCTACCGTCAAGGGGAAGAATCCCTCAACCCCTGCCAGGAAGGGTAAGGATCCAACGCCTTCTGCCATGAAGGGAGAAGAAGCCCTCAACAGACAGAGGCAGAGGCTGTCAGGGTAACACCACCACCACCAGTGGTCACGGGGCCCTCACCGCCAGCTGAGGAAGTGCAGTCTACTCCTCATGCAAAGGCTGCCCAGGAGGCACCTGTACCTGCTGAGACAGTGCAGCCCTCAGCTCCAGCAGAGGCTGCCCAGGTGGCACCTTCACCTGCTAACACAGTGCAGCCCTCACCTCCAGCAGAGGCTGTCAGGGTGAAACCACCACCACCAGTGGTCACAGGGCCCTCACTGCCAGCTTAGGAAGTGCAGCTGACTCCTCCTGCAGAGGCTGTCTAGGAGGCACCCTCACCTGCTGAGACAGTACAGCACTCACCTCCAGCAGAGGCTGCCCAGGAGGAACCTTCACCAGCTGACCCAGTGCAGCCCTTACCTCCAGATGACACAGTGCAGCCCTCACCACCAGCGGAAGCCATGTAGGCCACCCTCCAGGGACTGCCATACAAGGGGCCCCCTCCAGCACCAGTGGGCATGTTCCCCACCTGAGAGACTGTGACCTTGCACTCCCCAGCATAGGTAATTGGGCATGTAGCCCCCTCCAGAACCAGGGGAAAGTCTCCCACCTGAGACTGTGGCCTTGCACTCCCCAGTACAGAGATAAGGGCATGGAGCCCCCTCCAGAACCAGTGGGCAAGTCACCAACCTGAGAGACTGTGGCCTTGCACTCCCCAGCACAGAGATATTGGCATGGAGCCCCCTCCAGAACCAGTGGGGAAGTCACCCTCCTGAGAGACTGTGGCCTTGCACTCCCCAGCACATAGATATGGGCATGGAGCCCCCTTCAGAACCATTGGGCTTGTTCCCGTATTCGGCTGAGGTGCCCCCCACACCCTATCCCCCTGAGGTGTCTGCCCACTTGCAAACTGATGCCCCTGCAGAGTTCTATCCAGATGAAGTCAGGATTCGAGTTGGGCCTTGGACTCTGGCCTGTGGCCATGTGGACCCTTAGTACTTTGAACTGGGCATTGGCCCTTTGTGTACATTTGTACATATCTGTTTTTGTACAATTGGTTCTTTTGGTAGCTGTTTACAATCAATACATTCTCATTGCTGCATTCTTGTTGTCCTTGCATTATTCTGCCGTGTATCGTGTGCCATTGTTTTTCGTCTGCAGCTGGTTGTGTGTATGATGTGTGTGTGTTGGGTGTGTGTCATGTGGGTGTGTGACACTCTCGCTTTCCTCCCTCCCTCCCTTGTGTGCTAGGCGGCTGTACTCACCGTCATCGTCTTTGTTGGCGTTGGTGTTCCAGGTGGAGCATGACGTAGATGAGCATCGGGAAGACTTGCAGTTCCGGTTCCATGGCAGTGTTGTTCTCCCCTGTGTCTCCGATGGTGAGTCTTTGGTCTTCTGTGATCTGTTTCCTCCAGGCTTTTGATGGCGTTGGTACCACTCTGGAAATCCTGGCGGATTGCAGGGTCATGATATGATGGGCGTACTTTGTCTTTCGCCTGGCTGTTGACAGCTACCGCCGTGGTCAGTGGTGTTAACGTCCTGGTGGTTAGTTATCTCCGCCATGGTCATAATCTGACATTAATTACTGCCAGCCTGTTGGCCACTTTATCACTCACCACCAATGTCATAATGAGGACCTATGTGTGCAGGCCGATCCATTGGATAACATGAGATTGAAGCCTAGGCAGATCTGAGCTGCTAGCTCTATTATGGTACCACCTAGATATGTCAAGTTTGGTGTCAAAGAACATGTTTTCCCTCTCCCAACACGAATCTGGTGTTGAGGGACAGTTGGCATGCACCCAGGTGGCACACTAGTGGTTGCCCACCTGTTTGCCACCCTTCTTTGTGCTCTGACTGGCCAGCCTGTGCTTTTCCCAAGCTTGAAGCTGCCAACACAGGTGTCTGGCCTCCTCCCAGGCGGTTTGGGCACTTCTAGGAGTCAGAGACAAAGGCTGAGGCAGGAAGGCAGTCACAACTCCCACCCCCACTGGGCTAGTGAACAGGGCCATCAGGGCAGTGAGCTTCAAAGGCTTCATCGCCCCTGATAGCCATCTGTGCTGCCCCCCAGCAGAGGAGACAGCCCTCCCCTGCTTCCAGGCACTTGAGTTTGTGGGCAGGAAGGAAATTAGATATGCACTACAGTGCACACATCCAGCAGGCTGGCCACACCCATAGGGTGAGCAGCCCAGTTGGTGCACTACATTTTGAATAGAGGGTTCTGGGTAGCTAAAGGTGACTTACCCCACCTGATGTGGTCACCTCATAGGCGGATAAGCTGTAGGTGCTAGATGCCCATTGGCCACTAGACTTCACGCCACTATGTCCCCTAAATCAAGGACTTAAGGGACACCCCTGACACCAGAACTGCAGTTCTGATCGACCAACTTCAAAGAAGGACCAGGAGGAGCCCTCATCACCGAAAACCGGACTTTTCACAGTGCACCAAGGCAAATGAGGGGTACTCTGTTCCTGAGGAAATAAACTGGGAACTGCATGAAGGACACTCGTCCTTGGCTGAAACTTGGCGCTTCTGACCAGGGGAACCCTTGTGGAAGCCAGAAGATGCTCAAACAACCATGGACTAGGACACCTGTCCCCTGCAAACTGCACGTAAATCGCTCCCAGGAGCTAATGTTTCACCAGCCATCGGGCCCGCCGTGGGATCGATTTGAGCCAGGTGGTTCAATGTCTTTTAGGAGTTTTAGTTTTGCCTGTCTACAAGTTTCAGGCTGCTACACTGATCCCCGGACCCAGTGAAGTTCCCAAAGGATTTCTGAACCACTTTTGTTGGTTGCCAATTCGGTAGCTAACCCTCACACTCAATGCTGCAAGTGCAGGGCACATCGTGTAGGCTGCCCAACATCTGCAACTCAGCTGAGATTTTGCATCCCTTTGTCAGCCCCGTTGTGTAAGAGGTAAAACCAGCACCAAGGACAGCCAGGACAACTCTGCACCTGGATGCCACAGACCAGGTAGAAGTGATTTGACGGTTGTGGCCTAGTCTCAGGACCCGCACAACCATAACCCTGTAAGGGTTCTCCGCAACTCGACCTTCAAATGGTGTTTTGTCAACATTGTCTCCCTGCCATAGACTTCAGCGTGAGTCCCGTTCAGCACCACAGGCAGGTAGGACAACTCTGCACCCAGACGCCACGGGCCAGGTAAAACTGCACTGACTGTCGTGGTCTGGTCCTAGGGACTTCACAGCCTTACCCCCAAAAGGGTTCCACAAAACTCGCTTTCTAAGTACTGTTTTGCAATTATTGACTTTTCCCCATAGACTTAAATGCAAAGCTTAAATGCCAGTTCTGCTGTAATTTAGTTTTACTTTGAAAATCGATAACTATACTGATTTAATTCTGTTTTTTGTCAAAATCAGGATAAAAATAAGCTCAATTTTTATAAGTTGGTGTTGGATTTCTTTCAAGTTGTGTCTATTACTTATAGTCCATATTGGTGCTCTGAAATGCTTAACACATGTTCCTCTAAGTAAAGCCTGACTGCTCTTTGTCACACTACCAGGACTGAGCTAAGGGTTTAATAATGTTACTCCAAGGACCATCTCCTGAGTATCGTGAGAGTGTTACATGGCGAGAACTAACCCCCGCACCACATAATATTTCACTTTCCTACATCCATCACTATATTACAGTTGAAATTTCAACCTTTTGGGTCTATGAGTGTCCTATCAGTTCTAGGTGAATGTAGGATCTCATTTAGTGATCTTGTTAGATGACTTAAATTATGCGTTTGCTGCTCCCATCTCTTTCTGATTTGCAGGTCATAAGGCTGAATCCAAGCAAGACCAATTCAACCTTGCATTCTTCTGTTCTAAAAAAAAGAGCTCTAATAAATTTGTAAGGGGAACCCCTGTAATACCTAGCGTGTATAAACGTAAAAACACCGATATGGAGCGTTTTATAAAACAAGTTGTTTTATGTAATTTAGAATATGTAAAGTTTCCCAGTTGCAACTGGGGGCCACAGAAGCTGTCCGGTGGGGAATTTCAAGGTAACTCTGCTTCACAGCGGCAAAGATCCCACATTTACAGCTGGCACGGCTGCTTGTTGAGGTCACTGCTCATTGCTGACCTTGATGTGACCTGTAACCCCTGAGTGTTCAACCCAACATCACTTTTTACATTTAAGGGGTGGATGATCTGAATACCTCTAATTAGTACCTAGATTGATAATCATAGTAACACCTGTTGCTAAAAAGCATTGATGCATGAGTGAGAATATTAAATACAGATCTGTTTGTTTTGACTTTTGTTTTAAGGAAACCTCCGATAACATAAAACGTTTTTTTGTTGCAGGTAGCACTCTAACAAAAGAAAATGAGACTATTAACAGTCAGGTGTAGCTTTATACACATAGGGGCAGTTGAGCTTCAGATCACGGGGGAAAGGAATCAGAGTTATGGTACATGGAGCTCTCAGTCAGCTGGAACTAAATGGTAGCTTTGTTGCCATAGTACACCCAGAAAAAATGCAGGCTTCTTTGAGCGTCTAGCCTTATACAACATATTTTTCTTGTATCAGCAACCAATACTACAAATGTAAAATGGAACAGTGTGTTGCCTGTTTTTGAAAATATATTTTCGTTCACCTTAGTTATGAAAAAAACGGCCATATCATTAATGATATTTCTTTTTCTGTAATGCATCCAAAAAACGGAATTCGTCGCATATTTGAAAATAACCATATTCTTAAAAATGAACATTTTCTTGAAAATAAATTCTGAAAACGACTAATTGCATAATCAATGCATTCTGATGCAGGTGGACGGGAAGCGAGTCACGTTTCAACGGTAGTAAGAGCAGATCCTCTGACAAGTGTTGGGTAAATGCACATCAACTTTAGCGAATGGATATTTAATAGTGACAAATGGCAAAGTTCTAGGAACTTGGCTTTTTAAAAAAATGTTAAGTATGTGTGGTTTACCTAGAATCGCGGGGCTATTTTAGCAGTGAAATGTTCCCTATGCTTGTCCAAACATGCATGGAATAGTAGGGTGTTACTTCCAGGAATTTATGTCAGAAAGTCACGACTACAGACACTGACTTCTTTTAAGGTGAACATCAAAATCTATTTGAATTTGAAAGTTGTGATGTCTGAAAAAAATTAAGATGACAGCTGCAAACGAGTCATGGGGTCGGCTCATCTCTTGTGTAAAACACTGAAAACACGCGAATGCGAACAGCGCAGGCACACACATTCAACCTCCCCGCGATTTATCACACCTTGGTTAACCTGGTCCAGTCAACGTGATATCTGCCATGTGCCAGGTCCCAGCTGACTTGAATCATTTCCACTGTTTGCAAGATACTGATGGGTTAGCCATCATTCTTCTCACAAAGACGTTGCAGTGAGTAGGCGTAATTTTGGCGTAATTTACCGTTGTAGTACTCCTGAATTCTATCAGTAAGCCAGAGGTGGTAGTGTCTTCGCTCTACATTGAAGAGTAAGACAGGTGTTCTGCAAGATTAAATCAGAGTAAATTATTAGTGAATTAGGTCCTTTTATAACACGGCAGGGCCACCCTCCAAAGCTTTCTAAATCAGCTTGTATACCACTGGGTGGGTGCATAATACTAATTGTGAATACAAACAATCAAAACCTATGTGCAAAGTATGAGCCTCTGTGGTGGTGAAACTACAGACTGACTGAATGAGAGACTATAAGTTTTGGGTGGGTGATATATTCCGCTCCGCTGCTGGAATGAGTGGAAATTTGGCCACTTTGAGTTACATCTGTAATGCAGAGTTCCAGCCAAATTCCACCAACCATCGCAGATTAACCAGCATAAGTGAGATTTGGTGGCCCTAGAATGATTCTCAGTCTCTAGGAAGGCACCTGGTGAGATTTTGCCAATACGGGCGGTCACGACCGTTCTCAGGCAGAAAGCTGCAGCTCGAGTACAAGTATCTACTTGAGCGGCAGCAAAATCAACTTCAGAAGCTGCGTCTTCTGGTGCCCTATATGGTGTTGTATGCACTGATTTTACAGTGCAAAATGAGCTCCTGGCGCTAAATCACAGGGCAAGCAGTGCAAAGTTTCTATGTCCGCCCCTGCGTGGAATTCCGGGGAATCTCCCAGAGTTTTTTTTGTAACTTTGAAAACTTTATGAGTTCCTCCCAGGCCCAGTACAAAATAAATTCAAAAAGGTGGGTTGGTGAGTGAAATAGGTTCACTATGTGGTTAGATGACAATTTCATGTCTGAACACCCGAGTCACAAAGATTTTGAAGAGAGAGGGATATCTACAAATCAGAAACATATGCCTACTATTTGTTTAGATTTCTGACTTTATGGGAGGCACAACAACTCTCAGAAATACACATGGAATTCTCTCAAATTATCGATTTCCATGAATGCTCTGCACATTGGGGAATGTCTTCCATCAGATTTGACCTAAAAAATTGAACATTTCCGGGAAATTTTGAAGTCAATAACCAAATTTGCAGAGGAACACAAGCATGCCAGAAGCGTTTGAGATGTTTTGTTGGGTATCTTTTTGTATTCCTGTGCAAGCCGTCTGACTCTGCAATAAAGACCTTCACCGTCTTAGATTTGACATGTGACCTTTGAGACAACGATGACCACAGTGGAAATCTGACCGAAAATGGGTCACTTTAAACTGTTGAGAAAAGGGAGTGAGACATAAAAAGAACACTTGGAAATTGGTTCAAGGGCGCTACCTAACAATGACATGCTTGTCTATTTTCTTTAAAGACTCCTGCCTGAGGCATAGCCTGGAGGTTTAACGTAGTGGACTCTGGTTCCTAAGGTACCATGTGGTCCATCATAATCCTACTACATTCTTGATGTTTGATAACCTGAACTAGTGTGTCCTTCCTGTTCAGCTTGTCTGCCTGGCTGACTTTCATGAACGACCTTCGAGCAGGATACCACACTCAATGGCTGAGAGAGGGAAACAAATCCTAAAAAATATTAACAATTAAATTCCAAAACATTAAATAATTCACCAATCAAATAAAATTAAAAAAAAGTGACACTTACAAAAATTAAACACATATAAAAAATAATTTTATTTAACCAATATTAGGAAATGTACTGGAGTCTGGGAATACTAGATATAGTATTCCCACTGCAGTTTACGCAACAGTAGATAAAGTGTTGGACTTCAGGGGGGTTAAATATGTTATTTCCTCTAAAATAGCACAACAGTAGGGAAAGAAATGGACTTCGGAGGGGTTTAATTTATTATTGGGAGTCCAGTCTATGCAACAGTAGAGAAAGCATTAGACTTTGTATGGGTTAAACTTACTATTCCCACTCCAGTCTGTGCAACACTAGAGAAAGTGTTGGACTTCGGAGGGATAAGATTTACTATTCCCACTCCAGTCTGTGCAACATTAGGGAAAGAGTTGGACTTTGGAGGGATTACATTTGCTGTTCCCTCTCCAGTGTGTGCAACATTAGGGAAAGCATTAGACTTCGGAGGGGTGAGGTTTACTGTTCCCACACTCCACTCTTTGTAAAAGTAAGGAAAGCATTGGATTTCGACGGGGTTAACCTTACTATTCGTACTCAAGTCTAAGCATCAGTAGGTAAACTACT
This sequence comes from Pleurodeles waltl, assembly GCF_031143425.1. Classification (NCBI taxonomy): domain Eukaryota; kingdom Metazoa; phylum Chordata; class Amphibia; order Caudata; family Salamandridae; genus Pleurodeles; species Pleurodeles waltl. The sequence goes on along the minus strand of NC_090447.1, from coordinate 1,245,108,891 downwards.
ATTCTTCAAATTAGGGCTGGGCAGAACTCACAGAGCTTTCCTCTGCAGAATTCCTCAGAGTTACAAAAAAAACTCTGCTACTTTCAGGGTATTCTGTGAATGGACAGAAATAGGCATGTCATGCTGCTTGCACTGTGATTTAGCGCCGGGAGCTCGCTCCTCTCTGATAAATCAGTGCGAATGGCACCAAGCGTTGCACCAGGGTGAGCAACTTTTCGAGCTGACTTTGCTGCTGATTGAGTAAATTTTCTACTTGAGAGACAGCTTTCTGACCATGAAAAGGTTGTGACTCCCTCCCAGCCCCCACGACCGCTCTAGTTGACGAAATCTCACTAGATGCCCTCCAGCGACCAAAAATCACACCAAGGAACACCAAACTTCACTTCCGCTCACCAACTTACTGTTTTTGAGTCACGTGCAAGAAAAAACTCTGCCACCCTGTGGTTGGTGGAATTCAGCCAGTACTACGGGTTAGCCGAGTGGTCAAAGTTCCATCCATTCCACCAGTGGAGTGAATATATCACCCACCTGTACGTCAAACAAATTACATATTTGAATAACCCTATCAATTTAGAAAAATATACAACTCTTAATATAAACTTTATTATGTAACATAGCATATATATATGTATGTATATATAAATATATATACATACATACAAAAATAACAACGGACCAAATAAAAAAAAAATGTAATATTTAATTTTGAAATAAAAAATAATCGTTATATAATTATTATTTAATTAACTTGCCCCCCTGTCCACGTACAAACCTAGCAACCCACATGTAAAATATAACTAGAATACATAATTATAACACCATTTACATAATTGATAATCAATTAAATCTTATTAACAATTATTAATTACTAGTTAATTATTACTTAATTAACTTCCCATCCTACAACCCTACAAACCCAGCAGCCCCCACCTAAAATAGAACTAAATATATAATTATTACACAATTTAAATAATTATGAATCAATAAAATAATTAATTATACATTAATAATCATTATATTTTACTCATTGCTCACTTAACTTGCCGCCCTACACCCCTACAAACCTAACTACAAACCCGCAACTAAAATAAAATTAAGATGAATTAGCAAAATATAATGCAAATATTTAAAAATCAATTCAATAATAAATAATAAATAATGAGTAATTGGTAATTCATTATTACTTAATTACCTTCCCTGTCTATACCCTACAAACCCAGCGTCCTGCTACTAAAATGTACCTAAAATATACGATTGTTACACAATGTACATATTGTGACAATGTACATAATTAACAATTGATTAAATAATTAATATTAAATGAATTGTTAATTATTACCTAATTAACTTCCCACCTTATAGCCCTACAAATGTGGCTGCCCACACCTAAAATAAGAATAATTAAATCAGTAGAACATAATATACATAATTAAATTCAATCACTGACTTATCTATAAATTATTAATAATGAATAATTATTTCTCAATCAAATTCTCACATCCCACATTCCCCTACAAACTCAACAACCCACTACAACACTATAAATTACTATTAGGAATTAAAATAAAAAATTGAAATCACTTAAGACTATCCAGTAAGTTATCCTGAGAGGATCAGATTTTGAAGAGTTTGGGGCTTCTGCAACACAGAGCTGCCTCTATTGTTCGTTTCTATCTAAGTTCTAGCATCAAAGCAGTCCTTCCAGCAACTAAAATGTATATAGCTAAGGCTCAGGGAGCAGCTCTATATGGTACAGAAATATGGGGATCCAGTACTTGCACCAAAATAACAGTGGGAGAGAATGCATTTGTCAGGGCCCTGATAGCGTGCCCGCGCAGCACACCTTTGATTCCTCTCTTTTTAGACCCCTAATTTATTGGATAAGGATATGGACCACTCCTGAATTGATTTATTACAAAGCATCATTAGTTGATCTGCTAAAAAGACAGAATGTAATAACAATTCCTTGGATAAGACATGTTTCCTATTGGTTTGGATTACTGGGTTTGGCTGATTACTGGGAAAACCCTTATGACCTAGAAAGACGCCACAAAAATGTCTTGAAGACAACTTATTGGTCCTAGATTAGGGCCAATTATATAACCTGTAATTCTTATGGCCGGTTGATGGATTGCTTTCTTAATTTTAAGTGGTTTCCGCAGTATGAGCCATATCTAGATATTATACCAAACCTATTGGGCAAAAGCCTATATGCAAGATTTCGATTTGGAGCTCTGCCCTTACTATCCTTGACGAGTAAATGGGGACAGTCCACCAAAACTGATATGTGTCCTGCGTGTGATCGTGCGACAGAGTCTATTGAGCACTTTATGTTTTTTGCCCTGCCTACTCTATCCCGCGGTCAAAGTGGATCCGCAAAACCTGTTTAGAACTGGGCTTAACTAACTGCAATCACTCACTAAGGATTTTAAAAACCCATAAATCTAATGATTTAGTATTAGCAGTTAGCGAATTTTTAGTTGCAGCCTGGCATATATGACGTTGTATTTTAACCAAAAATAATTGAATTTTAACTGCAATTAGATGTTGTTTTAGGATTTTATGTATTCATGTTCTTATTATATTTTTTACATATATATTGATGTTGTATTTAATTAAGGATTATGTACTGCTGTGTATTGCTTTGAAGGTCAATGAACCGAATAAAGCTTGTTTTCTTTCAAAACAAAAAAAAAATTGAAATCACTTAACATTACAAACTATATTTAAAAAAATAAAACAGTTTATACAAACAAAAGTAACGTAAAATTAATATATGAACTAAAACACGTTCAATAAACTTAAAAACCTATATTCTTTGAAACTATATTATTGAAAATGATATTAACACTTACTATATTATTAACAAAGGTACTACTTATCTGAAAAAATTATATTCTTGACAACAATGTTTCTGCATCACCATATTTTTGTATCACAATATGATTTCTGATCGTTCCGTTCACTGATATTTACATGATATTTTGTCCAAATGCCCTGAGAATAATTCAAGCATTCCATCCATCACTTTCTTTTATTCTTCAGATGCAAGCAATGCCTGCATCTGAAGGAGCTGTGGCCATCATACTGAACAGCTGAACCCACATGGGAGTGCTGGCAAAAAAGGAAAGGTGAGAGGCTGATAGCTGACGACAGAGTAGAGCATACTGCCTGATGGTGGGAGCAAGGACTGTAATCATACACTAAACAATGGCAGAACTTTGGAAGGTGTGGGCACTGTGAGTGCAGGGCCTGCCTTCCTCTCACTTCACAGTGCTGTACCCACCGTGCCTCAGCATCTTACAGCACCGGAACCACTGGGGTCAGAGCAATAACAAAATGCCCCCGGAAGAGCACATATAGCCACCACTGTTGTGAGATGAGTCCCACTGAAGTGCAAGTGGCAATGGGCACTTGGTTGTGTCGGATGGAATAGGTAACGGGTAATTGGGTGTCACAGCTCCAAATGGGGCCCCATGAAGCTGGAGGGCACCACCCTTTCCTAACTGCAATTGGTGCAGTAAGCAACCAGATACACAGGTCTGGACAGAAACCTAAATTTGCTGATACCAACTCTTTGAGGGTAGTCATACCCAGACTTGTTTTTTCCCCAGCAATGGTGGTGGTCCAGACCCGATTCCCCACTTCATTAGATTGGCACGGAAAGCTGAGTGGGTCAAGTCGAGTGTCCGCTGCTTCTGTCTGTCCTTCCAGAACACACATTTACAGCAATGGCTAAAATATGCCTGGACCAAAATAGAAACATCTGCGAAGACCCGAGGACCACCCTACTCGCCCTGAAGTAGAATTGATCATACTTAGTGGAGATAATCTGAGAAAGATGGCTGACAGGGTTTCACCAGCAGAGGGGAGAGTCTTGGTGCTCAAAGACACAATTAATGAACTGCAGGTGACAGTGAGGATACTCACACATAACTTTAAACTCCTAACTGATCAGTTGGAGGATATGGGGATGGCAGAGTTAGCCACAACATATACTATCAACTGGTCAGATTCCCAACAGCACATATCCAGAATGCAACCTTTATACCTGGATACACTCCTACATCCACGAGACAAGCTTTCACACATACTTTATGTAACACACTGGATTATTATTTGGGGTGAGCGGCTGCCCACATCAAGGAATAATCACAACCCTTATCAGAGTGAACCCTTAAGGTAATTAAATTAACCTAAGCTCAACCATCTTGTTGCTATGGCACAAAACAGACAGGTTAAACGTAGAACAAGTGTAAAGAATTCATGCAGTGCTCAGTTCTGAGGGTTAAGTGTGTGTGTGTGTGGGGGGAGTATACTATGGTAATCCCAGTATCCTTACACATCTAATACTAACATCCAGTTTAAGGCAGGTACTGTGCCTACAACAGACCCAACAACAGGCATCTGGTAGGGTCAAAGTAGGGTCCTTCAGCAAACAGAATGGAGGTCCACAAGAATAGTCATAGCTTCCTGTTCTCTCCCTTTCAAGTATACCAGTGTTACATGTGATTCAGCAGACCTGATGAGTAGGTGTTAATACTTTAGTGTCAAAATGAATGCCCACTGCCCCCACTCTGTTTATTCAGTGGAGCTCGGAGAAGTCATCTCTATCCATTCAGGTCAGCCTTTACTTTGCTCCAGTGAGCTAACTCACATCTTTTCACTCCTATTCAAGACAGAGTACAGGCAGAAGCTTATGCCAATTAGCCATCTTATAGTCCAGGCAGATAAAGGATATATTTCTAAAAGTTCCTTTCCCTTAATATTTTTGAAGAATGCAACTTAACCAGTGAATTGTTTTTTAATAACTAATCAAAATAGTGGTTTAATTATTTTTCTAGCTGGTCCCTTTCGTGAGTTAGCAGTATTCATATTTTATTCTGTGATCTGGTTTTCTGTATTAGTCTGCTAGGCCTGCCACAGTAAAAATAACATTTTGGGCCTTGTGGAAATGTTACATCTCCACATGTTTGACTTTTACATGCCATGCACCCTAACTTGTGTGCTGAATGGCTTACATCTGGATGAGATGCTAATATTTAAAATCTAGGTTTTTACCTGTCAAAAAGGTTTATTGTACTATTGTAGTGGGTGGCACAATAGTTGCTACAGTACAGTAGTGAAACCTTACTTCCAGGCCCTGGGTAAACATTGTACTATGTATACTAGGGACTTGTAGGCAAGTTAAATATACCAATTAGGAATACACCAATTCAACTATGTTTAAAGGTGCTTTACTACTGGTTACCATGTGTAAAGTGTGCAGAGTTTTATTACCAACAACCCAAAATAGGGTCCAGCGAAAGGAAAAAGAAAAATATCCAGGGCTGACCATGCAGAAAATACTTATTTGCTAAACTTTTTGACAGAGACTGTCCGTTCTACCCTAGTCCAAAAATAGCCCACAGGCATCCCACTTCACCCAAAGGTTGCTAGGATAATTAACTTTAAAAACATGGACATCATACTGAAGTTAGTGTGTGTTACAGGGAAAGTGATGTGCAAATCCACCCGCATCCTTACCTTCGCACACTACTCTAAATTTGGAAAACAACAGTGAAAGAAATTTGATGGAGTCAAGCAAAAACTGCACAGTATGAATTTGGACTATATCCTTTTCTATTCATCAAAACTAAAATACATCTTTACTGGTTGATCATCCTTCTTTGAAGTAAAGGTTTTGGTGTGGTATTGGATGATGAATGACATGACCTGTCTGGCAGACATGGTTTGCTGCAGGCGCATGTAACTCAGGTGGTGATTTCCCAATGGTGAAGTATAGGGAAAAGTCAACAAATGTAATAAACCTAAATACAATCAATACAAATATTTAGTATTAAATATTAATGAAACTCATTTATATATATATTTTAAATGTAGAAAAAAAATAAAAAATGCTACAGCACACTTAATCTAATTTGTATTTAGAAACTGATGGTGTTGAATATATAGTAAATTAAATTACAATTATTTACTGAAGTTCACATAACAAAAATCACAACTAAAATAAAAAATATACTTTGTAATTATGTATTAAAAATTAGTTAAAGTGATGTATGGAGTTAACTAACGGTAACTTTATTATAGTTTAAATAAAACCTAAAGTTACACTCATTTTCAAATTCACAAAGGCTATTAAAATATTTTAAAATAAAATAATAAATCTGTTTGAGTTTAGATAATTTGTTTACCAATAAATTACAAGTATTTTTATGTTTACCTATTTTAAGTAATTTATTTTGAGTCAAATTATTTACTTTGGGGTTTTATTTTAACTTCCTACCTCTGTTATTTTTTTAATGGAAGGGTGTTTCTCTACCAGTGGCTGGCCATGTGTGGTGCTGTTTTGGGGCCTTTTTTAGTAACTTTAGAAGTGGTTTTTTTTTAACAGCAACATGCTTACTCTTTTGTGGGAGGGTGCATGTTCCTCCCTAGACCACGCCTAAGCCCATACCAAACCCTCCTTTCCCCTTACTAAGCCCCTCCCATTTAGTAATAAGTATGAAGCTTTTTCTAGCTACTCCCTGTGTCCTTCCCACATTTACTATTAAGTAAATATATACTACCACTATGCCACTAAGTAGTAAACTTACATGTTTTAGAAACTCCCTATAGAAAATAAAGTGGCAATAGATGTGGAGATTTGCACTAGGGGTGGCCGTAACCGGTGTAATTATCTCTAGCGCAATTGCCCATAATTACCACAACATTACTCATAATTATACCTATGTGTATGAGAAGCAGAATCCAGCATTTAGCACTATTTGCTTAGTGCAAAATACCCCCTTGAGTCCAAAATGGGTCCAAGGATGCATTTTACACTAAGAAAACATCACTAATTGCTACTAGACAGGAACAGCAGTAGCCAGCAGCTATGTTCTCTATCTTAGTTTGTAGCTTCTGTGATAAGATTTCTGCCTTAAAATCTTAAAATACTCTTAATTACTCAAGCAGGAGTACTTGCATAATTTTGTTAATTTCGCATTGCTAGAGTGATGCGTAATTACTGTAATTAGTCCATTTACTCTGGCATAATTAAACTTTCTCCCAGGGTTAATTTATACTCATAGAGTTGTAAACTGCATTTTATAGTAAACAACTAGTGTTACTTTAGTACTACTTTATGTACTGCATAATGCAATTTGTGAATTAGGCGCAGAGCTACTAGCAAGACTAACAGCAGAAATGGATCATTACTTTGGGACTGACCTGGAATCTGTTGTGTCCTCTCAGACCATATCGTAGGCCTACAAAGCCACTAACTGGGGTTATGCAATGAGATGTGTAGCAAAAAAGAACTGGCCCCTAAAGAATATAGTAGCACAGTTGGAGTCTTTGCTTCTTAGACTTGAGTATGTGACCTCATAAACATCAAATGTACTTGTGCATATTAATTACATTAAAATGCTTTTGAGGCAGACCCTCCTTGATGAGGCTTAAAACATGTCTCAAGTCTACCATTGCAGACTGTGCGTAGTTGTAAACTGTCATTTTGACCTGGAAAAATAAAACTTTTGCCAGGCCTAAACACCCCTTTTTAATACATATAGCTCATCCCTAAGGTAAGCCCTAACAGGACAGTGTGTATTGTATTTAAAATGTTGGACATGTACACTTGTAAATTTCACATGTCCTGGTAGTGAAAACCTCAGAAATTGTTTTTCACTACTTTGAGAACTACCTTTCCCATAAGCTAACATTGAGTTACCTTATTACTGTTAATAAGTAATAACATTTGATTGGAAACGGTTAGAAATATCATTTTCAGACTCAAGAGTATTGTCATTTAAAATAATTTTTAATGGTAAAGTCAGATTTAGAAAATGCCACTATTAGTAAATTGGCATTTTCTTGTCCCAATCATTTGATGCCTGCAGCCTTTGTCCTGAGTCCCATGACTTTGAATACCTCCCAGATTTTAATTCGAAGGGTGACTAGATATTGGCAGGATGGGCCATCCTAGCATGGAATATGGGGCAGAGCTGCTCCCTTCCCCAACTACATTTCAAATGAGCTGATACTAGCAAACCCAAAATGAACTTCACACCAGTCTTTTGTCACCCTAGACCTTTTGGAGCCTGGGCAGGGAAAGCAGGGAAGTTTCCAGAAACTAGGTGTAGAAGGATCTAGAAAATTCTCCAACTTCAAAAGCAGGCACCAGGTATAAATACTGGACCCTAACTCCAACTCTTCTGGTCACTCCTTGACCTGCGGAGGACCCCCCGAAGGACTGCCTTGTACTTCAGAGGACTGCCCTGTGGATACCAGAGGACTGCCCAGCTGCTTGACGCCTGCCTAGTACCCTCAGAGGTCTGCGACTCCAAGGGTAGTTAATTGACCTCATGTTCCGGGCTATAGGGATACAAAAAGTAAGCCATAGCTTTTGACTTTGTCCCGGTCTCTCAAGACTAGATGCCCACATATGGCACTTTGATTTTTTTAGCCAATATTTTCTTTACTAAAACATTAAATATCCATAACTCTAGTTCTACTGATTGAATTTATTTTGTTTGGGTGTCAACTTGTTTATTATATTTTACACCATTTTTCTAAATTGGTGTGGGATTTTTCTTGTGTTGTGTTTTCACATTATAACTGTTTGTATGTTGCATAAATACTTATAACATTGCCTTTAAGAAAAGCTTTGCTGCTTTTGTGGCAAGCTACCCAAGTGTTCAGCACAAGTTAATTCGGTGACCTTTGTGGTTCACCCTGACAAGGATTATAAGGGTTGTGTTAGTTGCTTCAGAAGGGTTTTTACCCCACTCAATCAAAACCCAATTTCCTACAGTTTGAAACTGAACAGGTCAACAAGGCACAATATCTGCAAGCTCCATAATATGTTGCCTCTAGCACACCACCGTGATGACCTCCTGGCTCTGCTCATAATAGACGTTGAGAAAACCTTTGACTCTTTGAGCTGGGAATTCCTCTTCTCTATCATCACAAAGCTGAACTTTGGCCCTTATTTCTTTCTTTCTCTGTGTGTGACTCATCTATAGAAAGAATAAAGGTTAATGAACACTATCAATGCTGTATATGATTGGACGGGAGAACAGACAGTTGTGCTCATTGTCCCCACTTCTTTTTGCTCTGGCCATAGAGCTCCTGGCAGAATATCTTTAGAGAGATCCCCAAATGCAGAAGTTTGAGTGGTTGAGGAAGAGTGTATACCTGAACACAGATAATATCCTTATCTTTGTCCTCTTGCACTTCAAATATTGAAGGAATATGGAGACTTCTCTGTTCTCAGTGTCTGCAGATCCAAATTTGTGATTACGATTAATGGAAATGTGGAGGAACTATGGTGAGCATCAGGTTTGGCAGCATAGACTGTGGACCTCATATACTGGGGGATATATATACTTGGTGAGATGTTTAGAAGCTGGAAGGGAAACATGGCCTCTTCAGTGAAGGGCCTGCACAATGACTTGACTTGTTTTTTTCCCTTTCTGTTATCAGTGATGGCGTGAGGGCTAGTAATTAAAAAAAAAAGTTGTTGGGATGTAAATGTCCCCTGCCTGGTGCACAGTCCCGCTCCTCTGTCTTGAGTACCAGACTGCGTGTATCTGGTGTCCTTGCTTTTGATTTTTGCCCAGGTGGTACACTGATATAGGATGTACACAGAGTCCTAGCCCTCTGCCAAGATCTAACCTGTTCACCTCAAGCAGAGACAATGCTGACCCAAGTTGATTGTTCCCAACTCCACCTAGATTTTGTGTGCCTCCCACTTACTTGTACGTGATCGGCACGGGAAAGTTCTGGGGGAAAGGGCATGGATGAGAGAGAGAGAGAGAAACACCAACGTCACCTGGCAGGATCAGGATGGTTAGGGGTGGTCTACGAAGACCAGATATCTCCTATGATGAATTACACATTTAGTCAAATAACACTTTTCATTTAACCAATATATTAAAACTACTCTTCGCCAATTCCCACAAACTAGGTGTCTCTGTTGAGGTCCTCTTTCCCGCTTTTGATGGCTCTCCCCTCTCTCTAGGGATCTTCAAGAAACAGTATGGAACCTGCAATTAGATACAATGTATAGCCTTCTATACTATCTGCATGTGTTCCCACCTTGTTCCCAAGTCAATGTGGCCCCACTGGAAGACCTACCTAAAGTGTTTCTGAAATTCAGTGTACATCTTGTTCATTGGGTCTTGAAACCCAATTATGGTTATTGAGACTTTTGAAAACACAGTCACACTAGCAATCAAGGACATATAAAAGGCGATAAAGAATGAAACTCAATTCTTAAATATTTAAATTTCTCAAATATTCAGGGATTAATCAGCGCAGCATTTTAGTGTCAGAAAGAACACAGTTCAGTAATTTTAACCACCCTTAGAGCATAGGATTAATATACTAAACCTCACTTTCGTATGTAATTCGTGTCATCACTGTTACATCACAATGACAATTGAACATGGAAATAACAGACCTTTGATTTTGAAACTAGCATGTACCAAGCACTGAGTGTTCTTTATCATAGGCACTGATTGGTATCACCAAAAATGCTACATAAAACTCAACTATAACAAACATGTTCATAGTACATCGTTAAGATAACTATTGTCCAACACATGCTCAAATCTGTACTGTTATTGCAAGTTAACAACAATGTACGTTATTATTCGGCAACCAGCAAGTATTTAAGTAACCAAGGACACTGATAACATGCCCTTCCAGTGCGTGCTTCCAGTCTGAACATCTGGCAATCAACTATCAAAGGTAACCGGTAAGAAGTCTTTCACACGCATGCAGCGCATTATCACATTTTGTGATGCTAATCTTCTTGATCTTTTCTAGGATCGGCATCCGCTCCACTGGGCTGTGAAATAGATGATCCAGGTACAAGCTCGGAGGAGCAGAGACTCCCACTCTGCATCTGAAACCGACTGACAGCAAGCAATCACCTTAAAACTGGTGTGGCTTTAAATGCCTGCTGCACCTGTCGACACCCAGTCTGAGTCACCTGGCCACACTCAATCTGAGTCATGAGGCTGTGCTGCCTGGCCATACCCAGTCTGAGTCATGAGAATGCCACAAGCTCAGGCAACAAGTTGACATGTGCCCCACATTCCTACACGAGTTCTAAAAGAAGCATTGGCTCAAGTAAACATCTTTCAAAGGCAACAGCAATAATTGGCCCATGCCAGGGCAGGTAATTTGTTTAGGGGCACACTTTACTAAATGCCAGATGTGAATTCTGGAGCATATTTGGGTTTGCAGGCCCAACAGCCTGTCCCTAAACATGAGTGAGGTTCTGGACCTGTCCAGTGATTTGGAGGGATGCACCAAATATGCCTTCATTGACAGTGAACTATTGTCCCTGTCATGTGATCAGTACTTAGAGTATCAGTGTGTCATATTTTGTGAATCAATATTTGTGCCAAGAGCTTTTCATCTCTTCCACTAGGACTACTGGCCCACTGAAGTAAAAATTTGCTTCTATGAACTTACAAGACTTGTAGCGCTGTCATCTCAAATACAGAGGTGGGGATGCATCATGTTAGCAAGCGATGCATTGTTTCCTGATCAGGTAATGTAGTTGATGCGTCTATGTCAAGAAGTGATGAGTACTGTATCCAAAGCGTCCGCCAAGCTGGGGCTGCGTTGTAAGCCTGGTCACTGCGCCGAGCAATCGGTAAGCGATGTCCCCTGCTTCAGTGCAGGCAGTGGCAAAGTGGTGTTTGTGCAGTGGGATGCACCCGTTCCAAGTGATGTGCCAGTGTTGTTGCATCAGTTTTTGTGTTGCAGCACCACACTCACCTCCAAGGGCCCAGGACTGGATTTGGCACCACTTGACAGAGCCGTACTCACAGCAGAGGGGCCCAGGTGCTGGTAGCAAGATGCAGGTAAAGTCTATATATCCCTGAGACTTCAGAAACAGGAGGCAAGCTCAGTCAGGTCCTTTGAGAAACTTTAGATTGCAGGATGTAGAGAATTAGATCTGGTCCACTCACTCCCAGGCAAGAGGTAGCAGACAGCAGACCAAAACACAAGAACAAACAGCAAAGTGGCAGTCCCTCCTGGCAGCCGCAAGGTCCTTCTTCTGGCAGAATGTCCTCAGTCCAGAAGTGTTCTGAGTATATGGTGTCAGAGGCCTAGAACTCATACCCAAGTGTGCCTTTGAAGTGGGGGAGACTTCAAAGAGTGATTTTGAAGTGCCCCAGTTCCCTTTTAGCCCAGTCCTGTATGCCAGGAGGTCTGTGGGGGTTATCAGTCCCTTGTGTACAGCCACAACACTACCCTTTGAAGTGTAGGTGAGAGCCCATCCACTCTTCCTGCCATGAAGACCCATCAGTATGCAGATTGAATACTGGGGAAGTTAAGTTTTTATGGCTGTCTGGATGGAATGCACAAAGGCAGCTGTTACCTATCATTATACAGACCTGGCATGGATTGGAGGCAGGCTAACGCATAGGATGGTTAAAGTAAGAAAATGCCAAATTTCTAAAAGTGTCCCTTTTAGACCTGCAATTTAAAAAATACCTTTACCATAAGATGTTTTTTGAAATTGTGAGTCCAGAGACACCAAACTCCAGTTTTCTATCTTTTCCCAATCAGAAATTACACTTAGATTACACGTAAAAGATGTTTTAAGGCAATCCCTATACTAGTTGTGGGAGTGATAGTCCTTGCAATAGTGAAAAATGAATGTAAGAGTTTTTCACTACCTGGACATGTTAACCTTAAAAGTGCATGTCCAACTTTTTAAATACACCGCACCCAGCCCTTGCGGCTGACCAGCCTCTACCTTAGGGGTGTCTTACATGTAATAAAAAAGAAGGCTTGGGCCTGGCACGTGTGTACGCTTGCCAGATTGAAATGGCAGTTTAAACTGCACACACAGACTCTGCGTGGCGCAACCAGTGCTGCCGGCCCACTAGTAACATTTGACTTACAGGACTTAGCAGTAAATCAAATATGTCAATCATGGGGAAGCCAATGTTACCATGTTTTAGACACAGAGCACATGCCCTCCAGCACTGGATAGCAGTGGTAGAGAGTGCAGAATCATAAAGCCAGCAAAAACGAAATTCAGCACACAGACAAAACGGAAGGTCAGAAAGCAAAAAGTCAGTGGAAACCACACCATAAGATCCCAGGTCTAACATACTTATTAAAGTACTTTTCTGTCTTGAAAGCCAAGAACTGGGTTGAACATTCATTTATCGCTCTGCTGTGCAATTGCTGACCCTTTGAGTTCTGATAGTATCTCTACCTAGACTCTTATACAAACACCTGAGTGACCCCTACAAAATCCCCTGTGATTACTTTACATGGCTCATATCTATGTTAAGAAGGTTTGTGTGGGACAAATGCATCACAGAGTGGCAATGAACAAGTACATTAAACAATAAATCTCCATATTGACAATAGGGGAGAGGAAGAGGATAGCAGCAGGTTTGGGGTTGGGAGTTTAAGGGGATTTATTTTTAAACACATAGGGGCTCATTACGAACCTGGGGGTTCAGACCGCCATGCCGGCAGCCGCGGAAAAGACCGCCACTGGCATGGCGGTCTGAACCACCATATAATTAAAACAGAGAAGGCTGCCTATGGTGGCCCTCTGCCACTGCTAGGCTACCTCCGACCGGCACTCTGATGATGGCAGATTACATTATTCAACAGGGCAGCGCTGCAAGCAGTGCTGCTCTCCAGATAAGGTACTCTGTTTCCTCCAGCCGTTCCCTGGTGGGTTCCCCCGCCAGGGGAAGGCTGGTGGAAGGGGTGCTCCAGGGTCCCTCTGGGAGCCCCTGCACTGCCCATGCACTTAGCATGGGCAGTGCAGGGGCCTCCATGCAGTGCCCCGTTGCGCAAGTCACTGCCCGATTTACAGGCAGTGATCTGCGCGACGGGTGCTGCTGCACCCACCGCACTGAGGCATTGGCAACGGCTCCATGTGGAGCCGTCAGCAATGTCCTGGCCCAGCAGAATGTTCTTTATACGTCCGGCGGGGTCTCAAGGGGGCTGGCGGTCTATGGAAAGACTGCCAGCATGAACACATCGGTGTTTACCGCCATGTTCATAATGACCCCACTAGTCCAATGTTTAGAGTGCTTGGAAAATGCAATAACTACAGTCATTATATTACCACTTATTTAGTACATATAGAGTCAGCTACTCTTTTAGGGTTACCGATAGGCCTGAAATACATTTTATGAGACTGAAAACTAACCTGTGGCATACTTTGGGAAATTTATGGCTTTAGTGGGTTTGTAGGAACGCTCCAATTTGCACAAGTCATTCATGCAGATTGTCCAGCTGGTGTTACACTTCCTATGTGTAAATCGTACAAAAATTCCCCTTTGTTCAATATGTTTTATTTTGTTTTCTACAACAAAACTATTTCTTCTTGAAGGGATACCACTTCTCCAATGCCCCACTTTTCATGATAAGATTTTTTGTATCTTAAAGATGACAAACTATCTGCAAGAGTATGTGATTATCTACTAACTTAACAGTTCCATCTGGTTTCAGAGTATAGCCCACCCTGAAAGCCCCCTATCCTGTCCCCAAACCTAAACTGACAGTGCTGGAGGCAACCCTCTGGATGGGGGAAAAGGGGGTCATATGTACTCCCCAGATATCCTACAACAGGTGGGTGCAGGGACGCAACTAGGCCCAAACTTCGGGGGGTGGGGCGGACTTCAAGCCGCAGTGGTGGAGCTACCGCATCACACAATGTGGGTAGAAACATCCTCAGAGCCAGTATGGGAGCACACATTGACAATATATTTAGGTTTAATGTGCTAACACATGCAAACAACATTTTAACTTGTCTGTATTTTAATGCATCAGCACACTACAGCCAGATCTATTGGCTTTGCAATAATTTCCACTACACTAAGCACTGCTGGAGCTTTAAGAGTATTCACCACACCTGTGAGCATCGGATGTCTGCAAGATCGATGGTACCGAGAGAGTCGTGCATGTGGGCACGTCTGACACTCAGAAAAGAAAGCACCGAAGCCTTGATGGAGAGGTGACTTCTTTTGCCAAAAAAAACAACAAAAAAACAGCTAAAGACACATAATAAACAAAAACATCCATGGAACAAGAAGATGTATATCTCCCAATAAACACAAGAAAGTGCTCCCATAGACATCAAGAAGTAGACTTAAATGAAACCTAATAAAGTTGGGACACGTGTACTAGGATAAAGGAAATTCTATAAGACCTCTATCTGAATGTCATAAAATGAGGGGGGTCTCACAAAGAGTTATAAAAATAAGGCACCTTTACAGAGCGGAGTAAGAACGGGTAACTTGACAAGGTAAAAACATATATGTGTTTATATTGTTATAGCACAGACTTACCTGGGGAGCAACAGAGCACTGTATATTATGAGGAGTGTTGGAAGCCGAAGCAAGATTACATATATCAAGTGATGGCTTAAATCTTTGAATTACACACAGTTACTACTCCACATCTTCTTCCTTAGTTGATGTAATAAAACATTCAAAAAAGGTTGAGTTGAAAATGCTCCCAAAGTTTACATTCACCAATCCTTGTAAACATTTAGATTATTTTGATGTTTTCCCACAGGCATTATGCTATGTTATGATGCCTAGTGAGTAGATTGAATGCAAACTATTGTGGTATGTAGGGATTACACCTTGATTACACGTCTCTAATTTAAGTTTCAGGGTTATAAATGTGCAGATACACTATAGGTTAAAGTATAACATAATATATAACATAAATATTTATGTAGTTATAAAAAATGTAATGATCTATTAATAGTGATGCATCTCCCAGATGTTGAGTACCTTATTCACTGGGGTTGTATCTGTTTTTTCTGTAATTTAAAGTAGTATACAAAGGGGTGATTAATCTTTTTTCTGTCTTTGGCACTACAATCCTTTGTGAAATAGCTAAGCACTGCTCAGACAGGAAAGCACCAATATTTCAAATTACAACTATAAAGCCAGTTTCTGTCAGAGAGTTGCAGATTAAATATCTTTCACAAAAACACAGGTACCTGCCAAAGCCAAATTTGCACCCAGTCACGTTTTCTTTTTTTTTTCATGAAAGAAGGTTGGCTAAAGATGCCAAAATTTAGATGTGCGTATGCTGCACCACAAATTCAGTTTGACAAATAATGTTGTCAGCCATGTCTATGAAGAAGCCCAAGCTGTGGCCCAACATTGCTGCAGGATTACAATGTGTGATATGAGGATAATGAGACAGAGACCAGGGCATAGACACGTATGTGCGAAGGTGTGAGCACACCTGTAACCCTCTGCTCCTCATACTAGAATGCTGTAGCTCCAGCTAGTTGACACCAACTGCACCACAAGCCACTAAGGAGCTCAGGTACGTCCACCAGAACAGATCCCGATGATTTCTAGCAGGAAGATGAAAGAAATAGCTATCAGTCTACGGGAGTGCTTAGACCTTTTGTCTGCTGAGGGACCCATGATTGGAGCCCAAGGCTGCTGAAGGAAATCCCTCTTCCTGTATTCTTGAAGTTGATCTACTTTAGCAGACTTTATACTTCACACATCCATCCACTCAATTTGGGAGTTGCCTGCAGCAATCAAGCCCAGCAAGGTAGTAGCAGCAGGACTGACATTGAATAACAGCATTGTGCATGAAGTCCTGAAGAAGCAGGACAGTGGCACAAGTTATATATATTGACAGAAGTCAGCAGAGTGAGAAGTCAAAGTATGTTATATGTACAGCAGCTTCACCCCCACACAGTGCTTAGTTTAAAAAAAACATAAGCACTTTTCTCTCCTCCTGCCATCTCGGTCACATTCTCCTCTCATTTGATTTTTCCTCTCTTTCATCTTGCCTTATTGTCTTACATGTTGTCTCTCTTCTCTGGTACTGTTCTCTATCTTGTCTTTACAACTAATTTTTTCACAATTTCTTTCATCAGTCCCTTTCTTTTCACTCTCATCCTCCCTCCTACATTCTCCTTCTGACTTCCTTGCAGAGATAGGCTATGCCAGACAGTAGCCACTCCCATAGATTAGTCATTGGTGACCGATATCTAAATCTCCACAAATAACCAACTTTTACATTGAAGAAATGAATGCAGAAAGAGCTGAATGCTGCCTGTGAACTGGCTCAACACAATGTATGAATCAACATGACACTTTGTGTGCAGGGGCTCAGCTCTATGTATACAGGGACTCTGCTCTGGTCCAGTGCAAGAAATAATCTGTCTGCAAAGAAACTCAACATCATGGGACACCTTATGACTTTGGCAGTCTTATCGCACAACCACTGCAGTGTCGGCATCCAAAAGACTGCCATGTTGCTGGTCTGCTCTGGTCCAGTGCAAGAAATAATCTGTCTGCAAAGAAACTCAACATCATGGGACACCTTATGACTTTGGCAGTCTTATCGCACAACCACCGCAGTGTCGGCATCCAAAAGACTGCCATGTTGCTGGTCATCTGACCGCCGTATTAAGAGTCACACAGTGAAGATCGCCAAAAAAGCCACAAATCAGACACCGCCGGGACACTGGAGGGTGGGAAACCAGCACTGCCATTCTGACAACTTTACACCCACCAGATTACGACCCACAAATCACTGCAGCGGTTCTTCCATGGTGAAAAACCATTGGCAGTCCGAACCGCCGCGCTAAAGGCGGCACCTCAGACAGAACACAACACAACATTGGACAGTTCAAATACACAACACCTGGCACAGATACACACAACAAACACACCCACTCGCAGCAATATGTAACACACCCCCACACAACCCATAATCCTTTGTGACAAAAAACACATACACAGACAGTGAGGACCCACAAACTCATTACTTAGCACATATACACCATAGGCACTTATACACTTCACACTCAGCACAATCCACACAACTGCAGGTTCAACAATATAAACACATCACTATTGCACACTAACACCACAACTAACCACCAACAACCCCACCCCACCAAGCATCCTACACTGTACCCTGACACACACAGCACCCACCCCCACCCACAACACAACCACCATGCGCTGTCAAAAGCACCCACGCTTCACAGACGATGAGTTGAGGGTCATGGTCGATGAAATCATCAGGGTAGAGACACAGCTGTTTGGAGCACAGATACAACAAACCTCCATTGTCAGGAAAATGGAGTTATGGCAGAGAATTGTCAACAGGATCAACTCAGTGGGCAACCATCCACGCACAAGGGAGGACATCAGGAAGAGGTGGAACGACCTACGGATGAAGGTGCGTTCCATGGCATCGAGACACCAAATCGCTGCGCTAAAGACTTGCGGAGGGCCCCCATTACCTCCCCAGGACTTCACACCATGAGAGGAGAAGGTCTTGGACATCCTGAATCCAAAGAAGGCCTGAGTAGAATACCCAGAGGACTGGACTCTGGTTAGTAACTAACACTTCCTTGGTACAAATTTGTCTGGTCAAGCATGCTTCCTCACCACCCGATCTCTCGCCAATTCACCCTATCTTCCACTACACTGCCCACCTAATCACCTAATGCCCCTCTCCTGCATGTCACAGCACCACCCAGTCCTAATGCCCACACAGTCCCTGCCAAGTGCATGGATAGCACTGCCAATCAAAATCACTACAATTCTCACAATGTACCTACCCATCTCCATCAAAGCCTGCAATGTACACATCACAACACATCTCTTGCATGTATGACTATTGCACCAGCTACACCAACTGGATGCTTTGACTGAGGACCACTACATAGCTATAACAGCAGTGCTATGGCACAACATAACACCAGACACAGCACTGTCACCAAACCTAAGGGCCACTTATCCAGATCAACAACTCTGAAATGGACTGATCATGGGCCTACAAGTAAGGCAGTATACTTGAAGCACAACATGCACAGACAGGACAGGCAATCATGCGTACACATATACCCTCCTCCCACTTGGACACCATGCTTAAATGAACAGCCATGCCCACTCACAACTAGCAAGCCTGAATTTCCACTTGCTAACATGGCACAACATGTCATGAGAACCATCAAACAGGAACAGAACCCACCCACCGACCTAAAGTTACCAGCATGAGAGACAACAACCCCAATGGAGCATGGTACATATATCACAATCCAACATCCACAAACTTTGGTAGCAGTGCTGCACATCTCATTGCCATTGCTAGGAATCAAGTAAAGCCACTGTGTACATTACACAAAGACACAACCATTCACACCTCCACCATTTAACCCTCTCCACTCCATCCACAGGTACCCCTGCCAGTGTCACCATGGACGGGATACCAGAGACTGCCAGCCCTTCTCAGGATGAAGGCCCCAGTGAGGACAATGCCGCTGGATGTTTGGACAGTGATGACCTACCTGGCACATCTGGGAACCCTGGTCAGTCTACCACTCCCAGCCTCACCCTGCCCACATCAAACCCCGCCCCACCCTGTGCCACCAACATCACGCCCAACCCTTCGTCCCCAAACCTGTGTTCCAAGGGCTGTTCATCCAATAGTGTGCCTCCCAGTACAGGGATCTGAGTTGACCCCTCACTCCCAAGACAATGAATGTCCTGCTGGCACTGGCAGTGGACACACCGTGCCAGACACAGGCACGTGGGGACAGAGGGTGTGGGAGGGAACCTGTGGGCCACAGGATGGGGCACCCAATGCAGTCACCTGACCAGGAAACCATCTCCGAAATCCTGGGAGCATACCATCCAGACCAGGACAGGATGGGCCAGATCATCAACATATTGGAGGAAAACCAAAGGCTGCAGAGGGAATACCACCAGGAGGTCATGCAGGCACACAATATCACCATGGCCTCCATTGCAGGGGTGCTCAAGGACATAAACACCGCTCTGCAAGTTTACTCCACCCACCAGCAGGCCCCTTCCACTGACCACATCACATCTGAGCCCTCACCATCTGTCACAGCTAGTGGGAATGAAGCCCTGCCAGGGGATCCACAGCCCACAGGCACCCCTCCCTCTTTAGCTGAAGAACCCCCGTGCAAACGTGGATGTCAAACCAGACAGCCGGCTGCAGCAGATGCCAAGACAAAACACACTGTCAGGAAGTGACCCTCTCCTGATGTTTTCTCCCTTGTGTGCCGCTGAGACACCCTGTTGACTGTTCAATGACATTTCTCCATTGTCCCATGGCCCTTGGACAGTGGACATGTGCTGCCTACAACTGTGCTACCTACACTTATGATTCCAACCACCATGACCCCACTCATCCCCTGTTTGACAATTAATGTACAATAAACACTGTAGATCACAGAATATGCATCTGTGTCTTTATTTGTACTATTACAAAAGTTTGGTCAGCAATATGTAATGTGGGTAGGGCCCCCTAAACCAACAGGCAGTGTAATAGGCAGCAGAGGGAGGCATTCTCTGCAGGAGACACAGAACAACAGACATGTCCCAGGGCAGATGTAAGATAGTCACTAGTCCAGCCACACACCAGAGCATATCCACTGATCCAACCTGACAGACACTTCCATCAGGATAGTAGGCATGGTGGCACACAAAGCACATATGCAGTTCATAGGTGTTGTGTTCTGTTTAGTGTGGATTGCCAAACTAAACTGGGCACAACAGATGTCAACCTATCTCAGGGAATTTATCACGTAACACTGAAGATGGCATCTGTCATGACCTAATCTCTACTCTGTAATCAGTTACCAAAGGCTATTGAACACAAATGCCTCAAGCAATATGTAGGCGAGGCAAAGATTCACAGTACCCAGTAAATTGCTGGAATGACATGAGTACAGGAGAATGCTGGACACATAGCACAATACAGGCCTGTCCTTAGGAGATGTGCTACTTGCAACCTGCTTAAAGTACACATGTTAGAGAATAGACACTGTAACTCTGCACCTTAAATGCAATCAGTCTCTTCCCACAACACACAAATAGGGATAGGAACACATTACACTACCACTAATGATTCTAATCAGGATGACTATTGACACCAAACAATGTGGAAATACAACACTTAAAAGTACACATACAACATACCTGTATGTCACTGGAAGTACTGATTGATGAGCTCTGTTCTGTAGTCAGCTGCAGATTCCTCATCTGCCTCTTCATCACTTTCCATGTCTGCATCACCAGCCACTGGTGCAGCTGCCTCCTCATCATCAGCTAGTAGTGGTATCTGACATCTCAGGGCTATATTGTGGAGCATGCAGCAGGCAACTATGATCTGGCATGCCTTTTGGGAAGTGTAGAGGAGGGTACCTCCAGAGAGGTCCTGGCACCTGAATCTTGCCTTCGGTAGGCCAAATTGCCTTTCAGTTACACACATCGTCCTGCCGTGGACCTCATTGAAACATAGTAACCCTTGCTTTGCAGGGTACCTCACTTGTGTCAACAGCCAGGGAAGGTCAGGATATCCAGAGTCACCTGACCCGACAGAGGTGGGACCTGTTACAATACAGGTACAGACACAGAGAAGACTGTGATGACAGGTGCCAAAACAGAAACACACATCTAAATGCATGCATACCAATGAGCCAAGCCCTTTCACTCCATAGACATGCCATTGTGTGGGACACTGCTGTTCCGTAGAATGAAGGAGTCATTCACAGATCCTGGAAATGTGGCTGTCACTTGAGAGATATATTGGTCTGCCACACACACCACCTGAACATTGATGGACTGGTAGTTTTTACTATTCCTATACACCTGTTCATTGGCACTGGGAGGGACCAAAGCTACATGAGTGCCATCTATGGCCCCTAACACATGAGGGATGTGTCCCGTCTCATAGAAGTCACCTTCACATAGGCCAAATCTGCACATTGGGGGAACCTGAGGTAGCTGTCCAGGTGTCTCAAGAAAGCACACAGTACATCTTCAAAACAAGACTGAACATGGGCTGGGACATCCCTGCTTCCAAGCCCACTGTATTCTGGAAGGAGCCTGTGGCAAGAAAGTGTGGCACTGTCAGGTCTTGGACTGTGGGAGGGATGGCATAAGGATTACGTATGGCAGGCAAGAGGTCTGTCTCCACCTTGGTACAAAGATCCATGATGGTGTGACGATTCAGACAATAGGAGTGAATTATATGCCTCTCCTCCAGGGTTGCAACGTCGACTAGTAGACGGTACACGGTGCATGTCTCAATATCCTCCTGAAAGGCCATCTAGGATAGAGAGGTGAGAATGTACAATGTGAGAAGAACTCCACACATATCAGTTGACCATGTCCTCATCGCACACATCGAACATCGTAGACATGGCTCGCACTGCTGACACACACAATATTGGGCATGCTGTGCAGCATGGCACCATCCTTGCTGCACATTGCCGGCCCTGTTCAATACTTTGTGACACACACCACCTGTGTAATGTCCCATATCTGGTACACTGAGCTGTCCTGCACTGAGCATGTATGTATTCATGCTATATACCTATGTGGTTAAACTGCCTATGCCATTTTGTGCCAGCTAAAAGGGCTTTAGGTGGCATCATGGCGTTGACTCCGCTAGTGCTGCCCTACTTAGGTATTGATGTAGGTGTGAGGGATGGCATATAAGTGTCTGTGGAAGTGAAATGTAAAGACATGACATAGATGAAGCGTACTGGCAATTGCCATTGCCTACCTATGATATGTAATGTCACAATTTAACATGTTTTGCTGTGCCTATGGGAGGCATATGTTGACCCTTTCCCCACTATCTGTCTCTCTCCCCCTCCCTCCCTCTCTCTCTCTTTGTGTGCATCAGCATCATATGGTGAAGGAGAAGGGGCACAGGTGAGTGAGGAAGCAGCAGGCCACGGGACCCAGGAAGTTGGCACCAGGAAGAGCGAGGGAGCAAGTGGGACGGAGGGCGCGGGGAGTGAGATGGGTGAGACTGGATCGACCACCTCTACTTCAGAATCTTCCTCCAGTGGAGACTCCATGGTGGTGGCAGACCTATCTGGGACCACCCCAGCTCCATCTTAGTCTACCACCACCCTTACTACCACCGCCCTCCTGTTGCTCCCCACCCAGTTACCCGTGCCTGCTCACCCAGGACAGTGGGTGTCTCCTTCACCGCAGGCACCTCTGCCTCTGCCCCAGTCATCCCTGCTGCCCTCAGAGAGGAGTCTATTGATCCTCTGAGGTCCATCTATGTGGGTCAGTCGACCATTGTGAATGCCATCTAGGGACTGGCAGCTCAAGTCCAACAGAGCAATGAGTTCCTGGAGGGCATTCACGGTGCCATGGCTGGTCTACAGAGATCCTTTCAGGCTCTAGCCTCCACTCTGATGGCAGCCAGTGTCCCTTTGTTGTCCATCCCCCCTCCAACTACCTCTACCCTATCCCAGGCCCCACACCCATCCAAAGCACACATACAGACAAGCATGACTCCACCTCAACAGACAAAGCTAGCTCAGACAAGCACCACAAGACCCACCACTGACATGCACACAAGCAACACCCACCTGCAGACACGACAACATCCACTCCCTGCACTGACTCCCCTGCCACCTCCTCCTTCACCGACACTACACCAGACACACCTGCAGCCACCACACCATCATTCACAGATCCAGTCACCATCCCAACTTACCCACAGTCAGCACAATATCAGACCCGCAGACATCCACCCCAGTCATCACACCCGAACCCACCACAACCACCGACACCCCCACATGCAGCACATGTACCATACCTGCAGACACCACCCCAACAGACAGTCACCTATCCACCACGGCATCTCCCTGCACCTCCTCCCCCCCTTCTCTCAAGACACCTAAATGCCCGCACTCACCCACCCAACAGACACCCAGCACCCACGAGCATTCCAAGCACGCACCTGCGCCCAAGACATCCACAAAGACACATCTCACAACCACTCCCTCTCCCTCCACTCTCAAACCTTTTTGCCATGACTGCCCCCATGTGTCTAAGAAACATTTTCCCTGTTCCCTTCCCCTCTCCACACCTGTGAAACCCCCAAACACTCTGTGTCCCTCCCCAAGTCCAGCCCTTCCACGCGCAAGTCCTCCTCCGCCCCCAGTAGTGCCCCTGCCCCTCCCCCTGCCAAGACGTCCGCCCCTCCCATGCCCAAGGCCAAGGATCTCTGCCCCAAGCCCAGACCAAAGCCCAAGGACCCCTCTCCCAAGTCCAAACCCCCCTCCAACCTCTCAATCACTGAGGTGCCTGCCTGCCCCTTTGATGCCCCTACCCTTTGTAGGTCATTTTGCAGTCAGGAGTCAAGTGGGGGCACAGTGAAGTGCCATTTCTGCCTTTGGCAGGAGGAACAATGGACTGGCCAATGGCCTTATGATTGTAAATAGTTAAATATTTTGATTACATGTCACCTTCCCAATACATCTGGGCCAAACTGGTGTTGGAATTGATGGAAACATACTTGTCCTGCCTTTCTTTCTACATGGCTGTTTAGTATTTGTGGGCTTTGGGTTGGTTGAGTGTGTTTGACATGTGTGTGTGTCTTGGTTGTGCTAGCTGTTGTGCCTGGGCTGCATGTGTGTGTGTGGCCCTGCCATTGGTCCCGCAGTCATTGCTGTATATTGTGTGTAGGATATTTTTGTGTTTGATACATGCATGTGTGTAGCTAAATTGTGTATTGTTTGTGTTGCTATGTGTATGGTGGTGTTGTGTACCCTTGTGTGGTTGTTGTGTATGCCCCTATGTGTGTGGTGATGGCTCTGTCATATGCGTTGTGTGGGCATAGTGTGACATATGGAATGTTCTATGGCAGTGTGTTAGTGTTGATTGGTTCTGTGGTGTTGTTACATGTTGTTGTCAGTATGTGTTGTCATGTGTAGGTGTGCAATGTGATTGCCAGGTGAAGCATTTATGAGGTTGCGGTTGTGATGTTGTTGTGTGACTCAGTGGTGTTCTGTATGATTGTGTTAGACAGTGGCGATGATGTGTGTGAAAGGCACATGTGTTTTGGCTGTGGTGTGTGTAGTTTGGGTGTGCGTGTGTGTAGTATGTGTGTGCGTGTGTGAATGTAGGTGTGTATGTGTGTTCATATGGGTGTGTGGTTACGTGTGTGTGTGGCCATCACAGGCCATCCCGGGTGTATATGTTGTTTGCACATGTGTACTAATGCCTTTCCCTCCAGTGTGTCCTAGGTGTGAACTTACAGTTGTTGTCTTCATTGCTGTCGCTGGTTCTGGAGTCATTGTGTGAGCAGGAGCATTGGGAGGGCTTTGAGTACAGGTTCCATGGCAGCTCCAAACGGGCATGACTTCTACTGGTTTCTGCAAGGGTTCTGGTGGTGGTGCGACAGCGGCAGAAACCTTGGTGGTGTGCAGCCTCGTAATTTGTCCGGCAGAAATATGGTCCCCACTGGTCTGAAGGTGCCTACCCCGGTCCGTGGCAGCCCGACTGCATTGTCGGTACTGGCAGTACTGGCAGTAGTTTGGCTGTGGTCTGTGTCCTGAGACCCCCAAACTTGTAATGACCCCCTATATCTGGAGGAGCTCAGCTCTATCCTTGCACAAACTCTTCTGTATTCATGCAGGGGTTCCGGACTATGCATGCAGAGACTCAGCTGTATTGTTCTGGCCGGAGCTGCCAACTTTGGAACTGAGAAACCAGGACCAAGCCTCAGCATCGGCTCAACATCCCCTGACTCTGGGAAAGTCCCTTAATCTGCCAATGCTTAAAAAATGAAAGTGACCTTGTGTATTGTCACTGGTGCTCCTGTAAAGTGCCCCATTACCTTCCAGTCGAGTTTGTGTAACATAAAACTGTGGAAAAAAGGTAAACTATCTGTGAATGTGTTCCACTCTTCAATAGGACGGGGTCTGAATGTGACAGAGACCTACTCTCTCTGCATGTCCAGGAACTAACTTGATTTGTGCAAAAACTCACCTATGTCTTGTAGTCTTGTAGGTATTCTGGCGATTCTCTTGAAGTGCATCCAACTTCAGTTTTGCATTTCTGGGAGCAGGAAAAAAGGAAGTGGTATATGGAGAGATTGACTACAGGGACAGAGAGTAGTATGAAAGTATAAACAGTGCTGAAGCCCAGGTGACTGCTTATGGACAACGTGGTAAAAGTAAAAATACACTTCACTAAATGGGAAGCAAAAAGTGGACCTGGGCAGAAAAGCAAAAGAAAAGAACTAATATGAACAAATGAGGGTCCATGTGCCACCACCATTTAGTCAGTGGCCAGTGGGAGGGGAGAGGTGGTGGCCAATGGCAGCTCTTGCCATCGTAAGTGACAATTCAAACTTTGGGCAGGAGCAAGAGACTGGGCAATGAACCCTGTGAAAATGGGAGCCCTATAAGATCAGATGAAATCTGGATTTGGCTCCAATTATTACTCCATAGAGGAGTAGTGCGTCAGCGGTCAGCAGTTAGCTCCAATTTCGGCTCTACAGTAACTATACTTTGGCTGCTAATAGGTGCTTCTTTAACAAGGCCTACTGGTGATTTAGGAGATTGTCTAGCACCAGGGCACCAAGATATGGCCAGGTTACCCAGGACCATTATCCAAAGGTGCCTTGGGTATCCAATTTTGGGCTGCTCTGGAATTGTTTAGGGTCCAACTTACTGACTGACCCAGGGGGGCTTCCCTGATATTAGAAAGTCATAAGTGCACCTTGTTGAGTACTAAGTAGGGGTCATAGAGAAAATCTGGGGGTACCAAATCAAAATTTTTTCCAGTGAAGCTTGAAGTGCCAGCCTGATGGGTACCCATGATTTTGAGAATTTCCGACAGAAAATGTTATGTTTCGCTTTGTATTGAAACTGATGTTCAATATACATGATATAAATATTTTGATGTGCGTCAATATCAAGAAATTGTATTTATGTATCTTTAGGAAAATAAATATGGCTAGAGAATGTTTCATTCTCAAAGACAAGTGTTGTGTCCTCATGCTCCTTCATTGCTTTAAAGACTAATGGGGCTGATTTAGTGTATTCACCAAGTTGTCATCCTTACTCAACCTCGAGGAGTCCCTCACTTGTGCTAATGTATTATCTGGAAACAAACTTGAGCTTTAGAAAACCCTCTTCAGGCAGACATTCAAACAATGGGAGGTATCTGTACTGTGTCTCAGCAGAAGGCACATTAACGGACTACTTTTCCAGATTGATGTTGAAATAGGGTAGAAGGCAGGGTGGGCACCAGCTGCTGCAGCAGAACGCTTTGGTGGGTGCAGCACCAGGTGCGGTCTGTGCACACTGGCATGTAGATCCACTGGTCAGTCCAATACATGTTCAGATATGAAATACTCAGGGCAAGAGGCACCGGCACACACAGCATTCTTTGAGATGCAGTGTGTGAGGTCAGCTCCCTGCGGCCCTTGATTAGACACAGTGGAATAATGCAAGCCACGTTTGTCCCTACTGTGGTGCACATGTCCTAGCATACCCAAACTGAGCTATACTGTAATCATAAGGTAGGGAAGCACTGTGGCCAGCTGCTCTCCTCTGCTGGCTGTGTACAGAGTGTTAGAGAAACTGTTTAACTGTTAAAGTAATGGCGTGACATGACATTATTATCAAACCATCACCTGACGCAAATACTGACTGACATTCTCACAGGCAACATCAACGCTTGGGCCATGGCTGGCCTCCCTTCTGGGATAGAACAGGCAGCCAGGAGCATTTTTGCTCAGAGACTGCTCTCATGACCATCTTAAATGTCCCTTACCCCACTTATAACTGCTGGTGCCACCTACCATCAACCACCAAAGGAAAGTAACTGTTAGACCCATATATGCCAATATCACGTGGCATGTTCTGACTTTTTAGCCAGTACTTGGAATTTTTAGAAGCAAAAACACAAGCTCCTCAAAATGCAAGATGCAGTTGGTAAAAAATTCTAGACTGCCTGATGGACACTGAATCACTGCAATACCATTTTAGAAAACAAAAAACATTTTTTTCCCTTTTATTGCATATGTATAGTGCTCGCTCCCCCTTGTCCAATGTAGTAAGCGCTGTATAAATTCAATTGCATACAATTAGGGCCAGTAGTATTATGCAACAGGGGAGGACCAATTTATGCTGCGGGGTTGAGTAAATTATGCAGCAAGAAAAGGCAAATAATGTGGCGTAATGTGAAACACTGTCGCTTCATTATTTTGTCATTTTTTCACTTATTAGCACTGCCTGGGTATTAGTTGCACCTCATGAGTACCAGTAACCAAAATAAACAATAAGCATCAGATAGGTGACCAGTCAAGGTTTGCAAAGGGTCCTCCACTGCCCAATAACACCTGTTGCTGTGTGTTTAGTAACTTTTGAATCATTTGAGCTAGAAACACATTTTATTTTTGTTAAAATCTACAGATTATGCAGCAGACGGATTATTTGGAGAATACAGTAAATCTTTGGTTATGCAAAAATTGCTGCAGCCGGACAATTGCATAATTCTATTAGCCCAGCATACAATATCAATTTGTCATTTGTACCTTCTTTGGAAGGACTCAGATTAACAGTCAGGTTGGGAACAGGGTCAAGACTGGACTGGGAACCCACATCAAATTTTGCCAGACTAGCCTCCACAGGGTGCAATGAGGCTCATTTATAAGCCCCTTGCGCCACTGGAGCGTCACTTTTTGCTATGTTCCGGTGGCATTGTGCCCTGCTCCATATTTACAAGGCAGCGATACGCCACTTTTCATGGCTTAACACGGCCTTGTAAATATGGGCTGCCCCGTAGCAGTTTTCTGCAGCAAATGGGTGTGCAATCTGTGTTGCTTTGGTCGTACCCGCGCAACACCCCTTGCTTTTTGACACTTCCCCAGATTTACAAGGAAACTTAAACCTGAGGCAGCCCCAAAAACGAACACCTCCCCGGGATGGCATTAGAGTGGCCCAATGAAGAGAAATACTTTTATTTCTCCTTGTTTTTTGGTGATTATATGTGAGTTGCCTTTTGCAGCACACATAGAAGGAGCAAAGCGCTATTAAGGATTGTTTCTGTGCAGGAAAGAACACCTTCTTGCACATAAACAATCACCCCTGGAAAGCAGGCATACCTGCACCATGGCACAAGGGTGGCTGTGTTGGTGTTAGGCAGCTGATTTAGCATCAGCGCAGGGGAAAACACAGGGTTGCACCATATTCTGGTAAATACAGCACATCCCTGCGTTTTGAAAGGAATTGCTTTTTAAGTGCAAATGCTGCCTCCCTCATCACAGTGATAATGGCCAATCATTGTCTCAGCAGAGTAATCCTAACGTACCTGCCATTCACCCAGAAAGCCCCCACCATGGGGACTGTGAACATTTTATTATTATGGGTGACCTCTAACCCTCTTGAATGGACTTTCCAGCAGCAGGAAATGCTAAACCTGTCTCAGAAAACACTGAAAAAAATTTCACGAGTCCACTGGCTTCCCAAGCAGTGCCCTGCCACGCGGAGACAAGCAACGACAAAGCTGCAGCCACGACTGTGACCACAATGGAGGCTGAAAGCCCCTTTAGCCCAATGGGCATTGCGCGCCTAGGTGCGGCCTTTCTCCCCTCTTCAAAGTACAGGCTGGTTGCTATCTACACAGAGAAACATGAAGCGGCTTTGAAGCAGCCACTCTGTATTTCACTGAATGTGCTGTCACCTGGGCAGTGCAAATTTGCTACTGCTTATAGGGCCGCCAATTGATTCTAATAGGGCGCACTGTACCTGTTTGTGCCCAGTGCGCCGGTTTAAATGTGCACTGTAGCACACACAACCCCTCGACAGTGGAGCTCCCCTCGGATTTACTTGTGAAGCGTCGCACGGGGCCTCACTCCCACTTACCTACATTAATCTGTGCCCATCAAGGTCGGCCCATAAGGACTGACCAGACTCTGTAAAACCTACATTCACTTTTCAAATGCTGCAAAACTAAAGCGTTGAGCAGGGAGGGTATGGAAATATGTCAAATTGAAAAAGAATCTGTTATTATGCACATTGTTAACACTTTACCAGGGGACCCCTGGAAGGTGGGAGTCCTGGGCAATTGCTACCTTGTGTAAGCACAAGGAGG
Source organism: Pleurodeles waltl (assembly GCF_031143425.1). NCBI lineage: Eukaryota > Metazoa > Chordata > Amphibia > Caudata > Salamandridae > Pleurodeles > Pleurodeles waltl. The sequence goes on along the minus strand of NC_090447.1, from coordinate 1,245,078,964 downwards.
AGGAAGCGATGACGTCTGTGGAAGTTCTGTAATTTTAAAACTCACAGCAGTGGGAGAGAAAGGAGTCGCCAAGACTTCAGCAACGGGACAAGATGGATTTATGTTTTTTATTCACTTTTGCTAGGCGGGGAGATGAGCAATTGGATGGATGAATGGGTGAATGAATGGATCAATGACTAAACTAATGCATGAATACATGTGCAAATTGATGTATGAAAAAAAATACAGAAATGGATATTTCACTCAGAAAGCACGAACACGCATTTAATAACAAAATGAATGAGCATTAAACGAACGTTTGCAGCATACCTAGAAAACTGGACCAATTCAAAGCCACTTTGCAAGTAAATACACAAGCGCTTTATTTCAGACAAAAAAGGTACTATTTCAAAATCATGACATGGCGACCTGGCAGTGCTAAATGGGCCATTCGGATAGACCTGTGTGTGGGCAAGTTTTGTTCCACCCTTTCATTCATCCAGCCACCCTTTCATTCATCCACCCTCCCCTTTCAATCATCCATCCATCCATTCACTCTTTCACTCACCCATCCATCCACCCTTGTATCCAGCCATTCATCTACTCCCTTTCGCTCGTTCATCTACCCTTTCACTCATCCATCCATCCTTTCACTTATCCACCCACCTTTTCACTATGTTCATCCCACCTTTCACTTCATCCATCCATACACTCATTGAAATATCCATTTACCCTCTCAGTCATCCACATATCCTTTCATTCACTCATTCATCCATCCATCCTTTCCCTCATCCTCCATCTATCAACTCTTTGACTCATTTACTCATTCACCCTTTTGTCCATTCCATCCATCAGTCCTTCCTCCATTTTACTCATCTCTCTTGACATCCATCCTTTCACTCATTCACCCATGTAACTATCATTCACCCTCTACCACATCCAGCCTTCCACCCTTTCACGCATCTATTCCTTCACCATTTCACTCAGACATCCATCCAGCCATCCATCCAAATACTCTTTTACTCATCCATCCATCCATCCTTTCATTCACGTATTCATCCATCCATACTTACCCTCATCCTCCATCATCTACCCTTTCACTTATCCATCCATTCACCCATCCATCCATTCACCCATCCATCCATTCATCCCTCCTTCCTTTCACTCTTCTTCCTTACATCCATACTTTATCTTAATCATCGTTATATTTATCCATCCACCCTTTAACTCACCCAACCATTCACAGTTTCACTCACACATCCATCCAGCCATCCATTTACTCTTTCACTCACTCATCTATCCACCATTTAATTCACTCATCCATTCACCCTTTCACTCATCAGCCCATCCATTCACCCTTTCATTCATCCATCTGCCCACCCTTTCATTCAGCCTTACATCTAACCTCCCTTTCACTTCTCCATCCATTCTTTCACTCATCCATCCTTACAGCTATCCTTTCACTCATTCATCCATCAATCCTTTCACTCATCCATTCATCCATCCAGCTTTTCTCTCATCCATTCACTCATTCTTCCATCCATTTATCCTTTCACTCATCATCCATCATTTCACTCACTCATCCATCCATCCTTTCTCTCACCATCCATCCACTCTTCCACTCATTCTTCCATCCATTCACTCTTTCACTTATTGATCCATTCATCCACCCGTCTTCCCTTTCACTTATCTATCCTTTCACTCATTCTTCCCTGCATCTATCCATCTACCCCTCCATCTTTTCACTCACTCATCCTCCCACCTTCCACGTTATTTACGAGCCATTGTCTAACGAGTAGCAGGTTGAAGAGGCCCATCAAGACCCGACCTCAGCTGTAGCTGCTAAAGCAGGGAGCTAGCGACGCCCCTGCCCTTGGCAACAAGCTGAACGCGAGTAAGTGTATGGAAAGAACCTAGCAGGAGGGGTTGCCTTATCTAGGGCTAAGATAGCATGTTCACTGCCTGTCCTAGCCTTCAGATGTGGTCTTTTCAATTGGTTGTTGGTATGGAACTAAATGATTGTAGTTACACTCCTGCCTTCTTTTTGTGAATACTAAATTATTGCCATAGCGTTACCATAACTTCAAACTTCAGTTGGCATGTTTTCTAGCCCATGCTAACCATCCCTAAAGCAAGTGTTGATCTATGGTGTGTTCAAGCCTCTTGTCCACATCTTGGCTCCCATGACGAGACAGAGTTATTTGCTTGCTCAATCTAAAAAGCGTATATGTTTAATACAACATGTTGGAAGCATACAGAACTGGATCAGTGTAGGTACAGAAAAGCTCAATCAAGGGCACTTCTTTGGCCATACACTTTTGAAGAAGTGTTATCAGCAATTCTCACTGTTATGTTATTTATTTTATTTAGCACTTGTAAGGTGCATCTTTGCCAGAGACCTCAAGGCACAATAAGCGGTGCAGGAAGGGACAGAGCAAATCAATTCTCACTGTAATTTTAGTCAATAGATTTCAAATGCTTGATGAAAAAAGCCAGGTCTTAATGTGTTTCTCAAACTCCTGAAGAGAAACATCCATCCTTAGCTTTACTTGAAGGGAATTCCACATTTTAGTTGCAGCCAATGAAAAAGACTTCCCCCCCTTGACGTTGTCACGTAACTCTACTCACATGAAGCAAATTCAACGAACATCATCTCATTTTTCTGGTAGAAGTATGCCTCTTTCAACTCTTTCTCACAACATCTGGGGAGTTACACTGTAACACCCTGAAAACAATGCAACAGACTTTAAAATATATACGCTGTCGAATTAGTAATCAGTTGAGCTTCTGCAACAGTGGCTTAGCATGAGTGCTATTGGTGCAGCCACAAATCAAACATGTAGCTGGGTTCTCAATGACTTGAGTTTTTTGTGGAAGAGAAGCTGTACTCTCCAACTAGTGAGAGTTAGAATAATACAATTGTGTCCCAATTCAAGCTTGAGTTGACAGCAATTTACAGCCATTGAAAGGAAAAGGAGAACAAATGTTTCAAACGTTTTTAGGTGGAATGCACCTTAGGATACCACTTCACTGATCTGAGGTGCTAGAGACAGCTGAGAGTCAAATACGACCCCAGCACTCGAGACTTTTCCTGAATGAATGGAAACTTTTCTGATTTCAGATGCCAATCAACAGCCAAGCTTGAATCACTACAGTCTTTGATCGCCAAGACCTCTGCCTTTTCTGCATCATCCTTAAGTTTATTAGTTCTCATCTAGTTTCAGATTAAATGTAGAGTCTGTTGAAATTCAAATTGAACAGAAGGTGGATTGTTTGGACACACTATTTACTGTGTGTCATCTGTGTACGTGGATGATTTGATCCCTGTCTTTTCAAATAATCTAGCAAGGGAGATAACATACACATAAATAAATGAGGAGAGTTGGCGGACAGCTGATGCTCCAAACTGACTATCGGTACATGTTGTCCCACGTACATACCTGGCTTTACAGCCTGGATATGGTTAGTCAAGCTCCATTGTGGCTGATCCCAAGCCCAGCTTCAAAAGGAGGAGGGTTATGGAGGGGCTTTATACTTCCACAAGTAAAGAAATCCTGCCTACAGAAACATAAACAAAAAGACCAAATGACAACCATTCCTTAGGGAGAGAGGAATCTCCTTTCCCAAGAGCTATGATGCCTTGAGGTGAAAGCCAGAGATCCCTGCAAGCCACACAGCTGATCCTCCTGCTTTCGACCAAGGCCATCATCATTGGGACATGAAATGTGAAGACCATATGTGACATAGGCAAGACAGCCCAGTTGGCAGCGATGATGAAAAAATACAACCTTGCCCTCCTTGATATCAGTGAGACTGGATGGACACAGTCAGGACAGAAAAGACTGGCTCCAGGAGGAATGCTGCTGTATTCTGGAGATGAGGAAGAGATTGTCCGACAAACTCAGGGAGGAGGACTGATGCTAATGTCAGCGGCCAACAGAGCTCTGATTGGATGGGAAGCCCATTACCTCAGAATTATCACAGCGACCTTCCGCTCAAAGAAAAAGAGGATCAGCATGAATGTGATCCTGTGCTATACACCTACAAATGGCAGCAAAGATGAGGAAAAAGGACAATTTTACAACCGATTCCAGTCCATCCTAGAGCCATTCCGTGAGAGAGACATCACCATACTGATGGGGCATCTCAATGCCTAGAATGCCAAGAATGTACATGACAACAATGGATATGAAGAGGTCCTGGACAGCCATGGCCTTGGTGACATGAACGAGAAGGATGAAAAGCTCACAGATTTGTGTGCCTTGAATAGTCTGGTGATAAGTGGTAGTATATTCCTGCACAAAAGAATACACATGACAACATGGGTGTCACCAAACCATTCAACAGAGAATTGGATGTGCATTGACAAGAGGTTCTGGAGGTCCCTGAAGGATGTAAGAGTGATCAGAGGAACAGAAGTGGTGTAAGGCCATCACATTGTTATGGCCAGGCTAAAGCTAAAGAACGCATGGGTGGAAAAGACAAATCAACACCCACAATATAATACCACGCTCTTTAAAGATGCACGGAAACAGAGTGAATGCTCAATGACTCTCTGTAACAATTGATAAGCCCGACAAGAACTAGAAGACAACAGAGACCCAGCAGAAGGTCAATGGGAGAAGTGCAAAGAAACAGTGACTTCAACCTGCCAGAAGGTACTGGGTCCCAAGAAACACCTACATTAAGATTGGATCACCACTGAGACTCTCTGCAAAATCCAAGAGAGACAGGAAACGATAGCTGCACCAGCTGAACAAGAGCAGAAAATGCAACAGCTCAAGGCAAATACAACAAAACCAGCAAGGAAGTAAAGAGGTGCATAAGAGCAGAAAAACAAAGATTCATCAATGGTCTTTTCAAAGAAGCCCAGGAAGCAGCAAGCCATGGAAATTTAAAATAACTTTACAATATAAAAAGGAAACTCTCCGGCATATACTGCAAGCCAGAAAGACCTGTTAAAGACAAACCTGGGAAGACAATCATGAGTATTGGAGGCCAACAAGTGGAGCACTTTGAAGAACTGCTGATCTAGCTTGTGCCGCAGTCTCCACCAGACATAGAGCCAGCTGACAAGGACTTGCCAATTGACTGCAGCAGAACAGCCAAGGAAGAAATATGTCAAGCCATCAAACAACTGAGAAATGGAAAGGCAGCAGGACCTGACAACATTCTTGCAGAGGCCCTGAAGGCAGACATTGAAACATCAGTAGACATGTTCTAACTCATGTTTGGAAGGATCTCAGAAGAGGAAAAGGTGCAGTCAGAAGAAGGGACATTTCATCAAGATCCCTAAGAAAGGTGACCTGAGTAACAGCGCAAACTACAGAGGGATAACTGCTCTTTCAACCCAAGCCAAAGTGTTAGACAGAGTCATCTTGAACAGAATAAAAGAAAAAGTTGACTCTCAGTTGCGAGATCAGAAAACTGGCTTCCACAAAGATAGATCCTACACAGACCAGATTGTAACATTATCATCATTAACAGCATCATCACTGAGCAGTCAATGGACTTGAACTCCCCACTCTAATTCAACTTCATTGATGATGAGAAGACATTTGAAGGTGTGGACAGAGAGACCCTTTGTAAACTTCTACATCACTACCGTGCCGTGTGCCTGATAAATTTGTAAGAATCATTAGGAACTCTTAAAAGGGAATGACCTGCAAGATAGTCTATGAAGGAAGCCTTCCCAGTGAGGACCGGAGTCTGCCATGGATGTTTGCTCTCGCATTTTCTCTTCCTGCTTCCATAGACTGACTCATAAAGACATCCACAGCAGGGAGAAGAAACTGGATCCAGTGGACACCTTGGACGCACCTTGATGACTTGGACTTTGCAGAAGACCTGTCCCTGCTCTCCCATCCCCATTGGCAGATGCAAGAGAAGACTGACAAGGTGACAGCCACATAAGCACATTGTGGCCTCAACATCCACAAGGGAAAAACCAAGATCCTGAAGGCTAACATGGTCAGCACAACTGCAGTCACTCTTGCAGGTGATGCACTGGAAGAGGTTGAGGCCTTCACCTACCTAGGCAGTGTGAAAGATGAGCAGGGTCGCACAGATGCCGATGTCAAGGCATAAATCTTCAAAGCAAGGGCTGCCTTTATTCAGCTAAAGAAGATCTGGAGCTGCAAGGAACAAAGATTAGACTTTTTAACACCAATATAAAATTGGTCCTTCATATGTAGCAGAAACTTGGAGACCAGAGTGACCACCACCAACAAGTTCAGTCCTTTATCAATACCTGTCTGAGGAGGAGGGAGATTAGGCGAAACATTTTAGGATCCTCAGGGTCTTCTTCAAGGGACAAGTAATTATTCCAATTTTAAAAGCAATTCCTGAATAAAATTATTTAAATTCAAAGTGAGGGCAAGGATCCAGAGGAGATGCAGACTATATGTTGGCCAATAAGCTTTGGAGATCATCCTCTTGAATCAAGTGTACATTTTCCAAGAATACTGTGCACAAGCGAATGTTCACCTCAAATGGATTTAAATATGTTGTCTCTGTTTCTTTCCTCACTGATTTTTGTTCTATAAAATATGCTTTGAGACAATCACAGAGCTCTTAGGAAGGCGATGACTGTCTTTGAACAATATTTGAATACTTTGACCTCTGAGAATAGAATCTCTGTTTAGTCTTGAAAATCAGCTGTTTTATCATTTAAAACATTCTTATAGAATTCCACTGAGTCTGTAGATGGATGAGGATGACGTTTACATTCAGCTCTCCTTAATTTTGTTTTTCCTGCTTTTGTTTCCTGACAGTAGTGAACTTGGACCTGGTAAGGTTAGTTTTTTTGGCAGTATGGATTAATAGCATTACTCATCCATTTACAAAAAGAAGGTCAAATGGCCTTGCTACACTGGCTTCCCATTGAAGAAAGGATAACATTCACAACAGTCTGCTTGCCACATAGATGGCTGAACTGCAAAGGTCCCCCTATGATTAGGACACTCCTGACTGCCTACACCCCTCCAGGACTCTATTGTCTACCACAAGACACCTCCTGAAAGTACCTAGAATTCACAAGTCCAGATGGGGCGGAAAGTCCTTTTCGTACCTTGCTCCTAAACTTTGGAACTCATTACCCATAAAATTAAAATGCCTAGATAACGAGCCTCAATTCTGAAAAATGCTTAAGGCTTTGGTTTCTTCACCACTAAATAGCCCCCTCTATCCAGTCCCCTGTTGGTACATTGCTAATTCTCCTCAGTTCTGGAAAGCCTTTGGGTAGCCATGCGCTTTATAAATCTGTATAATGTAATGCAATGCAATTGCTAATATACTCTAATCTGCTCTCTCAAGAATAGGAAGATTTAGTAATGCCACAAAGGACCTCCTCAAGATTCTAACATTGAATCATAGACAATGGTTTGGCTTTGGGAGTATGTTTAATGTTAGCCACTGGAGTATATTTAAGTTAGCTACTCTTAAGCCCTAACGAATAAAAAAGAATGACTATCAACTACGCTTTATATAAAAAATCAGAAAAGTCCAGAGTTGCTCCAGTATGGCACTCATTATGACTGGCGATCTTTTTGCCAGACCGCTAAAGCTGCGGGCGCCAGACGACCGTCTTCCAACCACCCTATGATGAATACTGAAGGATTCCTGCCTCATTTTGGGTGGAAATCCTACAATAGTCATGCTGGTGGTTGGAGGCACATGGGTGGTTCCACCACAGGCCCCGCCCCATGAAAAGGACTCCACCAGTCATATTAAGAGTAGGAATACCTCCTGGCAGTGTCCTGATGGTGGAATGCTTCCGACGGTGGAAGCGCCTGTTCCCATTCTCTGCTGGATGATCTCCTCGCCCGGCAATGTATGGAGGGGATGGGAGAGTGGGGGTGTTGTGTGTGTGTTGTCTGTGTGTGTGAATGTAAGTGTGTAGGCGTGTGTGTATGCATGTGTTTATGGATGTTTGTATGCATGTTTGTAATGCTGTATGAATGTTGAAGTGAGTGCGTGTATGGATGTTGAAGTGAGTGCATGTATGGTTGCATGTGAGTGAGCGCGTGTATGGATGCATGTGAGTAAGTGCGTGTATGGATGCTTGTGAGTTTAAGCGTGTATGTCAGTGTTGGTGAATGAGTGTATGCGGGTTGCATGTATGAGTGTATGCGGGGAGCATGTGGGTGTCTGTGTGCATGTACATGTATGCCGGGAAGGGGGTGCTGTGCTGGAGGGGTGTGGGCAGTTGGGGGTAGGGGATGGTATTCTGGTAGAGGGTGGTGGGTGGGGGTAGGGGAAGGCTGTGCTGGTGGGGGGTTCTGATATGGAGAGGGGGGTCGTCTTGCAGAGGGGAGTCGTCTGCCGGTAACAGGAAAGAAATTTCCTATCACTGGTAGCGTTTCCGCCAGGGTTTTTTGTGGAGGTACTACTGCAGCAGAAACCCTGGTGGAAAGCTGACTACAAATACCACCGGCGGTCTTCATTGGACCACTTGGTTGCAGATGCTAATCTCCGACCCGGCCGGTCCAACCTCCCTGGCGCTTCAAGCGGGGACGAGGCGGGATGGTAGAGGCCAACCTGCCACACTCATAATGTGGCGGTCTTCACCGCCGGCCCGTCGGCGGTGGGACCGCCACCGTGGCCCTGGGGGTCAGAAGAATGCCAGGGTCATAATGAAGGCCTATATGTACCTTAATATGTTTAGGCATTTTGATATACTGGACACAATTTAAAGAGCTGAGTAGATTGTTTAACTCTACTGCTTTAGAGTCAGCTGTTAAATTAATAACCCAGTAATGATAATTGCTTAAAATATGTAATTTGGGAGTAGCTAAAAGAGTTGTACTAATTATTTTAAAATAATCTAATAGAAAATACAGGCAGTATCTAGTGGGTGGTAAGTTAATAAGGCCTGGAAACAGCTATGAGTATTCTTAATAAAAAGCAAAACATTTTCAGACTCTTCACATTTAATTTCATGTTCCACTTTAATTATTCATTCCTTTTTTAAAGTAACTCCCTTTTTTGTTGCTAAAGTTTCTATTTTGGAATAGAATTTGATATCCCTTAGAAATTGATTAATTAGGTCTGAGCCGGAGGTATACCCTACTATGCCTCAGGTAAAAACAGTACATTTAATCCTCATCTGTTTATAAAGTCTTCAATTTCAATTGGATGTTTTGGAAGAGGACAAGTATTTAAATATGCTCATTTAATAATACTTTCATCCTTTTGAGTTTTAGCAACTGATGCCACAATGGTTTTGAGTCAATATATCAATGAGACTTAAAAATATTATATCATATTATTAACCGCTTCAGTTATTCCAATATTAGGATTAGGCAGTGCTCGAAGGTCCTCAGATTAAACTTCAATAATCTTGCATTGTGAATGGCCCCTGTTCATGCACTGATGGCAGCACAATTGCTTGCCTTTGGTGCACCTGTATAGGGGCTGCTGGTAGCCTTTGAAAGTTGTGGGTGAGTGAAGTGCTCCACCACTTGCCAAAAAACTAAATAAAACACCCGTCCTACCAAAAGCCAAACTAAAACACCCCCACCCTCCAAAAGGCCAAATAAAAACACAGTCACTAACTACAAAAAAAACATAACCACTACTTTTACATGCATTACACATTTCACAGATATAAAATAAAATAAAATGGTACTTACCCATGGACTGTGCATCCTCCTCTTTGTTCTTCTGCAGTCTGATGCACAAAGAGCTCCCCTAACCAATCCAGATGCTGCTCTCCGTTGTTACCCAGCATGAGAGATGCGGCAGAATTGGATGGCGTTGGTTGGCTCGATGCTCCATCAGACCCTGGAGGCCAGTGCTTGTTCTCCACCCAGCTATCTAAGACAGCTGGGTTGTAGAGCTGCGAAGTGCCCATGTCAGGCTGGCAGTCATTAGCCAGCCGGCCAAACTAACATGCGTAATTTGGAGCGTCCAGTAAGCCACTGCTTCAGTCCCCCATGCTGCCAATCAATAGCATGGCACATGGGCAGGCTGATGGCTGTGCCTCCGTGAAAAACAAAATGGCAATTAAATAATTTCATTGCCATTTATTTTTCACATTTAGCGTGGCTCGCAGCAGGCGGGGAGCAACGCTCCCTTGCCCTAATGAAGAAACCACCACTGATGAAAGAACTATGCACCAAGGCTTTAAGGAAAGTAGGAAAGTTGGTTTGTAGGAAAGGTGATAGTGTGACAATGTATTTTATGGAATAAAGTATCCCCTGCCATACATGATAAGGATATTGCAAGTCACTTCAGAGTTCCCAAACAGTAAAAAGAAACTTGGCCTTTGGCCTAGTTTCTCTATATGGGTGTGGAACTCCTCGGTGACTTGCAATATCCTCATAACGTACGACAGGGCACTTTATCCCATATATAATGTGTAAAAAAAAACTATGTACTATCAGTGAAGAGTGGTGGTTTACTTAGTAAGAGTGAGGATTGGGTTAAATTATTTATCCAGTGACAAGCGTGGCTGCTGAGTAAGAGCTGTTGTTTTAGCAGGCCCTTCCTGATCCAGGGGACGCAACTAGAAGCATATGAGACCATGTGATCAGTGATCACCTAGGAACCCCAGGTGAACACTGGATCATTTATTTTGAGAAGAGGAGGGGTTGAATTAGATCAGATGAAAAGAACTGCCACAAGAGTAAATTAACTTTTAAACTGTGTTTTATTACTTACACAGTGTTAGACCTGGCATCCTTGGCATGGTCTCCCCTGTCTCTTTTGCCTCTGATTCCCTTGTTTTCACTGTTTGCTGGACTCTGTTTTTTGAAGTTTTTCATACTCCGGGCACTTTACCACTGCTGACCTGTGCTAAACTAGAGGTGCCCAGGCCCTGTAAATCAAATGCTACTAGTGGGCCCACAGCACTGTTTGTGCCATCCCCATGAGTAGCCCTGTAAACATGGCTCAGACCTGCACTGCAGTGTCTGTGTGTGCGGTTTCAAACTGCAAATTCAACCTGGTAAGTGTACCCACTTGTCAAGCCCAAACCTTCCCTTTTGGTACATGTAAGGCACCCCTAAGGTAGGCCGTAGGCAGCCCCATAGGCATGGTGCAGTGTATGTTAAAGGAAGGACATGTACTGTTGTGTTTTACATGTTCTGAAATACTGCCAAATTCGTTTTTCACTGTTGCAAGGCCTATCTCTCTCATAGGTTAACATGGAGACTGCCTTTATATATTAAGTGCAGTTTCCCTTTGGGAGCAGATAGAGATGAGCAGGTCGGGGGTCTCTGAACTCACAATTTAAAAATACATATTTTTGTAAAGTTGTTTTTTAGATTGTCAGTTTCAAAGTGCCACTTTTAGAAAGTGGGAATTTTCTTGCTTAAACTATTCTGTGACTCTGCCTGCTTGTGTATTCCCTGTCTGGGTCAGACTGAGAGTTTTTGAATCTCCACTAGACAGTGACACAAAAGGAACTCGGGTGTAGCCGACATATCCTGGTGGGTCATCTGGGCTAGAGTAGAGGAAGGAGCTGACACTTATACCTGAATGGGCTGTGCCTGCCCTCACACAATGCAGACTCCAACCCTCTGGTGTGTGTCTGGGGCCAGGCCTGGGCAAGGCAGGATCTTGTGAACAACAGAGACTTTCCTTTGAAGTTCACCTACTTCAAAGGCAGAAAGGGGTATAAGTAGTGGACCCAAAACCCCAGATTTTCAGATTACTTCTGGAACCAAGAGGAACCTCTGTTAAGTAGAAGAGCTGAAGAGCTGAAGAGCTGAGGAGAAGTGCTGCCCTGCCTGTGACTGTGCTTTGTTGGGCTATCCTGCAGTTGCTGCTTCTTCCTGTGAAAGGGGACACATACTGGACTTTGTGGTATATTCCTGCTTGTGAAGAATCTCCAAGGGCTTGGACTGATCTTGTCTCCTTTTTTGAAGTCTCAGGGCCATTAAAGACTGCCAGAATTTGGACTCTCTGCTGAGACTCCTGCCAAGTGGTGCCCTATCCAGTCCATGGGCCCTTCAGAGGTGAAGCTGGTAGAACAAGGGCTGAAATCCACACACAGGAAGCCATGCGGGAAACATTTCGATGCATCACCTGCAACGCAGCTGTAAAACCAATACTCTACCAGCCTCGCAGCTGAAGTCAACACACCACCTGCATCGCAGCTGAGAAATTGATGCATCACCTGCATTGCGGCTGGAGAAAGACACAACACCCCACACAGCGCAGTTTTCCATCACTGTGCGGCTGGATTTCTCACACATCACCACTGGCCATCAAAATCAGTGCAAACCTGTGTGGATGCAAGATGCCCCGTACAGAAATCGACACGTCGCTCTCTTGCGGGAGACAGAAATGATGGATCATCTACTTGACCGGAGAAGAAACGAAGCATAGCCTCTGTTGCAAGTAAACAATCAACATATCTCTGACTTTTCCGATGAACGCTCGCTCATGCAGCTTTATTTTAGGTGCAAACCTGGTAAGTTTCCATTGTTTTCTATGGAGTAAGACCCTTTTTATTTTAAAAATGTATATCTTGACTTGTGGATGTTGGAATTTTGTCATTTTGGTCTTGTTTGATTTAGATACATTTTCCCTATTTTTCTAAACTGGTGTGATGTCCATTTTGTAGTGTTTTCACTGTATTACTGTGTGATGGCACACATACTTTATACATTGCCTTTGCAATAAGCCTGACTGCTTGAGCCAAGCTACCAAGGGGGTGAGCAGGAGTTATCCTAAGTGTGTGTCTCCATTGCCCTGACTAGAGTGAGGGTCCCAGCTTGGACAGAGTGCAAACCGACTGCCAATGAGAGACCCCCTTTCTAGCACACCATATTTGCTCCTACCCTTCTTTCATAGATTAGATTTTTTGACACTTAGAAGCAATTCTTAGGGACGCTGCTTGGAACATGCACAACCCCCTTGATCCATATTTAAGCAGGGACTCTGGCAACCCCATGGTGGATACAAGTTATAGGCACAGCAGCAGTTTCTTCATGAGGGCAGGGGAGCATTAACACCCCCCCATCCACTGTGAGCTATACTATATGTGAAAAATACAGTACAATGGCAATGGAATTATTTAATTGCCATTTTATTTTTCACCAAGGAACCAAAGCCACCAGCCTGAGCCCGAGCCAGGAGAAATGGGAGACGTGTCCTCTGCTGCCAATTGGCAGCATGGAGAAAAGGAGCAGTGGCTGGCTGCATGCTCCAAAGTGAGCATGTCAGTTTGGCTGGCTGGCTTAGGATGGCCAGCCTAACATGCACACTTTGCAGCTCTCCAACCCAGCTGTCTTACAAAGCTGGATGGAGAACAAGCACTGGCCTAACATACAAATGGCAGTGGCTGTGCACAAAGGTTCGCACTTCCTTGATATACCAGCTTAGTTAATGCAGTTCTAGTACGATACCACGTGGGTGCCAAGCAATACCACACCCAGCCACTTAAGGTGCAAAATCCTTGTTGAGAAACAACCCAATCTCATAACATAAAGTATCACGGCACACCACCAAAAAGTCCATAGTTCAGTCCTTTATATTGTTGTCAAGAATCGTATAGCAACGCAGTATAGTTCATCAAGTAAAATTTAATTCATTGGTTTAATTGTACATCTCCGGTGTAGACCACAAGTGTTCCATGTGCGCAAGACATCCTTCAAATGAAAATACAGTTGACACGTGTTTCGTCAAAAATACTTTTTCAAGGCCAAAATTCCACGTAAGCGCCTCATCAGAATGATATAGAGATGGTTTCCAGTGTCCTCCAAATGTATTATAATGCCATAAATACATCAGTTTCAAAGCATCAAGTATGTAATAATGAAACGACCCTGATAAGTCGTCATCTTCCGTGCAGCACTCGTCTTTGAGAAATACGAAGAGCTCACAGGCCTCCAGCTTCTGAGGAGCGTCCAGCCAAACAGCTCCATCCAATCCTTCCACTTCTCTCACTTTGGTTAGCAGCATGAGAGCAGCATCTGGATTAGTTAGGGGAGAGCATTGTGCATTGGACTGCAGAAGAACACCAATTAGGATACACAGCCCATGGGTAACTACCATTTATTTTATTTTATTTATTAGAAATGTGTGATGCAAGTAAGTGTAGCAGTTATGTTTTATTTTGTAGCTAATTAGTGGTTATGTTTTTATTTGAGCTTTTGGAGGGAGGTTTTTTTATTTAGGGCTTTTGGCGCAAGGGGTGTTATATTGCACTCTGCTCGCCCCACCACTTTCAAAGGCTACCAGCCACCCCTGTCTTTCTTTTTTTTTTTTTTTTTTTTTTTTTTAAGTTTCAAAAGTTTTATTAAGAATATATAAGGCGGTACATACAGCATATAAACAAACTGTTTAGCTTTCAAAACATTGTTTTTGTTCGTTTACCACAATTATTTCCATTGTAAGCATATATACATGTACTGTCAGGTAAGTAAAAATTCCCAGTTGCATAGTTGAGTTGTGTACCCTTATTTTGAAGAAGAGTGGAAAACAGGTGGGGGGGGGGGGTGGTAAGGGGAGGGGGAGCGAGGATAGGGTTGTGTAGGAGGGGTTGGTCTTGGTATAGGGGAGAGACAAAATAGTCATATGAAATGGGGAGGGGGAGAGAAGGGAAAGAAAGAGGGAGAAAGAGGAAGGGTAATCGCGGGGGAATGTAGAATGAAGAGACTCGAGGTAGGCAGGGGGTCTTTGTATCCTGAGACTAGCTTGTTCAGGCCTAAGAGTAGATCGTTCTGTACTTCTCCGTCTGTAGCAAGTTATTATCTAGGGGTAGATAATATGTATGATAGATATGGTAAGGTCGGTTAGAGAGTGTCTACGTCTTATATGAGTTGATTTCTCAGTCCTTGTTTGTGTTAGGAAGCGACTTGTATTACTATGTTGGGTAGTTCAGGGTCTCGGGCATGTGACAAAATTAGAGGCCTGTGGATTGATAGAGAGAGAGAAAAAAGAGAGAGAGAAGAGAGGATAGCGTAGCTAGGGAGAGAGAGAGGGGGCAGTAGGAGATTAAATGTGTTTCCGGAGTCTAGGATTCTCAGAGGGTGATTGGTAATTAATATTCCCTAATCATTGATCATTGATCATCCGTTGGTCATCCACCAGCCGCTTCATGGTCTCTTCAAGAATGGGCGCCAGACCTCCTCAAATTGTTCTGCTTGGTCCTGTAGGTTATAAATCACTCGTTCATGGGTAGCCGTTTGATACATGGCCGTCATCCATTCCATGGGTGTGGGGGCAATGCTAGATCTCCAGTGCCGGAGTATGCATATTTTGGCCGTGGCTAGCGCCGTGTGGATTAATCGTTTATGTGCCCGCGATAGGGAGGGCTACGGGTGAATGTCATGTAGAATGATAAATGCTGGTGGGGTCGGTTTTGGTATCTGTATGAAGTCCGATAAGGCGAGGCGTCCTATAGTGACTGTACCGTGGGGCAGTGGCATAAAATATGAAGTTGGTCGCAATATGGCTCGGTGCATCTCCAACAGTTCGCGTGAGGTATCAACCCTGCCCTGAAGAGTTTAACGGGGGTCCAGTACCATCCCTGAAGGATTTTAAATAGGCAAAATTTCAGGCGTGCTTCACGTACGCCCCTGTCGAGGGCTTCTAGTATGTCTGGCCATTCTTCGTCCGTGTAGGTTATCTCTAGTATGTCCTGCCACTTTAAGCGTAGTCGTTCAAGTAAAGGCTGAGAGTAAAGGTGGTTAGTTAATTCGGCATAGAGGCCAGCCAAGACGCCTTTTTGTCGGCCCCATTTCTGAAGATAGGTGACGATGGGTGAGGTTTTGAGCAGCCACGGGGGGTTCCTAATGTTCTCCGCATACAGTGTTTGAGCTGTAGATATCGCCCCTCCTGGTTACTTTGGATACCGAATTCTTCCTGGAGGGAGGCGAATGTGCGGAAGCTATCTCCATCTATTATGTGAGATATATTGTGGATACCTGCCTCGGACCATTGGGGCCATCTGAGAATAGTCCCTCCTATTTTAATGCTTTTATTCCCTGCTATGGGAGCCTGAGTATGCAGGGAGGGGTGTACTCCTAGTAGTCGATGGGCTCTGCACCACGCTGTGTTTGTAGCCTTGAGGATGGGGTTAGTTAAGGGAACGTGGTCGGCGTATGTTCCTCCCATCTCCGTATACTGTCCATATAGGAGTTTCTCTGTGATCACCCATTGCGGTGGATCGGCTATATCCGGAAGCGTATATATTAGCTGTGAGAGTTGTAGGGCCAGAGAGTATTGTTCTACCGAGAGTAGTCCTAATCCTCCGTAGAGCCGTCGTGCCAGTATTATTGCAGGTTTCAGTCTTGGGCGTGAGGAGCCCCAGACGAAGGCCCTTATGGATGCGTCTATTAATCGGAGTGAGGAAAGAGGTATCTGTAGGGGAAGCATGCCTAACACGTATGTGAAGCGTGGTAAGGTGACCATTCTGACCGCCTGTGTCCTGCCCCACATGGACAGGCCTAGTAGGGACCATTTGGCAAAGTCTTGTTTCATTTTAGATATAAGGGGGTCTATGTTGTCCCTGACCATATGTTCTAGACCTCTGTTAATAAACGTTCCTAATATTTAAGGCGGGTCGGAGTCCATTTGAATTGAAGGCCATGTATCGCTGCCCTCGTCGTTATGCGGGATAATGGTAGTGCCTCACTTTTATCCCAGTTTACCCGATATCCGGATAGGGATGCAAAGTCTTCTATAGTGGAAAGTAGTGCTGGGAGCGAGGTTTCTAGATCGGACATTGTTAACAGAATGTCGTCTGCGTAGAGATATATTTTGGATATGCCCCCGGTGATATGGATCCCTTTTATTTGGTGAGAATTTCGTATGGTGGCAGCTAGGGGTTCCATGGCCAATAAAAATAGAAGTGGCGACAAGGGGCATCCCTGGCGTGTGCCCCTTCCGATAGGGAATGGGTCTGACATGATGCCCCCACAGTTAACCTGTGCTGTGGG
Source organism: Pleurodeles waltl (assembly GCF_031143425.1). Classification (NCBI taxonomy): domain Eukaryota; kingdom Metazoa; phylum Chordata; class Amphibia; order Caudata; family Salamandridae; genus Pleurodeles; species Pleurodeles waltl. Next base: position 1,245,062,093 of record NC_090447.1, on the reverse strand, counting down.
GTGGTCATATAATAAACGTACTTTAGAGATAAATTGTTCCCCCAGGCCAAAATGCTTCATGGTTGTGAATAGGTAGGGCCACTCAATGCGGTCGAATGCTTTCTCCGCGTCTAGGGACAGGGCTAGGGCTTCGGCAGGTAATTGTATGGATTCTAACAGTGTATGGCAAAGAGTTCGCATATGATTTCTGGAGTTACGGCCTGGTACAAATCCTACTTGGGTATTGTGAATCAATGATGGTATCACCTTGCGGAGCCGCACCGCTAGAACACTGGCTAGGAGTTTGACATCCCCATTCAAAAGGGAGATAGGACGGTAACTGCCGCAAAGAAGGGGGTCTCTCCCTGGCTTAGGCAAGATGACAATCGTGGCTTTATTGGATAGAGCGCCCAGGGAGCCTTCTTGACATGCTTCCGTCAGTGCTTCATGTACTGCGGTTATTGCCTCCTCCCCAGCCCATTTATAGAATTCCGCAGGGAATCCGTCCTCTCCTGGTGATTTATGGTAGGGGAGGCTTGTTATAACTTGGGTTATCTCTTCTTTGCTTATGTTACCGTGCAAGAGGGCCCTGCCTGCCTCAGACAGACGGGGTAGATTGGCCGCGGCAAGGAATGTCTCTATTTGTGTTTGATCTGTCGTTGTTTCAGGAGTGTACAAATGTCGGTAGTACTTGGCGAACTCGTTTACAATGTCTTGTGGGCGAGTTAGCACTGCTCCTGAAGAAGATGTTATGGCCGCAATGGCAGAGGCTGCCTCTCTTTGTCGGAGCTGCGCCGCTAGGAGGCGACCTGCTTTTTCCCCTTGTTCGTAATGGCGGCCTCGCAATTTTTGCAGTGCGTATTCCGCCTGAGATGTATAGAGTTCATTGTGTGCCATGCGGGCCTGTTCTAAGGCGTGTCGCAGCCTAGGGGATGGTTGGGCGGTATATTGTTTAGTGAGGTCCTGTATCGTGGTCTCTAAGGTGGTTTGGCGGGCTATTCTGTCTTTGTTGGCCAGTGCTGCATCTCGCATCATATTCCCTCTTAGGGTTGCTTTTGCTGCCGCCCATAGGATCCTTTTTGAGGATACAGTGCCTGAATTCTCGGCCATGTATGTGGTTACATGAGCTTTTAATTGTTCCTTCCCTTGTGGAGAGCGATATCTGTGTACAGCCAATCGCCATGGTTTACGACCAGAGAAGGAGAGTCCCACCTGGATCCGGATTAGTATTGGGGAGTGGTCTGAGAGCCCGCTGTCTAGGATACAGGTGTCTTGTATATGAGGGATTACAGTGTGTGATACTAAGAAATAATCCAGACGCGATTGGGTGCCATGGACGGTGGATAAGAAAGTATATTCCTTATCTTTCGGGTGTTGTATTCTCCAGCAGTCCACCAGACCGACGTCAGTGGTCAGGTCTGTCAGAAGCGCTCTGTCGTGATTGTTACATACATCGACAGGGCCTGTCCTATCCATTATGGCGTCTTGGACGAGATTCCAGTCTCCCCCGATATCGAGTAGTTCCGATTTCTGTCAGGAGGCGATTTAGCTGTAGAAGGAATGGGCGTTTTGGGCCGGTTGGTGCGTAAACGGATCCCACGCATAAAACAGTGTCCCCTAGTTTTAATTTAGCAAATATATACCTTCCTTCCGTATCATTCCCGGTTTTAATGATAGTGACCGGGAGGGATTTACGCATTAGTATCGCCACTCCACATTTGCGGGGTCCGTTACTTCCAGATTCATGACTCGTTGGACGGCAGCTGAAGGCAACCCTCCCTACCCAATCCTGTTTAAGTTTACTGGATTCCAGAGTGTCAAGGTGAGTCTCTTGAATCAGAGCTATATCTGTTTTTTTGGATTGAAGATAGGACAGTATCTTTTTCCGCTTAACATAGCTCGTCATGCCGTGTACATTCCAAGAGAGTATGCGTAATGGTCGCGTCGCTTGAGGGTGGGGCTTCGACATATTGGATAATTGTGAGTAAGTAAGCACCCTCGATCCGGGGTTGGTGTTGGTGGGGGGGGGGAGGGAGGGTGGGAGATATTCACTTAGTAGTTAGAGTGGGAGTTGTGTTTCGATATGATACGGTGTTTTATTTTATTTTATTTTATACGGGGGTTAGTAGCTGGTGGAGGCCAAGGGAATCCTCTGGAGAAGAAAGAGAAGAGAGAGGAGAGGGTGAAGGAAGAGAGGTAATATAAGTAGGACGAGAGCCAGATGGAGGGGAAATATGAGGGAAAAAGAAGGCAAGGAGAAATGAGAGGGAGAAGAAAAGAGGGAGAAGGGGGGGAAGGGATGGATGCGTGTGCTGAAGTTGAGATTGAGAGTATAGCAAGAGAGCGTGCAATTTGGGGAAAGAAGTGGAGAAGGGTAGGGATGAGGGAGGTTAGGAGTCCAACCTCCTTCGTTCGTTAGGTCTGTAAACGGCGGGACCGATTTCTCTCGGAGCTCTCGTGCCGTCGGGCGGTCTCGATCGGGGGGGGCAAAGGGGGGAAACAGCAGACAGCCAGTTATCGATATGTCGGTGATAAGGAGTGGTGGGGGGGGGTCACACAGCAGTGCTTATGTTTATGTATCGGGAAGTGGGTCTGTTCGTCGGTGGTTAGTGGCTAGTGCATTAGTTATATAACTAAAGTGTATATTGGCAGAAGTAATGATCGGTTAATAACTATAGTACCTGAGCGGCGCTGGAGAGGAGGGAGAGGGTGTCGGGTGTTGATGGGGTATGGTGTTTAGGATGTTGTGCCTAGTACTTGATGTTGTATGGTATCGTAGGGTGTTTAGGAGTTCATAAGATAGGGTCGTAAATTAAAGTAGGGACTGGGCAGACAGAAAGACCGAGACCGGCTGGCGAGGGGGGGGGGGGGGCAGGGCAGAGGAGGGGGGGAGAGAGCTCAAACAGAGTATTATAGTTCTCGCGTATGCATGGGTACATAAAGATACCAATATACAGTATAATATAATACTTCCTGAGCATTTCTTTTCAACTATAACACTGCCTCGTCTCGTCTCGCCTTACAACTGTTCAATGACATATTAGGTTGATCAACATAACATATCCTGGCATTTTATCACATTATCATGTTAGGAGCCATTATGCCAAACGTCTCTCTATTAATCGTAGGATAGGTAATGAGTGTAGCTGAGCCCCGGGTTACGCGAGGATAGTGCGTATCTCATCCTATTACTAACTCCTTGCCGTGTATTATTACATCATAATACTGACCTACTAAGGTCTTACTTGGTATGTGCCACCATCATAGTCGTTCTGTTGTTGATGATAGTTTAAGATAGTAATAATGATTAGGATGGGGGTAGGTACGAACATCTGGGGAAAAGAATAGCTAATAGTTTATAATTTACATTGTGATGTTATAATGTGGTGTGGAGTGGCAGTGTAGAATGTCATAATATTTCGCTTTGTTATGCGGTATTATGTTGTATTATGTCCTCGTGTTCTATTTTTTATTTTTTTTTCCCCAGTTTCTTATTGTAGAATAAGGTAAAGTCAAGTAGTGGGAGCTTTGATATGTTTCAGGTTATATCGTATTGTGTGTCCCTGTATTGGAATTAATTTATCTTTACGTGGTCTAGTCCCATTCCTTGGGGTGATAATGGGGGCTAAACGGTTCTAATGTCGGCGCTGGTCGAGTGTGATGTGTATTAGGAAAGTTTCACATACTTTGTTGTTTACTACCATGAGATACTTTGTAGTGTGTGGAATGTAAGGTAAGTTCCATGATAGTTAATTAGTGTTTATTTTTTGTTATCTGTTTAATGCCCCTGTTACCTTGTTACCTTGTTATAGGGTTATAGGGTCGGGACCGGGCCCTTATTCAACATACAGTGAGTTGGTGGGGTCTGATCCCTGTTCTAGTAATCATCATCTGTTGTGTACTGAGGGCAAATAACGATTTACTGGTAGTTTCCCTTATAGGGCCTCGGCTCTAGTCATAAAGAGCATAGATTTTTCATGTATCTGGTTTTAACATTGATACTAGCAGTCTTAGACAATTACAATAGTAATACACATATGATCTGGAAAGGTACTCATCCTTCCGCGGAGTCTATAGTTGTTATTTTCGACTCTCTGGCGATAGTCCCATAAGTCGTCTTGTCGCGTTACCTTCTCAAGAAGACCCAGTTGTAGGCTTTAAAGGGGAGCGGGATTTGTCTCTTTCCGATAATTGGGTGTGGGTTACTACTGCGTGTAAAATCTGACCCCTGTCATCATATGATCTAGTTAGTCTCTCCATGACTCTACCTCTATGACTGGCTCCGGTGTCGTGTAGAGCCGTCTTCACCTTTTCTATTCCCGAGTGGGGGGTTTCGGCCCTATCACTGCCTCCTACAATGTCATGCTCACTGTCTGTGTTGTAAGAGTCCATAGGCTGCGATTGGAAAGAGTCAAGGAAGAGTCTCAATTCGTCTGGGTTATAAAAGTCCTTGGATACTCCATTTTTTGTAACCCACATTCTTGCAGGGTCAAAGAGACCGTATTTCATCTCTAGTTTGCGAAGCCGGGGTCGTAGGGCTAGGAAAGCCTTTCTACGTTCGTTGGTTTCCTTGGAGTAATCGGCGGTTATTCGGATCTCGTGCTGGTCTATTCGGAAAGGGCCGTGGTTGCGTGCTACTTGGAGTATTTGTCGGGTTTGATTATGCCGCAGCAAGCATGCAATGATTGGGCGGGGCCTTGAGGAGTTGTCAGAGCGTTTTGGGCCTATCCTGTGTGCCTGTTGGAATTCTAGCGGCGGGTCAAAGTCCAATGAAATCATTTTTGGAAGAGTGGAGGTCAGAAAAGTCTGCATATCCGAGCCTTCTTCGTTTTCCGGGATCCCAAGTATGCGGATATTGTCTCTCCGACTCCTGTCCTCCATGTCCGTTAGTTTGCTCCTGAGGTAGATGAAGTCTTGTTCTCGCACCTGAGACGTGTTGATCTGCGTCTCTAGTGATCCCATGCGTTGTTCTAGCCCTGTCACTCTAGATTGAAAGCCGGCAATGTCAGATCGCATGGATTTGGTTTCTAGTGTCAATGAAGTTATAGAAGCGTCCATCCCCTCTATGCGGCGGCTGACGGTGGTGATCTCTTGTAGTATCCTGTCCATAGTCGTGGATTGATCTTTATCAGGCATCGTGGTGGACTCGTTTAAAGGTGGCGATGTTTGAGGGTTTATCTTCGTGGGGGTTAGGCGTTTGTGTTGTAGCGCTTCTGAGAATAATAGTTGTCGTGCAGGCTTGTTGACAGGTTTATGGTTCGGTTTGTTGCCGGGCATCGCCTCAATTGTCTACAGAGTCTGACCACGTGGGGCCCGAGATTCCCTCCGTAGATTCCGATAAGGATATAGATGTTCGGTGGCTTACACTGGTGTCAGTCCACTACCTTCTCCTGTATCTCTGTTCTCTTGGCTCCCTCTGGCTCTCCTCATCTCCGGTGCCCCCCCAGTCGCTCACCCCTCTCGTCCCCTCGCCTCCACGTGCCTCCCGTCGTGCCCCTCTGCCCTCCTCAGTATTAGTTGTCTGGAGGGGGGGGGAGAAAGTTTATTATCTCAGCGGGAGGGTTTTTGTTGTCCCTCTGTGATGGAAAAGAGGGGAGAAGTCGTGCCTCTGCCTCCGGCGATGCCGTTCTTATTTTGAAGAGATTCGATCCTACCTCTCTTTGGGTTTCTCTCCCGGCTGTCGAAGGGGCCGCACCCCTTTGCTGCGTCTTCCCGTCTCCCTGTGGGGGGGGGAAGGTCCACGGGTGTTTGTTGGCGTTGTAGGGAGATGGATGCGGGTCGTCACGGCTCCCGCAGTCCCTGCGGCCTGTTCAGCTTGCTCCTTGCCGCTACGGGCACGCCGTCCGCGGTCTTCCGAAGACGCGACTCCGCCCCTTTTTCCAGGCCTTATCGGCCTGGGACGAGTCGCGAGTTTCCTGCCTTGCGTCCCGCTCCTACGGGGTCCCCGGACATGGTTCCATGTCGCCGCTGTTGTAGGGGTGAAGGGGCACCGAACCCGGTGTGTTGTCCGGCTGTCTTCTCGCCCCCGTCGCCCCTCCGGGACCGCCTCGGCGCAGAGCTCTCGCTCTAAGCGGCCATCTTGTTTCGTGGCCCGGCCACGCCCCCCCACCCCTGTCTTTCATATGAAAGAGAGATCATGTTTGAAACATGAAGAATAAAATGAAAAAATAAAACATCTATTTCAAACTTAGAAACATCAAAAACCTGATAGATATTTGTTGCAAGAAGATATAAGAAAGTTCCAGACTTCAGTTCCTTTTTTTTTTTTTCAAAAAAGCTGCAGTAGCTCAGAATGTGTAGAAACGTGTAAAAAGAGTCTACCTTTTCTATAATTATCTATGGAGTGCAAAAAATATACATGTTCTTTCTGTTTGTCACTTTATCAGGCGTTGTGACGTGACGTCAGAGCTTTACTGCAATGACTCATTATCCGTGAGTTCTGACGTCTTGTCTTTTAAAACGACGACTGGGTGTGTCACAAGACGCCAATTACAAAGAAATTAGAGATAGGCGTTTATACCTAGATTGAAGAATCCCATGTAATATAAGGTTACCAAACATACTGGCTTGGTCAGACCTTGTTATTTGTCCCTAACTTAAATCTAGGTTGATATGTTCATAAAATGAAACCTTCAAAAATAAATAGAGGTACCAAAGTATTACAAAAGCCAGACCCTCGAGATCTGCTAATGCTTGCTTTAGCTTTTTTTTCTGAAATATGCATTGCCTCACTTAACAACTGTGGGGCCAATTCTTAAAGCTCTTCTTGCAGAAATGTTCAGCTTACTCGTGCTATTGGGATTTTTTTCCACAAGAGTAAAGCCACGTTCTTCCATTCACAAAATGTGGATTTACTCACAAGTAGATTTTGGTATCCATGAATCTAGAAATGACAGAGAGTAGGCGTTCTAGTGCGGCAGTGGCTCTAAAATTTGGAAAATTCAGCAAATGTACTTGGTTATGTATATTTGCAAACTGTTTCTTGATAAATTCCAACCTTCAATCTGTCATGGGCAGGAGTAAATACCAGCCTAGGTTGGGAATAGGAAGTGAATGTCGACAGCTTAGGTGTGAGTTTAGGGGAAGGGATGAGAAAAAAAGGTTTGGCCAAAGGGAAGAGAAATTTACCAGCCTGCATTGTAATTGCACTCATGTGAAACACTTTTAATTGTGCAGCTATCCACTACGCACAATTACGTTTATAGAACAGGCTTTGCATGCATGTGAATATAATTCACAAAAGGTTTCGGTAGCAGCTTTACAATATTATTCTTAAAAACACTTGTGAGCTCAAACAAATCGGAAATCGGGACCCAGGCCTGTAGCTGTAGATTTGGACATCTTTACGAGAATTGAGCTCGGTGTTTATTAAATGGCGTGAGGCAACACGTAATTTAATAGCATTCGACCAGACTTGCAGATACTGTCCTCCATGGTGCTGCGAAGATAAGAACGAGAACTTACACATTTTATGATTGGTGTGATGCTAAGAACATGCTGCCAACCAATAAAGTTGTGACAAACTCGGATAATTGAATTTTTGAAAGCTTGTTTCAAGCAAGAATGTTTCAGAAGGTGTCAGGGTGGAACAAAGATAAATCTTTGCAGTCCAATTTAGCAAATGTGATGTATCAGATGCTAGAGATGAATTATTATTCTTTTCAGTAAAGGGAAGGTCCGTGAAACATGATTACCATTGCTTGGAAGTCTGTAAAATGAGAGAACAGGTGATTTACAGAAACTGACAAAACAGATAAAGATCTTTGCTCCAAATGAACATCTTACATTTGTGTTCAACAAGGACACAATCTATTTGTTATTAATATGAAAAAAAAACTAAACATACGATTACAAGTTTGCCACAAAGGTAACTGATAAGTTATCATCTACAAATAGATTTTATGGAAAGTATTAATGTCACCTTCAAAGTCACCAGCAAAAAAGCCTGGATTTGTTTAGTATTATTTTCTAAATGGAAGTGTAAGTGCGTGAAATGGCATTTAAATCGTATGAAGTGCATGTCATATATTTCTCAACCCTAACCTGTGGGTAAAGACATTTACTTATTATGTCCGTACTGAATCGATTTCAGACATCACACAGCTGTGATCGGCTTTTAGCTGCTACAGAGACTTCTGTGTTGAATATTTCCCTCAGCACTTGTCCATAGCCATTAGACTATATACTGCTGTATCAAATTACATTTCTGGCGTGTACCTGCACAGAAAGTGATATCAGTGGATTTCCCATCATCCCTCTGCACACAAGGTGACACCTCTGCATTTCCCATCATCCATCTGCACAGAAACTGACATCACTGTTTTTTCATTAAACCCATCTGTAAAAGAAGAAGCAAAGTAAGAGAAATTCATTTTCCATCAGACTGCACAGAATGTGACAACATTACTTGCCTTCTCCCTGCTTCAATCAACTCTCATAGCATTGTCTGGGTGTACACAGCAAGGGGTCAGCACAGACAAGAGCATTGCCTGTTTGGGTATATCAAAGGCCCCAGTGAAACTTAGACGTTAAGATAACTTCATTACCCAGCACCCAATACTGCTAATGCCAACAGTCACATCCAGATGTAGATGATCCATTCACTCACATAACATTTGCACAGAACATATATCCAACCTCGTACACATCCCATTAACTACCACACACCCTTAAACTAAAGAACATGCATTCCAGCTCATACTCATTAACACTTGCTCTGCAGTACTCCACACACCAAATATTGCAGATCTCATCATCTAGCACAAGCTTGACACCCTTTCATCACAGAAACATGGTTCACGCCCACATCATAGACACCCTTCTTCCCACTGGCTATAGCATCCATTGTGTGGACCATGCACAGTAGAAGGAATAAGGGCTTCCTCTGTTGAAAGTCCTCCTGGTTGTGAACCCTAAGCAAGCAAGTAGCACTCCATGGAGCTGTTGACATGCCATCTCTCATTCACGTTAACTCAGACTGAAACTCAGACTGCCACCTTCCATCTCAATCTAAAGTCTTCCTGGGTGGAACAAGGAGTTTGTCAATGAATTATCAGATCTCCTCACCACCTTGTCCATCTGACATTCCCACACAACCCACGCACAACCCTCTAGGGTGACTTCAACCTCCCAGACAACAACACAAGCTCAAAAAACAGAAGACTCCCTATTCAACCTCATTGATACACACAACATGGTACAGCTTGTCTCACAACCAACACACTCCAAAGGCTACATTCTCAACCTTGTCTTCTCAATAGCACCAACAATCAAATGAAAACCACGTACACTCTTAGCCTAGACCAATCACTTTGCAATCCCTATTTCCCTACTCAGCTTCCTACTAACAAACCAAGATCAAAAAAGAAACCAAACCTTCAGATCCTTCCAAGACTTCTCCATTCCCAACCTAATGTTTGAACTCATCTTTTACCATATCAATGCCACATCCAACACCAGCAGCCTTCTAAACAACGTCAACATTTTTTGGAAATGTATGTGAACATTCATGCCCATTAAATGAAAGTCAAAGACTTCAGCGCCCTGGTACTATGAAGACCTTGTTGACAATAAACAACACTTCCACAGACAGGAAAGAAAATAGGAGAAAAGCAGAACTCTGAGGACCTATTGATATAGAAGCCCCTCAACAAGCAGACAAAGCAAAGAACTATACTGACACCGTCAGTGAAGCCACCAACAGAAGCAGAATCCTGCTCAAGACAATCAAGCTTTGCATAAACCCTCTGCCGGATCCACCTAATCCTCACTCCACAGAAAAGTTCATAACCATTGATCTCTTCTTCAGTGAAAAAAAAATACTGATATGACAGTACATCAATGACACAAATCCAGCTTCAACTTTTACTCCACCTCCCTTTCTCTAGATCCCGTAATAGTCAGTCTTCAAAGACCTATCTCTTCCAGATCTTCCTGGCATATTCAACACCCTCAAATCCACTTCTTCTGAAGAGGATGCCTTCCAATCGTCCTTCATCAAAACTCTCCCTGGGGACTTTTAGACTTGGCATCCTTGGCATGGTTTCCCCCTGACTTTTTGCCTTCTGAGCTCTTGCTTTACTGACTTTGATTTTGCTGACTTTAGGATTCGGAGCACTTCATCACTTCTGATCAGTGCTAAAGTGAGTGTGATCTTTCCCTAAAACATGATAACATTGGCCTGTCCACAATTGGCATCTTTAATTTACTTGTAAGACACTAGTAAAGTGCACTCCTTGTGCTCAGGGCCTGTAAATTGCTAGTGGGCTGCATGCACTGATTGTGCCACCCACTTTAGTAGCCATTTAAACATGCCTCAGACCTACCATTGTAGAGCCTGTGTGTGCAGTTTAAAACTGCCAGGTCGACCTGACAAGGTGACCCTCTTGCCAGGCCCAAACCTTCATTTTTAATGCATATACGTCACCTCTAAGATAGGCTCTGGTCAGACCCAAGGGAAGGGTGCAGTGTATTTAAAAAGTTGGACATGTACTTTTAAGTTTTACATGTCGAGGTAGTGAAAAACTCTTAAATTCATTTTTCATTACTGCAAGGCCTATCTCTCCCATAGGTTAACATTTTATAAGTGTAATTTACAACTGGAAAAAACATAGATATTTTGAGGTTAGAGTCTCTAGACGCACAATTTTAAATCACAACTTATGGGAAAGTTAGATTTTAACTTGCAAGTCTGAAAATGCCACTTTTAGAAGTTGGGGTTTTCCTACTTTAACCACACTGTGCCTCTGCCTGTCTCTGAATACACATCTGGGTAGGTGGCAACTGGGCTCTTGTGCATTTTCTCTAGACAGCCACACACAAAGGGAGCATAGGTGGGCATAATGTGCCATCCACATCCTAATGGGCCATTAACATCTTGATGGGCCATCCTGGGCAGGATGGGAGGGAAGAGCTCACACTTACACCTGAATGGGTTGGGTACTAAGCCCTCACAAAAGGCTGCACAGCCCCCTGTAATGTGTCTGGAGCCAGGGAAGGAAGAGTGGGGACTTTGTACACTTCAAAAGCCTCTCTTTAAAGTCTCCCCAATTCAAAGTCACAATTGGGCATAAGTACTGTATGCCAAACACCACCAACTCAGCACACTTCTTAACCTGAGGACATTCTGCCAGGAGGAAGGACTGCTGTGCTTCTCAAGGGACTGTCACTCTGTTGGAACTCTGCTGGACTTTGTTGGACTCCTGATTTGTTGCGCCAGCCCTGCTTCCTGCTGCCCTCATTGCCAGGAAGGGATAAGGAATGGACCTGCATCTCTACATTCCAGAACCAAAGTGACTCCAAGGGCTTAGTGGGTTGCCTCCTGGTCCGAAGTTTCCGACACATCAAACATTTCACTCACCTCTGCTACAGCTTCTGGACACTGCGAACTGTGAGTCCTACCTTGCCAAATTGTGCCAGTCCAGGCCTGGGTCTTTGGAAGTGGGATCTACAGCTGTGTTCTTCAGAAATCCACACATCCCTGTCACTGCGCCAATTGGAACCACTGCATCCCTTCTCAAGACCAATGCATCGCCTCTGCTGCTGAGGATGAGGAATTTGCATCACCGATTGACCGGCTCAGAATCAATGCATCACCATCAGCCCTGGTGCATCACCTTTGTATCGGGGGCTGCACCGCCTGACAATGACGCATCGCCTTCATCACAAGGGGTTTGACGCCACACCACTACTTGAAGATCAAAAACTGCGTGGACCATCAACGACACATCCTCTGACTGCATGGATCACAACCAATGCATCGTCTTTGCATTGTCTCCTCTGCTCCTTGCATCTGATACTCAAAGGCAATAGTGCCACACAAGGCATTGTTTCAGCGGGTCAAGGTTGGTCCCCGTAGCCAGCCTGTGCGCCATTGTATCGGCTTGACCTTTAGATTTACCCCGGGCTAGCGCCACCAGATAACCCTGGTTGGCGCTTTAATCTTTTAGCAGTACAATTGAAAATGTTCTTTAAACATTCATATCTCGACTTCTACTGATGGGATTTTTGTTGTTTTAGTCTTATTTTATTCATTAAATTAAGATCTCTTTTTTTAACTTGGTGTGAGTGATTTTTGTATGGTGTGTTCACTGTTTTTACTGTTTTAAGTGTTGCACAAATACTCTACACTTTGCCTCCTAAATTAAGCCTGCCTGCTCTGTACTAAGCTACCAGGGAGCGAGCACAGGTTAATTTATGGTGTGTATCTGACTTACCCTGATAAGGATTGTGGATTCTGCTTGGACAGGGTGCATACCTCTACCAACCAGAAACCCAGTTTCTAACATGTACCATCTTTTGCCCCTTCCTAATATTGCCAATGCCTCCCTCCTCAAGACATCTTCTCAGAAGCTCGAGACAAGTCAGATTCTCCTACTTCTAAAGAAACCTACTCTAGCCCCATTTGACCTCGCAAACAACTGTCCCATTAGACACCCAACATTTACCAGCAAGATTATTGGAAAAGCAGTCTAGTCGCGCCGCAGCGGACCGCAAACTGAGCGTTCGGCTCGAGGCGCCACCGCGGTTCCTGGCTGCCGGGCATGCCGCACCCCTTCTGTTCTCTATTTCCTCACATGAGGCCCCAAAGTGGGCATGGGGCCTCGGCGAGTTTGGGGTGCAGCGCGCCCTTGATATTAGGCATGAGCACCCTCCCCCAACCCCTCACTTACCTGGTGCAGCCTGTTCCTTTCTTCTTTTCTGCTTTTTTTCTCTTCTTTCTCCTTTTCCTTTTTTCCTTATTTGTATACTTAGCCGCCATGTTCTTCTTTATCCCAGGATGCCTTTTTTTTCCCTGCATGCCTTAGGACCCTTTTCTAAAATGGCACCTTTTCTCTATGTTCTCTTATGATTCTTTCCCAATCCAATATGGTGTCTTTCTTCTTCATGTTGGTCATTTCCTGATTTAGGGCATATAAGGTGTGTGATTCTTGTTCTCCTTGTGCTGCAACACTTCCTTTGGTGGTGATCTTGTTCCAGTTTCTTCCAGCACTGTTTTCCTGTTGGAAGACTTACCTTTTTGCTTCTTTTTTGTTCCAGGGAGTTCCTGCTATAGAGGTTTTTCCCTTTGGGTTTTTTTTCTCTGGGACTCCGTCTGGGGGGCACGGACTAACTTTTAGCGTTCCTTTGTCAGCAGCACCGTAGCTACCAGAAAGGGCCGCCCTTACCTTGGTCAAGGCAGAACCTACAAGGATCAAGACCACTCTACAGTTCCAGTGGGCCAGAGACATAAACAACGAGTAGCCCGTAACAAGTCTATGTTCAACCCCAAGACCACGTCAGTGCTAACCATAAGAATAAAACAAGTTATTTATGGCATCCGTAAATACTGATACCCTAGTGTGAGGTATTTATCTGTTGTGGTAAATACCTCCTGTTCTGGGTTTGTGTAGTGGGAAGGGAGAATTACAGAACATCATGTGACCAGATTCTGCATTTATCACATTATTACAACATGTCTCTGTCAAATTTTGAAAGATTTGATCAGCTGAAATCTGTCAGGTCAAAACTGCAGAGATGCACTAAAATTGTAGCTCTTCATATATAGAGGCATGATCTTGGTGAAGCAGAGGTTTGAATCTTTTGCTAGGGTGATAGGAACAGTTGTGGCCTGTGCTGACTAAAAGGGGTGGGGTGCTTGGGAGGGGAGAGAAGAATTTAATTAAATCAAAAATAATAATAAAAAAAAAAAAAACACTTACCTGCGCTCCTGTGCCGCGCCATTCCTCTGCCTCCTCCCGTCTCGCTGCAAGCAGGAAACAGGCTTCCAGCCTGTCCTGCGTCCAATCCTGACGCTGCTTAGAGCAGGCTCTCTCCAGTCCAGCAACTGTTTTTGCTGGGCTGGAGAGAGCCCTGTGTGCATGTGTGTTTTGCCGGCCCTAAACAGACAGCCATACACATGCGCTCTGAGGGGGAGTACACTTTGTTCATCACCCCTTTGACCCTGCCCCTTCCCCCCAAAAAACAATCATAAACATGGTTTATGATCGTTTTTTTTTTTTAAAGGTTGCAGCTGCCGCTGCTGGTGGGTGGGGGAGGCGAAACTCCTCTGCCCATATGGAGGAGCCGCCCCTGGATAGGAATACTCAAGCAAAGTTTGCAAATTTCTCATTCCCAATAAGTGGAGACCTGTTTATTTAGGTTATTTTGTTGTTTAGAAGTGCAGGAAAAGTATGGTGAATGGCTACGCATACCCCAAAGTTATGTGTGTTTATCACATTTGCATGGCCCGTTCTCAAAGAAACATTCACTATTACCTCCTTTAATATGGGGCATTTACAACTGCAGAAAAATGTACAGAAACTTCTGAACCTACTAACTGATGAATGTCGATGCTGCTCAGAAACCTATGCCTGCACTTCTTTTGCAAATTAGGGTCACATTTTTAAGTCAGAGTTGTCCACTTTTTCAGCAATAAGATTAGGCCCATTCAAAATCTCATTTTTTTAAAATCAAGCTCTCAGTCTATGTATTTGAGCAGAGGATCTAGACTTTTTGCAGAGTAAGAGATCTAGAGATCTAATTGAAATCCCTTAGCCAAGAGACTGTATCTATCATCAGTACAGGACCTGCAATGACACAGTGCCTGTGGGTGTGAGGGACCAGCTGTACTCTAAAGGTTGCTGTGGTAGGGGCCAACCAGCAGGTGGGACCCATTGACCCCTTCCATGGTACTTTTGCTAAGCCAATGTGTCAGTCGGTGTCCCTCTTTGCAAAGAGATAGTTCCTTTACCACATCTTTCATCTTGCAAAAAGCAGAGCTCTCTCATACCTTTTCTTTCATAGACAACTGCTAAGCTGGCTAAGGTTAAGTAAATCATCTTCTGTGATATAGTATCCACCAACCACCTAACATGGGTACTATTGCGCATGTCAATGTAGCTACCCTTTATGAATCACAAATAGCAATTTACAATTCTGAAATAGGGTTCAATGGACTAACATTGGCTGCAATTTTTTATGAATCCATTGAGATTTTACAAACAGTCGTATGTCCTAGTAGGATGGATCACAAATTACCATTTGGAGTGGGTCACAATCTGACCTAACTCATGAATATTAATACGGTTGGCAGCAAATTGCAACTTACTCTGATTGGATTCCATCAGAGGGCTGATGTCCTGCTGTATTCAGGAGTCTACCATGTCTGTGATTGCATTTAAATATAGTAAGCTTTTATTAAATGCAGCCAATTTTCCTTTAAGGAAACTGGGTACTGTTTAAAAGGAAAAAGTTTCCTTTTTTGAAAAGTTTGTTTGAGAGTTGACATGGATAAAAGCCTTTTAGCGCCCTCAAACCCTGTGATTTAGTGAAATGAAGGATTTGCACTGGCTAATTGATTAGCACATCTGGCCAGAGCCAGACTGGCATATAGGGCAATCAGACAGTGCCTGATGGGCTGCATCGACAGATCAGTGTGTGGGCCGTTTTTGGCCATTTGTTGGCCTGTTTTATGGTCTGCTGGGCCGGCTTTTGCTGTTGGTTTCCCTGCTTATACAACAAGCATTGCCTGCATCAATCTCAAATCCATGCAGTCTTCATACCTCACAAAACAGTTATACTGCATGTCATTACAAGTTGAAAACTGCCCCGATTTGCAAACATGGGCCACTTATTTAGTTAGTCCGAACCTACATCTGCCCTAGGTTCCAAGATGTTCATGACAAGGTAGGCACGTGCTCATCAAAGCTTTCCAAGGCCTAAAGGGTGGGAGATTCTTTCCTGCTTGTGTAAAGTACACGTCCTTTTTACAGACTAGCCAACCTGGCCATTAAAATATCTCTTGAACGCCATGTTTTAAAATGTATTTCTCTCGAATGGAATATTTGCTTGTTGCCGTGATTTTATTAGCAAACCAAGTTTGTGCCTAATGCATTTTTTTATCTGGTTAAAATTACTTTTCAGAGATTTGAACTGTGATTCAAAATCGGAGGCTGGTGAGCTGAAGTGGAATATGGTAGTATTACTACTGAGCCACATCCTTGCTCAAAAAGAGGTTAAAAAGAAATGTTTTATTATTGGGCAGTTTTAGTTTTCAAAAGTCCGTGAAATATACAAGGCAATATTATAAAACTAACTAAGATTTATAACACACAAAACAGGGGCTATATTACAACCAGCTTCACGCAGAGCAGATGCGGTGACGGGGGATACGGAAGCGGCTGTTTAAGACAAGCAATGACAAAGCCAATAGGTCCTGCCCTACCGTGCCAGCACATATAAACACAGGCATTCACAATTGCTGTTTACGAGTTATACATACACATCATGTTGATCACTTCCACGCGTTAATCTCTTTAAAGCCTGTCTTACTGGTTTTGACAATGCTGAGAAAAGATAGTGAAAAAGGATTGCATTCTCTAAAGAAAGTATACGGGATCTAACGACTAGAATGTGATGAATAGCTTGTTGACCTGGTGTACTTTTCAGATGGAAAACAGCCCCTTATGCATTCCAGTTATATCACTTCATGGAAACGGGGGTAACTCACCAAATAGTCAGTAAAATGAAGTAAAAGAGTAATACTAACTGGAGCCGTAGACCATTGTAAGAACATTTTAAATCATTGTTATGAATACGTATTCAAGCCAGACCTAAACAAGCATGGGTAAAGCCAAAAGGTCGCTGCTCTGAAAGCCCAGGGCTTTTTTCCCAACCACATGCGTGTACATCTCTCAAGACACATATGTAGTGGGTTTTCTTTAAAAAAAATAAAAAATCCAAGGAGCCCGCCGATATGCATGTGCATCGTGACACATGCGTTGGGATGCGTGCACTGTGACGCAACAGGACATTTTTCATTTTCTGATCTAACACGGCAGAAGCACATCTCAGAATAGTAAATTAAAATGTGAAAAAAGTGAAACCAAGCACAAAAACGAAGTGCGCGGACGGCAGCAGCACTGTGCAGCTGACAGGCACTTATAAAATAATGAAATACAAATAATTACATTACTTTAACACTAAGAGTAGGATGGGACGCAAGATGTTGAACACAAGGGGGAACATGAGGTGCAGGGGAAGGGGTGAATGAAAAGAGAGCGCCCGGGGAAAGAGTGTAAGGAAACACACACACTTTAATAAGATTTTGTGTAAATGTTATTTTTCTTTTAATGAACAAGTAGTGCTAGTTGAGGCAATTCTAATGTACCTTTGAAGTATTTTTTACTGTACTTGTTATTGTAAAGTTGCGTCTCAGAGTTGATTATTACTGACATTTGCTGATTTTTCCAGTTTGTTTACCAATCTTTCACATCTTTTACTGGCTGTGTTGGTGTAATACTGGCCAGGAACAGCCCTGGCTGTCCCAGGTGGCTTTATTCATTCCCTGGTGACTATCATTTATTTTATATTAAAGTGTGATGAAGCGGAAAAAGAAAGACTAACGAACATTTATATATCATGCAACAAAACCGTATATACAGTGTGTTTTAGAAAAGAAAAATAAAATGTGTGGAGAAATGTGCCCACGAAGTAGGTCACCATTAGTTTAAACAAGCTTAATTAATCATGAAAACCGACAAAAAGTACTAATATGTCATATTTGAAGTTAGACTTTATGATTTTCTCATTGAAACTGTTACATGCTTAGCTTAAATTTAGCAGAGGCTTTGGCCTAGTTGCCTGGTCTCAATTTTAACTGCGTAGTTTTCACTTGTATTAACAAAGACGTGTTTGAATCTTTAAAAGCTGCGTTTTTCCAGTAGAATGACTAATACACTTATCTCAAAGTTGCGTGTTAGGCAACTTTCATCCCCTTTGAAGCTCAAGGTCAGCTTCTGCAGGTGCAGACAATGAAGACACTGATGCAGAATTAATTGGCAACTTTGTTGCTAGTTATGTTCCAAAACTCCAAGGACACCTTACACATAGATGAGTATTAAGAGAAAAGACACTATTCATTGGTCAAAAAGAAATCACCCCATGGACCCTCCAATGGAAGAACCTGAAGAATTTGGAACAGCCATTTTTGAAGCATATTTTGAGAAGCAATTTTGATGCCATTTTCGGAACCATTATCGACGCCATTTTATGCCATTGCCACTTTTACTTAATGACACTTTGATGCTTTTTCTCTATCCCAGAGAGAGAGACTCTAAAGAATTCTCGAAAGAATTCTCACCCTAGAGACTTCAACTTTAACTTTACCCCGTCTTGCCCATACAATAACTTTTGCCCCTGTATTCCTTGCTGCTGCAAGGAAAACTTGACTTTAACTTTGCCCCTCCTTTGGAGAAGCCCCATGCTGATCGAACTGGTACCTGAAGGACGAAGACTTACCTTGAATGCTGATTGTATTTGGTAATTATGAAAGGATAAATGTTATATTCATTGTGTTTTCCTTCTTAGGTACCAACTGCTTATTTTGACAGAGCCCAAGCTAGAAGTTTTCTAAATTTATGTTGACTAAATTCATTTTGCATGAAGCCCTGCATGCCAATGCTAATCAGAGGTTAGTTGAGGTATTCATTTAATGCACCGTGCTGAATTGAAATCTTGTTATGCTGATCAATGTATGCAATTAGTCAATCTCAGTTGCTTTTATTAGTGATTTGCACTGCTATATCTGAGTGCATTATAATCCAAGTTTTGCGTAGGTTGCGTTTCTTCCACCGTTATGGACAGCCAGTAATGTTCGTATATGTGTATCATTTGATTTTGAGACTTGCTTACATCGTATTAGCTTTGTTAATATAGGGAAATAAACTCATTAACTTTGAAGAAACCGGTGTGGTTATTCATGAATGAAAGGTCATGGTGTGTCAAATTACTGTTTTCTATTAATCTAATTTGTTGTCTGATTACTAATTGAATTTTGGTTATTGGTTATAAATGATTATTGATTACTGATTTGAGGGCTCTGACGATTTCTTTGGATGAGGAGAACTCAACCCGGTCAAAAGGTTCACCGACCTCCGACGTGTCCAAGTATAAGTAATCTACAAGGACTGGACGTGCTATCAGTAGATGGTAGCAGAGGATGGTTTGGCCCTTTGGGACCCCATCCGAAAAATAGACGGATCCAAGTTAGAATTTTTTTAATAAAACAAGTTGGAGAGATGATGATGCCCTAAATCCCCAATGACTTTCCTGGAATCTGGGAGCTTGCGAATGGAGGAAATGGAGGTGTGAGGATGTTTTCGGTGCTTCTATTGACAGTATGAATGAGGTTAGGGTTTTGCGCTTGTAAAGCTTATGTGAAGTTTGTGAGGATTTTTAGGGGTTACAAACTCCAATTAAAATTTTAGAGGAGTGGTACTCCAAAGTGTGAAAGTAGGGAAGTCATCGAACTTCATATGTGTGTAGCGCTTTGTGCAGAAAAATTGTCCACGTGGTTGTTGATGTTGAAACGTGCCCTGCGAGGTCAAGAGACTCCGGAGTATGTTGAAAAGTGTATGAGACACTTGATTGATGTTGTAATTTGTTCGGTTTAATAGGTTGATCGGGCGTGGTCAACGAGTCAGTACGAATATTGAGGAATAAAAGAAAATTTTCGACTTTGAGATTTGACGAATTCTAAGGTGCACTAGAATAGTTAATTGATCAGTTGAGAGTAAAGTTTGCAGGTCAAATTTTGCTTGCGAAAGTGGGAAACCGAGAAAGATGGAATAACTGCCAAGGCTAGTGAAAAATCCCTAAGGTTTCTGAAGCAATTGTATTACCTTTTTCCTGTAGTAAACCAACAGATTTGTTTTCTTCTTTTTAATTAGTGCTTACGATATATTGCAGAAAATTGTTTTGAGTGAAGCTGAATGAAGGAGGACAAGCCGCAAGACTTTGTCAGCCGCAGTGTGTGAGTGTGACGTCACTGGAGCCGCGCTGAGATAGGTTGGTTGGTGAGAAGGGTCGCGCACGGATTGGACGCAGTCTTTGAAGCGCTATTGGTGGGGAAAGGCAAGCAAAGAGTATTCTGGGAAATTAAAGTCACTTATTGATTACATTTTTGAGAAAATAAAAGACGGAAAGATGACATTTTTCAAAGCATTTAAGAGTGCCTTGAGGGGAGATGTATATATTAAAGCAAATATAGGAGAAGAAACACCGCCTGAGGGTAAACCAGCTTACATCGTAATTGAAGAAAAAGGTGTCGCACCATGTCTTTGGTTAAAACAATGGTGTAAATTAACAGAAAAGCATGGAAGTGTAGCGTTTCCTATCCATGGGGCGTTTAATTTGAGGGTTTTGGAGAATTTAAGATTTGCGCTATATGACATGAAAATACCTCCAAGACCAGCACAATTTGAAGCATTAGCAATTTGGGAACATATAGCTATAAAGCAACTACAAAAGAAATTTGAGACAAGAGTGAGAAAAGTAGAAAAGACACTAGCGGATGCTAGATGGGATAGTGCTCAAAAGGTTTGGAGATCAGATATATTGCAGGGAATTAAATTGTTTCCAGCAATTACTGAAGAAGTAGAGTTGGAAGGAAAGAAAGCTACCCATAAAACAAACAGGAGTCAGTTCAAAGATAGAGAGAACAAGAGAACCTCGAAAAGGTCAGACGAATCAGATGATGAGGAATTCATTCTGCAATTACTAAATGACCGTCCTCCACCATATGTGGAAAACGAAATTGGCCCAAGCACTAGTACTGCCACTCCAGACCCAATACAGGGTATTGTAACACCGAAATTGAGAAAAATACAGATGCAGAGTAGTCCTAATATGCCTTTTACACAGGAAATACCACAAGTTCAGAGAATATATCCTGACGTGACTAAACTGGAACCTGTTAATAATTATCAGCCACAGGTCCAAAGACGCTATTATGATGAGCATAATTTGGAAATTAATTCTAATTTAGTGATGCCTCAAAGGCAGACACAAGAAATGCCAAGGTACATTCAAACAGCAGAAACACAATTAGACATGTCAGCAATGATGAACCATAATATGGGAATTAACATGCCACAGAATTTGGGTAACAGACAGAGTCCGGATGCAATATCTTTGCCTATCACTGTAGGTCCGCCAGTACCATTATATATACAAGCAAAGCCAAATGTATGCGATCAAGGTGTAATGACACAGAATGAGACAGGAAGAGGATATGTAGAAAATACCCAAGAAATGACTCCGGTGGGAACACTCTCAAACAGATCTGGGTCTTTGTTGGAAATTAGTCCGATTCCAATTTGTGTTCCATCAACTGTGGTAAGGTCAAATCCACCACTGATAATACCGCAAATATCAAAAACAGAAACATTACAGAAACCATCAGTAGCAGTGGATGTAGATGATACATTATTAGGACTAAATGCACAACAGTTAACACAATGGTTGAACAGTCTGAATACCCCACAGAGTACACCCAAGGGAAAAGGAGAAGAATATTTGAACCAAATAAGATTGGGCATGGAAGCAGATGAACTCATGGATGGAACAATGGGTCTGAACAGGTTAGAATCATACACAGAAGAAGAGCTGAGATACATTTGCCCTAGAATTACAAGAGAAGTAAGCAGCGTACATAAGAGGTTACAAGAAATTGCAGATAGATGTAAAATAGACATAAAAAAACCAAGCACTTGAGCAGAAGTTACAGGCTAGACTTTGAAACAAAAGACTTTGAACACATGAGATCTGCAGGAATGAAAACACAGCTTAAAGAAATACTGCAAAGCGCGCAGGTTTGGAGATGCTTAGACAAGTGGGAAAGCAGATGGGTTAAAAAGGATAAGAAGAAAGAAAGTACCCCAGATCAAAATGTTAGAACACAACAGAATGATGACCTTATAACCATGTTACCAATGAGAGAAACAGCAGGAGGAAAATGTATTCACGTACCATGGCACAGGTGTGATATTCAATCTTTTACAGATGGTTACCCCAGGTTAAGAGAGAAACCGATTGAATGGTATCAACAAACAGATAGATTCGTGAAACTCGCAAAGTGTCTTTGGGAAGACTTGAATACTTTATTTGACATTGTAGTTCCAGCAGATTTGTGGGAAGAATGTAAAAGAGCTATAGATTGGCCGACAAAAGAACCGGAAATAGATAAGGACACAGGTGCTCCATCGCCTGAGGTAATGAAAATATACCATAAGGTGATTGAGTATTTGAAAGCAAAAGTTGCGTCGAAAAATGTAGATTGGCAGAAAATTGACAGAACAGCACAGGAAGTTAAAGAGTCGATACATGCATACTATGAGAGATTGTTGAAAGCATTTAAAAATTATAGTGGCACGGAAACGATTGAAGCAAAAGACATGCTCCATTTTGTATTCAGGTTTGTGGAAGGATTGAGACCCGAAATTAGCCAGATGATTAAAATGCATTTGATTTGTTGGCAGTCATAATCAATTGATGAAGTGTTGAACTATGCAAAATACTGCAGTGATGAGATTGAGACAAAGCAGAAAAAGTTGAAGGAAAAAGTGATGGTGATGCAGATCAGAGCAGCTCAGACAGGTTTGCAAGGTTTTCAACAACAATTGTCACAGCAGCAACAGCAGGGAAATGCTATGTTTCAGCCACAGATGGGAGGCAGAGGAGGATTTGTAAATAATGGTCCTGCTTTAAATGCTGTCGTGATTCCAAATGGTATACAGGCAATGAAGAAAGTGATGCCATGTCACACGTGCGGAATAGTCAGACATTGGAAACGGGAGTGCCCAATGTTGGTGCAGGAAGGTGTAGGTCAGCAGAACAATGATGTCAATACATTTCAAAATATGAGAGGACCAAAATTGATAGGTCCAAACCCAAATTTCCAAAATAATGTAAATCAGATGCAGGGTCTACAACCCATGCAACAACAGCAGGTGCAAATGCCCTGTGTACAAATGGTACAATCACAGCCGATGCAACAGCAGTTTCCTATGGTACCTAATCAGCAAATGCAAGTACCTTTAGCACCAATGAATCAGCAACAAGTAATTCTTCCTCAACATGTCACACGTCAAGGAATGAATCAAAGTAACACAGTACACCAATTCCCGTTACACAGTAAGAATGGAATAAACAGTGAATGGGAGAGTGAAAGTTCAGATGAGGAGGGAAATTGTATGCTTGCAGCATCTTTGGAAGTTGATCAAAAGGGACCCTATGTGGAAGGAAGAGTTATGGGTCACAGAGTTTCATTTTTGGTTGACACAGGAGTTACACGCTCGACAGTTAGAAGTATCGAAGTACCAAATTTGCCCCTTTCAGGGAGAACAGTTCAAGTAGTGGGAGTAGCAAATCAGTATCTGACAAACCCAATTACAGATCCAGTACAAGTCGAAATTGGTAACTTTCAAGGGTTACATAAATTTGTGGTATGTGACTCAAGTCCAATATCCTTATTAGGAAGAGATCTATTATGCAAACTAGGATGCTCAATTATATGCTCACATAATGGAATTAAAATTCAGACAAATAGTGATGAGGAAGAAGAGGACAGTTTAGAAGAAGAAGAAGAAATGGATACTGTTGATGGAAAGTATCCCCTGATTACTCTTTATCCTATGCTCACTGAAGCAGATATTCCAGCTGATTTACAAGAAACTGTTGGAAAAGAAGTGTGGGATATGACAGGGAAAGAAGTAGGATTGATAAAAGGAGGAGAAGCAGTGAAAGTGACTGTAAAACCTAATGTAGACTTTCCTCAGACTCCACAATACCATATGCCACAAGATACCCTTATAAAAGTCGCCCAACTCATTGACGAATTTGTGAAACAGGGAGTACTGAAAGAAGTACTGAGCAGTCCATGTAATCCACCAATCATGCAACTGATAAAGCCAAGTGGAAAGGTCAGAATTGTTCAAGATTTGAGAAAAATAAATGACATAATAGTCAAATGTTGTCCCGTAGTACCAAATCCAGCTGTAATAATGTTTCAAATCCCATGTGATGCAGAGTGGTTCACAGTCATTGATTTGTCACAAGGATTTTCTGTGCCTCTTCATGAGTACAGCCAATTTCTTTTTTGTTTCAGATTTTTGGACAGAGTCTACAGTTGGTGTCGAATTCCTCAAGGGTTTTCGGAGTCACCATCTATTTTCAATCAGATTCTGAAGAAAAATTTGGAATCATTGGAATTACCTTTCGAATCAACCTTAGTACAATATATTGACGATTTACTGATTGCATCCAAAACAGAAAATGACTGTACAGTTGACACTATTGCCCTACTGAATCATTTGGGAAGGAATGGACACAAAGGGGGTTATTACAACTTTGGAGGAGGTGTTAATCCGTCCCAAAAGTGACGGTAAAGTGACGGATAGACCACCAGCCGTATTACGAGTTCCATAGGATATAATGGACGCGTAATATGGCTGGTGGTATATCCGTCACTTTACCGTCACTTTTGGGACGGATTACCACCTCCTCAAAAGTTGTAATAACCCCCAAAGCGTCTCCTTCGAAATTGCAATACTGTCAAAAGAAAGTGAAATATTTGGGTCACCAAATAGAAAAAGGGTCGAGAAGAATAATGAAAGAAAGAATAACTTCTGTATTTCAAATGAGTCCACCCAAAACAAGAAAAAAGGTGAGAACGTTTTTGGGAATGGTGAGCTACTGTCGCCAATGGATTCCCAATTTCTCAACTCTAGCTAAACCTTTACTGAAACTGACCCAGAAAGATGTGCAAGATTAAATAATGTTGAAGAGAGATGAAATGGATGCCTTTATTGAATTAACCCCTTCCCCGCCACGGACGTAATGGTTACGTCCATGGCAGTGCCCGTGTGGCGCCATGGACGTAACCATTACGTCCAGGGACTGGCAGTCGGGGGAAGCGCTAGCGCTTCCCCCGAGGGCCGCCCCCCAACACCCCCAGGCCAGGGCTGAAAGGGGAATCCCTTCCCCTTTCACGCCCACCCCCCCCACCCCCCCCCCATGACGTCAGCGCGCGATCGCGCGCTGATTTCATGGAAACGGGGAATGACGCGCTGGAAGCCATTTGCTTCCAGCGCGTCAAGGGAGAAGGTGAGTATTTCACCTTCCTGCGGGGTGGGGGTGCTCTCAGAGAGGCATCGAGGGAAAGGAAAGGGTTTTCCTTTCCCTCGATGTCTCTTTGAGCATTCCTGCTGCCCGATCGCGATGCGATCGGGCAGCAGGAATGCCCACTAGACACCAGGGATTTCTGTATGTGTGTGTGTGTGAGTGAATATTAGTGTAGGGGAGCGACCCCTTGGGCAAGGGTCGCTCCCCTTTGGGGGCACATGCTTTTTACGTCGTTTCTGCCCCCCCTGGGGGCAGATTGGCCCTATTTTTAGGCCGATCTGCCCCCAAGGGGGGCAGAAAGCCACTAGACACCAGGGATTTTATTGTTGCTGTGTATTTTTTGTGTTGGGGGGCGGCCCCTTGGGCAAGGGTCGCTCCCCTTTGGGGGCACATGTATTTTACGTCGTTTCTGCCCCCCCTGGGGGCAGATTGGCCCTATTTTTAGGCCGATCTGCCCCCAAGGGGGGCAGAAAGCCACTAGACACCAGAGATTTTATTGTTGATTTGTATTTTTTGTGTTGGGGGGCGGCCCCTTGGGCAAGGGCTCCCCTTTGGGGGCAAATGTATTTTACGTCGTTTCTGCCCCCCCTGGGGGCAGATTGGCCCTATTTTTAGGCCGATCTGCCCCCAAGGTGGGCAGAAAGCCACTAGACACCAGGGATTTTATTGTTGATGTGTATTTTTTGTGTTGGGGGGCGGCCCCTTGGGCAAGGGTCGCCCCCAGGGGCCCTCATGTATTTTTGGGCAGTTCTGCCCCCCTTGGGGGCAGAGAGGCCTATTTTTTTTAGGCCTTTCTGCCCCCAAGGGGGGCAGAATCCCAATAGCGCCAGAAATAGTATGTATGTATGTGTGCTTTGTGTTGGGGGTGGCCCCTTGGGCAAGGGTCGCTCCCCCCAGGGGCGCAATGTATTTATTGTCGTTTCTGCCCCCCTTGGGGGCAGATTGGCCCTATTTTTAGGCCGATCTGCCCCCAAGGGGGGCAGAAAGCCACTAGACACCAGGGATTTTATTGTTGATGTGTATTTTTTGTGTTGGGGGGCGGCCCCTTGAGCAAGGGTCGCCCCCAGGGGCCCTCATGTATTTTTGGGCAGTTCTGCCCCCCTTGGGGGCAGAGAGGCCTATTTTTTTTAGGCCTTTCTGCCCCCAAGGGGGGCAGAATCCCAATAGCGCCAGCAATAGTATGTATGTATGTGTGCTTTGTGTTGGGGGGTGGCCCCTTGGGCAAGGGTCGCTCCCCCCAGGGGCGCAATGTATTTATTGTTGTTTCTGCCCCCCTTGGGGGCAGATTGGCCCTATTTTTAGGCCGATCTGCCCCCAAGGGGGGCAGAAAGCCACTAGACACCAGGGATTTTATTGTTGATTTTTATTTTTTGTGTTCGGGGGTGGCCCCTTGGGCAAGGGTCGCCCCCAGGGGCCCACATGTATTTTTGGGCAGTTCTGCCCCCCTAGGGGGCAGATATGCCTATTTTTTAGGCCTTTCTGTCCCCAAGGGGGGCAGAATCCCCATAGCGCCAGGGATACTATGTATGTGTGTGTGTGCTTTGTGTGGGGGTGTGTCACCTTGGGCAAGGGTCGCCCCCCCCCAAAGGGTGCAATGTAATCTGGGTGATTTCTGCCCCCTCCCCTTGGGGGTAGATTGGCCTATTTTTTTTTTAGGCCCATCTTCCCCCAAGCAGAGAAGACTAGACACGGGAAAATGAAAAAATGGTTAGTGGCGGAGTGTTTGTCAACTGGCGAAGTATTTACTTTTTTGATAATAACAGTTTTTCTCCTTTTTGTTTTAGTTCAAAGCTTTTGCTGACTTTGCTGTGGCTTGTTGCAGTTTTGGCAGTAGTTGTCCTGCGGTTTGCGTAGTTGCATGTTTTAGGTAAGTAAATAAATTTACTCCAAGTGAGTATTGTTGCAATGCATGAATGACATGTTTGTAGGTGGTGTACTGAATGCAGGATTGTGTGTGAAATTGTCCTTAGAGTTATGCACAATGATTATTGTGTTGTCTTATGTCTAATTTGCTTTTTTTTTCTCTTTTTAGTGGGATATCGTTGGTGATTGCTGTGGCTGTGCAGAGTAGTTGCTGGTGAGTCAAGCTTTTTCAGGCAAGTGAGCAGTATAGTTTTTGAGTTTATAATTCTTAGTGATAAACCTATACTTTGTTACTTATCTTACACAGTGCTGGTTGTTGGTGGTGTATTTGTCCAGTTAATTTTAGTAGGAAGGATCATGGCCAGCCGTAGGATGACCGCTCAGCAGGTTGTTAGTGTGCTTTTTGAGTCATCTTCTGACCATGAATATGAGACTGACTCTGCATTTGAGGCAGAGGAGGAAGTGCAGGATTCTGGAAGTGAATTTTCTGTCAGAGATGAATCATCTGATGATGAAGCCACTCTCAGTGCTGATGAAGGGCCTGTTTTAGAGGAGGACAGTGATGTGCCAATGGTGCAGGAGCCAGCGGCTGAAAGGCTTCCCATTGGAAGACCTGACGCATGGGTTGCACCAAACATGGAGCAGCCACAGTTGCCTGCGTTTACTGGTTTTCCAGGGTGTCGAGTTAATACGGAAAACTTTTTGCCCGTCAACTTTTTTGAGTTGTTTATGGACGATATATTTTTGGAAGAGATTGTTGAGCAGACTAATTTGTATGCAGAGCAGTTTTTGAGGGACAACGCTGCCAGACTTAGGCCACACTCTAGAGCTAGCCGGTGGATTCCCACAAATCTGGAAGAGTTGAAAAAGTTCTTGGGTTTAACTTTTTTGATGGGGCTGATAAGGAAGCCGTCGCTGTCTTCATATTGGTCTACTAGTCCCTTGATGGCAACTGCTATATTTCCTGCCATTATGAGTCGTAACCGGTATGAGCTTCTTCTTCGGATGTTGCATTTTGTAGATAATGCTTTAGCCTTGCCACGAGATCATCCTGATTCTGACCGTCTTTTTAAGATTAGACCTGTCCTTGATCATTTGGTAGATCGGTTTTCAGAGATCTATGTTCCAGGGAAAGAAATATCTGTAGATGAGTCTTTGGTCCTGTTCAAGGGTCGTTTGGTTTTTAGGCAGTACATTCCTAGCAAGAGGGCACGGTATGGAATTAAATTGTATATGCTGTCAGAAAGTAGTACAGGATATGTTTATAATTTCCGGGTCTACACTGGTAGGGATTCCAATATTGACCCCCCTGGTTGTCCTCCCACTTTTGGAGTTAGTGAGAAAATTGTGTGGGAACTTGGTAGACGACTGTTTAACAAAGGTCACCATTTATATGTAGATAACTTCTACACTGGAGTTCGGTTGTTCAAGGAGTTGTTCAGAGTGGACACTGTTGCTTGTGGCACAATCCGCTCTAATCGGAAAGGCTATCCAAAAGAGCTTGTCTGTAAAAAACTTGAGAAGGGACAGTGCAGTGCCTTGCGGAATGATGAGCTGCTAGCTCTGAAATTTGTAGACAAGAGGGATGTATACATGCTAAGCACCATCCATGATGAGAGTACTTCACCTGTGGCTGTTTGGGGTCAGGTTGCCGAAGTGCGCAAACCTGTGTGCATCTTAGACTATAATAAGCACATGGGTGGTGTTGATAGAGTAGATCAGAGGTTAGAACCTTACACTGCTGCTCGTAAGTCTTATGTGTGGTATAAGAAATTAGCGCTTCACTTGTTCCACTTGGCAACTTTTAATGCTTTTGTTGTGTTTAAGGATAGTTCTCCAGAGTCAAGGATGACATTTGTGAAATTTCAGGAGTCTATCATAGCTAGCCTTGTTGTGCTGGAACAGGCAAGAGTTCCTAGAGAAGCAGTGGTGGAGGATGTGGCTAGATTGAAAGATCGTCACTTTGCTGAGCACATTCCTCCCACGGCAAAAAAAAACTTTCCTGCTAAGAGATGTAGAGTCTGTGCTCGAAGAGGTATCAGGAAGGAGACTAGGATGTACTGCCCTGATTGTCCTTCAAAGCCTGGGCTGTGTGTGGGTGGCTGTTTCAGGAGCTACCACACACAGAAGAATTATTGGGAAATTCCGTGAGCGTAAACTGGTGTTTTATATTTTTATATGTTCGGTTTCACGGTTGGCATTAGTCATGTATTCAGTTAGAGCTTTTGTGTTTGTAGTTTTGTACTAATTTATGATTAGTGGTTTCTTTGTTGTTTAAAAACAAAAAAAAGGGGATGGCATGTGTAGAGTGGCGCTTGGCTGGCGGCGTGGGTGTGGTGGCGCTTGGCTGGCGGTGTGTGTGGGGTGGCGCTTGGCTGGCGGTGTGTGTGGGGTGGCGCTGGGCTGGCGGTGTGTGTGGGGTGGCGCTGGGCTGGCGGTGTGTGTGGGGTGGCGCTGGGCTGGCGGTGTGTGTGGGGTGGCGCTTGGCTGGTGGTGTGGGTGGGGTGGCGCTTGGCTGGCAGTGCCGGCCAAACGCCAGTCCACACACTCATCAGCTGGTGTGATTGCTGTATCAGGCATGTGGGCATATGAAAGTGATGGGCCCTTGACTGGCGCTGTCTGTGGATGCGAGTCTTGTAATGTGCTGGGCCCGTGGCTGGCGGCGTGAATGGTCTAGTGCATGTCATGTATGAAAGGTGTGTGAATGGACTGTAAAGCGGTTGGTGCCTTGTCGTGGCTTTACAGCTCACGAGCTGTGAGTCATTGGTTCAGTTTTTTGGCCTTTCAGTTATTACCAGTGCATTTCACTTTTGTGAAATCTCTTGTTAATAAAATTTGATCTACTGAACCATCACTCACCCTCGTGCCAAATCCAACCAGTATGTGTGGTACAAATGACAAAACCTGCTCCGCTGTAATCAGGCGTCGCAGCACACTTGAGACACGCTAGGTGCCTCAGGTGGGACCCCGATGATGAAGCATGCCACCAACTTGGTTGGTGGGTGAGGGGTCTTCTTCACATAACCTAAGTGTGTTTCTTTTCACAATTTTAGTGTTTGGCACATCACGGACGTATGTGCACACATCAAAGTGATATATTCCAAAAATACCTGTGTTTGGGGGGGAGGGCCCACCTATGTTTTTGGTCCTGGGTGCGGCCGTCATGTAGGGAAACCTACAAAACCCAGAAACTTTTTAAAACTAGGCACCCCAAGGAGTCTAGGGAGGTGTGGCTTGTGTGGCTCCCCCAACATTTTCTTACCCAGACTCCTCTGTAAACCTCACAATTTGCATAAAAAAGCATATTTTCCTGATTTTTCTTAGTAGGATCACCGCTCCAGCACAAAATTCCTACTCCCCAGTTTTCCCCTCAGTCTCCCAAGTAAAATGACACCTCACTTATGTGGGTCCCCAAAGCAGAGTCAGTCTAAAGATGTATAAAAGAATATGCCCTTATTAACTTGCTGTGCTATCCCTTCTATCCCTTCAGGTTTTGGGCCTTATTATGTTGCAGGCACCTGGGCCACCCACACAAGTGAGGTATCATTTTTATCGGGAGACTTGGGGGAACGCTGGGTGGAAGGAAATTTGTGGCTCCTATCAGATTCCAGAACTTTCTGCCACAGAAATGTGAGGAACATGTGTTTTTTTAGCCAAATTTTGAGGTTTGCAAAGGATTCTGGGTAACAGAACCTGGTCCGAGCCCCGCAAGTCACCCCTCCTTGGATTCCCCTAGGTCTCTAGTTTTCAGAAATGCACTGGTTTGGTAGGTTTCCCTAGGCGCCGGGTGAGCTACAGGCCAAAATCCGCAGGTAGGCACTGTTTTCTCCCAAAATTGTGGAAGTGTCCACGTTGCGCTTTGGGGTGTTTCCTGTCGCAGGCGCTAGGCCTACCCACGCAAGTGAGGTATCATTTTTATCGGGAGACTTGGGGGAACGCTGGGTGGAAGGAAATTAGTAGCTCCTTTCAGATTCCAGAACTTTCTGCCACAGAAATGTGAGGAACATGTGTTTTTTTAGCCAAATTTTGAGGTTTGCAGAGGATTCTGGGTAACAGAACCTGGTCCGAGCCCCGCAAGTCACCCCTCCTTGGATCCCCCTAGGTCTCTAGTTTTCAGAAATGCACAGGTTTGGTAGGTTTCCCTAGGTGGCGGCTGAGCTAGAGGCCAAAATCTACAGGTAGTCACTTTGCTAAAAACAGCTCTGTTTTCTGTGATATGTCCACGTTGTGTTTTGGGGCATATCCTGTCGCGGGCGCTAGTCCTACCCACACGAGTGAGGTATCATTTTTATCGGGAGACGTGGGGGAACGCTGGGTGGAAGGAAATTTGTGGCTCCTCTCAGATTCCAGAACTTTCTGCCACAGAAATGTGAGGAACATGTGTTTTTTTAGCCAAATTTTGAGGTTTGCAAAGGATTCTGGGTAACAGAACCTGGTCCGAGCCCCGCAAGTCACCCCTCCTTGGATCCCCCTAGGTCTCTAGTTTTCAGAAATGCACAGGTTTGGTAGGTTTCCCTAGGTGGCGGCTGAGCTAGAGGCCAAAATCTACAGGTAGTCACTTTGCTAAAAACAGCTCTGTTTTCTGTGATATGTCCACGTTGTGTTTTGGGGCATATCCTGTCGCGGGCGCTAGGCCTACCCACACGAGTGAGGTATCATTTTTATCGGGAGACGTGGGGGAACGCTGGGTGGAAGGAAATTTGTGGCTCCTCTCAGATTCCAGAACTTTCTGCCACAGAAATGTGAGGAACATGTGTTTTTTTAGCCAAATTTTGAGGTTTGCAAAGGATTCTGGGTAACAGAACCTGGTCCGAGCCCCGCAAGTCACCCCTCCTTGGATCCCCCTAGGTCTCTAGTTTTCAGAAATACACAGGTTTGGTAGGTTTCCCTAGGTGGCGGCTGAGCTAGAGGCCAAAATCTACAGGTAGTCACTTTGCTAAAAACAGCTCTGTTTTCTGTGATATGTCCACGTTGTGTTTTGGGGCATATCCTGTCGCGGGCGCTAGGCCTACCCACACAAGTGAGGTATCATTTTTATCGGGAGACGTGGGGGAACGCTGGGTGGAAGGAAATTTGTAGCTCCTCTCAGATTCCAGAACTTTCTGCCACAGAAATGTGAGGAACATGTGTTATTTTAGCCAAATTTTGAGGTTTGCAAAGGATTCTGGGTAACAGAACCTGGTCCGAGCCCCGCAAGTCACCCCTCCTTGGATTCCCCTAGGTCTCTAGTTTTCAGAAATGCACAGGTTTGGTAGGTTTCCCTAGGTGGCGGCTGAGCTAGAGGCCAAAATCTACAGGTAGGCACTTCGCAAAAAAACCTCTGTTTTTTTCCAAAATTTAGGATGTGTCCACGTTGCGCTTTGGGGTGTTTCCTGTCGCCGGCGCTAGGCCTACCCACGCAAGTGAGGTATCATTTTTATCGGGAGACTTGGGGGAACGCTGGGTGGAAGGAAATTTGTAGCTCCTCTCAGATTCCAGAACTTTCTGCCACAGAAATGTGAGGGACATGTGTTTTTTTAGCCAAATTTTGAGGTTTGCAAAGGATTCTGGGTAACAGAACCTGGTCCGAGCCCCGCAAGTCATCCCTCCTTGGATCCCCCTAGGTCTCTAGTTTTCAGAAATGCACAGGTTTGGTAGGTTTCCCTAGGTGGCGGCTGAGCTAGAGGCCAAAATCTACAGGTAGTCACTTTGCTAAAAACAGCTCTGTTTTCTGTGATATGTCCACGTTGTGTTTTGGGGCATATCCTGTCGCGGGCGCTAGGCCTACCCACACAAGTGAGGTATAATTTTTATCGGGAGACGTGGGGGAACGCTGGGTGGAAGGAAATTTGTGGCTCCTCTCAGATTCCAGAACTTTCTGCCACAGAAATGTGAGGAACATGTGTTATTTTAGCCAAATTTTGAGGTTTGCAAAGGATTCTGGGTAACAGAACCTGGTCCGAGCCCCGCAAGTCACCCCTCCTTGGATTCCCCTAGGTCTCTAGTTTTCAGAAATGCACAGGTTTGGTAGGTTTCCCTAGGTGGCGGCTGAGCTTGAGGCCAAAATCTACAGGTAGGCACTTCGCAAAAAACACCTCTGTTTTTTTCCAAAATTTAGGATGTGTCCACGTTGCGCTTTGGGGTGTTTCCTGTCGCCGGCGCTAGGCCTACCCACGCAAGTGAGGTATCATTTTTATCGGGAGACTTGGGGGAACGCTGGGTGGAAGGAAATTTGTAGCTCCTCTCAGATTCTAGAACTTTCTGCCACAGAAATGTGAGGGACATGTGTTTTTTTAGCCAAATTTTGAGGTTTGCAAAGGATTCTGGGTAACAGAACCTGGTCCGAGCCCCGCAAGTCACCCCTCCTTGGATCCCCCTAGGTCTCTAGTTTTCAGAAATGCACAGGTTTGGTAGGTTTCCCTAGGTGGCGGCTGAGCTAGAGGCCAAAATCTACAGGTAGTCACTTTGCTAAAAACAGCTCTGTTTTCTGTGATATGTCCACGTTGTGTTTTGGGGCATATCCTGTCGCGGGCGCTAGGCCTACCCACACAAGTGAGGTATCATTTTTATCGGGAGACGTGCGGGAACGCTGGGTGGAAGGAAATTTGTGGCTCCTCTCAGATTCCAGAACTTTCTGCCACAGAAATGTGAGGAACATGTGTTTTTTTAGCCAAATTTTGAGGTTTGCAAAGGATTCTGGGTAACAGAACCTGGTCCGAGCCCCGCAAGTCACCCCTCCTTGGATCCCCCTAGGTCTCTAGTTTTCAGAAATGCACAGGTTTGGTAGGTTTCCCTAGGTGGCGGCTGAGCTAGAGGCCAAAATCTACAGGTAGTCACTTTGCTAAAAACAGCTCTGTTTTCTGTGATATGTCCACGTTGTGTTTTGGGGCACATCCTGTCGCGGGCGCTAGGCCTACCCACACAAGTGAGGTATCATTTTTATCGGGAGACGTGGGGGAACGCTGGGTGGAAGGAAATTTGTAGCTCCTCTCAGATTCCAGAACTTTCTGCCACAGAAATGTGAGGAACATGTGTTTTTTTAGCCAAATTTTGAGGTTTGCAAAGGATTCTGGGTAACAGAACCTGGTCCGAGCCCCGCAAGTCACCCCTCCTTGGATCCCCCTAGGTCTCTAGTTTTCAGAAATGCACAGGTTTGGTAGGTTTCCCTAGGTGGCGGCTGAGCTAGAGGCCAAAATCTACAGGTAGTCACTTTGCTAAAAACAGCTCTGTTTTCTGTGATATGTCCACGTTGTGTTTTGGGGCATATCCTGTCGCGGGCGCTAGGCCTACCCACACAAGTGAGGTATCATTTTTATCGGGAGACGTGGGGGAACGCTGGGTGGAAGGAAATTTGTAGCTCCTCTCAGATTCCAGAACTTTCTGCCACAGAAATGTGAGGAACATGTGTTTTTTTAGCCAAATTTTGAGGTTTGCAAAGGATTCTGGGTAACAGAACCTGGTCCGAGCCCCGCAAGTCACCCCTCCTTGGATTCCCCTAGGTCTCTAGTTTTCAGAAATGCACAGGTTTGGTAGGTTTCCCTAGGTGCCGGCTGAGCTAGAGGCCAAAATCTACAGGAAGGCACTTCGCAAAAAACACCTCTGTTTTTTTCCAAAATTTAGGATGTGTCCACGTTGCGCTTTGGGGTGTTTCCTGTCGCTGGCGCTAGGCCTACCCACGCAAGTGAGGTATCATTTTTATCGGGAGACTTGGGGGAACACTGGGTGGAAGGAAATTTGTAGCTCCTCTCAGATTCCAGAACTTTCTGCCACAGAAATGTGAGGAACATGTGTTTTTTTAGCCAAATTTTGAGGTTTTCAAAGGATTCTGGGTAACAGAACCTCGTCCGAGCCACACAAGTCACCCCTCCTTGGATTCCCCTAGGTCTCTAGTTTTCAGAAATGCATAGGTTTGGTAGGTTTCCCTAGGTGGCGGCTGAGCTAGAGGCCAAAATCTACAGGTAGTCACTTTGCTAAAAACAGCTCTGTTTTCTGTGATATGTCCACGTTGTGTTTTGGGGCATATCCTGTCGCGGGCGCTAGGCCTACCCACACAAGTGAGGTATCATTTTTATCGGGAGACGTGGGGGAACGCTGGGTGGAAGGAAATTTGTGGCTCCTCTCAGATTCCAGAACTTTCTGCCACAGAAATGTGAGGAACATGTGTTTTTTTAGCCAAATTTTGAGGTTTGCAAAGGATTCTGGGTAACAGAACCTGGTCCGAGCCCCGCAAGTCACCCCTCCTTGGATTCCCCCTAGGTCTCTAGTTTTCAGAAATGCACAGGTTTGGTAGGTTTCCCTAGGTGGCGGCTGAGCTAGAGGCCAAAATCTACAGGTAGTCACTTTGCTAAAAACAGCTCTGTTTTCTGTGATATGTCCACGTTGTGTTTTGGGGCATATCCTGTCGCGGGCGCTAGGCCTACCCACACAAGTGAGGTATCATTTTTATCGGGATACGTGGGGGAACGCTAGGTGGAAGGAAATTTGTGGCTCCTCTCAGATTCCAGAACTTTCTGCCACAGAAATGTGAGGAACATGTGTTTTTTTAGCCAAATTTTGAGGTTTGCAAAGGATTCTGGGTAACCGAACCTGGTCCGAGCCACACAAGTCACCCCTCCTTGGATTCCCCTAGGTCTCTAGTTTGCAGAAATGCAGAGGTTTGGTAGGTTTCCCTAGGTGGCGGCTGAGCTAGAGGCCAAAATCTACAGGTAGTCACTATGCTAAAAACAGCTCTGTTTTCTGTGATGTGTCCAGGTTGTGTTTTGGGGCATATCCTGTCGCGGGCGCTAGGCCTACCCACACAAGTGAGGTATCATTTTTATCGGGAGACGTGGGGGAATGCTGGGTGGAAGGAAATTTGTCGCTCCTCTCAGATTCCAGAACTTTCTGCCACAGAAATGTGAGGAACATGTGTTTTTTTAGCCAAATTTTGAGGTTTGCAAAGGATTCTGGGTAACAGAACCTGGTCCGAGCCACACAAGTCACCCCTCCTTGGATTCCCCTAGGTCTCTAGTTTTCAGAAATGCACAGGTTTGGTAGGTTTCCCTAGGTGCCGGCTGAGCTAGAGGCCAAAATCTACAGGTAGTCACTTTGCTAAAAACAGCTCTGTTTTCTGTGATGTGTCCACGTTGTGTTTTGGGGCATATCCTGTCGCGGACGCTAGGCCTACCCAAACAAGTGAGGTATCATTTTTATCGGGAGACTTGGGGGAACATAGAATAGCAAAACAAGTGTTATTGCCCCTTGTCTTTCTCTACATTTATTCCTTCCAAATATAGGGGTGTGTGTAAAAAAGACATCTATTTGAGAAATTCCATGTAATTCACGTGCTACTATGGTCACCCCGGAATTCAGAGATGTGCAAATAACCACTGCTCCTCAACACCTTATCTTGTGCCCTTTTTGGAAATGCAAAGGTTTTCTTGATAGCTATTTTTTACTCCTTATATTTCAGCAAATGAATTACTGTATACCCGGTATAGAATTAAAACGCCCTGCAGGGTGCAGCTCATTTATTGGCTCTGGGTTCCTCGGGTTCTTGATGAACCTACAAACCCTATATATCCCCGCAACCAGAGGAGTCCAGCAGACGTAACGGTATATTGCTTTCGATAATCTGACATTGCAGGGAAAAGTTACAGAGTAAAAAGTAGAGAAAAATTGATGTTTTTTTCACCTCAATTTCAATATTTTTCTTTTTCAGCTGTTATTTTCTGTAGGAAACCCTTGTAGGATCTACACAAATGACCCCTTGCTGAATTCAGAATTTTGTCTACTTTTCAGAAATGTTTAGGTTTCTGGGATCCAGCATTGGTTTCATGACCATTCTGGTCACTGACTGGAAGGAGGCTGAAAGCACAAAAAATTGCACAAATGGGGTATGCCCCAGTAAAATGCCAAAATTGTGTTGAAAAATTGGGTTTTCGGATTCAAGTCTGCCTGTTCCTGAAAGCTGGGAAGCTGCTGAGTTTAGCACCGCAAACCCTTTGTTGATGCCATTTTCAGGGGAAAAACCACAAGCCTTCTTCTGCAGCACCTTTTTCCAATTTTTTTGAAAAAAACGAAATTTTCACTGTATTTTGGCCAATTTCTTGGCCTCCTTCAGGGGAACCCACAAAGTCTGGGTACCTTTAGAATCGCTAGGATGTTGGAAAAAAAGGACGCAAATTTGGCTTGGTTAGCTTATGTGGACAAAAAGTTATGAGGGCCTAAGCGCGAACTGCCCCAAATAGGCAAAAAAAGGCCTGGCACAGGAGGGGGAAAAGGCCTGGCAGCGAAGTGGTTAAAGGAATGCATGTGCAGAGCTCCAGCTTTGGGTATGCCTGATTACACAAAGCCTTTTACATTGTTTTGTCATGAACGTGATGCATGTTCCTTGCCTGTCTTGACTCAAGCCCATGGTGGCGTAAACAGACCAGTAGCATATTTTTCAGCTACTTTGGATCCAGTCCCAGCAGCCTTACCAGGATGCTTGTGTGCTGTAGCAGCAGTTGGTATAAGCCTTAATCAAAGTGAAGGAACAGTGATGGGACATCCTGTAACAGTTATGGTCCCTCACTCAGTTGAAATACTTTTGACACGTTCCCGAACACAGCACATGACTGGTGCTAGGCTTACGAGATATGAGACAGTAATTTTGGGATCACCTAACGTGCAATTAAAAAGATGCACCACAATAAATCCGGCAACTTTGCTTCCCAGTGAAAATGTTGAAATTGAAAATGTAGAAGACATCGAACATGACTGTCTTCAGGTGACTGAATTTTGTAGTAAACCAAGACCTGATATCAAAGATACTCGATTGGAAGAAAATGATCAGATTATCTTTGTTGATGGTTCATGTTTAAGAGATGCAGCAGGAATATTGAAAGCAGGATATACTGTATGTACAATAACTGGTGTTCTAGAAGCATCTTGGCTTCAGGGAATCTATTCTGCACAAGTAGCAGAACTAGTAGCTCTTACTAGAGCTTGCCAACTTTCTGCATTAATTAAAGTCACCATTTACACTGACAGTCAGTACGGATTCGTAATAGTGCATGACTTTGGACAATTGTGGTCACAAAGAGGCTTTATGACCTCTTCTGGATCACCAGTGAAAAATGGTGAAAGAATCAAAGATTTGTTACATGCTATCCAGTTACCAGGAGAAGTAGCAGTGGTAAAATGCAGTGCACATTTGAAATCACAAGACTTTGTTTCTTTGGGAAATGGATATGCAGATCAAGTCGCAAGGTTTTGCGCATTGAACTGTATATTGCTCAGAGACTAATGGAATTTGATAAATGAACCAGAACTTGGTTTAAAAGTTGTAGAAACACTAGAAGAATTGACATTTCTACAATATAATGTTAGTAGAGATGAAAAACTCTCATGGAATAAATTACAATGCGTAAAAAAATCAGATGATTTGTGGGTTTCAAATGAAGGGAGATTAGTTTTGCCAGACAGTCTTTTGACGCAAATAGCTAGGCTATATCACGGACAAGCACACATTGGAAGAGATGCCAGATTAGATTATTCAAAATTGACTGGTTTAATCCTAAATTTCGCCAAGTTGCTGAAGCAGTTTGCCATTGTTGCGTCATTTGCCAAAAATGAACGCAGGGAAGGGAACCATGGTAAATTTGAACCACATTGGAAGAGCAGGTGGTCCGTTCAGCAGAATGCAACTGGATTTCATTGAGATGCCTATGCATGCAGGCTTGAAATATGTGTTGGTGATTGTGTGTATTTTTAGCCACTGGATTGAAGCTTACCCTACACGTAGAAATGACAGTCTCACAGTTGCAAAACTACTGTTGAGAGAACTAATTCCACTTTTCGGATTTCCGGTCTCTTTAGAATCAGATAGGGGAAGTGACTTCAATAACAAAGTAATCAAATTATTATGTACAGCATTGAACATTGAACAGAAATTGCATTGTAGCTACCGCCCTGAAGCATCAGGACTAGTGGAGCAAATGAATGGCACTCTGAAATCAAGAATGGTGAAAATATGTGCACCCACAAACTTGAAATCGCCTGACGCGTTGCCTTTGGTGTTAATGTCAATGAGAAATACACCTGATAGAAAGACAGGACTATCACCGCACGAAATTCTTATGGGCAGAGCCATGAGAGTTCCAGCAGTTCCTGTTAATGCCCTTGTAAATATTACAGATGATATGGTATTGGACTACTGCAAAGGTCTGGCTGATGTAGTCCGCTCTTTTTCTCACCAGGTGGAGGCAACCACCTTGCCACAGATCCAAGGTCCAGGGCACGCCCTGAAAGCAGGTGACTGGGTTGTGGTAAAGAAGCACGTGAGGAAGTCGTGCTTGGAACCCTGTTGGAAAGGACCTTTTCAAGTGATTCTGATGACTACCACCGCTGTGAAGTGTGCAGGAGTTCCCAACTGGATACACGCCAGTCACACGAAAACAGTGACGTGTCCCACAGAAGAGGAGATGTAAGCACTGAAATTACCGACAACTAACAGGAAAGTACCAGGCACTGAGACAGAACGAAAAGAGCCTGAAAGCGAACAAGGAGAAACTGAAGCAGAAGAAATATTCACTGAGGAAGACATAGTCACTCCTTTCGAGGACAACAGAGAAGAAGCTCCAGGAGGTGACGAAGATCCTATCTCAGGTGAAAAAGCAGGAGAGCCTAGTCAGAGGAGGGCTTTCCCAGAAGCAGACGACACAGGAGAACATGGAGAAAAATTGACCGATCTCCCAGGTGTAGGAGACGAGACGAAGCAAAGTCAAATTGTTCCAGCTCTTCCGGAACCGGTTGCAGGTCCGTCAAGTGAAAACAACGCGAAACGAAGACAAAGCATATCACCAGTGAAATCAAAGACTAAAGAAACATTAAATGAAGACAAAAGACCAGAATCGAAAGAGAAAAGAAAAGAAGTATCTATCATAACCACATTGAATGAAGAAAAAGACACAGCCAAAGAACAAAACATAAGTGAAGGAGAATCGAAAGGAGATGCAAAATTGAAAAGAAAAAGAGTAGCAAACAGAAGATATTCTGGTCCAGAATGGGCATACACAGCCACTAACGATTGGTCAGACGAATTTCTATCTGTTAGTCTTGAAAATGAAGAAGCAGAACAACACTTTGGCACTTGAAAATTGAATTTCATGAACATTACCGGATAAGACATTGATAACCTGATTGACTTTGAAACCGATTTTGAGACAAAGCTGCTATACCAATAAGAGACTAAGCTGCTAAAGAAAACTGTGTGAACATTGACCTCGTTGATCCCATATATATATAAATATATATATATGTATATGCAAATTTGATTGGATAAACTATCTTCAACTTTCTGATTCTCTATAGATCATGACTGACAATACTACACAAGGACGTAGGATGAAATGTTGTAAATACATGTGTATAGGTTTGATAATTGCATGTGTACTAATAATTATGGCAATCATTCTTGGAATGCATGGAGGGAATAAAAGAGACGTGAATGATGCTTCTATCTTTAAAACTACTACTGAATTAACTCCTTTAAAAAGACTCGAACAAGACGAAAAATATTTACATGATGATACTAACACGAAAAAATAACTCTCATCTAATGTTTTCTATCGCTTGCTGAATGAGTATGTTGAGACAATGGACGCGAAGGATTGTTATGTATGTACACAAATCCCTACATCAGTATTAGAAGGAGTTACATATCATAGCATGCCCCTTACGTGTGGAATAACATGTAGTTTGTTACTAACCAGATTTTATAATCAGGAGTATATTTAATACTTCTATTCCAATCATGACGTCATATTTTCCTTTGTCCCCATAATTGAGTATTTGAGTAAAATAGCAAGAGACTATTATATAAAATTAGTTAGAGGTTTCTTTGAGCCAGTCTCGCCTTTTGGTACAGTTTACACTCATAGAAACAACCTTACATGCTTACTTTCACCTGTAGAGAAAAGCTTTTTAGATCACACTGAGGATAAAAGAAAACAGCTGAAAGAAAAATTAGAAAAAGAATTGCAAAAAAGGACATCTGTAGATAACTATGCTTTTGCCGCAATAAAAACACAAGGGAAATTAGCTTTAGATGCATTACATATAGGAAAACTTTGTATATATAGACCTAACTCATATTATGACAAAATCTTTGTGGGAACGAGTGAATGTAAACACGTGCTTTTATTCCAGAGTAAATGGACGTTCATGTTGAATGGACAAGACCCAGGTATTCCAGGGGTCTATTTTATTTGTGGACTTAACGCCAATTATCGTCTTCCTAAAGGATGGTACGGGATATGTTATTTGGGAATAGTATTTCCAAAGATTTATCAACTAGATGACCTAAAGAAATTTCCGAAGCTGTCTGCATTACATCGTACTCAGAAAAGGGAGACAGCTTCTGGTGTGGTAGGAGACATATTTGGAGCAATAATTCCTTCAGTAGGAGTTATACTAAATTCAATTAAAATACGAAAGTTGTCTACTATTGTGGATAACATGCTGACAAATTTCTCAGGAGCAATGATCCTGATGGATACTGAACTTGCTGCAGAAAGAGCTATGACTCTTCAAAATCGGCTTGCTTATATTCTTTTAGCAAAGAATGGCGGCGTTTGCAAAATGCTTAGTGCACGTCACTGTTGCTCATATATACCTGACAACAGTAAACAAATTAGACATATGCTTACAAATTTAACTAACGATAGTACAGATCTGAAAGAATTCAAAGAACCAGGAGTATGGGAAAAAGTTGGAAAAGGTTTTGCTTCCATGGGAAATTGGCTCAGCAACATTTGGAACGGAATATTAATGAAAATAGTAAAAGGAATATTAATAATATTAATTTGTTTAATAGGTATTTGGGGAATATGGAAAATTATTAAAATATTGATAATAAGAAACAAGAGAAGAACTGAAAAGAAAGAACAAAAAGAAATGGTAAAATTATACAGAGAAAATTCAAAGGGAGAAAAAAGAAAAAGAGAATTGATTGAAATGAAAGAATATTGAAACAGAATTTCGAATAAAATAAAATTTGTGAAGGAAGATTTAGTATGATGACATGATTAGTCATCAGAGGAGGGATTGATGAAGCAGAAAAAGAAAGGCTAACAAATATTTATATATCATGCAACAAAACCGTATATGCAGTGTGTTTTTAGCAAAGAAAAATAAAATGTGTAGAGAAATGTGCCCACGAAGTAGGTCACCATTAGTTTAAACAAGCTTAATTAATCATGAAAACCGACAAAAAGTACTAATATGTCATATTTGAAGTTACACTTTATGATTTTCTCATTGAAACTGTTACATGCTTAGTTTAAAGTTAGCAGAGGCTTTGGCCTAGTTGCCTGGTCTCAGTTTTAACTGCGTAGTTTTCACTTGTATTAACAAAGACGTGTTTGAATCTTTAAAAGCTGTATTTTTCCAGTAGAATGACTAATACACTTATCTCAAAGCTGCGTGTTAGGCAACTTTCATCCCCTTTGAAGCTCAAGGTCAGCTTCTGCAAGTGCAGACAATGAAGACACTGATGCAGAATTAATTGGCAACTTTGTTGCTAGTTATGTTCCAAAACTCCAAGGACACCTTACACGTAGATGAGTATTAAGAGAAAAGACACTATTCATTGGTCAAAGAGAAATCACCCCATGGACCCTCCATAGGAAGAACCTGAAGAATTTGGAACTTTTCTTACTTAATCCCACTGGACGAAGAGAAGACAGCCATTTTTGAAGCCATATTTTGAGAAGCCATTTTGATGCCATTTTCGGAACCATTATCGACGCCATTTTATGCCATTGCCACTTTTACTTAATGACACTTTGATGCTTTTTCTCTATCCCAGAGAGAGAGACTCTAAAGAATTCTCACCCTAGAGACTTTAACTTTAACTTTACCCCGTCTTGCCCATACAATAACTTTTGCCCCTGTATTCCTTACTGCTGCAAGGAAAACTTGACTTTAACTTTGCCCCTCCTTTGGAGAAGCCCCATGCTGATCAAATTGGTACCCGAAGGACGAAGACTTACCTTGAATGCTGATTGTATTTGGTAATTATGAAAGGATAAATGTAATATTCATTGTGTTTTCCTTCTTAGGTACCAACTGCTTATTTTGACAGAGCCCAAGCTAGAAGTTTTCTAAATTTATGTTGACTAAATTCGTTGTGCATGAAGCCCCACATGCCAATTCTAATCAGAGGTTAGTTGAGGTATTCATTTAATGCACCGTGCTGAATTGAAATCTTGTTATGCTGATCAATGTATGCCATTAGTCAATCTCAGTTGCTTTTATTAGTGATTTGCACTGCTATATCTGAGTGCATTATAATCCAAGTTTTGCGTAGGTTGCGTTTCTTCCGTCGTTATGGACAGCCAGTAATGTTCGTATATGTGTATCATTTGATTTTGAGACTTACTTACATCGTATTAGCTTTGTTAATATAGGGAAATAAACTCATTAACTTTTAATAAACAGGTGTGGTTATTCATGACTGAAAGGTCATGGTGTGTCAAATTACTGTTTTCTAGTGATCTAATTTGTTGTCTGATTACTAATTGAATTTTGGTTATTGGTTATAAATGATTATTGATTACTGATTTGAGGGATCTGACGATTTCTTTGGATGAGGAGAACTCAACCCGGTCAAAAGGTTCACCGACCTCCGGCGTGTCAAAGTATAAGTAATCTACAAGGACTGGACGCGCTATCAGGTGCGCAACAGTATATTTTACTTTTGCTGGATGATCAGCTTTTTGCTCATAAAAACAGCATCGTGCCAAGGCTCCTGAGTTGCAATTCTGTGCTTGTTTTTTGGATAACACCATTTATTCTGGATGTCTGGATGGGGTCTGACATTAAATAGAGCGCCTTTTC
Organism: Pleurodeles waltl; assembly: GCF_031143425.1. Lineage (NCBI taxonomy): Eukaryota > Metazoa > Chordata > Amphibia > Caudata > Salamandridae > Pleurodeles > Pleurodeles waltl. The sequence goes on along the minus strand of NC_090447.1, from coordinate 1,245,018,467 downwards.
TATCGGGGCGTGGACCCTTGCATTGACTTGAGACGTCTGCAAAGTCCGACATGTTATTAAAAGTACTTATTTTATGATCACACCTCCTAACAACTGCTTATCAGCAAAATTTCACATTTTTACGGTGATGGCGGGTCTAGAAACCATAGAAGGCTCTTCCTTTATGGCACTGGCTGCAGACCTGTGGAACAAGCTAAAACAGCTGAGAGAAACAACTGAAGAAAGTTGCTTCGGAAAATTATTAGAAACACACCTTTTTAGTAGCTAGAGTAGGGGGGACACGGGCTTAGGTTTTCGCCTCCGCTCACCAACTGATGCAAATGCGCTGGGACATTCTGGCAGTAGCTGTACGCTATACAAAATTCCATCATTGATTCTTTCATAGTGTGATAGATTATAAAGAGATAATTTAGACGAAGTTCTCAGCAAATAGTTCAGGTTGTTCATTTTAACATTTCAGTAGGCTCTTCTTTCATCAACATAGAGAACACAATCTTATTTTGCTACATTAAACAGCTCACTAATACAATTAACTTTATTTTAGCTTTTTTACAATGCATTCCTTGGAATGAGCCAGCATGCTGCAGGGGTATGTTGTAACTGGGTTGGCATTTTGAAGGTGCGAGTGGCAGTGCTGCTGCAGAGGCTGGATGGGCGCAAGTGCAAACAGGGCAAAGGCCAATGCTTTGCTAGTAAAGGGCATTTCTAATGAGGCTGCAGAGGCTGATCATCCTTTATGGGTTAGTGATGGCTAGGTTTGGGTGGACATGCTTTAAAGGCTAGAAGGACAATGATGATACAGTGCATTGGAATACGGCAATAATGCTGACTTGCTGTGGTCTATCTGTGGAGTGGTTGTACCCGTAATGCATAATCTTTGAGCAATGTTCCACTGTTTCACGTTTTTAAAGAGGCAGCTCAGCCCTCCCTCCCATTCCATCACCAGAAAGAGGAGGCAGACACCAAGGTGTGTGTTCTACCACGATGTAGCTATTTAGGGCCAGATGTAGCAAACGTTTGCGACTCGCAAACGGGCAGAATCGCAATTTGCGACAGTGCAAAATTGGAAATGGGATGCAAAAAGCCCATTTCCGACTCGCAAAAAGCGATGGGACCCATTTGCGGGTCGCATCTGTTGCTACATCTGGCCCTAAATAGCTACATCGTGGTAGAACACACACCTTGGTGTCTGCCTCCCCATTACCGCATTTCAAATTGTGGTCGCATGCGCCATCCTCCACAACATAGCCACCCGACGTGGGCTACCTCTCACCCCTGCAGACCCAGATCCTGATGATGAAGAGCAAGAACAACCACATCGCCATCATGGGGATAGGAGTTTGGCAAATCAAGGCAGACTGAGACGGGAACACAATATTTTGGACGGTACGTGTCAACTCCAACCATACTCACCTATTAACCAAAAACTCCATTTGTTAAGTGGCAAAAAAATAACTGTTTTATTAGTGTATTAAATCAACTATTCACAAGTGAAGATTGTCCATGGGCAGTAAAATGCCAACCAGGCATGTGGCACATTAACGTCATGTGCCACATTTAATGGTCCAGGGTGATCTCTAAGACCTTCTGCCCCTCCTGTGTGGTTTCTGGAGTGTTCTGCTGCACCTGTTAGCAATTTTCAAGGTAATCGCAATTTGCGACACCTACTCGCTGATTGCGAGTTCGTTTTTTGCACACTCGCAAAAAGCGACCTCGCAATCTGCGGACTCGCACACTGCGTTGCGAGTCCGGGTGCGAGTCGCTATTTCGGAACGTTTTTTTTCCTTGCATTACAAATTGCGACTCACATTTTGCGAGTCGCATAAACTCGCAAAATGCGAGTTGCAATTTTTTGTTTTGCTACATCTGGCCCTTAATCTATTAAAATGTATTCAAAGAATGGAAGGCAGTTACATACTTCAGTTATATGAAAAGCATGCAGGGGCGGCTCATCCGCTAAGGCGAAGGAGTGTCGCCCCACTGGATTGTGGGGAAAGGAAAATAAAATGGTAATAATGCAATCTTATTATCATTTTATTTTTCCTGGGAGTAAGGGAGGGGGCCAGAGGAGGGCTTTTGCTTCACAAAGTGCGCATGTCTGTTTGACCGGCCATATTGGACCTACCAAACAGACATGTGCACTTTGCATGTTCTCTACCCAGCAGTATTGCACAACCGAGTGGAGAACATGCCCAGGCTCCCACTCTCAGTATGGGTGATGAAGCAGGCTGCTCAGACCAATCACAACGCTGATGTCATGCTGGTGACAGTAGCGTTGTGATTGGCTGAGAGCCTGTGTGAGCCAGGAAGAGGAAGAGGATGAAGGGGAGACTAACGTGTCTCCCTCAAAGATAAGCTTTTAAAAAAATATATATATTGCCTCCCCACTCCCTTCCCACCCCTTCACCACCGTTGAGTGGCATCCGCCACTGAAGGCATGTAAACAGACAGATTGACAGCAAATGACACTTGAAAAATATGTAAAATCAAAATACATTCCACCATGACTCAGCAGTGGTAAACAGTTCAATACTGATCAAAACAACAGTTGCATGCTGCTACCAACGGTCATATTGCAGACAGCAAAGCATCTTCTGCTTACATCCTCTGCAGGAACAGGCACCTCGTGCCAATAGTTTCTGTTCCCCACCAAGAGTCAGAGGTAAACAGCGCCATTAACATTCACTTGTACAAGTTCCACCCTTGACTAGGTGAGGGGTGAAAAATGACATTCAAACTATGCAAGCACACACAATACCAGGGAACCGAATAACGCACCATCCCTGCCTAGGTACCTATGGCCTGACCAGCCTCTAAGCAAAGTCCTTATTAATAATCAATCACAGACAACCAGAGTACGGCTGAAAGGTCTTGACCAACAGCAGGTCATTCTCCCCTTCTGCCAGCCCCATGCCCAAATACTCATGGGGCATACCAGCAAAGTAGCCAAGTTTGTCAGGTATCCCAAATTCCACCTCTTGCTCCAAGTGAGGGTAGGTGGATGTTTCGCGAAGCAGCCTCAGCCTCCTGTTAGGTGTCTGGATCCTACATCCGTCAAGATGGGTGAATTAAAGAACAAAGAGGTGGTTCCCTGATCCTATGTTCCTTTAATGCCCCAGTGTGATGCCCTCTAATGACATCATGCCTCACACCTGTATAGAGTTGTTGGTGGAGCATCCAGTCTCGTACCTTGTGAGAACTGGATGACTGCCTCCTTAGGAACAACCATGATGGCCCCACCGCTCCGATCAATGGAGCTACCAAAGGGGAACCTGTGCTAGATGCTGGGGTCGGCATCTCATTTACCTTTGCATTGGTGCAAGCGCCCTCATGACATACATTGAGGTATATCCATCCTACTCCATGGATTTGTGTGAGCACTAGATTATATTTATGGGAATAGTAAGTGCTTACATTGTGCTAGTGCGATGAACTTGCACAAGCTCACCTATTAAAAACAACCGCTGGTTTAGCAGGACAAGTGGGAGAATGGACATTCACCTACGTAGTTTCCAGGCATTTCTAAAGGCATCTGTAGAGCACTTGTATTTTGCATTTCTTTATTCAGAGGTGAAGTGAACGTCTAGAACTCTATGATTGATGGGAAAGGCTGCCTGGAGTCCCAGTATGTTTCTATCCATATCTGTGCATACAAATGTGGGACAGCCAGGCTGGAAAGACAGCCATTTGTGACTGTATCCTCATTACCTCACCTTGTGGATGGACTGCAGTAGTGAAAGCAGAGTCTTGGTGCATGGTCTACAAAAGATAAGACAGCTGAGTATAGGGTAAAGTGATGGAGGCTGCAGAAGGTGGAGTCAAGTATCAGGAGTAGTCGTGAGATGCCAGAGAGACCAGCTGTAGTGCACTGTGCCCATTGGAGTAAATGCACACCCCATAATGTAGCAGTCATGCTTAGAGGCTGTGAATGCAAGCAGCGCACGGTAGCCAGTGCTGGGGAAATGGTTCCAAAAGAAACTGGTGCTCCATGCTTCACCTCTGTGAAGCCACTAACTTACAGAAGCCTTTGCTAGGGAGACCCCTTACAAAAATAATAATAGCTGCACATAAACAAATACAAAAATCAACAAAAAACAAGGCATTATATTAAGCTACTATTTCAAAATGTATATGAAGGAAGGATACAAATTATCCATTCAGAACACTGTGAGGCTGAAATGGACCTCAGTGGACAAAATTTGAGGAAATCCATTGAAACATCAGAAAACAGAAATACATAACAAAGCAATCCAATCATGCAGAAGAGCCTGACATAAAACACATTCTAAGTACACGCTGGGAGTTTGCCCTTTCTGCATGATCATGTCGGATTTCTTTTGTCTTTTTACTTGCCGTATTTTTTTCTACCCATTTAACTCTGAGCACGTTTCCCCTGCTAACGAGCGGTGAAGTGCTTGTGTTCCTCATTTCAACATGGAAAAAATGGTATACATCTGATTCACGTATTTAATTAGCCCATAAGCTTCTAGCATATGGTACAGAGTGTACCCAGGGCCTGTAAATTAAATGCTACCTGTGGACTGCAGTACTCATTGTATCATACACTGCAGTGGCACTTTAAAGCATGTCTCCAGGGCTACCATTGTAGCCTGGCTAAGCAGTTTTAAACTGCAAACTCGACCTGTCAAAATAACCCCATTTTGAAAGGCCTAAAACTTTCTTTTAAATATTAGTAACTCTCCTGTGAGTATGCATTATTGCCAATAAGCCAGGGTGCATGGTATTTAAAAGTGGGATATGTGAAAGTTTAATTGTAATTGCATTTTTATAGCGCTTACTATCCCGATGAGGCATTGAAGTTATTCGCACCAGACAGCATGTTGCTCCAGAACACAAGGTCAGTAGTTACTCAAGTGTTATTGGTTACTGTTAGTTAGTGGGATTAGTCTTGTACTCTCAAGTAAACTATTCCATGTAGTCATCCCAGTTTCTTTAATGTGGAATAAGTTAATAAGGGTTATTTGAGATCATTAATGAGGGGGATATGTGAATTCATGCACATGGTTTGTGGGATTAATAGATGAGTCAGATCTGAACAGATAGTGTTAGGTTGCATAGGTATGACTTTCAGAGAAAGGAGGAAAGATTGTGATCTTGTAAATGAGTTGTGGGTAATTTGCAGAAGTACAGTATAAAAGAGTAAGGCAAACATGCATCTGTCAGAGTGGATTGTGCTCAGAGAGAGGAGGCATGAAGAGGATGAAGGGAAGGATGGGAACATTTGACAGAGAGAAGGAAAAAAGGGGAGGCTCAAACAGAAATTTTGATTAAAGGTCCGTTATTCATGCCGGATTTAAGGAATGTAGAGAGTATTTTTGAGATTGCATGTAGTTTGAGGATGTAAACAGAAACAACCTTATTTACTTGTGAAGATTGTGCTGTATTAGGTATTTGACACTAGAATCTGGTAAACTATGTGTCTGCTGCTAGGCTACTGCTATACTACAGCTCCAGCCAGGTCAGTTGATCAGCACAAGGGTTGAAAATGAGAAATAATGGTTGAATGCATATGTAGTGAAATATCAATAGCTTTAGGTTGCAGTCAAAGGAAGCAGTAGCTTAAAGCCCACAGTAGTGTGAGGAAAATACATGGGAAATAACGTACACATTAAAAAGTTATTCTGCAGATGCTGCAGTGCATATCTTCAGGTGTTCATTCTTAGGATTGGCTCACTGTATTAATTACAAAGCAGAATGGGATAGATTTGAATGCCTCTGGTTTGCATTGGCACAAAAAGGAAGGTGAGAACAACTTACAAGACAGCAGAAGTGCATTGTCTACATTCCAGTGGCTGGAGGATGGGAGATTCAAACACTGGCATAAGTGTGGAGATGGTGAAAGGGCTCCCTTTACAAATTCAATGAATACTTTTTATCAAATGGCTCCTGATTAGACTTTCTGGAACACTGCCCTTCTGTAGATGCTACAGGTGAGGAGGGATGAAGCTGCAGGTTGAAGGGGACACTTTAGGTGAGTCCAAGCCTGTTGTCTAACTTGATCACACTTCAGTGCAGAGCCCTCACACATCGTTGTGGCTCTGTTGTGGGTGCTCTAGGCTGGAGACGGCCCTGCTGTGAGAGGCATCGCTACATAAAGGCTCTCTGGAGATCAGCTTGGAAAAGACATTTGAAAGGAAGACCACCCCAAACTGGTTCTGAAACAAGAGGCAGTGGTTGCATTTACAGTTTGGGTAAGTAGAAATTCCATTTTTAAACTGAATTAATGCTGAAATTTGATGCTCAGATTTAATGCTGAAATACAAGGAAACTGAGATTGTTTGTGCATTAATGCTTCAGCTGTGAAGTGAGCCATCCACAGTACCCTTCTAGGGCTAACAGGCCAAAAGGGTGAACATGGAAAAATTGAAGCAGAGGAACAGTAGAGGGGAGACTTTGAGGGAAACTGTAGTTTCTTTCAGAGACCTGCTGCAATGCAGCTGCATTTATAATTCCTCCAGACTCTTTTAGATTGGCTTCAATTAATATACGACAGAGACAAGTATTGTGTTGTGGCTGATAGCATTTCCCCATATATCCTTGTCATGTGCAGCAGGCAAAAGGGACAATAGGGGGGGCATGGTTCAACACTGGTAATGCTCATCAAAACATATCCTTACAGTAAAAATGCCCTAAACGCTATTTTCACTGTGGCAGGGTTGTTTTCTCCATAGGAAAGCAGTAGGATACAATGGGGGTCATTATGACATTCCCGCTGGGCCGGCGGGGATGAGGCCGCAACATAGGAGCCGGCTCCTAATGGAGCCGGCGGTGTTGCGGCCGTGCGACGGGTGCAGTTGCACCCGTCGCGCTTTTCACTGTCTGCTGTGCAGACAGTGAAAAGCTGGCTGGGGCCCTGTTAGGGGGCCCCTGCACTGCCCATGCCAGTGGCATGGGCAGTGCAGGGGCTCCCAGGGGCCCCAGGACACCCCTTACCGCCAGCCTCTTCCTGCCGGTGCAAACCGCCAGAAACAGGCTGGCGGTAGGGGTGTCATAATCCCCAGGGCAGCGCTGCCCTGGAGGATTATCTTCGCCGGGGCTAAAACGGCGGGAAACCACCGGCCACGGCGGTGCGGCCACGGCGGTGCGACCGCGGCGCTACCGCCGCGGTCGTAATAAGGGCCTCCGTACCGCCAGCCTGTTGGCGGTACGGACGCTACATTACCCCTGGCGGATGACCCCCAATATTGTTTAATATAGCCTTAGAGCCCGCTGTAGCGGGCTCTACTGGCTATTAAAGGCCCGCTCCTGCGTTAAAGGCCCGAGCCGGGGAGAGGGCCTTTAATAGCCGGTAGAGCCCGCTACGGCGGGTTCTAAGGCTATTAGAACATTCTGCCACTCAGGGCAGAATGTTCTATAAAATCAAACAAATTCCTCACGGAGCCCAAGGGGATTAAAATCCCCTCGGGATCCGTGAGGCTTTGTTCACAGCTGTTGCTGTGAACAAAGCAAACATTGGAATGTTGGCACTGCGGGCTTTTACCGGCCAGTAAAAGCCCGCAGCACTCCATTGTTTTCAATGGAGCTGCCAACGTTCCAATGTTCTAATAAATGTTATCTCATGTCTAGGAGACAGCTACACATTTAATTGATAGACTTTTTGAAATATTTAGTATAAATCAAATTCACTGGTGAAGTCAGATTTGTTATAAATACTTTGGAAAGATGATTGTGAGAAAGTCACCTTTGACCTGCCTGAAGTTCCTGGAAGCTAAATCTGCATTTTGCTCTCCCTTCTCCTAGCCAGAAAATAGCTTTTCACTGGGTGTGAATGAGGTGTAAACTTGCCCCCAGGACAGGGACACGAGGCTTTGGGTGTGGGAGGTGTATTTGTGTCTTTGACAGGATGGGTAGTGGGCAGGCCCAAGGACTTCATTAACTTCAAAGAGGCCTACACTGTCACAAACAGATGTGGCTAACACCACCACCTGCATCCTTCTATTGTCCTTCCTGCCAGACTGGCTTCCATCACAATGAGCCTCCTGTCAACACCATAGTGTCACATCCTCCTGGAGTGTCAACAGCAGCTTGACAGGTCTGCTGGGAGTTTTCATATGACACTTGGAGAGCATTTCCATGGAGAGAAACAGAATGCCAAAACAAAGTGTGTGTATCCACTGTCTGGATGCTGAACGTCCGACCTGACATCTGTCTCAGAGTTTGTTAGGGGTACAGGGACTGCCTAAAACTTGATTTTAGTGGTAGATGTGGTAGGACATGAGAATTCTGATTGTACACTGCTCATACACACCCCAGCACCCTCAGAGCCCAAGTTTATTGTGACCAAAGATTTCAGCCCTCTTGAAAATGGCCTAAGTGGGTAGCGGTATCCATGGAAACCTTTCCCCCTGGGTTAGGGTGTTTCCAATAATCATTCTCAACCACTAGTTTGTGCTAGGCATAAATGTAGCATTTCCACAAATCCACGTCAGAACACTCCTGAACCTGTGGCAAATCAAAAGAAGCCTGAATTTGCTGTCTGAGAGCTGAGAAAAGATTAAAATATGGGCCCTGTCCTTCTTCTTGTACCCAGGAATAAGAATTGGACTCCAAGGGTCACAGTGCTGACGTACTGCGGCAAAAGGCCAGAACTGGATCCTCCTGTTGGCCTCTGCCTGCCATCCTAAGAGTTTCCAAGTGCCTCCTTTGAGGTCCTGGTGGGCTTTAGAAGTGTACTCATGTGATGGATTAGGATCCAAAGGACTAAAGTCCAAAGGTAAACTCTTTGACCTGGTTGGTAGATCCAATCTGTGCTCCATCAGGGTCGGCGTCAAATTGAGCCAAGGCCCTGTTCTACCACGACCATATACTATCATTGGCACTTTGTGCTTTTTGGTGCTATTTCTAATTACAACTTTAGAATTTCACATATCCCGTTCCCAATATTGGATTTTTGATATTTTGGTGCATTTTGTTTATTCAATTTTACTCTGTTTTTCTATTTTTTAGGCTTTTATTGTTTTGCACTCTTACTATTTTAGTACTCCATAAAATACTTTACACATTGCCTCTAACTTAATCCTGTCTGCTCCATGCTATAGCTACCAGAGAGTTGAGCTCAGTTTTATTTAGTTTATTCAGTGACTTTAGTGGTTCATCCTTACAAGCTTCATGGTTGAGGTGGATACTTTTGTTTGGAAACAATAGATCTCATCAGCAACACCTCAAACAGGGATACTCAAAGTACAGCCCAGGGGCTGCATGCGGCCCTCTTGACCTCTATTTGTGGCCCGCTGGTTAATGGCAGCACTGGGCTGCTGTACACATGACAGAGAAGGAACATTGAGAAAACCGTGAAATGCACATAATTTATTTACACGTTAACTAAAGTAATAGAAAGAAGTAAAGATGGTGTCCTAGCCAACTTATCTGTGGGAACACCTTTAGTTTTAAAGACATGATAAACTTCTCTGCAAACTTTAAAAAAGTGTGCTTTATTAACATGCATGAGCGTTTTTCCTTAGTACATCAGGTTATGTCACTGCATTGAGAGACATTTATTAGCAGTGATATTTTTCAAACATGATCTTGTAAACAAATCATGCTGCCCACATTCGGAAATCAATGGCATTATTAAAAGAAGAGTCATTTGTCAGGTGCACCTTGTGCATAGTCCTGGTTGTTATATAACTGGAACAACATTATAGTTTATTAAATAAACCACAAGAAAAGGTATTATACAGCGCACATCTGGAACTCGTGTATTTCAAGGACTTTCATGTGATTATGAAGAAAAATGAGGCAAAGTGAAATTAATCAATTACCTAGGATCACACAACTTGGTCAAGTGGAAAGCCAGGACAGAGACCAGGTTTTCTGGTTTCACATTTTGCAATTCAGCCATCAGATGAGTCTCTCTTTCCCTCTTGTGTTTCACATGAGAAGTTTATGCTTTGACTTTAATTCTTGGTGCATGAGAATAGACCATTGGTGGCAGACAGAAGTCACGCAAAGGCTTGGTTTGTTGTCCCCATCTGCTTCGCATCCCCCTACTCCCACCTTTCATCACCGAACCCTTCCCTGCTGGTTTAGGTGCGGCCCTCGGGCAATCCACAGAGAGTTATTTGTGGCCCCCGAGGAAATGTTTGTGAGTACCCATGACCTAAAACGTTTTTTGGAGTTGAGACCTAGAAAAGGGTCTGATGCCTTTTCAAACTGCAATTAGGATAAGTCTGATTTTCAACAGCAAGTCTTTCCAGAGTTTCTGCCCAGTGTCAGTGAGTTCTTCTCAGTGGTTCCATGGCAGTCAGTGGTCAGTATTATCCTTTACTACTGGTGTCCCAGAACCACAAGTACTAATTCACTCCAATAGTTATTTCATTTAAACACCTCTCCAAAGGTTACTAGCTTATGAATTCTAGGCGTGTTCCAAAGGAACTCAGATAAGTAGCACGCACGAATCACACACATTAAAATAATAAACTCAGAGTTCAGTTTCAGGTATGTTGTCTTAATACATTTATTTATTTATATTTGAGAAGTGTGTGGTACTTAGAATACACAATAAATCAAACCAGCAGTTTTTAAGACACTCTAAGGCCACAATATGCCATGAACATGAAACCCTTGAGTCTCAGTTTTCCTACCATACCTTTATGTGTAGAGTCAATACTCCAAAGATAGTCCTCTTCCAGGGAACCTGAAAAGGCCTCTTTCCCTCATGTCCTTCACTTGGATCTCAGCTGCAACAGTCATCGGGCCTTGTGAAGAGGCCGTACCCACTATTTTCAGTGTGTGTGTGGGGTGCAGTTTGGGCTCATGTTACTACCCGAATTCACTGTGAGAAGGTTCCTGAGGGCCTTCTTTGCCACTGCCACTTGATTTCATATTTGGGCTTTGTTGGATGATCCTTTAGGTGAACAAACCCAGGTGTTTTTCAGCATCTTGGAGCGGGTGTTTCCGGTAGCTGTCATCTAGAAGTGGAAGACTCAATGTAATGAAGCTTATCAAAAAGAATCTGTTCACCCGACTGTAGTATTAAAGGTTTAGCCGATGCAGGAAACCTGTCAAATATTGGTGCAAGTCCCTCTCGTCCTATTTAGAGTGTACACTTAAGTATGATCTCTAAATAGCATTGTTAAATAAACCCCTCAGGGCCTGATTGTGAGTGGGTTAGAGTTTCCTTCTGACCCCTGCAGAAACCCCTGTTTGTACAGGGATATTAATTCCAAGTTATGCGCAGTTTACTTCATCTGTTCATTACAAGCTACAACAAAGTCTGCAACCCTCCTTAAATTTCAGCAGGTCAAACCTGCCAGTATTTGAGAGGGGAAAAGAGTACCAAGTGTGCTGTGACATGTAGTAACCACAAACATTTGCATAATATTCTCTAAAAACTCCGGCTAGTTGCTATTTATCAGACCTGTTCAATTCTGAAAACCCAGGGAGTAAGATTTTATCGAGTGCAATAAATATCACCTACCCCTCTGCAGCACTTTTAGTGCGGGCCTTTGTTTTCTTACTATACAGCCTTTGCAACTGGAGAAAGTATCAATAATTAACACTGTGAAAGTCTGAGCGGTGTAATGCATTAAATAATCAGCGCACAAATATTATGTTAAGATAGCTGTTCTAGAACAGCCATTGCAACAAGTGTAAATAAATACCAAGGGACCTGTAATTGTGGGGCAATAGACGAACAAATTATGTGCCAGGATTAACTAAATTCAACAGAATCTAATAGCAAATTATGTGACATAATGGCATACATTCTGTTGCAGCATCGTTTTAATATTTTGTCACTTAAACATACATTAAGACTGTCTGGGTTAAAGGTTCACCCCATGCACATCTGTGGTGCTTTTTTAATAATGTCTTGAAAGCGCATCCATAGAGTGGCTTAGCTCCACCCAGAGGAATATTACTATCCCACTTCACACTATTGGCTAGTTTGTGTATTTTTCCACCTTCTAGAAAGTGCTCCTATTGGAATGCATGGCGGACTATTTTACATCTGAAAAGTTTACATATTAATTTCACTGCTTGTCACGTTTAATTCTTCATCATCTGTATGCATTCTGTACAGAAAACAATCATTTTTCTGTTTTCCCCAGCATTGGCATAGCCAGTAGTGAAGACTTTAATGTGGTAAACAACATGTATGCATGCAACATGTGTGTACAGAATTTCTCATTGGTTGCGTTTGCATTCATCAACACATTATAGCCAGATTCGTTGGTTTGCCAATGCTTGTTTTAAGAACATTTGATTCGCTTGAGATAGAAACATGTTTTTGTTTGAAATCTGCCAATAGTGAAAAAACATAGATTACATGGAAAGTGCAATAAAGCCACAGTCCAGTGGCAATGATAAATACAAATAGACCACCCATTATTTTAGCATTAGCATGTTCTACAACTGCAGTAATATGTTTAATTTTGAAAGCAGCATTACATCATATGACAAAACATTTTTTAACTTCATATGACAAAATATTTGGTTTGAAAGAATATGTCAACAAATTAAACAACAGGAAAAGATTGGGATTTTCAGAGGTAATAGGTACCCGTTTAGACATTTCATAGAATGTGTGCAAAGTCTGCTTGTCTGCTAGTAACTTGTGCCATCTAGAGGCCGGCTCTTGCTAACACTAATTATGCATTTGTTCTGTACGAATATCAGTGGCCAGAAATACATGAATAATTCTAATTATTGAAGGGAATATCAGGTTAATTCATTATCAGTTTAAAACTGACAAGATTTACATCATGGCCCTTTGTAATCTCCAATGTACTAATCATGATTGTCCTAATACTTACTGGAATTCTTCATTACTCCTGGTCCTGTTGTCCTCCTTCCATTCATTACACAGTGAGATATATCTATCTCGCAGACAGAAAAAAGAGCAAAAGGAATACTGAGAACCCTGCCCCACTGGGAGTACTTAAGACGAACTTACCCAGCACTCCTTCTGAACTACCAAGCCCCACCTATGAAAATTGGCCTTCTAGGAGGGAGGGGCGTAATGAATGGAACGAACACAAAAGGACAAGGAGTAATAAAGATTACTGGTAAGTAATAGGACATTACCCCCATCCACCTTGTCCTGCTCCCATTCATTACATAGTGAGAATACCAAAGCCGAGGACCCAGTGTTCATAAAGAAAGACGTCACAAAAAAGGATACCACACCACAATAGTAGCACCCCAAAGCCATTCAGTCACACAGGCCAGAAGCAATGCAGAATTTCACAGAATTCAACTGCCTAATCCAAAACTGGCATCATCACACAACCCATTCTGGAGATAATACTGTCTGACAAAGGTATCAGAGGACACCCAAGTAGCAGCTGTGCAAATGTCAGAAATGCCACCCCCACTGCAACTCAGCCCAAGAAGCAGCTGCACCCTGAGGTGATCTCCCCTGAACCCCAGCTGGAGGAGGAGACCCTGACAGAGAGTACGCAAGCACAATTAACAGTTTGAACCAATGGCTAATGGACAAAGAGGAAGCCCTGTGCCCCTTGAAAGAAGCCCGCAAAGATAATAGGCAGAGTTTGACTTCCTAAATGAACTCATCCGTTCCATATACACCAATAATCCACGCTTCACGCCCAATAAGGACCAGTGGACATCCTCAGCAGATCCTGAATCCAAAACCAATGCCTGGGGAATAACTTCTTGAGAGCTATGTAGCTGGGACAACACCTTAAGAACACCAACTGCATGAGAGAAGGGAAGCCACAACACCCCGAGAAGAGGAGCAAAAGAAAACAACAAAAGGAGGGAGTCCCAACCAGACAGGCCCGGGCACCGCTAATAAAGACCACTGGATCTCCAGAGAAGAACCAGGCAGCAGCACAAACGACCGGAGAAAGCACTGCATGGTCCAAACAAAATTAGCGTGGCAGATCTGACCATCAAAACAAAACTCCTAAACACCAAGGTGGTGGGCAGAAGACATGGACACCATCAGTACCACCATGAAAGCAATGCAAATAAAACACCATCACTACAAATGGTCTAAAGAGAGGAGGACACAGGGAGTAAAACCAAATAAAAAGCCCCTAGAGAAACCCAAGGCCACCCCGGCAGGCTGAAAAGAGAAAAGATGTGCAACAAACATGCCACCAAATCACCCCACAAGAGCCAAGGAACCCCAGTGGGACACAAATCACCCACTAGCTTCCCACTGGATTAGCAGGGTCAGAAAATGAAAGACTATTCGCAGAACCATCCCACAACAATTGCAAAACAACAACCCGACCACAGACAATCGGGGACATCAGGTGATGTGTACCCAAACCGTAATCTACCCCACGGTCACCCCAATGGGACCAAGGAGATGGCACCTGAGATAGTCGAACAGCCCCAACCAATGCATGCAGAACCCAGGGTCGTAAAAAAACGGAGCCCAGGAAACCATGAGCAGCAGGGCTGAACGGTACCACTCCCCACCGGAACTACGGAAGGGTGAAAGCAACCACCACCCAGGCCCTCTACCACAAACTGTGGGAACAGAACCTGGGACCATGTGCAGTGAACAAAGTAATTGCCCCCGCCTCCTTTCCCCCACCCCCACTGAAGCACAGGGCAGCAACAATGGGCAGGGAACTGGACCAACTGAGCCAATAACCAGTGACAATCCAAAGGGGGAACCAGTGTCAACATCAGGCCATGGAGAGAGCGAGTCCAACGGAGTCAATTATCAGCAGGTCCTGATGACCCCAGCAGGCCCAGGACCGGCATCTGGCCTCAGAACGCAAGATACAGAAAAAGTAAAGGCATCTTACTGATCCCAAGACAAGGACAGGCCAGAATTCACCCCCAGGGGCCTCAACCCCCAAAATGACCTGAACAGTGCAGAACCTGTCTGGGGAAAAAAATTAACCACCAGAAGAGACCAATTGGCCCTCAACACAATGGAGCAGAAAACCCCAGACTAGAGATTAGACCAAGGTCAAAGCGAGGCTGAGCCTCAATTCTGTGGGAGCATGGAAGTCAACTGACCAAGTATGAATACCAGGGAGACCCTGCCAAGGAACAGAGGGCACCAACGGTGACATGATCATTGTGAACCCCAGGTGCCAACTTGACACTAAACATCAGTTCCAGGAGAAAGAGAACACCCAATTTGTTCAAGGAGATGACACCCACACATGGAAAACCATCAAAACCAACCACTCATAGCACACCCCTCACCAACCAACCCCAGGCAGGAGCTAGCTCCAGGGGAGTCTTGGCCCTCCTGTCCAATCCTCAATGGGTGCAAAAACCACCCCAAGATGAGCTAATCTCATGTCCATGAGGGCAGAGGAAAAAAACAGGTGTCCTCCCCAAAGCTCTGTTAAAAAAAATAAGTCAAGAAGGACAGCCAAATAGCCAAAGCCGCAAAGGGGTGAACCAAGTCAATCGGACCCCCACACATGCCACTCCAGACAGTGCTATGCCCAGACCACAACAAAAGAGAAGGCTGCAAGGAAAAACACTGGTCATGCAAGTCAGCCAATAACACAAGCCATTTGACATCCCAACAAAAAACTGGAACAAAGATGAAACAATAGAAGGGGACACAGAAGTCCCTTATAGCCCAGCTCGCTTAGCCAGATGCCAGCCAGAAGACATCGGATGCAGGGCCATAAGACTTCTACCAAAAATGTGTCCCATAGCGCAAATATGATAGAAAGACAGGGAAGCGCTGCACAGGAGCACAAGTGACATCACCCAAAGTCACAGGTCAACGCCCTGTGGTAGTCACCAGGAGAAGAAATTAAGGCCCTCATTATGACATTGGCGGTAAATCCCACTTACTGCCATGCCGACTGCCGCCAACATAACGCCGCCGCCGCGGATAACCGCCAACCATATTATGACACACACTTACCAATCCATCACTATACAGCCACACACACAAGTCTGCCAGCCCAAAGGTCAGTGATAATCTGGCGGTAGCAAAACCCCCACCGTTGCGCCAACAGAACAACGCCCATCACATAATGAGCCACCAATCCCCACGGCGGACATTCAATGGTGGTAAAGCATTGGTGGTACATTCCGCCATGCTCAAAAAACACACACACATACCAAACTACACACACCTCACACCCATACACATCCCACACCCACACCACTATAAATCACACACCTACACTACCTGCAACCCTTTATGACTACAGAGCATTGCCACCAGAGAGAGATACAGCAAGAGCAGCCACACAACCAGAGCCACATAACACCATCACCTATACACCACCCACGCACCTTACATCACACACCCCAACACATCACTCCACACACCCTCCCCCACACCACTCACACTACCCTCATGGCACCACAACGACACCCGAGGTTCTCAGAGGAGGACCTAAGGGTCATGGTGGAGGAAATCATCCGGGTAGAGCCACAGCTATTTGAATCACAGGTGCAGCAGACATCCATTGCTAGGAAGACGGAGCTATGGCGGAGAATCGTGGACAGGGTCAACGCAGTGGGACACCACCCCAGAACAAGAGATGACATCAGGAAGAGTTGGAACGACCTACGGGGGAAGGTGAGTTCCGTGGTAGCAAGATACTAGCTCGCAGTACAGAGGAATAGTGGTGGACTCCCACCTCCTCCCCCACAACTTACAGCATGGGAGGAGCAAGTCTTCGCAATCATGCATCCTGGCAGGTGTAGGAGGAGGACTGGACTCTGGTAAGTCAAATCTCTATTACTATCACCCCCCCACCTGCATGCCATCATAAACCCCCACCGTTACCCTCACTCCCAGTACTCCACCACATACCCCACCATCACAACTCACTCATCCCAATACTAAGCCCTGCATGCAACACCAATGCATGGACACCGCTCATAGACCTGCATGTACACCTATCACCACTGCATGCACACTGGAGAGAATCACCTAGCCCACCAAATAACAACTCACACAACGAAAAGCTGCCAGGGCAATAACAACCATAGAGGGCAACACACCCATGCACAATATGTCACACTCAGAAACAATAACACTGCAATTACATCCCCACAGGTATCCCAGCCAATGTCACCAGAGAAGAGGTGCCAGAAACATCCAGTCCCCCCACAGAAGAGGCCCACAGTGATGACAATAGCTCTGCTCATCTGGATCTGGATGACCAACCTGGCCCATCAGGGATCTACGGACGGTCGGTTACCCAGACACAGTCTCACACCACAATAGAGCCTCACCCCTCAGGAAACACCACCACAGCACCCACCCAGCGGGCCCATACCTCTGTCCCCAGGACAAGTCAATCAGCAGTGTGTCCACCACTACAGGGACCCCATGCCATCCCACAAACACAGGACGATCAGGGACCTGGGGTCAGTGGCAGTGGGCACACGGTTCAGGGGACAGAGGCACAGGACAACAGGGAAGCTGGGAGGACTGCTGTGCAACAGGGGGAGGACAGGCCCAGGGAACCGACCCTCCAGGAGGCACTCACCATAATCCTGGGAGCATACCAACATTCCAAGCATACGCTGGCCAGATACTGGATAAGTTGCAGGAGAACATGCAGCTGCAGGTGGGACAGTACCTGGGAATCAGTAAGGACTTGAAGGAATTCAACACCACCCTGGTCTTTATTGCAGGGGTGCAGGCAGACATGGCCAACACTATGAGGAAGGCAGTGGCACACTACCGGGCCCCTGACACTAGCCAAACCGATGAACAGCCCTCCACCTCCGCTGCTGCTAGTGGACAGGAGGCCCCACCACAGGACCAACAGGCCACCAGCACCCCTCCCCTGCTGAAGGAGAACCACCCGCAAACATTCCCCGTGATCCAGGACCTCGTCAGTAGCAGACTTGACTACGGCAACGCACTCTACACAGGCATCCCAGCAAAAGACATCCGACGACTCCAACGCATCCAAAACGCCTCCGCCCGACTGGTCCTCGATGTACCCCGCCGATGCCACATCTCCCACCACCTGAAGGACCTCCACTGGCTCCCTGTAGACAAGAGGATCACCTTCAAGCTCCTCACCCATGCTCACAAGGCACTCTACAACGCCGGTCCCACCTACCTGAACAACAGACTCAACTTCTACGTCTCCTCCCGCCACCTCCGCTCTGCCAGCCTCTCCATCGCCATTGTTCCCCGCTTCCAACGCAAGACATCCGGCGGCAGATCCTTCTCCTACCTCGTCGCCAAAACCTGGAACTCCCTCCCGACCCCCCCTACGACAGACCCAGGACTATCTCACCTTCAGGAGACTCCTCAAGACCTGGCTCTTTGACCGATAGTAGCATTCCCCCCCCCCCAGCGCCTTGAAACCCTCACGGGTACGTAGCGCGCTTTATAAATATTGTGATTGATTGATCCAGGCAGAAGCCAGAGACTATTGCCAAGACCACACCAGGAAATAAGACTCTCCTGATTTTCACCCTTGTGTCCCACTCTGTCACCCTGACCACCTTGAACTGCCATTGCTCCCCTTCCTATGCCCCCTTGGACAATGCACCTGTGATACAAATAGACTGCACTCTATCCTGGACTTTCCTCCATCATCACCCCAGCCCATTGCACTTCCCCCTCTACTTCTTAGCACTTAAATAAACACCCTTTGAAAAAATACAAGTATGGAGTATGTCAAATGATCTAAGTATGTATTAGTTTATCAAGGTTTAAACATTGCAATTTAACTGTACAGTAAGGTTTACCTAGGAAAGACCTGTAGTTGGCTGCAGTTAACACACCATGAGTGATAGTGGGGCACCAATATCTGCAAATAGAGATGCCAAGGAGTACAGTGAGTGGCCATAGAAGTGTGAAAAACAGCCTGCCAGTGACAATCTCAGACATAAAACTGTCAATTAAATGTGAAGTTACACTGACTTGCCTGTGTGTCATTCGAAGTATTGACGAATAATTGCACTTCTGTTGTCCTCATCCTCTGCCTCCTCATCTTCACTGTCCACAGGGTCCACTGCTGCCACAAGGCCATCTCCAGCCTCCTCCTGCTGCAGAAAAGGCACCTGGCGACGCAAGGCAAGGCTGTGAAACATATAGCATGCCAAGATGATCTGGCAGACCTTCTTGGGTGAGTAGCACAGGGATCCACCTGTTAGATGGAGGCAACTAAACCTGGCCTTCAGGAGGACAAAGGTCCTCTCTATAATTCTTCTTGTTCACCCATGTGCCTCATTCTAACGTTCCTCTGCCCTTCTCCTGGGATTCCTCACAGGGGTCATAGCCATGAGAAGTTGGGGTAACCAGAGTCACCTGCAAATATCGAGGGACAACTGTTAGCCACACACTAACCCTTAGGGCCCACACCATACCCATACACCAACATATACTGGGTGGGAACCAGGGCTCACCTATTAGCCACACCCTGTGCCTCTGGAGTTGAGCCATCACATTTGAGATGCTGCTATTCTTCAGGATAAAGGCATCATGCACAGACCCAGGATACTTTTCATTGACGTGGGAGATGTACTGGTCCGCCAGGCACACCATCTGCACATTCCTGGAGTGAAAGCTCTTTTGATTTCTGAACACCTGTTAATTTCGCAAGGGGGGGACAAATGCAATATGTGTTCCATCAATACCCCAATAATGTTAGGGATATGACCCATTGCATAGCAATCAGCTTTCACTGTAGCCAAATCCTCCACCTGGGGGAAAACGATGTAGCTGCACATGTGTTTAATTAGGGCCGACAACACTCTGGTCAGCACTATTGAGAACATTGGCTGAGACATTCCTGCTGTCAAGCCCACTGCCACTTGGAAGGAGCCAGTTTCCAGGAAATGGAGCACTGATAGCATTTGCACTAGAAGGGGGATCCCGGTGGGGTGACAGATAGCAGAGATTAGGTCAGGCTCCCATTGGGCACACAGCTCAGTGATTGTGGCCCTGTTAAGTCTATAGGTGAGGATAATGTGCCTGTCCTCCATTGTTGCCAAGTCCACCAGGGGTCTGTACATGGGGGAATGTCTCCATCTCCTATTCATCCAAAGCGGTTGCAAACTATAGGGGTAAAATAGTGAGCAGCTGGTTATTATCTCTTAATTCCAACCACTACAGTTCAATGCATGTTGTGATTGTAACAGTATTTTGTTGAGATGTCCAAATGGTTCATTTGTCCAATGTGACGCAGTTAGGAACCATGGCCTGCCCCCCCCCCTCCCGAAATGGCGTCCGCCTGTCCTGAACGGAGGGACAGGTGGAAATGAGGTAATTCTGCTGACGTTGTGCTCTGTTGCGGGAGGCGGTCGAGAACCACCGTGAAACTCCTCCTTGGTTAACATTGGGCCCTATTGGGTACAGTGGCCAATGGTGATGTATGCCGGAGGTGACGGTATACACCGCCACGGACGTCACTGCCATATTCTATCTAATTCCTCACTTGCTACCTGACCTTCAACAGGAGAGGACCTACACTGCATGTGCTGCTGTGACCTGTGTCTGGAACTGACCATGGATCATGTGACTGGGGAAAGGGCCCCTGCCTTCACCTCAGTGGACTTGGGGCTACTGGTGGATGGGGTTCTACCCCAGTACTGAATGCTGTATGGGCCTCCAGACCAACAGGTGAGTACACCATGAGTACAATGCATGGTGCGTGAATGCATGGAGTGCTGTGTGTGAAGGTCTCATGTAGGGGGTGGGTGGTGGATGGGCCCTGGGCAGCATGGAGCATGTATGATCAGCCATGTCTGTGCTAATGGGGATGGGAAGGGACATGGTGGACCATGAGTGTAACAGGCAGGATAGTCGGACTAATATATTTCCCTGTGTCTATTTCCCTGCAAATCAGTGCCCATCAAAAGAAGGGTATATGGCGTGCCATCGCCAAGGACATGCATACCCTTGGGGTCTACGGCAGGTGGAGCACCCACTGTCGGAAACGGTGGGAGGACCTGAGAAGCTGGGCACAGAAGACAGCGGAGGCCCAGCTGGGGATGGCCTCCACGAACCCTGACCCCCCCCTGATGGCCCACATACTGGTGGTGGCCTATCCGGAGCTAGATGGCCACTTGGGGGCATCACAACAGCCACAAGGGGGTGAATACAGTGCCCCAATATACAACATGAGCCTGGTGGGGTGGTATCTGGGTGAGGGGTGTGGGCCCTGTGGGTGCCCCTGGGCCAGGCCTGGCTTTGAGTGAGGAGGCTATTGACCTCCTGTTGAGCAGTCAACCACTGTGAATGCCATCCAGGGGCTGGAAGCCCAAATGCAACAGGCAAATGCATTCCTGGAGGGCATTCACACTGGCTTGGCGGCCCAACATAGATCAATCCAGGCTCTGGCCTCCTCTCAGATGGCAGCCAGTGTCCCTGTTTCCATCCTCCCCCCTCCAACTTCCTCTTCCCTATCCCATTCTCCTCAACCCCAACTCCCACACAGTCAGACCAGCATGCACCCAGGACAACACACAAGAGTGAACATGGCAAACACAAGCACCACACTTCATCCCACAGGCACTCACACAAACACCATCCAGAAGCAGACATACCAACATCCACTGCCTCCACTGTGGCCCCCTCCTTCTCGTCGTCCACCTCCCTTCCAGTTTCGTCTCCACTCACACCTGCATGCAGTACATCCTCATCCACTACCCCATCACAATCACAGCTAACAGCACACGCCCCTCACTGGCAGTTACCACCCCCACTTCCATACACATGTCCCCTGTGTCCTCTCCCACTGTGTCTGTGCCCCCTCCTCCCAAATTACACAAACGCAAGCACTCAGACACCCAACAGCCATCCACCTCACAACAGCATCCAGCCCATGCACCTGCACCCAAACAAAGCAGACAGACACCTCCTACAACCACTCCCTCTTCCTCCACTCCCACACTATCTCCTTCTTCCCACCCCAATGTCCCTAAGAAGCTTTTCCTCTTCACCATTGACCTCTTCCCTACCCCGCCCTCCCTGTCCCTCACGTCAGGCCAGAGCGGTCAAAACCCAGGCAAGCACCTCAGCCACCCAATCGATGGGCACAGTAGTGTCCCCAACTACTCCAGGTGGGAAAGGAGCCCGGACACCAGCCAGGCAGATGGACAGGGTGCCAGCCCCATGTTCATCGAGGAAAGGCAAGGAGTCAGCCCCACCTGCAGGACGGAAGGGCAAGAAGGCAGCACCAGCTGCAGGACAGAAGGGCAATGAGGCACCACCAGCTGCAGGACGGAAGGGCAAGGAGGCAGCACCAGCTGCAGGAAGAAGGGGCAAGGGGCCTGGTGCAGGGACTCAGTTGGAGCCCTCACCACCAACCATGGTGGTGCAGCCGTCTGAGGCTGCAGTGGAAGGGCTGGGGCCTCCCCCCACCACTGCCAGCTCCCCCAGCAGCACCACCACTACCACCACTGAGCAGTCATCACCACCAGCGGACAGGGTGTAGTCCTGCCTCCATGGGCTGTTGTCCGGCCCGGCCCCAGCAAATCCTGTGGGTCTGACACATAGCTGAGAGACTGTGACCTTGCACTCCCCAAGATCTGCATCACAGGGCACAATGCCCCCTCCAGAACCAGTTGAAGAAGCCATCTACTCACCCCATTCTCCGCTCACTGGGCACAATGCCCCCTCCAGAACCAGTGGAGAAGGCATCCACTCACCCCATCCTCCACAGGATAAAGCTCACTGGGCACAATGCCCCCTCCAGACACAGTGGGCAAGTCACCCACTTGAGAGACTGTGGCGTTGCACTCCCCAAGACCAAGCACAGGGCATGTTGCCCCCTCCAGAGCCAGTGGGCATGTCACCCACTTGAGAGACTGTGGCCTTGCACTCCCCAGGACTAGGCACAGGGCATGTTGCCCCCTCCAGAGCCAGTGGGCAAGTCACCCACTTGAGAGACTGTGGCTTTGCACTCCCTAGGACCAAGCAAAGGGCATGTTGCCCCCTCCAGGACCAGTGGTGCTGTACCATCTTCTGGCTGAGGTGCCCCCCCATTCCCCACCCCCCCTGAGGTGCCTGGCTATTTTCGACCTGATGCCGCTGCAGTGTTCTCTCCATGTTGTTGCAGGAGTGAGGTGGGGCCTTGGACTATGTGATGTGGCCCTGTGGCCCACGGACATGGAGGACTGGGCAGTGTCACTACATTTGTAAATATGTATATATTTGTTGATTTGGATGCACATATTTATAGTATTTTATCTTATTACACACACTTTAATCAATTCATTTTGTCCTTGCATTATTCCTGATGGGTACGGGGTGAATATGTTATGTTACTGCATCTGCTTGTGTGTATGGTGTTGGGGGTGGGGGTGTTGCATGTTGCGTGTGTGTGTGTGTGTCACTCTCTTTTTCCTCCCCCCTCCGCTGTGTGCTAGGCGGCAGTACTCAACGTGGTCGTCTTCGCCGGCGTTGGTGTTCGTAGTGACCCAGAAGGTAGAATATCATGGGGAACACATGCAACTCGGGCTCCATGGCGGCTTAGTTCTTCCTTGAGTCTCCAGAGGTGAGTTGTTTTCTTCTGTGCAGTGTTTCCGTCAGGCTTTTGATGTCGTTGGTACCGCCCCGGAGAAAGTGGCGGATTGATGTGTCATCATACAGTGGGCAGAACATTGTCTTCCGCCTGGCTGTAGGCGGTTACCACCGTGGTGCATGTTGATTTCGTCCTGGCAGTCGCTGTGTTAAATTGGCTGTCTGTCTGAGCAGTTTCCGCCGTGGTCAAAATGTCTAATTTATTACCACCGGCCTGTTGGCAGTATTACCGCCGCTTTATCACCAACTGCCAGGGTTGTAATGAGGGCCTAAATGCCAGGAATCAAAGAAAGGTGAACCACTGCTGAGACCTGAGCCTAGTACCCCAGATCCATAGGCATCAGCCCTGGCAGACAGACCACCAGGGACCCAGACCGCCTCAGTCGTACACAAGAAGGCCACCCTACCAAACTGGGCCACGGAGAACAAACTCATCTGCGCCCATTCAGACCCTCTCAGAACCTTCCCGCCAAAACAGATGCATCCCGGGGCTTGTGTGGGAGCTGGCAGAATTTCCACTGAAAAACACATAGGAGCCCAATTGTAAGCCTACATACAGGCCAGAAGTCCTCAAAGCATCCGTACAATATAATGCATCTCTTGCATACCTCCATTCCCACAGCCCCCTCCCCGCCTCCGAATGAGATGAGCGTACCAGCAAGCTGCCCAGCAGTAAACTGCACCAAACCAGATGACCGATCAATATCACATAAAAGAGGCAAGAGCTAGGGCTCAACCCACATCCTGCTCCACTGCCGAGATGGGGAGGAAATGAGCCAGAGCCGCCACATGTCATACTCCCAAAAAACACCTCCTCTAAAGCTGATGGAAATCATGAAGTGGTAGGCCTCCGAAGGCCGGGACCTGATGAGTCCCAGGGAACTATCCATGACTCAGGAAATCCCAGATCAGTAAGTACCCAATGGGAGCAAAGCACAAAAACTCATACGGAAGAATTTGCAGGGCAGTGCACCACATCATCTGCACCCAGACACTAGCTGCAGGAGCCAGGAATGACCAGTGTGTCACCTGTGCCCTGGATGAAAAGGTGGAACTCCCAATCTGGCTGGGTCCCTATGACCCCACCCAGACTCACTGAAAATATGAAGGATCCTGAATCCCCAAAGTGGGAAACACCTCCAAAGACTTCCTGACCGTACACATCTCCCTGCCAGGCTGGAATTGCAGAGAGATGAGCCACCCCACTGGTTGACATCCCTGCCCAAATGTCAGCAGGGGAATAACAACAGAAAATGTTGGTGCCCTCCCCCATCACCCTAAAGCACAGCTATGCTGTACTAACATGAGGAAGCGGCTGCCCCGATGAATCCTAGATCATGGTGATCTCACTGCAGACCCTCAAAGCGAGGTTGGTGATGACCAGGATTATCGGGGATAGGGTCGACCACCAGCCAGGGAAATCCCCACATGTCCACACAACACGGGCAGAGCCACAAACCTGACTGTACATGTGCACTCCCCCGTGGATGCAAATACACAAATGGAAACCTGAAATCAAGTGCTCCAACCCTTCCTGCAGCAACGCTTCCACACACTATCTGGCCTCCAGATCCCATGCATCTCCCCGCAAGCTCCACAGGCAGCGAGACGTGAATCTTGCCGGCCGACTCCTCCACCCAGCTGTAATGTTTCCTGGTGAAGACCGCAACCAATGGAGTGCCTAAGCCACACAGGAGCATACCCTGTCCCTTGCCCTCATCATCATGTCAGCAGACAGAAAAAAGAACAGAAGGACTGCTGGATAAATATGTCTTAAATACTCCTGGTGGGGGGCAGAGTTCTCAGTATTCCTTTTGTTCTTTTTTCTGTCTGCGAGTTAGCTATATCTCACTAAGTAATGAATGGGGTGAGGACAAGGGAGACCTGGGAGCACTGTTTTGCAGTTGTTTAACACTACTCGTGAAACAAAGAAGGTAAATTAACTGAAGCTCCCAGTGAAGTAGAAAATGCTTGAAAATGGCATTTTCAGCTGTGATAGGTAAACATTATGGCACAAATTTACTATGAATTTGTGTCGGGTTTGAGTCACTTTTGAGGTGCATCCTGATGCAAAATTTGTTGGCATTTATTAAGACTCACAAAGCCACTTTAACACAGGCACCCCTTGCTCCATGAGGCAAGGGTGCCTGCGTGGGCAATAGGCAACCTCAAGTGCTCTAGCACAGGAAGATTACTGAAGAGCATAGTATCTTAGTAGATGTGTCACTTTTCATCTCTCTCCCATCGACTTGCCTTGCTTCACAATGCTGCATGAATTCTATGTATATCTGCCCCTATATTACATTAGCATGCCTGTCATAACAAATATGTTTTAGTTAGGAAGTATGCCTTCAGCCAACTCTCAGAAACCTCAGACAAAAGAGGAAAATGTCAACCTCTGTGATATTGTTTTTAAATTAAACTTAATTCCCTCTTTTTTGTTTTAGATCACCTGGCATGATTTCAGTTGTTACATATTCTCTATGAGCCAGCAGGATGGCTCAGTGATTTAAATGCCAGCTGCCGACAAAAAGTGTTCTGTAGGTTTTGTATTTGAAACCTGGTAAATCAAAGTCAACCATTCATCCTTTCACTTTGGCCCTGTTTACCACTTCAGGGATAGGGCCCTGATTTATATTTTGACAGACAGGAAACTCTGTCACAAATGTGACAAATATCCAATTCACCGTATTACGAGTGCAATTGGAAATAATGCACTTGTAAGGTGGTGCACGGGATATCTGTTATGCTTGTGATGGAGTATTTTGTTCACTGAAATATAAAACAAGCCCTAAGTTTTGATCCCTTTGAAAACGGGGTTTTGCACAGGCATCAGAATTACGAGTTGTATGATAAAAAATCTCACATACTTGCAACTTTCCACTGATAGATGGGTGAATCTCACTAAAATTTATCAGAGGAAAAAACACCAAAATATGGTAACACATGGAGAATTCAGTGTGTTACATACTGATTCTTCATATTACACCTTATTTTCTAGTTACAAATTTGAAATCAGAGGTATTTACCACACGCAGTAAATACCTCACCCAGGTTAATGGTCTCTACTTCTTATGGTAAATACCTCAACCCTATTTCACGAAATGAGTCAGGGCCTTAACTGGAAAAAGTGTTGTACTTAGTGCTATATAAAAATTAACACATTATAATTATTTAGTATTAAGAATGCTATTGCTGATGGTGTAATAAGGATGTATTGGTCTGTAGTAGTCTTTTGGTTTTGGAGGAAGACAAGAACATAAGTAGTAGGAGGAGATACCTTTCCTCCAGCTTTTGACAGGTAGCACGCCGCGTGGTGACGTAGACAGTGACGTGGATGCCCCTGCCCAGTGCTGAGGTAGGCCTTGACGTAGGTGTAGGTGTGTGACGTGGTTTGTGACTTCATGGTGTCACGTGTTAGCCATGTGCTACCTGTTTCTGAGCCTAAGAGGACAAGTCTGGACATGTCAGATATTCAGGACCAAGTGGCTGCTTGGGACCTCTTCACAGAGCAGAGCATTGGGAGTGTAAGGCCAAACCTCCTCACAGCTGGCTAATCCAAAAAGAGGGGTTGGCAAATATTGATTGTGTTAGAGCCAGCCAATCAATTTAGAAATGCAAGCCTGAAACAGATGTAGCCCTAAGAGTTCCCAGACATGGGTTCAAAGGTACTCAGCATATGTCAGAGTCTAAAGTGACCATGCAATTAAAAACGTTTTGAAATGAACAGAACACTTGCTTTGCAAGCCTAAAACAGATGTAGCCCTAAGAGTTCTGAGACGTGGGTTCAAAGGTGCTCAGCATATGTCAGAGTCTAAAGTGACCAAGCAATTAAAAAAGTTTTTTAATAAATAGAACACATCCATTGCAAGCCTAAAACAGATGTAGCCCTAAGAGTTCCCAGGCGTGGGTACAAATGTGTTCAGCAGATGGCATAGTCTAAAGTGACCAGGTAATTTAAAAATCCTTTGAAATAGACAGAAGACAAGCAATGCCCCCCCTAAATCAGATGTCTATATCCAAGCCCAGCCCCCCACAAAAACCTATGCATAATCAACACAGTGTGGGCCATATAAAAACACCCCCACATTCACAGGGCTCTTTTTCTGAACTAAATACTGGACGTTTACAGAGAGCTTGGGCTTCCAGAACACCTCAAGGAGAAAAATATGAAGGGCACAGCACAGACTGGTGATGCTATACCTCTTCTACTTTAGGTCTGTAACAATGTGATGCCTGTATATGTTCTATTGTAGTTTAACATAGACGTTAGCCCCAATCTTTTTTAACTATACTTAGCAGGGTAAAATGCACATGTTTTTGTGCAGGTAACTTTGAGACATACATTTATACTGTGTTGAAAACAGTTGTTTAATATGTAGAGGTGCACAGTATCTTTAAAGGTGTAAAAACAATGGTTGTTGTAAAAACAGAAGTGTCTAAATTTATAGAACAATATACATGATGATTAAAATGTTTTTAATATTATAATACTTAGCTATGTATTTTAGGCCAACACAATTTTATTACTCAGTTGTTTTTTATAAAATAGGTTTATTACACACTCTGGGGGTGATTCTAACATTGGAGGGCGGCGGAGGCCGCCCGCCAATGTTCCCCCGACAAAATACCGCTCCGCGGTCACAAGACCGCTGAGGGTATTTTGAGATTTGCCCTGGGCTGGCGGGCGGCCGCCAAAAGGCAGCCCGCCAGCCCAGGGCAAATCTACCTTCCCACGAGGACGCCGGCTCCGAATGGAGCCGGCGTAGTGGGAAGGTGCGACGGGTGCAGTTGCACCCGTCGCGTATTTCAGTGTCTGCTTTGCAGACACTGAAATACTTTGCGGGGCCCTCTTACGGGGGCCCCTGCAGTGCCCATGCCATTGGCATGGGCACTGCAGGGGCCCCCAGGGGCCCCGCGGCACCCCCTACCGCCATCCTGTTCCTGGCGGGAGACCCGCCAGGAACAGGATGGCGGTAGGGGGTGTCAGAATCCCCATGGCGGCGGAGCGCGCTCTGCCGCCATGGAGGATTCCCCCGAGCAGCGGAAAGTCGGCGGGAGACCGCCGACTTTCCGTTTCTGACCGCGGCTGAACCGCCGCGGTCAGAATGCTCGAGGGAGCACCGCCAGCCTGTTGGCGGTGCTCCCGTGGTCGGTGACCCTGGCGGTCACCGGCCGCCAGGGTCAGAATGACCCCCTGTATGTTTTAAAAAGGTTATTAGCAGTGTCTAGTTTAGGGTTCGTGCTGATGTGGACAGAGTGCCGCAGGTCTCAGGGATCGCTGTCTTTAGCAATGACTTATGAAGCTAACAATGTAAAAATACATACTATAAATTGTCTTTAGGGTGCATTTGTAATGTTAAGATACAGCCTGTAATTAACGTTCAAGCCTGAGTTTTGTTTAGAGGTTGTGTTTATGATTTGTAAAGTAGAGCAGAGGGTTAAGATGCAGACTGCAAAGAACAGAACTATATGCGGATAGTTGAGCGGCTAGGTAAAGCCTACCTTTACAAACATTTTTTTTAATGATATTAATGTATGTTAGAGGAGGCTTGTGGCGAGATGTGGGGTACAATGTTTAATTTGTGCTTTTTGGTTCAGTTGCTAAGCATTTACAGCTATTTTTTGAGGGTCTACACTTATTCTGGTGAGTGGAGACATAGCTTAATTTGTACTTGTTGGTACTGGTGCTGAGCATGTGCACTTATTTTTGTGAGGCTCTGCACTTATTCTGGAGGGTGGAGGCAATGCTTAATTTGTACTTTTTGGTTCTGGTGCTGAGCATTTGCATTTATGTCTGAGGGTCTGCACTCATTCTGGAGGGTGGAGGCAATGCTTATTGGTTCTGGTGCTGAGCATTTGCACTTATTTTGGCGGGTGGCAGCATTGCTTAATTTGTACTTGTTGGTTCTGGTGCTCAGCATTTGCATGTATTTTTGAGGGTCTGCACTTATTCTGACGGGTGGAGGCATTGCTTGACTTGTACTTGTTGGTTCTGGTGCTAAGCATTTACACCTTGTAGGAAGTTGGCTCTGTATATACTATCTCAAAGTGAGAGATAGTGTGCAAAGAGTCCAAGGGTTCCCCTTAGAGGTTGACAGTGGCGAAATTAGATTATACCAATGCTCTATTTTGTGGTAGTGTGGTTGAGCAGTAGGCCTATCAGACGGTAGTGATAAGCATTTTTTGTACACACACAGGCAATAAATGAGAACACACACTCAAAGACCTAACTCCAGGCCAATAGGTTTTTATATAGAAAAATATTATTTTCTTCATTTATTTTAGAACCACAGGGAGTCTTCTCGGTCCAGCCACTGACTGGGCTAGGACGAGGGCCGCCTGCTGGTTACTCCTGCACTGGTAGGTGGTTCCTCTCGGTCCTGGGAGCTGCGAATGCAGTGCTTGCTCCAGGCATCGGGTTCCTTTGTTACCAGGCAGTCGCGGTCAGGGGGAGCCTCTGGATCCTCTATGTAGGCGTCGCTGTGGGGGTGCAGGGATGTCGACTCAGGGTGTCCACATTGGAGTCGCCTGGGAGTCCTCTTTGCAGTGTTGGCTGTCCTGAACTCGAGCCGGGGGCGTCAGGTGCAGAGTGGGAAGACTCACACTCCTGGCGGAAAGTTAGAGTCTCTTTAAAGTTGCTTTCTTTGCTGTTGTTTCTGGACAGAGCCGCTGTCCTCGAACGGTTCTTGGTCCTTTAGGTGCAGGTCAGTCCTCTGAGTCCTCAGAGGTTGCTGGTCCCGCTGGATTCGTCGCTGTGCAGTTTCTTTGAGTCTGGAGATAGGCCGGTAAGGCTGGGGCCAAGTCAGTCGTTGTCTCCGTCGTCTCTGCGGGGCTTTTAGGTCAGCAGTCCTTCTTCTTTCTTCAGGTTGAAGAAATCTGATTTCCTGGGTTCAAGGTCACCACTAAATACTCAATTTAGGGGTGTGTTTAGGTCTGGGGAGCAGTAGCCAATGGATACTGTTCTGGAGGGTGGCTACACCCTCTTTGTGCCTCCTCCCTGAGGGGAGGGGGGCACATCCTTATTCATATTGGGGGAATCTTCCAAAACCAAGATGGAGGATTTCTTAAAGCAGGGGTCACCTCAGCTCAGGAAACCATAGTAGCTGTCCTGACTGGTGGGTGACTCCTCCTTGTTTTTCTCATTATCTCCTCCGGACATGCCAACAAAAGTGGGGCTGTGTCCGGAGGGGCGGGAATCTCCACTAGCTAGGATGCCCTGGAGTGCTGTAACAACAGGCATGAGCCTTTGAGGCTCACCCCCAGGTGTTACAGTTCCTGCAGGGGAATGTAAGAAGAACCTCCACCCAGTGCAGGCTTTGTTCCTGGCCACAGAGTGACAAAGGCACTCACCCCATGTGGCCAGAAACCTGTCTGGATGTGGCAGGCTGGAAGGAACTGGTCAGCCTAACACTGGTGTTTGGACTGGTATACAGGGGGCATATCTAAGATGCCCTCTGTGTGCATTTTTCAATAAATCCCACACTGGCATCAGTGTGGATTTATTGTGCTGAGAAGTTTGATACCAAACTTCCCAGATTTCAGTGTAGCCATTATGGAACTGTGGAGTTCGTGTCTGACAAACTCCCAGACCATATACTCTTTATGGCTACTCTGCACTTACAATGTCTAAGGTTTGGCTTAGACACTGTAGGGGCATAGTGCTCATGCAACTATGCCCTCACCTGTGGTATATTGCACCCTGCCTTAGGGCTGTAAGGCATGCTAGAGGGGTGACTTACCTATGCCACAGGCAGTGGGGTGGGGGCATGGCACTATGAGGGGAGTGTCATGTCGACTTGGTCATTTTCTCCCCACCAGCACATACAAGCTGTGAGGCAGCGTGTATGTGCTGAGTGATGGGTCCCCAGGGTGGCATAATACATGCTGCAGCCCTTAGAGACCTTTCGTGGCCACAGGGCCCTTGGTACCAGGGGTCCCAGTTACAAGGGACTTATCTGTGTGCCAGGGCTGTACCAATTGTGGGAACAAAGATACAGTTTAGGGAAAGAACACTGGTGCTGGCTAGCAGGATCCCAGCACACTAATTAGCATCAACCAAAGAGAAAATGTTAGGGGGTAACCATGCAAAGGGAGGCATTTCCCTACACACGTTTTTTGATGTGCACTCATTTTGGAGGTTGGAGGCATTGCTTAATTTGTACTTGTTGGTTCTGGTGCTGAGCATTTGCACTTATTTTTGAGGGTCTGTACTTATTCTGTAGGGTAGAGGCCATGCTTAATTTGTACTTGTTGGTTCTGGTGCAGAGCATTTGCACTTATTTTGGTGGGTCTTTACCTATTTTGGAGAGGTGGAGGCCATGCTTAATTTGTAATTGCTGGTTCAGGTGCTGAGCATTTGCACCTATTTTTGATGATCTGCACTTATTCTAATGCCTCAAACATTTACTGAGAGCAAAAGACAGATATAGGAAATACGGTGGAAGGGAAAAACGAAAAAGCGTTACAATGGTAGAAAGCAGAAAGCTGCAAAAGTGAGCTGTAGGGGCTAGGACTGGCTTTGAGTAGATTGAAGAGGTCCGAGATGGCGTTAGGATTACTCGGTATTCAGTGTTCGCACATTTAAGTACAGCAGCCGTATGATTAAGAGAAGGGCTTTGGGCACAGGAGCGTTTTTATTTACATGTAAAGCACATGGGGTCCTCGAGCCGCATAGCACTCGGGGACCCCAGTTATTAATTTAATATCTTTGCTCTCAGAGACCATGTGGGCTCTGAGAGCAGAGATGTTGAGTTAGTAACGAAGGTCTCCGAGCCGCTCGGAGACCATTGTTATCAGCAGACCAGATCTGCTCTGAGACCACATTGTCTCTGACAGCTGAGCTGTTGAGTTAGTAATGAGGGTCTCCGAGCGCGGTGCAGCTCAGAGACCTTCATTATCAGCAGAAGCGATCTGTTCTCAGAGGCTGCGCAGCCTTTGAGATCAGATCGGTTCTGTTGATAACGGAGGTCCCCACAGCCGCAAAGCGCTCGGGCCTCTAATTATGTCATGCTTACAACCTCAGACACACACCATCCTGTACCCTGTAAAACCTCTGGAGGGGACCCTAAGCATTGCAACAATCCTAAAATACATCGGTTGTCCTTAAAGAACCCTAAGAAGAAGCTGCAGACCCCGGAGCTACAAGCCTTGCCTTTAGACCTGTCTTTTAAAAAAAGTTGTTAAGGCTCAGACTGCTCCACCTAGCCCCCAACGTTCTAAATGTTCAACGCTTGCGGAGTCTAATATAGGAGGGTCCGTCGGCGACCTATCACCAACAACCTGTATATCTATCCCTCATAGTCTTTCGGACACACAATTGGAAATTGATCACCCCATAGAGGATCCTTATTCCAGGTGTATAGGACTTCTCAAGGCACTAGCGGGTTTGGTAGAGAGTTCTGAAGCCACAGAAATGCCCTGCGACTCTTCTAACGCATCCACCGCAGGGTTGCAATCAACAGGGTCTCAAGCACCATCACCCATCCACAACACTTCCTATGCATCCGAGGCCCTGAGTTATAATGAACAGCATTTAACTTCCCATGTCTGATGTCACTAGTTACACCCCCTGGAGCGTACAACCCTACCAGCCTGACACCAAGGGCCTGCGCACAGTGGTCTTCATCCTCCTCCTCAATATACCATGCCAGCAGTACAGGATGTAGCGGTTCACAAAATCAAGGTTTTGGAACACCATGATCCGTCCTCCCAAACACCAGGGTGTTCACATTGGAGCCCTGCTTTTTTGACCAGTTCCAGTCCATCCATTCAGAAAGGGGGTAATAATGTTAACCGGGGACCTGTAGCTGGGGCAGTTCAGGGAAATGTCAATTATCCATCTAATGTCTTAAGTAATGACCCAGAACATGGCACTTCAGACCGTACTAGAGTCCTGGACACATATATAAAATAAATACACAATCCGTCAGACAGCTAAAATTCTGACTATGCCTAAAGACTTTAAAACTGGGTAAGAAGGGACGCAATACTGCATCCTCCAGAGCTATCATGAGGGCTTTAATACAGCGGTGGACACAGTGTAGAAACGAGGTGGTCCAATCTTGCGAATCAGCAGTTGTAGGCATAAGTAATATACCCACGTGACTATGCATGCAGGCTGACCTAGGGGATGTAAGAGCCACATTTATTAATACTGGTGTCCTTATGTCTAAATATAAAAAGAAGACCCAGGATGTACTCAGTAAAGCTCTATGTGTTTTCCCCGCGCTTAAAACCCAAAAGCCGTGAGAGCCAACCCCTTACTGTTTAAAACTTAGAGAAGCAGAACCCTCAACACCTAAAACACTCCCCATAAGGCCTCAAAATAGAAAGTTATCAGAGAATATAGGCATTTACAGGGTCTCAAGGGGTAAAGCTCAGAGCAGGCTCAACCCAAAACATTCTGAAGGATCCCAACCCATATTAGGTGAAATGTCAAGGCCACCTCTTGTAAATACCCCAACTATTGTTCAAATAGGCTGTGGTTGGTTACCAAAAACCAGCTGGGTTTGTAAGAAACAGAAGTGGGCTAGTAGCGCTAGAAACTGTAAACTTTTAATAAGAAAATTAAAGAAAGCCA
This sequence comes from Pleurodeles waltl, assembly GCF_031143425.1. NCBI lineage: Eukaryota > Metazoa > Chordata > Amphibia > Caudata > Salamandridae > Pleurodeles > Pleurodeles waltl. Next base: position 1,244,984,457 of record NC_090447.1, on the reverse strand, counting down.
GACTAAGCTTTACAATGAGGCATAAAAATACATCAACAACGAAACGTAGTCAACTACCGTCAGATGATTCCCCGGGAAGCCCTCCAACTTCCGACGGTCCTCAAGCTGAGGATTCAGAACCAGTGTTTTGGAAAGTGTAAGAAGGTACAGTCATACTGTAAAGAGGTTTAATGCTACAGAGCACTATGAGGAGTTTAGGTTTGTTAACCTAGACCATCTAAACTCCTCTGATCATGGTGTTATAGCTATACACCAGGCTATGCAAACGCTCATAGAACGATTGTTACACGATGTGGAGCCTAATGATTTCTTTCAGATGCGTTTTCAGGGGCAGGGTCTCAATAGTCCTCTGTTCACCAGACGGTCGTCTCGAGATGTGTTTGACACTGTGACGTTTCTAGAAAACCTCTGTAAACTTTTACAGAGCAAGGCTGAATTACTGACGTACGGGACCTTTAGAATCATAGGCCGACAACAACGATAGTAAAGGTATGCAATGTCCTAGGTGTAAAGTGTATTTTATAGCCGGGATAGCACACAAATGTTACATGCTCGAAGGCTTCCCCCAGAAAAAAAACAGAAGACTAGATCGTATTCGATATAATACTACGAGTATACAATGCTAGCTCACAACTCGAAAGCATACGACTCGTTCTTTATTCTCTGGGACCTGATTCATGAAAAGCTGGCCGTAGAGCTCATAACCCAAGGTTCCAAACTGATGCTGTTAAAGGTTGTGCCTTTTGAAATTAGGTTCATAGACACCTTGGATTTTCTGTCCATGAAGTTGAGCAGGGCGGCGAATACAGCTTGGGCCGTTACTACCTAGACGGGTATGTGTTAATTAATGGGGTACCAACTGCCTTCGAGTTCAACGGTTGCTTTTACCACGGGTGTCCACGTTATTACAAACCCCACAAGTTTAATAGACTGCAGGGCACCACGTTTGAACATCTGCATCATCGTACTCTGGCAAAGGCGCAGTATATTGAAAGCAGAGGCTTTACTTTGAGAACCCTCTGGGAACACGAGTGGTTAGACGAGCTAACAGGAGATGCTGACCTGGGCACTTTTATTAAGAGTCGGCAGTTACCAGCACTGTTGGAACCCCGCAACGCCTTATTCGGCAGCTGTACAAACGCCATACAACTGTACTGGGTCGCTGGTGAGGGTGAGAAAATGCAATATTACGACTTCACCAGTCTGTATCTATTTGTGAACAAAGAGAAGTTGTACTCAGTGGGGCATCCTAGGATCATATATAGGAACTTTAAGGCCCTCAACGAGTACTTTGGGCTCGTTAAGTCTCAAATTCACCCTCCACGGAAGCTTTACTTCCTGGTGCTTCCGTACAGAGATGACAGCAAGCTAATGTTCCCCCTATGTAAACATGCGCTGAAAGTAAACAGACTAGCGAGTGTGGACATAGTGATGAGCAAAGGCTGTTGGAGGGGACGTGGTGTACCATCGAGGTGCAAACGGCCCTCGAGAAAGGGTACTGCCTCAGTAAAATACTGGAAATTTGGCACTTTCCACACACCACAACCCGACTCTTTTTTGAATACATCAACTTGTTTCTCAGAGACGAACAGGAGCCATTATGGTATCCCGACTGGTGCGTCGATGAACCCTCGAAGCAAAAGTACACCACTGATTACCACGCTCACAAGGATATTACACTGAGACCTGAGTTCATTAAGGTTAACCCCGCAAGACACCAGTTAGCTAAGCTCTGTCTCAATTCCTTGTGAGGAAAATTCACACAGCGTACCAATTTGTCAAACACATCCACCATCAAAGATCCAGATGATCTTTATAAGTATCTATTTGCCCCATTGTACGACGTGTCCAGTTGTGAATTTATAGACAATGAGACAGCCGTTCTATGCTGGAAATACACCAAAGAGTACCCCACAACGTGTAACAATGTCAACATCTTCATAGCGTGCTTCGCAACCGCTCACCCTCGTTTAGAGCGTTACAGGCTGTTGGATAAGATTCAGGGTCATTGTTTGTACCACAACATCGACTATTTTTGTGAGTAAAGAGGGTGATGAAGATCCTCCGCTGGGTGATTATCTAGGGAATTTGACTAGCGAGCTCGAAAAGGATGAGTACATACTCGAATACACTTCCTCCAGACCTAAGACCTATAGTTACAAAACCTCTATCAACAACGTTTGCATGAAAGACAAAGGTATCACTTTAAACATCAGCAATACGGTTAAAATACATTTTGACAGTCTGAAGGGTCTGGTGCATGAGTACTATGCATTGAACGATCACGAAAATAGCAAAACAATAGTCGTAAACCACCCAAGCATAGTCAGGTCCAAAAGAAAGTGGGAAATTACAACACAGCTGTTGTTTAAAACACTGCGTGTAGTGTTTGATAAACTGCTCCTCACCGTAGGGTTATTAAAAGACATTAGAGTGGCGAACCGCAGCTGCTATGGACACCAAACTGCAACACCCATTCTGCTGCGTTTTAGCAGGTCCCTCAAATAGCTGTAAAAGCTATTTTATAAAGAAACTGTTAGAAAACGCTTCTGGTGTTTTATCTCAGACCCCTAACAACATTGTATGGCTTTAATCTTGCTGGCAAGATCTTTACATGGAACTCTCCTTAAAGTTCCCACACATCCGATTTATAGAAGGCATCCCCAGTAATCTCAACGCCGACAACCTGTTATCTAAACACCTTGTAAACATGGTCGTTGTGGACGTTTTCATGCGCGATGGCGGGGACCATCCCGAGATCGAGAGGGCTTTTACTCAATATTCACATAATCCCAATCTGAGCATATGCTATATCATGCAGAACTTTTTTTTACAAGGGTAAAAGCAGTCGTTCTATAACTCTCAACGCCTCATACTTGGACTTATTTAAAAACCCCTGTGACAAGCTTCAGATATCAATTAAAGCTAAACAGATGTACCCCCGAAACATGCAGTTTTTCATGGAAGCGTATAATGATGCTATCGCAAAACCCCATGGCTACTTACTGGTAGATTTAAAACACAATACTCTAGAAGACTACATACTACCCTCCAGTATTTCCCCCCTGACATCCCAGTCACTTGCATGCCTAAAACAGTCCCCAAAGCCTATAAAAACACCCTTTAAGAAGACTTTTATAACAATTACACTCTAAACCTTGTAATATAAGCTCACCACCATGTCTGCGCGGCTACAGTGGAATTTAGACCTCCTAAAATTGCTGGTCACAGCCAGGCCCCTGAAAAGAAAGGCTATCCTGTGCGCTGCTTAGGATGATTTAGTGGCAGCCATTTCAGAAATAGCCCTAAACACCCTAAAAGGTAATGTCCCGATATCAACGAGCCAGTTCCGTGTGCTGAAGAAGAAGCGCCACATTATTAAGAACCTCAGCAATAAAGGGCGTCACTCCTTTCTAAAAGGAAATTGGTCAGACAGTCTGGAGGTTTTATAGGGGGGCTGTTGGATATAGCTATACCCCTAATACCAGGTATCCTGTAGAGGACATGATGGAGCACTCCCAAAAAATGTACCTTGTGCCTTGCCACCAGTTGGAACAGTTGGGCCCTTCTATTGCTGACATCTGGGACATACGCAGAAATGAGACACAGCGTCTCGATGCTGAGATCAAAGCCATTTTGAACCAAACTGATTTAAAACCACACGACAAAGCGGGGCTTTACTCAGGAGCCCTTCCAAACTTTTTACAGTATTACAAACAATTAGCACCTGATAAAAACAAATTGACTCTCTATACCCCCGCCACGGAACACCGTCAGCAGACCCCGCAGCCCCTAAAGACCCTGGCCCCCCCCGGTCTCTGCGGACGCAGTTGTCGAAGACCTTTTAAGAAATATAAGCCCGAGGTATAGAGGGGCTGCACAGATGCTGCTTGGTAAAATGACTGCAACTAAAGATCTGACCTCTTGGAACGACCAGTGAGAATTAGTTTACAAGGGACAACTGGTTGCTGGATCACACATGTACGATCTGGTCAGAGGTCTCACGTATAGTAAAACACTATTGACACAAAATACTCCTAAAGGATGGGAGTAGTTCCTACGCGCCGCTGCAGAACTCAACATCCCCTCCACGATCGTCTGTAACGCCGACCACCGGCGAAGGCTTGAAAGTTTGAAAGATCCGACCCCTGGTGTTCTTACCATGAGTCCCAATGTGCCGACATCGCCTTTCTTCCCTCAGCTAACATGTCTGGCAGCAGCAACGCTCTATATATGGAGCCTAAAAAGAGACTGTTCAAAATGAACACATGGTTACTGCTCTAATGTAACCACAAAAATGTAACTGCTGTACAGTTGTGTGAAAAAGGTTCACGTCTCAAAAGATTTATACTTCATTTATTTCTTTACCCGTGTACATGTTTGTGCTGACAACTGTTTGTAATAAACACTTTTGACTTTTCAACAGTGGTCAGTCATCTTTTAAAAAATGGTTTTAAAGAATGTGTGGTGGGTGAATAAAAATGCATAGTCTGAACTTCTGTTTAAAATGTTTTTTTATTGTGGACAGCAATCAGTACAAATAGAGACTTTCGAAGGCTTTACACTTTTGACAAACACCGTATTCTGTTTTAACCCCTACTGTGCCCTGGACGAGGTGATCTCGTCCATGGCACCGGTTCCCAGGTGCCTTGGACGAGATCACCTCGTCCTGCACCCGGGAACTGGGGGGAGCGCTGGGGGGCATTTTTTTGGAAGACGTTTTCTGCCCCCCCTGGGGGCAGATTGGCCTATTTTTATGAGGCCAATCTGCCCCCAAGGGGGACAGAAACCACTAGACACCAGGGAGTTTTTTCTTTTCTTTTAAGTGAATTTCACACAAGGGGAGCGACCCCTTAGGCAAGGGTCGCTCCCCTGGGGGGAAAATTTATTTTAGGCCATTTCTGCCCCCCTGGGGGGCAGATCAGCCTATTTTGATTAGGCCGATCAAACCACTAGGCACCGGGGATTTTTTTTGTTTTGTTTTACAGATGGGGAGCGACCCCTTGGACAAGGGTCGCTCCCCTGGAGGGGAAAATTGTATTTAGGCCATTTCTGCCCCCTTTGGGGGCAGATCGGCCGATTTCTGCTACGCCAATCTGCCCCCAAGGGGGGCAGAAACCACTAGGCACCAGGGTTTTTTTTTTTTGAGCCAATGTAATGCAGGGGGAGCGACCCTGTAGGCAAGGGTCACTCCTGGGGGGGGGGGGGGGGTTGGGGGAGCAAATTTATTTAGCCCATTTCTCCCCCCCCCCGGGGGCAGATTGGCCTAATATAAGGCCGATCTGCCCCCAGGGGGGGCAGAAACCTCTAGGCACCAAGGCAAATTTTTTTGGGTGTTTTTTTTTTTGTTTGTTTGTTTTTTTAGAGATGAGGAGCGACCCATTAGGCAAGGGTCGCTCCCCTGGGGGCCAAATTGTATTTAGACCATTTCTGCCCCCCTTGGGGGCAGATCGGCCGATTTTAGGTCAATCTTCCCTCAAGGGGGCAGAAACCACTAGGCACCGGGGATTTTTTTTGGCGCCAATGTCACGCAGGGGGAGCGACCCTGTAGGCAACGGTCGCTCCTCACCACATAAGTGAGGTACCATTTTTATCAGGAGACTTGGGGGAACGCTGGCTCCTCTCAGATTCCAGAACTTTCTGTCACCGAAATGAGAGGAAAAAGTGTTTTTTTGGCCAAATTTTGATGTTTGCAAAGGATTCTGGGTAACAGAACCTGGTCAGAGCCCCACAAGTCACCCCATCTTGGATTCCCCTAGTTATCAAAAATGCACAGGTTTGGTAGGTTTCCCTAGGTGCCGGCTGAGCTAGAGGCCAAAATCTACAGGTAGGCACTTTGCAAAAAACACCTCTGTTTTCTGTCAAAAATTGTGATGTGTCCACGTTGTGTTTTGGGGAATTTCCTATTGCGGTCGCTAGGCCTACCCACACAAGTGAGGTATCATTTTTATCGGGAGACTTGGGGGAACGCTGGGTGGAAGGAAATTTGTGGCTCCTCTCAGATTCCAGAACTTTCTGTCACCGAAATGTGAGGAAAATGTGTTTCTTTAGCCAAATCTTGAGGTTTGCAAAGGATTCTGGGTAACATAACCTGGTCAGAGCCCCACAAGTCACCCCATCTTGGATTCCCCTGGGTCTCTAGTATTAAAAAATGCACAGGTTTGGTAGGTTTCCCTAGGTGCCGGCTAAGCTAGAGGCCAAAACCTACAGGTAGGCACTTTGCAAAAAACACCTCTGTTTTCTGTCAAAAATTGTGGTGTGTCCACGTTGCGTTTTGGGGCAGTTCCTGTCGCAGGCGCTAGGCCTACCCACACAAGTGAGGTATCATTTTTATCGGGATACTTGGCGGAACGCTGGGTGGAAGGAAATGTGTGGCTCCTCTCTGATTACAGAACTTTCTGTCACCAAAATGTGAGGAAAATGTGTTTTTTTAGCCAAATTTTGAGGTTTGCAAAGGATTCTGGGTAACTGAACCTGGTCAGACCCCCACAAGTCACCCCATCTCGGATTCCCCTATGTCTCTAGTTTTCAAAAATGCACAGGGTTGGTAGGTTTCCCTAGGTGCTGGCTGAGCTAGAGGCCAAAATCTACAAGTAGGCTCTTTGCAAAAAACACCTCTGTTTTCTGTCAAAAATTGTGATGTGTCCACGTTATGTTTAGGGGCATTTCCTGTCGCGGGCGCTAGGCCTACCCACACAAGTGAGGTATCATTTTTATCGGGAGACTTGGGAGAACGCTGGGTGGAAGGAAATTTGTGGCTCCTCTCAGATTCCAGAACTTTCTGTCACCAAAATGTGAGGAAAATTAGTTTTTTTAGCCAAAGTTTGAGGTTTGCAAAGGATTCTGGGTAACAGAACATGGTCAGAGCCCCACAAGTCACCCCATCTTGGATTTCCCTAGGTCTCTAGTTTTAAAAAATGCACAGGTTTGGTAGGTTTCCTTAGGTGCCAGCTGGGCTAGAGGCCAAAATCTACAGGTAGGCACTTTGCAAAAAACACCTCTGCTTTCTTTCAAAAAATGTGATGTGTCCACGTTGTGTTTTGGGGAATTTCCTATTGCGGTCGCTAGGCCTACCCACACAAGTGAGGTATCATTTTTATCGGGAGACTTGGGGGAACGCTGGGTGGAAGGAAATTTGTGGCTCCTCTCAGATTCCAGAACTTTCTGTCACCGAAATGTGAGGAAAATGTGTTTCTTTAGCCAAATCTTGAGGTTTGCAAAGGATTCTGGGTAACAGAACCTGGCCAGAGCCCCACAAGTCACCCCATCTTGGATTCGCCTAGGTCTCTAGTATTAAAAAATGCACAGGTTTGGTAGGTTTCCCTAGGTGCCGGCTAAGCTAGAGGCCAAAACCTACAGGTAGGCACTTTGCAAAAAAACACCTCTGTTTTCTGTCAAAAATTGTGATGTGTCCACGTTGCGTTTTGGGGCAGTTCCTGTCGCAGGCGCTAGACCTACCCACACAAGTGAGGTATCATTTTTATCGGGAGACTTGGCGGAACGCTGGGTGGAAGGAAATGTGTGGCTCCTCTCTGATTACAGAACTTTCTGTCACCAAAATGTGAGAAAAATGTGGTTTTTTAGCCAAATTTTGAGGTTTGCAAAGGATTCTGGGTAACTGAACCTGGTCAGAGCGCCACAAGTCACCCCATCTCGGATTCCCCTATGTCTCTAGTTTTCAAAAATGCACAGGTTTGGTAGGTTTCCCTAGGTCCCGGCTGAGCTAGGGGCCAAAATCGACAGGTAGGCACTTTGCAATAAACACCTCTGTTTTCTTTCAAAAATTGTGATGTGGCCACGTTATGTTTAGGGGCATTTCCTGTCGCGGGCGCTAGGCCTACCCACACAAGTGAGGTATCATTTTTATCGGGAGACTTAGGAGAACGCTGGGTGGAAGGAAATTTGTGGCTCCTCTCAGATTCCAGAACTTTCTGTCACCAAAATGTGAGGAAAATTTGTTTTTTTAGCCAAAGTTTGAGGTTTGCAAAGGATTCTGGGTAACAGAACCTGTCAGAGCCCCACAAGTCACCCCATCTTGGATTTCCCTAGGTCTCTAGTTTTAAAAAATGCACAGGTTTGGTAGGTTTCCTTAGGTGCCAGCTGGGCTAGAGGCCAAAATCTACAGGTAGGCACTTTGCAAAAAACACCTCTGTTTTCTTTCAAAAAATGTGATGTGTCCACGTTGTGTTTTGGGGCATTTCCTGTCGCAGGCGCTAGGCCTACCCACACAAGTGAGGTATAATTTTTATCGGGAGACTTGGGGGAACATAGAATAGCAAAACAAGTGTTATTGCCCCTTGTCTTTCCCTACATTTTTTCCTTCCAAATATAAGAGAGTGTGTAAAAAAGACGTCTATTTGAGAAATGCCCTGTAATTCACATGCTAGTATGGTCACCCCGGAATTCAGAGATGTGCAAATAACCACTGCTCCTCAACACCTTATCTTGTGCCCATTTTGGAAATACAAAGGTTTTCTTGATAGCTATTTTTCACTCGTTATAGTTCAGCAAATTAATTGCTGTATACCCGGTATAGAATGAAAACGCACTGTAGGGTACAGCTCATTTATTGGATCTGGGTACCTAGGGTTCTTGATGAACCTACAAGCCCTATATATCCCTGTAACCAAAAGAGTCCAGCAGACGTAACGGTATATTGCTTTAAAAATTTTTACATTGCAGGAAAAAGTTACAGAGGAAAATTTAGAGAAAAATTGCTGTTTTTTACCTCAATTTCAATATTTTTCTTTTCAGTTGTTATTTTCTGTGGGAAACCCTTGTAGGATCTACACAAATGACCCCTTGCTGAATTCAGAATTTTGTCTACTGTTTGGAAATGTTTAGGTTTCTGGGATCATGCATTGGTTTCATGCCCATTTCTGTCACTGACTGGAAGGAGGCTGAAAGCACAAAAAATCGTAAAAGTGGGGTATGTCCCAGTAAAAAAAGAAAATTGTGTTGAAAAATTGGGTTTTCTGATTCAAGTCTGCCTGTTCCTGAAAGCTGGGAAGCTGGTGATTTTAGCACCGCAAACCCTTTGTTGATGCCATTTTCAGGGAAAAAAACCACAAGCCTTCTACTGCAGCCACTTTTTCCAATTTTTTTGAAAAAAATTAAATTTTAACTGTATTTTAGCTAATTTCTTGGCCTCCTCCAGGGGAACCCACAAAGTCTGGGTACCTCTAGAATCCCTAGGATGTTGGAAAAAAAGGATGCAAATTTGGCTTGGCTAGCTGATGTGGACAAAAAGTTATGAGGGCCTAAGCGCAAACTGCCCCAAATAGCCAAAAAAAGGCCTGGCACAGGAGGGGGAAAAGGCATGGCAGCGAAGGGGTTAACAACGCTAGACATGGGCCTGGTGTTTTCATTCACACATTTCATAACAATACCATTGTTGTTTACTAGATTGGCGGAACGGAATACAGATTTAAAGAATTTCTAAACATCATGTCCTGGGACATTTTACTAATTAAATATATAGAATGTTCCCCACATGTGATGGCTGGAGAATCCTGTACACGCTACTTGCTATGCTCAACTGCGGGTGATGCTTTTTTAAACATATTTGAATATCGGATTTGTATAAATGTTATGCTCGGGGAACTCCGTTAAACTGTCAAACACTATAACCTTGTGTATCCAAAAACATGGCTGCCCAATGTGTACCACCCTTGTAATGTGGGTCGGTGTTAAAGACTAAGATGCAGGGTCTTTCTGGGTCTATCTTTTCAGGTAGCCCGTTGCAAGGAAATACACCTAATACGTATTTCTTAGTGTACTTATGCCTGCTTAAGAAGTCACATATCTCTGCAGTGTCCATTTTACAATCTTTTAATGATAGTCAAACATAAGCTGTCGGGCGTGACTGACCTGGATAACGCTGTTGAATACCGAGAATATAACCATATTCACGTTGGTAGCCAGTGCCTGTGTAAAGCGTATTTCAGCTTTTAGATTTCCGTTTTTGATCAAGTTGTAGTGGTCACCATCTCCCAGGTCAGGAGTCATCATCAAAAAATACTTTATTCAATTGAATTCAACAATCATAAGAGCAAACGATACATATTAATAACGTCAATCAATAATTAAAAAGATAAAAGAACACAGAATAAATCAAACCATACCTAAAATGAGGACAATGTACCAGATTACATTGCAAAAAAATAGATGAATTCTCATAAGAAGCATTATAAAATCAATAGAGCAATATGTTTAAAAAGCTATTATCTTTAGTAAAATACGTATAAAGATTAAAAAGACCTCACTGGATTACCTAATAATGTAGTCTAGCCTTAATCACTGCACATAAAAATTAAGCTAATCCATTACAGATCATAATTGATGGTAGGGACGAGAGATAACTAAAGTCTGGGCGACATTGTTTAAAATGCATTGGTTTTAAAAGTGGGATCACAAACACTTTCCTTAGAGTTGAATACAATTTACAGAAGAAAAGAATGTGAATTGTGCTTTGGTTAGACACTGAGGTGGTCATTCTGACCCTGGCGGTCTTTGACCGCCAGGGCGGAGGACCGCGGGAGCACCGCCGACAGGCCGGCGGTGCTCCAATGGGGATTCCGACCGCGGCGGTAAAGCCGCGGTCGGACCGGCACCACTGGCGGGCTCCCGCCAGTGTACCGCCGCCCCATTGAATCCTCCGCGGCGGCGCAGCTTGCTGCACCGCCGCGGGGATTCCGACCCCCCCTACCGCCATCCAGATCCCGGCGGTCGGACCGCCGGGATCCGGATGGCGGTAGGGGGGGTTGCGGGGCCCCTGGGGGCCCCTGCAGTGCCCATGCCACTGGCATGGGCATTGCAGGGGCCCCCGTAAGAGGGTCCCTACATGTATTTCACTGTCTGCTGTGCAGACAGTGAAATACGCGACGGGTGCAACTGCACCCGTCGCACAGCTTCCACTCCGCCGGCTCGATTCCGTGCCGGCTTCATCGTGGAAGCCTCTTTCCCGCTGGGCTGGCTGGCGGTCTGAAGGCGACCGCCCGCCAGCCCAGCGGGAAAGTCAGAATTACCGCCGCGGTCTTTCGACCGCGGAACGGTAACCTGACGGCGGGACTTTGGCGGGCGGCCTCCGCCGCCTGCCAAGGTCAGAATGAGGGCCTGAGTCACAAGGACATTTTTCCAAGGCTAAGGTCCAGTCATTAATATGCGGAAAGCTGACGAGACGATGGAAGATCTCTAATCTTAAGCGCGTAAGGACAAACCGATGCCTTGGATTCAATACATTTCTCAAGTATGGTTCCATGCCATCTGTTTGTTGCAACATAGAATTCCTCCTTACGCTAGATTTCTTTACCTCAGTGGCCCATCTTAAATCAGCCAGATGAATAAGACAGATGTTTTTCAATTCTTTCCTGGAGATTGTTTCCATTTTGGCCGGGGTAGAATGTAACTCAGAATGGCCCAGCTCTATGAAAAAGTTCTTTATGTAGTTTAACCATGGAATTTTCAGCGAATAAGTTAATACTAGTGCATCTTCTATAATGGCCCTGTTCAGCCGAGCAGAATCAGAAGTCCATACTTTGTGCCATAGTAGGATTGGTTGAATACGAATTAAGTCTATGAGGTATGTTGCCCCCATTTCTATGTGGCATACCAGAACACTTACAATAGACTTTAAAAAATCGTTTTCGACTAGCTGTAAGATGTTACAGTTCCTATATCCCCAGAGTCCTGCCCCATACAGTGCAACAGAAACACATTTTACATTATACAATGTCATCAGATCCTTAGGGATCGCTCTACCAACCTTTTTAGAAAAGTTTTTTATAGCCATAATAGTTTTTGTAAATAACAGCTTCCTCGATTTTATGGCTTGTGACCATATACCTTCATTATCAAACGTGATGCCTAAGTATGAAAAGGTTCCTGTGTCATCTAATTTCTTGCCTTTTAGCATAATCTGGGGTTTCTTTGTAGAGTTTCTACCACATGTCATCGAGAAGGTTTTAGAGTGGTTAATTCTAAGACCTAAGGCTTCCATGTACTTATCAAAAGTTGTTAGTAGCCGCTGCAAGGCTACTGGAGTGCAGGCCATCAGAACGGCATCGTCCGCGTACAGAAGTGCTGGGATCTTTTGAGAACCAATATGTGGGAGGTCGATGCAAACGTCAGATAACACCCCCTCTAGTTTGTTAATATACAAAGCAAACAGTAAGGGAGCTAGTACAATAGGAAAAGCTGAGGTACATTCCCCCTGAAACCCATAACGCACCTTGGCTTTAGGTCAGGCATATAGTTCCCTAATGAAATGAACTATAGTTGTACCTACCTCCATGTCCAATAAGATAGGCCATAGTTTTCTGTGAACCACGCAGTCAAATGCTGAAGTTAGGTCGACAAACACTAGGTATAAGGCTCCTGCCTTGGCCCTCGTATATTTTCCAAGTATGATGTCTAGGTTCAGAGCCTGCTCCATGGTCCATATCCCAGCCCTAAATCCATATTGCAAGTCCGAAAGGATGTGATTTTCTTCCGTCCAATCTCGTAACCTATTTAGAACAATTTGCCCAGCAATCTTTGCAAGAGTATCAAGCAGGGAGATTGGGCGGTAACATGCAGGGTTTTGACGATCTCCCTTTTTAAAGATTGGAACAATAATGGACTCTGCCCAGGTCGGGATAAAGACTGTGGCACAGCAGGCACGTAGAACATATGTTAGTAATGGGCCCCATAGTGAAACATTAGTCTTGTAAATATCAATTGAGACTCAATCTGGGCCTGGTGCTTTCCCGCTTTTACTAGCGTTAATAGCGTCAGTAACCTCTTTTAAACTAAATGGTGGAGTGATGGGTTGGGAATCTAGTCTCAGAGGATTTGGTTCCAAGGCCAGATTTTTTGCAGAGTATATGCTAGAAAAAAAAGTGACCCAGTCCTCTTCCATGATGGCTATTTCAATTGTTGGTGACGTTCCATCACATAGGAGAGGAGAGTTCACAGTTTTCCAGAATTTGACATTGTCATTCTGAAGACTTGCTTCATGAAGAGAATGACATGCCTCATTTTTAAAATTCTGTTTCCTTATTTTTATAGCCTTTTTGTACTCCTTCCTCCGAAGACTGAAACCATGTTTGTCAGGATTTTGTCTTTGTAAATACTGTTTTAAATTCTTATGGGCTAGTGTACATTCACTATCAAACCATCCTTTGTCTACGTGAGGCCTAGGTTTGCCAAAACTAACTGTAAGGGACTGTTTAATTCTGGTGGTGATTGCAATAAAAGCTTTAATACAGTCCTGCGGGCTGATGTTGTCTGAAAGACAGATTTCAAACTCGTTGGAAAATTTGCACATTAATTGTTTCATAAAACACATAGGTTCGATCTGTGACCACCGGATAGTGTAGCCATTTTTTGCTCCCAATTCAATGTTCTCTACCGTCTCTGTTGGTTCCTTGTGTTTGGTTGTGGCTTGGGGCAGTGCAAGGCTTGGACTTTGAGGGTAATGTTCACTAAATATAACATCTTGAATTTTATACTCAGATACATAAGAAATAAAAATTATTAGATAATAATAAAAATCGATTATTGTGTGGGCGTGTCTGCCATTAAATGTGGGTTTTATGAGGCCAATCTGCCCCCAAGGGGGACAGAAACCACTAGACACCAGGGAGTTTTTTCTTTTCTTTTAAGTGAATTTCACACAAGGGGAGCGACCCCTTAGGCAAGGGTCGCTCCCCTGGGGGGAAAATTTATTTTAGGCCATTTCTGCCCCCCTGGGGGGCAGATCAGCCTATTTTGATTAGGCCGATCAAACCACTAGGCACCGGGGATTTTTTTTGTTTTGTTTTACAGATGGGGAGCGACCCCTTGGACAAGGGTCGCTCCCCTGGAGGGGAAAATTGTATTTAGGCCATTTCTGCCCCCTTTGGGGGCAGATCGGCCGATTTCTGCTACGCCAATCTGCCCCCAAGGGGGGCAGAAACCACTAGGCACCAGGGATTTTTTTTTTTGAGCCAATGTAATTCAGGGGGAGCGACCCTGTAGGCAAGGGTCACTCCTGGGGGGGGGGGGGGGGGGGGGGTTGGGGGAGCAAATTTATTTAGCCCATTTCTCCCCCCCCGGGGGCAGATTGGCCTAATATAAGGCCGATCTGCCCCCAGGGGGGGCAGAAACCTCTAGGCACCAAGGCAAATTTTTTTGGGTGTTTTTTTTTTGTTTGTTTGTTTTTTTAGAGATGAGGAGCGACCCATTAGGCAAGGGTCGCTCCCCTGGGGGCCAAATTGTATTTAGACCATTTCTGCCCCCCTTGGGGGCAGATCGGCCGATTTTAGGTCAATCTTCCCTTAAGGGGGCAGAAACCACTAGGCACCGGGGATTTTTTTTGGCGCCAATGTCACGCAGGGGGAGCGACCCTGTAGGCAACGGTCGCTCCTCACCACATAAGTGAGGTACCATTTTTATCAGGAGACTTGGGGGAACGCTGGCTCCTCTCAGATTCCAGAACTTTCTGTCACCGAAATGAGAGGAAAAAGTGTTTTTTTGGCCAAATTTTGATGTTTGCAAAGGATTCTGGGTAACAGAACCTGGTCAGAGCCCCACAAGTCACCCCATCTTGGATTCCCCTAGTTATCAAAAATGCACAGGTTTGGTAGGTTTCCCTAGGTGCCGGCTGAGCTAGAGGCCAAAATCTACAGGTAGGCACTTTGCAAAAAACACCTCTGTTTTCTGTCAAAAATTGTGATGTGTCCACGTTGTGTTTTGGGGAATTTCCTATTGCGGTCGCTAGGCCTACCCACACAAGTGAGGTATCATTTTTATCGGGAGACTTGGGGGAACGCTGGGTGGAAGGAAATTTGTGGCTCCTCTCAGATTCCAGAACTTTCTGTCACCGAAATGTGAGGAAAATGTGTTTCTTTAGCCAAATCTTGAGGTTTGCAAAGGATTCTGGGTAACAGAACCTGGTCAGAGCCCCACAAGTCACCCCATCTTGGATTCCCCTGGGTCTCTAGTATTCAAAAATGCACAGGTTTGGTAGGTTTCCCTAGGTGCCGGCTAAGCTAGAGGCCAAAACCTACAGGTAGGCACTTTGCAAAAAACACCTCTGTTTTCTGTCAAAAATTGTGGTGTGTCCACGTTGCGTTTTGGGGCAGTTCCTGTCGCAGGCGCTAGGCCTACCCACACAAGTGAGGTATCATTTTTATCGGGATACTTGGCGGAACGCTGGGTGGAAGGAAATGTGTGGCTCCTCTCTGATTACAGAACTTTCTGTCACCAAAATGTGAGGAAAATGTGTTTTTTTAGCCAAATTTTGAGGTTTGCAAAGGATTCTGGGTAACTGAACCTGGTCAGACCCCCACAAGTCACCCCATCTCGGATTCCCCTATGTCTCTAGTTTTCAAAAATGCACAGGTTTCGTAGGTTTCCCACGTCCCGGCTGAGCTAGGGGCCAAAATCGACAGGTAGGCACTTTGCAATAAACACCTCTGTTTTCTTTAAAAAAAATGTAATGTGTCCACGTTGTGTTTTGGGGCATTTCCTGTCACAGGCGCTAGGCCTACCCACACAAGTGAGGTATCATTTTTATCGGGAGACTTGGGGAAACGCTGGGTGGAAGGAAATTTGTGGCTCCTCTCAGATTCCAGAACTTTCTGTCACCGATTGTGAGGAAAATGTGTGTTTTTAGCCAAATTGTGAGGTTTGCAAAGGATTCTGGGTAACAGAACCTGGTCAGAGCCCCACAAGACACCCCATCTTGGATTCCCCTAGGTCTCTAGTTTTCAAAAATGCACAGGGTTGGTAGGTTTCCCTAGGTGCTGGCTGAGCTAGAGGCCAAAATCTACAAGTAGGCTCTTTGCAAAAAACACCTCTGTTTTCTGTCAAAAATTGTGATGTGTCCACGTTATGTTTAGGGGCATTTCCTGTCGCGGGCGCTAGGCCTACCCACACAAGTGAGGTATCATTTTTATCGGGAGACTTGGGAGAACGCTGGGTGGAAGGAAATTTGTGGCTCCTCTCAGATTCCAGAACTTTCTGTCACCAAAATGTGAGGAAAATTAGTTTTTTTAGCCAAAGTTTGAGGTTTGCAAAGGATTCTGGGTAACAGAACATGGTCAGAGCCCCACAAGTCACCCCATCTTGGATTTCCCTAGGTCTCTAGTTTTAAAAAATGCACAGGTTTGGTAGGTTTCCTTAGGTGCCAGCTGGGCTAGAGGCCAAAATCTACAGGTAGGCACTTTGCAAAAAACACCTCTGTTTTCTTTCAAAAAATGTGATGTGTCCACGTTGTGTTTTGGGGAATTTCCTATTGCGGTCGCTAGGCCTACCCACACAAGTGAGGTATCATTTTTATCGGGAGACTTGGGGGAACGCTGGGTGGAAGGAAATTTGTGGCTCCTCTCAGATTCCAGAACTTTCTGTCACCGAAATGTGAGGAAAAAGTGTTTCTTTAGCAAAATCTTGAGGTTTGCAAAGGATTCTGGGTAACAGAACCTGGCCAGAGCCCCACAAGTCACCCCATCTTGGATTCGCCTAGGTCTCTAGTATTAAAAAATGCACAGGTTTGGTAGGTTTCCCTAGGTGCCGGCTAAGCTAGAGGCCAAAACCTACAGGTAGGCACTTTGCAAAAAAATACCTCTGTTTTCTGTCAAAAATTGTGATGTGTCCACGTTGCGTTTTGGGGCAGTTCCTGTCGCAGGCGCTAGGCCTACCCACACAAGTGAGGTATCATTTTTATCGGGAGACTTGGCGGAACGCTGGGTGGAAGGAAATGTGTGGCTCCTCTCTGATTACAGAACTATCTGTCACCAAAATGTGAGGAAAATGTGGTTTTTTAGCCAAATTTTGAGGTTTGCAAAGGATTCTGGGTAACTGAACCTGGTCAGAGCGCCACAAGTCACCCCATCTCGGATTCCCCTATGTCTCTAGTTTTCAAAAATGCACAGGTTTGGTAGGTTTCCCTAGGTCCCGGCTGAGCTAGGGGCCAAAATCGACAGGTAGGCACTTTGCAATAAACACCTCTGTTTTCTTTCAAAAATTGTGATGTGGCCACGTTATGTTTAGGGGCATTTCCTGTCGCGGGCGCTAGGCCTACCCACACAAGTGAGGTATCATTTTTATCGGGAGACTTAGGAGAACGCTGGGTGGAAGGAAATTTGTGGCTCCTCTCAGATTCCAGAACTTTCTGTCACCAAAATGAGAGGAAAATTTGTTTTTTTAGCCAAAGTTTGAGGTTTGCAAAGGATTCTGGGTAACAGAACCTGTCAGAGCCCCACAAGTCACCCCATCTTGGATTTCCGTAGGTCTCTAGTTTTAAAAAATGCACAGGTTTGGTAGGTTTCCTTAGGTGCCAGCTGGGCTAGAGGCCAAAATCTACAGGTAGGCACTTTGCAAAAAACACCTCTGTTTTCTTTCAAAAAATGTGATGTGTCCACGTTGTGTTTTGGGGCATTTCCTGTCGCAGGCGCTAGGCCTACCCACACAAGTGAGGTATAATTTTTATCGGGAGACTTGGGGGAACATAGAATAGCAAAACAAGTGTTATTGCCCCTTGTCTTTCCCTACATTTTTTCCTTCCAAATATAAGAGAGTGTGTAAAAAAGACGTCTATTTGAGAAATGCCCTGTAATTCACATGCTAGTATGGTCCCCCCGGAATTCAGAGATGTGCAAATAACCACTGCTCCTCAACACCTTATCTTGTGCCCATTTTGGAAATACAAAGGTTTTCTTGATAGCTATTTTTCACTCTTTATAGTTCAGCAAATGAATTGCTGTATACCCGGTATAGAATGAAAACGCACTGTAGGGTACAGCTCATTTATTGGATCTGGGTACCTAGGGTTCTTGATGAACCTACAAGCCCTATATATCCCTGCAACCAAAAGAGTCCAGCAGACGTAACGGTATATTGCTTTAAAAAATTTTACATTGCAGGAAAAAGTTACAGAGGAAAATTTAGAGAAAAATTGCTGTTTTTTACCTCAATTTCAATATTTTTCTTTTCAGTTGTTATTTTCTGTAGGAAACCCTTGTAGGATCTACACAAATGACCCCTTGCTGAATTCAGAATTTTGTCTACTGTTTGGAAATGTTTAGGTTTCTGGGATCATGCATTGGTTTCATGCCCATTTCTGTCACTGACTGGAAGGAGGCTGAAAGCACAAAAAATCGTAAAAGTGGGGTATGTCCCAGTAAAAAAAGAAAATTGTGTTGAAAAATTGGGTTTTCTGATTCAAGTCTGCCTGTTCCTGAAAGCTGGGAAGCTGGTGATTTTAGCACCGCAAACCCTTTGTTGATGCCATTTTCAGGGGAAAAACCACAAGCCTTCTACTGCAGCCACTTTTTCCAATTTTTTTGAAAAAAATTAAATTTTAACTGTATTTTAGCTAATTTCTTGGCCTCCTCCAGGGGAACCCACAAAGTCTGGGTACCTCTAGAATCCCTAGGATGTTGGAAAAAAAGGATGCAAATTTGGCTTGGCTAGCTTATGTGGACAAAAAGTTATGAGGGCCTAAGCGCAAACTGCCCCAAATAGCCAAAAAAAGGCCTGGCACAGGAGGGGGAAAAGGCATGGCAGTGAAGGGGTTAACAACGCTAGACATGGGCCTGGTGTTTTCATTCACACATTTCATAACAATACCATTGTTGTTTACTAGATTGGCGGAACGGAATACAGATTTAAAGAATTTCTAAACATCATGTCCTGGGACATTTTACTAATTAAATATATAGAATGTTCCCCACATGTGATGGCTGGAGAATCCTGTACACGCTACTTGCTATGCTCAACTGCGGGTGATGCTTTTTTAAACATATTTGAATATCGGATTTGTATAAATGTTATGCTCGGGGAACTCCGTTAAACTGTCAAACACTATAACCTTGTGTATCCAAAAACATGGCTGCCCAATGTGTACCACCCTTGTAATGTGGGTCGGTGTTAAAGACTAAGATGCAGGGTCTTTCTGGGTCTATCTTTTCAGGTAGCCCGTTGCAAGGAAATACACCTAATACGTATTTCTTAGTGTACTTATGCCTGCTTAAGAAGTCACATATCTCTGCAGTGTCCATTTTACAATCTTTTAATGATAGTCAAACATAAGCTGTCGGGCGTGACTGACCTGGATAACGCTGTTGAATACCGAGAATATAACCATATTCACGTTGGTAGCCAGTGCCTGTGTAAAGCGTATTTCAGCTTTTAGATTTCCGTTTTTGATCAAGTTGTAGTGGTCACCATCTCCCAGGTCAGGAGTCATCATCAAAAAATACTTTATTCAATTGAATTCAACAATCATAAGAGCAAACGATACATATTAATAACGTCAATCAATAATTAAAAAGATAAAAGAACACAGAATAAATCAAACCATACCTAAAATGAGGACAATGTACCAGATTACATTGCAAAAAAATAGATGAATTCTCATAAGAAGCATTATAAAATCAATAGAGCAATATGTTTAAAAAGCTATTATCTTTAGTAAAATACGTATAAAGATTAAAAAGACCTCACTGGATTACCTAATAATGTAGTCTAGCCTTAATCACTGCACATAAAAATGAAGCTAATCCATTACAGATCATAATTGATGGTAGGGACGAGAGATAACTAAAGTCTGGGCGACATTGTTTAAAATGCATTGGTTTTAAAAGTGGGATCACAAACACTTTCCTTAGAGTTGAATACAATTTACAGAAGAAAAGAATGTGAATTGTGCTTTGGGTAGACACTGAGGTGGTCATTCTGACCCTGGCGGTCTTTGACCGCCAGGGCGGAGGACCGCGGGAGCACCGCCGACAGGCCGGCGGTGCTCCAATGGGGATTCCGACCGCGGCGGTAAAGCCGCGGTCGGACCGGCACCACTGGCGGGCTCCCGCCAGTGTACCGCCGCCCCATTGAATCCTCCGCGGCGGCGCAGCTTGCTGCACCGCCGCGGGGATTCCGACCCCCCCCTACCGCCATCCAGATCCCGGCGGTCGGACCGCCGGGATCCGGATGGCGGTAGGGGGGGTTGCGGGGCCCCTGGGGGCCCCTGCAGTGCCCATGCCACTGGCATGGGCATTGCAGGGGCCCCCGTAAGAGGGTCCCTACATGTATTTCACTGTCTGCTGCGCAGACAGTGAAATACGCGACGGGTGCAACTGCACCCGTCGCACAGCTTCCACTCCGCCGGCTCGATTCCGTGCCGGCTTAATCGTGGAAGCCTCTTTCCCGCTGGGCTGGCTGGCGGTCTGAAGGCGACCGCCCGCCAGCCCAGCGGGAAAGTCAGAATTACCGCCGCGGTCTTTCGACCGCGGAACGGTAACCTGACGGCGGGACTTTGGCGGGCGGCCTCCGCCGCCTGCCAAGGTCAGAATGAGGGCCTGAGTCACAAGGACATTTTTCCAAGGCTAAGGTCCAGTCATTAATATGCGGAAAGCTGACGAGACGATGGAAGATCTCAATTCTTAAGCGCGTAAGGACAAACCGATGCCTTGGATTCAATACATTTCTCAAGTATGGTTCCATGCCATCTGTTTGTTGCAACATAGAATTCCTCCTTACGCTAGATTTCTTTACCTCAGTGGCCCATCTTAAATCAGCCAGATGAATAAGACAGATGTTTTTCAATTCTTTCCTGGAGATTGTTTCCATTTTGGCCGGGGTAGAATGTAACTCAGAATGGCCCAGCTCTATGAAAAAGTTCTTTATGTAGTTTAACCATGGAATTTTCAGCGAATAAGTTAATACTAGTGCATCTTCTATAATGGCCCTGTTCAGCCGAGCAGAATCAGAAGTCCATACTTTGTGCCATAGTAGGATTGGTTGAATACGAATTAAGTCTATGAGGTATGTTGCCCCCATTTCTATGTGGCATACCAGAACACTTACAATAGACTTTAAAAAATCGTTTTCGACTAGCTGTAAGATGTTACAGTTCCTATATCCCCAGAGTCCTGCCCCATACAGTGCAACAGAAACACATTTTACATTATACAATGTCATCAGATCCTTAGGGATCGCTCTACCAACCTTTTTAGAAAAGTTTTTTATAGCCATAATAGTTTTTGTAAATAACAGCTTCCTCGATTTTATGGCTTGTGACCATATACCTTCATTATCAAACGTGATGCCTAAGTATGAAAAGGTTCCTGTGTCATCTAATTTCTTGCCTTTTAGCATAATCTGGGGTTTCTTTGTAGAGTTTCTACCACATGTCATCGAGAAGGTTTTAGAGTGGTTAATTCTAAGACCTAAGGCTTCCATGTACTTATCAAAAGTTGTTAGTAGCCGCTGCAAGGCTACTGGAGTGCAGGCCATCAGAACGGCATCGTCCGCGTACAGAAGTGCTGGGATCTTTTGAGAACCAATATGTGGGAGGTCGATGCAAACGTCAGATAACACCCCCTCTAGTTTGTTAATATACAAAGCAAACAGTAAGGGAGCTAGTACAATAGGAAAAGCTGAGGTACATTCCCCCTGAAACCCATAACGCACCTTGGCTTTAGGTCAGGCATATAGTTCCCTAATGAAATGAACTATAGTTGTATCTACCTCCATGTCCAATAAGATAGGCCATAGTTTTCTGTGAACCACGCAGTCAAATGCTGAAGTTAGGTCGACAAACACTAGGTATAAGGCTCCTGCCTTGGCCCTCGTATATTTTCCAAGTATGATGTCTAGGTTCAGAGCCTGCTCCATGGTCCATATCCCAGCCCTAAATCCATATTGCAAGTCCGAAAGGATGTGATTTTCTTCCGTCCAATCTCGTAACCTATTTAGAACAATTTGCCCAGCAATCTTTGCAAGAGTATCAAGCAGGGAGATTGGGCGGTAACATGCAGGGTTTTGACGATCTCCCTTTTTAAAGATTGGAACAATAATGGACTCTGCCCAGGTCGGGATAAAGACTGTGGCACAGCAGGCACGTAGAACATATGTTAGTAATGGGCCCCATAGTGAAACATTAGTCTTGTAAATATCAATTGAGACTCAATCTGGGCCTGGTGCTTTCCCGCTTTTACTAGCGTTAATAGCGTCAGTAACCTCTTTTAAACTAAATGGTGGAGTGATGGGTTGGGAATCTAGTCTCAGAGGATTTGGTTCCAAGGCCAGATTTTTTGCAGAGTATATGCTAGAAAAAAAAGTGACCCAGTCCTCTTCCATGATGGCTATTTCAATTGTTGGTGACGTTCCATCACATAGGAGAGGAGAGTTCACAGTTTTCCAGAATTTGACATTGTCATTCTGAAGACTTGCTTCATGAAGAGAATGACATGCCTCATTTTTAAAATTCTGTTTCCTTATTTTTATAGCCTTTTTGTACTCCTTCCTCCGAAGACTGAAACCATGTTTGTCAGGATTTTGTCTTTGTAAATACTGTTTTAAATTCTTATGGGCTAGTGTACATTCACTATCAAACCATCCTTTGTCTACGTGAGGCCTAGGTTTGCCAAAACTAACTGTAAGGGACTGTTTAATTCTGGTGGTGATTGCAATAAAAGCTTTAATACAGTCCTGCGGGCTGATGTTGTCTGAAAGACAGATTTCAAACTCGTTGGAAAATTTGCACATTAATTGTTTCATAAAACACATAGGTTCGATCTGTGACCACCGGATAGTGTAGCCATTTTTTGCTCCCAATTCAATGTTCTCTACCGTCTCTGTTGGTTCCTTGTGTTTGGTTGTGGCTTAGGGCAGTGCAAGGCTTAGACTTTGAGGGTAATGGTCACTAAATATAACATCTTGAATTTTATACTCAGATACATAAGAAATAAAAATTATTAGATAATAATATAAAATCGATTATTGTGTGGGCGTGTCTGCCATTAAATGTGGGTTTTAACTGTGATTTACAATGATTTAAACTGTTACACAAGATGAGATCAAATTTAAATAGTGCTTCATTCAACAAGTTACCATAATAATTATGTGTGAAATGGAATGAATCATCATCTCCACCTGTGCCGAAAAGACAAGGGGGGTTATTACAACTTTGGAGGAGGTGTTAATCCGTCCCAAAAGTGACGGTAAAGTGACGGATATACCACCAGCCGTATTACGAGTTCCTTAGGATATAATGGACTCGTAATACGGCTGGTGGTATATCCGTCACTTTACCGTCACTTTTGGGACGGATTAACACCTCCTCCAAAGTTGTAATAACCCCCAAGATTTCTCAACATTTTTAGGGCACAAATGTGCATTAAAATCACCCACCCACACAATAAAGGTCTCTTTATGCGCTGAATTACATGCTCAATCCAGATCTTCCTGCAGCAGCTTGAGTACAGAAAGAAATCTTTGTTGAGGAGCATTATTTTAGAAATTAATAATCACCAATTGTGCAATGTTTTTTAGTTCACATGTGATCAATTGTTAAAACGAGTTGGAGATTAAGCTAACATCCTTAATTAAATTGAGCTTATTAGAGATAAAAGTGCACAAACCACCTTTTGCCCTGCCCCGTGAACAAAGAACAGCGGGGGTATGAAATGTCCTAAAACCGTTTATGTGAATAGGATCCACAGACCAGGTCTCTTGTAAGCTCACCCAAGAAAAAGATTGAATATATTCTAGCCAGTCCTCATTCTTGATTTTAGAACGCAGACCCGCCACATTGCAAAATAAAAATGAAAAATCATCTCCCCGAGTATTAGTACCTTGACCCACGGAAGGCTGTTTTATTGCTTTGTCTTTTGATTGGACAAGAAGTCCACTTGTTGGCACTTCATCGTTGGCAATTTGTCTTGGTGAAGATTCCATCCGTTCATCTCCAATGCTCTCCACCAGACCATCGCCACCCTTCAATAGATCAGGGACTGGGTTAACATAGTAATCATAGACCCACCCACTTCCTGATCAAATGGTAGTCAATCGACTCCTTCCGAGCAAAGAGCATGAAATCTATTCTTGGTAGGGATCGTGTAATATCTCTCAAACCTGATTGTTTGTTTCTCAGGATTAGGACCAGAACGATCATGGCCTGGATTATGGATATAGAAAAATCCCAGAGGCAGCAGTACAGTGCCATGGTCTGTGATCTGCCGCGGGCTTAAGTGTCTCAGAATGTTTTTGACCAATTTCGGGGTTTTAAACCAGAGGACCACACAGTCGCCCCTGAATATTTTTTGGTTCTTGCCCACCCATTTTACCCTTCTAACCATCTTAATATCCTCAAAGAGTACTTCTTTCATGCCAGGTTTCATACGAGTTCCAATCCAGTTCAGGGATTTGTTCCTCAACGCTGTCCATGATTCCCTGTAATCCCTGGAAAGGGTAGGAGTTGCCGCAGGAGGAAGATCTAGTATATCTCTTGGTGTTGACGAAAAATCCTGGGAAAATTTCAGACTATTCAGTGTTTCCCCTCTGTTTATCTTTGCTTTTTGGTATTGGGGACTTCTGGTGCTAACTAGTGGAGTACGTGGGTCTACATGTCTTTGGGTAGTCTGAGGCATAAGTGATGGCTGTTGGTGCTCTATTTGGGGATTACCATTTGGATCTGGATCGTCACAATGTTGAGTAGTGGCGGCTGTTAAGCTTGCAAACTGTGCCTTCATTACGTTAAACATTGTCTCCACATTTTCCTCCAATTTTGTTAAGCATTTAATCATTTGGTCAAAAAATTACCTAACTAAATGTTCCAAGGCATTAGTGGTCTCTAGGGGATTGATTTTCGCTTTCACTATGGATTGTTTATTCCTCTGGCCAGGTTTTATATTCTCACAGACGATTTGTACGTGTTGCGTAGGTTTCCATGAGTGAAGCTCCAGAATTACCATGTCTAGTCTTATCAAGTGGCTCTTGACTGGAGACTTTATCCTTCCTGGCTAATTTAGGTTTCCTTAAACGCTTAGGAGAAGGTGAGTGGTCGTCATCATCTGAAATAAAGTCAATTGTGTCTTGGATACATCCATTTATACCTCTAGTTTGGATTCCAGCTTAAAAATAACCTTCCCGTATTTAAAGGCCAACAGCTCTGATTGATCATCGTAGATCATGATGGTTATAGTGTCAAAATGGGTTTTGGAAATTGCCACGTATTCAGGTTTGTGATGTTGTATATTAACCATTGTGTGATTTTCGCCCTTCACCGGGATCCATCTCAATAACGGCGAATAACTATCCCGTATCAACTGAGGTTCTACGATGTCGCTATACACGTTGACTGTATAAAATCGGCCGTTAATGTTGGAGCACGTAGGGTCTGGATCCACCTGTCTTTTCACATGTTGTACAGTCCCCAAAACCCTTTGCAATTTACCGGTAAAGATAAACCTGGTATCGAGCTCGGGGGCTTTAAGAAACATTTTTCTTCTAACGTTATCCGACACCAGATGTATATTCGCATACTCTTCAATGCCGGCTATGGCTCTCTTGATGGTGTCGACCACCATCGCTAGGGTGGTGTAATACCCGTGTGGGAAACTCACGGGGAAGCTCAAGAAGTCCTGAGAGCGCTTTATATGAAATTTAGCCTTCTGGTGTGTAAATGTATTCCATGTTCTAGGGTACTGTATCTCCATTAGGGCCACCTCCCAGGTCCCTTTCAGGTCCACCGGTTTAGCCAGTTTCACTGTATAATTAGAAATCTGATTGCCGGGGAACATGTCCTTCAAGGCGTTGGATGGTAGCATAATATAAAAAGGTGAGGTCTCCATCTCTGTGCTTACAGTGCGATCTCACACACTGTGCAGCGAGCTGGCCAAAACCCAACTGTTAAATTTCTCAGGCCACCCCGCCATTTGACCAGCGCCTGTCTCATAGCTCCGCTGCCTTTCCTTTTCAGAACCTTTTCAACCCTGTTTGGATCGTAGGTCACCTTTTGTAACTCTTTGTTGTAAAAGACACCCGTTACCCTTTCCCCATCGTAGTCCTTCAACTTGTAAATAGATACCCCTTCTTTAAGCTCTGCACTTTCCACTATGAATATCTCATCGCCAAATATCTGTTGGTAGCCCTTGGTAAAGACGCCCCCTTTAACTTTGAAACCCGAACATGATCCCATTCTTTTAAAGCAGGTTTCTTGACCTTCACTTCGAGACAACTCCCATACACAGTTCTTCACACCATTAACAAATTATTTACCCTTACCTCCACGGGAGACATTTTGATGATCTCATGGTAACTGGCGTAATAAACATCTATAAATGCCTGTAGAACATTCACGTATCTGTAGGTATTGTTGGATGTGACATATCGCCACATGTTTTATTTTAAAGTTCTGTTAAAACGGTCTACGACTGTTGCTTTTACCTCGGTGTGCGTTACAAAAAGCTGAACAGCGTGCTGCTTTAATAATTTCTGAAAAGATTTGTTTAAACCTCTCGCGAAGATGTCTTTAAAGGCGGCGGTTATGCTGGTTCCCCTTTTATCGTTTAACGACTCTGCATAGGCGTACTTGGACAATACGTCAATGACTGTTAATATATACATTACGCAGTTGTTATGTTTTGCTAGATCTTGAAGACTGATTATGTCCGCCTGCCACTGATAATGTAGCTGCGTGCTAACAACTGTGGCCCTCCTCTTAAAACGTCTCTTGTCTGGTTTGTGGAGTGAATACGCCTCTTCCCCCGCTAACCAAGTCTTCGCCATTGATCGGTTTACAGATCCATTTTCAACTCAAGCCCTTCTAAATAGAGCTTCGTAGCCTCCGAAGCTTCCAACCTCTTGTGTATCGTAATAAAGCTTCCTTAAAACTGCCCCGTCATGCTGTCACACACCGCAACCAAGAAATAACAAAAGACACTTGTTTGGTGTAAGGTCATTTTATTAAACATAAAAAACAAGAAAAATAAAAGTGGGTCAGCCCTACATAAACACTGTGCACTTGACATTTCGCGGTACATAGCTTATAGCTGTCGCCGCTGCTGGACACCTTGAGGTCTTTTGACTACGTATACACAGTACAATACATGTAACACATATTAGTCAGAGCAGTTCCTTTTACTAGGTTTCAGTGTCACAAGCTTTGATATTTTTATAGCTATACACTCAATAGCTCTAGACATGACTTCCCGCTCCCCCCACCTATAACTCTCGATGCTCAGGATACTGACAGCATTCAACAGTTCATACAGTTCTAGGTCGGACAATACAAAACCTTTATTTGTGAAATAATCTTCAGTCAGGAGTTCCAAAGCACGGTGTGGCCCAGTCAGTGGTGAAAGTCTTAACTCATGTGCATGGTCTTGGGCTGAGCTCCAGAATTTATCCGCTGTGGGTAGCCATGCATTGATACACCAGTTGGTGATACACACAGGGCTGTCGCAGTGCATCGTAGCCGGAGGTTCCGTAATGTTCAGATAACGCAGAGTCACAGGGTGTATTTCAGTTATTCTCTCTTTAACTAGTACATATATCAATCTCCCGAGACAGATGTAGCCTGGGTGTGACTCATAGACATCTTGCACCGCAACATTCTGATTTGTGTCCTAAAAGTGAGTCAGTATGTAGCGTAAAGTAACACCGTTATGGTCTGCTGTCCACGACTTCTGTTTTTTTTTAATTTAAAACAACTTTCGTGGGGCTAAAGACCTCATTCTTCTATTTTTATAATAAATATCACACATTTGTCTTTCTATGACCCTTTCTATCAAGCTTTTGTCAAAATAGGTACACAGCCCCTGCATACGTTCCAGTTTTGAGCAGGGCTCAGCATCGTATCAGATCTCATTGACCGCTGCTGCCAAGACCTTAATCATATCGACATGGACACCTATCTTCATAGCTGACAACCCATCCCCCACCCTATATGCCTTGTGTGGATCTATCCGGCTACATATGTTTCGAATTATTCTTGCAGTGTACGACTCATATAGACAATCGTGAGCCTCCTGCTGTGGCTTATTAATTTTATGCCCGTAACACAGGTTATAATAGTCATGTTTAACACATGTGTTCACAATGGTCGCCGCAATACCTTTAACAGGCCATATGGCATCGTAGGGTACGCCCAGCTTTTCCTGTTCAAAATCACTGTTATTGTAAGTGCTGACACATTTCTTACGCAGCTCTTTCTTCTGGCTTGTATTACTTTCAGACTGTCTGGAACAGCATAAGCAGTAAATATTTATGTTGTTAACCTTTGGCGTAAAGCCCTCTAGAGCATCTCTTTCTGCAGTTGTTTTCTACGGTTCAAACAGAAAGCAAAATACATACTATTAGTTAAAATTATGATTTCGGCATATACATGAGCATTTTCGCTACACTCAGCGGCTGCTCTGAAATCATGTGAGACGCACAGGTTCATTGGTGTATAAGCGACTTCGGATTTTACATTTGTCGGCTGTACCGCAACTGCCTCTGGATCAGGGTCCTCTTGAAAGCCCATGTCTTCATAGATCGACAAATTTCATGGTGCTACACCTTCTTCATCATCTTCAGTGTCGTTGAAGTTGTTTACATCAATTAATTTGTCTTACGAGGCTTCACTGTTGCTGCTATCAACCTTGATCGGGGATACCAGTTGCGGCAAATCCTTGAGGCTGAGTTTTTCAAGATGCTGGCAAAGTTTCTCTTGAAACCCAGTAACGTCAGAACCCCCATCTTTAGGGGCAGCCTGCTGTGCATTCTCATACAACACAAGAGGTGCTAGGGTCCGATAATATGTTTCGATAGGGTTCTGGGCTCCTGAGGCAGTGGCTTTTCTGGTGAGCGGATTGTATCTCTTCATATTGCCTAGACAACCTATTTCAGCAGTGGTTCACGGTTTGGCATGCTGCTCTAAGCGACTCCTTATATGTATTCTATGGTTCAAAATGGGCGTACGCCTCTACAACACATAGCGGTCACATGCTCTCCTTGATGGCTCTAATATGCTGCTGGGGTTACACGTGGTGCTAATCACATGTCACGGCTTTTGCAGCATTTGCCCACCCCTCTATTTGGATTAGCCAGCAGTGAGGAGGTTTAGCCTTACACTCCCAATGCTCCACACTGTGAGGAGGCC
Source organism: Pleurodeles waltl (assembly GCF_031143425.1). Lineage (NCBI taxonomy): Eukaryota > Metazoa > Chordata > Amphibia > Caudata > Salamandridae > Pleurodeles > Pleurodeles waltl. The sequence continues at coordinate 1,244,955,569 of NC_090447.1, read as the reverse complement.
CCCAAGCAGCCACTTGGTTCTAAATGTCTGACATGTCCAGACTTGTCCTCTTGGGCTCAGAAACAGGTTGCACACCAGCAGGGCCCTCATTTTACACAGCCCATAGACCTAGACAAAGGGGCTAGGACCCTGGCACATGGCTAACACATGACACTATGATGTCACAAACCACGTGACACCCCTACACCTACATCAGGGCCTATGTCAGCACTGGGTGGGGACACCCACGTCATTGCCTACGTCACCACAGGGCATGGTACCTGTCAAAAACTTGATGGAAGGTATCCCATCCTATTACTAACATATAAATAGCAGATAGAACACTTATTTTGTATACTAGATTTTTAATGCAAAGTTTTAAAGGCTTCGCCATTGTCCGTGTTCCCAGTCCTCATAAAGTCCTGCAGTAAGTCTCAGTGGTAGCTGCTGATGATGATCTTCGAAAATGGTACAGTGTAATAACTGCTCCAAAAGGGATGAGCAAAATTAGGGACCCTGATTTCCTCGATGAGTTTTCAGGGGCGTGTTCCCATATAGTAGATTTTACAGCACAATTTTCACATATATTTGCTAAAAAGTCATAGGCTCCCTAAAAAAACGTATAGAATATTGTAATACTTTCACAGTGTATCAAGTATGCCAAACCGCTTTCGGGAACATTGCAGATTCACCCTCTCCATGATAATTTTTAGAACATTGTGAGAAAGTGGTGCAGTTTTTTCATCCCGATATCCCTAAACATTTCTAATGAGAAGGCAGTACTGTATTTTGGGGTTTATACAACCTTGAAAAAAAAGCATAACAAAGAGCAAAGTAACTCATGTCTATAAAGAGACAACTTAGTCTATTCGAAGGCAATTGCTCGTAGAGTCTTATTACAGTTGCACTTATCTTAAAATGTCAAAAAATACAAGATACGTGCTCTGCATGTTTTAATATTTTTGAAACATTAAAAAAATAACAGGCAAAGAGAAAATGTACTAAAGGCAACACAGTAGTGTTAGATAGATTTTATATACTCACGCAGTGGTTCTGTTACTCAGGAGATAGAGAAGCTGAACGTTCAGACAGAAGACAAGGTGGGCCAAGCTTTCGTTGTGAATGACTCAGAAACAGCTAGAGATTATCACTCAAATGCATGATTAAAATATATGCGTGTTTCCTAAAAAGCTATGGTTGAAAAGAAGTAAAGGTTGAGGATAATGTTTTAAGTGGCTTTGCCAGAAACACTAAAAATAAATTAATTTCATAAGGTGTTACCTGCACTTTGTGGCAAGACCTACCATATTAAGTCAATCTGATCTCCCACCCCAATGTTACTTGATAAAGCTTGTGCTGAGATGCGTTTTTGAAAGGCTTTATGATGGTGTGATAAATATTTTAAAGCGCCATCCTTGAGTATTGTTTAATAGTGGATGTGGGGGTGCATGATGGATAGGAATTTGGTTTGGTGGTGCGGGTGCATGTTTGTAGATGAGAACATGATGTGTGATTGAATGTATGATTATGATGATAGTTGTGTTTTGTACAATTATGACTGTGTGGGTATGTCATGATGGATGGGTCACTTCCTTTATTACCTGAGGAAGCAATGTCATGTGTTTGACAAATTGTTTCTTGCTGTAAGGGAGGGAAATGAGGTATGATTGCATGCCTACATTTTTGCACTCACTTTGGATTTCAATGGCAAATGGCAAATGGTGAGTGTGTTGGGTTGTGCTGGCATATGATGGGTATGTGGATATGGCATTAAGGGTGTTATGAGCATGTACAATTGTGCATATTTGGATTGCTGTGGGCGTAACTTGCATAATTCAGTGTAGCAAAACCACGAGGAAATACTTAAACTGTCCATTAGACTACGCAGAATTATGTGAGAAGAGTAATTCTGCATTTAGCCCTATTTTCACAGTTCAATTGTTTACCCTTATGGCCAAAATGGATGTGTAGTGCAAGATAGTGTTGTGTTAACACATAATGGTGGATGTGTGGATATGTATTGCTGCATGTGTGTCTGTGTCTGTGCGACGGTGGGTATTTATATACATGTTATGATAGGTGTGTTAGCATATAATGTTGGTTGGCTATATGAGTGTATGATGATGGCTGTGTGAGCATGGGATAATATGTATTTACACATATATTGGTGAGTATAGGTGTATACTGTCGGTTGTGCAGGCATATAATGATGTGTGTAAGCAGCGGTCGTACTTGGTTTGGAGACTTAATGAAGGGTCTATGGAAGTGTGTTGGTGAGGATGGGTGTGTAAATGTGGGAGTGGGAGTCTAATGGGTGTGTGTGGATGTAAATTGTGGTGGTGCAAACAAGTAATGGGGCTTTGTGGTCATATTTGATGTTGTGTGGAAGGCCTATGATGGCAAGTATGTTGCCATTCAATCGTTGGTGGATAACTATTCATTATTTTAACAGTCAGTCTTCTTGTCATTCCCCACTCCTAGACATGGCAGATAAAGGCCATAAGTCCAAATCCTGTTAAAACCATGTGGGTCTGACATGTGCAATATATTTTATATTGAGGAGGTGGTGTGGCAAATGTTCTATGTACTGCACTACCTCCCTTCATGTTGGAAGCATGGCTTGCAAGATTTATGGCAGACTGAAACACAAAGTCCATGGAGGGTATGTACGGTGTAGCATTCACCAGAGTACCGGCATTGTGCATTCTCAGTGGCAGTTCATACAACAATTGTGAGACATACTTAACAGACGTAGGACCTCCATGGCCTGCCTGGTATTGAAGTGACAGTGACATGTAACATTTTAAAGTTTTTATTTTTATGACTTCATTACACTTATTACATGTCATGTAATTGGATGTGAGTTTAATATAATATTCATGCCATAAATTGTAAGGAAAATATTACCTACTAGTGGTCACCAGTAGGTAGATATAGTTAGTAACTAGTTTCCAATAAAAAGCATTTTTAACTTGCCTATATCTTTGGCATAGGTTGATGAATCTTCACAACATTTTCCAGAAAGAGTGTGTCTAAGAATCTTGTTGTGTGTGGAAAGTTTCAGTGTGATCCGTCAAGCAAGTGCTGAGAAAAAGGGGGGATCAACAAAAGTGCGTTTCCTTTGTTAATTCCCATAGAGATTTTAGACACAACTACATCCCAAACCAAAGGACATTATGCTAAATGTGGCAGAAAGATAGCTCTTGGACCAGAAAGCGCCCTTTCTAGGATTGAGCGAGCGAGCGCTCTGTCCCTGTATGAGCTTTTAACCATGCCCATCAGTTTGGTTGGTTAGTGGGCTTGCCTTTTAAAATTTGCTTGATTTCATTAGTGAAAGGCATGCACACGTCATGCCTTTTCCGGTGTTTGGCCCTCCTCGAGCGCGCCGGTCAACAACTGAAAACATACGAGTCTCGATGTTTTCCATTTGGTTTCTGGACTACTTTTTCTCTTTATTTCGTAGGTACAGCAATCTCGCTGGGCAGTAATTGAGTGCTTTGCATGACATCGACCCTGTTGCATGGATAATTGCACTTTTGTCAGTTACATGGATAATTGCACTTTTGCCAACACGTTTCACTGCAAGCGAACTTCTGTTTCCTTTTGTGTCTGCTTTGAGCTCATGGCGGCCGTTGGCTTGCTTATGTGAAACTGTTTTACTTTTCAGTTTATGTGACAAGAAAAGTCCAGTAGGAGTTTAAAACACTTACAGCTCTAACTCAAGCAAACAGGAGACACATTGCATTGCAAATGCTTGCCCTTATTTGGTGTAAATCTGTTCAATAGTTTTTGAGATATTAAAGGGAAAACAAATTTGTATATCTAAAGGCGTGAAGGTTTCGCAAATCCTCCTGATCTCGTGCAGAGATCTGATTGGCTGCCAACACTTGAACCAGGAAGTGTTGGCTGCCATTTTGAGACTTGGCTTCTGATGAGTCTCAAAAAGGAATCTAAAAAAACAAGAAAAAGGGGCAGAGTACGTTTACTCTAAGCCCCTAGCCTTGGTCCAGGGGAAGGCTTAAAAAGCATTTTTTTAAATTCACTGTGATATGCATGAATATTTGCAAATTTCTCCATGAATTAAAGAAAAAAAGCAAGCACAGTATCCCACACTTGCTTTTATTATTGCCCTGGTGGGACAGGTCCTGGGGCATTGCATAAATATGAAAGAGGGGGTTGCACAGAGCCACTCTCTTGGTGAAAAGCCCCTGGGACCACAACATCCCTGGGGCAAAATGTATAATGAATGTGGGGGGGGGGGCTGCACAAACCCCCACAGGCCCTGGCACTAGCATCTCCCCAGAGCAAAAAGGAAGTATAGATGCTTTCCGATGGAGACGCTGAAGAAACAATAGCATTGGCAAAGTTACAGACATGCAAGTTCACTGGAGACATTACCACAGCATCCTTTAAATAGCTGTAGTGTAGGAGGTGCACTATACATATACCCAACGAGGTAGGACTTACTAATTATCCATTAGGAACTCCTCTGGATGAGTAGACATTCTGCACAAAATGGCGGCCTCTTCTTAGATAAATACGAAGGGCAGGATTCATTCTGACATGATGCTCATTTGACAGAAATCAAACCTCAACGGGAAGCACTTAAAGATATAAACAATGCAGATGAACAAGTTCAAGGTCCTCTTCTCTCATGTACTAATCATCCTAATTTCTTGCGCATAGTCAAGGCAAAGCAAGTTGTTTTATCTGCATTTACACATTGAAAGGTTATCTGTAATCCGTGATGGAGGTGTTTGCATCCATGCTTTTTTCAAGCACAATATCTTATGTATTGACTGTGATGAGTGGGTTCTTTCTCTTCAACTGCTGCTGACACCCAATCCCTACCATCCACAGCCAAATATCGTGCACCAACCCGGGTTGGGTGGCTATAGGGGTTGGCTGCAGGCGCATCACAGGGACCACCACCTCCCCGGGCAACAATTAAAAAAAATGATAGGGGGATACTGCAGACCCCAAGGGGACCGCCACTTAATTGAAATGAAGGGGGGGTGCTGCCCCACTTCTGGAGCCATATATGGTCCTAGGGACTGCCACCTCCCACTCTGCTATCTCCCGAGGTGCCCACCCTCAGAAGATAGCTGTTTGCTTTTGCTTGGCAGGAGCTGTGACACCTCTCGCCAAGCAAAAGTCTTTCTTCCAGCAAGCAGGAGCTGTCAAAATGCTCTAGCTTGCTGGAAGCAGAGTTTTCATCTCTTTATCTGCTCGCAGACATGCAGGCAGGGAAGGAGATTAAAATATTGCTCTTGCACACAGGTAGCTGCATTTCCAGCAGCTCCCTGCATGCATGCAGGAGCAATGCCGGCTTCCGCAGGAGGTGGGTAGCTGGCTTCGATCGCGGTGCCCTGAGGGTCCCCCCGCTGTCCCCGACAAAAAAAGGAAAAATTAATGAATCCTGCCCTGAGTATTCATCTTAAATAAAATGCAGGGCAAGATTCGTTGTGGCACAATGCTCATTTCACAGAAATTACACCTCAACAGGAAGCACCTACGGATATAAACAAAGCATGTGCCCAAGTTGAATCTTCACTTCTGTGAAGCACTAATCATCCTAATTTCTTGCACATGGTGAAGGCAAAGCAGATATGGGATCGTGCTATCCCTTTTAAAAACTACAAGTATTTAAAATAGCCTAGAAGCCTCACTTTTTGGACCCGGCCCAAATACATTAGTGGTATGCAACGTCTTTTCCCCATTTCACCAGGAAGAAGGACAGCTTACTAACAGGAACCCAGAGCACGTTTTGCAGCAATTTTGGAGATGTGTTGTTGATGCACAAGAATATGATCACATCTCCTCTAAACAAATAAGAACTTCATGAGTGCCCAAGGCCAGGCTCTGCGACCAACTACCGCTGCACACGGTCAAAGAACATGTGTGGCACGGGGTTGGGTGGTTATAGGGGGAAGGCTGCAGCGCACAGCCTTTGGCGGTAGTTAAATTACCGTAAAGTAATTAAAATTACTTTAAATCTTTACAAAAATAGAAATTCACTGGAAAAAAACAAACGTTACAGGTACGTTATCGTTAGGCAATAGAATTCTAAAAAACATAGAAATTCACATAGAACTTCACTTAAAAAACAGAGGTTACAAGGGCGTTATAGTTAGGCTCACATTCCAAAATCATAGAAATTCAGCTGTTAGAGCTATTTCAAGTATCTATAACTCGTGACCTAATCTAACTATAACTCACACCCTCGCTATGCACTGCTTATTACCTCAGATATTACAGTACTCATGACATCTTTTATACCATCATTGATAATATCACTGTAACATTTGCAGTAATTTCCATTACTGATGCGAAAACTGTGGATGGCAGGGGCACGAGTTACAGTTACCTTAAGCCATGAGTCATAGTTACTTGAAATAACTCTAACTATAACAGCTGAATTTCTATGGTTTTGTACATTTAAAATGTGAGCCTAACTATAAGGTCCCTATAACCTTTGTTTTTTAAGTGAAAAAAAAAATACATATAAATATACATATTTATATATAGTCACTGAAGAAAACAAACATTGAATTACATTATAGTAAGGTGTTGAAATAGACTAAGAACAAAAAATCACCGGTTATAGTTCAGTAAATCAACTATATGTTGAGCTCCCACACTGCACTGCTAATGACCTCATGTTTTACATCACTCATAACATGTTAAAGGACATCATTGATGACCTGATGATAGGCCAAAGTTTATATGGGAAAAGGTTTTTGGTTTTGCTAATAACTTTAGCATTGTTTGAGGAATCTCCACAAAACTTTCCAAAACAAATTCATCCACTTAGCTGCTCAATGCAAATTTTTACAGTTGTCCATGAAGCGGAGTCAGTTGTTTGACAAATCTTCATGAAGCCTTCCAAAAAGTACATCAACTTCTACTCATTACTGGAAAGTCTAACAGTGATCCATCAAGCGTCGGGTCAAGCAAAAAAGCTAAAAAGGGATGGCGGGGGGAGGTGCAAAAGCATTGTTTTCCCTTGGTCATTTCCATAGGATATTTTGGGAAGCAATACAGAAAAAATGGCTGAACTGAATTACACCAACTTTGGTAGAAAGTTAGAACTTTACCCAGAAAGCATATTTTTTGTTCTGATGGTCATGATGTGGTTGAAAAAATAGGTATATCTGGACTGTTGGTGTCCAGATACATTCTGATCGACTACTTTAAAGGGGACTAGTCCATTAGAGTAGGTTGTCCATAACCTGAATAATACTTTGTGGCAGCCATTACAGGACTCAGAAACATGGTCCCTTGATCCTGAAAATCAGAAAAGCAAATATTAAAGGTTTAAGAGAAAATACAACCCTTGACCGGTTGGCCACAGCCCCATTGAAGTGCTTTATAGTGATTGGCCGGGCACATATAAAGGGTAATAATAGATTTTAGTCACAATATAAATCATTTGTTGGTGGGGCCATAATAATGTTAGGTATTGCAGTGTTTTTGAGGATCTGCCTTCTTGATATGATACCCACTTACATGGTGATGGTACATCCAGTATATGTGGATGTCACTGTCAATAAGGCAGGTCTACTTATTTTTCAGGGTCTCACCACACCAGTAAAAGCTGAAGCAAGTAATAAGTCACCATTTAAATGCCGCTGAAATCAATGGGGACAGTACTAATAATCAAAACATTGTATAATTCATCTTTAAAGTCAATGCGGGCAGTATCAACATTCAACAGAAATTGTAATACTTTAAAACCTTATTTGTAAATCATCAACATTATCACGAAAACACTGAATAAAATAATATGTCTCAGAGTCTGACACATTGACACTGATGTCACATCTAGTATAGATGGGTGTATGTGGCTATATGGTTAAGTACCCACTAGGGGTTTTATATGATGTGAAATGACCTGGTAACCAGTTACAACAGAAATCTCACTGGCCTCTGACTGGAAAGTGAGCCCTCACCCCTAACCACTGACCCTGAAGCCTCCGGAATCTTAGAATTAACCTTAGAAGTAGCTTCAGTAAGCCTTAGAATTGCTCCAAAAACAAGAAAAGCCTGGAACTTTGACCATTTTAAAACTCTGAAAGATAGGGACTATCCACTCAAGGATATCTGCTTAAGGCGCAACCTCGGCAGGGAAGAAAATCAGGTTAGATCCACTTTGTGCTTTTTGCCACCTGAACAAATGCCTCAGGCAACTTTCATGGCTAATGTTTCTGTTTTCAGCGTGAACTGCCTGTCTACAGGTTGCAGGCTCATCCTGCTGGAAGTTTTTGAGCTCCAAAAAAGAGTCTAAGAAACAACATAGTACTCTTAACTATGTAAAGATATGAAAAGAGTGAAAAGAATCCAACTGATCAGAGTACTTTGGCATGCGAGAAATTTTAATTTTACATCTTTTCCTGCCTAGAGGATTTTGACTTGCATTAGGAAGACTAAATCAGAAGATAAAACTCTGGGATTGATTCATGAAGGAAACCATTCTGTAAGAAATTAGGATGCTGCTTGATGGAGGTGTCAGCCCATTCTTGAGCAGCAGCCACAGTCCTTGTGAGGTTAAACCACAATATGTCCCTAAATTAACCTGAGCTTAACCAACTGGTAGCTTAGCACAAAAGCAGTCAGGCTTAACTTGGAGGCAATGTGTAAATTATTTATGCAGCACACAAACAGTAATAAAGTGAAAACACAACACAAGAAAAATTCCACATCAATTAAAAAAAAACTTAGAGTAAAATCTAATATATTATCTGACACCAGTGACATGTGATTTCAAAGATTTAAGGTAACTATAACGCTTAAAACCACAAAGCGCCTGTTGGACCTGGCTTTTTGACAGGGACATCCCCAAACTTTTTGCCTCCTTCCTCCTATTTTTTCTGACCTGTTGTTGTTGGCTTTTGACCTCTGGGCACTTTACCACTGCTAACCAGTGCTAAAGTGCATATGCTCTCTGTGTAAATTGTACTACTGATTGGTTTATCCATGATTGACTATTTAATTTACTTGTAAGTCCCTGATAGAGTGCACTACATGTGCCTAGGGCAGGTAGATTAAATGCTACTAGTGGGCCTGCAGCACTGGTTGTGCCACCCACCTCAGTAGCCCCTTAACCTTGTCTCAGGCCTGCCATTGCAAGGCCTGTGTGTGCAGTTTCACTGCCACTTCGACTTGGCATTTAAAGGTATTTGCCAAGCCTAGAACTCCCCTTTTTCTATACATAAGTCACCCCTAATGTGTGCCCTAGGTAACCCCTAGAGCAGGGTGCTGTGTGGGTAAAAGGCAGGACATGTACTTGTGTGGTTATATGTCCTGGTAGTGTAAAACTCCTAAATTCGTTTTCACACTACTGTGAGGCCTGCTCCCTTCATAGGCTAACATTGGGGCTGCTCTCATACATTGTTGAAGTGGCAGCTGCTGATCTGAAAGGAGCAGGAAGGTCATATTTAGTATGGCCAGAATGGTAATATAAAATCCTGCTGACTGGTGAAGTCGGATTTAATATTACTATTCTAGAAATGCCAGTTTTAGAAAGTGAGCATTTCTTTGCACTAAAATCTAGTTGTGCCCTTCAATCCACGTCTGGCTAGGTTTAGTTGACAGCTCCTTGTGCATTCACTCAGACACACCCCAAACACAGGGTACTCAGCCTCACTTGCATACATCTGAATTTTGAATGGGTCTTCCTGGGCTGGGAGGGTGGAGGGCCTGCCCTCACACAAAGGACTGCCACACCCCCCTACTGGGACTCTGGCAGACAGGATTGAGCTGAAAGGGGGCTTGGTGCATTTCTTAGAGACTCTTTGAAGTCACCCCCACTTCAAAGGCACAACTTAGTATAAAACAGGGCCTCTGCCCTACCTCATCAGACACTTGCTGGAGAAGAAACCTGAACCAGAAACTACATCCTGCCAAGAAGAACTGCCTGGCTGCTCAAAGGACTCACCTGTCTGCTTTCTACAAAGGACTGCTGCCTTGCTGTTGCCCTGCTGCCTTGCTGAACTCTTGTCTGGCTGTGAAAGTGCTCTCCAAGGGCTTGGATAGAGCTTGCCTCCTGTTCCTTGAAGTCTCAGGACCAAAAAGACTTCTCTCTTTTACTTGGACGCTCCGTGCGCCGAAAATTTCGACGCACAGCTTGTTTCGCGGCGAGAAAAACGCCGCACTCCGACGCTGATCGACGCAACGCTCTTGGGACGATCGAAGATCCGACGCACGGCCTCGCAAGGACAACGCCGCCCGACCTCTAGAGGAGAAATCGACGCGACGCCTGCCGTGAGATCATAATTTCAACGCGCAGCCCCGCAGATCGAAGTCTAGAGGAGAAATCGACGCGACGCCTGCCGTGAGATCGTAATTTCGACGCGCAGCCCTGCAGACCGACGCGCAGCCGGAGAACAAGCAGGAAAATCCACGCACAGACCCGGGACATCTGGTACTCCCCGCAAACCACAGTAAGAGACTGTCCGTGCGCCGGAAAACGAGGCCCGACTCCCCGCGTGGAAAATAACGACGCAAGTCCGTGTGTGCTGAGGAGAAATCGACGTACACACCAGTTTTCCACGCACCTCTTCTCCTGTGGCCCTCTGAGGAGATTTTCCACCAGAAACCAGGTACTTTGTGTTTGAAAGAGACTTTGTTTACTTTCTAAAGACTTAAGACACTTTCTATCACTTCTCAGTGATAACTTTACAAATTCGTATTGCAACTTTGATCGTTTTGACCTGAAGATACCCAGATAAATATTATATATTTTTCTAAATACTGTGTGGTGTATTTTTGTGGTGTTATGCTATGGTGTTGTATGATTTATTGCACAAATGCTTTACACATTGCCTTCTAAGTTAAGCCTGACTGCTCGTGCCAAGCTACCGGAGGGTGAGCACAGGCTGATTTTGGATTGTGTGTGACTTACCCTGACTAGAGTGAGGGTTCTTGCTTGGACAGAGGGCAACCTGACTGCCAACCAAAAACCCCATTTCTAACATTGGTGATCAGCGGTGAGGATAGGACTTGTGTTTGTGCAGTGACATACAGTAGCTAAGTATTTCACTACCTACCCACAGTTGAAGGTCAACTTGATTTTTCATCTTTTTTGCTTTTGGTTCTCTGATGTCCTCCTGGATATACTATTGATATTTTGGACTTTGGATTTTGGTTCTTGCCAGTAAGACTTTCTCAGCAATGAGATTGCTTACCTACTCATTCTTTGTGCCTACTGACCACCTCACTAAGGCGGACCTAAGGAAGCTTTGCAGAAAATGGGGCCTTCCTATAGCAAGGAGATCTACTAAGGCGGAGATGCTACATGCCTACATAGTCTGGGGGGAAGAAAGATGGGCAGAGAGAGAGGCAGCAAGAAACCAAATGACTAAGTACCCCTCAGATGAGGAGGAGGACTACTCACATGAGGAGGAAGACTGCTCACATGAGGAGGAAGACTACTCAGATGAGGAAAGAGAACTAGTGGGAGATGAAGGGCTCCTAGCTCTAGAGCGGTGTTTGGAAGAGCTAGATGAGCAGCTTGAAAGGGCTGAGGCAGCAAGTCTCTTAGCCCTGGAAGAAGAAAAGATTGCAGCTCAAGAGCTGAGCTGTAAAGAGCTGAAACTGGAGGCCGGAAGGGCTGAGTCCAGTTCAGATGGTGGCAGCAAAAATCTTGCATCCAGTACTGCTGAAGAAGGGCACAAGCCCAGAGATGTGGTGCCCAACCAACTTGAAGAAGGGAGTTGACACACCCCAGGCAGTTCAAGGGTATGAGGTAGTTCCCGTTATGCACAGGGTCCCTGAGAAGGATTGGGGAACTGGCACAGGGAGTCATATTCCTACTGGGGGGAGGGACACTTTACTGACTCTAGCAGAGAGTGACAGAGAAAAGGGTTCCCCCCTGGTGGGCGTCCTGGATATAGAGTGTAGAGACATCCCAGAAGAGTATGGGTTGAGTGTCAGGGACAGACAGATACTGTCTCACCAGTCTCAGGAGGGTGAAATAGAGTGCTTTTCCAAGGTTGAGTTACTGGGTGGTTGGGTGAAGGGTACTGTGGTTAATACATGTGAAGGGCAGAATGATGTAATTGCTGGAGAGCATATGTCTGGTCCTTATTTTCCAGAGCTACGCCAACACCAGGTGGAGTGTGAGTTATCTGACCCCAGGGAACTTACAATGGAGGCAGACTTCTGGGTGAGTACCAGAGAGTCTGAAGAGGCATTTGGGGGTGCTCCTGAAGGGAGTGGTCTAGGTGGTTCCCAACCGAGTGTGGTGGGAAAGGATTGTAGTGTCCCAGGTAGGTCCCAGGTCCTAGAGGGTTCCACGAGGGAACACCAGGAGGGAAGCCTAGCCTGTACCGTAGGGCCACCTTTTGAGGGAAGCCCGCGGTGTCAGAAGAACTTGGGGGGGTGACTGTAGCCAGCATCCCAACAGTTCTGGTGTCTGGCAGTACCCCTCCTAGTGAGGGGGTACAGAAGTCCAGACATAGGGTTGAGAGGGGGTTGCAGACCCCAGTGGAGGACCTTGAGAGTCAGGGGACAGCTCTGAGAGCAGAGCCCCCCAGGAATGACCCAGGTGAAACCGTTTCTGGTTTGGGGTAAACCCAGACTCTGCCGGATGGGCAGAGGTCGGGAGACCTGCGCCAACCAGACTCTTGTGTGACCCTTGGGGACGGTATGTCCCTTGTGGGGGGTGAGAGTGCCCCCCAGGAAGTCCTGGCATGCCAGGCAAAGATTCAACCTCAGGGTGGTGACTCTAGGTTGGATACCCAGGTTCAGAGGTTAAACTCTGACCTGGTGGGAGGTAGATGTGCCTCCCAAGAAGTCCTGCTGTGCCAGGCAATTGTCCAACCTCAGGGTGTTGACTCTGGGTTGGATGACCAGGTTCAGAGGTTAAACTCTGACCTGATGGGGGGTAGGTGTGCCCCCCAGAAACTCCTGGCGTGCCAGGCAATTGCCCAACCTCAGGGTGGTGACCCTGGGTTGGGGAACCAGGCTCAGAGGTTAAACTCTGACCTGGTGGGAGGTAGGTGTGCCTCCCTGGAAGTCCTGGCCTGCCAGGCAAGGGTTCAACTTCAGGGTGGTGACTCTGGATTGGCTAACCAGGTTCAGGGGATAAACTCTGACCTGTTGGGGGGTAGGTGTGCCCCCCAGAAAGTCCTGGTGTACCAGGCAGTGGTCCAACCTCAGAGTGCTGACTCTGGGTTGGATAACCGGGTTCAGAGGTTAAACTCTGACCTGGTGGGGGGTAGGTGTGCCCCCCAGAAAGTCCTGGCGTGCCAGGCAATTGTTCAACCTCAGGGTGGTGACCCTGGGTTGGATACCCAGGTTCAGAGGTTAAACTCTGACCTGGTGGGAGGTAGGTGTGCCTCCCAAGAAGTCCTGCTGTGCCAGGCAATTGTCCAACCTCAGGGTGTTGACTCTGGGTTGGATGACCAGGTTCAGAGGTTAAACTCTGACCTGGTGGGGGGTAGGTGTGCCCCCCAGAAAGTCCTGGCGTGCCAGGCAATTGCCCAACCTCAGGGTGATGACCCTGGGTTGGGGCACCAGGCTCAGAGGTTAAACTCTGACCTGGTGGGAGGTAGGTGTCCCTCCCTGGACGTCCTGGTGTACCAGGCAGTTGTCCAACCTCAAGGTGCTGACTCTGGGTTGGATAACCGGGTTCAGAGGTTAAACTCTGACCTGGTGGGGGGTAGGTGTGCCCCCAGAAAGCCCTGGCGTGCCAGGCAGTTGCCCAACCTCAGGGTGGTGACCCTAGGTTGGAGAACCAGGTCCAGAGGTTAAACTCTGACCTGGTGGAGGGTCAGTGTGCCCTCCAGGAAGTCCTGGCGTACCAGGCAATTGTTCAACTTCAGGGTGGTGACTCTGAGTTGAATGGCCAAGTTCAGAGGTTAAACTCTGACCTGGTGGAGGGTCAGTGTGCCCTCCAGGAAGTCCTGGCGTGCCAGGCAATTGTTCAACTTCAGGGTGGTGACTCTGAGTTGAATGGTCAGGTGCAGAGGTTAAACTCTGACCTGGTGGGGGGTAGGTGTGCCCCCCAGGAAGTCCTGGTTTGCCAGGCAGTGATCCAGTCTGAGGGTACAGACCCTGGGCTGGAAGACCAGGTTCAGGGTGTCCCCCCGGACCTGGAGAGAGGGGCTACTGATAACAGTGCCCCTACCATGTTGTCTTCTGAGGATGCCACTCCTAGTTGGAGGGTGCTGGACCCCAGAAGGGAGGGCAGGGGGAGGGAAGCCTCACCCCGGGCCCTAGTCCAACCTGAAGGTACAGGCCCCAGGTTGGAGTGCCAGTTGCAGGTTAACAGCCCTGCACTGGTGGAGGAATGGTACAGGGCGACTTCTGCAAGCACCCTGACCATGTTGGACTCTGGGGGTACCGCTCCAGGAGGGAGGGTACAGGGCCCCAGAGGGGAGGACCAGGTTCAGGCTGTCATCCCTGACCTGGTGGAAGGGAGAGTGGTTAAAGGGTGCCCAGCACCTGGGGCTACCGCCCCCCACTCTCCACAGCCACAGTGGTTGGAGAGCTTTGAGAGGCCTGGGGCCTGGCTCTCATCCCTGGCAGCTGTTAGTAATCACTGTGGCTTGCTGTCCGGGTGGACAGAGTTATCCCTGGGGAGGGGACAAGTGTCACACCCCGGGGGTAGAGTGGGCAACACCACTGTGTTGGTCATGGTGGTACTATCCTTCTCCTGGGATACATCTGTGAGCAAAGTAAGGTTAGGTGCTGCACAGATGGGATCCGCAGGTAAGGAGAAAGGTTCCCCATGGGTTGGCTTAGTGGGCCCTGAGAGTATGGACAGAGTGATCCAATTGGAGTCAGGAAGGCGAAGAACTGGAGCATGCCCCTGCTGTTGTGGGCCTGGGTCCTTGTTCTGTCGCCTCAAACAGGGAAGTACATCAGGATAGTGATTGTTCTCCCCTGGCTTTAGGCTGGTAGGGGGTCATGTTGGACCTGGCTTTTTGACAGGGACATCCCCAAACTTTTTGCCTCCTTCCTCCTATTTTTTCTGACCTGTTGTTGTTGGCTTTTGACCTCTGGGCACTTTACCACTGCTAACCAGTGCTAAAGTGCATATGCTCTCTATGTAAATTGTACTACTGATTGGTTTATCCATGATTGACTATTTAATTTACTTGTAAGTCCCTGATAGAGTGCACTACATGTGCCTAGGGCAGGTAGATTAAATGCTACTAGTGGGCCTGCAGCACTGGTTGTGCCACCCACCTCAGTAGCCCCTTAACCTTGTCTCAGGCCTGCCATTGCAAGGCCTGTGTGTGCAGTTTCACTGCCACTTCGACTTGGCATTTAAAGGTATTTGCCAAGCCTAGAACTCCCCTTTTTCTATACATAAGTCACCCCTAATGTGTGCCCTAGGTAACCCCTAGAGCAGGGTGCTGTGTGGGTAAAAGGCAGGACATGTACTTGTGTGGTTATATGTCCTGGTAGTGTAAAACTCCTAAATTCGTTTTCACACTACTGTGAGGCCTGCTCCCTTCATAGGCTAACATTGGGGCTGCTCTCATACATTGTTGAAGTGGACGCTGCTGATCTGAAAGGAGCAGGAAGGTCATATTTAGTATGGCCAGAATGGTAATATAAAATCCTGCTGACTGGTGAAGTCGGATTTAATATTACTATTCTAGAAATGCCACTTTTAGAAAGTGAGCATTTCTTTGCACTAAAATCTAGTTGTGCCCTTCAATCCACGTCTGGCTAGGTTTAGTTGACAGCTCCTTGTGCATTCACTCAGACACACCCCAAACACAGGGTACTCAGCCTCACTTGCATACATCTGAATTTTGAATGGGTCTTCCTGGGCTGGGAGGGTGGAGGGTCTGCCCTCACACAAAGGACTGCCACACCCCCCTACTGGGACTCTGGCAGACAGGATTGAGCTGAAAGGGGGCTTGGTGCATTTCTTAGAGACTCTTTGAAGTCACCCCCACTTCAAAGGCACAACTTAGTATAAAACAGGGCCTCTGCCCTACCTCATCAGACACTTGCTGGAGAAGAAACCTGAACCAGAAACTACATCCTGCCAAGAAGAACTGCCTGGCTGCTCAAAGGACTCACCTGTCTGCTTTCTACAAAGGACTGCTGCCTTGCTGTTGCCCTGCTGCCTTGCTGAACTCTTGTCTGGCTGTGAAAGTGCTCTCCAAGGGCTTGGATAGAGCTTGCCTCCTGTTCCTTGAAGTCTCAGGACCAAAAAGACTTCTCTCTTTTACTTGGACGCTCCGTGCGCCGAAAATTTCGACGCACAGCTTGTTTCGCGGCGAGAAAAACGCCGCACTCCGACGCTGATCGACGCGACGCTCTTGGGACGATCGAAGATCCGACGCACGGCCTCGCAAGGACAACGCCGCCCGACCTCTAGAGGAGAAATCGACGCGACGCCTGCCGTGAGATCGTAATTTCAACGCGCAGCCCCGCAGATCGAAGTCTAGAGGAGAAATCGACGCGACGCCTGCCGTGAGATCGTAATTTCGACGCGCAGCCCTGCAGACCGACGCGCAGCCGGAGAACAAGCAGGAAAATCCACGCACAGACCCGGGACATCTGGTACTCCCCGCAAACCACAGTAAGAGACTGTCCGTGCGCCGGAAAACGACGCCCGACTCCCCGCGTGGAAAATAACAACGCAAGTCCGTGTGTGCTGAGGAGAAATCGACGTACACACCAGTTTTCCACGCACCTCTTCTCCTGTGGCCCTCTGAGGAGATTTTCCACCAGAAACCAGGTACTTTGTGTTTGAAAGAGACTTTGTTTACTTTCTAAAGACTTAAGACACTTTCTATCACTTCTCAGTGATAACTTTACAAATTCGTATTGCAACTTTGATCGTTTTGACCTGAAGATACCCAGATAAATATTATATATTTTTCTAAATACTGTGTGGTGTATTTTTGTGGTGTTATGCTATGGTGTTGTATGATTTATTGCACAAATGCTTTACACATTGCCTACTAAGTTAAGCCTGACTGCTCGTGCCAAGCTACCGGAGGGTGAGCACAGGCTGATTTTGGATTGTGTGTGACTTACCCTGACTAGAGTGAGGGTTCTTGCTTGGACAGAGGGCAACCTGACTGCCAACCAAAAACCCCATTTCTAACATTGGTGATCAGCGGTGAGGATAGGACTTGTGTTTGTGCAGTGACATACAGTAGCTAAGTATCTCACTACCTACCCACAGTTGAAGGTCAACTTGATTTTTCATCTTTTTTGCTTTTGGTTCTCTGATGTCCTCCTGGATATACTATTGATATTTTGAACTTTGGATTTTGGTTCTTGCCAGTAAGACTTTGTCAGCAATGAGATTGCTTACCTACTCATTCTTTGTGCCTACTGACCACCTCACTAAGGCGGACCTAAGGAAGCTTTGCAGAAAATGGGGCCTTCCTATAGCAAGGAGATCTACTAAGGCGGAGATGCTACATGCCTACATAGTCTGGGGGGAAGAAAGATGGGCAGAGAGAGAGGCAGCAAGAAACCAAATGACTAAGTACCCCTCAGATGAGGAGGAGGACTACTCACATGAGGAGGAAGACTGCTCACATGAGGAGGAAGACTACTCAGATGAGGAAAGAGAACTAGTGGGAGATGAAGGGCTCCTAGCTCTAGAGCGGTGTTTGGAAGAGCTAGATGAGCAGCTTGAAAGGGCTGAGGCAGCAAGTCTCTTAGCCCTGGAAGAAGAAAAGATTGCAGCTCAAGAGCTGAGCTGTAAAGAGCTGAAACTGGAGGCCGGAAGGGCTGAGTCCAGTTCAGATGGTGGCAGCAAAAATCTTGCATCCAGTACTGCTGAAGAAGGGCACAAGCCCAGAGATGTGGTGCCCAACCAACTTGAAGAAGGGAGTTGACACACCCCAGGCAGTTCAAGGGTATGAGGTAGTTCCCGTTATGCACAGGGTCCCTGAGAAGGATTGGGGAACTGGCACAGGGAGTCATATTCCTACTGGGGGGAGGGACACTTTACTGACTCTAGCAGAGAGTGACAGAGAAAAGGGTTCCCCCCTGGTGGACGTCCTGGATATAGAGTGTAGAGACATCCCAGAAGAGTATGGGTTGAGTGTCAGGGACAGACAGATACTGTCTCACCAGTCTCAGGAGGGTGAAGTAGAGTGCTTTTCCAAGGTTGAGTTACTGGGTGGTTGGGTGAAGGGTACTGTGGTTAATACATGTGAAGGGCAGAATGATGTAATTGCTGGAGAGCATATGTCTGGTCCTTATTTTCCAGAGGTACGCCAACACCAGGTGGAGTGTGAGTTCTCTGACCCCAGGGAACTTACAATGGAGGCAGACTTCTGGGTGAGTACCAGAGAGTCTGCAGAGGCATTTGGGGGTGCTCCTGAAGGGAGTGGTCTAGGTGGTTCCCAACCGAGTGTGGTGGGAAAGGATTGTAGTGTCCCAGGTAGGTCCCAGGTCCTAGAGGGTTCCACGAGGGAACACCAGGAGGGAAGCCTAGCCTGTACCGTAGGGCCACCTTTTGAGGGAAGCCCGCGGTGTCAGAAGAACTTGGGGGGGTGACTGTAGCCAGCATCCCAACAGTTCTGGTGTCTGGCAGTACCCCTCCTAGTGAGGGGGTACAGAAGTCCAGACATAGGGTTGAGAGGGGGTTGCAGACCCCAGTGGAGGACCTTGAGCGTCAGGGGACAGCTCTGAGAGCAGAGCCCCCCAGGAATGACCCAGGTGAAACCGTTTCTGGTTTGGGGTAAACCCAGACTCTGCCGGATGGGCAGAGGTCGGGAGACCTGCGCCAACCAGACTCTTGTGTGACCCTTGGGGACGGTATGTCCCTTGTGGGGGGTGAGAGTGCCCCCCAGGAAGTCCTGGCATGCCAGGCAAAGATTCAACCTCAGGGTGGTGACTCTAGGTTGGATACCCAGGTTCAGAGGTTAAACTCTGACCTGGTGGGAGGTAGATGTGCCTCCCAAGATGTCCTGCTGTGCCAGGCAATTGTCCAACCTCAGGGTGTTGACTCTGGGTTGGATGACCAGGTTCAGAGGTTAAACTCTGACCTGATGGGGGGTAGGTGTGCCCCCCAGAAAGTCCTGGCGTGCCAGGCAATTGCCCAACCTCAGGGTGGTGACCCTTGGTTGGGGAACCAGGCTCAGAGGTTAAACTCTGACCTGGTGGGAGGTAGGTGTGCCTCCCTGGAAGTCCTGGCCTGCCAGGCAAGGGTTCAACTTCAGGGTGGTGACTCTGGATTGGCTAACCAGGTTCAGGGGATAAACTCTGACCTGTTGGGGGGTAGGTGTGCCCCCCAGAAAGTCCTGGTGTACCAGGCAGTGGTCCAACCTCAGAGTGCTGACTCTGGGTTGGATAACCGGGTTCAGAGGTTAAACTCTGACCTGGTGGGGGGTAGGTGTGCCCCCCAGAAAGTCCTGGCGTGCCAGGCAATTGTTCAACCTCAGGGTGGTGACCCTGGGTTGGATACCCAGGTTCAGAGGTTAAACTCTGACCTGGTGGGAGGTAGGTGTGCCTCCCAAGAAGTCCTGCTGTGCCAGGCGGCAATTGTCCAACCTCAGGGTGTTGACTCTGGGTTGGATGACCAGGTTCAGAGGTTAAACTCTGACCTGGTGGGGGGTAGGTGTGCCCCCCAGAAAGTCCTGGCGTGCCAGGCAATTGCCCAACCTCAGGGTGGTGACCCTGGGTTGGGGCACCAGGCTCAGAGGTTAAACTCTGACCTGGTGGGAGGTAGGTGTGCCTCCCTGGAAGTCCTGGTGTACCAGGCAGTTGTCCTACCTCAGGGTGCTGACTCTGGGTTGGATAACCGGGTTCAGAGGTTAAATTCTGACCTGGTAGGGGGTAGGTGTGCCCCCAGAAAGCCCTGGCGTGCCAGGCAGTTGCCCAACCTCAGGGTGGTGACCCTAGGTTGGAGAACCAGGTCCAGAGGTTAAACTCTGACCTGGTGGAGGGTCAGTGTGCCCTCCAGGAAGTCCTGGCGTGCTAGGTAATTGTTCAACTTCAGGGTGGTGACTCTGAGTTGAATGGCCAAGTTCAGAGGTTAAACTCTGACCTGGTGGAGGGTCAGTGTGCCCTCCAGGAAGTCCTGGCGTGCCAGGCAATTGTTCAACTTCAGGGTGGTGACTCTGAGTTGAATGGTCAGGTGCAGAGGTTAAACTCTGACCTGGTGGGGGGTAGGTGTGCCCCCCAGGAAGTCCTGGTTTGCCAGGCAGTGATCCAGTCTGAGGGTACAGACCCTGGGCTGGAAGACCAGGTTCAGGGTGTCCCCCCGGACCTGGAGGGAGGGGCTACTGATAACAGTGCCCCTACCATGTTGTCTTCTGAGGAGGCCACTCCTAGTTGGAGGGTGCTGGACCCCAGAAGGGAGGGCAGGGGGAGGGAAGCCTCACCCCGGGCCCTAGTCCAACCTGAAGGTACAGGCCCCAGGTTGGAGGGCCAGTTGCAGGTTAACAGCCCTGCACTGGTGGAGGAATGGTACAGGGCGACTTCTGCAAGCACCCTGACCATGTTGGACTCTGGGGGTACCGCTCCAGGAGGGAGGGTACAGAGCCCCAGAGGGGAGGACCAGGTTCAGGCTGTCATCCCTGACCTGGTGGAAGGGAGAGTGGTTAAAGGGTGCCCAGCACCTGGGGCTACCGCCCCCCACTCTCCACAGCCACAGTGGTTGGAGAGCTTTGAGAGGCCTGGGGCCTGGCTCTCATCCCTGGCAGCTGTCAGTAATCACTGTGGCTTGCTGTCCGGGTGGACAGAGTTATCCCTGGGGAGGGGACAAGTGTCACACCCCGGGGGTAGAGTGGGCAACACCACTGTGTTGGTCATGGTGGTACTATCCTTCTCCTGGGATACATCTGTGAGCAAAGTAAGGTTAGGTGCTGCACAGATGGGATCCGCAGGTAAGGAGAAAGGTTCCCCATGGGTTGGCTTAGTGGGCCCTGAGAGTATGGACAGAGTGATCCAATTGGAGTCAGGAAGGCGAAGAACTGGAGCATGCCCCTGCTGTTGTGGGCCTGGGTCCTTGTTCTGTCGCCTCAAACAGGGAAGTACATCAGGATAGTGATTGTTCTCCCCTGGCTTTAGGCTGGTAGGGGGTCATGTTGGACCTGGCTTTTTGACAGGGACATCCCCAAACTTTTTGCCTCCTTCCTCCTATTTTTTCTGACCTGTTGTTGTTGGCTTTTGACCTCTGGGCACTTTACCACTGCTAACCAGTGCTAAAGTGCATATGCTCTCTATGTAAATTGTACTACTGATTGGTTTATCCATGATTGACTATTTAATCTACTTGTAAGTCCCTGATAGAGTGCACTACATGTGCCTAGGGCAGGTAGATTAAATGGTACTAGTGGGCCTGCAGCACTGGTTGTGCCACCCACCTCAGTAGCCCCTTAACCTTGTCTCAGGCCTGCCATTGCAAGGCCTGTGTGTGCAGTTTCACTGCCACTTCGACTTGGCATTTAAAGGTATTTGCCAAGCCTAGAACTCCCCTTTTTCTATACATAAGTCACCACTAATGTGTGCCCGAGGTAACCCCTAGAGCAGGGTGCTGTGTGGGTAAAAGGCAGGACATGTACTTGTGTGGTTATATGTCCTGGTAGTGTAAAACTCCTAAATTCGTTTTCACACTACTGTGAGGCCTGCTCCCTTCATAGGCTAACATTGGGGCTGCTCTCATACATTGTTGAAGTGGCAGCTGCTGATCTGAAAGGAGCAGGAAGGTCATATTTAGTATGGCCAGAATGGTAATATAAAATCCTGCTGACTGGTGAAGTCGGATTTAATATTACTATTCTAGAAATGCCACTTTTAGAAAGTGAGCATTTCTTTGCACTAAAATCTAGTTGTGCCCTTCAATCCACGTCTGGCTAGGTTTAGTTGACAGCTCCTTGTGCATTCACTCAGACACACCCCAAACACAGGGTACTCAGCCTCACTTGCATACATCTGCATTTTGAATGGGTCTTCCTGGGCTGGGAGGGTGAAGGGCCTGCCCTCACACAAAGGACTGCCACACCCCCTACTGGGACTCTGGCAGACAGGATTGAGCTGAAAGGGGGCTTGGTGCATTTCTTAGAGACTCTTTGAAGTCACCCCCACTTCAAAGGCACAACTTAGTATAAAACAGGGCCTCTGCCCTACCTCTTCAGACACTTGCTGGAGAAGAAACCTGAACCAGAAACTACATCCTGCCAAGAAGAACTGCCTGGCTGCTCAAAGGACTCACCTGTCTGCTTTCTACAAAGGACTGCTGCCTTGCTGTTGCCCTGCTGCCTTGCTGAACTCTTGTCTGGCTGTGAAAGTGCTCTCCAAGGGCTTGGATAGAGCTTGCCTCCTGTTCCTTGAAGTCTTAGGACCAAAAAGACTTCTCTCTTTTACTTGGACGCTCCGTGCGCCGAAAATTTCGACGCACAGCTTGTTTCGCGGGGAGAAAAACGCCGCACTCCGACGCTGATCGACGCGACGCTCTTGGGACGATGGAAGATCCGACACACGGCCTCGCAAGGACAACGCCGCCCGACCTCTAGAGGAGAAATCGATGCGACGCCTGCCGTGAGATCGTAATTTCAACGCGCAGCCCCGCAGATCGAAGTCTAGAGGAGAAATCGACGCGACGCCTGCCGTGAGATCGGAATTTCGACGCGCAGCCCCGCAGACCGACGCGCAGCTGGAGAACAAGCAGGAAAATCCACGCACAGACCCGGGACATCTGGTACTCCCCGCAAACCACAGTAAGAGACTGTCCGCGCGCCGGAAAACGACGCCCGACTCTCCGCGTGGAAAATAACGACGCAAGTCCGTGTGTGCTGAGGAGAAATCGACGCACACACCAGTTTTCCACGCACCTCTTCTCCTGTGGCCCTCTGAGGAGATTTTCCACCAGAAACCAGGTACTTTGTGTTTGAAAAAGACTTTGTTTACTTTCTAAAGACTTAAGACACTTTCTATCACTTCTCAGTGATAACTTTACAAATTCGTATTGCAACTTTGATCGTTTTGACCTGAAGATACCCAGATAAATATTATATATTTTTCTAAATACTGTGTTGTGTATTTTTGTGGTGTTATGCTATGGTGTTGTATGATTTATTGCACAAATGCTTTACACATTGCCTTCTAAGTTAAGCCTGACTGCTCGTGCCAAGCTACCGGAGGGTGAGCACAGGCTGATTTTGGATTGTGTGTGACTTACCCTGACTAGAGTGAGGGTTCTTGCTTGGACAGAGGGCAACCTGACTGCCAACCAAAAACCCCATTTCTAACAGCGCCACTCACAGTTATCTCGTTGTGCAAGACCATATGAAAGTCACAAGTTCATGTCTCACCACGATGGAGTGCAGACCGGATTAATCATGCAAAAAAAGTCACCTTCTAAGCTTTAGCAAGAATAGTTCTGTCCAGTGTGGAGGAGGCAATGGGGAGGGGGAAGAGCGTCTTGGATGGTAGTCGCTGTAGAGCTAAGAGCCGGCTGAGTATCGAGGACTGTCATCACTGTAGCACGAAAATCCTGTCAGACATTGTGGATGGTCATTGCTGGGGATTCGTTTTGTTGGTCATCACAGCTGTCAATGCTGTAGTGCCAAGTGCAGAGCTTGTGTTGCCGGTCTTGACTTTCAGTGGCTGTAGCGGGAAGAGTCAGGTTTGGTTCACCAGAGCTTTGCATCCACAGTCAGAGTGGGTGGTGAGATCTTGGTGTGAACAGGCCCATTTGCAGTCACGAAAAACCCAAAACCTCAGATTTTCTCAAGGTGCTTAACTGATGCCACACCAAGGGTCCAGGATCTGGGAGGCACCTCTTGAGGACCTGAGAGGCACTCTAGCAGAGGCCAGTAAGGTTCAGGCAGGTCCAGTTGCAGGTCCAGGCAGGTCTAGTTGCAGCAGGTCAGCTGGGCAGTTGCAGAGAGGCCTCTGGAACTTGTGTTCCTGTAGCTACAAACAGGTGGTCAATCAGCTGTCCCTTGGAGTCAAGTCACACAAGCTTTATTCGGTCTAATTAAATCATCAGAGCAATAACTTACAGCAGTAAAACCATGATCTATACATAATAAATACATAATAACCAAGTTTAAAAGTAATAATGAGGATAAAATGATAGATCTGCGAATATACAAAAAGGTGTTGATGTAAATCTTCACATATATCTCCCATCCTATATATGAGGAGGAATCGTCAAATTTTAGCTACCTTTAACTTCCTCATCGATAATTTGACAGAAAATTCATTGAGTTAAAACTATCGTGTGAACAGTAATTAAATTAAATAGGTTAAGATCAGGGTTCAATTAATAACAAATCACTATGATTTTTTAAGAAATGTGTACGTATATGCCATGCAGACGCAAGGAACTTGCTGACCGCACAAGTTAGGAAGGGGGAGCAGTCTCTCAACATCAACCTTAAGGCATCTTTGCACGTTCTCAACCCCATATTCCTGCAAGCGGGACTGAGCCATTTCCACCGGACAAGGCCATGGGCAGGACAAATAAACATAAAGTGCACTACAGTTTCTACAGAGCCGTTACAACTTGGGCATTGATCGGTTAGCGAAGTAGAGCACCATGAACTAGTAAAAGACTTCAGGGGGAGGCATCCATACCTGAACCAGACATACAAACATTTGCTTAGTTGATCGGTAATCAAATCTAAAAAGGGTTCAAGGTGGGGAAACCACTTGTAATCGAGAAATTGAGACGTCAACCTACCATATGAAGTGCATAACAGATACTTTTTCCTAACATGGGACCAGTAAACTGATTTTAAATGATCCTTGTGAACCCTCCTTAAATTATCTGGCTGGCTCTAAAAGTCACTAAGTCCCAGGGTGTGAAACCATTCCGAAATGTACTTAAACCAAGGGATAGAAAGTACGTTCGGTCTATCCAATAAATCTTGCAAGGACTCCTTATATATAACTAATTCAGGGGTGGTCCAGATGCGAACCCAAAAAGTTAGAGGCCTTAGGGCTATTACATCAGAAATGTGGGGGAACCCTAAGTCCAAAAACACTGGAACCAAGGGCGTACTACGAGGACATGCCAAGAGCGATCTTACGAAGTTATTTTCCCCTACAGATAACTTACTAGTTTTGAAACAACCCCAAACCTCTGGGCCATAAACCGCGGCGCTCTGAGCCTTTGCTAGATAAATTTTAATAGCTGGGGAAACAACTTTCACAGTATTAGACTTTTGGAAACACAAAATTGCCCCTGTCCCTTGGAGTAATTTTAGTCTGGGATGAAGGGTGCAGGTCCAGGCTTCCGTCTCAGAAGCAGGGCAGGCCTCAAGCAGCAGGGTTGACCTCAGGCAGCATAACAGTCCTTCTTCTGTAGTATCCACAGGTCCAGGAGTGTACTCAAGAGTAGGTCCAAGGGTCCTATTTTTGTACCTTGTGGCCCCTGTGAAGTGGGAGAACCTTCTAGAGTTTTCCCCCTACAGAGATGTCAGCAATTTCCTGCCACCTTGCACTGGCCTCAGTCTGTCTGAGTGCACAATAGGCTACAATGAAGTCCTATGTGTGTGAGCTGGGCCAGTGGCTTTGAAGTACAAGTATGGCAAGTGAGAGCTCCACCCCTCCCCCCAACAAGCTAGGATGGCCTGTCCTGCCAACACCCAGACCCTCTAGTGTGATACTGTCTGGGAGGAATACACAAAGGCCTACTGCCAACTACACCTACCCATGTGACCCAGGAAACAGACTTCAGGTACCAAACGGTTAGAACAAGAAAATGCCAACTTTCTAAAAGTTGCATTTTTAGAATTGTGACTTAAGGTCCAACTTTACCTTTAACAGAGCTTTAAATTACAATTCCTCTTCCAATAAAAAAATTACATTTCTACCTGCTCCCACACAAACGTTACCACTTATTAAATGCAGTAATGGAACTCATAACATGTTATTGTATGGGAGAGGCAGGCATCACAGTAATGAAAAATTAATTTGTGAGTTTTTCACTATTAGGACAGGTATTATTTAAAACAATAAGCCCAAAATGTTAAATATACTACATCCTGCCTTATGAGCTTTTTAGGGTCTATCCTAGTGGTGACTTACATGTATTAAAAAGGAAGGCTTAGGTCTGGCAAAAAGGTTTGGCACACCAGATTATTATGGCAGTTTGAAACCTCACACACAGGCTGCAATTTCAGAAGTGAGACATGTTTAAAAAGGACTACCTAAGTGGGTGGCGCAATAAGTGCTGCAGGCCAGCTACGAGCATTTAATTTACAGGCCCTGGGTACCTGTAGTACCACTTTACTAAGGGTTACAAGTAAATTAAATGTGCCAATTGGGTGTATGCCAATTTCACCATGTTTAGAGGAGAGAGCACAATTATGTTACCACTGGTTAGCAGTTGTAAAATGCACAGAGTCTCAAAGCCAACAAACCAGGGTATAAAAGCAGGAGGAGAGAAGGAAAAAAGGTTATTGGGTGACCCTGAAGAGAGGGCCAGGTCCAACACTTACACTTGTGTGTACGTTTACTATTTTTTTGGTATTCACAAACTATGAGTTTAACTTTACTAATAGTAATTTTACGACTGTGGAGACTCTGCAATAAGAGAAGAGAACTCAGCACATAGCAACATAGGAAAAGCCTACCTGTTTAGGTGCAAAGTTCTCTGTCCCGACTGCAGAGTCTCCACATCCGTAAAATTACTATTAGCAAAATTAAACTCATAGTTTCTGACAGGCCTTTCTTTTTATGTGCAGAGTCTCTACCACGCGTGTGGAGTCTCCCCAGTCAAAAAAAATTGTGAATACCATAAAATAGCAGAATTATACAAAAGTGTAAGTTTACCTTTGTGAATCAGACACTTTGACCCGGATGACCCGCTTAGTGCAACTGCCCTTCACTTCAGTGGTCAGCCTGAAATAATGCCTTGATCCCAGTTAAAGCCAGATAGTGACTTGGTGATTTACTTTTTCTTGGTGCTATTTGCCTTAAAATATTAAAACTTTATATGTCCTATTCTCTTCATTGGATTTTAATATTTTTGAGCTATTTTTCTTTGTAAGCTTTTATTGAATTTCAGAAATTGGTTGTGGGATTTTTATTCTGTTTTGCATTGATGCTTTTATGTTTCAATTGTTTGATACTACTAAATACTTAACACATTTCCCTTAGGTTAAGGCTTCGTGGTCTGTCCCATAGCTATCAGGGGTGAGCCAAGTTTATTTTATTCTACTTTAGTGTTGGACCAGGCAATATTTGGGGATATTACTTGGAAAGCCCTCATATCCTCCCTAAATAATAACTTATGATCTTACACTTCCCTCTGAATTTTCCCTCATTTTAAACATGTTTGTAGCTTTGAATTGTTGACTATTTTGCTTTTTGACACATAGAAGTAATCTTTTCAAAGAGATACTTTGGTCATCAATCATTTAAAATCCTTCTGGTACTCATTTGTTTTTACATGTGCAGTTTCTGTGCTTGCTAGCGATGCCACTAAATATGAGCCTTTTTTTCAAGGGCCAAGCCAGGAGGTGGAGAACTAGAAACAGGGGCCAGGTAGTGGCTACTGAAGCGAGAGGTAAGTCAAGTTCCTTTCTGAATGACAACTGTTAAATTTATTCACCCTAACATCTTATTCCTTCTTTGTCCCTAAACTAGGGCCAAAACCCATTTTAACTGCGTTACTATGTTTGAAGATCTGTCTCTAGGCTGTGGGTAGATAATGGCGAACTGTCCTCCCATACCTACCATCTCCTTTCACGGAGCAGGCCACCCTTTTCTAACATCTTCTTCCTCAGTTTCTACTTATACTAAACCTTATAGCTGTCCATCTGCTATTATCCATTAATTTACCCCATCAGAAACTAAACGTAAGCCAAGTCCAAGTCCAATGTAAACCTTACCTAAAACCCACTTACTCCATAAGCCAGGAACAATCATTGTTGTAGTGATGATGAAATGGTGGGGTTGACAGTTTAGTAGGAGAATGAAAAATTTCCTAGCTATCGTAACGGAAAGTTTCAATTCTATTAAGGACTCGGAGGCGAGGATTATGCCTTGCTTTCTCCACTTTATTAAATGAGCAGCCAAGTAATTAACACAAACTATAAGTCCCATGAACAGTTGGGAAAAATGAGTACAGTAATAACCAATAAACAGTAAGAATTTTTGCCAATTAAAAGAAGGCAGTCCATAAAGTAGTCCCTTGTTTGTGTTGAGTCTTCCTCTTTCGAAGCGCGAGCCAGTCAAGAACGATTATGAAGCCTCTTGTTTTGTGGAATCAGATCCTATGAAAAATAAACAGATTAAGGAAAAACTCTCATTCAGAAAAACTAATCAGATTGTTGTTTAAGTTAAAACAATACATTTTTAATGTTTTTATTTATTTATTTATTTTTTAAATGCAGTATGAGAATGAGAAAAAACATGAAATATATAAGATAGGATTTACTTACTAAATAGGGGGTGGGTTCACCTAAACTTTGTAGTATTATAAAGGTGATCAGGGTGGGATAATCCTCGCCTCCGAGTCCTTAATAGAATTGAAACTTTCCGTTACGATAGCTAGGACATTTTTCATTCTATGTGAGGACCGGAGGCGAGGATTATGCTAGTTTAAAGCTCGTTGACGACCAATTGTGCTATGTTCAGAATTGGTTTGAAGTAAAACCTTTTGAAGGTAGAATCTGACGACCAGTCTGCTGCATTAATGATGTCTTCCAGACGAGCACCTAAGTGGAATGCTTTAGAGGCCATAGCCCCACGAGCAGAATGTGCACCAAAAAGGGAAAGATCAATGCCCGCTTCATGCATGACCCAACGAACCCAGCGAGCAATAGTAGGAGAAGAAACAGCTCTATGAGGTTTACGTAAAGAGAAAAGGAGCTGATCTTCACCCGGAGGACGGAGTTCGGAAGACATGTCCTCGTATGCTTTAAGGCATTGAACCACACATAGTTTTGGAGCATCAGGAAAAACCGGATAAGATATAACCCTGGTATTAGTTTTTGTACGTCTACCTACTGTAAACGAGACTCCTGAAGGAGAAAAGGATCTATGGGAAACGTCGAGAGCCTGAACATCAGAGACCCTTCTACAAGAAACGAGACAAAGTAACATGGCTAGCTTAGCCGACAGCTCTTTCCTGGAAAGGTAGTGATTAGGTTGCCAATATAAGAAAAGGTTCAGAACTTGATTAACATCCCAAAGGAAAGAATACCGGGGTTCCGGAGGCAAAGAAAGTCTTATACCCCGAAGAAGACGACACACCAGTTTGTGTTCGCCGACAGGGAAACCATCAACTACTATGTGTCCGGCTGAAATCGCGGATCGATAAGTATTAATAGAACGATAAGCTAAACCTTTGGAAGCGAGGTCAGCAAGGAAGTTCAGGATATGAACTATGTCTGTCTCCACGGGATTAAAACCCCTTCGCAAATACCAATGGGACCATCTTCCCCACGCAGATCTGTAGCGTTTACAAGTGCTGGGGGCCCATGCCTTGGATAATAATTCCTCAGCCTGTTGCGAAAGTCCCGACACCGACCAGCGTCCCCGGAAATCCGCCACGCCATCAAGGCTAGAGAACCCTCGAGGACCATCTGATGAGGGGTACCATTCGGAGTGAGAAGAAGCGAGGGAAACAGGGGGAGTCGGATTGGAAAATCCCAAGAAAGTTCCAGAAGAACCGGAAACCACACTTGAGATCTCCAGATTGGAGTTATGATCACAATGGATGCCGATTGACAACGCACCTGTGCGGATGTTCGAGTAATCATCGCAAAAGGAGGGAAAGCATAAGCCTTCTCCTGACTGCAATCTTGTAGAAATGCGTCCGTAGCTGTTGCCAGAGGATCTAGCCTCCAGCTGAAGAATCTGGGAATCTGGTGATCCAACCTGGAAGCAAAGAGATCGACTGAGAACGGTCCCCAAAGTTGGGACAGAGAGGAAAAAACTTCCGGATGAAGTTTCCACAGGCTGGAGTCCTTGAGGTGTCGCGAATGAAAGTCCGCAATCTGATTCTGGCTTCCTAGGAGATACTGTGCTGTCACAGAAACCTGATGGTCTAGGCAGTATTGCCAAAAACTGGAGGCCAGATTGGAAAGTGTTTCGGAACGAGAGCCACCTAGATGATTGATATAACGGACCGCCGAAATATTGTCCATCTTCAAGAGGACGTTGGACTTGATAGAATCCTTGGTCCAGCATTTGACTGCAAATGAGCCGGCTAGTAACTCGAGACAGTTTATATGCAAGTTCTGTTCTTGCAGTGACAACGTCCCTCCGGTCGAGAAATTGCCACATCGAGCACCCCAGCCTACTCTGCTGGCGTCGGACTCTATAACCAAATCTGGAGCCGAGCCGAAAATAGCTCTGCCGTTCCAGGCTTCCATATGTGAAAGCCACCAACGAATTTCTTCTACCGCTTCTTGTGAAAGAATCACTTTTTGAGAATACGATAGACGTTTGCGCAGGTGCGTTGCCTTGAGCCGTTGAAGAGCTCGATAATGCAGAGGGCCCGGGAAAATTGCCTGAATAGAGGAGGAGAGAAGTCCTATGAGGCGGGCAATCTGACGTAGAGAGACCTTGTGTTTGACCAAGGTACGACGAAGTTCGTGACGTATTTTCGTCATCTTGCGGGAGGGAAGGCTTAGAGTCGCGGATACCGAATCGATAGTGAAACCTAGAAAAACCCGTTTTTGAGAAGGAATTAAAAGTGACTTGGCCTCGTTTATGATAAACCCTAGGTTTTGGAGCAAGTTGACGGTTGTCTGTAGATGCGCTGAAAGTTGTTTGGGACACTGGGCCAGGAGTAAAATGTCGTCGAGGTAAACAATTAACCGAATTCCCTGAGCCCTGAGGTGTTCCACCACCGGTTTGAGAACCTTGGTGAAGCACCACAGGGCTGAGGAAAGACCGAATGGAAGGGTAGTGAATTTCGAAAGTTTGATCGCCCCAGAAAAACTGAAGAAAACGTCTGTGGAGTGGATAGACAGGAATAGTGAGGGAGGCGTCTTTTAAGTCGAGGCGAGCCATCCAATCTAAGGGGCGCAAAACATCTCAAAGAAGGTGGATTCCTTCCATTTTGAAGTGGCGATACACAAGCCACTCGTTGAACTCTTTTAGATTGATGACTGGTCGACGACCGCCATCCGTTTTGTCCACTAAAAAGATGTTGCTTATGAAACCCCTCGGATGTGGGGTTGTTGGGCAAATGGCTTGTTTTTGTAATAAATCTGAAATTTCGGTGTGTACTAAAAGGGAATCTTGCGAAGAGAACACTAGGGGTTTTGGAAGCGAAACTTGTGTGGGAGTTCCCACAAACTCTATATGAAAACCTTAAACTGTTTGTAAGACCCATGCATCTTGTGTAATTTGATTCCATTCGTGGATAAAACTCACCAAACGACCCCCTACTTTTAGAAGGGAAGAAGGGAGAACACTTACCGTAAGAGGTTGTTGTTGACGATCCTCTGCCACCACGATGTCTGAAACGTCTGGTCCTTGTCGGGTAGAAGTTGGCAAATCGGTTGTGATCCTGGAATTGAGTTTGCTTGGAGCCTTGCCCCCTGAAGGAGTTGGTTGAATATGGGCGGCCGGACGAGCGGCCCCTTCCTCGACCGGCCCCATGGAAAATCCGAGTGGGAAAAACCTTTTTAATTGAAGAGTGCACCTTTTCCAGGGACGTGAAAGTATTAACAAACTTCCCTAACTCTTTTATGAAAGGTTCACCAAACAAACCTCCTTGCGCTATCGGACCTGCTTCAGAATCAGCCAGATCCCCCAGTTTGGGGTCCACTTTAATTAATAAAGAACGTCTGCGTTTGGTGGAAAGGGCGCAGTTAGCATTTCCCAAAAAAATTATAGCGCGTTGTGCCCAACCTGAGAGAACCTCAGGAGAAATTATAGCGTCAGAAGACTTAGCATCTTCTGCCATGTCCAAAATTTTTGTCAAGGGTCCCAAGACATCGAGTAGTTTATCTTGACATGCTCTCCAGGACCTATCAATACCTTTCTTAGGATCTTTTATAAATTTCTGCAGAAAGGTAGACATCTTGGGGTCTAAATCTGGAGTGATGGCTACCTTGTCTGCCAAAGATGGTCGTGGACACTCTGCTCGAAGGCAATTACGAGAGTCCTTCTCCAGCGGTTTCCTTATACGTGACGCAACATAAAGTGCCACCTTGTCAGATGGCGCCCATTCAGACGATCTAGGATGGATAATATCATCAGGATCCAACATGTCTGAGATTTGAGGAGCAGATTGCGATCCAGAAGGAAGCCCAGATCTGGATGGACTGGCATCCGCTTCTTGATCCCCCGACGAATCACTGTGAAGAAGAGTTGGTGACACAGGCCTTGAAGGTATTAGAGGAAAAGAAGAATCCGAAGGAGTACTCAGAGAATTCCTAACTCTATCAAAAAGGTCCACATCAAAGCCCGATTCACGAGGACGCTTAGTTGGAGGGGCGTCTGCAAAGGCATCATTGGATGCAGGGGGGGCGGAAGGAATAACAGGAGGGGATGAAAGTTTTGCGCATTCGCGCGCTATCTGTTGTGACAGTCTGTCCTCAAGAGGACCAATTGCTTCCGAGACGGCCCTATAAATGGACGCGTCCACCGCATCAAAGAATTCCTCCTCCTCATTAGGATCCATATCCATTTTAGAAAAAATATATGGGAACAATAAAGCAAAATATTAAACAATAAAATAGTCTCAGAAGTTCCTTCTTTCTTCTTCTTTTTTAGTATATATATATATATATATATATACTTATATCTGTATACAACTGGGCGTCAGTTGATAGAAAAAAGAGTGTCTGAGCACTCAAGAGTGAGAGGCTAAAGCCAGGGACAATTACACCCCAGTGCACTAAAATAATCAAAGGGGGTTGATAGCAACCTTCGTTGCTTGCCTGGGAGAATGTCCCAAAAAAAGGCAGTCTAATAATAATAACCCCAAAGGGTTAAGTATGAAGGTAAAAATATATATAAATAGTGCCAATACTGACCCCTGTAAGGAGCGTCAAAGCCTTTCTCTTTTTTTAATTTTTTTTTATATAATTACGGACCCAGCAGGGCGTCGCTCTCCAGGCAGAGAAATTCTGTTTTGACGAACGAGCACGCGTCGAGGAGAAACACTCTCGTTGCGCTCTGAGGAGAAAATATGTGCGCTGCGCTCAGCGCGTCTCCTCGTTTGTTACCAAGGTTACCTTGGTTGCCTTCCCGACAAGCGCCCTCTGACGGTTGTCGGGAAGGAATGTGCACCACAATAAAAAACGGTCGCGAAGGGGCGAAAAACGCTCCCGCGAACCCAAAAAAGTGAAAGAAGCACACAATAAGTAACAATACAATAAAATAAGCATAAACAAATAGATTACTGTGAGAAAATGTACAGAGCTGGAAAAAACGACTTATCTCGGCTGCGAGCAGCGAAGAAAGAGGAAGACTCAACACAAACAA
The DNA here is from genome assembly GCF_031143425.1 of Pleurodeles waltl. Classification (NCBI taxonomy): domain Eukaryota; kingdom Metazoa; phylum Chordata; class Amphibia; order Caudata; family Salamandridae; genus Pleurodeles; species Pleurodeles waltl. Next base: position 1,244,922,245 of record NC_090447.1, on the reverse strand, counting down.
GGGACTACGTTATGGACTGCCTTCTTTTAATTGGACAAAAATTATTACTGTTTATTGGTTATTACTGTACTCATTTTTCCCAACTGTTCATGGGACTTGTAGTTTGTGTTAATTACTTGGCTGCTCATTTAATAAAGTGGAGAAAGCAAGGCATAATCCTCGCCTCCGGTCCTGACATAGAATTGCAGGGCCACTGGAATTATTAATATGTAGAAATAATTAACCAACATCATGCGGCCAAATTAGCTCAATTAATTATATTGCATCAAATGTAAATACATAATTAAATAAGTGTATGCATCACAAACAAAGTGATGGATGGGATGCTTGAATTATTCTTATCCACTGGCAATTGCTTGGGGCTCATCCCAATCCACTGTTTTTTGCTCATCATACCACCTCAGTTTGGACCCAGCCAAATGTAAATCAGTCTTGACCCATGCGCCAAAGGGAACCTTCCATCCCGAACTGTAAGGCCAGGTCCTCCCAGAACGTGAAGGCAAGCAACTCAGGACAGGTAAATGAATGCACCACATTGTTCTGTGGCTTCATAACGTTTGCAGTTTGATCACTTTTTTAAGACATCTCAATACTATCTGATAAAAGTTTCACTTCATGAATTCATTTTTTGAACGTTTTCATTGGTTTAACCTAAATACTGTTTTTAATGATGCAGGTGGTAGTAGCAGGTCAATTATTGGTAAGTCCTATCAATGGAAACTGTACGAAAAAATCTTAGGGAAGCAGAATCACATAATCTTATTGGCCCTAGGTAGAAGAACCTACAAGAAAGAACCCATAATGCTGTGTGACTATACAAGAATGTGCTTGTAATGAATACTACAGTTTACTGTCCTTTCATCTATCCTTACACCCGCTTGTTGCTTCAACCGGAGGGAGCAACACAGCATAAGTTTTAGTGGGAGATAGCAGCTCGACTGAGCCTAGCCAAAAGTTGAGGAAGAGGTAATTTGGTATTTTTAGGGTTTAGAAGATGGTCTATTGCTGGTTGTGTGGGTGGGATGAGTTAAGGAAGAGTGACTGATATTTATATAGCATTGAGGGGTGGCTTGTTGCAGTTGGCTGTATACTATTTTTTTAACTAGGTAACATTGGGTTATACACAACAATCCTTCTCTTTTTTAGTTTAGAGGAGGGTTTTACTGTTTATCCATTAATAGCACACTGGGAGAATCAGAGAAAATTCAACATAGCTACCACAGAATTTCAAATCTGGCACAACACAGAGAACAAGGAAGTTTGATTGTCCTCTCCTTAAATATCTCTACATTAGCTGCTTTCAAGAGCCACCCCCGATGTGGGCCTACATCTCCCTGGAATCAGTGTTTCAAATCTGACTACACCCATGTCCCTCAACTTTTTTACTTGTCCCCGGAGTCCTCTTTTATTAGTAATACCTGTATACTGCCCTCCCTTCTGAAGTCACCACTAAGTACTAATTAGTAGTACAATAGATGACACACTCTTCAACCACCCTTGAACCCAAACCTTTCCTGCCTCGTTGTCTGAAAAGGGAAAGGGTCAATTTTCACTTATACCAGTGACCAGCCATATTTGAAGAGGGGTTCAATTGCTCAATTAATTAACTGGCCACCAACACAGGCCCAAACAAGGAAGACTCTACAGGAAACAATGGGCCATGATTTAGATGTTGGCAGAGGGGAATACTCTGTCACAAATATGACGGATATCCCGTCCGCCATATTATGATCCAATTATATCCGACAGAGACTGTAATATGGCAGACAGGATATCCGTCACGTTTATCGTAAATCAGACCTAAAGTTTCCTACTTCTAGTGGAGCATGTGCATCAGCAAAAGAATCCTGCAACACAAAACAAACCATTGAAAATACAAAGTACAGGCTCATGTAAGTCAAAACAATGCTTCTAAGACAGTGACATTTACTAAATCAATCATCCTTGATACAAAATTAGTCCAAATATTAATCATTACCAAGTTATATGTTACAGGAAAAGTAGGGATTTGTAGTCACCTGTGCACAAGTCAGGATATTTCTTCAGCAATTATATTCCACTTGTGGTGTAGATTATAAAATAAACTGTACATACAACCTATTCTTAGCCTATCATTGAGTATAATATCATACCCAGCATATCCCATAGGCAAGGTATGAAGATGCTGAGAACAACTTTGGATTTTTTATCTTTGTTTTGTAGCAATTTGGTGTTGCTTATACCACTACTGCCTGCCAAGTGTGAGATCTGTTGACAGTGGAAATAGATTACATCTGGAGGAATTCAGTGGAAGGGTATGTGTTAGATCTGTCAGCCTTAGGGTGGTCTTCTCCTAAACCTTTTGCCTTCCATCTCCATTTTTGCTGATCTTGTGTTTGCTGGCTTTAGAACTCTGCACACTTTACCGCTGCCAACCAGTACTAAAGTGCATGTGCTCACTCTTTAAAACACGGCAACATTGTCTTACACCCAATTGGCATATTTCATTTACTTGAAAGTCCCTAGTAAAGTGGCACTCCATGTGCCCAGGGCCTGCAAATTAAATTCTATTAGTGGACCTTCAGCACTGACTGTGCTGACCCCTACATAAGTGGCATATTAAAGATGCCTCTGGCCTGCCACTGCTGTCTGTGTGTGCAGTTTTTAAACTGTCATTTCGACCTGGTACAATAAATCTTTGGCCAGGCCCAAACATTCCTTTTGGATACATATAAGTCACCCCCAGTGTAGGCCCTGGATAGCTCAGAGGGCAGGGTGTAGTATATTTGAAATGTTGGACATGTATTTTGAAGTTTTACATGTCCTGGTAGTGAAAAACTCTTGAATTTGTTTTGCACAACTGCAAGGCCTACCTTTCCCATAGACTAACATTGGAGTAACCTCATTAATTTTAATAACCTGTAATTTTCAAATGGGGGCAGGTGATCAGCTCATGTTTAGTGTCTTTGGAATCTTAATACAAAATCCTCTCTTGTGGTGAAGTCAGATTTAAAATTACAATTTTGAAAATGCCATTTTCAGAAAGTTGGCATTTTCCTTCCTTAGACATTTAGGGCCAGATACACAAAGCCATTTAGCATTTCTTAACGATCCAAATCGCTATTTTGGGCCATTAAGAAATGCTAAATGAGCTTTTGAGATGTACAAAGCCCTTTAGAGAATCGCAAGTTGTGATTTCTACCTAGTTGAAATCACAATTTGCGATCCTCTAAATAAAAAATCACAAATAGGTATTACCTATTTGTGATTCCTATGCAGATGTACAAAGCATTTTCTAAATGCTAATTGGGCATTTAGGAAATGCAATAACTCCAAGTCGATGGTAACCAAGTGCATTTAAAAAAAACACCCAAACACATGCCCCAAGGCATATATGTGCTCTATATGTGTACCACTAATTTAGGGGTGCAGCATGGTTGTCCTTTTGCCCGTAGCCATCCTTGGTTTTACATTTCCAAAACAGCAATTTCCTAATAGGAAATCACTATTTTGGAAATGCAAAACCGGCCCATTATAACAAACAGCATGGGATTTATTATTTGTGATTTCCTAATAGCTATTCCTACAAAGTAGGAATCTGTATTAGTAAATCAGTATTTTGATACATATAATTTAGCATCTCCTAAAAATTGTGATTTCTACGGAGTGTCAATTTAGGAAATGCAAAATTGCATCTACATACATCTGGCCCTTAGTGTCTGTAGCCTGTACCTGGTTATATGACTAGGTGTACATAACAGTTGAGCTTTGTGTATTCCTCCTAAACAGCCACCCATAAAAAGGAGCTTAGGTGCGCTGGATGGGCCATCACTGGCAATGTTGTGAGGACTCTTTTAACCCGAGTTAGGGGGGCTTACCTTAGTCTTATGACTTGTATTTTAGTTTACCTTTGTACACAATCTATTCATATTTTAGTGAGCCTGCTTTTAGCATTTGTTTTTACATATTTTATCTGCTGCTTCTTCTAGGAAGGCAAGGTTCATGCTGCACATTTAATCAGCCTTTGTACCATGTATAATCTGTACTCCTTGTCCAAGGCTTTTACATACAGTAGACGATATGCTAGTTCCTGTCGTCAGCCCAGGAGCACAGCATTACATCAGAACTGTTGCCAAACGATATATGGGCATTATATAAACTACAGTTTATAGGAGGCTAGAGGGAATTCTGGTCATAATCATCCTGGGAATCATACTACACAGGAGACTGCTTTACTGACGTTGGTGATGACTTCATCCTCCCAAAATGATCTCCATCCACACAACAGGTAGACTCTTGCTATTCGATTCAGGTATGGGGCTGGGGCTAATCCCTCAAGTCGGGCCAGGCAGATAGCCAGGCAAATGGTAACAAACACTATGCTCTCCGATCTAGACATATGGTTTTGGTAGGAACCTCTAGACTATCCCGACACACACAATATGGTGGGGTTGTTCATCTTCTTCACTTTGACTCTAAGGTTGGTTACCTAGCTCTGTTTCATCTGCCCAAGTATTGCAGCACATGTTTTTTATACCAGAATGCGATTGCTTCAATAAAGCATTGAAATCCATTTCAGATCTTGTGTCTCATCTTAGCATGTATGAGTAACAGTGAAAAGGATATGATCTCTTTCCCAACCTATCTGAGGAGTCAGAGTGTCATGTTGAGGCTGCCATAATCACCTTTCACCTTGAGAGGTTTGGAGTTTTGGGTGAGGCACTGTGAGCTGGCCAGAAGTTAGATGACAGCTACCAATCTAGCCTAGAAGTTTGTCCCCAACTTCAAAGGCACAACTGGATATTAATACTGGACCTTCGACACCATCACTTCAGTTCACCTCTGGACCTGCCAGGAAGAAGGAATGCTGAGCTGCTGAAGGACTGCCATTCTGCCAGACTGCTACCCTGCTGGACTACCTCCAACGTGGATCCCTGCAATGCTCCAGAAACAAGGATTTAAGAAAATGTGTTCAGCAGGCCTAACTGGGTCCCTGTAGCCAGCCCATGCTCCATTGTGGTTGGGCGGAACTTGTGAATTTGTCCTGGTCCGGCGTGACCAGATAGCCACAATTAGCACTTTAGGGCTCTGGGACTATTTTCACTAAATTGTTCAAAATTGAATATCTCAGGTTCTACTAATTGGATTTTTGTTTTATTTATATAAATTGCTCTGTTTTTCTAATCCTATTGTGGGCTCCTTTTGTGGTGTGTTTTTACTGTATTACTTTTTCAAGTGTTGTACACATACTGTATACATGGCCTTTGGTTAAGCCTGACTGCTCTGTGCCAAGCTACCTGAGGGTTGAGCATAGGTTAAATTAGGGTTTGCTTGTGACTTCATCCTAAGAAGAGTTGTGATTGCTGCTTGAGAAGGGCTTCACCCCCCCCTCAACCATGAACACAATTTCTTACAGTAGGGGGGTTAGGGAACTATTACGATGGAACCAGACACAGCATCCAGCCACTCCTATGGGTGCAGCACATATGTCAGGAAAGGAAGATGACAGTTACTCACTTATGCCTAGTATCACTCCTGCAGTATAGGCAATCAACCAGAACTCTCCAGCCATCTCTGTCCCGGGTTTTTATTTCAATCTCACTACAGGTGTAACTCATCTCCTTGTAGTCAGCCTTGAGGTCTTTGTACCGGGTATTCCGATAGGAATTGAACAGTGTTTTTTATCTATGTAGTTTGTGTATGAAATCAACATTGGAGCACTGTGTCTCCTGCACTGTGATCACTTATTTTATTGATTGTTACACTTGGTTAGAGTCAAAACTATATACGTACTGTGTTTTGTTTTCTTTGTAATTAATTTTGGTCCAATGAACAAGTCTGAGTAACTCCAGGTTCCTTCAAAAACACATAAAAAGGTACCACTTTTGAATGAGTCCCACAAGACAATTGTTATATTAATACATACCTACCCAGGTCCACATGGGCAGAGAGGGTGAACTCTCTCCAGGCATCCAGGGGCAAAATATGGGACGAGGCACTGAACAAAAGAACAATCTATTTTCAGTGTTTTATCTAACATCGGAGAAAATGGATTCGAAATAACACTGAAGTATAGTGCACTAAAAATGTAAAATGGCAAAAAAAGCATCTTGATGAGAAACATATGACTCATAATTGACAGAGAAAGAGTCTGTCATCTTAAAAATAATGCTCTAAACGTGCTCTTTACCAAAGAATGAAAGACATCATATATTTCATTTTAATTCTTTGTGATGGATAGCACAAGATTTCATGTTGACATCGACTAAATCCTATTCTGAGAAGAAGGGTGAAAACTTCGAATGCACTGAGCAAATGAATCTCTGTTTTCAGTGTGCTTATCTTACGTCCACCATATCTGTAATCACCTTGATATATTGCAATGTGCCCTACACATGTGATAGTTCGGCATATAGAAATAGAGCTATGTCATCCATTAACAGTAAATCCTTTGATAAGAGGTCAAAATTGAAGAAGTTGAGTAGATTGATCGAATAAGTTTCAATCAATATATTAAAAATATGAGGGAGCTAGGACATCCCTATTGAGTTCCTCTTCTAACTTTTAATACTTTGGAAGCCTTTGACGAATTGGCTACTATACATGAAGATAATCCCATACACAGGAAACCAAATAACCTTGTGACCCAGGACAGGAAAATAATTTTATCCAAAAATGCACACAAAAAGTCCCAGCTCAGAAAGTCAAACACTTTTAATGCATCTAAGAACACTATTGAAGTCATTCAATGGAAATTAAAGAGGAGATTCATGGATTCAACAAGCAAGTATGTGTTGTTTGCAACTGATGGCACAAACCACTGTAATACTGTGATCACTATTACTCAAATGATCTACAATGTAATCCCATTTGCTCAAGCACTAATGAATATTTTATTATCTGAGTTTAATAATGCTATCGAGCTATAAGGAGTTGCTTTAATGATAAATTAATTGTGTTTTATAAACTCATTAAGATTCCTATCCACAAAGATGGGGGCGTTTTTCCGCCTACAAATAGAAAATTAATACATTTGTCAATTGCTATTTTACCAAATTAAGAAATGTTTTTGCACCTTAGAAAGTAAACCTTTTAGTTTTGGAGGTTACTGATGATTTCTGCTGTCTTACCTCACGTAAGAGGTCGAGCGAGAGCCAAAGCAATATCACATGGGAGGTGAGGGGTTCATTGACAGCCTGGAACTGTATTAATTTCTAATGTGCTTAATTATTGGACTTTTATAAATTGGACAGTAGGAAGAAGCTACAGGACTTTGCTATGGCGGGCCATGTGAGCATCACATATAAGTATTCTCCCTCTTGAAAAACTTTCAAGCAATTGTCCCTACGTTTCAGTTTGACGTTTTTCTAATTTATCAGGCAACCCGGTATTGAAATAGGCTTGCCCAAACCTTCCTCATTCTGACTTAACGTAGAGGTGAGGTCGTTGTTTCATGTAATGTGCCAATTTAAAATGACACCATGAAGGGAGGAGAGCTTCCTATATCACTATTTTATGCATGAGGCTGCTGTCCTCTTTTTAAAAATCAATTTTAAACATTTTAAATTGCTTAAAAATACTCCAGCAATTAAAATGAATTAATCAAATCAAAGCTTATGTTAGCCAATGGACCCTGCTACCTGAATGATTAATGGTAATTTAACAGGGGTATGATCTGAATAGGTGTCAGACAAGAATCAAGCAGGAGCCCTGGTATAGGCTGGGAACTAAATAAGAGTCTATCCATGAAGTAGAATGTAAACTTCCTTAGAATCAAGTAAAATGAGAACTCTCTAGATTATTCTGTCTCCAAAAATCTACTAAACCTAGCTCTACCATTAAAACTACAAGACCCTTTTCTTTGAGTACTTCTTGTGTTACAGTATCACGAAAACCGAATGGGATTATGTTAATCCCCCTTGTAATTATCTCCTGAGGGACAGAAGACGGTTACAACATTCAAATAAACAGGTTTGCCTACCTTCAAATGGGCATCTACAACCGCTTCCCACAAGTGGGAGTAGGAATAGGCCAACAATCCTCACTAATTTTAACTCCAAGAGGTGTGTTGCCACTCTGCAGTCGCTGGGCACGCTCAATCAGGTGCTCTATCCGAAGTGATTTGTTGCATCATCTCCCTTTGAGGAGTGAATGAGAGACTTGACGGTACTAACAGAATTGTGCAAGTCATGCTGGCATTATAGTACCCAAAGTAAAGGGTGAAATGAAGAAGTCTCTATCATTGCCCTACAACTAACAGGAGGCTTTGTGAACAACCTATGCACAATTGTCACTTTTATTTGCTGTCTTCTAAGTAATTTTTAAGGACGCATTGGATTACGGTTGTTGGCTGTTCCCCAGAGGAGGAATGGAGGAGCTGTGAAAGCTTGGGGTACTTAGACTCTACTAGTATCTATGTCCTGAGCGGGTGGAGTGCATTCATCTTGTAAGGGATATGGATGTATTTTTCTGCCACTGTAGATTTGCTATGTGGCCCTCAGTGCAACTAGTGGTATGTGTGTCCAATTTATGGACGTTAGAGAAAACCCCCAATCAATTTAATCTATCTTTCAAAGTAGTCATTGCTTTTGAGACCAGCAAAGAGAACAATATGATGGGGGCCAAAATGAGAAGAACACTCATGACTTGTCTTAAGATCCTAGACAAAGGGGCTATTCCACTCTGTTAAGCAGTCTGAATTAGCTCTGATATCCAGAAGTGGCAAAAATATGCAACCCATGAAGTTCTTTGAGGTAGTGGGAAAGGCAGTCTGTATGCCAGTATTTGGCTCCAGTAAATCTCTAATGGATGGCAAAAGATATTCGATGGAATTCATGTTCAGTCCTTAAGTAATTGCGATTCGGTTATGGACATGTTGAGGAGGTTAAGGCCTCTCACGACAAGCAAGGACTTTTACCTCTGTTGGGGAGAGGCAGTGCCCTTTCGTGCTGGAGAGCACCCAAACCGCCCAAAGAACGACATGCCGGATGTGTGGTTTAATTTTTACAGCCTATTGTAATGCTCTGTGTGTGTTCCCCCTATGATGAATGTGAGTGTTGGAGATGGAAATTGTGGGCCTATGTGCTTAGTGTAGTTTGTGTAGCGGTGCCCATACCTCAAATATTTTATAGTTCATTTCCACACTCATACGATGTTCACACAGTGTTTTATATTGTACCCAATTTAAACTGAACTGCTCGAACTCTTGCCACCTTATTTATAACTGACAAAAAATTAGAGGGGGTAGAACTCGTCCCTTCAGAATGTCCCTGTAAAATCATACCATTGCTTGGAAATACAGATGTAGCCACCCATGTTAAAAATAGTATCACTTGGGGTTGATCCAATAGGCCAGCAAGGTCCAGAACTCTGCTGAAGAGCAACACAAAAAATCATAATGATGCACCTTCCAAAGACCTCATTACACTTGGGCCCTTTTTACGAGACTGCCAGGCTAGCGGTGGCAGCCACCATCGGGCTGACGGTGAAGACCACCACATTATGACTTCGGCGGTTTGGCTGAAGCCAGACCGCTGAAACGCCACTAGGGTGGTTGGACCGCCGGGCCGTAGACGAGTATTTCCAGCCTGGTGGTAGCCGTAATACCGCCATCAGTATTACGACTCGGCAGACTGCCAGCATTTTCGTGTCGGTCACACCGCGACAAGAATTCTGCTGGCCATGCACCCGGCGAGAGGAATCTCCATTCCTGTCACTGGCAGACATACCCTCATGACCACAAACCTACATTCACGCATCCCCACTCACCCACGCATTCACTTACATACACCCCCACACACTCACGCCCAACCATGCACTGAGATACACCCACTCACTTTAACCCCCTCCCCATTCACACAAACATACACGCACACAAACCCTCTTCCCCCCGCATTCATACACACACGCAGATACCACACACATTCACAGGGCACCCCCCCCTCCCAACCCCACCCTTTTGGACGATCAACTTACCTGCTTCAGCGAGGTGGCCGTCCGGGAGGGGATGGGTCCCGGCACTTCCCATCGCTGGCACCGCATCACCGTGCAGGAGACCGCTGCACCGTATTACGGATTGTAATACGGCGGATGGCGTCCTGTTGGCATAGCGGTGCCGGTGGTGGAAAGCGCCTCTATGATGACGTCGCCCAAGCCGACGGTGGTAGATTTCCACCCGAAATCGGCACTAAGTTGTAATAGGGCAGTCTTCAGACCGCCAGCATTGACGATCTTTTGGTTCCTGCGGCTACGGCGGACTTTCGAAAGACCGCCGAAGTCGTAAGGAACACCCGGATCTCTGCACATGACAGCATACAGAGTTAGACTACTTACATTTAGAGCAATGAAGGCACATGGTTCACGCACCCTGGACTATTCACATGTTCCTGCAGCAGCAAGGTGACTTCACATTGTGAGCCTGGTGGCCTATAGCTCAGAAGGTTGTCGGTTAGAACAGAGTAAATGCTATGAACAGGGGGAGCATATGATTACGGCAGTGAACTTATGTTCAGAAATTATTTGTGATGTAGGGTAACAAATTTAAACAATGTGTCTTTTAGTAGTTGTGAGAATTTGTTTATATTAGCTATAAGCAAAATCAGGTTTGCATTTCAGAAACACTCTTATATGGCGAATGCATGTCTGTTGGTAAGGTAGCATATGCAATGAAAGTAGGCACTAGAGAAAATCAACAGTAAATTAGTAAATTAACCACCATTGTTGACCTTGTAAGAAACCAATGCTGCAGTTCCCTGGTAATGGTGTGACGTGGTGTCATACTTTGAAGGTGAGCACCACACTAGGAGCTAAGGTCTATATTATTTACAACTTTAGTTCTGGGAAGCAGTTGTAAAAGGTGCACTAGTAGTCAAGTCTAAGAAGGAAAATGGTGCGAATTAATGAGATGTTCAGGCTTGTAATTGAAGCAGAGTGATGATTCTATATAACTTTACAAGGGGCAGCAGCTATCTTTTCAGTACAGGATTTTGTGGGCTGGGTAGAACATGTAATTGAAGAGGAGTTCTACCTTTCAGACAAACGTTACTGCGTTGGGAACTGAACCAAGGGATTACAGCCATGTGAAGAGGGTTTTGAGTAAGGAGAAGGCCCCAAGACTTTAATGTTCATGCTATCCAAATTCTGGTTTGCCAATTCTTTTTCATGTACATTTGGGTGTCTGGCAAGCAGGCAGGCATATTTGTCCACAGCCTATCCATGTATTATGCCCTGGACAACTTCAATATGTAACTGAATATATATGTAAATCCAGTTTGAATGGTCTGATATCTTTATCAGAAGGCACATTTAACTGTTAGAAGGGCCTGGTAGCTTTGGGTTACCATACAAGCCTTCATGTTAAGAAAGCATAAAAGGGCTTATATTAATGTGTGATTCAAATCACAGGAATGTTTTCATTTAGGTCAGGACTTAGTGCAGCAAACCCAGTCCTGATTTCTGATTCTTTAAGAGGATTAATAGGATTTGTACTTCCGGTCTCTCATTGTCAATACATCCAGGCAATCATCGTTCACCTCACGGTAGCAACTTAAGTAGATTCAGAGTCTGTTGTGCCTATGAAGCATAAATGGGAAGTACAGCAAGGGGCTTTATTCTCTGAGTGCCTTGAGCTGCAAAATTATCACCTCAGTTGTTCTGGAGGGATCAAGGAGGTTGCTGATGAGGCTGAATCCAGTTGGGCCGTTAGGGATGACATTACGTTTCTTTAGAAAATCTGGTGATTGCAGTATATTTGAGGGTTCGTTAAAAAAACCTCTTCCTGAATTAATCTGCTGCTAAGAGTGTCTCTGAAACCTTTCTTGAAAGTCTCAGTTAGCCCCAGAGACACCTATATCAGACTTGTGATAAGTGGAAATGAGGAACTGCCAACAGGCAACATTTATTTGTCTTCCTACTTTGAAGGTAAGAGAATGACAAAAGCTTGAAGATGTTGCCAACTCTGTGAGGCAATCATTACTATTGAGTTTGGTGATGTTCGCATTTAGAGGAATTACCTGTCACAGAAAAATGGCAATGTTGGATTTATGTGGACCTCTGGAATACTGAATACTTCTGAGGTGTGACTGTGGATCAGGATATTTTGGCCTGGATGATCTATTTCCTGAGGCCTTGTAATTGGAAGTAAGTCCTATACTAGAAGGAGGAATCTCTACATTTTGGGCTTTGCCCTTTTGAGAAATAACTATGTGGCCACTCCTCCCTTCTTGAGCACCAGGTATAGAAACAAAAGACCATTAGACTTGGGGTTACATCAAAAGAGTGCACCCACCAATAATCTATTCACTATATAACATAAAACCAGTGCTGTGAACATTTAGATTTTCCCAGCCTCTGCAAAAATCGAAAAAGTTATTTCCAGAGGCATCTGTGGCGCAGGGATGTGCTTGGTGTTGAATAATTGGTGGATGGAAGTTACAAGTTGAAGTTGTTCATGATTGTCACTCTCAAGCCACACACACCAATCCAACCCTTCAGTTATACCACAATCATAAACATAACCACTGTGGTAGTGAAGACTCAGTCCCATGTGAAGCACTATAGAGGGGTTCACTGTAAGACTGCAGGTACAAGCAGATGATATCCAGATCCACAACAAAATGGAAAAGGGGGATAGAGGGTGACAACTCATTAGTGATTCTCATACAAACATCGAGAGCTGGTGGTACCTCAACTTGATCTTCCTAAATGTGTCTATGAATGATGCCCTACATCACAAAACAAGGCCTTTGAGCATTCTTTTTGGCTAGCTACCAATCGTGTGACCATCTTATTCACCCAAGTACGATGCTGACAAAGTGAAGGTTGTCTCACCACTTGCACCTTCTGTGTGGGCTCTTACCGTGCTGTTATCACCACAATGCAGCACACTATTCCTTTCTCTGAGCAAGAATATAGCAATATTATGAATAAGCTGAAAAACACACAGGTTATCTAATTTTCTTTCTTGCTTTACCAGTCATTTCACGATTGTACTGGCTCATTGTAAGAATGTTGTGAAAACCGCAAATGAATAAATACAAAAAATTAACTGTGGCCATTCAATGGAGGAATTTGACTTACAGAAGAAAGTGCCATTGAGTGATTTTTGATAATTCATCTGAAAGCATTTGTGATATTATATACATGTATGTATGCAGTGATATTTCTAAAAGCAAATTTAGCTGGATAGTAAAAAGCGTTGTCTAATGACGATTTGTTTCCATGATCTGTAGGAGGCCAAGATGAGGTTTTTATTTGCCTTGGATTTGTAATTGGGATCAATCATGTGAGACATGTGTTAAACATCCCTCTGAACCGGAAGAAACCACTGGATTTCCCATCATCCACCTGCACAGGAAGTGAAATCACTTGAGTTCCCATCATCCATTTCCACAGGAAGTGAAGTCACTGGAGTTCCCATCATCTATCTTCCTAGGAGGTGACATCACTTCCCTCCCCTCCCAAGACCTACTTAATGGCTGCCACAGTGCGGATGCGTAGTGGACGCCTGGACCATGTCAAGTGTCAGGAACCCTGGTACTCCCCATTTCTGCTGCTACCATGCTGTATCCCTCCACACATTCAATCCCTACCACTGCTCCACAAGCTACTGCCTCACCACACTACTGACAACTGAAGGAACATTCTCTTGTGCTTTCTGCACATTTTCATGAAGTTAGTCACATTCATTGCACCAACAGAGCCCAAATACCCCACTCTCCCATACTCACACAGTCTTGCAATCACCCACAAAACACTCCACAATTGCATGCATGTTCCTCAACACCTGCTTACTCACCAAACACACTACAGAGATCTGGGACCTGCTGTAGAACAATGCCCCAGCCTACCTTTCCTGTCGAAAACCTGCCTGAAACCTGCATCGGCACCTGACACCGCCACAGCCTTACCCCTGCTACAAGATTGCCAGACAAGACAGACTTCACAAGCCCGGAGGTGGACTCAACATCATCCACAAGAACACCATCAGCTGCACCACATCCATGACACGTCATAATCCAACATGAAACACCTGGTGTTAAAGCTCCACTTCACAGCCAATTTCTCCCTAAGCAGTACTCTCATTGACAGACCACCATACCATGTACCAATTTCATTAACACCATAAAGGATTTTGGGACCACCCACCCTCAATGCAAGCAATTATATCCTACTTAGAAATCTGAACTTCCACATGTAAGAACACATGGACCCCAACTTAAGAGCACTCACTGAAGACCTTTGGAATCCTGGGCCTCACCCAATGAGTAAAGGGACCTACCCACGTTGCCAGACACCTCCTGGATCCTATTTTCACAGCCTTCAACAACACCCAACAGCCCACACCAGTGCCCTGGGCAGATTATACCCTCATCAAGTACAGTATCCCCTTCCCACTCCAGACCAGCTCATCAAAACTGGAACAGTATCACTGGCAGGAATGGAACACCGCACTCAAAACCGATTGACTGGAACACAGCAACAGCCTCCCCAAAGCCATCAAGAATTTCAGCAATTGGATTCCCTCCTGTGGTGAATCCTTGAACCCCTTCAAATACAGCAATACATCAAGACCCAGACCTCAGGCCAGTTGGTACACTAAGGAACCCAGACTGAAGAAATGCCACTGCAAAGAACTGGAGCTTAAATTGAAAATGAGTCAGGACAATGCAGACAGAAGCACCTTCAAACCCACCCCTAAGACACTACCGTCAAATGATCCAGAGCACCAAATGTGCAGATCTGGCAGACAACATCAATGTCGGCACCAGCAGAAGCAAAGTCATCGCTATTGTTAAATGTTTTACTTCACCATCGACCTGCCTCCAGCTTATTCACCCCCTCATAGGACCTCTGCAACTATCTCTCTCAATTTTTCAGCAATTAAAGTACTGCCATTTACAGCAACTTCATCCCACAAATGGGGCTGACAGTACTTGCCACCTCCTGCTCTTATCCAAAGAACCAATCCTAACCATGTGACCCGTATTCACTCCAGAAGAACAACCATCACCATGAATCCCATCCACTTGGAGGCCTCATCAGACCCCAGACCCCACCACACCTATTCCAGAAGACTATAAGCCATCAGCACCATTTTCACACCCATTCTGAACACTTCCATCTCTTCTGTGACCTTTCCAGATGCTGGGTTATATATGCAACTGCCATCCCATTCCTGAAGAAACCTTCCATGGACTGTTCAATGCTCGCCAACTACAGACCAATCCTCCTGCTACCATTCCCGGAAAGGTCTTAGCAAAAATCATTAACAGACACCTCACCAAGTAGCTTAACGACCACCAACTCCTCAGCAAAGCTAAGTCTGGGTTCATACCCAACCACAGCATGAAAATTGCCTTCATTGCCGCCATGGATGACATCTGCATGACTCTGGACAGAGGAGACACAGCAGCCCTCATTCTCCAGAACCTCTCTGGGGCATTTGACACAGCCTACCACCCCATTCTCATCCAACACCTACATCACAGTGGAATCCAAGGACACACACTTCAATGGATCTGCTCCTTCCTGACTGGAAGGACCAGTCAGTCAGCCTGGCAAAGTACACCTCGGACACCCATGACTTCATCTGCGGCGTTCTCCCTTAACCTGACCCTCTAAGACACATGCTTGATTCCTCCAGCCATCATCATTCACACTTAAGACATTAATATGCTGGCAACATGCAACTCATTCTCTCCCTCGCAGACAAGACACCCAGTAAACGGATCAAGTTCAAAGCCTGCATGCCTAAAATCGCTAACTGGATAAAGAGCCAGTTGTCTAAAGCTGAACACTGACAAGACCAAAATTGTGCTCTTCGGGAAGAGCACATCACTCTGGAACTTCACCTGGAGGCCAATAGATTTAGGACCAACACCCAAACCATGAATCTTGGGATCATCATCAACAGCAAACTCAACATGGCAGCCCAGGTCACTGGACTACAATAACACCCTCTATGCTGGGATCAAAAAAAGACTCACCAGAAGGCTGCAGACCATTCAGAAATTTGCAGCTAGAATCACTCTCAACCTCCCACGCTGCACTGACATCAGACCACAGCTACTGGAGCTCCACTGGCTCCCCATTAACAAACAAACACAATTTGAATTCCTCACCCACACATTGAAGGCAGTACAAAACAATGGCCCAGTATATCTCATCAATCTCATCTGCTTTCACAAACCTTCCAGAATCCTACCCGCACAAATCCCATGTAGTGGGGAACCAGATCCAGCAGTAGAGCCTTCTTCTACATCACTCCTAAAGTGTTGAGTGACCTGCCGCTACACACAAGAGCCTTCTCCTTACTTCTTAAATTCTGCAAGAAGCTGTAGACCTGACTTTTCAAGTAGTGCCACTGGCCCTAAGTGAGCTTGACTCACACCTCCTCAACCCCCGGATACCTTCCCAGGTGATAGTACACTCTACAAATCTGCATAACATACAGGAAGTAAATGCCTGAGCAGGTGATTGAGCTACTGTGTAGGTTAGCGATGTCTTCTTCCTATCAGCCTGAGGATATTTGTTGTCTGGTGAATAGTGTCTGTTTCATGGGGGGAGAAGTATATTTTGTCTAAGACATTTGTGAATAGAAGAAGAGTGTATGATTAAGTGGCTTCAATCTGGCAGTTAATGTCACCAGTACCATGCTGTTTATGGTGAGTGTGAAAACTCTTCAAAGTAGAAAGTGATGTCATTTCCGAAACTGATATCCACTGTAATTGCTGTTAAATATAGCAGTTTAATGGCTAAGCTGTGTGAAAGGATCGAGGTCTAGGTAAGAGAAGCTGGGCAAGAGCAAAGAAGGATCAAATCAACCCTCTAATTTCCTGTCAAAATTGCTCTAGGTCTGGATTGTACAGTAAGCTGGCACTACGTGTTCAGGAATAGCCAAGTGGTAGCCTGAGAGCCATCTGTCAGTGAATGAATGTATTGGAGAACATGTCTGCTCCTGTAGATAACACAGGATTTATTAACTGAAGATCTGACATCCATTAGTATGCATATGTTGGGATGTTTCGATTGAAGGTTGGTTTGACCTGCCTCTTAGCTTTTTAGCAGTCATTAGGTAAGTACACTCAAAGGCTGAATTGGTCACAGTTTATATGGCCATGCTTACCAGGTTTTCCGTTTTTATTGAGAAGAGATCATGCATTTAGGGGACCATGTGTTGGTCCAGGATTTAAGCTATGTGTATGGGATCCTTCTAAGGAGCAACATTCTTGGAATTCAAGGTATCAGGTACTGGTGATATGAGGATGATGTGAGATTGTGTGGGGTAACACTGTGGGGCCAGAGCAGAAGGGCATCGTGCCTGCCTCTCTGTGTGATGTAACCTGGTGAGAATTATCTAATGGTTTTAGGGTAGGAAACATTTAGTGGGACTACCACCGGTCGGGTCAGATGACAGGAAAGGGTGCTGGGAGTTGTGAAAAGTTTAAGAATGAGTGGGTAGTTACGAGAAGAGTGGGATAGAAAGAACAAGCGGATGAGCATGTTATTCTGGATTGTCTTGTTTCTGGATTCTATTCCCATTAGTCAAAACATATTGGAATTTAGACCTGGTTGAAATAATCACATTGAACAAGTTTAAAATAAAATTGCAAGATGAAAAAGGAATGATTTTAATGCCAAAAGTGGCAACAAATTAAAAAGGTTGTAAAAATGAGTAAAACCATGTGCATAGTTTAAAAAGTATATCTAATTCCCTGTTCATTCTCAACTTAAGGACTGATTGGGTTTTTGTCATAGCAGGAAACAGACTTGATTCTCTTATGAGCTGTGTATTTTTCATCCACATTCTCTGTCATTTGTGTAGCGTTTGCTGATGCTGAGGAAAATGAAGTTGTTGGGTTTCGATGCTGCACCCGTATGATACTGCTGTAAGGAATAGGGGTTCCTAAACAAACTGTATGTCAATTAATATACTAGGAACACAATGATGCACAGATAATTAATTCAATCAACTGTTTAAAACCACATAGTTTATGGAGGTAGAGACCCTCACGGGGCACACAACAACAACTACTAACTTGAAAACGACTCAGGCATTGATATGTGACGAGAATGACAAACATATAATGTTCATAAATACACAGAACTAGACACATCTGCACCTATTGCCAATTATAAATAACGAATAGGGTCAGTGTGTCGGAGATGAGAACGTTTTGATCCTTCTGTATTCATAGAATCATCAAAATCACTTGGTAAGCAACCACAAAATTCCTTATTTTAAAGTAAAAAACTATTTTTACTGAGTCTGAAACGGTTTCCTGACTTGTGCAATGGTTTTGGACCCAAACCAAATCTCAATATGAAGGGGTGTAAAAGGGGAATTCTTTCCAGATTGCAATTCAGTATGAAATGTACGAATATTTAGCCACCACAATTCCATTTGCAAACTACTGAACATTTACCAACACCTCAAAGATGCTGATCCCCCTGAAGCTTTTCCAAAATGAAACTGTTAGGGCCTCATTTACAAGTATTTTTCGCCGCCTGAGATTCACTTTTTTTACGCTAAGGTGGCGCAAAACAGTCCCCTATCCCACACCATATTTACAAACTGGTGCAATGTCACCATTGCGCCAGGTAGTAAAGCCTTGCGCCACATTATACCTACGCCAGGTATATTATATGCGAGGTAGGCGTTCTCCACGTTAAAAGCCCCACAGAAATAGAGCAGTGAAATCTGCAAGATTTCACTGCGCCATTCCGTGCCAGAATAGCGTCACTTTTTTTAACGCCTGCTTAGGGCAGGCGTTAAAGGTGATGCTGTGCTGTTGTTTATAGGGCCCCCTTAACATTGCTGGACTAGCGTCAACATTTTGATGCTAGTCCAGCAATGTTAAGGTTTAGTGCCACAACAGAGTCAGAATTTCTGAGACTGTTGTGGACACTTTTCACCATGGAGCACTGTATTGTAAATGCACGCTCCCATAGTGTTGTTAGGGGGGGTACAGAGCGACACAAGAAAACTGGTGCATCGATCACGATGTGCCAGTTTCTTGAAAATGAGCCCCTTTGTTTTTTTTCAAGCAGCGCTGGTTACTCTAAGAAACACAGGCTGTTTTGAAAATGCTTTTCTGTTTGGAAATTCAAACAAAGGAATGGTATTCTGCTGTCCTGTGTAGACCACCATCCCTGTTTTTGTAGACACTACAAGAAGGTTGTAAACTGTGACCTGCCTAATTGCTAATCTCAGAGCAGTTCATTCTGCAACCCTCTGCAGATGTTCACCTTGCAAATCAACCAAGTAGTACAGAGGTCAGTTTGCAAATTCAGATGAAGATTGCAAAATATTGGTGCACTATTGTAAACAGTATGTTAGTGCATGTAGCCCAATTCCTCTGGAATGGCATGCCTGTGCTTTCATGCAGGAGACAGTGAATCACACTGATGCAACAGAATATCATGTGACTCATAATACGTGTCATTCCACTTGTTATTTGTCACATATTTTGCCTATGATCACATAATATGCTGCAGAACCGCTGGACGGAATTGAACCAAATTAGCCAGAAAGCTATTTTGTGTCCAGAAAGCATGCTTTTGGAGATTTGGTGTAAATCCGTTCTGTAGTCTAAGAGATATTAAAGGAAAAAGAAATATAGCTATCTAGGGATGAATGAGGAGGCTCCATAGTCCCTGGAGATCTTGTGTTGAGATTTGATTGGCTGCCAACACTTCAACCAGGAAGTGTTGGCAGCCATTTTGGGTCTTCAGCCGAGTCCCAAATAAAAACTTAAAAAAATAAAGGGGGGCAGGGTAGGAATACCCTAACACCCTAGATTTGGTGCTGGGGCCCCACTGGGAAAAAACATTTTTTTTTAAATTTCAGCAAAATTTGCAGAGAATTGGAAAATCTACCAAAATTTTTAATAAAAAAACAAGAGTGGTCTTCCGTACTTGTTCTAAATGTAGCCCCTGGTGGGCCAGGCCAGGGGGCATGTAGAATTTTTTTTAAAAGGAAGGGGTGTATGAGACCCCTTCCCAAGGCTGCTTTGAGCCCCAGGGACCACCACCCCCCTGGAGCTTATTTAACTATGGGAGGGGCCTTACATACCCCCTCCATTTGGATCATTGGACTCCCAGTGACCACCACACCCTTGGGGCTTCTCTAAATAAAAGGAAAGGGGTTTATGTGCCCCCTTCCTAGGGCTTTGTTATTATGCCTCCACATCCCCGAGGCCAAGTACAAAAATTAAAAAAGGGAGGGGGACCACCATCTCCCTGTGGCCAACCCGTGCTAATTAAAGAAGGAAAGCCATGCAGCCACATTTTCTGGAACCATTAATGGCCCCGGGGACGGCCACCCCAGGGTCGCCTCCTGCTATCTCCTCAGGTGCCCACCCTCTGAAGATAGCTGTTTGCTTTCACTTTGCAGGAGCTGTGACAGGTCATACCAAGTGAGAACAAACACTAACTCTGCTTCCAGAACGCAGGAGGTTTCAAACCGCTCCTGCTTGCTGGGAGCATAGTTTTTATCAGCAACAGATGAAAGATTGGTCTGGCATGCAGTGAGCTGCATATTTAACAGCTCCCTGCATGCAGGAGTGTTGCTGGCTCCCACAGGAGGCAGGTAGCCAGCTGGGACCATAGGGGCCTTAAGACTTACCCGCAGTCCCCATCAGTGTGTAAAAGGTCTTCCTGCCTTTTTCCTGGGTGAAGGACAGCTTAGTAAAAGGCCCCCCGAGTGTACTTCCTGCTGATTTTGAAGACACGTACTTGATGCACAGGAATATGATCACACCTCCACCAAAACAAAGAACCACTTACTTCTGTAAAGTGCAAATCATCCTAACTTCTTGCGCATGGCCAAGGCAAAGGAAGTGTGTTTTCAGGTCAGTTCCACCTTGAAAAGCTATCTGTAATCCTCGACAGGTGTGTTTGCATCTTTGCTCTTTGGAGCGCAATATCTTATGAAATGATACTTCGAGGATGTAAAATGGTCTAGAAGCCCCGTCCCTTATACATTAATGGTATGCAACATCTTCCCGTCCTTTTCCCAGGGTGATGGACAGACTACTAAAAGGCCCGAGCGTGTTTCCCGGCAATTTTGGAGATGCGTTCTTGATGCACAGGAATATGATCACATCAAAGAAGCACTTACTTCTGTGAAGCACGAATCATCTGAACATTGTGTGCGTGGCCAAGGCAAAGCAGGTGTCTTTTCTCTGCAGTTCCATCTTGAAAGGTTATCTGTAATCCTTGGTGGAGGTGTTTGCATCCCTGCTCTTTTGAGCACAGTATCTTAGGTAGTGTTACTACAGACACGTAAAATGGCCTAGAAGCCCCGCTCATTTGCCCCCCAATATACATTAGTGTATGCAAGGTGTTCCCTCCTTTTTCCAGGGTGATGGACAGTTTGCTTAAAGCCATTCCCCTGTTATTCTGTACAATCAATGTGATCATATTCTTGCTCATGGACAAGGCAAAGCAAGTGTGTTTTTTCTGCAGTTCCACCTTGAAAAGTTATCTGTGGCATGGGGTTGGGTGTTTACAGGGGTGGGCCGCAGTGCCTTGCCATAGGCCAGGCCTAGCTGTCAACCCTTGTATGCATGGCCAAAGGCCATGCTTGGCATGTGGTTGGGTAGTTATAGGGTGTAGGCCACAGGGCCTGGCAATAGGCCAGGGCATGTGGCCAACCCTTGCCACCCCGCCATGCACAGCCAAAGGCCATGTGTGGCACAGGGTTTGGTGCTTACAGGGGGTTGGCTGCAGAGCCTGGCCCCTGGTCAGGCCCTGCAGCCAACTCCCCCTGCACATGCCCAGAGGCCGTTCGTGGTGGGTGGTTTGGTGCCTAAAGGGGGGTTGGCCGCAGGGCAGTGGTTGGATTGACGTAACGTAATGAAAATTACTTAACATTAAAAAAACATAGAAATTCACTGAAACAAACCAAAGGTTACAGAGATGTTATAGTTAGAAAATAGAATTTAAAAAAACAAATAAATTTGCTTAAAAAACAAAAGTTACAGGGACGTTTTAGTTGGGCTCACATTTCGTAAAGTACAAAACCATAGAGATTCAACAGTTATAGATAGAGGTATTTCAAGTAACTATAACTCATGCCCTAAGGTAAGTATCACTCGTGCACACGCCATGCACTGCTAATTACCCAATATATTGCATCAGTCATGACATGGTCTGTGGCACCATTTAAAGTATCACTGCAACATTTGCAATAAAATTATTGAAGGGGAATCTGTGCATGGAGGGACACGAGTGATAGTTACCTTAGGGCACAGGTAATAGTTGTACATTTGAAGTGTAAGCCTAACTATAACGTCCCTGTATATATATATATATATATATTCATATATATACCAATATATATATATATATATATGTGTGTATATATATATATATACACATATATATATATATATAAATACATATATATAGGTATATATATATATATATATATATATATACACATATATATATATATATATATATATATATATATATATTTATTCATTTCTACAGAGAGAGATGTATTTAACAAAGTAGGGGTTTCACTTATCTTAAATATACTTACCTTGCATTGTATAGACATGCGTGGTAAGGCATATGCGTGGTAAAGTCTTGCATGCCAAAGGCAACATGTGGTAAAGGCTTTGCGTGATAAAGGATGCGTGGTAAAGGTTAGACGTGGGTGAAACTTGTGGAGTTTCAATCCAGAGAATTCCACTCTGCAAGATTCTGTAGAGTTGAACCAATATTGGAAATATGCATGTAGCACTGCAATTTAACACCAGTAGCAAAAGCGCAAACAGCACCATGAGGTGCACTAGAATGTCCGGATATTTGAGTTGATTTTGCTGCCACTCGAATAGAAAATCTACTTGAGAAGCAACAAATCTACTCTAGAAGCAGACCTCTGACTGCAATTGGCCATGTTAGACAATGGCTCCAGGGGATGTCATATCTCATTTGCACTTGCATTTCCAAAACATTCCAGAACACACAGCGATTGGTAGAGTTTGGCTAGAACTGTGTTACAAGAGTAACACAGAGTTGCCAAATTCCGCCCACCCCTAGAAAAGGCATGGGTTGTAAAGACACAGTTATATCATGCAACTGTCTTTACCAAGTGTCCCTCTAAAAGTCAAATGCAAAAGCTTTGAATTTCTTACTTGAAGCTGCCGTTCCACTAGTCGCTACTAGGTGTTACTCATGTCAAATGCAAAAGCATTGCAATTTTTACATAATAGCCCAGTTCCTCTAGTCACCACTAAGTGTCCTCAAAAGTGGAATGAAAATGCACTAATCTCCTTTCATGAAGCTGCAGTTCCTCATGTCGTTCCTAGGTTTCCTCCTTCCAGCCAGCATTGAAATATTTTCAGAAAGCTACTGTTCGACCTGTTGTTAACAGAGGTCCAGCTCAGGTCAGAAGCAACTGCTTCAAATGGTTTGCACCATCCTAAGTGGCTATGGCTTTGGTATGGACATGTGCATACAAATGTTTGTTATTTGAACCAGGTATGCTTGTTTTCCATTGGATTAATTATTTACCAAAACTAGTACATAATAATGAGTTCAATTCATAGAATTGAACACATTTCTTGATTGTTTTTCTCTTGTAATCAAATCATACTAATAATAAGAACCTTTATCCACTGGTAAGTACAACACTATTGAAAAGTTTACTTTGTTTTTTTACATTTTGGTGACAGGCTAGGTCTCATGTGCAATTATTTTTGTACACTCACTCTAGGATCAAGCAGTGCTACTGGAACTTTATGGAGCTTCTTCTATGGGTGAGTAGTGGTATTGCAGTTTCATTGACACTCCCTCATGGATGAGTGCCATTACTGCAGCCTTGTGAAGAATGCCTACACCAGACTCAGGGGTTGTGGTTTTAGTATATAAATTTGCAGATACAATTTATTTTGGTTTAACCAGTTGTACTTGTTTCCCATCGGATTACGTATTTGCCCAAGCATAATGAGTCAAAATGACAGATTTCAATACATTTCTTGATTGTATTTTAAAGTTTATGATCACACCCTCCTGTTGATACGAACTTTTATTCACTGGTAAGTACAACACAATTAAATAGTTTATTTTGGTGATAGGAAGGTCTCACTGATCCAGGAGGGAGTTTGCTATTATTTTTGTACTCTCCCTCTAAGGGCAAGTTGTGTTACTGCAGCCTTGTGAACTTTCATCCTTATTGACACCTCCTCTCCGGGATGAGAGGAGTTACTGCAGACTTGTAAGGCTTCCTTACTGCAGCCTTTCTTAAGCTTCCTCTGTGGAATAATAGTGTTACTGCAGCCTTGTAACGCTTCCTCCAGAGGCGAGCAATGCTACTGCAGCCGTGTGATGCAATGCTATATGGGGGGTTGTGGCTTCAATCTAAAAATCTGCATAAACACTCTAGCTACTCTGATATTTGGGTTACTTTTCAGTATGGTAGTCGGATACATAGATAAATATAGTGAGGAATGAGCATTGTAATTTACCATATATGTCGTGAGAGGTATGAAAGAAGTTGATGTAACCATACTATACATATAAACTAGCAGTCATTGGGAAGTACAGGTGCAATTTCAAGTTTTGGGGACTCTTTTTTAAGTGTATGTGTACATGTGCAAAGGCAAAATACAGTTACTCAAAGTGAAAGAATCCAATGGTTGGAGTGGGCTGGTTTGCTGATTGATAACTTTTACTGGGGTGGGAGGGAGGCTAATCTAAGAGATATGTCAACAGACCAATGGTAAAACAGTGTTGCTTGAGAGCCCCTATATATGTATGTGTTTCCTATACATTTGTTTGGAAAACATGAGGCTGATAAGACAGCTAAAGCTGTATTCAGGGCAGGCCTAAAAGACTTTGAAGTGTGGGCAAATCCACTTGGAGGGCACTGAGACATTTTGAAACACAACAGTACCTACTAGACATAGCAAAATGGTACACTCTAGCTTAACAGTCACACACGTACCTTGGACTCCAATTCTGAGTATGGGCTAAATTCTAATCATTTGCAAATCCTTGTTTGTGTGAGGATGGAAATGATAAGATATACAACAAATACTGCACTGCCTACCATTTTTCACCAGGTAAATTTTGTCAGGTTGAACTTTACCAGGAGAAAAATGCTGGGTATGCTTTGGTGCATGTGGAATCACTGATTCCGGATGCAGTTTTACATTTCTCTTGGGAAAGCCCAGGAAAGGAGGAATTCAGGTGCGTTAAGTTCATTTTATAAGTACTTTCTGAGGTCTTAGCTGTTCGTAGGCCTTGTTTGAGAACTGGACAAATAATTGAAGAGACACGTTAGGCATTTTAAGCCTCAAGTTAACTGTGCATCATGAAAAAATCAATGAATCCTGTGAAAAAAACAAGAAAAGAGAAAAGTGTAAAGGATTTCTTTACTTACAATTTGAAGCACAAGATCAATTGATTTTCTCCTGCAGTGATATCTACCAGCGGCTAAAACGCGCAGGTCATTTCTTTTCTTTCTAGTTCTCTTTCCAGTGACATGTGAGCGCCGCATGGGAAAGTACTGATTGTAACCCTTTTCTTCAGAAGTAAAGCTTCCTTCAAGCACTAGAGGCTGTCTGAAAAAGAAAAACGACCAGGGAACTATCTTTTGCTGTTGTAGACCAGCTGTAATTCCCTTCCAGGCTCCGTTTGTCAAAAGTATTAACAAACGATGTCTTGAAAATAGTGGATATTCCCATCTGTTCATAGAGGGAGTTTTTAGAAAACGAAAAGAGGATTCTTCACACAATATAACCTGTTTAGAAGTTAACTTTGAAATCAAAGTTTATAAATTGTTGTAAGGATTAAAGAAAAGCTCAGCATTGCAGTAAATGCTTTAGTCTTGTACTATTTTCACATTTAAAAGGCCTGAAAAATCACCAAACTCCAAAATTATGCAACAGTTTGAAAAATATTGCAACTTTTTTGTCATTCAAATTTTAATGCTAAATCTTAAGTAGAGAGCAGCCATTGCCCTTCATTAGGCACAGAAGCCCTCCCAACCCTTTTGCAAAGTATAAAGAGTGTCTGTTGGCATGAGCAAAGATCAGTCTGACAGATTCACAACATTTTCAGTTCAGATAGCCAGGCCCTGAATTGCCCAAGAATTACTTTCAATCAGTGACACCTCCACACAGAGTAGGGGTGGAATCAGCAACTCTCACTGACCTCGTCCAACTCTGTGATGAGAGAGAGGAGGAAATGCTCTCTTCTCATTGGCTGACACATGACAAGATTAGCCAAAGAGAGTAGGAAGCTGAATCTTTGTTTTCCCTTCCTGAAGCATGGTGCTTGATTTTTAAGCCCAAAGCACTGCTTAAAAGCCAGTGGTTGGAGCTATCAAATATTAGCCAGCCAATAACCAAGGCTGTGTAGTCCTAAATCCACCTCAGGCCACCTAAGTTCATTGCCAGGTACTGCATGACCACCCTTTATCTCACTGTTGCAGTTATTGATTTCTTCCATTGTGAATATTTTCCATCTTTCTTTTCCACCTTCTTTCTTGTTTGTGTGCTTTTCCTTCTCTTGCTCTCGGAAAATATTTGATGAGTAAAAATAAGTGTTGGTCCCTCAAAATATGTGTCACTGGCCCTCACCAGCAACCGCCATTTCAAAGTAAGCATTGCCAAAGTGTCTAGCTCCTTCCAGTGCCTTCTGCTTCCCTCCCCACTGAACCTGCCATCACGGTTGCAGTCAAATGAGTACCTATTTTTTTCAATGTTTGCATGCATGCATGTATGTCTATTTGTCAGTGTGTGGTATGAATTGGTGTATGCATATGTATATGCTTGGAATGGTGACTGTATGTGCATGCACTTGTGAATGGATGGGTGTTAGTGAGTGTGCATGTAGATAGGTGTATGTTAGTATATGTTTATGCATGTGTCTCTGCCCCAATGGCAGCCGCATTATGGGCACACCGGTGGTAAACAGAATTTCACTTTCATTGCTTGGTAATTACTATAATGTACCCACAGTTATATCTTGAGGTATTTTTAAAACGTGTTTATGTAAAATAACGTGAGTTGGGCATTATTAGAAATGGGGTTTCCGGTTCGCTATGGTATGCACCTAAGCCAGGCAGAACCCATGCACTCTATTCAGGGCGAGAGTGTGACACACCCTGCTCACCCCCTTGGTAGCTTTGCATGAGCAGTCAGGCCCATCCCAGAGGCAATCTGTAAAGCATTTGCACAACATACACTACACATGTGACGCATTATCCCCACCACAAAGGGAACACAACACCAAGTTATATAAAAATAAACTGAAGTGTACACAACATCATTAGACCAAACACAACATGTCAGTAATACCCTGCTACCCAAGCAGTTGTCACAACATTACACAGTACTATTACTCTGCGAAAGCCAGCAATAGTTCACATAGAACATATAGGTTATTGGTTATGCTGCACTATAAGCTGTAGTCAGGTAAACATTCCCAAAATGCACATATCAGGGTAAAAGTACACATTAGCAGAAAGGCATAAGGTCACAGAAAACACGTTACTAAAAATGCACTTGCCCAGGTGAACATGCCATCATTAATTCCCACACGAGGAGCATCAGAACATCAGAGAATACATGGCAAGTCATCAAAACATATCACCATTAATGTATGAGTCACAGTAAACACATTACTACTACTATCATAAATACCCCTATCAAGACACAATACTCTCAGCCGGGCCGGGGAGAACCATCTGCCATCCCCACTAGGCACAAGAACGATGTGGGCCAAAAACCAGGATGTCCGTGCCCTATCCGTGGAGCTCCTCTGCTCTGGTTTCTGCCCTGCGGTGATGAAGGGTTAATTCTGGCAGAGCTGCGGAACTCTGTCGAGGGTCACTACCCTACCTGCGAGCCAAAAAACATGGGGAGGGGGCCCAGTGGGAATGGGGGACCTCAGTTGAAGTTTCCTACCCACCCGCAAGCCTCACAACATAGATAGGGGTCCAGTGGAGTGGGGGGGGCCTCTGATGAGGCTTCCACCCCGCTCACAATGCTCAAAGCATGGATGGGGGCTCGGTGAATCGGTGGGCCTCCGATGAGGCTTCCACCCGTCCTGTACTGATGCGCCCGCAGCCGACGGAGTGCGCGTGCTGCTCTACAGCTCTCCCGGGCCACAGCAGTGAAGGCACCAAAGGGGATGCCTGCCTATGCCCCGGAGGGTGCTCTTCTCAGCGTGCTTTGCCCCAGGGGCACCTCCAGGAGCGTGTTCACTCCAGTCCTCGTCCTCCATGCCACGAGGGCACCAAACACAGAGCACTTCGGACCAGGTTCTAAAATACTAGCTGCCCGTAAAGAAAAGCGCTCTAAAGGCACTAAACGAATAAAAATAGGAGCGCTCTCCAGAATTAAGTAAAGCGTTTGTCAGGCGCTTATGCCCCAGCACAGGAGCTTCGTCCCCAAAGAAAAGCGTTGTCCTCACACTGAAAAGCCAAAAGTTGCAGGGGCCACAGCACCCAGCCCCTGGGGACACAAGCGAAGCACAGGGCGGCAGGGCCCAACAACAGGCCAGCGGAAGGGTGATGTAGTCAGTGGCAGTTTCTCCCAGTGACCCAGCAGGTCCCAGGTCAGCACAGCAGCAGCACTCCGAGGCAGTTCCTGGTGAGCCCCTCCAGAAGCATTCTGTGTCCATTATATTAAGAATGTTTCTTGTGTGTTTTACATGGGGAAAATCCCCTGTACTTATACTGAGTTTTGCAAAGCAGTGTCATTGAGGGGAGAAGAGGTTCCAACAAGTTCCAGCTGGTTCTAGGAGTGTCCCCTCCCTCCTCCATCAAAGGCTCCAGACATAAGTTGGGGGGAAAAAGCCATTTGTGTGAGGCCAGGGCACAGCCTTTACAAATGCAGGTGTGCCCCACCTCCCCTTCTCTCAGCCCAGGAAGACCATTCAAAGTGTAGATGCATCTCTGTGACACCTCCAACCTCTCTGTGTACAGGCTGTCTGAAAAGTATGCACAAGGCCCAGCTGTCACCCTGCCCCAGACATGGATTGGAGTGAAGCTCAAAACACCAGTCATAGGCACAGAGAAATCTTCACTTTCTAGACGTGGCATTTCCATAATGGTAATGAAAAAGCCACCTGCACCAGTAAGCAGCATTTCACACTACCATTACAACCATACCAAACATGCCTACACTACCCCTCATAAATCAGACAATACCCCCTAGACATAAGGCAGGGCATTTCCTATGAGTAGGACAGCAGTCACAGCAGTGAGAAACCAAATAGGCTGTTTGTCACTACTAGGACAGGCCACACTACCAGGCACATGTCCTGCCTTCTATATACATAGCACACTGCCCATGGGGCTAGCCAGGGCCTACCCTTGGGGTGACACACATGTAGTAAAAGGGGAATTCTGGGCCTGGCAAGTAAGTTTAGATGCCAGGTCCCTGTGGCAGTAAACTGCTCACGCAGGCAATGCGCTAGTAGGCCTGAGACAGGTTTGTAAGGCTACTTCAGTGGGTGGCGCAAGCAGCGCCACAGGCCCACTAGTAGCATTTAATTTACAGACCCTGTGTATAGGGATACCACTGTACCAGGGACTTACAGGTAAATTAAATGTGCCAATCAGGTGTAAGCCAATCATACCAACTTTAGAAGGGAGGGCACCTGCACTTTAGCACTGATCAGCATTGATAAAGTGCTCAGAGTCCTAGACCCAACAAGAGGTCAGAAAAATAGGAGGAAGGAGGCAAAAAGTTTGGGGATGACCCTGCAAAAAGGGCCAGGTCCAACAGGCATCCCATATTAAGTGCAACTATTAATTTGGCTGCATTGTATCTAGACTCAACCATCACAACAGCTACTGCTGGCCATGCCTTGAAAGCTCGAGAAATCCTCCCAGACTGTCAAAAGAAGCTTGTGAGGCCAACCTTGCATCTCCAACAGAATACCCAGGGTCTTGTTTGACAGGGAAAGTGTGCAACTTGATATTGCTACATTCTTCTTGAAACTGCAAAGGTTGAAGGGAAAGGCATGCACAAACTGCTAACTGTTAAATGCTATAGAAACTCCGAAGTTATAAAGTGGAGCAAATTAGAAGATTACACCCATTAATCCTTTGCACACTATTACAGTACCTTCCACCACCCAACCACTGAAACTAATTTATGTTGACGCCAGGGGCATCATTTCATATGGCTTGCAGTTTTCATGCACCCCCTTGATGAGGTTCATAGCTCAGAGTGCTATATTAGAAGGATTGCACCTTACGAACTGCAAGTAACAAGGATCTCTGTGAGGAAAGCAGTAACTCACTCAGAGTTCCGTATATAATACAAATCTGTACTCTGCATGTTACATGCTATTCTTTGAAGCAAGCACATTGACACTCAATGCTGCTTTATGTTGAGTGAAAACTGTGGCTAAACATAACACAGATATTCCCAGCAAGTGCATTTTACCACCAGCGTTATTTCCCTTTATTAGTATCCCCTGAAATTTGCTGGTCATACAAAAAGTTATAGAGCAGGTAACTTAAGCACGTACGATATTTTCAAATGCAGACTTTTTGTGGCCAATTAATTAATCCACAACGGATTTACTATCATATTTGTCCTTCTTGACAATGTCATTGCTGCAAAATTTCTAAAATATTAATTTATAAGTTGACTGGAGGCTGCGTGCTTCATTACTCCTCCCTCGTTACTTCTGTCCATTCTTCTGCCATACCTGGAAACCCAAATTAAGGAATCTCGGAGTATTGTTTTCTCCATTTCCAGCACTGGATCAGTCAAAAAGACTCGCCTCTTTTTATGCATGGTTTCCCCAGTGCCAATTTTCAAAGAAAGACACTTACTCCTGCAGAATACACTGCCACCTTATCTAGTACAGAACGTCCCTTTCTTCAGATCAACTGCAGATGTTTGATATTTTGAGTTCCAAGCCATAGACACTCGGGACACATTAGCTGTGGAGCTAAGCAAGCCAGTGGCATAACGAAACTGGAAGCACCCCACCCCCCGCACAGAACATGGAAGCTCCCCCCTCCCACCTCCGGACTCACTCAGGCCAGGCCCAGCGCTGAGGAGCACCCCCTGGAGTTTGCATCCGCCCCCATCCCGCACTGCAGGGGCTGCGGGAACCTTTGTTGCGCCCCTAAAGCAAGCAACTCAGACTAGCACACATGTCAGAAAACACCAAAAACACATCTGCAACACCAGGTCTGGATAGGCCTTTTATTTCACGAGGCTTTTCCTCCGTTGGCTGATACACTTGAAGGCCGGTTTTGAAAGGCGAGGGACTCTCCTGGGTCTTCTCTCACTTTCCCCAGCTCCCCGAAGATAATTAGAAAGGCACAGAGAGGCTTCAAGAGAGAGCAAGAGAGAAAGAGAGGGAGGGAATAGGTACTGACTGGAAAAACAATCGGAGAGGAAGAAGAAAGCGAGGAGAGAAAGAGAGAGAGAGAATGAATGGAAAGAGAGAGATTGTGCGAGAAGAAAAAGGCATCAGGGCTGGTTTGAGCATTTTTCCCTGGGCTGCTTTTCGTTCCCCAGTCCAGTCATGTGTAACACACACAGCAGAAAGACTAAAAAGAATTTCAATGCTTGGTGACAAAAGGAGCTTTGTTCTCTCAGTGTGAATTCAGCACTGTCCAAATACACACAGGCTGCAGGAACCCACTTTCATGGTATTTCTTGATCTGTTCCTCCAATCATGACTGCTGATGTAAGGTATGGAAGGTTTATTATGTGTTTATTTGTCCTTATTTCATGTGGGGCTGTTCCTTCCCAGGTCTGATTCCTGAGCATGTCTCTTTTCCCCCAGCAAGGTTAGACAGACCCCTTTCTAAGCTCTTCCCCTTCCCTTCTCCTCCTGATCTGTCAGTGAGATGAGCATTAGGGTTGTTACCCGCACTGACGCCATTGAACTTGGCACCTCCCACCAGTGTATTTATCCTCATACAGCTCCGAACCAACACCTGAGTAATGATAAAGAAGCACTTTGCGGGCAGTGAGCCACCCTCTTGAGGGAATCAAGTGTCAAAATCCAAATGGATGAATACCCATCACTGACCACTGATGTCTGTTCTACCCAGAAGATCCTACAGGATTCTCAGAGGGTTTCCCGATGCTAGAGATATAATCAGTGCTTGAAATAAAAATATAGAAGTGCATGTGCTCTTTGTCCAGAGTACCTGTTTGCTTAAAGGTGTTGGTAATCTCTCATTATCCCTTCCAAATCAAAGATGAGCAGGTATTGAGCACCTAATAGTGCCTGCCCATTTAAAGCAATGCCTTCAACATCCTCTCTGTACTCTAAAGCAGTTGTACCCTACCTTGAAGGAACTTCTCCTCAATAGAAGCAAACCACTTGTTTTTTTATACATATGAAATTGTTGTTTACTATCTGTGAAGAGCACCCTGATGTCGCAATGTAAAGCACTTTATAACACCTTAGTAAAATAAAATAAAAATACCAGAGCAAGCCACATTTACAATAGTAGCCACAAGTTGGCAAAAAAAGAAATCAACACGTTCAGCAATATACTTCAGCAAGCTGACTGCAGAAACGCAGCTATACTCAGCTGCATACATTAAAACCTCTTATTCAAAATGTTATGAAGATTAAGATCCAGGGGCAATGGCAATTTGTCGTTTGCAATCTTTTAGTAAATTACAGATGAAGCAGAATTAAAACAAACGAGAATAAGGAAATGCTATCAACTGAAATCTAGAATATAATGGGGAAAATTGCATTTGTTTCTTCTTCTGATTTAAGAAGGCACTGAGCAAATGGGAGGAAATAATGTAAGCACATCATGAATTAACAAAGAGAAATGTAATCCTTAATTTCCCTACCTGTATTATTTCCTTCCATGCTGCCAACATGCAACCATTGTTTTACCATAGCATTTAGAGTGTTATTAATGCTATCGGTTGGGATAATACAACGTGTACACCATTAATCAAGTTCTGTGGAATTATTGTTAAAATTAGTTGAGATAAATTTGAAGTTCTAATCAGTAACGAAATACAATCTTCTTTCACAATTTCTTTCCACATACTCTGTCGCACATTACATTAGTCATGGTTGTCTAATACATGTTCTATCTATACTAACACAATTAGAAAGAATGGCAGAAAGTTAGGGCCTTTGGAATTACAAAAGAGCAAAGAATAAAAAAACAGATAACATGTTTTATTGTGTTAGTATTTTTAAGCGAGGACACACATGTTTTTTTGTTGTATTTTGTAATGTTCTCCATGTTTGTTTAATTTAGTTTTGCATGCTTACGTTTTAAAATTTATGTTAGCTCTTCTCTCCTTATGTATATCACAGACAAACGTTTTCGTCCTTTCTTTTAGCCCACAAATTTGGATTTTCTACTAGGTTTAATTACAACTCTCTCTCTAATACAACATACCCACCCAAAGGCAAAATGTTGTTACTGTTTCATACCTTTTCTTCGTCAAAGTCTTATCAGTAGGAAGGGTAAGCACAATCACAGAAATCGTCAACTTGTTTTAAACTATTTGTATAATTTGGTCCAAGCTAGAATGTTTTTGTGGTTGCGCTTTGTAGATGGGTTTGGGTAAAAGGAAAAAGGCTGAGTTGCATCCTAAGATGCAGTGTTGTTCCCTGAGAGAAATGTAAGTAACCTGTCCTGAGTGTTAGGGTTATTCCATTTCTGACATTTGCACATAGATATGTGGGCTATCTTTAACAACTTTATATTCCATTACAGACTCCGCTGTGAGGAGTCTTGAACAGCTGCTTTTAGAACTTCAGCTCTCAGTTCTGTGTTCTTATGGTCCTGGTCATGAAGTACATTAGGTGGTGTACATATTCATGCATGCTTGGCCCCTTTGATAAAATGGGTTCAGTTTGGCTGCTTTGCATTATTCTCATATTCTTAGGACTGTAAAAAAGAAGGAGAACAAGTTAATTTTCGAAGTAGTTACTGGTGATAATCATTGCACTAAATTTCACTACCTCTTTTGCTTCTAGTCGCAGATCAGTGAGACCCCCTCTTCTCGTTGGATTCGAGGATTTGGATGCAGTCTGGACCATCATCATCACTGCCTATTTAGACAACTTGTGGAATACAGGCTCGAGGGGTGCACTTCCTCCTCAGACTAGAGGACTGAGGTTAAAAACAGAGGTGGGAAATGGTTACCTGCTCATGCTGTTAAGATTGTTTTGAGGCGGAGTGGGACTCTGTGCCATGAATACTTCACTTTCATTGTTTGGCAACAAATGTACATTGAATATAAGCCTTAAATGGTCAATTTAATTATGTTTGTCTAGTTGATACTTTTGTGCATGAGCATTTTTGTTAATGTACTTTACAAAAAGTCTATCCTAATTGATACAGGTAGGTGCCATGGCAGATCATTTTGCTTAGGAGGCTTTCAGGCACCAGACTGCATTCACTGTTCCACCACTCCACTCCCACATTGGAGTGGGAGGAATGAACAGCACTGTATTATTACATTTACTGTGGCTAATTCATGATATGTTAAACTTTTTATAGCATACAGATTATACAAAATGGTAAAAAAATTGAGCAGAATATGATACAAATGTTTAGGCTATATCCTAAAATTTTATTTCCAATACAACGGAGACATTTAGCTCAGTTTATTGATGAATATCGGTAATACAGCTATCATGCTGGACTTCAGACATGAAAAAAGCCTGCCACAAAACACGTAAGTCCCTTTCAATAAACCTTTGAGATAAAAATGTTGCACTTGATTGCCCTTAATCTCCTACAGTGTTTTGCTGTTAGAAATCAACTTTTTTTCATTTGTTAAATAGCTCACTGGTTTTTAATGTCAAGATGTAAGTGTGAAAGATTTGAGTGTGAGTATGGTTGTTCAGAGTTTTATTCTTCGAATGTTGATAAAATGAGCACTATTTAGGTTGGTTATAATAGCACCTGGAATTTAAGCATCAACAGACAATCCATTTTACTGTGTGCACTATATGTCAGCTCGTTTTCATGGCTTACTGCAGCAATTGCGTCACATTCCCTTTGAGAGAAATAGTCACTGTGGTGTAAGTGATACTTGGACTTCATATCGCCTTAGTACCCAGAGTCTAAATCAATAGTTAGATGCTCACATAAACTGCACTGTTGAAATCTCTAGATATGGGTGTACATTGTGTGATTTAATTATCATGCTTGATTAAACAATCTGTATTCATTTCTTAGTTTATTTTTTAAACCCATAAAACATCAACAAAATAAGTCATACAATCACATTATAAATAAATAAAATTATGTTGACGAAATACAGTACTAGATTAAAATTCCATAATACAAACGCAAATATAAAATATTCCATCAAGATACATCAATAAAACATTACACATTTATTATCATTTATGATAATAAAATATTAGTCCAGCCCTCAATATTACCCACCATGCCACCAATGATACTACAGTACAAGATCAAACATAAAGTAGTCCATTCAGATACATCGACAAATCATTAAACACTAATGGTACTACAATGAAGGTCCTGCCCTCTTTCTTACCCTCCATACTGCCTGGACATAGCAGCCAAGACCCAAAGGTATATGAGTACTAAAGTCTGTTTTCAGAATCCAATATGTTTCTTTGCAATGCTTGGTACCTTACGAGATGCACAGTGGTCTAAGCCATAGTTTTCTGACTCTTCTATAGACTGGGCAAAAAAACAACATATGTTCAACATCTTCAACTTTAAAGCCACACAATGAGCAATTGGTTATAATTGTGTGATTACTGTCCCACTTGGCAGTAAATGCATTAACCAACAGCGTACCCATCCTCGTTTTTATTAACATTGTATGTGCTATAGGTGATACATACGTATCCATATAGGGCTCAAATGTTGGCCTGGGCTTGAAGGATAGGAACTCTTCAACCATCCCTCCTGCTCTGGTATTCTGAGCATATGAATTGTTTACCCACTTCCAAAGTTTCTCTTTTACTAATTGTTCTGCATTGCAATCTATTAGAGATATATTAGTCCAATATAAGCCCAGACCTATTAACCCCAATTGCTGTTTGATATGCTGAAGCCAGGTGATAGAACTAGTTTTGGTAAGGGCCATAACCTCTGCTAGGGCTGCTCTATGTGGGGCCAATTCCGGGGAGGACCATAAACTGAGCCAAAACAACAAGACCTTCAATCTTGCCACATCCTCAATCCTACGCATGCCAGTATCATAAAAAAGAGGAACGGATGGGGTGCTGTTTGGGAGTTCAAACAAACCCTTAATAAAACTATTTTCTTACCCACTCAGATTCCCCATCCCTCATAATTCTGTGCCATATAGAGAAGGAGATAGAACTTTAGCTTTATAGATCTCTAAAACTGGTGAAACTGATGTGAGGATAGTCTCTTTATAGCATTTAGCAAGAGAGGCAGCACTATGCAAAATGATAAATTCTGATTTCATAATATGTGTCTTCAAGGTCATGGTTTTATCTACTCTTACCCCCAAATAGTTGCAATTATCAACCATTTGCAATCTCTCTCCTTTCATACAACCCCCTATAAACCCCCCCCATATGGTTTGAATACCATAGTCTTAGTTTTGGAGGAGTTAACTTCCAGCTCACAGATGCCACAATCATTTGCAAAACATATTCAATAGGTTCTACAAACCAAATGGGTTTTGTGAAATTATAACAGTGTCATCAGCGAATAATAAGGCTGGTACAAACAACCCCCCGAATTTGGGGCAGTCATGTACGTCAGTTAGTAGCTAAGCTACCATTTCAATAATATAGAGAGAAAACAATGTTGGAGCAAGCACACACCCCTGACGAACACCGCACCCTATGGGTATGGAAGATGTTAATTCACCCCGTCTCCCCATTTTACTCTCGCTTAATTCATCCCATGGATTCTAATGAGAACATCTCATATAATGGGATCAACCCCCATTTTTTCCAACTCTAGCCACAAGTTCCTCCTCTGTACAAGATCAAATGCAGCCTCAATACCTACAAAGGCCATACATAAGTCATCTGCAGAAAAACCTATGTAGTTCCATACTATAAGATTTACACGGAAAACTTGATCAACCATGCTAATCTGTGCACTAAATCCTGCTTGCAGTGGAGACAAAACCTTAGCAGCATTCAGCCAATTTTGTAGGAGATCTAGAATCTGTTGACAGAAAACTTTCTGCAGATTATCCATTAGGCTAATAAATAGGCCTATAGTTATTGGACAGTGTTCTGTCTCCTTTTTTATAAATTGGCCTTATGTCTGCTCCAAGCCAAGAAGCTAGTATAGCTCCACCTCTCATTAAATAATTTATATACAGGCCCAAATTCCAGGTTCTAACTGATACAGATCACAGGGATCTAATCCAGTCCAGGGGCCTTACCGGGGCCTAAAGAATATATAGCCCTATATGTATCCTCCATTGAAAAGAAAGGGGCAATCTCTGAACATACTTTCACTTGCTCCCTACGCTTTACATTTAGCTCATCTGAATTTGGAGGGGCGGCATACATTAATGAAAAATGTTCAACCCACTGTTGTGGTTGTACTGCATAATCTATGGAACTAAGAGTCACAGAGTGCCTGTGCTCAAAGATCTGCCAACATGATTTTTTGTCTCTCTTTTTCATAGCTACTAAGATGGCGAGCCAGTTAAAATCAATTCACTCTTGCTTCTTGGTCTTACTTACCAATTTATAGTTTGCTCAACACTACTTAATCGGGGCATGAATT
Organism: Pleurodeles waltl; assembly: GCF_031143425.1. Taxonomy (NCBI): domain Eukaryota; kingdom Metazoa; phylum Chordata; class Amphibia; order Caudata; family Salamandridae; genus Pleurodeles; species Pleurodeles waltl. The sequence continues at coordinate 1,244,884,564 of NC_090447.1, read as the reverse complement.
CCTTCCCTACTGGCCATAATTAGTCGGGCTTTAGATTTAGGACATTCACCCGAATACCATGATGAAGAATGATGAACTTTCTATGCCTTATTAGAGAACATTTGCTTCATACAGAGAAAAATCTGTATTGTTTTATGCTGGCCAACACCTGCTTTCCCCCCTATGTAGACACAACACACCTTGTAGTTTCTCCAAATAATGGCTGATAATACAAGGGTCCGGACCAAAGAATGGGCTGTAATCTAATTGCAGTCTGGCTATTGTGGAACCTGCAGTCTGTGTACCATGTAGGCCAGTTTAACTGAGGCTATCTTATCTAATTCCAAACTGCATGTTCTACATTTCTGAGACATTATTTTGCACTATTTTGCAACAATCCTCCATGAACCTCTAGTCACTCCGATGGGATGTGTAGTGGGGCTGTCAGATTAGGAGTTGGTCCTGCTGTGACACATTGGTTTCTGGCTGGAGGAAGGACAGGGGAGAGGAGTGGGCACTTCAGAATGAAGCAGATCCCCAACAGAAACTTCAAAGTCTCAGATCCTATCTCACAATTGTTGTATGGAAATTGACTATCTGAGTAGGAGCTCAGGTCCTCCAAAATTCTCAACTGTCAAGGGGACAGCCAGGCTGTATGCTGAGGAGGAGAAGCTCTGAAAGACTTCTGCCTGGACCGGCAGAGGGGGCTAAGGTCTGCCAGTTTCACTGCTGGATGCAGGGTCATCAACTAAGGAAAGCTAAGACCACCTCTCCCTGGAGCGTGGAGCACCAGTGCCTGCCTGCCTCATTGCCAAGACCAGTGTGGCCTGTGAGCACTTGGAGGGAGCAAAGTGCAAAGTGTAGGCTGGTGCACAGATTGGGCCATGCCTGTGTGCAGATTTAAGTCAGTGACCCCATATGTCAGAGGGGACTGCTGTGAAGAGGATATTACTGCTGTGCCAATTGAGCTATTGTCCTTGTGCTGCGAAGTGAAATCAGCAATTCCATATGCAAGAGGGGGCCTATGTGAAGAGAAAGTTACTGCCGTACTGATTGAGCCATCGCCCCCATGCTGAGTAAGGTTCATGACCCCCCTATGCCTGAGGAGGCCACCATGAAGAACAAGGAACATTGTCTGGTTTTCCCATCACAGAGAGGAGAGGAATCCACAGTGATTTGTTCATGTCTGAGCTTCGACTCAGGATCGGAACACGAGTGATCGTCACCCTCACATGTGAGAAGGATCAGAGTAACTTACCGCTCACTGGAGGAAGTGCTGTGGACACCCAGCCTCTGCATCTGCAGAGCTGCAACTGCTACTCAGCGTCAGTAGCCACAGCAGCCTACCACAACGTCCAAGAGTAAATCTCTCCCTTGTAGCGCAAACCCTGCAGGAGCTCATTAGACTGATTATAGGGCCAGAGGGACCTGAGGGAACTTGTTCTGCCACATAGTGCTTCAGGCCCGGGAACATTTTGACTTTTGGAAGAGTTGGAGTGGGCCTTCTGAGACTCAAACCACCAGTGGGGCTTAACCTAAATGTTGCCTGTCGTGAATGGAGAATAACCGCTACCATTAGTGAAAGAGAAGTTTGACTCGGGCCTCAATCAGTTGGGTTGGGCCCAGGTTCCCCTACTTGCCGCTTGGCCATTTTAAAGAGGTTCTGACAAGGTAATTTACTTTTTTTAGCTTCTTCTAAAAATATATCATTCTCCAAGTTGCCAACTGTATATTCATAAATTTAGATGTTTGTAATTGATCAAAATACAGATTAAGCAAGGTATCTGAAGGGTTAATTTCTTCAGCACACTAAGGCATAATATCTTTGAAAAGTATTAGCTATATCTTTGTAAGAGACTTATACAAAATTGTCATCTACACAGATGAAATGTTTGATTAATTTACATTCTTTATTGATGTTCAAACTGTTAGCAAGTACACTGACAGCTTTGTTTACCTCCATTGTACTTTGTCTTCAATTTCAATAATAAGTTGGAAGCATTACAAGTGGCAATTTTATTGCATTCTGTTTTTGTTTTAAGTTAAGCTGTAAACGTATGCATACATTTCGATATAAAATCAGTACATTACAATATTTAATTTAAATTCATGTACTTCACATTCTCTCAACACCAGAAAGTTTTGTTTGGGTTACATAATAAATATTAACTGTTCTTAGTGTAGCTTTATAAATATCCCAGTTTTTAGGAACAGAAGTGTTACTCGGATGATTAAAGGAAAAATATTCACTAGTAACAGCAATGAAGGTTGAAATTAAACTTGCCATCTGATAAGACATAAATACTGAATTTTGATCTATTATTTGATTTACAGGTAACAATTGATTCAAATGTTGTAATGACTGGAGCATCGTCTGATATGAAAAATGGTGCCAATTCCAGACCTTACTAAATTGGATCTAAGGGATTTTCTAGCAAAATTATCTTGTTTGGTGATTTAGGAAAAGGTAGAGAATATGACAAATCTGTAGAGGTAAAATAACAGATTGTACATGTTTAGCACACTACCTAGATATGGCTGATTTAAAGGCTTTATATAATTTATAAGGAGTGCATCTGAATTTTCAAATACTATTGAGGAAAGGGTTGTAAATCTGATTACAGCTGCCTACACCTATAAGATGATCACAGATATGTTCAATTCATTTTTTATATGTGAACAGAAAAAAAGAGTTAGAATGGATTGGCCCCAGTCTAGACCATACATATTTAATATAGTTGTGGGCGAATGATTGATTCCAGGTTCCAATAAAGCAGACTTCATTATCATGCTCCTATGAAATAAATGTCATGTTTAAAGACTTATGAATAGCAAAATCCCCTTTGAGAGAAAGAGTCGAAGACAATGAAATATTACCCACCCATTGCTTGTTACGTTTCAGTGATTCATCATGAGTACAATGTGTTTCTTGTAGCAAAAAGATTCAAGTTTAAATTAGCTAAGTGTGAAAAGACTATTTGGTGTTTTTTAGGACCGCACAGTTCTTTCACATTCCATGTGGTGCTGTTAATCACTGGGAGGGAGAAGGGTGGATATATACATACACTATATACTTTTTTTGTTGAAGCTCTTTTTATTGGCATATCATCATTATATATATCTAGAGCATGCATAGTATTGCCACTCATTAAATCCATAACCAGCAATACAGCCCCCCACAATATGAGCAAGAGAACTGTGTGAGTCTTCCAATCAATTGTCATCACATTGAGTAACACCTAATGCCACACAGTCATTTGAATTCAATCCAAAAAATCCCGATGAGCCAATGTGCATTAAAGAACTACCCCATCCCATGCTCTGTCCTTTACAAGATCTACGTTCCAAAGGATGCCCAACATTTCAAGTCAAACACTGTCGTTCACCCTGCAGATATTCCCAACTCTCATCAGCAATATCCATCCCACCAAGCAATTCATACTTTCCCCACCATAGCCCGGGAGTGTGATGCCTGAATACGTTCTTTGTCACAGCCATTCATCACAGTGGTAGAGACAACAGCTCCACTATCGGTTAGGTCATGTACCATGGCTCCCATGCCAAAAGATCGTCTGCCGACCTACCACCTTTTTCATGTGTGCTTCCTCAGCCTCAGCCCATTCCATCCTTCAGCCATTCAGACATCTGAGGAAGTGCTGAGTTCGGCCATCTGATGGCTATATATTGTTTGGGCAGAGTTAGTCCAAGAATTGCTAATTTCCTACTGAACTTCCTTTTTTTCGTAACAGGCAGCAGCCCAGCAGGCATTGTTTCAAGTCTCTAGGTATTGCCCACCTCGTAGCATTATGTAGGTGCCCCAGGCCCTCCTTCCTGTAATGTATGATCTGTGAACAAGTCCATATAACATGAAAGAAATCCACCAGTGTGTGCCTGCACCATATACACCCCAAACTCTTAGAGGGGTATATTGTTTGCAGAGACTTGAGTGAAAGGTGTGTGATATGAACTATATTGAATTGAGTGAATTTAAACCGTGCACTAGCACATAATTCCCTCACCCCTCTGTGTACCCTAGTTCATTCTTATTTGGGTGCTCACTGATCTGCCTCCACATTCCCTCAATCTTAATGGGAGGTCTAGGTCTGTCTGCTTGCAGCGCATAGTACAAATGGCTTAGAACCCTTATCCACCCACCAGCGTTAGCAGAGCATCTAGTGTCTAAATGTGCTCAGGGGCATCAGGGAAACCTTGCCATAGTCCCTTTGCTGTGGCTGCGATCTTGGCATACTGGAGAAAATGGCCTTCCCCAAACTTAAGGTTTCCACCACATCCTGCAGTGTGACCAACCAGCCCCCTGGATAAAAATCATCTAAGGGACACATCCCCCTTCCTGCCAGCAAGTTACAGACATAGGGGGTCATTACGACCTCGGCGGTCTTTTTGCAAGACCGCCGAGGTACCATCGTGCTGAAGACCGCCAGTGGTGGCGGTCTTCCGACACCGCATTATGACCGCTGGCAGCCCGCCATCCTTTTTCGTACGGAAAGCCGCCAGCAGCCATACTGGCGGACAGCGGGAAAGTGGAGGTTGCTCAACCTCCACCGCTACGTCAACAGAACACCGCCCACTGAATCACGTCCCATGATTCGGTGTGGCGGTGTTCTGGTGACTGTTCTGGTGGCGGAGCTGCCCCCATGGATCCCGTCCCCTTCCGGAGGATCAACGTACAAGGTAAGCTGATCGTCCGTTAGGGAAGGGGTTGGGGGGTGTTGTGTGCGTGCATGGGGGTGTGCGTGTGAGAGTGTAGAGGGGGTGAGTGAGTGTATGTGTGCTGGGGGTGTTGTGTGTATGGGAAATGTGTGCAGGTCGGACGGTGTGCATGTCTGTTTGAATGTGTCGCTCTTCCTGTTAACACGGCAGCGTTATCAGGCGCTGCGGGACAGTGCATACACTGTCTTCAATTGCCTTCCAGGAATCTACGGGGAGATACAGGCAGGGTCTACTGAGACCTCTTTTTCTTGCTGTATGTCCCATACTTGGGGGCATACTATCGGATTTATAAGGCGTTACGCGTAAGAATTACCGGTCCCCGATTTGGATGGAACGCGCTTCTATTACTTTTGGACTACTTAAAATTTTTGATATGATTCCATCATTTTTTGGTTTTCAACCTGAACTTCATCAGTGACTCCTTTCTAAAGTTTCTTTTTGAGCCTTGAAAAAGTCCGAGAGGACGAAACACGTGTTGGCTGTTTTGTTTCTCATCTAGACGTGTCTCTTTCTGAGGATTCAGACTGTGATTGTAATCCGTATATACTTTTGCATATGTGGACTTAAACATTTTTAGAACTACAATTCAACTACCGAACACTAAGGATTAAACAGTTTTACACAAAGTCACCCGATGTTGGGCTTATCTGTTTGGAGTGCCCTGGTTGCTCTTTTCCTAGATTCTGTTTGAATGTGTGCGGGTATGTGTTGTCGGGGTGTATGTGTGCGTGTAGGGGTGTGTATATGTGCATGTTGGGGGTGTGTGCATGTAGGGGTGTGTATATGTGCATGTTGGGGGTGTGTGCATGTAGGGGTGTGTATATGTGCATGTTCCGGGTCGGGGTGGGAAGGGGGGTTGTGCCACCTTTGTGGGGTGGTAGGGGGGTGGGGGGTGGGGGGTGGGAGGGAATATTCTTGGGGGTAGCGGGGGTGGGGGAGACCCCTATTAGTGCCAGGGAAGAAATTCCCTGGCACTGATAGTGCCTACCGCCATCGATTTCATGGCGGTTCCCAACCACCCGAGATCCATGGAGGTATGCAGGGTCCTTATACCGTCGGCGGTCTAGTGACGACCGCCGGGCTGGAGACCGCAATCTCCAACCCCAGCGGTCTTCACCGCCATGGCGGTCGGAATGGTGAAGTGGCGGATGACCGCAGCGGTAACCGCCGCGGTCATAATTCAATTAATTTTTTTGCCGCCCTGTTTGCGGTCTTACCGCTGCTTTACCACCGACTGCCAGGGTCGTAATGACCCCCATAGTCTGGGCAATTTGCATAAAAGGACAAATCGCTCACACTTCCAGCTCTGGCACATAGGGCACCCTGTGAAGTACCACCCGCTCCGCTCATTTCCAGATCCTACACACTAGTTTCAATACACACTGCAGGAGCAACAGGGCAGCCTGGTGCCAAACTCAATGACTGGTGCTGACACAGTCACTTGAGCCTGCTTCCCAACTGCGGGTTAGTCCAGGAGGAACCTCCACTTTGCTGGTTTTTCCATGCAGGCAGCGGTGAAGCCCCCACACCTGCGCAGGGTAGGCTGCCATCACAGCTTTTGCCGCTCTCACCCGCTGGCTCCCAATACCCTCCTGGCAGTCTCCCACAGTCAGCAGTCACAAAGGGCAGGAATGCCTGTACCACTAACCACACCACAGCTCAGATGGCTCCGCAGCCAGTACCAGTTCAGCTCTCCATTCTCCTCCTGTCTCTCCAGTCTATTTAACAGCTGCGTCACCTCATACTGCCGCAGTACCCTCACACACCTGGATTCCAGGCCCAACTAGGCCCACCACTTCATTTCAGGTAGGGGGCTCACACAGAGCCTTTTCAAAGCCCCCAGTAGGTCACCAACAGTAGGGGGTGCCACCATCTCCAAATTAGGCATCATCAGGCATAAAGTGGCACAGGATTATGGACAATGCAGAGCTCCGTGGCGGAAGAGGATGAGAAGGACATCTAGTTGGCCATATTAGCAGGTCATGCCCTCCTCTATATAATTATAAAGAAATTGTAATAACTGATTCTGAGTTTCCCTGTCCCTGACATATAACATTCTTGGCTATCTGTCTTTACTTGAGTGACCAACAGTGGAAATCTTTTTGTGCTGTATCGCTCCTCAAACTGAGTCTCTAGTGAAATCTCAATGGGATAGCCTTGTTGCAAGCCTCTCAACCTGTGTCCTGTATGGTGTGTGTACCATAGGCGCCTTTACATGAAAGGGACATTGTCCCAACCAGATGACACCCCCAGGCCTACCACTGCTCCCTAATTCAGTAATGCTTAAGCTACGTTTTGTTTCTTTCTTCCCTGGACCGTACCTCATGTGGTGGTTGGTATGCTCCCTTCCACATCCTATTCTCTTTAGATTGGGTGCCAAGATCACACACAGGATATGACAAAAGTATTTATTCCCATCTGATCTCGCAGCCATCTTGGACGTGGCAATGTTTAAATGCTGTGCCTAGTTTGAAGCCGTGCTTGGCTTCAAGTACCTTTGAGGGAGTTTCTTGCTTCCTGCATCTTGCTTCCTGCATCCAGTCTCCTGCACCTGCATCCCATATTTCTTTTATTATCAATATCTTATCTATCTCTTATTCTAAGAAACACTTGCCTTCCTCCCAGCTCATGGGTCTGGCTCCTCGTCTCTCTTCCGCACGGCCTCCTGATCTTTTCAGTTCTTGTCTCACATTTCCGGGGCAGCAATTTTGCTCTAGGAGGAAACAAAATAACAATCATCAGAGAGGACAGTGCACTAAGTCTGTGGCTCCAACAAGCAAAACTTCATATCAAAACCAGTGGCAATACCAATACTAAAAACAATAATATAAGGCAAGAAATAATGGACATAACAAAATATTGGTGATGCAAACTCTCAATGAAATATCAGTATATGGACTAACAACCTTGTCATCCCCGGATTGGGAACTTTTGAGGAAACAGAATTAATGCTTTTATTATTTTCAAGTGATGACAACTTGAAGTGTCAGTGACCTGCTGAAAGTCTTCTCTACTCACAAGTTCTATTATCCACAATGTGTGTGACGTCAATGATGATTTTATTTAGAAAGCTAGTATTGTAAATGACATTTTCACTGTGTTCCCTATGTAACATTTTGAAGGACTTTCGCTGGAAGTTCCGATGTGGCCAGTAAAAGAACATTATTTGTATAAGCTTTTGTTTATAATGTTTCATATTGTATTCTGCATCGCCGAACTGCAGTTGCTGAGGAAGCAAGTGGAAGATTTCTTTTACCTTAAGAAATGGGTTAGTGCTAAGGCTCTTAACTCTTACATTCTGATTTTGCTTCTGATTTGTCTAAGGTGAACTAACCATGATCATGCCATGCTGAATTTGCAGTTTTGATAATTGTTTATGTGTGAAATGTGCATCAAAACCCCTGGCTAGGAGGATCTGAGGCAGCTTCTCATTTTCCTCCTGAGACTCTGTCCGATTTGATTGAGACTTTTTCATTTACCTTAGAATGCTGTCAGTACTCCTTATGAGTCTGACACAATTCCTGGAGAGCGTCAAATGCTTAAAGTGGGGCTATTATTCTAATTCTGATTTTGTATTCTGTCTTCATGACATGTATTGCATTTTCTTTAATGTTTTTACTAAGAGTTTCTGTAATACATTTTCAAACATATTCTCCTGATCTAAAACTCAGTTATTGACTGTTCCCAGTTACTATTTGATTAGGTTGATTCATACTCTGGTAATTTTGATGAGGGAACGGGGTGGTGTCTCTAGCCCCAAGATCAATGGAAACTGCGGAGCAAACTGCCAAGGGTAAACGTTGGGGTATTTGGATTATTGGGGTAATTGGGGTATGGGGGCTTGGCACCCACATGTTTTCATCACAATTCTCCACCACACTATTGCTCTTCTGTTTCTCACTTCACCACAAATTTACATAGTGATCAACTTTCCAACATAATCAGTAAATTATACTTTTAGATGATGTGCACGGGTTCCTACCCTATGCGGTGGATCAGCATGTAAAGTATATATAATTTTATTTATAACACCACACTTTCCCAGCATGTACACATTTCTAAATCTAGTCACTTTTATGAAGTACTTTCTTTTATTGCACCAATATTGTGTGTTTTATTTATCATTATATCTTAAAAAGATACCTCAGACATTTCATTTTGTATTCAAATGTTTGACTCAGCATAGGGTTCTTCATCAACAATAAATGATATAGCACCTTTTTATCCCTGCATTGCACCACCATTTGGTCTCTTATAAGTTGTGTTGCACAATTTCCAAACTCTCAGTAAGCCACTGGAATAGGTGAGGAAGCTACATGTATTTCAATGTATTCTTTCTGATGTTGTCCCTTATAAAGAACTTGTGTCTCATAACTATTAAACTCAAATACAAATCAAAATGAATTTCTAAATGTTTGATCGCATCTTGGTATTCATTCAGTGCATGCTGTCCATCAGGAACCTTGTATGGAAGCACATGTCCGTCAAACCCCAAATTGTGTTCCAATAGAAATGCTTTCCTCTCATATGTTAATCTGTTACCAACACCTGCTTATACGTATTTTGTAAATGTTCTAAACCATGCTTTCCATTTAATGAGGGGTTCTAATACTGCTTGGAGAATAGGTGGCAGAGGGCTAACACAATGCATATAGACTTAAGGCCATCTTGTGACAAGTGAACACATGGAAACAATATGTAAGTGTTATCATTCCTAAAACATATGTATAATTTTAGAATTGTGAATGCCCCAAGTAACGTGTTATTGTGCAACTATCCAAAACCTGTAGGTACATGAAGTGCATGTGTTATACAAAAACATTATAATGTTTCAATTATGTTTCTTCAAGTGTTCAATGTTTGATTAGCTTATTTATGATGGATATGAAGTCTTAAATTGGGACAAGATGCCTCAATGTCAATGTGTATTCAATTAAGAGTGTATGTGATGGATAGGCACACTGACTATAAATATTTGAGAGCAGGTAGGTGCAGGTTGCAGGTTAAGTTATGCGGTGACAAGATACACAGCTGAGCACCCCTTAAAATGTTTTTAACAGTGTGCGCAACAATGCGTATAAACTCTACTGTTACAAGTAATGCAAAGCGTAAGAAAAGGTAATATCACATTCTATACACTTGCACCGAATCTTTTCACCCATTAGCATGTATTTTCCTCTCCTCTTGTCCTGCCTTCTTGACTGCACCATATTACAGATCCCCACATAGGACACCTCCTGAAATGCATGGTATGGGGCACAATAAATATGACACATATACGAATGAATGCAATATGAGTAAAAATAAATATGATACCTGGCAGAATGAATCTGACTTGTACCAGAACAAATATAAAACATGGCAGAGTGAATATGCTACTTAGTGATTAATTTGAATAACACACTCTGAATTGAATAAGAGATATACTGAAACATAAAACAATTATACTGAAATGAATATGGCCCCCATTGTAAACAATATAGCAAGCACCAAAATGATCACAATATGCATCAAAAAGAATAAGACATTTATTGAAATTAAATAAATATGCCAAGAGGAATATGACTGAAGTTGAAATGAATTTGACAGACTGAAATGAAGATCAGTTGCAGCAGTTAATATATAATATTCAGAAACAAATATATTGTACACTGAAAATAATATTACATACCTTACAATTGACATTACTCATGTTGCAATGACTAGGAATTGTGTTGAAATGAAAATTACCAAGATTGGAATGAATATGAGATACACAGAAATGATTATGAGATGATTTAAAATTAATATTACTTGTGTTGTACTCAATATAAGCCCAATTGAAATGAATTTGACATGCCTTAAAATGAATATGACCAACACTGAAATTCTCATGACATTCGTCAAAATGAATATGGCATGCACTGAAATTAATATGATACATATTGAAATGCTCAGAACATGTTAAAATGGTTATGATGCATGATAAAATTCATATGACAAGTGTTAATATGATTATGACATCCATTGAAACAAATATAACATTGATTGAAAGATATATGACACATGCAAAGGTGAATATGACATGTACTAATATGAATATGAACTTCATTAAAATAAATTTAATATGAATTTAAAATTAATTTGAGCAACATTGAAATGAACATGATATTTATCATTATGAATACGCCGTGCATTGAAAGTCATATGATACGCATTGTAATGCATAATATATGTTTTGAAATTGTGTGAAAATTAATATAAGAAGTTTTAATATGAATGCAACATCCATTGGAAGGAATATAATACATGCTTAGCTGAATATGAAATGTGCTGAAATGAATATGAGACTCAATGAAATGAATTCAACATGCATTAAAATGCATATGACAAATGCCAAAATTACGAAACATGAAATGGCATGGTCTGAAATTAATAAAATAGGCATCAAAATGAATATGACATGTATTGAAATAATTATAACATATGTTGAAATTAATATGATCCATGCTAAAATGAATATGTTAAGTGTTAATGTAAAATGGCATCCATTGAAATCAATATGACATTTATTGAAAGGAATATGACACTTTAAATGAATATGAACCACTTTTAAATGACTATGGGCCTAATTACAAGTTTGTCTCTCTTGAGACTGCCAAACTTGGGATGGTGGTTGGACCGCCACCCTCCTGGTGGTCTGACTGCCAGATTATGATCCTGGCTGTTGAACTGCCAGAAGACCACCGCCTCCGCTGGGTTCAGGGATCCCGACAGGTTGGCGGCAGTCGAAGTCGTGGTCAGTCACGGCAGTGCCGAGTTCAGCACCACTGTGCTGATCACAACCTCCCTTTCCACCAGCCTTTTCATGGCAGGGTCCCGCCATGAAAAGGCTGGTGGAAAGGCAGTGCTGGGAGTCACATGGGTAGAAGTAAAGGGACATAAGGGTAATTGTAGGATTTAGAGTATGGCACAGGTGTACAGTACAGTGAGACTGGCCTGGCATACAGTGGAGTGGGATAGAGTGAAATACCATACAGTGAAGTAGATTCCAGTGGCATACACTAGAATTGCTTAGAGTGGAGTAGTGTGAAGTGGAGTGGGGTAGAGTTGAATACCATACAGTGTAGTGGCTTAGATTGGTGTAATAGTGTAGAGTAGAGTGACATAGGGTGGAGTGGCATAGAGTGAAATAGTGTATAGTGGAGTGGCATACATTGGAATATCATAAAGCGGAGTGGTGTATAGTAGTGTGGTTTTCAGTGGAACAGAGTAGAGTGGCGTATGCATGTAGCTGAAATTTATCAGGAATGTAGATTATGGTGTGCAGAGTAATGTGAAACACTGAACTGTGCTGCCTTGCATTTCTCCAGGTTCACCAAGCAACGCAGGACCACACATGGTGGTCTTGCATTGTTTTGTGCATTTGCGTTGCCCATGTGTAGGAAAGTACCATCTTGCCTGGCATGTTACAGCCATTTTTTACTTGTGTGTCAATTTGTTTTTGCATGTCTCACTGGGAACTTGCTAGCCAGGACCCCAGTGCTCATAGTTGTGGCCTGAATGTGTTCCCTGTGTGGTGCCTAACGGTGTCACTGAGGCTCTGCTAATCAGAACCTCAGTGCTTATGCTCTCTCTGCCTTTAAAATTGTCACTGCAGGCTAGTGACCATTTTTACCAATTCCCTAGTATATGGTCCCTAGGTACCCAGGGTATTGGGGTTCCAGGAGCTGCAGCATTTCTTTTGCCACCCATGGGGAGCTCAGACAATTCTTACACAGGACTGCCACTGCAGCCTGAGTGAAATAACGTCCACGTTATTTCACAGCCATTGTACACTGCAAATAAGTAACTTATAAGTCACCTACATGTCTAACCCTGACTTAGTGAAGGTTAGGTGCAAGGTTACTAAGTGTGAGGGCACCCTGGCACTAGCCAAGGTGCCCCTACATAGTTCAGGGCAATTTACCCGGACTTTGTGAGTGCGGGGACACCATTTCACGCCTGCACTACATATAGGTCAATACCTATATGTAGCTTCACAATAGTAACTCCGAATATGGCCATGTAACATGTCTAAGATCATGGAATTGTCCCCCCATGCCAAATCTGGTATTGGGGTGCCAATCCTATGCATCCCCGGGGCTCCAGCATGAACCCCGGGTACTGCCAGACCAGCTCTCTGGGGTTTTCACTCTCAGCTACTGCTGCTGCCAACCCACAGAAAGGCTTCTGCCACCCTGGGGTCTGGGCAGCCCAGTCCCAGGAAGGCAGAACAAAGGATTTCCTCTGAGAGAGGGTGTTACATCCTCTCCCTTAGAAAATAGGTGTTAAGTGCCTGAGAGGAGTAGCCTCTCCTGGCATCTGGGAATGCTTTGAAGGGCAAAGATGGAGCCCTCCTTGCATAAACCAGTCTACACCAGTTCAGGGATCCCCGCCCCTGCTCTGGCGTGAAACTGGACAAAGGAAAGGGGAGTGACCACTCCCCTGTCCATCACCACCCCTGGGCTGGTGCCCAGAGCTCCTCCAGTGTGTCCCAGACCTCTTCCATCTTGAAAGCAGAGGTGTGAGGGCACAATGGAGGCCTCTGAGTGTCCAGTGCCAGCAGGTGACGTCAGAGACCCCTCCTGATAGGTGCTTACCTGACTAGGTGGCCAATCCTCCTCTGAGGGCTATTCAGGGTCTCTCCTGTGGGCTTCTCTTCAGATAACGAATGAAAGAGCTCACCAGAGTTCCTCTGCATCTCCCTCTTTGACTTCTGCCAAAGATCGACCGCTGAATGCTCCAGGACGCCTGCAAAACTGCAACAAAGTAGCAAGAAGACTACCAGCGACATTGCAGCGCCTAATCCTGCCGGCTTTCTCAACTGTTTCCTGGCGGTGCATGCTCTGGGGGCTGTCTGCCTTCACCCTGCACTGGAAGCCAAGAAGAAATCTCCCATGGGTTGACGGAATCTTCCCCCTGCTAAAGCAGGCACCAAACTTCTGCTTCACCGGTCCTCTGGGTCCCCTCTCATCATGACGAACGTGGTCCCTGGAACACAGGAACTAGACCCAAGTGACCCTGACAGTCCAGTGGTCCATCTGTCCAAATTTGGTGGAGGTAAGTCCTTGCCTCCCCACGCCAGACAGTAATCCTGTCTACTGCATGAACTGCAGGTGCTAGGGCTTCTGTGCACTTTTGCAAGGAATCCTTTGTGCACAGCACAGCCCAGGTCCCCAGCACTCGGTCCTGCATTGCTCAACTCGCTGAGTTGACCACCGGCTTCGTGGACCCTCCTTTGTAGTGTTGAGATGACCGCCATGCTCAGTTTTCTTGAACCCGTGTTCAAGTACTTCTGTGAGGGCTGCCTCCTTCTGCATGGGCTCTCTGTGTTGCTGAGTGCCCCCTTGTCTCCTCCTCCAAGGGGCGACTCCTGGTCCTTCCTGTGCCCAGGCAGCACCCTTTTTCTTCAACCATGACCTTTGCAGCTAGCAAGGCTTGTTTGCGGCCTTTCTGCATGGAAATAACTCTGCATCCTCAAGCACACCAAGGGACATCTTTTGTGCAAAGGAGAAGTTCCTGGCATCTTCTGCTGTTGTAGTATCTTCAGCTTCTTCCACCCGTAGGCAGACACTTTTGCACCTTCATCTGGGGTTTAGTGGGCTCCTGCACCCCCTGGACACTTTCGTGACTCTTGGACTTGGTCCCCTTCCTTTACAGGTCTTCAGGTCCAGGAATCTGTCTTCAGTGCTTTGCCGTCAGTTGTGCTCTTTGCAGAATCTCCTATCATGACTTTAGTGTGTTTCTGGGGAAGTAGGGTCACTTTACTCCTACTTTTCAGGGTCTTCGGGTGGACCTTTAGTGTTTTCTTACACTCCCAGCGACCCTCTACACACTACACTAGGCCTGGGGTCCCTACGTGGTTCGCATTCCACTTTCTTAGTATATGGTTGGTGTTGCCCCTAGGCCTATTGCATCCTATTGTATTCTACAGTGTTTGCACTACTTTTCTAACTGTTTGCTTACCTGATTTTGGTTTTTGTGTATATTTTGTGTATTTTACTTACCTCCTAAGGGAGTACCTTTATTTTTAGTAACTCTGAGTATTGTGATTCTTATGATATAGTGCTATATGATATAAGTGGTATAGTAGGAGCTTTGCATGTCTCCTAGTTCAGCCTAAGCTGCTCTGCTAGAGCTACCTCTATCAGCCTAAGCTGCTAGAACACTACTAATCTACTAATAAGAGATAACTGGACCTGGAACAAGGTGTAAGTACCATCAGGTACCCACTATAAGCCAGGCCAGCCTCCTACACCATGCAACACCATGCGTGATGCAAGGGTAACTCAATACAATACTACAGGTAGACCTTAATGATATACTGTGCCCTGGTATACCAGCATGGTAGTATATGATTGGCTAATGGGTGTCTTTACAAAATTAAAAGGTAGCCATATTGTTTTTAATAGAGTTTGACTGTATTTGAGGTAAGGGCCCTAGATATAATTAACTAGTAGGTTTTATTGTTGCCCACTACCTAATACCACTTTTTTAAAATGGTAATAGTTAGGGAATTGTTTTACATATATTTATTACATATTTTAAAAAAAATTTAGTGAGTAACCAGTAAGAATGCTTTACGTCACTCACACCTTCCTCTGAGACAGAAGACCCATGAGGGGACACAGACAGCCTTTGAGTTTTAGATACATTTCTACGCAAAATGCGCAGTGCTTTGAGGTGGCTGTTGTGATGCATGATCTTAAGTTGCCCCGGACACAGCATTGTTTATTGTATTCCAGCTTGGCACAGTTTTTACTGGTTATCAAATACTCATGCCAGGCCTTTTGGACTGTTCAAATCCAGAAAGATGGAGAGATTGGAGTCCTCGTGCATCAGAATGTCAGTATCTGGTTTTCTCAGGCCAAGCGCAGGGCTGCATTCCAATCACTAAAGTTGAGAATTCTAGAGATACTTGGACTCCAGGTGAGAGTCTAGGGCCCAGGATTCAGTGAGTCCTTTCTACAGTGAACAATGCGAAAAGCTGCAGCTCTAAAGAGGGATTTGAGAAGTCATACTGCCTATGTTCTTTTGTCTCAGGCATACTTATGACTTGCAGGTTGCTGCAAAATGATCTGGCTCCAAATGCTTGTTTTTCACTTTTAAAACATTTAGCACTTTACTGATGTTTACTATTTGTTCATTATAGATGGCTGTGTTGTCCTCAAGAGTAGAAATTCGACTTTCAGCTGTAGTAATCCCTTTTTTTGCTAGCTGAGAGCAGTGGTTCGCTTATCCTCTCTGGAATAACGTATTTCAATCTTGTTATTTATAGAAGTCAGGCTTTACTGAATATTCACTAGGTGCAACTTTATGTGGTCGCCATCCATTTCTTTGGTGGCACTCTGGGAAGGTAATGCTTATTCTGATGAGTGAGCTATGCCTGTCTTATTGGCTTCACAAAGCAATTTAGCTCCCATCATTCATGCAAGGGTTTAGGTTGTTGAGCCCTCCGCCCCGGTCCCAGTAGGGTGCGGATGTATGAACTTTGGGGGATGATGTGGCTGCTGGGGGAGCTCAGCTATGAGTAGAGGCTGCATGCCCTACAGCATATATGCCATAGATCTCACCATTCTCAAGGCGGTTCACTCCTCTCCAGCTCACCCCCATTGTGCTAGGATGAGGGCCTGGATCCCCGTCAGAATGTTATTCGATGAATACTTTGGGGTCCATTACCACTTGTGCTCCTGGCACCAAAGGTTTAGTGGGCTTCTCCTGTGGTTAGTTCCAGTAGCACTGCACAGCAGCTAATCAATTTGAAGTAGTGTCCGAGGATCGCCAAATGGCATGCAGGGGCCTGTGTGGGCCAAGCATTTGCTGTGAGTCAAATATGTGTTGTATAGCACCTGAACATTGCACAGGGGTAACTCAGACTTCACCGGGATGTACGGGCCTCTGTGGTGAGCATTAACAACAGGCCCAGATGAAGACGGCCCTGTCTTGACCCAAAACACCCGGGAGCTCCACAAGATTATGTCACCAGCGGTCGGTACCTTCAAGGAGAGCCCAACCCTCCTGTCATATCCCCCAATACCGGGAAGCTTGAGCGGGCCCCTCTCCAACCCCCAGGACACTCACCTGTCACCACGGGCCTGCTTATAAATCCACAGTTGCTGCACCGCTGTCACCAGTTCTCCTCATCCAGGTCATGCTGCCAATTTCAGAGTGTGGCAGGGTCTGCCATCTTGGGCCTAGCCAGGATTGATGTCTTATTCTGCATCTCTGACTTGTCATTCCTTTCCCTTCAATCTAATTTCCTCATTCATCACCCTTTAGTCCTCATCCTTCACTCATAATTTTTCATCTGTCACTACTCAAGCTTCATCCATTATTCCTTATGCCTTAATAACCAGCCCTTGTCCCTCTCTCCTCATTTCTCACTTGTCATCCATTACCCCTAATCACATACTCATCATCCCTCACTCCCAATGTCCTCATTTATCATCCATTAATTCCTTCCACACTATACAGTATTTATCCCTCTTGTCAGATCCCTCATTTTGAATTTCTCACTTCTTTTTCACCACTCCACAGCACCTACTCCTTATTTTAAATTTCTCGCTACTCATCCTTTACTCCTCATTTTACTCCTTATCCTTCTCAACTTATTCCTAATACCTCACTCATCAGTACTCAGCTCTCGCTCCTGATTACTCACCCCTCACTTCTCATCCTTTCCCCTCATTTGTTACTTTTCATAGTTAACCCATGTCTAACCTTAGTTCTTAACCATCAGCCCTCACCCTTCATCTCTCCACATCCTTTTCTACGCATGTATCCCCTTGCACTCTTTAACACTCACTCATCAGTCCTTATCCATTATTCATTTTGGCTGTTTCTACTGATTTCTCATTCCTCAGCCCTTCCCTTCTTCACTCCTCATTCTTTACGTTGCTTTTATCATACAATTTAAATGTTGGCAGAGAGGGAACAGTCATTTCTGTCAATGTTTGAAATGTCCACCAGGCTGGTAGACATTTAAAATTTTGTCAGTCAGCACCTCTGTCAGGGCGACAGAGTAATGTACTCTACTGCCCTGGCGGAGAGCAGACAGACTGTCAAACTATAAATGAGGCCCTAAATGCCCTTCTTCTGGTTTTCACTTTTCCTCCTCACCCCTCCGTCCTCAACCCTCAATCCTTATCCCTCACTATCAATCAGCCATCATCCATTCCCCATACATAACTCATCTCTCACCTCTCATCCCTTCACATCCCTCACTCTGCATCACTCAACCTATGGTTTAACGTGCCATCTCTCACCCTCATCACACAGTTATCCCTCCACATCCCCCATTCCTTATTCCATCTCTGTATATCCCACTCTTCAACTCACTGTTTATCTCTTGCTTGTCATACTTCACTCCTCACCTCTCCTTCTTTGCTCATCCCTCACTGCTCATACCCACCCCCCTCTAAGAAATTAGTGAAATAGGCAAATGGTGATACCTTAAAATGTATACCACAGTGTCTGTTTTAGGATACTTTGATCTCTTACATCTCATGCTTCAGTTCTCTTTTCTCATTCCGTACCCTGTTGCCCCACTCCTCTTTTTTCGCTTCTCATGCGATTTTAATCAACCTTCATTCCTCATTATTATCCATCACTCCTCAATGCTGAGCCCTGATATCTAACTCCTAATCCTTTCATTCTCATTTGTTAACTCTCATACTTCACTTTTAAATACCTGTCCTCCAGTCTCACTTTTCAACACTCACTTCTCATCTTTATCTCATCCCTCACTCGCCTGCTCCTTCTCCCTCAGTCCTCATGAATCAAACCTTGTCCCTTATTCCTTTCTCCTAATGACTCACCAACTTGCCCACTTCCCTCATGCTTCATCCCTCACTGCATACTCTTGACTCAGTTTTTTACTCTACAGCCCTGCTCCGTCACTACTCACTCATCCTATCTTCAAAAGTGACACTGGACAAATTATATTTTCCAAAAATGGCCATCACCCTGACCATTTTAGGATATCCTTATCCTTCCCGTCTCATGACACATTTCTCTATATTCACCCCATATTTCATGCTCATCATGCCTCAGTGTTCCCTCATTCTTCATCCTTCACTGAAACCTCACCAATGAACCTTCAGTCCTCAGCCCTCACAATGCATTTCTTATTCTTTACTTCTCATCTCTCACTCCTTATCCATCATTCCTCACCTCTATATCCTTCAAATGTGCAGTACCCAATCCCCTTTGCGACATTCTCATTGCTCAATCCTCATCCCTCAGTCATCACTCCTTATTCTTCAGCCCTCATCCCTTAAACCCTAAACAGTCCTCCATCCTCATCTGCCATTCACATTTCTCTTAACCCATCTGCCATGTCTCACCTCCTATCCCTCTGTAGTCACTCCATATCTCTTGCACCTCATTGCTCATTGTTCTCTCACACTCCTTTAATTTATCCTCACCTCTTACCCCTAATCACTATTCTATATCTCTTGTGGTTCACCTTTTCTTTTCACTTTGTGTGATGAGTGAAACGGGCTAACTATGATGTCTTAAAATGTACACCATCCTGTCTATTTTGGGACAGTCTAATTCCACACACCTGATGCCTCTGTTCTTATTCTTCATTCCTTATCACTCATCCCTAGCTCCAATTTCCATTGTCCTCATAACTTACTCATCGCCTCTCATTCATCACACCTCCCTCCTTAACACTCACCCACCTCCCTCCCAAATATTGAAAAAAAAAAAACAGTAATACACTATATTTTAGAAATATTGGCCCTCATTACAACCCTGGTGGTAAATCCTGCTTAATGCTGTGCCAACGGCCACCAACATACCGTGACTGCAGCGGTAATCTGCCACGGGTATTATGACCCACACTGAGAATGCTGCCACAATACAGACACCCACACAAGTCCGCCAGACCAAAGGTCAGTGATAAACTGGTGATAGGAAAACCCACACCGTCACACCAACAGGAATACGCGCACAGTATCACGACCCACGAATCAAGGCGGCGGTCTTTCAACCTCGGTAAACCATTGGCGGTGCACACCGCTGCGCTCAAAATACACACACCCTTACAAAACTACACCACATTGGACAATTCAAAATACACATACCTGACATACATACACACACCACACCCACACACTCACACCACTATAAAACACACACCCACATAACTCCTTACAACAACAAAAAAGAGAGCAAGCACAGAGAGACAAGCAAACAGCACACAACCAATCAGAGGCACAGAACATCATCACTCATACACCATCCACGCACACCACAGTATACACCCCAACACATCACTCCACACATCACCTCACACATATCACTCACACCACATCCATGGCACCTCAAAGATACCACAGGTTTTCTGAAGAGGAGCTAAGGGTCATGGTGGAGGAAATAATCCGGGTAGAGCCACATCTATTCAGATCACAGGTGCAGCAGACGTCCATTGCTAGGAAGATGGAGCTATGGTGGAGAATCGTGGACAGGGTCAACGCCGTGGGACAGCATCCAAGAACCAGGGATGACATCAGGAAGAGGTGGATGACCTACGGGGAAAGGTGTGTTCCGTGCTTTCAAGACACCAGAATGCTGTACAGAGGACTGGTGGTGGATCCCCACCTCCTCTCCCACAACTAACAACATGGGAGGAGCAAGTCTTGGCGATCATGCATCCTGAGGGCCTCGAAGGAGAAACAGGAGGACTGGACTCTGGTAAGGCAAATCTTTACCATTATATCCCCCACCCTACCTGCATGCCATCATATACCCCTCGTACCCTCACTCCCATCACCACATCGCCTCACATTTACCCCACCATCACAACCCACACATCCCATTACCAAGCACTGTATGCAACAACAACGCATGGACACCCATCACAGCCCTGCATGGACACTCATCACCACAGCATGCCCAGGAGAGAGACTCACCCAGCCCACACAATCAGCAATCACACAAGGCCAAGGCGACAGGGAAAGCACAATTATACAGGGAAACACACCCATTGCACAAGATGCCACACACAGATACAATAACAATGTATTTGCATCCCAACAGGACTCCTGCCCAACGTCACCGGAGAGGAGGTGCCACCAACATCCAGTCCCCCCACAGAAGAGGCCCACAGTCATGACAGCAGCTCTGCACACCTGGATGACAATAACCAACCTGGCCCATCAGGGACCTCTTGACAGTTGGTTACCCTGCCACAGTCCCAACCCCTCACAGAGCCTCCCCCCTCAGGAAACATCAGCACAGCACCCACCCAGCAGGCCCATGCCACTGTCCCCAGGACACATCAATCAGCAGTATGTACACCACTACAGGTACCCCAGGCAACCCCACAAACACAGGATGATCAGGGAGCTGGGGTCAGTGGCAGTGGGCACACAGTTCAGGAGACAGAGGCACAGGACAACAGGGAAGCTGGAAGAACTGCTGTGCGACATGGGGAGTACAGGCCCAGGGAACCGACCCTCCACAAGGCACTCTCAAACATCAAGGGAGCATACCACCATTCCCAGGAGACCATGGGCACGGTACTGGCCAAGTTACAGGAGACCCAGTGGCTGCAGGAGGGACAGTACCCGGGGTTCAGGAAGGACCTCACCAAAATCTACACCATCCTGGTCACCATAGCAGGGGTGCTGGCTGACATGGGCAAGACCATGAGGGAGGCAGTGGCACAACAAAGTGCCCCTGACACTAGCCAAACCGAGGAATAGCCTTCCACCTCCGCCAACCCTAGTGGACAGGAGGCCCCGCCACAGGACCAACATGCCACCAGCACCCCACCCCCTGCAGAAGGAGAACCACCCCGCAAACGGTCCCTGCGATCCAGACAGAGGACAGAGAACATTGCCAAGACCCCCGCCAGGAAATAGGAGTCTCCTGATTGTCACCTTCATGTCCCACTATGTCCCCCTGTCCACCTTGAAATGCCATTACTCCCCTTCCTATGCCCCACTGGACAATGCACCTGTGATACCTAAAGACTGGACTCTACCATGGACCTTCCTCCACAAACACCCCAGCCCCTTGTCCGTACCCCCATACTATATAGCACAAAAAATAAAGACCATTTAAATATAAATCATACTGGAGTCAGTGTAATGATTGGAAAGATGGATTCTTACAACATTCTCAAAGCATTGCAACGTCTATGTTCATTGAATTATACCAATGTATGACAGTTGGTGGGCAGCAGTACACATAGCAGGAGCCAGAATGGGGTACACAGATCTGAAAAAAGGGAATCCAAAGGGAACAGTCAGTGGCCATAGACAGAGGGTAAGAGGCTGCCATGTACAATGTCCAAAAGTATACTGAAATGTGAAAAGGAGTTACTGTCTCTTACCTGTGTGTCACTTGAAGTACTGCTGGATAATGTTTGTTCTGTTGTCCACATCTTCATCATCTGCCTCCTCTTCCTCGCTGTCCACAGGCTCCACCGCTGCCACAAGACCATCACCAGGCTCATACTCCAGCAGAAAAGGCACCTGGCGTCTCAAGGTTGTGCAACATACAGCGTGCCACGATGATCTGGCACACCTTCTTGGGTGAGTAGTACAGGGATCCACCTGTCTGATGGAGGCACTGGAACCTGGCTTTCAGGAGGCCAAAGGTCCTTGTTAGCCCATGTGCCTCATTGTAACGTTCCTCTTCCCTTGTCCTGGGATTCCTCACTGGGGTCAGTAGCCATTAGAGGTTGGGGTAACCAGAGTCACCTGCAAGTATCGAGGGACAACTGTTAGACACACACTAACCATTAGGGACAACCCCATGCCCAGACACCTACTTATACTGTGTGGGGACCTTGGTCTCACCTATTAGACACACCCGGTGTCTCTGGAGTTGGCCCATCACATGAGGGATGCTGCTATTCCTCAGCATATAAGCGTCATGCACTGAGCCTGGATATTTGGCATTCACCTGGGAGATGTACTGGTCTGCCAAACACACCATTTGCACATTCATTGAATGATAGCTTTTTCTATTCCTGTACACCTGTTCATTTCTGCGGGGGGGCACAAATGCCCATGTGTACCATCAATGGCACCAATGATGTTGGGGATATGTCCCAGGGCATAGAAGTTAGCTTTCACTGTGGCCAAATCCTCCACATGGGGGAAGACGATGTAGCTGTGCATGTGTTTCAGCAGAGCAGACAACACTCTGGTCAACACATTGGAGAACATTGGCTGAGACATCCCTGATGCCATGGCCACTGTTGTTTGAAATGAGCCACTTACCAGGAAATGGAGCACTGACAGGACCTGCACTAGAGGGGGTATTCCTGTGGACTGGCGGATAGCTGACATCAGGCCTAGCTCCAATTGGGCACACCGTTCTTGGATTGTGGCACGATCAGGTCTGTATGTGATGATAATGTGGCTGTCCTCCATTGTCGACAGGTCCACCAGAGGTCTGTACACCGGAGGATGCCACCATCTCATCATCTGCCTCAGCGGTTATAGCCTATGGAGGAGAGCAGTGAGCAGAACGTCATTTACCACATAGATAGCACAACTGTGTTTGGATCAATGTCACAGAAGGAGTGTTTAAATTCGAGAGTCAGTATATGTGTCAATATGTGCTGTGACGCAGTTAGGTGCCAAGCCATGTGCCCCCCTGAAATGGCGGCTGCCTGACCTGTGAGGAGGGACAAGGGGAAATGAGGTAACTGCGCTGGCGCTGTGCTGCATCGCAGTAGGCGGTCGATGACCGCCGCACAACTCCGCATTGGTATTCATTGGGCCCTATGGGTCCTAGGAGCCAATGGCGATGAATGCCGGTGGTGACGGTACGCAACGCCATGGACGTTACCGCCATTTTCTACTTATTCACTCACTTGCTACCTGATCATCAAGAGGAGAGGACCTACACTGCAAGTGCTGCTGTGACCTGAGACTGGAAGGGACAATGGCTAGAGTGTCTGGGGAGCGGTCCCCTGCCTTCACTGCGGAGGAGTTGGAGAAACTGGTGTATGGGGTCCTCCCCCAGTACATGTTACTCTACAGTCCTCCAGACAAACAGGTGAGTACACTGTGAGCATGATGTGTGGAGAAATGCCTATTTGGAGTGGTGTGGATGTAAGGCACATGTTGGGGGGGTGCTAATGCATCCTGCCCTGAATGCTGCATGAGAGGTGGTCAGTGTATGTGCATCAGGGCATGGGTGGGAACTGGTGGGCAATGACTATGACTGTCCAGACGGGTGAGTAATTGCAATTTCCGATGTGTTTTCGCTCTAGGTCAGCACCCACCAGAAAAAGGGTATTTGGCGTGCCATCGCCAAGGAGGTGCGGACCCTGGGGGTCTATCACAGGCAGAGCATCCACTGCCGCAAGAGATGGGAGGACCTGCGCAGCAGGACCAAGAAGACGGAGGAGGCCCAGCTGGGGATGGCCTCCCAACGTGGAAGGGGTGCCCGTCGCACCATGACCCCCCTGATGTTCCGCATCCTGGCTGTGGCCTATCTGGAGTTGGATGGGCGCTTGAGGACATCACAGCAGCCACAAGGGGGTGAGTACAGTTTCAGAATGATGACTGTGCGCGCTTTAGGAACTAACTGGGTGGGGGCTGTGGGTACCCCTAGGCCAGTGCAATCATGGCAGGGTAGGTCCCTTGTTTGCAGGCTCTGCAGCACCCCTATCCCCAGTGGAACAAGTGGGCAGATGCTGGCGTTAGGCATTGTACCCCATGGGCTGGTGACTACCTTAGTGAGTGGTTGGGCATGGCCTAGTGCATAGGGCAGCTCAGTGTGTGTTGTGTATGTCAACGGTAGTGGTGTTGCTGGCATTGACCATGTGTATCCTCTGTCTATCCACCCCCTTTTTGTTGTCACCCTATCCTTATGTGCATTAGCATCATCTGGCAGAGGAGAGGCACCGGGGACGGAGGGAGCTGCATCCCACATGGCCCTGAGGGCAAATCCACTGAGGGTGAAGGCACCAGTGGGACGGAGGGGGAGGGGAGCTCCACGACGGGGACAAGAGGGGATACCAGTGACAACGACTCCTCCTCCGAAGGAAGCTCCCTGGCAGAGGCGAACACCTCTGTGCCCAAGTCAACAACAGGTACAGCCGCCACCCCCCACCAGCACCGCCCTACCAGCAGCCCCTCAGCGTGTTTCCCGTGCCCGCTCACCCAGGAGGGAGGGCATCTCCTTCGCCCCCAGGCACCTCAGGCCCTGCCCCAGTCAGCCCTGCCGCCCTCAGTGAGGAGGCTATTGACCTCCTGAGATCCCTCACTGTTCGGTAGTCAACCATTCTGAATGCCATCCAGGGTGTAAAGAGGCAATTGCAACAAACAAATGCATACCTGGAGGGCATTCATTCTGGTGTGGCAGCCCAACAGAGAGCATTTCAGGCTCTGGCCTCCGCACTGATGGCAGCCATTGTCCCTGTGTCCAGCCTCCCCCTCCAACTTCCAATACCCAGCCCCAATCCCCTCTACCTCACCCTATCCCAAGCACACCTTCATGCACACACATCAACACACAAAAGTGGCTCAGGACAACATAAGCACCACACATCATCACACAGGCACTCACACAAGCACCATACCCATGCACACATACCAACATCCAATGCCTCCACTGTGTCCTCCTCCTCCTCTTCGTCCACCTCCCTCCCAGTAGTGTCTCCACTCACACCTGCATGCACTACATCATCAGCCACTGCCTCGATCACCAACACGCCCATCACAACACACCCCTCACAAGCAATCAGCACCCCCACAACCATGCGCACGTCCCCAGTGTCCTCTCCCAGTGTGTCTGTGAGCCCTCCTCCCAAAGTACACAAACACAGGCACACAACCACTCAACAGCCATCCACCTCTCAAGAGCCTCCAGCCCATGCACCTTCACCCAAACTCAGCAGGCGTACAGCTCCTACAACCACTACCTCTTCCTCCACTCCCAAACCCCCTCCATCTTTCCGTCCCAGTGTGTCTAAAAAACTTTTCCTGGCTAACATTGACCTCTTCCCTATGCCTCACCCCCTTCCTTTCTCTAGGGCCAGGATGTCTAGATCTCAGGCCAGCACCTCATCCACCAACTCGGCGTCCGCTGTGGTCCCTGCAAGTCCGAGAGGATTGAAGGGGGCACCCATCAGGCCTGACTGTGTGCCACCTGCAGATGCTAAAGACCACCCGATTCTGCCACCTGCCAACGTTAAGAAGGGGACGACATGCAGCAAGGGCAAGGAGCATGACCCACCCAGCAAGGCCTCATCCAAAACAAAAGAGGACAGTGCCAAGGTCCCAGCAGCGTCTACCAAGGTTGGGAAGGGACACAAAGGCAAGGGCAAGTCACTTCAGGGCACGGAGCCTCCAGGTGATGGACTGGTGACCACCATTTATCTGGACAGGCCAGCAACCTGTACCACGGTGAGCACCGGCGCAACGACCGCCACCTGCACCACCACCTGCAGCGCCCCCTGCACCACCCCTGCCACAACGACAGTCACCAGCATCATCCCCAGTGAGCAGCCGTCCGAGGCCGCTGGAGACGGCCTGGTTTCTCCCTCCACTATTGCAAGCACCTGCACCATGGGCAGCACCGGCAGCATCTCCGCCGCAGGCGCCGCCACCTGCACCGCCATATGCACCGCCACATGCCCAGCCGGTGCCACTACATTGGACATTAGCAGCATCCCCAGTGGGCAGCCGTCCGAGGCTACAGGAGACGTCCTGGACCCTGAACCCACCACTTGAGGCACCACCATCAGCACTGGCACTACCAGGATGGAGTGTGGCTCTGCCTCCATGGAGTATCATGCTACCTGATCCCTGCACATCTCTTGCCTCAGACACCCAGGTGAGGGAAAGTGAACTGCCACACCCCAGGTGCAGCACCCCTGGGCACAAGACCCCCTCCAAAACCAGTGGAGAAATGCATTCACTCACCCAATCCTTGGCAGGATGAAGCTGACTTAGCACAAAGCCCCCTCCAGAACCAGTGGAGAAATGCATCCACTCACCCAATCATTGGCAGGATGAAGCACACTGGGCACAAGGCCCCCTCCAGAACCAGTGGAGAAATGCATCCTCACACCCAATCCTTGTCAGGATGAAGCACACTGGGCACAAGGCCCCCTCCACAACCAGTGGAACATGTCACCCACTTGTGAGACTGTGGCTTTGCACTCCCTAGGACCAAGTAGTGGGCAAATCACCCACTTGAGAGACTGTGGCTTAGCACTCCCCAGGACCAAGCAGTGGGCAAACCACCCACTTGAGAGACTGTGGCTTTGCACTCCCCAGGAGCAAGCAGTGGGCAGACCACCCACTTGAGAGACTGTGGCTTTGCACTCCCCAGGACCAAGCAGTGGGCAAACTACCCACTTGAGAGACTTGAGAGACTGTGGCTTTGCACTCCGCAGGGCCAAGTAGTGGGCAAATCACCCACTTGAGAGACTGTGGCTTTGCACTCCCCAGGAGGAAGCAGTGGGCAAACCACCCACTTGAGAGACTTGATAGACTGTGGCTTTGCACTCCCCAGGACCAAGCAATGGGCAAACCACCCACTTGAGAGACTTGAGAGACTGTGGCTTTGCACTCCCCAAGACCAAGCAGTGGGCAAACCACCCACTAGAGAGACTAGGGAGACTGTGGCTTTGCACTCCCCAGGACCAAGCAGTGGGCAAACCACCCACTTGAGAGACTTGAGAGACTGTGGCTTTGCACTCCCCAGGACCAAGCAGTGGGCAAAATACCAACCTGAGAGACTGTGGCTTTGAACTCCCCAGGAATTCGCTGTGCCCCCTCGAGGAGCAGTGGCTTAGTACCATCTTCCGGCTGAGGTGCCCCCCATTCCCCCTGAGATGCCTGTGTTTTTTTGACCTGATGCCCCTGCAGTGTTCTCTCGGTTTTGAGGCAGGAGTCAAGAGTGGGCTTCGTCCATGATTTTATGGGCCACTGGTCCACAGACATTTGCAATGGACAGTGTATGGCCCTCTGTCATGTTGTACATATTTGATAGAAACTGTTGTTTTCAATCGTTCACTTTATATGCATTTTCAAAATATCACACTTTTGACTCAATTCCTTTTGTTCTTGCGTTCTTCCACGGGGTTACGGGGTGTATCTGTAATGTTGTTGGATGTGTTAGTGTGTATGGTGTTGTGGGGGTGGGGTGTTGCGTGTGGCGTGCGTGTGTATCTCTCTTTTTCCTCCCCCCTCCCCTGTGTGCTAGGTGCAGTACTCACCGTCGTCATCGCCGCCGCCTTCTTTCAAATTCCTGGTGTATTAGTAGATACACCAGCATGAGGAGGACCTGCAATTCGGGCTCCATGGCGTCCTGCTTCTTCGTTGAGTGTTGAAAGGTGAGTGGTTCCTCTTCAGTGTACTGGTTCCCCTGTGCTTTTCATGTCGTTGGTACCGCCCCAGAAAAGCTGGTGGATTGGCCTCTCATAATACAGTGGGCGATACATTGTCTTCCGCCTGTCTGTTGGCTGTGATCGCCGCGGTGTTGGTTGCTACCGCCGTAGAGGTCAGAGTGTTAAAGTGGCTGTCTATGATGGTGGTTTCCGCCGTGGTTGTGATCACATTTTTTTGTCCGCCAGCCTGTTTGCAGTATTACCGCCGCTTTATCTCCGACCGCCAGGGTAGTAATAAGGGCCATAGTGTTCTACAGTGTATTTGCAATTTTGAACATATTTAAGTCAGCAGTAATACCTAGAAATTACTGTTCTGCTTACAGATTTTTAAAAATAACAAACATTTTTAAAAACAAAAGTATTCTTGATTTTTACTAGCATGGTACTCTCTAAACTTGCTTTAAAAATATGTAAAAGATGTTAAAAAAATTACCTACCTATACCCACTTTTATAAAGTGGTAATAGGCAGCAAGCAACAATAAAACCTACTAGTTACCTTTATCTAGACCCTTACCTCGAACAAAGCCAAACTGTATAAAAAAATGTCTTTGTAAAGACAATCATCAGCCAATCATATAGTGCCTCGTCATTGCCATGTTCCACGCTATACAGCGACGTTAAAGTGTTATACCACGTCCCAACATATAATTAAGGTCTACCTTCAGTACCGTAATATATTACCCTTGAGTCCCTTCTTCTTCAATCCTCATTCTTTACTTTGCTTCTATCATGTTTAGGGTCCAATTTAAATGTTGGCAGAGAGGAAATGGTGGTTGCTGTGGATGCTTGAAATGCCCACCGGGTCAGCAGACATTTTAAATTTTGGCAGTGGGCACCCCTGTGAGGGCGACAGATAAATTTACTCTGTTGCCCAGGCGGAGGGTGAGCAGACAAACACAATATAAATGAGGCCCTAAATGCCCTTCTTCTGGTTCTTACTTTTTTTCCTCCGTCCCTCTATCACCCATGGTGTCACATAGGCAATTCAATGCTTAAGTCAGATGCACAAAGCAATGCAAGGCCACCATGCGTGGCCCTGCATTGCTTGGTAGATCTGGAGAAATTCAAGGCAGCACAATTTGCTGTTTTGCGTTACTCTGCACACCATAATCGACATTCCTGCTATCATTCAACTACATCCAGACACCACTCTACTCTATGCCACTGTACACCACTCCACCATAAACCACTCCACTTTGTGATATTCCACTGTACGCCACTCCACTGTACACTATGCCACCCTATGCCACTTCACGATATGGCAATCCACTATAAGCCATTTCATTGTATGCCACTCCATCATACACTATTCCACTCTGCGCTATTATACTGTATGCCACTCCATTCTATGCCACTATACTATATTACACTCTACCCCACTCCCCTGTATGCTACTCAACTATATGCTTTTCCACTCCATGCCACTCTACTGTATGCCACTCCACTCTATGTTATTCCACTGTATGCCACTCCACTGTACGGCACACCACTGTACTCTATTTCACTGTATGCCACGCCACTGTATGCTACTCCACTCTACACCACTCTACTCTACACTATTTCACTAGAGTCACATTAACACTTGACATATTCATTTTAGCATGGATCATATACATTTCAAAACATGTTGTATTTATTTCAATACGTCATTCATGTCAATATGTATCATATAAATATCAGAGCATGCCATATTTATTTTCACTGTAATTTTAGCATCTGTCACATGCATTTTAACGCATGTTTAATTAATTTCAATGGGTCTCATATTAATTTCAACACATGTAATACTCAGCTTGGCATGTGTCATATTCCTTTCAATGGATGTTGCATTTATTTTAAAACTTCTTATATTAATTTTAACAAAAGTCATATCCATTTCAACACATATAATATTCATTCCAATGTGTATCATACAACTTTTAATGGAAGGTGTATTCGTTTGATAAATATGTTTATTTCAACGTTACTCATATTCATTCTAAATTTATATAAAATTAATTTAAATGAATCTCATATGCATATTAGTACTTCATATTCATTTTAACATGTGCCACATTCCTTTCAATCAATGCTATATTTGTTTCAACAGATGTCATAATCACATTAATACTTGTAATTAATTTTACCATGCATCGTGTCCATTTTAACCTTTGTCACATCCATTTCAATATGTATCAGATTAATTTTAAAGCATGCCATATTCATGACGATTGTCATGCAAATCTCAATGTATCCATTTTGAGGCATGTCAAATTCATTTCAAAGGGGCTTATATCAATTTCAACACAGATTATATTTATTTTAAATCATGCCATATTCATTTCTGTATATCTCATATTCCTTCCGATCTCTGTAATATTAATTTAATTGCAATTCATAGTAATTGCAACATGTGTAATGTTCATTTCAAGGTATGCAATATGATTTTCAGTGTACAACATATTGTTTTCAGAATATAATATATTCACTGCTGTAACTGATATTCATTTCAATCTGTCATATTAATTTCAACATATATCGTATTCCTGTTGGCATATGTCAGTCATTTTAAGAAATATCCTATTCTAGTTGATGTTTTTTATATTTATTTCCATGCTTGCTATATGGTTTACAATGAAAGACATATTAATTTCACTATAACTGATATATATTTCAGTATATCTTTTATTCATTTCACAGTGTGTGTAATTCATTTCAGTCACTAAGTAGCATATTCATTCTACCAGGTATCATATTTATTTTGAAAAATATGACGTTCATTCTTACATGTGTCATATTCATTTTAAAATACAGCATGCATTTCATGGGGCGTCCTATATGGATTTCTGTAATTATTACGTGAACGGCTTCCCATACCATACCACACGCACTTGGAGAATTCAGTATGAAAATTTTCAATGTTTGGCGGTTGGGGATTATTCTGTGGGGCTGAAAGGATGTTTTAATAAAGCGTTCTTCCTCACACATTTATGCTGGCTAAGATTTCTCTTTCTTCACTGCAACATCTTGATTTGGCAATGAGGAGGGGGGTTCACACACCATGGCTGCCTAATTTGTAAATAATTAGCAGCCAATTTAACATTGCACCGTGTGACACCCTGAGGTTTCAACCCTCGGTGGCTGTGACTGATACCACTTCCCATGTGATTGTTTGAGAGAGCCTACAGTTGTTTAATTAAGCCTGCCTGCACTTGCATCACTGCTGGATGGGACGCGTAAAACACAAGGCACGCCTGACCTACTTTTGGTGCTAGCCATCATTTTGAATTCCATTGAACCACATTTATTTGTGTGTTCCAGGACGGATTGCAGCCATTTTGTTCACCGTTCTACAGTCCACTCATATTGGGCCCCTTGATGATCTGGCATACATTGGTCTTATTAAATTAAAAGGAACAGGAATAAACATAGATATTACACTATTGTGAACTGTGAAGAAAGCAACAACATATCCCTGACTGCTATTACCAATATATAATATGCATATAAGAAAAACATAAAGTACATTGATATTGTTATAAAGAGCAAACATGCAGTTTGATCCTCCTTTGAAGTTTTTAAAATCCAATGGGGAGCTGTCCAGAAAGTTGAAAGAGGAACTTTATGCTTATCTTATGGCAACCAATGCTAATGGAATGCCAGCAAAAAGAGAAAAAAGTATTTTCCTACATTCTTCAGGTTCATAAGGGCAAGAAATGTTTAGGTCATTACCTAAGGTTGAATCCCCTCAGGGTGAGGGTGAATTGGATGTGTTTGATGAAGTCATGCTGAGGTTAGATGTCCCATTTAAGGCCACTATTAGCACAACCATTAAAAGATACAATTTTTACACAAGGAGACAGAGTGAAGGTGAGACACTTGATGAATTTCTAACTGCACTGAGATGTTTGTCAAATATGTGCAACTTTGGAACTAGCACTGATGTAGTGATATGTCATCAACTAACGCTCAACATTAATAATACATGTATCTAGGAGAGGTTGTGGATAATGGGATATCTCACCATGGATTAAGTGATCACCACAGCTAAAGCCATTGCACAATCTATGAGTTGGGTGAAGAAGGTGAATGAGACTCACTCAGGCAAAAATTAGAGCAAAGTGTGCTTGCTCAGTGGCAAACAGGGCAAAAGTGAAAGATCTAATGGTAGGCACAAGGACTGCAAACAATTTGTTTTAGATGAGGAGATCCATCTCATTTAGGGTCTTCAACGATTTGTCCTGCTTAGCAAGTAGTGTAATAATTGCAGGAAAAAGGCCATTTTGCAAAAATGTGTAGAGAAACGAAGAAGCAACACAATCACTGCATTACCTAAGTGGCAAAAGATCCACAAAACAATGAGGTTGGCATAGAAAATTATACTTCAGTGAGGAATAACGTGGTGCTGATGATGCAAGCGGATTGTAGAAAAGGAACAGAGGAACTGGGCAATCCACCAATGTGCAATATACATGGGCACAACAGACAGTTATTTGAAATGGCTGATTACGGTTCTCCTTTCACTATTATTTCGAAGTCTTATTTTGATATGGTTTTAACAAATCATCCTTTTTACCCTGATCAACCCCATTGTTTTGGCTGATACTTGTGGTTACTGAATCTGACTGTACCCTGGGCTCTGCTAACCAGGCCCAGGCCATTGCTCTGTTTAAAAGGTATATGGTAATAATTATTATTACAATTGGTACTAACAACCTATCTATGAGTAAGCATTTATGTTTAGAGGCTCAGTAGATTTAATGCATTTAAGTGTGCACAGCTGTGGTACTTGCTTTCACGTTAAAACCAACCCTGCCTTGCAGGCTGCTTTTAAAATAAAACTATGTCCAAATTTGACTTTGGAATTAAAGGTACTGTATTCATTATAAGCAGAGGCATTATAAAACATGTTGTATATGCACTTGTGAGGGAAGAACTGCCAATTAAATTTTTCCCCATTGTCACACTGCTAGCTTCACAGGCTAACATGGGAAGACTTTCTTAAACTTTAATAACGTCTAATTTTTGACAGGCGTGAGACAGAATAGTCATTGAAAGTGTCATATTAATAGTTACGAATAACTCAACAACTTGCCAAGGTTAGATGTATTATAACTATTACAGGAAAGGTAGTTTTAGAACTGCTTTCCTAAAATCAGCCATGTGACAGCCTCTTCTGATTGATGAGCCTTTGACAGGCTGGCCAGGCTGCTCTGATGAGATGTAAAGTGGCCAAAACTGAGACAAAGGAGACATCTGGTGGGAGGAGATCAGCAGCAGCAGATGCCGGGACAGGAAGGGGGCTGGGTAGCGAAACTGGTCTTTAAAGGGAGAGGAACAGATACTGCAGGACCCAGGCCCACCCCACTTTCAGCACCCCCACACCTCACCAGAGCCGCTGTAATTGAATTAGGAGAGGGGCTAGAAGGGACGTGTAAGGGAAGGTTAGCCACACCTGTGGTTGGGCTTAGCCAGATCTGGACCTCCAGGAGTGATTTTCTCTATATCGGATTTTTGTGAGGCTATGCTTTCAGGGACAAAAATATGCCCCACTTCTAGGAAAGTTGTCATTAATGAGTGTGGCACCCTGCACCCCATTGGTCAGGGATGCCCTCGCTTGCCAGTGCAGAAACCAGGATAAATATGGGAGAGCTGCCCAGCAACTGAGATCTCTGACTGGAAACAAGATGAAGAAAAAGGACTGCCCTGCTGAACCCTTGGTCTGCATCAAGAAGAACTGCACCCATAAGGCCTGCATCTGCTGCACACTCTGGGCTTCACAAAAGAAGACTTTGCTCTGCTTTAAAGGACTCAGGAGTGGGCTCCCTTTAAGTAACAGAAACAAAGGAGCTACCAAGAGTCACTTGCATCAACTCCTGCCAAAAGTGTCTAGCTGGCCAGTGTCCAGTGGACTTTTAAGGATTTGATCAAGTGCATTGTGGCAATTGTAGTCCCACCTCTCCTAGGAACAACTCAAAGCTTGTGGAACCTTTCTTGATGTTGTGGACACTTCCAGACCCCAAAAGGACCCTCTGGAAGAAGCTCCAGATGTTTTGGACAATTTAAAGAATTTCACTAAAAAAGCTGCATAAGCAGACTGACCCGTAGTCGAAAGTCAAGCCAGCAACATCAAACCATAATTAGGCCTCAAGTTTAGGATTGCCCAGCTGTAAGCTCTGAAGCTCTGCCTGTAGATACAAGAACCAAGATCTCCAGGAGTTCACAAGGCCTTGCGCGAAACCTAGCCCACAACAGTGACTCACAACCCGACCTGCAGAGGAGCCTCGCTCAACGAGACGAGATTAAATAAACCAAAAAGGTGACTAAGTGAGAAGGCAAAATTTTGACCAAGGCCTACTGCTCAGTGTAGTCAACTCGCACTCCATCCCGGTCAGCACCAGGTCAGGTGCGACCAGAAGCCACGGTTAGCGCTTTTCACTTTTTGGTGCTAGAAAGGACATTTTTACATTTAATCTTTAAAAATTCACATCTCCGGTTCCCTACATTGGATTTTGTCATTTTGGTGTCATCTTAATAATAAAAATATTTTCTATTACTGCAAATTGGTTTTGGTATTTTGTAGTGTGTATTGTGTCTTATTTATTTACTGTTTTGACGATATTAAATGCTTTACACACCTGCCTCTTAAGTTAAGCCTGACTGCTCGTCAGCCAAGCTACCAAGTGTTGAGCGAGGATTAATGTATTGAGCCTTTGTCTGAAACTTATTTGTGATTGTGATGTTATTACTGGCTGTACGTACTAACCTGCACCTACTAATAAGCCAACTTCCAACACTTGATAATAAAGTAAAACAATTACCACCCCCAAAACTCGTGCAGTTACATTTGATGGGTGCAAAATTAATTTCTTAGGCCATTTTGTTGCTAGCACGGAATTCAAAGGATGAACAGCTTGCTTAAAATGCTCTTAGAAAAGTATGTGGCACAATAGGGGTGAATGTTTTGGGTTGGAAATATCAAAGGAGACTAAACATCAAACTTGCCCCTAGTGCTAAAGATCTAGTTTTGGTCGTAAAAGAAATGGATGCCAAGGATCAGATCATAATATCCTTTCCTGAAGTTTTCAGTCAAAAATTAGGACAACTGCAAGGATTTGAACATGAAAAATAACTCAAGTTTGGAGCTGACCCAATCAGACAAAAGATGAGAGGTGTGCCATTTAGTATGAGAAAGGAACTGCAGGAACTCTTGGAACAAATTATAAGAGAGTGGATATCTCAAGTGGTTTTAGCAGAAAAGTAATGGCAACCTCAGAACTCTGCATTGATCTGAGACCCCTCAACAGCAACACCATCTTGGACAGACATCCTCTGCCAAAGATAAATGACCTTCTTTCAATGTTTGAAAGGGGCCTCCATCTTTCCTACACCTGATCTTCAAAGTGATTATCACCAGATAGATTTGTCTAAGGTATTGAGGCACTTTACAGGTTTTGTCACATTATGTGGTTGTGAAGAAGTCCCCTCCTGTGCCTCCTCCTTACCTGACAACTCTGGGGAAATTGTTCCCCACCTTTCCATCGCATCATGTGGCCAGGAATATCTAAAAGAGGAAAAGGACAACACAATAAGAAACAGGAGCAAGCTAGCATTAGGTCACCAAAAGTAATAGTGGTATTGCGCTTTTAGGAGAGGTTGGGCGAAGTCAGGTATATGAAACAAGGCTCCGGTTGGCTGGAGGGGTGTTCCCTATCCCTTGGACTTCAACTGGAGAAGCCATGCCCGGGGAAGGATGCTGAGAGGGAAGCTAACGGGAACAAGAAGGAGGAGTCCAGCCGAGACAGATGAGAAGGAACCATACCCAGCGCCAAAAGCAAGGACAAGGAAAAGAGAAAAAGCCCCACAAATCGCTGCCAGGACAAGAAGTCGGGATGGACGTGGGGGCCGATGAGGTGAAGGACATGTAGTATGAAGACTGGTGGATGCAACCAGTCGAACCACCAGAGCCCACCACAAATCCTGAGAGTTGTGGCTAGTGCAGTGAAGGGATGGGATGGCCACAAATGCTTTGCATGTAATGCTGGTGCGAAGACAGACGGGGCACGAAGAGAGCTGAACTTAAAGGGGCATTTGTGTTTACGGAGCATTCTGTGGTTACTCTGAGCATTATCACACTTTTTGTAGTTTGTTTTCCTTTTTCTCCACATTAGTTTTCTCTTATTTGTGTTATCTCCTTCACTCTGAGTACATGGGATTTCTACCTCTCCAGGGACACTCTATCACTGAACATCGTTACTCGTTGTATCACTATTCTCCAGAAACAGATCCCACAGGGGCACCTGTGATATGGACATGATAATATCACCTGGATAAGGGACCCAATACTTACTGCATTGTATATGTTCCTTTCCTTTTGAGGGTACTGGTGGCGACCTCCCACTGGGTTTCTGCAAGTGAACAGAGAAGAGGAAACAACGGCAATACACCGGTCAAGACTGAAAGGGAACTTAACAAAGAGAATAGATTCTTCCCTGTGGGAACCAAATTTTTTTTTCTGCAACATTGCCCTGTTTTGTGGCCAAATAAAAGTCTAGATCTGCAAACTAACCAAGCCTCCAAAGCCATATTTCCGCCCTTCCCTCCCACAGTGGTGTTTGTTAATTCAAGAGGATGGCCTTCGGGCTTGCATTCACATCTTCTGTATTTCAAAGAGCAATGTTTCCTATGTTCAGAGACATGGAAAGTCAAGTGAGATGTTTTCAAGATGATATCAGATGACAGGTTGACCAAAAAGAATGCGCCATTCTGATTCTATTAGATCTGTCAGCTGCATGCAACACCGTATTGACACAAATTCTGATCCACAGCCTCTTCAAGGCAGGTCTGAGAGGCTCAGCTTTGAGCTTACTGGAGTCCTTTCTTCAGGAGAGAATTTTGTCAGTTAAGTGTGGGGATTGTCTTTGAGTCCAACCCTTTTCAATCTTTACGTCACCCCTCTGGCCAAATTAATTTGTTCCTTTGACTTCCAGGTGTTCTCATACGCTGACGACACTTAATTCATTGTTAGCATGCAAGACAGAGTAGACATCACAGCTGGCAGATTTCAAACTTGTATGAGAGAAGTCAATAAATGGATGAACCAGAATTGGTTAAAAATTAATGGGGACAAAACTGAAGTTATGGTCTTTGGTGCGAACCCCACCATTTGGAACCTCAACTGGTGACCTAAGACCTGTGGGACCTTACCAACCCCAACAGCCGATGTCAGAAATCTTGGAGTCATTTGTAAAGTTACAAACACATGTATTTGGCAACTCAAAATTCTTAAGAAAATCCTGCCTTTTATCCCACATGAACTTAGAGTCACTGCAGTCTTGGCTCGTATTGTGTTCAGGCTAGACTATTGCAATGCCTTTTACCTGAACATCAATGAACTTGGCCTGATAAGTTACAACTTGTTCAAAATTCGGCAGCCAGACTAGTACTCAGCATACCCAGGGCTGCTTCCTTTGAGGAGGGCCTTAGGAGTTTGCACTGGCTTCCAATTAGGAAACGTATCACCTTCAAGACACTGTGCTTGGCGCACAAAGCTATTCACTCCCAAGGCTCCAAATATCTACAAACTGCAATTAGCTGGCACACACCAAATCGCTCACTAAGATCATCAAACCTCAGATTATCGAAGATTCCAAGAACCCACAAAGTAAAATGGGGAGCTAGTGCCTTCTCAACAGCAGCCGCTAAACTATGGAACTCTCTTCCAAATGAAATCAGAGCAATCCCCTCTCTGCTACCTTTTCGTAAGCATCTTAAGACATGTCTATTTTCCCTCTAGATCTATGTGTACCCTAGTTCATTCTTATTTGGGTGCTCACTGATCTGCCTCCACATTCCCTCAATCTTAATGGGAGGTCTAGGTCTGTCTGCTTGCAGCGCATAGTACAAATGGCTTAGAACCCTTATCCACCCACCAGCGTTAGCAGAGCATCTAGTGTCTAAATGTGCTCAGGGGCATCAGGGAAACCTTGCCATAGTCCCTTTGCTGTGGCTGCGATCTTGGCATACTGGAGAAAATGGCCTTCCCCAAACTTAAGGTTTCCACCACATCCTGCAGTGTGACCAACCAGCCCCCTGGATAAAAATCATCTAAGGGACACATCCCCCTTCCTGCCAGCAAGTTACAGACATAGGGGGTCATTACGACCTCGGCGGTCTTTTTGCAAGACCGCCGAGGTACCACCGTGCTGAAGACCGCCAGTGGTGGCGGTCTTCCGACACCGCATTATGACCGCTGGCAGCCCGCCATCCTTTTTCGTACGGAAAGCCGCCAGCAGCCATACTGGCGGACAGCGGGAAAGTGGAGGTTGCTCAACCTCCACCGCTACGTCAACAGAACACCGCCCACTGAATCACGTCCCATGATTCGGTGTGGCGGTGTTCTGGTGGCGGAGCTGCCCCCATGGATCCCGTCCCCTTCCGGAGGATCAACGTACAAGGTAAGCTGATCGTCCGTTAGGGAAGGGGTTGGGGGGTGTTGTGTGCGTGCATGGGGGTGTGCGTGTGAGAGTGTAGAGGGGGTGAGTGAGTGTATGTGTGCTGGGGGTGTTGTGTGTATGGGAAATGTGTGCAGGTCGGACGGTGTGCATGTCTGTTTGAATGTGTCGCTCTTCCTGTTAACACGGCAGCGTTATCAGGCGCTGCGGGACAGTGCATACACTGTCTTCAATTGCCTTCCAGGAATCTACGGGGAGATACAGGCAGGGTCTACTGAGACCTCTTTTTCTTGCTGTATGTCCCATACTTGGGGGCATACTATCGGATTTATAAGGCGTTACGCGTAAGAATTACCGGTCCCCGATTTGGATGGAACGCGCTTCTATTACTTTTGGACTACTTAAAATTTTTGATATGATTCCATCATTTTTTGGTTTTCAACCTGAACTTCATCAGTGACTCCTTTCTAAAGTTTCTTTTTGAGCCTTGAAAAAGTCCGAGAGGACGAAACACGTGTTGGCTGTTTTGTTTCTCATCTAGACGTGTCTCTTTCTGAGGATTCAGACTGTGATTGTAATCCGTATATACTTTTGCATATGTGGACTTAAACATTTTAGAACTACAATTCAACTACCGAACACTAAGGATTAAACAGTTTTACACAAAGTCACCCGATGTTGGGCTTATCTGTTTGGAGTGCCCTGGTTGCTCTTTTCCTAGATTCTGTTTGAATGTGTGCGGGTATGTGTTGTCGGGGTGTATGTGTGCGTGTAGGGGTGTGTATATGTGCATGTTGGGGGTGTGTGCATGTAGGGGTGTGTATATGTGCATGTTGGGGGTGTGTGCATGTAGGGGTGTGTATATGTGCATGTTCCGGGTCGGGGTGGGAAGGGGGGTTGTGCCACCTTTGTGGGGTGGTAGGGGGGTGGGGGGTGGGGGATGGGAGGGAATATTCGTGGGGGTAGCGGGGGTGGGGGAGACCCCTATTAGTGCCAGGGAAGAAATTCCCTGGCACTGATAGTGCCTACCGCCATCGATTTCATGGCGGTTCCCAACCACCCGAGATCCATGGAGGTATGCAGGGTCCTTATACCGTCGGCGGTCTAGTGACGACCGCCGGGCTGGAGACCGCAATCTCCAACCCCAGCGGTCTTCACCGCCATGGCGGTCGGAATGGTGAAGTGGCGGATGACCGCAGCGGTAACCGCCGCGGTCATAATTCAATTAATTTTTTTGCCGCCCTGTTTGCGGTCTTACCGCTGCTTTACCACCGACTGCCAGGGTCGTAATGACCCCCATAGTCTGGGCAATTTGCATAAAAGGACAAATCGCTCACACTTCCAGCTCTGGCACATAGGGCACCCTGTGAAGTACCACCCGCTCCGCTCATTTCCAGATCCTACACACTAGTTTCAATACACACTGCAGGAGCAACAGGGCAGCCTGGTGCCAAACTCAATGACTGATGCTGACACAGTCACTTGAGCCTGCTTCCCAACTGCGGGTTAGTCCAGGAGGAACCTCCACTTTGCTGGTTTTTCCATGCAGGCAGCGGTGAAGCCCCCACACCTGCGCAGGGTAGGCTGCCATCACAGCTTTTGCCGCTCTCACCCGCTGGCTCCCAATACCCTCCTGGCAGTCTCCCACAGTCAGCAGTCACAAAGGGCAGGAATGCCTGTACCACTAACCACACCACAGCTCAGATGGCTCCGCAGCCAGTACCAGTTCAGCTCTCCATTCTCCTCCTGTCTCTCCAGTCTATTTAACAGCTGCGTCACCTCATACTGCCGCAGTACCCTCACACACCTGGATTCCAGGCCCAACTAGGCCCACCACTTCATTTCAGGTAGGGGGCTCACACAGAGCCTTTTCAAAGCCCCCAGTAGGTCACCAACAGTAGGGGGTGCCACCATCTCCAAATTAGGCATCATCAGGCATAAAGTGGCACAGGATTATGGACAATGCAGAGCTCCGTGGCGGAAGAGGATGAGAAGGACATCTAGTTGGCCATATTAGCAGGTCATGCCCTCCTCTATATAATTATAAAGAAATTGTAATAACTGATTCTGAGTTTCCCTGTCCCTGACATATAACATTCTTGGCTATCTGTCTTTACTTGAGTGACCAACAGTGGAAATCTTTTTGTGCTGTATCGCTCCTCAAACTGAGTCTCTAGTGAAATCTCAATGGGATAGCCTTGTTGCAAGCCTCTCAACCTGTGTCCTGTATGGTGTGTGTACCATAGGCGCCTTTACATGAAAGGGACATTGTCCCAACCAGATGACACCCCCAGGCCTACCACTGCTCCCTAATTCAGTAATGCTTAAGCTACGTTTTGTTTCTTTCTTCCCTGGACCGTACCTCATGTGGTGGTTGGTATGCTCCCTTCCACATCCTATTCTCTTTAGATTGGGTGCCAAGATCACACACAGGATATGACAAAAGTATTTATTCCCATCTGATCTCGCAGCCATCTTGGACGTGGCAATGTTTAAATGCTGTGCCTAGTTTGAAGCCGTGCTTGGCTTCAAGTACCTTTGAGGGAGTTTCTTGCTTCCTGCATCTTGCTTCCTGCATCCAGTCTCCTGCACCTGCATCCCATATTTCTTTTATTATCAATATCTTATCTATCTCTTATTCTAAGAAACACTTGCCTTCCTCCCAGCTCATGGGTCTGGCTCCTCGTCTCTCTTCCGCACGGCCTCCTGATCTTTTCAGTTCTTGTCTCACATTTCCGGGGCAGCAATTTTGCTCTAGGAGGAAACAAAATAACAATCATCAGAGAGGACAGTGCACTAAGTCTGTGGCTCCAACAAGCAAAACTTCATATCAAAACCAGTGGCAGTACCAATACTAAAAACAATAATATAAGGTAAGAAATAATGGACATAACAAAATATTGGTGATGCAAACTCTCAATGAAATATCAGTATATGGACTAACAACCTTGTCATCCCCGGATTGGGAACTTTTGAGGAAACAGAATTAATGCTTTTATTATTTTCAAGTGATGACAACTTGAAGTGTCAGTGACCTGCTGAAAGTCTTCTCTACTCACAAGTTCTATTATCCACAATGTGTGTGACGTCAATGATGATTTTATTTAGAAAGCTAGTATTGTAAATGACATTTTCACTGTGTTCCCTATGTAACATTTTGAAGGACTTTCGCTGGAAGTTCCGATGTGGCCAGTAAAAGAACATTATTTGTATAAGCTTTTGTTTATAATGTTTCATATTGTATTCTGCATCGCCGAACTGCAGTTGCTGAGGAAGCAAGTGGAAGATTTCTTTTACCTTAAGAAATGGGTTAGTGCTAAGGCTCTTAACTCTTACATTCTGATTTTGCTTCTGATTTGTCTAAGGTGAACTAACCATGATCATGCCATGCTGAATTTGCAGTTTTGATAATTGTTTATGTGTGAAATGTGCATCAAAACCCCTGGCTAGGAGGATCTGAGGCAGCTTCTCATTTTCCTCCTGAGACTCTGTCCGATTTGATTGAGACTTTTTCATTTACCTTAGAATGCTGTCAGTACTCCTTATGAGTCTGACACAATTCCTGGAGAGCGTCAAATGCTTAAAGTGGGGCTATTATTCTAATTCTGATTTTGTATTCTGTCTTCATGACATGTATTGCATTTTCTTTAATGTTTTTACTAAGAGTTTCTGTAATACATTTTCAAACATATTCTCCTGATCTAAAACTCAGTTATTGACTGTTCCCAGTTACTATTTGATTAGGTTGATTCATACTCTGGTAATTTTGATGAGGGAACGGGGTGGTGTCTCTAGCCCCAAGATCAATGGAAACTGCGGAGCAAACTGCCAAGGGTAAACGTTGGGGTATTTGGATTATTGGGGTAATTGGGGTATGGGGGCTTGGCACCCACATGTTTTCATCACAATTCTCCACCACACTATTGCTCTTCTGTTTCTCACTTCACCACAAATTTACATAGTGATCAACTTTCCAACATAATCAGTAAATTATACTTTTAGATGATGTGCACGGGTTCCTACCCTATGCGGTGGATCAGCATGTAAAGTATATATAATTTTATTTATAACACCACACTTTCCCAGCATGTACACATTTCTAAATCTAGTCACTTTTATGAAGTACTTTCTTTTATTGCACCAATATTGTGTGTTTTATTTATCATTATATCTTAAAAAGATACCTCAGACATTTCATTTTGTATTCAAATGTTTGACTCAGCATAGGGTTCTTCATCAACAATAAATGATATAGCACCTTTTTATCCCTGCATTGCACCACCATTTGGTCTCTTATTAGTTGTGTTGCACAATTTCCAAACTCTCAGTAAGCCACTGGAATAGGTGAGGAAGCTACATGTATTTCAATGTATTCTTTCTGATGTTGTCCCTTATAAAGAACTTGTGTCTCATAACTATTAAACTCAAATACAAATCAAAATGAATTTCTAAATGTTTGATCGCATCTTGGTATTCATTCAGTGCATGCTGTCCATCAGGAACCTTGTATGGAAGCACATGTCCGTCAAACCCCAAATTGTGTTCCAATAGAAATGCTTTCCTCTCATATGTTAATCTGTTACCAACACCTGCTTATACGTATTTTGTAAATGTTCTAAACCATGCTTTCCATTTAATGAGGGGTTCTAATACTGCTTGGAGAATAGGTGGCAGAGGGCTAACACAATGCATATAGACTTAAGGCCATCTTGTGACAAGTGAACACATGGAAACAATATGTAAGTGTTATCATTCCTAAAACATATGTATAATTTTAGAATTGTGAATGCCCCAAGTAACGTGTTATTGTGCAACTATCCAAAACCTGTAGGTACATGAAATGCATGTGTTATACAAAAACATTATAATGTTTCAATTATGTTTCTTCAAGTGTTCAATGTTTGATTAGCTTATTTATGATGGATATGAAGTCTTAAATTGGGACAAGATGCCTCAATGTCAATGTGTATTCAATTAAGAGTGTATGTGATGGATAGGCACACTGACTATAAATATTTGAGAGCAGGTAGGTGCAGGTTGCAGGTTAAGTTATGCGGTGACAAGATACACA
Source organism: Pleurodeles waltl (assembly GCF_031143425.1). NCBI lineage: Eukaryota > Metazoa > Chordata > Amphibia > Caudata > Salamandridae > Pleurodeles > Pleurodeles waltl. The sequence goes on along the minus strand of NC_090447.1, from coordinate 1,244,840,954 downwards.
GCTGAGCACCCCTTAAAATGTTTTTAACAGTGTGCGCAACAATGCGTATAAACTCTACTGTTACAAGTAATGCAAAGCGTAAGAAAAGGTAATATCACATTCTATACACTTGCACCGAATCTTTTCACCCATTAGCATGTATTTTCCTCTCCTCTTGTCCTGCCTTCTTGACTGCACCATATTACAGATCCCCACATAGGACACCTCCTGAAATGCATGGTATGGGGCACAATAAATATGACACATATACGAATGAATGCAATATGAGTAAAAATAAATATGATACCTGGCAGAATGAATCTGACTTGTACCAGAACAAATATAAAACATGGCAGAGTGAATATGCTACTTAGTGATTAATTTGAATAACACACTCTGAATTGAATAAGAGATATACTGAAACATAAAACAATTATACTGAAATGAATATGGCCCCCATTGTAAACAATATAGCAAGCACCAAAATGATCACAATATGCATCAAAAAGAATAAGACATTTATTGAAATTAAATAAATATGCCAAGAGGAATATGACTGAAGTTGAAATGAATTTGACAGACTGAAATGAAGATCAGTTGCAGCAGTTAATATATAATATTCAGAAACAAATATATTGTACACTGAAAATAATATTACATACCTTACAATTGACATTACTCATGTTGCAATGACTAGGAATTGTGTTGAAATGAAAATTACCAAGATTGGAATGAATATGAGATACACAGAAATGATTATGAGATGATTTAAAATTAATATTACTTGTGTTGTACTCAATATAAGCCCAATTGAAATGAATTTGACATGCCTTAAAATGAATATGACCAACACTGAAATTCTCATGACATTCGTCAAAATGAATATGGCATGCACTGAAATTAATATGATACATATTGAAATGCTCAGAACATGTTAAAATGGTTATGATGCATGATAAAATTCATATGACAAGTGTTAATATGATTATGACATCCATTGAAACAAATATAACATTGATTGAAAGATATATGACACATGCAAAGGTGAATATGACATGTACTAATATGAATATGAACTTCATTAAAATAAATTTAATATGAATTTAAAATTAATTTGAGCAACATTGAAATGAACATGATATTTATCATTATGAATACGCTGTGCATTGAAAGTCATATGATACGCATTGTAATGCATAATATATGTTTTGAAATTGTGTGAAAATTAATATAAGAAGTTTTAATATGAATGCAACATCCATTGGAAGGAATATAATACATGCTTAGCTGAATATGAAATGTGCTGAAATGAATATGAGACTCAATGAAATGAATTCAACATGCATTAAAATGCATATGACAAATGCCAAAATTACGAAACATGAAATGGCATGGTCTGAAATTAATAAAATAGGCATCAAAATGAATATGACATGTATTGAAATAATTATAACATATGTTGAAATTAATATGATCCATGCTAAAATGAATATGTTAAGTGTTAATGTAAAATGGCATCCATTGAAATCAATATGACATTTATTGAAAGGAATATGACACTTTAAATGAATATGAACCACTTTTAAATGACTATGGGCCTAATTACAAGTTTGTCTCTCTTGAGACTGCCAAACTTGGGATGGTGGTTGGACCGCCACCCTCCTGGTGGTCTGACCGCCAGATTATGATCCTGGCTGTTGAACTGCCAGAAGACCACCGCCTCCGCTGGGTTCAGGGATCCCGACAGGTTGGCGGCAGTCGAAGTCGTGGTCAGTCACGGCAGTGCCGAGTTCAGCACCACTGTGCTGATCACAACCTCCCTTTCCACCAGCCTTTTCATGGCAGGGTCCCGCCATGAAAAGGCTGGTGGAAAGGCAGTGCTGGGAGTCACATGGGTAGAAGTAAAGGGACATAAGGGTAATTGTAGGATTTAGAGTATGGCACAGGTGTACAGTACAGTGAGACTGGCCTGGCATACAGTGGAGTGGGATAGAGTGAAATACCATACAGTGAAGTAGATTCCAGTGGCATACACTAGAATTGCTTAGAGTGGAGTAGTGTGAAGTGGAGTGGGGTAGAGTTGAATACCATACAGTGTAGTGGCTTAGATTGGTGTAATAGTGTAGAGTAGAGTGACATAGGGTGGAGTGGCATAGAGTGAAATAGTGTATAGTGGAGTGGCATACATTGGAATATCATAAAGCGGAGTGGTGTATAGTAGTGTGGTTTTCAGTGGAACAGAGTAGAGTGGCGTATGCATGTAGCTGAAATTTATCAGGAATGTAGATTATGGTGTGCAGAGTAATGTGAAACACTGAACTGTGCTGCCTTGCATTTCTCCAGGTTCACCAAGCAACGCAGGACCACACATGGTGGTCTTGCATTGTTTTGTGCATTTGCGTTGCCCATGTGTAGGAAAGTACCATCTTGCCTGGCATGTTACAGCCATTTTTTACTTGTGTGTCAATTTGTTTTTGCATGTCTCACTGGGAACTTGCTAGCCAGGACCCCAGTGCTCATAGTTGTGGCCTGAATGTGTTCCCTGTGTGGTGCCTAACGGTGTCACTGAGGCTCTGCTAATCAGAACCTCAGTGCTTATGCTCTCTCTGCCTTTAAAATTGTCACTGCAGGCTAGTGACCATTTTTACCAATTCCCTAGTATATGGTCCCTAGGTACCCAGGGTATTGGGGTTCCAGGAGCTGCAGCATTTCTTTTGCCACCCATGGGGAGCTCAGACAATTCTTACACAGGACTGCCACTGCAGCCTGAGTGAAATAACGTCCACGTTATTTCACAGCCATTGTACACTGCAAATAAGTAACTTATAAGTCACCTACATGTCTAACCCTGACTTAGTGAAGGTTAGGTGCAAGGTTACTAAGTGTGAGGGCACCCTGGCACTAGCCAAGGTGCCCCTACATAGTTCAGGGCAATTTACCCGGACTTTGTGAGTGCGGGGACACCATTTCACGCCTGCACTACATATAGGTCAATACCTATATGTAGCTTCACAATAGTAACTCCGAATATGGCCATGTAACATGTCTAAGATCATGGAATTGTCCCCCCATGCCAAATCTGGTATTGGGGTGCCAATCCTATGCATCCCCGGGGCTCCAGCATGAACCCCGGGTACTGCCAGACCAGCTCTCTGGGGTTTTCACTCTCAGCTACTGCTGCTGCCAACCCACAGAAAGGCTTCTGCCACCCTGGGGTCTGGGCAGCCCAGTCCCAGGAAGGCAGAACAAAGGATTTCCTCTGAGAGAGGGTGTTACATCCTCTCCCTTAGAAAATAGGTGTTAAGTGCCTGAGAGGAGTAGCCTCTCCTGGCATCTGGGAATGCTTTGAAGGGCAAAGATGGAGCCCTCCTTGCATAAACCAGTCTACACCAGTTCAGGGATCCCCGCCCCTGCTCTGGCGTGAAACTGGACAAAGGAAAGGGGAGTGACCACTCCCCTGTCCATCACCACCCCTGGGCTGGTGCCCAGAGCTCCTCCAGTGTGTCCCAGACCTCTTCCATCTTGAAAGCAGAGGTGTGAGGGCACAATGGAGGCCTCTGAGTGTCCAGTGCCAGCAGGTGATGTCAGAGACCCCTCCTGATAGGTGCTTACCTGACTAGGTGGCCAATCCTCCTCTGAGGGCTATTCAGGGTCTCTCCTGTGGGCTTCTCTTCAGATAACGAATGAAAGAGCTCACCAGAGTTCCTCTGCATCTCCCTCTTTGACTTCTGCCAAAGATCGACCGCTGAATGCTCCAGGACGCCTGCAAAACTGCAACAAAGTAGCAAGAAGACTACCAGCGACATTGCAGCGCCTAATCCTGCCGGCTTTCTCAACTGTTTCCTGGCGGTGCATGCTCTGGGGGCTGTCTGCCTTCACCCTGCACTGGAAGCCAAGAAGAAATCTCCCATGGGTTGACGGAATCTTCCCCCTGCTAAAGCAGGCACCAAACTTCTGCTTCACCGGTCCTCTGGGTCCCCTCTCATCATGACGAACGTGGTCCCTGGAACACAGGAACTAGACCCAAGTGACCCTGACAGTCCAGTGGTCCATCTGTCCAAATTTGGTGGAGGTAAGTCCTTGCCTCCCCACGCCAGACAGTAATCCTGTCTACTGCATGAACTGCAGGTGCTAGGGCTTCTGTGCACTTTTGCAAGGAATCCTTTGTGCACAGCACAGCCCAGGTCCCCAGCACTCGGTCCTGCATTGCTCAACTCGCTGAGTTGACCACCGGCTTCGTGGACCCTCCTTTGTAGTGTTGAGATGACCGCCATGCTCAGTTTTCTTGAACCCGTGTTCAAGTACTTCTGTGAGGGCTGCCTGCTTCTGCATGGGCTCTCTGTGTTGCTGAGTGCCCCCTTGTCTCCTCCTCCAAGGGGCGACTCCTGGTCCTTCCTGGGCCCAGGCAGCACCCTTTTTCTTCAACCATGACCTTTGCAGCTAGCAAGGCTTGTTTGCGGCCTTTCTGCATGGAAACAACTCTGCATCCTCAAGCACACCAAGGGACATCTTTTGTGCAAAGGAGAAGTTCCTGGCATCTTCTGCTGTTGTAGTATCTTCAGCTTCTTCCACCCGTAGGCAGACACTTTTGCACCTTCATCTGGGGTTTAGTGGGCTCCTGCACCCCCTGGACACTTTCGTGACTCTTGGACTTGGTCCCCTTCCTTTACAGGTCTTCAGGTCCAGGAATCTGTCTTCAGTGCTTTGCAGTCAGTTGTGCTCTTTGCAGAATCTCCTATCATGACTTTAGTGTGTTTCTGGGGAAGTAGGGTCACTTTACTCCTACTTTTCAGGGTCTTCGGGTGGACCTTTAGTGTTTTCTTACACTCCCAGCGACCCTCTACACACTACACTAGGCCTGGGGTCCCTACGTGGTTCGCATTCCACTTTCTTAGTATATGGTTGGTGTTGCCCCTAGGCCTATTGCATCCTATTGTATTCTACAGTGTTTGCACTACTTTTCTAACTGTTTGCTTACCTGATTTTGGTTTTTGTGTATATTTTGTGTATTTTACTTACCTCCTAAGGGAGTACCTTTATTTTTAGTAACTCTGAGTATTGTGATTCTTATGATATAGTGCTATATGATATAAGTGGTATAGTAGGAGCTTTGCATGTCTCCTAGTTCAGCCTAAGCTGCTCTGCTAGAGCTACCTCTATCAGCCTAAGCTGCTAGAACACTACTAATCTACTAATAAGAGATAACTGGACCTGGAACAAGGTGTAAGTACCATCAGGTACCCACTATAAGCCAGGCCAGCCTCCTACACCATGCAACACCATGCGTGATGCAAGGGTAACTCAATACAATACTACAGGTAGACCTTAATGATATACTGTGCCCTGGTATACCAGCATGGTAGTATATGATTGGCTAATGGGTGTCTTTACAAAATTAAAAGGTAGGCATATTGTTTTTAATAGAGTTTGACTGTATTTGAGGTAAGGGCCCTAGATATAATTAACTAGTAGGTTTTATTGTTGCCCACTACCTAATACCACTTTTTTAAAATGGTAATAGTTAGGGAATTGTTTTACATATATTTATTACATATTTTAAAAAAATTTAGTGAGTAACCAGTAAGAATGCTTTACGTCACTCACACCTTCCTCTGAGACAGAAGACCCATGAGGGGACACAGACAGCCTTTGAGTTTTAGATACATTTCTACGCAAAATGCGCAGTGCTTTGAGGTGGCTGTTGTGATGCATGATCTTAAGTTGCCCCGGACACAGCATTGTTTATTGTATTCCAGCTTGGCACAGTTTTTACTGGTTATCAAATACTCATGCCAGGCCTTTTGGACTGTTCAAATCCAGAAAGATGGAGAGATTGGAGTCCTCGTGCATCAGAATGTCAGTATCTGGTTTTCTCAGGCCAAGCGCAGGGCTGCATTCCAATCACTAAAGTTGAGAATTCTAGAGATACTTGGACTCCAGGTGAGAGTCTAGGGCCCAGGATTCAGTGAGTCCTTTCTACAGTGAACAATGCGAAAAGCTGCAGCTCTAAAGAGGGATTTGAGAAGTCATACTGCCTATGTTCTTTTGTCTCAGGCATACTTATGACTTGCAGGTTGCTGCAAAATGATCTGGCTCCAAATGCTTGTTTTTCACTTTTAAAACATTTAGCACTTTACTGATGTTTACTATTTGTTCATTATAGATGGCTGTGTTGTCCTCAAGAGTAGAAATTCGACTTTCAGCTGTAGTAATCCATTTTTTTGCTAGCTGAGAGCAGTGGTTCGCTTATCCTCTCTGGAATAACGTATTTCAATCTTGTTATTTATAGAAGTCAGGCTTTACTGAATATTCACTAGGTGCAACTTTATGTGGTCGCCATCCATTTCTTTGGTGGCACTCTGGGAAGGTAATGCTTATTCTGATGAGTGAGCTATGCCTGTCTTATTGGCTTCACAAAGCAATTTAGCTCCCATCATTCATGCAAGGGTTTAGGTTGTTGAGCCCTCCGCCCCGGTCCCAGTAGGGTGCGGATGTATGAACTTTGGGGGATGATGTGGCTGCTGGGGGAGCTCAGCTATGAGTAGAGGCTGCATGCCCTACAGCATATATGCCATAGATCTCACCATTCTCAAGGCGGTTCACTCCTCTCCAGCTCACCCCCATTGTGCTAGGATGAGGGCCTGGATCCCCGTCAGAATGTTATTCGATGAATACTTTGGGGTCCATTACCACTTGTGCTCCTGGCACCAAAGGTTTAGTGGGCTTCTCCTGTGGTTAGTTCCAGTAGCACTGCACAGCAGCTAATCAATTTGAAGTAGGGTCCGAGGATCGCCAAATGGCATGCAGGGGCCTGTGTGGGCCAAGCATTTGCTGTGAGTCAAATATGTGTTGTATAGCACCTGAACATTGCACAGGGGTAACTCAGACTTCACCGGGATGTACGGGCCTCTGTGGTGAGCATTAACAACAGGCCCAGATGAAGACGGCCCTGTCTTGACCCAAAACACCCGGGAGCTCCACAAGATTATGTCACCAGCGGTCGGTACCTTCAAGGAGAGCCCAACCCTCCTGTCATATCCCCCAATACCGGGAAGCTTGAGCGGGCCCCTCTCCAACCCCCAGGACACTCACCTGTCACCACGGGCCTGCTTATAAATCCACAGTTGCTGCACCGCTGTCACCAGTTCTCCTCATCCAGGTCATGGTGCCAATTTCAGAGTGTGGCAGGGTCTGCCATCTTGGGCCTAGCCAGGATTGATGTCTTATTCTGCATCTCTGACTTGTCATTCCTTTCCCTTCAATCTAATTTCCTCATTCATCACCCTTTAGTCCTCATCCTTCACTCATAATTTTTCATCTGTCACTACTCAAGCTTCATCCATTATTCCTTATGCCTTAATAACCAGCCCTTGTCCCTCTCTCCTCATTTCTCACTTGTCATCCATTACCCCTAATCACATACTCATCATCCCTCACTCCCAATGTCCTCATTTATCATCCATTAATTCCTTCCACACTATACAGTATTTATCCCTCTTGTCAGATCCCTCATTTTGAATTTCTCACTTCTTTTTCACCACTCCACAGCACCTACTCCTTATTTTAAATTTCTCGCTACTCATCCTTTACTCCTCATTTTACTCCTTATCCTTCTCAACTTATTCCTAATACCTCACTCATCAGTACTCAGCTCTCGCTCCTGATTACTCACCCCTCACTTCTCATCCTTTCCCCTCATTTGTTACTTTTCATAGTTAACCCATGTCTAACCTTAGTTCTTAACCATCAGCCCTCACCCTTCATCTCTCCACATCCTTTTCTACGCATGTATCCCTTTGCACTCTTTAACACTCACTCATCAGTCCTTATCCATTATTCATTTTGGCTGTTTCTACTGATTTCTCATTCCTCAGCCCTTCCCTTCTTCACTCCTCATTCTTTACGTTGCTTTTATCATACAATTTAAATGTTGGCAGAGAGGGAACAGTCATTTCTGTCAATGTTTGAAATGTCCACCAGGCTGGTAGACATTTAAAATTTTGTCAGTCAGCACCTCTGTCAGGGCGACAGAGTAATGTACTCTACTGCCCTGGCGGAGAGCAGACAGACTGTCAAACTATAAATGAGGCCCTAAATGCCCTTCTTCTGGTTTTCACTTTTCCTCCTCACCCCTCCGTCCTCAACCCTCAATCCTTATCCCTCACTATCAATCAGCCATCATCCATTCCCCATACATAACTCATCTCTCACCTCTCATCCCTTCACATCCCTCACTCTGCATCACTCAACCTATGGTTTAACGTGCCATCTCTCACCCTCATCACACAGTTATCCCTCCACATCCCCCATTCCTTATTCCATCTCTGTATATCCCACTCTTCAACTCACTGTTTATCTCTTGCTTGTCATACTTCACTCCTCACCTCTCCTTCTTTGCTCATCCCTCACTGCTCATACCCACCCCCCTCTAAGAAATTAGTGAAATAGGCAAATGGTGATACCTTAAAATGTATACCACAGTGTCTGTTTTAGGATACTTTGATCTCTTACATCTCATGCTTCAGTTCTCTTTTCTCATTCCGTACCCTGTTGCCCCACTCCTCTTTTTTCGCTTCTCATGCGATTTTAATCAACCTTCATTCCTCATTATTATCCATCACTCCTCAATGCTGAGCCCTGATATCTAACTCCTAATCCTTTCATTCTCATTTGTTAACTCTCATACTTCACTTTTAAATACCTGTCCTCCAGTCTCACTTTTCAACACTCACTTCTCATCTTTATCTCATCCCTCACTCGCCTGCTCCTTCTCCCTCAGTCCTCATGAATCAAACCTTGTCCCTTATTCCTTTCTCCAAATGACTCACCAACTTGCCCACTTCCCTCATGCTTCATCCCTCACTGCATACTCTTGACTCAGTTTTTTACTCTACAGCCCTGCTCCGTCACTACTCACTCATCCTATCTTCAAAAGTGACACTGGACAAATTATATTTTCCAAAAATGGCCATCACCCTGACCATTTTAGGATATCCTTATCCTTCCCGTCTCATGACACATTTCTCTATATTCACCCCATATTTCATGCTCATCATGCCTCAGTGTTCCCTCATTCTTCATCCTTCACTGAAACCTCACCAATGAACCTTCAGTCCTCAGCCCTCACAATGCATCTCTTATTCTTTACTTCTCATCTCTCACTCCTTATCCATCATTCCTCACCTCTATATCCTTCAAATGTGCAGTACCCAATCCCCTTTGCGACATTCTCATTGCTCAATCCTCATCCCTCAGTCATCACTCCTTATTCTTCAGCCCTCATCCCTTAAACCCTAAACAGTCCTCCATCCTCATCTGCCATTCACATTTCTCTTAACCCATCTGCCATGTCTCACCTCCTATCCCTCTGTAGTCACTCCATATCTCTTGCACCTCATTGCTCATTGTTCTCTCACACTCCTTTAATTTATCCTCACCTCTTACCCCATATCACTATTCTATATCTCTTGCGGTTCACCTTTTCTTTTCACTTTGTGTGATGAGTGAAACGGGCTAACTATGATGTCTTAAAATGTACACCATCCTGTCTATTTTGGGACAGTCTAATTCCACACACCTGATGCCTCTGTTCTTATTCTTCATTCCTTATCACTCATCCCTAGCTCCAATTTCCATTGTCCTCATAACTTACTCATCGCCTCTCATTCATCACACCTCCCTCCTTAACACTCACCCACCTCCCTCCCAAATATTGAAAAAAAAAACACAGTAATACACTATATTTTAGAAATATTGGCCCTCATTACAACCCTGGTGGTAAATCCTGCTTAATGCTGTGCCAACGGCCACCAACATACCGTGACTGCAGCGGTAATCTGCCACGGGTATTATGACCCACACTGAGAATGCTGCCACAATACAGACACCCACACAAGTCCGCCAGACCAAAGGTCAGTGATAAACTGGTGATAGGAAAACCCACACCGTCACACCAACAGGAATACGCGCACAGTATCACGACCCACGAATCAAGGCGGCGGTCTTTCAACCTCGGTAAACCATTGGCGGTGCACACCGCTGCGCTCAAAATACACACACCCTTACAAAACTACACCACATTGGACAATTCAAAATACACATACCTGACATACATACACACACCACACCCACACACTCACACCACTATAAAACACACACCCACATAACTCCTTACAACAACAAAAAAGAGAGCAAGCACAGAGAGACAAGCAAACAGCACACAACCAATCAGAGGCACAGAACATCATCACTCATACACCATCCACGCACACCACAGTATACACCCCAACACATCACTCCACACATCACCTCACACATATCACTCACACCACATCCATGGCACCTCAAAGATACCACAGGTTTTCTGAAGAGGAGCTAAGGGTCATGGTGGAGGAAATAATCCGGGTAGAGCCACATCTATTCAGATCACAGGTGCAGCAGACGTCCATTGCTAGGAAGATGGAGCTATGGTGGAGAATCGTGGACAGGGTCAACGCCGTGGGACAGCATCCAAGAACCAGGGATGACATCAGGAAGAGGTGGATGACCTACGGGGAAAGGTGTGTTCCGTGCTTTCAAGACACCAGAATGCTGTACAGAGGACTGGTGGTGGATCCCCACCTCCTCTCCCACAACTAACAACATGGGAGGAGCAAGTCTTGGCGATCATGCATCCTGAGGGCCTCGAAGGAGAAACAGGAGGACTGGACTCTGGTAAGGCAAATCTTTACCATTATATCCCCCACCCTACCTGCATGCCATCATATACCCCTCGTACCCTCACTCCCATCACCACATCGCCTCACATTTACCCCACCATCACAACCCACACATCCCATTACCAAGCACTGTATGCAACAACAACGCATGGACACCCATCACAGCCCTGCATGGACACTCATCACCACAGCATGCCCAGGAGAGAGACTCACCCAGCCCACACAATCAGCAATCACACAAGGCCAAGGCGACAGGGAAAGCACAATTATACAGGGAAACACACCCATTGCACAAGATGCCACACACAGATACAATAACAATGCATTTGCATCCCAACAGGACTCCTGCCCAACGTCACCGGAGAGGAGGTGTCACCAACATCCAGTCCCCCCACAGAAGAGGCCCACAGTCATGACAGCAGCTCTGCACACCTGGATGACAATAACCAACCTGGCCCATCAGGGACCTCTTGACAGTTGGTTACCCTGCCACAGTCCCAACCCCTCACAGAGCCTCCCCCCTCAGGAAACATCAGCACAGCACCCACCCAGCAGGCCCATGCCACTGTCCCCAGGACACATCAATCAGCAGTATGTACACCACTACAGGTACCCCAGGCAACCCCACAAACACAGGATGATCAGGGAGCTGGGGTCAGTGGCAGTGGGCACACAGTTCAGGAGACAGAGGCACAGGACAACAGGGAAGCTGGAAGAACTGCTGTGCGACATGGGGAGTACAGGCCCAGGGAACCGACCCTCCACAAGGCACTCTCAAACATCAAGGGAGCATACCACCATTCCCAGGAGACCATGGGCACGGTACTGGCCAAGTTACAGGAGACCCAGTGGCTGCAGGAGGGACAGTACCCGGGGTTCAGGGAGGACCTCACCAAAATCTACACCATCCTGGTCACCATAGCAGGGGTGCTGGCTGACATGGGCAAGACCATGAGGGAGGCAGTGGCACAACAAAGGGCCCCTGACACTAGCCAAACCGAGGAATAGCCTTCCACCTCCGCCAACCCTAGTGGACAGGAGGCCCCGCCACAGGACCAACATGCCACCAGCACCCCACCCCCTGCAGAAGGAGAACCACCCCGCAAACGGTCCCTGCGATCCAGACAGAGGACAGAGAACATTGCCAAGACCCCCGCCAGGAAATAGGAGTCTCCTGATTGTCACCTTCATGTCCCACTATGTCCCCCTGTCCACCTTGAAATGCCATTACTCCCCTTCCTATGCCCCACTGGACAATGCACCTGTGATACCTAAAGACTGGACTCTACCATGGACCTTCCTCCACAAACACCCCAGCCCCTTGTCCGTACCCCCATACTATATAGCACAAAAAATAAAGACCATTTAAATATAAATCATACTGGAGTCAGTGTAATGATTGGAAAGATGGATTCTTACAACATTCTCAAAGCATTGCAACGTCTATGTTCATTGAATTATACCAATGTATGACAGTTGGTGGGCAGCAGTACACATAGCAGGAGCCAGAATGGGGTACACAGATCTGAAAAAAGGGAATCCAAAGGGAACAGTCAGTGGCCATAGACAGAGGGTAAGAGGCTGCCATGTACAATGTCCAAAAGTATACTGAAATGTGAAAAGGAGTTACTGTCTCTTACCTGTGTGTCACTTGAAGTACTGCTGGATAATGTTTGTTCTGTTGTCCACATCTTCATCATCTGCCTCCTCTTCCTCGCTGTCCACAGGCTCCACCGCTGCCACAAGACCATCACCAGGCTCATACTCCAGCAGAAAAGGCACCTGGCGTCTCAAGGTTGTGCAACATACAGCGTGCCACGATGATCTGGCACACCTTCTTGGGTGAGTAGTACAGGGATCCACCTGTCTGATGGAGGCACTGGAACCTGGCTTTCAGGAGGCCAAAGGTCCTTGTTAGCCCATGTGCCTCATTGTAACGTTCCTCTTCCCTTGTCCTGGGATTCCTCACTGGGGTCAGTAGCCATTAGAGGTTGGGGTAACCAGAGTCACCTGCAAGTATCGAGGGACAACTGTTAGACACACACTAACCATTAGGGACAACCCCATGCCCAGACACCTACTTATACTGTGTGGGGACCTTGGTCTCACCTATTAGACACACCCGGTGTCTCTGGAGTTGGCCCATCACATGAGGGATGCTGCTATTCCTCAGCATATAAGCGTCATGCACTGAGCCTGGATATTTGGCATTCACCTGGGAGATGTACTGGTCTGCCAAACACACCATTTGCACATTCATTGAATGATAGCTTTTTCTATTCCTGTACACCTGTTCATTTCTGCGGGGGGGCACAAATGCCCATGTGTACCATCAATGGCACCAATGATGTTGGGGATATGTCCCAGGGCATAGAAGTCAGCTTTCACTGTGGCCAAATCCTCCACATGGGGGAAGACGATGTAGCTGTGCATGTGTTTCAGCAGAGCAGACAACACTCTGGTCAACACATTGGAGAACATTGGCTGAGACATCCCTGATGCCATGGCCACTGTTGTTTGAAATGAGCCACTTGCCAGGAAATGGAGCACTGACAGGACCTGCACTAGAGGGGGTATTCCTGTGGACTGGCGGATAGCTGACATCAGGCCTAGCTCCAATTGGGCACACCGTTCTTGGATTGTGGCACGATCAGGTCTGTATGTGATGATAATGTGGCTGTCCTCCATTGTCGACAGGTCCACCAGAGGTCTGTACACCGGAGGATGCCACCATCTCATCATCTGCCTCAGCGGTTATAGCCTATGGAGGAGAGCAGTGAGCAGAACGTCATTTACCACATAGATAGCACAACTGTGTTTGGATCAATGTCACAGAAGGAGTGTTTAAATTCGAGAGTCAGTATATGTGTCAATATGTGCTGTGACGCAGTTAGGTGCTAAGCCATGTGCCCCCCTGAAATGGCGGCTGCCTGACCAGTGAGGAGGGACAAGGGGAAATGAGGTAACTGCGCTGGCGCTGTGCTGCATCGCAGTAGGCGGTCGATGACCGCCGCACAACTCCGCATTGGTTTTCATTGGGCCCTATGGGTCCTAGGAGCCAATGGCGATGAATGCCGGTGGTGACGGTACGCAACGCCATGGACGTTACCGCCATTTTCTACTTATTCACTCACTTGCTACCTGATCATCAAGAGGAGAGGACCTACACTGCAAGTGCTGCTGTGACCTGAGACTGGAAGGGACAATGGCTAGAGTGTCTGGGGAGCGGTCCCCTGCCTTCACTGCGGAGGAGTTGGAGAAACTGGTGTATGGGGTCCTCCCCCAGTACATGTTACTCTACAGTCCTCCAGACAAACAGGTGAGTACACTGTGAGCATGATGTGTGGAGAAATGCCTATTTGGAGTGGTGTGGATGTAAGGCACATGTTGGGGGGGTGCTAATGCATCCTGCCCTGAATGCTGCATGAGAGGTGGTCAGTGTATGTGCATCAGGGCATGGGTGGGAACTGGTGGGCAATGACTATGACTGTCCAGACGGGTGAGTAATTGCAATTTCCGATGTGTTTTCGCTCTAGGTCAGCACCCACCAGAAAAAGGGTATTTGGCGTGCCATCGCCAAGGAGGTGCGGACCCTGGGGGTCTATCACAGGCAGAGCATCCACTGCCGCAAGAGATGGGAGGACCTGCGCAGCAGGACCAAGAAGACGGAGGAGGCCCAGCTGGGGATGGCCTCCCAACGTGGAAGGGGTGCCCGTCGCACCATGACCCCCCTGATGTTCCGCATCCTGGCTGTGGCCTATCTGGAGTTGGATGGGCGCTTGAGGACATCACAGCAGCCACAAGGGGGTGAGTACAGTTTCAGAATGATGACTGTGCGCGCTTTAGGAACTAACTGGGTGGGGGATGTGGGCTGTGGGTACCCCTAGGCCAGTGCAATCATGGCAGGGTAGGTCCCTTGTTTGCAGGCTCTGCAGCACCCCTATCCCCAGTGGAACAAGTGGGCAGATGCTGGCGTTAGGCATTGTACCCCATGGGCTGGTGACTACCTTAGTGAGTGGTTGGGCATGGCCTAGTGCATAGGGCAGCTCAGTGTGTGTTGTGTATGTCAACGGTAGTGGTGTTGCTGGCATTGACCATGTGTATCCTCTGTCTATCCACCCCCTTTTTGTTGTCACCCTGTCCTTATGTGCATTAGCATCATCTGGCAGAGGAGAGGCACCGGGGACGGAGGGAGCTGCATCCCACATGGCCCTGAGGGCAAATCCACTGAGGGTGAAGGCACCAGTGGGACGGAGGGGGAGGGGAGCTCCACGACGGGGACAAGAGGGGATACCAGTGACAACGACTCCTCCTCCGAAGGAAGCTCCCTGGCAGAGGGGAACACCTCTGTGCCCAAGTCAACAACAGGTACAGCCGCCACCCCCCACCAGCACCGCCCTACCAGCAGCCCCTCAGCGTGTTTCCCGTGCCCGCTCACCCAGGAGGGAGGGCATCTCCTTCGCCCCCAGGCACCTCAGGCCCTGCCCCAGTCAGCCCTGCCGCCCTCAGTGAGGAGGCTATTGACCTCCTGAGATCCCTCACTGTTCGGTAGTCAACCATTCTGAATGCCATCCAGGGTGTAAAGAGGCAATTGCAACAAACAAATGCATACCTGGAGGGCATTCATTCTGGTGTGGCAGCCCAACAGAGAGCATTTCAGGCTCTGGCCTCCGCACTGATGGCAGCCATTGTCCCTGTGTCCAGCCTCCCCCTCCAACTTCCAATACCCAGCCCCAATCCCCTCTACCTCACCCTATCCCAAGCACACCTTCATGCACACACATCAACACACAAAAGTGGCTCAGGACAACATAAGCACCACACATCATCACACAGGCACTCACACAAGCACCATACCCATGCACACATACCAACATCCAATGCCTCCACTGTGTCCTCCTCCTCCTCTTCGTCCACCTCCCTCCCAGTAGTGTCTCCACTCACACCTGCATGCACTACATCATCAGCCACTGCCTCGATCACCAACACGCCCATCACAACACACCCCTCACAAGCAATCAGCACCCCCACAACCATGCGCACGTCCCCCGTGTCCTCTCCCAGTGTGTCTGTGAGCCCTCCTCCCAAAGTACACAAACACAGGCACACAACCACTCAACAGCCATCCACCTCTCAAGAGCCTCCAGCCCATGCACCTTCACCCAAACTCAGCAGGCGTACAGCTCCTACAACCACTACCTCTTCCTCCACTCCCAAACCCCCTCCATCTTTCCGTCCCAGTGTGTCTAAAAAACTTTTCCTGGCTAACATTGACCTCTTCCCTATGCCTCACCCCCTTCCTTTCTCTAGGGCCAGGATGTCTAGATCTCAGGCCAGCACCTCATCCACCAACTCGGCGTCCGCTGTGGTCCCTGCAAGTCCGAGAGGATTGAAGGGGGCACCCATCAGGCCTGACTGTGTGCCACCTGCAGATGCTAAAGACCACCCGATTCTGCCACCTGCCAACGTTAAGAAGGGGACGACATGCAGCAAGGGCAAGGAGCATGACCCACCCAGCAAGGCCTCATCCAAAACAAAAGAGGACAGTGCCAAGGTCCCAGCAGCGTCTACCAAGGTTGGGAAGGGACACAAAGGCAAGGGCAAGTCACTTCAGGGCACGGAGCCTCCAGGTGATGGACTGGTGACCACCATTTATCTGGACAGGCCAGCAACCTGTACCACGGTGAGCACCGGCGCAACGACCGCCACCTGCACCACCACCTGCAGCGCCCCCTGCACCACCCCTGCCACAACGACAGTCACCAGCATCATCCCCAGTGAGCAGCCGTCCGAGGCCGCTGGAGACGGCCTGGTTTCTCCCTCCACTATTGCAAGCACCTGCACCATGGGCAGCACCGGCAGCATCTCCGCCGCAGGCGCCGCCACATGCACCGCCATATGCACCGCCACATGCCCAGCCGGTGCCACTACATTGGACATTAGCAGCATCCCCAGTGGGCAGCCGTCCGAGGCTACAGGAGACGTCCTGGACCCTGAACCCACCACTTGAGGCACCACCATCAGCACTGGCACTACCAGGATGGAGTGTGGCTCTGCCTCCATGGAGTATCATGCTACCTGATCCCTGCACATCTCTTGCCTCAGACACCCAGGTGAGGGAAAGTGAACTGCCACACCCCAGGTGCAGCACCCCTGGGCACAAGACCCCCTCCAAAACCAGTGGAGAAATGCATTCACTCACCCAATCCTTGGCAGGATGAAGCTGACTTAGCACAAAGCCCCCTCCAGAACCAGTGGAGAAATGCATCCACTCACCCAATCATTGGCAGGATGAAGCACACTGGGCACAAGGCCCCCTCCAGAACCAGTGGAGAAATGCATCCTCACACCCAATCCTTGTCAGGATGAAGCACACTGGGCACAAGGCCCCCTCCACAACCAGTGGAACATGTCACCCACTTGTGAGACTGTGGCTTTGCACTCCCTAGGACCAAGTAGTGGGCAAATCACCCACTTGAGAGACTGTGGCTTAGCACTCCCCAGGACCAAGCAGTGGGCAAACCACCCACTTGAGAGACTGTGGCTTTGCACTCCCCAGGAGCAAGCAGTGGGCAGACCACCCACTTGAGAGACTGTGGCTTTGCACTCCCCAGGACCAAGCAGTGGGCAAACTACCCACTTGAGAGACTTGAGAGACTGTGGCTTTGCACTCCGCAGGGCCAAGTAGTGGGCAAATCACCCACTTGAGAGACTGTGGCTTTGCACTCCCCAGGAGGAAGCAGTGGGCAAACCACCCACTTGAGAGACTTGATAGACTGTGGCTTTGCACTCCCCAGGACCAAGCAATGGGCAAACCACCCACTTGAGAGACTTGAGAGACTGTGGCTTTGCACTCCCCAAGACCAAGCAGTGGGCAAACCACCCACTAGAGAGACTAGGGAGACTGTGGCTTTGCACTCCCCAGGACCAAGCAGTGGGCAAACCACCCACTTGAGAGACTTGAGAGACTGTGGCTTTGCACTCCCCAGGACCAAGCAGTGGGCAAAATACCAACCTGAGAGACTGTGGCTTTGAACTCCCCAGGAATTCGCTGTGCCCCCTCGAGGAGCAGTGGCTTAGTACCATCTTCCGGCTGAGGTGCCCCCCATTCCCCCTGAGATGCCTGTGTTTTTTTGACCTGATGCCCCTGCAGTGTTCTCTCGGTTTTGAGGCAGGAGTCAAGAGTGGGCTTCGTCCATGATTTTATGGGCCACTGGTCCACAGACATTTGCAATGGACAGTGTATGGCCCTCTGTCATGTTGTACATATTTGATAGAAACTGTTGTTTTCAATCGTTCACTTTATATGCATTTTCAAAATATCACACTTTTGACTCAATTCCTTTTGTTCTTGCGTTCTTCCACGGGGTTACGGGGTGTATCTGTAATGTTGTTGGATGTGTTAGTGTGTATGGTGTTGTGGGGGTGGGGTGTTGCGTGTGGCGTGCGTGTGTATCTCTCTTTTTCCTCCCCCCTCCCCTGTGTGCTAGGTACAGTACTCACCGTCGTCATCGCCGCCGCCTTCTTTCAAATTCCTGGTGTATTAGTAGATACACCAGCATGAGGAGGACCTGCAATTCGGGCTCCATGGCGTCCTGCTTCTTCGTTGAGTGTTGAAAGGTGAGTGGTTCCTCTTCAGTGTACTGGTTCCCCTGTGCTTTTCATGTCGTTGGTACCGCCCCAGAAAAGCTGGTGGATTGGCCTCTCATAATACAGTGGGCGATACATTGTCTTCCGCCTGTCTGTTGGCTGTGATCGCCGCGGTGTTGGTTGCTACCGCCGTAGAGGTCAGAGTGTTAAAGTGGCTGTCTATGATGGTGGTTTCCGCCGTGGTTGTGATCACATTTTTTTGTCCGCCAGCCTGTTTGCAGTATTACCGCCGCTTTATCTCCGACCGCCAGGGTAGTAATAAGGGCCATAGTGTTCTACAGTGTATTTGCAATTTTGAACATATTTAAGTCAGCAGTAATACCTAGAAATTACTGTTCTGCTTACAGATTTTTAAAAATAACAAACATTTTTAAAAACAAAAGTATTCTTGATTTTTACTAGCATGGTACTCTCTAAACTTGCTTTAAAAATATGTAAAAGATGTTAAAAAAATTACCTACCTATACCCACTTTTATAAAGTGGTAATAGGCAGCAAGCAACAATAAAACCTACTAGTTACCTTTATCTAGACCCTTACCTCGAACAAAGCCAAACTGTATAAAAAAATGTCTTTGTAAAGACAATCATCAGCCAATCATATAGTGCCTCGTCATTGCCATGTTCCACGCTATACAGCGACGTTAAAGTGTTATACCACGTCCCAACATATAATTAAGGTCTACCTTCAGTACCGTAATATATTACCCTTGAGTCCCTTCTTCTTCAATCCTCATTCTTTACTTTGCTTCTATCATGTTTAGGGTCCAATTTAAATGTTGGCAGAGAGGAAATGGTGGTTGCTGTGGATGCTTGAAATGCCCACCGGGTCAGCAGACATTTTAAATTTTGGCAGTGGGCACCCCTGTGAGGGCGACAGATAAATTTACTCTGTTGCCCAGGCGGAGGGTGAGCAGACAAACACAATATAAATGAGGCCCTAAATGCCCTTCTTCTGGTTCTTACTTTTTTTCCTCCGTCCCTCTATCACCCATGGTGTCACATAGGCAATTCAATGCTTAAGTCAGATGCACAAAGCAATGCAAGGCCACCATGCGTGGCCCTGCATTGCTTGGTAGATCTGGAGAAATTCAAGGCAGCACAATTTGCTGTTTTGCGTTACTCTGCACACCATAATCGACATTCCTGCTATCATTCAACTACATCCAGACACCACTCTACTCTATGCCACTGTACACCACTCCACCATAAACCACTCCACTTTGTGATATTCCACTGTACGCCACTCCACTGTACACTATGCCACCCTATGCCACTTCACGATATGGCAATCCACTATAAGCCATTTCATTGTATGCCACTCCATCATACACTATTCCACTCTGCGCTATTATACTGTATGCCACTCCATTCTATGCCACTATACTATATTACACTCTACCCCACTCCCCTGTATGCTACTCAACTATATGCTTTTCCACTCCATGCCACTCTACTGTATGCCACTCCACTCTATGTTATTCCACTGTATGCCACTCCACTGTACGGCACACCACTGTACTCTATTTCACTGTATGCCACGCCACTGTATGCTACTCCACTCTACACCACTCTACTCTACACTATTTCACTAGAGTCACATTAACACTTGACATATTCATTTTAGCATGGATCATATACATTTCAAAACATGTTGTATTTATTTCAATACGTCATTCATGTCAATATGTATCATATAAATATCAGAGCATGCCATATTTATTTTCACTGTAATTTTAGCATCTGTCACATGCATTTTAACGCATGTTTAATTAATTTCAATGGGTCTCATATTAATTTCAACACATGTAATACTCAGCTTGGCATGTGTCATATTCCTTTCAATGGATGTTGCATTTATTTTAAAACTTCTTATATTAATT
Source organism: Pleurodeles waltl (assembly GCF_031143425.1). NCBI lineage: Eukaryota > Metazoa > Chordata > Amphibia > Caudata > Salamandridae > Pleurodeles > Pleurodeles waltl. Next base: position 1,244,820,726 of record NC_090447.1, on the reverse strand, counting down.
TTAACAAAAGTCATATCCATTTCAACACATATAATATTCATTCCAATGTGTATCATACAACTTTTAATGGAAGGTGTATTCGTTTGATAAATATGTTTATTTCAACGTTACTCATATTCATTCTAAATTTATATAAAATTAATTTAAATGAATCTCATATGCATATTAGTACTTCATATTCATTTTAACATGTGCCACATTCCTTTCAATCAATGCTATATTTGTTTCAACAGATGTCATAATCACATTAATACTTGTAATTAATTTTACCATGCATCGTGTCCATTTTAACCTTTGTCACATCCATTTCAATATGTATCAGATTAATTTTAAAGCATGCCATATTCATGACGATTGTCATGCAAATCTCAATGTATCCATTTTGAGGCATGTCAAATTCATTTCAAAGGGGCTTATATCAATTTCAACACAGATTATATTTATTTTAAATCATGCCATATTCATTTCTGTATATCTCATATTCCTTCCGATCTCTGTAATATTAATTTAATTGCAATTCATAGTAATTGCAACATGTGTAATGTTCATTTCAAGGTATGCAATATGATTTTCAGTGTACAACATATTGTTTTCAGAATATAATATATTCACTGCTGTAACTGATATTCATTTCAATCTGTCATATTAATTTCAACATATATCGTATTCCTGTTGGCATATGTCAGTCATTTTAAGAAATATCCTATTCTAGTTGATGTTTTTTATATTTATTTCCATGCTTGCTATATGGTTTACAATGAAAGACATATTAATTTCACTATAACTGATATATATTTCAGTATATCTTTTATTCATTTCACAGTGTGTGTAATTCATTTCAGTCACTAAGTAGCATATTCATTCTACCAGGTATCATATTTATTTTGAAAAATATGACGTTCATTCTTACATGTGTCATATTCATTTTAAAATACAGCATGCATTTCATGGGGCGTCCTATATGGATTTCTGTAATTATTACGTGAACGGCTTCCCATACCATACCACACGCACTTGGAGAATTCAGTATGAAAATTTTCAATGTTTGGCGGTTGGGGATTATTCTGTGGGGCTGAAAGGATGTTTTAATAAAGCGTTCTTCCTCACACATTTATGCTGGCTAAGATTTCTCTTTCTTCACTGCAACATCTTGATTTGGCAATGAGGAGGGGGGTTCACACACCATGGCTGCCTAATTTGTAAATAATTAGCAGCCAATTTAACATTGCACCGTGTGACACCCTGAGGTTTCAACCCTCGGTGGCTGTGACTGATACCACTTCCCATGTGATTGTTTGAGAGAGCCTACAGTTGTTTAATTAAGCCTGCCTGCACTTGCATCACTGCTGGATGGGACGCGTAAAACACAAGGCACGCCTGACCTACTTTTGGTGCTAGCCATCATTTTGAATTCCATTGAACCACATTTATTTGTGTGTTCCAGGACGGATTGCAGCCATTTTGTTCACCGTTCTACAGTCCACTCATATTGGGCCCCTTGATGATCTGGCATACATTGGTCTTATTAAATTAAAAGGAACAGGAATAAACATAGATATTACACTATTGTGAACTGTGAAGAAAGCAACAACATATCCCTGACTGCTATTACCAATATATAATATGCATATAAGAAAAACATAAAGTACATTGATATTGTTATAAAGAGCAAACATGCAGTTTGATCCTCCTTTGAAGTTTTTAAAATCCAATGGGGAGCTGTCCAGAAAGTTGAAAGAGGAACTTTATGCTTATCTTATGGCAACCAATGCTAATGGAATGCCAGCAAAAAGAGAAAAAAGTATTTTCCTACATTCTTCAGGTTCATAAGGGCAAGAAATGTTTAGGTCATTACCTAAGGTTGAATCCCCTCAGGGTGAGGGTGAATTGGATGTGTTTGATGAAGTCATGCTGAGGTTAGATGTCCCATTTAAGGCCACTATTAGCACAACCATTAAAAGATACAATTTTTACACAAGGAGACAGAGTGAAGGTGAGACACTTGATGAATTTCTAACTGCACTGAGATGTTTGTCAAATATGTGCAACTTTGGAACTAGCACTGATGTAGTGATATGTCATCAACTAACGCTCAACATTAATAATACATGTATCTAGGAGAGGTTGTGGATAATGGGATATCTCACCATGGATTAAGTGATCACCACAGCTAAAGCCATTGCACAATCTATGAGTTGGGTGAAGAAGGTGAATGAGACTCACTCAGGCAAAAATTAGAGCAAAGTGTGCTTGCTCAGTGGCAAACAGGGCAAAAGTGAAAGATCTAATGGTAGGCACAAGGACTGCAAACAATTTGTTTTAGATGAGGAGATCCATCTCATTTAGGGTCTTCAACGATTTGTCCTGCTTAGCAAGTAGTGTAATAATTGCAGGAAAAAGGCCATTTTGCAAAAATGTGTAGAGAAACGAAGAAGCAACACAATCACTGCATTACCTAAGTGACAAAAGATCCACAAAACAATGAGGTTGGCATAGAAAATTATACTTCAGTGAGGAATAACGTGGTGCTGATGATGCAAGCGGATTGTAGAAAAGGAACAGAGGAACTGGGCAATCCACCAATGTGCAATATACATGGGCACAACAGACAGTTATTTGAAATGGCTGATTACGGTTCTCCTTTCACTATTATTTCGAAGTCTTATTTTGATATGGTTTTAACAAATCATCCTTTTTACCCTGATCAACCCCATTGTTTTGGCTGATACTTGTGGTTACTGAATCTGACTGTACCCTGGGCTCTGCTAACCAGGCCCAGGCCATTGCTCTGTTTAAAAGGTATATGGTAATAATTATTATTACAATTGGTACTAACAACCTATCTATGAGTAAGCATTTATGTTTAGAGGCTCAGTAGATTTAATGCACTTAAGTGTGCACAGCTGTGGTACTTGCTTTCACGTTAAAACCAACCCTGCCTTGCAGGCTGCTTTTAAAATAAAACTATGTCCAAATTTGACTTTGGAATTAAAGGTACTGTATTCATTATAAGCAGAGGCATTATAAAACATGTTGTATATGCACTTGTGAGGGAAGAACTGCCAATTAAATTTTTCCCCATTGTCACACTGCTAGCTTCACAGGCTAACATGGGAAGACTTTCTTAAACTTTAATAACGTCTAATTTTTGACAGGCGTGAGACAGAATAGTCATTGAAAGTGTCATATTAATAGTTACGAATAACTCAACAACTTGCCAAGGTTAGATGTATTATAACTATTACAGGAAAGGTAGTTTTAGAACTGCTTTCCTAAAATCAGCCATGTGACAGCCTCTTCTGATTGATGAGCCTTTGACAGGCTGGCCAGGCTGCTCTGATGAGATGTAAAGTGGCCAAAACTGAGACAAAGGAGACATCTGGTGGGAGGAGATCAGCAGCAGCAGATGCCGGGACAGGAAGGGGGCTGGGTAGCGAAACTGGTCTTTAAAGGGAGAGGAACAGATACTGCAGGACCCAGGCCCACCCCACTTTCAGCACCCCCACACCTCACCAGAGCCGCTGTAATTGAATTAGGAGAGGGGCTAGAAGGGACGTGTAAGGGAAGGTTAGCCACACCTGTGGTTGGGCTTAGCCAGATCTGGACCTCCAGGAGTGATTTTCTCTATATCGGATTTTTGTGAGGCTATGCTTTCAGGGACAAAAATATGCCCCACTTCTAGGAAAGTTGTCATTAATGAGTGTGGCACCCTGCACCCCATTGGTCAGGGATGCCCTCGCTTGCCAGTGCAGAAACCAGGATAAATATGGGAGAGCTGCCCAGCAACTGAGATCTCTGACTGGAAACAAGATGAAGAAAAAGGACTGCCCTGCTGAACCCTTGGTCTGCATCAAGAAGAACTGCACCCATAAGGCCTGCATCTGCTGCACACTCTGGGCTTCACAAAAGAAGACTTTGCTCTGCTTTAAAGGACTCAGGAGTGGGCTCCCTTTAAGTAACAGAAACAAAGGAGCTACCAAGAGTCACTTGCATCAACTCCTGCCAAAAGTGTCTAGCTGGCCAGTGTCCAGTGGACTTTTAAGGATTTGATCAAGTGCATTGTGGCAATTGTAGTCCCACCTCTCCTAGGAACAACTCAAAGCTTGTGGAACCTTTCTTGATGTTGTGGACACTTCCAGACCCCAAAAGGACCCTCTGGAAGAAGCTCCAGATGTTTTGGACAATTTAAAGAATTTCACTAAAAAAGCTGCATAAGCAGACTGACCCGTAGTCGAAAGTCAAGCCAGCAACATCAAACCATAATTAGGCCTCAAGTTTAGGATTGCCCAGCTGTAAGCTCCGAAGCTCTGCCTGTAGATACAAGAACCAAGATCTCCAGGAGTTCACAAGGCCTTGCGCGAAACCTAGCCCACAACAGTGACTCACAACCCGACCTGCAGAGGAGCCTCGCTCAACGAGACGAGATTAAATAAACCAAAAAAGTGACTAAGTGAGAAGGCAAAATTTTGACCAAGGCCTACTGCTCAGTGTAGTCAACTCGCACTCCATCCCGGTCAGCACCAGGTCAGGTGCGACCAGAAGCCACGGTTAGCGCTTTTCACTTTTTGGTGCTAGAAAGGACATTTTTACATTTAATCTTTAAAAATTCACATCTCCGGTTCCCTACATTGGATTTTGTCATTTTGGTGTCATCTTAATAATAAAAATATTTTCTATTACTGCAAATTGGTTTTGGTATTTTGTAGTGTGTATTGTGTCTTATTTATTTACTGTTTTGACGATATTAAATGCTTTACACACCTGCCTCTTAAGTTAAGCCTGACTGCTCGTCAGCCAAGCTACCAAGTGTTGAGCGAGGATTAATGTATTGAGCCTTTGTCTGAAACTTATTTGTGATTGTGATGTTATTACTGGCTGTACGTACTAACCTGCACCTACTAATAAGCCAACTTCCAACACTTGATAATAAAGTAAAACAATTACCACCCCCAAAACTCGTGCAGTTACATTTGATGGGTGCAAAATTAATTTCTTAGGCCATTTTGTTGCTAGCACGGAATTCAAAGGATGAACAGCTTGCTTAAAATGCTCTTAGAAAAGTATGTGGCACAATAGGGGTGAATGTTTTGGGTTGGAAATATCAAAGGAGACTAAACATCAAACTTGCCCCTAGTGCTAAAGATCTAGTTTTGGTCGTAAAAGAAATGGATGCCAAGGATCAGATCATAATATCCTTTCCTGAAGTTTTCAGTCAAAAATTAGGACAACTGCAAGGATTTGAACATGAAAAATAACTCAAGTTTGGAGCTGACCCAATCAGACAAAAGATGAGAGGTGTGCCATTTAGTATGAGAAAGGAACTGCAGGAACTCTTGGAACAAATTATAAGAGAGTGGATATCTCAAGTGGTTTTAGCAGAAAAGTAATGGCAACCTCAGAACTCTGCATTGATCTGAGACCCCTCAACAGCAACACCATCTTGGACAGACATCCTCTGCCAAAGATAAATGACCTTCTTTCAATGTTTGAAAGGGGCCTCCATCTTTCCTACACCTGATCTTCAAAGTGATTATCACCAGATAGATTTGTCTAAGGTATTGAGGCACTTTACAGGTTTTGTCACATTATGTGGTTGTGAAGAAGTCCCCTCCTGTGCCTCCTCCTTACCTGACAACTCTGGGGAAATTGTTCCCCACCTTTCCATCGCATCATGTGGCCAGGAATATCTAAAAGAGGAAAAGGACAACACAATAAGAACCAGGAGCAAGCTAGCATTAGGTCACCAAAAGTAATAGTGGTATTGCGCTTTTAGGAGAGGTTGGGCGAAGTCAGGTATATGAAACAAGGCTCCGGTTGGCTGGAGGGGTGTTCCCTATCCCTTGGACTTCAACTGGAGAAGCCATGCCCGGGGAAGGATGCTGAGAGGGAAGCTAACGGGAACAAGAAGGAGGAGTCCAGCCGAGACAGATGAGAAGGAACCATACCCAGCGCCAAAAGCAAGGACAAGGAAAAGAGAAAAAGCCCCACAAATCGCTGCCAGGACAAGAAGTCGGGATGGACGTGGGGGCCGATGAGGTGAAGGACATGTAGTATGAAGACTGGTGGATGCAACCAGTCGAACCACCAGAGCCCACCACAAATCCTGAGAGTTGTGGCTAGTGCAGTGAAGGGATGGGATGGCCACAAATGCTTTGCATGTAATGCTGGTGCGAAGACAGACGGGGCACGAAGAGAGCTGAACTTAAAGGGGCATTTGTGTTTACGGAGCATTCTGTGGTTACTCTGAGCATTATCACACTTTTTGTAGTTTGTTTTCCTTTTTCTCCACATTAGTTTTCTCTAATTTGTGTTATCTCCTTCACTCTGAGTACATGGGATTTCTACCTCTCCAGGGACACTCTATCACTGAACATCGTTACTCGTTGTATCACTATTCTCCAGAAACAGATCCCACAGGGGCACCTGTGATATGGACATGATAATATCACCTGGATAAGGGACCCAATACTTACTGCATTGTATATGTTCCTTTCCTTTTGAGGGTACTGGTGGCGACCTCCCACTGGGTTTCTGCAAGTGAACAGAGAAGAGGAAACAACGGCAATACACCGGTCAAGACTGAAAGGGAACTTAACAAAGAGAATAGATTCTTCCCTGTGGGAACCAAATTTTTTTTTCTGCAACATTGCCCTGTTTTGTGGCCAAATAAAAGTCAAGATCTGCAAACTAACCAAGCCTCCAAAGCCATATTTCCGCCCTTCCCTCCCACAGTGGTGTTTGTTAATTCAAGAGGATGGCCTTCGGGCTTGCATTCACATCTTCTGTATTTCAAAGAGCAATGTTTCCTATGTTCAGAGACATGGAAAGTCAAGTGAGATGTTTTCAAGATGATATCAGATGACAGGTTGACCAAAAAGAATGCGCCATTCTGATTCTATTAGATCTGTCAGCTGCATGCAACACCGTATTGACACAAATTCTGATCCACAGCCTCTTCAAGGCAGGTCTGAGAGGCTCAGCTTTGAGCTTACTGGAGTCCTTTCTTCAGGAGAGAATTTTGTCAGTTAAGTGTGGGGATTGTCTTTGAGTCCAACCCTTTTCAATCTTTACGTCACCCCTCTGGCCAAATTAATTTGTTGCTTTGACTTCCAGGTGTTCTCATACGCTGACGACACTTAATTCATTGTTAGCATGCAAGACAGAGTAGACATCACAGCTGGCAGATTTCAAACTTGTATGAGAGAAGTCAATAAATGGATGAACCAGAATTGGTTAAAAATTAATGGGGACAAAACTGAAGTTATGGTCTTTGGTGCGAACCCCACCATTTGGAACCTCAACTGGTGACCTAAGACCTGTGGGACCTTACCAACCCCAACAGCCGATGTCAGAAATCTTGGAGTCATTTGTAAAGTTACAAACACATGTATTTGGCAACTCAAAATTCTTAAGAAAATCCTGCCTTTTATCCCACATGAACTTAGAGTCACTGCAGTCTTGGCTCGTATTGTGTTCAGGCTAGACTATTGCAATGCCTTTTACCTGAACATCAATGAACTTGGCCTGATAAGTTACAACTTGTTCAAAATTCGGCAGCCAGACTAGTACTCAGCATACCCAGGGCTGCTTCCTTTGAGGAGGGCCTTAGGAGTTTGCACTGGCTTCCAATTAGGAAACGTATCACCTTCAAGACACTGTGCTTGGCGCACAAAGCTATTCACTCCCAAGGCTCCAAATATCTACAAACTGCAATTAGCTGGCACACACCAAATCGCTCACTAAGATCATCAAACCTCAGATTATCGAAGATTCCAAGAACCCACAAAGTAAAATGGGGAGCTAGTGCCTTCTCAACAGCAGCCGCTAAACTATGGAACTCTCTTCCAAATGAAATCAGAGCAATCCCCTCTCTGCTACCTTTTCGTAAGCATCTTAAGACATGTCTATTTTCGCTCTAGATCTATGATTGCTTTGGCTCTATTGCCCACAGAGCGATTCGATACCTCGGGTCTGAATGCGCTTTACAAGAATCACACATACATATCCTGGTAATTTCAAAGACTCAGGATGAACATTATATAATTCTAATAGAAGTATGCAAAAGACTATCTGATATAAGTACTGAGAAATGCAAACTCTTTGAGTCGCGTGTGGACTACCTTGGACACACTATATCAGCCGAAGGAGTGGTACCCAAGGAGAGTATAGTTGATGCCTTTGTAAGAAGGTAGCCTCTTTCTAGCATTGTTACCCACACATTTGGCCTGCTTGTGAGTATATGTCAGAGTGTTTTTACTGTCTCACTGGGATCCTGCTAGCCAGGACCCCAGTGCGCATAGTGAAAACACTATTTGTCAGTGTGTTGTATATGTCTCACTGGGACCCTGCTAGCTAGGACCCCATTGCTCATAGTTTGTGGCCTGTATGTGTATCCCTGTGTAGTGCCTAACTGTGTCACTGAGGATCTGCTAACCAAAACCTCAGTCCTTATGCTCTCTCTGCCTTTAAAATTGTCACTATAGGCTAGTGACCAATTTCACCAATTCTAATTGGCACACTGGAACACCCTTATATTTCCCTGGTATATGGTACCTAGGTACCCAGAGTATTGGGGTTCCAGGAGACCCCTAGGCTGCAACATTTATTTTGCCACCCATAAGGAGCTCAGACAAATCTTACACAGGACTGCCACTGCAGCCTGAGTGAAATAACGTCCATGTTATTTCACAGCCATTTTACACTGCACTTAACTAACTTATAAGTCACCTATATGTCTAACCTTCACTTAGTGAAGGTTAGGTGCAAAGTTACTAAGTGTGAGGGCACCCTGGCCTTAGCCAAGGTGCCCCCACATAGTTCAGGGCAATTTCCCAGACTTTGTGAGTGCGGGGACACCATTACACGTGTGCACTACATATAGGTCAATACCTATATGTAGCTTCACAATGGTAACTCAGAATATGGCCATGTAACATGTCTAAGATCATGGAATTGTCCCCCCATGTCAAATCTGGTATTGGGATGCTAATCCCATGCATCCCCGGGGCTCCACCATGCCAAACCAGTTCTCTGGGGTTTTCACTGCAGCTATGCTGCTGCCACCCCACAGACAGGGTTCTGCCCCCTCCCCACCCCCCCGGGGTCTGGGCAGCCCAGTCCCAGGAAGGCAGAACAAAGGATTTCCTCTGAGAGAGGGTGTTACACCCTCTCCCTTTGGAAATATGTGTTAAGGGCTGGGGAGGAGTAGCCTCTCCCAGCCTCTGGAAATGCTTTGAAGGGCACAGATGGTGCCCTCCTTGCATAAGCCAGTCTACACAGGTTCAGGGAACCCCCAATCCCTGCTCTGGCGCGAAACTGGACAAAGGAAAGGGGAGTGACCACTTCCCTGTCCATCACCAGGGGTGGTGCCCAGAGCTCCTCCAGTGTGTCCCAGACCTGTGCCATCTTGAATCCAGAGGTGTGAGGGCACAGTGGAGGCCTCTGAGTGGCCAGTGCCAGCAGGTGACGTCAGATACCCCTCCTGATAGGTGCTTACCTCACTAGGTGGCCAATCCTCCTCTGCGGGCTATTCAGGGTCTCTCCTGTGGGCTTTTCCTCAGATAACGACATGCAAGAATTCACCAGAGTTCCTCTGCATCTCCCTCTTTGACTTCTGCCAAGGATCGACTGCTGACTTCTCCAGGACGCCTGTAAAAATGCAACAAAGTAGCAAGAAGACTACCAGCAACATTGTAGCGCCTAATCCTGCCGGCTTTCTCAACTGTTTCCTGGTAGTGCATGCTCTGGGGGCTGTTTGCCTTCACCCTGCACTGGAAGCCAAGAAGAAATCTCATGTGGGTTGACGCAGTGTTCCGCCTGCTAACGCAGGCACCAAACTTCAGCTTCACCGGTCCTCTGGGTCCCCTCTCATTGTGACGAGCGTGGTCCCTGGAACACAGGTGGTGGATTCAAGTGACCACGACAGTCCAGTGGTCCATCTGTCCAAATTAGGTGGAGGTAAGTCCTTGCCTCCCCTCGCCAGACAGTAATCCTGTGTACGGCGTGAACTGCAGCTGCTAGGGCTTCTGTGCACTTTTACAAGGAATCCTTTGTGCACAGCACAGCCCAGGTCCCCAGCACTCTGTCCTGCATTGTTCAACTCGCGGAGTTGACCACCGGCTTCGTGGGACCCTCCTTTGTAGTGTTGAGATGACAGCCGTGCTCAGTTTTCTTGAACCCATGTTCAAGTACTTTTGCAGGTGTTGCATTCTTGTCCATGGGCTCTCTGTGTTGCTGAGGGCCCCCTCTGTCTCCTCTTCCAAGTGGTGACCTACTGGTCCTGCCTGGTCCCAGGCAGCACCCTTTTCCTTCAACCAAGACCTTTGCAACTAGCAAGGCTTATTTGTGGTCTTTCTTCAAAAAAAACCTCTGCATCCTCCAGCATTCCATGTGACATTTTCTGTGCAAAGGAAAAGTCCCTGGCACCTTCCGTTGTTGCAGAATCTTCAGCTTCTTCCACCCATAGGCAGACATTTTGCACCTTCATCCAGGGTTTAGTGGGCTCCTGCCCCCCATGACACTTTTGCAACTCTTGGACTTGGTCCCCTTCCTTTTCAGGTCCTCAGGTCCAGGAATCTGTCTTCAGTGCTTTGCAGTCAGTTGTGGTCTTTGCAGAATCTCCTATCACGACTTTAGTGTGTTTCTGGGGAAGTAGGGTCACTTTACTCCTACTTTTCAGGGTCTTGGGGTGGGGTATCTTGGACACCCTTAGTGTTTTCTGACACTCCCAGTGACCCTCTACACACTACACTAGGCCAGTGGTCCCTAAGTGGTTCGCATTTCACTTTCATAGTATATGGTTTGTGTTGCCCCGAGGCCTATTGCATCCTATTGTATTCTACAGTGTTTGCACTACTTTTCTAACTGTTTACTTACCTGATTTTGGTTTGTGTGTATATTTTGTGTATTTTACTTACCTCCTAAGGGAGTACAGCCTCTTAGATATTTTTGGCACATTGTCACTAAAATAAAGTACCTTTATTTTTAGTAACTCTGAGTATTGTGATTATTATGATATAGTGCTATATGATATAAGTGGTATGGTAGGAGCTTTGCATGTCTCCTAGTTCAGCCTAGGCTGCTCTGCAATAGCTACCTCTATCAGCCTAAGCTGCTAGAACACTACTAATCTACTAATAAGGGATAACTGGACCTGGCACATTGGTCCCCACTATAAGCCAGTCCAGCCTCCTACAGCCATTAAGAATGCACCTGCATCCGATGACGAAGAGAAACAAATGCACTTCATTTGGCCTATGCAAGTACTATAGCAGATTTCTGAAAAACTTTCCATCGGTTGTGGAACCCAAAAGAAAATGGATACGTAAAGGTTTTGAATTTGTATGGGAACATAATAGCAGCAGGCTCAAATCAGACGTCATAAAGGTTCTTGCACTTCTACCATTTTCCAATGTAAAATAATGCATTATCTCTGATGATGCAAATGCTTATGGTCTGGATTTGGTGCTGTTTCAAAAGTCTGGGAGTTCCAAATGAGTGGTGGCTTATGCATCTAAATCATTAAATGAAACTGAATGTGGTATTGAACGGTAACGTTTAGCCTGTAACTGAGTCACAAATCACTTCAGACACTCTACATGGGGTAATAGATTTACCATTGACATTGATCATAAGCCCTTAACCCCTATTTTTTACCAGGAGGAGAAAAGAACTCCACAACTTGAATTACAAGACTGTGCTGAAAAGTTCATAAATGCAATTTTGACAGAAGCTGTGTTCCTGTCAGAGAAATCAAGTGGCAGATTGTTTCTCTAGACTGCCATATCAAAGGAAAGGGGAAGATGAGAGTGACAGTGAAGATTTTGATGTGGGAGCAAGTGTTGGCAGTGTGTGTGGTGGATGAAGAAGTGAATGATGAAACTCTATGGACCACCAAGTATGGCAAAGATAGTGAGTTGAAGTGTGTCAAAAATATTCAGTCAAATGGTGGCCCAAAAGTAAAAGTAGTGTTTGTTCTCTTCATTCATTTGCACAGGTGGCAACCGAATTGTCAATAAGTGGGGAATTTCTGTTCCTCCTATTGGGTTTTGCATGAGCGTTTGTTAAAATTGTGCCACAATGGGCATATGGGTTTGTCTGTCTTGAAGAATCTGATATGTAGATCTTACTGGTGGCCTGCAATGGATGCTGAAGCAGACAGTGTGGTCTGACAGTGTGAAGTGTGTATGACTGCTGACAAAAAATTTAAAACTTGTGTGCCTCCCATGAAAATCACACAGTGGCGATAGTTTGCTTGGCAAACGGTGAGTTTGGATCTGGTAGGTCCTTTGAGAAATCTGCAGTGTAATTTACAATTTGCAAGATTATTGATAGATTACCACTCAATGTGGCCCAAAGTGATGTTTGTGGAAAATGTGATAACAAGTGTGGTACTTGAATTTCATAGGGAAGTGTTCAGGAGACATGGTTTTCCAGTAAAGTTGGCTATGGACAATGGTGTGCAATTTTCATCTATTGAAATGGTCCAATTCTTATGCACACATAACAGAAAAAACAATAAAAAAAGCTTTGTAGAACCCACAGTGTAATGGATTGGTGGGACGGTTTAATCGGTATTTGAAAGAGAGCATCCACTTGGCACTGGTTGGAAATATCCCATTTGCTGTAGCTGGTAGAAGGATGTGGCCGTGCAGGTTAACAGCACAATCTATCACAGGAGGTTCCCTTTTCATGTTAATTAAAGGGAGACAACCTGCCTCTTCAATTTGTCTTTGGTGGTACAAGTCCAAATCTTGTCAGGCTGTGTGAGGCATGAGTATGATCTTGATGTTGTCAAAAGGAATGTTGCTACTAAACAGTGGAATTCAAAGAAAAGATATGAAAAATCACACAAAGCTTCTCCGTGTTAGATAGCTGTGGTGGACCGGGTTAGAATAAGGTGGGGCAAATGTGTGGGCAAAGGGAAAAGAGCTAGTTTTCTTAATGAGTCAGAGTCGTAAAGATAAACAAGGGAAGTATCATTATCCAAGATAGTAAGAGCTGGATTTTTAGGAGGTTATCCAAATGTAGTAATTCATTTGTGAACAGGTTTACACAACCATGAAACAGTGAGATACCACGGCCAAGATGGTGAACAAAGTGCTACTTATGATGAAGGGTCCCTTGATTGTCATACTGGGGGAAAATGTAACCTTGCCTGGTTCCAAAATCAGTGTAGTTGATCAGCTCATGGCTAACAAAAGGTCTAACCCACAGAGACCTGCTGATAACCCCAGACATACAGTAAGCAGTAAAATGTAATCTGCGGCTGACGGAGTAAAGATTGCTCCCATAAATTGAATTCCCTCAAGAAACAGTATGTATTTATTTTAAACATTTATAGAGGGTGTCTGTCACCTGAAAGGTATCCTGGTACTAAATGCCAATGAACCAGACAACCTAAACCCCTCTCAGGCAGCAAGATGGAATCATTGGGGACACATCCAGGTTTTCAAGGCCCTCCTAAAGCCAAGAAGATAGGATTTATGTCTGATAGAGGGTGGAAGCTGGTTCCAAAGTTGAGCTGCCTTAACACAGAAGGCACGTCCATCCTGTTGAATATTCTTAAATTTAGCAATACATACAAGATTGGCTGAGGATGACCAAAGGCATCTTCCTGGAGTATATTTCCAGAAACTATTCTGGAAATGGAAAGGGCCAGAGCCTTGAAGGCTTTTAAATACTATACAAAGGTCTCTGAATACGACCCTCTGTCTAACTGGAAGCCAATGAAGCTCCCTCAAAGCCTCTGAAGCGGAGGATCTCCTGGGCTTATCCAGAGCCAGTTTAGCAGCTACTACGTGGACTTGATGTTATCTGTGCAGAAGGTAGTCTGGGGCTCCAAGAAGAAGCGCATTGCAGTAATCTAACCTGCTCATGATCACACTGCATACCACCAAGGGTCTACTAGAGAAGGGTAATAGGGGAGGATTTTCCGCAGACCCCATAGTACAGAAAAACAGGTTCCTGTTACTTTGGTGACATGGGTTTCCAGTAATAGCTTTTTATCAAATGTCACCCCTAGATTACATACAGTTTCAGAGGGAAGGACCTCGGTCTGAATAGGTATAGGTCAAAATTTAGGTGGCAAGTTAAGTGGAGCTTTGTTGACTGAGCAGCGTAGGATCTCAGTTTTGTCTCCATTAAATTTCAAAGTATTGGCAGTAAGCCATGAGACAATATCATTCACATAGTTTTAAAATGATATAGTTTCAGCCTGAAGGTCGCTATTTAATGCTAGAATAAGCTGTGTGTCATCTGCGTAATTCACTACACGATGTTGTGAGACTTAAGTAGGGTCACCAGGGGTCTCATATAAAGATTAAACAGAATAGGACTAAGAGCAAACCCCTGGAGAACACCTTGCTTCACATCTCTGAAAGCAGATCGATATGGAGGGAGAGACACAGCCTGGCTGTGTTGGAGTGTAGCTTTTATAATTGAAATTAACATGAAATGCTTGCAAAATAATGTATAATAAAGCTGCATAGAAAACGTGACAGAATAGTGTTCACATACACGTTTGAAATGTGTCCACGGAGAGTGGCCATCAATGCATACGACGATTAATGAAATTGACAAATAATTATTTATTAATCTACTAATGTATGATTCTGTTTGAGCATTAGGAATCATATGTTAAGGTTTTATTGAATTAATCATTAGGCCTTGGTTAGCAAGGGTCTGGGCCTAGCTGCCTGGTCTCATATTAAATGTGTTTTTCTAACGTGCAATGTGCTGTCTTGCTGAAGGACATCAAACTGTACTTTTCCAGAAGCTAGAGGTGTGTGTGTAACCGTAGTAAATTCTTTCTCATGAGACCCGACTTGCTCAAGGAGACATTCTTGCTGAATGCAACAGTGTAATTCGCAACAGGTACAAAGTTGCCCATACTGGTAAAGACAATGGAGCTACTGACTGAAGCAAGGAGTGTAACTTTTCCTGACTGACATTCTACCCGTTGAAGACGTAAATCGCAGGAGCCAATAAATTGCATGAGAACTGATTTAAGTAAAAATCCTAGTAAGGTGATCAACAGATTATTGGATAGAGATAATGATGCACCAAATACTGACCAATTGGAAATTAGAGACTTGTCGGGCAAATTCAATTTAACGACGTGTCACAAGGAGAAATCAGCCATTGCATGCCTTTATCCTGCCACTCTTACTCAGCCATTTTTGTGTCTCTTACTGAGACATTAGAGGGACACTCTTAGTGTTGCTCTGATATTCTGACTTAGTCCTTGCTATTGATACTTTAAACCATCCTCACTTTGTCTTGCCCGATATTTACTTCTCCTCCTTATGAGGGAAGTATTGCTACTTACCCTATTCTGCCGAGACTTTGCTGTTCTATCCTGGCTGTTGGTGGATCGACTGCTGTCCTGAGGAAGAAGACTGACTCTATATGCTGACCCATTACAGAGGGTAACTATATGATGATGAATTGTAATTGTCTGTTTGCGTTTTCTTTCTAGGTACCAACTGCTCTTTTGATCGAGTCCATAGTTAGAGGTTTTCTAAATTTGTGTTATAAAATTGTTTTGAATGAAGCCCAACATGCGGATGCTAATTCGAGGGTAGATAAGGAGTCCACTAAAACGAATGTAAATAGACAAATGACTGAATCTTTGCTTTGTTGAATAACATGCTAATGATAGTTGATTCATGTTGACGTTGTGCTTTGTCCTAATGTTCATGATCTTTGCTTTGCCAAAGTCATATTCAAGCTGCCACATTGTGACATTGTTAATGTGTTTTCTGGTATTGAGACTAATAAACCTGCTAGTAGAGTGTAACCAATAGGGAATAAATATCACAAATCTCACTAAACTCGTGTGGTTATTCATGGCTGAAAGGTCATGTTGTGGTTCTATTCTTATTAATGCAATTAACTAATTTGATTGATTTGTTATTGTGAATGTTGATGAGATTATTGATCTAGTGATTGAAATGCGGAATAGATATAACGTCTTAGGTGTCTCCAATCAGGGTCAAAAAGTTCATTGGCCTAAAACGAGTCCCCGTGTAAGTAAAGTACCTAGGTCGGGACGCGTTATCAGTTCTGGTAGCAGAGGATGGCTACGGCCCTTTGGGGCCCCAAGACGAGGGACCACTGTTTTAGAATTGTTTTCAAGATATTGCAACTTGGAAGGATGATGTGCCCCTAAGTCCCAAATGACTTTCCCGGGACGTCCAGAGCTTGCCAAAGTGAGTTGGGTATGTTCTCGGCATTCTAGTGATGGTGTGAGTGAAGTAGGATTTGCGCTTGCACAGCTTATGCATACCGCAGGTGAATTGTGAGGCTTGTAAGAGTTTTAGGCCAGGTGATGTTTTAGTAGGAGTGTGCGTACTCCGCGGTATGAGAGTAGGGAAGTCGGCGAACTTCATGTGAGTGTGGCGCTTTGTGCTCAAAATTGTTCACGTGGTTGTTGGTGATGTACGGACCCTGCGTGGTCTAAGACTCGGGAATATATTGGTAAGTGTATGAGACACTTGGCTTATGTTGTAATTTGCGCAGTTTAATAGGTCAATGAGGCGTGGTTGACGAGTCAAGTTTGAGTCAAAGTGTGTGAATGAAGACTTTAATGGAGATTTGGTAAGTTCTAAAGTGCACTAGGACAAACCATTGACAAGTCGAGAGTAGAATTTGCGGGTCAAATTCTGCTTGCGAGTGCAGGATCTGAGAAGGAGAGTGTAGCAGCCGAGGCTTAAAGTGAAATCTCTGTAAAGTTCTGAAGCGATTGTGTTACCCTTCCTGTAGTAGACCGGCAAATTTGAGTTTTGTTAGTGCTCGCAATATATTGCATTAGTTTTGTGTGAATCGAGAGTGAGGGAGACAAGTCGCAAGACTTTGTCAGCTGCAGTGTGTGTGGGTGTGACGTAATTGGAGCCGCGCTGGGATAGGTCGGTTAGTGAGAAGGGTCACGCACGGATTGGCAGCCGTCCATGAGAGGCAATTGGTTTAGAAGGTAGGCAAAGGGTGTTCAGGAAATTAAAGTCACTTCCTGATTCAGTCATAAACGAAATAAAAGACGCAAAAATAAAGTTCTTCAAGGCTTTAAAGAGCGCTTTGAGGGGAGATGTGTACATTACCGCGAGTGTGGGGGAGCCTACACCGCCAGAGGATACTCCGGTTTATGCCATAATGGAGCAGAAGGGGTTGCGCCATGTCTTTGGCTAAAGCAATGGTGCAAATTAACAGAAAAGGATGGGTGTTTGGCGTTTCCAGAGAATGGGTTGTTCAACATAGGGATTTTAGAGAATTGCGGAAGGCGTTAAATGAGCAAAAGCCACCTCCGAGGCCAGCACAGCTTGAGGCGTTAGCAATTTGGGAATTGATGGCCATACGACAATGGCAACAGAAGTGTGAGAGGAGGATGAGAAAGGCAGAAAAGACACTAGCGGAGGCTAGATGGGATAGTGAACACAGAATGTGGAGAAGAGAAATAATAGACGGTGTTAGGAGGTTTCCGGCAATAACTCAAGAAGCTGACACACAGGGAAGAAAGGCCACTTGCAAAACAGACAAGGGCTCTAGTAAAGGAAAAGAAAATAACAAGTCTTGGGCAGATGCAGATGACTCAGATGATGATGAGTTCCTTAACCAGCTGTTACATGATCTTCCACCGTCATATGCCATGGATGACTATAGACCAAGTACTAGTGCGGGTCCTGTAAATTCAACACAGAACCAGGGAACGGTGAATACGACACAGGTAAATGCAGTTGCAACACCAAAACCAGTACAGAATAGTGTCAGTGTGTCCGCTGCTCCAGAGATGCAAACGAAGTTGCAGCCACCACCGGTTCAGAGGCTCTAACCTGATGGCACAACAATAGAAACCACTACGAGCTTGCTGGTGCCACCTGACCAGGCATATGCGAGATCAAAATTAGTACAGATTGAGCCAACTCCACTTTTACTGCCCCAGCCAGAGCCACAGATGGTTCTGAGTTACACCTCGGTCACAGGACCGCAGATAGCCACAGCACGGATAATGAATCAGAATATGGGGGCCAGTGTCCCACAGGTTGTGGGGAACAAGCCAACACCAGCTGCCGTATCCTTACCTATTACGGTTGGTCTACCAGTACCACTATACGCGCAGGACAAGCCTAGCGTGTGTGATCAGGGGGTAATGACCCAGGAAATGACAAGAGGAGGGTTCGTGGGGAACTCTCAAAGGATGAACCCAGTGGAACAGATGGTAGAAAGATCGAGGTCTCTGTTAGACTTCAGTCCGATAGGGGTTCCTCCAGATGCCATGAGACACTCAGGGTTGGGATTACTGACTCCGCAAATCCCAGGTGCGAATGCGTTACAACCACCAACGATACAGGCTGGAAATATCTTGTTGCAAGATTTAACTGCGCAACAATTGAATGAATGGTTAGACAAGCTGAATTCACCACAGACTACCCCTGCGACAGCAGAGCGGTCAGAAAGGGAAGAGTACTTGAATTTTGTGAGATTGGGCATGGAAGCAGCCGAGCTAGTTGAAGGGAGCATGGGAGTGAACAGGCTAGAGTCATGCACTGAAGCAGAATTGAGATATCTGTGCCCGAAAATAACCAAAGAAGTGAGCAAGGTGCACCAAAGGTTGGCGAACCTAGCAGACAAATATGGCATAGACTTAGACAATACCAAGCACCTGAAAAGGAGTTCCACATTAGACTTTGAGCCTAAAGATGTTGATCACATGAGGTCTACTGGAATGAAGGCACACCTTAAGGAGATACTACAGAGTGCGCAGGTTTGGGGAGCTTTAGAGAAGTGGGAAGGCAGATGGGCAAAGAAAAGAGATAAAAGGAAAAGTGACTACTTGGAGCAGCAGCAGGCAAAAACAGCACAGGATACCGGTACAATAAAAATGCTACCCATGAGAGAGACGGCTGGAGGGGTTCTTCTCTATGTACCGTGGTCTAGAGGTGACATTTTGTCTTTCACAAATGACTTCCCCCAGTTGAGGGGGAAGCCAATAGACTGGTACCAGCAGACAGACAGATTTGTGAAGCTTGCAAAGTGTCTTTGGGAAGACTTGAATGCATTGTTTGAGATCATAGTTCCAGCTGATTTGTGGCTCGAGTGCAAGAGAAGTGTGGATTGGCCGATGGAAGAACCGGCAAGGGACAGAGTAACAGGAGCTACGTCTCCTGAGGTGATGAGGTACTACTTTAAGGTGATTGAGTTTTTGAAGCAGAAAGTGTTACCGCAAAACATTGATTGGCAAAAGATTGATCGCACGGCACAGGAAGGCAAAGAGTCGATACATGCTATAAGAGGTTATTAAAGGCATTCAAGCACTACATTGGTACAGAGGTCACAGAGCCGAAAGATATGAATGACCTTGTGTTCAGGTTCGTTGAAGGGCTAAGACCAGAGATTAGCCAGATGATTAAGAATCATTTGGTCTGTTGGCAAGCGAAGCCAATTGATGAGGTGTTACAGTATGCAAAATACTGTAGTGATGAGACTGAGTTGAAGCAGAGAAAGCTGAAAGAGAAGGTGATGGTGATACACATTAAGGCAGCGCAAGCAGGGATGCAGGGAAACGGAGTACAACAAATGATGCAACAGCCGCAGGGAAACGGAATGTTTCAGACGCAAACGAGAGGCAGAAGTTGAGGAGGTTTTGTGCACCGTGGTCCAGATTTGAATACAGTAGTGGTTCAGAATGATGTACAAGGGATGACGAAGGTGTTGCCATGCCATGCATGTGGGGGCGTGGGACACTGGAAGCAGGAATGTCCGATGATGGTGCAGGAGGGTGTTGTTCAGCAGAGCAATGATGTCAATGCATTCCAAAATGTTAGAGGACCACGAAGGAGGGGTCCAAATCCGAATTTTCAGAATAACATGGTTCAGATGCATGGTCTTCAACCCATGCAACAAGTGCAGATGCCACGTATGCAACCAGAGCAGATGCAGCAAGTGCAACAGCAGATTCCAGTGGCACCTAGACAGCAAATGCAGTTGCCCTTAGCGCCAATGGGACAGCAACAGGTGATGCTTCTTCAACAGGTCACAAGTCAAGGAATGGGTCAAAATAGCACAGTACAACAGTTCCCATTGCGTGGTGAGAATGGAATAAACGATGAATGGTCGGATGACAGTTCGGATAGTGAGGAGTGCAGGCTTGCAGCGTCCCTAGAAGTGGATCAGAGGGGACCCTATGTGAAAGGAAAAGTGATGGGTCACAAGGTCTCATTTTTGGTTGACACAGGAGCTACACGCTCTACAGTCAGAAGTGCAGAGGTTCGATTGCGTCTTGGGACCATCGCCCTCAGAGTTTGGAGGGGTAGCGCAACAAACAGAAAGCAAACAGGGCTCTTAGAAACCTGTTTAATTTGAGTAGCTCCAATCGCTTGCCAAAGACAAAGACTCTAAGCACAAGGCTATAAAACAGGCCCCTGCAGCACAAGAGAGACCCACTCTCCAGGGGTGCCCTTTCAACTCAAGCCTATGAGTGTCTGTGAGACATGGGAGTCTCATGGGGCCCTCTCCACATTCTGCGGGGGTGGGGGCCATCATGTTTTGTTACACCACTACTCAGCAACAAATAGAAGGTGCTGGAGACTATACGCTGAGCGAATGGGTGAAAACTCTCTCCCCCTTTGGCTTTTTGCTAACTCCTCAACTGCTTTCTATTTAGTCCTGGGGAGAAAGGAAAGCGTGGGTCGGTGCTTGCCCATCTCTGCACACAAGATGAATAATAACAGAAAGAGAAAAGTCAATGTGCTGGGTGCAGCCCTCAACGGAAAGAGATTACCAGATCCTATACTTCGCTGCCTGAGTGTATGGGTGACAAGGACAGCAGCAGGAAAA
Source organism: Pleurodeles waltl (assembly GCF_031143425.1). Taxonomy (NCBI): domain Eukaryota; kingdom Metazoa; phylum Chordata; class Amphibia; order Caudata; family Salamandridae; genus Pleurodeles; species Pleurodeles waltl. The sequence continues at coordinate 1,244,799,897 of NC_090447.1, read as the reverse complement.
GGGCAGATTTCCGAGTCTTATAAGCAGCCGGTGTGTGGGTGGGGTAGGGTGGTGCTTGTGTGCACCACAAACCCCATCGCCTCCACCTCTCTTCATTCTGCTTCAACAAATAAGTAATTTTCTTGAATGTGTACTGCATAAATAGTTACTTAAAAAGCTTAATTCTAGGTATATATGTAGACTAACATAAACAAACTGAATATACCCCAGTTGCCAGACTGGACCGAGAAACATTTCCATAGTACCTTTGCACGCCAGAAGGTGGCATTGTGCGGCTCCACACTGACGTCGTTCCACTCTGGAAGTGAAATGCTAGGCCTCTGTAGGCACTACCTCTGCACACCGATGTCAGTTGCTTCTGAGACTGTCTGCGTCCCCAAAGGCGGAGCCCCAGATGCAAACTGATAGTCCAGTGTGCACATTCCTATACTTCTTATACTTGGGATCTTATTAATGGATCAAGTCCAATCACAGAGCGGGGAGGATAGGAGGTTTGGTGAAGAATCTGTAGCTAAATAGAATCTCTAACAGAAAGAGTGTTACCTAAGGTACATAACTTGTTCTTCTGATAGAGACGTCTAGCCACTGATTCCTCACCTTCTGAATAGATACCAACGCAGTACTCGTGGGAGGTGGACTGTGAAAGAACTCAAACCAGAAAGTCCTGCAGAACTGGGCGGGAAAAGTGCCCTTCTAGTTAGTCTCAAATATCCAGACAGTAGAGCTTTGTGAATCCATGGAAAATCACTCATGTAGCTGCCTCGCAGATGTCTAGGACAGGGACTCTGCATGTTAACCTTCTGGAGGCTTGCATAGCAGATTTTAATGCTGAGCATGATCCAGCAGGAAATGGAACGCTTCTGCACAGCCTTGCCTTTTTTCATCCAGCGAACCCTATAAATAGCTGATCGTCAACCCAAAGTTCTTTGGTAGGGTTGATGTAGCAACTGAGAGCTCTTTTGTGGTCCAAGTGCTGAAGTCTCTCTTCCTCCTTAAAAGGGTGAGGCAGAACTTAGTATGTCACCAGGATGATGGTTTGACCAATGTGGAAAAGTGTCAAAAATTTCAGTAAAAATGAGGCTCTAGTTCACACAAATAACCTATCGGGGAAAAGAGATGGTGTATGGTGGATGAACACAGAGCCTGAAACTCACTCACATACCATACAGAGGTGAGGCAATCAAGAACACAGTTTTAAGGGTGAGAAGCTGTTGGAGTGTAGTTTTATAATCAAAATTAACATGAAAAGATTGCGAATTAATGCATAATGATGCCGCATAGAAATGATATTAATGTGCTTTTACTCAACGTGTGTTTGAAATGTACCCACGGGGAGTGGCCACTAACGTATACGATAATTGAAACTGACTAATAATGAAATATTAATGTACTAATGTATGATTTTGTATTAGTATTAAGAGTTATATGTTAAGGTTTTGCTAATTAATCACTAGGCCTTAGTTAGCATGAGTCGGGCCTAGCTGTCCGGTTTCATATTAAATGTGTTTTTCTAACTAGCAATGTGCTGACTTGCTGAAGGACATGTAGCCATACTTTTCCAGATGACTAGAAGATGTGTGTAATCGTAGTAAATTCTTTCTCATGAGACTCGACTTGCTCAAGGAGACATTCTTGCCGAAAGCAACAGTGTAAACTTGTAACAGGTACAAGGTCACCTGAACTGGTATAGACAATGGAACTACTGATTGGGACTGTGAGAGGACCGCGAGAACATGAAATTGTACCTGAACATCTGCCTGCTGGAGACGTCAATTACAGAAGCCAATAATCTACGTGAGAACTGTTCTGAGGTGACAATCTTAATGAGGCGACAAGTAAACCATTGGATGGAGATAATGGTGCACCAAAAATTGCCCAATTGGAAATTAGGGAACTGTACAATAAGATCGATATAATTCTTGGACACAAGGAGGAATCAGCCATTACGTGCCTTTGCTATTACCTAGACGCTTTGTCACTCTGTCTTAAAGACTGTGCGGTTTATCTCTTCGAAACATCCTTATTCTGCCTGGTCCGATTCATACTTTCCTCCTCATGAGGGAAGTGTCCCTTATTGCCCCGTCTTGCTGAACTTTGCTGTGTTTCTTGGCTGATGGCGGATCAACAGATGTCCTGAGGACGAAGAGTGACTCTGTATGCTGACTCATTACGGAGGGTAACTATATGATGATGAAATTGTAATTGTCTGTTTGCATTTTCTTTCTAGGTACCAACTGCTATCTTTTGATAGAGACCATAGTTAGATATTTTCGAAATTTGTGTTGGTAAATTGTTTTGCATGAAGCCCAACATGCTAATGCTAATTCGAGGTTAGTTAAGGAATTCACTAAACGGACGCTAATAGACAAATGACGGAATCTATGCTTTGTTGAATAATGCGCTAATGATACTCTGCTAAGATTAACCCATGTTGACATCATGCTTTGGTCTTATGTTTATGATTTTTGCATTGAAGAAGTCCTATTCGAGTTGCCAAATTCGATGTTGATGTGTTTTCTGGTATTGAGACTAATAAACTTACTCGTAGAGGTCTAATCAATAGGGAATAAATGTCATAAATCATACTGAATGTGTGTGGTTATTCATGACTGAGAGTTCTTGGTGTGTTTTGATTTTTACTTATGCCATTGTCTAAATTGAATCGATTTTCTATACTGAATATTGATGATGTTATTGATCTATTGATTGCTATGTTGATTAATTGCCTCGTCCTGAGGTGTCTTCATTCAGGGTCAAAAGATTCATTGGCCTAAAACGAGTCCCAGACTAATTAAATTATCTAAGACGGGACGCGTTAGCAAAGCCACAAATGAAGTGTGGAGTGGCTCAAATGGAGTACACATTAAATAAGTAAGGACAAGATTGTGGTTCACTGGGGTATCACAAATGGAGAAGGGGAAAATATGTATTTTATCCCTTACAAAAATTGCATCACAACTGTTGATTTAAAAAAGAGGACTGATCAGGTAACCATAAGAAGGCAGAGAGGGTTGAAAGATATCCCTTAATTTTGTGAACGCTGACTTTTTACTAATAAATATTCATGTACTTGAATTAAGAATCTGCATAGAATTTGCATTAATATAATGAATAATGTGTGACTTGGAAAATTTGCACACTTGAGTGGCCGTCAGAAATCACCAAGTGTCCTTATTAAATGCCTATTAATACAAATTGATGTGCTCATATTTAGATTGATGTAGTAGTGTGTTATATTAATGATTACTTACTGTGAATTTGCTTTATTAATTGTAGGCCTTAAGTTAGAGAGGCTTGGGCTAGCTTGCACAGCCTCATGTTAAGCTGCACTGTTCAGATAAGCCTGTGAGAAATGTTCGCCTGAAGAAATGAATAGGTGAATTGTTTTTCACTGAGTTGACCAAACGTTAGCAGATGTTTTTCTTTTCTTGTGAGAACTGCTTGCTAGATTGTCTTGTATTAGTTACTGATACATTGTATAGTTTAGTGTGTGAGAAAGCGATGTTCCCAGGAGCTGACAATGAATGCACTGACTGGAGGACAGAGGGATACAAAATTGTTACCTGATGAGCCTGACGATGGGAACAGGAAAATTGGAGCCAATCAGTGACATGTGAAAGACAGTTTATTTATATCTTAGATTTGAAGTTCTACCTTCATTAGACTAAATGTAAACGTATGATTATTTGACCAGTGGCAACGTGGGAAGTGTTTTAGACGATTTTAACTTAGCCCGACTGTACTGAGGAGAGAGGCTTTTTCCACTTTGATTTCCTCCTGAGAGGAGCTTTTACCTATTCTGTCTGAGGAGCCGAACAGTTCCTGATTTCTTTATTTCTATCTTTAATTTTATTGATTAAACTTCTGATGCTGAATGCTGATTCCTTAGACAATGCTTTCCAAGTTGTTCAGATAGCTTAGAGTCCCTGGTTCTGAACCATTCCTGTTTCATGACCTGTTGCTGATGCTGCCCAAACAGATGTCCAACTGACGAAGATAATCACAGCTTGCTGATTCCTACTGAGGAGAGGTATAACAAAATGCTATTGTTTTCTTGTAATTTATCTTTTGTTTCTATGTACCAACCGCTATTTTGATAGAGCCATAGATAGATATTTTACAAATTTATGTTGACTAAATTGTTTTGCATGAAGTCCAAACATGCTATTCTAATCAGAAGGGTTAGTAAGGGAAGGCCCTAAAATGCTATTAGGTTGCTATGAATAAAATAATTGATGTTACTCAGTTGCTGAATCTTGATGTATGCTATTTCTATTGCACAGTTGTTCCTGCTATTGATTTGTACTGTAACTCTTGAATGCGTTTTAAACCATGCATTAGTTAAATTGAGATTCTTTTGAAGGTTTGGTCAACCAGTGTTTTATATCATTTAATTCTTAAATTACTTTATGTGATATTAGCATTGTTATTATAGGGAAATAAACATTCTAACTTTACATTAAGGTTTGGTTATTCATGGCCAAAGGGGTCATGGTGCGTGAGATTACTGACTCCAAAGATTATCGATATTGTTGATCGATATCGTGGATGATTTGCATTGGAATTGAGTCGTATGGTGGGACTTACTCTAAGCACAGACAAAAGGTCCATCGAACCTCTAACGCACCTCCTTATAAATTAAAGATAAGAAACCAAATAAGGTCAGATGCGCTAACAGAAATGGTAGCAGAGTAAGGGGGTTAGCCTCCTTAAGAGCCCGTCATAAGGTCTTTTGCATGGTTAGCCTCCTTAAAGCCCATCATAAAGTTTAGAGATAGGTAGAAGAGCAAGAGGGTTACGGCTCCTTAAGGGGCCACTTAGAAATATAGCAGAGCAGGAAGGTCAGTCTTCCTAAGAGCCTGTCATAAGATCCTTTTGTTTTCCAGAAATGGCAGCAGAGTAGGAGAGTTTTCCACATGGTAATGTTCCAGTAGGAGGTTGTCATAAAAGAAAGGTTACGTCTTTGGCTTTTTAGAAATGTTAATAGGGTAGAAGAGTTGGATGAATAGTTACTTAAGAGATCAAGTATAATTCACAGATTTGGTAAGAGAAATTGATAAAGGTTAAGATTTTCAGATTTGATGACACAAAGTGAAGAAAAAAGGTGTCCCTAAGAACTTAGAATAACTTTCCCAAAGCCTTGGAGCTTGCCAATGTGTGTTTGAGGATGTTCTTGGCATTCTAGTGACAGTGTGAATGGAATAGGTTTTGTGCTTGCGAAGCTTAAGCAAATCGCAGGTGAATTGTGATGTTTGTGAGGGGTTAAGGAATTTATGTACTCCAAATGAAGTTGTTGAAGGAGTTTGTGTACTCCGAAGTATGAGAGGAGGGAAGACGTTAAACTTCACTTGTGTGTGGCGCTTTGTGCTCAAAAATTAATAATCCGTCTGGTTTAATAGGTCAATTGGGGGCGATTGACAAACTCGAGAGTGCGTGTAAAAGTGAGTGAAAGGTTTTCGACTGAGATTTGACGTGTCATATGTGCACCAGGACAGACCCACTGATCAGTTGAGAGTAACATTTGCAGGTCGAATTTTGCTTGGGAGTCAGGCAAACTGAGAAAGAAAGAGTAGCTGCTAGAGAAAAAAGCAGTCAGTGAAAAATGGTTTCTGAAGCAATTCTGTTACCCTACCTGTAGTAAACAGACAAATTAGGTTTTTGATTCTGTTTAGCGCTCGCAATCATTTTGCATTAGTTTTGGGTGAGTTCGAGTTGAGCCAAAAGACTTTGTCAGCCACTGTACGTGAGTGTGACATCATTAGAGCTGCGCTGTGATAGATCGGTTAGTGAGAACTGTTGCGCACGGATTGGCAGACAACCGGGATGTGTCATTGGTTGAGAAGGTTGTCAAAAAGGATTTGGAGATTGAAAATGACTTCCTGATTTGATTAAAAGTAGCGTAAGATTACAGAGATTAAATGTTTCTAAGCTTTAAAGAGTGCCCTAAGGGGAGATACGTATGTTCCAACGAGAATAGGAGAAATTACACCGTCAGAAGGTACACCCACCTATATAGTATTCGAAGAGCAGGGTGCTGCACCACGGCTTTGGTTGAAACAATGGTGCAAAGGGACAGAGAAAGATGAGAGGTTACCATTTCCTGCCCATGGAACATTAAATCTGAGGAGCTTAGAGAATTTGAGGGGAGTACTGTATGATTTGAAACCTTCTCCAAGACCAGCACAGTTCAAAGCATTAGCAATTTGGGAACTAGTGGCTAGACAGCAAAAGCAATTGAAATTCGAGAGAAAAATGAGAAAAGCCGAGAAGACACTAGCAGAGGCTAGATGGGATAGCGATCAGAAATTTTGGAGAACTGAGACCTTACAGGGAATTAAGCTGTTTCCTGCAATTACACCAGAGAATGAGAACAAAGCTATAAAGAGCACCAGAAAGAGCTATTTGTATCTTTCTAATGGTAAAGAGCAGAAATCCACAGAATCTAGGAAGTCTTTGACATGCGATGAAGAGTCAGATGATGATGAATTGACCCAGAGCCAGATTCAAGTTAGTCATAGTGCTTCAGTTACTTCAGCAATTCAAAGGCCTATACCACAGACAGATACTCCCAGAATTTACCCAGATATACGTATTGTGACACTGCAACAAACTTGCTAGTGCCTAAAGGACAAGTTTACCAAAAGGCAACATTTGTCCAGATAGATTCAACCCCAAACTTGATGTCCCCGATACAGATGATCCTGCGGTACACCTACCCAACAGGATCACAAACAGAAATGTCCCCTTTGACAAATCAAAATACAGGAATAATGCACCCACGAGACCCAAATGTCAGACCAAGTCCAGATGAAGTGTCAGTACCAGTCACCATAGTTCCAGTCATACAGTTTTTCACTCAGTGAAATAACGAGAACAGTGAGCAGAGAACTCTGATCCCGAGTGTAGAAAGGGAGATAATTAATGCAAATGCAAGAATGATAACTACCATGACACCAACATTTGACGGAACAGGTCCGTTAACTGATTTAAGTCCTTTCAGAACTCCTCCAAATAATGAGGTGTGATCTTACATAGGTCCTAATCCAAGCATGGTGACACCAGAAACCCCGAACCTAACATTACAGCAGGTGCCAGGTGTCACAACAATGTAACAATACAAGGTTTGACAGCTCAGCAGTTAACTGAATGGTAAGAGAGGTTGAGTAGCACACAAGGAGATCCTAGCAGAGGAAGTACCCTTAATTTGACCCGTTTTAGACTAGAGGCAGAAGACCTACTTGAGGAAACAATAGGATTAGACAGGATTGACACATTGAGAGAAGATGAGTTGTGTTACTTATGCAAACTGATTACTAACAAAGCAGGAATAGTACATCAGAAATTAGCCAACCTAGCAGAGAAATATGACATAGAGGTTGAGAAAACGAAGCACTTGAAGTGGCGTTACAGGTTAGAATTTGATTCAAAGAATTTTGAAAACATGAGAATCCCAGGAATGGGAATTGATCGAGAGCATTCAAACATGGGGAGAATTAGACAAGTGGGAAGGCAGATGGGTGAAGAAAAGAGACAAGAAGAAAAAGGATTCTGCAAATCTTACTGCAAGTGTGGAGCAGGTTGAGGACCCAGTGAAAATTCTACCAATAAGAGAGATTCTAGGTGGGAATTTTGTCCATGTCCCTTGGAGCAGAAGTGACATTCTGTCGTTTACAAATGATTATTCCACATTGAGAGAGAAGCCAGTAGAATGGCAGACAGACAGGTTTGTGAATCTCGCAAAATGCCTGTGGGAGGATTTGAACACCTTGTTAGAGATAGTAGTCCCAGCAGGCTTGAGGGTTGAATGCAAGAGGATCGTAGTCTGGCCAACAAGAGAACCTCAGAGAGATCCAGCAATAGGTGCACCATCTCCTGATGTAATGAAATATTACTATAAGATGATTACATTTTTTAAAACAAGCATTTCGCCCAAGAATAATGACTGGCAGAGAATAGACAGGACCGCCCAGGAAGCGAAAGAGTCAAAACATGCCTACTACGAGAGATTGTTGCAGGCATTCAAACAATACAGTGGTACAGAAAAAATTGAGCCTAAAGACATGATACATTTTGTGTTCAGATTTGTTGAAGGATTGAGACCCAAAATTAGCTAGATGATTAAGAGTCATTTAATTTGCTGGCAAGCAAAGCCGATTGATGAAGTATTGCAGTATGCAAAGTACTGTAGTGACGAGGTTGAGTTGAAGCAGAGAAAGTTGAAAGAAAAGGCAATAGTGATGCTGATCAAAGTGGCACAAACAGGAATGCAGGAAAGTGTTCCACAACAGCAGCAGCAGGGAAACGTGGTGTTTCAGAATCAAGCAAGAGGTAGAGGTCTTGGTGGAGTTGGAAATGTGAACCATAGTCCTGATTTTAATACTGTGGTGGTTCAGAATGATGTGCAAGGAATGAAGAGATTGTTGCCATGTCACACTGGTGGAGGGCTCGGACACTGGAAACAGGAGTGTCCGATGTTAGGTCAAGAAGGTGTTGTTCAGCAAACGAGCGATATCAATACATTTCAAAACATGAGACAACTGAGAATGAGAGGTCACAATCCGAATTTGTAAGGCAATGTGAATCAGATGCAAGGTTTTCAGCCCATGCAAGAGATGCAAATGCCAACTTTTTCAGGTGCCCCAGTCACAGCAAATGCAACCACAAGTTCAAATGGTACCTAGACAGCAAATTCAAATAACACAAGCCCCAATAGAGCAGCAGCATGTAATACTTCCTCAGCAGGTCACAGGTCAATGGTTTAATCATAGTGATATCACAGTGTACCAATTTCCTTTACACAGTGAGGATGGAATAAACGATGATTTGGTGAGTGAGAGTTCGGATGAAGAAGAATGCGTGTTAGCAGCCTCATTAGAAGTAGATAAGAAAAGTCCATACGTAAAGGGAAAAGTAACAGATCACAAGGTTTCATTATTAGTTGACACAGGAGCTACACACTCTACAGAAAGAACTGCCGAAGTTCCAAACTTGCACTTTTCAGGGAAAACAGTCCAGATTGTAGGAGTCGCGAATTAGTATTTGATAAACCCGTAACAGAACCAGTTCAGGTTAAAATTGGCAACTTTAAAGGATTACACAAATTCATAGTTTGTGACTCGAGTCCGGTATCCTTACTTGTTGGGGACTTGTTGTGCAAAACGAGATGTTCAACTACTAGCTCAAATGATGGAATTGAAATTCAGACAAACAGTGATGATGAAGATGACCCGGCCCCAGAAACAGATTGTGACACAGTAAATGAAGAGTACCCTTTGATTAGTTTCTTTCCAATTTTCACAGTGAGAGATCTTCCTTCTGACTTAGAGGGAACAGTTAAAATGAAAGTGTGGGATTTTACAAGAAAATACATTGGTCTAATAAAAGGAGTTGAACCAGTTAAGGTCCAGTCAAGCCAAATGCAATTTTCCACCAGATTCCCCAATACCACATGACACAGGACACAATTGAAGGGATTGCACCCGTAATAGCAGAATTTATAAACCAAGGAGTTTTGAAATAAGTGTTGAGCAGTCCATGTAATTCTCTGATAATGGGACTGCAAAAGCCCTGTGGGAAATTTCGAATTGTTCAGGATTTGAGGAATGTAAATTACATTGTAATTAAATGTTGCCCGATAGTGCCAAATCCAGCAGTGATTTTGTTTCAGATCCTATGCGATGCTGAATGGTTCACCATAATAAACCTGTCACAAGCATTCTTTTGTGTACCTCTTCATGAGGATAGTCAATTTCTTTTCTGTTTAAATTGTTTGGATGGAGTCTACTGTTGGTGTAGAATTCCTCAAGGGTTTTCAGAGTCACCTTCTATGTTCAACCAGGTCTTGAAGAAAAACTTGGAGTCATTGGAGATGCCTCTCCAACCAACATTGGTACAGTACATTGATGATTTGTTGGTTGCATCAAAGACGAGAGAAGCATACAAGTATGATGCTACTGCCTTCCTGAATCATTTAGGGAGGAATGGACATAAACTGTCCCCAATAAAATTACAGTACTGTCAAGAAGAAGTGAAATATCTTGGTCACCTAATTGAGAAAGGAACTAGGAAAATCTCAAGAGAAAGGGTCACAGCTACATTGCAGATGAATCAACCAGTAAGTTGTCAGGATGTTTTTAGGAATGGTGAGCTATTTTCGCCAGTGGATTTCCAACTTTTCAGTCATTTCGAAGCCATTGCAGAAGCTGACTCACAAAGAAGTCATTGATCCTTTAGTGTTAGATCAAGCCTGTATGAAAGCATTTTTGGAGTTGAGAGAAAGTCTGTGCAAAGCCCCAGAATTGGGAATGCCTGACTACACAAAACCCTTCAAGTTGTTTTGTCATGAGCGTGATGCCTGTTCATTGTCTGTCTTGATTCAAGTCCATGGTGGTGTAAACCGCCCAGTAGCATATTTTTCACCAATTTTGGACCCAGTTGCATTGCAGCAGCTTTACCAGGCTATCTGCGTTCAGTAGCAGCAGTTGGACTGAGCCTCACTCAGAGTGAGATCATTTTGATGGGACATCCTTTAACCGCCATGGTCCCTCACTTCATTGAAGTTTTACTTACACAAACCAAAACACAGTAGCTTACCAGTGCCAGGCTGACTCATTACGAAACGGTCATCCTGGGGTCCCCAAATGTGTCACTGAAAAGGTGTACAGTGCTTAACCCAGCAACCTTACTTCTAAAAGAGAATATTGAAATTGACAAATTGAAAGAAGTTGAACATGACTGTCTTGAAGTAACCGATTTGTGCACAAAACTGAGACCTGATATTAGAGATACCCAATTGGAGGACCAAAATAAGTCCTTGTCGGGTGAGAGACAGAACAAATAATAAAACACCAGCCAGTTGGCCTTGAGGGGGCCAACCTGGTGAGTGCCACATAAAACAACAAATTTGTCCCAATAACAGGCTTATACAGTTTTTGTAGAGGGACACTAGTTTTCAGGATAACATCAACCACCTCCAGAGTAAGGTTGAGAATGTTCAGCTGTTGCTGCTCAATTGCCACACATGAAGGTGGAGGTTCTGAAGGCCTGGGTGCAGAACCCTACCCTGTTGCTGTGAAAGCAGGTTCTCCCAGAGAGATATCTTGATCAAAGGACATATGTTCAAGCCCAGGTGTTCCGGATAACAATCTATCCGTGCCCAGTCCAGAGCTTCACGCGAAGAAGGCTGTGTCTCCTAGAAACAGACGCTTTGGAAACTCCTACGTGTAGAAGTGCTGACATTGTGTGTTCTTGGTGTTGATGAATAGATCAAGCCAAGGTTCCCCCATTCACAAAAGAGACCTTGCACCACCTTTGGGTGTAACTGGCACTCATAATCCGCTTGACGCCTGGCATTTAGCGAGCTCACCAGGTGGTTTACCACCAGAAAGATACCTGGTAGTTGAGCCATTTCCAGAGGAGCAAGGCCCTCTTGCAAAAGGTTGGTGTTCCCACTCCACCCTGTTAGTTGCCGTACCACATGGCAGTGGTGTTTTCTGTCTGCACCTGTACCAGCCTCCCCTTGATGGATGACAGGAAGCCTTTCAGAGCCAAGGGGGGGCCCTCATCTCCAGAACATCGAAATGGAGCTGGGACTCCATCGAAGACCAGAGGCACCTGTTTTTCTCTTCCCTCAGGCAGCTACTCCTGTCTAGAAACAATGCATCAGTGACCACTGTGAGCTCTGGGTAGGGAAGGGAGAGGGGTCTGCCACTGACCCAATCGTGGTCCAGTAGCCATCACTGCAGATTTTTCACAGTCTCCTCCAAAATCTGAATGTGGCCAGAGAGGTCCCCTTGATATTGGGCCCACTGTGACTTCAGATACCACTGTAGAACCCTCATATTCCACCTGGTGTGCTCCACCAGCAGGATGCAGGAGCCTATCAGTCCCAGCAGCCTCAGAGCAAAATTCACTGAAATCCAGGACCAAACCTAAAAGATCTGGATCATTGCCTGAATGCCCAAGACTATCTTTCTGAGGGGAAAGGCACAAACCCGAACCATGTCCAAAAGGGCACTGATGAAAGCATCTGAGATGGAGTCAGATGTGACTTTGGCATGTTGATAGTGAACTCCAGAGATGACAGGAGGTTTGCTGTAGTCTAGAGGTGGTGCATGACTGCCTGGGTTGAGCCTACCTTCAACAGCCAGTTATTGAGGTTGGGGAAGACTGGCACCCCTGACATCCGGAGGTGTGTTGCTACCACCGCCATCACTTTCATTAACACCCGAGGGGTGCTGGTGAGACCAAAAAGGAGCACAGTGAACTGAAAATGCTCCTCCTCTTCCATGAACTGCAGGTAATGCCGATAGACCAGCAAGATAAGTATATGGGAAAAGGCCTCCTGCATATCCAAAACCACCATCCATTCTCCAGAGTTGAGAGCACACAAGACATGGGCGAGGGTGAGCATTTGAACATTTCCTTCTGGAGGGAGGCATTCAGAGGGCGCAGTTCGAGCATAGGCCGAAGACCTTCATTCTTTGTGGGCAGCAGAAAGTAGTGGAAATAACAACCACAGCCTACTTCTGGTACCAACATCCTCTCGATAGCCCCTTTGACCAAAGGGCCTTGGACTTCCTGCCACAAAATAGGAGGACTGGACGTTGCATGAGAACCCAGTTGATCATAGCCATACATGGCGACAAATGGTAACGTTAGTGTTACTAGCCCATCCAACGAAGTTAGTGGTGTCCAAGCGAACAACAGATTGTGAACTTGACCTCATCATGATCATCCTGAATGGCTTGTGACAGAACAAGGCTGAGGTCTTCAAGGACACCAGGGAGGATGTGTGCCATCAAGTCCCAAAGGATATGAGCATAGCAGCCCACCAAAAAGGAGGTTTTAATAGGGCATAGGGCCAAACTGACTGATGAGAAGAGGAGTTTTCCGAATGTCTCTACCTGCTTCGATTCCCTGTCAGAGGGAGTGTTCGGAAAATTGATAGGGTTGCTCCAGCTGGTAGAGGCCTGCATCTCAAGGGTCTCAGGAGAAAGGTGCTGTGAGAAAAAGGTCGGGTCACCTGAAGAATGGAGATGGCACCTGACATTTTGCGAGTTAAGAGAAGGGCTGGTACAAGGCTTAACACAAGCCCCTAGTAAGGTATCTGTCAAGGCCTAAATAAAATGTAACAGAGGATTGTAAGCATTCTCGCCAGGCTGCAGGATTTTCATCAGGACATTTGTCTTCACTTCCATGGTGGAGAGATGGAGGTCAAGGGATTTGATTCCCTTATGCATAACTGTGGCGTAGGATACAGATTCTTCGAAGGCCTGGCCAGCAGGAGAAAAAAGAGCTGACTCTGGGGAAGTGTCCAGCCCACTGTTGTCTTGCAAGGCCTCAGACCAATTGTCATCAGCATAGGGCTGAGCAAACTCATCGGCCTAATCATAATTATCATCGTAATCCACTCTAAAAAGAGCTTGTAAAGAGTATTGCCTGCCTTGTGGTTAGGCAAGCATAGAAACCTTGCTTGGATTCTGGACAGCTGTTGATTCACCATCAGAGAGGACAATCTGGGCCACCACTTTGAATGGCAAAGTCGGCACTGCCGTTGACGGGCCCTGAGTGGGTAAGGGCACCTGGGGTAGCTTCAGTACTGAAGCCGGGGCCAGAAGTGGCTCAGTGGGTCCAGCTGGATTTGGAGAGCAATGAAAACACGGTCTGAGAGCAGCTCTGTCAACTCCGAGACTGGGACAGAGAATGAGCTTTGGACTTGGAGCTGGACTTGGAGTGTTCCTGGCTGCATCTATTTATGCTGGGTGTAAAGTTTCACCCCGCGTCTCCTGAGGGTCTTTTGATTCAGCAACACGCAGTCTCTTCAGGTCTTTGAGTCATGGCTCGACCCCAGACACCACAGGCAAACCCAGTGGGGATCTGTAACAGACATCGGTTTGAGAAAGTCCTTACAGGGCTTAAAACCTGTTATCTTAGGGGGTAACATCCCTTGCACACTTTAAAAAATGGTTGGAGAAAGAAATGCAAAAAGCAGTCTCTGAAAGACAAGAGAAGCTCCGGATACTCTTTTTAAGGCATGGAGAGAAAGGAACTGCCTATATAGGCCTCACAAGTCACTTCTAGACTGGAACAGCATCAGTGTGGAGCCAAACGGTGCCATCTTACGGCACACAGAGGTCCTATGGAAAAGTTTCTGGATTCAGTCTGATGCCTGGGGAATATTCAAAAGGTGTGGGATCTGCTGCTAGAAGTCTCAGTGAGAATGTACATATTACAAGCTTCTGATGCTTTGGGAACATTTAGGGCTTGAGGCATTTGAGACAAAACAAGCAATACAAGACAATATGTTAGACTCCCCTTGTGTGGAACCCCAAAATCAGATAATGATCATGCAAAGGGTCAGCCCATTAGTGTCTGGCCGTTTGCCCGTACTAGTTTTCTTGGGGCTGCCGTTTTTGGAAACCCATTGACAGTCATTGTGGCAGCAAACAATATGTGCTCCTGCTGAAGATTGTGTTGCACCAATTCCTGCTACTTGTTTTCTTAAACTACTAAGCAGGGAAAGGCTACATACTTGATATTTGTTTTTTGTTTTTGTTTACAGATGTTGCCTCTTGATTCCTTGAGCATAAGAAATACATTTATTTGAAGTTGTAGTATACCACTAAAAAATGGGTGTTTGTTCCGGGAGAAAGGAACAGAGTAATGTCATAAGTACTCCTTGAACAGTTCTTGTGTCATATCAATGCATATGGCAGCCTCTTGCATTCCCGAGGGTCCTTAAAGACTTGGCACCTTTATCCTTGGCAAAGGAAATGACAGGGACCCAAATTTACTGACATTTAATGCAGTGCAATACAGCAAAGTAACTTGCTGTGGTGTGTTAAATGTGGAGAACAGAATTGTGCCATGATTAGTAACATATGGTGCATTCCTGGCCTCTGTCTACGTTGCTGCACTTATGGCTGCCAAGTGCCAATGCAGACACCCTTGCATCATTGTGCAAGGGTGCCTACGTTACAGCTAAGTTTTTTTGTACATTTGTACATAAAGGGGCATCTTCCTGTCCAAAAACAATTCCCTTACGCATTTTCCTTGTTATGCGTGTGCTGCAGAATGCAGCATACGTAGAAAGTGAAACTAATATGAAGAAATAAATACATTTCTACTTGTTACGCCTTGCATGGGAAGCTGTAACATTTTTAAGTATTCCCAGGTTTACTAGTCTTAGTAAATCTGGGAATGAGCCAAAATCCATGGGTGGATACGTGGGAGCACCAGTGCTCATCTATGGAACTCCTCCCCCACGCAGAGTAACACAAGGTGGCAACTTCTTTGCATTATTCCAGATTTACTATGCCACACAGAGTCACACAATGGGGTTCTGAGTGGCATAGTAAATCTAACTTAAGGGTTTATGTTGCCTTGTATGGCCTTGTGTGATACAAGGGCAACGCAAGCCCCTGATAAATCTCGGCCAAGGTGTCTCTTATCCTCAGAAATCTTGGGGGGAGTCCATAATGATGGTCCCCCCCTTGTCTGACATATATTATTCCCGTTTATTCACTACAGCCTCATTTTGGCTCAGATTAAAATCATTTTTGAAGACATTGTATCACACAATCCAAACGAAATGTGCAGGAAGTATGGCACAAGAGATATTCTTGTTACACTTAGTTTACAAACCTAGCTTTAAGTACAAAGTAGCCACTTTATGTCCAGTTCACAGTGAATTTCCAGCTGTAGAATAAAAGACCATGGGCCTGATATAGTTATTGGCGGACGGGTTACTCCGTCAGAACGGTGATGGATATCCTGTCCGCCGAAATCTAAATCCCATATGAAATAATGGGATTTGGATTTTGGAGGGCGGGATATCTGTCACCATTGTGACGGAGTAAACCATTCGCCAATATCTAAATCAGGCCCCAGGTCTTTTAAGTACCTTCACCAGTATTGTCCTAACTGTTTGCAAATCACCCCATGTGAAAGACCCAACCAAGCATCAATGGTTTGTTGTTGTCATGTATTTCACCCCACATATTTCAAGGCTACATTGAGGATGGGCTGTCTAGTGATTTGTTTAGTGCTCATGAAGCTAATACTTTACCTCCCACCGATCTTATGCTTCTCATATAGACTTAAAACCTAGTCCCACCATAAGGTCAGCCTGGACATGTGTCCTGACAGAAAAAGAAAACATGTCTTAAAGGAATCTTGTCATGCAATGTATCTACTACTTGATCTCTTCAACAGGAAATCCTCATCTTTCCAATGTAGCTCTGTTATCATTTTATTTATTAAAATTGACTTTATTTAAAGAGGGTGACAGAGGGCTGACACCTAGACCTTTGGGGTCTCCAAAAAGAGGACTTTATGGAAATGTGTCAACAAGCATGCCAACAATTCTGTAAACAAGGGATTGGTGCTCCCCGAGGGTACTATGTGTGGGGCCCAGAAACCTGCCATTCAGAGAGGTATAATTAGTTATTTTAGGGCTCAGAGAGACCAGGCCAGGCGAAAGGTTGCAGACCTAGAAGAACGTATACTTGAACTTGAAAGCCACTATGTGGCATTGATGCAGGAGACTCAGTTATGGGATTCACTGCACACGTAGACACCACTTAGACAGGAACTCACACAGGAGACAAGGGAGGCTTGGATGGCCACTCGCATCAGAATTTAATAATGGGAGGACAAGGCCAGTAAGACTCTACATTGGCTGTGCACACCTAGAGAGGACAGGACGTGGTGGCTTATGTAGTGGCCAAGGATGACTTACATAACTGGGAATTTACTCACTGTTCAAGCATTTGTATCCTACTATCAGGAGCTGTATAGAGGAGATCCCACAAGCCCTCATGCAGACTTACATACATTTGTGCATGACCTGAAGATGCCTCGATTGAGTCCAGAAGAACACAACTCCCTGGAGGCTGACGTCACCTGGGACGAGTTGCGCAGCACCTTGGTGCGGTTGCAAGCAGGTAAGGCGTCAGTTCTTAATTGGTTTCTGGCAGAGTTCTGCCAGTTGGTTCGACCTCACATTGTCCTCTGCTGGTGGAGGCCTTCAGGGATGCTCTGACAAGGGGATAATTAACCACAGACTTTAGAACTGCCGAAATAGTGGTGATACCCAAACCAAGTAACGAAGGCACACACTGTGAAGACCTCTGACTGATTTCCCTGTTGAATGTAGAGGTGAAAATATGGGCCAAGATGTTAGCCACCCAATTAGTGGGAGTTATTACCTGCCTGGCCCAGTACAGGTTTATGCCTCATCAAGCCACCTAGCATAACTTAAGGCAAGTACACAATGCAATTGTGTTGAGCAAGAACTTCCATGGCCACAGTGCCCTACTCACAATTGATTTCAGGAAAGCCTTCGACTCAGTGGACTGGGACTACTTATTCACCCTTTTGTCTCATGTGGGGCTCAGACAAAAGTTAATTGGTTATGTATGATTACTATATACCAAACTTAGAGCTAGGGTACGTGTTGGGCTGGGTGACCTCGGAGTGGTTCCCAATGATATGTGGCACGCTTCAGGACTGCCCTTTGTCACCCTTGTTATTTGTCCTTGTGATTTAAGCCCCAGGCGGCATAGGTGTGAGTTGACGTGTTTTTCCAGGGGTTTCAGTGGACCTCTGCAGTGAGTGGCAGAATCTCGCTTTATGTGGTTGATGTCCTTTTGTTCCTAGAGGATCCAGAGTCATCCGGGCTCAGAGCTCTTCAAATTCTTCAAATATTCAGAAAGTACTCCGGGCTCCATGTGAACATCAATAAATCTTCAATTTGCCCCATATCTCTCTGCTCAGTAGATATGCCATAGGCATCGGGGATACCAATACCTTCCTCTGGATTCAAATTTTTAATGGTCTACATAACAGAAGAGGCGTTAAGGTCCTTTGAACAAAACGTAGTCTCACAGGAGGGCCTTGCAAGAGACGTTAAGTTTTGGGCCACTCTCCCTATGTCCCTATTGGGATGTTTGGCCATTTTTAAAATGGCCTCCCTGCTGCGCCTCCTGTACCAACTACAGAATCACTCATTCTTGGTGGATTAGGCCTTTTTCATCACGGTGAATGAACTAATCAGAACACTACTGTGAGGAGGTGGCCCACCTCGAGTTACCTTGGGTAAATGCTGCCATCTGGTTTATGAGGGAGAGATAGCTACCCCAGACATACTTCTATAGTACTGGGCGGCACACCTGCTCATAGTGATTAAATGGTGGTTTGGCGGATTTGATGATCTGGCATATGCAATGGAGGGATGGGTAATGGGCCGTCAGAACCTTCTGCATCTACTGTCTGGTGGTACAGTGATGGAGACTGTCGCACCTGTCACACAAGTGGTGCTTGGGGTATGGTCAGCTGGGCTGGTAGGTTGAAGCTGGAGACTCCACTCTGGAGGGGCACTCTGCTCCCACAAGTTGGGGCCCTAAGCGGATTTGCTGCCTGGGCACTATAGGGATTTCCACCCTGGGGGACATGTTGCACAATGGGACACTGAAGTCCTCTTAGGACTTACAGGCAGAATTCGATCTGCACAGTAACAGTTCTTCCTTTACTTACAGCTTCACCACACACTTTTACCTATCACATAATCTGAGGAGGTCACCCCGCAAATCTTCCAGATTGTGCAGGAAGGTATCACTTCCTGCACAAAAACAATCTCCCCCTCAATGCAGCCATCCTTGCAGCATGGCGCAAGGGTGGCTGCGTTGGCACTCAGCAGCATATTTAGTGCTGGCACAGGGGGAAACACAGTGGTGCGCGGTATTCTAGTAAATACGACTCATCCCAGCATTTTGAAAATGACAGCGCATGGGGCTGCCAAATTTGGTGCAGCACTGCGCCCGTCATTTTCTAGTAAATCTGGCCCTCAGTTTCTTAGTGGTAATGTTTAATTTTACGTTCATTGTGGGAACCAGACATTTTTTTGTGTTTCAATAACATTGTGGGTTTCTGTCGATTTCTTTATAATACTCATCTGTAAACTATCCTATTGTATAACTATAGGTTGTTGCCAGAACTGTTCAGTGCGTGCAAGCTGTGCCATGCTGGATACTGGGCAGGGTGCATTATGTCATGCCTCAGTGAGCTGAAGCCCTGCTGCTGATAAATGTGATGTGAAGGTCACAAGTCAGAATTTTGCTGTACATTAAATGTTTAATGGTTACGTGGTTTGAAATAATTATCTTCCTATAATGACATTGTAAATATATTAAAACGAGGATCAAATTACAATAGATAATTTTTATTTTTTATTTTAGGAAAGACATCTAGAGAGATGCAGCAGATCCTATTCGAAATAGTGTTCACCAACTATTAATGTTTATTCTTACTTTGAAAATGAACGAAATTGTATTACTAGTGTAGTCCCTGATGGTCTGTAAAAAAACGTAAAGGATATTGCACAAAGCAAGACACAAAGCTGCAGCTAGACACTTCTTGGAACAAAAGGTGGACCTTATCGAGTTTCATGTAGCTCACTATCGGGCTTATACTGTCTTTAAAACATGGATGCCCTTTCCCCACACACATACTCGTACAACTAGACACCCTTTCTAATATTCGTATATCACACTAGGAGGCGCTCTAAGCTTCAAAACATCAAACTTTAATAGAAAATCAAAATGCCTGGATTTTGTTCCTAAACTGTTAACAACTCTTTTAGAATACATGGTTGGTTGGTATCTTCCGTCAAATGATATGTGACTGTCTCTGAATAAAGATGTACACTTTCGTCACACATGAGCAGACAATTTTCTCGGAGACCTCAAATCACAAATTCTGAATCACTGGTAAATAACATCTGTGATTGGAAAGATTCACAGACAGTGATAGTTACAATCAGTATCTGTGAATACTCCGTGAACCCTGCTGACACCCAGGGATTGGAATTCACATTGTCGCAATCAGTATCTGTGAACCTTTCTGTTCAGAGATGTTGTTTACGAGTGTAATGAGTACATAAAATGGTCGAATATTTCAAGTTCTAAGGGTGGGATAGCAACAGGAGAGTGGCTATTCGCACATTAATATGCAATGCATCTTTCCCTTAAGCACTTCTAATTCTATGCCGCCTTCAGACTGACAAAAGATGTAAAAACGTGTGCCCCATATTACTGAATGTTTTCGAAGTGCAGCAAAAAAGAAAGCCTTATAAATGTAAGTTGCACATTTACCATAACTCTAGGGCATCATAGGTTCTGCAATTCAGATCCCTGGGCCAGGACTGACAGGTATGTGGAAGGAAAACTGCAAGTCAGAATTTATGCTGGTGTAAAGCTGTCTCTTTATTGGATCGCAACATTTTAGACAAGTTGCATAATTCGCATATGTACGCCTGTGTATTTGGGTACCACTGGGTTTAGTAAAATATTCAATCATTAGTAATGTAGCAGAACACAACATGTATAGAGTATTTGTTTCAGAGAAATCCCTGAAAGCAGTTGGAGGTGTAAATCTCTGGACTCGGTGAGCCTAAAATGTTTTGGTTTCGGAGTATTCTCAGCAGTGAGTGAGTGAACCTTTCATA
The DNA here is from genome assembly GCF_031143425.1 of Pleurodeles waltl. NCBI lineage: Eukaryota > Metazoa > Chordata > Amphibia > Caudata > Salamandridae > Pleurodeles > Pleurodeles waltl. The sequence continues at coordinate 1,244,779,391 of NC_090447.1, read as the reverse complement.
TGGGTGGTCCTAGCAAAGTCTGTGAAGCCTCGGAAAATATTCTCACCTGCCTCATGAATGAGTTTAGTGTGGAATATATGGAGACTGAGCAGCCCACAGGGAGCCTACTTAGAAGCATACTAGCATACAACTCCCAATCTACCTGACCCAGCCTAATGCAGCACATGGAAATGTAGTCGCAGCACCAAGTCGGCTGCTATGCGACGGAAGCACATCTCTGGCCCTTGTGCACAACACTTCCCATTTAGGACACACTCTAAACATGCACCAGCCAATAAAACATGCGTGCTGGAGCACACTGCTGGGTCTACGCCAGAGGTCGAAGTGGGTGGGATTATTGACGCTTGTAGACGAGCTTCTTAATTTTTGCAAAAATAGTTCCACTCCTTTTTTGTTAAAAACACAAACGGTCCTGAATGGTTAATGTCCACCGTGAGTTGCATTAGGCAGAAAGGGAAGAGGATGCCTCTTGTATGTGAACGGAGATGCGCGAGAGAAGAAACCCGCCTTCTTTTCAGGGTGCCTACTACTTGAAAGAAATGTAAATGTGTGCAGCTGGCTAATACGCAAATCTAAAGGTTATGGGAGCCAGTCTAGCCTTTAATCGACAGACTCATTTCAATCTTCATGTTGTCAAAGTTAGTCTTTTTGAGAGGTGCTGAAAGAGGGTTACTGGTTCTAGAATGATAACTTTTTAATGGAAGCCTATAAAAATGTATGCAAAACGTAAAGTCTGATAGGATACTACTACAAATATAGCATTTGATAGTACTGTAACAACTTAAACACTGAATCCTTTTTGTACATTTTTATGGCAGCTTCTTTTATACTGAGAGCAGCCTATCGTATACTGTGTGTAATACATTTTTTAAGTAATGACTTACATATTCATAGTGCTTTCTGTGACAGGCTATATGACCTCATTGCACTATGTAAAGAACTACGTTATTTTTTCAGTTCCCTATTTTTTAGTGCCTGATTTGGCTGGCTTTATGATGTTTTCCACTTTGTCTCTTCTAAAGAGAGGTAAAGCACCAGAGCTTCCCCAAAACATGTGATGTGCATTGGATCTCCCTGTCTGGCCTATTAAGTTCTCTATAAGTCCATTGTATATGAAGTATAAAATGCATCTTTGGCACGTAAGGTGTAAAGTAGGATGTAGGATCCAATCAATATTTATATCATCACATGTATGATAAAAAATATATGTGTGCCAGGAGCACGACTGTGCTCTGGCTGCACTGCTGTGTAAAGGCACTGCAGTAATATCTAGCAAAGAAAAGTGTCTTTGCAGTGTAGGGAAATCTATTTGTAAATATTAATTCAACCCTGAAGTGTACCATTTAAGCCCAGAAGTCATGGTGCCTAATTTATAAAATAAATGCACTCTGTCCATTTAAAATGTGTGCCTGCACAGTGACTCAAGGCCTCATATCTATTTCCCTGTATATGTTCAGCTACATTTACCATAGGACAGGTCTAGGTGTGATTAAAATATTTAATTCTACATATTCACTTGGGAATATGCAAGAATACCATTACTTCCCACTTAATTTTCAAATTCTGATGTAATGGTGACATCTGATTTTAGATAAAGGAAAATAACTTAATAAAAATGTACTTAAGGCTGCTTGAACAGAAATGGCTTAAAACAATTCTGCAAAACATTTCAGCTGGAGCTGAAATACTTATCCATGGCTGAAACAGGAAATTACTCTAGCTGAGAAGACAATGGTCCACTCCTGAGCCTAGGAAGAACAGGTTGGCACTAAATGCTGACCACTTAGCAGGTATTACCTTTCTGGGAGTGGACAGGGACAGCTGGTAGAATAAAGGACAGCCTTTTCAGTACCAATTTTGACTTGGAGACATTATGGGGAATTTCTCATATTCATTCATAAGACTCTCCAAGACAGCCAAGCTCCAATAAAAGGGCAAGGGGGACAGCTTATTTAAATAGAGAAGTGTCTAAGGAGCTGAAGAAAAACCTGCCTAGTGGCAAAACAGTTAAACAGTCATGAAACAAGAGCTTCAGGGTAATTCTGCAGAAAGCCAAAGAGGATGGAAGCCTATAAATTGTAAATGGGTGACAGATTTCCTTCAATCACTAGCTAGTGCAGAGTATGAATCTGCTACTTCTGCCACCGCCTCCTCCAACAGTTCCTGGATCTTGAAAGACTCCACCTGCAGAAGGTGGCATTGCTGGCAGGAAGAGGAATCCTGGTCTTGGTTTTGAGATTGTGCATTTGAAAATGCCACTTTTAGAAAGTAGACATTTTCTTGCTTAAACCATTCTGTGACTCTGCCTGTTTGCAGATTCCCTGTGTGGGTTAGTTTGACAGTTGGGCTGTTTGCACCTCTCTCTAGACAGTGAAACAAAGGAAGCTGGGGTATAGCCTGCATATCCTGATGCCATCTGTGCTAGGAGGGAGGGGAGAAGTGGTCACTCACACCTGAAAGGGCTGTGCCTGCCCTCACACAATGCAGTCTCCAACCCCCTGGTGTGTGTCAGGGGCCTGGCCTGGGCAAGGCAGGATCTCACAAACAAGAGAGACTTTCCTTTGAAGTATGCCTACTTCAAAGGCAGAAAGGGGTATAAGAAGAGCACCCAACCCCCTGAAAATTAGATCACTTCTGGAATCAAGAGGAACCTCTGCCAAGGAGAAGAGTTGAAGAGCTGAGTAGAAGTGCTGCCCTGCCTGTAACTGTGCTTTGTGGAGCTATCCTGCAGTTGCTGCTTCTACCTGTGAAAAGGGGCAAAGACTGGACTTTGTTGTGCTTCCTGCTTGTGAAGAATCTCCAAGGGCTTGAACTGAGCTTGCCTCCTGTTGTTGAAGTCTCAGGGCCATCAAAGACTTCCCCTGCCAGCACCTGGACACTCTGCTGAGACTCCTGCCCTCCCAAGTGGTGCCCTATCCAGTTCCTGGGCCCTTGAAATGTGAAGCTGGCAGACCATTCCTGAAAATCCATGCACAGACAGCTGTGTGGGGACATTTTCGACGCACCTTCCGTGACGCAGCTGAGAAACGATGCGCCGCCGGCCTCGTGGCTGAAATCAACGCTCCACCTGCATTGCGGCTGGAAGATCGATGCAACATGGCTGGAGAAATGATGCGCAACACCCGCTAGCGGAGGCTGATAACGACACAAACCCCACGCAGCGTGCTTTTGTGATACCGTGTGACTGGATATTTCAATGCAACATCGCTGGGCACAGAAAGACAATGCAAAGCCTGCCTGGACTCGCGGTGCCTGTCCGGATCGATGCAACACTCTCCTGCGGGAGCGGGAAAATGACGCATGCCGACCCAACAGGAGGAGGAACGACGCATGGTCTCGCTTGTGAGTGAGAAATTGAAGCATCGCTGGCCTTTTCCGATGCACCCTCACCCGTGCCATGTTATTTTGACGCTCTCTAGGTACTTTTGCATGCTAACAGTCTTTTTATTGTTTCCTAAAGGATTTAAGACTCTTCTTCTTTAAAAATTCCTAACTTGACTTGTGTATGTTGGATTTTTTTTGTTTTGGTCTTGTTTTGTCTAGTTAACTATTATCTATTTTTCTAAATCTGTGTTGTGTCAGTTTGTAGTGTTTTCACTGAGTTACTGTGTGTGTTGGTACATCTACTTTACACCTTGCTTCTGAAGTTAAGCCTGCCTGCTTATGCCAAGCTACCAAGGGGGTGTGCGGGGGTTAACTGAGGGTGATTGTCCTTTACCCTGACTAGAGTGAGGGACCTTGCTTGGACAGGGGGTAACCTGGCTGCCAACCAAAGACCACATTTCTAACAGTACAGAAAGAAATTATTTGGTGATTGAAAGGGAGATGATTTGTTGGACTCTCAGGGAATATACACATTTTTTGTGGGGGATTAATTTTGAGGTTCTATCAGATCATAAGCCTCTTGTAGAAAGTTTTAGGAAAAAAGGATTAGACTGTGTCTCTGCAAGGATAAGAAGGTGGATAATTGGCCTACAGGAATTTAGGTTTAAAGTAGAATATCAACCTGGTATATTAAATGTAAGTGCAGACTGTCTTTCTAGACTAGTAGATGCTGAGGGAAATAAAACTGAACAAAAATGGAACAAGATGTGTGTGAAGTTAGTTGTAATGTGAATGAAGTTACATTTGGGGCCATAACTGAAGAAGAATGGAGAACTGAGATAGGTAATGATAAAGGTTTGGGGAAAGTCATGGAAGCAATGAAGAGTGGAAAGTTTCACAATTTAGAAAAGGTATGGAAGTTAGTTAGAGGGGAACTGGCAATTGTCAGATCTCTGTTCTTGAGAAGAACCAGATTGATTCCTCTATTGAAATGAAGGAAAATAATAATAAAACAAGCTCAAGAGGGTCATATAGGAGTAGTCAAAACAAAAGAAAATTTGAGAGCAAGTTTTTGGTGGCCAGGAACAGCTGTTGAATTTGAATGGGCTGTCTGAGAGTGTGTGCAGTGTTCATGTAGTGACAAGGTGTTGAAAATGCATCAAGTGCCCATGGTTTGCAGGACATTGCCGAACAAAACATGGGATGAGTTATCCATAGATATTGTGGGGCCAGTACAAGGTGAACAAGCAACTCCTTATCACATTGTGTTGATGGATTTGAATTCAAGATGGGTGGAAGCTAAATGTGTAAGAGATATCTCATCTTGAAGTGTGAGAAAAGAAATTTTGGATTGGAAGAAGGAGTTACAAGAAAGGATTACAGCGTATCATTTCTCTCCCCACATGACGACTGGGAAGTCACCATTTGAACTGTTTAGAGGAAGGGTACCCAACACTAATATGTGTCCAGGTTGGATGGATTGGAGGAAGAACAGTACAAACTTGACTAATGTGGAAAAGATCTTTTGGAGGGATAGAGAACAGAGATTAATGCTCAAAAGGAAACAGGATTTTGACAATAGGAAAAATGTTTGCAATTTAGAAGTAAAAGTGTGTGATATTGTGAAAATTAAGGCACCAGTAGGGTGTGAATCATGGTCAAAATATCCTAAGGCGCAGAAAGTTATCAAAGTATTTTATAATGCTGTAAAAACGGCAGATGGTAGAATATGGAACAAGAATAGAGTGGTGCCATTGACAGTGCTGGCCAAAGAAATGGGTGGTGAAGAGTTGCATAGTGGTGATGCTTTGGTGAATTCAGAAGCTCATCAGAGGAATGATAAGAGTTCAGAGGTGGGTAAAGAAAGGAGGAGTCATAGGAAAAGAATAATGCCAAAATATCTTAAGGAATATTTTTTTAGATAATTATCTGTTTTTCTAACTTTTCTCCTCTGTTGCTTCTCTCGTGTTATGGTTAATATGTCACTGTTAGGTATATGTAAATAAAGAATGGAGAAGTGTGGTGTTCCCTGCATGGGATTCTAAGAATAGAATCCCATGCGGATGAGTGGACAGGAGAATGTTGAAGTGGCAGTTGGGAGTTGGAAGAACTGGGTGGAGCAGAGGAGCTGTTGTTGGATGGGGTGTTTTATGAATAAATCCTAAAACTGGAATAAGAGCCTCAGTTTATGGTGTACCTTGCAACTTCACACATCAGTTCACTGTTGATTTCATGAGAACCGTGATAGGGCAGAGGTGAGATACACTAAGTGGGGGATCCTGGCCAAAGGTTTTATCTTCTGACTTTGACTCTGAAAGAGAAGTCAAAATATTTCAGTGTGAGAAGGTCCAAGCCTGTGACTGGTGGAAGTCCATCGAAGTCAGATATGTCTTCTATGCCACTGAAGCCATTCACACCAATAGGTATGGCCAGAACAAAGATGGATTTTGTGGCTGACAAGAGTGCTTTGCTGGTCGGATAGAATTTTCACCCCGCCCCATTCTAAAGGTTTACCTTACTAACTAGTCACTTTTTTGGAAGATGAAATTCTTCAGCAGAGCAGGCCAGCCATGGCAGACATGGCTCCACAAGAAAAGATCCCTTTACAACGGGTCCCGCTGAAACTGTTTTCAGCACTGCCAAAAGCTCTGAGTGGGACCAACCTTTTTTCTTGCCTGCCTGGTGTGCAACCTTCTTGGGCAAGCCTCAGCATGCTGTTCTAAACTCAGTAGGTGGAACAAATGTCTATGGTCCACTTTTCTCCAACTGCTGGGAAAGCTCTTTCTAGTCACTCCATTAGTAACTAGCTCCTCTGTGCAGTCCTCTAGGCACCAGGACTTTTTCCAGGATGATCTCCTACAGAGTTTTTTCTTCTGTGGTTAGCTGTGCTCTCTTGGGGTCAGAGTTCCTCTACTTTTAGTGTCCCTGAAGCAGGCAAACAGTTGGCCAACCATGTAACTTTTAGAGAGCAACTCAAGTAGGAGTCAGAAGTACTAGGGACTTACCAGTAAATCAAATACGCCAATCATGGAAATCCAATTATATTTACATTTTACATAGGAGCACTGGATAGCAGTGGTAAAGTGCCCAAAGTAACAAAAACAGCAACAACAGAGTCCAGCACAGATCAACAGCCTGTGAAACAGAGGCAAAAAGTTAGGGGAGACCACACTGAGGATGCCAAGTCTAGCATGTACAATTCAATGTTTTATACGCATACGATATCAAACGTTTTTCCCCTTTATCATCTTGTACTAGTAGCGCTCTCACCCCTTTTGAGTTTGCAACAGTGACAATGTATGTCTGCCTGCCTGGAACAAACACCTGTAGACACAGTGCTTTTAAAATTCTTCCTTTATACACAGAAATGTATTCTCATATATTTCACTCCAACAAACTCTTTACCTTTTTTGAACAATCCCCTCATATTCACTGATTTCTCAGTTAAGTTTCTTATGTACCTACCATAATACTCGACCATTACAAGAAACAAACTTACCTCTTCTTTAGACTGTGGTGTCATTAAATTTCCAATGGTATTGACTAATACAGGTTTGGGTTTTACACCTTCCCCTGAGATCAAATGGCCCAAACGCTCAACTTCAGTCCTGGCAAACCTATACTTCTTCCTCTTGAGAGTGAGACCTGCCTTTCCCAATCTCTTTAACACCATTTCTACACAACTATCATGTTCCTCTGTTATGGCACCAAATATCAACACATCGTCTTGGTAGTATTTAACACCTTCCAAATTTCCCAAAACTCTGCTAATGATCCGTTAAAACACTGATGCAGTGGACACAAGACTAAACGGCATCCTCTTAAATTTAAATGCACTGAAAGGTGTTATAAATGCAGTAAGTTCCTGTGAATTGTCATCCAATTCTACTTGATGATAAGCAGATGCCAAATCTAACGTGGCAAACCCTTTTCTCCTCCCACCATTGACACTATCTCTTCAATATTGGGTAGGGGAAAATTGTCAACCACCACCTCCCTGTTTACAACTCTGAGATCCACACACAGTCTAATGTCTCCACTGCTCTTCTGTGCTACAACTACTGGAGCTAACCATTCAGTTGCCTCCACTTCCTCTAAAACTTCTGATTTTACTAATCTCCTAAATTCAGTACTCACCAATTCTTGCAATGCTAAAGGAATCCTCCTTACTTTTGTGATTACTGGAATCGCATCATTCTTCAACTTCATACAATGTTTATATACTTTAAGACAACCTAAAGGTTCACACAATACCTCAGGAAAATTCTGCACAAAATCTATTTCATTCTTATTTACACCCTGAACCTGCACCTGAGGCTGAGCATTAGGATTAATTATCACAACTAACAACCTATGATGTGCCCAACTCAAAAGATTGTCCCTTTATCTGAAACATATACCTTTCCCAGAATGTGTCTACCCTCTAACTCCAAACATCCTTCAAAGAAACCCATCATTTTGATCAGCTCACCTCCATATTCTCCAGCGTTCAAATCCATAGCTAGTAACTCCTTTCTATTTCCAAATTCCCTTTCAAAACATTATTTTGATATTATAGTTAACTGCGAGCATGAATCAAAATACATCAATATTTTCACCCCATCAACCATAGCATTCTCACTGGGATGTTCATTCTTTTCCGTATGCCTGTTCACTTGAAACACTGTCTTGCAAGATACCTCTTTGACTTCTTTTAACACATTGCCACTAAATTTCTTTTTAGCGCGACAACACTTGTAAAAATTTCCTTTTTTCCACACCCATGGCAAATAATACCCAAAACTGGACAACTACTTGCATTCGCCTTATGACCACTATTACCACATCTGTAGCATTCGCCTTTAAACTTCCCCAAAACATCCTTTTCTTTCTCTCTCCCCATTTCCTTACTTCTTACTTCACACACCAACTCTTCAACTTTCCCTGTCTCATCACTCATTTTTTTCAGAACCTAATTCTGTAATACACTTCATCATGTGTTCCACTCTTTTTGCCACCATAATCACGTCCTCTAAAGGTGGCTCATCTTTCAACCACAGTTCTTCACAAATCGTATCACTGCTACACTTTAATACAAACTGATCAAGTATCCTTTCATCTAAAAGCTGACCAAATTGCATGAAGCTATTAATTTTCTTAAACTTGTTGCATACTCCTCCACTGACTCATCCCTTTCTTGCTCTCTTTTCCCAAAATAATATCTCTCCATAATTGTGCTCACTCTCAGTATATAATGTGTATCCATCTGCAATATACAAATTCCATATTCATTCAAACTTCTTTCTTCTTCTGCATTCAAATTAGGTAAGTTTTCCAACAGCTCTTGATCTTCACCTCCTAGGCAATGCATTAACAAAGCATGCTTCCTTTCTGCACTCAACGTGGTTCCATTTACCCTTGCATAATGATTAAACATTTGTTTCCCATTTGCTCCATGAATAAACAGGAACACCTAGACTACTGAGAAAAAATGGAGGTGGCGTGACAATCTGCATCTCTAACAAATTAATTATCTTTTAAGCTTAATATTAAATGCTTCTTATGTTTTTCCCACTAAAATGAGATTCAGATGTGCCTCTCACCGATTTTCCTTGTTGATATTTTAATCCCAACCACAGGACATAACTTTTCAAATGACAGGCTGGGTGTGCCTGTCACCGATTAATTATGAAAATGCTGCAGTAACCTGCACTACCAACGCTACCATCCTTTCTTCTAATGACAGGCTATGGTGTGCCTGTCACCGAGTATTCCTGAAAATGCCTCAGTCACTTGCACCTCCATCGTTACCGTACTTTCTTGTCTCCTTCAATCTCCAAAATTGTTTCTCTTACCAAAATGGCCACACTGTGCAACAGACACATATTTCCAAGGTAAATTGTGCTCACCAAACAGGTGTGTGATCAATCACGTCACATCCTGTGTTCCAGTGACGTCCACAAGTTAAAACAATGAATAATTAAAATGGCCACACTACGTGATTTATGCACATTTCCAAAGGAGATTGGGCTCGCCGCATAAGCGTGCAGTCCCGTTACAATGCGTTTCAGTGACAAGCTAAACTTGCGTTTCAATGACGTCTGCAGGCCCAACAAGTTTCATTGACGTCTGCAGGCCCAATACAAACCACTGAAATGCCTTCACGCCTCACCCTCCAACACAGTTCACCTCTGTGTCCCAATCTCCGTCGTGCCTCCAACGAATTTACACGTTGATCCGCTCCGCCTCTTTCATTTGGTAAGTGCGGTTAGCATTGCATAAACTGTCAAGTTGAGGTGTTTTTTATCCCATCTATTGTCGCCAATGTGAAGTTGCAAGGTACACAATAAACTGAGGTTCTTGTTCCAGTTTTAGGAATTATTCATAAAACACCCCATCCAACAACAGCTCGTCCGCTCTACCCGGTTCTTTCAAATCTCAACTGGCACTTCAGCATTCTCCTGTCCACTCATCTGCGTGGGATTCTATACTTAGAATCCCACGCTGGAAACACCACATGATGTTTTTCAATGGTGCTTTACTTTTTGTAGGCACTTTTTGCCTTGAAATGTAAAACAATCATATCTCTAGTTCCCACCAACTCATTTGAATGAACTTGGTGTCAATTTGCTCAATAAATGTTTCTCCATTTTGCTGAATTGGTTTGGAAACTTTAGTGTGTTGTGCTATTTAATTAAAAAAATGTTTGTACTGCTTGTAATTAACACAGCTTATCTCTGGATTGCCTGCTGCCTGTGCTATATCTACCAGGGGCTAAGAAGAGATTCTCTCTGAAATGTGCTTGAACCAGACTGTTTATTAAGTTGGTAGGGATGACCACTTCCCAAATAAATAACCCTACTTCTGATGCACTATAAATAAGCAAGTTGTTAATCCCAAGTGCATCAATCAGGATTTAAGTGACATTTTGGTTACACACATACACACAGGGCATAAGTCCTAGACTCAGAAGTGGTGGGGACTAAGGCAGTCAGGTGGTATGCAAGTGACATCATGGAGTGTGACAGTACAGCGTGTGACATCAGGGAGTCTGACATCGCACATGGCACCACAGGAAACAGCATCACAACCCATGACCTCACAGGTAGTGAAATGACAAGAAGTGACATCAGATCTTAAGACATCACACATGTTTAATAGGTATATCATGAGTACATTTCAGCGTGTTACAATATTTAATAAATAAGTTGTGCCAAAAAAGGAATGCAACCCCAATGCAAAATCTGGGCCTCAATTTCTACATTTATTTCTTAAAACTCCGCCACAAAGAAATGAGCAACCAGGAGAAAAATGGCAGTAAATGGTTCTGCTTAATTGTTTGCAAAGTCTGCATTTTACAATATCTCATTGGGACCCTGCTGAATAGATCTTTCTATGCCCAGTAAATCTTAGGGAATAATAATAATGGTAAGATATTTCTGGAGGTTAATACACTAGCTGGAGAGATCTGTGTTTCTCTACTTTCAGTTCTCAATTAATGTAGCATAGAGGGTTAATAAGTCTTCTACAAAGCACATGAAGTGAAACTCAGATGACAGATTTAAATTTTATGTAGATGGGTAAGTGAGTTATTGCTTTTAATACAGAGATACTTTTGTTACTTGCAGTTCATAAATTGTAATCCTTCTAACATAGCACAGTGAGCTAAGAAGGACATGTGACTCCAACTTGTAACACTCACTGTCTTACGTAACACATCCTGTACACTGATTTACACACAAATGATTTATTGTCAACGTATAATGTGTACTCGTGAGGTGAAGCGCTCTGACACCCTGGATTGGGATGAATAGCACTATAAAAGAAATAAAATAAAATAGCGATATTTAAATTATTATTTGTGTAAATACTGAGACAGACCAATTCATCTGACATTCTTACATTTCATGCATATGTCTTATATACAGCGACTGACCAAAGCCAAAAGCATGCCTCTCTACAGCACCTGTGAAGTAATAAGCTGTGAGCCTTTGTTTCTCCTACATTGCCTTTGCAGCCAGGTGTGAGGTTCCAGATTGACCCAGGCTACTCAATGAAAGAGAGGCCTTATGGCCCCATAACTTGGCCTTTTTTTGGGGCTTAGCTGGAATTTAAAATAACAAAGCCCCCTAGCTGCTCGGAATTCAAGCAGACAGCATGCAGGGGCTCCTGAATGTGACAGGTCCTGAGCTCGCCCCCCACGACCGCAGCACCAACCTGCTGCCTCCTGCCTCTGTCCCCCGACCACGCTGCTGTTTGCGTGTTCGAGGCCCTCCTCCACCCGCAGGCATCCTCCTGCGCCTCATCCCTGGTGTCTAGTGGGCTCTGACAAGCTTCACTTGACCCGTGTGCCGCTTTCCGCCGTCGTGTAAGTTGTTTTCTCATTTTTCTGCGCCATGCCTCCTTGCGCTTCTGCCCCCGCCGTGCCCCTTCTGATTGTGCCACTTTTTCGCCGCCCTATAGTGCGTGTTACTGTTTTCAAGCGCCTCGCCTCCGGCGCTTCTGCCCCCGTTGTGCCCCTCTGATTGCTGTTTCCCCGATTGTTTACTGTGCCATTAGTGTATTTCATATTGTGTGTTTTTCATATTGTGACTGCCTTTAATTTTGCTCGATTTTTTGTGCCTTCGTGTTTTTCGCCCCTTGTGCGCTCCCCCTTGCTCTCCGCTCCCTGCCGCTGCCTCCCTGCAGCCCCGCCCCCCTCGCGCTCCCATTCGCCGCTCCCTCCTGCCTCCCGCCTGCTCCTCCCTCCCCCCACCAACAGATCCGAGTCGCCAAGCGCGCCCACTTCACTGAACGCATCAACAACAACGCCCACGACTGCAAAGAACTCTTCGGCATCGTGAAGGAACTCTCAAACCCCAACGCCAACTCCAACGACATCCCGCCCTCCCAGAAACTCTGCGACGACCTCTCCACCTTCTTCCACCAGAAAATCACAACCATCCACAACAGCTTCAATGCCACTCCGCCGCCAGACCCCACCCCTGACATCTCCACAGACGCCTGCCGCCTCACCGCCTGGACCCACGTGGACGACACCGAAACAATAACAACCATGAACACCATCCACTCAGGCTCCCCCACGGACCCATGCCCACATCACGTGTTCAACAAAGCCAACGCCACCATCGCCCCCAAACTCCGCAAGATCATCAACCTTTCCTTCGACTCCGCCACCTTCCCAGACAGCTGGAAACACGCAGAAATCCAACCCCTCCTCAAGAAACCCAAGGCTGACCCCAACGTTCTCAAAAACTTCCGACCGATCTCTCTCCTCCCTTTTCCAGCAAAAGTCAACACACAGCTCGCCCACTTCCTCGAAGACAACTCCATCCTAGACCCCTCTCAATCCGGATTCAGACGAAACCACAGCACCGAGACTGCACTCCTCGCCGCCACAGATGACATCAGAACTCAAATGGACAACGGCGAAACCTCGGCCCTCATCCTCCTCGACCTATCAGCCGCTTTTGACACAGTCTGCCATCTCCCCTCACCTGAAGGACCTCCACTGGCTCTCCGTGGACAAGAGGATCACCTTTAAACTCCTCACCCACGCTCACAAGGCTCTACACAACTCCGGACCTACCTACCTCAACTTTTACACCCCCACTCGTCAACTCCGCTCTGTCAATCTCGCCCTCGCCATCGTCCCCAGGATCCAGCGCAAGACCTCCGGCGGCAGATCCTTCTCCTTCCTCGCCGCCAAAACCTGGAACTCTCTCCCCACCTCACTACGCCAGACCCAGGACCTCCTCACCTTCAGGAGACTCCTCAAGACCTGGCTTTTCGACCGCTAACAGCTCACCCATCCCCCCCCCCAGCGCCTCGAAACCCTGACGGGTACATAGTGCGCTATATAAATGAAATGATTGATTGATTGATTGATTGACACAGTGTCTGAAAATGACACCCGGACCAGTTCAACATCTTTCTATGGGACCCAACTTCTTGGCAGGAGAAACAGCGTCCAACCTGTTAAAAGTGTGGGTAAACATCCTCCTACCAGCATGTACCCTTGCCGTCTGCCCTGCATGCACATTTGAAATGATCTTCATTAACCAAAGAAGCTTTCCTACCAGATCAATATATTTCTCACAGATTAGTTTAACTTGCATTTATTTTTCATTAAAATATGTCCAGTATATTTATATGCAGTTACCTGTAGGGAAAAGATCAAGAAAACAGTGACAAAATATTTTGCCCTTTTCAGCCACTTGTTTGACAACAGCCCACATTCACTGACACTGCTCTCGTTGTGCTCGGGTTCACAATCCCCATCCTTATTTATGCGCTTCGATCGTTGTTCCACATCAGTTGCAGCCGTGGCCTTTACAAGAGCCAATAACAATGAAAACAGTGGCCAAGCCCTAGCACAATAATCGTTCCCAAACCAGGCCGTGGTGGATCGCTAACCATTGCATGGCATTGGTGCTCACCACAAGAAACACACCCTTGTCTCATGCAGGTAGGCGAGGGAGCTGAGAAAATACCGAAATGAAAAACTGTATCATTAGAACAACACGGTAACGAGCACTTTACACGCGTAAGGCCAGCCGAAAATATCTAGGTTATGAAAAACATTAATCTTCATTCTCAGCAAAAGACAGCAGGGTATTGTTTGCAAAACCAGATAAATCACCGCAGCCTCATTAAAATCCGATGGGCTACGGGCTCCTCTCTGTTCTTCAATAGCATCCTTACATAAGATTTATTGCCCTGAATCCCCTCTGAGCGGCCAATAGTTACCTGTCCTGTGATAATAACAGATACTGTCAAGCACTGTACTTGGAGAATAGGTACCAATAACAAGACCGGGAGAGGCGCAGGCTTCTCTGAGCTGATAGCTCTCCAGAGCCCAGTCTTAGCCAAGACCTCTGAGGGGAACATACATTCGCACAAAACAAATGAACACCTTGGAATCCAATTGTCAATAAAGAAGTGCACAAAACAATGGAGGCAGACTGGGGTGGGCGGTGGGAAAGGAATTATGAACTAAGTCTCTAGCCTACCAGCACTGCCACTTTCTCCTACATCTGCTGTTCCTTGAGCGTGAATTTAGGGGCATATTTATGAAAAGTGGCGCTGCACCTAGTGCAGCGTCCCTTAATGCCCCCCCTAACGCCACTGTTAGACCTGACAACCTTAGGGTGGTCATCCCCAAACTTTTTCCCTTCCTCCCTCCACTTTTCTGACACTGTTTTTGCAGGTATTAGGACTGTGCACTTTACCACTGCTAACCAGTGCTAACATGCATATGCTCTCTCCCTTAAACATGGTAACATTGGTTCATCCCAACTGGCATAATTGATTTACTTATAAGTCCCTAGTAGACTGCAGCACATGTGCCCAGGGCTGTAAATTAAATATGACTAGTGGGCCCGCAGCACTGATTGTGCCACCCACATAAGTGCCCTTTAACCACGTTTCAGGCCTGCCATTGCAAGGCCTGTGTGTGCAGTTTCACAGCCACTTCGACTTGGCATTTAAAAGTACTTGCCAAGCCTTAAACTACCATTTTCCTACATATAGGTCACCCATAAGGTGGGCCCTAGGTAACCCAGAGGGCAGGGTGCTATGTAGGTAAAAGGCAGGGTATGTACATGTGTGTTTTATATGTGCTGGTAGTGGAAAATTCCTAAATCCGTTTTCCACTACTGTGAGGCCTGCTCCTTTCATAGACTAGCTAAAGGTCTGCCCTCATATACTTTTTGAGTGGTGGATTCTGATCTGAAAGGGGTAACCATGTATTTAGTATGGGCAGAAAGATAATGGAAAATCCTGTTTATTGGTGAGGTTAGATTTTATACTACTATTTAAGAAATGTCCCTTTTAGAAAGTGAACATTTCTCTGCACATAAATCCATCTGTGCCTTGTAGACTGTCTCCAATCAATGTCTGGTCTGTGTTGGTTGACTGCTCACTTGTGCATTTCACCCAGACAACCACAAACACAGGACTCACCTGCATTCATCTGCAAATTGAACGGGTCTTCCTGGGCTGGAAGTGTGAAGGGCCTGACACTTACATTTCAAAGGCCAGTGGCCTGCCCTCACACAATAGACTGCTAAACCCCCTACCGGTACCCTGGCAGACAGAAATCAACTGAAGGGGGAACTTGTGCACTTCAAAACCACTCTTTAAAGTCTCTCCCAATTCAAAAGCATTTTTGATTATGTAAGCTGGGTCTCTGACCCCAGCAAACCAGACACCTCTGGACCTACACCTGCACGCTGTCAAGAGGAACTGCCTGGTTGCCCAAAGGGCTCATCTGGACTGCTTTGCTGAATAGGACTGCTGCCCTGCTGTTGCCATGCTGCCCTGCTGGCCTCTGACTTTGCTGGAAGGACTCTGCCTCCCCCCAAAAATGCTCTCCAAGGGCTTGGATTGAGCTTGCCTCCTGTTTTCCGAAGTCTCAGGGCCAAAAAGACTTCATCTCTTCAGGAAACTCCTTGTGCGTCAAAAAACTATGCACCGCCTGCCAAAACTGACGCGAAGCCAACGGGAATGACGCAGCTCCGACTTCCCGACTGGAAATTCGATGCAGTGCTTGCCTTGCAACAGAAAATTTGACTCATCAACTAGGATTGTGGTCCCTACTTCGACAAGGGTGTATACCTCTGCCAACTAGAGACCCTATTTCTAACAGCCACCATGTGGGCGCTGTATTTAATATACGGCACACCATGGCAGTAGTTAGAGAACTAGCATTAGAATTTTTGACGCTAGTTCGGCGCTTTGCAGGATTAGGGAAAAAAATGTTGCTGCTAATCCTGCAAAGTACCCAGAGGCCCATTGAAACCAATGGGAGCCTCATTTAAACACCTGCTCTAAGCAGGCCTTAGAAATCCCGGACAAAATGACCCAAAGAAATCTATTAGATTTCTTTGTGCCATTTTTACGCCCCCCTTAACAGGGGAACGCCCCCTTTGCATACATTATGCCTAACGCAGGCACAATGTAGCGCAAAGGGTTACCAAGTGGTGAAATGCATGCATCGTTCCCATTTGTAAATATGGCACGGCATTTTTGGCCTTCTAACGCCATATTAGTGTAAGAAAATGATGCTAATGTGGCATTGGAATGGTGCTAGGCACTCTTAAATCTGGGTCTAGTTACCTGACACACCTGTATTATTTGACATAAGGCTAGTTGTACATACAGATGTGTTTGAATAGGAGGTGAAAAAAGTGCACCAATTGTTTGCGACGTTTCTGTAATTTTGCAATGTGACCTATGTACTAACAGGTCGCCTCAGAATATGCCCATTCACATGGGATCACAGAACGGCCTGCTGAGTAAATATTAATTGGGCAGATCACAATATGAAACCTCCTCTGAACAACTGCAAATTCAGGAATGGTGAAATGGGAACTACTTTGTTTTAAAGCAGCCTGTGGAAGAGGTGGAACTGGAAAAACAAGCGGTAAATGCATTAGGTTTCGCCTATGTGATTAATATAATTTTTTTTGTTGTAATATGTAGCTTGGTGAAGAGTTGTGCATTATGTTACTGAAACTCCATAAAAGTGTTATGACTTGTTTACTGTGAAAGCCAATACAACATGCAGTAACTTATGGTGTATAATGTGGGGAGATTAGGTAAAGGGCAGAGGACAAAGATAAAAAAAATGCAGGGGACAAGCAAGCTTGAAATGGAGTTTTGTTCCCCAAACAGTACAGCTGGGATTATCCAACACATAAAAAAAACATTGACAAAGCCAATAGATCTTGCATAGGTGAAACCTATTGGCTTTGCCAATGATTGTATTTCAATGTTGAGAATTTAAGGCCAATAAAAGCTCGGAGTATTTGTACTGATGATCGCCAGATCACCTAGATAGCTGCATACGCCTACCTCACTGAGCTACCTTATTAGCACTTTATTAGACGATGAAGCCTACACATGTTGATGATCTACATCCAGCTGTTTTAAGTTGATTTAATCGCAGAATTCTTATGGTGATACTGAACCCTGGTTGTCATTGTGTATTATAAACACCACCTAACAACAACAATATACACATTTCACAAGTGTCTATTTATTCTTCAAACTAGTATTTATCTAGCATCTCATATACTAACACTGGTGTGGGTGTTATCTTAAGTGCAGCAACAGAATGAACGAAAAAGGAGGCCTCCCATTGGCTGGGTGTGGGGTGGGGAGCAGAACATAGGTCTTATATTTATGGGGGATAAGTGAGGGGGGAAATAATGGACGTGGCATCCCAACACCTCCACTTTGTCTTGTCTCCACCTGTCTCCAAATCTGCCACCCAGAGCAGACAGACTGTAAACCTATTCTTGTTTTATGGTTTTGAAGCTTGAATGAAATATGAATCAGGGGCTGAAATAAAAATATATCCCAGCAGGAAGAAATATAGTTTGTGTAGCTATACAACAGCAGTGCTCCTACGCCAAGGAGCAATGACCCAGTGATCACCTCCCCCACAGTGCATCTGGATCTTGTTTATGTCAGCATCAATGCCATGGCCTTAGGTCAAGACTGAACATGGACCTACTCCGTGATTGGTCATTCTTGGGAGAAAACCCTGGAGAGGTGTAGCATGGAAACACTTTTTTTCCTGCCTGTGGCTGGGGAGCGACATGGCAGCTATTTAAAAATATGCCAATGTCCCAGTATTAAGGCACTGATAGATCCCAACATCTGTGGCTTGTGAAACTGACACATGCTTGCTTTTCTTGACCCGTGACCAAAATCAAGCATTATCGTATTATTATGTGGGCAGCCTGCTAAGAGGAGCCTTCCGCTCCAGAGCGACAGCTCTGGGGCAGAACGCAGTGCAGATTCACTGGCACCTAGCAGCTGTTTGTGCAAGAGAAGCAGGATATGTGAAAAAAAAGATACAAATAGCGTAGGATGGGGCGGAAAGGGGGAAAGCAACACAAGAATGGGGTGTGGGACAACTGACAGTGGGATGATGGCAGGGGTAGGGAGACAACGGACAGTGGGAAGAGGGTGAGGGTTGGGCAAATAACAGACAGAGGTGGGGACAATAAACTACATATAGTGGGAGGAAGGGGGTGGGGAAATAAGAGACAGCAGTAGTACAGCAGGGGGGTTGTGAAATAACGGGGAGGAATGCTGGAGTGAGGGAGAGGGACTGCAGACACATGCACTCCATAAGAGTGAATATGCAAAAGTAATAAAAACAAGTGAGAACTTACAATTCAGATTGTAGTATAACAACTGCAAGGGGAAAGAAGTCTTTGCAAGAGTGCATGCTGGTGTTGCAGTCCATCCAGAATTCACGTCGAAGGTAGGTTTAACTGTATTTCAAGATATATACACAGTCTGCAATCTGCTATAGGAAATCCGTGCACCGGAAATAAAAAACAAGTGAGGGCAGCCATCGCAAGAATGATGCTCACAGAGGAAGGATATGTGACATGAGCTGGAGAAAATAAAGGGGTAAAACCACCAGACACCATGCTATGATAGAGCACGGGTAGTATAAGTTAAATAAAAGAGTGTATGAGCCAATGGTGTCATCGTGGCAAGTGAACAGCACTGTTTTATTTAGAAAGAGTGATTAGACTGGCCAAGGATTGGGAGGAGGGCGGGAGGTCAGATGGCATGAGTTAAATGTTTGTCGTTCTTCTGTATCAATGGGTGCTGTGTAGGAGAGGCTTTCAAGAAGGGCATCTCTACATAAATTCAGTTTCGGCTGCTACTGAATTGAGATTAGCGCTTGAAGCAGACAAGCATGCTTTAAACGCATGGGGATATTAGGTAAGGAAGGAAGAGAAACAAAAAAAATGAAAAGAAGCATGCTTGAAATTCGTGCTGCCAAGGGGAGATTATGTAAATAAGCAGAGCGCAAGTGCTGTGCAGTCACAAGCTTTAAAAAAGTCCCACAAAGCAGATGAAAACAGTACTTGGGCCTAGGGGCACTGATAAGAGCAAACACGTGAGGAAGAACAGGAAATAGCAAGCTACAGCCAATAGAAATGGAGGAAAAGTAACTGGCAAGCACATGAACTAATGAAAAGCAAAGGGGCGGGATGTAAGCCCTTTTTAGATATATTTCTTAACAACAGATTTCACAGGCAAAGCACAAGTGCTGTGCAGGCGAAACCTAAAAAGTTCCCATTTAAGAACACATTGGGGGAGCAAGCAACTGTTCTTTGGACCAGTGCCTGCTGCCCCAGAGACTGGCCCTTACAATTCCTAAAGAGGTCGCTGTCCCTGTGGAATGGCACCCTCATTCAAATTGGTGTCGTCTCCATTGAAGTTTCTGTAATTTTTCAATGGTTAGAAACTGACACTGCAGTTGCAAACCATTGATTCATCTCATTGGAAATCCTAGTTTGGAATGAGTCGCAAAACCTATTTTGTGAACTGGAAAAGCTTTACCAACAAAAGAGAGCCAGTGCCTGGCTAAACAACATGTTGTAGTTACAGACACTGTCATTTTCTAAATGGCATGTTTTGCAACTGCAAAATGGTTTCGAACAGCTGGCCCATAGATTTTGCACTGATATTTCTGGGTTACCCGGATTGCATTTGTGTCTATGTTATTTTGCATCGAAATGTGCATTGAGTGAGGTACAAAGTGATAACTTTACACAGATCGGTTGGTGCAAATGTATTTCTGGTGCTGTCGTTCATAACTCAACTTCTCAAGCTCATTTGGCATTGGCTAGAAGGAACCCTTCGTATGTATCCAAAGAGAAGCTCACAATTAAGTAAGAAACAGAGAGGAATTCATTTGGTCAAGTGTTCTTTATTGCATGACAGTACAGTGGAAGCCTAAAAAGAAATAATTCGACATTACGCATAACCTTCGAAAATCAGCACCCTAAACAGTCCCATGACAGTCTTGGCAGTTACCTTTTCTAGTGCCAAGTGGGCTTAAAGATAAAAGTAGTCTACGGTTCTTGTCTAACTTGGCAACTTGCAAGACACACAAGCATCACTTTAGGAGGATTCTTGATTCAGTGTGTGCTTGGATATAGATCCTGCCTTGTCATTAAAGGATCGAGGGAACAAAATAACTGTCATTTTGACCAATATTTCCCTAGATCTGAGCCAATAAACTCTTTTGAATAGTTCATAATTGTAGAGGGCTGCTCCAGTCAAATACAGCATGGCCACTGCATTGTCAGCTCGTGACAAAGCACGGGCAACAGGGCAAAGCTTGCAGTACTCAGCAGGGGACCTGTAGGACACTTAAAAAGGGAAATCCTCACACTCCCTATCTGTATGAAGCTCTCTACACTAGGAGCCTGCACATCTCACCGTAGAATAACTCTACACCAGGACACTGGAGAAAGTGTGCAACCTCCCAAGTCAGCAGAAACATGGATAGCTCGCAAAAAATTCTCCACCGTTTTAGGATGCCATAAACATAGAGGGACGACAAAATGTATTCCCACCTTCACTCTGTTGGACATGCACCCAGGTTTTATACTCATCATGTGTTATACAAACTGTGCAGCTTTAGCTTTCAATGTTAACTCACAAAATGTAAGTGAAAGCCCCCAGTTAATGAAGAATGGCAGAATCTATTTTCAGGCAATGCTAGTAGATATAACCTTTTGAAGGAGGCAAGTAGCCACACCCACCGGTCCTACAAAACCTGGAAGACGCTCCCTTTAAAATGGGTGTAGTTTGGGTGCCCTATTCAAACAAGGGGCTCCCAGTCTATGTAATCGGCAGTAGGGCCCACAGCAAGCCAGCACGGGAAACAGCCTTTACAACGCATTCCTTTACCACTCAAGTCATTACAACAACTTGCCTTAGGGAAAGCGTTGTTGGACTGATGTTAGACTTTAAGTCCAAAACGTTCCCTACTGTGCCGCAGACTGGAGTTGAAATAGTAAATTATACAATTCCAAAGTCCAGCAGTTTCCCCAAGGCAAGTCGTTGTAATGACTTGCGTGGTAAAGGAATGCGTTGTAGAGACGCATTCATGGTTCGGGCCACATTCTTAAGGCAGGCATGGCAAATGCCTGCCTTCTTCCGACACACAACCAGCCAGCATAATTGGCAAGCTTATTGGGAAAAATACAATGATTGCACAAATAAGGGACATGATATAGGGCAGGTGAGAATGCTTGTCCGAGCGATGTAGGGGCCCTTCAATCCGAACAGAGTTTATTTAAAAGTAAGTACAGCCGGACAGTTAAAATTAGGCACACAAAAGAAAACCAAGATGCCCTGGCACCTTCTGGGGCCAAGATGTGAGACCAGGAATATTACAGCACCCAGAAAATAGTGTGCACAAGAAATCATACTACATGCCATGTTACCTTTAACAGTGATGTCAGTCATGGCAAACCTTATGAAGTCCAGTGTTCTGTCCTTGAGCAACACCAAGGAATATTCTATTCAGTCCTGCAACTTGTAGTTCTAGTGGGCCTCAGCAGTCCTGCAACAATTCTTCCCCAAAACCAATCATTTTCCTGCCAACAATGAACTAGACCTCAGCTTTCAAGTGTACTGGTGTTACTGATTTGAAAAAGAAAACTGAAATATTTCTCCCAATTTCGGTTTCCAGTTAATGGGGGTGCTGGAGATCCAGGGTAAGTGAAAGTGAAAATCAGGGGACAGTCTTAATGTATGCCTTCAAGATCAACATTGGACGGGCCTACTGATTTCAAAAGTTGTATGAGCACCGGCAATAGGATGCCTATGGGTACCATAACTTTAGAAGCCAATATCTCGCACTGATGGTGGCAGCACCAGGTGACTTCTGCTAGGGACTGGGTGGAAGCACTTTTTTAGGGTTAGGGATTACCTGGACTTCAAATTACGAAATCCACAAAACTGTACATTGTAGGGAAATGTTTGAAATACCTCTGTAATCAATGCAACCACCTTCATCCAACGTAATACAAACAAGACTGTAGAATGAGAGCAGTGAGCGCTTATGATTCAGTCATGCTAAGGCAAAGGCTATACAGGCCCCCAAATGTTGGGCAGCTCAAGGGGCTGTGCAATGTCATCAACAAGCACAGCCCTCCAATGGTCTGAGCACATCAACTCTCAGGTGATTCAGTTTTTAATTTGTCTGGTCAAAGCCAGCTGACTGTGCATACATGTGCCTCTAAGGCAGCCTCTCTTCTTCAACTTGCCATTTATGAAGGTCTTAGCCAGTTAGGCCTTGTGCGTGTCTTGCTGACCAGGGCAACTCCTCTTCCTGCAGCCTTCCCACCTGCTGATCTTACAGGCAAAGTACAGTAGCAGTTTTGTTCTGTGGTCCAAGGTTAGGCCTAGCTTCTACGTGTACAGATCTGCCCAAGCATGTGTGCCGGTTGACATGCCTATTAAGAACAAAACAATTCCATTGTACACTACAATCACTCACAGAAGGTATCATTCATCCAGCATCCTAAGCATGTACACCGATCGTACATTCAAATAACGCAAAATAACCCTTAAAGCACATTCTTGTAGAAAGGTTTGTGAAAGGCTAGTAGACTATCTCTAAGGGATACAGTTCCAAAGGTCTGTGTTCCTGTACTCTTGCACAGCTGTCAGCTTCCCCTTAGCTTGGTGATGGTGCAGTACCACCCTCAACCATATGTGGGGATACACCATGGATGGAAACACAAAGAGTGGAGAAGGACAAAATATGAATTCTAGCAGTGTAAGGATTTTATTTCTACAAAAGTTGAAAGTATGATATTATTGGTGGCAGGTTCCTTGTCCTCATTGGACTGAAAAGAAAACCAAGTTGCATGACTGGGAGAGGTTGTTTCATTAGGATGAGAGTCTAACTTCTCCAAACCCTCTTGGTACCTGAGGAGTGGGATATAGGCCAATATAGTTTTTTAAGATAACCTTGAATGTGGGGTTCCTTGTCACACTTAAACCAGCATTGTGGTCTCTGAAAATATTTTTTAAAAACTCAAAAACAGGATTTGAGCTTTACTGGACTTAACTGGGAATGTTCAGATCAGTCTGATTCAGAATGAAGAAATTTGAGCTTTTCAGAATTGCTTCATGGTGACCTCCCACCAGACCCGACTATGGGCCGTGGAACTCTATCAGCCTCAGCATGCAACCATTCACCAGTAAATATATCAAAGCTTCATGAAAGCATCAAGACCTAAAAATTACACAGTTTATACATTGCTTTAGCATGATAGAGATGAACAATGATCTGTTTATGTATTGTATGTATGTTTCGTACAAAAGCAGTAGCAGGAGCCCTAATACTATAAATTATATCCAGTAGGAACATCCAAGGGTCATAACCGTAAATACAGTAGAATGTACAACATTACAAAAACGGTGTGCAGAATGTTGCTGCACTGAAATTCAACAAAAGGTATCAATTTTTTCCAATGTTTCTTACACTGTGTTTTGGAAACATCTCAAATATTGCTAAAAAGCTTAATTCACTCGATACACTAGGCCATCAGTTTGAGGGTTATGGGTACTGGACTTTCAGAGTCAATATCAAATAGCTTTAGCAGTTTCATCCAGCATTTAGATGCAAATTATGTTTCACTGTCAGGAGATAACGATTTTAGGTGGACTATGCAGTTTTAGGGCCTGAGTACGATGTGGTTGATATATTCTTGCCTGTGCGTAAACCCGGATTTACGCATCGGTCGGAATTACGAATTTGGCTGAATTTAAAGCATCCAATAATTATCAGATGCAATAAATACTTCACTTGTCGTAAAATTTTGGCAGGTCAAACCTGCCACAATTTAATGAGGAAAATCATACAGTACTTATTATACCATGCAAATTTTGGCATGTTAAACCACCAAAGTCCGCATATTATTCCCCACAAACTCATAATAGGTGTTATTTATCACACTCGATAAATAAAGGACCCTGTGAGATCATTATTTATCAGCTGCAATACGTAACACCTAAACTCGTAATCAGGCCCTTAATATTTATTTTCAGATATGCTTAGCTAAGGGGGCGTGGCTACCCATGGCAAGATGGCGAATGTGCCTTAGCTTGGCTCTGCCAGGAGGCCCAAGATCCAGACCAATTCTGGAGAACTCAAGCAACACACCTCCATCAAGCACCTTCAGACAGGTGGAGGACTGTTTTGAGAGGCTCCCCGGCGGTGGGGCAGAATGCAGGGGATTGCTGCCACCAGGGCCGGCTTTAGGACTGGTGGCGCCCTGTGCGACAGTTTATTTTGGCGCCACCCCATGACCTCCCCCTCGGTTTCACTCACTACCACCCGACACATGTGCCCCTCATCTCTCTATCGCTCCCCTTTCACATACATTCATGTGTTTTAAAGCACTTGTAAAGGCTAGCTTTACTAATCCACTCAGCTAGCCACATAAAATATAGGGGCATATCTAAGAGCCCCTAGCGCCATTCTAATGCCACATTAGTGTCATTTTCTTATGCTAATGTGGCGTTAGAAGGCCAAAAACGCTGTGCCATATTTACAAAGTGGCCTAATGCATGCATTGCGACACTTTGTATCCTTTTGGCTTACATTATGCCTGCAGCAGGCATAATGTATGCAAAGGTGGCATTCCCCAATTAGGGGAGCCAAACAAATGGCGCAAACAAATCTGACAGATTTATTTGTGTCATTTTATTCCCAGCACTTTTAACGCCTGCTCAGAGCAAGCGTTAAAAGGAGGCTTCCGTTGGTTACAATGGGCCTCTGGGTGCTTTGCAGGATTAGCATCCACATTTTTTACGCTAATCCTGCAAAGCGCCGGACTAGAGTAAAAAATTCAGATGCTAGTCCCCTAACTACTGCGATGGTGTGCCGTATTTTAAATACAGCACACGCATGGGGGCATTAGGGGGGAACTAAGGAGCGCAAGAAAAGTGGCGCAGCACAGTGTGCAGCGCCACGTTTTTCAAATATGCCCCTAGTGCCATTCTAACACAACACTAGTGTAATTTTTCTTTTTAAGCTAATGCGGCATTAGAAGGCCAAAAAACACTGCGCCATATTTACAAAGTGAAGCAATGCATGCATTGCACCACTTTGTAATCCTTTGGGCTATGTTATGCCTCCGCCAGGCATTATGTATGCAAAGGGGGCATCCCCCGTTAGGGGGTCCAAAAGAATGTCGCAAAGAAATGTGACAGATTTCTTTGCATCATTTTTTTCCGGCACTTTTAAAGCCTGTTTAGAGCAGGGATTAAAAGGAGGCTTCCATTGGTTACAATTGGCCTCTGGGTGCTTTGCAGGATGAGCGTCAACAATTTTTATGCTAATCCTGCAAAGCACTGGACTAGCATTAAAAAATTCTGATGCTAATGCCCTAACTACCGCCATGGTGTGCCATATTTTAAATACAGCGCACACATGATGGTGTTAGGGGGGCACCAAGGTGCGCAAGAACAGTGGAGCATCACTGTGTGCAGCGCCACGTTTTTTCAAATATGCCCAGTAGGGACATATTTACGAGCCCCTAGTGCCATTCTAATGCACATTAGTGTCATTTTTTTTAAGCTGATGTGGCGTTAGAAGGCCAAAAACGCTGCACCATCTTTATAAAGTGGCACAGTGCATGCATTGTGCCACTTTGTAACCCTTTGTGCTACAGTATGCCTGCGCCAGGCATAATGAATGCAAAGGGGGCATCCCCCCATTGGGGGGGGGGGTCCAAATAATGGCACAAAGAAAGCTGACAGATTTCTTTGCATCATTTTGTTCCGGCACTTTTAACGCCTGCTCAGAGCAGGCATTAAAAGGAGGCTTCCATTGGTAACAATAGACTTCAGGGTGCTATGCAAGATTAGCGTCAACATTTTTTATGCTAATCCTGCAAAGTGCCGGACTAGATAAAAAATTCTGATGCTAGTACCTTAACTACTGCCATGGTGCGCCTTATTTTAAATATGACGCATACATGGTGGCATTAGGAGGGCGCTAAGTGGTGCAAGAAAAGTGGCTCAGCCCTTGTGCAGCGCCACTTTTTTTAAATATGCCTCATAGGGACATATTTAAGAGCCCCTAGTGCCATTCTAAAGTCACATTAGTGTCATTTTTTTACGCTAATCTGACATATTTACAAAGCGACACAATGCATGCATTGCGCTACTTTGTAACCCTTTGCACTACATTACGCCTGCACTAGGCAAAATGTGCGCAAAGAGGGCACCCCCCCATTAGGGACGCCAAAAAATGATGTTTTTTGGCACTTTTAATGCCTGCTCAGAGCAGGCATTAAAAGAAGGCTTCCATTGGTTGCAATGGGCCTCTGGGTGCTTTGCAAGATTAGCGTCAACATTTTTTACGCTAATCCTACAAAGTGCCGGACTAGCGTAAACATTCTGACGATAGTCTCCTAACTACTGCCACGGTGCGCCGTATTTTAAATATGACACACACAAGATGGTGTTAGGGAGGCACTAAGGTGTGCAAGAAAAGTGGCGCTGCACTGTGTGCAGCAGCACTTTTCTTAAATATGCCACATAGTTCTGCTTTTTGCAGCAGGCATATTAACCCTGTATGCTACTTTATGTTGAGTCAAAGCTGCCACTAGGCAAAACTCCCATCTCTCTCCCTAGCAGGATCATTAATCACAAGAGTTATACTGACATTTTAATTGCTTACTGAAGTCTGGATGCACAAGTAACTTTTCAGCAGGTGCTTTTAAATCGCAAGTTTCGGACGTTATTGCTAAACACAGCCCTCCCCTGAGGTCAGCGCCTGGTGCGGCCACCCCACTCGCACCGCCCAAAAGCCGGCCCTGGCTGCCACTGCAGAAGACAAAGGAAAGGATCCAGGTCCTGTATGCGTGACACATAGGGAGACTACGGCCCCTGGGTCTAAGGTGTTGTCTGACCCACTCTCATGGACACTTGGATGACAGGACAGTGGGGACCCCGCTGATGGCCACAAAGCGTAGGGACACGACTTGGTACTGCAGCCCCAGGACCTCTGCGCACTTGGCCAGGCCACATTGATCCCTGTGTGGACCCGTCAAGTGGCGGGAGTTACCTGATGACAGTGGTCCACCTGCCGCTCCTCCTCCTGAATTGGTAGACAGGCTTCCTCACTCACCTATGGCATCTGGGAGTGTGCGCAATGGCAATGGATGACAGTGTGGGGGGATGGGAGGTTCCCAAACAAGCTGGAACAAGTTTGAAAGGCAGACACACTATAGGGGCAGACTGTGCTAGGCAAGGAGGGGCCTCCTCCTTCCATTCCCCACCTGACACGACTGCTTGTGCCCCCCAGGCATCTAATAGTGTGGGAGACCCTAAAGTCAGTCATATGTAGCCACTGCCTCCACACTCTTATGGGAATGAGAAACGCCATCCACTGGAAGCTAACACACATGGAAACTAGGTTGGGAATCATTGAAAAGGACGAAGGAGGCGATACAAAAGGCATTTTGTGCCTATTATTGTGCGCTCTATAGCCCCCCCTTGATGGCCTATAGGGAGCACATCCACGATTTCTTTGGAGCAGTCCTGCTACCTACTGTGGAACTGTAGCGGTTTGAGGCTTTAAGTGCCCCCTTAAAGGAACCGAAACTCCGAAGAGTAATTCAAGCCTCTCCTACCAGCAAAACCCAGGATAAGCCTGATTGCCCACTGTTGGAAATGGCCCTTTCTGCAGGTTCATCCCCAAACTTTTGCCGTCCTTCTCCCCTTCTTGCTGAATTCGTTTTTGTTGGCTTTAGGACTCTGGGCACTTTACCACTGATAACCACGGCAAAACTGCATGTGCTCTCTCCTTAAAACAAGGTAGAATTGCTGTATACCCAATTGGCATGTGCCCAGGACCTGTAAATTAAAAGGTACGAGTTGGCCTGCAGCACTGATTGTGCTTCTCACTTAGGTAGCCCTTTTAACCAAGTCTTAGGCCTGCCATTGCAGAACACAAAGTGTGCAGGTTTAAACTAACAATGACAAGTTAATTGTGTGATTACTTAAAATCATTACATAATTTGCAAAGCTACAGGGTATCATAAAAACACAATGTCATTTAAGGTCCTTGATAAAATGAGGAGCAAAAAAAATGGTAACCCTTGCTTATACATATTCACAGTAAAATGCTAGCCGCAGTAAAATCGTTACGGATTTATAAAAATACAAAATATAACACTCAAGAGAGAAACATTGTCATTTAAAAATACTTAGTAAAACATTTGTGAGTGCAGGTGCGTGTGCACAATAAAGTGCCAGTTGTAATAGAAATGTATGAAATTAGCATCTTTATAGGCAGATCAAAGGCATTCTGGTCATGGGAGCATCAAAGATAAACCTTGAGAGTGAGGTCAAAATTATGTTCACCAAGTTGTTAACAAATGCATTCATACACAAGCTGTAGAATCTTCAGGGGCACGATTTGTAAGATGGAGGAGGCAGAATAAACATCTTTAGTGCAAACTGCCAAGCCACTTGATCACAGTCCCTTGGTGCACGCAGGATGGTGAGCGGTATAGAGCGGAGGCTGTTGCCCTTTAATATACTGCAGGTAAGCGTTATGAATTTCCTGAACTTGGGCATGTCAGTCACTGATTTCAGGGTGTATATAAGGGAAATGGCCTCTTTGGCTGAGCGGATGCTCTGTTGTAACAAAATAGGTCTCAGTAAGATTTTTCGGCCGTGTAACAGCACGATGTTGGACACGCTGGGCATTTGTGGTAAACTGCAATTTTGAACTGACAAAAAAAAAATTGTGGCAGGGTCAAACCTTCCATTTCAATACATATGTCACCCCTAGAGGAGGCCCTGGACAGCCCAGTGGGCAGGGTGCAATGTATTTAAAAAGTGGGATAGGTACTTTTAAGTTTTACATGTCCTGCAAGGTCTATCTCTCCCATAATATAACATTGTAGTTGCCTTATTACAATTTATATGTTTCGAAGAAAACTGTCTCCCATGCTTTTTTTTTTGCCTGCCCTGCTTATGCCCATGCACATTCCTTTTGACTTCTGCCTCTTTGCAGACAGCTAGGTACCAGAAGACATAGTATTGCTCTTTATATCCTTAGATCTGATTGCGGGCCAGTATATGCCAGAGTGGTTGCCAAATACTTGGGTGCTATGTGGCTGATTCGCATAGGTGACATGTTTGCTTTTATATTCATTCCAAGTATTATGTTTTTATCTTGTTGAGAATATTTGTGATTGAATGTTTTTTTACCTATTAGATGGAGTTTTATGGGCACTCCATAAGAATTGCTGTTTTTATGTATTTTTTGTCTTTTTAATGACATCATTTATGTTTTATTTAATATACTTGTATTATATTGTTATAGTGTATACTTTTATGGCTTGGTAAAGTTTTGAAAACAAACATAAATACATCTTATATGTGTAATAAGAAATGGGAAGAGATAACCCTGTCATGTTTGGTGTCTCTCTGAATCCTAATTAAAAATCCTAACTTATGGTGAAGTCGGATTTTAAGTTATAATTCTGAAAATGCCACCTTTCGAATGCTGACATTTTCATACCTTAGCCAGTCGATGCGTGCAGCCTGCCTGGGTCACATGACTGGGTATAGTTGGCAGTTGGGCTTTGTGTATTCCGCAGCCACATAAAATGAGAGCTTAGGTGTGTCTTAATGGGCCATTACTGGCAGGATAGGAGGGAGGGCTGACCACAGCTTCACTTACACCTGAATAAAATGTGTCCTGTCTCCACACATAGGGCTGCATACCCACTGTAGTTAGTTTGGAGCCATGGCAGGGACGGCAGGGCATCTGTGGACTTCAAAAGCATGCCTCTAGAGGCTTCTCCCCACTTAAAAGGCACAACTGTGCATAACAGGAGAACCTCAGACACCACCACTTCAGTACACTTCTGAATCTGTGGATACACTGCCAAGAAGAAGGACTGCAGTGCTGCTGAAAGGACTCCAACTCCACTGGACTGCTACTCTTAAGGAGCTGCTGCCTTGCTGTGCTGACCTGCTGCCTGATGCCCTCTTGCCTGGGGGAAGCAGAACTGGACCTGCTGTCAGTCTGCTGGACTGATACTCTTAAGGATCTGCTGCCTTGCTGTGCTGATCTGCTGCATGCTGCCCTCTTCCCTACGGAGGAAGAACTGAACCTGCAACTTCATCTTGAACCCAGCTCTTAAGAGTGATTCAAAGGGCTAGTCTGCTAGCATCCTGATGTGAGCCTCAGGGACATAACAGGCTCCCCACAGCTCCTGGACCTGTCTTCAGTATGTTCCTGAACCCCAAGAGGTACCTCTCAGATCCTGGGCCCTTGGTGTGGCTCTCGGGCTCTTAAAGCCAACCTTTTGAGCTCTTCATTACTGCGAACAGGCCTGTTCACATCGGAACCACACCGCTTGAATGGAAAATCAGCACGAGCCACCACAAGTCTGTCTTTTCACAAAGCAAGCATCATCCACCCACATGGATCACCAGCGCAAGGCTCTGGCCCACCCATCTGCTACGCCTGACCTGCTCCTCTTGCCACGCCGATCATCGCCAGTGACACGCCTTGCTCCCGGCAACATTCTTTCATGCTAATGGGACTCTTGGCACAAAATTGGAGAAGGTTAAACTTCAGCTGTGTCTGATCCGTGCTCCATCGCAGTTGGCTTGAAGTTTTGACTTTGATCCAGTCCAGCTTGACCCGATAGCCACCATTAGCACTTTATGCTTTTAGGCATTATATTGCAGTTTATTCTTTAAAAATTCATAACACCAGTTGTACTAGTTGGATGTTTGTCATTTTGGTCTTGTTTTATTTATTACATTTTGCTCCATTTTTCTAATCTGGTGTGAGATCGTTTGTGTGTCTGCTTTCACTGTTTTACTGTTTGAAATGTTCCACAAATACTTTGCACATGTCCTCTAAGTTAAGCCTGACTGCTCTGTGCCAAGCTACAAAGGGATTGAGCACAAGTTAATTTGGGTCTTGCTTGTGCCTCATTCTGACTAGGATTGTGGTTGCTGCTTGACCAGGGCTCAAACCCTAGTCAACCAGTAACCCGATTTCTAACACCTACCAAGTTTTATTAAACATGGGCGGTACCTCTGGCCCCCAAGCTTTTGGAACTGCATGCAGCTGCCCTCACTGCAGGCCGACTTCCACTGATTCTCCATGAGGGGCTGCTGGTCTCACTGCTAAGGCAGGAATGTGACCCCCTTGAGAAAGCTTCCTATAGATTGCTGCCCATGTTAGGCATTGATTATAAGATATTGAACAAGGGCATAACCACACAGCTCCTGGAACATCTACCAATTCTAATTCACCAAGATCAAATGTGGTAGACTAGGGGCACATGTTCGTGACGTTGGACATGCTGGGCATTTATGGTAGGATACAGCACTTCACAAAACCTCTCTACACATATCCTACAGCCAGGGCACACATCAGGGCTGTCCTCTCTCCGCTCTACTCTTCACCCTGCCGATGGAGCCGCTAGCTCAAAGACTCTGACAAGCTCACCAGGACTGGGGAATTCCAATAGGAGACGCGATTCATGTAGTCTCCTCATACGTGAATGAGATTCTAATTTACGTCAGGTATATTAGGTCTGGCATTGCTGAAATAGCAAATATCCTAGACACCTTCAGATCTGCCTCAGGACTGGGGATAAATTGGCTATAGACCTATTTGCTCCAGATCCATCCAGATTGTCCCCCACAGCAACGCTGTGGTGGGCGTTCATGCCCTTCAATGGGAGCCCCGCACATTTTGCTATCTGGACATCAGTGTTTAGCATGCGTCTCATGACCTTATAGATGGGAATCTCATGAGGGAAATAGCGTCCCTCTGCCCTCAAATTGCCTCCTGGAGTTCCCTTCCTCTACTAGTACAGGCCAGGGTGGCTCTTTCTAAGATGGTGATGCTTCTCCATCTATTATACTATTCTGTTCACTTACTGGTGAACATCCCCCACAGTACATTGCATACATTACACACCATGCTTGGCGGTCTCATCTGGAATAAGGGAAGGTGATTGGTAGCACTGACTAAGCTGCAGCTAACAGTGGAACAAGGAAAGTTTGGCACCTTAAACTTCGAGCATTGCTATCTGGCTGTGCAGTACAATGGCCCACCTGCTGGCAGGAAAAAAGCATAGAGGAACTGGGCTGGGACCCTGGTAGGACAGTGCAGCAGCTGGTGTGGGAAATATTTCTACCTAGGGCAGCACCCTCCTCACCTGTTAGTGGTCTGCTACTTAAGTCTATGACAGCTTTGCAAAAGCCCTGCACTTCATGCCTGATATGCCCCATTATGCCCTAGGAATCCACTTAAGCTCTGTTCCAGCATTCATAGAACAGACTGATCGGGAGGGAGTGGAGCACTGGAGGGCAACGGGCAGTTTAACCCTAGGTGACCTGTTCCTATATGGAGTTCTTATCCCCTTCTATCCACCGTTGGACACTGCAGGTCTCCTAGTGGGCCTCTTTCTAGCCTAGAGGAGGCTGGCAGGTGAGATAGAAAGATTGTGAGGTATAGTAGACTGTGAACCTGACCTGCACAACATGTGGAGGCCGTTGGTTAATTATCTGACTGACCAAAGCCCTAACCCACATGTTGCAAAATCACCTGGACACTCTTGGGCTTGGAGGGGGATATTGGCCACACATTAACCCCGAAAGAAT
Organism: Pleurodeles waltl; assembly: GCF_031143425.1. Classification (NCBI taxonomy): domain Eukaryota; kingdom Metazoa; phylum Chordata; class Amphibia; order Caudata; family Salamandridae; genus Pleurodeles; species Pleurodeles waltl. Next base: position 1,244,746,583 of record NC_090447.1, on the reverse strand, counting down.
GTGCCTGAATAGTGTTGTGTCCTCTGAAGGTTTCCCGGAATGCCCGCTTTAAATATATACAACACAACATCATGCACAAGGCTTACCTCACACCTGCCAGGCTTCATAAAATTTACCCTGAGGCTTTGTCTGCCTGCCCATGCTGCAAAGCAACTGGAGCGGATACGCTGCACATGTTCTGCAACGGACCATAGTCTTTGGACAGCGATCACAAACACCTTGGCCAGTATCACAGCCCACACCAATCTCAACTGCATGACCGACTTTGTGCTAGGCCTTTTCAGGTGCAGAAAGGCTAGGGGCAGGTCACAAACTGCTGCATTGGTCTGGCATTGTTGTTGAAGTACAGGATAATATCAATACATTGGAAGGCTGTTATGCTGCCAAGGGTGGCGCACTGGCAGGCAGTGACCCTAAAGTAGGGTAGCGCTGAAGACACAGTGCTCCAGCGAGGTATGAGGGTTCTCTGAAGTAGCCCATAGCAACTGACTGGGATGCCTTGTTAGCTGCCCTTGAGAGACCACAGGACAGTCCCATCACCTTGGACTCATCAAACAGTAAACCCCCTACCCTCCCCTTCTTCTCTTTTCCCTACCCGCCCCTTACTGCCTTCCCTGCATTGCCGGGGCGCATAGACAACACACTTTGCGACATACATGGCAAGTCTCATCCAGACTAGCCATGCCGCTGGGCATCCTTGGGGTAGACTGCATCTCATAAACGTGCATCACATATTTTCTTTTCGCAGCCGCCCTCAGATTGGCACATAGTTAAATAGTTTGTTGAGTTGCTGGCACATGTTTTTTTCTAGTTATCATGTATGTTGGTTCATAGATAAGGGGCTTTGTGACATGATGCCCGTAATTTTGTTTTGATAATGTATGTATGAACTGATATGTCCACTGAAATGTAAAAAATAAAATCCAATAAAGATGGTGTAAAAATACTCTTAGCTTCATCTGGATTAGATGGTTACGTCTATAGTGGTATGAAATTACCCATGTTTGTAAAAGAATCAACAACCCAAATAATGGTAAAGAAATTGGATTCAGATAAATCAACAGTAACAATAATAAAGTGCACAGATATAGTAAACCAAGGTTGCGTAGGCCATCGTTGTACTTAAACCATGGATTTTTGATATATTCTCTTGGTGTGAATACAGGTACCACAAGTGAAAATTAAATCTATAATAATTCTGCTCAAATTAGGCCACCAGAACTATCTTGATATTAATTCTTCAGTGCATCACTCCAAGATGCCCAGCCACATGGCTTTCACATTACTGATGTAAAATAGGATTTCTTAATTTTGAAGCAGGAATGAATCTTTAATCATTTGTATAGAGAAGACCTTGAGAACTTGCTGTTGTCTCTTCATCCTATTTCTTTGTACTGATGTGTCTTTGAATGGATCCGTTAACTGATCCCTGGTTATTATCGGCTTTTATATTATCGCCTTGACCAGAGTATAAGTCTCTATTTCTGAATATTCTGTACGAGATAATGCATCTGCTTTCCCATGCTGCTTGACCGACTGATAATTGGTTTTAAAATAGAATCGAGAAAAGTCTATGATTTTAGTATCTAATGGGCCTAAGCAAGTCAAGATTCATATGCCCTGTTCAGGTTTTCACTTCATGGTTTGCTTCCTCCAAATAATGTCACCAATTACTAAAAAAGTCTTTTAGAGCAAGAGTTCCCTCTTATAGATGGTATAATGTCACTTTAATAGAACATAAGGCTGCTGGATGGAGTTTATTATTGGTTGGATCGCATGATAACATTGCAACTATAGCCATTGTAGACGAGCATGTTTCCACAGTAACAACACAATTACACAGACATCCACACAATACTTGGCCAGATTTCATTTGCAATAACTAAATTCTAAATATCAACAACAAAAAATTACTCAACTCAGTTAGATTCCGTCAGTGTTTGGTCCAATCACAAAATCAGTGAACTGAACAACCTGCTGTGATTGCGCATACACAGAGCTTCACAAGTCCAGGCATATTATTCCTGCATGTGATTTTTTCTTTGATCACACGTAAAAATACAGTCTTATCTTGTATGAGCAAACTGCGAATCTGCACTTTTCAGCCAGAAAAAAATCCATATAGGACGCTCATCTATATAAACAAAAGGCGCCAAACCACTATCTTATTTCTCTTACATGCTCTTTCTAGTTCATAAGCTTACAATATAACATTAAAACACTTTAATGTAGAAATAGATATTTTTTTTCTTTATACATACTTATATAGAGGATTTATCCCGTTCTGCTGCTGTAAAGAAGGTACCTCAAGACAAGGAATATATTTTGACTGAGAAAAGCCATTCCTCTTACCTTGCTTCTTGTGTTGAAAGAATGCCATTATAACGCTTTGAACAAAACCTCCTACACCTTGGTTTCAGAAGAAGAGAAATAGTCAGATTGTTCCATCTCGTGCTTACTTTTGGTATTGTTGAATATAAATGTAAATGAAGAACTCTTATTTTAAATGGTCATGGGATGCATCTGATTGTACTTCATTTATCTACAGTCTGTACTATTCCAATTGTAACTTACACTTGTGAGTAAGTTACTCTTACACTTTGAGTAACTTTACTACTTTGAACTATTTACAAAATCTGAGTGTAATACTCAAAAGCGTAAACATACAAATCTCTCCATCCCCGGAAAGAGAGGGTGGAGCTAAATTTATGAGTGGAAATTACTACAACCAGAAAGAAGCAGTAGCAAGTAAAGCACCACATGGCCATCCACTGGTGCAGAAACTCCCTCCCATAGAAAATAATGGAGGCAGAGCTGAAAAAAGTACAGTGTAGGAAATAATGTTAGATTAAATTACATTATTTTAAATGGTTAAAAGTATGAATAAATATAACTCAATTTAAACACATCTAAAAATAAAACATATTTGATTAGAACATATTTTAACAACCATTTTTCAACATATAAATTAATGTAACATTATTTTTATTAAATACAATTAGATTACTTTTAATGAATTCTATACATCACTTTTAATAATTATTAATGCATACTAAAAATGTAACTTTTCTGCTTTAGGTAGGAACTTATGCTTTCATTTATTAAACTCCTGAAAAATATTATTTATTTAATTTAATATATTTAAATGAATGGTTTAAATCAAAATTAAGTTAATGCTGCTGTATTATTTTTAACATTTAGTTCCACATTTAAATATATATATATATATATATATATATATATATATACCATGAATTTGCATTATTATTTACACAACTTATTATACAATTTTATAAACCTTTTTTTTTAATTGCCCCTGTAGGCATTATGCATTAATAATCAATAAAGTGGTGAATATAATTACAGAATATAAATTTCATTTTATTTTAATACAAATTATGGTTACATTAAGTTATAAATTAAAAAAGGTTGTAAAATATTTCAAAATTAAATTATTAATATGCTTTATTTTGATGTATTTTTAACATTAAATTATGTTTATCTGTAGTCTTAACCTTTTAAATAATTTAATTTAATGTAACATTATTTCATATGGGGTTTATTTAAAGTTCCTGTCACCATAATTTTGTATCTGAAGGTGTTGAAGTGCCAGTGGTTGACTATGTATGGTGTTAGACTTAATCTGGCTAGAAGCTGGAGTAATTAACTGTTTTGGGTGCTTTTTCGCTATAGTAACTTTATAAGTGAAGTTTGTGAATAGCAAAGAACTTACTTGTAATACTGACAGTGGTTGGTCGCTTTTACGGGTGTGTCCAGGTAGTTCCTGAAACTGTTCAATGACCCCCTCCTGACTTCTCCCTAAGCCCCTCCTATATTTTAGTAAGCATTCCCTTTTTTCCACCCACCCCGCCTGTCCCTTCCACATTTATTACTTAGTAGTAAATGTACAAGTGTGAGGATCTGCCAATAGAACAGCTAGGAGAGGTGGAGGAGGAGATGTGCACTCATAGGTTTGTTAATAGGATTTGGTAGTACTTTTGTAGTACTACTGTAGTATTACTAAACATACTACAAAACTCAGTTTGTGAATAGGCCCGAGAGCAGCAAACTAATAATAATGTTACAAGCAGATTTGTCAATTTGACAGCATCTGAAAAAGAATTACTTTTGATTCATTATATGATTAGATGTCATGAAATGTCTCTATTAGGTTCAGATTTCTAACTTGTCAAGAAAGCATTGTAACTTTCAATTTCTAAAGGAGAAACATTGAAAGCTTCTCCGTTCCCATAAGCACATGTAAATAAATACTGGATTCAAACATTACACGCCTCATTACGAGTTTGGTGGTTGGATCACCAGACCGCCATGTTGGTGGTCCTGAAAAGACCATCATGATGGTGGGGTTTCAGACTGCCCTATTATGAGTTGCCCATGCAAGGCTTCCAACCAAAAAAGGCAGACTAACAGTGGCGCGGAGGCCTGGAAATAGGCAGTCCGACCTCCAGTGCCGATAGCTCAGCGACCAACCACTGTCAGTATTACAAGCACACAGTTGCCATGGTGGACCCCAATGGCGGTCAGCCAATGGCGGTCGGAACTACAACAGCCGCAGTCACCAAAGCAATACACAATTGCACATTGGATGAATTTGAAAATAACACAGCTGGCACACATTGCCACGCTGGACACATCTGTAAAGGACACAATAAAACACACCCCTTCACACACCACAATCCTTTGCATTTACAACGCCAAACACAGAAGCCAGAGCATCTTATTTTGTAGGATACATAAATTAGGCACCCCATTTTTCACCATCCCATTGAACACCCTGCACACACTTTTGTCCAGTCACACCCTTTTTCACTTCCCCTGTTTAGTAAGTCAATGGCACACGTTTTGTTTCCCACCATGGCACGGCTAAAAAATCCTTGTTTCTCAGAAGATGAGTTAAGAGTCATGGGGGATGAAACCATAAGAGTAGAACCACAATTGCTCGGAGCGCAAGTCCAGCATACTCCTCTCAGCAGGAAAATGGTAATGTGGGACAGGATAGTTGATAGAGGGAATGCTATAGGCACCACCCTGCTCATAAGGGAGGACATTAGGAAGAGGAGAACCGACCTCAGGGGCAAGGTCCATTCCCTGTCTCCAGGCACGAGCTGCAGGCCAAGAAGACTGGTGGTGGCCCTCCCAGTGCCCCATTACATATATTTCCCTGGGAGGAGAAGGCCTTGGCCATCCTGCATCCTGACGGTTTGAAAGGAATACCTGGGGGAGTAGAGTCTGGTAAGTCACAAAACTAAATATGTCACCAAAATGCTATGTCTTGCATGCCCACAGCTTACAGTTTGCCACCCTTACTGTCACTCCACTCACCAGCCCAGTGTCCACCAGTCCAAAGACTCTATATTTGGCAACTCACATGTGAAGTGTACTCACTTGGGGAGATGACATTTGCTTAGCATGTGTAGTATAGGACTGACATGACTACAACTCCCAGCAGGCACTATTCTACTACTCCAAACACAAGACCAGCGGTCACTTCTCCAAATACCCATGTTTGGTACATACCAATTTAATGGTGCATACCTGGGAGATAACATTTGTCAAGTGTGTTTCTAGAACAGGCACTGGAGAACTCCCAGCAGGCGCTAGTCCTGTAATTACAAACATTAACAAGGTAGCCACATGCTACAATACATCTGTTAGCAAACTCTCAAGTGAAGTATACTCACCTGGGGGGAGAATATTGGTCAAGTGTGTGTACTAGAGCGAGTGACGTGACTGCAACTCACAGTAGGCACTGTTTCAACAACTCCAAACACCAGAACAGTGGTCATTTGTCTAAAGACCACTGTCTGGCATCTTACAATTGAAGTTTACTCAGCTGGGAGGATACCATTGGTCAAATGTGAGAAGAAGAGCAAGTGACATGACCACTAAGGCCAGGAAGGCCCTATGTCAGTAAAACCAACCACCAGCCCAGTGTCCTCTTGTCCAAATACCATTGTTTGGTAACTCTCACTTGAAGGGGACTCACCTGAGAGGACAACATTTGCATAGTGTGTGTAGTAGAGCGAGTTACATGACTGCAACTCTCAGGAGGCCCTGTACCTGTAATTCCAAACACCAGATCAATGTACTCTTGTCCAAAGACCCCTGTGTTTTAACTCTCAGTTGAACTGTGCTCACCGGGGAGGATACCATTTGTCAAGCATGTGTAGTATAGAGAATTACATGACTGCAACTCCCAGGAGGCTCTCTTGCTGTCATTCCAGCCGCCAGCCCAGGGTTCTTTTCTCCAAAGACTCCTCTTTGGTAACTCACACATGAAGTGTATTCACCTGGGGGGATAACATTTGTATAGTGTGTACGACAGGGACTGACATGACTGCTAAGGTCAATAGGCCCTGTTTCTGTAACTCCAAACAGCAGCACAGTGTTCTCTTCTCCAAAGATCTCTGTTTAGCAGCTCAATCCCAAATTAATTTTACTTACCTTGGGGGATGACATTTTTGACGTTTTAGGGAGTACTGAGAGTGACCTGACTGCAACTCTCAGGACTCCCTGTTTCTGTAACTCCAAACACCAGCCCAGTGTTCTCTTCTCCAGAGACCACTGTTTGGCAACTCAATCCCATATGAATTTTACTCACCTGGGGGAGGAGGGATAACAATTGTCAAGCATTGGGGAGTAGTGAGAATGACATGACTGCAACTCCCAGGAGGCCCTGTCTCTGTAACTCCAAACACCAGCACAGTGTTCTCTTCTCCAAAGACCGCTGTTTGGCAACTCAATCCCAAATTATTTTTACTCACCTGGGGGGGATAGCATTTGTTAAGTATTGGGGATTAGTGAGAGTGACCTGACTGCAACTCCCAGGTTCCTGTTTCTTTAACTCCACACACCAGCACAGTATTCTCTTGCTCAAAGACCCGTGTGTCTTAAATTTCTATTGAAGTGTACTCACCTGGGAGGATGATATTAGTATGTGTAGTGTGTGTAGTACTGGGAGATACATGACCGCTGAGGCCAGGAGACTGTTTCACTGACTCAAAATACCAGTCAAATGTTCAGTTCTCCAAATACCCTCCTTCAGAAATTCACAAATGAAGTGTACTCACTGGTGGTGATGACACTTATCAAGTGTATAAAGTAGAGGGAGTGACATGACTTCTAATGCTAGGAGGTTCTGTCTCTTCAAATCCAAACATAAGCTCAGTGTTTCCATACCCAAATACCCATGTGTCTCAACTCTCAAATGAAGTTCACTCATCTGGGAGGTTAACATTTGTATGGTGGTGGGAAGCAGAGGGGTTGACCGGAGTGCTAAGCCCAATAGGCCCTGTGTCTCTAACTCCAACCACAAAAAAAATATTCACTTTCCCAAATCTATCTATTTATGAACTCTCAATTGAAGTTTACTCAACAGGGATGATAACATTTGTGAAGTGTGTATAGTATGGAGAGTGGCATGACTGCAACTCCCAGGAGGCCCTGTTTCAGTAACTCCAAAGACCAGACCAGGTTTCTCTTCTCCAAAGACCCCTGTTTGGAAACTCAATCCCAAATGAATTTGACTCACCTGGGGGGATAACATTTGTCAAGTATAGGGGAGTAGTGAGAGTGACCTGACTGCAACTCCCAGGAGGCCCTGTTTCTATACCTCCAAAAACCTGAACAATATTCACTGCTCCAAATACCCTTGCCTGCTAACTCTCAATTGGAATGAATGCACCTGGAAGGGACCAACTCAGAGATGTGTCTGGCCACCTTGCTCCATCTTAACTCCTGCTAATCTAAGGTGAAACTAATCATGGCAGGACTACAGCTTACCCAGTGTGTAAAACAATGATCCCAAAGGCCTCAAGATGCATAACCTGCATGGTATTGGCAGCAGACACAATCACACTATAGAAAGCACATGATGATTCCAGTCACATATACAACAAACTCTTGGGTCTGCCTGCATCACAATCAACTAGGTCTCAAAAGGGCCAAATCCATATCTTGCTTAGCCACTGTTTTGTCTGCACTGGTGGCAAGATGTCCATCTGCCCAAGGGCTAAGGATCTACACATCTTAGCAGCTGCTTGACTCAGATGGAATTGGTATGATTCACAAATGTCAGGTCAATACAACCAATATCATTGGTACTTGCAACAATAAGATGAACTGCAAAATAAATTTGTACAAGGTCTATGCTTTATGTTACACTAAATTGTTGGAGGTAGATGTCGCAATACAACCAGTAACATTGATTCTTTCATATCAACAGGTCAAGCTACCACTGGGCACACAGAGGCCACGGAAGCAACTGCCAATACTCCTCTGGATGAAGCCCCCAGTGAAGAAGACACTCCTGGAGGTCTGGACATGGAGGTTGGTTCTGGCCCATCTGGGCAACCTGGTCAGACACCAGCAGTGAGTCTGACTGTGGCCACATCAACACCTTCCAGCCCAGTTGCCTCATCATCACAGACAACCATTCGCCCTCCAACCTGTGTTCCAAGCACAGTGTCAACCATCTTGTGCCTGCCAGTCCTGGATCCTGGGTTGCAGAGCAACACTTCCAACAATGATGGTGCTGGAACCAGTGGGAGAGGACACCCTGTGGCAAGGGCACAGGACCATGGGGGTGGGGTCTGTGGGAGGGATGCTGTGGGCCAACGGGGTGAGGCCACTGAAGCTGCTCCTGGCCAGGACACCATCAGCCAAGTCTCAGTGGTCTATCAGGAGTCACAAGGCGTGATGGGCCAGGTCGTGACTGAACTCTGGGAAATCAAGCAGTTATAGAGGGACATCCATAGGGATATCCGTGAACAGCTGGAGGCTCACAATAGCGACATGGCCTCCCTAACAGTGGTGATGAGGGACATTAACACAACCCTGAGCTTGGCTCTACAACACCACTTTACTTTCCTTCCTTTGGCGCATCAACACCAGGCCCTTCTTCATCGGTGCCAGCCAGTGGGAGGCCCTGCCAGAGGAACAAGCCCCAGCTACCCCTGCCTCTGTAGTAACACATCCCCCACCACGCAAGTGGGGACATCTGGCGAAGAATCCAGGAGGGGTGAATGGTAAGACACCCACCACTGCCAGCAAGTGACCTCCTCCTAAAGGAACTCCTTTATGTGCCGCGCATTCACTCTGTGGACCGATTCTGAACTACCCACCAGTTCCAATGGGAGGAGTACTCTGGACTTTGGACTACCAATGGTGTGGCATCTACTCCAATGATTTCATTCGCCATGACTGAAACCTTCACTTCATAAATTTTTCTTCTTGTCTGTCAAACTCTTATTTACTGTATCAGCATTGTAATAAATTCATCCATCACAACCTCATTGTCTGCTTGCTTAATTTAAACAGTTTGCTAGGTAGAGATGCAAGACCATGTGAACCATGTGATGAAGACATAACTTACTTGTGCAAGGAGGGATATGTTACAGGTACATAGTGGCCTGCTCAGGATTACAACCATTAAACACAAACACATCAATATAAGTGTCTGGAACACTTTATTCAAGTGTACAGCACATAGGCTGTCCATATGTCTGGACCTTTGTGATATCAGATTGTGTGACTCATACCGAGTCAAAGTACATATTCCAGGGTATAGCCGTGCAGGCCACAGAAGGGAGGGATTTGTCAGACATTGACTTGTTGAATAAGCAAACATTAAAGTGGTTAATGTCACCAGCTTGAGCCTTACCACATGCCACACCAAAGTAATCCAACATCACATAATCCAAGATACAGACAGATGGCAGTTCAACATTCCCTGATCACAGGCCCATCATAATCCAATGACCATGCATCTGGTGGTATGACACAAACATATCTCAGCGTTGTGACACAGGCACTGTGGTCTGCAATGATGAAACATCTACAGCTAGATACAGGTCATACAAGAAGAGTATTTAGTTAATGTAAAGGGTGAATGACTTCCTCACAATCAATGACTACATATTTTATCCCCACATGATGACACACATGATGCAATTGGCCCAACGCAGCACACAAAACAAGTCCAACGTACACTTCAGACCTTCCACTCAAACACTGTGCAAGCTGGCCTGGCACAGGTCTCATACACCACAAATATGTGACCTGCATTACCTGGAACAATCCATGTCCACTTTGCATGTCAGGACAGCATCACATACCTGCCAATGTCACCACTATGAAATGTCCACATGAGGATGTCATGGTGAACATACCTGTACAAACAAGGAGTAGAGGCTTGTAAACATATCTATTACACAAATCACATTGCAAGCATCTAGAAATGTAATTGCATTGCAATGAAACTGACAGAAACACAGCAACCTCATCAAGGTGAGGATGTGTCAAAAGCTATCTTACCAAGCAGCCTTTGGCTGAATATTGCAGAGTAACAGCTCCCTAGTTGTTGATAAAAGACTCAGCTTCACACATTCTCACAACTACAGAGCATTATACAGTCACAGTCATGACATCACATGACATACATACGCTCATGAAAAGTAGAAGTTAATGAGATCTTCCCGCAAGTCAGCTCCCTCCTCTTCACCACTGTAGGAGGCTGGCCTGGCTTATCGTGGGTACCAGATGGTACTTACACCTTGTGCCAGGTCCAGTTATCCCTTATTAGTAGATTAGTAGTGTTCTTGCAGCTTAAGTTGATAGAGGTAGCTACAGCAGAGCAGCTTAGGCTGAACAAGGAGGCATGCAAAGCTCCTACTATACCACTTATATCATATAGCACTATATAATAAGAATCACAATACTCAGAGTTACTAAAAATAAAGGTACTTTATTTTAGTGACAATGTGCCAAAAATATCTCAGAGGATATACTCCCTTAGGAGGTAAGCAAAATACACAAAATATATACACAAACCAAAATCAGGTAAGTAAACAGTTAGAAAAGTAGTGCAAACACTGTAGAATATAATAGGCTGCAATAGGCCTAGGGGCAACAGAAACCATATACTAAAAAAGTGGAACGTGAACCACTTAGGGACCCCAGGCCTAATGTAGTGTGTAGAGGTTCACTGGGAGTGTAAGAAAACACTAAGGGTGTCCAAGATACCCCACCCCAAGACCCTGAAAAGTAGGATTAAAGTTACCCTACTTCCCCAGAAACACACTAAAGTCGTAATAGGAGATTCTGCAAAGACCACAACTGACTGCAAAGCACTGAAGACGGATTCCTGGACCTGAGGACCTGTAAAGGAAGGGGACCAAGTCCAAGAGTCACGAAAGTGTCCGGGGGGGGCAGGAGCCCACTAAACCCCGGATGAAGGTGCAAAAACTGTTCTAAAAAAGTATAAAGCTGCGTGTTTTGAGGCTAAATCTGTTTATTTGTCGTCAAGAATCAAAGATGCGTCGAACTCCCCGGGAGAATTATTCAGGGTGGTCCGATACTTGACCATTTCCCCTCCCCACTGACGCAGTTAATTCTCAGTAAATCTGCAATCAAATTGCTTCTTTCTTTGAAACTAAAATTTTACAAATTTATTCGGATTTCCCTCAATCTGCCGTGATGCCTGCTTCCCCTTCTGTCCGGGACCCCATCTCTGACCTTGACATTCCTTTGTTTACAAACTTCCCTACTTTACTGCCAGATAGGATTAAAGAATTGTTAATGGGGATAAAGTCTGGCTCGCCATCTGATCCCTGCCCGCCTCATAGCCTTCAAATGGTTCCTGAACTTGTCGTACTGGCATTGGTGATGATTTTTCAGGAAGTATTATCTTCTGGAGTTTCCCCCCCCTCTTGGAGGGAGGCTACCGTCATTTCCCTGAAAAAGAAGCCAGACCAAGCCGCTTTTGAGTTGAGCAATCTGTGTCCTATCTCATTACTGCCCACATTGGTAAAAATGTTTGAAAAACATATTAATCATGAACTTTTCACCTTCTTTCATCGTGCTGGTTGTCTTGATCAGTCGCAACATGGTTTCTGGATTGCCCATAGCACCGAATCAGCGCTTCTTACGACTTCTGACTCCATCCGCAGATTATTGGATGAGGGTCAGGGTGCTGTCTTAGTCATATTGGATCTCTCTGTGGCATTTGATACCATCTCCTCGCAAATTCTGGTGTCGCGTCTTCACCAAGCTGGGATAAGAGACTCCGTTCTTAAGATCTTGGAGTCCTTTTTAGGCAACAGACCCATTATGGTGAGCTAGGCCGACTTCAAGGCACCAGCCTTCTGTCTGCCTTGTGAGGTTCCGCAGGGCTCAGCTCTTAGCCCTGCTTTGTTCAATCTTTATGTTGCCCCGCTGGCTAAACTGATTTGTTCATATGGTTTTATTTCAACCTCCTATGCGGATGACACTCAACTTATCATCCCGGTGTCCAGGAACAACTGGGAGGAAGTGGGCAATCGGTTCAGCAAGTGTATGCGCAAGATTAACTACTGGATGGGCCAAAACTGGCTAAAGCTTAGCACTGACAAGACAGAGATTGTTCTGTTTGGTTTCAGTAATGAGGTGTGGAACCCTCGATGATGGCCTTCAGAGTGTGGGAAGCTCCCCTCCCCCAGTGTTGCCACCAGAAACTTGGGAGTGATCTTTGACAACTCTTTGAGTTTTAGGCCGCGAGTTAATGCCATAGCAAAATCCAGCTATTGGATTTTAAAGACCTTGAGGAAAATATTGCCATACTTGAAGCAGGAGGAGAGAGTTACGATTATTCTGGCTTTGGTCATGTCCAGGTTGGACTACTGCAACTCCTTGTTACGGGGTCTAGACATAATAACCTCGAGTAAACTTCAGTTGGTCCAAAATAATGCGGCCCGTCTGATATTGGATCTCCCTCGCTCGGCTTCAGCCAGCCACAGTCTTAAACATCTTCACTGGCTCCCGGTCGGAAAGCGGATTATCTTTAAAACTCTTTGTTTAGCGTTTAAGGCTGTACACGGTGGGGGGGCAGACTTCCTTGCAGCTAGACTTCGGTGGTATTGCCCAGGGCATGAACTCAGATCTACAAATGCTCATTTGATCCATGTTTGTCGAACACGCTTAGCTAAATGGGGAGACAAAGCCTTCACTGTGCAGCTGCTCGGTATTGGAACTCTCTTCCTTTGGATGTCAGGAAGGAACAAAACTTTCTGACTTTCAGGAAGCGGGTGAAGACTTGGCTGTTTCCACGCTAACTATCTGGTTAGTCTGCTGCACTTCTTCCTTTCAGGCCCTCTAGCACTTCAATGCCAAGGCTGGAAAGCGCTTTAGAAATACCTACATACATACATACAAAATGGCTGCCTCCGGGTGGAAGAAGCTGAAGATTCTGCCACAATGGAAGATGCCAGGAACTTCTCCTTTGCACAGAAGATGTCCCACGGCATGCTGGAGGATGCAGAGTAGTTTCCATGCAGAAAGACCGCAAACCTGCCTTGCTAGCTGTAAGGGTCACGGTTGAAGAAAATGGGTGCTTCCTGGGCCCAGGAAGGACCAGGAGGTCGCCCCTTGGAGGAGGAGACAGAGGGGGCACTCAGCAACACAGAGAGCCCACGCAGAAGCAGGCAGCACCCGCAGAAGCACTTGAACAGGGGTTCAAGAAATCTGAGCACAGCAGTCATCTCAACACTACAAAGGACGGTCCCACGAAGCCGGTGGTCAACTCAGCGAGTTGAGCAAAGCAGGACGGAGTGCTGGGGACCTGGGCTATGCTGTGCATGATGGATTCCTTGCAAAAGTGCACAGAAGCCCTAGCAGCTGCAGTTCACACAGTGCACTAGATTACTGTCTGGCGTGGGGAGGCAAAGACTTACCTGCACCAAATTTGGACAGAAGGACCACTGGACTGTCGGGGTCACTTGGATCCAGCTCCTGTGTTCCAGGGATCACACTCGTCGAGATGAGAGGGGACCCAGAGGACCGGTGAAGCAGAAGTTTGGTGCCTGCGTAACCAGGCGGAAGACTGCGTCAACCCACTGGAGATTTCTTCTTGGCTTCCAGTGCAGGGTGAAGGCAGACAGCCCTCAGAGCATGCAGCACCAGGAAACAGTCAAGAAAGCCGGCAGGATTAGGCACTACAATGTTGCTGGTAATCATATTGTTACTTTGTTGCGGTTTTGCAGGCGTCCTGGAGCAGTCAGCGGTCGATCATTGGCAGAAGTCGAAGAGAGAGATGCATAGGAACTCTGGTGAGCTCTTGCATTCGTTATCTGACGAGAAACCCACAGGAGAAACCCTAAATAGCCCTCAGAGGATTGGCCACCTAACCAGGTAAGCACCTATTAGGATGGGTCTTTGACGTCAGCTGCTGGCACTGGCCACTCAGAGGCCTCCATTGTGCCCTCACACCTCTGCATTCAAGATGGCAGAGGTCTGGGGCACACTAGAGGAGCTCTGGGCACCACCCGTGGGGTGGTGATGGACAGGTGAGTGGTCACTCCCCTTTCCTTTGTCCAGTTGCGCACCAGAGCAGGGGCTGAGGGATCCCTGAACCGGTGTAGACTGGCTTATGCAAGGAGGGCACCATCTGTGCCCTTCAAAGCATTTCCAGAGGCTGGGGGAGGCTACTCCTCCCCAGCCCTTAATACCTATTTCCAAAGGGAGAGGGTGTAACACCGTCTCTCAGAGGAAATTCTTTGTTCTGCCTTCCTGAGACTGGGCTGCCCAGACCCCAGGAGGGCAGAAGCCTGTCTGTGGGTTGGCAGCAGCGGTAGCTGCAGTGAAAACCCCAGAGAGCTAGTTTGGAAGTACCCGGGGTCCATGCTGGAGCCCCAGGGATGCATGGGATTGGCACCCCAATACCAGATTTGGCATGGGGGGACAATTCCATGATCTTAGACATGTTACATGGCCATATTCGGAGTTACCATTGTGAAGCTACATATAGGTATTGACCTATATGTAGTGCACATGTGTAATAGTGTTCCCGCACTCACAAAGTCCGGGGAAATTGTCCTAAACAATGTGGAGGCAACTCGGCTAGTGCCAGGGTGCCCTCACACTTAGTAACTTTGCACCTAACCTTCACTAAGTAAGGGTTAGACATATAGGTAACTTATAAGTTACTTAAGTGCAGTGTAAAATGGCTGTGAAATAACGCAGACGTTATTTCACTCAGGCTTCAGTGGCAGTCCTGTGTAAGAATTGTCTGAGCTCCCTATAGGTGGCAAAAGAAATGCTGCAGCCCATAGGGATCTCCTGGAACCTCAATACCCTGGGTACCTAGGTACCATATACTAGGGAATTATAAGGGTGTTCCAGTGTGCCAATCAGAATTGGTTAAAATGGTCACTAACCTGCAGTGACAATTTTAAAGACAGAGAGAGCATAAGCACTGAGGTTCTGGTTAGCAAAGCCTCAGCGACACAGTTAGGCACCACACAGGGAACACATTCAGGCCACAAACTATGAGCACTGGGGTCCTGGCTAGCAGGATCCCAGTGAGACACGCAAAAACAAACTGACACACAAGTAAAAATGGGGATAACATGGCAGGCAAGATGGTACTTTCCTACAACCACTGTCATCCTCATTTAGCATGTCAGGATTCTCACCCGGTGGCACTGCAGGTTCCCCCTCCTCTGGGATGTACGCGATGTTCCTCCGCAGGGCGATGTTGTGGAGCATGCAGAATGCCACAGTGATCTGACACTCTTTTCCGGGTGAGTAGAGGAGGGCTCCACTATTCCTGTCCAGACACCTAAATCTGGCCTCCAGAAGCCCAAATGCCCGCTCCACTACCTGCCTTGTTCTTTCATGGGCCTCAATGAAGCGGACTTCTCCTGCCGTAGTTGGATCCCTTAGTGGCATCAGCAACTAAGGATGGTTTGGATATGTGGAGTCTCCTGTTAAGGAATGGGACATATATGCAACAATGAGTCACTCACTTCATGATTGTAGCACCAAACATTGCACACACACAAACAGGACAGATGTGACTTACCAACCAGCCAGGCCCTCTCTGGGTATGGTTGTTACATCATCTGTGGTAATGTTCATAGACTGAAACCGGAACCCAGGCACACACGTGAAATGTAGAGATCCGCCAAACAGACAACTTGCACATTGATGGAATGGAAGTGCTGTCTGTTGTGGTATACTTGTTCATTGGCATGCGGTGGGACTAAGCCAACAGGTGTGCCATCAATGGTCCCCACCATGTGTGGGATACATGCAAAACCATAAAAGTCAGCCTTCACATAGGCTAAATCCTCACGTCGGGGAACCTGGACATAGCTGTCCAGGTGTTTCAACATTGCTGAAAGGACATTCTTCAAAACCAGACTGAACATAGGTTGAGACATGCCAGCAGATAGGGTCACTGTATGTTGGAAGGACCCTTTGGCTAGCAAGTGCAATACTGACATGACTTGTACAATGGGTGGTATGCCAGTTAGATAACTAATAGCTGGCATCAGATCTGGCTCCAATTCATGAAATAAGTCCAGGATCATTTGTCTATTCAGGCAGTATTTCAGCATGATGTGTCGTTCTTCCATTGTCTGAAGGTCTGTCAGTGGACGGTAGGCAGGAGATTGTCACATCCTCCTTCTCCATGGGTACCTGTGTATGACAATACATGATTTTTAACATTAGTCAGTGTGTCCACAGCAACATACATGATGCATGTCAATGATATCATATGACAAGGCATTTCTGAATAGGTAGACATGGCAACCAGTACACATCACAGCTGCAAATTACACAAGGGTCACATGTGCCCAGCATAGTTTTCCAGACATGTGGCCCCAGTATGTACATGGACCAAACTCAAAAATATGCAACACAATTGGCCATCGAAATGTGACTGGATATCCTTACTGCCAAAATGACCATCGGCAGTGGTGGACTGTGCCCCACTGTTAAACGCCATCTGTGCCCAGCAACACACTACAATGGTGTTTGAGTAGTTGGAACTACATGACAAGACAGGATAATCATGTTGTGAGGACAAAAATCAATTTTTGCAGGTGTGACACAGTTTGTATAGCCAAACACAGCATTTCAGACTGCCAAAATGGCGGCTGCCTGACCTACTCCACAGGACTTTAGGAACCACCCGAGACCACTGGCAGACATCGTCATGGCAGTAGCAGTTCCAACTGTGGCGGACACAGCCATAGGCTAACGTTGTCCCCAGTGGTGGTCACTGGCCAATGGCTGTGTCTGCCATTGGTGATGAGTGCGTACATGGCAGACGTGATCGCCATGTTCTGCAGATTCACTCACTTGACTCCTGACACTGCTGCAACACTTCCACAACTTGAGCTGCTGTGTGCCGCTTCTGGAAGCAATCATGTTACATCCAGCAAGTGATAGGGCCCCTGCCTTCTCTCTAGGGGAGCTGGAGAGGACAGTTAATGAGGTCCTACCCCTGTAAGAACACCTCTATGGCTCACCAGAAGAGCAGGTAAGTACCTCATGTGCACAATTGTATAAGTACGCACCATCCTTTCCCTCCTCACAGGCTACAATGTGCCCATGTGTGCCAGTTAGTCTACTCTTGTGCTGCAGTCTGTGTGGCATCAATGGGATGGACAATGTGCAGGTATTGGAGGCTACTCCCATATGCTAAGTTCAGTCACATTATGTTGTTTGAGGTTTTTGGGGCCCTAGATCCTCCTTGTGATGAATGTACATAACTAGGCAATGAGACATTGCTGCCATCCACTGACATCTCTTTCCTCATGATTGTTGTAAATCTCAGAAAACATGTATGTGCATGAGAGCATGAGCTGTGTATGCATGTTGTATGAGCCAGTTGAGAGTCATGTGAGCAATGTGTATAGTGCCACAAATCTTTCAACCCACATCTGCCCTTGCTAAACTGTTGTGTGGAAGGCATATCATGACTGACTCTGCCCTTGAGGTTGACACACACACCACATGACGAATTGCTGTTGCCTGCATGATGTACTGTCATGCATGGAAGTGATGGGAATGGAGTGTCATGTAGGTTCTGTCAGCTCAGCCTGCAGAGACCAGGGCCTGTCACATGTATCTCCTTGTATGGGACCTAGTCTAGGTTGTGGGAAAGTCACTGTGGTTATGCAGCTGTGGCACTGTGCCCACTCCCTGTATCCCAGTAGATCATGTCATGTGGCCACTGTGAGGCTCTGGTGGCAAAACCTGCCCTGAATGCCTCATTCCTTTGACTAAACTAGGAATGGATACAGAGGTAAATCATTGATCTATTCCATATGTGCATTTAGCATCATTGTCAATGTGTGTCATAGACTCATGACAGGTGCCTTACTCCCACAGCTCTGCTATCAACTTTACACAGATAATATTTGTCCTGTGCAGGCGTATTGCATAACTGACAGTCTCACAGTGCAGACAGTGTGTTGATTCCTAGGGGTCCATGATATGTGACTCAATAGTTTGGCCACATAGCAGAAACTGTACAATGCATGCCTTTGTTTGTTGGATGCCATCTCTGTAGGATAGACACATGTGTCCAAAGGAAGTGAAGTGGCATGAGTCTGCATTTGTTAAGCCACACGTCTACACATGGACAAGGAAGACACTTTCTATACCCACCATGCCAGCCCATTGATCGACATGCACGTGTAATGTTGGAGTTTGTACTCTGGCAATTGTTTGTAGGGACTGCATGCAGTGAGGCATTCTCACAGAGTGGGAATGTGTTGGTCCATTCATGCCTAAGGAGTTTACCCTTCAAAACCACATAGGTGTGTAGTGTTTCATAGTGGCTCACTTCACAGTACAGTTTGCTAGAGCATGGGCTACCTGATGTCAGTAAGCTTGCTTAGTCATTGTAGACCATGAGCAGGGTAGAGGGTTAGTCTGCAGAAGAAAAATATATGTCTGTAGTCATGTCCCTGTACTTATTGGCTTGTGTGTTTCACATGTGGGGAGTACTGACAAATAGAAAAGTCCTAGCTTGATGTTACTGATGTTACTGACATGTGTGTGACATGTATGTGACTCATGTATGTGACTCAACCATTTGTGGTGAAACTTGTGATTATAATCACTTGATTTGTCTTTTTGCATCCATGCAGGTCAACACCCATCAAAAGAAGGAACTATGGAGAGCAATGGCCAAGAAGGTGCGGACCCTTGGGGTCCACAGCCAGCGTAGCACCCACTGCAGGAAAAGGTGGAAGGACTTGTGATGCTGGGCCCGGAAAATTCAGAGGTCCAGCTGGGGCTGTCCTTCCACTGTGGGCTGGGCCCGCATTCTGGCAGTGGCCTACCCAGAGTTTGATGGGCGTTTGAGGACAGCACAGCAGCCACAAGGGGGGAAGCACAAGGTAAGTTCCTGCCTGTCACATTGCCAAGTGAATGTGTTCGGTTCTGACAGCTCCCCCTGACAATTAGGGATGGGCCAGGTATAACACAGTAGATAAGTGATTGTTTGTGTAGACATGTCATGTGTTGTATACTGATGTGCCTTGTCTATGGCCCCAGAGACCTAGGACACAACTGTGTATAATCCACATACGACTTGCTCTCCAGGGACGACATATGGCTGTGTACAGTGATCAATCAAGTACTTTGTGTTGTTGTAGTGTGTGTAAATTCTATACAACAGACCACTACTCCTCAGCCTTGCAGGGCAAAGGTAAGGAAGTGATGGATCACTGTCCTCAGACATGTGTCTGGTCAAATCAGTAAATTGGCATCTGCCACCCAGAGGCTAGTTGTCTTCAGTGTATGATGGGTGCTGGTGCCTCACTGTAGTCTGTAATGTATAGATGGCCATCATACATGGGACAAAGCATACATGGTACTTTGGGTGCAGCTACAGATCAAAACGTTCCCTTGGTAAGTGGGAATGTCCATTGACATGATTTATGTGCCATCACTGTTGCCAACATTCCTTGTGCCTACATGTCAGCATGTGTCCCTTTCTCACTAGCAAAACATTTGTAGGCTACTGTTTCATGCACGGTCTACCTGTGTTGATGGGATGATGTCTGTATTCCCTCACATATATATGCATGGCAACCTGTGTGTGTAATAAGCCATTTACAACTGGGGTACATTTCATGTTGTGCCGTACACAGGTGTGTGCCACCATTGTTTATTGGCTGATACATTCCCTCATGCGTCATAGCATGTAATTTGGTATGTACAACTGAAGTAGCAAATAGAAACATGACAGGTAGGCTCAGAGTTTTAAGCCACAATGTTCATGTCTATGCCATTTAGGTGGCACAATGTAGCAAAGTGCACTGCACATGTGTAATGTGTAATGGTTTGTAACCTGACTGTTGACATGCATCATGCAGTGACTTGCAGTTATGTTGAAATCACATGTGTTTGGTTACAAGCATTCATCCACAGACAGACACCTGGGTCTGCATGACCATAATGGAGACAATGATGTAGCTTCTAATTGGGCAAAATATTGAGGGCCTTCAACAAGTACTTGCAAATATCTGGGCCTCTCCAACATCCAAGGGACTAATGTTGTCTACTTATGCACTCAGAGTATGTCATTGTAAGGGGTGTCAGACATTAGTGGTGATTACCCTGGGCCTTGCTCATTCATTGTGTTGTGGATTTTGGGGACATCAATCCGTGACATGTTGCACATGATGTCTGCAGTGTCCATTTCCATGCCACGTGTGCGGCCTATCTGAGCAACATTAGTACTATCTTCATGACTCCATTGGGACAAATATCACTTGTTAAAGTGTGCATTGTAGAACTGCTTCCAGTGTGACATGACTATTTCCTTGTCACCTTCTCAAGGCTATTTTACTTTTGTCAGCAACACGGCAGGATTTTGGAGCATCTTTTGATATTGTTGGGCCATTATGTATGAAAGCTTGGAGGGTGATGAGGTCTCCTACTAATTCAATGGCTAATGTGAATGCACAACTTCAGCCATGCAATTGTAGTTGTCTGAGATCCTGATTTTTCTGTGGGAAACTGTTGACAGTTCAGATGGCATGCATGCATATAGTATGGCACATGTATTGACCACTTAGGTGGAGTTTGTTGCTGGGTCCTACTTGACATCTTGGCAATGTTTGCTAATCAAAGCTGCTGTACAAGTGTGACCATGGACATGTGATGACCCTATTTCTCTTTGTATTTGCAGCATCAGCACCAGCAAGCGAAGGAGACAGGGCACAGTCGAGTGGGGATACATCTGGCCACGGGACCTCAGGTCAAGACACATCGGACACAGAGGGACCCAGTGGTCCAGAGGGCAAAGGGAGTGCCACTAGGGAGACCAGAACATCATCATCGGAAACTTCCTCCAGTGGCCATTCCTAGTGGATTGCGGACCCAACGGGGCATACCCTGTACCATCTTTCTCTACCACCCACCATTCTATCACATCCCTCTCTGTTGGTCCCCACCCAGTTGGCCGTGCCCGCTCACACAAGAGGGTGGGTGTCTCTTTTGCCGCAGGCCCCTTCACCCCACCCTCTGTTATCCCTGCTGCCCTCAGTGAGGAGGCTCCTGAGAAGTATCTCTGTCGGTCAGACAGCCATTGTGAATGCCATCCAGGGATTGGCAACCTAACTCCAGCAGACTAATGTATTCCTGGAAGGCATTCATGGTGCAATGTCTGGGCTACATAGATCTTTTCAGGCCCTGGCCTCCACACTGATGGCAGCCAGTCCCCCTCCCTCTTCCCAATCCAAAACCCCCATTCCCCTACCTACCCAAAGCACACAGACTGATCCGCATGCACCCACCTCAACACACAAGAGCAGCACACACATACACAAGCACCACAAAACACACTGGCATGCAAGCAAACAACAGACACCCACAGACACAACATCAGTCACCACTTCCCCAAGCACCCCGACCACCCCCACCGTAACACACATGACATCAAGCATACCCACAGGCACCACCACAATAGTCAGTGACACACCCACCACACCCAACATACCTGCAGACACCATCCCAAAAGACACACAGACATCCACCACAACCACTATACCCGCAGACATAACCCAAACAGACATACAGATATCCACCACATCAAGCATACCCAACAGACACACACACATCCACCACTCTAACCCCCAGGACCTCTACCTCCCAGCCCCCCAAGACACACAAATGCACAAACTCACCCACGCAATAGATACCACCCAAACAAAAGCATACCTCTAACACACATATACCCACGACATCTACACCTACACAGCAGACAACCACTCCCTCTACCTCCAAATCCCCAACCCCCTTCTGCTGACCATCCTAGTGTACATAAGAAAACTTTTTTGTTATACCATTACCTTTTCCCTGTTCCTTCCACCCCTGTCCCAAACCCAAGAGGCCCGACCCACTTCCCATCCCCTCCCTTCCACCTCCAAGTCCTCCCTTGGCACACAAGCCCCCCTGCAAGCACCCAGACTGTTCCCCCCAAGAGGAAGCACACCTTTACAGTATACAGTTTAATAATCCCAAACAGTTGTTTTTGTGGGTATACATTTGTCCTGCAATTACTTTCCTACCTTTATGTTGTTCCTGAGTGACTTGTGCTGTCTGCCTACAGCTGTTTGTGTTTCAGCCTACTTGGTGATCCATTTGCAGTTGTTTGCAGCATCTGACTTTGTGGGCAGTGTTGGTGCCCCCTAAGAGAAGGGTAAATGTTGACTGTATGAACATGTGGGTGTAAATGCAATGGTTGTGTCATGGCATTGTGTACTATTTGGTATGTTAAGTATTTCATCTTGTGTTGTCCAATGTCAGCATGTATGGTATTAGATTTGTCTCCCTAATATTGCTTATGGATTAATCTAATGGGTGGGTGCTTGAGTTTTGTTTGTGCAGACATTGAGTGTGTTCAATTGTGCTAGATTCCTTTGCATTTGACAATACATGTGTCCATTTAGCTGTGTGTACCTTGCAGAAAGTTCATTTAAGTGTATGTCCCATGCAGTCGGAGTTGTATGTGCTTTGTTGGCTTGCACTTCCACATTGTGCAGATAGGTATGTCATTGGGGTCTAGTATTGTTTGTCCCAGACATACATGTAGGGCCAGTTCCTGTGCAAATGTTGTTTAAGGGGCATGTGCAAAGTGATATGTGTCTCAGTGCAGCCTCCTCCCCTAAGTGTTGGTGATGCCCTATTCCTATTGTGCAGGTATTGTTTGCATAGTGATCTTTAGTTATTTGTCTCTCTGTCTATTGTGCATCCCATTGTCCTTCCATTGTTTTATAATGTAGGTGATATGTGTGTGTCCATTGCAGGGCTGTTTACTGGGAGCAGTGTTTGTCTTCCATGCCACATCCATATATATATATGTGTGTTGAATGTGACAACGCACCATGGCATGTGTGCAGTGTGAATGTGTGAGTTGGATTTGTAGATGTGATGTTGGTGTGTTGTTGGTGTTGTGTGAGACAATGTTGTGTCCACTTCACTGTCCCTGTGCCTGAGGTGAGCAGGTGTGTGTTTTTGTGTAGTGTTGCAGTGCAGTGTGAGTGATCTGCCCAAAGGGGGCGTTTTGTGACTGTGCATGTATCCTTCTTTGTATATGATTTTGACGCGGGACACAATGACATGTTTACTTGGTGCTCGTACTGTGACCCCATATGATGTGCGATGAACAATTGTTGAGCGTAATGACACAGGTAGGTGTGTGTACTTACGGTTGGTTACGCCCATGGTGGCATGGATTTTGTGCTCCATCGATGATCATCAGCAGTGGCAGGATGTGTGTAATGGGCTCCATGGCGGCACCAGACGTGTAAGGCTGCCTGCAGGCGAGTGTCTCCTTTTATACCTTTATACTCCCCGTTTCTGTCTGCTGAGATGTGATGGTTGGACGTCCACGGTCACATTGGCGGTGTGCAACCTCATAATGTGTCCGGGGCAACAAAGGCTCCGTTGGCCTGTTTGTGCAGCCCCGTGGCCCCGGTGGTCTATGCTGCCTGGCGCTTCTGGCAGGACCATGGTGATCTTTGCACCATAGGCCCACATGGCTCGTAATACAGCAGTCCGACCCCCAACCTGACAGCGGTCGGACCACCAAAGCCGCCATGGAAGTCCACGGACCGCCAAACTCGTAATGAGGCCCTACATCTCCTGAAAACATGCAGTTTTTGAGTCCCAGCTTCCCGTCCAGATTATTTCTGCCTTTGCCCGACCCCTTAATAAATTTTCTGATTAGCAGTATCCCCTAAAAATTTCCATGGATGGGAAAACTTAGATCCAGATGCTTCAAACTGCAAGTGTGTTACCAGTCTACCTTTGAGGACTTTTTTCTATTTAATTATGGTGCTAAAACACTTTTGCTCACAAACAAATACCTTTTCCTAACTAGTCTTTTAAAATAACTGTGGTGATACCTAATTCTCATTGCCAATACTCAATTGCGAGTCAAAGTCCTCCAAACAAAACAGCAGAGAGACACCACCCCGAGCCGAGTTTATGACCAAAGACCTTGATCAGTGCTCTGCCTCCAGAGACACAGGGTCTGATTTAGATGTTGATGGTCAGGCCATACAATTACAAATGTAACAGATATCCAAGCCACCATATTACACTCGTAGTAAGTCAGACAGGATATCCATCATGTTTTGGAGTAGCCCGTTCACCAAATTCTACATCAGATCCATAGTCTCAATTGTTCTCCCTCTTTGACGCTTCCATATAAACAGAGGACTTTGGCCACAGATAGGGGGACCTTCTTGTTATACTGACAAATTTGTAGGAAGCTGACCACATTCCTTCCTACAATAAAGTTTGGGGATCCGTGCAAATAAGACACTGACACATCTCTAGTGATAGACCTAAACTCCACCATGTTAGAAGCTGCATTTCAGTTTTAGTAAATCAGTGAGCTTTTACTTTTAAATCAGACAATAATTCGTTTTTCACAAATTTGGATTACCAATCTCGGTTAAAAATAGTCTTTACCACAAGGACTGCACATGCACACTAGATTATGTATTCTAACACATGCTATCATTCACTTGCACAAACACATATGAACTTTTGTGCTTGACAAATAGCCTTTATAAATTGGTTTATGTTAGAATGATAAATACCTAGAGATTATATTAGTATACACTGCATCGCTCTGTAGCATACCCTATAAACAGTCATAGGAAATGCTTAACTCACAGGCTTTAGCGGCAGGGTCTGAGGCCTCACTCAATAATATTAGTTAGGTTGATTAAAACATTTTAACTAGCACTGGGTGTAATTTGCATAATCCCATGTAGCATTTTCAATCAGAATTACTTAAAATTCTGAAAGAATATGCAGAATTATGCAAGAACAGTAATTTTGCATTCAGCACTATTTTCTTAGCATAAAAATGCCCCCTTGTGTCCAAAATGGACGCAAGGATGCATTTTGTGCTAAGAAGTAACGTTAAATGCAACAGAATATGAGTAGTGATTAGCCGCTCATGCTAGCTAAATATGCACTTCGGGCAGGATTTTCCCACAACTTACTCCCAGCAACCAGCACTAGTTCCTTGGTGCAATATGCACTTTTGCTTCCAAAACAGACGCGAGGATGCATTTTGCACTAAGAATATAGTGCTATGTGCAACAGAAGATAAACAGCAGCACAATCATCCACTCAGATTTGCAAAATGAGCTCTTGAGGAAGGATTTTCCCCCAAAATACTCTTAATCACATGAACAGGGGTAATCTCATCATTATCGATAATTCCACATCAAAGAGTAATGTGGAATTTCCAAAATACTGATTGCCTTGGTTTAATTAAAATTACTCAAAGGCCTAATTTTAACCCTGCAGAGTTCTTCTTTTTTATTTCAAATAACCTTATTGATTTTTCAAGAATACAAAACCATAGTGACAAAAACCACAGAAGTAATAAAATACAAGGTAATGAGAAGGAAACCACAGCATTTAAATATGAGACAAAAATGAAGACATTACAACATTGGCAGTCCGAGGACAGTCAATGCCTCGGTGGTGGTCAGACTGTAGCACTCCAGGCGGACAGACTGCCACATTATGACCCTGGCAATCGGACCGCCAGGGGACCTCTATCCCCACCAGGAACATGGTTTCTGATGGGCTGACAGTGGTCAGAGTAG
The DNA here is from genome assembly GCF_031143425.1 of Pleurodeles waltl. NCBI lineage: Eukaryota > Metazoa > Chordata > Amphibia > Caudata > Salamandridae > Pleurodeles > Pleurodeles waltl. The sequence continues at coordinate 1,244,720,643 of NC_090447.1, read as the reverse complement.
TGGTCAGCCACAGCAGTGCTGAGTCCACTTTCCGCCAGCCTTTCCATGACGGTTCAATCACCAGGGAAAGGCTGTGCTAGGTGCACAAGGGGGGCCCTGCACTGCCCACAACTATGTTGTGGGCAGTGTAGGGTCTCCCTGTCCAGCACCCTTGGAATGCTCACTTTCTGCTTTGCAGACAGTGCGCATTCTGAGGGTGCTGTAGTGCTAGGGTATAGGCCTCAGCCCCCTTAACGGCTGACCCGTGGGGACATCATAATATGATTTTCCCAACGGTCAGACAAGTGGGAACATGGTAATACGACAGGAGGTGAGGCCACTGGATTTACGGCAGACTCATCCCTGCAAGTTTGGCAATCGGCTCATCTGACTGCCAAACTCGTAATGAGGCCCAGAGTGTCTAGGTCTTACTGTTTGCTACATGAACTTAAATAATTACTTAAGATATACACATAACATAGCATTGGTATATGTATGTCCTTTAAATGAATGCTCAGTAAAGACAAAAAAAAGGTCAGAGGGAAGGCCATGCAGATGAGAGTAGGAAGTAAGAAGGTCAGGTATTTCGCTCCTAATTTTTTATATCTAGAATGGTGATATGGCTGTGGTTCTGTGCTGGTGGAGAGGCAAAGATGCAAGCTGGAAATATTGTAAGCATCTAAGGACTTCCAGATAGGCTTGTGTTGGGGTTTCCATAGGGAATTTTGGAGAGCAATATTGTCTGCACCTCTAATGTGTGATATCCAGTCTAACCAAGCTCTGCATGATGCTTTGTGCATGTCTTTCCAGTTGGAGGTAATTATTTTACCTGCTGTCACTAGTAAGAGATAAAGTAAAAGACTGTTGTTAGCATTTGTGATATTGGGATCAAGAAATTCTTTAATGAGATATGCAAATTCATGTTTAGGCAATATATCAAAAAGTTTAGTGATAAAAGAGAAGACATTGTTCCAGAGTGTTTTAGTGATTTTCAGTGGAAGAGGTGGTGTGCGAGATCCCTGACTCCTTCCTTGCAATTCCAGCACCTGGGGTTATCTAAGATGTTCAGATTATGTAAGTGGGATGGGGTCCAGTAAGCTCTGTGAATGAGCCAGAATTTAGTTTCAGATAAGACTGGTGAGATGTAGGGTGAGGGGACTGATTTTCATATTTTATTTCATTCAACCTCTAATTTGGGGGAAGAACACTGTGTGTCACAATCCTTCATTTTTTTACGGTTCATACCCAACACCTTGGGTTGTAGTAGTTTATAGAATTTGGAGACATTATTGCCTATTTTGTTGAGGTTATTCATAATACTTGGAGGGATGGATCTTTGGTGTAAGATTTTGATTTGGTGATGCACATTTTAATTCTGAGGAAGTTGTAGAATTTTATGCTGTTCAGGTGGCATTGTGTTTGTAGATCAGAAGAGGATATGGGACAGGCATTAGAGACTAGTTGTGTGGGGAAATAGATGCATTGGATACCCAGGAGTCCCAATATAGTGTTTAGCCCTCATATATGATCTTCGGATTATGCCAGAGTGAGGCTTGATTAGAAGATTTAATTGGTGAAGGTAATTTGTTTGTCAATGCTTAGTAAGGCATTTTTGGTGTTTTTAAACAAGTATTTAGAAGCAGCATAATGTGTACTGTTGGTAGTGAGGAGCATTATAGGTCCTAGGTTGGCTACAATGAGTTTTACTACCTCTAGCATGTGGGTCTGTATTTATCCAGTGTGGCAAATGAGTGTGAACCTTGTTTGGCCAAAAAGGCAGTCTGGTAATTCCTGAAGCTGGTGAGGTTAACACCACCCAGTTCGGTGGGGAGGCAGAGTTTCTTCAGTGCTATTCTATGTTTCTTATTTTGTCAAATAAAATTTGTGATTAGTTTGTCTAGTTTGCGGTTGAAGTTATCTGATAATAGTAATAGAGCATGCTGATTAGGTAGTTAACTTTTGGCGTTACCATTATTTTTATAATTTCAATGCGGCCCCACCATGTGATAAATTTGGGCATCCAGCTATAGAGAAGATCTGCAGTTTTTTTCAAGGTAAGTGTTTAATATGAGTAATAGTATCTATTAAGTCTGATTCAAACTCAACACCTAGGTATTTGAGATACTGAGGTTGCCACGCCAATGCAGTGTCTCCTAATATTAGTGACTTGACCTCCAATTTGTCCCTATTTAATTTATAGTCAGATACTGATGAGAGTTTCACCACTTTGACATTAAAATTGACTACGGCTATATTATTATTGTTTTGTGTATCTAGTAGGAGTGACTCCAGTGCAATTAAGAAGAATGAGGGCAAAAGCAGGCATCCTTGTCTTGTGTCAGTGACTGTGATAGAAAACTATTAGTATGGACTTGAGCGCTAGGATCATTTTTCTGAAGTTGTTTCCCAGGTTAAAAGATTGAGAAACTCTTCAAGGAAGTCCAGGTGACTCAATCAAAAGCTTTCTCAGCACTTTTTATCGCTACTGTGGCTGATGAGGAAATTTTTGCTCTTTCCAGAACATGGCAAAGGAGAAAGGTATTCCAATTAAACTTTCAATTTTTCAGGAAGCCAACTTGTGAGTTGCTTATTAAGTGTGGTAAAAAGAGGCTGAGCCACTTGGCAAGGATTTCTGCATACAGGGTGCAATCAAAATTTATAAGCGATATAGGCCTATAATTTGTCGTTAACAGGTGCTCTTTTCCTTTTGTAGGAATCACAATTATGGTAGCTTCGGCTGTAGTGCAGCCAATGGTACCAGTTCTTCTGAAATAGTTAAATAGTTCTAGTAGGGTCAGTTGGATAATGGGGTAAAAAGTTTTATAAAACTTTCAGGGTCGTCTTCATTTTCTTTAAAGGTGCTGATTGCTTCTATGATTTATTCTGTGAAAATTGATTATGTAAGGTCTGTTTGCCTTCCTCAGGCAGGTGGGGTAATTGCAGTTTATTTAAATGATTAGAACATTGTTCTGGAGTTACATGTTTGTCATCAGAGTACAAATCTTCATAGAACGTTTGAAAGATTTCTAGTATTTTTGGGGGGTTAGTTTGGACTGCATTTTTATTGTCTTTAAGGGAGGTCATTTTATTTTAGTTTTGTTTGTGCTTGAGGTACGAGGCTAGCAGTTTGCCAGATTTGTTTGTCTTACATAGTTTAAGGTCTATAAATCTATTAATCCAGATGCCGGCTTTTTCACAAAATATTTTGTTGTATTCAGATTTTTTATTTGTTAGAAGGCAGAGAGTTTTTTTGTCGATTTTTTTGACGTGTAGACATTCAAGTCGTTCTATTTCTTCTTTCAGTGTAAAGAGATAGGCGTTATATGTTTTATTGATTTTCCCTATCATGTCAATTAGTGTGCCCCTTAAGGTTGCTTTGAGAGTGTTCCAGAATGTTTGCATAGGTACCACTGGTGGAGTGTTATCTGAAATATAGTTTGAAATGTGTTGTAATATATTAATAGAACTTGTTTTATTAATTATTAGGAATGTATTCTTATTTACATATTTTATTCTTTAAGAACAGTTTAGTATGTATAACAGCAGTATGTTCCACCTCCCCACTCCCTTTAGAATTAGTACGTTCAGGGGGGTTGACAGAGTTGACAGGAGATGACAGTAGAACGTTGGGGGAGAAAAGACGAGCTGTGGAAGATGGAGCAGTAGAGATGGAAATAAAGTCCAACGTTGAAGAATTGCCTCGGATTCTTCATAACACAACTGTTTCTTAAAAAAATGTCTATGTTGTATCGATTAGCTAGGATATCATTATTGAAATACCAGATCTTTCTTTGGGGTTTAAGGTTTGTACCAGCAAGCAACACACTGATGGAGGAGTGATCTGAGAGAAGTTGTGGAAAAAGGTCTATTAATTGCGCGTGGGCTCTGGACAGGTTACAACAGTGACAGATGTCCCATCCACTGAAACGTAAATCCCATTGGATATAATGGGATTTAGATTTTGGCAGACGGGGACATCCGTCACGGTTGTGATGAAGTTATCCATCCGCCACGTTCTAAATCAGAACCTTAGTCCATTATTTTGCATCTTTTTACTGTGTGGTTTAATCCCTTGACATTTAGGGAGACAATATTGAGAAACAAGCTGAAAAAGTATAATGCTGTTCGGCGCCTTGCTCATTATTTCTGTGAAGAAAGTGTTTCCAAAGTTACAATTGTAAACATCATGACTGTTACACTTTGCAGGTTTGTTGATGACACACCCATGCTCCTGCAAAGGGTCTGCAAAGAAACCTAGAACATGTACAGTTTTTATGGATGAATTCTAATATGCCTTTAAATCATACACCTGCATGTTCACCAAACCCAAGTTTAGAGTGCATCAATATTTTACTGGCACCGTTTTATGAGTAAATTCCACAGAATCGTATTCACCAGTCCGCTCAGAACTAGCAAGGTATTACGTTTCTAATTTGCTGATTAACGAGCAATAATAGAAAAAGACATTGATACGTCAATACACACTTAGAAGTGAAGGATTTGTTGCCAAGTTTTAAAATGTAAGCGATGCCCTCTTGAATAAAGGTGTGGCTTTTAGTTGAATTCCTATTTTTAACTTTCTTACAAGTTGTTTGCTTATTTAGGCTTGGGCCTGATAATCCGATCGGTGCCATCATTAGAGCTGTTTAAAATCAATATTAAGACTAAAGCAAGCTCAGTAAAATCAATTAAAAACACTTTATATTTTCAACAAAGGCCTTGTTGTTAATATGATAGACATCAGGTTATGAGCACCTTACACAGCAGGAACAGGTGGGCAAAGAAATTGTGTATGCTGGAACTGTTGGGGGTGCATTATAGGAGGACAGCACAAGAGTCACAGATAGTTACCAGAGGGTCGTCTCCTCAGGGGCAATATAGGAACAAGTAGGGGGGAGCAACATGTGGCTGACTTGTAATTTCATGGTGGCTACAGCCTCTAGTGTGAGCAAGTAGCATTTCAGTGGCTGCGAGATGTCCTTCGGCTGGACGTAGGGGGTTGCAGTAACATAATCCATCTCACTAGTGCGATCACAGAAGATCAAGTCATGTAGCCAAATAGTTTTAGTGGGAACTCTGCTACTACCCCAGCATATTGTGATTTAGCGTTTAATCAGCAGCAACGCCATTGCTGCAAAAAGCCTTACACTCTCTGGTAAGGGTTTGACATATCCCATCAACACTACCATAGGATCCGGATCAACAGTGAGCCCCACCATCGTGGAGAGGGTGTCAAAAATATGCAACCAGCACGATTGGATAACGGGGCAATTCCATGTAAGATGTGCGAAGTCTGCTTGCACGGCGTCATATTTCAGACATTGATGAGGTCGTGAAGGATCTATTCTCGCTAAATGTTGTGGTACAGGAATTTATAGCGCAGTAACCTGTGTCGATGATGGAGAGACACAAGCTTTTGCTAGGCACAGCAGAAACAACAGACCTTATCAGATATAGGCTGGCCAAGATCATGTTTTCAGGCGCACCGCACACCACCCCTACCCATAAGTCTCAGCGTGAGGCAGGATTGATAAAGTCGGGACACAAGCTGTGAACTATCAACCAATTCGTTCAGCAGGGTTGGGGGGAGTCATCTGAAGCTTTTGGGTATGAGGACAGTCTGTCCCGCAGAATGCCTTGGAGTCGACTTAGGATAAAGTGGTCCATGTGAGTGGGAGTTCCTGTTTGTGTGCGGAAGTCGTGGGATACAACCTGCCCGTCGGGGAAGAGGTCACCCTATGTATCTAGTTTGTATGTTTTGAGTGTGTTCTGCACCAGCTGCTCTTGCGTCAAGGGTAGCCATGGATTACTCCTAAGTGGCATGGCAGGGGAGTACCCAGGTATCTCTGCACTCTAGTCCAGGCCTAGCTAGTGCTGGCCAGCGTATTGATATCTGCATGGTCTCTGGGTATGCCTAATGCCACAATGGAGGACAAGGGCCATGGCCTGCCCAGTCACGCTTTGGCTAGAGGTAGGGGATTCACACATCAGGGTGGTACCAATAACACACAAAGTGACACTGTGCCACTGGATAGTAAAGATGGAAATCCGGAACACCCAGGCTGCCGAGCTCAAATGGAAGCACAAGAGTCTCCCAGCAAACTTGAGGATGGCAACCCGCCCACACTAGTCTGATTAATAAGCTGCATAAGGTGGCGAAAAAGGTATTGGTGAGGTAGAAATGTTGAGAATGTTGAGAAACAGGTATAAAAACGCAGGAGTGCTACCATCTTGACGATGGCAATGTGGCCTGCAATGGATAGCAGCAACTTAATCCAGCGCTTCAGTTTCTCAATAGCTGGGTCATAGTTGAAGTGGACCTCCGTCTCCCTCTGCCTGTCAAAAATTATGCCCAGGTACTTTGTGGAGTTGTCACACCTCTTTAACCCCTTCGCTGCCAGGCCTTTTCCCCCTCCTGTGCCGAGCCTTTTTTCGGCTATTTGGGGCAGTTCGCGCTTAGGCCCTCATAACTTTTTGTTCACATAAGCTACCCACGCCAAATTTGCGTCCTTTTTTTCCAACATCCTAGGGATTCTAGAGGTACCCAGACTTTGTGGGTTCCCCAGAAGGAGGACAAGAAATTAGCCAAAATACAGTGGAAATTTCGTTTTTTTCCAAAAAATGGGAAAAAGGGGCTGCAGAAGAAGGCTTGTCGTTTTTTCCCTGAAAAGGGTATCAACAAAGGGTTTGCGGTGCTAAAATCACCAGCTTCCCAGCTTTCAGGAACAGGCAGACTTGAATCAGAAAACCCAACTTTTCAACACAATTTTGGCATTTTACTGGGACATACCCCATTTTTACGATTTTTTGTGCTTTCAGCCTCCTTACAGTCAGTGACAGAAATGGGCATGAAAACAACGCTGGATCCCAGAAATCGCAACATTTCTGAAAAGTAGACAACATTCTGAATTCAGCAAGGGGTAATTTGTGTAGATCCTACAAGAGTTTCCTACAGAAAATAATAACTGAAAAAGAAAAATATTGAAATTGAAGTGAAAAAAACATCAATTTTTCTCTACGTTTTACTCTGTAACTTTTTCCTGCAATGTCAGATTTTCGAAAGCAATATACGTCTGCTGGACTCCTCTGGTTGCGGAGATATATAGGGCTTGTAGGTTCATCAAGAACCCAGAGCCAATAAATGAGCTGGCCCTGCAGTGCGTTTCATTCTACACCGGGTATACAGCAATTCATTTGCTGAATTATAAAGAGTGAAAAATAGCTATCAAGAAAACCTTTGTATTTCCAAAAAGGGCACAAGATAAGGTGTTGAGGAGCAGTGGTTATTTGCACATCTCTGAATTCCGGGGTGACCATACTAGTATGTGAATTACAGGGCATTTCTCAAATAGATGTCTTTTTTACACAATCTCTTATATTTGGAAGGAAAAAATGAAGAGAAAGACAAGGGGCAATAACACTTGTTTTGCTAATCTATGTTCCCCCAAATCTCCCGATAAAAATTATACCTCACTTGTGTGGGTAGGCCTAGCGCCCGCGACAGGAAACGCCCCAAAACACAACGTGGACACATCACATTTTTTGAAAGAAAACAGAGGTGTTTTTTGCAAAGTGCCTACCTGTAGATTTTGGCCTCTAGCTCAGCCGGCACCAAGGGAAACCTACCAAACATGTGCATTTTTGAAAACTAGAGACCTAGGGGAATCCAAGATGGGGTAACTTGTGGGGCTCTAACCAGGTTCTGTTACCCAGAATCCTTTGCAAACTTCAAACTTTGGCTAAAAAAACAAATTTTCCTCAAATTTTGGTGACAGAAAGTCCTGGAATCAGAGAGGAACCACAAATTTCCTTCCACTCAGCGTTCCCCCAAGTCTCCCGATAAAAATTATACCCCACTTGTGTGGGTAGGCCTAGCGCCTGCGACAGGAAATGCCCCAAAATGCATCGTGGACACATTACATTTTTTTAAAGAAAACAGAGGTGTTTTTTGCAAAGTGCCTACCTGTAGATTTTGGCCTCTAGCTCAGCCGGCACCTAGGGAAACCTACCAAACCTGTGCATTTTTTAAAACTAGAGACCTAGGAGAATCCAAGATGGGGTGACTTGTGGGGCTCTGACCAGGTTCTGTTACCCGGAATCCTTTGCAAACCTCAAAATTTGGCAAAAAAAACACATTTTCCTCACATTTCGGTAACAGAAAGTTCTGGAATCTGAGAGGAGGGACAAATTTCCTTCGCCCAGCGTTCCCCCAAGTCTCCCGATAAAAATGGTTCCTCACTTGTGTGGGTAGGCCTAGCGCCCGCGACAGGATATGCCCCAAAACACAACGTGGACACATCCCATTTTTTCACAGAAAACAGAGCTGTTTTTTGCAAAGTGCCTACCTGTAGAGTTTGGCCTCTAGCTCAGCCGGCACCTAGGGAAACCTACCAAACCTGTGCATTTTTGAAAACTAGAGACCTAGGGGAATTCAAGATGGGATGACTTGTGGGGCTCTGACCATGTTCTGTTACCCAGAATCCTTTGCAAACCTAAAAAATGTGGCTAAAAAAACACATGTTCCTCACATTTCTGTGACAGAAAGTTCTGGAATCTAAGGGGAGGCACAAATTTCCTTCCACCCAGCGTTTCCCCAAGTCTCCCGATAAAAATGATACCTCACTTGTGTGGGTAGGCCTAGCGCCCGCGACAGGAAATGCCCCAAAGCACAACGTGGACACATCCCATTTTTTGACAGAAAACAGAGCTGTTTTTTGCAAAGTGCCTACCTGTAGATTTTGGCCTCTAGCTCAGCCGGCACCTAGGGAAACCTACCAAACCTGTGCATTTTTGAAAACTAGAGACCTAGGGGAATCCAAGATGGGGTGACTTGTGGGGCTCTAACCAGGTTCTGTTACCCAGAATCCTTTGCAAACTTCAAACTTTGGCTAAAAAAAAAAATTTTCCTCAAATTTTGGTGACAGAAAGTCCTGGAATCAGAGAGGAGCCACAAATTTCCTTCCACTCAGCGTTCCCCCAAGTCTCCCGATAAGAATGATACCCCACTTGTGTGGGTAGGCCTAGCGCCTGCGACAGGAAATGCCACAAAACGCAACGTGGACACATTACATTTTTTTAAAGAAAACAGAGGTGTTTTTTGCAAAGTACCTACCTGTAGATTTTGGCCTCTAGCTCACCCGGTACCTAGGGAAACCTACCAAACCTGTGCATTTTTGAAAACTAGAGACCTAGGGGAATCCAAGATGGGGTGACTTGTGGGGCTCTGACCAGGTTCTGTTACCCAGAATCCTTTGCAACCCTCGAAATTTGGCTAAAAAAACATGTTTTCCTCACATTTTGGTGACAGATAGTTCTGGAATCAGAGAGAAGCCACAAATTTCCTTCCACCCAGCGTTCCCCTAAGTCTCCTGATAAAAATGATACCTCACTTGTGTGGGTAGGCCTAGAGCCCGCGACAGGAAATGCCCCAAAATGCATTGTGGACACATCCCATTTTTTGAAAGAAAACAGAGGTGTTTTTTGCAAAGTGCCTACCTGTATAGTTTGGCCTCTAACTCAGCCGGCACCTAGGGAAACCTACCAAACCTGTGCATTTTTTAAAACTAGAGACCTAGGGGAATCCAAGATGGGGTAACTTGTGGGGCTCTGACCAGGTTCTGTTACCCGGAATCCTTTGCAAACCTCAAAATCTGGCTAAAAAACACATTTTCCTCACATTTCGATGACAGAAAGTTCTGGAATCTGAGAGGAGGGACAAATTTCCTTCACCCAGCGTTCCCCCAAGTCTCCCGATAAAAATGGTGCCTCACTTGTGTGGGTAGGCCTAGCGCCCGCGACAGGATATGCCCCAAAACACAACGTGGACACATCCCATTTTTTCACAGAAAACAGAGCTGTTTTTTGCAAAGTGCCTACCTGTAGAGTTTGGCCTCTAGCCCAGCCGGCACCTAGGGAAACTTACCAAACCTGTGCATTTTTGAAAACTAGAGACCTAGGGGAATCCAAGATGGGATGACTTGTGGGGCTCTGACCATGTTCTGTTACCCAGAATCCTTTGCAAACCTAAAAAAGGTGGCTAAAAAAACACATGTTCCTCACAGTTCTGTGACAGAAAGTTCTGGAATCTGAGAGGAGGCACGAATTTCCTTCCACCCAGCGTTCCCCCAAGTCTCCCAATAAAAATGATACCTCACTTGTGTGCATAGGCCTAGCGCCCGTGACAGGAAATGCCCCAAAGCACAACTTGGACACATTCCATTTTTTGACAGAAAACAGAGCTGTTTTTTGCAAAGTGCCTACCTGTAGATTTTGGCCTCTAGCTCAGCCGGCACCTAGGGAAACCTACCAAACCTGTGCATTTCTGAAAACTAGAGACCTAGGGGAATCCAAGATGGGGTGACTTGTGGGGCTCTGACCAGGTTCTGTTACCCAGAATCCTTTGCAAACCTCAACATTTGGCTAAAAAAACACATTGTACTCACATTATGGTGACAGAAAGTTCTGGAATCTGAGAGGAGCCACAAATTTCCTTTCACCCAGCGTTCCCCCAAGTCTGCCGATAAAAATGATACCTCACTTGTGTGGGTAGGCCTAGCGCCCGCGACAGGAAATGTCCCAAAACACAACGTGGACACATCCCATTTTTCACAGAAAACAGAGCTTTTTTTTGCAAAGTGCCTACCTGTAGAGTTTGGCCTCCAGCTCTGCCGGCACCTAGGGAAACCTACCAAACCTGTGTATTTTTGAAAACTAGAGACCTAGGGGAATCCAAGATGGGATGACTTGTGGGGCTCTGACCATGTTCTGTTACCCAGAATCCTTTGCAAACCTAAAAAATGTGGCTAAAAAAAACACATGTTCCTCACATTTCTGTGACAGAAAGTTCTGGAATCTGAGGGGAGACAAATTTCCTTCCACCCAGCGTTCCCCCAAGTCTCCCGATAAAAATGATACCTCACTTGTGTGGGTAGGCCTAGCGCCCGTGACAGGAAATGCCCCAAAGCACAACGTGGACACATCCCATTTTTTGACAGAAAACAGAGCTGTTTTTTGCAAAGTGCCTACCTGTAGATTTTGGCCTCTAGCTCAGCCGGCACCTAGGGAAACCTACCAAACCTGTGCATTTCTGAAAACTAGAGACCTAGGGGAATCCAAGATGGGGTGACTTGTGGGGCTCTGACCAGGTTCTGTTACCCAGAATCCTTTGCAAACCTCAACATTTGGCTAAAAAAACACATTTTACTCACATTATGGTGACAGAAAGTTCTGGAATCTGAGAGGAGCCACAAATTTCCTTTCACCCAGCGTTCCCCCAAGTCTGCCGATGGAAATGATACCTCACTTGTGTGGGTAGGCCTAGCGCCCGCGACAGGAAATGTCCCAAAAGACAACGTGGACACATCCCATTTTTCACAGAAAACAGAGCTGTTTTTTGCAAAGTGCCTACCTGTAGAGTTTGGCCTCCAGCTCAGCCGGCACCTAGGGAAACCTACCAAACCTGTGCATTTTTGAAAACTGGAGACCTAGGGGAATCCAAGATGGGATGACTTGTGGGGCTCTGACCATGTTCTGTTACCCAGAATCCTTTGCAAACCTAAAAAATGTGGCTAAAAAAAACACATGTACCTCACATTTCTGTGACAGAAAGTTCTGGATTCTGAGGGGAGACAAATTTCCGTCCACCCAGCGTTCCACCAAGTCTCCCGATAAAAATGATACCTCACTTGTGTGGGTAGGCCTAGTGCCCGCGACAGGAAATGCCCCAAAGCACAACGTGGACACATCCCATTTTTTGACAGAAAACAGAGCTGTTTTTTGCAAAGTGCCTACCTGTAGATTTTGGACTCTAGCTCAGCCGGCACCTAGGGAAACCTACCAAACCTGTGCATTTTTGAAAACTAGAGACCTAGGGGAATCCAAGATGGGGTGACTTGTGGGGCTCTGACCAGGTTCTGTTACCCGGAATCCTTTGCAAACCTCAAAATTTGGCAAAAAAAACACATTTTCCTCACATTTCGATGACAGAAAGTTCTGGAATCTGAGAGGAGGGACATATTTCCTTCACCCAGCGTTCCCCCAAGTCTCCCGATAAAAATGGTGCCTCACTTGTGTGGGTAGGCCTAGCGCCCGCGACAGGAAATGCCACAAAACGCAACGTGGACACATTACATTTTTTTAAAGAAAACAGAGGTGTTTTTTGCAAAGTACCTACCTGTAGATTTTGGCCTCTAGCTCACCCGGTACCTAGGGAAACCTACCAAACCTGTGCATTTTTGAAAACTAGAGACCTAGGGGAATCCAAGATGGGGTGACTTGTGGGGCTCTGACCAGGTTCTGTTACCCAGAATCCTTTGCAACCCTCGAAATTTGGCTAAAAAAACATGTTTTCCTCACATTTTGGTGACAGAAAGTTCTGGAATCTGAGAGGAGCCACAAATTTCCTTTCACCCAGCGTTCCCCCAAGTCTGCCGATAAAAATGATACCTCACTTGTGTGGGTAGGCCTAGCGCCCGCGACAGGAAATGTCCCAAAACACAACGTGGACACATCCCATTTTTCACAGAAAACAGAGCTTTTTTTTGCAAAGTGCCTACCTGTAGAGTTTGGCCTCCAGCTCAGCCGGCACCTAGGGAAACCTACCAAACCTGTGTATTTTTGAAAACTAGAGACCTAGGGGAATCCAAGATGGGATGACTTGTGGGGCTCTGACCATGTTCTGTTACCCAGAATCCTTTGCAAACCTAAAAAATGTGGCTAAAAAAAACACATGTTCCTCACATTTCTGTGACAGAAAGTTCTGGAATCTGAGGGGAGACAAATTTCCTTCCACCCAGCGTTCCCCCAAGTCTCCCGATAAAAATGATACCTCACTTGTGTGGGTAGGCCTAGCGCCCGTGACAGGAAATGCCCCAAAGCACAACGTGGACACATCCCATTTTTTGACAGAAAACAGAGCTGTTTTTTGCAAAGTGCCTACCTGTAGATTTTGGCCTCTAGCTCAGCCGGCACCTAGGGAAACCTACCAAACCTGTGCATTTCTGAAAACTAGAGACCTAGGGGAATCCAAGATGGGGTGACTTGTGGGGCTCTGACCAGGTTCTGTTACCCAGAATCCTTTGCAAACCTCAACATTTGGCTAAAAAAACACATTTTACTCACATTATGGTGACAGAAAGTTCTGGAATCTGAGAGGAGCCACAAATTTCCTTTCACCCAGCGTTCCCCCAAGTCTGCCGATGGAAATGATACCTCACTTGTGTGGGTAGGCCTAGCGCCCGCGACAGGAAATGTCCCAAAAGACAACGTGGACACATCCCATTTTTCACAGAAAACAGAGCTGTTTTTTGCAAAGTGCCTACCTGTAGAGTTTGGCCTCCAGCTCAGCCGGCACCTAGGGAAACCTACCAAACCTGTGCATTTTTGAAAACTGGAGACCTAGGGGAATCCAAGATGGGATGACTTGTGGGGCTCTGACCATGTTCTGTTACCCAGAATCCTTTGCAAACCTAAAAAATGTGGCTAAAAAAAACACATGTACCTCACATTTCTGTGACAGAAAGTTCTGGATTCTGAGGGGAGACAAATTTCCGTCCACCCAGCGTTCCACCAAGTCTCCCGATAAAAATGATACCTCACTTGTGTGGGTAGGCCTAGTGCCCGCGACAGGAAATGCCCCAAAGCACAACGTGGACACATCCCATTTTTTGACAGAAAACAGAGCTGTTTTTTGCAAAGTGCCTACCTGTAGATTTTGGACTCTAGCTCAGCCGGCACCTAGGGAAACCTACCAAACCTGTGCATTTTTGAAAACTAGAGACCTAGGGGAATCCAAGATGGGGTGACTTGTGGGGCTCTGACCAGGTTCTGTTACCCGGAATCCTTTGCAAACCTCAAAATTTGGCAAAAAAAACACATTTTCCTCACATTTCGATGACAGAAAGTTCTGGAATCTGAGAGGAGGGACATATTTCCTTCACCCAGCGTTCCCCCAAGTCTCCCGATAAAAATGGTGCCTCACTTGTGTGGGTAGGCCTAGCGCCCGCGACAGGAAATGCCACAAAACGCAACGTGGACACATTACATTTTTTTAAAGAAAACAGAGGTGTTTTTTGCAAAGTACCTACCTGTAGATTTTGGCCTCTAGCTCACCCGGTACCTAGGGAAACCTACCAAACCTGTGCATTTTTGAAAACTAGAGACCTAGGGGAATCCAAGATGGGGTGACTTGTGGGGCTCTGACCAGGTTCTGTTACCCAGAATCCTTTGCAACCCTCGAAATTTGGCTAAAAAAACATGTTTTCCTCACATTTTGGTGACAGATAGTTCTGGAATCAGAGAGAAGCCACAAATTTCCTTCCACCCAGCGTTCCCCTAAGTCTCCTGATAAAAATGATACCTCACTTGTGTGGGTAGGCCTAGCGCCCGCGACAGGAAAAGCCCCAAAATGCATTGTGGACACATCCCATTTTTTTAAAGAAAACAGAGGTGTTTTTTGCAAAGTGCCTACCTGTATAGTTTGGCCTCTAGCTCAGCCGGCACCTAGGGAAACCTACCAAACCTGTGCATTTTTTAAAACTAGAGACCTAGGGGAATCCAAGATGGGGTGACTTGTGGGGCTCTGACCAGGTTCTGTTACCCGGAATCCTTTGCAAACCTCAAAATCTGGCTAAAAAACACGTTTTCCTCACATTTTGGTGACAGTTAGTTCTGGAATCAGAGAGGAGCCACAAATTTCCTTCCACACAGCGTTCCCCCAAGTCTCCCGATAAAAATGATACCTCACTTGTGTGCGTAGGCCTAGCGCCCGCGACAGGAAATGCCCCAAAGCACAACGTGGACATATCCCATTTTTTGACAGAAAACAGAGCTCTTTTTTGCAAAGTGCCTACCTGTAGATTTTGGCCTCTAGCTCAGCCGGCACCTAGGGAAACCTACCAAACCTGTGCATTTTTTAAAACTAGAGACCTAGGGGAATCCAAGATGGGGTAACTTGTGGGGCTCTGACCAGGTTCTGTTACCCGGAATCCTTTGCAAACCTCAAAATTTGGCAAAAAAAACACATTTTCCTCACATTTCGATGACAGAAAGTTCTGGAATCTGAGAGGAGGGACAAATTTCCTTCACCCAGCGTTCCCCCAAGTCTCCCGATAAAAATGGTGCCTCACTTGTGTGGGTAGGCCTAGCGCCCGCGACAGGATATGCCCCAAAACACAACGTGGACACATCCCATTTTTTCACAGAAAACAGAGCTGTTTTTTGCAAAGTGCCTACCTGTAGAGTTTGGCCTCTAGCCCAGCCGGCACCTAGGGAAACTTACCAAACCTGTGCATTTTTGAAAACTAGAGACCTAGGGGAATCCAAGATGGGATGACTTGTGGGGCTCTGACCATGTTCTGTTACCCAGAATCCTTTGCAAACCTAAAAAAGGTGGCTAAAAAAACACATGTTCCTCACAGTTCTGTGACAGAAAGTTCTGGAATCTGAGAGGAGGCACGAATTTCCTTCCACCCAGCGTTCCCCCAAGTCTCCCAATAAAAATGATACCTCACTTGTGTGCATAGGCCTAGCGCCCGTGACAGGAAATGCCCCAAAGCACAACTTGGACACATCCCATTTTTTGACAGAAAACAGAGCTGTTTTTTGCAAAGTGCCTACCTGTAGATTTTGGCCTCTAGCTCAGCCGGCACCTAGGGAAACCTACCAAACCTGTGCATTTCTGAAAACTAGAGACCTAGGGGAATCCAAGATGGGGTGACTTGTGGGGCTCTGACCAGGTTCTGTTACCCAGAATCCTTTGCAAACCTCAACATTTGGCTAAAAAAACACATTGTACTCACATTATGGTGACAGAAAGTTCTGGAATCTGAGAGGAGCCACAAATTTCCTTTCACCCAGCGTTCCCCCAAGTCTGCCGATAAAAATGATACCTCACTTGTGTGGGTAGGCCTAGCGCCCGCGACAGGAAATGTCCCAAAACACAACGTGGACACATCCCATTTTTCACAGAAAACAGAGCTTTTTTTTGCAAAGTGCCTACCTGTAGAGTTTGGCCTCCAGCTCAGCCGGCACCTAGGGAAACCTACCAAACCTGTGCATTTTTGAAAACTAGAGACCTAGGGGAATCCAAGATGGGATGACTTGTGGGGCTCTGACCATGTTCTGTTACCCAGAATCCTTTGCAAACCTAAAAAATGTGGCAAAAAAAAACACATGTTCCTCACATTTCTGTGACAGAAAGTTCTGGAATCTGAGGGGAGACAAATTTCCTTCCACCCAGCGTTCCCCCAAGTCTCCCGATAAAAATGATACCTCACTTGTGTGGGTAGGCCTAGCGCCCGTGACAGGAAATGCCCCAAAGCACAACGTGGACACATCCCATTTTTTGACAGAAAACAGAGCTGTTTTTTGCAAAGTGCCTACCTGTAGATTTTGGCCTCTAGCTCAGCCGGCACCTAGGGAAACCTACCAAACCTGTGCATTTCTGAAAACTAGAGACCTAGGGGAATCCAAGATGGGGTGACTTGTGGGGCTCTGACCAGGTTCTGTTACCCAGAATCCTTTGCAAACCTCAACATTTGGCTAAAAAAACACATTTTACTCACATTATGGTGACAGAAAGTTCTGGAATCTGAGAGGAGCCACAAATTTCCTTTCACCCAGCGTTCCCCCAAGTCTGCCGATGGAAATGATACCTCACTTGTGTGGGTAGGCCTAGCGCCCGCGACAGGAAATGTCCCAAAAGACAACGTGGACACATCCCATTTTTCACAGAAAACAGAGCTGTTTTTTGCAAAGTGCCTACCTGTAGAGTTTGGCCTCCAGCTCAGCCGGCACCTAGGGAAACCTACCAAACCTGTGCATTTTTTAAAACTGGAGACCTAGGGGAATCCAAGATGGGATGACTTGTGGGGCTCTGACCATGTTCTGTTACCCAGAATCCTTTGCAAACCTAAAAAATGTGGCTAAAAAAAACACATGTTCCTCACATTTCTGTGACAGAAAGTTCTGGATTCTGAGGGGAGACAAATTTCCGTCCACCCAGCGTTCCACCAAGTCTCCCGATAAAAATGATACCTCACTTGTGTGGGTAGGCCTAGTGCCCGCGACAGGAAATGCCCCAAAGCACAACGTGGACACATCCCATTTTTTGACAGAAAACAGAGCTGTTTTTTGCAAAGTGCCTACCTGTAGATTTTGGACTCTAGCTCAGCCGGCACCTAGGGAAACCTACCAAACCTGTGCATTTTTGAAAACTAGAGACCTAGGGGAATCCAAGATGGGGTGACTTGTGGGGCTCTGACCAGGTTCTGTTACCCGGAATCCTTTGCAAACCTCAAAATTTGGCAAAAAAAACACATTTTCCTCACATTTCGATGACAGAAAGTTCTGGAATCTGAGAGGAGGGACATATTTCCTTCACCCAGCGTTCCCCCAAGTCTCCCGATAAAAATGGTGCCTCACTTGTGTGGGTAGGCCTAGCGCCCGCGACAGGAAATGCCACAAAACGCAACGTGGACACATTACATTTTTTTAAAGAAAACAGAGGTGTTTTTTGCAAAGTACCTACCTGTAGATTTTGGCCTCTAGCTCACCCGGTACCTAGGGAAACCTACCAAACCTGTGCATTTTTGAAAACTAGAGACCTAGGGGAATCCAAGATGGGGTGACTTGTGGGGCTCTGACCAGGTTCTGTTACCCAGAATCCTTTGCAACCCTCGAAATTTGGCTAAAAAAACATGTTTTCCTCACATTTTGGTGACAGATAGTTCTGGAATCAGAGAGAAGCCACAAATTTCCTTCCACCCAGCGTTCCCCTAAGTCTCCTGATAAAAATGATACCTCACTTGTGTGGGTAGGCCTAGCGCCCGCGACAGGAAAAGCCCCAAAATGCATTGTGGACACATCCCATTTTTTTTAAAGAAAACAGAGGTGTTTTTTGCAAAGTGCCTACCTGCATAGTTTGGCCTCTAGCTCAGCCGGCACCTAGGGAAACTTACCAAACCTGTGCATTTTTTAAAACTAGAGACCTAGGGGAATCCAAGATGGGGTGACTTGTGGGGCTCTGACCAGGTTCTGTTACCCGGAATCCTTTGCAAACCTCAAAATCTGGCTAAAAAACACGTTTTCCTCACATTTTGGTGACAGTTAGTTCTGGAATCAGAGAGGAGCCACAAATTTCCTTCCACACAGCGTTCCCCCAAGTCTCCCGATAAAAATGATACCTCACTTGTGTGCGTAGGCCTAGCGCCCGCGACAGGAAATGCCCCAAAGCACAACGTGGACATATCCCATTTTTTGACAGAAAACAGAGCTCTTTTTTGCAAAGTGCCTACCTGTAGATTTTGGCCTCTAGCTCAGCCGGCACCTAGGGAAACCTACCAAACCTGTGCATTTTTGAAAACTAGAGACCTAGGGGAATCCAAGATGGGGTGACTTGTGGGGCTCTGACCAGGTTCTGTTACCCGGAATCCTTTGCAAACCTCAAAATTTGGCAAAAAAAACACATTTTCCTCACATGTCGATGACAGAAAGTTCTGGAATCTGAGAGGAGGGACAAATTTCCTTCACCCAGCGTTCCCCCAAGTCTCCCGATAAAAATGGTGCCTCACTTGTGTGGGTAGGCCTAGCGCCCGCGACAGGATATGCCCCAAAACACAACGTGGACACATCCCATTTTTTCACAGAAAACAGAGCTGTTTTTTGCAAAGTGCCTACCTGTAGAGTTTGGCCTCTAGCCCAGCCGGCACCTAGGGAAACCTACCAAACCTGTGCATTTTTGAAAACTAGAGACCTAGGGGAATCCAAGATGGGATGACTTTTGGGGCTCTGACCATGTTCTGTTACCCAGAATCCTTTGCAAACCTAAAAAAGGTGGCTAAAAAAACACATGTTCCTCACAGTTCTGTGACAGAAAGTTCTGGAATCTGAGAGGAGGCACGAATTTCCTTCCACCCAGCGTTCCCCCAAGTCTCCCAATAAAAATGATACCTCACTTGTGTGCATAGGCCTAGCGCCCGTGACAGGAAATGCCCCAAAGCACAACTTGGACACATCCCATTTTTTGACAGAAAACAGAGCTGTTTTTTGCAAAGTGCCTACCTGTAGATTTTGGCCTCTAGCTCAGCCGGCACCTAGGGAAACCTACCAAACCTGTGCATTTCTGAAAACTAGAGACCTAGGGGAATACAAGATGGGGTGACTTGTGGGGCTCTGACCAGGTTCTGTTACCCAGAATCCTTTGCAAACCTCAACATATGGCTAAAAAAACACATTGTGCTCACATTATGGTGACAGAAAGTTCTGGAATCTGAGAGGAGCCACAAATTTCCTTTCACCCAGCGTTCCCCCAAGTCTGCCGATAAAAATGATACCTCACTTGTGTGGGTAGGCCTAGCGCCCGCGACAGGAAATGTCCCAAAACACAACGTGGACACATCCCATTTTTCACAGAAAACAGAGCTTTTTTTTGCAAAGTGCCTACCTGTAGAGTTTGGCCTCCAGCTCAGCCGGCACCTAGGGAAACCTACCAAACCGGTGCATTTTTGAAAACTAGAGACCTAGGGGAATCCAAGATGGGATGACTTGTGGGGCTCTGACCATGTTCTGTTACCCAGAATCCTTTGCAAACCTAAAAAATGTGGCTAAAAAAAACACATGTTCCTCACATTTCTGTGACAGAAAGTTCTGGAATCTGAGGGGAGACAAATTTCCTTCCACGCAGCGTTCCCCCAAGTCTCCCGATAAAAATGATACCTCACTTGTGTGGGTAGGCCTAGCGCCCGTGACAGGAATTGCCCCAAAGCACAACGTGGACACATCCCATTTTTTGACAGAAAACAGAGCTGTTTTTTGCAAAGTGCCTACCTGTAGATTTTGGCCTCTAGCTCAGCCGGCACCTAGGGAAACCTACCAAACCTGTGCATTTCTGAAAACTAGAGACCTAGGGGAATCCAAGATGGGGTGACTTGTGGGGCTCTGACCAGGTTCTGTTACCCAGAATCCTTTGCAAACCTCAACATTTGGCTAAAAAAACACATTTTACTCACATTATAGTGACAGAAAGTTCTGGAATCTGAGAGGAGCCACAAATTTCCTTTCACCCAGCGTTCCCCCAAGTCTGCCGATAGAAATGATACCTCACTTGTGTGGGTAGGCCTAGCGCCCGCGACAGGAAATGTCCCAAAACACAACGTGGACACATCCCATTTTTCACAGAAAACAGAGCTGTTTTTTGCAAAGTGCCTACCTGTAGAGTTTGGCCTCCAGCTCAGCCGGCACCTAGGGAAACCTACCAAACCTGTGCATTTTTGAAAACTGGAGACCTAGGGGAATCCAAGATGGGATGACTTGTGGGGCTCTGACCATGTTCTGTTACCCAGAATCCTTTGCAAACCTAAAAAATGTGGCTAAAAAAAACACATGTTCCTCACATTTCTGTGACAGAAAGTTCGGGAATCTGAGGGGAGACAAATTTCCTTCCACCCAGCGTTCCCCCAAGTCTCCCGATAAAAATGATACCTCACTTGTGTGGGTAGGCCTAGTGCCCGCGACAGAAAATGCCCCAAAGCACAACGTGGACACATCCCATTTTTTGACAGAAAATAGAGCTGTTTTTTGCAAAGTGCCTACCTGTAGATTTTGGACTCTAGCTCAGCCGGCACCTAGGGAAACCTACCAAACCTGTGCATTTTTGAAAACTAGAGACCTAGGGGAATCCAAGATGGGGTGACTTGTGGGCTCTGACCAGGTTCTGTTACCCGGAATCCTTTGCAAACCTCAAAATTTGGCAAAAAAAACACATTTTCCTCACATTTCGATGACAGAAAGTTCTGGAATCTGAGAGGAGGGACAAATTTCCTTCACCCAGCGTTCCCCCAAGTCTCCCGATAAAAATGGTGCCTCACTTGTGTGGGTAGGCCTAGCGCCCGCGACAGGATATGCCCCAAAACACAACGTGGACACATCCCATTTTTTCACAGAAAACAGAGCTGTTTTTTGCAAAGTGCCTACCTGTAGAGTTTGGCCTCTAGCCCAGCCGGCACCTAGGGAAACCTACCAAACCTGTGCATTTTTGAAAACTAGAGACCTAGGGGAATCCAAGATGGGATGACTTGTGGGGCTCTGACCATGTTCTGTTACCCAGAATCCTTTGCAAACCTAAAAAAGGTGGCTAAAAAAACACATGTTCCTCACAGTTCTGTGACAGAAAGTTCTGGAATCTGAGAGGAGGCACGAATTTCCTTCCACCCAGCGTTCCCCCAAGTCTCCCAATAAAAATGATACCTCACTTGTGTGCATAGGCCTAGCGCCCGTGACAGGAAATGCCCCAAAGCACAACTTGGACACATCCCATTTTTTGACAGAAAACAGAGCTGTTTTTTGCAAAGTGCCTACCTGTAGATTTTGGCCTCTAGCTCAGCCGGCACCTAGGGAAACCTACCAAACCTGTGCATTTCTGAAAACTAGAGACCTAGGGGAATCCAAGATGGGGTGACTTGTGGGGCTCTGACCAGGTTCTGTTACCCAGAATCCTTTGCAAACCTCAACATTTGGCTAAAAAAACACATTGTACTCACATTATGGTGACAGAAAGTTCTGGAATCTGAGAGGAGCCACAAATTTCCTTTCACCCAGCGTTCCCCCAAGTCTGCCGATAAAAATGATACCTCACTTGTGTGGGTAGGCCTAGCGCCCGCGACAGGAAATGTCCCAAAACACAACGTGGACACATCCCATTTTTCACAGAAAACAGAGCTTTTTTTTGCAAAGTGCCTACCTGTAGAGTTTGGCCTCCAGCTCAGCCGGCACCTAGGGAAACCTACCAAACCTGTGTATTTTTGAAAACTAGAGACCTAGGGGAATCCAAGATGGGATGACTTGTGGGGCTCTGACCATGTTCTGTTACCCAGAATCCTTTGCAAACCTAAAAAATGTGGCTAAAAAAAACACATGTTCCTCACATTTCTGTGACAGAAAGTTCTGGAATCTGAGGGGAGACAAATTTCCTTCCACCCAGCGTTCCCCCAAGTCTCCCGATAAAAATGATACCTCACTTGTGTGGGTAGGCCTAGCGCCCGTGACAGGATATGCCCCAAAGCACAACGTGGACACATCCCATTTTTTGACAGAAAACAGAGCTGTTTTTTGCAAAGTGCCTACCTGTAGATTTTGGCCTCTAGCTCAGCCGGCACCTAGGGAAACCTACCAAACCTGTGCATTTCTGAAAACTAGAGACCTAGGGGAATCCAAGATGGGGTGACTTGTGGGGCTCTGACCAGGTTCTGTTACCCAGAATCCTTTGCAAACCTCAACATTTGGCTAAAAAAACACATTTTACTCACATTATGGTGACAGAAAGTTCTGGAATCTGAGAGGAGCCACAAATTTCCTTTCACCCAGCGTTCCCCCAAGTCTGCCGATAGAAATGATACCTCACTTGTGTGGGTAGGCCTAGCGCCCGCGACAGGAAATGTCCCAAAACACAACGTGGACACATCCCATTTTTCACAGAAAACAGAGCTGTTTTTTGCAAAGTGCCTACCTGTAGAGTTTGGCCTCCAGCTCAGCCGGCACCTAGGGAAACCTACCAAACCAGTGCATTTTTTAAAACTGGAGACCTAGGGGAATCCAAGATGGGATGACTTGTGGGGCTCTGACCATGTTCTGTTACCCAGAATCCTTTGCAAACCTAAAAAATGTGGCTAAAAAAAACACATGTTCCTCACATTTCTGTGACAGAAAGTTCTGGAATCTGAGGGGAGACAAATTTCCTTCCACCCAGCGTTCCCCCAAGTCTCCCGATAAAAATGATACCTCACTTGTGTGGGTAGGCCTAGTGCCCGCGACAGGAAATGCCCCAAAGCACAACGTGGACACATCCCATTTTTTGACAGAAAACAGAGCTGTTTTTTGCAAAGTGCCTACCTGTAGATTTTGGACTCTAGCTCAGCCGGCACCTAGGGAAACCTACCAAACCTGTGCATTTTTGAAAACTAGAGACCTAGGGGAATCCAAGATGGGATGACTTGTGGGGCTCTGACCAGGTTCTGTTACCCGGAATCCTTTGCAAACCTCAAAATTTGGCAAAAAAAACACATTTTCCTCACATTTCGATGACAGAAAGTTCTGGAATCTGAGAGGAGGGACAAATTTCCTTCACCCAGCGTTCCCCCAAGTCTCCCGATAAAAATGGTGCCTCACTTGTGTGGGTAGGCCTAGCGCCCGCGACAGGATATGCCCCAAAACACAACGTGGACACATCCCATTTTTTCACAGAAAACAGAGCTGTTTTTTGCAAAGTGCCTACCTGTAGAGTTTGGCCTCTAGCCCAGCCGGCACCTAGGGAAACCTACCAAACCTGTGCATTTTTGAAAACTAGAGACCTAGGGGAATCCAAGATGGGATGACTTGTGGGGCTCTGACCATGTTCTG
This sequence comes from Pleurodeles waltl, assembly GCF_031143425.1. Taxonomy (NCBI): domain Eukaryota; kingdom Metazoa; phylum Chordata; class Amphibia; order Caudata; family Salamandridae; genus Pleurodeles; species Pleurodeles waltl. Next base: position 1,244,697,273 of record NC_090447.1, on the reverse strand, counting down.
TTACCCAGAATCCTTTGCAAACCTAAAAAATGTGGCTAAAAAAAACACATGTTCCTCACATTTCTGTGACAGAAAGTTCTGGAATCTGAGGGGAGACAAATTTCCTTCCACCCAGCGTTCCCCCAAGTCTCCCGATAAAAATGATACCTCACTTGTGTGGGTAGGCCTAGCGCCCGTGACAGGAAGTGCCCCAAAGCACAACGTGGACACATCCCATTTTTTGACAGAAAACAGAGCTGTTTTTTGCAAAGTGCCTACCTGTAGATTTTGGCCTCTAGCTCAGCCGGCACCTAGGGAAACCTATCAAACCTGTGCATTTCTGAAAACTAGGGACCTAGGGGAATCCAAGATGGGGTGACTTGTGGGGCTCTGACCAGGTTCTGTTACCCAGAATCCTTTGCAAACCTCAACATTTGGCTAAAAAAACACATTTTACTCACATTATGGTGACAGAAAGTTCTGGAATCTGAGAGGAGCCACAAATTTCCTTTCACCCAGCGTTCCCCCAAGTCTGCCGATAGAAATGATACCTCACTTGTGTGGGTAGGCCTAGCGCCCGCGACAGGAAATGTCCCAAAACACAACGTGGACACATCCCATTTTTCACAGAAAACAGAGCTGTTTTTTGCAAAGTGCCTACCTGTAGAGTTTGGCCTCCAGCTCAGCCGGCACCTAGGGAAACCTACCAAACCTGTGCATTTTTGAAAACTAGAGACCTAGGGGAATCCAAGATGGGATGACTTGTGGGGCTCTGACCATGTTCTGTTACCCAGAATCCTTTGCAAACCTAAAAAATGTGGCTAAAAAAACCACATGTTCCTCACATTTCTGTGACAGAAAGTTCTGGAATCTGAGGGGAGACAAATTTCCTTCCACCCAGCGTTCCCCCAAGTCTCCCGAAAAAAATGATACCTCACTTGTGTGGGTAGGCCTAGCGCCCGCGACAGGAAATGCCCCAAAGCACAACGTGGACACATCCCATTTTTTGACAGAAAACAGAGCTGTTTTTTGCAAAGTGCCTACCTGTAGATTTTGGCCTCTAGCTCAGCCGGCACCTAGGGAAACCTACCAAACCTGTGCATTTTTGAAAACTAGAGACCTAGGGGAATCCAAGATGGGGTGACTTGTGGGGCTCTAGCCAGGTTCTGTTACCCAGAATCCTTTGCAAACTTCAAACTTTGGCTAAAAAAACACATTTTCCTCAAATTTTGGTGACAGAAAGTCCTGGAATCAGAGAGGAGCCACAAATTTCCTTCCACTCAGCGTTCCCCCAAGTCTCCCGATAAAAATGATACCCCACTTGTGTGGGTAGGCCTAGCGCCTGCGACAGGAAATGCCACAAAACGCAACGTGGACACATTACATTTTTTAAAAGAAAACAGAGGTGTTTTTTGCAAAGTACCTACCTGTAGATTTTGGCCTCTAGCTCACCCGGTACCTAGGGAAACCTACCAAACCTGGGCAATTCTGAAAACTAGGGACCTAGGGGAATCCAAGATGGGGTGACTTGTGGGGCTCTGACCAGGTTCTGTTACCCAGAATCCTTTGCAAACCTCGAAATTTGGCTAAAAAAACATGTTTTCCTCACATTTTGGTGACAGATAGTTCTGGAATCAGAGAGGAGCCACAAATTTCCTTCCACCCAGCGTTCCCCTAAGTCTCCTGATAAAAATGATACCTCACTTGTGTGGGTAGGCCTAGCGCCCGCGACAGGAAATGCCCCAAAATGCATTGTGGACACATCCCATTTTTTTAAAGAAAGCAGAGGTGTTTTTTGCAAAGTGCCTACCTGTAGAGTTTGGCCTCTAGCTCAGCCGGCACCTAGGGAAACCTACCAAACCTGTGCATTTTTTAAAACTAGAGACCTAGGGGAATCCAAGATGGGGTGACTTGTGGGGCTCTGACCAGCTTCTGTTACCCGGAATCCTTTGCAAACCTCAAAATCTGGCTAAAAAACACGTTTTCCTCACATTTTGGTGACAGTTAGTTCTGGAATCAGAGAGGAGCCACAAATTTCCTTCCACACAGCGTTCCCCCAAGTCTCCCGATAAAAATGATACCTCACTTGTGTGCGTAGGCCTAGCGCCCGCGACAGGAGATGCCCCAAACCACAACGTGGACATATCCCATTTTTTGACAGAAAACAGAGCTGTTTTTTGCAAAGTGCCTACCTGTAGATTTTGGCCTCTAGCTCAGCCGGCACCTATGGAAACCTACCAAACCTGTGCATTTTTGAAAACTAGAGACCTAGGGGAATCCAAGATGGGGTGACTTGTGGGGCTCTGACCAGGTTCTGTTACCCAGAATCCTTTGCAAACCTCAAAATTTGGCAAAAAAACACATTTTCCTCACATTTCGGTGACAGAAAGTTCTGGAATCTGAGAGGAGGGACAAATTTCCTTCACCCAGCGTTCCCCCAAGTCTCCCGATAAAAATGGTGGCTCACTTGTGTGCATAGGTCTAGCGCCCGTGACAGGAAATGCCCCAAAGCACAACGTGGACACATCACATTTTTTGACAGAAAACAGAGCTGTTTTTTGCAAAGTGCCTACCTGTAGATTTTGGCCTCTAGCTCTGCCGGCACCTAGGGAAACCTACCAAACCTGTGCATTTCTGAAAACTAGAGACCTAGGGGAATCCAAGATGGGGTGACTTGTGGGGCTCTGACCAGGTTCTGTTACCCAGAATCCTTTGCAAACCTCAACATTTGGCTAAAAAAACACATTTTACTCACATTATGGTGACAGAAAGTTCTGGAATCTGAGAGGAGCCACAAATTTCCTTTCACCCAGCGTTCCCCCAAGTCTGCCGATAAAAATGATACCTCACTTGTGTGGGTAGGCCTAGCGCCCGCAACAGGAAATGTCCCAAAACACAACGTGGACACATCCCATTTTTCACAGAAAACAGAGCTGTTTTTTGCAAAGTGCCTACCTGTAGAGTTTGGCCTCTAGCTCAGCCGGCACCTAGGGAAACCTACCAAACCTGTGCTTTTTTTAAAACTAGAGACCTAGGGGAATCCAAGATGGGATGACTTGTGGGGCTCTGACCATGTTCTGTTACCCAGAATCCTTTGCAAACCTAAAAAATGTGGCTAAAAAAAACACATGTTCCTCACATTTCTGTGACAGAAAGTTCTGGAATCTGAGGGGAGGCACAAATTTCCTTCCACCCAGCGTTCCCCCAAGTCTCCCGATAAAAATGATACCTCACTTGTGTGGGTAGGCCTAGCGCCCGCGACAGGAAATGCCCCAAAGCACAACATGGACACATCCCATTTTTTGACAGAAAACAGAGCTGTTTTTTGCAAAGTGCCTACCTGTAGATTTTGGCCTCTAGCTCAGCCGGCACCTAGGAAATCCTACCAAACCTGGGCATTTTTGAAAACTAGAGACCTAGGTGAATCCAAGATAGGGTGACTTGTGGGGCTCTGACCAGGTTCTGTTACCCAGAATCCTTTGCAAACCTCAAAATTTGGCTAAAAAAACACATTTTCCTCACATTTCGGTGACAGAAAGTTCTGGAATCTGAGAGGAGACACAAATTTCCCTCCTCCCAGCGTTCCCCCAAGTCTCCCGATAAAAATGGTACTTCACTTGTGTGGGTAGGCCTAGCGCCCGCAACAGGAAATGCCCCAAAGCACAACGTGGACACATCCCATTTTTTCACAGAAAACAGAGCTGTTTTTTGCAAAGTGCCTACCTGTAGATTTTGGCCTCTAGCTCAGCCGGCACCTAGGGAAACCTACCAAACCTGTGCATTTCTGAAAACTAGAGATCTAGGGGAATCCAAGATGGGGTGACTTGTGGGGCTCTGACCATGTTCTGTTACCCAGAATCCTTTGCAAACCTAAAAAATGTGGCTAAAAAAAACACATGTTCCTCACATTTCTGTGACAGAAAGTTCTGGAATCTGAGGGGAGACAAATTTCCTTCCACCCAGCGTTCCCCCAAGTCTCCCGAAAAAAATGATACCTCACTTGTGTGGGTAGGCCTAGCGCCCGCGACAGGAAATGCCCCAAAATGCATTGTGGACACATCCCATTTTTTTAAAGAAAGCAGAGGTGTTTTTTGCAAAGTGCCTACCTGTAGAGTTTGGCCTCTAGCTCAGCCGGCACCTAGGGAAACCTACCAAACCTGTGCATTTTTTAAAACTAGAGACCTAGGGGAATCCAAGATGGGGTGACTTGTGGGGCTCTGACCAGGTTCTGTTACCCGGAATCCTTTGCAAACCTCAAAATCTGGCTAAAAAACACGTTTTCCTCACATTTTGGTGACAGTTAGTTCTGGAATCAGAGAGGAGCCACAAATTTCCTTCCACACAGCGTTCCCCCAAGTCTCCCGATAAAAATGATACCTCACTTGTGTGCGTAGGCCTAGCGCCCGCGACAGGAGATGCCCCAAAGCACAACGTGGACATATCCCATTTTTTGACAGAAAACAGAGCTGTTTTTTGCAAAGTGCCTACCTGTAGATTTTGGCCTCTAGCTCAGCCGGCACCTATGGAAACCTACCAAACCTGTGCATTTTTTAAAACTAGAGACCTAGGGGAATCCAAGATGGGGTGACTTGTGGGGCTCTGACCAGGTTCTGTTACCCAGAATCCTTTGCAAACCTCAAAATTTGGCAAAAAAACACATTTTCCTCACATTTCGGTGACAGAAAGTTCTGGAATCTGAGAGGAGGGACAAATTTCCTTCACCCAGCGTTCCCCCAAGTCTCCCGATAAAAATGGTGCCTCACTTGTGTGCATAGGCCTAGCGCCCGTGACAGGAAATGCCCCAAAGCACAACGTGGACACATCACATTTTTTGACAGAAAACAGAGCTGTTTTTTGCAAAGTGCCTACCTGTAGATTTTGGCCTCTAGCTCTGCCGGCACCTAGGGAAACCTACCAAACCTGTGCATTTCTGAAAACTAGAGACCTAGGGGAATCCAAGATGGGGTGACTTGTGGGGCTCTGACCAGGTTCTGTTACCCAGAATCCTTTGCAAACCTCAACATTTGGCTAAAAAAACACATTTTACTCACATTATGGTGACAGAAAGTTCTGGAATCTGAGAGGAGCCACAAATTTCCTTTCACCCAGCGTTCCCCCAAGTCTGCCGATAAAAATGATACCTCACTTGTGTGGGTAGGCCTAGCGCCCGCAACAGGAAATGTCCCAAAACACAACGTGGACACATCCCATTTTTCACAGAAAACAGAGCTGTTTTTTGCAAAGTGCCTACCTGTAGAGTTTGGCCTCTAGCTCAGCCGGCACCTAGGGAAACCTACCAAACCTGTGCATTTTTGAAAACTAGAGACCTAGGGGAATCCAAGATGGGATGACTTGTGGGGCTCTGACCATGTTCTGTTACCCAGAATCCTTTGCAAACCTAAAAAATGTGGCTAAAAAAAACACATGTTCCTCACATTTCTGTGACAGAAAGTTCTGGAATCTGAGGGGAGGCACAAATTTCCTTCCACCCAGCGTTCCCCCAAGTCTCCCGATAAAAATGATACCTCACTTGTGTGGGTAGGCCTAGCGCCCGCGACAGGAAATGCCCCAAAGCACAACGTGGACACATCCCATTTTTTGACAGAAAACAGAGCTGTTTTTTGCAAAGTGCCTACCTGTAGATTTTGGCCTCTAGCTCAGCCGGCACCTAGGAAATCCTACCAAACCTGTGCATTTTTGAAAACTAGAGACCTAGGTGAATCCAAGATAGGGTGACTTGTGGGGCTCTGACCAGGTTCTGTTACCCAGAATCCTTTGCAAACCTCAAAATTTGGCTAAAAAAACACATTTTCCTCACATTTCGGTGACAGAAAGTTCTGGAATCTGAGAGGAGACACAAATTTCCCTCCTCCCAGCGTTCCCCCAAGTCTCCCGATAAAAATGGTACTTCACTTGTGTGGGTAGGCCTAGCGCCCGCAACAGGAAATGCCCCAAAGCACAACGTGGACACATCCCATTTTTTCACAGAAAACAGAGCTGTTTTTTGCAAAGTGCCTACCTGTAGATTTTGGCCTCTAGCTCAGCCGGCACCTAGGGAAACCTACCAAACCTGTGCATTTCTGAAAACTAGAGATCTAGGGGAATCCAAGATGGGGTGACTTGTGGGGCTCTGACCATGTTCTGTTACCCAGAATCCTTTGCAAACCTAAAAAATGTGGCTAAAAAAAACACATGTTCCTCACATTTCTGTGACAGAAAGTTCTGGAATCTGAGGGGAGACAAATTTCCTTCCACCCAGCGTTCCCCCAAGTCTCCCGAAAAAAATGATACCTCACTTGTGTGGGTAGGCCTAGCGCCCGCGACAGGATATGTCCCAAAACACAACGTGGACACATCCCATTTTTTTAAAGAAAGCAGAGGTGTTTTTTGCAAAGTGCCTACCTGTAGAGTTTGGCCTCTAGCTCAGCCGGCACCTAGGGAAACCTACCAAACCTGTGTATTTTTTAAAACTAGAGACCTAGGGGAATCCAATATGGGGTGACTTGTGGGGCTCTGACCAGGTTCTGTTACCCGGAATCCTTTGCAAACCTCAAAATCTGGCTAAAAAACACGTTTTCCTCACATTTTGGTGACAGTTAGTTCTGGAATCAGAGAGGAGCCACAAATTTCCTTCCACACAGCGTTCCCCCAAGTCTCCCGATAAAAATGATACCTCACTTGTGTGCGTAGGCCTAGCGCCCGCGACAGGAGATGCCCCAAAGCACAACGTGGACATATCCCATTTTTTGACAGAAAACAGAGCTGTTTTTTGCAAAGTGCCTACCTGTAGATTTTGGCCTCTAGCTCAGCCGGCACCTATGGAAACCTACCAAACCTGTGCATTTTTGAAAACTAGAGACCTAGGGGAATCCAAGATGGGGTGACTTGTGGGGCTCTGACCAGGTTCTGTTACCCAGAATCCTTTGCAAACCTCAAAATTTGGCAAAAAAACACATTTTCCTCACATTTCGGTGACAGAAAGTTCTGGAATCTGAGAGGAGGGACAAATTTCCTTCACCCAGCGTTCCCCCAAGTCTCCCGATAAAAATGGTGCCTCACTTGTGTGCATAGGCCTAGCGCCCGTGACAGGAAATGCCCCAAAATGCATTGTGGACACATCCCATTTTTTTAAAGAAAACAGAGGTGTTTTTTGCAAAGTGCCTACCTGTATAGTTTGGCCTCTAGCTCAGCCGGCACCTAGGGAAACCTACCAAACCTGTGCATTTTTTAAAACTAGAGACCTAGGGGAATCCAAGATGGGGTGACTTGTGGGGCTCTGACCAGGTTCTGTTACCCGGAATCCTTTGCAAACCTCAAAATCTGGCTAAAAAACACGTTTTCCTCACATTTTGGTGACAGTTAGTTCTGGAATCAGAGAGGAGCCACAAATTTCCTTCCACACAGCGTTCCCCCAAGTCTCCCGATAAAAATGATACCTCACTTGTGTGCGTAGGCCTAGCGCCCGCGACAGGAAATGCCCCAAAGCACAACGTGGACATATCCCATTTTTTGACAGAAAACAGAGCTCTTTTTTGCAAAGTGCCTACCTATAGATTTTGGCCTCTAGCTCAGCCGGCACCTAGGGAAACCTACCAAACCTGTGCATTTTTTAAAACTAGAGACCTAGGGGAATCCAAGATGGGGTAACTTGTGGGGCTCTGACCAGGTTCTGTTACCCGGAATCCTTTGCAAACCTCAAAATTTGGCAAAAAAAACACATTTTCCTCACATGTCGATGACAGAAAGTTCTGGAATCTGAGAGGAGGGACAAATTTCCTTCACCCAGCGTTCCCCCAAGTCTCCCGATAAAAATGGTGCCTCACTTGTGTGGGTAGGCCTAGCGCCCGCGACAGGATATGCCCCAAAACACAACGTGGACACATCCCATTTTTTCACAGAAAACAGAGCTGTTTTTTGCAAAGTGCCTACCTGTAGATTTTGGCCTCTAGCTCAGCCGGCACCTAGGGAAACCTACCAAACCTGTGCATTTTTGAAAACTAGAGACCTAGGGGAATCCAAGATGGGGTGACTTGTGGGGCTCTAACCAGGTTCTGTTACCCAGAATCCTTTGCAAACTTCAAACTTTGGCTAAAAAAACAAATTTTCCTCAAATTTTGGTGACAGAAAGTCCTGGAATCAGAGAGGAGCCACAAATTTCCTTCCACTCAGCGTTCCCCCAAGTCTCCCGATAAGAATGATACCCCACTTGTGTGGGTAGGCCTAGCGCCTGCGACAGGAAATGCCACAAAACGCAACGTGGACACATTACATTTTTTTAAAGAAAACAGAGGTGTTTTTTGCAAAGTACCTACCTGTAGATTTTGGCCTCTAGCTCACCCGGTACCTAGGGAAACCTACCAAACCTGTGCATTTTTGAAAACTAGAGACCTAGGGGAATCCAAGATGGGGTGACTTGTGGGGCTCTGACCAGGTTCTGTTACCCAGAATCCTTTGCAACCCTCGAAATTTGGCTAAAAAAACATGTTTTCCTCACATTTTGGTGACAGATAGTTCTGGAATCAGAGAGAAGCCACAAATTTCCTTCCACCCAGCGTTCCCCTAAGTCTCCTGATAAAAATGATACCTCACTTGTGTGGGTAGGCCTAGAGCCCGCGACAGGAAATGCCCCAAAATGCATTGTGGACACATCCCATTTTTTGAAAGAAAACAGAGGTGTTTTTTGCAAAGTGCCTACCTGTATAGTTTGGCCTCTAACTCAGCCGGCACCTAGGGAAACCTACCAAACCTGTGCATTTTTTAAAACTAGAGACCTAGGGGAATCCAAGATGGGGTAACTTGTGGGGCTCTGACCAGGTTCTGTTACCCGGAATCCTTTGCAAACCTCAAAATCTGGCTAAAAAACACATTTTCCTCACATTTCGATGACAGAAAGTTCTGGAATCTGAGAGGAGGGACAAATTTCCTTCACCCAGCGTTCCCCCAAGTCTCCCGATAAAAATGGTGCCTCACTTGTGTGGGTAGGCATAGCGCCCGCGACAGGATATGCCCCAAAACACAACGTGGACACATCCCATTTTTTCACAGAAAACAGAGCTGTTTTTTGCAAAGTGCCTACCTGTAGAGTTTGGCCTCTAGCCCAGCCGGCACCTAGGGAAACTTACCAAACCTGTGCATTTTTGAAAACTAGAGACCTAGGGGAATCCAAGATGGGATGACTTGTGGGGCTCTGACCATGTTCTGTTACCCAGAATCCTTTGCAAACCTAAAAAAGGTGGCTAAAAAAACACATGTTCCTCACAGTTCTGTGACAGAAAGTTCTGGAATCTGAGAGGAGGCACGAATTTCCTTCCACCCAGCGTTCCCCCAAGTCTCCCAATAAAAATGATACCTCACTTGTGTGCATAGGCCTAGCGCCCGTGACAGGAAATGCCCCAAAGCACAACTTGGACACATTCCATTTTTTGACAGAAAACAGAGCTGTTTTTTGCAAAGTGCCTACCTGTAGATTTTGGCCTCTAGCTCAGCCGGCACCTAGGGAAACCTACCAAACCTGTGCATTTCTGAAAACTAGAGACCTAGGGGAATCCAAGATGGGGTGACTTGTGGGGCTCTGACCAGGTTCTGTTACCCAGAATCCTTTGCAAACCTCAACATTTGGCTAAAAAAACACATTGTACTCACATTATGGTGACAGAAAGTTCTGGAATCTGAGAGGAGCCACAAATTTCCTTTCACCCAGCGTTCCCCCAAGTCTGCCGATAAAAATGATACCTCACTTGTGTGGGTAGGCCTAGCGCCCGCGACAGGAAATGTCCCAAAACACAACGTGGACACATCCCATTTTTCACAGAAAACAGAGCTTTTTTTTGCAAAGTGCCTACCTGTAGAGTTTGGCCTCCAGCTCAGCCGGCACCTAGGGAAACCTACCAAACCTGTGTATTTTTGAAAACTAGAGACCTAGGGGAATCCAAGATGGGATGACTTGTGGGGCTCTGACCATGTTCTGTTACCCAGAATCCTTTGCAAACCTAAAAAATGTGGCTAAAAAAAACACATGTTCCTCACATTTCTGTGACAGAAAGTTCTGGAATCTGAGGGGAGACAAATTTCCTTCCACCCAGCGTTCCCCCAAGTCTCCCGATAAAAATGATACCTCACTTGTGTGGGTAGGCCTAGCGCCCGTGACAGGAAATGCCCCAAAGCACAACGTGGACACATCCCATTTTTTGACAGAAAACAGAGCTGTTTTTTGCAAAGTGCCTACCTGTAGATTTTGGCCTCTAGCTCAGCCGGCACCTAGGGAAACCTACCAAACCTGTGCATTTCTGAAAACTAGAGACCTAGGGGAATCCAAGATGGGGTGACTTGTGGGGCTCTGACCAGGTTCTGTTACCCAGAATCCTTTGCAAACCTCAACATTTGGCTAAAAAAACACATTTTACTCACATTATGGTGACAGAAAGTTCTGGAATCTGAGAGGAGCCACAAATTTCCTTTCACCCAGCGTTCCCCCAAGTCTGCCGATGGAAATGATACCTCACTTGTGTGGGTAGGCCTAGCGCCCGCGACAGGAAATGTCCCAAAAGACAACGTGGACACATCCCATTTTTCACAGAAAACAGAGCTGTTTTTTGCAAAGTGCCTACCTGTAGAGTTTGGCCTCCAGCTCAGCCGGCACCTAGGGAAACCTACCAAACCTGTGCATTTTTGAAAACTGGAGACCTAGGGGAATCCAAGATGGGATGACTTGTGGGGCTCTGACCATGTTCTGTTACCCAGAATCCTTTGCAAACCTAAAAAATGTGGCTAAAAAAAACACATGTACCTCACATTTCTGTGACAGAAAGTTCTGGATTCTGAGGGGAGACAAATTTCCGTCCACCCAGCGTTCCACCAAGTCTCCCGATAAAAATGATACCTCACTTGTGTGGGTAGGCCTAGTGCCCGCGACAGGAAATGCCCCAAAGCACAACGTGGACACATCCCATTTTTTGACAGAAAACAGAGCTGTTTTTTGCAAAGTGCCTACCTGTAGATTTTGGACTCTAGCTCAGCCGGCACCTAGGGAAACCTACCAAACCTGTGCATTTTTGAAAACTAGAGACCTAGGGGAATCCAAGATGGGGTGACTTGTGGGGCTCTGACCAGGTTCTGTTACCCGGAATCCTTTGCAAACCTCAAAATTTGGCAAAAAAAACACATTTTCCTCACATTTCGATGACAGAAAGTTCTGGAATCTGAGAGGAGGGACATATTTCCTTCACCCAGCGTTCCCCCAAGTCTCCCGATAAAAATGGTGCCTCACTTGTGTGGGTAGGCCTAGCGCCCGCGACAGGAAATGCCACAAAACGCAACGTGGACACATTACATTTTTTTAAAGAAAACAGAGGTGTTTTTTGCAAAGTACCTACCTGTAGATTTTGGCCTCTAGCTCACCCGGTACCTAGGGAAACCTACCAAACCTGTGCATTTTTGAAAACTAGAGACCTAGGGGAATCCAAGATGGGGTGACTTGTGGGGCTCTGACCAGGTTCTGTTACCCAGAATCCTTTGCAACCCTCGAAATTTGGCTAAAAAAACATGTTTTCCTCACATTTTGGTGACAGAAAGTTCTGGAATCTGAGAGGAGCCACAAATTTCCTTTCACCCAGCGTTCCCCCAAGTCTGCCGATAAAAATGATACCTCACTTGTGTGGGTAGGCCTAGCGCCCGCGACAGGAAATGTCCCAAAACACAACGTGGACACATCCCATTTTTCACAGAAAACAGAGCTTTTTTTTGCAAAGTGCCTACCTGTAGAGTTTGGCCTCCAGCTCAGCCGGCACCTAGGGAAACCTACCAAACCTGTGTATTTTTGAAAACTAGAGACCTAGGGGAATCCAAGATGGGATGACTTGTGGGGCTCTGACCATGTTCTGTTACCCAGAATCCTTTGCAAACCTAAAAAATGTGGCTAAAAAAAACACATGTTCCTCACATTTCTGTGACAGAAAGTTCTGGAATCTGAGGGGAGACAAATTTCCTTCCACCCAGCGTTCCCCCAAGTCTCCCGATAAAAATGATACCTCACTTGTGTGGGTAGGCCTAGCGCCCGTGACAGGAAATGCCCCAAAGCACAACGTGGACACATCCCATTTTTTGACAGAAAACAGAGCTGTTTTTTGCAAAGTGCCTACCTGTAGATTTTGGCCTCTAGCTCAGCCGGCACCTAGGGAAACCTACCAAACCTGTGCATTTCTGAAAACTAGAGACCTAGGGGAATCCAAGATGGGGTGACTTGTGGGGCTCTGACCAGGTTCTGTTACCCAGAATCCTTTGCAAACCTCAACATTTGGCTAAAAAAACACATTTTACTCACATTATGGTGACAGAAAGTTCTGGAATCTGAGAGGAGCCACAAATTTCCTTTCACCCAGCGTTCCCCCAAGTCTGCCGATGGAAATGATACCTCACTTGTGTGGGTAGGCCTAGCGCCCGCGACAGGAAATGTCCCAAAAGACAACGTGGACACATCCCATTTTTCACAGAAAACAGAGCTGTTTTTTGCAAAGTGCCTACCTGTAGAGCCTGGCCTCCAGCTCAGCCGGCACCTAGGGAAACCTACCAAACCTGTGCATTTTTGAAAACTGGAGACCTAGGGGAATCCAAGATGGGATGACTTGTGGGGCTCTGACCATGTTCTGTTACCCAGAATCCTTTGCAAACCTAAAAAATGTGGCTAAAAAAAACACATGTACCTCACATTTCTGTGACAGAAAGTTCTGGATTCTGAGGGGAGACAAATTTCCGTCCACCCAGCGTTCCACCAAGTCTCCCGATAAAAATGATACCTCACTTGTGTGGGTAGGCCTAGTGCCCGCGACAGGAAATGCCCCAAAGCACAACGTGGACACATCCCATTTTTTGACAGAAAACAGAGCTGTTTTTTGCAAAGTGCCTACCTGTAGATTTTGGACTCTAGCTCAGCCGGCACCTAGGGAAACCTACCAAACCTGTGCATTTTTGAAAACTAGAGACCTAGGGGAATCCAAGATGGGGTGACTTGTGGGGCTCTGACCAGGTTCTGTTACCCGGAATCCTTTGCAAACCTCAAAATTTGGCAAAAAAAACACATTTTCCTCACATTTCGATGACAGAAAGTTCTGGAATCTGAGAGGAGGGACATATTTCCTTCACCCAGCGTTCCCCCAAGTCTCCTGATAAAAATGGTGCCTCACTTGTGTGGGTAGGCCTAGCGCCCGCGACAGGAAATGCCACAAAACGCAACGTGGACACATTACATTTTTTTAAAGAAAACAGAGGTGTTTTTTGCAAAGTACCTACCTGTAGATTTTGGCCTCTAGCTCACCCGGTACCTAGGGAAACCTACCAAACCTGTGCATTTTTGAAAACTAGAGACCTAGGGGAATCCAAGATGGGGTGACTTGTGGGGCTCTGACCAGGTTCTGTTACCCAGAATCCTTTGCAACCCTCGAAATTTGGCTAAAAAAACATGTTTTCCTCACATTTTGGTGACAGATAGTTCTGGAATCAGAGAGAAGCCACAAATTTCCTTCCACCCAGCGTTCCCCTAAGTCTCCTGATAAAAATGATACCTCACTTGTGTGGGTAGGCCTAGCGCCCGCGACAGGAAAAGCCCCAAAATGCATTGTGGACACATCCCATTTTTTTAAAGAAAACAGAGGTGTTTTTTGCAAAGTGCCTACCTGTATAGTTTGGCCTCTAGCTCAGCCGGCACCTAGGGAAACCTACCAAACCTGTGCATTTTTTAAAACTAGAGACCTAGGGGAATCCAAGATGGGGTGACTTGTGGGGCTCTGACCAGGTTCTGTTACCCGGAATCCTTTGCAAACCTCAAAATCTGGCTAAAAAACACGTTTTCCTCACATTTTGGTGACAGTTAGTTCTGGAATCAGAGAGGAGCCACAAATTTCCTTCCACACAGCGTTCCCCCAAGTCTCCCGATAAAAATGATACCTCACTTGTGTGCGTAGGCCTAGCGCCCGCGACAGGAAATGCCCCAAAGCACAACGTGGACATATCCCATTTTTTGACAGAAAACAGAGCTCTTTTTTGCAAAGTGCCTACCTGTAGATTTTGGCCTCTAGCTCAGCCGGCACCTAGGGAAACCTACCAAACCTGTGCATTTTTTAAAACTAGAGACCTAGGGGAATCCAAGATGGGGTAACTTGTGGGGCTCTGACCAGGTTCTGTTACCCGGAATCCTTTGCAAACCTCAAAATTTGGCAAAAAAAACACATTTTCCTCACATGTCGATGACAGAAAGTTCTGGAATCTGAGAGGAGGGACAAATTTCCTTCACCCAGCGTTCCCCCAAGTCTCCCGATAAAAATGGTGCCTCACTTGTGTGGGTAGGCCTAGCGCCCGCGACAGGATATGCCCCAAAACACAACGTGGACACATCCCATTTTTTCACAGAAAACAGAGCTGTTTTTTGCAAAGTGCCTACCTGTAGAGTTTGGCCTCTAGCCCAGCCGGCACCTAGGGAAACTTACCAAACCTGTGCATTTTTGAAAACTAGAGACCTAGGGGAATCCAAGATGGGATGACTTGTGGGGCTCTGACCATGTTCTGTTACCCAGAATCCTTTGCAAACCTAAAAAAGGTGGCTAAAAAAACACATGTTCCTCACAGTTCTGTGACAGAAAGTTCTGGAATCTGAGAGGAGGCACGAATTTCCTTCCACCCAGCGTTCCCCCAAGTCTCCCAATAAAAATGATACCTCACTTGTGTGCATAGGCCTAGCGCCCGTGACAGGAAATGCCCCAAAGCACAACTTGGACACATCCCATTTTTTGACAGAAAACAGAGCTGTTTTTTGCAAAGTGCCTACCTGTAGATTTTGGCCTCTAGCTCAGCCGGCACCTAGGGAAACCTACCAAACCTGTGCATTTCTGAAAACTAGAGACCTAGGGGAATCCAAGATGGGGTGACTTGTGGGGCTCTGACCAGGTTCTGTTACCCAGAATCCTTTGCAAACCTCAACATTTGGCTAAAAAAACACATTGTACTCACATTATGGTGACAGAAAGTTCTGGAATCTGAGAGGAGCCACAAATTTCCTTTCACCCAGCGTTCCCCCAAGTCTGCCGATAAAAATGATACCTCACTTGTGTGGGTAGGCCTAGCGCCCGCGACAGGAAATGTCCCAAAACACAACGTGGACACATCCCATTTTTCACAGAAAACAGAGCTTTTTTTTGCAAAGTGCCTACCTGTAGAGTTTGGCCTCCAGCTCAGCCGGCACCTAGGGAAACCTACCAAACCTGTGCATTTTTTAAAACTAGAGACCTAGGGGAATCCAAGATGGGATGACTTGTGGGGCTCTGACCATGTTCTGTTACCCAGAATCCTTTGCAAACCTAAAAAATGTGGCTAAAAAAAACACATGTTCCTCACATTTCTGTGACAGAAAGTTCTGGAATCTGAGGGGAGACAAATTTCCTTCCACCCAGCGTTCCCCCAAGTCTCCCGATAAAAATGATACCTCACTTGTGTGGGTAGGCCTAGCGCCCGTGACAGGAAATGCCCCAAAGCACAACGTGGACACATCCCATTTTTTGACAGAAAACAGAGCTGTTTTTTGCAAAGTGCCTACCTGTAGATTTTGGCCTCTAGCTCAGCCGGCACCTAGGGAAACCTACCAAACCTGTGCATTTCTGAAAACTAGAGACCTAGGGGAATCCAAGATGGGGTGACTTGTGGGGCTCTGACCAGGTTCTGTTACCCAGAATCCTTTGCAAACCTCAACATTTGGCTAAAAAAACACATTTTACTCACATTATGGTGACAGAAAGTTCTGGAATCTGAGAGGAGCCACAAATTTCCTTTCACCCAGCGTTCCCCCAAGTCTGCCGATGGAAATGATACCTCACTTGTGTGGGTAGGCCTAGCGCCCGCGACAGGAAATGTCCCAAAAGACAACGTGGACACATCCCATTTTTCACAGAAAACAGAGCTGTTTTTTGCAAAGTGCCTACCTGTAGAGTTTGGCCTCCAGCTCAGCCGGCACCTAGGGAAACCTACCAAACCTGTGCATTTTTTAAAACTGGAGACCTAGGGGAATCCAAGATGGGATGACTTGTGGGGCTCTGACCATGTTCTGTTACCCAGAATCCTTTGCAAACCTAAAAAATGTGGCTAAAAAAAACACATGTTCCTCACATTTCTGTGACAGAAAGTTCTGGATTCTGAGGGGAGACAAATTTCCGTCCACCCAGCGTTCCACCAAGTCTCCCGATAAAAATGATACCTCACTTGTGTGGGTAGGCCTAGTGCCCGCGACAGGAAATGCCCCAAAGCACAACGTGGACACATCCCATTTTTTGACAGAAAACAGAGCTGTTTTTTGCAAAGTGCCTACCTGTAGATTTTGGACTCTAGCTCAGCCGGCACCTAGGGAAACCTACCAAACCTGTGCATTTTTGAAAACTAGAGACCTAGGGGAATCCAAGATGGGGTGACTTGTGGGGCTCTGACCAGGTTCTGTTACCCGGAATCCTTTGCAAACCTCAAAATTTGGCAAAAAAAACACATTTTCCTCACATTTCGATGACAGAAAGTTCTGGAATCTGAGAGGAGGGACATATTTCCTTCACCCAGCGTTCCCCCAAGTCTCCCGATAAAAATGGTGCCTCACTTGTGTGGGTAGGCCTAGCGCCCGCGACAGGAAATGCCACAAAACGCAACGTGGACACATTACATTTTTTTAAAGAAAACAGAGGTGTTTTTTGCAAAGTACCTACCTGTAGATTTTGGCCTCTAGCTCACCCGGTACCTAGGGAAACCTACCAAACCTGTGCATTTTTGAAAACTAGAGACCTAGGGGAATCCAAGATGGGGTGACTTGTGGGGCTCTGACCAGGTTCTGTTACCCAGAATCCTTTGCAACCCTCGAAATTTGGCTAAAAAAACATGTTTTCCTCACATTTTGGTGACAGATAGTTCTGGAATCAGAGAGAAGCCACAAATTTCCTTCCACCCAGCGTTCCCCTAAGTCTCCTGATAAAAATGATACCTCACTTGTGTGGGTAGGCCTAGCGCCCGCGACAGGAAAAGCCCCAAAATGCATTGTGGACACATCCCATTTTTTTAAAGAAAACAGAGGTGTTTTTTGCAAAGTGCCTACCTGCATAGTTTGGCCTCTAGCTCAGCCGGCACCTAGGGAAACTTACCAAACCTGTGCATTTTTTAAAACTAGAGACCTAGGGGAATCCAAGATGGGGTGACTTGTGGGGCTCTGACCAGGTTCTGTTACCCGGAATCCTTTGCAAACCTCAAAATCTGGCTAAAAAACACGTTTTCCTCACATTTTGGTGACAGTTAGTTCTGGAATCAGAGAGGAGCCACAAATTTCCTTCCACACAGCGTTCCCCCAAGTCTCCCGATAAAAATGATACCTCACTTGTGTGCGTAGGCCTAGCGCCCGCGACAGGAAATGCCCCAAAGCACAACGTGGACATATCCCATTTTTTGACAGAAAACAGAGCTCTTTTTTGCAAAGTGCCTACCTGTAGATTTTGGCCTCTAGCTCAGCCGGCACCTAGGGAAACCTACCAAACCTGTGCATTTTTGAAAACTAGAGACCTAGGGGAATCCAAGATGGGGTGACTTGTGGGGCTCTGACCAGGTTCTGTTACCCGGAATCCTTTGCAAACCTCAAAATTTGGCAAAAAAAACACATTTTCCTCACATGTCGATGACAGAAAGTTCTGGAATCTGAGAGGAGGGACAAATTTCCTTCACCCAGCGTTCCCCCAAGTCTCCCGATAAAAATGGTGCCTCACTTGTGTGGGTAGGCCTAGCGCCCGCGACAGGATATGCCCCAAAACACAACGTGGACACATCCCATTTTTTCACAGAAAACAGAGCTGTTTTTTGCAAAGTGCCTACCTGTAGAGTTTGGCCTCTAGCCCAGCCGGCACCTAGGGAAACCTACCAAACCTGTGCATTTTTGAAAACTAGAGACCTAGGGGAATCCAAGATGGGATGACTTTTGGGGCTCTGACCATGTTCTGTTACCCAGAATCCTTTGCAAACCTAAAAAAGGTGGCTAAAAAAACACATGTTCCTCACAGTTCTGTGACAGAAAGTTCTGGAATCTGAGAGGAGGCACGAATTTCCTTCCACCCAGCGTTCCCCCAAGTCTCCCAATAAAAATGATACCTCACTTGTGTGCATAGGCCTAGCGCCCGTGACAGGAAATGCCCCAAAGCACAACTTGGACACATCCCATTTTTTGACAGAAAACAGAGCTGTTTTTTGCAAAGTGCCTACCTGTAGATTTTGGCCTCTAGCTCAGCCGGCACCTAGGGAAACCTACCAAACCTGTGCATTTCTGAAAACTAGAGACCTAGGGGAATACAAGATGGGGTGACTTGTGGGGCTCTGACCAGGTTCTGTTACCCAGAATCCTTTGCAAACCTCAACATTTGGCTAAAAAAACACATTGTGCTCACATTATGGTGACAGAAAGTTCTGGAATCTGAGAGGAGCCACAAATTTCCTTTCACCCAGCGTTCCCCCAAGTCTGCCGATAAAAATGATACCTCACTTGTGTGGGTAGGCCTAGCGCCCGCGACAGGAAATGTCCCAAAACACAACGTGGACACATCCCATTTTTCACAGAAAACAGAGCTTTTTTTTGCAAAGTGCCTACCTGTAGAGTTTGGCCTCCAGCTCAGCCGGCACCTAGGGAAACCTACCAAACCGGTGCATTTTTGAAAACTAGAGACCTAGGGGAATCCAAGATGGGATGACTTGTGGGGCTCTGACCATGTTCTGTTACCCAGAATCCTTTGCAAACCTAAAAAATGTGGCTAAAAAAAACACATGTTCCTCACATTTCTGTGACAGAAAGTTCTGGAATCTGAGGGGAGACAAATTTCCTTCCACCCAGCGTTCCCCCAAGTCTCCCGATAAAAATGATACCTCACTTGTGTGGGTAGGCCTAGCGCCCGTGACAGGAAATGCCCCAAAGCACAACGTGGACACATCCCATTTTTTGACAGAAAACAGAGCTGTTTTTTGCAAAGTGCCTACCTGTAGATTTTGGACTCTAGCTCAGCCGGCACCTAGGGAAACCTACCAAACCTGTGCATTTCTGAAAACTAGAGACCTAGGGGAATCCAAGATGGGGTGACTTGTGGGGCTCTGACCAGGTTCTGTTACCCAGAATCCTTTGCAAACCTCAACATTTGGCTAAAAAAACACATTTTACTCACATTATGGTGACAGAAAGTTCTGGAATCTGAGAGGAGCCACAAATTTCCTTTCACCCAGCGTTCCCCCAAGTCTGCCGATAGAAATGATACCTCACTTGTGTGGGTAGGCCTAGCGCCCGCGACAGGAAATGTCCCAAAACACAACGTGGAGACATCCCATTTTTCACAGAAAACAGAGCTGTTTTTTGCAAAGTGCCTACCTGTAGAGTTTGGCCTCCAGCTCAGCCGGCACCTAGGGAAACCTACCAAACCTGTGCATTTTTGAAAACTGGAGACCTAGGGGAATCCAAGATGGGATGACTTGTGGGGCTCTGACCATGTTCTGTTACCCAGAATCCTTTGCAAACCTAAAAAATGTGGCTAAAAAAAACACATGTTCCTCACATTTCTGTGACAGAAAGTTCGGGAATCTGAGGGGAGACAAATTTCCTTCCACCCAGCGTTCCCCCAAGTCTCCCGATAAAAATGATACCTCACTTGTGTGGGTAGGCCTAGTGCCCGCGACAGAAAATGCCCCAAAGCACAACGTGGACACATCCCATTTTTTGACAGAAAATAGAGCTGTTTTTTGCAAAGTGCCTACCTGTAGATTTTGGACTCTAGCTCAGCCGGCACCTAGGGAAACCTACCAAACCTGTGCATTTTTGAAAACTAGAGACCTAGGGGAATCCAAGATGGGGTGACTTGTGGGGCTCTGACCAGGTTCTGTTACCCGGAATCCTTTGCAAACCTCAAAATTTGGCAAAAAAAACACATTTTCCTCACATTTCGATGACAGAAAGTTCTGGAATCTGAGAGGAGGGACAAATTTCCTTCACCCAGCGTTCCCCCAAGTCTCCCGATAAAAATGGTGCCTCACTTGTGTGGGTAGGCCTAGCGCCCGCGACAGGATATGCCCCAAAACACAACGTGGACACATCCCATTTTTTCACAGAAAACAGAGCTGTTTTTTGCAAAGTGCCTACCTGTAGAGTTTGGCCTCTAGCCCAGCCGGCACCTAGGGAAACCTACCAAACCTGTGCATTTTTGAAAACTAGAGACCTAGGGGAATCCAAGATGGGATGACTTGTGGGGCTCTGACCATGTTCTGTTACCCAGAATCCTTTGCAAACCTAAAAAATGTGGCTAAAAAAAACACATGTTCCTCACATTTCTGTGACAGAAAGTTCTGGAATCTGAGGGGAGACAAATTTCCTTCCACCCAGCGTTCCCCCAAGTCTCCCGATAAAAATGATACCTCACTTGTGTGGGTAGGCCTAGCGCCCGTGACAGGAAGTGCCCCAAAGCACAACGTGGACACATCCCATTTTTTGACAGAAAACAGAGCTGTTTTTTGCAAAGTGCCTACCTGTAGATTTTGGCCTCTAGCTCAGCCGGCACCTAGGGAAACCTATCAAACCTGTGCATTTCTGAAAACTAGGGACCTAGGGGAATCCAAGATGGGGTGACTTGTGGGGCTCTGACCAGGTTCTGTTACCCAGAATCCTTTGCAAACCTCAACATTTGGCTAAAAAAACACATTTTACTCACATTATGGTGACAGAAAGTTCTGGAATCTGAGAGGAGCCACAAATTTCCTTTCACCCAGCGTTCCCCCAAGTCTGCCGATAGAAATGATACCTCACTTGTGTGGGTAGGCCTAGCGCCCGCGACAGGAAATGTCCCAAAACACAACGTGGACACATCCCATTTTTCACAGAAAACAGAGCTGTTTTTTGCAAAGTGCCTACCTGTAGAGTTTGGCCTCCAGCTCAGCCGGCACCTAGGGAAACCTACCAAACCTGTGCATTTTTGAAAACTAGAGACCTAGGGGAATCCAAGATGGGATGACTTGTGGGGCTCTGACCATGTTCTGTTACCCAGAATCCTTTGCAAACCTAAAAAATGTGGCTAAAAAAACCACATGTTCCTCACATTTCTGTGACAGAAAGTTCTGGAATCTGAGGGGAGACAAATTTCCTTCCACCCAGCGTTCCCCCAAGTCTCCCGAAAAAAATGATACCTCACTTGTGTGGGTAGGCCTAGCGCCCGCGACAGGAAATGCCCCAAAGCACAACGTGGACACATCCCATTTTTTGACAGAAAACAGAGCTGTTTTTTGCAAAGTGCCTACCTGTAGATTTTGGCCTCTAGCTCAGCCGGCACCTAGGGAAACCTACCAAACCTGTGCATTTTTGAAAACTAGAGACCTAGGGGAATCCAAGATGGGGTGACTTGTGGGGCTCTAGCCAGGTTCTGTTACCCAGAATCCTTTGCAAACTTCAAACTTTGGCTAAAAAAACACATTTTCCTCAAATTTTGGTGACAGAAAGTCCTGGAATCAGAGAGGAGCCACAAATTTCCTTCCACTCAGCGTTCCCCCAAGTCTCCCGATAAAAATGATACCCCACTTGTGTGGGTAGGCCTAGCGCCTGCGACAGGAAATGCCACAAAACGCAACGTGGACACATTACATTTTTTAAAAGAAAACAGAGGTGTTTTTTGCAAAGTACCTACCTGTAGATTTTGGCCTCTAGCTCACCCGGTACCTAGGGAAACCTACCAAACCTGGGCAATTCTGAAAACTAGAGACCTAGGGGAATCCAAGATGGGGTGACTTGTGGGGCTCTGACCAGGTTCTGTTACCCAGAATCCTTTGCAAACCTCGAAATTTGGCTAAAAAAACATGTTTTCCTCACATTTTGGTGACAGATAGTTCTGGAATCAGAGAGGAGCCACAAATTTCCTTCCACCCAGCGTTCCCCTAAGTCTCCTGATAAAAATGATACCTCACTTGTGTGGGTAGGCCTAGCGCCCGCGACAGGAAATGCCCCAAAATGCATTGTGGACACATCCCATTTTTTTAAAGAAAGCAGAGGTGTTTTTTGCAAAGTGCCTACCTGTAGAGTTTGGCCTCTAGCTCAGCCGGCACCTAGGGAAACCTACCAAACCTGTGCATTTTTTAAAACTAGAGACCTAGGGGAATCCAAGATGGGGTGACTTGTGGGGCTCTGACCAGCTTCTGTTACCCGGAATCCTTTGCAAACCTCAAAATCTGGCTAAAAAACACGTTTTCCTCACATTTTGGTGACAGTTAGTTCTGGAATCAGAGAGGAGCCACAAATTTCCTTCCACACAGCGTTCCCCCAAGTCTCCCGATAAAAATGATACCTCACTTGTGTGCGTAGGCCTAGCGCCCGCGACAGGAGATGCCCCAAACCACAACGTGGACATATCCCATTTTTTGACAGAAAACAGAGCTGTTTTTTGCAAAGTGCCTACCTGTAGATTTTGGCCTCTAGCTCAGCCGGCACCTATGGAAACCTACCAAACCTGTGCATTTTTGAAAACTAGAGACCTAGGGGAATCCAAGATGGGGTGACTTGTGGGGCTCTGACCAGGTTCTGTTACCCAGAATCCTTTGCAAACCTCAAAATTTGGCAAAAAAACACATTTTCCTCACATTTCGGTGACAGAAAGTTCTGGAATCTGAGAGGAGGGACAAATTTCCTTCACCCAGCGTTCCCCCAAGTCTCCCGATAAAAATGGTGGCTCACTTGTGTGCATAGGTCTAGCGCCCGTGACAGGAAATGCCCCAAAGCACAACGTGGACACATCACATTTTTTGACAGAAAACAGAGCTGTTTTTTGCAAAGTGCCTACCTGTAGATTTTGGCCTCTAGCTCTGCCGGCACCTAGGGAAACCTACCAAACCTGTGCATTTCTGAAAACTAGAGACCTAGGGGAATCCAAGATGGGGTGACTTGTGGGGCTCTGACCAGGTTCTGTTACCCAGAATCCTTTGCAAACCTCAACATTTGGCTAAAAAAACACATTTTACTCACATTATGGTGACAGAAAGTTCTGGAATCTGAGAGGAGCCACAAATTTCCTTTCACCCAGCGTTCCCCCAAGTCTGCCGATAAAAATGATACCTCACTTGTGTGGGTAGGCCTAGCGCCCGCAACAGGAAATGTCCCAAAACACAACGTGGACACATCCCATTTTTCACAGAAAACAGAGCTGTTTTTTGCAAAGTGCCTACCTGTAGAGTTTGGCCTCTAGCTCAGCCGGCACCTAGGGAAACCTACCAAACCTGTGCTTTTTTTTAAACTAGAGACCTAGGGGAATCCAAGATGGGATGACTTGTGGGGCTCTGACCATGTTCTGTTACCCAGAATCCTTTGCAAACCTAAAAAATGTGGCTAAAAAAAACACATGTTCCTCACATTTCTGTGACAGAAAGTTCTGGAATCTGAGGGGAGACAAATTTCCTTCCACCCAGCGTTCCCCCAAGTCTCCCGAAAAAAATGATACCTCACTTGTGTGGGTAGGCCTAGCGCCCGCGACAGGAAATGCCCCAAAGCACAACGTGGACACATCCCATTTTTTGACAGAAAACAGAGCTGTTTTTTGCAAAGTGCCTACCTGTAGATTTTGGCCTCTAGCTCAGCCGGCACCTAGGGAAACCTACCAAACCTGTGCATTTTTGAAAACTAGAGACCTAGGGGAATCCAAGATGGGGTGACTTGTGGGGCTCTAGCCAGGTTCTGTTACCCAGAATCCTTTGCAAACTTCAAACTTTGGCTAAAAAAACACATTTTCCTCAAATTTTGGTGACAGAAAGTCCTGGAATCAGAGAGGAGCCACAAATTTCCTTCCACTCAGCGTTCCCCCAAGTCTCCCGATAAAAATGATACCCCACTTGTGTGGGTAGGCCTAGCGCCTGCGACAGGAAATGCCACAAAACGCAACGTGGACACATTACATTTTTTTAAAGAAAACAGAGGTGTTTTTTGCAAAGTACCTACCTGTAGATTTTGGCCTCTAGCTCACCCGGTACCTAGGGAAACCTACCAAACCTGGGCAATTCTGAAAACTAGAGACCTAGGGGAATCCAAGATGGGGTGACTTGTGGGGCTCTGACCAGGTTCTGTTACCCAGAATCCTTTGCAAACCTCGAAATTTGGCTAAAAAAACATGTTTTCCTCACATTTTGGTGACAGATAGTTCTGGAATCAGAGAGGAGCCACAAATTTCCTTCCACCCAGCGTTCCCCTAAGTCTCCTGATAAAAATGATACCTCACTTGTGTGGGTAGGCCTAGCGCCCGCGACAGGAAATGCCCCAAAATGCATTGTGGACACATCCCATTTTTTTAAAGAAAGCAGAGGTGTTTTTTGCAAAGTGCCTACCTGTAGAGTTTGGCCTCTAGCTCAGCCGGCACCTAGGGAAACCTACCAAACCTGTGCATTTTTTAAAACTAGAGACCTAGGGGAATCCAAGATGGGGTGACTTGTGGGGCTCTGACCAGCTTCTGTTACCCGGAATCCTTTGCAAACCTCAAAATCTGGCTAAAAAACACATTTTCCTCACATTTTGGTGACAGTTAGTTCTGGAATCAGAGAGGAGCCACAAATTTCCTTCCACACAGCGTTCCCCCAAGTCTCCCGATAAAAATGATACCTCACTTGTGTGCGTAGGCCTAGCGCCCGCGACAGGAGATGCCCCAAACCACAACGTGGACATATCCCATTTTTTGACAGAAAACAGAGCTGTTTTTTGCAAAGTGCCTACCTGTAGATTTTGGCCTCTAGCTCAGCCGGCACCTATGGAAACCTACCAAACCTGTGCATTTTTGAAAACTAGAGACCTAGGGGAATCCAAGATCGGGTGACTTGTGGGGCTCTGACCAGGTTCTGTTACCCAGAATCCTTTGCAAACCTCAAAATTTGGCAAAAAAACACATTTTCCTCACATTTCGGTGACAGAAAGTTCTGGAATCTGAGAGGAGGGACAAATTTCCTTCACCCAGCGTTCCCCCAAGTCTCCCGATAAAAATGGTGGCTCACTTGTGTGCATAGGTCTAGCGCCCGTGACAGGAAATGCCCCAAAGCACAACGTGGACACATCACATTTTTTGACAGAAAACAGAGCTGTTTTTTGCAAAGTGCCTACCTGTAGATTTTGGCCTCTAGCTCTGCCGGCACCTAGGGAAACCTACCAAACCTGTGCATTTCTGAAAACTAGAGACCTAAGGGAATCCAAGATGGGGTGACTTGTGGGGCTCTGACCAGGTTCTGTTACCCAGAATCCTTTGCAAACCTCAACATTTGGCTAAAAAAACACATTTTACTCACATTATGGTGACAGAAAGTTCTGGAATCTGAGAGGAGCCACAAATTTCCTTTCACCCAGCGTTCCCCCAAGTCTGCCGATAAAAATGATACCTCACTTGTGTGGGTAGGCCTAGCGCCCGCAACAGGAAATGTCCCAAAACACAACGTGGACACATCCCATTTTTCACAGAAAACAGAGCTGTATTTTGCAAAGTGCCTACCTGTAGAGTTTGGCCTCTAGCTCAGCCGGCACCTAGGGAAACCTACCAAACCTGTGCTTTTTTTTAAACTAGAGACCTAGGGGAATCCAAGATGGGATGACTTGTGGGGCTCTGACCATGTTCTGTTACCCAGAATCCTTTGCAAACCTAAAAAATGTGGCTAAAAAAAACACATGTTCCTCACATTTCTGTGACAGAAAGTTCTGGAATCTGAGGGGAGGCACAAATTTCCTTCCACCCAGCGTTCCCCCAAGTCTCCCGATAAAAATGATACCTCACTTGTGTGGGTAGGCCTAGCGCCCGCGACAGGAAATGCCCCAAAGCACAACATGGACACATCCCATTTTTTGACAGAAAACAGAGCTGTTTTTTGCAAAGTGCCTACCTGTAGATTTTGGCCTCTAGCTCAGCCGGCACCTAGGAAATCCTACCAAACCTGGGCATTTTTGAAAACTAGAGACCTAGGTGAATCCAAGATAGGGTGACTTGTGGGGCTCTGACCAGGTTCTGTTACCCAGAATCCTTTGCAAACCTCAAAATTTGGCTAAAAAAACACATTTTCCTCACATTTCGGTGACAGAAAGTTCTGGAATCTGAGAGGAGACACAAATTTCCCTCCTCCCAGCGTTCCCCCAAGTCTCCCGATAAAAATGGTACTTCACTTGTGTGGGTAGGCCTAGCGCCCGCAACAGGAAATGCCCCAAAGCACAACGTGGACACATCCCATTTTTTCACAGAAAACAGAGCTGTTTTTTGCAAAGTGCCTACCTGTAGATTTTGGCCTCTAGCTCAGCCGGCACCTAGGGAAACCTACCAAACCTGTGCATTTCTGAAAACTAGAGATCTAGGGGAATCCAAGATGGGGTGACTTGTGGGGCTCTGACCATGTTCTGTTACCCAGAATCCTTTGCAAACCTAAAAAATGTGGCTAAAAAAAACACATGTTCCTCACATTTCTGTGACAGAAAGTTCTGGAATCTGAGGGGAGACAAATTTCCTTCCACCCAGCGTTCCCCCAAGTCTCCCGAAAAAAATGATACCTCACTTGTGTGGGTAGGCCTAGCGCCCGCGACAGGAAATGCCCCAAAATGCATTGTGGACACATCCCATTTTTTTAAAGAAAGCAGAGGTGTTTTTTGCAAAGTGCCTACCTGTAGAGTTTGGCCTCTAGCTCAGCCGGCACCTAGGGAAACCTACCAAACCTGTGCATTTTTTAAAACTAGAGACCTAGGGGAATCCAAGATGGGGTGACTTGTGGGGCTCTGACCAGGTTCTGTTACCCGGAATCCTTTGCAAACCTCAAAATCTGGCTAAAAAACACGTTTTCCTCACATTTTGGTGACAGTTAGTTCTGGAATCAGAGAGGAGCCACAAATTTCCTTCCACACAGCGTTCCCCCAAGTCTCCCGATAAAAATGATACCTCACTTGTGTGCGTAGGCCTAGCGCCCGCGACAGGAGATGCCCCAAAGCACAACGTGGACATATCCCATTTTTTGACAGAAAACAGAGCTGTTTTTTGCAAAGTGCCTACCTGTAGATTTTGGCCTCTAGCTCAGCCGGCACCTATGGAAACCTACCAAACCTGTGCATTTTTTAAAACTAGAGACCTAGGGGAATCCAAGATGGGGTGACTTGTGGGGCTCTGACCAGGTTCTGTTACCCAGAATCCTTTGCAAACCTCAAAATTTGGCAAAAAAATACATTTTCCTCACATTTCGGTGACAGAAAGTTCTGGAATCTGAGAGGAGGGACAAATTTCCTTCACCCAGCGTTCCCCCAAGTCTCCCGATAAAAATGGTGCCTCACTTGTGTGCATAGGCCTAGCGCCCGTGACAGGAAATGCCCCAAAGCACAACGTGGACACATCACATTTTTTGACAGAAAACAGAGCTGTTTTTTGCAAAGTGCCTACCTGTAGATTTTGGCCTCTAGCTCTGCCGGCACCTAGGGAAACCTACCAAACCTGTGCATTTCTGAAAACTAGAGACCTAGGGGAATCCAAGATGGGGTGACTTGTGGGGCTCTGACCAGGTTCTGTTACCCAGAATCCTTTGCAAACCTCAACATTTGGCTAAAAAAACACATTTTACTCACATTATGGTGACAGAAAGTTCTGGAATCTGAGAGGAGCCACAAATTTCCTTTCACCCAGCGTTCCCCCAAGTCTGCCGATAAAAATGATACCTCACTTGTGTGGGTAGGCCTAGCGCCCGCAACAGGAAATGTCCCAAAACACAACGTGGACACATCCCATTTTTCACAGAAAACAGAGCTGTTTTTTGCAAAGTGCCTACCTGTAGAGTTTGGCCTCTAGCTCAGCCGGCACCTAGGGAAACCTACCAAACCTGTGCATTTTTGAAAACTAGAGACCTAGGGGAATCCAAGATGGGATGACTTGTGGGGCTCTGACCATGTTCTGTTACCCAGAATCCTTTGCAAACCTAAAAAATGTGGCTAAAAAAAACACATGTTCCTCACATTTCTGTGACAGAAAGTTCTGGAATCTGAGGGGAGGCACAAATTTCCTTCCACCCAGCGTTCCCCCAAGTCTCCCGATAAAAATGATACCTCACTTGTGTGGGTAGGCCTAGCGCCCGCGACAGGAAATGCCCCAAAGCACAACGTGGACACATCCCATTTTTTGACAGAAAACAGAGCTGTTTTTTGCAAAGTGCCTACCTGTAGATTTTGGCCTCTAGCTCAGCCGGCACCTAGGAAATCCTACCAAACCTGTGCATTTTTGAAAACTAGAGACCTAGGTGAATCCAAGATAGGGTGACTTGTGGGGCTCTGACCAGGTTCTGTTACCCAGAATCCTTTGCAAACCTCAAAATTTGGCTAAAAAAACACATTTTCCTCACATTTCGGTGACAGAAAGTTCTGGAATCTGAGAGGAGACACAAATTTCCCTCCTCCCAGCGTTCCCCCAAGTCTCCCGATAAAAATGGTACTTCACTTGTGTGGGTAGGCCTAGCGCCCGCAACAGGAAATGCCCCAAAGCACAACGTGGACACATCCCATTTTTTCACAGAAAACAGAGCTGTTTTTTGCAAAGTGCCTACCTGTAGATTTTGGCCTCTAGCTCAGCCGGCACCTAGGGAAACCTACCAAACCTGTGCATTTCTGAAAACTAGAGATCTAGGGGAATCCAAGATGGGGTGACTTGTGGGGCTCTGACCATGTTCTGTTACCCAGAATCCTTTGCAAACCTAAAAAATGTGGCTAAAAAAAACACATGTTCCTCACATTTCTGTGACAGAAAGTTCTGGAATCTGAGGGGAGACAAATTTCCTTCCACCCAGCGTTCCCCCAAGTCTCCCGAAAAAAATGATACCTCACTTGTGTGGGTAGGCCTAGCGCCCGCGACAGGATATGTCCCAAAACACAACGTGGACACATCCCATTTTTTTAAAGAAAGCAGAGGTGTTTTTTGCAAAGTGCCTACCTGTAGAGTTTGGCCTCTAGCTCAGCCGGCACCTAGGGAAACCTACCAAACCTGTGTATTTTTTAAAACTAGAGACCTAGGGGAATCCAATATGGGGTGACTTGTGGGGCTCTGACCAGGTTCTGTTACCCGGAATCCTTTGCAAACCTCAAAATCTGGCTAAAAAACACGTTTTCCTCACATTTTGGTGACAGTTAGTTCTGGAATCAGAGAGGAGCCACAAATTTCCTTCCACACAGCGTTCCCCCAAGTCTCCCGATAAAAATGATACCTCACTTGTGTGCGTAGGCCTAGCGCCCGCGACAGGAGATGCCCCAAAGCACAACGTGGACATATCCCATTTTTTGACAGAAAACAGAGCTGTTTTTTGCAAAGTGCCTACCTGTAGATTTTGGCCTCTAGCTCAGCCGGCACCTATGGAAACCTACCAAACCTGTGCATTTTTGAAAACTAGAGACCTAGGGGAATCCAAGATGGGGTGACTTGTGGGGCTCTGACCAGGTTCTGTTACCCAGAATCCTTTGCAAACCTCAAAATTTGGCAAAAAAACACATTTTCCTCACATTTCGGTGACAGAAAGTTCTGGAATCTGAGAGGAGGGACAAATTTCCTTCACCCAGCGTTCCCCCAAGTCTCCCGATAAAAATGGTGCCTCACTTGTGTGCATAGGCCTAGCGCCCGTGACAGGAAATGCCCCAAAGCACAACGTGGACACATCACATTTTTTGACAGAAAACAGAGCTGTTTTTTGCAAAGTGCCTACCTGTAGATTTTGGCCTCTAGCTCTGCCGGCACCTAGGGAAACCTACCAAACCTGTGCATTTCTGAAAACTAGAGACCTAGGGGAATCCAAGATGGGGTGACTTGTGGGGCTCTGACCAGGTTCTGTTACCCAGAATCCTTTGCAAACCTCAACATTTGGCTAAAAAAACACATTTTACTCACATTATGGTGACAGAAAGTTCTGGAATCTGAGAGGAGCCACAAATTTCCTTTCACCCAGCGTTCCCCCAAGTCTGCCGATAAAAATGATACCTCACTTGTGTGGGTAGGCCTAGCGCCCGCAACAGGAAATGTCCCAAAACACAACGTGGACACATCCCATTTTTCACAGAAAACAGAGCTGTTTTTTGCAAAGTGCCTACCTGTAGAGTTTGGCCTCTAGCTCAGCCGGCACCTAGGGAAACCTACCAAACCTGTGCATTTTTGAAAACTAGAGACCTAGGGGAATCCAAGATGGGATGACTTGTGGGGCTCTGACCATGTTCTGTTACCCAGAATCCTTTGCAAACCTAAAAAATGTGGCTAAAAAAAACACATGTTCCTCACATTTCTGTGACAGAAAGTTCTGGAATCTGAGGGGAGGCACAAATTTCCTTCCACCCAGCGTTCCCCCAAGTCTCCCGATAAAAATGATACCTCACTTGTGTGGGTAGGCCTAGCGCCCGCGACAGGAAATGCCCCAAAGCACAACGTGGACACATCCCATTTTTTGACAGAAAACAGAGCTGTTTTTTGCAAAGTGCCTACCTGTAGATTTTGGCCTCTAGCTCAGCCGGCACCTAGGAAATCCTACCAAACCTGTGCATTTTTGAAAACTAGAGACCTAGGTGAATCCAAGATAGGGTGACTTGTGGGGCTCTGACCAGGTTCTGTTACCCAGAATCCTTTGCAAACCTCAAAATTTGGCTAAAAAAACACATTTTCCTCACATTTCGGTGACAGAAAGTTCTGGAATCTGAGAGGAGACACAAATTTCCCTCCTCCCAGCGTTCCCCCAAGTCTCCCGATAAAAATGGTACTTCACTTGTGTGGGTAGGCCTAGCGCCCGCAACAGGAAATGCCCCAAAGCACAACGTGGACACATCCCATTTTTTCACAGAAAACAGAGCTGTTTTTTGCAAAGTGCCTACCTGTAGATTTTGGCCTCTAGCTCAGCCGGCACCTAGGGAAACCTACCAAACCTGTGCATTTCTGAAAACTAGAGATCTAGGGGAATCCAAGATGGGGTGACTTGTGGGGCTCTGACCAGGTTCTGTTACCCTGAATCCTTTGCAAACCTCAATATTTGGCTAAAAAAACACATTTTCCTCACATTATGGTGACAGAAAGTTCTGGAATCTGAGAGGAGCCACAAATTTCCTTCCACCCAGCGTTCCCCCAAGTCTCCCGATAAATATGATACCTCACTTGTGTGGGTAGGCCTAGCGCCCGCGACAGGATATGTCCCAAAACACAACGTGGACACATCCCATTTTTTCACAGAAAACAGAGCTGTTTTTTGCAAAGTGCCTACCTGTAGATTTTGGCCTCTAGCTTAGCCGGCACCTAGGGAAACCTACCAAACCTGTGCATTTTTGAAAACTAGAGACCTAGGGGAATCCAAGATGGGGTGACTTGTGGGGCTCTGACCAGGTTCTGTTACCCAGAATCCTTTGCAAACCTCAAAATTTGGCTAAAAAAACAAATTTTCCTCATATTATGGTGACAGAAAGTTCTGGAATCTGAGAGGAGGCACAAATTTCCTTCCACCCAGCGTTCCCCCAAGTCTGCTGATAAAAATGATACCTCACTTGTGTGGGTAGGCCTAGCGCCCGCGACAGTATATGCCCCAAAACACAACGTGGACACATCCCATTTTTTCACAGAAAACAGAGCTGTTTTTTGCTAAATGCCTACCTGTAGATTTTGGCCTCTAGCTCAGCCGGCACCTAGGGAAACCTACCAAACCTGTGCATTTTTAAAAACTAGAGACCTAGGAGAATCCAAGATGGGGTGACTTGTGGGGCTCGGACCAGGTTATGTTACCCAGAATCCTTTGCAAACCTCAACATTTGGCTAAAAAAACACATTTTCCTCACATTATGGTGACAGAAAGTTCTGGAATCTGAGAGGAGCCACAAATTTCCTTCCACCCAGTGTTCCCCCAAGTCTCCCGATAAAAATGATACATCACTTGTGTGGGTAGGCCTAGCGCCCGTGACAGGAAATGGACCAAAACACAACGTGGACACATCACATTTTTTCATAGAAAACAGAGCCTACCTGTGGATTTGGCCTCTAGCTCAGCCGGCACCTAGGGAAACCTACCAAACCTGTGCATTTTTGAAAACTAGAGACCTTGGGGAATCAAAGAAGGGGTGACTTGTGGGGCTCTGACCAGGTTCTGTTAACCAGAAAATCTTTGCAAACCTCAAAATGTGGCTAAAGAAACACGTTTTCCTCACATTTCGGTGACAGAAAGTTCTGGAATCTGAGAGGAGCCACAAATTACCTTCCACCCAGCGTTCCCCCAAGTCTCCCGGTAAAAATGATACCTCACTTGTGTGGGTGGGTCAGGTGCCTGCAACAGAATAAGGCCCAAAACTTGTAGAGATAGAGGGGATAGCACAGCGAGTTAATAAGGACATATTCTTCTTTTATACATCTTTAGACTGACTCTGCTTTGGGGACCCACATAAGTGAGGTGTCATTTTACTTGAGAGACTGACGGGAACACTGGGGAGTAGGAATTTTGTGCTGGAGCGGTGATCCTACTAAGAAAACTCAGGAAAATATGCTTTTTTTAAGCAAATTTTGAGGTTTACATAGGAGTCTGGGTAAGAAAATGTTGGGGGATCCACGCAAGCCACACCTCCCTGGACTCCTTGGGGTGTCTAGTTTAAAAAAATGTCTGGGTTTGGTAGGTTTCCCTAGATGAAGGCCGCACCCAGGACCAAAAACATAGGTGCCCCCTCCCCCCCATACACAGGTAGTTTTGTAATATATCATTTTGATGTGTCCACATACGTCCGTGATGTGCCAAACATTAAAATTGTGAAAAGAAACACACTTAGGTTATGTGAAAAAGACCCCTCACCCACCAACCAAGTTGGTGGCATGCTTCATCATCGGGGTCCCACCCAAGGCACCTAGCGTGTCACAGGTGTGCTGCGACGCCTGATTACAGCCGAGCAGGTTTTGTCATTTTTACCACACATACTGGTTGGATTTGGCACGAGGGTGAGTGATGGTTCAGTGGATCAAATTTTATTAACAAGAGATTTCACAAAAATGAAATGCACTGTTAATAACTGAAAGGCAAAAAACGGAACCAATGACTCACAGCTCGTGAGCTGTAAAGCCGCGACAAGGCACCAACCGCTTTGCAGTCCATTCACACACCTTTCATACATGACATGCACAAGACCATTCACACCGCCAGCCACGGGCCAAGCACATTATAACACTCACATCGACAGACAGCGCCACTCAAGGGCCCATCTCTTACATACGCCCACATGCCTGATACAACAGTGTGGACTGGTGTTTAGCTGGCAGTGTGTTGCAATAGCCAACAGCAAGTCAATATGTACACTCTCAGCCAAGCCCCACTCCACACACAATGGCATAATTTTTTTTTTTTTTTTAAACAGAGGAACCCCTAACTAAGTAGAAAGAATTACAAAACTACAAACACAAAAGCTCTAACTAAGTACATGACAGAAATGCTAACCATGAAACTGAACACATGAAAATACAAAACAGACATGAGTTTACACTCATGGTTGTTCCCAGAAATTCTTCTGGGTGTGCTAATTCTTAAAACAACCACCCACACACAGCCCAGGCTTTGAAGGACAATCTGGGCAGTACATTCGAGTCTCCCTCCGGATACCTCTTCGAAAACACACTCTACATTTCTTAGCTGGAAAGTCTTTTTTGGGTGTGGGAGGAATGTGCTCAGCTTAGTGGCGTCTTTCAATTTAGCCACATCCTCCACCACTGCTTCTCTAGGAACTCTGGCCTGTTCCACCACAATAAGGCTCCCTATCACTGACTCCTGAAATTTCACAAATGTCATCTTTGACTCTGGAGACCTATCCCTAAACACAATAAAAGCATTAAAGGTTGCTAAGTGGAAGAGGTGAATTGCTAACTTCTTATACCAAACGTAAGACTTACGAATAGCAGTATAAGGTTCCAACCTCTGATCAACTCTATCTACACCTCCCATGTGCTTATTATAATCTAAAATGCACACAGGTTTGCGCACTTCAGCAACCTGGCCCCAAACAGTCACGGGGGAAGTACTCTCATCATGGATGGTACTTAGCATGTAGACATTCCTCTTGTCTGAAAATTTCAAAGCTAGCAGCTCATCATTCCGCAAGGCACAGCACTGTCTCCTCTCAAGTTTTTTACAAACAAGATCCCTTGGATAGCCTTTCCGGTTACAACGAATTGTGCCACAAGCAACAGCGTCCACTTTAAACAATTCCTTGAACAACTGCACTCCAGTGTAGAAGTTATCTACATACAAATGGTGACCTTTGTTGAACAGTTGTCTACCAAGATCCCACACAATTTTCTCAGTAACTCCAAAAGTGGGAGGACAACCAGGAGGGTCAATATTGGAATCCCTACCACTGTAGACAAGGAAACTATACACATATCCTGTACTACTTTCAGACAGCATATACAATTTAATTCCATATCGTGCACTTTTGCTAGGAATGTACTGCCTAAAAACCAAACGACCCTTGAAGAGGACCAAAGACTCGTCCACACTTATCTCTTTGCCTGGAACATAGACCTCCGAAAACCGATCCACAAAATGATCAAGTACAGGCCTAATCTTAAAAAGAGGGTCAGAATCTGGGTGATCTCGTGGCAAGGCTAAAGCATTCTCAACAAAATGCAGCATCCTAAGAAGAAGCAAATACCGATTACGACTCATGGTCGCAGGAAATATAGCTGTTGCCATCAAGGGACTAGTAGACCAATAAGAAGCCAGTGACGGCTTCCTTATCAACCCCATCAAAAAAGTCAAACCCAAAAACTTTTTTATCTCCTCCAAATTTGTGGGAATCCACTGGGCAGCTCTAGAGTGTGGCCTAAGTCTAGCAGTGTTGTCCCTCAAATGCTGCTCCGCATACAAATTAGTCTGCTCAACAATCTCTTCCAAAAACACATCATCCATGAATAACTCAAAGAAATTGATAGGCAAAAAGTTCTCTGTATTGGCGCTACACCCCGGGAGACCAGTAAAGGCAGGCAACTCTGGCTGCTCCATGTTTGGGGCAACCCAGAGATCAGGTATAACGGGAAACCTTTCAGCCCCAGGTTGCTGCACTAATGGCACATCAGTGTCCTCCTCTAAAACAGGCCCTTCATCTGCACTGAGTGTGGCTTCCTCATCAGAAGATTCCCCTCCAACAAAAACATCACTGCCAGAATCTCTCACTTCCTCCTCTGCCTCAGATGCAGAGTCCGTCTCATAATCATGATCAGACAATGACACAAAAAGCATACCAACCACCTGCTGAGCGGTCATCCTGCGGCTAGCCATGAACTTTCCTACTAAAATTAACTGGACAAATTCACTACCAACAACCAGCACTGTGTAAGACAAGTAACAAAGTGTAGCTTTGTTAGTAAGAGTTATAAACTCAAAAACTATACCGCTCACTTGCCTGAAAAAGCTTGATTCACCAGCAACTACTCTGCACAGACACAGCAATCACCAATGATATCCCACTAAAAAGAAAGAAAGAAAGGCAAATTAGAAATAAGACAAAACAAATATCATTGTGCACAAATCTAAGGACAATTTCACACACAATCCTGCATTTAGTACACCCCCTACAAACATGTCATTCATGCATGGCAACAATACTCCTTTGGAGTAAATTGTTTTTACTTACCTAAAACATGCAACTGTGCAAACTGCAGGTCAACCACCGCCAAAACCGCAAGGAGCCACAGCAAATAAAGCAAAAGCTTTGAACTAGAACAAAAAGGAGGAATTTTTTTTTATCACATATGCAAATACTTCATCAGTTGACAAACACCCCACCATCAAACATTTAGAAATTGGTGCCTAAATGGATTCTGCCATAGGGGCAGATGGGCCTACTAAAAAAATAGGCGTATCTGCCCCAAGGAGGGCAGAAAATACCTTTAGTAGTGTGTCCCCATGGGGAGCAACCCTTGCCCAAGGGGACAGCCCCCAAACAAAAAAACACACACAACACTATCCCTGGTGCCTAAGTGGCTTCTGCCCCCCTTGGGGCAGATGGGCCTAAAAATAATAGGCCGATCTGTCCCCAAGGGATGCAGAAATGGCCTTGGTACATGTGCCCCCAAAGGGGGGGCGACCCTTGCCCAAGGGGGCACCCCCCACATAAATACACAAAAATAACAACATCCCTGGCTTTCCAGTGGTTTCTGCCCCCCTTCGGGGCAGATCAGCCTAAAATAGTAGGCTGTTATTATTTGCCCCCAAAAGGGGAGCGACCCTTGCCCAAGGGGCCGCTCCTCGACAGTAAAAACACAATTAGAACAAAAAACAAAAAAATCCCTGGCGTCTAGTGGGCATTCCTGCTGCCCGATCGCAATGCGATCGGGCAGCAGGAATGCTCAAAGAGACACCGGGGGAAAGGAAAACCCTTTCCTTTCCCCCAGTGCCTCTTTCTGCAAACCCCCCCAACCACCGAGAAGAGAAACTTACCTCTTCCACCCTCGCCGCACAGGAAGCAAATGGCTTCCTGTGCGACGGGCACCCGATAATGAAGTTAGCACGCGATCGCGCGCTGACGTCATTATGGGGGGGTCGGGGTGGAAGGGGAAGGGCTTCCCCTTCCATCCCTGCCTTTGGGGGAGTGGGGGGAAGCACACAGAGGGAGCGAGAGCACTCCCTCTGGGCTGTGTGCGAGGACGTAATGGTTACGTCCTCGGCACAGCAGCACTGTGCCGCAGGACGTAACCATTACGTCCGCGGCACAGAACCGGTTAAAGGGCAGTCCATGGCTACGGGTGTCACGGCATCTGTAAGGGGGAAAAGTTCGGACTTGCCCCAATTTATCAGAGTCCAGACAGAGCACCAAATCTGGTCATTTCATGGATTCGGGTGGGGCAGGTTTTCATTGGGGTCCCGAAGAAACAGCAGAAAGTCATCTGCGTACATGGAGATGAGTAACGGGCCCCTGACATTCCTGGTAGGTGGTCCAGAGCAATAAGAAGCGGGGTGATAAAGGGCAACCCTGACAGTGAGTGAGAGTACCATTCACCCATATTTTTGCCACAGGGTTGGCATACAGGAGTTAAATGAGATTCTGGAATCCATGATGAAGACCCAGTTTAGTCAATGTCACTTGTAGAAACGGCGCTCCAAGGAGTAAAACGATTTTTCTGTATCTAGCACCCCAAATACTTATGCCTGTCACATCTGGGTAGATGTGTTGTAGTACTGTAAAAATGGTTTGAGAGTTTAAGGTAGTAGAGTGGTGCAGGATAAATCCTGACTGTACAGGGCATATGACCTGTTCCAGCAATGGCGAGAGACGCATCGCTATTACTTTGGCCAATATTTTATTGTTTAAACTCAGAAAATTTAGTGGTCTATAAAACACGCAGGAGAGTAATCACAGACTCCCTAAGTGTGTGTGGGGGTTCACCTATCTCTAGGGCCTCTGCATAGACCTCTAGGAGATGTGGTGCCAGTGTTTATTTATAGGCCTTAGAAAAACATCCAGTGAGGCTATCCAGCCCTGGTGCTTTCGAGCCATCCAGGGCATCGATTGCCTGGTCCCTCATCTTGCTCATGATAGGAGCCATGAGGAACTGCTGCTGGCCATTCATGAGCCATACAATGGCCACTTCTTCCAGGTAGGAAGGTATCAGAATTCATGACTGAACGTGCAGTGTAGAGTTTAGTATAGTATGTCAGGAATTCCTGGGCTATGTCATCCGTGGTAGTTACTTGCGTGCCATCAGATGTGTGAATTTTCATGGTATAATTATTGCGTGGGTGTGGGCGTAGCAAATGCGCCAATGTGCAACCGGGTCTCTCACCCTCTCAGTATCTGCAAGCCTGGGCATACTTCTTGAGGTAAGTCAGTTCATGTTGGCCAATTCACAGAGCTCGTCAAGGAGACGTGACCTCTTAGCCACGGGAACTCTCAGTCCAGGTCTCTTAGTACTGTTCGACCCCGGGGAGATCGCTCGGGATAGAATTCAAGATACCTGCATGCTTGGATATGCAGGCCTTGAAGGCTTCCCAGAGGACAGCACATGTGAAAACAGAGCCAGTATTTAATGTGAAATATTCATTAATGGCATTTTGGGGGAAACACTACTGCCTGCTTGAGTTACAGACACCAGGTATTGTCAATGTCAACTTGAAGGGGGCATGGTCCTAGGGAGTACACAGTAGATGAGAAATGTCAATGAGCCATAGTAGCACTCCCCGGGAAATGAACTAGTAGTCCAGACATTTCCACACATTATGTGGGGCCGAGTAAAATGTATAGTGAGTGTCAGTGGCATGATGCATGCAGCACACGTCTGTTAATTGTTAGGTGGTCACTTTGGGGGTCATTCCTACCCTGGTGGTCATGGACCGCCAGGGCAGGGGACGGAGGAAGCACCGCCAACAGGCTGGCGGTGCTTCAGGGGCAATTCTGA
Organism: Pleurodeles waltl; assembly: GCF_031143425.1. Taxonomy (NCBI): domain Eukaryota; kingdom Metazoa; phylum Chordata; class Amphibia; order Caudata; family Salamandridae; genus Pleurodeles; species Pleurodeles waltl. Next base: position 1,244,658,877 of record NC_090447.1, on the reverse strand, counting down.
CCGCGGTGGTAAAGCCGCGGTCAGAAAAGGGAAACCGGCGGTTTCCCGCCGGTTTTCCCCTGCCCCAGGGAATCCTCCACGGCGGCGCTGCAAGCAGCGCCGCCATGGGGATTCCGACCCCCTTCCCGCCATCCTGTTTCTGGCGGTTTTCACCGCCAGAAACAGGATGGCGGGAACGGGTGTCGTGGGGCCCCTGGGGGCCCCTGCAGTGCCCATGCCACTGGCATGGGCACTGTAGGGGCCCCCTAACAGGGCCCCATTAAGATTTTCAGTGTCTGCTTGAAAATCGCGACGGGTGCAACTGCACCCGTCGCACACCAGCAACTCCGCCGGCTCCATTCGGAGCCGGCTTCATCGTTGCTGGGGCTTTCCCGCTGGGCGGGCGGGCAGCCTTTTGGCGGTCGCCCGCCAGCCCAGCGGGAAAGTCAAAATGACCGCCGCGGTCATTTGACCGCGGTACGGTCTTTTGGTGGTCACCGCCTGGCGGGCGGCACCCGCCGCCCGCCTGGGTAGGAATGACCCCCTTTGTCCATCAGGACATGTGGGTATGAGGTTTACTGCTCACATGTGAGCCAGATGAGTCCGGGGACAGGTCATATGCCATGTTAAAGTCACCGTCCATCAGGACAAAGGTGACGTCTGTTTTATTCATGGCTACAGAAAAGCTCGGGTGAATCTACATTAACTGTAGAAACATTGATCATTAGAACTATGCGGCTCGTGAAGGTGCATTTGCCTCTTGGTGATAAGTGTGTTTCCTGAAGGAAAGCTATTTGGACATTGTGTTTGGTCAAGTATGACATACTTGCTTCACTTTCCTAGGGTTGTTAAGTCCCCGAATGTTCCATGTCTTGAAGGTGAGGTCTAATCCCGATGTGGACCTACAGAAGGTCTCTATACTGGTGGATGACTATAGAATGGATGGCGAGTGTAGCAGGTGCAACAGAAATAGCATGGTGGGTAAGAGTGGATGGTGAGTGTAGTAGGTGCAACAGAAATAGCATGGTGCGACAACATACAACAGGCATGAGTTGGTGATGAGCCCCGACATACACACGCCCTCCCTCTACCCACACCAGAATCAAACACATTTGGTGAATCGCAATCAAACTCAGAAACAAAACAATCATTAATTCTACAGTGTACACGTCGGTGGGGTGGCAACGCCTGATAACCAATGCCCACTCATGCTAAGTTAGTGTACGTAAGTTAAATACGGTCCATAGTATAACACAGTATTGGACCTCAGCAATTGTTCAATATGAGTGACAAGAGGTCATCTCATGGACACAGCAGTTCCTAGGGACATGTGAAGTTCAGTGATGGCCAGGATTGGGCAGGGGTGTTTTCTGTGGTTTCTGGTGCGGTGGCACCTAGAGAGCTGTAATGATATTCATATTTGACCACTGACTCCACTTTGCACTTGGCCTGGCTGCACACCGTCACATGTACACGCCAGATACAGACTCCATTTTGTATTCAGCTTAGCCTTTACTTCGCTGCCACGTTAAAGGTGCAAGTAGGTTTCTGTGCACAACATGTTATGCAATGTGTTTTTCGCTCATGTTTTTACTCTACGTGTCTGCGTGTTCTTTCTCATCAAGGGCTAGGACATAACATGGAGGAGTCAGAGAGATAAGGACGTACTAAGATGATGTTTATGGTACAGCAGGGAACAGTTTGGTTTTGGGAGAGCGCCTTGGGATCTTGGCCAGTTCCAACGTGTTTCTTTCAAAGCTGACCTGAAATAGTCAGCATTTTGAACAACAACTTATGGAGTGGGAGGGGTTTTCTAGAATTCTCCTTTCTTGCTTGTTTAAGGTATATAAGAGACCGAAACCGCATTGACCATGGAGTGAATCAGACCTTTGGCAGGATCAGGATGCTGATGCCTGTCATCTTTCCTGTGAGGGTAGATGGTCCCTCTTCACAGTCGAACGGGGGTTTGACGGCCTGTTGCTGGAGAAGTGATGAAGCAAATTCAACTGTGCCCCATGGTGATGCATTTTTTATTCTTATTATCTGCATTGCATTGTGCATGAATATATAAACGTACAAATATATATAAATATATATTTGCTGTTTATAGATTGAAGTAGAGAATTCTTTGTACATGTTTTCATTTCATTGCTGCAAACATGTTTAAACATGCACTTTCAGTTGTACTGACCATTCTCCATGAGTCTTGCAGAGTGGTTTAATAAATTATTTCTCGGACTAAGAGTTGCATTCCAGGAATTCTTTTCGGTGTGTGTGTGTTTCATCTTGGTCCCTAGTGAAGCAAAACAAGAGCGATCAGGGGTGTAATGTTGAGGCGAATTAACCACATTGCCATGGCGTTTGCAGAAGGCAGTGACATTGGCAGGAGTAGTGAAGATACTGTGCTGGCCATTGATTTCCACTGCAATCGAGCAGGGTACATCATGCTGTTCTTCAGCCCTTGCTTCCGCATGAAGTTCTCAGCATCAGGGAATCTATGCCTTGACTCCTGGTCTGCGAGGGTGAAATCTGGGTACATGGACAGCACGGAGCCCTGGTACTGAAGTGAGCCTTGCTCATGCGCTAGATGTAGTGCCATGCCTCTGTCCCTGTAGCTTAATAAACGTGCAATGATTGGCCGGGGCAGGGCACCCAGATTTGGCTGTGGGCTGTGGGCTGTGGGCCAAGAGATCTATGGGCACATTCCACAACAAAAGTGTCAGCTAATGAATGTTTGCCAAACAGACCTGTGAGCAGATTCTTGACAAATAGATCAGGGTAGCCCATATTTGTAGATTATGTGGAGTTTATTTTGGCATGACTGTGGTTCCAGGTCCTCATTCGTATTCATCGTTTGTTTCAGGAGCCTTTTGACCTTTTCCAAGTGTTTCACAATGGTGACGGCATCATCCTCTATTTCAGAAATGTGGCACTCAGCACCATCCAGACGGGTAGTGTGGCGGTCAATGCGTTCACTGATAAGATCAAGGCGGCTGGTCAGTGTATCAGTGGGAATCGATGGACTTGAAGCCAGCCCTCAACTCGGCCTTTATGGTAGCTGTGCCCTCCCAGGGCGTCACAGGGATGCTCTCCTCCATATCGGACAGGTAAAGTTGCTTCTGTCTTGCACCCGAGGCGGGTCGAAGGTGAGATTCTTTTGGTGAGGGTCTCCTTGCCCCATAATGTTGATGGGCACAGTGAAGCCTATGTGGTGCATAAAGAGGAGGAGGAGGCAGTGGGGTAATTAAGAACACCCCACAAGCAGTGATTATACTAGTGGTTTGAAGGCAGGGCTTATGCACTGTGCCAGGCGCCTAGTCGCAATTACTGCTGTCCTGTTGCTGTTATGAAATTGTGGCACAATAGTATATTTATAGCAGTAGTAGCAGGGCTGCCAGAAAAACAATAGCATACTTCCTAAATCTGTAGGTTGGTGAGTATGTACCCCTCAACTCACTTACTAGTCAGTCCACAGTTGAGCAGGATCAGAGCCCCAATCAGTGATTTCAATCCACATAGGAATTACCCACTGTGCATTAAGGCTGAGGGCCTCAGAGTGGCCTCATGTCGCGGAATGGTATGGTTAACTAGTTAATGTGGGTGCAATGCAGGCAAAGCCTGGGAAGGCAGTCTGCAGATGTGAGAGAACCCCAAATCCTCCCTCTGTAACGGATGGCACTGGGAAAGGGATGGTGCCAAAGCAGGGGCATCCGCTGGGCATAGGTCGGGTGGGGTGTTAGTAGGCCATAGTCTGAAGCGTAGGCTGGAATGATATCCTAGTCTGCACGGTAGCCAAGATCCACCAGAATCAGAAGGACCAGCAGTGACAATGAAGAAGCAATCACACCTGCTATGATGGTATCAGGAGGAGGACTGCTTGTAACCGATCAAGCTGCAATGAGAGGCCCAGTCATTGGCAGCACTCGAGCAGCCAGATGCGTCGTCCCAATCCACAAGTACAATGCCCCACCTCACAGTCAGCCCAAAAGCCCATGGCCCCGCACTGGCTGGCAAGTTTTCCCAGGCAGCCTATCACCTTGTTGGCAGCAGTATTGATGGGTCGTTGCTCAGCAGCGGGGGTTCAGCAGGTCAGACCAGCCCTTAAGATCTGACAAGCTGCTGGCCCACAGAGTGTGCCAGTAACAAACACAGCAGAGGCCTCAGTCCGACAGCAGCATTTCCGAACTCTGTTTGACCCTGGTGACACAGAGGGGGGGGGCAGGACACCAGCCTAGAGCAGTGGTGGGTGCGGCACGACGACCCCGCCCTCAGGCTCACTTGCAGCCCCTGTCACCACAGAGCCTCCAAGGGCCACGCGCTTTCAGTTAATCAGTCGCCATCTCCATTATGGCAGCATGGGGGAGCGGGTCCCCACACACGAGGAAACTTGAGGTATTATATCACCATTAGGGCCTCAGTGAAATGTCGATGAAACATACAGTTCGTCCGTTTTTGGGGCTATCGCCGTCGGAGCTTCACTGCTGTGCGGCCATCTTGGTCAACAGCGCAACCATGCCCCTGTGAAATCAATTTAAAATACAGTTATGTCTAAGCTTCAGCTGAACACAATTACAGCATTTATTGAATGATGTTTTCCTCCGGTGTTTTCCTCAGGATCAAGCTGAATGGTTCGACAGGTTGATTTAAGACTGCCGGACAGACAGAAAGAGTAAATCAATGTATGCACCAATATTTACGCTGACAGTTGCTCTAATCTGACCAAGACATTTATGGGCAGCTGAGTTTGTAAACAATAATGGCATTGATACCTCATTAAGTTATTCTCCCTTTTCTGGCTATTACCCACATGTGTGTGATACAGATATAATGCCTGCTACTCTCACACCAGCAGCAGAGGATTTGACAGAACACATAATGAAGACACACCAGACTTCAAAAGACAATTTAATGCTGGCCAGGAAGCAATACAAGGCATATGCAGAGAAGCATAATTGGCTAGGCCCAAAATATGTAGTAGGACAATGTGTGTAGTTGTCAACCAAGAATATCAGTAAAATATCTAAGAAAATCGATGAGGTGGCCATGAAACTTGAATTGCCTCGAACTTTACCCATTCACCCTGTGTTCCATATATCCTTACTGAAACCGGTTCCTGAAAATATACATGTCTCTGAATGGCCACTGCCAAGACTGGTAGACAATCACCCAAAATATGATGTCAAAGCAATACTGGACCTAAAATTAGTGTGCAACAGGCTGTTTTATTTAATAGACTGGAAAGGTTTTGGTCCAGAACAACGAATGTGGGAACCAGCAGGTTATGTCCATGGTATTCGATTGGCCCATCAATTCCATCAGCAAAATCCTGCTAAACCAAAACCCATTGGGGGAGCCCTGGAAGTTGTATATTGTTGGGTCTGCAAGCCCAGCTCGCAAGATCTCAGGCCATCCCCATTACAGGAGACACAAGCCCCCGAGAGCCAGGATTTGCTCAACCACGCATAGCATGGGACAGACCTGGGTTGCTTCTTCAAGAACCGAGTGCCACAAGTACAATTGCAAGTTCCTAATTGCGACTTTTTGCGACTCGCAATTAGGAACCCACAAAATGCAGTGTACAACAGTGTCTCAGACACTGTTTGCGATTCCCAAATGGGTCGCAAGGTACCTGCGTCATCAATATTCATGAGGCAAATCACAAATTGAGACCTATTGGGAATGGCCTATACTCACAGGGATGGTGGCCTGCTGGGGTCACCAGACTACCATATCTGACTACTTTTTAAATAAAGCAATTTTTTTTAATGCATCCTGTTTTTCAGAAAGCAGTGGTTCCCAACCTTTTAACATCTTTGGACCCAAACTTTATCATTAGTAGAATCCAGGGACCCCGAATGAATCATTATTGGAATCCAGGGACCCCCCACTGAGTCATTACTGGAAGCCGGGGACCCCGACCTAAACACTGTTGAAGATTTGAACAGCAAAATAATACACAAAAAATACAGAAACAAGCATTCACCAAATACATAAAAAAATGATAACATATTTTATTTAATATAAATAAAAAGAAATAAAAAAAATAATTTTAATAGGAAGGTTGGAGCTTTTCTAAATTCAATTGAAGCCACTCATCGCCTATACTATATTCTGTTTGATGCACCTGCACTGCTGCCACAAATCAACCTGGGAATACCAATCTGATTTTTATCCTCCAATTTTAAATTCCTTCATATTTACAATATGTTTTAAAATATTCAACAGCACATTTAGCCACTTTATTCATATACACTCTATTAATATGTTAATATTATTTAATTTTCTAAGCAGTTATGGACCCCCTGAGGAGGCTTCATGGACCCCAGGAGTCCCTGGACCACAGGTTGGGAACCACTGCCTTAAAGGAAAACTGGTGCATTTTAAAATTAAAAATGAAAGTGTTATTTTCGTTTTTAGGTCGCGCATAGCAGCGTGCAAGCGCTGCTCTTCTCAACGTGATCTATTCTGTGGGCTTTAACCACGGCCTACTCACGTCTATCATTTTCACTCATTCCTGGGCCTGCCTTTCAAAAAATCCCTTGATGTCATTGGTAAATGCTTTACGTTTGTCCAGCCTTGAGGCTGTTTTGTTACCGCCTTGGAGACTGGCCCTGTTACATGGATTCTTAAATGATCAGGCATGTACCTTAGTGTGGCACACTATTTTTTTGAATGCCTCTTCACTCATGGCAGTATGTTGTTGCTTCATCTTCCTTAGATTTGGGCATCTTGCTGTTTCTTTGCAATGGCTTTCTTATTTATTTGCAGTTTTAAGTAGCACAAACTCAACATGAAGGTATTGGAGTGCTTTATTTATTTTATTTTTTTAGCTTTATATAGCGCAAATGCGCTACAAAGGCATTATAACGATTTACATGAGCACCGGTTACATTACACAAGAACACACTGATTTTTGGTAGCAAGGGGAGATTAATTGATTTGCCCAGAATCACAGGATGTTGAGCCGACGCTGAGACTTGAACCATGTTCCCCACGCTCCAAGGTCCGCAGCTTTGGCCCTTACGCCACATCGTCTCCCCTAGGGCTTTTTGTTTGGTGCGTGTTGGGGCAGTCCTGGAATGACTAATTTTTTTCAAAATAATGCTTGGTAAAACAGGTTCTGCCATTTCATAGGGCTGCAAAGCAGGTGCCATCGTTAACAAAATCACTATAATACAATTGCAGTTAAGCTACCTCTTCTGTTATTCTCTTTGTATACAGTCAATGTCTTTAAAAATTAGGCTGGTTTTGCCAATGTAGAGGAATAACTCCTTTAAAAGTTTAACACACAGAAATATACGCCTGCCCCCTTTTCTTTGCTCCTAACTCTTTTGACCCCCTGTTGGAAAATGGGTTATTGGTAGGGCAGGTAGGTACCTACACCTAGCAACAAGCCACAAACCTCCACATAAGTACAGTTAGGTCTCAGTAAATTAATCCCAGCTCTACCGTTGGTAGCTTGGCATCGAGCGTCAAGGCTTAACTTAGGAGACAAAGTGTAAAGCATTCAAATATCACAAAACAGTAATTAAATAAAACACAGGAAACAGTTTAAAAATCCAAAACCAATTTATAAAAATAGCTTATATTTTTATCTTTAAAATGACACAAAAACTATTAAAATCGGTTCAGGGGAACCGGAGATATGAATTTTTAAAGTATTATTATTTTCTAGCGCTTAGAAACAAAAAGCGCCAATCGGGTCATCTGGTTGCACCAGGACCGGGGCAAAGTCAAACTTTCAGGCCGACCGCGATGGAGCCCTGCTCGGCTACAAGTCGCGGGAGGCCTCGGTTAAAAAGTTACCTTCTGACTTAGTCTCTTTTTTGATGTTTTTCTTCCCCGGGATGAACCTGCCAGTTGGATCCGACCTCCTGGAGCCCTTGTCCGGATACGCGAAGTCGGTTTCCTCGGTGGTGATTTTTACCTTTGGACTTAGTCGTTTTTTCGAGATGAAAATCCTTCGACCGGGGTAAACCTGGATCTTGATCCGACGTCCGTGGAGCCCTTCTCGGATACGATGGCTGGAAGGTCCCGGTCAACTTTTTACGTTCGGACTTAGTCTCTTTTTTGGATGTTTTTCTTTACCGGGACAAACCACGAAGTCAGGCCGGGTCGCGGTTGAGGCAAGCCGGCTAGAATTTCCGCGTCGGGTCGGTCACTTTATGGAGCTTTTTTTCAAAAATTCTCCAATCTTTTCCAAACTTCTGGGGCTTCACCCAGATGTTCTTTTAAGGTTCTTTTGGGGTCCACAGCTCACCCCAAGGGTCCAGAAGTTCTGTGATGGTCCTTGGGAAGTGCAGACTTCAACTCCCAGAATACACCTGGCGCAAACTCCTTTTTGGCCACTGGACAGTGGTCAGCTGGTCACTTTTTCAGGAGTTGGTGCAGGGGACTCTGGATAGCAATTTTTCACCTGTAGCAAACAGGGAGTCCCTCCTTGAACCAGTTGAAGCCAGGCAAAGTCCTTCTTGTGGTGAAGCCCAAGTGTGCAGCTGGTGCAGTCTTTCTGAGTGCAGGGTCCAGGTGCAGGACAGGGGTCCAGCAGGGCAGTCCTTCTCCTTGTAGTTCCTTCTTCTTGAAATTTGGTGGGGATCTGAGGCGTGGGTGCAGGTCTGCCAGTTTTATCCTTGCTCCTGGGTGAAAAGCAGGGGGGCCCTGGTTCTCCAATCAGGGACAGGGTCGTCCCCCTGTGATGACCACTTCCTGGGAAGTGTGGCAAAAATCCATCCCAGAAGGCAACAGTCTCTAAAAATCCAAAATGGATGAATCTGATTTTTGGAGGAGAGATCTGGCTGAGCCCACCCACTGGTGTGGCTAAAAATCATAAACACACCCCTCTCCTGCCCTCTCCTAATCTAATCAAGGGGGCACCTAGCTGTCTGGGGTTGCAGGATGTGGGGGTGTTGTTGGGTGCTCCAGATGTCCTTCTCTGCCTTTGAAGACCAGTTTGGCAGCCCTCCCCCTTCCTGCCTCACCATCTGCTGAGGGGAGATTCTCTCCCCCAAGCACATTCCTTTGTGTGAAGCCAGGCCACTTCACACCTCATTAAAGTAGCCTGGCAGAAGCTGCTGCAGGCTGGCCAATCAGAGCACAGCAGCAAAAGCAATGCAGAGCTGAAATTGGCAACTTTTTAGGTAAAGTCTAAACTTTTTACCTGGATAAGTTATATTAAATCCAACAACTGGAAGTTGTGGGATTTATTACAACAATCAATTTGATACCAAATTCTTGGTATGTAACATTTAAGGAGACTTTAAAATTTAAAATAAAGACTGCCCATTCTAGCCTATGAAGGCCATTTACTTCAATGAGGGAAAAACGAATTTGGCTGTTTTTACCTCACCAGGGCTTATAAATCTATTTTTATAAAGTCCCTGCTTATAGTTACATGGCACCCAGCCCTAGGGGCACATAGGGCACACCTTAGGGGTGACTTATATGTAAAAATAAGGTAGTTTAAGACTTTGGAAGTACCTTTAATTCCAAAGTTGAATTTGCATATAACTTTAATTTAAAAGCAGCCAGCAAGGCAGGCTTGCTTTTAAAATGACACTGGGCACCTCAGCAGTGCACCTAGGTGTGCACCACCTATGCTGTGGTCCCTAAACCTACATGCCCTACCATATACTAGGGACTTATAGGTAGGTTAACTTAGCCAATTATAATTAGCCTAATTTGCATATCCATTTTACACAGAGCACTGGCCCTGGGACTGGTAAGCAGTACCCAGGGCACAGCCAAGAGTCAGTAACCACCAGTATCTATCCAGAAAGAGTGGGGGTGATCAGGCAAAAAAAAAAGGACTTTCCTACACTGCCCCCCCCCAGATGAAAGGTGATGGGTACTAACCTACACCCTGGTAGTCCTCATCAGCTAAGTGGAAAAACCTGGAAAGGCCATATGCATTGGCATGGGCAGTCCCAGGTCTGTGCTCCACTGTGAAGTCCATCCCCTGTAGGGAAATGGACCACCTTAACAGTTTTGGGTTCTCCCCCCTCATCTGCATCAACCATCTGAGAGGTCTGTGGTCAGTTTGTACACGGAAGTGAGTGCCAAACAAGTAAGGCCTCAACTTCTTCAGGGACCAAACCACAGCAAAGGCCTCCCTCTCAATGGCACTCCATTTTTTCTCTCTGGGGAGTAGTCGCCTGCTGATGAAGGCAACTGGGTGATCATGGCCCTCTTCATTAACTTGTGCTAACACTGCCCCAATCCCTTCCTCTGAAGCATCTGTTTGCACTACAAATTCCTTGCTATAGTCAGGGGCCAGTATCACTGGTGCTGAACACATAGCCTGTATTAGGGTGTCAAAAGCTTTTTGACACTCTGGGGTCCAAATGACCTTCTTGGGCTGTTTCTTGGAGGTAAGCTCAGTTAAAGGGGCCATTATGGTCCCAAAATTTTGAACAAACCTCCTGTAATACCCAGTCAGGCCAAGAAAGGCCCTGACCTGAGTCTGGGTTTTTGGAGCCTCCCAATCCAGGATAGTCTGGATCTTGGGCTGGAGAGGTTGTACATGGCCTCCACCAACAAGGTGGCCCAGGTACACAACAGAACTTTGCCCTATCTGGCACTTGCTTGCCTTGATAGTCAGGCCTGCTTGAAGCAGGGCCTGAAGCACTTCCTTCAGGTGGACCAGGTGGTCCCTCCAGGTGGAACTAAATACAGCTATATCATCCAGATAAGCTGCACTAAAAGATTCCAACCCAGATAGGACTCTGTTCACCAACCGTTGGAAGGTGGCAGGAGCATTTTTCATGCCAAAGGGCATCACCTTGAACTGAAAGTGACCCTCTGGTGTGGAAAATGCTGACCTCTCCTTAGCTCTTGGACTTAAGGCAATCTGCCAATATCCTGAGGTCAGATCAAATGTGCTCAGGAATTTGGCAGCCCCCAACCTGTCAATGAGCTCATCAGCTCTAGGTATGGGGTGAGCATCAGTCCTAGTGACTGCATTTAGACCTCTGTAGTCCACACAGAATCTTAATTCTTTCTTCCCACCTTGGGGATTAGCTTTGGGCACCAGTACCACTGGACTGGACCAAGGACTATCAGAGGGCTCAATTACCTTCAGGTCCAACATCTTAGCCACTTCAGCTTTGATGTTGGCCTTGACCTGGTCAGACAGCCTGTACAGCTTGTTCTTGACAGGCAAGCTGTCACCAGTGTCAACATCATGGACACACCAATTGGTGAGTCCAGGGGTCAGGGAGAACAGACTAGCAAACTGTCCCAAGACTTGCTTACAGTCTTGTTGTTGCTGATCTGTCAATTTGGGAGAGAGTACCACTCCCTCCACTGACCCATCTTTTTCCTTTGAGGACAGGAGGTCTGGCAGAGGTTCACCCTCCTCCTCCTTCCCTTCATCAGTGACCATCAGCATGGTCATGTCTGCCCTGTCCTGGTGGGGTTTCATCCTGTTTATATGTAGGATCCTGTGAGGATTCCTGGGGGTGCCAAGGTCCACCAAGTAGGTGACCTCACCTTTTTTCTCTAGGATTGGATAGGGCCCAGTCCATTTGGCCTGTAGTGCCCTAGGAGCCATGGGCTCCAAAACCCACACCAGCTGTCCTGGGTGATACTCAGGCATGGTAGCCTTTTGATCATGCCAGAGCTTCATGAGCTCCTGACTGGCCTCCAGGTTTCTGCTTGCCTTCTTCATATACTCAGCCATGCGAGACCGCAGGCCTAGTACATAATCCAGCACATTCTCCTTGGATTCCTTGAGAGGCTTTTCCCAAGACTCTCTCACCAAGCACAATGGGCCTCTTACAGGGTGCCCAAACAGTAACTCAAAGGGGCTGAATCCAACCCCCTTCTGTGGCACCTCCCTGTAGGCAAACAGAAGGCATGGGAGGAGGACATCCCATCTCCTCCTGAGTTTGTCAGACAAACCCATGATCATGCCCTTCAGGGTCTTATTGAATCTTTCCACCAGACCATTGGTCTGTGGATGGTAGGGTGTGCTGAACTTATAAGTAACACCACACTCCTCCCACATGGCTTTCAGATAGGCTGACATAAAGTTTGTGCCCCTATCTGAGACCACCTCCTTTGGGAATCCCACTCTGGTGAACACACCAAGTAGGGCCCTAGCCACTGTGGGAGCAGTGACTGTCCGGAGGGGTATTGCCTCAGGGTACCTGGTGGCATGGACCACTACCACCACAATGTACCTGTTACCTGAAGCAGTTGGTGGGTCTAGGGGACCAACAATGTCAATCCCCACCCTCTCAAAGGGAGTCCCAACCACTGGCAGTGGAATTAAGGGAGCCTTTGGCTTGCCCCCTGTCTTGCCACTGGCTTGACAGGTGACACAGGAGCTGCAAAACTCCCTGACTTTTTCTGACATTTCGGGCCAATAAAAATGGTTGACCAGCCTGCTCCAGGTCTTGGTCTGTCCCAAATGACCAGCTAAGGGGATATCATGGCTTAAGGTAAGGAGGAATTATCTATACTTTTGGGGTACCACCACTCTCCTAGTAGCCCCTTCTTTAAGGGCCCGTGCCTCAGTGTAGAGAACTCCATCCTCCCAGTAAACCTTGTGGGTACCACTGGTATCCCCTTGTTCTTGCCTGGCAGCAGTCTGCCTCAGGCCCTCAAGAGTGGGACACTCTCTTTGTCCCTGGCACAAATCTTCTCTGGTGGGCCCACCTGCCCCTTGCAGTTCTGCCAAGTCAGGCAGAGTTTGCAGGGAAGGTGTCCCTCCCTCAGAGTTCAGATCCTCCCCCTCAGGGTTGGATTCTTCCTGACCCTCTGTACTTGTTGGGGCTGGCAAGCCAGACCCAGTGCCTTTTCTCTTTTTCTTGGAGGCTTGGCCCTTTGTTCCAGGGTCCAAGTGTCCAGCATTCCCCTGTTGTGCCGCCTGTGACCTGGTCACAGCACACACCCATTCAGGGAGGTCCAGCATCTGTGCATGGACCCTTCTTTCCACTTCTGACCACTCAGATGCTTCAAGATTATTCCCCAGTAGACACTCTACTTGGAGGGCAGGAGCTACAGCTACTTTTTTAGGGCCAGTCACACCTCCCCATTCCAGACTCACCATAGCCATGGGATGGAGTTTGGTTCTGGTATCTGCATAAGTCACCTGGTGGAAGACACCAGGTAAGACCTGCTCTGGAGAAACCAGCTTTTCTGCGACCATTGTCACACTGGCTCCTGTATCTCTCAGAGCTTCCACTTCAGTCCCATTGACTTTAGGCCTCTGCCTATACCTCTCCATGATGGGAGGTAAGGTGGCCATAGTTGCAATGTCCACCCCACCGACGGATACTAAGGTGACCTCAGTGTACCCTGATTCCACCCCTGGGCCAACTTCCACCCCCAACCCTACACTAGCAATCCCCTGGGATTGCCCACCAGTGGGGGGCTTCTTGGAGCAGATAGCATCTCCTCTTTTATGTCCTGGCTGATGACAGTCAAAACACTTGCCGGCCTTAGCAAGCTCCTGAAACTTTCCTGCTTTAGCAGGATCATAATTCTTTCCCTGATACCCTTTCCCTTTAAAAGTGAATTGGCTCGGGGCTCTCCCTCCCTGAGAAGTTTTTGGGGACTCTTGTGAGGACTCTTTGGGTTTTTTGTCATCTTTCCCCTGGTTCTTCCCCTGAGAAGAACCATGTCCTCCCTTTTTCTGATCACCCCCTGGGGGTTTCTGGTTAACCCTAGTTCTTAACCAGTCATCTGCTGCCTCCCCCAGCTCTCTGGGGTTGGTCAACCTAGAGTCTACTAGATACTGGCGGAGCCTCTCTTGGACACAATTAGTTAGAAGGTGCTCCCTCATAATCAAATTGTACAGCCCCTCAAAGGTACTTACCCTGTTGTCCTGTATCCAGCCCTCCAGTGCTTTTACTGAAATGTCCACAAAGTCCACCCAGGACTGGGTGCTTGTCTTTTGGGTGTCCCTAAACTTAAGCCTATACTGCTCTGGGGTTAGACCAAACTTTTTAGTCAAGCAACTCTTCATACTGGAGTATGAGTCTGCATCCTCCCCACTCATGGTTAGGAGCCTATCCCTCCCAGAGTTGGGAACTAACTCCCAAAGGAGTGAACCCCAGTACTGAGGCTTGACTTTCCTCATCTGGAGGGCCCTCTCAAAGGCCCCCAGCCACTTATCTATGTCATCCCCCTCTACATAGGCAGGAACCACCCCTTTGGGTAATCTGGGGGCAAAACCCCCACCCAGGGACACCTCAGTTTCTTTCTCGCTGCCTCCATCTTTTTTTTCTTTGCTTGCCCACTTTTTCTTTTCTAGGGCAAGCTTATCTGCTTCCAAAGCTATGTAGGCTAGCTGGGCTTCCAGCTCTCTTTCCCTGATGGATGGGTTCTCTCCTCCTGAAAGGACCCCCTTCCTACCACTAGCTTTGGGTCTGGTCCTAGTGACTGTATCCACTGAGGACCGTTCCTCCTCTTCCTCACTTAGGCTCAGATGCCTTCCCTCCCCTGAGTGGTTAGAGCTAGCATCCTCCCTTCTTTCTCCCTCCTCTGGAGCTTCTTCTGACTCTACCTCTTGGGCCTCAGCCCATGCTGTCAGGGATGTGATCAGGATTTGCTTCCTGAGATCAGTGGTTGCAGGCAACCCTCTTTCCATACACAACCCCCTAAGCTGGACTACTGTCAGTGTGGGTAGGCTAGCCAGATCAAGCTCCATGGTTCCCTAGTTTTGTGTCAAAAAACTTCTTGCAAAAATTGGAAACAAGAATTTAGAAAAATTACAAAAATTCAATAATTGAAATTAATCCAAATTAAAAAAAAAAAAATTTTAAAAACAATTTTTGCACTAGGACAATTTAAAGGATTTTTAATTTGTTTTACTTAAAACTGTAACGTGATATTGAACACAAGTACAGGATCCCACCGCTGCCACCAATTATGTTGGAAAATGGGTTATTGGTAGGGCAGGTAGGTACCTACACCTAGCAACAAGCCACAAACCTCCACATAAGTACAGTTAGGTCTCAGTAAATTAATCCCAGCTCTACCCTTGGTAGCTTGGCATCGAGCGTCAAGGCTTAACTTAGGAGACAAAGTGTAAAGCATTCAAATATTACAAAACAGTAATTAAATAAAACACAGGAAACAGTTTAAAAATCCAAAACCAATTTATAAAAATAGCTTATATTTTTATCTTTAAAATGACACAAAAACGATTAAAATCGGTTCAGGGGAACCGGAGATATGAATTTTTAAAGTATTATTATTTTCTAGCGCTTAGAAACAAAAAGCGCCAATCGGGTCATCTGGTTGCACCAGGACCGGGGCAAAGTCAAACTTTCAGGCCGACCGCGATGGAGCCCTGCTCGGCTACAAGTCGCGGGAGGCCTCGGTTAAAAAGTTACCTTCTGACTTAGTCTCTTTTTTGATGTTTTTCTTCCCCGGGACGAACCTGCCAGTTGGATCTGACCTCCTGGAGCCCTTGTCCGGATACGCGAAGTCGGTTTCCTCGGTGGTGATTTTTACCTTCGGACTTAGTCGTTTTTTCGAGATGAAAATCCTTCGACCGGGGTAAACCTGGATCTTGATCCGACGTCCGTGGAGCCCTTCTCGGATACGATGGCTGGAAGGTCCCGGTCAACTTTTTACGTTCGGACTTAGTCTCTTTTTTGGATGTTTTTCTTTACCGGGACGAACCACGAAGTCAGGCCGGGTCGCGGTTGAGGCAAGCCGGCTAGAATTTCCGCGTCGGGTCGGTCACTTTATGGAGCTTTTTTTCAAAAATTCTCCAATCTTTTCCAAACTTCTGGGGCTTCACCCAGATGTTCTTTTAAGGTTCTTTTGGGGTCCACAGCTCACCCCAAGGGTCCAGAAGTTCTGTGATGGTCCTTGGGAAGTGCGGACTTCAACTCCCAGAATACACCTGGCGCAAACTCCTTTTTGGCCACTGGACAGTGGTCAGCTGGTCACTTTTTCAGGAGTTGGTGCAGGGGACTCTGGATAGCAATTTTTCACCTGTAGCAAACAGGGAGTCCCTCCTTGAACCAGTTGAAGCCAGGCAAAGTCCTTCTTGTGGTGAAGCCCAAGTGTGCAGCTGGTGCAGTCTTTCTGAGTGCAGGGTCCAGGTGCAGGCCAGGGGTCCAGCAGGGCAGTCCTTCTTCTCCTTGTAGTTCCTTCTTCTTGAAATTTGGTGGGGATCTGAGGCGTGGGTGCAGGTCTGCCAGTTTTATCCTTGCTCCTGGGTGAAAAGCAGGGGGGCCCTGGTTCTCCAATCAGGGACAGGGTCGTCCCCCTGTGATGACCACTTCCTGGGAAGTGTGGCAAAAATCCATCCCAGAAGGCAACAGTCTCTAAAAATCCAAAATGGATGAATCTGATTTTTGGAGGAGAGATCTGGCTGAGCTGGTGTGGCTAAAAATCATAAACACACCCCTCTCCTGCCCTCTCCTAATCTAATCAAGGGGGCACCTAGCTGTCTGGGGTTGCAGGATGTGGGGGTGTTGTTGGGTGCTCCAGATGTCCTTCTCTGCCTTTGAAGACCAGTTTGGCAGCCCTCCCCCTTCCTGCCTCACCATCTGCTGAGGGGAGATTCCCTCCCCCAAGCACATTCCTTTGTGTGAAGCCAGGCCACTTCACACCTCATTAAAGTAGCCTGGCATAAGCTGCTGCAGGCTGGCCAATCAGAGCACAGCAGCAAAAACAATGCAGAGCTGAAATTGGCAACTTTTTAGGTAAAGTCTAAACTTTTTACCTGGATAAGTTATATTAAATCCAACAACTGGAAGTTGTGGGATTTATTACAACAATCAATTTGATACCAAATTTTTGGTATGTAACATTTAAGGAGACTTTAAAATTTAAAATAAAGACTGCCCATTCTAGCCTATGAAGGCCATTTACTTCAATGAGGGAAAAACGAATTTGGCTGTTTTTACCTCACCAGGGCTTATAAATCTATTTTTATAAAGTCCCTGCTTATAGTTACATGGCACCCAGCCCTAGGGGCACATAGGGCACACCTTAGGGGTGACTTATATGTAAAAATAAGGTAGTTTAAGACTTTGGAAGTACCTTTAATTCCAAAGTCGAATTTGCATATAACTTTAATTTAAAAGCAGCCAGCAAGGCAGGCTTGCTTTTAAAATGACACTGGGCACCTCAGCAGTGAACCTAGGTGTGCACCACCTATGCTGTGGTCCCTAAACCTACATGCCCTACCATATACTAGGGACTTATAGGTAGGTTAACTTAGCCAATTATAATTAGCCTAATTTGCATATCCATTTTACACAGAGCACTGGCCCTGGGACTGGTAAGCAGTACCCAGGGCACAGCCAAGAGTCAGTGGGTGATCAGGCAAAAAAAAAAGGACTTTCCTACACCCCCTCATTCTCCGGGTTCGATGGCAGGAAGATGCCACTTTGTGGCTTGTTTGGTGCTATAAAAGTTTAGGTAAACACACTAGCAATGGTTGCATCTCTAGCGTATCACAGCCAGTCTATAGGAATGAGGCAAAAACACTCCCAAGATGGTGGCCTTGTTGTGTCCTCTCTCCTGCAGTGACAGGCCTGGGAGGGTTTCTGTGACACCTGGCACTACACTCCAAATCAAAACACATAGGTAAAATACATTGGCCCTCATTACAACATTGGTGGTAAATGCCGCTTACCGCCGTGCAGAAGACCGCCAACACACAGTTGTGGCCGCGGAAATCCGCTACAGCTATTACGACTCACAGCTCGGAATCCGCCAAAATCCAGACACCCACACAAGTCTGCCACACCAAAGGTCAGTGATAAACTGGCAATAACAAGACCTCCACTGTCACCCCAACAGGAATACGCCCACACTATCACGACCCACAAATCCATGCGGCGGTCTTTCAACCGCAGTATTCCATTGGCGGTACACACCGCCGCGCTCAAAATACACACACTTTTCCAAAACACATCCACATTGGACAATTCCAAATACACACACCTGATACACATACACACACCACTCCCACACACCCAATACAATATAAAACACACAAACACATCACCCACACACCCTTACGACCAGAATTGCGACAGAAGGCCAGAGAGAGACACCACCATCAACAAACTAGCATCCACAGGCACTCAACACCATCACTCACACAACATCCACGCACTTCACACAACACACACAAACACATCCCCTCACACATCACAACACACACCACCTCACACATCACCCACACCACCCCATGGCACCACAAAGACACCCCAGGTTTTCTGAGGAGGAGCTCAGGGTCATGGTGGAGGAAATCATCCGGGTAGAGCCACAGCTATTCGGATCACAGGTGCAGCACACCTCCCTAGCTAGGAAGATGGAGCTATGGTGCAGAATCGTGGACAGGGTCAATGCAGTGGGACAGCATCCAAGAACTCGGGATGACATCAGGAAGAGGTGGAACGACCTACGGGGGAAGGTGCGTTCCGTGGTCTCAAGACACGAGATTGCAGTTCAGAGGACTAGCGGCGGACCCTCACCTCTTCCCCCACAACTAACAACATGGGAGGAGCAGGTCTTGGCTATACTGCATCCTGAGGGCCTCGCAGGAGTAGCTGGAGGAATGGACTCTGGTAAGTCAAATCTTAACTACCATATCCCCCACCCTACCTGCATGCTATCACATATCCCCACCCTCACCCTCACCCCCATCACTCCAACACCTCACATATGTCCCTCTATCACAAACCACCCATCCCAACATCAAGCCCTGCATGCAACAACAAAGCATGGACACCCATCACCAAAGCATGTCCACTACAGATACCCCCACAGACCCCAAAACAATTATCACACAAGGTCCTAGACAAGAATGTAAGCACTGGGGTACAGGGTCACCCACCCATTGCACACAATGGCACACACAGATGCAATAATCATGCTTTTACACCCCTGCAGGACCCCTACCCAACGTCACCGGACAGGAGGTTCCAGACGTGTCCACCCCACCCACAGAAGAGGCCCACAGTGATGACAGCAGCTCTGTCCAACTGGATCTGGATAGTCGGTTCCCCTGACACAGTCACAAGCCACCACAGAGCCTCCCCCCTCACGAAACACCAGCACAGCACCCACCCAGCGGGCCAATACCTCTGTCCCCAGGACACGTCAAGCATCAGTGTGTCCACCACTACAGGGAACACAGGCAAACCCACCAATCCAAGAACAGCAGGGACCTGGGGACAGTGGCAGTGGGAACACGGTTCAGGGGACAGAGGCACAGGAAAACCGGGGAACTAGGAGGTCTGCTGTGCGAGAGGGGGAGGACAGGCCCAGAGAACCCACTCTCCACGAGGCCCTCTCCAACATCATGGGAGCATACCATCATTCCCAGGAGACGATGGCAACGGTACTGGCCAAGTTTCAGGAGACCCAGCGGCTGCAGGAGGAACAGTATTTGGGGATCAGGGAGGAACTCAAGTCCATCAACACCACCCTGGTCACCATTGTAGGGGTGCTGAAGGACCTTGTGAACACCAGGAGGGACACTGTGGCACAACAAGGGGCCACTGACACTAGCCTGGATGATGAACTGCCCACCACCTCTGCCGGCGCTAGTGAACAGGAGGCACCACCACAGGACCACAACACCAGCACCCCACCCCCTGCAGATGGAGAACCACCCCGCAAACGGTCCCTGAGATCCAGGAAAAAGACAGAGAACAATGCCGAGACCCTGCCAAAAAATGAGACCACCCTGAATGTCACCCTTCTGTCCCACTTTGTCACCCTGTCCATCCTTCAACTGCCGTAGCTCCACTTCCTATGCCCCTTTGGACAATGCACCTGTGAGACAAACAACTGGACTCTGCCATGGACATTTCTCCACCATCACCCCTGACCATTTTACAACCCCTTCCACTATTTTGCACTTTAATAAACACCCTTGAATCACAAAACAAGCTGGAGTCAGTCTGTGCTTTCACAAATGTGTATTTGCAATAACTGAGGAAAATAGCAATGTCCATTGTATTGTCAACATACCTATGTCACACAGCTCTAGTCCAGTGCTTTAAATGGGCCGGTACTCTCCGGTACTGAGTACCGGCACTTTTTTATTTTGAGTGGGAGAGTACCGGCATATCTCAAGAAAAACGTAATACTTTTAATTGGAGAGTACCGGCACTTCTCAGAAACAAGCAGGTACTCTATTACAGAGTACCTGCACTTCTATTTTTCCATTTAAAGCACTGCTCTAGTCCATGAGGTAACATAGCAGAGGCCACACAGTGGGACCCACATCTGTGAAATGGAAAGGCAAAGTGTCAGGTCAGGGTCCATACACTGGGGGAAGTGACAGACATATGATAGGTCTAACAATTTTATCAGATGTGGGAGGCAGTGATGTTTTTTTACCTGTGTCTCACTGGAAGTATTGCTGGATCACGTTGTTTCTGTTGTCGATATCCTCTTCTGCCTCCTCTTCTTCAGTGTCCACAGGCTCCACAGCTGCCACAGACCTCCTTCTGGACCATCCTCCTGCAGAAAAGGCACCTGTTGTCGCAAAGCCAAGTTATGCAGCATACAGCAGGCCACGATGATCTGGCACACCTTCTTTGGTGAGTAGTACAGAGAACCACCTGTCATATGGAGGCACCGGAACCTGGCCTTCAGGAGGCCGTAGGTCCTTTCTATCACTCTCCTAGTTCGCCCATGGCAGGACCAAGAAGACGGAGGAGGCCCAGCTGGGGATGGCCTCCCAACGTGGGAGGGGTGCCTGTCGCACCATGACCCCCCTGATGTTCCAGATCCTAGCGGTGGCGTATCCGGAGTTGGATGGGCGCTTGAGGGCATCACAGCAGCCACAAGGGGGTGAGTACCGTCACATCCATCTGACTCTGCGTGCATTGGAGGTGTCTGGGTGGGGGAGGTGGGAGGTGGGTTCCCCTAGGCTAGGGCGAGCTTTGTAGGCAAGGACCCTTTGTGAGGCAGGCTAAGTGGCACCCCAACCCCACCAGTGGTAAGAGCCCTTTACACCTAGTCAGGCTCCTGTGACTTCCATGTGTGCAGCTACCGGGCATAGGCCATGTATCCCATGTCCCTGTGATTAATTAGGGAACTCTAAGTGCATGGCGTAGTGCAGAGGGCTGATGTGTCTGTAGTGTCCACCAACGGTAGCGGTATTGCATGCACTGAACATGTCTTTCTTCTTTCTTCCCCCCCCCCTTTTTGTGGTCTCCCTGTTCTTGTGTGCATTAGCATCATCAGGCGGAGGAGCTGTGCCACCGGAGCAGGAGGGAGCTGCATCCCACATGGCCCTGGAGGGCGAGACAATGGAGTCTGAAGTCACCAGTGGGACGGAGGGTGAGGGGAGCTCCACAGCAGGGACAGGAGCAGAGACCAGCGACACGACTCCTCCTCTGATGGGAGCTCCCTTGCGGTGGCGGGCCCCTCTGTGCCCACCACATCTACAGGTACAGCCGCCACCCCCTCTACCAGCACCGCCATCCCAGCAGCCCCTCAGTGTGTGTCCCGTGGCCGCTCACCCAGGAGGGTGGGCATCTCCTTCGCCCCAGGCACCTCAGGCCCTGCCCCAGTCAGCCCTGCTGCCCTCAATGAGTAGGCCATTGACCTCCTGAGATCCCTCACTGTTGGGCAGTCTACCATTCTGAATGCCATCCAGGGTGTAGAGAGGCAGTTGCAACAGACAAATGCATACCTGGAGGGCATTCATTCTGGCCAGGCAGCCCAACAGCGAGCTTCTCCGGGTCTGGCCTCTGCACTGATGGCAGCCATTGTCCCTGTGTCCAGCCTCCCCCCTCCAACTTCCTCCACCCAGACCCAATCCCCAGTACCTCAGCCTATCCCAAGCACACCATCAGACCAGCATGCACACACCTCAACACACAAGGGTGGCTCTGGCAAACATAAGCACCACACATCCCACAGGCACTCACACAAGCATCATACCCATGCACACATACCAACATCCACTGCCTCCACTGTGTCCCCCTCCCCCACGTCTCCCTCCTCCCTCCCTGTCACGTCTCCACTCACACCTGCATGCACTACATCTTCAGCCACTACCTCCATCACCAGCACGTCCATCACCACACACCGCTCACGTGCACTCACCACCCCCACTACCATTCACACATCCCCTGTGTCGTCTCCCAGTGTGTCTGTGAGCCCTCCTCCCAAAGTACAAAAACACCGTCACACACCCACCCAACAGCCATCCACCTCACGACAGCCTCCAGCCCATGCACCTTCAAGCAGCAAACGAACACCTCCTACAACCACTACCTCTTCCTCTACTCCCAAACCCCCTCCATCTACCCAACCCAGTGTGTCTAAAAAGCTTTTCCTATCAAATCTTGACCTCTTCCCTACACCTCCCCCACCATCCGTCCCCTAGGGCCCGCCTTTCCAGGTCCCAACCCAGCACCTCAGCCACCACATCACCGGGCACAGTGGAGCCAGCAATAGCCGGATTTTGGAGTGCGCCAAGCAACAGGGCTGCCAGTGTCCCAAGGAGCGAGGGCAAGGACATTCCCCCACCTCCAAAACAGAAAAAAGTTGCCCACATACCAGAGGGAGAAGGCCAAAACACATGCCACCAAGGGCTCAGGCAAGACAATTGTTGGAAGTGGCAAGACAGCTGCACCACCATCCAAGGTGGGGAAGGGCCTGAAAATGAAAGGTAAGTCAACGTTGCTGCCAACCTGCACAGTGGACAAGACCGCCACCGGCACCACCACATGCACCACCGCCACGGACACCGCCGCCAGCACCCCAGATACTGAGACCTTCACCAGCACCGCAGACACTGTGCCCTACAGCAGCACCGCAGTCAGTGAGCCCGCCACTAGCACCGCCGCTACTGACACCGCAGCCAACACCGCGGTCAGTGAGCCCGCCACCAGCACCGCCGCCACTGACACCACTGCCAGCACGGCAGTCAGTGAGCCAGCCACCAGCACGGCAGTCAGTGAGCCAGCCACCTGCACCGCAGTCAGTGAGATCGCCACCAGCACCGCCGCCACAATGACCGCCGCAAGCACCGCCACTACTGACCCCGCCGCCAGCACTGCCAGTGACCCCGCGACACCCTGAGCCAGTGGCACCACCGCAGACATGGCTGCCATCCCGAGTGGTCATTCGTACGAGGCTGGTGGTCAGCTCCAGGGGCCTGGGCAGCTTGCATGTTGCACCACCATCAGTGGAGTGAAGGATGAAGCACTCTGGGCACAAAGCCCCCTCCAGAACCAGTGGAGAAAGACATCCAATACCTCAGTCCCTGGCAGGATGAAGCACTCTGGGCACAAAGCCCCCTCCAGAACCAGTGGAGAAAGGCATCCACTACCTCTGTCCTTGGCAGGATGAAGCACTCTGGGCACAAAGCCCACTCCAGAACCAGTGGAGAAAGGCATCCACTACCTCAGTCATTGGCAGGATGAAGCACTCTGGGCACAAAGCCCCCTCCAGAACTAGTGGAGAAAGGCATCCACTAACTCAGTCCTTGGCAGGATGAAGCACTCTGGGCACAAAGCCCCCTCCAGAGCCACTGGAGAGATACATCCACTACCTCTGTCCTTGGCAGGATGAAGCACTCTGGGCACAAAGCCCCCTCCAGAACCAGTGGAGAAAGGCATCCACAACCTTTGTCCTTGGCAGGATGAAGCACTCTGGGCACAAAGCCCCCTCCAGAACTAGTGGAGACTGTTATCCACTTGAGAGACTGTGGCTTTGCACTCCCCAGGATAAAGCAGTGGGCAACCCACCCACTGGAGAGACTTGAGAGACTGTGGCTTTGCACTCCCCAGGATAAAGCAGTGGGCAACCCACCCACTGAGACTTGAGAGACTGTGGCTTTGCACTCCCCAGGATAAAGCATTGGCAAACCATCCGCTAGAGAGACTTGAGAGACTGTGGCTTTGCACTCCCCAGGATACATCAATGGGCATGGAGCCCCCTCATGGAGCTTGCATCGTGCACTCATCCGGCTGAGGTGCCCCCCTTACCTTCCCCCTGAGGTGCCTGTTTTATTTCGATCTGATGCCCCTGCAGTGTTCTCTCCATTTCGATCGGGTATCGAGTGTGGGCCTCGCCCATGCATTTTGGGCCCAGTGGTCCACGGACTATATAGGTGCAGTACCTGGACTTGAATTCTTGATGTACATAATTGTTTATAGTGTATATACATTTTTGACTAATGTATTATTCTTGATTACAATGGTTGCAATCATTTATTTTTGTCATTGTGTTCTTCTGGTGGTGTAGGGGGGTGTAAATGCAATGTTGCAGCATGTATTTGTGTGTATGTTGTTGTGGGTGAGGGTGGGGGTGGGGGTGTTGCGTGTTGCGTGTGTGTGTCACTCTCTTTTCCCTCCACCCTTCCCTGTGTTTTAGGTGCAGTACTCACTGTGGTCATCGCTGCCGTCGTTCGTGCTCTTGGCAGAGGAGCAGGAAGGCTATCGCAGGGAGGATTTTGAGTTCAGGCTCCATGGCGTCCTGGTTCCTCGTGGGGTGTGTAGAGGTGAGTGTTTTCCCTTCCAAGTCCTATTTCCGCTGTGTTTTTGTTCGTGTTGAATCCGCCCCTGAAAAGGTGGCGGATTGGCCTCCCATAATAGTGTAGGCGATACATTGTCTTCCGCCTGTCTGTTGGCGGTGACCGCCATGCTGTTTGTTTGTACCGCCGTGGTGGTTGGAGTGTTAAAGTGACTGTCTATGATGGCGGTTTCCGCCATGGTCATAATTCCATTTTTTTTAGCGCCGGCCTGTTGGCGGTTTTACCGCCGCTTTACCACCGACCGCCAGGGTTGTAATGAGGGCCATTGTCATTTACGTCACCAATAGCTTTAACTCTCACAAATGTGACACCTATTGCATTGCAAGTGTTTGTATTTAAGATTAGGCAGTGGTCCTTGCCAACACTGCTTGCTCTCAAAAAATGTTGGTGCCCACATTCACAAAGGGGAGGGATTCCTTGGGGACCCCTTCTCATTTGCAAATGGGTTATCACCTCCTACACGGAGTCGGTAAAAGATTAATGTTTTGCAACCACACACCAGTAGCAAAACATTCGTACATACCCCTGTGATTCGCTATTAGGAAGGGACACCCTTAACACGCCCCTTCCTAATACTGACTCGCAAGCCCCATTTTGCAATTTGGTAATTGGTTACCGAATCGCAAAACAGGGTGGGCACATGTCGAAAGGCCATTTAACGGTCGCAAACGGCCCAATTAGCCGTTTGGAACCGCTAAAATCTTCGTACATGTGGCTCCATTTGCTTTGGTGTACATGTGTTGATGGGTTGGAAAAGACACGTGGAATGTGCAGCCTCACTCTCGCAAGAGTTACTGATTTTGGGCTCTGCACCTACTAAAGCAGTGCCTATGTTCTAGATCACAGCTAGTTCCTTGCCTCAGAGGTCGTGCCTCCAGGAATTTCTGCTTACATGTTACAACCTCTCTGCATCCAGGATGCGTTCTCGGAATGTAACGACCTCAATGGAAGAAAAGACACATCAGAGATAACTTGCATTAAGTTGGTGGTTACACACTTGCATCAGGATGCTTCAGCATATACTAAAAGCAATACTTACTAGTCTCGCTTAACAGTTCTGACTTGCCCGTAATACTTGGTCTGCAAGATAAAGGAAAGGCATTACTGAAGTACATTATGGGCCTCATTCTGACCCTGGCGGTCTATGACCGCCAGGGTGGAGGATGGCTGAAGCACCGCCAACAGGCTGGCGGTGCTTCATTTCTTATTCCGACCGCGGCTGTGAAGCCGTGGTCGCCCAGCCGGGTCTGGCGGTTTTCTGCCGGATTTCCCCCGGCTGGGGGAATCCTCCATGGCGGCGCTGCTTGCAGCGCCGCCATGGGGATTCCGACCCCCTTCCCGCCAGCCTGTTTCTGGCGGTTTTCACCGCCAGAAACAGGATGGCGGGAACGGGTGTCGTGGGGCCCCTGGGGGCCCCTGCACTGCCCATGCCACTGGCATGGGCAGTGCAGGGGCCCCCTAACAGGGCCCCACAAGGATTTTCACTATCTGCATTGCAGACAGTGAAAATCGCGACGGGTGCAACTGCACCCGTCGCACCCCTGCAACTCCGCCTTGCCGGCCCAGCGGTCTTTTGACCGCGGAGCGGTATTTCGACGGGGTAACTTTGGCGGGCGGGGATGTTACTTATTTTTTTAAGAGAATCCCAAATGCACGTTTCGTTGAGTGTATGTGTTAGAAATGGGGTCTCTAGTTGGCATTAAGCTTAACCCAAGTAGGGACCCTCCCTTTAGTCAGGGTAAGGGAGATACACAGCTCAGGTAACTCCTGTTCACCCCTTGGTAGCTTGGCACAAGCAATCAGGCTTATCTCAGAGGCAGTGTGTAAAGAATTTGTACAAACACACACAGTAACACAGTGAAAACACCACAAAAAGACTCTGCACCAGGTTAGAAAAATAGCTAATATTTATCTAAATCAATCAAGACCAAAACAACAAAAATCCAACATACACAAGCAAAGATATGAATTTTTAAATATTAAATCACAATAAAAAAACACTTAGAAACACAACAGCTCCAACTGGGGCCATCATGATGTAGTTGACTGAGACATTCCCAACAGTCCAACGCTACTCGCGGAGAGGACCATGCCGGTCATGGAGTTGCACGGACCCCAGGTACAGTACCTTTGGTAATGAGGAAAACAAACTGGTGCACGGAGTTAGGGAAGTGAGGCTTTGCTGGATGTGGTGCGGCGTGGGCTCCTTACTGCAGAACAGGGGAGGTGATGTAGCATCAGTGTGAGTCGTTGGTCCCTTATGATCCGGCGTGGTAGATGAATCAGGTGGATCAAGACATGTTGGGGCAACCTCTTGGGGTCGCGGTCTTGCCACGGAGCTACAGGTACTGTGGCGAACTCCGGGGTAACAGACATCGGTGACACATCATTAGGGACTCACAATGTTGCCAGACTTCAGTGGGGCTGTGGCAGGCCTGCGGCATTGGTCAGGGTCAATACACTCCAGCGTGGGTCGCGGCTTTGGGGTACAGGCAGCAGAGTGAAGACGTTCAGAGGCACCGGCTCTGGAGTGGTCCGGAGTCGGTGTGCATGGTTTTTCTTGATTTTCAGGCCAGCTTTCACTCCCAAGGGTCCAGGAACTGGATTGGCACCACTTGGCAAGTCAGGATCCTCAGCAGGAGTACCCAGGTGCTGGCAGGTGAAGTCTTTGCTGTCCCTGAAACTTCTTAACAGGATGCAAGCTCAGTCCAAGTCCTTGGGAAATCTTCACAAGCAGGAGACACAGCAAAGTCCAGTCTTTGTCCTCTCTCAGGCAGAAGAAGCGACTGCAGACCAACCCAGCAAAGCACACAGAGCAAAGGGGCAGTACTCCTCCTCACGGCTCTTCAGCTTTTCTCCTTGGCAGAGGTTCCTCTTGACACAGAAGTGCTCTAAAAGTCTGGGGTTTTGAGTCCACTACTTATACTCATTTCTGCCTTTGAAGTAGCCAAACTTCAAAGGAAAGTCTCTGTTGTTCACAAATTCCTGCCTTGCCCAGGTTTGGCTCCAGACACACTAAAGGGGGTTGGAGACTGCATTGTGTGAGGACAGGCACAGCCCTTTCAGGTGCAGGTCTCAGCTCCTCCCTCCCACTCTAGCCCAGGAAGACCCATCAGGATATGCAGTACACACCTCAGCTCCCTTTGTGTCGTTGTCTAGATGGAATTCACAAACTGCCAAACTGTCAGTCTGACCCAGACGTGGATTCCACAGGCAGGCAGTGGCAGAGGCACTTTCTAAAAGGGGCATTTCCAAACAGACAGTCTAAAAACCAACTTTATCAAAAGATGTATTTTTAAATTGTGAGTTCAGAGACCCAGAACTCCACATCTCTATCTGCTCCCAATTGGAAATTACGCTTACAAGATATTTAATGGCAATTCCCATGTTAGCCTATGGGAGAGCTAGGCCTTGCAATACTGAAAACCGAATAAAGCAGTATTTCACTATCAGGACATGTAAAACACACCAGTACATGTCTTACCTTTTAAATACACTGCACCCTGTCCATGGGGCTGCCTTGGTCTTACCTTAGAGGTTCCTTACAGGTACAAAAAGGGAAGGTTTGGGCCTGGGAAGTAGGTATACTTGCCAGGTCGAATTGGCAGTGCAAGACTGCACACACAGACACTGCAGTGGTAGATCTGAGACATGTTTATAGGGCTACTTATGTGGGTGGCACAATCAGTGCTGTAGACCCACTAGTAGCATTTGATTTACAGGCCCTGCGCACACGTTGTACACTTTACTAGGGACTTACTGGTAAATCAAATATGCCATTCATGGATAAACCAATCACTAATACATTTTAGATGGAGAGCACTTGCACTTTAGCACTGGCCATCAGTGGTGAAGTGCCCAGAGTACCATAAACCAGCAAAAACAAAGTCCAGCACACAGTCAAAAATACAGAAAGCAGAGGCAAAAAGACCGGGGGAACCACACCAAGGATGCCAGATCTAACATCATGTGAGTAGGTTGTTGCATCAATATACTTGTTTACACCAAGAAAACGTAAAAATCAGAGAACAGTATTGTCAAAACAAAGGTCTGTGTCACATAAAAAGTTGTAGAGGTTCTGTTATGTAATAAAGAGGGTTCTATGGAAAGATTATTCAAGTGAACAGTACAGTGGAAGAACATACTAACTAATGTTCTTTTGCAAAGGACCTTATGGTGAGGCCACCGAAACAAGTTTAGGAATGAATCCAAGGTGGGAAAGTGGGAATAACCTGGTACATACTCATTTAAGGCTTCAAATTGTAATTAGTAATGGAGTGAGTCAAGGATTAAACATTAAGATCACTTTTATGTTACAGAACAGATACAGAATACCATCCCATGTGCAATCCAAGAACTCTGGGAGAGACGGATAGCTGAAAGGGGGCATATACGTAGACATTGCACCACTCGTCTCACACTCTGTCTCTCTCCATCCCATCCCCTTCTCCTTTGAAACTATATTCCCAGCTGTGTCACATACGAAGAGGAGCTGTGGTTCAAAGGTGGGGTGGGGACCTAGCGACTCAACCTTCCATCTTGCCCTAGTGCCTTGTCAACTTCATCCACTTTGGAGTGCGTTCTGACCCTAGGGGTCTGAGTTGGTCTCCAGTTGGTCTTCTGTCAGTGGATTCATCCCTGAATGTGCCAGTCCACCCCACACTCAGGTCAGCCCAGACACTGAACCCTACCTCTTAGTGTACCACAACCCATAACTCGACCCAGTGCGTCGACATCCAAACCGACATTAAGTTTAACCTCCACTGACTATCACAATGGGCAGGATGCTGCAAAAGTCTCCACCCGCTTGGGTCTGGACACCACTGACTGCTAGGTAGGGCAGTTAGAACCAATGTGGTGCTTCAGTGCCTCATTTGGATTCGTTCCACGGCTTCTCAAGTGAAGTCCACCAGTCACTCATGGACATGACATATGGTGGTACTCATTTCTTAGGAGACAAGGCAGAGCCAGCCCTAAAGTACTTTATGGACAATAAGCAAAAGTGCATTATCTTGCTTTGGTCCAGCTGGTGTGTCAGTTTTTCCCGTTTTGAGGCGTGGGAAGTGGGTATCACCAAAGTCAGCATCAAACTGTGCCTCACCAACAACAAGCCTCCAAAACCTTTTGAAGCAGCCAACTATCCAGTCCTCTGACCCTCTCCTTGCAGCTGCAGCAAAACCACTTTAATTTGCCATTGGTGGTGCTTGATCACTCGGTAGGAAGTCACATCACCTTTTACCACATAACTTACTAGTGGGTGCTCCAAAGAGCGCAGAATGGCTATTTCATCGCTTTTCTGACACAACCCCCTGGCATGCCTCATTGCCTCCCAGAGGGCCACTTGTCCATGCCCCGAAGAGAAGTTCAGGCTCTCTTGGCCAGAGGAGTAATAGAGATTGTGCTGTCATAAAAGATCGGGTCTGGTTGGTGTTTCTGTTTATATTGCAGAAAAAGGATGGAGGCCTCCGCCACCTCTGGACAATTGACAATCTATTGACATTGTTGGATTTTTCCATTTAAATGTGTTCAAAGTCACACCTGACTCCTTCACAAAAGCTCCCATTTGTTGAAGCCATCCTGGACACAATGCTCTTCTGCACCTTCATTTCACCTCAACGAGTCCAGGACATTCAGGCCATGATCGTTTGACATGTGTCTCACTGTGTGCTGCTCTGAGGCTTCTTGACCTACTGCATCCTGCTTTTGAAGCATGCAGGTGGCACAGGCAAGCTCTGCAGTGGGATATGCACCAAGGGAACATTTCAGAGTCCATCCAGGTGTTGGAGGAAACTGCAAAAGACCTGCAGTGCTTAGGAGATCGAACTACAGAGAATACCTCATACATTTTTTGTGTGTTTTATATGGTTTCAAACCTGGGCATTGTTTCCTATGTCCTTGTATCCTATGGAATTCACAGACTACTCTGTATGCTGCTTGGGTCAGGCCTTAGAACATCCTGCACACAGCATTTATTTTAAATATTAGAACATCCCACACTTAGCACTTTATTTGAATTGCTTTGCTCTCTTTACTGAATTTACCTTGCACACTTAATTAACTACACAACTGACATGGCACTTCTCCCTGATCCATGCTCTAAATATCAGAGGGAGACAGTAAAAGGCACCATTAGGAGTGTGACAGCTAACGGCGACATTTTGGTTCATGCTCTAGTTGTTTCTCAGTCCCTCAGCCTTCAATATTTTTCAAAACTCACAAAGCTGAAGACGCACTAAAGGCAAGCCTGTCTTACCCGTCAGTGCCCAGATGGCACCAGAGGCCAGGACCCCTGGATATTTGACACATAATAGCATCTGTTATAATATAGCGGAGGTCAATCAACTTAGAGTAAGAGCGCTGAACTCGAGGCCTACATTGAATAAACCCTATAGCCTTTGGTCCTTCTTGTAATCGTTGCTTCTTCCATATTGCATCTAAATCATTATCATCTGTGGTATCCCATACCGTAACTCAATGAGTAATATCAATCAACTGCTGTCCATTAGCAAAACATATATTAAATGTGTTAAACTTTGTTGTAGAGGAATAACTAGACACTCTGGGGGTTATTCTAACTTTGGAGGAGGTGTTAATCCGTCCCAAAAGTGACGGTAAAGTGACGGATATACCACCAGACGTATTACGAGTTCCATAGGATATAATGGACTCGTAATACGGCTGGTGGTAAATCCGTCACTTTTCCGTCACTTTTGGGACGGATTAACACCTCCTCCAAAGTTAGAATAACCCCCTCTGTTTCTTACAGAAACTTAGCTTTTGTTAGAGCTCTATGCCAGATGCCTCACTTGCAATACCACATGGTTACTGCATCACTAGGAAAGACCAGCCTAACAAAAGGGGAGGCCGCATTCCTATTGCTTAAATGTATAAATTTAGTTGTGAAGCCTCCAATCTAGAAGCACTAGAATATGAAGGACTAGTTTTCTCAGATTTGCTGCTACTTTCTTAATAGCAGAGCGTCTGATCTAATGACTTTCAGGAAATGTTTCCAATTTCTTACTGGCTTTATTGAATGCTATTGCCATGCAAGCCCTTGAATCGTCAAAACATATGTTTCTTGGAGACCTAAATATTCACCTGGTGGATAAACAATGTCGTCATCCCAATTTACTGATCCAAGACCTGGTCTCACTGCAATTACCGCAATTGGTATAATCACCCAGACACACTATGGGACACGTTGGGCCCAGTATTCACCAACTGAGGCAACACCAAGGTGAGCATGCCTTTTCCTGTATTATAGACAGACCATTTTACTATACATATCACTAGATCACCCTGAGTCCATAAATAAGATCACTATTACTCCTACAGTAGGGAGATGATGGATAAAAATCAACCTCACTGAACTTGGGGCCCGATTTATATCTTGAGCGGTGTGTCTGGACAGTTAAAAATCAATGGTCCAATTCGTTAGCTGTTGGAGCTGCCCTTCCACCTGATTTATATGTTGCTGGTTTGACAGTCGAAAGTCCATTAGGCCCTCGCCGTCACCAATGCATGAACTCCTGCAGCGGCTCTCTAATAAGATCAAGGTAGACCATCTTCTCACCAAGGAAATAATTATGGTCCAGAGATTGGGCTGTATAGGACACTCACCTAAAAATTCCACAGGCGACTGCATTGAGATTAACTTTTCCAATACCTGGTGGGCGGAAGATATTTTGGGTAGATCTATGCGGGAGTCTGTCCTAAATGGGAACATCTCCTTGTTTCCTTTGGGCTGTTTCTACAAACACCTCGTCTTGCCCACCAAGGTTAGGATTGGAAGGAGAGGGCTTCCTGTTGTTTGGGGGTCTACAGTTCGTTGTCCATCTTTGTTCGCTCAGCTCCCAGCTTACCCAGGACAACTGTTTTGAGCCCCTATCAGAGCTGGATTCCCATGATTGACTGGGGCAGGGGGCGGACAAGCCCCTCAATGTCCTTCTGGAACCCTTAAGGTTTTGAGTTGGAATATTATGGGGATTAGAGGGAGACCAATGTATGAGAAGTCTACTGATCTTCTCTGTCCCTGAGACATTATACCCTTCATTATGACTTTGGCGGTCTTTGAGCAAGATCGCCAAAACCGGGGGCACCAGGACACCGCCGTTCCTCGCAGTGTCCCACCCGCCACATCACAGGTGCTGCCAGATTTCTGCCACACTTTGGGCGGAAATCTGACAGTAGTCGTGCTGGCGGGTGGAGGCGCTCTGACGGTTCCACCACCAGCCCTGCCCTGCCAGTAGGACACCGCCCACCATATTATGGTCCATATTATGGCCTGGCCGTGTCCTGCTGGCAGGGCGCTGCCGGCGGTGGAAGCGCCCATCCCATTCCCTGCCGGACGACCTTCTCCCCGGAACAGGTAAGGTGATCTTCCGACAAGAGAGGGGGGTGGGAGGGTGGGGGGTGTTGTGTGTGCGTGTATGAGCGTGTGGTATCTGCATGTGTGCATGAATGTGTGTATGCGTGGTTGTATGCATGTCTGAATGTTGAAGTGAGTGCGTGTATGGATGTCAGTGTGTGTGCATGTAAGAATGCGTGTTTGGATGGGTCTGAGTATGCGTGCATGAATGTGTGTATGGATGTTGTGAATGAGTGCATGGATGCATGTGAGTGGATGCGTGTATGTAAGTGTAGGTGAATGGGTGTATGCCTAGTGCATGTAGGTGTCTGTGTGCATGTATGCGGGGATGGGGGGTGCTGTGTTAGGAGAGGGGTGAGGGGTGTTGTGTCAGGAGGGGGGTGCTGTGTCAGGAGGGGCGTGGTGGGCACTGTGGCTGGGGGGGTCTAGTGCTTGCTTGGGGTGGGTCGGGGAGTCGTCTACCGGTGACAGGGAAGGAATTCCCTGTCACCAGTAGCCCTTCCGCCATGGTTTTCGTGGCGGTGCTACCGCAGCGGAAACCATGTCAGAAGGCAGGCTCCTAATACCGCCGGCAGTCCTCTGTGGACCGCCAAGTCGGAGATGATTATCTCTGGCCCGGTGGTTGAGACTGCCATGGCAGCATGAGTGGAGATGTGGCGGGTTGGCAGAGGCCTACCCGCCACACACATAATGTGGCAGTCTGCAGCCAGCCTGTTGGTGGTGGGAATGCCACATTTAACCTGGAAGCCAGAAAACCACCGGGTTCAAAATGACCCCTATACGTTTACAAAAGACATGGTACACTGAGGGTTCCATTTTTGTAGATGGCTACACATCATTTGTGTCACATGCCATCCCCTTCCCTCACGGCAGAGCCAAGGGGGAATCCTAGCTGCCTTCATTAAATTGAGTTTAAGGTCCTCACATTTTATTTTGGGCACGCTTCTCACTTTTTCAAATCAGCTTAGGGTTCTGGTTGTTAATATCTACCATTCTATTTCACCCTGAGGTGAGCATGCTGATGCAGGCAAACTGGGTCAGCTTCTCAGTAACTTTGCTGCCAGCTCTCCTAGGTTTACACTGCTTTTACTTTCTGTATGGGTGCTTGGCTCAAGATGATGACCTAGGGGCCATGGATCAGGTACATCTGAAACATACACCACAAGGGAATTTGCGCAATACCTTGTTTTTAGCACATAATTTGGTGAATTGTCTCAACAAGGGGGACAGTAATATTGTGGTGCAAGCCCCAACTTTTAAAGGGGCATGGTTTAGCTCAATCATTGATTACATCTTTGTCTCTAAATGCTTTTTCCCTCCCTAATTGACTTCAGTGTAGTCTGGCATGCTCAGAACGACCACAATCCTCCCTTGGATACCTTCAAGTGGTCACAGGCTTTGTATGGGCCCTAGAACGTATTTCAGGAACCAGTCATACCCATAGCAGAGGAGAGAAGACTCAAATGGGCAAAGGTGGTTCCAGCTGATTTCATTTGCGCCCTCTTATCCTCTTGTCATTCTGATTTTTGTATTTGTTTGGACAAAGGGACCTCTGCTTCTAAAGTTTTCAAGGCTTTTGCCAATATTGCTAACAGTATTAAGATTGCTCTCACTATCCTCAAGTAGCTCCTGTGATATCTCCCTGTAGTTAGTTTAACAAGCCCTATTCTCAAGCCCATAGAGCACTCATGGCCTCTTTGCATAGGCAGCCCTGCAGTCGGAAGGAAGTGAGGAGGGCCAGGGACAGCTATTGTGGGGCACACCTAGACAGGAAGAAAATGCTAAAGAGGGAGATATGGGACAAGCTGTTGGGGGCTTGCGCTCTACGGGACAGTGCAGTGTTTTGGAGGGTAGTGAACCACCCCTCCTTCTCCCTAGACCAAGTGAGTGTACAGGCCCTGGCTATCATCCCCCAGGCCTGGTCAGATCTCTTTGGGGTCATTTATAATCTTGAGTCTAGTGAAGTTCAGTTGCCTGGTGAGCAGGAGGCAACTGGTCTTTGTTTCCAGTGGGAGGAAGTTAGGAAAGCTATCATGTACCTCCCAGATGGCAGGGCCCAGGGCCCTGATGGCATTCTGAGGGACTTGTTTAAGTCTGAGGTTGCCCTCTGAGCCCCTAAATTGACTCCGCATTTTAATGTGGCCATTACTGTGCCGCTCACCCCTAGCTGGAAACAACTGATCATTGTTCCAATCTTCAGGAAGGGGAATAGGGCTGACCCTGCCTGTTACCATCCAATTTCCCTGGTGGCCAGTGAGGTTAAGGTGCTGGGGAGGGTCTTGTTGGTTTGCCTTACCACCTGGGCTAAAGATAAGAAAGTTTTGCCTGGAGCACAATAGGGGTTCGGGGTAAAGCGAGGCACCGTGGACCAGACACTGAACTTGTATAGTTGATTGCAAAGTATACCAGGGTGAAGGTGTGGATGGTCCACTTGACTTTTAGGGATCTAGGTTTGACCTTTGACAGAGTTAATAGATCTAAGCTCTGGGCCACACTTGGGACCATGGAGGTTGAGCCAGACCTGATCTCCTTCTTGTGTAGTCTCCATAAGGACCTAATTGATTCTGTAAGATATGGAATGAATAGGGAATGTACCCAGTCCTTTAATGGGAAGAAAGGGATGTGCTAGGGGTGTATCCTCACCCCCTTTCTCTTCACCCTTTATATTAATGGTGTGGAACTGTCACTATTGGACCAAGGGGTGGATGTACCGAGTGTAGGTGGTCTTGTCTTCCTGTTCACTTATAGGCAGACAACGCTGTCTTAATGTCACGCATGGCCAAGGGTCTACAGCGCCTTCTAGAACTTTTGGTACTTTTTATGGATAGGCTGGATCTTGCCACAAATTATACCAAGTCCTATGTGATGGTGGTGGGCCCCAGAAACACCAGTTCTAAAAGCTTTTCGAGAAAGGGTCACCCCATCTCTAGGGTCGATCATTTTCCATATCTAGGGAGTCTATTAGATTCCAAGCTTACCTGGCAACTCTTGCTTAAGAAACATACCATTAGGTTCAAATCAGCAATCAGTGGGGTCAGTGCCTTGTCTAGGCGCATATCCACACACATTTGGAGGCTATTCTTGAAGTATTCAGGGCTAAGTTTATTGCGGTGGCTTGCTACAGGTGTGATATTTGGGGTTTTGTGTCAACTTCCCAATTACAAGTCATTGAAAACTCATTTCTGAAAGGTCTTCTCAGAATTCCCCAGAGTATGCCTGTCTGTGTATACCAGATTAATAAACAAGTTTGTAAGGCAAAATATATTTTGATACATTATGAGATACTTCTCCCCAAAGAAAATCATAAATCATAATAATGATAAACCAAAAGAAAGAAAAATGGGAGAAGATGTGGCGTAATGGCCAGCGCTGCCCACTTTGGAGCTAGAGAACTAGGTTCAAGTCAGGGTGTCGGCTCAACATCCTGTGATTTTGGTCAAATCACTTAATCTTCCTGTGCCTTCCTAAAAAAATAAATGTGCCTTTGTGCAATATAATTGGTTCTGATGTAAAGTGTTCCAATACCTTCGGGTCAAGTTCACACAATATAAAACCGCAAAAAAACAAAACAAAAAAAAAATAACACAAAAAATATATATCCGTTACAATATGCATATTGTCATCTTGCTTCCATAGTCAATGGTATCCAAATGACCTCCACGCAAAGGGGCAAATGTCACTCCATGAACACATGAAAGCCAGGCACCTCAATTTACCATTTCGAAGGAGGGATGGGCCTATTCTTCAGGGGTTTGGGAGGAGTGGAGGTGGTTTTGAAAAGAGGAGGAAGGATAGATGGGGTAGGTATAGGAGGTGTGGGTAAAGTAGAGGTGTAGGAGCAGTTGCAGTGGTGGTATGTGTGTTATTGTGAGGCTGAGTGTGTGTCTCAAGCTTCATGGTGATGTGTGATTTTTCTTTTGGGAGTGTGATTGGGTGTGTGCTGTGATCTAGGTGAAGTTTTTGATTTGAATGAATGAGTTTTTTTTTTATGTAGTGGCTTTGAGTGTGTGTGTGTGTCTATGACATGGTGTGTTTGTTTGATGGAGTGTGTCTGTGTGTTTCTGTACTGTGGTTTGTTTGGTTGATGGTGTATGTTTGAGGCTGAATGTTTCTGCGGTGTGGGTTGTTTCGTTGATGGTGTGTGTTAGTCTGAGGGTGTGTGTTTCTGTGGTGTGAATTATTTGGTTGTTGCTGTGTGTTTATCTGAGGGTGTGTGTTTCTGCTGTGTTGTTTGTTTAGGTGATGGTGTGTGCTTGTCTTAGGGTTTATATGGTGTGGCTTGTTTTTGTAAGTTTGTGTGTTTGGATGAAGCTGTAGTTGTGGTAGAGGGTTTGGTGGTAGTTGTATGTGTGTGGTGGTTGTGGTGGATGTTGTGGGAATGGTAGTGTGTGTGATTGTAGTGGTGGTTGAGGTTGTGCTAGTGCTTGAGGGTGTAGTCATGGTTGAGGGTATGGTGGTGCTTGTAAGAGTGAGATGGATGATAGAAATGACTGATGGATGGATGGGTATATTAGAGTCTCTGTGTGTTGTGGAGGGGTCTGTAGTCTAGCAGGGTGTGGTGCTAATTTCTGTGTGTGTGAATTTTTGTGTATATGTTGCTTCTTTTTACTAAGTTTCTGTGTGGGCCTTTGTGTTTGCCTGAGTGTGTGGGTGTGAGTGTGGAGCTAATGTCTGATGTTGGGACAGAGGTGATTGGTATATAGTGACGGAGGATGGATGAGGGAAGAGGAAGAATCTTGAGAGGAATGGGCAGGTGTTGGTTGGTGGGATGCAGTGATAGCTAAGGGGGGTCTTAACCATGCTATGCCTCTTTGTCTAGTATTGACTGCACTGTGTATGCCATCCTGGAAGGGCAGTAACTGGGTTAATCAAAGAAGTAGAAGCACCAATTATTCCCCATGTGTGCCTGGCCACTTAATGAAGCTCCACAAGAGAGGAGAGGGGAATGTGTCTTTACAGTCCTATTTCTACTGCAAGGAGACTCTTCCAATTATTACATTCACTGTTTTTCTGTCTTGCAAATTAGTTAATTTAAAATATTTCAGTATTAGAAATGGTATCTCCATATTCCTTCCACTGAACTATTGCCGATGTGTTTTCTCTTTGCACTATCATCACAACAATTTTATTAGGCTAACATAACTAACACCAGTATTTCAGACATACTAACTAGCAACATGTGCTTCAACCAACAACCTGAATATTTTGATAAGAAATTGGAAGCCAACCCATGGCTATTCTCTAAATTGGGGGGCACAAATCCTTGCTACACCAATACCATTTAGACTTTGTGGAGTAAGCCAAACAGGAACAGTATATATATATATATATATATATATATATATATATATATATATATATATTAGATCTGACAGCCTTAGGGTAGCCTTCCCCCAGCTTGTTGCCTGCCTCCTTCCATTTTTCTGACCTCATGTTTGTCCATTCTGACCAGTGCTAATGTGCTTGCGCTCTCTCTCTCTTAAACATGGAAACATTGGCTCACACCCAACTGGCATATTTAATTTACCTATAATTTCCTAGTAAAGTGCATTAGATGTGCCCAGGGCCTGTAAATTAAATGCTGCAAGTGGACCTGCAGCACTGATTGTGACACCCACATAAGTAGCCCCTTAACCATGTCCCAGGTCTGCCATTGCATGGCCTGTGTGTTCAGTTTCACTGCCACTTTGACTTGACATTTAAAACTACTTTCCAAGCCTTACATTCCCTGTTTCTTACATATAAGTCACTTCTAAAGTAGGCCCTATGTAACCCATAAGGGAGGGTGCTACGTAAGTAAAAGGCAGGACATGTAGTTATTCCTCTTACATGTCCTGGTAGTGAATAACTCCTAAAGTTGTTCTTTACTACTGTGAAGCCTGCTTCTCTCATAGGTCAGCATTGGAATTTCCCTTACATACTTATAAGTGGTAATTTCTGATCTGAGAGGAATAGCCTTGTCATGTTTGGTATTGGTCAAATGGTAGTGAGAAATCCTACTTACTGGTGAAGTTGGATTCTACATTACCATTTTAGAAATGCCACTTTTAGAAGATAGGCATTTCTCTGCACTTACTGCTCTGTACCCTACAAACTGTCTCTAATACAGGTCTGGTCTGTGTTGGTTGACAGCTCCCCTTGTACATTCCACCCAGACAGCCATCAAAAAAGGACACTCAGCTGTATCTGCTTACTGATGGGTCTTCCTGGACAGGAAAGGTGGAGGGGCTCTCACATACACCTCAAAAGCAAATGGCTGCTAACCCCCCACAGAGCTCCTGGCAGACAGGGCTGGGGTGAAAGGGGAACCTGTGCACTTCAAAACCACTCTTTAAAGTCTCCCCCACTTCAAAGGCACTTATGGGTGTATATACTGAGTCTGTGACCCCCACCCAATAAGACACTTCTGGACCTGCATCTGGACTCTGTCAGAGGAACTGCCTTTGATGCCCAAAGATCTCAACTGGACTGCTTTGCTAGAAAGACTGCTGGGCTGCTTGTTACCCTCCTGTCTGAGGACTCCGCCTTCCCCCACAAGTGCTCTCCATGGGCTTGGATTGCGCTTGTCTCCTTTTCTGAAGTCTCAGGGCTATCAAAGACTTCACAAAAAAGAAGAAAATCCAGCGTGTTGGAAAATAGAAGCAACACCTGCAAAATTTGATGCAACGCCTGCCGGATCAATGCAGCATCCTGTCTCGCTGCTGAATAATCGCAGCATTGCCTGCCGGATTGACGATGCAGCTGCTGCCTCTTCACAACGTGTTCTGTATTTTCCACGCATTGTCCCTGGGCATCAAACTATCCCTACATCACTGGGAGGAACTGAGGCTGCGCTCCAGAAAACCGATGCATCACCTTGCCGTCTGACGCGGCGCCAGCGCCAGGAGGCGCCTACAAATCGCCCGGAGGCCGGCGGAGCGGGGGGGAAGCTGCTTTGAACTCACCTGAACCACGCCACCCCTGTCATCACTGCCACCGCTACCGCCAAGAGTCCAGGGCTGCCATTACCGCGCCAGCAAGTACCATCTCCCGCGTCGCCGCCCCGGGACTTCAACTCCCGGTAGCCTCAGCGGCGGCGCGCGGCTCTGACGCGGCGCCAGCGCCAGGAGGCGCCTACAAATCGCCCAGAGGCCGGCGGAGCGGGGGGGAAGCTGCTTTGAACTCACCTGAACCACGCCACCCCTGTCATCACTGCCACCGCTACCGCCAAGAGTCCAGGGCTGTCATTACCGCGCCAGCAAGTACCATCTCCCGCGTCGCCGCCCCGGGACTTCAACTCCCGGTAGCCTCAGCGGCGGCTCTGACGCGGCGCCAGCGCCAGGAGGCGCCTACAAATCGCCCAGAGGCCCGCTTCGCGGGACGCGCCGGGAGAAACCCGGGGCAGGAGGAGGCAGGGCCATGGACTATTGTCGAGGTCTTTTTACATAGAGTACCCTGGTCCTTGGGCTGACAGTAACGTAAGCAGCTAATAACATTAATGTTTGTTTTGTGTACGATATAACCGGCTGACGTGTATTGTTGTAGGGGCATTTTGATAAATAGGCAACCAGTCAATTCATTGAGGAATATTTCCACTAGATAATCGATGACTTCGCTGCTCCCATCATGTCCAAACTGAGGTCCTCTAAAATGGCTACAAATAATGACTCAAAGACCTTGGATAACTATCTTTTTAAAGTAGTTAGTAAAATTAACAAAGATAGGAGATCATCATTAAGTAGGGTTAGTCCAGAAACATCTCCCATAAGGCAGTGCTTACCCCCTACATCAATGTCTCAGAGGGTCTCGACTATTTCCAACAATGAGAACGATTTAAATATTGATGTTTCTGTGGTAGAGCAGGTTTGTTGTTCCGAACCTATTCAAGTACAGGATCGGACATTACCATTAAGGTCTCCTCTTACTCAATCTCCCACTAGGAGAGCGGTACGTGCCTGTAGGAAGGGGCCTGTCAAGAAAGCAGGGTGTCGGAAGCCAAAAAAAGCTGGCCCAACAGCTACCAATAGGGGAAATGTCCCTGAGCCCACCAATATTATTGAGGGGACTAGTCTGCACTCAAGTCAAATTGATCTTCTGGTTACAATTTTTGAATCTAAATTGGAAGTACTGATCAGTCCCCTGGTGGCCAAGGTAGAATTAGTACTTCTTAGGGTTACTAGATTGGAAGGCCTTGTAGAATCTTGTCTGACTCAGTCCACTGTTCCACTGAGTACTCACTTAGACTCAATGGGCTCTATGGATAACCACCCAGTGGGTTCAGTTACACACTCTATAGTCAGTAATAGGGTGGAGGGCTTGGGGGTTACTGTTCAGGCCCCACCGACTGTAAGTGTGCCGACTGCCTCATCCTCGTCTACATCGCCAGTAGGGTCGGCTAGTGTACAAAATACTTTTAGTCGACCACGATCAATACAAAGGAGTACTCAGGACACTATAGGAGGGACAGTCATTGATAGAAGAAGTATAACTAGGCGACATAATTCTATTAATCTCCCGCCAGATTGTGCACCATATACTGTGGTTCTAACAAATGTCCCAGAGGTTGACTTGTGCTTGAATGGTTCTGGGATAGAAACGTATCCTGCTCTTAAAAACAAGACGCTTGCTTGGTTGAATAAGAACTGTGGATTTCCTTGTGCCCTTGCAAATGACATTTTATTTATCCGCAGAGTTAGCTGGATTGGCAATGGCCCTAAAAATAGAGGTGGAGACTGTATTATTATAAATTTTAAACACCCACAACACGTGGCAACAGTGCTTCTGAGAGCTGCAATTTTGCCAACTCTAGAAAATGCGGTTCTTGCTAGACCTCTTGGCTTTTTTTATAATCATGGGGCCAATACTCAATGTCGCTCGTTGTATGTGCAAGGGCAATGTTCAAATGAGAACGGAAGAGGTTTGGATGCCTGTACCCCGAATGTATTTGTAAATATGTCCCGGTCTCAAATTAGGGGGGAGTCAAGTCGTCATCAGCTGACTTACAGGCAGACCGTTAACACCTTACCTCTTCACAATCGGTATGCTGCCTTATCTTCTATGGAGGAAAATGATTGACTGCCAAATGTCTTGGGAAATTCTTCCCAGTCTTCAGCATCGTCCATCAAGATTGCTACATGGAACATTGCTGGTTTAAAGAGTAAGTCTGGGATAGCCGAATGGGAAAGGACATTAAAATCTTTTGATGTCATTGCTTTACAAGAGACCTGGGATCAAATGAATAGCTTTTCTTTAGATGGCTTTTGTCATTTTTGCATTCCAGCTACAAACAGTGTGGCAGGAAGACCTAAGGGGGGACTATTAAGCCTTTTTAAACTGGATATGAAAGGCACCTTAACTCAATGCCCCTCGGGTTCAGTAAATTGTCTAATTGTTGAGCTTTCCACCCAGGATAAGGGTAAGATCCTTTTTATAAATTTTTATAACTCGCATGCTAATGATTGTACCAGTCAAAACCTGGATGACTTGGATACATTTTTGTAAGTCTATAGTATAAATGTTAATACTTTTGAGTTAATATTACTAGGGGACTTTAACATACATCCATGTACCCTACCATGTATTAGGAGGGATGAGGAAGACCCTCCCTTTTCCTCAACTGCTCATCCAGAACATACTAGGCAGGGGGATTATCTTGAGTTTTTCCTCGCTAAATGGAATTTATATGAGTCTGGTTGTGGAGACGGGAATAGTAGGTCCCCTACGTTTAAGGGCAAAGAAAATGGTACTATTATAGATTATATTTATTTGTCTTCTTTTTTGTTAAATAGTGTTGTAAATTATTGTACTGAGGTGTCAGTTTTTAGTGTTCATAATCCTGTTGTACTTGTTTTTAAGAACACTGAACTGATTTCTCTCAAATTAGTCGCAGAGAGTGGGGGCTTGAACTTTAAAGTCAAAGACCAGAATCGTAGGTTGAAGTGGACAAAAATAGTCCCTGAAACCTTTTTTCAGGAGGTTTTATCTAAAGTGGAGGATGAAATCTCTATATGTCTAGCGGAAAATCCAGATCCTAAGGAGGTTATAGTAGCATTTGATCAGATTTGCTTGGAAATTAATTGTAGTCTCCAGGCTAAATCTAGCCAGAAGGCGCTAGAGGGCAATAGATGGTTTGATAAGGAATGCTCTAAAGCACATGGTGTACTACTAAAGGCATTAAAAACTATTCCTAAAGATCAATCAAAAATAGTAAATGCTAGGAAAGTGTATAAAATAACTATTCTAGAGAGGAAAAGGACTCTGAAAGATAACGCCTTGGCTCAACTCTTGGATCCAGATACCCTAAAAAACAGTGGTTTATTCTGGAAAATAATAAATCAGCCCTTTTTTCTGATGAAACTAATACTCCTTTAGAGGCAAACATTCCAGATGAGGGCTGGATAAAACACTTTAGTCAGATATACTCTAATATTGGTCCTCCTGGTGGAATTTTAGCAGATGAAGTTGGGGAAATCTCCCCTGACAAGGATGCAGTTATTTTTGTAGTTGCAGAGGTTGAAAGGGCTATAGACCTAATCACAAAAAACAAAGCCCCGGGCCCAGATGGGGTACCTGGGGACGTTTTTAAAAGTTTTCCGAAATTTTGGTCTAAGGTATTATGCAAGGTTTTTAATAATCTTGCATTTGATAAAATCCCGTCTTCCTGGAAGAAATCTATAATTAGACCAGTGTTTAAAAAGGGTAATAGGCAAGACCCATCTTGTTACAGGCCGATTTCACTGATTGATTCCTCAGTGAAAATTTTAGGTCGAGTTATTCTAAATAAACTGAACGATTGGTTAACAGAGAAAGGGGTCCTAGCAGATGTGCAGTATGGTTTTAGACCTAAAAGGAGTACTATAGATCAAGGCTTGAATTTGTATTTATTAATAGAGAAATACACGAAGGCGAAGGAGGGTTCCATGTATCTGGGGTTCATGGACCTCTCGTTAGCCTTTGATCTTGTAAATCGATCTAAATTATGGAAAATCTTACTTGACATGGGACTGGACAAGGCTCTTGTTAACCTCTTAGTAGATTTACATACTGACCTAACAGCTTCTGTTAGAGTTACTACTGCGGGGCGATGCACTAGCCACTTTAACTCAGAAAGGGGAGTCAGGCAGGGGTGCATTCTGGCTCCCCTCCTTTTTACTATTTATATAAATGCCTTGGAATCCACACTAAAAGATGCTACCCAGGACACCCCACGGATAGGAGAACTCGGTATTCCGGTTCTCCTATACGCGGACGATGCTGTCCTGCTTTCTCGTACTGGTGTTGGTCTTCAACGATTATTGGACGCCTTTGAGGTTTTTATGACTTCCCTGGATTTAAAGATCAACGTTAAAAAGTCCCAGATTATGATCATGGGTAAGGGTAATAAAAATAAACTCCCCAAAATGTTTACTTGTGGGAGGCAAGAACTGTATAGAGTAGCAATATTTCCATACTTAGGGATCACTTTCGATGAGAAAGGTTCCTGGGGCCCCCAGATAAAAAATAGAAATGTTGCCCTTGTAAAGTCGTCTTCTGCTCTTCGGGGTTTTATGAATAAACTCGGGGCGAGGCCAATTGTTAGTTTGCTAAAAATTTATGAAGCAAAATGCCTTGCAATAGCAACGCATGGAAGTGCGATATGGGGCTATTGCTCTATGGAAAGTATACAGATCACGGAAAATAAATTTTTAAGATCGGTTCTCTCTCTTCCCCAGTCTACTTCCACACACATTGTCCATACTGAATTGGGTGTGGGCTACATTTCAGACTTGATCAAACTGGCCCCCGTTCTAGCCTGGCTAAAGATCTGGCTGAATCAAGAAATTCCGCTCAACCACTCTATTTTAAAAGATTGCCTGCAGCTGGATAAAGTAAATAAAATAGCGTGGCAAGTTTATATCAAAAATTGTTTTGTTAGATTAGGGAGATCGGATCTTTTTTACTCCCCGGAATCAATAACTGTTAAAGATATTGGACTGATTAAAAGCATGATGAAAGATCTGTTATGTTTAGAAAGAGAACAAGCTGAATATGAGAAACCATTGGTGCGGGCCAGTATCATTTTGAGTACTTATGTGGGACCTGAATTATATTTGTCTATTGTAAATCAACCCTTCCACCGGTTTCTACTTACACGTTTTCGGTTTAAC
Organism: Pleurodeles waltl; assembly: GCF_031143425.1. NCBI lineage: Eukaryota > Metazoa > Chordata > Amphibia > Caudata > Salamandridae > Pleurodeles > Pleurodeles waltl. The sequence goes on along the minus strand of NC_090447.1, from coordinate 1,244,613,921 downwards.
CTGATCCATCTAACTCTTGGCCACTTTCAAACCTGGTCTCCTCCGGAAAAAGGAACGCCGTGTAATTGTGATAATTTTTCGATCCTGAATACAATGCATTTTTTGTTATTCTGTGACCATTACGCGGCCTTAAGAAAGAAATATTTGTTCCCAATTTTAAAGGAGGAGGGGTTTATACAGGCCAAACCTGCCCTCTTGTTCTTACAGTTATTGCAGACCCCTAGGATTATGTTCCATTTTGCTAGTTTTTTAGTGGGAGCTGTTAGGGTTAAGAAAAAGAAGTTCGCCATCAATTCGATTATTTTATTGTAATGAATTGAGTGATTAATTAACTTTTTATAAGAAAGGTAATTTTTTGCGAATCTGGGAGAATATTAATGTTTCACGTTAAATGATGTTTTTAGGATGTTTTATTTTACTGACCCCCCTTTTTAAACATTGTAGATAATATGAATTGTTGATTGCCTGTAATATTTGATTGTACTGTTTTTATGTCTTTTTATGATATTTATTTATCGAAATAAAGTACTTTGACTGACTGACCTTGCTGTGTGGAAAGAAACGACGCATCGCCTTCGCCGCGACAAAAAGCCCAATGCATCGTTTTATTTTTCTATGCATCTCCTTCTCTGCAGCCCTCTGCACCGTTATTTTTTATGCATCCCAGGTACTGTGTGTTAAAAGGATACAACCACTGATGCTTAAGGATTGAGACTGATCTAAACCTTTTAAAAGTGATATTTTGACTTGTGCATATTAGATTTTTGTTGTTTTGGTCTAATTTTGTTCAGATAAGTATTATCTTTTTTCCTAAACTGGTGTGGAGTACTGTAGGAAAGTGCCTCTTATGACATGGTTACCCCCCCAGCTTATGCTTGGTTCATAGTTTAATTTCGACTGAAAGTGCACTGGGTACCTTCTAAACAGGTCCCCGGTGCCAGATCTCTTTCTTTCAAAGCTGAACAGTCATTTTACCAATTAGCAAACCCCTTAGTTGCTACTGTAAGTCTCTGGTAAATGGTACTCTTGGTACCTGGGGCATGGGACACTAAAGACGACGGCCCCTGAGGGCTGCAGCACAGACTGTGCCACTCTCAAGAACTGTTTCACCAACTGTACACTGTGCCCTCATTGCAGACTGCGTGTCTTGGTGCAGAGATAAAATAAAAACATGACATGGGTCACAGACTGTGTGACACTGCATGAAATAAATGTAAGTCACCCCTGTGACAGGCTTTAGAGCCCTAAGGCAGGGCATTATATCACATATGTGGGCACACCTGCATGTGCAGCAATGCCCCTGTTAAGTCTTTGTCGATTCTCAGACATAGGAAGTGACCAGCGAAGCCATTTTCAGTACATGTACTGGACACTGATCATTACAAGTTCTCCAGCTACATGATGGCTTCACTGAAGATAGAGATATTTGGTATCAAACATCTCGTATTGATAAACCCTCACTGAATCCAGTGATGGATTTATTAATACATAAACACAGAGGGCACCTTAGAGGTGCCCCCTGAAAACCTACCACCCTTAGCGTGGTCACTGACTGGTGCATACCAGTGCAGCCACTTTAGACAGTGTTCAAGCCCCCCTGAGGTGAGATCCAATGCTCTTGAGGGCTCAGAGCAAAGGCCTGTTATGGGCGGAGGTGATAACACCTCATCCAAGCATGATGGACATTCCAGGACGGGGAGCTTCGAAGGCCTTGCCGCCTTTGAAATGCGACCCAAGCCTCTCCAAATGGTAGAGAAGGCCTGACTCCACTTTTTGGCGGCAGGACTGACAGGAAAATTAGTGAAATTAGGAGGCGTGCCAACTTCATGCCAGTCCCACCCGAAGGTGGTCGAGCTGAAGTGGACACTACTTTTTAAATTCCTCCATCTTGTTTGGAAGGAATTGGGCCAATAGGGTTAGGACTATGCCTACGTCCCAAAGGAAGTGGTCATAAGAAGGGTGTAGTCACGCTAAAGGTGAATAACCCATTCGCTACCACCTGGCACCCCCGCAACACCCCTAAATTCGGTATTTAGTTGGCACGTCTGAACCCTAGAACTCAGATTTCTGATGACCTAAGAAGAGGCGGACACTATAGCGTTCCACCAGCAGAGGAGACTGCAGCCACCAACTCCCCTGGCCCCAGCCCTACCAGCCTGTCTGCAGCCCTCAACGATTCAGCAACAAAAGATGACCCCTCCAAAGCCCAGAAACCTCCAAAGCCCGGGAGGACTGTCTGCCTTCGACAAAGACCAAGATCTCCCGTGGAGAGCGGACCTGTTCAGAAGAAACCAACTTTAAAGAATAAGAGCTCTGCCCTGAGAAACCGCAAAACCGCACCCGGACCCACTTCTGCACCCGATGGCCACAACTCAAGTCCAAGTGGCCCACCAGTCTTGCGAAGGTTTCCCAGTGAATCTGAACTGGAGTCCAGCGTGAGTTGACCCCTGCCAGACTCTGCCTTAAAGCCTGCAGCCTCAATCTGAAGACTCCCCCTGACCGTGACCGGCCAGAAAGCTGTTTTCAAACATCAAAGGAGATCCCTCTATCCAGAGCCCCTGGACCTTGGGGAGCAGGACCAGTGTTGTCCCTGAGTCCCTCAACATCAGAATTTACCTGGGCAGCTGTGGGTTTTCTTCACTCAGCCTCCTGGCCCGAGCCTGCAGACTTTTTCCAAAACCGACCTCTTCCATTGACTTGTATTGGGCGCCTGACGCTGTGTTGCCACTCTGCACCTGGCTGCCCCGTGCAGCTGAGGGTGTAAGTTTGGTGCTACCTTCTGGCCCCCGGTGCTTTGCCTCAACCTCAGGAGATCAACCCCTGACACCTCTTTACCCACGTGTGAGCAGCACATCTTTGATCACCCCCAGTCTCCATTGGTTAGCATTGGGCATCTGATCACAAATTTGACCTCTGCACCCGGCTGCCCCTGTGCCGCTGCAGGTGTACTCTTGATGCTGATTTGAACCTTGCCTGGTGTTGATCTATAACCCTGAACACTGCATTTGTACGTCAAGTACTTACCTGCAAAACTGCATTCTTGTTTTCCTCCCATAGGTTAACATTGAAGACTCTGAAACTTGCACTGTGTCGATTTTTGAAACTGAAAAGTATTTTTAATTGAAGAATATATAAAAGCAAATTTTATTTTTGTAATTTGGTCTCAGATTTTTTCTTTGAGAATGTGTCTCATTTATTGCCTCTGTGAGTACAACATATGCTTAACACGACTCCTTGATAAGCCTAACTGCTCACCCACTCTTCCACCAATAGAACATTAGACCTATCTATTTCTGCCTCTGCAAACGTTTGGGGATCCACTGGACTCTCTGCATGTTGTACTTCAGTTTACTGCACCATAAAGAGAGCCAGCTTTCTACAAGTACTTTTTGTATGAGGTATTGCACAAATAATTTACACATTGCTTTCTAAGTTAAGCATGACTGATCTGTGCCAAGCTACCGGAGGGCTAGCACAGGATAATTTAGGTTGTGTTGTGACTTACCCTGACTAGGATTGTGGTCCCTACTGGGACAGGGTGCATATCTCTGCCAACTAGAGACCCAACTTCTAACAGCAGACATTTGCATAATGGAGGCCCGAAAAGTGTAATGGACCAACATGGCACCAACACTGTTTCAACCTAAGGGACCTACTGATAATGGTGCAGAGGGAGTCAATGAAATAAGGACAGAGGTGCCTTTGAAACAACTGTTCATTCAAGTAGAACACATGTATAAAAAAGAGATTAATAAGAGTTAGGAAATAATTGTTCTGGAAAAATATATTGAAATTGCCAGAGTATTGAGAGGCCTAAGAATTTTCACTATACCCACTCACCCAGATATCTAACGGGAAATGCTTCAGGATTTGGGTGAAAACAACATGCAATGTTCTCTAAATATGATTAAAATACTGATTAAACATGCCAAAATTAATTTAGATGACTTACATAAAATTATTAAAGAGCTGGAGGACAGACTTGCATCAAATACAAATAAATGAGATAATGAGAATGAGGAAACAATGGAAACGCGTCTTGATAAATATGAAGAAGTACAAGGACGCAAGAGAAAGAAATTTGTGAGAGATTAAATGGACTATAATTATGGACGAATATTTACATTCACCAAGAGATATGACGCTTTGATGCGTGATCATCATCAAAGCAATATTAAAAGTTCAGCCCCCATAACTGACATCACCAGCAAATCTGACATTGATCTAAGTGAAGGAGAAGGCCCAAGTACAAGTTATCCCATTGTTACATTGATCTTTTTAGAGGAAATAAAACAGCTTTATCTAGCTCAAAGGATGTCAAGAGAAAGAGGACAAGGCTGGGGGTGAAGACAAGGTCATGACTGGGGCAGTCCAAGAGGAACAGAGAAGCAAGGATATCAGTGCAAAATAAAGCAATATCCTTTGCGCAGTCTCAAGAAAAAGTAATGGATACAGACTCTAATCTAGTTGTTAATCTTTCAAGTCATAACCTCACAATTGATGAACAAAATTTACTTAATAAAGGCATCTCTTTTTGTCAAGAATAACATTTTGACTACATTGAAACTAGAATTGATGTATACAAATTCATCTGAAAAGTAACATTGGCTAAAGTACATGCGTGCAAAATAAAAAATATCTAGCGAAAACATAGAATTGACGCGCAGTATACCAGGTCTACTTACAGAACAAATACCTGGCATAAAAAAACTATTTGATCTCATGTATAATCTGGAAGGCAATCAAATGACTGAAACTGAAAACCTGAAGGAACTTAGGGCCAGATGTAGGAAAAAAGGAAATTGCAACTTGCAATTTGCGAGTCCGTGCGACTCGCAAATTGCAACTCGCAATTTGCCATGCAGAAAGGTGTCTCAGACACCTTCTGCGACTCGCAATGGGGTCGCAAAGACCCACCTCATTAATATTAATGAGGTGGGTCGCAGTTTCCGACCCCATTGCGAGTCTGGGCACTCACAGGGATGGTGGCCTGCTGGAGACAGCAGACCACCATGTCCGTGACTGCTTTTTAATAAAGCAGTTTTTTTTTTTTTTTTTTTCATCTGCAGCCCATTTTCCTTAAAGGAAAACGAGCTGCACTTTGAAAAAAATACTGAAACCTTTTGTTTCGGTGTTTTTCAGAGCAGGCAGTGGTCCATAGGACCACTGCCTGCTCTGAAAAACTATTTTTGTGTTCATTCACAAAGGGGAAGGGGTCCCATGGGGACCACTTCCCGTTTGCGAATGAGTTACCATCCACTTCAAGTGGATGGTAACTGCGAGTTCATTTGCGACCGCTTTCGCGGTCGCAAATGAACTTGCATTGCGTTGCGAGTCGCAAATAGGAAGGGAACACCCCTTCCTATATGCGAGTCGGAAACGCATTTTGCGAGTCGGTTCCGACTCGCAAAATGCGTTTCTGCATCGCGGAGAGGCTTTAGCGCCTCGCAAACGGCGTTTTTCGCCGTTTGCGAGTCGCAAAACCCTTCCTACATCTGGCCCTAGATATCAATACAGACAAACACAAACTATTTGATCTCATGTGTAATCTGGAAGGCAATCAAATGATTGAAAGGGAAATTCTAGAGGAACTAGATATCAATACATACAAACACAAACTGAGTCAACTAAAAAATAAATCCAGTAAATCCCTTCTCTCTCTCCTCTAGCAATAAAATAGACATGTCCTCAGAGGCTACGATTGCAGATATTGACAAATTAACTAACCTTAGACATCATGGAAAACAAGAAAATATGACTCAATAGAAACACCTAGCACTCAAAGATCTTATGAACAATGATTCATTAATCATAAAATCAGCGGACTGGAGTGGTAATATTGTCCTCCTAGACAAAAGGGATTATATCTCAGAGACCATGAGACAATTACAAGTCAACACTAACTATAGAAATTATCTCAAAACCCCATTAACAAAATGACTATAAAGCCCAAAGGGAAATTAAAATAATGCCTGGATGACACTTTAATCAATGACAATGAATATAACTTTATGATGAATGAACATCCGAAGATACCAACAATCTAATTCCTTCCAAAGGTTCATAAAACCATAGTTAACCATCCGGGTAGACCAATAGAAATGGTATGTGACTATTTATATGAAAATGTCTCTACATATGTTGACAATTTCTTGGAACGGATTGTTGAAACACTGAGTTCATACATCAAAGACAGGAGATTTCTTAAGAGTTTTAAGTGACATCATATGGAACAGGGATACTAACTGATAACACTTGACGTGGTGTCTTTAAACACCTCGATCAGATATGAAGTGGGGCCAAGGCTTTTAACTATTTCTTGAAACAGTGGAGCATAGAAGAATGGCAGCATACTAAAATGTTCCTGACTATGATTAAAATGTGCCTTACAATGTTCTTCTATTTAATCATGAGATATACCATCAATTGTACGGCACAGCCATGGCATTTCCTTTTCTCCAAACTATGCCAATCTTACAATGGGGTGGCGGGAGAAGGAATATGCATGGGACTACACAATCAGCAGGCACTAGATGAAACCATCCTTTGGTTAAGATATGTTGATGATTTGTTTTTAATATAGAATGTTACCAAAGAAGATTTTATGATATGGTTTGACAACCTGCACAGCAACAACCTTGGCCTAGAATGCATATGCTCAGTAAGCAACACTTGTGTCAGTTTCCTAGACAATTTGGTCAATGTGCAAGCTGATAAAATAGAAACAATACTATTTAGAAAAGAGACTACGACTAATATCATGTTACATGAAACTAGCTTCCACCCGAGCCATTAATCAAGAGCATACCATATGGGGAACTTGTACGAATGAGGAGAAACTGTTCAAATGATCTGGACGCACAAGCCAAATATGAGGAAGTTGTAGATAGATTCCAATGAAGGGGTTACAAGCAAAGAGATCTTAAGGCAAGTCTTAAGAAGGTCAACACAAAATCCTGTTTGGAAACCTTGGTACCTAAAAAGAAGCAAATACAGGACAACAACAATTCTACACAGCTAGGATTGATCTTAACATACAGCAAAGAGAGTAAAAAGATCCACAATATATTCAACAAGCACTAGCATCTGATGGCTAAAGACCCAGATATCGGTACACGGTTGGGAAACAAACCACAAGTCACCTTTAGAAAAGCACTGTCTTGGCTTGATGACTTACAATCTGGGTTCAATAACTGCAACGCTTGCAAAGCATGTCAAATTGGAATAAATAAACAAGGTGTTCTAGACTGACACAAACAACCCATTAAAATTAAACACAGGATCACCTGTAACTCTCAATACGTTGCTTATGCTAATGAATGCCCATGTAGGCTGAAATGTATAGGCAGTACGACCTGTATGCTCAAAAAAGGAATTCTTTAACACATTTGTGCACTGAAGCACAAGGACATGACATATGCTGTCGCCAAACATCTGATTCAATGCCATAATAATTATTGATAAACATTACGATACTATGGCATTGATATGGTACCTTCTCATGAGCAAGGTGGTAACCGTACATTTACTTTGTGATGATTGGAGTCCAAATATGTTGTCCGTCTGAGAAATAAATCTCCCTTTGAACTTAATAATGATGAAGAACTTTTTTTTGCATTTGTAAAACTACATTGAGATTGACATGCTCTTGATATGGGTAATTTTAAATGCTAGACTGAAGATAGCTAGTCCACAATGTGTTTTCAGCTCAAAGTTCATATTGCATATAGTATGGTTATTACAATATCTAACTATACTCCATACCAACATACTAAAATTAACACATATGCCCTACCATAAGGGATAGATGTGAATGTACTAGAAACAGATTTCCATATATCTCTCCACCACATCAACGCATCTGTGACTGAACACTAGTGATACTAGATGTGAACAACAATGTCATATGAATGACAATCATAAATCACAACCCATATCAAATCATGCCTTTCTATTGTGACTGCCCATCATAGAAACATTTTCAATACACAATTGAGATGTCAATCACATAGTTATGAGGAAATTCAGTGCCGAAGATAACATCAAACAACACATGCAGTAAATATTTATAAGGCATAGGATCGTGAAGGCACAGTAATACAATTATATTAGTTTTAATTGTTTATTTTGCACTGTGATGGATTTGGAATTACGTATCGCATAATGCCTCATTTAGGTTAGGGCAACATGGGCTTCTGCTATATTAATTGAAACTGATGAGGGACTCACTAACAGTGAAAAAGACCGGTTGGGCCGAAACTCATATATATATATATATATATATATATATATATATATATATGTATATGTAGATATATATATATATATATATATATATATATATATATATATATGTATATGTATATGTAGATATATATATATATATATATATATATATATACATATATATATATATATATATATATATATATATATATAATTTCACTGGAAAAGCCAAAGGTTACTAGGACAATATAGTTAGAAAATAGAAATTTCTTAAAGCGTAAATTCAGCAGTTATAGTTAGAGTAACTTCAAGTAGCTATAACTTGCAGCCTAAGGTTACTATTACTCCCGCCCCATCATGCAGAGTTTTATCTTCAATAATTTGACTTCTAATTTTTCATTGACATTTTTATTGACGTTATAAAAGTTGTCATGAGTTCCATAATATTTGGGGTAATTAGCAATGCATGGTGAGGGCGCAAGTTATACAGTAGTTACCTTAGGCCGCAAGTTATAGTTACTCCCCCTCCCCGGGCTGATTTTGGCCCCAGTGACCCCATCCTCTGGAGCCCACCACTATTAAATGGGGGAGTGGGTAGCACGGCCTCCATACCTGGGACGATTTTGGCCCAAGGCACCTCATCCCCTGGGGCCTGACCATCTCTCCTGGGTGCCCTCCAGGCCACCCAGTGTGCAATGGGACCACGGGGTAAGCCTGAAGGCCGCCTTGGTCCCAGCCGGTTCCTCTCCTCCTGCAGGAGCCGGCATTGCTGTCACAAAGAGGGAGCAGCTAAAGATGTAGCTCCCTTTCTGTGAGAGCAATTGTTTTCTCTGTGTTCCTTCCTGTATGTCTGCAGGCAGGGAAACAGAGAAAACTCCTGCTAGACCTGGCATCCTTGGCTTAGTCTCCCCTGTCTTTTTGCCTCTACTTCCTGTGTTTTTGACTGTGTGCTGGACTTTGTTTTTGCTGGTTATAGTACTCTGGGCACTTTACCACTGCTGATCAGTGCTAAAGGGCAAGTGCTCCCCGTGTAAACTGGGATTATGATTATTTATCCATCTCTGTCTAAACTGTATTTGTAATTGGCATTTCCATGATTGGCATATTTGATTTACTAGTAAGTCCCTAGTAAAGTGCACTACAGGTGCCCTGAGCCTGGAAATCAAATGTTACTAGTGGGCCTGTAGCACTGTTTGTGCCACCCACATTAGTAGCCATATAATCAAGTCTCAGAACTGCCTCTGCAATGTCTGTGTGTGCAGTCTTGCACTGCCAATTCGACCTGGCAAGTGTACACACTTGCCAGGCCCAAACCTTCCCTTTTACTACATGTATGACACCCCTAAGGTAGCCTCAAGGTAACCCCATGGACAGGGTGCAGTGTATTTAAAAGGTAGGACAGTACTGGTGTGTTTTACATGTCCTGATAGTGGAATACTTCCAAATTCTGTGTTCACTATTGCAAGGCCTGTCTCTACCATAGATTAACATGGGGACTGCCTTTAAATATCTTGTAAGTGAAGTTTCCCATTAGGAGCAGATAGAGATGAGGAGTTTGGGGTCTATGAACTCACAATTTAAAAATACATCTTTTAGTAGAGTTGGTTTTTAGATTTTCTGTTTGAAAATACCACTTTTAGAAAGTGGACATTTTCTTGCTTAACCATTCTCTGCCCTTGTCTGCCTGTGGAATCCTCATCTGGGTCAGACTGCCGTTTGGGCTGTTTGTGAATTCCCTCTAGACAGTGACACAAAGAGAGCTGGGGTGTAGCCTGCATATCCTGATAAGTCTCCTGGGCTAGAGTGGAGAAGGAGGAGCTGACACTTACACCTGAAAGGGCTGTGCCTGTCCTCACACAATGGAGCCTCCAACTCCCTGTAGTGTGTCTGGGTCCAGGCCTGGTCAAGGCAGGATCTTGTGAACAACAGAGACTTTCCTTTGAAGTTTGCCTACTTCAAAGGCAGAAATGAGTATAAGTAGTGGACCCAAAACCCCAGACTTTTAGAATACTTCTGGATCAAAAGGAACCTCTGCCAAGGAGAAGAGCTGAAGAGCTGGAGGAGGAGTACTGCCCCTTTGCTATGTGTACTTTGCTGGGTTGGCTTGCAGTTGCTGCTTCTGCCTTATAGAGCATAAAGACTGGACTTTGCTGTGTAACCTGCTTGTGAAGATTCTCCAAGGGCTTGAACTGAGCTTACCCCTGTTCTGAAGCCTCATGGCCATCAAAGGTTTCATCTGCTAGCACCTGGGTTCTCTTGCTGAGACCCCTATCCTGCGAATGGGTGCCACATCCAGTCCCTGGGCCCTGGAAAGGAGAAGCTGGTGAATCCAAGGAGAAAATCCAGACACCGGAGTCGAACAGCAGAAAAATCGTTGCAGCGCCTGCACCATGGCGGAAAAATCGGTACATCACTGGTAAAATAGACGCATCACCACTTCAGTGCGAATTTACCGCTGCTGTGCATCCGGGTTTCCCACGCATCTTCCCTGGGCGTCAAATCCTGCAACATCACCGCACAGACCAGTGGCTGCTTGTCCGTAAATCGCAGCATCTCTTCCCTGCGAGGAAAGAATCAACGCATCGCTTGACCAGCGGAGAAAGGATCGACGCACAGCCTCACTTTGGAGTAAGGAATCGCCGCATCGCTTGCTTTTCCGATGCACACTCACCCGAGCGGCATTAATTTTGACACATCCTTAGTACTTTGTGCTAAAACAGTGCATCCATTGATTTCTATGGATTAAGACTCTTTTTAATTTAAAAGTTCATATCTTTGCTTGTCTATTTTGGATTTTTGTAATTTTGGTCTGATTGATTTAGATAAATATTGGCTATTTTTCTCAACTGGTGTGGAGTCCTTCTGTGGTGTTTTCATTGTGTTACTGCGTGTGTTGGTACAAATACTTTACACATTACCGCTTGTGCAAAGCTACCAAGGGGGTGAACAGGGGTTATCTTAGGTGTGTATCTCCCTTACCCTGACTAGAGTGAGGGTCCATGCTTGGACAGAGTGCAAACTGACTGCCAACCAGACAGCCCATTTCTAACAACTCCGCTTCCAGCAAATGAGAGCTATTTCACACCTCTCACTTGCTGCTATCAGAGTGTTTGCTCTGATTTGGCAGGAGCTGTCAATTCTCCCACCAACTCAAAGCAAACACCTATATCCCGGGTGTGGGCACCATGGGACATAGCAGGAGCTGGGCCTGGGTGTGGTGGTCCCCAGGGCCATTATTGGCTCCTCATGGGGAACCCACATCTCCAACATTAGAATTTAAGTCAGGGAGGTGGTGGTCCCTGGGGCTACAGGGGGGTGTGCCCCCTGCCCCTCTTAATTTACATTAATAGCCCTGGGGAGGTGGTGGTCCGCAGGGCTGTGGGGGGGCACACAGCCCTCCAAATATAATTTAACATTAGCTCCCAGGAGGTGGCTGTCCCTGGGGCTGTGGGCAGGCCCTGCGCCCCCGGCATATAATTGAACATTAACCCCCAGGAGGTGGCAGTCCCCTGGGCTGCAGTGGGGCCATGTGACCCCCGCATTTCATTCAATGCTTGCCTCGGGGAGATGGCAGTTCCTGGGGCTGTGGAGGGGCCACACTCCCCCTCCGTATTTCATTCAATGTTTGCCCCAGGAAGGTGGCAGTTCCGGGGGCTGCAGGGGGGCACGTAGCCCCCATCATTTAGTTCAATGTTTGCCCCGGGGTGGTGGCGGTCCGTAGGGCTGTGGGGGAGCCACGTGGCCCCCCACATATAATTGAAATATAGTCCTAGCGAAGTGGTGGTCCCCAAGGCTGTGTGGGGCCACAGGGTCACAGGGTCCCCCCAGATTTTTATCTCTGATCGCCCCGGGGCTAATACAAGCCCATAGGAGGAGGGCCCCGTGCACCCCCCTCATTTTTAAAGCCCCTAATGCTCTCAGACCTGGCCCACCCGGGGGCAAAATAAAAGAAAAGTGCGGGAAGCAACTCTTTTTTTTTTTAACTGTTGGGAAAATCTGTGGATCTGGATTTTCCCGACATTTAAATAAAATGCTTTTAAGGCTTGGCAGGGTCCGGGAGGGAATGTTATCCTTAATTATACTTCTATATAAGGAATATACAACTGTAAATCAAATCTCCTTTCATGTACCTATGAATTAAGTATGTGTCTATAACCTATTTATCTGTATTTCTATCCCAAATTGCCTGTGTCCCTCGCTCTTTGCCAATCTGTACTTTTTTTAAATAGAGTGTTGATTGCATCATGATATATTTACACAAATGCTAAAAATCAATCATTATACAGGCAACATTGTTTAATGCATGCTTCCCTGGATCTACCCATGATTCTTTGTACTACACAATAGCAGCATCCAGCAGCAAATGGTACAACATGGAAATGTGAGGCCCTGGCTTGTTGGTAAGTGCTCTGTGTGAATATATGTGAAAATACCATAATATTGTTATGTCAACATTGCAAAACTAACAATTCTAATTCTTATATTAGTTTTTGATGCTTTGCAGGAGACTCAGCGTATCCCAAATGACTGTGGTTGTTACCACCACTGAGAAATCCAACAACACCTGGGGAAGTCTGCTTTAATGGGGCACATGGTAGAATTCTCAGACCTGTGGAGTGAGCTTTTGGGCTTTTGAATGCAAGATTCAGCTGTCTGGATAAGTCTGGTGGAGCCTTCCTTTATTCACCTTATAAAATGTGCAAGATCACTATGCTATGTTGCATGCTGCACTACATTGCCCTGTGGAAGAACATTCTGTTCATCCCAGATGATGACTATAATGAGGAGTCCCATGGAGTTGTTGAAGAATTGCCAAATGAAGATGATAGTGGTGAGCAAGATTTACGTCACGAAGGTAAATACCAGTTAATGGACATGACTGTAAACGCAAGAATCTTTGTCTACAGGTGACAGACTACTGCAGTATTTGCTTAAGTAGTAAATTTACGTTTTTGTCCCCATATAGTGGTTTTAAATTATGATGTGGCATACTGTGTTCACTACATGGCAGAGTGGAAATCCTTGTATATGATACAGTCAGATCACTGACACACCATCGGAAACAACAATATAGTGTAACATAAATAATGTGTCAAACGCAGTGTTTACAAAAATATTGTTTTTCTATCCTTAAAATGGTAAGTACAAAAATATTGAAAAATAGTTCCACGCTAATATCATACAATGTAATGCAACTATTAAAAATTATAATTTTTACAATTTGTTTTGTTTAATTCTTTAAATTTACTACTATAAAAGGCAGAGTATGGATATATGTTTTACACAAAACATCAAAAATATTAGCAATTCAGTTCCAAAACATTAAATAACTTACCAAACAAATAAAATAAAAAAATAAAAAAACAAAAAAAGTCATTGACAAAAAATATAAACATTTAATAACAAATACAAATATAAAAAAATACTATCTAATTTAAATCATAAACAAATATTAATAATAAATATATTTAACCAATAGAAGGACATATATTGGAGTCTGGGAATTATAGATATACTATTCTCACTCCATTTTATGCAATAGTAGAGAATGTGTAAGACTTTGGAGGGGTTAAATATGTTATTCCCTCTCTAAATAGCGCACAGCAGGAAAAGTGTTGAACTTTGGAGGGATTAAATTTACTATTCCCTCTCCAGCCTGTGCAACAGTAGGGAAAGTGTAGGATTTCGGAGGGGTTCAATTTACTAATCCCACTCCAGTCTGTGCCACAAAAGGGAAAGTACTGGACTTCGGAGGGGTAAAATTTATTATTTCCACTCCACTCTAGCCAACAGTAGGTAAACTACTTCACGTCAAACACATTAGATATTTGAATAAACCTATTAACCCCTTAGCTGCTGTTCCTACCCCGTCACAACCCCCCGGCCTGAGCCCTTTTTTGGTTCTTTGGGGTAGTTTGCATTTAGGTTTCCATAACTTTTTCCCACAAAAGGTTTCCACGCCAAATCTGTGTCCTTTTTCCCCAACATCCTGGGGATTACAAGGGTACCCAGGGTTTGTGGATTCCCCTGGATGGGGACTGAGAAAATAGGCAAAATATAGCAACATTTTTTGTTTTTTAACAAAAATAGGGGAAAGGTACTCATTTTTTTCTATTTAAATGGCATCTACAAACGGTTTGCTGTACTAAAAACATAGGCCCTCATTCTGACCTTGGCGGTCGGCGGAGAGGCGGCGGTCGGACCGCGAACAGACCGGCGGTAAAAAAAATGGCATTCTGACCGCAGCGGTCACCGCCGCGATCGACCGCCACTTCCCCACTCCGACAGCCACGGCGGTCATGACCGACGGGCTGGAGTCTGCGCACTCCGGTCCGGCGGTCGACCCAAGACCGCCAACGGTATCATGACCCTGCTTACCGCCGCGGTTTCTGGCGGTCGGAAACCGCCATGCGAACCATGGCGGTAGGCACTATCGGGGCCAGGGAATTCCTTCCCTGGCACTGATAGGGGTCTCCCCCACCCCCCACTGCCCTCCCGAGTCCTCCCCCCACACCCTCCACCCCCCTGCCACCCCCCAGAGGTGGTACGAACCCCCTCCCCACCCCCACCCCGACATGCACATACACGCACCCCGACATGCACACACCCCCAACATGCACATATACACACCCCCTACACACACACATACACAACGGGGACACATACCCGCACACATACATGCCGACATGCGCACCCGCCGAACTACACACATTGCCCATAGGCACAGCAGCACTCCCCGCCCGCATGCACGCACTCACACACCCCCTCTACACACTCACACCCCATGCACGCACACATCACACAACACTCCCCCACCCCCTCCCCTCACGGACGATCAACTTACCTTGTGCGTTGGTCCTCCGGGAGGCGACAGGAGCCATGGGGAGGTGACCGCCAACAGAAGACCGCCAACAGAAGACCGCCACACAGAAATGTGGGTCGTAATTCTGTGGGCGGTGTTCTGCTGGCGTGGCGGTGGAGGTGGACCAGTCTCCACTTTCCCGCCGACCGCCAGTGTGGCTGCTGGCGGTTTTCCGGCGGAACGCTCCCAGCGGTCAGAATGCGCACAGCGGCATACCGCCGCGGTCGGCGGTCTTCACCGCGGCGGTAACTCAGCGGTCTTGCGAAAAGACCGCCAAGGTCAGAATGACCCCCATAATTTTCCAAGCTTTCAGGAACATGCAGAATAGAATCAAAAAGCTTATTTGTAATCACAGTATTGGCATTTTATAAACATGAAGCCCATTTTTCCTATTTTTTCTACTTCCAACCTAGTTTGTGGTAGAAAACAGTGAGAAATCCATGGGTGATCCAGGAAAGCTGTATATTTCTGAAAAGTGGACAAACATAATTCTGAATTCAGCAAGGGGTCATATGTGTAGATCCCTCGAGGTTTTCCCCAAAAATCTAAGGGTCTGATTATGAGTTTGGCGGTCCGCGGACCACCATTGCGGCAGTCTGACTGCTGTTGATCGGGGGTCGGACTGCCGTATTACGAGTATGCCAGTCGCCCTAACAGAAGACCGCCAGTGGTCCACCAGCACCGCCAGGTAGGACAGACCGCCATGAAGAAGCACAAACTGGCCTGCGGAGCCTGGAATGCCACCAGGCTCATTACGAGGTTGCACATCGCCATTGTGACCGTGGCAGTCAAACCACCACATATCAGAAGGCTGAAACTGGAAGTATAAAGGGAGACACTCGCCTGCAGGCAAGCTTACATGTCCGCTGCCACCGTAGAGTCCTTCACAAAGGTCATGCCACTGCTCCTGGTCATCCAAAGATAATGAAATCCACGCAGCCATGGACACCAACAACCAAAAGTACACACACCTACCTGTATCCTTAATGTTCAAAACAGCTTGTTGTGCCTGCTTACACTTCAGGGGAGGCAACCACGGGCAGCAGGGACACATCTCAAACCACACACACCCACAAACATACATCAACATGGACACGCGCACAGTCACTATACACCCCCTTTGGGCAGCACACACACACACACACTGCACCTCAACACTATACACATACACACAAACACACAGCTCAGGCACAGGGACAATGAAGGACTGCACTGGGACATACACCACCTCAAACAGGCCCCTCAAACAACATGTGCACAGGAAATGGCCCTACGTTGGTTCCAGGGACATACAGTACTAAACCCAAATATCATGGACATATGCACAATGGGGAAGGGCAAGTCAACAAAGTGCATACAACTACTCCATGGGACAGGAACTAGCTGCAAGAGAGACACACCTAAATGGACACATCCACAGGCAAATTCAAACACAGCAAGCACAACTGAACACACTCCATCTCTGCACAAACAAAACTCAAGATGACACACATCAGCTACATACAGAAGCCATATCAGAGGGACAAGTCGAACACCAAACATGGCCACTTTGCACAACACAAAAAGAAGTACTTACCATACCAAATACTACACTATGCCATGACACCAACATTGCATTTACACACACATACCTATACACACAACAGATACCCTTCTCTTGAGGGACAACAGCACTCCACACAAACTCACATACTGCAAACAACAGCACAGGGAGCAGCAAGCAGGCCCAAACAAACACAACTGGAGGCACACAACCAAAGTCACCCAGGAACAACATCAAGCTAGAAAAGGAGTTGCAGAACAAATGTGTAACCAAAAAAACAACTATTTGGGTTTATTAGTATGAACTTCAAAATGTTCAAGGTCATTGGCCAGTCCATACTCAATGGGCAATGCACATCACTGTGCCCACACTTGACTCCTAACTGCCAGGACACCTCCACAGGAAGGAGCATCAAGGGGGCAAGCAGGCGTCTCAGGGATTGTCCAGGGTGTGGGGATCAGATTTGGGAGGGGTGCGTTTGGGCTTGGGAGGGGAGGTCTTTTTGGGAGTGTGGGCTTCTTCTTGGTGGGGGGAGGGGTATGGGTTCTTGCAGGGGGCAGGGGAGGCTTTGGAGGTGAAAGGGATGGACTTGGAGCTGGGTGGGGTCCTTTTGGTTGTAGACTGGGGGAGAGAACAGGGGTGAGGTCAAAGTCACAGAGGAACAGTTTTTTGGACATACGGGGATGGTCATCAGAAGGGGGTTGTGATTTGGAGGTTGAGGGAGTGGTTGTCTGATGTGTAGGTGTGGAGGTTGTGGGTGTGTGCTTATGTGAGGTATGCTTGTGTGTGGTGGGTGTCTATTGGATGGATGAGTGATGACGTTATTGTGTCTTGGGCTTGGGGCGGTGGAGGTGCTGGGGGATACCCTGATGGGAGTGTGGGAGTCTGTTGGGGTGGTGATTGCAGGTTTGGTGGATGTGATGGATGTAGGTGTGTCTGTAGCTGTGGTGTCTGCAGGTGTGGTGCTTGTGCTAGACATCTACTGGTCTGCTGGGGTGGTGTCTGCAGGTAGGAAGGGTGTGGTGGCTGTGCCAGTTGACTGTTGAGGTGATGCCTCTAGGCATGCTTGATGTCACGTGTGTGATGCTGGGGGTGGTAAGGGTGTCAGGGGAAGTTGTGACTGTTGTTGTGTCCGTAGGTGGATGTTGTTTGTGTGTGTGCCAGTGTATCTCATGGTGCTTGTGTTTGTGTGCGCTCCATTTGTCTGTTGAGGTGGATGTCTGCGGATCTGTTTGTGTGCTTTGGGTAGGGAGGGGAAGGGGGGATTTGGAGTGGGAAGAAGGAGGTGGAGGGGGGACGGAAGGTGGGGGGTGACTGGCTGCCATCAGTGTGGAGACCAGAGCCTGAAATGATCTCTGTAGATTAGCCCTTGCACCATGAATGCCTTCCAGGAGCGCGTTAGTTTGTTGCAGTTGAGTCCCCAGTCCCTGGGTGGCATTCACAATGGCTGACTGACCCACAGAGATACTTCTCAGGAGGTCAATAGCCTCCTCACTGAGGGCAGCAGGAGTAACAGGGGCTGGGGTGTCTGCGGCGAAGGAGACGCCCACCCTCTTGGGTGAGCGGGCACGGCCAACTGGGTGGAGACCAACAGGGAGGTGCGGTGATATAACTGGGGTGGCAGACAAAGATGGTGCTGGGGGATGCCCGATGGGTCCGCCACCACTAGGGAGTGGCCACTGGAGGAGGAATCTGAGGATGATGATGCAGATTCAGTCTCCCCCATGGCACCCCCCACGCCCTCCTCTTGACACGATGTCCCGTGGCCATATGCATCCCCACTTGGCTCGGCCCCGTCTCCTCAGCTTGCCTGTGCTGATGCTGCAAGGTCAAAGAGGAATATAGTTATTACATGTCCATGATAACACCTGAACCACACCTCAGATTGCATAATAATACCATCAAATCTAGTAGGCCCCAGCAAAACTACTCATCTAAGTGGTGCATATATGTGCCATGGCATATGCATCTATGCCATCTGGACTTACTACAGTGGCCCACCGTAAAATCAGGACCTCAGACAATTACAACTGTATGGGTGAAGTCACACTAACCATACAGCGACTAGGAATCCTCTTCGTCCTCAAAGTTGTCCCATATGCAGCAGACCTCGGTCAACTAATGGCAAGCAAAAGTATGCCATTGTAAATTCCATTCCCACATATCCCCACAAGGTCATGCACACATATATTTGGCACATACAGAATGAACCTACAATTAGAAATGAGACCCTGCTATGTGGATCCCAAAAGTTCTATATCCTGGTGTATGTGATATGGAAAAAACCATGTCACACAGGAAAAATTTCAACAATGTACACTGTCACAATAGATTCAAGGAGGTAGTATCAATGTAACTCAGATAGGCCTCACATATGGCATTGAAAGGGACACTGTTGATGTCAGGTTCAATATGTCAGGGAGAAGTGTCCCCAGAATGAACAACATCCAGGATAGTCACCACTAATGTTAGAAACCCATTATAATGACATCTTCTGAGGGTTTCTATAGTAGACATCTGTCCTTTGCATGCTGGGGAGACACAGACCTTTAACAAAAACATTAGAAGGCCCTCAACCTGTTGCCTAATGAGCACCAAATCACTAATCACACATCCCAATCCTGGTGTCTGTCTGTGGATGAATGCCTGTACCCAAATACATGTGATGTAAACATCAAGGCAACTCACTCCCTGATGCATGCCAACAGTCAGGGCACAATCCTCAATCATTACACATGTGCAGTGCACTTTTACGAATGATTCCACACCAAGGGCATAGATAAACACAAAGTGGTTCTACACTCTGGGACTAACTGTCATCTCCCTCATAGCTACTGCAGTTCTATATGCCAAATAACATACTATGATGCATGAAGGTTTATGTCAGACAATGGACAATGGTGACGAACTCCTGTCTGTGGCACCACATGAAATGGACACCCATTGTTTCCAATGTACATATGTGTAAGGGATTACAGACCTCATCCCATCAACATAGGTAGAACATGCATGGAAATGTTTCCTAAAGAGAAAGGGATACATTCTGACATGTAGGCACAATGGATGTCAAAACCACAAGAAATCCCTCATAACACAAAAGAAGAAGAAAATAATACACACGGGATATTGGCAACAGTGATAACACATCATTCATGTCAATAGATGTTCCCCACTTACCAAAGAAAAGTAGTTTGCTTCAGTTGCAAACAAATAGCTATGTAAGCTATGTCATATGTATGATGGACACCTACAAATCACAGAATACAGTAAGGCACCAGCACCCATCAAGCACAGAGGAGAACTAGCTCCTGGGAGGCAGATGTCTATATACACATATACCCAGACACATGGCAGAGTACAGTGATCCACAGCCTAATTAACTTTGGCTTGTAACATATAGGTAGAGTGATCTGTTGAATAGAAATTAGAACCACTAGAACAACAATCAGTAAATGATTGAGCACTGTACACAGCCTTTTGAGTTCCGTGCTGAGCAAATGGTCTGAAGATTCCCCCCAGTTTTGTCCTAGGTCAGAGGTCCAAAAGGCAAGGTACACCAGTTTGTTACACATGACATGTCAACACAAAGAATCTTCCATCTACTATGTGAAACATGGCTCATACCTCATTATCAGGGGGAGCAGTCAGTACCTCACTCAACCATCTGCCAATGGGACAGGCAGGAATTTGTCATGTACTCACCCCCTTGTGGCTGCTGTGCTGCCCTCAAATGTCTATCAAGCTCTGGGTGGGCCACTGCCAGAATGTGGGCCATTAGGGGGTTCATGGACCGATGGGTACCCCGTCCATGTTGGGAGGACAGCCCCAACTGGGCCTCTACGATCTTCTGGGCCAAGCGTCTCAGGTCCTCCCACCTCTTGGGACAGTGGGTGCTCCTCCGGCTGTGGACCTCCAGGGTTCACACCTTCTCCAAATCCATTTCTTTTGATGGGCGTTGACTTGCATGGATGTAAAAGACAGGACAAGAAATTATGTCAACAAGTCCCATCCAAAATGGCTGAGTCACATGCATGTCAGTGTACCAAGATGAGAACATACTGTCTTGCCCATACTGCCCAAGTGTGGCACATAGCAGTCATTGAGTACAGGGTGATGACTACTAACACTTCCCAATATGCAGCCCTACCCACCACCCAGCTTAGACCCTGCATTGGCTAGGTTGGTCAACTGACATCTTCTGGAACATAATCTAGCAATCTGAAACACTGTTAGACACATCACACCTATGTGGCTTCTGGAAGGTACATTTCTCAGCCATGGATGCATCAAGGCACTCACAATCTGTGAGAATGATCCTCTGCATGCAGTCCCTACAGGCTACTGCCAGGGTACAAACTCTAACATCACACATGGGTAACAATTAGGAGATTGGAATGGTGGGCACAGAACAAGTCTAGCCTGTCCATGTGTGGACATGTGCAAATACAGATGCAGACTCATGCTACTTCAGGGAGTGGAGGTCTGTGTGTCTTATCATCAAAACAAAACACCTTCAGAATAACATAGGCATGCATGGTAAATTTTCTGCAATGTGACCATACAACTGAGTCACATATCATAGGTTATCAGTAAACCATACACAGTTTGCACTTATGCAATGTCAGAACTGCAATGAGCCTGCACAGGACACGTGAGCTGTATGAAGGTGGCAACAGGGCTGTGGGATTGGGGGACCTGTCAAGGCTCTGAAACACACATTGACAGAGATGTCAAGTGCACATCAGTCACAGATCTTCATCTCTCTCCTGATACCATCTACATTCTTATCAGAGGACAGAGCCTCAATATGCTGCATATTAGCACTGAACCAAGATTTGGCTACATAACATGGTGTGCTGGGATGCAGGGAGTGGGCACAGTGCCACAGTTGCATAACAGAAGTGATTGGACACCAGCCCAGACTTGGACAAATACAGTGAAATACATTTGACAGGCCCCGGTCTCTGCAGGCTGAGCAGACAGACCTACATGAAACTCCATTCCCAACACTTCCATGCATGACAGTACATCATGTAGCCAACAGCCAATTGGCATGTGGTGTTATTGTGCTAACTTGAGGGGCAAAGTAAGTCAGGATATGACTTCCAAACAACAGTCTAGCAAGTGCAGATGTGGTTTGAAATGTCTGTGGCACAATACACATAACTGACACATAAAACATGCATGCAATGCTCATGCTGTCATTCAAACACATGTGCCCTCACATTGATAACATCCATGAGGTAAGAGATGTCTGGGGATGGCTGTTATGTCACCTCATCTAGTTATGTGCCTCCAACACAAAGTGGATCAGGGTACACCACAATGTATCAAAACTCAACACTTGGCGCTGAACACAAATACATGCACACTGACTCCCCCATTGCTGCACACTGACTGCACCTACGGGGCTTAGAGTTCACATTCTGCCACACATGGTCACACCTTAGCCGGTGAGGAGGGAATATATGTCAAAGTACAGAGATAACTGTGCACATTAGGTACTTACCTGCTCCTTTGGTGCACCATAGAGCTGTTCATACAGGGGTAGGACCTTAGACACCAGCTTTTCCAGCTTCTCTTGTGAGAAGGCTGGGGCACCATTACTGCCTGAACATGGCATGACTGCTCCCAGAGGCGGTGCACAGCAGCTCAGGTAGTGGAGGTCTTGCTGGCAGCAGTGTCAGGAGTCAAGTGAGGGATTTTGCAGAACATGGTGGTCACGTCTGCCACCTACACAGCCGTCACTGCCCGCAGACACAGTCATTGGCCTATGACCACCACTGGCATCAATGTTAGCCTATGGCTGTGTCTGCCATCGTTGCAACCGCCTACCGCCATGATGACGTTCTGCTAGCGGTCCCAGGAAGTTTTCAATGTCCTGTGGAGTAGGTCAGGTGTCTACCATTTTAGAGGCCTGAAATTTGTTATATACTCTGACTAATGTGTCACACCTTTGAAACTGTTGGGTTATGCATCATTAACTGCTTGTCTTTTCCATTCATGTAACTCCTACTACTCAGCCACCATTGTAGTACATTGCTAGGCATATATGGCGATTTGCATTGGGGCACAGCTCCCACCCGACAAAGGTCATTTTAATGCTTGGGACTTTAAATCACAGTCCAAGAGGCGTGTTTTGTTGCACAATTGTTGATGACCATACACATGATGTATACACTTGTATGTCAAAGCAAGGGGGTGACATGAGACTGCTGTATGATTATCAGTTGTGATGGGTACTGTGTATCATGTCCAAACCCCAGTACATGCCTTATTACATTTTAACATTGACATGCATCCTCTATGTTGCAAGGGACATCATTGAATAATGGCAACACCCATGTCTTGTCATACCTAGGTACCCAGGGAGGGGAAGGAACAGACAACCTCCTGTATATCGTCCACTGCCAGACCTCCAGACCATGGAAGAACACCACATCATCCAGATCTACCATCTGAATCGGCTAACAACTGTGGACCTATGTCGTCAGTTGGAGCCAGATCTGATACCTGTCATTAGTCATCCAAATAGCATACCACCTATGGCACAAGTTATGGCAGTTCTGCACTTCCTGGCCACAGTGTTCTTCCAAAATATAGTGGCCCTATCTGCTGGGATGTCCCAGCCTATGTTCAGTCTGGTTTTGAAGGATGTACTCTCAGCAATGTTGAAACACCTGGACAGATATATCCGCTTTCCTCCATGTGAAGATTTGACCCATGTGAAGATTGACTTCAATGGTTTGGCACACATCCCACATGTGGTGGGAGCCATTGATGGTACACATTTTGCCATGGTCCCGCTGCATGGCAATGAACAAATGCACTGCAACAGATTCCATCAATGTCCAAGTGGTTGGTATGGAGGATCTCTACATTTCACAAGTCTGTGCCCATTTTCCGGGCTCTCTCCGTGATGCCTTCATTATGCGGAACAGCGTAATCCCCAAACTGATGTCACGACTGTTCCCAGAGAGGGCCTGGCTGGTTGGTAAGTCAATTCTGCCCTGTTTGTGTGTGTGCAATGTCTGCTGCAACAAATCCAATGAGGGAGACTCATAGCAGTACATATGTTCCATTCCATAACAGGGGACTCTGCACACCCAAACCATCCATGGTTGTTGATGCTGGTGAGGAATCTAACTATGCCAGGGGAAGTCTGCTTCAACGATGCCCACGGAAGAACACAGCGTGTCATGAAGCGGGATTTTGGGCTCCTGAAGGATAGATTTAGGTGTCTGAACAAGACAGGTGGAGCCCTCCTCCATTCTGAAAAAGATCATTGAGGCATGCTACATGCTCCACAACATTGCCCTGCTAAGGAACATCCCATACATCCCAGATGAGGAGGGGCCAGTAGTGCCTTTGGGTGAGAATCCTGAAATGCCAAGTGAGGATGACAGTGACGAAGAGGAAGGTGAAGACTTGTGGGCAAATCTCAGCAATCACTACTTTACTTGATTGTAAGTAAGCATTGTTATGTTGTCACTGTGACTATATGAGGAACTGTATTTGTCAGGATGTGTGGACTAGGGTGCTTTCCCAACAGATTGTGGATGCAATGCTTTGCCGTATACGTCAAAGCTTTGCTTGCTAAGTCAGACTTGAACATTTCACTACCTTGATAATCTGCAAGGTTTGTGTCATTCTCATTGCAATGTAAGTGCATCCAATGATGTTTGATATGAGCTTATGGTCATAGGTATAACTTCCAAAGCTAAAATCCTTGTATTATTCATTGTCCAGGTACTTTCACCATGCCATCATCATGTGGACATTTCAGCTTCGTGACATTGTTTGGCATCTGATGCTGTTCTGGAAAAGGAAGAGGACATCGACTGATCCAGGTAATGTTTTTCACAGGTTTATGGTGTATGAGTCCTGTGCCAAGGCAGCTTGGACAGTGTGTGGATGGAAATCTGAAGTGCATGATACACTGGTTTGAAGTGGTGTGTTGGTCCAGTTGTCACATGTGTGCGATCATATGGCCTTGAATTATGTTCTAATCAAGTACAATCCATGCATTCTCCCTTCACATTGTGTTGACAATGATCCTGTATGACCTGTTTGTAGCTGTAGACGTGTTTCCTCATTGCAGGCCAGAGTGCCTGTGCCACAACACTGACATAGGTTGTATCATACCCACAGATGATTTGTCATTGTAATGGGATGGACCCATGATCAGGGAATGTTGTACTGCCCTCTGACTGTGCCATGGTGTATGTGATGTTTGCAGACCTGGTTTTGGTATGTGATAAGGCTCAAGCTGGTGACAACATCCACTAATCTGTTAGCCTATTCTACGGGACAAGGTCTGACAAAGCCCTTTATTCTGTGTTATGGGGTGACAGTACTGTGGCATACCTAGCCTGATTCAATATGGATCAGACATTCTTGACTATGACTGTACAGTCTATATGATGTACAGTGCAATAAAATGTTGGTGTGACCAGACACTTGTATCATTTTGTTGCTATCAATCCTCAACATGACACTACCTGTGACATCCCTCCTTCCATTATCATCCTGTGTCTTCCTCATGTGCATCATAAGGGCTGACATCTCAATATTTCAGCATGTGGAACAGAAGCAAGCAGGCAATGTTTTTCTGTTTGGTGAGTTTATTTACATAGGTGCAGGACATAAAAAACATGCCACAGAAGATGAAAGTGGGGGGATTAGTCATGGTGAATGTAATCATATTAGTAAATGCCACAACATTTAGAGTCCAAAGTCCAGTGTTCTATTGCCATGTAAGATGGAACATGGTTGGAGAACAGTTAATAGAGTGAATACTTGGCACACAAAGGAGTCAAATCAGGAAGAGGTCACTTGCTGGCAGTGGTTGGTGTCTTGCCATCTGTACCTCCTAGATTCTTGGATGGACGTCCCCGCTTGCCAGGGTTCTGCAGCTACTGAGGCAGGAGTGTCTGAGGTGGGTGCTTCCCCTGACAGGGCCTCCCTTCCAGTGGCTGCCGCCGATGTAGAAGGGCCTGGTGTTGCTGGGCCAAAGGACAGGGTGTGATGTTGCTCAAGGTCCCTGATCAGGGTACTGCTAATCTCCATGAACACCCCTGATAGGCAGGCCAGGATGGTGTTTGTGGCCTCCCACTTTTCCAATGACTCTCAATTGAAGTCCCTCTGCAGCTGCTTGATTTCCCTGAGTTTGGTAAGTACCTGGTCCATCCTGCCTTGGGACTGTTGATAGGCTCCCAAGACTTGGCTAATGGTGACCTGGCCAGGACCCTCCCCAGTGGCCTCATGCTGCTGGCCCACAACATCCCTCCCACATACCTTACCACCATGTGTCTGCACCCTTACCACAGTTTGCCCCCTACCACTGATTCCATGACCATCATTGTCAGAGGTGTGTTGCTGTGACTCAGGATGCTGGACAAGATGGTAGTCACTGTCCACGGGACACAGGTTGGGGGGGGTGAATGGCTGCCTGAGATGTTAATGCAACCGGGCTGGGAGGAGTTGATGTGGTCATGGTGTTGTCTGACCAGGTTGCCCTGATGGCCCAAAACTGTCTTCAACTTCCAGACATCCAGGAGTGTTTTCGTCACTGAGGGCTTCATCCATGGGGGTAGTAGCAGTCTCTTCAGCGGTCTCGGTGTTCCCAGTGGCAGCTCAACCTGTTGATGTGAGAGATACAATGTTACAGGTAGTGTTGTGACATCGTCCTCCAACAGTTGACAGTGACATTTAGCCAAGGCCATGTACACGTTGGATTAGCAGGTTTTCCTTATGTGACTGGTACACATGCTATCAATTGTATAGACCTGACATTTCGGAGACATACCAATTCCATTTCAGTCAACCAGCTGCAGGATGTATGTGTTCGTTAGGACTTAGGAGGACAGTCACAGACATACATCTTGCCAGCAGTGCAGGCAAAAATGTGACTGGGCAGGATGTGGTTTTGATCCTTTTAAGTCCTAGTTGACTGGTATGCATGCAGACCCTGGACATTGAAGTGTATGTGATTGTAGTCATCATGTGGTCAGTGCATTGTGAATATGTCTGCTGTCAATACCATTCAGGTGGTGCATCTTGGAGCCTTTGGTTCATGTTTCTTGGGTGCACACAGGTCGAGCTGTCCATCCTGTCCACAATAATTCCATATTGGCTTAGCTGCTCAAGATGGATCTAGGTGTTTAGTCACATCACAGAGTGTACAATGATCTGTCTATTGGTCCCTCCCAGGTGAGTAAAGTTCATTTGTGAGGTCACAGACAGATGCATTGTAACATATGTACAGTGTCCTGGTGATTGGAGTTACAGGGAGTGGACCTCCTGGAATTTACAGTAATGTTACTCCAAGTACTACACAGTATACATGTTATCCTCCTAGGTGTGTACACTTCCATTGTGAGTTCACAAAAAAGGATACTGGGACAGATGCATACGGGGTTTGGATTTTGTGAGACAGACCCTCCTGGCCTTAGCAGTCATGTCCCTCCCTGTATTTCATGCAGTTGTTATATGTCATCCCCCCCAGATGAGTGCACTTCATGTGTGAATTCCCAAAGAAGGGTATTTTGCCACATGTACACTGAACTGGTGTTTGGAGTGACAGTAAGGGAGCCTCCTGTGAATTGCAGCCATATAACTCCCTGTATTACACAAACTACTGATGGTTTCCTCCCAGGTGAGTATACTTCAGCGGTGATTTAGTACAAAGGGGTATTTTGGGAACTACACAGTTTTGTAGTCTTGATTTGGGGGAGCTGTGCCTGCTGTGAGTTGCAGTCCTGACACTCTCACTGCTTAACAAAACCTGGTAGCTGTCAACTTCCCTAGTGAGTACACAGCATATGTGTTTTGACATACTATTGTCTTCAGGGAAGAGGACACTGTTCTGGTGTTTGAAGTGACAGCGGCAGTGCCTCCTGGCCTCAGCAGTCCTGTCAGTACTTGTACTACGCACAAACTATATAGATATCAACCTCTCAGGTGAGTACCCTTCAATGGTGAGTTCAGGAACAAGGGTCATTTGAGCAGAGGACACTGTGGTAGCTGAGTGGACTGACAGTAGCAGTGCCTCCTGTCATTGCTTGTACTGCCCACACACTAAACAAATGTCATCTTCTCAGGTGAGTACTTCACTAGGGATTTGCCAAACGAGGTAAACATGATTAGGATACACTGTTCTGGTTTCTGGAATTGTAGAACAGTGCCTGCTGGGAATTGTAGTGCTGTCAATCCCTGTACTACACACATTGTACACAGCTATTGTTCCCCCAGGTGATTCTAGTTCACATGTGAGATGCCAGACAGTGGTCTATGGGCAGGTGGACACTGGGCTGGTGAGTGGGGTGACAGTGAAAGTGGTCAAAGGTGAGCGGTGAGCATGCTTGACAATATATTTTGGTGATATTTTAGTGTTGTGACTTACCCAACTACACTCACCCAGGTATTCCTGTCAAACCCTCAGGATGTAGGATGGCCAAGACCGCCTCCTCCCAGGGTGTGAGTTGTAAGGAAGGAGGGGGAGCACTGCCATTCTACTTGACATGCAGCTGGTGCCTGGATGCCATGGAACGCACCTTCCCCCTGAGGTTGTTTCATCTCTTCCTGATGCCATTCCTTGTCCGTAAGGTGGGGCCTACAGAATTCACTCTGTCGACTAGCCTTTGCCACATTTCCATTTTCCTGATGACAGTAGTGTGCTGGACTAAAGCTCCAAATAAATGTGGCTCTACTCTTGTGAATTCATCCACCTTGACTCTTAACTCATTGTCAGTGAAACAGGGATTTTTCTGGGGTGACATGGTTGTTCTAAGGGAATGGGTTGAAATTAACAGGTGACGTGGAGTTTGTAAAGTTGGGAAGTACAAATGTATTTGCCTTGAAAAATAATGTGTGAAGGGTGTCGTACGTGATGCAGGAAAATTGCATGGCTGCCTATTATAATTCTTTTTTTCTCTATTGTGCACTATGGCTTATATGTTTTGCATTGTAGATGCAAAGGATTGTGGTGTGTTTTATAGTGTGCTTTTCAGGTCTGTAGAGTGTGGCAATGTGTGTCAGCTGTGTTCTTTTCACATCCATCCAATGTGGTGTTGTGTATCACTGTAGTGACCGCGAAACCACTGTGGTTCGGATTACCATTGGTTGACCGCCATTGTTGTAATACGGTCAGTGGCCGGTCAACATGCTGTCGGTGCTGGTGGTCATCCCGTCTATTTCACGCCCTCCACGAGATGGGTGGTCTTGAGTTTTTGGCTGACTTTTGTCGGTCCTGTCTGTGTAACTCGTAATACGGTGGTCTGTGTGACGGTGGACTTTTGACGGCTGCCACTATGGCAGTCTGCCGGTCCAACCACCAAACTCGTAATGAGGCCCTTAGTGTTGAAATAAAGAAACATTACATACGAGTAGGAAAACACTGCCAATGTTTTCATCTGTAACTTTTTGTCACAATGATCGATTTACAAAAGCAATGTACCATTACATTTGCTAGACACTTTTGGTTCTGGGCTTATATAGGATTTGTGAGTTCTCTAAGAACCAGAGGAACCCCAAGCCAACAGCTGAGCTGCACTGCACAATGGTTTTCCATTGTG
Source organism: Pleurodeles waltl (assembly GCF_031143425.1). Classification (NCBI taxonomy): domain Eukaryota; kingdom Metazoa; phylum Chordata; class Amphibia; order Caudata; family Salamandridae; genus Pleurodeles; species Pleurodeles waltl. The sequence goes on along the minus strand of NC_090447.1, from coordinate 1,244,584,715 downwards.
TACTGAGTATAGACCAATTCATATGCTGAAATATGTAGAGTGAAAAAAGATATCAAGATAACCTATGTATTCCTGAAAAGGGCACAAGATCCAGAATGTAGGAGCAGTGGTTGTTTCCACACCACTGAATTTGTGAGTTCTTGTAGAACCATATGATTTAGAAAGTATTTTTCAAAATGTCTTCTTTCTTACACACTAGCTTACATTTGGAAGGCACAAAAGAAAGCAAAATCCAATTGGTAATAACAAATATCCTACTATTCTATGCTCCCACATGTCTTCTGATAAAAACAGTACCTCACTTGTGTGGGTAGGCCTAGATCCTGCAGCAGGAAACAAGCCAAAATGCAACATGGGCACATCACATTTCTCCATTCAAAACAGACCCATTTTTTGCAAAGTGAGTAGCTGTGGATTTTGGGCCCTAGCTCAGCTGGCACCTAGGGAAACCTAGCAACCCTATACATTTTTTTAAACTAGACACCTAAAGAAATCCAGGATGGGGTGACTTGTGTGGCTCTCACCAGGTCTCTTTACCCACAACCCCATGCTAACCTGAAACTTTGACTAAAAAACACATTTTCCTCACATTTCTGTGATGGAAAGTTCTGGAATCTGCAGAAAACCACAAACTTCCTTCCACCCAGACTTCTCCTAAGCCTTCCAATGAAAATGGTACCTCACTTGTGCGGGTAGGCCTGGTGCCCGTGACACGAAACTGCCCAAACCGCAACATGGGCACATCACATGTTTCCACTCAAAATGGAGCAGTTTTTTACAAAGTGAGTAGCTGTGGATTTTGGGCTCTAGCTCACCTAGGGAAACCTAGCAAACATGTACATTTTTGAAACCTAGACACATAGGAGAATCCAGGATGGGGTGACCTGCATGGCACCCACCAGGTTGGTTTACCCAGAATCCTTTGCAAACCTGAAACTTTGAGTACAAAACAAATTTTCCTCATATTTCTGTGATGGAATGTTCTGGAATCTGCAGGGAGCAAAAAACTTCCTTGCACTCAGCAGTTCCCTAAATCTTGTGATAAAATTGGTACCTCACTTGTGTGGGTAGGTCTAGTGCCCGTGACAGCAAAGGACCAAAAACGCAAAAATGGCACATCACATTTTTCCACTCAAAACGGACCTGTTTCTTGCAAAGTGGGTAGCTGTGGATTTTGGGCTCTAGCTCAGCCAGCACTTAGGGAAGCCTAGCAAAGCTGCACATTTTTTAAAACTAGACACCCAGGGGAATCCAGGCAGGATGGGGTGACTTGCAAGGATCCCTTAAGGTTTTTCTTACCCACAATGCCCTCAATCTACATGAAAACACACATTTTCCTTCTATTTCTGTGATGGAAACATCCGGACCCCACAAAAGTCCACAAAATTCCTACAACTCAGCATTACCTCATGTATGCCAATAAAGACACTGCCCCACTTCTATGACTCAGCCTAGTGTCCGCTACAGGACAGATCAAACCAAGATCAATGGGATCCCTTGTGTAGGGACTCATATTGACCACGGTTGGATCTGTTCCTGTCGCTGGCACTATGCCCAACCACACAAATGGCACAGTGTTTTTATAAACACAAGTGGGGCAATGCTGGATGAAAAGAATTTTGTGAATTCCTTCAGATTCCTAGAAGATTCCATCACAGAAATGTATGGAAGATTCTTGATTTCAGGCCAAGTTTGAGATTTGTAGGGGATTGTGGGTAGGAAGACCTCATGGGATTCAAACAAGGCACACCAGCCTGTAATTCCCTGTTGCGTACTTTTCAAAAATGTCTGTGGTTGGTAGATTTCCATGGGTAGCAGCCAAGCATGGTCCCAAATCCCGCAGCTACCCCTATTGCTGATCTGTCCACGTAGCACGCTAGGGTCTTTTGTGTCAAGGTCTCTTGGCACACCCACACAAGTGAGGTACCACTTCTATCAGGAGACTTAGGAAATGCTGCGTGGTAGGACATTTGTGGCTCCCTGCAGATTCCAGAAGTTTTCCTCACAGAAATGTGAAGAAAAGTTGTGTTTTTAGTGAGAGTTTGAGGTTTGCAGTGCATTGTGAGTAAGAAAATGGTGTAGGGTGCATGCGAAGCACACCACCATGGACTACCCCAGATGTCTAGTTTTCAGAATTATCTGGGACTGGTAGGATTTCCAGGTGGCAGCCTACCCAAACCCAAAAAGTGCAGCGGTTCACTATTGCAAGTAGGATGATACTGGGAGTAAGCCACCTCTCCTGGCCCATATGTAAAAACAACACTCAAAAGAATGAAATGCCCTCTTGCTTGACATTGGGATGGGATGCTTTAGTCTACAGGGGAGCAGAAAAACTGGTGAGGTTTTAGGAGTGAGGGTGGGACATGATGTTAGGATGGGAAAGATCCCACCCATTAAATATTGCTGCCATACAGCGGGCTTTCCGCCCCTGGGGTGGCTGATCAGGGGTAATCACCCCAATATGCTCCCCAGGAGGGCAGAAAGGCTGTTGCCCCTTTTAGTTGGGGTGGGCATGACCATGCCCATGTGGGCAGCCCCCACCCCTAAAAAAACATGGTATCTAGTGTGTTTTCTGCCTTCCAGGTGGCAGATCAGGGGTAATTGCCCCATCTCCCCCAGGGAGGCAGAAAGACTGTTCACCTTTCCTTAGGGGTAGTGGTATGGCCGTGCCCGTTCTGGGCAGCCCCCACCCATCAAGTCTTATTTTTTTAAATGATCCCTGATGCCTAGTGAGATTTCTGCCCCCCAGGGCAGATTATGGGCAATAGACCCCGAAAGACTGTTCATCCTTATTTAGGAGTGGGGCCATGGCCGTGCCCATTCTAGGCAGCCCTCACCCCTTTATTCTTATTTTTAAAAACCTCCCTGGTGCCTAGTGGGCTTTCTGTCCTCCTGACAGAAAGACTGTTTACCTTTATTTAGGGGTGGGTGCATGGCTGTGCCCATTTTGAGCAGTCCCCCCTCTTCTTATTTGAAAAACAATCTCTGGTGACTAGTGGGCAGAAAAGTCTGTTCATCCTTCCTTAGGGTATGGGGTATGGTCGTGCCCATTCTGGGCATCCACCACCCCTCTATTCTTATATTTTTTTTTTAAATCCCTTGTGCCTAGTGGGATTTCTGCCCCAGCCCCCCGGGAATGCACATTGTGGGCAATAGCTCCCAGGTTCCCCCACGGGGGCAGAAAGACTGTACACCCTTATTTAGGGGTGGGGACATAGCCGTACCCATTCTGGGCAGCCCCCACTGCTGAATTCTTATTTTATTTAAAGTCTCTGGTGCCTAGTGGGCTTTCTGTCCTCCTGGCAGAAAGGTTGCTCACCTTTATTTAGAGATGGGTGCATGGTTGCGCCCATTCTGAGCACCCCCACCCCTCTCTTCTTATTTGAAAAAAAATCCATGGTGCCTAGAGGGCTTTCTGCCCCCCAGGGAGTATATCGGAGGCAATTGTCCCCATCTTCCCCCAGGGGTGCAGAAAGAATATTCACCCTTTCGTAAGGGTGGGGGCGTGGCCGTGTCCATTCTAGGAAGCCCCCACTCCTCTAATCTTATTTAAAAAAAATCCCTGGTGGCTAGTGGACTTTCTGCCCCCCGGGGGCAGATCAGGGACAACTGCCCCAACTGTATCCCTGGAGGAGCAGAAAGCCTGTTGACCCTTATTTAGAGATGAGGTCATGGCTGTGCCCCTTCTGGGCAGCCCCAACTCCTCTAGTCTTACAAAAATGCACATGCCTGGTACCTAGTGGGCTTTCTGCCGCCCTGTGGGGCAAATCAGGGGCAATTGCATCCATCTGCCCCACAGGCAGATAGACTCAAATATAAAAACAATTGAGGGGGAGCACGAGCCCTTGCCCAAGTGGCCTTTTCCCTGGTGCCCCATGGGTGGATCCCTGCTTAGTGATCGCCTTCCTGTGGCGATCCCTAAGCATGGATACACTGGGCAGAGGTACCATTAGAAAGGGGGGATTCTCCCCTTTCCAATGATACCTCTTCCATAAGAATCAGTGCTCCGGGTGCTGAGATATGTCCCCTAGCACTGTTTTAGTGAAAGTGAAACAAGTAATTTTTGTATGAAATTACGTCAGCGCGATCTGCGTGCTGATCATCATTTGATAGGAAAAAAAAAGCTAAGGCTGCTCGGGAAGCTCTTCCTGAGCAGCCCGAGCCTGGGTGGAATAAAGGGAAATCCTCTGGTACAAAGCACCGTGGGGGCCTTCTAACCCTCTCCAGTGTTGTCCAATGGCCGACAGATGCACTGTGGAGGGTGTGCGTGTCGGCCGTTGGCCAACAGACACACTTATAAGGCTACTTTAGAAGAAAAAAAAAGAAAGATGAAACTCTAAATATAAACATTAATACCTAACATAATATATATATATATATATATATATATATATATATATATATATATATATATAAAAAATAAACAATAATTAATCGATTTGAAAAATTCATAACCATTACTTTTCAATTAACTTGCCAGTCTCTACCTCTACAAACCTAGCAACCTACACCTAAAATATAACTAAAATAAATAAGTATAACACAATTTACCTAATTGATATTCATAATAATTAATCATTACTTAACTTCTCACCGTATCCCCCTACGAAACCAAAAAGCCTCTACAACACTATAAATTACTATTAGCAATTACATAAAAAATTCGAAATCACTTGAAATTGCAAACTATGGGCTACATGTACCAAAGAAATGATTTGCAACTCGCAATTTGCGAGTTGCAAAACCGTATGTTGGACAGTGTCAATGACACTATTTGCGATTCGCAAGGGGGTTGCAAATGCCCTACCTCGTGAATATTCATGAGTTAGGTCGCAATTTGCGACCCCCTTGGGAATGGCCGCCCTCACAGGGATGATGGCCTGCTGGAGACAGCAGACCACCATGTCTGTGACTTCTTTTAAATAAAGCAGTTTTTTTTTTTTTGGAAATGCAGCCCATTTTCCTTAAAGGAAAACGAGATGCATTTTAAAAACAAAACATGAAACGTTTTCGTTTCATTTTTTCACAGCAGGCAGTGGTCTGTAAAAAAATGTTTTTACTGCCATTCACAAAGGGGAAGGGGTCCCATGGGGACCCTTCCAGTTTGCGAATGGGTTAGCACCAGTGTGACACTGGTGCTAACTGTGATTGTTTTGTGACCGCAGTTGCACAAAACAATCATACATGGGACTGCGACTCGCAATTAGGAAGAGAACACCCATTCCTAATTGCGACTCGCAATCTCTTTTTGGGATTTGGTAAATAGTTAACATACCGAAGTGCATTTTGCACATCGCAAACGGCCCGGTTCGCTGTTTGCGATGTGCAAAATGCTACGTACATGTAGCCCTATATTTAAATAGAGTAATAGACACTATGCAAACAATAGTAAATCATTAAATTAATATACGACCTAAACACATTAGAATAATTGAAAAATGATATTAACAACAATGATATTCTTAACAAAGATATTACTTACATGAAAAAATTATATTCTTGACAACTGCATCACAATAACTTTTATCACAATTTTTTATTTTCCGATATTTCTGTCTCCAGATAATTACAGCTCAATATTTTGTCCAAATACTGATACAGTCATTGTGTTAATAGCAGCATGAGAAAGTTTTTTTTTTTAAGTTGCCGCATTGTGATACTACCATATTGAGACTACCTAAGTATCATTTTAAGACCACTTATTGACTGTGAACATGTAATTTGTCATAAATCAACATACACTGCCATCATTATTAGCACAGAATAATCATTGGTGACTTTTTGAATGGGTACGTTAGTGTGTTATGCAGATGTAATATTTCCTGAATATTTTTCCTGCTGTGGTACTTTGCATTGTTTTAATATTTAAATATGTTGTCACTAGTGACATCATTACAGTGAGTGTTTCTATGCATGGCTAATGCTCCTGTGTGAGTATATACATATGTAATGTGATGATAATGGTAGATACCTAAGAGCTGAAATCCACATGCACTGTAATAAATGAAGTACATAACAGGATGGTTTTGTTAAATGTAATAAAACCTTTTCTTTTCTCAAGAACATCAAGGTTTGTGTCAATTTTTTAGATAAGCTGTGAAAATATTTTTAAATAGGACATTTTAAATCCAGTAAAGATAACAAAAACAAACAGTTTAAATGTAGTGAATTGAAAAAAGAACGTTATTCAGATTGACAGATATAATGATTAAGGTGAGATAAGGTGGGATAAGAAGACAAAGAAAAATGCAGATTATCAAAAAAGAATCATTTTTTTACTACCAAACAAATAATTGGCAATGATGATGGATGATATTATTAATAGTCCCGCCACAATTATTTTGAGAACATGTAAAAATACAAATGATCTTCATAGGAGTAGGGCCCTGCCCTCTCTGCAGCCAACCCCCCCAAGCTTTCGCCTTTTAACCTCCACTTTTGCTGCATTTGTTTTTGTTGGCCTAAGGAGTGTGTACTTTACCACTGCTATCCAGTTCCAAGGTGCTTGTGCTCACTCTCCTAAACATGGTTTGATTGGCTAACACTTGATTGGGATATTTAATTTACATATAGGTCCCTTGTGGAGTGGTATACCCAGGGCCTGTAAATTAAATGTGACCAGTGGGCCTGCTTCAATGATGTTCTGGCCCACAGTCTTCCTAAAACTATGGTTATCAGTGGACTCAGTGGCCTCATTCTCCTGTCCAGATGCTGGCCTACACCTACCCACTTTACACTGTGGCCTCTGCAGAGTTGGTAACATCACACTGGGTCCTGCCTCACCTGCAGATGTTGCTGTTCATGTTATAGCCGCCAATACAGGAGCCAGGACTGTGATGCACACTGCAGATGTTGTTTGGGATATTGGGCCACAGAGAGCAGTGACAACTACTGGCTGCTGTGTGGAGGGGGAGACACAGCAAGTGTGGTATAACTTGTTGTAGGCACAGTGAGACTCACCTTAGCAGCCTGCCCAGACACATTTGATGGATCAGGCTGCTCCTCTTCTGGGTCAGGACCAGCAGGAGTTGTGTCCTCACTGAAGGCTTCTGCAGGAGTTTGCATGGTGGCAGGAATTGTAGGTGTTGTTTCAGAATCTCCTGCTATGGAAGCTGGTCCCGCAATAGGAAATTATATGATTATTGTTAGTATACCTGTGTATAATAGTCTAAATATAACGATACCAGCCTTTCTACACTGAAAATGCATTTTTAACAATTCAAAAAGTTTAACACAGCATTATCAAACATGCAAATTTCTTTGATGTTAAGGGAGAGGAGAGTTAAATACACCTTTGATTATTGTATACATTTATAATTCTTCAGCCAGACTTAGAATCACAAACTTTTCCTTACTATCATCAAGTAATATGGTTGGTATCTCTATCACATCAAACTTGCAAGTCATCTGCCTAGAGTGATATACAGTCCATTACATAACCAGATATTGTCATTGGTATTTTATATGATAGCTACATAATTTCCATTTCACATTTATATGACATGAGACATAACTTGTAAAGGGAAGCAAACATGTAATACTTCAGATTGTTAAATACACAATGGACTCCATGGAACACATACAAATAAGAAGGTTACACATTGTAAATGAGAAACTACGGACACCAGTAACCCTCCTTTAAATATGTATGCTTTGACAAGTATGAATGTGGATTGTTTGAAGAATATGACACTTGAATAGGTGTTGTATGGTATGATGAGAGAGACATATAACATAAAGCAATAGTAATTATTTGAAATCATTATGGCAGCTGTGGTGATTGACCACTAATGAGGTAGCAGCTGTTGTGTACTGTACTGAAGAATTACTCCATATAGATTATGTGATGACTTTCTTACACATAAATACTAATTATTACTATTTTGAACACTAATGATGCGGACAAGGGCTATGCAAGAAAATAACATGGATTTTTTTACTTTATATGTGTGCGTAGGGAAAAATCCTTCTCACACATTAGTTACTTGTGACCTCAGTATAACAAATTTACACATGAAGTAAATATATATGGCTTTTTGATAATATTATTTAAAGAAAATGAGATTAATAGATGTTGAGACATAGTTTAGTACGAGAAGTAGTCTGCACAAGGATTTATTAGAACATTTCCCATAAACACATTTTTGGGATTACAAAACACAATTCCATATAGTGTATACCTCAAAGAAAAACATAAACAGTTGCTATCTTTTATAATGTGCTTGTACTTACCTGTCTCCACTCCTGCAAAGCCTTTAATGTGAAGGATCCCAAACTCCTTTTCTTCTTTAGGCAAGAGGTCCATAGGCCTGTCAGAAACACCACCAGTCTGCTGAGCCCCAGAGTGGACTTTGGAAGTCAGGGATATTACCCTCCCAAATCTTTCCAGTGCTTGTGTATTTCCTGTTGTGAATGTCTGCTGTTTGATACAACATTCACTCTTGAGACAAATCTCACCCACGGTTGCCTTTTGTAAGTAATAGTAGTACTTTGTACAAGAGCTCCAAACAAATGTGGCTCTACTCTAATGATCTCCTCCACTATGACTGAGAATTCTGTGTCTGTGAATCAGGTTTAAAACTAGAAATTAAGTGAAAAACCCTGTAGGGTAAATGGAAAAATAAACACAGGGAAAGCAACGTAAGAGTTCAAAAAAAGCCTAGCTGCCACTGGTTGCTGGTGTGAAAGGCAAACAACCATGGTATGGCATGGGGTGTGTTTATGTGGTGCTCCGCAGGCGTGATTACTTAGCACATTACTATCAGGTGCATGACTTACACGTCTATTTTTAAGAGGCAGGGCTATACCATGTCAAAACAGGTCAGGGATGTATTACTCCAACAGAACACCACAGTGAACCCCGCCAATGATGATCATATATAAATTTGGCAGGCAGGATACTAACACACCAGTGCTAAGGAAGTGCTATCTGACAGCAGATGAGTGATCACCATCTATGTCGTAGAATCGCTAATAGGACGGCTCTACCTCCACCAAGACTGATGAGGGTTCTCCCACTCAATATATAAATCAGACCGGAGATAGTTCGCCAGCTCGATCGACTGCCTGAAACCTCTGTTGTGAAAAGGTGAACAGGCCAAACATCAACATATAAAAAGGGCCCTTGTTCTCTTGTTACAATCATCTCCACTAGAGCAGGGAGAGACATTAGCAATGCAGATGACCTAATCAAGGAATGGCTTAAATAAACTAGTACCTTTAATAGACCTTTCACACGTCCCTAAAAAAGCTGCTGAGTGGTATGACCTTCAGCTCAGCAACATTAAAAAGGAATTCAGGGGGTCATTACAACTTTGGAGGAGGTGTTAATCCGTCCCAAAAGTGACGGTAAAGTGACGGATATACCACCAGCCGTATAACGAGTTCCATAGGATATAATGGACTCATAATACGGCTGGTGGTATATCCGTCACTTTACCGTCACTTTTGGGACGGATTAACACCTCCTCCAAAGTTGTAATAACCCCCATAATGTCTTGGAACAGAACTGGAGAAAACATGTATGACACTGAAGGTACATTGGAGTAGAAAAAGGCCATTAAAATTATCATCTAGAAATTAAGAACTCACATGCTGTCTTCTATGCAACAAAAATCAATCAAACCTTCAATTCAGCCATAGAGGTTTTTGTAATTGTTAAAGCAATGATTGACTCTTCCACAAAAAAACACTGTTTGTCCTGGTTTAACCCCATTAGAGATGGCTAACTGGAAGATCTAATAAAAATTCTTTTAAATCAGGATCCCCACTAGACCCTGCAACCCCTGCATATCAGGACCCTACTAAATATGCCCGTACAGATGGTTATTGTTCCGAAATCATGGAAACATGTAGCAATCAAAATTACGAGTTTGGTGATTTTTGGGCAAGACCGCCATGTGAAATGGGGCTACCATACCGCCAGTGGTGGCGGTCTAGTAACCGCCAGATTAAGAGTCACAAAACACAAACCGCTGAAATACAGACACAAAACCAACACCGCCAGGTCAACCCCCGGCGAAAGAGTGACTGAACAACTGCCGGCCCGCCACGCATACACCATTCCGACCATTATATTATGAGTCAACCTCCAGCACAGCGGAACATGCACGGCGGAAAACGTTGGCGGTTCACACAGCGGCGGAACAAAAAGGCACCGCGGAAAGTATCCAACACCACATTGGCTCATTCAAATATACCACACCTGACAACCATACACACACCAAGCACATCTGACCAGGCCACCATAAAACACCCCCCCCCCCACCAACAATCCCTTGCGACAGATACGAGCAGCCACAGCCACACTCTAGACAAAGCATACCCCAAACACAGCATACAAATATCACACGGCACACCTTGCACAAATCAACACCACCTCACCAGCACACACACCCAAACACCCCCACATCATCACACACCCTGCACTGCACCTGACACGCACAACATATACCCACCCCACAACATGTCACTCCAGAAGCACCCACGGTTCACTGACAGCGAGTTGCAGGTCATGGTGGGCAAGATCATCAGAGTCGAGCCACAGCTCATGGGAGTCCATGTACAGCAAACATCCATAGCCAAAAGGACACAGTTGTGGCAGAGGATCGTCGACAGGGTCAACATAGTTGGCACATACCCAGGCACAAGGGAGGACATAAGAAGGAGGTGGAACGACCTCAGGGGGAAGGTCCAATCCATGGCATCCAGGCAGAGGATAGCCAGAAACAAGACTGGCGGTGGGACCCCACCTCCTAACCTTCAGATGGCATCCTGGGAGGAAAAGGTCCTGGACATCTTGCATCCCGAGGGCCTGACTGGCATCAGCGGAGGGCTCAACTCTGGAAATCAGCAATACCCCGCAAACACCAACCACCCATGCTCAGCATGGCTCCCCACCATACTCCAACCCACTGCAACCTACCCCACTGCCCGTCCCAAACGCCCCATGCCCCTCCTCTGCATGTCACCCCACCCCACTCCCACCATCCCCACAATGCATGGATGTCAACAACAATGTGAAGAACCACAGCACCCACAATCCTAACCAAATCAATGTCTGCAGTGCAGCAGCTGTCAATGCCAGCACTGGGAAGCTAGTCGAGCCACTGCATGCATCACAACAGGGACATAATAACTACAGTCACACAACTTACATCTACCGTATCCATCCACAGGTACCCCTGCCATTGACACTGTGCAGAGAATGCCAGGCTCAGACAGCCCTCCCCAGGATGAAGGCCCCACTGGATGTCTGAATGAGGACGACTTGCCCAGGCCATCTGGGACCACTGGACAGTCCACCAATGGCACACCTATCCTGGACACACCGGACGACCCTACCCATGTGGCAACAACACCACAGCCACACCTTGAACCCCAAACCTGTGCCCCAGGGACCCATCAATCAGAGGTGTGCCCCATAGTCCAGAGGCCAAAGTCAAGAGCACCCACCCTAGACAATGAAGGCCCTGCAGATCCTGGGAGTGGGCACAATGTGCCAGGGGCACAGGCACAGGGGGCCTGGGGTAGTGTGAGGGGAACCGTGGGCCAGGGGTCAGGGCAGCCACACCAACTGACTGCTCAGGAGGGCCTCAACCAAGTCCTGTGTGTATACCAGCACACCCACGATACAGTGGCCCAAATCCTTGCTATTGTGCAGGAGACCCAGCGGCTGCAGGGATAATACCATCAGGAGGCTATGCAGCAGTGGCAGACTCACAATACCATCATGGCCTCCATAGTAGTGGTGCTCAGGGACTTGACCACTGTCATTAGTGAGTCCACCACCCAGCAGCAGGCCTCTACCACTGGCCACATCCCATCACAGCCCTCCACGTCAGTGGCACTCAGGGGCATGGAAGCTCCGCCACAGGACTCGCAGGACACCTGCACCCCGACCCCTGTAGCTGAGGAACCCCCACGCAAGCAAGGACGTCCAAGTAGACATCCATCCGGACATGATGGTCAGACCACGACCACCACCAGGAAGTGACTCTCTCCTGAACATTCTCCCTTGTGTGTGAATGTGACACCCTGTCGACTGTACACTCCCACATCTCCGTCTACCCATTGCCAGCACACTGGACCCGGACTACCTACAACTGGACTCACTACTCTGATGATCTCCTCCGCCATGACCCCACTCATCACCCCTTACACTTGTACATACCAAATAAACAACTATTGAGCACAGTTAATGTCTACTTATTTATCTGTCATGAGTACACATGGAACAGGCAATACGTGTACAACTGCCAACCCATCGTCCAGCACATTCATGGGAGGGTGACAGAGGGGGGAGCAAAATCCCTGGAGTACGGACGTGTAGCAGGTAGTGGCTGGACATATGTGTCAATGGAGATGACAGGCCAAGCAGGGACCACAGAACACCACAACATTGTCCTGAAAGTAGAGCAAGACAGGGACACAATCACTGGAGGTGTCACAGATGCCAACTCCACACAAAAGCACTGCAGGAACAGGAATCCATAGCAGATATGCCAGTCAGGTTCACAACCATATGGTCAGTACCTACACACAATAACAACACATACCAACCCAATGGTTCAACCCACACAGCATCCAGCGCCAGACCTGAACCCGTACCCACTGCCACCAAGAACAATGTAGCACTGCCACCCAAGTTCAAATCACAAGATAGATGCTGCACAAATGCAACAACCCTGTGTGGCACACACATGGCACCTGCACTGGCAGCTCAGGGACCATACTACATGCACATAGAAGGCACCAGTGCACTAGTACAATAGCTGCCTGACTATGGCCCTGACCTGTACACTGTGACACCCCCAACCCACCCAGAGTCAGAGCTGCATCCAATAGCATCAGTGGTCAGACAACAGGTGGCATCAGGGACATGGCATGCAGTTGTAGAGTAAACATAACACACAGTTCAAACATACCTGCATTTCAGCCAAAGTAATGTTGCATCAGCTCCGCCCTGCAGTCAGCTGCATCCTCATCATCCTCCTCTTCATCACTCCCCATGTCCCCTTCATCAGCCACTGGCACAGCTACCCCCTCCTCTCCATCCACCAATGGGATGTGACGCCTCAGGGCCAGATTGTGCAGCATGCAGTGGGCCACAATGATCTGGCACACCTTCTGTGGGTTGTAGAGCAGGGCACCCGCAGAGACATGCAAACACCGGAACCTGGCTTTCAGTAGACCGAAGCATCTCTCTATGACCCGTCTGATATGACTGTGGGTCTCATTGGAAAGGTCCTCTGCAGCTGAGGTAGGATGTCTCACGGGTGTCATGAGCCAGGGCAGGTTGGGATAGCCAGAGTCACCTATGTGTATAGAGGGAAGAGGCATGCTGGGGTATATACCAACGAGCGAGGCCCGGTCCCTCTGGAGTGGCATCATGTGTGGGATGCTGCTGTTCCGCAGGATGAAGGAACCATGCACAGAGCCTGGGTACCTGGCTGTCACCTGGGAGATATACATGTCCGCAAGACACACCACCTGCACATTGACCGAATGAATGTTTTTGAGGTTTCTGTACACCTGTTCATTCCTCCTGGGTGGCACCAGGGCAATGTGAGTGCCAGCAACGGTCCCAATCAGATGTGGGACGTGTGCCACATGGTAGAACGCAGTTTTGACAGTGGGCAATTCAGCACGTCGGGGGAACCGGATGTAGCTGGACATATGTTTAGTCAGGGCACACAGTACATCCCTCAGGATGTTGCTGAACATGGGCTGTGATATCCCAGCTGCCAAGTCCACTGTGACCTGGAAGGAGCCTAGGTAGTGGAGGACTGACAAAACCTACACTGTGCAGGGGTGGCATTGGGATGGCCAATGGCAGGCAACAGATCCGGCTCCAACTGGGCCACCAGTTCCATTATGGTCACACGGTTCAGGAGATAGGTCTGGATAATGTGACGCTCCTCCAGGGTGGCAAGATCGACTAGGGGCCTGCATTCCTCATCCTCAACCGTGCATAGTACCTGGGAACAGGAGATAGAATGTACAATGTTGTGCACCATAGACACATGACGCACTAACTCCCACACACATAACACATTTGAAATGTAAAATGGTAGCCGCCTGTTTGCATGCATGGGACAGGTGGAAGTGAGATCATCCCGCCGGCATAACACGTCATGGCGGTAGGCGGTCAGGACCGCCATGCAACTCACCATTGGTTCACATTGTTGCCAAAGGGAGGCAAGAGCCAATGGTGATCGCCGCCGATGGTGACGGTGATGTCCGCGGCGGCCGTGACCGCCATTTCATGTGCCCATGCTCACTTGACTCCTGAACCTGCCACGTTCTGCAGGAGACAGGGCCCCAGCCTTCAACCAGGAAGAGTTGGTGCAGCTTGTGGATGGGGTCCTGTCCCTGTATGGACAGTTGTATGGGGCACCAGAGCAGCAGGTGAGCCCATTGACATTGTCCTGTACGTGAGTTGTGCGCATGGGGATGGGGGCCTTGGTAGGTTGCAGTGTGAATAGAGCATGGACATGGGTGAGGGGCCTAAGGCTACATTGGCTGATGACGTTTGGGTGTGGAAGTGTGATGTGTACTGTCCACGTCTGTGTCACCCATGCAGCTCAGCGCCCATCAGAAGAAGGGGATTTGGTGTGCCATCGCCAAGCAAGTGCGGACCCCTGGGGTCCATGTTCCGCAGAGCACCTACTGCAGAAAGCGGTGGGAGGACCTGAGATGTTGAGCCCGGAAGACCTCGGAGTCCCAGCTGGTGAAGTCCTCCCAACGAGGGAGGGGTGCCTGTCGGACACTGACCCCCCTAAGTGCCTGCATTTTGGCAGTGGCCTACCCTGGGGTGGATGGGAACTTGAGGGCAGCACAGCAGCCACATGGGGGTAAGTACTCACTCTCATTTGCAACAAATGTTGGCATGGTGGCTCTGTGTGGGCACCATTGGGTAGCTGTGGCGTGGATGCAAGGTACTATGATGTCCACTATGGTTTGTGTCCATCTGGGCAGGATTGACATCACAGTTGTAAGTAATGCCATGCAGTCAGTGGTAGTGGGGCAGACTCCTTCAATGTAGGAACTGTGTGGCCACCAACTTGCTAGATGTGCTTGCCTGCACATGGCAACAGGATCCTAAGCCCTGGGGTGTCAGGGCACTGTGATCGGTCTTGGCCAACCACTGTGCCAGGGGTGTATCCATGACCTCATTCAGATGGCAGGCACTGCATGTATGGTGGGGTGGGTGTACCAAGTAGGGACAGTGCTACTTAACAATAGCCAAGGAGGCCTGCCAACTAGCCATGCAGGATCCTGTTGGGTGTGCAGTCCTTTGCATGCCTGTTTCATCAGCCATGGGTAGCGGGCAGGTACTGGACAGGTGGGGCGGGTATGACACTCCTTATGTAGATATATTCATCAGTCTGATCATCAGCGGTTGGCATGTGCATTCTTGTGGTTTCCCCCATTGTGTCCCCAAGTTGTAGTATGTTCAGAGGTGGGCATCTTGTATAATGGCATGGCATCAAATGCTGCTGTTCTACCCTGTATGACCGTTGTGCTGGCCTTGACCGATTGCACCCTGTCTCTCTCTCTCTCTCCCTCCCTGTCCTCCTCTGTCTTTGTGTGCATCAGCATCATCTGGTGAAGGAGAAGAGGCACTTGCGAGTGGGTAAGTTGCAGCTCATGGGACCCAAGAGGCTGACACCAGCAGAGCCAAGGGGACCAGTAGAGTAGAGGGCAAGGGGAGTGCCGCGGGGGAGACCGGATCAACCACTACAACTTCTGATTCCTCCTCCGATGGTGGCTCCCTGTTGGTGGCAGACCCATCAGGGACCACCCCAGCACCATCCTTGTCCGCCACCCCCTTTACCAGCACCGCCCTCCTTTTAGCTCCCCCACCAAGTTGCCCGTGCCCGCTCACCCAAGAGGGTGGGCATCTCCTTCGCCGCAAGCACCTCTGCCCCTGCCCCAGTCAGCCCTGCTGCCCTCAATGAAGAAGCTATTGACCTCCTGAGGTCCATCTCCGTGGGGCAGACAACTACTGTGAAGCCCATCCAGGGACTGACATCCCAGATGCGACAGTACAATGCGTTCCTGGAAGGCATTCACTGTGCATTGTCTGGCCTACAGAGATAGTTTCAGGTTCTGGCCTCCTCCTTGACAGCAGCCAGTGTACCTTCTTCTTCCGTCCCCCCTCCAGCTACCTGTTCCCAATCCCACATTCCTCTCCCCTCACCCATCCACGGCACACCTACTGACCCACATGCATCCACATCAACAGACACGGTACACAAGAACAGACATAAGAACCACAGACACCACCACCGCCATGCACACACTCAACAGACACATGACAACATCCCCAATCTGCACCGACTTTCCCACCCAGGTCCCACCTCACAGTCGACACACCACTCACACCTGCAGTCAGTATCACATCAGTCACTGTTCCCGCCACATGTGTCCTCACTACCACCGTCACCACATCTTCTGACCCCCATTCAAACACACCATACACCACTGGCGCAGACACCACGACTGTCAACACACCCACATTAAGCACATCCACCCTACCTGCAGACACCACCCCAACATACACTCACACCCCCCTGCCAACTTCCTGCATCTCCTCCTCACCTCCTCCCAGTACATCTAAACGCACACACTCATCCACCCAACAGTTCCCCAGCACACACATTACATCCACCCATGCACCTGCACCCATGGCACATCCACGTACACACCTCACAACCATACCCACTCCCAAACGTCTTTCCATTGACCTCCCATGTCTCCCCAAAAAACGTTTCCTCCATGAGTTTTCCCTGTTCCCCAACACTGACCCAGTCTCTGTTCCCCCAAGCACCCTGCTACCCTTCCTTTGACCCTGCCTTCCGCATCCCAGTCTGCCACTGCCCCTGCCCGTGCCCCTCCACCACCTGCCACTTCCACCCCTGTCATTTGCACTGCTCCTGCTGCCAGACCAAAGCCTAAGCCCACTCCCTCCACTTCCCAGGCCAAGCCCAGACCCCCCCCTTCCTAAGCCCCACCCTCTAAGGGCAAGCCCAAGGACCCCCAATCAAAGTCCACCCCTAAGGACCACCTCCTCCAGGCCCAGATGGAAGGACCCCCCCCTCCAAGCCCAAAGCCTCCCTACCCCCAATACCCCTCACCCCTGAGGTGCCTGCATTCCCCATTGGTGCCCCTGCCCTGTGGAGGCCTGCACTTTGCACTCAGGAGTCAAGTTGGGGTGTCAGCTTGTGCCTAGTGTGCTCGGGACACTATGGGTTTTGCACACTTTTGGTATATATTATACTTATGCAGCACTACACCGTTGGTGTTGATCATACCTACCTAGTCCTGGCTTTTCTTAAACATGTTTGTGTGGTGGTTGTGGGTATTGGTGTGTATGCCAGTGGGTATGTTTGTACGGGTGTTTATTTGCGTGTGTGTGTGTGGGCATGGCTTCCCATGTCCTGTGCCTGGTGTATGTGTGTGTACTAACATCATTTCCTCCAGTGTGTGCTAGGCTGGTGTACTTACAGTTGGTGTTGCTGTCGCCGTCGCTGGTCCGGGAGTTGCAGGGCCAGGTAGAGGATTGGAAGGAGTTGCAAATCGTGTGCCATTGCACCTACGATGTGCCTGTGTTCCTGAAGGTAGGTTTTCCCATTTATATTGTTCATTTCCACCAGACTTTTGGTGGCGGTGGTTCCACCCTGGAAATCCAGGCGGTGTGCAACCTCAAAATATGAACATGGGATACTTCCTGACCGCCAGGATGGAGATAGCTGCTGTATGGCATGCCAGCCCTTGCGCTGTGGCGGGGCGAATGGTGACTTGTCTGTGTTCTGCAGGTACCTTCCCTGGACTTGTCATATGGCGTTCTTCACCGCCAGGCCCGCGGCGGTGCAGCCACCAACTCCACTGCGGTGGTATGCTGACCGCCAAACTCGTAATGAGGGTCATACTTTGGACCCAGCTGTAGCAGAAAACTATAGGCTGCTATCAATCCTTCATTTTTGCGGCTAAGATACCAGAAGAATATGTCAATTGACAATTGTCAGACTATCTACAAGAGCAAAGCATCCTCCCTTCATTTCAGTCTGGATCCTGGCCACATCATAGCAGAGAATTTGCACTATTAACAGTCACTGAGAAGCTGAGGATGATTCTTGACGTGGGCAACACAGAGGCCATAGTCCTATTGGACTTCAGCACCACCTTTGACCCTATCTCTCACAGCATATTGCTGGAGAGTCTGCAAATGGTAGGAATCATAGACCAGGCCTGGTACTTGTTTTCCTCTTTTTTAAGGATTGCAACTTTTTAGATTTTTGAGAGACCTTATTTATTATTCTGATGCATTTTCTTTAGTGTGTTGGGTGCCCCAAATATCTTCCTTGAGCCACACCCTGTTCAACAGATATGTTTGCCCAGTTCCTTTTATTTAGCTGGCTACATTTCCATCTTTTCACCTGTGGTTCCCTTCTTATTAGGTAGATCTACAGGAGGGCTGTTAATTCTGACCTCACTTTCTCAGATGCCAGCTTGATGAGCTTCACACAGTGTCTTCTTTTTTTGAGGCTGTGTTGATTATTTTTTCCAATCCTTTCAATTTTATGTTACATAACTTCTACAATGCTAACCCTGCTGCTAATAAGGCCATGCATCTCACCTTGTTAAGTTCCTTACTAGAACATCTTCAGGAGAATAGTGATTCCTCTTGTAAGCTTTTGTAAGTGGGTGATTTTAATATTCAGCCTTGCAATGGGGTGTCATTTTCCTTAAAGATAAAACTGAGGTGCCATTTTCGTGAGTCCTTCCATCTGAAGCACACTTATGCAGGGAGCTGTTTAAAATCTATCTTGCATGAGCATAATTTAACATGCTTCCTGGAGGCATTGGGGCCTGATGGGATCTGTTCTTTGCCACCAATGTTTACAAGATGGTGTTGTTTTTCCATTATAAATTTTATTTTTATTTTTATTTTTCTTTCACCTTCTTTTTCTAGCATGATTAGTGACATAAGGATTGTTCCCAGCGTGGTTAGTGATCACAATCCTGTTTGCCTTTCTCTGAATTGGGTTCTGACTCAGAGTAGGGTTGTTGTTAGGACTGTTGGCTCTGGGCTTAAGTCACTCCATCAAAGTAGGAGATTGAGGTTGTACAAGGTCACCCTGGCAGATTTTAAAACTGAGTTGTTTAGTAGTTGTGCTGGTGATTTTATCATTTGTTTGTCAGAAGAAGCTCCAGCTAAGGATATTTTAGGTGAGTTTGATAAGATTGCCAAAAAAGTTCATATCAGTTGACCTTTCAAGGTCAGCCAACTTTAGCTGGTATAAACAGGTGGTCTGGCTTTAATTGCTCCAAAGCTTACAGGGCACTAAACAGGGTCCTTAGATTATGCCATAGAGTCAACGTGCTAATAGCCTCATGTAGGCTGACCTACAAAACAGAGTTGAGCAAGCAACATAATTTTCACAGAGATGAGGCCTGAGATCAGTTGCCTGGCAAACAATGTAGATTTTTGGGAAAATATCAACTGCCTTATTTTTCTGACTTTGATACTGGTATAGTCTGTTTTCACATTTAAACTGAGCATTGGGTGAGACACTATGAGGGTGTTTGCAGTGCCCCTCTCATTGACCAGCATCATGTAGCTTTGTCTCAGAATGAAAGTCATTCTAAGTAGGTCTTTGCCTTGGATGAAATTAAAGTTTCCATTTTGTGGTTATTGAAACATAAGCACCCTGGACCGGAGGGGATCCCAGCTTATCCTGGCATGTGTGCCCCTCTACTTACTCAGACTCTTAATCCTGAGTTACCTTCTTGGTCTGCTTCTGTCATTGACCATGTGTTTAAAAGGGTGACAGCAATGCCCCCCACTGCTACAGGCCTGTACTGTTGATAGATTCTGTTGTGAAGGTTATGGGCAGGGTGCTTCTTATGATGCCATCTTCTTGGGTGGAGGATAATCAGAATTTTCTGATCTACAGTACAGTTTTAGACCAGGCCTGAGTACCGTCGATCAATATATACATTTGTACTGTATTTTTATTAAATATACTGTTGCCAGACATGGTTCTATTTACATGACCTACATGAACCTTACGTCAGCATTCAACATAGTCAGTCGGGTAAAACTTTGGAAAAATGTTCCTGCCCTTGGGTGGCTCTTGCTCAGATTTTGTTAAACTTAGAAGAGAGTTTCCCCAAAACCGGTCCCAGGATGCTTGTTTCTGGTCCAGGGAGGACCTGGCCTGGCAGTTCGGGCTGGACTGTTCCCATGGGGAGCAGGATCAAGACTGATTTGCATATGGCTGGGTCCAAACTGGAATGGCGTGGTGAGCAAAAAAACTGATGGATTAAACCCAGATCTGTGACAGGGGGTGAATGTTTGATTTGGTCTACATTCCGTCCATCAACTGTTGTTTTTGCATTTGTCGCCCTAAGTGGGAAGGGTATGCCCAGACGTGGGTCCCGTGCTCACTATGCCACCAGATTCAAGCTAGCCTGGCTGAAGAGGGGTGATACCCCGAAACCGGTCCCAGGATGCTTGTTTCAGGTCCAGGGAGGACCTGGTCTGGCAGTTCGGGCTGGACTGTTCCCATGGGGAGCAGGGTCAAGACTGATTTGCATATGGCTGGGTCCAAACTGGAATGGCGTGGTGAGCAAAAAAACTGATGGATTAAACCCAGATCTGTGACTGGGGGTGAATGTTTGATTTGGTATACATTCCGTCCATCAACTGTTGTTTTTGCATTTGTCGCCCTAAGTGGGAAGGGTATGCCCAGACGTGGGTCCCGTGCTCACTATGCCACCAGATTCAAGCTAGCCTGGCTGAAGAGGGGTGATACCCCGAAACCAGTCCCAGGATGCTTGTTTCTGGTCCAGGGAGGACCTGGCCTGGCAGTTCGGGCTGGACTGTTCCCATGGGGAGCAGGGTCAAGACTGATTTGCATATGGCTGGGTCCAAACTGGAATGGCGTGGTGAGCAAAAAAACTGATGGATTAAACCCAGATCTGTGACTGGGGGTGAATATTTTATTTGGTCTACATTCCGTCCATCAACTGTTGTTTTTGCATTTGTTGCCCTAAGTGGGAAGGGTATGCCCAGACGTGGGTCCCGTGCTCACTATGCCACCAGATTCAAGCTAGCCTAGCTGAAGAGGGGTGATACCCCGAAACCGGTCCCAGGATGCTTGTTTCTGGTCCAGGGAGGACATGGCCTGGCAGTTCGGGCTGGACTGTTCCCATGGGGAGCAGGGTCAAGACTGATTTGCATATGGCTGGGTCCAAACTGGAATGGCGTGGTGAGCAAAAAAACTGATGGATTAAACCGAGATCTGTGACTGGGGGTGAATGTTTGATTTGGTCTACATTCCGTCCAGCAACTGTTGTTTTTGCATAAAACATAAGTGACTACTTCCTTATGCATAAAGCTGATATTTGAGTAATCTAAGGAACTCATATTAATGATACCATTTTATCTTCAATGGCAAAAGAATGGATTAGTGGTCTTATTTCTTCCTAACACATAAGGTACTTGAGTACTGAAAAAGATAAATCAATTGTGCCCTATTCTTAAAAAGAAAAAAAATAATCTTGACCAGCAGGCTAATATTAAGCTATTTGAGAGGTCGCCTCACCCATAACTTATCATGACATGTTTCAGCATAGGTGACTTCTGACACTGGAGTAGGGCGGTACCACTCCAGTGGACTCAACCAAGCAAAATTGGGAGTTCTTACAGTTTTTTTACAGGACAAATTCAAAAGTCCAGATCAAGAGTTAAAAATACCTAGGGGTATACCCAAAGAAAATTGGTATATCAAAGAACATTTCTTTCTAAGTGGGTATATCTAGTATAGATTAGAATTAATACAGCAGTATAAAGTTAGAACATAATGGTGGTCATTATGAGTTTGGTGGTCTAGGGACTGCCATATTGGCGGCAGCGGTCGTACCGTCAACGGCTTGGTGGTGAAGACTGCCATATTATGACCATGAACTGAATATACCCAATACACCGCCAGTACCGCCAGTGCGGTCTGACCGCTGTGGCACCATCAGACTGGCGAGGAGCATGTTTCCGCCGGACATATTACAAGGCTGCACACCCCCAGGGTTTCCGCCGCAGTCGCACCTCCACCAAAACCCTGGCAGAAACGAATGATATAAAAGGAAACAATCACCTTCAGAAACACAGAGCTGACCAGAGCCGCCATGGAACCAAAACTCAAAGTCCTCCCACTGCCCCTGCTCATACAACAAATCCAGATCCAGGGACAAAGACAACAACCGTAAGTACACACACCTAGCACACACTGGAGGGAAAGGCATTAGTACACACTCACCCACAACACACATTGCTGGGACGCCTTGTGACGGGCACACATACACATACCCGTACACCCATATGAACACACACACACCTCAACATACACACACATTCCACACACACACACATACTACACATATGCAAACACGAACTACACACACCATGGCCAACACACATGTGAAATACACACACCAACCCGCACACACAGAACACCGCCACTGTCAAACACATTCATACACAACGCCAACGACTCACACAACCACATCACAACCGTAACTACACAGACACTTCGCCAACCACTCTCACTGCACACCTCCACATCACAGCACATACACACAACACGTAACAACACCGCACAACCGACCAACACCAAGATGCACCCACACAATGAATGTGTTGTCACACCACGCCCACACCACACACAACTCATAAGACATAGCCAACACCACACACACGAACGCACACACA
Source organism: Pleurodeles waltl (assembly GCF_031143425.1). Lineage (NCBI taxonomy): Eukaryota > Metazoa > Chordata > Amphibia > Caudata > Salamandridae > Pleurodeles > Pleurodeles waltl. The sequence goes on along the minus strand of NC_090447.1, from coordinate 1,244,561,938 downwards.
ACCACACAATTGCACACACCACCAACATAAAACATCACATCAAACAATAAACAATATAGCAACACACAGGCATGGACTACACAATCATATCACATACACAATACACACCCATCACAGCGGGACTGATGCCAGGTCCTCACACATACATGCAGGCCATGCACACACGTCACACACACAAATCCAACATGGAGAAAGAAAGGTAGGACACGCAGTGTTCGATGGATGCTGACATCTAGTTGGCCCAGATGTATTAAATATTCATAATAAATAGAAATATTAAACTATGTACATATTAGCCCATAGTCAAGTCCACTGTCCGAGGTACCAAAGGCACATTAGGCACCTCACTGCGCCCCAACTTGACTCCTGGGAGCAAAATGATCTCCACAGGGCAGGGGCATCAAGGGGGCAGGCAGGCATCTCAATGGTGGGGGGTGTTGGGCTTGGGAGGTGGGTCCTTGGGTTTGGGCGCGGGTGCTTGGGTCTGGCATTGGGTGGGGTAGCCTTGACTTTGGGGTGGGTTGTAATTTTTGCAGGGGGAGGGGCAAGGGCACTAGCAGGTGTGGAAGGGGAAGACTTTGAGGTGGAAGGGCTGGACATGGGGAGGGACACAGAGGGCTCTGGGATCTCACAGGGTGGGAGAGGGGTAGAGAACAGGAAAAACTCATACAGGAAACGTTTCTTTGACACACAGGGGCGGACATGGGAAAAGGGTTTGGAAGTGGAGGGAGAGGGAATGGTTGTAAGATGTATCTTTGTGGTTGTCTTGGGTGCAGGTGCATGTGTGGAATGCTTGTGTGTGCTGGTTGCCATGCTGGATGGGTGGCTGTCTGTTGGGGTGGTGTCTGCAGGTATGGTATATGTGCTGCATGTGGGGGTGTCAGTGGTTGTGGTGAGTGCGGATGTGGTTACTGGGGCGGATGTCTGAAGGTCTAATATTGTGGTGACTGTGGGTAAGATGGGACTGGATGCTGGATGTGCAAATGATGATGTGCTGCCTGCTGGAGTGTGAGGTGAAGTGTCTGTGAAGGAGGGGGTGGTGGGGGGAGTCTGTGCAGGGAGTGTATGTTGTGTCTGCAGGTGGGTGTTGTCTGTGTGCTTGCCGGTGGTGTGTCTTCTGGTGCTTGTTTTTGTCAGTGCCAACTGTGTCTGTTGAGCCGGATGCATGCCTGTGTGAATGTGTGCTCTGGATGGGTGTGGGGAGAGGGGTTTGGGATTGGGAAGAGGTAGGAGGAGGGGGAGAGTAAAGAAATGGAAAATGCCTTCCACGAATGCATTGCTCTGTTGTACGTGAGCTGCCAGTCCCTGGATGGCATTCACGATGGTTGACTGACCCACAGAGATGAACCTCAGGAGGTCAATAGCCTCCTCACTGAGGGCAGCAAGGCTGACTGGGGCAGGGGAAGAGGTGCCTGTGGTGAAAGAGATGCCCACCCGCCTGGGTGAGCAGGAAAGGGCAACTGGGTTGGGAGCAACTGGGAGGGCGGTGTTAGTAAGGGGGGTGGTGGACAAAGATGGTGCAGGGATGGTCCTCGATGGGTCTGCCACCGCCAGGGAGTGTCCATTAGAGGAGGATTCCGAAGATGATGTGTTGGATCCAGTCTCCCAATGGCAGACCCCTCTCCCTCCGTCCCACTTGGTCCCTCAGTGTCGATGGTGCCACCTTCCTATGTCCCGTGGGCTGCTGCTTCCCCTTCTCCTCCACCAGATGATGCTGATGCACACAATGAGAGAGAGGGTGGGAGAGAGAGAGAAAGAGAGAGGGCAAAATGGCTAACATACACCTCCCAGTGACACAGATAATCATGTATATCTGTCACTATACATATCATGGCTAGGCAATCACATTTGCAAGGACACATTACCTACATCATCTCATGACATGGCACTACTTCCCACACCTGCCTGGCAACCCTCACACCTACAGCAATACCTAAGTAGGACAGCAATACTATACTCATCCCCATGATGCCAAACTATTCATTCTTAAGGTGGCACACCATACCCTGGCTGCACTATCAATACCATACCTGATTACACATCTTACCTCACCATACCCCTATCAACCATTGGATGTGCAGATTACACAACACACTGCAGTCCCCTACCTGAATAGTCCATGTCCACTGGCAAATGTCCATCACAGTGAATACAACTCCAAACACTGAGCACACCACACTTACCTGTCCATAGACATGGCTGTCCACTCAGTATGGTGAGGCCATCATGGAGGACAACTCAGATTTGGTCAATGGCATCAGACACCTACAAACTTTACATCAGATGTGTCATGCAATAACAAAACAACTCCCAATCTGCCACAAATTATTAGCCAAGCTGTAAGTCTCACAGGCCATCAGAAGTGCCCCCAACCATCCATCTCGACATTATGTAGGCAGTCAGTCAGCAATGCAGCAGAGAAAAAGCTAGGGCTTTGTCATACATGCTATATACACACCATGGTGACACATCAGGGACCAGCCAGGGCACTTACCACCACCAGTACCAACCCATACTTTGGATGGCGACATCCCTGCAAGTATAGCCCCCAGGAATGTTCGAACTGTGCAATCTTACCTCATCAAATCTACATGCACATCACCTATATATGCCTAGTCAGCTTTCAGGTCAGTACTCCTGTCCCATGAAGGGCAGTGCAGTGGTGGTACTATGCCAGCCTCACAATCTATCTACACCAGTTACAATACATGATGTACATAGCCCCAGGGATGGAATGAGAGTCGCACAGTCGCATATACAGTTTGGATACATAGATGGTAGTGGACTGACATCTCAGAGCCACTGATGCAGATGGCTGGAGCTTCTCATACACAATGCTCAGGGTACTAGTGACACTTGCATCCATCGAAGGGCCAGGATGGAGTCACACATGTGCCCATGTCATTTGTGCATGTACACATTAGAGACTGAGAGGTATGGAACAGGGAGATGAAAATCCACTGACAGTAGAGCCTGGGGACACAACTACAAAAGATACTCAGCAAGGGTGCATATTGCCCATTTCCAAATGTTGATGCACGTTTAGCATTAACTGCAATTTCACTTTGGCAGCACTTAGGCACCCAATCCCAAATATGGCCAGCCAAGTTCCAGGATACAGTCAGTACTCAGCCCCTTGTGGCTGCTGTGCTGCCCTCAAACGCCCATCCACCTCAGGGTAGGCCACCGCCAAAATGCGGGCCATTAGAGGGGTCAGTGTTCGACGGGCACCCCTCCCTCCTTGGGAGGACATCCCCAGCTGGGCCTTCGTGGTCTTTCGGGCCCAACGTCTCAAGTCCTCCCACCGCTTGCAACAATGGGTTCTCCACCGGGCATGGACCCCCAGGGTCCGCACTTGCTTGGCGATAGCACGCCAAATCCCCTTCTTTTGATGGGCGTTAACCTGCATGTGTGACACAGACAGAAGGAGAAGGTTATGTAGACTGGCACCATAACAACAGCAGTGGACTATTAACCTCAGACCCACCAAATGCCCATCCTCATGGTTCACAAGTCTAAACTTCATGCCCCCTGCAGGCATGTACTCCCTGACCGGCACATGTACGCCATTCACCCTCACACACACCCCTATCACACATGACTATGGCATTGGGCTCATCTGCTCCTCTGGTGCCCCATAAAGCTGTCCATACAGTGGTGAGACCTCATCCATCAGCCTCTCTAGTTCTTCAGGGGTGAAGGTGGGGCCCTATCAACTGCAGGACATGGCATGATGGCTCCCAGAGACAGTACACAGCAGCTCAGCTCGTGTAGGTCCTGCTTGCTACAGTGTCAGGAGTCAAGTGAGCTAGGCTGCAGAAAATGGTGGTCACAGCCGGCGCATACAGGACCGTCACCGCTGGCGGTGATCACCATTGACCCCAGTCTCCCATAGGCAGCAATGTTACCCAATGAGATGTTGCACTGCGGTTGCAACTGCCTACCACCATGACGGCATACGCCGGAGGAATTAGGTTGCTACCACTTGTCCAGTGCTGTAGGTCAGGTGGCTGCCTTTTTAGGCACATATCATGCCATTGTGGATTAAAATACACAGCAGATAGCGGGCTAGGCCAAAGTGGTGTTTTGGCACATATCTGTGAGATGCATGACACAGTGACCCTATGTGGCTGGGTGTTTGATGACCAGCATGTCCAGATACTCATCGGCTGATTGGTTGTGTCAACGTATAGGTATATGGCATGACTATATACAGGCTCAGTGCAGGACAGGTCAGTGTACCACATATAGAACTTGACACGTGATGTAGTTCAGACACCGTTGATCAGGGGCAGCAATGTGCATCAAGAGAGAAGTCCATGCCGCTTCTACATGCCCACTATGGTGTGTGCCAGCAGTGTGCCCCATGTGGATATTGTTAGGTGTGTGCAAGTTAGATGTGTTGTGCCAACATGTGAGGTGTGCATTTTAATTTGTGATATTTCTCCTCTCCATCCTAGATAACCTGTCCTAAGGAGAATGGGACATGCACCAGTGTATCGTCCCCTAGTGAACCTTGCAACCCTGGAGGAGAGGCACACAATTCAGACCTATTGTCTGAATCGTCAGACCATCATGGAACTATGTACCCAGTTAGAGCCAGATCTATTGCCTGCCATACATAATCCCTATGCCATCCCTCCCACAGTTCAAGTTCTGTCAGCGCTACACTTTTTCGCCACAGGATCCAATGGGATGACAACGGCCTTGGCAGCAGGGATGTCACAGCCCATGTTCAGTCTTGTGTTGAAGGATGTATTGTATGCTTTTTTGAAACACTTGGACAGCTATATCAGGTTCCCCCAACAAGGGGATTTGGCCCATGTGAAGGCAGACTTCTATGATGTGGGACAGATCCCTGATCTGATAGGGGCCATAGATGGCAACCATATACCCTTGATCCCTCCCAGTGCCAATAACAGGTGTATAGGAACAGGGAAAAAAACTACCACTCCATTAACGTGCAGGTGGTGTGTGTGGCAGACCAATACATCTCTCAAGTGACAGCCAAGTTTCCTGGATCTGTGCATGAATCCTACATTCTGAGGAACAGCAATGTCCCACACATGATGACACGTCTACAGAGGGAGAGGGTGTGGCCCTGGTATGCAAGCATTTGCCTGAATGTCCCTGTTATGGCACCTGTGATCACAATGTTCCCTGTGGCTGTACCCATCCTGTAACAGGTCCTACCTATGTGCATACAAGTGAATCTGGCTATCCTAACCTTCCCAACCTGTTGACACCAGTGAGGTACCCTGCCACTGAATGGGAAAGCCATTTCAATGAAGCCAATGGCAGGACAAGGCATGTAATAGAAAGGACATTTGGCCTCTTGAAGGCCAGATTTAGGTGCCTGCACGTGTCTGGAGGTGCCCTCCTCTAGTCCCCAAAAGGTATGCCAGATCATAGTAGCCTCCTGCATGCTCCACAATCTAGCCCTGAGACGTCAGATACCCTTACTAGATGAGGAGGAGAAGGCAGCTGGATTAGTGGCTGATGATGCTGACATCGAAAGTGATGAGGAGGCAGATGAGGAAGGTGGACCTGAGTCAAGGGCTGGGCTCATCACTCCGTACTTCCAGTAACATACAGGTATTTACATGTCTGGTATTTCAACATAGGTTTTTCATTTTTGGTCCTCCTGATTTGGTATATCAGTGGTGGTGTAATGTGTTCATTTCCCCATGTGTGTGTTGTCAGAGGTGTCTGACTGCATGTAAGGTGCAGAGTTGTAATATATTCTCTACGACATGTGTATTGTTGGACCTGGCCCTTTCTGCAGAGTCATTCCCCAAACTTTTTGCCTCCTTCCTCCTATTTTTCTGACCTCTTGTTGTTGGCTCTAGGATTTAATTTACCTGTAAGTCCCTTGTACAGTAGTATCTCTATATCCAGGGCCTGTAAATTAAATGATGCTAGTGGGCCTACAGCGCTGCTTGCGCCACCCAGAGAAGTAGCCTATCAAACCTGTCTCAGGCCTGCTAGTGCAGGGCCTGCGTGTGCAGCTGCCACAGGGGCCTGGTATCTAAATTTACTTGCCAAGCCCAGAACTCCCTATTTACTACATGTAAGTCACGTCTAAGATAGGCCCTAGCTAGCCCAATGGCCACACTTGCATTTGTAAAGGCTGTGCCCTGGCCTCACACAAAGGGCTCGTTTACCCCCAACTGATGTCTGGAGCTTGAGCTGGAGGAGAGAGGGGACACTCCTGGAACCAGGTGTAACTGGTTGGAACCTCCTCTCCCCTCTTTATTGGTGTTGTGCAAAACTGAGTATAAGTACAGGGGATTATCCCCATGTAAGAGACATAGAGACACTTTTAACATACTTAGAACTGGACACACAATGCTGCTGGAAAGACTCACCGGGAACCGCCTTGGACTGCTGCTGCTGTGCTGACCTGTGACCTGCTGGGTCACTAGGAGGAACTGCCACTGACTACATCCCCCTTCTGCTGGCCTGTTACTGGGCCCTCTGCCCTGTGCTCCACCTTGTGTCCCCAGTGGCTGGGTGCTGTGGCCCATTCCCCCTGCAACTGCCTGCTTGTAGCTCACAAGGAGAGCTTTCTTTTTATGAGCATAGCGCCTGGTGAGCGCTCCACTGGATTTGCCCCGAGCGCCTGTAGAGCGCTTTTCTTTTATGAAATCTTGCGCCTTGAGAAGCATGTTTCTGTAGCCTGCTGACAGAGAAAATCACCACCACGACCCGAGCACTCATCTTTGCTGAGCGATTCTGAAGCGCGCTGTATTTTTCTTTGTTTTGTGTCCCCGAGGCACAAGAAGAACCAAAGCTTTGAGTGAGCGTGCTTCTAGCGGTGCCCCCGGGGAGAAGCGTGCTGCATGAAGCGCCCCCGGGCACTTGCCGGCCCCAACTTTGGCCCGATCACCGCTGCGGCCCTGAGAAGGAGTCACACTCACGCACCAGATCAGGTGTGGCCGAGTGGACGGCATCGGCCCCAAGAGGGAGAGATCTCATCGGCGGTCCCTCTGGATCCCAGGGCCGCCTGGAGAGCAGGAGGTGGGGGAGGTGAAGGTAAGTCCGCTCTTCCCCTCGGTCACTGCCAGAGCAGCGTGAAGCTCCAATTTTTTAATAGTGTTTTTCTTGGGTCACCCTGCCCCTGCAAGGGCATCCTTGTGGTTCTGTGGGTCCCCGGGGAAATTGACTTCCCGGATTGGGCGGTGGCCCCAGGAAAGGTCTCTACAAAGTAATGGAGGGGGTGCGTGTCGCCCCCCTCCCCTGCACCAATCATTAGGCGGCCCCAGTTTAGGCGCCGAGGAGCTCTGGGGGTCCCCTGCCCATCGTTTTCATTTGAGGTACATTTGTGAATTTGCCTTTATAAACCATACATTGGTCATATGTTTTATAATGCTCCTTTTAGGGACATTTATGCTGCTTTCATAACAGATGATATGATTTTGCTGATGCCCCATATATATTCTGATGTTCCTTTTATGGGCAGTTAGGATGAGTTTATGATATGGGCCTTATGTTTGATGTTTCATGACTTGACATATGTTTTCTAATGTTCCTGGGATGAGCCTTTATGATGATGTTATGACAAGGGCATTATTGTAGTAATGTTTTTCTGACTACTGCTTATGTTGCAGAAAAATGAGTAACCTGTGTGTTATATGTGACTACGTCTGTTTTTTGCAGAGTAACCATGCTGTGTTATGTTCTGACAACTGCTTGGGCAGCAGGGTATTACTGACATGTTGTGTTTGGTCTAATGATGTTGTGTACAATACAGTCTATTTTTATATAACTTGGTGTTATGTTTCCTTTGTGGTGGGGATAATGCGTTGCGTGTGTTGTGTGTTGTGCAAATGCATTACACATTGCCTCTGGGGTAGGCCCGACTGCTTGTGCCAAGCTACCAACGGGGTGAGCAGGGGTTATCTTGGGTGTGTAACAACCTCGCCCTCACTAGAGTGGGTGGGTTCTGCCTGTCTTAGGTGCATACCCCCGCCAACCAGAAACCCCATTTCTAACATGTACTCTCTGCAATGTGTCCTTCTGGTGGTATTCCCTCTGCAGCCTCTGGTTTTCCCCAATCATGGTTATGCTCTGGCCCATCCTGTCCTGGGATAGTTGATATGCTTCCAGGACTTGGGAGATGGGTTCCTGGTCAGATGCCTCCCTTGGGTGCCCGTTCTCTGGCCCACAGTTCCCCTCCCATGCCCCCTGCCCCGATGTGCCTGTGCCCCTGGCACGGTCTGCCCACTCCCAGTTTCACCAGGACATTCATTGTCTTGAGTATGAGGGGTCGACTCATGTCCCTGTACTGTGGGGCACACAATTGATTAAACAGTCCTTGGTGTGGGCAGGGTGAAGCAGGGAGGGGCAGACTGACCAGGGGTCCCAGATGGGCCAGGTAGGTTGTCTCTGTCCAGAAATACAGCAGCGTTGTCCTCACTGGTGCCTTCATTCTGAGGAGGGCTGGCCGTCTCTGGTAACCTCTCCGTTGTTGCTGTGGCAGGGGTACCTGTGGGTGGAGTGAAAGGGAGTTACATGTTGTAGGTGTGGATGGCTGTCTGTTAGTCTGATACATACAGTGGCTTGACTTGATTCCCAGCAATGGCATTGACAGGTGGAGCACTGCTAACACTGTTTGTGGATGGTGGATTGAGACATGTGTACCATGTTCATTGGGCTTGCTTGCATCAGGCCTGGTCACTTTAACTCAGTGGGTTGGTTGTGTTCCTCTTTGAAGGGTCACATGACATGTTTGCCCTGTTAGCTGATGGGCAGTCTGGCTTGCTAGGTTTGTGATTGGGAATGGCTGTACATTGCAGCATGGTGTACAAATGGGAGGTGGGTATGTGAGGATGCAAGGTTGTTTGTCCTGTCTGTGCCTGTTGTGCACGAAGTACACCTCCTTACTGTCATGGCCAGGATTGGTACATTTCAGGGTAGTGTGCCTTTGGATTGGTGACAATGCTGTGTCTGGGTTAGTTTTCCATTGTGTAGTGCCATAGCATTGCTGTCATTGCCATGTAGTGGTCCTCAGTAGAAACATCCAGTTGCTGTAGCTAGTGCAATTGTCACACATGCAAGAGGTGTGATGTGACAGTCACTGTGGGTGTCGGAGTGATTGTTATTGGCAGTGCCATGAGTACATTTGGCACAGATTGTGTGAGCATTGAGGGTGGGTGGTGGTGGGACATGCAGGAGAGGGGCATTAGGTGAGTAGGTGGGAGGTGTTGTGGGAGATGGAGCGATTTGGGTAGTGATTGGGTGGTGAGGAAGCATGCTGGACAGGACGACTTACTGGCAGGAGAGTGTTAGTTACTCACCAGAGTCCAGTCCTCCAGGTAGTCCAGTCAGGCCCTCAGGATGCAGGATGTCCAAGACCCTCTCCTCCCACGATGTGAACTCTGATGGAGGAGGTAGAAGCCCACTGCCAGTTTTCATTACTGCCAGCTTATCGCTAGACGCCATGGAATGCACCTTCCCCCTAAGGACGTTTCACCTCTTACTGATGTCCTCCCTTGTGCGTGGATGGTTACTCAATCAGTTGACCCTGTTGACTTTTCTCTGCCATAACTTCATTTTCCTGGCTATGGAGGTATGCAGAACCTGTGCTCCAAAGAGTTGTGGATCTACCCCAGGGATTTTGTCGATCATGACCTGGAGAAGACTGGGTGCTTTTGGCGTGACATGGTGGCTGTGTTGGGGGTGTTGTGTTTTTGGGGTGCAGTGTAAGGTGCTTGGTGGGGTGGGGGTGTTTGGCAGTGAGTGGTGGTAGGTGGTGGTGTTTGTGTTTAGTTGTGATGTGTGTATGGTGTTGGTGGTTCTGTGTGTGTTGAGTGTGAAGTGTATGAATGCCTATGGTGTATATGTGCTATATGTTTGAATTGTGGCTTCTCGGGGTCTGTGTAATTCGTTAGTTGCACAAAGGATTGTGGGTTGTGTGGGGGGTTTTATATAGTGCTGTGAGTAGGTGTTACTGGTGTATGGATGTGTGTCCGGTATGGGGTATTCAAACTGTCCAATGTGATGGTGTGTTCTGAGCGTGGCGGTTCGGATCGCCAATAGTTTTTTGCCATGGAAGGACCGCTGTGCTGATTTGTGGGTCATAATCTGGTGGGTGGGAAGTTGTCGGCACGGCGGTGCAGGAGATGCAACCGCCTCGTTCCCGCCCTCCTACGTCCTGGCGGTGTCGGATTTGTGGCTCTTTTGGGGTGGAACACTTTGTGGACTCCTAATACGGCAGGCAGGATACCAGCAGTCTTTTGGCGGCCGCCACCGCGGCGGTCTTGGCAAAAGACTGCCAAAGTCATAATGAAAGCCCATGTGTCACCTAACCACTTTAAGATACCAACATGTTTCGACCTATCAATATTGCCAAAGCTGGTCTTATTTCTTCACCTGCAATAGAATGAAAAATGGTGTACCTGTTCTTTGTTCTGGGAAGATTTAGTTGAAAGTGTTACATAAGCACTTTGATATTAAACTTGGTAATGTTTCACTGTTAGTGGAGATTTTAATCTTACAAGAAATTGTAATGATTACACTACATAGTTTTGCCAATAATTGTAAGGTTACCATAAATAACAAGTTCAAATGTGTTTGTTGACTGTATATTAACTGAAACTGGAGAGCTAGATACAAGGATATTCAGAATTGGAGGAAAGTTTGCGTGAGCGAAGGTGAATGCCACAACAAAATGAAACTAACTTGAAAGTCACAGGAAGCAGGATTTCGGATGCATCAGCCATCATGAATTGTAATGGTATAAAAAAACAGTGAGTCAGAGTCTCGTTAACAAAGCAGTTTGTGTTTGGAAGTCATAAGAGAATCATTGTGGAACCTTAGTGTGAGCGCTGGTTTGCAACTTTGACTTCCTACTTTTGTACTATCTTGCCTATTAAGATTGTTCTCACAATCGTTACCATTTCCAAGGCCATCTATATTTATACCTATTTGTGCACACACAATTTTTCATCACATTTTTGTTTTTTTGGCACATTCTTATTTTGCACTTTGTCTCTCTCCTGTTCTCATCATCGCCATTTTGCATATAATTGTTTCCCTGGAGTTACAGGACTGAACTCATTTAGGATCATGTACTTTGAATTGTCTAGTAAGTCCACAAGAGTAAGTGTATACATGAAAAATACACCACAAGGGATTCAAGAAGACAAATAGTAACCATTGTTTTCTTATATTTCCAGATTTAATAGAGTTTCATTATTAAAAATACATTAACAATATTAACAAATGTATAACATAAATATATATTTATAAATTACATATAAATGTTTTGTCATACTATAAGATAACATATAAACTACATTAAGTTGGGAGAAGAAAGGGCTGAGTGAGATGACTTGTTATGTAAAGTACTAAGATAAAAAGATTGTATATGATAATGTTGCACAGTTCTTTTCTAATCCAGTATTGATTGATTTCCCATAGCCTTGAAGGTAGTGTGATGAGCCTCTCATCAGTGTTTTCTCTCTCTTCCCTTTGCCTTTTCCCTTCCGTGGGGGCTGCTTATTTCTGCTGCAGTTTGAAGTCATGGTCTCTCTGAGAAGGTGAGTAGGATTAGCTCACAGATCGTTGCAGGAATATGTAAGATAAGAGAAAGATCCTTTGTTGGAAAGTCTTTCTTCAGCTAGATTGATTTCCCTTAAACCTAGTTAACTATTTAAAAATATTCCTTTTTTAAACTACTATATTGTTGGATATTTAGAGACTTAGGGGGTCATTCTGACCCCGGCGGTAATTACCGCCATGGCGGAGGTTGGCGGTAGCACCGCCAACAGGCCGGCGGTGCTCCGCCGGGCATTCTGACCGCGGCGGTACAGCCGCGGCCAGAAGCGGAAAGCCGGCGGTGTACCGCCAACTTTCCGCTGCCCGTCAGAATCCTCCATGGCGGCGGAGCACGCTCCGCCGCCATGGGGATTCTGACACCCCCTACTGCCATCCTGTTCATGGCGGTTCTCCCGCCAGGAACAGGATGGCGGTAGGGGGTGCCGCGGGGCCCCCGTAAGAGGGCCCCACAAAGTATTTCAGTGTCTGCCTAGCAGACACTGAAATACGCGACGGGTGCAACTGCACCCGTCGCACCTTCCCACTCCGCCGACTCAATTCTGAGCCGGCATCCTAGTGGGAAGGTTGATTTGCCCTGGGCTGGCGGGCGGTCTTTTGGCGGCCGCCCGCCAGCCCAGGGCAAATCTCCGAATCACCGCCGCGGTCTTTTGACCGCGGTGCGGTGTTCTGACGGCGGTACCTTGGCGGACAGCCTCCGCCGTCCGCCAAGGTCAGAATGACCCCCTTAATTGTCCTAGTCAGAAAGAATGTACTTTTTTCTCAAAATATCATTCTTCTTCTTATTATGGAATTGAGTGTTTCCTCCGTTTTAGGAATATACGTAATTTACTATCCTGACCTAAGACCCATCGAATGACACTTCAGATCATGCCATGATATTGTTGTTGATCAAAATATATAACTTTTCAGTTCCTCTCACCCATTAAAAAATTATACAATATTATTCTCAACAAAGATAATAGAATATTGGATTCCTCTATATCCATTATGGCCCATGAAAAAAGTTAGTTAATTATAGAATTTTAGACGTGGAGAAATCAATTTCTAAATGCAAAAGGCTATTTATTTTTTCAAAGTAATGTTAATTCATAATCACAATTACAAAAACATTGGTAATAATATAATTTAATACTTAGCAAATGAGTTGATCTGCTAATAGTAAATAAGGCTAAACTTTGTTTCTAAGCTAGTAGATTTGGAAGAACATGATAAAAGACAAATTCATGAAATGTGTTCAAGTTCGAGATAGTTATTAACTAATATGAATGACATATTAAATACATTTTGAAAATATTATTCTCTTCTCTATAACTCTCCAGCTGGAATGGATACTAAATTAATTGATTAATTTCTAATATGTTGTAATGTGCCCTCTGTATCTCAAAATGGCAACAGCTTCTACATATCCCAACATCAATAAATTAAATACAATCCACTAATAACTCACTTAACTCAGTGAAAGGCCCTGGTCCAGAAGTTATTTCAGCTGAGTTTTCTAAAGTCAAAATTCTGGTGAATTAGTCCCACATTTACTATTCCTTTTTACAGCATTTTCCCCATTAATCTACTGCTGCAATATCTTGTTATAAAGAGCGTATTTTTGTCTTTTCTCATGCAGGTTTGTCTGTGAACATGGATTTATTCCTTTTTTAGTTATTAAAAATTAATTAAAAATAATAAAACATGTAAACTCTCCATATGTATTCATGCATCACATATAAATATTTTGCAATACCATATAGCTAAGATATAAAACAGGTGGGTGTCTGTACATGGGTTTATGCTTCTTTCAATGCTAAAATATATATGTCACAGTGTGAAATATGATTATAGGGAAGGTATTTGGAAGGGTATAACACTTTATTCGTATATCTAAAAAACAGAACGAAATTATATATATATTCTCAGTGCACCTATATTAAAGCATGATGATATGGGCCTGGGTAAGTAGATGACGTTGTGTATATTCATGTCTCTATGTACTTGGAATTATGCTTCCTTTCATAAGACATTACATAAATATGAAGAAACATATCCAATGATTTAAATGTCTATCTTTATGCGCAATTCACATGTGAATGTCAACCCATGTAAATGCTACAACAGGTATATACATAGGGGTGCATTTATAGTAGGGTTTGTGCCCTATAAAGAAAATGTAATAATTATAATGTATGTATGTGTTTATGTATGTATACATTTAGATGTTTGGGTATGTCTCCATACGTGTATATAGATTAATTTTTAGTTGATGAAAACATTTTAAAGAACAATCTCATTGAACCTCTGCCTCTCCCTCCACTCTCCGATTCATCCCAAAACTTTCTGACTACTATGGCCCTTTCCAGACATCCTTTCAAACTCTTCCCTCCTTTACCCAGTTCATTCAAACAAAGTCCACCAATCCCAATACCTTACACATCCTCCCTTTACTAATCCACTTCAATTAACGTATCCCTTTCAAAACACTACAGTAAATGCATTAGAGCTTTAGACCACAAAGTTAACAAACTCACAGCAACTAAGAAAAAATAAGCACATATTACTAATCTACTACCCAATTAACTCTAACCCTGGGTTCCGGAATAGTGTGATACGCACTGAAAAATCACTTCAATGCCAGGGTAGTAAATGCATTTTAGAATTACAATTACAAACTTAAAAATATACAATTTTTAATATACCCTACACAGAGTATTCAGTCCTAACAATATCAACATAATGTTCCCTGCAGCCAGTCCTACATGCCATCAATGCATAACATCACTGGCTGACCTCAAACACATAGTTTAGTATTTCTCACACATAGGGCCTCATTCTGAGGCCGGCGGGCGGCGGTCGCCGCCCGCCTGGCGGGGACCGCCATATGGCCGCTCCGCGGTCAAAAGACCGCGGAGGCCATTCTGGCTTTCCCGCTGGGCTGGCGGGCGACCGCCAGAAGGCCGCCCGCCAGCCCAGCGGGAAACCCCTTCCCACGAGGAAGCCGGCTCCGAATGGAGCCGGCGGAGTGGGAAAGGTGCGAAGGGTGCAGTTGCACCCGTCGCGAATTTCAGTGTCTGCTAAGCAGACAATGAAATTCTTTGTGGGGCCCTCTTACGGGGGCCCCTGCAGTGCCCATGCCATTGGCATGGGCACTGCAGGGGCCCCACGACACCCCATACCGCCATCCTGTTCCTGGCGGGCGAACCGCCAGGAACAGGATGGCGGTATGGGGTGTCGGAATCCCCATGGCGGCGCAGCAAGCTGCGCCGCCATGGAGGATTCAGCAGGGCAGCGGAAAACCGGCGGGACACCGCCGGTTTTCCTGTTCTGACCGCGGCCATACCGCCGCGGTCAGAATGCCCTGCGGAGCACCGCCAGCCTGTTGGCGGTGCTCCCGCCGGCCCCGGCGGTCCTTGACCGTCGGGGTCAGAATGACCCCCATAGTGAGCTACTGGGCTGACATAATCAAGGCTTACCAGTGAGGAGCAATTGGGCAGTTGGGAAAAATGCACGCTACCCTAGTCAAAAAGGAAGATCTTCCAGGAGTCATTCTGAAGTCATCTGATGACTTCACTAGTTAATTGCAGGAATAGCCCAGGTGAAGTCATCCCAAACCATCCTGAAGTATGTGTATAGGGCGAAATATTTAAATGAGATGACTCTAGAGTCATCCCAAAAACTACTCTAGGATGGTGTTCTGATGACTTCCACTGGCAAGGAGTGATGACCTTTTACAGCTCCATGAATACTAACTGACAACTTCAGGATGAGTGTTAATTACTCCAGGATGGTCTCAAGACAATTTTATGATGCCTGTGGATTACTCTAGGATGATCCCACAACAGTTTGAGGATGAGTGCGGATTACTGCTCGATGATCCTATGACCGCTTCAGGATGCCTTTTGATAACAATGGAATGGTCCTATGACAATTTAAGGATGAGTGTGGATTACTCTAGGATGATTTAATGACAACTCAAGAAAGAGCATGGATTTCTCCAGGATTATTTTAAGACAACTACAGAATGAGTGTGGATTACTAAACAATGACTACACAAGGACTTTCAGATTAATTCTAAATACTCTTAGATGATTTACATCAACTGCAGACCAAGTGTGGATTACTCCTCTATGATTTAATGAATAATTTAACAATGTAATATATTTAGCAACTTGTGCCATCTCTCCCATACTCCTGACTCACTGGGACTTCCCTTATTTGCATTATCAGAAGCGGTTTTACATGGCAAAACATTGAATAAAAACAGCAATGGAAGTGAAAAGGATCAAAAGAGATGTGTCAAAATTTAATTTTATTTATCTAAAGCATACATGTAGCCCCACGGGGGCCAGGACACCAAACAAGACAATAAAAAGAAAACCCCTGACACTGTACAAGAGAACAAAAAGAAAGGCCGATATACTTTTTAAAAAAGGCTTAACTAAAATCAGCTAGTTCGTTGTTCATTTCTAGAGTTGGAGTTTTCTTTAGTCCTCTTCTAGCATTGCAGATCTTTACAGCCAGCGTCCTCCTCATTGTTCTGTTGTCCATTGCTGGCCAGCCATTGGCCCTACACACAGACTTCATAAACTCTGGGCGGGGAGAAAAAAAAACACTTATTAGTATCACGGTATAACCACTATTCTCCCTTTTCTCACCATTTTTGTCCATCTGCCCAATGCTGGGGAAAATACTGGAATAGAACAATAGACCATTAAGGGCAGTGCACCCCAGTTTGAAGACCTCTAAATTATGAGCCTGCTGTTTTGTCACATTGATTTTTCCACAGCACAAGAGCACATGGGAGGGTCACTATCTGGACAATGTGGATTTGGCTGTTTTACAGCAATGTAGATTAACAAACCCCCAAGCATTTGAAATTATATCCCAACACAAGGCTTTGAGCCAGGTTAGCACAAACCCAGGACAAACTGTTAGTGCTCTTCTGCAGTCAGCTGGTAGTTAATGTTGCACAGTCAATGTACAATAATCTGAGAAGAACCACCTGTGCAAACATATTTTTAACAGCGTATGTATATTAATGCTTCTTACCAAATAATGCATCAACCTTCTCCTCATCAAGGGCAGCAGTTCCAGCACGAGCCTTAGTAACACCTTTTGCAGCTGCAAGCTCTTTCGGTGAAAAAAGGATCTCACTGACACCATTCAGAAGAAAGCATGCGCTGTCCCGAGCTGCCTTTGCTTCCTCCAAGAGTTTGTGTAATTCTCTCTTCGGCACAAGAACATTTCTGAACAGGTCAGGGTCATTTGAATCCTTCACTAGCTGCTGCATATCAGTCTGCAAAGAATGCAATGTATTAAATATTTGCCATCATGTTAGGTTAGATACTGAATAAAAATGTTTAGAAATGATGGGTTTTGGATGTTTATATGCCATCTGTTCATGTCTAACAATCTTTTTTCAAGATTAGTTGGGTCACCTCCATAATTATAAAGAAGTCATACCTAAAACATTGTATGCAGAAAGATTTGAAAGTTTCCTCAAGCAGGACATTTATAAAGTTTGTCATATATAAATTTTAATTGTGCAGAAATGTACAAATTACAACACAAATAGTATGCCAAAAGAGTGGTGGAAAAAACAATACCTTTTGTACGGAGAATGATCCACTGCATATTTGTGAAGTTGCTGTATATGTCAAGTTTCTTGAACTTGTCAAAGCGGACAGCGCAGCTCGCAAATGCTGAACGGCCAACTCACTGTTGCAAGTGCCTTGTAACTGTGCTATAATGAAATAAACAGTTCTTAAAGGCAGCAGATATAATAAACACAAGCATATATTTTGGCAATGCTGGTGTTTGGGTGGAAAAAATGATTGGCAATAGAAAATTGTGGTAGCTTACCTGGTTAGTTAGAGTATCAATCACTTACCTTTTAGGTGTTCGTTTTCAGCTTGTAAAGCATTCACTTCTGCTTGTAACTGTACACACGTCTCATTCAGGCAAGAACCATGGGCCACAGAATAGCTTTCATTTTGGTTAATGATAGACAATGAGCTGTATACCATTTCCTTAGAGAGAAAGCAAATCATAATTAGGCCATACAAATGGAAATGCATTTTCCTATGTATATTTAAAAAAATAACTACCCCAGTGTGAAATGATGGGCTTTCCTCAGTTGTCAAATGAAAGGATTTATCAGGGTCTTCAATGTCCTAAGGGAGAAAACAAAAAAATCACAAATGGAAAAAATCACAAATGGAAGTAATAATTAGACCAATATTTGTACAGTTCAAGCAGTTTTCCATCTGTTTCACATTTTAAAGGTATGTATTTGTACCTTATTGTTGACAAAAGTAATGCACCAAATGAATTCTATTATAATAAGGATTAGGGCTGTTTGCAGTGATAGTAGGGAGAAGATATGTAGATAATAAAAGTAACTTTTGGCAGCAAAATGCATGTTACAGTCACCAAGACAAAAATGGATGGCCTGCAAGCTTCACAATATGCAATAATTTACAGTGGCAGTATTCATTTAGATCTGCTTACATCATGGGCACCGCTCTCATTTGAAAATGTGTCAGCATGGTGATGGGTATGATTCACATCCACCTCCTTGACTCTTGCTGCAGATGGAAATGATGGGAATTCACTGGAGGCCAGGCTGTGTGACCGTGAGTTGTAATCCATAAAATTTTGCTTTGTTGAAACTTCTGGTGCCAAGTGTATCATCATTTTGTGATCATGTTTACAGGGTCTAGAGGGTGCTACTTGATTGCTTGAACTAGCCAGCTCTTTCATAGGGAATAGTTGTTTCGGTATAAACTGGTGACGTGGGGAAGAGAAGGCATGTTTTAGTCCTTGATCCTTAAATTGAAGAGGGGTCTCCAAAACAGTTTCATTCTCACGTTCTGCTTCATATTCACTTGTAGATTTTGGATGAAGGACAGTAGCCATCCCTGCTAAAAGGGCCAGGTTTTGAAGTTCCTGTAAGTTAATTTGTGAACTTGCATCACCAGGCTGAGATGCTGTCCTTTCAGCAGGAGTTTGGTTAGTGACTTTTATCATATCCTGGCCACTCTGCTTAGCTTTAATTTTTTCCTTGCATCTTTTCTCTGTAATTTCTTCTTTTTGGAGTTCACGTAACACTCTCTTAAGTCTTCCTGCACTTCCCCGACTGCCACATTCCATTAACAACTGTTTTTCCTTCTGTGCTCTTTGAAGTAACACCTGTTTTAGACCCTCCATTGTGACAGAATAGCTTTTAATTAAGTCTTTAGAAATTCTTTGAATCATAAGACACTGTTTTTTCACTGAAAAAAAAGATATCTTTACAACTGAAACACAGTGGGGAATTTAAAATACCTAGACTTTATTGCAAGGAATGTGCAAATAAACAGGTATTTATATTAAAGGACACAAATTCACAATCTACCCATAACAAAGTATGTTTTCATTAATAGACA
This sequence comes from Pleurodeles waltl, assembly GCF_031143425.1. Lineage (NCBI taxonomy): Eukaryota > Metazoa > Chordata > Amphibia > Caudata > Salamandridae > Pleurodeles > Pleurodeles waltl. The sequence continues at coordinate 1,244,542,964 of NC_090447.1, read as the reverse complement.
GTACACATTGCAAGCGTAGCGTCAACGTGCACCTCCTGAAAAAAAAAAAAAAGACACCCAACTAAAATAGTTCTTCATTGACAAATGACTGCCTTAAAGTAGTGTCATTAGTTAACTGTTAGCCCCTTTCAAAAAGTCTTAGGTTTGTCTTAGGAGATAGTTGCAAGGCTTTTTGTGTGGACATGCATGTGTTATATGTTACTGCGGCATCACTGGATTAATTTATTTCTAGCGATTAGGTCTACTGAATCATGTCAGTGATTTGTATCAATACCCTTCAGTTGTATTTTCAATAAAGAAGTTTACATATTTTGCTTACCCGATGATCGGAAGAGAACCGTAGCTTTGAAGTCTCTCTCTTCAGTGATTGGCCGACCACTTTCACCAATATTTTCAACCAGCCACTTACATAGAACTTCACCGGGATTGTCCAAAAGCAGAAATTCTCCATCTTTTCTAACACAAACTGAACGATCACAAGCGAAAAACAGGACGTTGAAAGATGCCATGATTATATCCTGATAGATACAAAAAATCAGGAGTTAGTTGCGACTTGTCTAGTGCCTAGATGTCTAGTTGTAAAAAGATGCACAGGTTTGGTAGGATTCCCTAAGTGCTGTCTGGGCTACAGCCCAAATTCCACAGCTAGACACTTTCCAAAAAAACACGTCAGATTTCATTGTAAAAATGTGGTGTGCCATGTTCTGTTTTGGTGTGTTTCCTGTCACAGGCACTAAGCCTACCCACGCAAGTGAGGTTCCATTTTTATCGGGCAACTTGGGGGTACACAATAGAAGAACAAGTGTTATTGCTGATTGTCTTTCTTTACATTTTTTCCTTCCAGTTGTAAGACAGTGTGTATACCTTATATAGTGACCATTTTGGAAATACAAAGGTTTCCTTGATACCTATTTTTCACTCTTTATATTTCACCAAAAGACACTAAACACATAACAAGCATTTGAAATGCAATGGGTCTCGCTTTTGCTAAAGTTAAAGTTATTAGCTATTAGCGTTGTAAACTCCTAACCAGACTTTTCTTCGCACATAAACTAAAAATGAATGTTCATCAGGGAGGCATGTCTTGTGTTTAGTAGTGAGGTATCTGTGTATAGTATTGAACATCAAGGCCTGTTTACCTGGTGTTCAGCATGGAAGCCTGTCTGTCTCATGTTTAGTGATAAGACCAGTGTGTCTAGTGCCTATCTCTGAATCCACTGAGCCTTGTATTTAGCAGTAAGGCGTCTGGGTCACCATGTCTTGTGTGTGTTTATCGTTGAAGCATGTGTGTCACTATAGTTGGTGATTATGAGCAATGCCTGTGTTCACGAAGTCTGTGCTACTGCCTCACTGCAGCGCTATATATAGCAGTGAGGTGAGTGTGAAGGTATGACTACTGTAGTTGTAAGTGCTTCTGTATAGCCAGTGCTTAATTTGTGCACCAGCACTTATTTTTCAGGGTCTGCACTTATTTTTCTGGCTCAGGCATTTACTTCGAGAAAAAGACACATATGGGAAACACGGAGGAAGAGAAAAACGAAAAAGCGTCACCATTGGAGAAAGCAGAAAGCAGCAAGAGTGAGCCAAAGTGGCAGGGAGTGGTTTTAAATGGACTGAAGAGGCCCCGGTGGTTTCAGGATGACGGTGCCTCAGTCCGTGTTCACACATTTCATTGCAGCAGCCGTGTGTTTCAGAGGAGAGCTTTGAGCACCGGCACGTTTTTATTTACACATTAAGCACTGCTTATAGCAATAGCACTGCAGCTGCCTTTAACACTGAACCCTGCAGCCACTTTAGAAGGACATTCAAACCAGCACCTGAACACAGGCACAGCTGTAAACAGGAGCACACCCCGCTTCTGGCCTCTTTCAGGCTGAGGTGTGAGCCTCTTTACAAAACAGACACATCAGCTGGCATGAGATTTACACACAAACCACCCCAGGCCTCCTGACAAGTCTTTCAAGTTTATGTATAGCGCAAACTCGACCCGGTGATATTCGAGAGCTTTACATTACTGAAAGACACTTTAAATGCTTTCAGCTGGCCCTTCTCCCCACACAGCGCCACTCAGTGAATGTAGTGTGTGAAGATATGACAACTGGAGTTGCAAGTGCTTCTTATAGCTAGTGCTTAATTTGTGCACCAGCACTTATTTTTCAGGGTCTGCGCTTATTTTTCAGGCTCAGGCATTTACTTAGAGAAAAAGACACATATGGGAAACACGGAGGAAGAGAAAAACGAAAAAGCGTCACCATTGGAGAAAGCAGAAAGCAGCAAGAGTGAGCCAAAGGGGCAGGGAGTGGTTTTAAATGGACTGAAGAGGCCCCGGTGGTTTCAGGATGACACTGCCTCAGTCCGTGTTCACACATTTCATTGCAGCAGCCGTGTGTTTCAGAGGAGAGCTTTGAGCACCGGCACGTTTTTATTTACACATTAAGCACTGCTTATAGCAATAGCACTGCAGCTGCCTTTAACACTGAACCCTGCAGCCGCTTTAGAAGGACATTCAAACCAGCACCTGAACACAGGCACGGCTGTAAACAGGAGTACACCCCGTTTCTGGCCTCTTTCAGGCAGAAGTGCGAGCCTCTTTACAAAACAGACACATCAGCTGGCATGAGATTTACACACAAACCACCCCAGGCCTCCTGACAAGTCTTTCAAGTTTATGTATAGCGCAAACTCGACCCGGTGATATTGGAGCGCTTTACATTACTGAAAGACACTTTAAATGCTTTCAGCTGGCCCTTCTCCCCACACAGCGCCACTCAGTGAATGTAGTGTTTGAAGGTATGACAACTGGAGTTGCAAGTGCTTCTTATAGCCAGTGCTTAATTTGTGCACCAGCACTTATTTTTCAGGGTATGCGCCTATTTTTCTGGCTCAGGCATTTACTTCGAGAAAGACACATATGGGAAACACGGAGGAAGAGAAAAACGAAAAAGCGTCACCACTGGAGAAAGCAGAAGCAGCAAGAGTGAGCCAAAGAGGCAGGGAGTGGTTTTAAATGGACTGAAGAGGCCCCGGTGGTTTCAGGATGACGCTGCCTCAGTCCGTGTTCACACATTTCATTGCAGCAGCTGTGTGTTTCAGGAGAGCTTTGAGCACCGACCCATTTGAGCACCGACATATATGCACTAGCGCAGAACTAAAGTTACCAAAAATGAAAAGTATCGCAACACTGCGTTTTCCTCTATAGATGAACGCAGTGCCACATCACCAACAAACACAACATATAGCGCATATACGCACCCAGTGATCATGAAATGTACGCAGTAAAATGTATCGGCAAAAGTGCAATGTTAACGGTAAAAGTCACACTCCAATATTCATTTAGCAGACATAAACAAGGATATGTTGTGATGGTGGAATGAACGGCATGAAGCTTTCTGTGAGCACAGCAAGCTAATTCATGCCAGTCTGAAACTGAAACCCGGCTCCATTCCCAAATCGCAGCTGCACCTCACGGTATAGCATGAGATTTCCATGACCCTGCGTGCGCATTGCCATTATTATTGGCAGCAGATAAACGCTGTTCTAGCTAGCTGCCTGGGTGAGTTAGCATTTCCAAACCATCCTGTTTGTCCAAACCCGTCCCGCATACCCTTACCTAAGAAGCCGGAATTGAAGTACTCTTCGTTGCAGGTGAGGAAAATAGTAAGAGAATGAAGAATCGCCATTGTGCCTTTTTTATACACATCTGATTGCATCCTTGCAGTACTCTGTTGGTGCAGCAGTACAATGACGTCACTTCCGGCGCTACCGGATGTGCGTAGAACCTTTCGGTCCACCTGAAGTTTAATTCAGGTATCTGCTAGAGGTGAGTGCATGCAATGTGGAATCTTTGGGGATTTAAAAATAACTTTTTCTAATTGTGTCTGTGACGGGGCAGTTACAAGACTGTACCTCGCCATATTACCTCTGACTAGCGCTGCAATGGTGTTGTACTAATTTACCAGTAAAAAGCAGGGACGCGCACCGAGCTTAGTTTTCAGTCAACAATTAAATTGCCAAGATGGAAAACAGGTGATTAATGGAGCTGGAGAGAGCTCGAGTTTTGTCTAGTCCAAGTTTTAACTCATCATACATGCAGATTAACATGCCTGCTGCAAAGAATGTGTACCATGCAGGTCACAAAGTGCATAGAATGTTGGTCAGTGAGCTACTGCTTTTATGATTACATGCAGTTTATAAGTAAAAATACTTAAATAGAACAGTGAGCTAGAAACTGTTATAAAAGAGTGGAAACTGCAAGATGTAGGTGAGAGCTTTATGTTCTTTTTTCACAGCCCTTAAATGCTGCAAAAAAAATTCATTTGGGTACAAATCAATTCCTATAAGTAAACGCAACCATGGTGGTACATTTTAGTGTCAAACCTGCGAGTGCATGCGCTAGCGCATGCATCTTACTTGTGAGACTATGTTGTGTTAAGTAAAGGTGTTGGAGCCCACTTGTCGCTCACCATTTGATGGTTTGCATGGCACTCTTCTTTGCAGTCTGGTAATTCGTCAAGGCATGCCTGGCATCATTTCCAGTCCTCTATTTGGAGTATGTATCAAGCGCTCATTAATTCATTTTAAGTAGCGCCCATCAGCTGCTCCCAACGTAATCGAGGTACTATTTGTTCTTTTTAACTTCTAGTGCCGCGCAAACAGAAAGCTTGTGACTGCCAAAAATGTGCCCAGCAGGACAAACAAAATTGCAAAGTCTTATTTTTTAAAACAAACTTTCTTTTATTTCGTTACGTCGTCTTTTCTCAGTTTCCACTCATGTTTTAATTTGTTTTTGCTTGTGGGCACTGTTATTAAAGGAGGACAATTAACTTGTTCGAAATATGCAAGACCTATTACATTGCAAAGGCTTGTTATATTTTGAGTTTGCATTTCCCCAAATCAAACACTCAAACTGTACTGCATACCAGTATGGATGACGTGACTCCTACACCATGTAGTCCTCTGTCTTATGTAACACTTCCTATACACTGATTTACACACATATGATTGATTTGCCTAGCAGTAAGATCTGCTTTCTTTATTGAGAACAGGGGTTGCGTCCCGCGTCAGCATACTTTGGATCTAGCTGATTTGTTTATTTCCCCGCACTTAAAAAACAGATTTTAGTGAAATGTTGTTCGTAAATCGCTGCCAGCCACGAACGTGTACTACATAAAAACTGATTAAAGGTGTTTGAGACATGATTTTATTTCCATGGACATAAATCGAAAAGGAAGTGGCCTAGAAGCAAGGTCAGCTAACAACGCTGGGTGGTAGAAAATGTGTGCTGACTCAGTGATCCCACACACAAATGTGAGGAAAATGTGTTTTATTTTTAAGCTAACTTGGAGGTTTGCAGGGGATTATAGGGAAGAGAAGGTTGGATGATCTATGCAAGTCACACCTTCCTGGACTCCCCCAGGTGTCTAGTTTTCAGAAATGTTTGGGTTTGGTAGGTTTCCCTAGAAGACTACTGAGCCCGGGACCAAGAACGCAGGTTACTCCCTTACAAAGCCAGGTTGTTTTGTAATACATTTTGTACATATGTTGAATAGGCTAATCATTTTTCAAGGCCATTGGAAGCAGTCAAAATGATGCCAGTGAATAAAGGAGGACAACTTGGAAAAGGAAAGAAACTGGGACCATACAAAAAATGGTTAACAGAGGTAAGCTCACATTATGAAACATTACACCAACTCTGTTCAAAGTACACTTCAGTCTACAAAACTGATTTACTCACAAAGGCCAGTAACCTCAGAAACTCACCAAACTTACAGGCACCCATTTTATCAGCCTTAAACAATGAAATGGTGCAGTAATTGTAACATGCAACCAGGGTTTAATTGTCAAGTTTTGAGGGCACATTAACCTCGTAAGCCACAAGACCAACTTCTCTGATTTGTATGAAGCAAAGTCAATACAACCACACTCATCCTCAGGAACATTATTTTACCAGGACATTATTTGTTTATTCTCAAGTCTCATCCTAAATCTTTGCAAATGAGATGAATGCACACAAGAAACAAATTAATTCACGCTGGAAGTACAAGAATTGCTCTATAAGTGGAACTTTTGGAAGCCGTAAAATGTCCTGTGCTACACATTACCAAGTGCAGAATAGTATTAATTGTCACTTATCTGCATGATTGCAGTCGGAGCATTTCATCGAAGAAGGAGATGGCAACATTATACAGTATACAGTACCAAAGAGAGTAAAAGAAGGATCCTTGCAGACCTCAAGCAGAGCATATGACATTCTCCTCAAAGGTGCAGTATGAAACTACAAACTCATTTTTTACTGCTTGCATTAATTTGATACATGAAAATATATTGTTGAAGGGTTGTCACCTGTAAAAATAGAAGTCCTCATCAATCCACCTTCGGTTTCTGTCTTCACAAATGTTATTGGTTGTTGACCCATGTTATATTTGCAATTTAAATGTATTTCACTTACTAAATGTATAATAATGTTTTTTCTTTCGTTATAGTTCTTCACACATCACCTTCTGCGGAGCAGTGTACATTACATTCAGACAACACTACAGTGTTACCAGATTATACCCCACCAGTAGAAGACACAGATGAAGATCCAATCGACAGTGTTTGGGATAAGCTTTGTACCAGCTTAAAAGGTGAACTGCATGCTCAGCTCAAAGATGATTTAATTAATGATTCAGATTCTGCTTTTGAACAACTTATGGATCAAGTTGGATATACCATTCAAAATGAGTATGAAGAAATTGAAGTTTGTTCTGGTCAAACCAACACCACAGATGAATCAGCACCTATTTTTGAAGGCTCCAACAAATGCTTAGGGGTGGTCATACTATTGCTTTGTTGCTTCATTATTCGTTTCCGCTTGAGCGATGAGGCAGCTGGATACATGCTGAATCTCATTTATTTGCTCTTACCATGTGATAATAGAATGTTCAGAACTATGTATCACCTTCACAAATATATTTTTTTAAGTGTTAAAGCCCCTAGTATTACTTAATATTGTGCCACTTGCTATACACATGTTATAAAAACACTCAGGCCTGTCCTAACCAACATTGTGTGAAAGATTTGACTCAAAGCGACTCTGCGTCTTATTTCATTCAGCATAGCCTAATTGCGCAGTTACAGACTATGTTTAGACGAAAACATTTTACAGAAAAGGTGAGGAAACATCGATTTGATCACTATATGGAGAACGAGAAACAAACAATGAAAGATGTATATGATGGGAAAATGTATTTGGATTTATACAAGAGTGGGTTCCTGAAAAACCCCAATAGCCTTTCATTTTCAATGAATACAGACGGTGTTCCTGTATTTAAAAGTTCAAAAATATCAATGTGGCCAGTGTACTTGATGGTAAATGAGTTACCCGTATCCCAAAGAAAGCTCTGTGAAAATATATTGCTATATGGTATATGGGTTTCCACAAAAAAGCCAATAATGTGGTCTTTCTTAAAGCCATTATATGATGAACTTGTACATCTGGAAAGTGGAGTGTCATTTAAAGATCACAACAACTGTAGTTTTACTTGTCATGCTACACTTCTGACAATCACATGTGATTTACCAGCTCGCTGCCTTGTTTCAAACAGCACCCAGTTTAATGGCAAGTTTGGGTGCTGGCATTGTCTACAAGAGGGTGAAGTCACTGTTTCAGGAAAAGGGCACTGTAGGGTATGTCCTTATAATGTTCTAAACCCAAAAGGCCCACCAAGGACACTGGATACTATTAAATCTGATGTAAACAGTGCTATAGTTAATATTGAGAGTGGACTTGCTGATTACAGTGTGAGGGGGATCAAAGGTCCCATGTGGTTCATGTTTTTGAAAAACTTTTGTGTAACCAAGGGGTTTGTTATTGATTACATGCATGGTGTCTGCTGTGGCATTATGAAACTGCTGCTGACCATCTGGTTCACTAAAGAATATAAGCATTGTTCCTACTCTTTTTATGAAAAAGTCAAAGTAGTTAATGTCTATTTGAAACAGATAAAACCCACACTGGATGTTAGTCGAGTTCCAAGGTCTATTGATGAACTACCATACTGGAAGGCCTCAGAGTTTCTGAACTTTCTTTTATTTTATGGAATACCTGTGTTAAAACATGTTTTAGATAAATTGCGCCATCTACACTTTTGTGTACTTGTAAAAGCAATTCATAAGCTCTTAACTGACAACATTACCCAAGAAGATTTAAATATAGCAGAACAGTGTTTACTTCTGTTTGTGCAACTGTTTAATGATTTATACGAAAAAAGATGTTTGACAATGAATGTTCATCAACTGGTCCATTTAGTAGACAGTGTAAGAGCAGCAGGGCCTCTGTTTATTTCTAACTGTTTTGTTTTTGAAGATATTAATGGTTTCCTTTTACAACACGTGCATGGTACGGTAGGCATAGAAACACAGATTCTAGATGCAGTAAACATGATACAAGTAATACCTGTGTTGAAGGAGAATCATTTGCCTCCTGATAGTGATGAGGCAGATTTCTACCAGAGTATGATGTGTTCATATAATAGAAAACGGTACATAAAAATAGAAACTTGTATTTACAGTGTTGGGTCTACATACCCTTACAGCTTAACAGAGAATTAATATATAGCAGTAACTCAGATTGCACATATTTCAGGCTCTGATGTAGTAGCCTATAACAAAATATTCTTAGAACAAAGCAATCTTCTTGTTTACAGCTCAAATTACACTCGTATTCAGAGGAGAGACCAAAGTGTAATAAAATATATAACAGAAGCCGGGGTGTTTGCCTATGGCAGGGTCACTAGATTCATTCAATGTAAGCAGGCAGACTTGTCTGTTAACTTGGCACTCATGATTCCACTTAAGTGTGAATCCTATGACATCAGCGAACCAGTTCATATGGTAGTAGTAGATAACATCATCACAGCTATCAGGATATCAATGATAAAATGTGTCTGTTTTTACATTCAAGTGGAAAATGAATCATTTGTAAGTGAAATGCCAAATCAATTTGAAATAGATTAAGGCAAGCATGTTACAAAGTTCTGCTATTTGCATGTCTCTCGGTATACAACATTTAATTTGAAATCATCTAGATCATCCTAGTTAACCTGTGCTCCAGGGACCCTTGGAGGTCCGCAACACTTACTCGGGGCTCCACGACTGCTTAGAAAATATAATGTTGACAGAATAATAAAGTGTATATCAATATAGAATCAAAATGTCAAATTGAAAATGCAAATGTTTTCTGTAAAAGTACAGCAATGTGAAATTGTAATTAATAATTACTTTGGTATCCTTAGATGGATTTGTGGGAGCAGTGTAAGCACCTCAAGTAGAATACAGTGTGGCCGATGGGTGGCCCCAAATGAATTTAGGAAAGTTTCAACCTTGCGCTTAGAAATACAATTTTGATTTTTCAGATTGTTTTTTTTTTTACATTTGTTTGTGAATTAAATAAAATATTTCAACATTTCTGTATTTGTTTGATGAATGCTTGTTTTGTAATTTTGTGTGTTAATTTGAAGTTCAAACTCATTTTCAAGTTATCCTTAAAGCATGAGGAATAATTACATTTTCTCAAGTCTCCAGATAATAATTTTTAAGTAATCCTTAGATCATCAGGAATGATGACACCTGAAGTCTTCAGATACTCATTTTCAAGTCATCCTTAAATCATCAGGAATAATCACACCTTGTGAAGTCATCAGATACTCATTCTTAAATCCTCCTGAGGTCATCAGGACTTGTCACACTTTGTGAAATCATCAGATACTCATTTTCCAGTCACCCTTGAGTCATTAGGCTCAAGTTTCCAAACTTTGCTGATGACTTCAAGAGCTTGATGATGTCAGATGATGTGAAAATGACTTCTACAGTAATTGGATGATCATCCAATGACTCTGGGATGGCTTCTAAAGTAATCCTGTTTGACCTGGGTAGGGTTTGTTATATGATCAAAAACACACAGAGCAGGGGCCCGAACACTTGACCTGGCTCTCCCACTGACAAAAAGCACAAACACAATGAGACGGAAATCCTGTCAACCCTTTACATTTCGCACATTGCTACACGTCACTTAACAATGGTCCAAAGTCAAGAGTAAAGCGCTGCACAGGGAAGAAATTAGAGGCTTGAGGATCACCCAATAACAAATGATTGGGAAGACATTATGCTTGCACTCACGTAAGATTAGAGTATTCCAAACAAACCTGAACACACATTCCTACACTGACTCCATCACAGACATTAGCAAAGTTCTCTTTTGCATGCAGAGACAAACATTGCTTTTCTGCTCTCATATTACATACGACTGAGTATTATGTTACAAACAACATGCTAAAATGCTCACCCTGGGTTTGGTTCGTAAAGGTCACTAAAAACTTTTTAAAGTGTGCCACCCTGAACAATACTCACAGTTGTTTTGCTGCAAGATACTACACTCATTCTGCCTCAGGTTTGAATATCCTCTGATCAGCACCTGCTGATCACTGTTGTGGATCCATGGTTCTGTGCATCGGTATTTTGTTATAAAATACGGTAGGTATAAATGAATCTTGCTTCATTCTTAATATCATAAGGCTATAAATGGAGAAAATGAAAAACGGACACAACCTGAGTAATAGTGGCAACGCCGTTAGGGTATGGGGTATTCTTTAATACCTCATGTTTAAGATATATCACTTTAAATAAAAATACATTCAGTGATACATCCGTATGTATTAAGACACTGAAATTGCTAAAAATGTTATCATTTTGAAATCTTTATCGTAGTGCCTCTGCTTTATTTTGATCCAATCTTAGCAGTTACATGGAAAGCGGTTAGGAACAAGTTAAAGTAAGCGAACTAGGTATGTCAGGCAGGAAGCTAGGACCACGCATGGCGTCACAGGCGGCGGACGTACATATCCGGATCCGGTGGCAGAATGAAAGGACAGACAAGAATAGTCTGTATGCTCGCGTGAATCGAGCATATGATTTGTCCCACAGCGGCACCCGTACAGCTCAACTGCCTTGCCGCGAAGTTGTTTTTCATCACGTGACGATGCAACAGTGACAGCGGGGAAGAATTTATCTCCCGCGCGCGCTCGTTTAAACAGCCTAAGTTACTAACAAATCGCCGTAATGAGTCTCTGGGTGGATAAATATCGACCAAGTTCCTTGATGAAGCTTCACTATCACAAGGAACAAGCAGCGCAGCTCAAGAGCCTGGTGAGAGGAGGGTGGTCACGCGGCAACTGGGTTTTTATTCCATGCATGAATGAGATGTTGGCTAGATGTCTTTGCCTTGTCACGGTTATTATAATCTTGCTTATTTTAGCCCTTTACACAGTCAGGTCTGCACGTTCCAGAATGCAAAACACACACTGAAGTGCTCACGTTTGGAGATAGGGGGCGTGCAGAAGTGCTTGGTGGTGGTGGCACTGGTGTTAATGCTGCTAACTTTTTCTGTGTCCCGGTGGAAAGTGCTACATGGGGACGAGCTGTATTACATCGCTGGTTCCTTTACGTGCATCTCTATAGTAATATCTTGCATGAAAAACGGGAGATTTCGGTCAGGATGTGAGCTTTGGACAGAATCGTCTCCAAATGAACTAAATATTATATAACTCTCGGGCAATTTTCCTGTTTTTTCTTTCTTTGTTAAAATCCACTTTAGACGTGTATTTGTCAAAAATGTAACGCTTTTAAACTAGTTCTCCTGCCAAGCTCCTTTAACATTAGATATTACTAAGCAGTCCTACCAACTCGCATGGTGCCACCTTCTGACGCATAATATTGGCTCCCCTCTCACGGTCACCCGGTGAGGAGCCACTATCACGTTGGCGGGGAAAACGAGCTGTAAATCGCTTTTACTGCAGATGCCCATTTCCCCCTTTGCTGTTAGCCCCCCAACTCCCATGCTAAGCCTTCTTGTTTTGGGCTACTTGGGTTAGTTCATGCTTAGGCCCCTATAACTTTTTGTCCCCATAAGCTACCCATGCCAAATTTGCTTCATTTTTTCCCCAGCATCTTGGGGATTCTAAAAGTACCCAGTGTTTCTGGATTCTCCTGGAGGGGACTAAGAAAATAGCCAAAATACAGCTATTTTTTTTTGGGGGGGGGGGAATGAGAAAAAAATGATGCAGGAAAAATGCAGCTGTATTTTTTATTTTTTTTTCCTGCGAATGACATCAACAAAGGGTTTGCAGTGCTAAAATCGCCACATTCCCAGCTTTCAGAAACTGGCAGACTAGAGTCGGAAAACCAACTTTTTCAACACAGTTTTGGCATTTCACTAGGATATACCCCATTTTTCCTATTGTTTGTGCTTTTAACCTCCTTCCATTTAGTGACAGAAATGGATGCGAAACCAGTGGTGGATCCGGGAAAGCCGTTCATTTCTGAGAAGTAGACCACGTTCTGAATTCAACAAGACAAGAGGTCATTTGTGTAGATCCTTCAAGGTTTTCCTATAATATCAGTTGAAATAAAAAATAAAAAAAATGAAATTAAGTTGGAAAAAAAACCCAGTCATTTCTGTCTACGTTTTCATCTGTAACTTTTTCCAACTATCACAGATTTTCAAAAGCAATAAACCGTTACACCTGCTGGACCCTTCTGGTTGAGGGGATGTATAGGCTTTGTAGGTTCTTAAAAAAAAAAAAAAAAAAAGTGGTACCCAAAGCCAATAAATTACCTGCACCTTGCAACAGGTTTTCATTGTCTACAGAGTATACAGCAATGCATTTGGTAAAATATAAAGAGTGAAAAAAAGATACTGGCGAAACCTGTGTTTTTCTGAAATGGGAGCAAGTTATGGAGTTTAGAAGCAGTGGTTATTTGCATAACACTGAATTTGTGGTTACCCATACTAGAATGCAAATTAGAGGGTTTTTCTCAAAATGACTTCTTTCTTTCACACTGAATTACATTTGGGAGGCACAAATGCAAAGAAAGACAATTGGTAATAATGCTATTCTGTGTTTCCCCCAAGTCTCCCTATAAAAATGGTACCACTCTTGTGTGGGTAGGTGTTGAGTATCTTCAAGCCGCAAAGACGATAATGGTAGGTAACTTCTTTATTCTTAAAATAATTTAGAGAATACAAATACATTCCATAATATGAAGCCCCGACCGCATACAAAGCCGCCATCCTTCGTCCTGTCTCCTCCCCGCTCAACCGTCACTGAATCGCACACTCCTACACAAACATTCCCCCACAACATTCTACCCTTCCCCGGCTCGCGCTACCAGCGCGAGCCATTACATTAACAATACAACACATCTTCCCCCTTACACAATATTTCCTTTCTATAACAATAACATAAAGAACATACACTACTATATTTCTATCGCTACGTGAAATGATACAAATACAATATCCTAACGTTATATGAAGCATAAAACTACAACGTAATATCTACTAAATAAATCCTACGAATATTTCATAAGTATCTAAATGTTATTCATTCTCTATAATTTCTTAATTTGGTTCCTGAATCCTTACAGTGACTCAGTCGCAAACATAGTCATTGAGTTTTCCCGGTTTTATAATCCTCCTACCACATCTGCTAATATTGTTCCTCACACTTGTCATGTCACCATTCCGTGCATTGTCACCTTCAGCCATTGTTTCGGTTCTGTGTTCCACAATTGCAGGACTAACACTGTTTCTTCCGCCCAGCGCAGTCTGTGCAACATTGGCACTTTGCAAACCCCTTTTTTTCCCCCTGTATCGTCATGCATAAGCCAGTCAGTTCCAATCGATTTTTCTCCACCTGAACCTTTGTATGGGGAAACTCTGCTTAAGTGCCATATTTTCCCGTTTTCAAGTTGTACAGCATTACACAAACTTTTTGTGACTTTCAAAGGAGGATAGAACCTTCCCTTCTCACATTTTTTAAAACCTGGAACCTTCACCCTAACTAAATCACCCACCTGTATATTTACACTTTTGCATTTATGTTTTGCATCATAAAATTCCTTAGAACGGATTTGCGCCCTCTTAATATTTTTCCTAATACTCTCACTTGTCCAGCAACTTTCCCTACCATCAATCATCCAACCAACATTATCTTTCCTCAGTGGAGCCCTCCCTCTCATAATCTCAAACGGACTGTGACCTGTAGAGCTACACGGTGTAGTTCTGTATGACCAAACTGTTTTCCAAATTTCCTTTTCCCAATCTAACTTTGCACATACAGCCAATTGTATACTGTTTTTTAACACTCTGTTGAAGCGTTCCACAGCACCATTGCCAGCTGGATGATAGTTGGAAGTCGTAATGTGTTTAATACCACACCTCATTAAGAAAGCTTTAAATTTGTCAGATGTGAATTGTACCCCGTTGTCAGTGATAATGGTCTTGGGTAGACCCTCTCTCAAAAAAACATTATCCAAAAATTCTACAATGGCCCCGGAATCCACCTTAGACACTATTCCAATTTCAGGCCATTTAGAGAAATGATCAAACATTACCACAATATATCTATAACCGTCTTCCACTTGTATTGGTCCAGTAATGTCCAGACCAATCTTCTCCCAGGGCATGTCTGGACATCCTATAGGAACTAACGGTGGTCTGAACGTGGATAACGTTTTTTCTGACTCATTACATAGGACACAATTCCTTACTGTCCTTTCCACAGCTAAATCAATTCCTGGCCACCAATATAGTTGTTTAACTTTTTACTTTTCGTTTTAGATATGCCCAAATGTCCATCATAGCATAAATTAAGAATTTTCCATCTGAGTGTTTCTGGAGGAATTACTCTACCATTGCGCAATAATCTATTATGCTCCACAGACAACTCCTCCTTAACCTCCCAAAACCCCTTCACATCTTCATCTAATTTTTTTTTCAAGAGGCCAACCTTCCCTTAACAAAATTTGAACCTTATTTAATGTTTCGTCTTCCCCCATGGCTTTATCCCAATCACCTTCTGAGATGCCCTGAAAAGTTGTGGGTATAACTTCAGCTACACAACAATCCTCCAACTCCTTCTTACCCTCCACAGTATTTACCAACGGCATTCTACTTAAGAAATCAGCAACCTTATTCTTAATCCCGGGTACATATTGTATTTCATACTTGTAGTCCAAAAGTCTTATGGATAACCGAGCAATACGTGGGGAGGCTTTAAATAATCCTTTTGTTGTAAGCACTTTGGTAAGCGGTTTGTGATCGCTACGCAAGATGACATTCATACCTCAAACAAATGATCTGAAATGTTCCAAACCCCACACGCATGCAAGGGCCTCCCTTTCAATTACTGAGTATTTTGCTTCAGCGTTGGTATTAGAACGAGAAGCAAATGCAATTACACATTCCTTATCATTCATATCCAATTGTGTAAGAACAGCTCCTAAACCCTTATTACTTGCATCAGTTGTAATTATACATTGTAAATTTGGGTCAAAACCTTGTAAGGCTGGTGCATTAATAATATCATTCTTAATCAATTTGAATGCTGCTTCACATTCTTCACACCACTTAAAAATGCACTTCCCTTTTAACAATTGTCTAATAGGAAACGTTTTGTGAGAAAAGTTATGCACGAACTTAGCATAATATTCTGCTAGACCCAAAAAAGCTCTAACTTCGTCCTTGTTAGTAGGGGCTGGTGAATTCTTAATAGCTTCAACAAGACTAGCCTTTGGTTCAACACCCTTGCCACTTATTTCGTGTCCCAAATAAGTGACGCTTTTCATGGCTATTTTACACTTGCTATGCTCAGCCGTAAGTCCATTATTTTCTAATATCTGAAGAACATTCTTAACTCTAATGTCATGGTCATATCTCGTATCCCCCATAATTAAAATATCATCTTGAAAAAACAACACATCCCGCATTTTACTAAAAAGCTTATAGATCAGCCTTTGAAACATAGCCGCTGCAGAAGCCAAACCAAATGGAACTCTAACAAATTGGTAACAACCAAAGGGCGTAATAAATGCGGATAATCTACGACTATCAGGATGTAACTGAACTTGATGATAAGCAGAAGTAAGGTCTATCGTGGTAAACCATTCCTTGCCTTTAGTTAGTGCTACAACCTCATTGACCTTTGGCAAAGGAAATTGATCCACCAAAGTATTCTTATTAAGGTCCCTTAGGTCTACACACAGCCTCAATCTGCCATTAGAACGTCTGGCTACCACCAGGGGAGAAATCCAATCTGATGACTCAACCTGTTCAATGATACCAGTTTGTAATAACTTGTCCAACTCGTTTGAAACTTCATTCCTGATGCTAAAAGGAATATTCCTTGCCTTATGAACAACAGGAATGGCGTCCTTTTTAAGTATTATCTTATGCTGGAAACTTTTTAACTTTCCTACAGTTCCTGAAAATACCAAAGGATACATGTCCTTCATGGTAGCATCACACACACAATCTTCCTGAACCACCGATACAGGTTCTGAACCATTGGGATTTAAAACCATTCCTAGTGCACCTTGGTCCCACCAACCTAAAACTGATGGTCCTGATTTTGACACATACATCTTACATTCAGCTTTACGATCCTTAAATGCAAATGACAATTTTTTGTAGCCAAGAAGCTGGATTGTTTCCCCCGTAAAGCTTTTAGGTGAGATATCAGGTGTGTCCAAACCCCCACCAACAGTACGTTTCAATTTCTTTAACCAAACTTGTTCATTAACGATTGTATAAGGTGACCCTGAATCTGCGGTAATCGTAATAGTAACACCTTCTATAGATATGTCACACTTTGGTCTTTTCCGCAGTCCATCTGGCGTTCCTGTTCCAGCATTTCTTATGTTAAGCACCCACATATTCTTGTCTTCACTGTCTGAGGATGAAGCTGATTCAGAAGCATCCTCTAACAACTTTATTGCCATGCCTTTCTTTTTCCTGCAAACCTTAATAAAATGGCCAACAGTACCACAACTGGAACATTTCTGATTGCGTGCTGGACAGCTTTTATCATTTGCATAATGGCCCAGTAAACCACATCTGAAACAAGTAACTTCCGCCTTAGAAGTATTTCTTTTTGACTTCTTGTTCCTGTAAGAACTGGTCTTCCTCGAAAACTCATTTGGTGGACATTTTTTTGACTCTATAACTCTATTCACCAACTTATGTGCTTCTCCAATCGAATCATCTATTTTAGAATTCCCCAGTAGAACAGCTTTTGCACACCTTCCTGTAAGTGCCGCTTTCTTGACCACTTCAATTACTTCTTGTAAGGGCGATTCTCCTTTAGTCCATAAGCAGTCCTGTATATTCTGGTTGGCAGCGTGCATAACTATCTGGTCCCTAATGAACTCGTCATGTAAGGTACCAAATCTACACGTTAAGGCCAAATTTTTTAAGGCTGAAACGTATTCCTCAATCGTTTCCTCTTTGTTTTGTTTTCTGTGAAAAAACTTATAGCGATCAATTCCCACACACACCGTTGGAGAATAGTATCTGTCTAAATCCTCTTATGCATGAACAAAAATATCTCCCTGGTCTCTTTGTTTCTTTTCAATTCTGTTGTAAATTTTAAGATCGTGCGGCCCTAAACAATGCAATACAAATTTCTTCTTTTCTCCTGAAAAGTCATTGTCTTCATCGCATGCAGAGATGTAGTTCATAAAATACTCTAGCCATTCTTGCCATTTGATAGAAACATCACTGCTACCAGGAATAAAAGGTTGAGGAGGTGGAAGATTCAAGTTATTAGAAGCCATAAATGCGTGCCTCAACTTAAAAAATATATAACATCAATGTCTAAATATTCGTAACAAAGTGAAAATTCACTTAAACCTCCTTAAAACCACAAGAAATTCAATTGCCGGTATATTTCCTTAGTTCCAAAGGTTATTCAGGCCGTAAGAAGGTCAGCGGTATAGTTATTGAAAAAGCAATTGAATGTTGCTAAGAGACGCCCAAAGAAACGAGCACAATGCAAGTTGCAAAAACAATGTTTCAGCACTTTAGGCTGAAAAAAACCACTCACAAGCGTTCGCAGGTCGAGTTGCGTGGGCACGTAGGAGTGCGATAGTGAAGTAGAGGAACACAACCGGATGCAGACGGGGCAAACTTGTCAACTCGTCGCCAATTTTGTTGAGTATCTTCAAGCCGCAAAGACGATAATGGTAGGTAACTTCTTTATTCTTAAAATAATTTAGAGAATACAAATACATTCCATAATATGAAGCCCCGACCGCATACAAAGCCGCCGTCCTTCGTCCTGTCTCCTCCCCGCTCAACCGTCACTGAATCGCACACTCATACACAAACATTCCCCCACAACATTCTACCCTTCCCCGGCTCACGCTACTAGCGCGAGCCATTACATTCACAATACAACAGTAGGCCTCATGCCCGCATCAGAAAAAGCCCCAAAACGCAATGTGTAACATCACATTTTTCCACTGAATACTGACTGCTTTTTTGCAATGAGCCTAGCTGTGGATTTTGGGCTCTGGCTCAGCCTGCACCTAGGGAAACCTAGCAAACCTGTACATTTTTTTTTTTTAAAGCTAGACACCTAGGGGAATCCAGGACGGGGTGACTTGCGTGCCTCTTACCATATTTGTCTACCGAAAATCTGTTGCAAACTTCAACATTTGTCCAAAAAAACAAATTTTCCTCACTTCTATGTGACAGAGAGTTCTGTAATCTGAGGGGAACCACAAATTTCCTTCCACCCAGCATTCCCCTAAGTCTCCCAATAAAAATGGTATCTCACTTGTATGAATAGGCCTAATCCCTGCGACAGGCAACGCCTCAAAAAGCGACATGGACACATCACATTCTTTCCACTGAAAACTGACTTTTTTTGCAATGTGCCTAGCTGTGGATTTTTGGGCTCTAGCTCAGCCTGCACCAAGGGAAACCTAGCAAACCTGTACAGTTTTGAAAACTAGACACCTACGGGAATCTAGGATGGGGTGACTTGTGTGGCTCTTACCACATTTGTCTACCCAGAAACCGTTGCAAACCTCAACATTTGTCTAAAAAAAACACATTTGCACAATATTTCTGTGATGGGGAGCCACAAATTTCCTACCACTCGGAGATCCCCTTGGTCTCCTGATAAAAATGATACTTCACTTGCGTGGGTGGGCCAAGTGCCTGTGACAGGGACGGGCCAAAGACTTTTAGAGATTGAGGGGACACCAAAGCATGTTCATAAGCGCAGTTTTATTATTTTTTTGTTTCTTAATACGTTTTTAGGCTGACTCTGCTCTGGGCACCCACACAATTGAAGTATCATTTTGTTTTGGAGACCAAGGGGTATGCTGGACAGTAGGAAATTTGTGGTTGAATATTGCACAGAAATGCAAGGAAAATGTGATTTTAGTAAAATTTTCAGGTTTGCAGGGCATTGTGGGTAAGGAAACATTTTGAGATCCACAAGAGGCACACCACTCTGTACTCCCCTGGGTGTCTAGTTTTCGAACAGTAGAGTTGGTAGATTTTCCATAGACAAGAAGTGAGCATGCTACCAAGTCTCTTCTGTGATATCCCAAACACTCAAATTGGGGAAAAAATGCCCTTAGGTTTGGTTAAAATGACCCCTCGCCCACCAACCTAGCTGGTGGCATGCTTCATCATTGGGGTCCCACCAAGACTCTTAGCATGTCAGGAGTGTGCTTGGGTGCCTGATTTACAGAGAATCAGGATTTTCTTTGGGAGTTCCTAGCTGAGAGGAAAAGTGCAATAAAACATCTTGTGGCTACCTGCCATTATTTTAACACATACATACTGGTTGGATTTGGCACAAGGGTGATTGTTGGCTCAATATATAAAATTGTATTAAGAAGAGATTTCACAAAAATTAAATGTACTGTTAATAATTGAAAGGTAAAAGACCGGAACTAATGACTCGTAGCTTGTGAGCTTGTAAAGCTGCATCAGGGCATCAGTTGCTTTACAGGCCTTTCATACGTGACACACACAAGATCATTCACACCGACAGCCGCGGGCACAGCACATTACAACATTGAGAACAAGAGACAATGTACAACTTGGCAGAGAAAAACAGAAAAGACAATTATTACTGCACAACATATATTCCTCAAGTAAACACACATACTGTTTGGGTTTGGCACAAGGGTGAGTGATGGTTCAGTATTTATTAACAAGAGACTTCACAAAAATGAAATGCACTGTTAATAATTGAAAGGTCAAAAAATGGAACCAATGACTCGCAGCTCGTGAGCTGTAAAGCCGCATCAAGGCACCAACCATTTACAGTCCAATCACTCACTTTTCATACGTGACGCATAAAAGACCTTTCACGCCGCCAGCCATGAGTCCAGCACTTTACAACTCTCTCACATCAACGGACGTCATTCAAGAGCCCATCGCTTTCAAATGCCCACATGTCTGACACAGCAATCACACCGGCTGACGGAGTGTGTAGACTATGGTTTGGCTAGCAATGTGTACTGAGCAGCAGCAAGTCTCTATTCACACACTGCCAGTCAAACGCAACTCCACGCACACTGCCAACCAGGCGCCACTCCACGCACTTCACCATCACTTTGTTTTTTTATCAAAAAAGAAAAATCAAACTAATTGTAAGTAAATACAACAATGCAAACACAAAATCTCTAACTAAATACATTACACTAATAGCAACTGTGAAACTGAACAAAAAATATAAAGCAATGTAGGACAGGCAGTTTACTCTTACGCTCATGGTAGTTCCCAAAAATTATTTTGGGTGAGGTACATTCAGAAACGAGTGGGCACACTTAGCCTAGGTTTAGAAGGACAGTCGGGGAGGTTCATACAACTCTATTTCTGCACACCTCTTTGTATACAGACTCTACATCTCCTACTAGGAAAGTGTCTTTTTTTTTTTTTTTTTTTTGGGTGGGTGTGAGAGGAATGTGATCAGGAAAGTGGCAATATTTGAATCTAGCCACATACTCCAACTCCAGGAACACTTGCCTGTTCCACTTCAACACGGCTGTCTATCACAGACACCTGAAACTGAACAAATGTAATCTTGGACTCTGGAGAAGAATCCTTAAATACATCAGAAAAGGTTGCTAAGTTGAAAAGATGGATAGCCAACTTCTTATACCAAATGTAAGCCTTACGAACAGCAGTGTAAAGTTCCAACCTCTGATCTACTCTTTCAACCCCCCCCCCCCCTATATGCCTACTATAGTCTAAAGGTTTGCACATTTCAGCAACCTGACTCCATACAGTTACAGTTGAAGTCATGGATGGAAGTCAGCATGTAGACATCTCTCCTGTCTGCAAATTTCACTGCTAGAAGTTTATCCCTACGCAATGCACTGCACTGTCCTCTCTCAAGTTTTTATTTTACAAATATGCTCTCTTGGGTAACCTTTGTGGTTAGAGAGGATTGTGCAAAAAGCAAGTGTCCACTTTGACCAATTCCCAGAACAATTGCACATTAGTGTAGAAGCTATCTACTATAAATGGTGATCTTTGTTAAAAAGTCCTCTTCCAAGTTCCTACAAAGTCTTCTGACTAACACCAAAAGTGGATGGACAACCAGTGGGGTCAATACTGGAATCCCTTCTAGGGTACACCCAGAAATTGTAGACCAATTACGATGGATATTTGTTTTAATATCAACTTGTCCATGGGACAGTTTGCCTCATAAAGCTACTTGTCCTGTAAATAAATCTTCCTTTCCCTTTTGGAGTCATGTGTTGCGGTGACAAATTAGGACAGCAATCTCATTATATAAGAACTCTGATAATAACCTCTTTGATTATGCCAGGGCTAATACTATAGTGGGGCTTGAATACTGGTTATTTCCTTATTTTTCCACAGATCTACATGGTGAGGGTAGAGGAATCAGTAAGCGATTGTAAGCAATTGTATATTTTCACCGGTTTACCAGTCTACATAGTGAAGGTGGAGGATTCAGTAAGCAATAGTTCCAGGGCTGGAATGCCCTTTTGAGTCTGTGCAAACCTACTAACTTGCAAGTTTTGAGGGTTCTCCCCAGCATTTCTCTGATCTTTTCCCCATACAGAGAAAGATTTGAAATTTACTCCTGACAAGGGCAGAAGTAAAACTTTTTCCAGGGCTGGGGAAAAAAGTGGTTGGAGGAAAGGTGAACACGTAAACGCTCAACAGATTTTCACATGAGCACATCTACGCATGCGTATCTGCTTGCGCTAAAATACAGTTCACTATTTTTCTAGTAGAATGAATTCCTGGTCTACTTCTGTCAATTCTTGTGAATTAATGAAATATGTAGGTCTGCAGTAATGCAAGGCATATACAGTGGGTTCACTTTTGTGACTTTCTTCAAGAATTATGCCCCTAACTAGGTCTGGCGTAAACCATGACTTTTTTTTTGTTATTAAAATTCTATATCTTTCTCTATCCATCTATCAGCTGGCTTCACTTTGAGTTACAACAGGCTGTTCTTTCACAAGCAGCGTATCAGCACACAAAGTAGTGCCAAAAATTACTGTGGCAACGTGTTCTTTTTGAGACCAAAAAATAATTTTGCTTTTTGCCAATGGTTAATTATAGTGGTGAAGGCCTGTCATCTCCCACGACAATAAAGTTTTACAAAAGCCATGTCAAAACAACATGCATTGGCAAAACAAAAAGAATGACCACCAATGTCAGACCTATTGGCTTTGCCAATGCTTGTTTATTTTCATGTTTTCCATAATCTTGTCTAAACTGGTTAGTGATTTGCCATTTATAAATATTTTTGGGTAACACTAGCATCTATTCATTTTACTGAGCGATGCTTCTAAGAAATGGCACCTAAACATTCACAGTAGTTTAGAAAAACATTTTTTTCTCAGTTGCATTTTATTCTGAAAGAAAATAATTACCAATCTTTCTTTCAAGCTTCTGCAAATATTTGCATCTAATCAGAGAGCATTATACGTAGCCTGATATTCCTAAATTTTGAAAAGGTGTGTGCACATTTTTTTTTTCCTGGAACCACTGTCAAGTAGTGCAGTCCGAGCTCACAACATTTATTTAGAGCGCTCACACTAATAATAAAGGCTTTGCATTACCCATAGATACCTGTTCGAACAGCATTAACATAGGAGCATAAATATTATTTCAACTGCAGGCAGTTCCCTTGCTTATAAACTGGCAGCAAAAGGCTTTGTGCTGCAGGGGATTGGGGCTACTTGTACCAAGGACAAAATAAATATGAAAACTTGCTGTCCATGACCCCAAATATGTCCCGGGCTTCTGGCTATAGGAACTCCACACCCCTGCATATTTAGTCCTACTCTCAGACAGCATATATATCTTTATTCTGTAACATGCCCTCTTGCTAGGAATGTACTGCCTAAAAACCAAACGGCCCTTGAACAGGGCCAAAGACTCGTTGTCCGCTATTTCCTTGCCCTGGAACATAGATCTCTGAAAAACGATCTACAAAATGATCAAGGACAGGCCAACTCTTAAAAATACCGTCCCAATCAGTGGCACAAGTTGTGGCAATGCTTAAGCAATATCATCAAAGTGCAGCATCCGAAGCAGAAGCAAATACCGATCATGACTCATGGTTGCAGGAAATATAGTCATTGCCATCAGGAGACTAGTAGACCAATATGAAGACTGTGACGGCCTCCTTATCAAGCCCATCAACAAAGTTAAACCCAAGAACTGCTTCAGCTCTTCCAGACCTGTGGGAGTCCACTGGGTAGCTCTAAAGTGGAGCTTAAGTCTGGCACTGTTATCCCTCAAATACATTTTAGCAAACAAATTAGTCTGGCCAACAATCTTATCCAAAAATACATCGTCCATAAACAACAGAAAGAAATTTATAGACAGTGTTCACTGTACTCCATGCAACACTGGCTGCACCATTTGTGGGGCAAACCAGAGTTCAGCACTTCTAATGGGAAGCATTGCAGTCCCAAACTGCAAACCCAGGCCTTGAAAAATCTGAAAAAATTACTAGACCTGCAGGACTAGTAACTTGAATAATCTACTCGACCTAACTGTAATGTACTTGACCCATAAACGGGTGTCAAATTGTGTGATCCTAGGCAAATAGTTTAGTCACCTTTTTCTTTATTCTCATATATGATTGCACCTTCTAATTTGTGAGCTCAGCATTTCTGCAGTACAAAAAAACTCTTTGGTTTGATTAAGTAGACTAAAGTTTGCTGCATGTATCGCAAGAATCTAGCCCACATATTGAAGACATGTGGCTTGCTTTTAGATTACTAACAGCACTGCCATCAGGGCAGGAGTGTTTCTCAGTTTGTTTAAACACTCACTTTTAATAAATATATTACTAAACCATCATGGTATCATGTTGTCATCTACACACAGTACATTTCCAAGAAATGTCCAAAAACCTTTCATTTCTAACTTGCAGCTTTACTGATAAAACAATATAGTGTATTAACAGTCAGTGAAAATAGGGTTTCAGAAATCATATCCTTTGCACAACAACACGTAAAGTATTCTGATTTGTTTTCATCCTATTAAAATATTTTTTCATCACACAAATACAAAAAATGGGCTTTCACAACTACTGAAATATATTTGTAAATGTTTGTACAGTTGACTTAGTCATTTAAATGTTGTGTGTTAGGAAAAGCCCGACACCCTATATCCTTTTATTTTACACTTTAAACAGCAGGTCATACAGTCCACCTTACATAGTCCTGGAACTCTGCAGTCAGAAGAGAAATTAATTGCAGGACAAACCCACTATTGACCTGTCTGTGACATAAGAACAAGATTAAAGGCATCTTTTAATGCCCCTCCACTTCCTGACTGAACAGAACACCTGTTCTTTGTCAGCTCACCAGAAGGGGCGAGTAAGTCCTAAAAAATAGCTCGATT
This sequence comes from Pleurodeles waltl, assembly GCF_031143425.1. NCBI lineage: Eukaryota > Metazoa > Chordata > Amphibia > Caudata > Salamandridae > Pleurodeles > Pleurodeles waltl. The sequence goes on along the minus strand of NC_090447.1, from coordinate 1,244,518,219 downwards.
TGGTCAATTATAACTAGCCATAGAGAGTGGTCGAGTAGTTTTTTCGAGCCCTGAATCCAGATGCTTTGGCTTCACTATTGTCACATCAGTGTACTCTTCTAAAAGGGGCACTTCCTCCACACTGAGAGTGACTTCATCATCAGATGATTCCTCTCAGACAGAAAATTTACTGCCAGAATCTTGCACTTTCTCTTCTGCCTCCGATGCAGAGTCGGCCTCATAATCATGGTGAGAGGAAGATTGAAAAACCAACCAACAATCTGCTGAGCAGTCATCTTGTGGCTAGCCATAATTCTTACTAATAAAATAACTTGACAAATAAGTAGTAAAAACGTGGCTTTCTCACAAAGACATATATACTCAAAAATGATACCACTTGCTTGCCAGAGCAACTAGATTCACTAGCACCTACTCTGCACAGACACAGCAAGCACCAACGATATTCACCTAGATAGGAAATAAAAAAAAAAAAAATACTCACAAGACAATACATATTGTGCACAAATTCAAGGAGAATTTCACACTCAATAAAACAGAAGCTGAACATGCTGCTATTATCGCATCATTTACAAAAAGCCCATTCATGCAGGGAAATGATACTCATTTAGAGTAAAAAGTACAAAAAACGTGCTGTGGACTGGTGTGAGGACGGAATGGTTCAGTTCTGAGCACATGCCTTTGCCAGGACATTGGCAGAAGCCTCAGCAAGCTTTTGGTGGTGGTTTTTTTTTTTGAGGGGGTGGGGGGGGGCGGGCGAGGATTTGGGCATGGTTTTTTTTTTTTTTTTTTTTTTTTTTTTTTTTTTTTTAAATGGAAGGTGTTTGGGGTGAAAAATATCTCTTAGGTGCTTCTGCCTCCCCTCCAAGGCACCGTCCGTCCTCACACTGTGGGATTTTTGGTTAAGTTGGCAGTTCTGCCGCTATGCACGTAATTTGTTAAATCATGAAATGACCAATATGTTTATATTATGTTGTTTCTGTCAGACTTTTACCTGTTTGATACAGCTCTCTGCCTTTGATATGCTGTCCAGAAGATCAGTATGTGTGAACCACTAAAACACGTTTACAGGTCTTTATGAAATTGGGCACCCACGTGAGTAGGGAAGGAAAGGTTTTCTTCGGTTCTTCTTTAGCTGTCTGCTGAATCTTCTCCACTCACAGTATAGCTAGAGAATACGCCTCTCTCCTCAGCAGGTCAAGTTTATAATTAACCATCCAGGAAGAATTTCTTTATTTTCTTTAGGAATAATCTAGGACGAGTATTTTCAAAATAGGAACAGTATTTTCAAAATAAAAAAAGTTTGGGAACGACTTTTCCAAGAGCTTCTGCCAACCATGACATCTGCAGCTGCGATTGTTTGTAGCATGCGCATAATGTACAGTCCAGTTCAATGCATTGTAGTGGAACGTTAAAGCGGGATCGCCATTTCCTTGTTGAGTGAACCCTCATTAGAATTTTGACATTTTCTGGGGTAGATTAGATTTTTTTCTAAGCTGATCAGAACACAGAATTGATGAGTGCTGATATTGACAAAATCCACATTTGTGTTGGAGAAAATATAAACATGGTTTCAAATGAAGTTTAAGGAGCTGCTTCTTTGACTTCATCCGTCAAGGTAAACCTAGGGTACACTGCTTAACCAACAACTACTGGCCCATTTATTTACCTGTACTTCGACCTCCAACTGTCTTCCTTTTTGTATGGTCTAAAAGGTTTATTGGGGATGATGGCTTCTAATCACTTTACAGTTCCTGCCACAGTGTGTTTTATTCCTCATTTTCTTTTGTTGAACCAAACATTTTGTAGAAACTCATATTATTTTACTTTGCCATAACCTCCGAAGATTCCCCCAACATCTGACATAACCAGGGCTTTGATGCAAAGTACATTCATTGTATTGTAATTCTATTGTCACATTGTAACATACAAGGATTTGTTTCATTTTGCCCCTTGGCTTCCACCGGATTAAAGGGTTTGTTGGAAGAATGTAAAAGAAATTGAGCTATAGAAGTGTTTTAGGCCAAGCAGGAAACAAAGATAGACAAGCCATCAGGTTTATAAGGAGTGCCGACCAGCTGGTCTTGCTTGGCTCAAGGAGCCAAAACACAACACAAGACAAGCTATTGTAAGAATTATCATGTAAGGCTTTTAAAATTCAAAATAGCTTTTTAATTTAGTACATCTGGTTGCTTATCTGCACTGAGTGGCATTTATCAAACTGTAAGCAGAAGTTCTCCCTAGAGTGCTAACAGACAATTCATTGTGTGAATTAAACATACACTTGTATCACAGTTTTGTAAACATTTACTATTCTTTTGGCATGTACATATTGTTTAGATTGTACTCAGATTTTATTTCTAGAGAAGTCCTAGTATTTAATTGTCAGGATATAACTTATGATGTAACCCTTTCACACTTTTGCTCAGTATTTGGGAATTTGCATCTTGTTACCCACACTAGTTTTTAAAACTCAAAAATGAGTTTCCCATGAACAGTAAAATTAAGTCTAACTTTGTGAACACAGTTTTCCTTATGGGTATTTTGCTCTTTGCAGGTTCAGTGTGGAGACTTCCCACATCTTCTGGTGTATGGGCCCTCTGGTGCTGGAAAGAAAACCAGAATAATGTGTTTATTACGTGAACTTTATGGAGCAGGAGTGGAAAAGCTGAGGATAGAACATCAGTCAATCACAGTAAGATATGTCTTTTTTTTTTTTATAGAAGTTGTTATGCCATCCATTTACAGGAATGCACTAGTAAAATTCCCCATCTTCTGTAGATTTTGAGTATTTTGTGGTTGGTCAAATGAAATTTTGGTTACTTTAAGAGGTGATCAGTGCTTTGGAACTCAATTTGTCTATTTTTTTCTCCAACTGCACTTGCACTGTCCCATGTTGTAGATGTTCAGTCCCTGCCAGGCCTTTTGATTTTTATTATTATTATTTGTTTTTAGAGGAGGTTATTTATGTTCTTGAATCTTTTAAAGCATCCTTATGGTTTGTATGTATATGCCCTGAAGATAATTTTTTACGAACCCTGTAAACAGAACAGTGTACTACATCAGAACATCATTAGCACAATACATAATGAATAGGATGCAAATGGTGACATTGTCTACAATGTTGAATGTTTTCATGAATGACAGTCACCAGGATTGTCAAGAGTGGGATAGGTGCAGAGATTATGTAGTGATGGGCCTCAGTAGAGAAGGTGGGTGTTGGAGTTGAGCATGATGTGCGTTCCAGTGGTGCTGGTAATGGAGAACATAGTTATTTTGGAAAGGATAGGAGCCAGCAATTGGATGATCACAAATTTCCTGAATTGATAGACAGATTTCCTGAATTGATACACGCCTCGTCCTTGGCCTCCCCCGCCACGAACGCATCTCACCACACCTCAAATCCCTTCACTGGCTCCCCATAGACAAGAGAATCACATTCAAGATCCTCATCCATGCACACAAATCCCTCCACAACACCGGCCCAACCTACCTCAACGAAAGAGTGAACTTCAACATGCAACCTCCAATCAGCCGACCTCGCCCTAGCCACAGTCTCCCGCATCCAACGTACCACCACAGGAGGCAGGTCCTTCTCCTACCTCGCCCCCAAAACCTGGAACTCCCTCCCCACTGACCTTCGCAAAACCAAAGACCTCCTGGTCTTCAGAAAGAACCTCAAGACATGGTTGTTCGATCAGTGACCATCCCTGCCCCCACCCCCCTTCATCCCCCCCCCTCCCCTCAGCGCCTTGAGATCCTCATGGATGAGTAGCGCGCTCTACAATTTTTTTTTTGATTGATTGATTGCGGGTGACCGAGCTTGGTTCAGACGGGAGTTGTTGGCAAATTCAGAGTCAGGCATTTCCATTTTATCTGAATCAAGAAGTGGGAATTTGGGAAGTTTAAAAAATGCACATTGAGCAGAATTGATTACTGTCCAAAGGGGAAAATGATCCTGGTAGTAGTGCTAGGCAGATACATGGTAGTTGGTGGTATCTTACCATGGTGTTTATAAGATGCTTGGCTATCTGCAAAAATAGGTCAACAAGGGGTATTGCTTGGCTAAGCTGTATTGGAACAGCCTATGGGGAGGAAGGAGTAACTTTAAAGAAGCAGGGATCTTGAGAAGTTCAGCATTATAAAGCTGAAGAGCAAAGGACCATCCTTTGTAAAATAGCTGTAACAATCTGAGCTCAGAGTGAAGGTAAAAGCAGATCTATATGAAGAAAATATTTGTGCTATCTTGACAGAAGTGGTAGGATAAGTCGGATAAGCTTGAAATGGATATATTGCCATGGGATGCAAAGAGAAAAGAGGCGTGAGTCTACAACAGTGTTTGAGACTGCTTAAAGATAGGGGAGTAGGCATGCATGCACCACCAATTGATGTTTAAAAAAAAAAAAAAAAGTGATTAGGAGATACTACGGAAAGTGGTCCAGTGACTTGTTGGTGATATGTAGAATGTCTGTTGGTGTTATCATTGTGAGGTGATGGCACTGTATCGAACAGTTGAGGTATGTCAGTGTAGGAAATGGTGGTGAGGTTTGATTGCATGTTTTGGTGATAATAGTTTTATGCACATGAAAGAGTGGGTTTCTATGGAGTTGATCACTCACACTAAAGAAAAACAGATTAAGCATTTATTTTTAATGTTTTGGGAAAGGACGTGAGGATGGAATAAATGACTGTATTTTGGAGCGTGTTATTTGCTTCTTGAGTAACCATGAGAGAGCAAGAGGCTTGATACTTTGCTGGCTGAAAGGTTCTGAGAGATCATAGGCGTTGTTGACAGTTTGAGTATGCTTATGAACCGGACAGGGCATGTTGTGGGAACAAATTCCAATACAGTCCAGTGTGAACTGATGAGCAACTCCGGTTAATTCAAGGGTGAAAATTATGAATAGGACCAGCTAAGAGACTGCTGATAAGAACTTGGTTCACTTTCACAACCAGTGGATTATTGCACAACCTTAATTTGAAACACTTTAGTGTCACATTGGTAAATCAATTGCCTGTGTAGACACAAAGTAAATGACTTCACTCAGTATTTTTTGAGTCTTCATGCAGCACAACCTTCTTATTTACTTCAGGATCTACCAGCCCTATTCATGGCCAAGCCTTAGGCAAGTTTGATAACCTCATCTCTACACGATTAACTGTTATTACCCTTCATATTACAATAGAAATACATGCATCTCCAAAAATAAAATGCCTACCAATTAATTACCTTTTGAAACAAACTCTGCCTCAAAGAATTGCCCTGGGTAGTGTCTCCTTAAATAGCGAGAGCTGGGATTGAGGTCACAGATAGAACGTTTTATTATGGTCCCCTGTCTCTAATATATTAAGTGCTGAGGCTTCTACCCTCTTAGATGTTGTGATGAAAACGGATGTGAAACCCATTATTTGATTGGGAAATCTATACACTTATGAAAAGTAGACAAAATTATGAATTCAGTCATGGGTCATTTTTGTGTATTGCTCATGACTTTTCAAAAGAAGCTAATTGTTGAAATAAAAAACTAATGAAAATAAGTAGGAAACAATAGATAGAAATGTGTGACATTATTTTCATTTGAATTATTATTTTTTTATATTTTTGCCGGAGGGCCGATCTATAAAGTAATATAGCAGTACGGTTGATAGGCTCTTCTCATGGCAGGGATACATAATGTTTGTTGGTTACAGAAAAACACAGAATACCTAGAGGCATCAACCGAGTAACAGCTTATGATCGTTTCTCATTCTGTACCAACTGTGCATCAATTAATATGGTAAAGTCCAATGACAAAAAAGGGGTATGACGGAAACTTATGCATTTGTTAAATGTGCCCCAAGGTAATTGGTTTAGGAATAGTGTTCAAGCCTCGAGAAATCTACTTGCTCGCTCGCTATGGTGACTCAGATTTTAATGGGGGCGAGCTGTTTTTAAGGGTCCACTGGCCTAGTCTGGCAAGAGAGATCCATCTGACAAACAACTGGTGTTCTGGTCGTTCAGAAAATGAATATGCAAAACTGATGTCTAAACTTTGTTTTTATCTTGTCACATTTGCTGTGCATTCAAAGGTCAAATATCTAATGTCTTACAACAAATTGCTGCTTATTTTATGCTGGAGATTGGTGTTTACTTTTATTTCTCTGACTGCAAAGCTAGAAGAATTTTCAAAGTCAACTGTCTGAAAAGCATGCTGTGCAAGCAACATTTAAATGGCTTGTAAATGAACTAAAATATTTCAAAATGTATTTCAGTAGATAGTGTTAGAAATTGGGATTCTGATTGGTAGAGGTATGTACCCTGTCCAAGCAGGAGCCACGATCCTAGTCTGGGTAAGTCAGATACACACTAAAAGCTAACCTGTGCTCACTGGTTGCTTGGCACAGAGCAGTCAGGCTTAACTTAAAAGGCAATATTTTAAGTATGTGTGCAACACTCCAAATAGTCAAATGTTGAAAACACAAAAACACCACACCTTGTTAGACAAATGGAGTTTAATTTTATGAATAAACTGAGACCAGATCACCAAATTCGAATTATTAGAAGTATAGATATGACATTTTAAAGATCACAATGCAGTATAGTGCTTAAAAGCATAAAGCGCTAACCAGGGATAGTTCGGGTAGACCAGGGTGAATCCAAAAGTTGAGGCCGACCGTGATGGAGCACAGGTTGGACACAGTCCCAGGTAAATCCGGCTGAAGTTTACCTACTCCAAATTGAGCCAAGAGTCCTGTTCTCGGGGAAGAAGTTTGACGGGAGCAACAAGAGCGTTGCTGGCGGTGGTTGTTGGGTGCGAAGAGTCGGCCAGTTGGCATGGACAGGCGGATTGGAGCCTCCAGGTTGCAAGCGCCGATGCTTGCTGTACGAAGAGACAAACTTGCGGCGACTCTCACTGATTCTTCGTGCAAGCGGTGTGGTTCCAGTGCAAGTGGCCCCATTCATGAAGAGCCCAAAAGATGGATTTCAGGAGCCACAAACCACTTTAATGTCCCAAGACTGGCTAAAGGGAGCCTCTTGGAGTTCAGGACTGGTTGAAGATGGATCCAGGAGCTTTAGCAGAAGTGTTGGAAGTCTTTTGTGTCACTGCGACTATATAAAACAGGAGGCAAGCCCTTGGAGTATCTTTGGTTCTGGGATGGAGAGATGCAGGTCCAGTCCTACTCACTCCCAGAAGGGCAGCAGGTCAGCTCAGCAAAACAGGAGTCCAGCAGAGTGACAGTCCTTGCAGCAGCACAACAGTTCTTCTTCCTGGCAGAGTATTCACAGGTCCAGAAGTGTACTGAGTTGGTGGTGTAAGGAGACCAGTACCTATACCCAGATGTGCCTTTTAAGTGGGGGAGACTTCAGAAAAAAGCTTTAAAGTTCACAAAGTCCATGCTCATCCTACCTTAGCTCTAGACTCACTATAGGGGGTATGCAGCTCTTTGTGTGGGGACAGGGCCAACCCTTTCATGTGCAAGTGTCGGCTCCTCCCTCCCATTCAGCCCAGAAAGACTTGTCAGCCTGGCGATGGGCCATCAGGAGGTGAATGGCCCATCAGGCACACCTAAGTCTAGTCTCCTAAATCGAGATTTTATTTGTACAGCAGACATGCTGAACTCCGATATTTGAAGGTTCTCTCTTACATGACAATGAAGAAAAAGGTGACTTGGTGAAATAAAATATATGCCTGGGATCAAACAATTTGAGATGAGTTAATAGGTCAAGCGCCTTACAGGTAGGTTGAAATAGGTTATTCAAGTCTCTAGACATGCTGGTCTTAACATTTTTCAGATTCTTTGAGGCCTGGTGTTTATTTGTACAACTCTGAATTGGAGTTGGCGTGGACAGGGGAGGATGGAAATTCCAGAACCAGATGTGGGGGGAAGCCTAGGCGTTTTTTCCACTTCAGATGCTGGCACCAGGTATAAATATTGGACCCTCAGACCAACTCTTCAGTTCACCTCTGAACCTGTGGGTGACCACCCCACAATGGATGCCTTGTACTTCGAAGGACTGCCCTGGTGTTTGAAGCCTCCTTGTCATCTGACAACTGCCCTACAGCTTGAGGCTTGCCTTGCTGCTTGATCACAGGATTACCACAGTGACGCCAAGGGCTAGTTGGCTTGCCTCCTGTTCTGAGGTAAAGGGGCACAAAAAGCTCCAACACCCTTAAACCCACACCTGGATGCTGCTTGAAGTAAGTCTTGCCCACTCAGTCCTGGACCCTTGAAAGTGGTGCTAAAGATGCCCAAACAGCCAAAATCCAGAACTTTGGGCCTGGAAATGTTTTCACTTTAACGTGGTCTGAGAACCTGTGGGAGACCGGGTCCTACCTGCTTGCGGATCTGCCCAAAATGGATTGCCAGTCGGCCTGATTTTAATGTATCTCTCTTCTCTGAAGCACGATATCCTGTTAAGTGGCTCCTCTTCTGAAGTATCCAGCCTTGTGGAACTCACCTCGACCACAACCCGCAGCTTTGTCCTGCTGGAGATTTTTGAAAAAGAGACAAAGTAGAAATCTTTACCACAAATTTGTCCACCTGCTCCCTGATGAAGATGACTCTTTAGACGCTGCTGTCTGGCTTCCTCCGTTGATCGTTACCTTCTCAGATATTTTTCTTCAAAAATTCATCTAAGTTCGAAAGTAAACCGATTCCAAGCCCAATCCATGTCTTGTATCCAAACCTCTCTCAATTGTGGTCGGCCATAACTTTCAACTTTGCCCCGGTCTCGCACAACTCAGTGTCCACAGTTGGCACTTTGATCTTTTAGGCATTGGTTTTCATTACAAAACTTTGAAATGTTATAACTCCTCTCGGGGATGCGGGATTCCTATCGCCTGATGCTGGGATATATTGTTTGGTATCAAGGGCAACAAGTTTTCATGTTTATTTTGTCCTTCGGACAAGTAGGCACAACCCTCTGCAGCATAAACCCTTTGGCTGCCAGTTTACAGAAAAGGGAACTGTTTGCGGTTGAGATAATATGTGTAGCCATATGTTAATGCTGTTCCAACTTGTATTTATGGTTCATTAATGAAAAGCCTTCATTATTAGGGTGAGTGCTGTAAATAAAGATTTTAAGGTCACACTGCACTACTGACAGTGGTTCTAGTAAAAATAAAAAGTGTACACACTTTGAAAAGTTTAACAATATGAGGCTATGTATAATGCTCCCAGAATGTTCTCTGATTGGATGCAAATGTCTGCAGAAGCTTGTAAGCAAGTGTGATGATTCTTTGCGTTCAAAATACAATTTTCAGGTAAAAAAAATGCAAGTAGGAATTTTTTATTTTTTTTGCTACTATGAAATGTTAGCTGCTATTTCTTTGAAGTGTCATTTAGCCAAATGTGTTGATGCATGCTAGTATTTCCAAACAATATTCCTAATGGAAAATCAGTGTAACAATTTTCAACAAGATTATGGGAAGCATGAAGAAAGCCAAGAAATCCAACATATTTTGTGAGTGTTTTGATTTTGTCAATGAGTGTCTTGTTTTGGCATGGCTTTTGTAACACTTTATTTTTGTGAGAGCGGCCAGGCCCTCATCATTGCAACAAACACTGGCAAAAATCAAAAAAAGTTTTTGGTCTCAAAAAGCACACATTGCCACCAGTAGCATCACAAAGGCCCCTCCGGCCCCCTCCAGGGCCCCCCTCAACACAGCACCAGCCATGAGTCCGTCTGGATGACGGGGCACTCCGTATTCTTTGCAGGCCTCCCCCCCCCCCCCCCCCCCCCCTTCCAGTTTTGTTATGCCACTGATTGCCACAGTAGTTCCTGGCACTGAACAATACGACTTTGTGTGCCAATGTGCTCCTTGTGGAAGAGCAGAATGCAATCAGTCACAGTAAAGCCAGCCAATAGATGGATAGAGAGAGAAATAGAAGTTTAATAAAAAAAAAAAATGTCTTTGTTAATGCCAGACCTCATTAGGGACCATATTCTTAAAGAAAGTCACTAAACTGCACCCATGGTATATGTCTTTGAATTTGTGGCTTCTATAAATGCACAAGAACTTTCAGAAGTATACCAGGAAATTGTACTGCTAGAAAATATTTGAACTGTATTTTAGCTCAAGCAAATATGCATGTGTAGATTTGCTCATGTGAAAATCTGTTGAGCGTTTACAAGTTCACTTTCCCTCCAACCACTTTTTTCCCGGCCCTGGAAGAACATCTGCTTCTGCCATTGTCAGGAGTTAATTTCCAATCTTTCTCATTATGGGAAAATATTAGAGAAGAGCTGGTGAAAAGTAAAATTTCCTAGTATCCTAGTAAACATGAAGGAAAGTTTAAATTCTATTAAGAACTCGGAGGCGAGGATTATGCCTTCTTTCTTTATTTCATACACAGCAGCTTCAATGTAACACACAAACGGCTTTTCACATAACACTTGGAGGAAAAAACTACAAGTCCCATGGCCAAGAACCAGGCCCCTTCAAGTCTATCCGGGTCACTCCCCTTGTGACGTCCTTGTTCTTGACTGCGTGAAGGTAGGCTGATCTTAATCTTCCCTCGTTCCTGTTTGGATACTTCAGTGCCTATCAACAAAAGAAGGAACAACCTGGTAATCTAACGCCAACGGATATTTGCATAGCAGTCTAACAGTGGAAATGTGAACCACAATTAAGCACAATAAAACAACTATCTAGCGTCCTAAAACATTTCTCAATCTCACATAAATACTATAAAGCTATTCAAGAAGGTCATTCAGAAAAAACATGTCAACATTACTTATACCTTATGTTGTAAAATTGACGAGATCCTTAGGGTTGGGTAATGGTCTTGATAAGCCAAGGGTGGGAATAATCCTCGCCTCCGTGCCCTTGATAGAATTAAAACTTTCCTTCATGTTTACTAGGAATTTTTTCATTCTATGTCCGGATCGGAGGTGAGGATTATGCCCGTTTGAACATGGAATCCGAAGACCAATCTGCTACATTGGAAGACATAATCAATCTGGCTCCTAAACGGAAAGCTTTAGAGGCCATTGCCCCTCGTACTGAGTGGGCACCAAATGTCGTAACGTTAATCCCCGCCCCCTGCATTATCCACTGGATTCATTTCGCAATAGTGGGGGATGAGACTGCCTTATGAGGTTTCCTGAATGAGATAAGTAATTGTCTCTCCCAGAGGTCTAAATTCCTCCCTCATATGCCTTGAGACGACTCACTACACGCAATTTGGGAGATTTGCGGAAGGCTGGGGTAAGAGACCACCCTCATTTTTTTTTGTCCACCTGGAAAATGTGGAATGTCATGGCATCCGGATCGAACTAACAGCCCGAAATATCCAGAGCACTCACGTTGGATACCCTACGACATGAGACCAGGCATAAAAGTATGGGCAATTTTGCCGATAGCTCCTTGCGAGATAAAAAAGTGTTCAATTGCCAAGACAGAAAGAGGTTAAGAACAAGATTCACATCCCAAAGAGCCGAGTAGCGTGGCTCTGGTGGCAAAGTGAAACATATTCCTCTCATCAGTTTGCAATCCAGAGAATGTTCACCCACTGGGGAGCCATCCAGCGGAAGATGGCCTGCTAAAATAGCTGACCGGTGAGAATTTACTGTTCAGTACGCTAACCCCTGGGAAGCTAAAAAAAATTCAAGATGGGGCCACTTGGCACCCAAGGGATTGTGACCATTTTGAACACACCAAAGTACCCACCTGAACCATGCTGACTTATAACGCTTGTTTGTTCCATCTGCCCATGCCACTGCCAGCATGTTTTCAGCTTCCTCCGATAATCCTGGGGCTCTCCAGCGTTACCTGAAATCCGCCAGGCCATAAGCATCATTCGGCCTAGCCCCACCAAAGGGTGATAGGCTCCCAGGGGGTCCCAGAGGAGATGTGTAACGAGGGGTAGAAGGATTGGAGAATCCCAAGAAAGTTTCAGAAGAACCAGAAACCAGACTTGTGACCTCCAGCAAGGAGTGATCAGGACTACCTTTGCATTTTTGTCTGCACACATGTGCTGTCAATCTTACGATCATCGTGAAAGGGGGAAACGCATACCCATGTTCCGTGGACCAGTCCTGTAGAAAAAAAGCATCCATTGCTATCGCTTAAGGATCTGGCCTCCAACTGAAGAAGCGAGGAACTTGGTAATCCAGTCTGGACGCAATCAGGTCTATCAGGAATGGACCCCAGAGGGTATCCAAGCACCAGAAGACCAATGGGTCCAGGCGCCACAGACTCGTATCTGACCACTGTCAGGAGTACCAGTCCGCTACTGAATTGGAAGCGCCCGGAAGGTATTCTGCAGTAACGGAAACTTTCTTGTTGACACAAAACTACCAAAGATCTTTGGGTAAGTCTGTCAACATCTTGGACTGGTTGGGGGGGGGAGGGGGCGGCAATTTGTTGATTGTATCGGACTGCTGATCGGTTGTCCATCTTCAACAGGACCGTACACAGGACCCGATCGTTTGTCCAACATTTTATTGCAAAAGAACCCACCATCAGCTCTAGGCAATTGATTTAGCTTGCGTTCCTCATCGGACCATTTTCCCCCTGTACAAGAGTCCCCGCAACTCGCTCCCCATCCAGACTTGCTGGTGTCAAATTCTATCACCAGATCGGAATCCAATATGGCTCCGGCTGTTCCAGGCCTCCATATGCATCAGCCACCACTTCATTTCCTCCTGCACTTCGTCTGTGAGGGATACCTTGTCTGTGTAATGAAGGCCTTTGCGCAAGTCAGAGGCCGTTGGGCTTTGTAGGGCCCTGTAACGAAGGGGGCCCGGAAAGATCTCCTGGATTGAAGAAGATAGTTAACCGACCACCCTGGTGATCTGTCGGAGTGAAGTTGAGTTCTTCGTTATAGTGTTCTTGAGTTCCCTGTGTATTTTCACGATCTTTCTCGTAGGAAGGTTCAGAGATTTCTCCACTGAGTCTATCACAAACCCTAAGAAGGTGGTCTGACGAGCAGGAACCAATAAGGATTTGCAACTGTTGATGACTGAACCCAAGTCCTCTAAAAGATTGACTGCCACTTGGAGTTGGTTTGACAAACGGAATGGACATTGATCCATGATGAGGATATCGTCCAGGTACACTATAAGACGAAAGCCCTGAGCTCTCACATGTTCCATCACCGGCTTGACGACCTTGGTGAAACACCAAGGAGCCGAGGACCGGCTGAAAGGAAGGGCCTTGAACTCGTAGACTTGACGTCTCTACTTGAACTGCAGAAACCTGCAGTGAGGGGAAAATATCGAAATCGTCAGGTAGGCATCCTGAAGATCCAAAATACCACCCAGTCATTGGGTCTCAGGAGATCCAGCAGAAGATGGATGCTCTCCATCTTGAAATGGCGGTACACTAACCAACCATTGAATTCCCTGAGGTTGATTGCCGGACATTGCCCACCGACTTGTTTTTCCACCAGAAAAATATTTCTCAAAAACCGTTGTCTTGGCTATGGCATTCTTTTGCAGAAGATCCACCACCTCCTTGTCGATCAAGGCAGCTTGATCTTCGGCAAACTGAAGTGGGCGTGGGGAAAGTGGCTTTATTAGGGTACCATAGAACTCTATGCAAAAGCGATGAATGGTTTGCAAAACCCATGCTTCCGATGTGAGCCTTTCCCAATTGTGTTTGACCATGCCTGCCTGCACCCCAGATCTAAGTGGGAAGAATTGAAGAACCTTACCTGACTGGGCTTGAAACTGTAGCCTGGAGGAGCCTCTCGAAATCCGACCCCTGTATGGTCTCCGAGTGTTGAAGAATTCCCCTTGATGGGGCGGATCTTGTGGGCGTCTGAAGCCTTTGAGAGGGCTTTGGATGTAGAAGCGACCTTTTGGCCATGGCTGGCCCTGGTGAAAATTTTTGGGGTGAAAATTTGCTTGATTGACGTTTGTCCCTTCTCCAACAAGGTGAACGTCGCTACAAACTTGCCCAGTTCCTTTATAAAGGGCTCCCCAAACAGCCCCCCTTGGGCCGCGGGGCCTGCCTCCGTCGATGCCAGATCGCCTAGCTTGGGATCCACCTTAAGGAGAAACAAATGCCATCTTTCAGTGGATAGGGCGCAATTGGCGTTACCCAGAAAAATTATCGCTCTTTGCGCCCAGCCGTACAGAGTCTACGGCGAAATGGGGGAATTTGTGGCTTTAGCCTCCTCCGCCAAGTCAAGATTCTTCGTCAGAGGCTCACTGACATCCAGCAGTTTATCCTGCCATGAACGCCAGGATCTATCAATCCCTTTTTTAGGGTCCTTGAAGTATTTTTGAAGGAAGGTGGCCATGCGGGGACCCAGTTCGTGAGTTAGTGCCACCTTCCCAGGACGGGAAGGGCGTGGGCATTCTGCTTTGAGACAGGCCCTGACCTCCTTATCCAAGGGCTTGGGGAGGCGGCTAGCCACTTATTTGGCTACTTTATCGGTAGGGACCCACTCCGAAGAGCGAGAATGGATGAGATACTCAGGTTCAACCATGTCTGACACAGGCTCTGGGACCTTGGGGTCCTCCAGGGACAAAGGGTGCCAAGGGCGGGATGATCCTGCTTCATCCGGTGAATACCCGTCATCTGATACAAGGGGTAACTCTAATGGGCCCTGAGGGTTGTCTTGGGTAGAATAAATAAAGGCCTTCTTGAAGGAATCCAAGATATTGAGGTCTGCAGGTTTTTCCGCTTTGCACTTCTGAGGCAGGTGTTTGAAAAGGGATGCCCCCAAGGAGAGGTCGTCCAGGGAACCCTCTATGGGTAGGGAGCAGGCGCAGGCCAATTCAAGCAAATGGCATTCAAAAGGTTCCATTGCTACTGCCTGGTGTATTGAGGCATCCACCGCTTGACCAAATTCATCATCTTTTGGAAGCACCTGAAGGGACGACTCCTCTATATATTCGTCTCCCATCTCCAAAACAATGTATAAGACAGAGGTGCAAAAAACTTGTGAGCTGCCTGAGGAAAATTTTAAGCTACCAAGTAGCAGGTTTATTAAGCACCAAGCGCCAATCAAATGGAATCCTCCCTGGGGCCCCCACGCCCTTTAGATCTATAGGGCAGAAATTTCTGTGAAGAGTTTCTGCCTGGGCTGGGCCCCTTAGGCAGCCACAGTGTGACAAAATGCCTAACAGAATGCGCTTGGCAGGTGTCGGGGGGGGGGAGGATAGGGTAGAGGAAAAACCTGCCTTACACTGATAAGGATTTGGCACTAAGTGCCGCTCTGTTCAGACCCACATGCCGTGGGCGTCAGGCTTCCAGGTGGCTCAGGGAGAGGAGGCATGTGCAATTGAATGTGTGACGCGGATGTCAGTTTCAGTGTCAGAAACTGATTACGGGTGTCCGATCAATATGCCCCTAGCGGCAGGAATGCCGCACTGCTCTGTTACGACCCCAAGACTTAACTATTGCCACGAGAGCAACACTGAAGTGCGTTTCTGTGGCACTGATTAGGGCTGTGAACGAGCCCGCTGTAAAGAAAACACTAATTCAACATTCAAAACCATAGAAGAGAAGAAAAACGTGTACCTAGTGCTCGGTAGCAGGAAAGAAAGAGGATGTCACAAGGGGAGTGACCCGAATAGACTTGAAGGGACCTGGTTCTTGGTCATAGGACTTGTAGTTTTTTTCCCCTAGGTGTTATGGGAAAGTAGTTTGTGTGTTACGTTGACGCTGCTGTGTACGAAATAAAGGAAGAAAGAAGGCATAATCCTCGCCTCCGGTCCTGACATAGAATCCTTAAAACATACAAGTTATTAGGTTTGCAGACTCAAAGGCATTCCAGATCTGGAACTATTGCATACTGCTTCCTCCATCCCCAGTATGTAGATCTGCGGAAAGGTGGCAAAATAAGGAAATTGCTATAGTAGGGATTGAAATTGCAAATATTCAAGCCCTATTATAGTAGTAGCCCAAGCATAATCAGAGAGGCTATTATCAGAGCTCTTACATAATGAGATTGCTGCCATAATTTGTCGCCGCACTACATGCCAACAAAGGGACAAGTAGATTTAGGGCGCAACCTGTCCCATGGACAAGTAGATATTTTATTAAATTCCACACCCCTGTCCTCTTCTACTAATTGAAATATATTCATTTTGGTATCAACTTACTTATTGAAATTGTCGCTTATTTATCTAAATTGGTGTGGGATTTTTCTTTTATTGTGTCTTCACTTTATTACTGTTTGTGTGCTGCATAAATACTTTACACCTTGTCTTTAAGTTAAACCTGACTGCTTTCATGTATATGCTATCAGAGGGTTAAGCACAAGTAAATTTAATGACCTTTGTGTTTCACCCTGACTGGGATTGTGGTTGTTGCTTGAGAAGGATCTTCATCCCCTCAATCAAAAACCTAATTTGCTACATTCCTAGATAACGAAACTCCATCACCCTTAATCTCTTAAAATATAAGAGTTGAACAAGACTATTGCACACTTATTTTCCATTTTTAGAAAGTTACTTTGCATATTTTGAATGGAAAATACCTTGGGAATGTTTGAACTCGTTCTGATTTTGTGGCTGTTCTCGACATCCTCCGTGACATTACCCTAGAAACACCCATCTTCTCAACCCTTTTATATGTGCGGTACTGGAAAATGCCTGACTGTATGATTGTTCCTCAGTTCATTTCCGAAGATGCTGATTCTGTGTCTCCATCTCTAATTTGCTGGCCCATATGAGAACTTTTTGGTGCACTTCCGTGCCAGGTGTGTAAGATGTTATGTGACTCTGGTTGACGGTTATGTAGAAATACTTGTCTGTTGGTGACATGGTGATAACATGCAGTTGATCTTCAATTACCGGTCGCTTCAAGGCTCCTGCAAGGGCACCGCCATGTATACAATATTAATGTTAGCATTTTACAGTATTTACACCATGGCCTGTTAATCATACATGCTGTGTGTGGGTGATAGTTATTCAGCTTTTTTGCTCATTTTGATTATTTGGATAAAGAGGGATCTCTGTACAACTCACATACTGGAATGATGAGTTGACAATTGTTAGTAAGTAGTTGTCTTCCAGGGGTGTGGATTTTGTTAAAAATTCTACTTGCCCAAGGGACCAAAAGTGACAGAAATCTACTTGTCTTGGAATAAGATCAAATTGTCCCAGATTTTACCTAAATAATTTTGATGGGTGATACTTTTGTTTCCTTCATTCACACGCACCATAGCCTTACATATCCCCATACACCTGAGGGAGACTCAAATGTTCCATATCCCTTGTCCTCCACTCTTACAGTATAGGCTCATTTTCCTTCCACTTTACTTCACTATCCTACAATGTAGGCTTCATTCCTTTCATTGCCATTTTCTTACCACATGTTTCATGGTTGCTTCATGGTATCCCACTCTGATTCCTGCAATTTCACTCATCCACTGCTAGCCACATTCCTACTTTTCCTCCAATTTCTAGCCACCACAAGCATGTTCCATCTATTCTCTCTGCTGTGCTGCTCTCATATCACCCACGACATGCTCCCTATTCGTCTACCCTCTTAACACGCACTCCATTCCACTTCAGCTCCTCCCTGTCACCGCAAGCTTAATTTGACTGCCACACCAAAGATCTATTCCCCTTCATTCACTCACAAGCACACTGGCTCATACCCACTTTCGTTTCTATGGCAACTTTTTTCTACTCCTTTGCCATCTACTCACTCGCCATAGGCCGCTTGCTACTCTAAAAGGCACATTGTAAGTTGTGCTGCACTTGACAGTGGTGCAACGTTCTCACAAAGTGGACATGCAGTCTGAGAGGGGAACTTGCAACCTAGCCACTGACTATTGCCCCGGAAAGACTGGCACCTAAAAGTCATTTTTCTAGCAGTTGTACGAGGTGGCCAACATGTTAATGCACAAAAAAATAATAGCTTCTCTATTTTTGGCAGTACAGTAAGCGGGAACAAAGGGTGTTGTGATTTGGTGTCTGGGATCTGATAAGCTACTTGTCATTGTATTTTTCCAAGATAGCATGGTTATGTGAAAAGTGACCCATGAAAATTGCTGATGCAATTCAAACGAAAAGAAATAAGTGATATGTTATCCAGATTGCTCTTTGAAATGGAAATGGCACACCGATGTTGTAGTCATACCATTTTCAGTTAATCATCATCAGTGACAACATATCGGTGGGTATTATTGATTGGGAAAGATAAATCCAACCTGTGCTAGATTAGCAGTTAGAAACCATGCACAAGATCGTGTTTGTGCCCACTTAGCTGCAACATGAATTGGCGTATTCTTTTAAATGGCCCTGTAAGAAACGTGCTTAACCTGTAGTTGTGATTCCACAAGCTGACTTGCTAGTCTCCCAGCATGTAAAGATGCGTGTCAGGGACGCTTTGGTGAATCATTCTCTCCCTCTCTCCCTCTCTTTCCTCGGTGAAAGGCAAGACTGAAGTGGGTTGTGGTGTTGTAGTACAGTCTCTCACTGCGCGCTGTAAGCAATTTTGGTAGCTTCGGCTACTTTCATTATTGTCTCGAAGTAATGATGTTTTTTTTTTTTTTTTCTTCCCAGCTTATCCTTGGCTAGCGCCTTTCCCAAAGCGCTGCATGCCTTTCAGAAGACTGGCAAACTCTAACAGCATCTTTTACTAGAGCTGGTTGTGCTGGAAAGAACTGCTTTGTGCTGGACCAGAGGGACTATTTAAATAACAGATGTTTGGTTCTGTGGATGTGAGAAGGCTCGCCTGGGTGCTGCGTAACATCCTTTTGTTTAGCATATCCACACCAAACAACATACATTATTGCAACCCAATCATTGATGCTTCTACATACAACACAAAGGTAGACCACACAGTTTTTGATTGGGAGAAACTCTTGCAAGTTATTATTAGCCTTATTGACACAAAGGTTTAGCTCATGGGCGATCCAAGTGTTCGGCGTTGTGTTAAAATCTAATCGCTGACACCCCACCCTGAATACTAATCCAGAGCTACCCTTAACAGAATTCAAGATACGTCGACATCCAGTGCTTGCTGTTCTCAAGTAGAGCTGCATCCTCTTGAGTTGCTGTACCCCTGAGACAGAGCGATTAAAAGCAAGCCCCCGGTTGTTAGGATACCAACTTCAACCGATAAAGGGGTTGCGGTCTCTTTCTTCTCAGGCCCAAGTACATAACATTGGTGTCCCAATCTCCATTTTTGGGGGGGCGTACTGTACTTCTTGTATTGAGATCGCCCTTTTAACTCTGCTTGCAGTACTGAAAGTCAGAAACATCATGTAATAACGTCGTGCTCTTAAAGCTTTAACTGTGGCCACACAGGAGGAAAGCGGATGAGCAGCAGCTTTGAGCCCTCTTAAATAGCCTCTCGTAGAGGCACCCAGTTGTGACTTGCACTGTTCCTAGGGGCACCAGTTCCCACACTGGCCATGATTTATCTGTGTGGCCACAGTAGACATACTTTGCTTTTTCTGGCTGATGGAAAACACTAAGATGTCCACTTTGACATCTTACACCCTACAGGTGACTTGTCCGCCGCCTTTCCAGTGCTCTTGTGTGCCGTGGCGCCCCGGCTAACAGTCTTCCTAGGAGTAAAGATCGGGTGGGTTGTGCAGTCTCCTGCTACTTTCCCCAGCTACACAAATCACCCCAGCTACCCAAACCGACTCTCAGGCACTTTGCACTAATGAGAAGCAGCGTTTCTAAGCAAAATATGAAAGGCTGCATAGAAAAAAGCAAACATACTATTATTTCACAACTGAACTCACCATCGAAATAATGGGCACTTACTCTTTTTTATTAGCTGTGAGCACAGAGTTGCACAGTGCTGGTTCTGCTTACCATGTTTACTGTAATTACGGGTGAAAACAATTATATACATGGATTTTGGACTGCAAGTTAAAACAATTGATTGTCAGGTTATAGTACAGTAGGGTTGAGAGAATCTTTGCTTGTTGGACGGACAAAATAGAGCTTTAAACTTGTCAGTATATCCAGGGCGTTGGGTAATAGTAATTCCACACCCCTGCTCTTCCATCATGAGCTGCGCCATTCCATGTGCTTTTTTCACTTCCTAGAGGAGAAGTTTCTGTCTGGTTCATGTTCATCATTTTACTCTGGTTCTGTTGTATTGGGAGTTTGTAATGGTAGACCGTTTTAAGAATCATTTTCCTTCTATTCCTTAGCACTATTCAATCATAATAATGTGTTGTTACCTTGGTTGCTCATGGCCACCATTCCAGTGATGTTTTGTTTTTATGTATTTTGTTAATTTTTTTTTTCACATTTGTTGTTCATTTTTATGTTTTGTAATCCCAGTTACATAATAAATATTATATATAACTACTAGTTCGTTATGGCAGTAGACCGGACAAATGAATGAGCAAAACATACATTTTTATAATAATCTCACGTTTTACTTTTTTTCACATTTATAGACCCCCTCTAAAAAGAAAATTGAAATCAGCACCATTGCAAGCAATTACCATTTGGAAGTTAACCCAAGGTAAGCAATCTTAATGGAGAAACGATTCAGAACAATTTTGGTCTCTAATGTATGCCCTAACGCTAATCATTTGAAGAGGGTGTTTGCTTTAAACAAGATAGGAAATGTTCTTGCAGCTAGAAGTGAGCGAGGCACTGAAAGCTTATGCCACATGCCCCAACTCTGTCAGCTTGAGGTCATCTGGGACTCTTGAGCCCAAAACGAGCCCAGTCTTAATGTGGCTTTCGTGTGCCAACCTTCTCTAAACCAGGCTTCTCCAATGAGTAGCTTGTGAACTGCTGGTAGCTTTTCAGCTACCTGCAAGTAGCTTTGTGTGTGCATCCCAGTTTAATAAATTAGAAGCGTATGCTTGTTTGAATTAATATACGTAGACCAAACTTGAAAAGCCTATATTTGAGATGAAAATGTGTGTATTTCCAGAACTCATAAGCTGATGTGTGAAGAACATTTTTTGAATTTCCTAAGTTGTTGGTAGGGGCACGGAACCTATGACTGTTATGTATTACCCATGTAGGCATTTCACATTGTTGGACCTGGCTTTTTGATAGGGTCATCCCCAAACTTTTTGCCTCCTTCCTCCTATTTTTTTCTGCCCTGTTGTTGGCTTTTGACCTCTGGGCACTTTACCACTGCTAACCAGTGCTAAAGTGCATATGCTCTGTGTAAATTGTACTATTGATTGGTTTATCCATGATTGGCTATTTAATTTACTTGTAAGTCCCTAGTAGAGTGCACTATATGTGCCTAGGGCCTGTAGATTAAATGCTACTAGTGGGCCTGCAGCACTGGTTGTGCCACCCACTTCAGTAGCCCCTTAGCCTTGTCTCAGGCCTCCCATTGTAAGGCCTGTGTGTGCAGTTTCACTGCCACTTCCACTTGGCATTTAAAAGTACTTGCCAAGCCTAGAACTCCCCTTTTTCTACATATGTCACCCCTAATGTGTGCCCTAGGTAACCCCTAGGGCAGGGTGCTGTGTGGGTAAAAGGCAGGACATGTACCTGTGTAGTTATATGTCCTGGTAGTGTAAAACTCTTAAATTCGTTTTTACACTACTGTGAGGCCTGCTCCCTTCATAGGCTAACATTGGGGCTGCCCTCATGCATTGTTGAAGTGGCAGCTGCTGATCTGAAAGGAGCAGGAAGGTCATATTTAGTATGGCCAGAATGGTAATACAAAATCCTGCTGACTGGTGAAGTTGGATTTAATATTATTATTCTAGAAATGCCACTTTTAGAAAGTGAGCAGTTCTTTGCACTTAAATCTTTCTGTGCCCTTCAGTCCACGTCTGACTAGGTTTAGTTGACAGCTCCTTGTGCATTCACTCAGACACACCCCAAACACAGGGTACTCGGCCTCACTTGCATACATTTGCATTTTGAATGGGTCTTCCTGGGCTGGGAGGGTGGAGGGCCTGCCCTCACAGAAAGGACTGCCACACCCCCTACTGGGACCCTGGCAGACAGGATTGAACTGAAAGGGGACCTGGTGCATTTCTTAGACACTCTTTGAAGTCACCCCCACTTCAAAGGCACAATTTAGTATAAAACAGGGCCTCTGCCCTACCTCATCAGACACTTGCTGGAGAAGAAACCTGAACCAGAAACTACATCCTGCCAGGAAGAACTGCCTGGCTGCTCAAAGGAGTCACCTGTCTGCTTTTCTACAAAGGATTGCTGCCTTGCTGTTGGCCTGCTGCCTTGCGGAACTCTTGCCTGGCTGCTCAAAGGACTCATCTGTATGCTTTTCTACAAAGGACTGCTGCCTTGCTGTTGTCCTGCTGCCTTGCGGAACTCTAGCCTGGCTGCTCAAAGGACTCCTCTGTATGTTTTTCTACAAAGGACTGCTGCCTTGCTGAACTCTTGTCTTGCTGTAAAAGTGCTCTCCTAGGGCTTGGATAGAGCTTGCCTCCTGTTCCCTGAAGTCTCGGGACCAAAAAGGCTTCTCTTTTTCACTTGGACGCTTCGTGCGCCGTAATTTTCGACACACAGCTTGTTCCGCGGCGAGAAAAACGCCGCACACCAACGCTAATCGACGCGACACCTTCGGGACGACCGGAACTTCGACGCACGGCCTCGCAAGGACAACGCCGCCCGACCTCCAGAGGAGAAATCATCGCGACGCCTGCTGTGAGAGCGAAACTTCGACGCACAGCCCGAAAACAAGCAGGAGAATCCATGCACAGACCCGGGACATCTGGTAATCCCCCCCCGATCCACAGAAATAGACTGTCCGTGCGCCGGAAAACGACGCACGACTTCCCCCGTGAAAAATAACGACGCAAGTCCGTGTGTGCTGGGGAGAAATCTACACACACACCATTTTTCCACGTACCTCTTCTTCTGCGGCTCTTTGCGGAGATTTTCCACTCCAAACCAGGTACTTTGTGCTTGAAAGAGACGTTGTTTGCTTTTTAAAGACTTAAGACACTTTATATCACTTTTCAGTTATATCTTTACAAATTCATATTGCATCTTTGATCATTTTGACCTGCAAGTATCCAGATAAATATTATATATTTTTCTAAACACTGTGTGGTGTATTTTTGTGGTGCTATATTATGGTATTGTATGATTTATTGCACAAATGCTTTACACATTGCCTTCTAAGTTAAGCCTGACTGCTCGTGCCAAACTACCAGAGGGTGGGCACAGGCTGATTTTGGATTGTGTGTGACTTACCCTGGCTAGAGTGAGGGTTCTTGCTTGGACAGAGGGTAACCTGACTGCCAACCAAAAACCCCATTTCTAACATTGGTGATCAGCGGTGAGGATAGGACTTGTGTTTGTGCAGTGACATACAGTAGCTAAGTATTTCACTACCTACCCACAGTTGAAGGTCAGCTTGATTTTTCATCTTTTTGCTTTTGGTTCTCTGATGTCCTCCTGGATATACTATTGATATTTTGGACTTTGGATTTTGTTTTTTGCCGGTAATACCTTATCAGATTGAGAATGCTTACCTACTCATTCTTTGTGCCTACTGACCACCTCACTAAGGCTGACCTAAGGAGGCTTTGCAGAAAATGGGGCCTTCCTGTATCAAGGAGATCTACTAAGATGGAACTGCTACATACCCACATAATCTGGGGGGAAGAAAGATGGGCAGAGAAAGAGGCAGCAAAAAACCAAATGACTAGGTACTCCTCAGATGAGGAGGAGGACTGCTCACATGAGGAGGAAGACTACTCCAATGAGGAAAGAGAACCAGTGAGAGAGGAATGGCAGATAGCTCGAGAGCGAGAGAGGAAGGAGCTAGATGACTTTATTGAGAGGGCTGAGGCAGAGAGCGCCTTAGCCCTGGAAAAAGAAAGGATAGCAGCTCAAGAGCTGATACTGTAAGCCGGAAGGGCTGAGTCCAGTTCAGATGGTGGCAGCAAAAATCTTGCATCCAGTACTGCTGAAGAAGGGCACAAGCCCAGAGATGTGGTGCCCAACTTGAAGAAGGGAGTTGACACACCCCAGGTGGTTCAAGGGTATGATTAGTTCCCGTTCTGCACAGGGTCCCTGAGAAGGATTGGGGAACTGGCACAGGGAGTCATATTCCTATTGGGGGGGAGGGACACTTTACTGGCTCTAGCAGAGAGTGACAGAGAAAAGGGTTCCCCCCTGGTGGATGTCCTGGATATAGTGTGGAGACGTCCCAGAACAGTATGGGTTGAGTGTCAGGGACAGTCAGATACTGTCTCTCCAGTCTCCGGAGGGTGATGTAGAGTGCTTTTTCAAGGCTGAGTCACTGGATGGTTGGGTGAAGGGTACTGTGGTTAATACATGTGAAGAGCAGAGTGATCTAATCGCTGGAGAGCATATGTCTGGTCCTTATTTTCCAGAGCTACGCCAACACCAGGTGGAGTGTGAGTTCTCTGACCCCAGAGAGCTTACAAGGGAGGCAGACTTCTGGGTGAATACCAGAGAGACTGAAGAGGCATTTGGGGGTGCTCCTGAATGGAGTGGTCTAGGTGTTTCCCAACCAAGTGAGGTGGGAGAGGATTGTAGTGTCCCAGGTAGGTCCCAGGTCCCAGGTCCTAGAGGGTTCCATGAGGGAACACCAGGAGGGAAGCCTAGCCTGTACCGTAGGGCCACCTGTTGAGGGAAGCCTCGCAGTGTCAGAAGAACTGGGGGGGTGACTGTAGCCAGCATCCCAACAGTTCTGGTGTCTGGCAGTACCACTCCTAGTGAGGGGGTGCAGAAGTCCAGACATAGGGTTGAGAGGGGGTTGCGGACTCCAGTGGAGGACCTGGAGAGTCAGGGGTCAGCTCTGAGAGCAGAGCCCCCCAGGAATGACCCAGGTGAAACCGTTTCTGGTTTGGGGGTGACCCAGACTCTGCCGGATGGGCAGAGGTCAGGAGACCTGCGCCAACCAGACTCTTGTGTGGACCTTGGGGACGGTGTGTCCCTTGTGTGGGGTGAGAGTGCCCCCCAGGAAGTCCTGGCATGCCAGGCAAGGGTTCAACCTCAGGGTGGTGACTCTGGGTTGGATAACCAGGTTCAGAGGGTAAACTCTGACCTGGTGGGGGCTAGGTGTGCCTCCCAGAAAGTCCTGGTGTGCCAGTCAATTGCCCAACCTCAAGGTGGTGACCCTGGGTTGGATAACCAGGCTCAGAGGTTAAACTCTGACCCGGTGGGGGGTAGGTGTGCCCCCAGAAAGTTCTGGTGTGCCAGGCAATTGCCCGACCTCAGGGTGGGGACCCTGGGTTGGATGGCCAGGTTCAGAGGTTAAACTCTGACCTGGTGGGGGGGGGTAGGCGTGTCCCCCCAGAAAGTCCTGGTTGATTCTGTCTGAGGGTACAGACCCTGGGCTGGAAGGCCAGGTTCAAGGTGTCCCCCTGGACCTGGAGGGAGGGGCTACTGATAACAGTGCCCCTACCATGTTGTCTTCTGAGGAGGCCACTCCTAGTTGGAGGGTGCTGGACCCCAGAAGGGAGGGCAGGGGAGGGAAGCCTCACCCCGGGCCCTAGTCCAACCTGAAGGTACAGACCCCAGTTTGGACGGCCAGTTGCAGGTTAACAGCCCTGCACTGGTGGAGGAATGGTGCAGGGCGGCTTCTATAAGCACCCTGACCATGTTGGACTCTGGCGGTACCGCTCCAGGAGGGAGGGTACGGAGCACCAGAAGGGAGGAGCAGGTTCAGGCTGTCATCCCTGACCTGGTGGAAGGGAGAGTGGTTAAAGGGTGCCCAGCACCTGGGGTAACCGCCCCCCACTCTCCACAGCCACAGTGGTGGGAGAGCTTTGAGGGGCCTGGGGCCTGGCTCTCATCCCTGACAGCTGTCCGTAACTACTGTGGCTTGCTGTCCAGGCGGACAGAGTTATCCCTGGGGAGAGGACAAGAGTCACACCCCGGGGGTAGAGTGTGCAACAACACTGTGTTGGTCCTGGTGGTACTATCCTGCTCCTGGGATACATCTGTGAGCAAAGTAAGGTTAGGTGCTGCACAGATGGGATCCGCAGGTAAGGAGAGAGGTTCCCCATGGGTTGGCTTAGTGGTCCCTGAGAGTATGGACAGAGGGATCTAATTGGAGTCAGGAAGGCGAAGAACTGGAGCATGCCCCTGCTGTTGTGGGCTTGGGTCATTGTTCTGTCGCCTCAAACAGGGAAGTACATCAGGATAGTGATTGTTCTCCCCTGGCTTTAGGCTGTTAGGGAGTCATGTTGGACCTGGCTTTTCGACAGGGTCATCCCCAAACTTTTTGCCTCCTTCCTCCTATTTTTTCTGACGTGTTGTTGTTGGCTTTTGACCTCTGGGCACTTTACCACTGCTAACCAGTGCTAAAGTGCATATGCTCTCTGTGTAAGTTGTACTATTGATTGGTTTATCCATGATTGGCTATTTAATTTACTTATAAGTTCCTAGTAGAGTGCACTATATGTGCCTAGTGCCTGTAAAATAAATGCTACTAGTGGGACTGCAGCACTGGTTGTGCCATCCACTTCAGTAGCCCCTTAATCTTGTCTCAGGCCTGCCATTGCAAGGCCTGTGTGTGCAGTTTCACTGCCACTTCGACTTGGCATTTAAAAGTACTTGCCAAGCCTAGAACTCCCCTTTTTCTACATATGTCACCCCTAATGTGTGCCCTAGGTAACCCCTAGAGCAGGGTGCTGTGTGGGTAAAAGGCAGGACATGTACCTGTGTAGTTATATGTCCTGGTAGTGTAAAACTCCTAAATTCGTTTTTACACTACTGTGAGGCCTGCTCCCTTCATAGGCTAACATTGGGGCTGCTCTCATACATTGTTGAAGTGGCAGCTGCTGATCTGAAAGGAGCAGGAAGGTCATATTTAGTATGGCCAGAATGGTAATACAAAATCCTGCTGACTGGTGAAGTCGGATTTAATATTACTATTCTAGAAATGCCACTTTTAGAAAGTGAGCATTTCTTTGCACTTAAATCTTTCTGTGCCCTTCAATCCACGTCTGACTAGGTTTAGTTGACAGCTCCTTGTGCATTCACTCAGACACACCCCAAACACAGGGTACTCAGCCTCACTTGCATACATCTGCATTTTGAATGGCTCTTCCTGGGCTGGGAGGGTGGAGGGCCTGCCCTCACACAAAGGACTGCCACACCCCCTACTGGGACCCTGGCAGACAGGATTGAACTTGAAAGGGGACCTGGTGCATTTCTTAGACACTCTTTGAAGTCACCCCCACTTCAAAGGCACAATTTAGTATAAAACAGGGCCTCTGCCCTACCTCATCAGACACTTGCTGGAGAAGAAACCTGAACCAGAAACTACATCCTGCCAAGAAGAACTGCCTGGCTGCTCAAAGGACTCGCCTGTCTGCTTTTCTACAAAGGACTGCTACCTTGCTGTTGGCCTGCTGCCTTGCTGAACTCTTACCTGGCTGCTCAAAGGACTCGCCTGTCTGCTTTTCTACAAAGAACTGCTGCCTTGCTGTTGGCCTGCTGCTTTGCTGAACTCTTGTCTGGCTGTAAAAGTGCTCTCCAAGGGCTTGGATAGAGCTTGCCTCCTGTTCCCTGAAGTCTCAGGACCAAAAAGACTTCTCTTTTTCACTTGGACGCTTCGTGCGCTGAAATTTTCGATGCACAGCTTGTTCTGCGGCGAGAAAAACGCCGCACACCAACGCTGATCGACGCGACTCCTTCAGGACGACCGGAACTTCGACGCACGGCCTCGCAAGGACAACGCCGCCCGACCTCAAGATGAGAAATCGACGCGACACCTGCTGAGAGAGCGAAACTTCGACCCACAGCCCCGCAGAACAACGCGCAGCCGGAAAACAAGCAGGAGAATCCATGCACAGACCCGCGACATCTGGTAATCCCCGCGATCCACAGAAAGAGACTGTCCACGCGCCGGAATACGACGCACGACTTCCCCGAGTGAAAAATAACGACGCAAGTCCGTGTGTGCTGGGGAGAAATCTATGCACGCACCGTTTTTCCATGTACCTCTTCTTCTGCGGCCCTTTGCGGAGATTTTCCACTCCAAACCAGGTACTTTGTGCTTGAAAGAGACTTTGTTTGCTTTTTAAAGACTTAAGACACTTTATATCACTTTTCAGTGATATCTTTACAAATTCATATTGCATCTTTGATCGTTTTGACCTGCAAGTATCCAGATAAATATTATATATTTTTCTAAACACAGTGTGGTGTATTTTTGTGGTGCTATATTATGGTATTGTATGATTTATTGCACAAATGCTTTACACATTGCCTTCTAAATTAAGCCTGACTGCTCGTGCCAAGCTATCAGAGGGTGGGCACAGGCTTATTTTGGATTGTGTGTGACTTACCCTGACTAGAATGATGGTTCTTGCTTGGACAGAGGGTAACCTGACTGCCAACCAAAAACCCAATTTCTAACACACATCAACAAAGCATTTTTTAACTACTGCTACCAACACATGCCTGATGCACTTCAGTGATCACTGCTGGTAATCTGCACGTATGGTGGCTACTAATGGAACTTGTCTGATGTGGTAATTTATTAAATCTCTAATAATATTAGTAGGCTGGGAGGATTTGCACGGAACATTAGGTAGCTGTTTTGTGCAGAAAAGGTTGGAGACCCCTGCTGTAAACTATGGCACCAAGAACTAAAAAACAATACTTAAAACTGTAGATAATCATCTAGTGGCAGAATGGCACAATGTGAAATCAGAAACTAAGATTTTTCCAGAGATTACCAAATTGTGTGATTCTAGGCAAATATTTCATTTAACTGTGCTTCCTTTTTCCTCACTGTCTTTTACAGCACTTTGAAATCTGTGAGTTCAGGGTGTGTGCTACACGAGCAGGTTGGTGTGCTACACGAGCAGGTTGCTTATATTTGATTTAAGCAGACTCTAGTGTTGTTCCATATAAGAATCTAGGCCACATATAGGGTCTACATGACATCCAGCTTGCCTCTCAATTCAGTAATGGGGTTGTTGTTATGCCGAAGAATTGGGGAGGGGACATGAATATTTTTAGGTTCATGGTTAAAAACAGTCACTTTGAATAAATACCTCTTAATGCATATACGTAATCTGATGTATTAAGTTGAAACACTTCCACATGTTCAAGAGAAGTATGCTTTGGAATTTTGAAGAGTGTTTATTATAATTTAGCTTGATGCTTATTTATAGTTCTGGTACTAAACATTTGCTGCCCCTGTTATTTTGTTCACTCGCCCACGTCTGCTTGCAGGGTGATATAAATTATAAACTGTGTAATGGCTGTATGTGCCATTCTAGAGTTGACTCCATTCCCTTAAGTAGGAAAGCTTTCCGCACATAGGATAAGAGAAGAAATGTAGTTGACAACTCCCTGACAAAGCCCTATCTAGAAATTCTAAGCAAAACTAAAATGGCCTAAGACTGCACTTTGTCTGAATTGTAGCAGAGACAAGCGGCTACTTCCTTTGCCTGACTGCTTTCTCTTGCCAATAATATCTTCAGCAAGCACTGACAAAGCTAATAGGTGAGACAGTGGCAGTTATGTTTTTATTTTCTTCTTCAAAATCTCCTATAAGCATTAAACGCTGAGATGTCATAAAAAGTAAAAACACTGCGTCTAAATGCATAGTTTCAAAAAAGTAAAAAATTACCTATTGCATAAATACATGAAAAAAACATGAAATTAAGGGCCATATGTACTAAAGCATTTTCCCATAGACACAGAATGGGTAAAATCCTTTGGTACATCTGGCCCTAAATGTTGAGATTGGTTTGAAGAGAGCTACTTTTGCAAGCATATCTGCTCTGCACAAGTGGAACGCACACTCGCAGTGAATAGAGCGAATCACTGAAGTGGGCTGCCCCGTTGCAATGTGCTGATGCTGTGGTGACCTTAAGCATGAGGGCAGAGACAGTGTGTGTGTGTGTGGTGTTGTGGTGTTGTGGTGTTGTGGTGTGTGTGTGTGTGCGCACGCCGCTATTCTGTTTTGGTGCCATTTGGTGAATCTCTGCCAAACATTCCCGAAAAGTGCTACTTTTCGACTAGCATGTGCATGGAAATGACCTGTCAAGCTTGGGCAGAGAAAAGAGTGGTCCCAAAACGTGTTTTCCTCTTTAATTTTTTTCTTTTAGGAAATGTAGACACAGTTACAGCCCAAACCGCTGAACCTATTTACACCAACTTTGCCAGAATGCTAGATCTTGGTCCAGAAAGAGTGCTTTTTGTGTTTTGGTGTAAATCCCTTTAGTCTTTTGAAAAAATTAAGGTTAAAAAAAATTGTATATATCACACCCCAGGAGATCCACGGAGGCGACATATTTCATCCTGAAGTCTGTTTGGCTGCCACCACCTCACCCAGGAAGTGGTGGCAGTCATCTTAGGACTTGGGACTCAGAATCTGTGAATGCATGTTAACTTTTTTTTTTTTTTTTTTTTTTTTTTTTTTTACTGTTTCTGTTAATCCCTCTGGGTGTGCCAGGGATCCGGGGAGGGGGGGTACATGGAGGCATGGGTATAGAACCTTCCCCACACCCCCACTGTATGCCTTCTTGACCCAGGCACCCCATCCCACAGCCGATCATTTTAATAAAGGGAAGGGGGAAGTCAGGGGAGCCTCCTCCACTGAGCCAGGAGAGGCCCCAAGGGTGGGGTCGGCAATGTCGGCTCCCGCTGCCCACTGTGAATGCTAGCATGAGAGCCAGCAGGTATGCAGGGGCCCTTGGCCTCCTCCTGCAGCCCCCAACGATTGATGAATTGTGGGTTGCCCCTGGTTGGGCACTGGGGCACCGCACTAAAAAAAGTAACAGGATAACTTGTGGTGTACCCTGGGTAGGTACTGGGGCACTGCGTTTTGTGAGAAAATGTTGATGGGACCCTGGGGCTCCCCTCAATTCCCAGATAAATAATGGTTTGAGGTGCCTGGGTGTGTACCGTGGCATCCTTAGGAAAAAGAAAAAACAGATGCCAGAGAGCCAGCGGAAGCCCTGGGGCTCCCCCTGTGGCCATTACAAAAAAAATAAAATAAACGAGTTGTCCCGGGTGCGTTCAGGACATCCTGAGAAAATGTATTAAAAAGGCAAATAGTGAATGAGAGTCCACAGCCGCTCTTTTATTATTCACTGCTCCTTCAAGGAGCACCCTGTAATCACCTTGCAGGGCTATTTACATATACTTTGTTTTTGGTGATGTCCATAGAAGGGTAAGGGACATTACCAAAATACCTTTTGATTTTCTGGTGGAGTCCAGGGCTGTAGGCAGTTCTGCTCTCCCCACGAACACTAGAAAAAAAGTAAGTCTACTGTGTCATTGAAACCATGACCCCAGGAGAACTTACCATATTGTTTTAAAAGCATTTCCCAGGCTAGAGCTTTTGCTCTACTGTTGGGACTGGAGTGTCACTTAGGGGCCAGTTGCATTTTATGTTAGCTGAAGAAATATCACATAAAATAAGGTTTTTATGTAGTTGTTTTATAATTACAAGTTTTAGGGTGTAAACGTAGGCTTAGAGGCCTACTTTTTTTCTTAAAGAAAAAATGATATATTTTCACATCTTTCACTCCCAAAATGTAGTAATTAAAACAATGTAAATAGAAACAGTCCCAGACGTGTGGTTTAAAAAAACTTTATTAAATATTTTTAAGTAATCAATAATAAACTTTTCATTGTGGGCTTTAAATATACGTTTGATTAAAAGTATTGATATTTTTGGAGAAAGATAATAGAGATACTTTATAGAGTGTGGAGTGGAGGGGAAAAGTTATTTCATTCCCACTGTGAGGATTTCAGCCAGAGACACATAAGTATTCATATGAGATAAAAGATACCCAAAAAGAAACACTTTACCAGCAAGGGACTAAAACGAAGACCGTTGGTGTTGCCAGTGTTGATTCTTTTTTTTCCTTCGCAGGAATCCATGCTTGATGAGGGCAATGAATCTGTGGGCCTAGCACAAGGAAGTGGAGACAAATCGTTACATTTCTTGTTCAAACTAACAGTATAACCAATGTGGCCACACAAAGAAAACTTCAGTCTGAAATAAAGTTAAGGGGTTTTATTACAAGCTCAAACTCAGTCATGTAGACAATTCTCAAAACAAAGTTATAAAGATACAAAACCACCAAGGGTTGACCTAGGCGACGGAAAAGATTCAAGCGAACTAACGTTTAGCAGATCTAAATATTCCATAAAAACAATACAAAAATGAAGAATCACCTGATGATCAGAAAGCAAGCGATGTTCAGTTCTTACAAGCATCAAGACAATTTAAATCATCTACTTTTAGCTAAATGGGCAAGGGAAAACCCTACAGATTAGCCAATCAAGAATGAACATATGCTGAGCTACACACATGTGCAAAAGGGCAAGAAAGGCAAAAAGAATTTGGAAAAAAGGAAATCTGGGGTAGTCTGTTACTAACTGAAGTGGGGAAAAGTAGGTAAAAAGGGAAGGTGTCCGCTTTTCAGAAGCTCGGTCAAGAGTCCTTTTCTCAAAGTCAGGGTAAATCTCCAAGTCCAAGCAAATCATTTCAAAGGGGCAAGATGTAGAGAGGACTGTACCTTTCAGAGTCCAAGGAGTTCAGCATCTGAGGTTAGGGGAAAAGATTTTCTTCTAATCCATCTGGGAAACGGTATATTGAAGTTCACAGTTCAAGATGATTTGTCCATGTATATGTATGTATGTATATGGATATTTATATAGCGCGTTCCTGCCTTAGCATCGAAGCGCTCGAGGACATAAATAGAGAGGGAACGACCAAGGCCAAGAAACATTACTGTGGAAACAGCCACGTTTTCACTTGCTTCCTGAATATCAGGAAGTTGTGTTCTTTCCTAATGTCCAACGGTAGAGCATTCCAATGTCTGGCAGCCGCCACTGTAAAGGCTTTGTCTCCCCACCTGACTGCGAGTTCGACAGACCTGAATCAAGTAGGAATTGTTCGATCTTGGGACGCACCCTGGACAATACCACCTGAATCTCTCAGCCAGGTGTTCAGCACCGCCCCCATAGAGCGCTTTAAAGGTTAGGCAAAGAGCTTTAAAAATAATCCTCTTGCTAACCGGAAGCCAATGAAGATATTTCAGGCTACGAGAAGCCGAGGCTAAACGTGGAAGGTCCAAAATCATAAGAGCTGCATTGTTCTGAATTAACTGCAGTTTCCTCAAGGAACCCACATCAATATCCAACAACATGGAGTTACAATAATCTAATCTGGACATAATCAACGCTAGAATAACAGTGACTCTTTCCTCCTGCTTCAGAAACAGTAGAATTTTTCTCAGGAGTTTCAGTGTCCAGTAACTAGATTTGACAATAGCTCTAACCTGTGGCTTAAAACTTAATGAGTCATCCAAGAGCACTCCCAAATTTCTAGTAGCCACGCAGGAGACAGGTGGCTTTCCGCATTCATCAGGCCACCATTGCGAGCTCCACAGTTCCTTACTACAACCATACAAAACAATCTCGGTCTTGTTTGTATTTAGCTTCAGCCAGTTCTGTCTCATCCACTTAATAATATCCTGCATGTAGTTATTAAACCGATCAGCCACTTCCTCCCAGTTGCTCCTAGACACCGGGGTGATAAGTTGTGTGTCATCAGCCTAGGAGGATGGGATGAAACCATATGATCGGATTAGTCTCGCTAGGGGGGCCACATAGATATTAAAAAGCTTTGGGCTAAGCGCCGAGCCCTGAGGCACACCACAAGGTAGATGAAAAGCCAGTGCTTTAAAGCCAGCCCAGCTTACAGTAATAGATCTATTACTTAAGAAAGACTACAGGATTTTAAGGGCGGAGTGTCTTAGTCCAGCTTGATGGAGGCGTGAAACCAAGATCGCAGGAGAGATGGTATCAAATGCCACGGAGAGATCCAATAGTACAAGAATAGCGCCTTGACCCTCATCCAGTAATCTCCGGATGGAGTCGGAGGTCGTGAGTAGCGCTGATTCCGTACTATGAGCCCTCCTAAACCCATGTTGTGTCTGATCGAAGCCTCCAGCCTGATAAAGAAACGTGGAAAGTTCATAATTAATGTTTTTCAAACATCTTAGCCAATGTAGGTAACCATGAGATACGTCGCAAGTTGCTCAAATCAAAGGCAGTTTGGTTGGGCTTCTTTTTTAAAGGAATAAAAGTGGCCTGCTT
The DNA here is from genome assembly GCF_031143425.1 of Pleurodeles waltl. Lineage (NCBI taxonomy): Eukaryota > Metazoa > Chordata > Amphibia > Caudata > Salamandridae > Pleurodeles > Pleurodeles waltl. Next base: position 1,244,484,297 of record NC_090447.1, on the reverse strand, counting down.
CCATGTGGAAGGGAAGATCCCCGAAGATAGAACTTCATGAAAAATAGTGGCTAATCCATCCATCACTCCACATGACGCTGAAGATGTAACATCCAATAATAATCGATCAGGCGACATAGCAGGGACGCCATTACACACGTGCACTACATATAGGTCAATACTTATATGTAGTTTCACAATGGTAACTCCGACTATGGCCATGTAACATGTCTAAGATCATGGAAATGTCCCCCATTCCAAATCTGGTTTTGGGGAGCCAATTCCATGCATCCTGGGGGCTCCACCATGGACCCCAGTATGCCACCTCACAGACAGGGTTCTGCCCTCCTGGGGTCTGGGCAGCCCAGTCCCAGGAAGGCAGAACAAATCATTTCCTCTTAGAGCAGGGTGGAAATAGGTGTTACAGGCTGGGAAGGGGTAGCTTCCCCCAGCCTCTGGAAATGCCTTGAAGGGCACAGATGGTGATCTCCTTGCATAAGCCAGTCTACACCGGTTCAGAGACCCCTTGTCTGCTGCTCTGGCGCGAAACTGGACAAAGGAAAGAGGAATGACCTAGTGGTGGTGCCCAGAGCTCCTCCAGTGTGTGTCAGACTTCCCCCACACCTTGCAAAACAAGATGACTGCACTCTGGCGGCCTCTGAGTGGCCAGTGCCAGCAGGTGACATCAGAGACCCCTCCTGATAGGTCCATACCTGATAAGGTAGCCAATCCCCCTCTCAGGGCTATTTAGGGTCTCTCCTGTAGGTTCTCTTCAGATTCTGCTTGCAAGTTTCACTCGGGAATCCTCTGCAACTACTTCATCATCCTCTGACCTCGGATCTGTAGCAGAAGTTTTAGTACTGTGCCTCATGTCACAGTAATTATCTATACCTGACAGTTCATACATTATGTTACACAAAACACTAATAGTTCTATTGTAAAGCGGTGCACTGAAAAGTCATATTAACGTGCATTCACCTTAGGTTATCAGCTGATATTTGTTGTATAGCGTTTAGAGTTAATGTTTAAAGAATTAATTTATTAGGTTATATTTTGTGGTGTAAACTAACAATCTGCATTAAAATATTAGATTTCATATGGAAAATGTGTTAAACATGCAATGTAGAGAATGTAGTAGTGTGTTCTAGTCCCATGAAAGAGTTAACAGATTCCTTTTCGTTTTATAAGGATCTGTTTGTGCAGGGTGCTATTTTGAATCGCTCAATTACGCCAGCTAGGTTAACAGAGAATTATATAAACTTCTAAGTGTCGAATAAAAAATGCCAGTCGGTGCACAAAACACATACTAGAATTTAGGCTGTTGAGGAATATGAACAATTATCTAACTTACTTTTACGATGGTGCAAGGGCCTAGCTTTGGGGGTGGGGGGTGTATGGGGTGTTACACCCCCCAATTGTATTTTCTGATGAGTAGTTGGGTACAGGTGCTTTCAGTTGGGCATTGGGAGTGTCTGTCGTATTTCACTTGGAATTTTTGCATGCACAAACTGAAAAACACGCACTCTCACACACTTTTTTTTCTGTTTTAAAAGTCCTCAAAATGTTGGTTATTTTACAAAACGTGTTTCTCTCAGTACTCGCACTAATCTGCATTCCTCTCCCTTTACACTGCCCCTTAAGCCCCTGCAGCTCCCCCCAATATATATATATATATATACAATATATATATATTACTGACCAAGTTACGCCCGTGCGTATCAACTGAGAAGAACGTGTGTAAAGTTTGAAATATTGTAGACCTCCCACAGTGTATGCAGGAGGCAATATTGGTAACTACATGGCGAATGTGCATGAGCCAAATTGTGTTGCACCTCTGAAGAAACCTGGCAATCTTTATTAAATGGCAGATGTTAATTCAAGTTGTGGCGAATTTTCAGATGAATTTTACTACAGTTTATTTAGCATTGTTTTTGAGCCACTCATATTAATTTTATGTAGGAAAGTACAACGGTACAGAGCGTGCGCTTTTGCGATTGTGTCTTTGGTGAGGATGAGCTCTTCCTAATTAGTTTATTATTACTGTGCTAATGTTTATAAGAATATTGAAAATATAAACATGAAAAACGGTTCATTCCCTTCTTTTGCCAGTTTTTATTTTTTACTGAAACATTCAGACTCGGGTTTCAGTTCAAATGTATACACGAATACTGGATACTAAATGTTCTCGCTAAGCGGGCTGCAATAGGTACACTCTAGCCCGAAGTTTCTATTTCTGAAATCGGATACAGGTACCGAGTTGAATTCGCCATGAGAAAATGGGTAGCTGTTGTCTCTATTGCCTTTTCACAGTTAAACAGTCTTTATAGCACAGTGACCAGATGATACTAGCCGAGGTCAGCGTTATGCATATAGACACTGGTCATATACAGTTGATAAATATACTATAGTCTCCAGCTCTTCTTTAAGCAAAGGTAACTCCATCCCTTTAAATATAACACTTGATTTGAACTTTGTGACGAAGGAAAGCTGCAAAGTTAGAATTCTTGGGCACCGTCACGCTGCTTAAACTTGAAAACTACTCTGCGTTGTATTTTAGATATGTCTGCAGAGAAACCTTTACGTAAGAGCATTTTAGTGTAAGGTATTCACTTAGGAAAGGAATACAGATGTGTATTAACATAGTCTTGCCAAAACTCAGTTTTGCTCGGCATGGTGAATGAATGAGCGCCGTGAGATAATTTATGAGTACTAAATAACAATGAAAATTAAGTAGCGTACCTATTTTTTCTGGCAAAGTATATAATTATTTTTAATTGGAAAAGTAGCTAATAACAGGCTTAATCTACCTCTGGCAAAAGGGCACATGGTGTGGCAGAGAATGAAGTGAGCTGAGCCCACCAGTTTTGCAGACAGTAGGTTTTCCACCTGTACATTGGGATGCTGATGGCTCACAGCACCTGCTTTGCCAGTGCTACCATGTATAGTCTAATCAGGCAGGTGGTATGCACTGCCAACCCGGTCTTGGAATCAGAAAAAGCGCGCATCAGACTTGCATGTTGCTCGAAATTGCAAGCAGGCTTGTGCTTCGTTTGAGTCCCGTGACTTTACCTTTGAAACTTGGTGATTAGAACAAAGTGATATTTGGGACGCTTGAAATGTTATGGGCAATTTCCGTCTTGACCTAGCTTGAAAACAAACAGTGCAGCACCCGAGTTGCAAAACCTTGGGCTGGTTATTTGGAGGGCAAGAAAACATTACATTTGTTTAGTCATACAACAGTATAGACTTGTCTATAGGAGGCTAAAGGGGTTATGTTTTATGCTCATCTTCTAACATGTTTTATTTTGTCCAGTGATGCTGGAAACAGTGATCGCGTTGTAATTCAGGAGTTGCTGAAGACAGTTGCACAATCACAGCAGCTTGAAACAAGCACACAAAGAGATTTCAAAGGTAGGTTATAGTCGTCTTTTGGGGTTGTTCTCCACTTAACTCCGTTTCTCTTATGTATCTTTTCTCATAGCTGCCGTTTCATTGACTGTTTGTTCTGTTTCAGTGGTGCTGTTAACAGAAGTTGACAGACTTTCCAAGGATGCACAGCATGCCTTAAGAAGAACTATGGAGAAGTACATGTCCACTTGTAGATTGATCCTATGCTGCAATTCCACCTCCAAGGTCATTCCACCTATCCGAAGCAGATGTTTAGCTGTGCGAGTGCCCGCTCCCAGCATTGAAGACGTAAGTTTGAAAACACTCAGATGGGCAAGGGTTATCTCATATACAGTGGATGAAGACTTGGATTGTAGTGGGTGCTCCTGCACACCTTTGTTTTTTCCATGTTAAATCAATGTACAAACTTGTACATCTGAATTTCTGACACTTGTGCCTTCTGATTCTGTTATACGCGTTTTCAGTCTGAAACAGAGCCTCTCCGTTCAGTTTGCATCCTTTATGTGCACCCGATACTGTTCTTGGATTTTCTTTTAGCATCTAGCCCTCTAAGCGCTTAACTGCAGATACACTAATTGTTCTCTGTCCCTTTACTTTCTCTTTTGTAAGCATTCAAACTCCAATAATGACAGTTAAGTGGTGTGGCATCTAGCGACTTGAGCATTTAGTATGAAGTCGAAATAGCAAAGGTACTGCAATGCATGTTTAGGATATTATATAGAGCGTGTGCAATTCTGCTATTGGAAGCACGAAGATGCTACTTGACCAACTACCTGTGTATCTGTCCTTAATTGTGGACATTTGGGTCTGGCCTTTGAGAATGCCTTAGCGTTCTTGTTAGACTATGGTTTTTCCACAGTATTCATACAAAATATAAAACATTTTTATTGAGTTTATATATATATATATATATATTTATATATATATATATATATATCAACAACATAAAGCCCCACCAGTTCGTGGAGGAGTCTCGTAAACCAGGCATCATGTCGGACAATTGCACATAACATAGCGAAGTCTCTTGGTCGAAATGCACATGTAAGAAATCAAGACAGCGCGTTTGACAAGTGTACATTACCCCATATCGGTATCGTCCCCTCCCCAGGACCCCATCCATTTCCCCCACACCTTATCTTGTTTATGGGGACAGCCCCTTGCTTCATATACAAGCTCTTCTTGTTGAGCGCCACTTTCCCACAGCTTGGGCTGTCTCTGATTTCCAGCCTGCGGCAATGTCCCTCTTGCCCACTAAGCTGGCCGTTCCGACGAATGCCCGGTATGCTCTGTTTGAACCCACCCCATCAAGGACCCCCAAAAGGATGCGTACTGGGGCAACATCCAGCTCCTCATGCAAAACCACAGCAATCTCGGCCACCACTGCCCGCCAGTAGGATACAATGTGTGGACAAGTCCACACCATATGAAAGAAGTCAGCTTCTGGGGTTGTGCAGCGTGGACAGTCAGCCTGAGGCCGGAGGCCCATTCAATGGAGTCTCTTGGGAGAGAGGCCTCGTGGAGATAATACGTTTGCACGACCCAAAGTCGGGAGGTCATGGTCAATGTCCGGGGGTCTATCAGAGCATCTCTCCAGTCGTTGTTGTCCACTGGACCCACCCAGCGCTCACGGAGTTCATTTAAGGGCCTTGTGTGTGTTGTCAATATACGGTATATGCACAACACTCATCCTTTGCCCAAGCGACCCATCAGCGTCTTGGCCTCCATGGGCTAAATTCGGGAAGGTCCGTCCCAGCCTGAACGTGTACGTGTGGTGCGTGGTGAAGTTGCAAATATTTATGGAATTGGGAGAGGGCGAGGGAGAACTGCTGTTGAAGCTCCTGGAATGATCGCATATGAGTACCTGCCCAGACATCTCCAAGCAGTGATATGCCGATAAGGTCCCATTTACGGAACCCCTCTAGTGCTGAGACATCCTTAAGCCATTTTCCCTGCCACAGCGGGGTCTGCTGCGTGAGACGACGACGCTACCCCGTCGTCATCTGTGCCGCCCTCCACCCCATCAGTACGACCCTCGTCCCCTCCGGGAGTGTGCATGGCAATGAGTCGCCATATAGCAGCCCCATCAAAACTGGAAAGCAGAGCGTCACCAGTTCCAGCCGATAGGCCAGATCTGACCAGCCACCTCACAGCCAGTCGTTAATCACCAATAGCTACATCATAAGGTAATAACGATAGAGGTTGGACAACCCCAGTCCACCCTCGTACACGTCTCCCTGGCAAAAGCAGAACACCACGCGGGGTGGGAGTTGTACCATAGGAACTGTCGTGCTACACTCTCCGCTTTTTGAACCATTTCCTGTGGATAGGATAGGGGTAGTTCTGGAGCAGGTAGAGGTTTCGGGGGAGCACCATCGTTTTGTAAAGTGCTATCCGGCCCAAGACATTGAGAGGCAGGGACCGCCATCTCTGGAGGTCCTCTTTAACCCTCCGTGTCAGGGGTTCAACATTGAGGGACCAGGCCAGTTCAGGTAACGGTGCAGTCTGCACGTCCAGGTATCGGAAGCTATTACGACGAATCGGAATTGTACTTTGCCCGTCATAGCAGTCACTGGCCAGGTGAAGTGGGATCAGGAGCGATTTACTGGGGTTAAGCACCAGGCCGGAAGCCTCTGCGAACAGCTCCAGCAGGCGCATCACTCTAGGACCGCTACGAGCTGGACTTGCTAAGAACAAAAGCACGTCGTCCGCATACAGAGCGATACAGTCCTCTTCTCCGGTAGGCCATGACCAGCCCTCAACCAGGGGGTCTTCCCTGATGAGCTTCGCCAGCAGCTCCATCGCCAAGGCGAACAGGAGCGGGGATAGGGGGCATCCCTGGCGTGTGCCCTGACGAATAGGGAGCCGGTCGGATGTCACCCCGTTCACTTGCACCCAGGCCGTTGGATTGGAGTATAGGAGTCGTACTAGCGCTCAAAATCGTGGCCCGAGCCTGACTTTTAACAGCACTTGCCAAAGGTAGGTCCAGTCCACTGTATCGAAGGTCTTCTCGAAGTCTAGGAGGAGGAGCGCCAGCTGAGGGGTCAGCAGGTTCCGGTGGGCCAGGGCCGCATGTAATCGGCTGATACAGTGTCTGGTACTGCTAGTCTGCATGAAGCCGCATTGATCCGGATGGATTAATGAGGGTAACACCTTTTTCAGCCTAGTAGCGAGGATGATGGGTAGTATTTTAAGTTAGGTATTAAGCAGTGAGATAGGGCGGTAAGCCGCACAGCACTGCGAGGGGGGGGGGCTGGTCTTCGGGATCACCACTATAGTAGCCGGATCTAGATCGGGGGGGGAGACACCCCTTTCTTTTGGCCTCTTTGAACATGGTAAGCAGGTGGGGGGTAAGGATATCACAAAACTTTTGGTAGAGCTCCGCTAGGAAACTGTCGGGGCCCGGCGTCTTCCCGGCAGCCAGCCCCGAAACGGCCTCCGTGACCTCCTGCAGGTCCAGCGGCTCGTCAAGGTCATGCCTTTCCTTTGTCGAAATCACTGGGAAGGACACCTCTTGCAGCAAGGGGGCCTCTCTCTCTCTCAACCCGGGGCCTGGGCCACTCCTCATAAACTTTCCTGTAGTAAGTGGAAAAGCTCTGCGCTATCTCTTATGGGGTCCGGGAGATGGCGCCGGAATCATCGAGAATCTCCGGCACAATTCTGTTCACCATTGGTCGAGTGGCGAGCCAGTGGAGGAGCTTGCCGTTTTTGTCCCCCCCACCCATATACGCAGGCTACTGACGCACGCCACATGTGTTTAGCTGCCTCCATGGTAATGTGTTGAATCTCTTTCCTCACTAGGGTTAAATGCTGCGTTGCCGATGGAGATATGGTGTCATGTGGCTGGCCGTCTAGGTGCACAGCTCTGGCCTCCAGGGCAGACACTTTCTGAAGGCAAGCACGTTCCCACACCCGAAGGAGATGTTTAGCATGTCCCCTGAATGTGGCCTTGCAGGCCGCCCAGATGGTACCCGGGGATGACACGGATCCAAGATTAAAGGCAAAGTAGTCTGAAATATGCTCCTGGAGAGACTGGTTGTAATCCGCGTCCTGCAGGTACCAGGCATTGAGCCGGGTCATTTGGTACCCAGGAGGTGGGTCTCCTGTAGCAAGATGATGGATGGGGCAAAACGACGGACAAAGGAGAACACCACTGATATTTTAATTTTATCAAGGAGCCTGTTGATATTCCAGGAGAGGACTCTATTAGCCTGCGCTAGTTTGTGCATGGTGAAGATGGTACTGAGTGAAGTGTGCCTGTCTGGGCGTTCCTCCGCGACCAACTTAATAAAGGCAACAAAACACAACATAAACCCCATAGTAAACAACTGTTTCCCCGTGACCCTCCAACGACCCCCACCCCATACTTCTAGCCCAGAAGCATCTGTCACCCTAAACTGCGCCCACAACATGTTCACTGCAAATTTGGAGTGGTGGACCCCTCCTTTAAGTCCGAGTTCTGCAATCTGGCTCCTTGCCGCTCCGCACCCCTCACCAGAGAACATGTTTCCAGCCCAGTCCCCACGCACCACCACGCAGGGCCCTGTGTGCTTGCTCGATCGCAAACCAAGGGGAGAGTTTCTGAGCAGGGACCCATGACTTGATCCAGCCCTCCAGAAAATCTATTATGTTATTTTCTTCTGCGCTCTCCGGAAATCCCACGAAACGTAGGTTGTTACGTCTGGAGCGGCTTTCTGCATCCTCTGCTCTATGGCGGAGTTCCCCGTGCGAGTCTGTAGTTGAGCGACTTTGGCCTTGAGATCCGCAAGATCGTCTTCTGCCTGGGAGGCTCGGCCTTCTACCTCCGTGATGCGTCCCACTGCTGTCCGCAGGTCTTGTCGCATCAGGCCCACGTCTTCCCGCACCTCACCAACTTTGGTCTCGATCGCCAGCTGTGAGGACTGGATGGCTTGCAGGATCGTGGTGACCCCTTCCGCTGCAGTGGTCTCTGACATAGGTGCGTCCACTGTTCGCGACACAGACTGCCTGGCGAACTGGTCGATACGCTGCTGCGACGTGGGAGGCTGCTTGCTGGCCCTATCTTTCCCCATATCTGCTGCTAATCTGTGCCTGGATGTGCAGTCGTCACGGGTCTTGATGTTTGCTGCCGCGGTCTCAGTGGGTCCCTTCAGTGCCACCACTTACCCCATGGGCCCGTTCTCCCCCCACCCCCCCCCCCCCCACCCCCAGCAGGGGCTTCTCGTCCACAGTCCGTTCCACGTGTCTCGCACCGGGGGTATTTGTTCTCTGTTTGGCTATTCGTAACCCCCCAGTCTTCCTCCAGGGGCAAGGCAGACAGTTTTGGGCCCCACCGTCCTCTGGAGTCCACGCACACCAGAATCAGGCCTCACAAGGCACTCCGAGGCCACCCTCGTCGCAGCGGGGGCCCGTGCTCTCAGGAGGGGCAGCCACTAACCTCCGAGCCTCGCAGGGCTCCGCCGTATCCCTACGCCGATGTTTCGTGGGCCCGGCTCCACCTCTGCCTGGGTCGGCGATTTCCACCGGCCTGCCACCAGCCGGCGGCCCTCGCACTGTCTCCGCCGCGTCTCCGGTCGGCAGGATAGACCACTGGACCTGGCCCGTGGGCGCGGCAGGAAATCTGGGCCTCCTCTGGTGCTACTCGCCCCCGGGCCGGGGGCAGGGTCTTTTTACTGGGGCCGCGGCGGAATACAGCCTGGTCCGTCCACAGGGCCTGGGGTGCCCCTAACACCGCAGGGCGCCGTCGCTTACTGTTGCGCGGCACCCCAGCAGTTGCCGCTGCTTCGCGGGGGTCTCGTCCTCCCCGGCCGGCCTCAAGTGCGTCGTCGGCTGCGGCTTCACCCAGCCGACCCCTGCTGCCGACTTTGCCGCGGCCCAAACGACGGTGTCTTTCCCCGACCGCCGCGGCGGGCCCTTACGCAGATGTGACCCTTCTCACCTGGGCCCCACGGTGCAGGAACTGCGGCCTGTATCGGACGGATGACGGGGGGGTCCGGAGCACTATTAGAGTGCGACCGCCATCTTGACGCCCGTGGACACGCCCCCCCCCCCCCCCCCCCCCATAGAGAGACTTTTGGTAAGCAGGCTCCATCCATTGCTCTGTTGAGTTGTCATTAACACGTTGCTTCCACCCACCACAGAGACTCATCTCGTCTGCCCTGGTGGGGAAACTGTGACATCAGCGTGCCCCTTGGCATCTTGACATTACAGTTGGGTGGGAGGGATGGTGGGGCAGAAGTTATTCCGCGTTTCCTGGGGGTGGGGGAATCCTCCGGCGCAATGCACCAGAGGATTTTTAAAACCCCTCCCTGGCGTCCGCCACTGATCGTGGCCCGCACCAAGGAGGGTCCGTGTATGTCAGCCATTGGTCGACACATGCACCTATTGGGTTAACGTAATCCTTTCTGTACATTTGCAATCAAAGAAGCTGTAGTTTGAGGATATTATCAACAGTCCAGATGATTAAACTGGGTCTTGAAAAAAAGTGTTTTTCTTCAATACCAATGATTTGAGTGTTTCTGTTTCAGGTTCAGTGGCGTCCAACCCATTGTTAGCCCTGTCAGTAGCAATAGCAGCAGGGGCAAAGCTTGCCCTGCCATTACTTTCTGTCTTTCCTATCTTGGAGCATCAGTAGGTACGCTGCACGTAAATAGGTTTCTTTCATAGGGAACATTGTTATAAATTTGGGAGAAATGGCCATCTTTTTCTAAAGATTGGCAGTCCAATAGCACATCGTCTTCCCCCTACTGGAATCCGTGGCTTCCTGCATTTTCATTGTTGTGAATGTAAGCCAGCATATGAGACCTCGACAGCAGTGCCTATAAAATCACTCCTCTCGATAGACCAATAGTTGGGTTGAAAAACTCCAAATCTCGATTTCAGCAAGATAATCCTTCGTCATGGTGGCGCAAGTGAACGGACCTAATTCACAAGATGCCTTCCTAAAAGGATTCTCCTACTGAAACTGTTGTGATAGAGGCCTCTGTCGGAGAGAGCATTCACGTCCATTTCCTAAAGCCTGGAGCTAACAGCAGTCAATCTCGCTATCAGGATCTTCCTACTGTCTCCAACAATGAACATATGTTCTTATTCAAACGGACAACGACCATGCAGTACCCAAACAAGTAAGGGGGCATGAGATCGAGGCCTGAGTCAGAAGTGGGGATGGAGCACACTGCCTCACATCCCAGCACAGTTTGCATTATAGTTAATGCGGTGCACAATTCCCACTTATTTCAAATGCGAATGTAGTTTTTCACCAGAGTTGGTGCAGATAGTGCTGTTTATCTCTAGACACATGCATATATTTCTGGGTTTCGTCCCTCATCAGTAGTGAGCAAAGACATTTCATCTGGGGTTGATGGAAATGCTGCCTGTTAGAAATAGGGTCTTTGATTGACAGTCAGGTTACCCCCTGTTCAAGTAAGGACCCTCACTCTAGTCAGGGTAAAAGAGAATCCGCTAACCCCTGCTTACCCCCTTGGTTGCCTGGCAGAGCAATAGGCTTAACTTCAGAGTGCTAGGTGTAAAGTATTTGTACCAACACACACAGTAACTTAATGAAAACACTACAAAATGACACAACACAGATTTAAAAAAATAGTAAATATTTATGTAAACAAAACAAGACCAAAACGACAAAAATCAACAATACACAAGTCAAGTCAAGTTATTAATTAAAAAGCAAAGTAAGTAGTTTTAAACGCACACTAACACTGTGCGTGAAAATGAACCTTAGGTGCGTCAAAAATAACCCCACATGGGCGAGTGAGCGTCAAAAAGGGCTTGCGATGCGTCTATTCCACTCACAAGCAGGACCTTGCATCAGTTCTCCTTTCGTCGGGTCAGGGCGCGTTGTTTCTTCTCCCCGCAGGAGAGCGAGGCTTCAATCCGGTCAGCACTCCCGGATCCGGGCAGGCCTTGCGTTGTTTTAACATTTAAAACGCCCAGCGGTACTTGCGTCGGAAATCCAGCCGCACGATGATCTGAAAACCACGCAGCGCGGGTTGCAATCTCCCAGCCTCTGTCAGCGATGCTGCGCGTTGTTTCTCATGCTCTGTGCGTCAATTCTTCGGTCACATTTCTGGCAAGCGTCTATTTTCAGCCGCGGAGCTGGGGGCGTGTCGTCTCTTCAGCCGCAGATCAGAGTCGGGCTGATATATTCCCCGCACGTCGCTCTGTGCGTGGATTTCCTCCTCTTAGGCTGCCAGCTTCTCCTTTCAGGGTCCCAGGAACTGGATGGGCACCATAGGGCAGAGTAGGAGTCACTCCAGGTGCTGGCAGAGAGACATCTTTGCTGCCCCTGAGACTTCAAACAACAGGAGGCAAGCTCTAAATCAAGCCCTTGGAGATTTTTTCTCAAGATGGAAGGCACACAAAGTCCAGTCTTTGCCCTCTTCCTCTGCCAGAAGCAGCAACTGCAGGATAGCTCCACAAAGCACAGTGACAGGCAGGGTAGCTCTTCTTTTTCTCTAGGCTGAGGTTCCTCTGGTTTCCAGAAGTCTTCCTAAAGTCTGTGGTTTTGGGTGCCCTTCTTATACACAATTTCTCCTTTGAAGTAGGCCTACTTCAAAGTAAAGTCTCTTTTGACAGTGAAATCCTGCCTTGCCCAGGCCAGGCCCAAGACACTCACCAGGGGGTAGGCGACTGCATTGTGTGAGGGCAGGCACAGCCCTTTCACGTGTGAGTGACCACTCCTCCCGTCCCTCCTAGAACAGATGGCTCATCAGGAAATGCAGGCTACACCCCAGCTCCCTTTGTGTCACTGTCTAGTGTGAGGTGCAACCAGCCCAACTGTCAAACTGACCCAGACAGGGAATCCACAAACCGGCAGAGTCACAGAAATGGTATAAGCAAGAAAATGCTCACTTTCTAAAAGTGGCATTTTCAAACACACAATCTTAAAATCAACTTTACTAAAATATGTATTTTCAAATTGTGAGCTCAGAGACCCAAAACTCCACATGTCCATCTGCTCCCAAAGGGAATCTACACTTTAATCAGATTTAAAGGTAGCCCCCATGTTAACCTATGAGAGGGACAGGCTTTGCAACAGTGAAAAACTAATTTAGCAATATTTCACTGTCGGGACATATAAAACCCATTACTATATGTCCTACCTTAACCATACACAGCACCCTGCCCTTGGGGCTACCTTGGGCCTACCTTACTGCTGTCTGACATGTAAGAAAAGGGAAGGTTTAGGCCTGGTTAGTGGGTACATTTGCCAAGTCGAATTTACAGTTAAAGCTGCACACACATACACTGCAGTGGCAGGTCTGATACATGATTACAGAGCTACTTATGTGGGTGGCACAACCAGTGCTGCAGGCCCACTAGTAGCATTTGATTTACAGGCCCTGGCACTTCCAGTGCGCTTTACTAGGGACTTACCAGTATATCAAATATGCCAATCATGGATAAGCCAATTACATACACATTTGGAAAGGAGCACTGGTTAGCAGTGGTAAAGTGCCCAGAGTAACAAAAAACAGTACAATCAGAGTCCAGCACACATCAACAACCTGGGGAACAGAGGCAAAAATTTAAGGGAGACCACGCGAAGGATGAAAAGTCTAACACTGCCTAAATCTTCACTGGTCACAGAAACACCCACAGGTTTTTAACCACGCCAATGTCACACCCATCAGTTTGGTTGGTTCGTGCGCTTGCCTTTTTAAAATTTGCTTGATTTCATTAGTAAAAGGAATGCATACTTCATGCCTTTTCCGCTGTTTAGCCCTCCTAGAGAGCACTGGTAAACTACTTAGTGTTTTCCGAATGGCTTCTGGACTACTTATTCTTTTTATTTCCTACATTGCACAATCATTGCACTTTTGTAGATACGTTTGACTGCAAGGGAACTTCTATTTTTCTTTTGTGTGTCTCCTTCCCGCTCATGGCGGCCGTCTGCTCGCTTATGTGAAACTGTTTTACTTTTAATTTATGTGTCAAGAAAAGTCCGGTTAGGAGTTTACAACGCTAATAGCTCTAACTCGAGCAAATGCGAGACCCATTGCATTGCAAATGCTTGTTGATACAGTGGTCAAAGACATTACGTCTTTCCACTGATTCCATTGCTTCCTGAAGTCATTATGAAGCTTCGAAATTGTTGAGCAAAAGTGATTTACATTGCTCTGAATAAAAAGACCAAGACGGTGGTGGCATACATATCTTTTACAGATATCAGTCAAACAACACAAGGGTTTGCCAATAAGAGTTTGAAATGCATACCCTACCTGTTTACTAGGTCTCAGGGCCAGCTGTTCCACCCGAACCTCTTCGGGTTTGTCAGCAGGACACTTGAGATTAGACAAAACTGCCATCTAAACCTTCCTCAGTTGCTTGGGTATCCTAAGAGAAACCAAAAGTTTGGCAACAGGAATATGCTATTCCTTCAAACTGGAATGATTTTGCTTGTAGTGCCAGCAAAAAGGTTATAGCCCTGTCACCTGCCAGGAAGAGACTATTCTTCCATATTTATCTGGCACAGTCGAAATTGCACTACCTTAAGGTACATTTGGCTGCGATCACAGCTTACAGAAAAGGTCTGGATCAATAATCCTTTTTCAAAAGTTCATATATTAATGATTTTTTTGAAGGCCTAGAAAAGGTATTTCCTCTGATCAGAAATCCATCTCTGCCTTAGGACCTCAATATGGGCTTAAGTAAACTGATGAGCCCACCATTTGAATTGAATCACAAGGGTTCATAGCAACATCTTTCATTGAAGACTGCCATTTAAGTAGTGATCACATCCTCATTGCGAAAGGCAAATCTTATTGGCTGTGGACTCGTTTACACTGTCACGCTAATAGGGTAGTGAAACAATCTCTCCCTCTTGTTCTCTAAGATAGAATCAGAATTCCATTTTAACAAGACTATAACCCTACCATTATTTTTTTCACGATCCTTACTACCCAGCAGGGTCTTCCTTGAACGCTATAGTTAGAAAGGTCCTTTGTTTGTACCTAGAAGAGAACTTGTCTCTATGTAAATCGGAACAACTCTGTATTAAGGTTACATCTGCCAAGGTTTTGCCACCTCAGAGTAATCCATCTCTTTGGGTAACAGCATGTAAACCTCTATATTGTCAATTGACTGATATCCCCTACCCCCACATCCTACACACACACTCAACTAAAGGGAGAGGTGCCACCACATCCTCATTGAGAGATATTCCTCTTTCAGACATTTAGAAGGCAATTACCTTGAAATCATCTTCATGTTTACAAGACACTATTGCCTCTGTTCCGGAATGAAAGCTGACCGCAACTTTGACACATCTGGTGCAAAAAACTTCTTTCTAACTGTAATTCCTTTTGCCCAAGAGACGCAAGGACTATACCATTTTTAGATTGCTACTTTATTTTTTTCAATGGTTTATGTCTATCAATGAAGATCCTATGATGCAGAAGAAATGGGTACATGTAGTCCTGGATCTCCATTGCAGGAATCTTCATTAAACAATGCTCTCTCCTCCCTGGCTTCCTTTCATTGGCATCAGGAATAAAAAACTTGAGAACGCTTCTGTAGTATCCATTGTTAACCTAAAAAAAAACAGGCACTGGCAAAACCGATAGGTTTCGCCTATGTGGGAGCTATTGGCTTTGGCAATGTGTTTTAGCTATGTTACACACTAGTGTGGCTGCTATTCAACATAGTTTATAGTTAGTGGCATGGAGTGGGGTGGGTACATTGGGGTAGATTGAAGCAAGGTAGATTGCAGTAAATTAAATTGGGGTAGAGTGGAGTTGGGCAGACTGGGTTGGAGGGGTATAGACTAGATTGAGGTAGAGTGGTGTAGGATAGATTGAATTAGAGTAGAGTGGTACAATAGGGTAAATTGGAGTGAATTAGAGTAGGCTAGATTTGGGTGGAGTAGACTGGAGTGGAGTAGATTGGGATGGATTGGAGTGGGGTAGAAAGGGAGTTTTGGAAATGGGGTGGATTAGAGTAGATTGGAGTGGGTAGAATGTGTGGATTAGAGTAGGTTGAATTGGAGCGGGGTAAAGCCGATTGGAGCGGGGTAAAGCCGATTGGAGCGGGGGTAGGACAGTTGGGAGCGGGGGTAGGACAGATGGAAACAGGGTAGATTGGTTTGAAGCAGGTTAGTTTGGAGTGGGATAGATTAGCGTGGGTCAGCTTGGGCTTGAGTGGAGCCACTGGACTAGAATGTGGTGAAGTGGGATGTGGTGGGATAGATTGGAGTGAGGTAGAGTGGGTTTCAACGGGGTATAGTGGGGCAGAGTGGGGTAGATTGGTTTGGAGTGGGGTGGATTGGTTTGGAGTGGGGTGGATTGGTTTGGAGTGGGGTGGATTGGTTTGGAGTGGGGTGGATTGGTTTGGAGTGGGGTGGATTGGTTTGGAGTGGGGTGGATTGGTTTGGAGTGGGGTGGATTGGTTTGGAGTGGGGTGGATTGGTTTGGAGTGGGGTGGATTGGTTTGGAGTGGGGTGGATTGGTTTGGAGTGGGGTGGATTGGTTTGGAGTGGGGTGGATTGGTTTGGAGTGGGGTGGATTGGTTTGGTTTGGAGTGGGGTGGATTGGTTTGGTTTGGAGTGGGGTGGATTGGTTTGGTTTGGAGTGGGGTGGATTGGTTTGGTTTGGAGTGGGGTGGATTGGTTTGGTTTGGAGTGGGGTGGATTGGTTTGGTTTGGAGTGGGGTGGATTGGTTTGGTTTGGAGTGGGGTGGATTGGTTTGGTTTGGAGTGGGGTGGATTGGTTTGGTTTGGAGTGGGGTGGATTGGTTTGGTTTGGAGTGGGGTGGATTGGTTTGGTTTGGAGTGGGGTGGATTGGTTTGGTTTGGAGTGGGGTGGATTGGTTTGGTTTGGAGTGGGGTGGATTGGTTTGGTTTGGAGTGGGGTGGATTGGTTTGGTTTGGAGTGGGGTGGATTGGTTTGGTTTGGTTTGGAGTGGGGTGGATTGGTTTGGTTTGGTTTGGAGTGGGGTGGATTGGTTTGGTTTGGTTTGGAGTGGGGTGGATTGGTTTGGTTTGGTTTGGAGTGGGGTGGATTGGTTTGGTTTGGTTTGGAGTGGGGTGGATTGGTTTGGTTTGGTTTGGAGTGGGGTGGATTGGTTTGGTTTGGTTTGGAGTGGGGTGGATTGGTTTGGTTTGGTTTGGAGTGGGGTGGATTGGTTTGGTTTGGTTTGGAGTGGGGTGGATTGGTTTGGTTTGGTTTGGAGTGGGGTGGATTGGTTTGGTTTGGTTTGGAGTGGGGTGGATTGGTTTGGTTTGGTTTGGAGTGGGGTGGATTGGTTTGGTTTGGTTTGGAGTGGAGTGGGGTGGAGTGGTTTGGTTTGGTTTGGTTTGGAGTGGGGTGGAGTGGTTTGGTTTGGTTTGGTTTGGAGTGGGGTGGAGTGGTTTGGTTGGTTTGGTTTGGAGTGGGGTGGAGTGGTTTGGTTGGTTTGGTTTGGAGTGGGGTGGAGTGGTTTGGTTGGTTTGGTTTGGAGTGGGGTAAATTAAAGTGGGGTGGATTGGAGTAGAGTAGATTGTGGTAGATTGGTTTGGAGTGGGTTCTTATTGAAGTGGAGTAGGGTAGATGAGGGTGGGGTAGATTGTAGTAGAGTGGAGTGGGATTTGATTGGAGTGGAGGATATTTGAGTGGGTAGATTGTGATAGATTGGAATGAAGTAGTTTGTGGTGGAGTGGGATCAGGGGTGTGGAATTTATTAAAATATCTACTTGTCCAGGGGACAGGTAGCTTCTCAAATCTACTTGTCCTGTAAAAAGATCTACTTGTCCCTTTGGTGCCATGTAGTGTGGCGCCAAATTATGGCAGCAATCTCATTATGTAAGAGCTCTGATAATAGCCTCTCTGATTATGCCAGGGCTACTACCACAGTAGGGCTTGAATACTTGCAGTTTCAATCCCTACTGTAGCAATTTCCTTATTTTGCCACCTTTCTGCAGATCTGCATACTGGGGCTGGAGGAAGCAGTAAGCAATAGTTCCAGGGCTGGAATGCCTTTGAGTCTGCAAACCTACTAACCTGCATGTTTTAAAGATTTTCACCAGCTTCTCTCTAATATTTTCCCATATTAAGAAAGGTTGGACATTTACTCCTGACAATGGCAAAATTAGAACTTCTTCCAGGGTTGGGAAGAAAGTGGCTGGAGGGAAAATGAACTTGCAAATGCTCAATAGATTTTCACATGAGCAAATCTACACATACATATTTACCCATGCTAAAATACAGTTCACAAATATTTTATAGGGGTACGACATATACCATGGGTGCACTTTTGTGACTTTCTTTAAGAATTTGGGGCCACATGTAGGTAGGTTCAGATTTGCGACCCGCACATTGCGAGTCAGAGCGACTCGCAATTTGTGACTCGCAAATCCGAATGTAGGATGGTGTCCCTGACACCATCTGTGATTCGCAAGGGCTTCGCAAATGCCCACCTCATGAATAATCATGAGGTGGGTCGCAATTTGCAACCCCCTTGCGAATGGCGGCCCTCACAGGGATGGTGGCCTGCTGGAGACAGCAGACCACCATGTCTGTGACTGCTTTTTAATAAAGCAGTTTTTTATTTTTTTTGTAATGCAGCCTGTTTTCCTTAAAGGAAAACGAGATGCATTACAAAAATGAAAAATTAAACGTTTTCGTTTCATTTTTTCAGAGCAGGCAGTGGTCCGCAGGACCAGTGCCTGCTCTGAATTCTTTTTTACAGTGACATTCACAATGGGGAAGGGGTCCCATGGGGACCCCTTCCCTTTTGCGAAAGTGTTAGCACCCATTTGAAATGGGTGCAAACTGCGATTGGTTTGCGCCCGCAAAACATTCCTACATTGCACTGCGAGTCGCAAACAGGAAGGGAACACCCCTTCCTAATTGCGAGGTTTGCCAGGTTACCGAATCGCAAAACTGGGTTTGTGCATCGCAATGTGCTTTTTGCACGTCGCAAATAGCGAAAGTCGCTGTTTGCGACATGCAAAAAGCTACATACATGTGGGTCTTGGTCCCTAATTAGGTCTGGTGTTAACAAAGACATTTTGTTTTTATTAAACTTCTATTTCTCTCCCTTTCGGCTGGCTTTACTGTGAGTGATCGCATTCTGCTCTTCCACAAGAAGCATATTGGCACACAAAGTAGTTTTGTTCAGTGTCAGGAACTACAGTGGCAATCAGTGACGTAACGAAACTGGAGGGTGCCCCTTTGCAATTAACATGGAGGAGCCCCCTCTCCAGACTCACTCAGGGCAGGTGATGTGCTGAAGGGGCCCCCTGGAGGGCGGCTGCGGGGCCTTTGTTATGCCACTGGTGGCAACGTGTGCTTTTAGAGTTCAAAAACGTTTTTTTTTTTTTTTTTTTTTTGCCAGTGTTTGTTACAATGTTGAGGGCCTGGTAGCTCCCACAACAATAAAGTGTTACAAAAACAAGACACGCATTGATGAAACTAAAAGACTTATAAAAATATGTCAGATCAGTTGGCTTTGTCAGTGTTTGTTTATTTTCATGCTTCCCATAATCGTGTTGAAAATGGTTACATTGATTTTCCATTAGAAATATTTTTGGGAAATACTAGCATGCATCAAAACATTTTACTATATGACACTTCATTTGCATCTAATCAGAGAGCATTCTGGGAGCATTATACTTAGCCTCATAGCCTAAACTTTTCAAACATGTGTATACACGTTTTTTTGTTTTGTACTGGAACCAACGTCAGTAGTGAAGTGTGACCTTAAAACATTTATTTACAGCACTCACCCTAATAATGAAGGCTTTCAAATAATGAACCATAAATACAAGCTCGAACAGCATTATCTTTTGGAAACACATTACCTCAACTGCAGAGAGTTCCACTCTCTTTAAACAGGCAGCCAAAGGGTTTGTGCTGCAGAGGGTTGGGCCTACTTGTCCCAAGGACAAAGTAAACATAAAAACTTGTTGCCCTTGACCCCAAACAAGATGTCCCGGGCGTCGGGCTATAGGAATTCCACATCCCTGGGGATTTGATTGGAGTGGAGTGGAGTGGGGGATTTTGGGGTGGGGTAGATTGGAGTGGAGTCAGGTAGATTGGGGTGCATTAGACTGGAGTGGGGCAGACTAGGTTGATTGAATTGGAATAGATTGGAGTGGAAAATGGAGTGGGATACATTGGAGCAGGGTAGAGTTGTGTAGGAAATGGTGGGGTGGGGTAGATTGGAGTGGAATATGGTAGATTGGAGTGGGGCTGATGGTAAATTGGGGTGGGATAGATTTGAGTGGAGTAGATTTGAATGGATTGGAGTGGAATGGGATGGAGTGGATTGGATTTGGATAGATTGTAGTGTAGTGGGATACATTGTATTGAGTGGGGTAGATCAGAGTAGGGTGGATTTGGATAGTTTGGAGTGTAGATTGGAGTGGGGTAAATAGGAATGTAGTGAGGTAGATTGATCAGGGGTAGATTGGGATGAAGTGGGGGTAGATTGGAGTCAGTTCATGTGGTGTCAGATTGGTGTGGACAAGGGTAGATTGGAGTGGGTTGGTTCGGGGTAGATTGGAGTGGGTAGCATGGCTTATCCTAACAGCTGTGAGTTATAGCTGTCCTCAGTTAGACAGTTCCTGGGAAGTTGAGAGGCTCTTTTGCTGTGTATGGGGAGTACTATGTACTATGCCAGACGGACCAATATCAGGTACCCTAGGTTGGGAATTCAGACTAGAGGTTGTTTTGGATACTTATTGCTCATTCATCCAAATAAATGGAATATCTGACAAGATCAATAGACAGAAGCCATAATAAGCCTGATATATAATATACAGTATATATATATAGCAAACACACGACTGGCCAGAATCAGTGTGTATGTATATGTGTGTGTATATATGTGTGTGTGTGTGTGTGTGGTGTGTGTGTGTGTGTGTGTGTGTGTGTATATATATATATATATATATATATATATATATATATATATATATATACACACACTGTGATTCTGGCCAGTCGTGTGTTTGCTTGGTTGCCTTGTGTAGGCGTCACTGACTCTGCTATCTGTCTTCCCCTTCTGTCTGCTTATTCCCCCATCCTCTTAGTTTTCGCAGCCTGGCAACTGTGCCTTTTATCTCCTCTTCTTTGGAGCTCACGTATTTCTGCATAGTCATTTCTAAGTCACTTCAAAATCTTCTGAGCTCCTCAGAAGCTCAGACAGTGGTTTTGACGAGATACTCTAGAAAAAAAAAAGACACAAACACAGTAATAAATGCAAGGCCTCATGCTTCTTAAGAGAATCAAGTGGATGTTGAGCAGGCTCCGAGACTCGAACCATGTTCCCCAGCTCCAAAGTCGGCAGCTCTGGCCCTTACATACCATCCTTTCCCCTAGGCTTCTTTGTCTGGTGCATGTTGGGGCAGTGTGAGAATAACTTTTTTTTAATTTTTTTTTTTATATAGCGCTTGGTAATGCAGGTTCTGCTATTTCATAGCGTTGCAAAGCAGATGCCATTCTTAACAAAATCTGTATAATTCATTTTCATTGACATTGCAGAGATGTAGAGTTGAAAAGGCTATGTCAGGATTGTTATTTATGACATTCTCGTAACGTCAAGACCTCTGCAGTGACTGCATTAGCCAATTGACTTGAGTAGAGCTTAACTCTAGGCGATAGCACGTGCTCTTGATAACCTCCGGAGGGTCACCAAGCAAGCACATATTTTAGTTCTATGCAAGAAGATGGCAAAAGGTGTTGTCTCCAAAATGGTGGAAAAGGAGTCATGACTCCAGATCCAAGCACTTCATGGCCACAAGCTTGATGGCAAAAAACATTTATCCTTTGGATGTAAATTGGGCCTCTTCAAATAGAGTTGTTAGTAAAGGCAGCTTTTTTGCTAACCCTATAGTGCAAAGAAGCCAACACAAGGGTGCCACAGTGAGAGGAGCAGCATATCATAGGGCACAAAAGTGGAGCAAACTCCATCACTTCCTTCTCTCAGAATTTACTGGTGTCATGGCTTGTATGGCAGTCCCCTCACAGTGACCTTGCAAATGCCGCTTCTGGAAGCACGGTCAAAAACTGCGCTCGAAGAGCACTTCTTCCTGTTTGAAGAGGCCCCACCTGAATACCCCCCCCCCCCCCCACAGTCACCATCACAGGCGCAGAGCGCTTCCTCATCACCCTCTGGACTCTTGTGTATAATGATCCACATGTTGTCTGTCACAGTCTAGTAATGTTTAACCTGCTCTCCTATCTTCCTCCCCAGGCTTCATGTAACCATTCCACAAAGTTCCCACAAATCATTTGATGTAAACTCTATGCATTATTTCTGATTGCTGTGGTTACCGAGTATATCAAATTAATGTCAAGAAAATATCTTTCTGACCCTATCAAGTGGCCCTTTTCTCACTTCTGCTTCTACTGTACAGCCACTGCTTGTACTTACGTAACACAAATATGTTGCTGTTTAAGTCTTTTTTTTTGTATAAAACAACAAAGAAAGACTACAACTAGATGCTATGCCAGTCCAGATTTGTCGCTGGCACAACATTGATAGGTTATTATAATATAAATTGCACAGGGCCCAGTGGAAAGACTCTAGATAGTTGAAATAGTGTACATCAAGTGTTCCTTTCTTTTTTTTTTTTTATAATTGCATTGCACATTTTGTTCACTTTACAAATATTTGGCATTTGAGGTCCCGGCATTTAAGTGAAGGTAGCCTAAATATGGGCTAAGGTAGTCCACAGTCCTAATGTGTCTTTAGCAAAGATCTGTGTGACAACAAGGATTAAATGTTTGATTGCCAGAGGGGCTAGCTTCGCCTTTTTATCATCCAGGGTGATACCACCTGAGCCTTTAAATGATATATCACACTATCACTGCCTGGAAGAGACCAGCCCTCACTGAACTAAACAACTGAGCCCAGACCACCACAATCCCAATTAGTGAGAAGTTTCAGAACCTAGAGGAAGGGGTGCCACAGCTTCAGATGATGCCATACAGAAAGCAAAAGTGCACAAAACAAACGGTGGAGGCGATAATATATGTTTTATCTTGGGTCTGTCTCTTGGTCCTTCCCTTGTCCTGGTTTTGTGTGTGATGCCATGGCCTTCCTCAGGATTTTGTATGTCAGCTGGAAACAGGAGAAGCTACTCAGCGAATGAGGTGATAAAATCACTCTGCTGGTGGGACAATGTCACATACATGACTGATCGCCTACCTTCTGTACTGATTTACATGGGAATAAATGCTTCAACATCTGTATTTGCCTGACTCGTGCTGTGCATCTATGTTTTCTCCACTGGCCACTGGAATTATGTAGCAAATGCTGGGTAAATGTATGTGACAGAGGTGCCTAAATTATGTGGCTAGAAAGTACATATTATGCTGTTTAATGCTGCACATTCAGTGGCAACATTTATTTTGCTGATTTGTCATTTTACAGACGTTGATAGGGTCTGAGCAAAGTTTTCTCCTTATTAGTACCACTTGAGCGCAAGAATCAGCAACTAAAAAGTGACCAGATAACCTCTGCAAAGGATCTGCTTCTCTTCAGAATATGCCAGTCACAGAACTGCATCATTCCAGTGACCCTTCCTCTTACTAACATGCACCAAGAGGAGACACTGCATGATTAATGTGGGCTACATAAATGATTGTTATAATTTTATTATTATTATTGCATTAGTTGTGTGATGGGGTTATGAAAAGGAATGCATCTTTACAACTGTACTACATATACATGATGCACCCTAGGTTTCCAACACAGGAGTTCATATTTTCTGTAAAGTAATACATGATTCCTATTTATGACTTGAGAGGCACTGAGAATTTGTGGCTGCCCCACCATCTATTTATGCTTCACAGACTGGGACACATCCACTCTCGGCATCACCACAACATTGATCTTATTCAGAGCAGCAGTCCATGGCATCAGTACACACAAATATGAGTGTCTTAGCTTACTCTCATTGTGTGTTCTACGACTACACACTAGAAGTACGCTAATGCTGTATGCTTTATATTTATTGCATTTGGGGATGCACAAGTTAGCCTTCAGAGGGTATATGGTCTAACCAAGCCCTGTGGCTTAAGGAAGGTGCCTTATGGAGTCACCTAGTGGTCAGGTTAAATTACTGCCCATTTACCTTAAAAACCTATATGGGGACTGCCCCATTGGCACAGTTCTATTTTGCCTGAGGAGCAGAAAAATTGCACCGCTTCCTGGCCCGGCTGTTCCAACAGAACGTCCATTGAATGGCTGGCCCAAATTAATTCTCGCATGGTTTGTCCCAGCCTGTAATTGCACAGACAAGCTAAAAACTATGGAGTGGCATGTGCCTCACTATGTCTCAGAATATTGTATTCAGTATTACAGTTCACACAGAGATGCTTGCCAGCTGGAAAAGGTCTGTGTGATTTCTCATTTACGGCAGTGCCACACAACCAAACTGTATCAGAAACAGAAAAGGGACCAAGCATCTGTGCGATTAGAACACAAGGCACCACCACTGTGGTATCCAGTGCCATGACAGTGACATGGACAGTGGCCACCCTGGGCTGGATCAATGTCCACATCCTGGTCTGCAGGTATATTTTGAATGCAAACTTTTCCCAGCACCTCATTGGGCCCTTTGAGATTTACTAGTCAAAAGATTTCCCGGGAAGCATCAAGTTGTGCTTATGTGCCCTATTGCATTCATGGTCCGATTCACAGTTATTTGCATGTAAAGGTTCAACTTGTGCAAATGGCTTGATTTACAAAAGTGGAATATGAATTTGAGCTTAACTCAATTTACACACACATAATGTAACACCTGTATTATGTAACACTAGGTTGTAGTAAGTCTGTTCTCATGGGTGTGGAGTGTGCATTCCACGTTGGGGATGCCATAGTGAGTTTGTGCACAATGACAGATTCGTACATTGGTAACTATTCACAAACTTACTGTTGTTACAGACGGGAGTAAATCATTTCTCAGTAACAGAATGAGGGGAAATATCCCTAAAATATGTAGAGTTGTAGGTGATGTGGCTTCTCCACCAGGAACCACATTTTCCCGGTGGAAAATGGGGTGGGGGGATAGTTAGAAAAGGTAAATGTCCTAGTAATTTGTTTCTCATGTGAAATTGTTTTCCTTGAACACTTATGTATGTGTAGCTGCTTACGATTGTGAGTACTTCCAAAGAGTTGTGACTGTTGCAGGCTCCCAGGATTACTTCTGAAATTCTTTGAGAATTTCAAAATCAGAATCAAAAATCTCCCCCTTAACGTAGGAGTAAGCTTAAGACTGTAGGTTTTCTTAGTGAATGTGGCACCTTGTGTCTGGGGGAAATAAACACACACACACAAGTGTAGAATATAACTGGAGGAGCCATAACTCCTGGTCAGGTGGCAGCCCAATGCCCCCTCTTCCCTGTGACTATATTACTCTTTTGCTTCTGTAATTCTAACTTGCCATTTAAAAGGAAGCCAGTGATTTGTGGTCAGACAGTCTTTGCTTCTGTACACATCATTTTGGCCTAATTTGCTAGTTGCATGTCTTTGCATTCTGAAACGGCCATCTGTGGCTCGGGCTGCAAAGCCATGGCTGCTTCATAGCTTCTTGGGCCTGGGTAACTTTTCACTTCATAATTTGTATGGGCCTAAAGTACTTTCTTTTCAAATATTTTGAACACTGGATATTTCTACTTGCAGGAAATGCTTGCTTTGTGACTCTGTCGTCATGCTCCTCACTCAGAGGAGAGACGTCAGTGACTTCACGAGCTGATAGTGTGTGTCCTATTTATAAAACATGAGGTGACACAGGAACCAGTGCACTGCACAGCAGCTTTTTTTATTTCATTTTTATGTTGCAGTTCTTATGTGCTATACACATATTATAGGTATTTGTTGAGGTTATTAGAATTCATGTCCATTGAAGGACTGGAAAGGCAGGATCAAAGCCAGGTTTGCAGGGTAACCACTGTGTAAATAAGTTCCATATAAATTATTTTTACGTAATTTATTGTGTGGGGTTATCAAGAAACTCTGACATGGTTCTGGACCTACCTTGGATTCTCAAGAAAAACATACATTTGAATCCTTTTTGTAATCTGAAAAAATGCCAATGAACCAGCTCTGTAGGTGTCTCACTGGGCACCACTGGTCTAGGGGAAAAAAGCGCTATTGTCCAAACCTAGGCTTCCCGCTCTACTCTGAGTGGTCCAGATGGCAAGTCTTCAAATTTTGAGTAGCCACCCCAGCAGAGAATTCTCACTTCAAAACCATAAGCCAGTGCACAAATGTATGCACAGAAAAGGCACCGTCAAGGCTCGGGAGGGTAAGATACACGTATCCGTTCTACAGAGTCCAGTCCTGAGCCAAGGGCTGCCATGAAACTAATAACCCAAAGCAGTGCTTTAAATGAATGCAGAGTACCAGCCCTTCTGTATTTCATGTAAAACACTGACCCAAGATCACAGATATCGTACCTCTAGAACCTATCCTGTCGGCCCATCTACCACTGAAGCTCTGTTTCACCAATTTGAAGTCTCCTGTTCAGTTAAGCTGCCTCTTCAGTTATTCTCTTTTTGTACAGTCAGTGTTTTTAAAAGTTAGGCTGGTATTGCCAATGTAAAGGAATAATTATTTTAAAAGTTTAACATACAGAAGTATATGGCTGCCCCCTTTTCTTTGCTCCTAACTCTTTTGACCCCCTCATTCTCCGATGTAAATGCCACAAAGGTGTCTCTTTGTGGCTTGTTTGGTGCTATAAAAGTTAAGGTAAACACACTAGAAAGGGTTGCATCTCTAGGGTATCACAGCCAGTCTGTAGGAATGAGGCAAAATCATTCCCAAGATGGCAGCCTTGTTGTGTCCTCTCTTCTGGCCTTGGAGGGTTGCTGTGGCATCTGGCATACATCTACTACACTCCAAACGAAAAAACATAAGTAAAAGACATTGTCATTTACAACGCCTATAGCTCACAAATGCAAAACCTGTTGCATTGCAAATGCTTTTTTTTTTTTTTTTTTCTCACCTCCTTATTACGCGGGCATTTAGGCCAGCAGACTTTTAAATAGGTGCTGAAGTGTAGTTTTTCTAATGGTTTTTTTTGGTGTTAAAGAAATTCTATACCTGGAAAATGTTACCTATTTTAGACTTTTGGTGGGTGCTCTGCTGCAAATGATCATGTTAGCCTCTTCCCCCTTTCTACTTAATTATATTTATTTATGATGAGGTGTTCGAGAGTCCCGCATGCAGTGGGAAATTATTTTGAATGTTTATGACTTTGAACAGTAATACAATGCCAAACCCAGGCTACAAGTACAAAGTATATAACAGTGAAGCTTAGAGCCGTGTATGATATGTCTCTGGCTGAAGTGCATGTTTCCCTTCTTCGTATTAACACAGGCATGTAACTAAACTGTCTGCTTTTTATATATTAAACTTGTAATCCTTCCTTGACCTAGCTGTATTTGAGTTTGTGTGTGTTAGAATTCGGACTATCTATTTGCTAATGTTTGTATTGACCCCTTCCTTACAGATATGCCAGGTTTTGTCCAGTGTATGCAAGAAGGAGGGCCTGGTTCTACCTCTAGACCTTGCTCGACGCCTTGCTGAAAAATCTGGCAGAAACCTTCGAAAAGCATTGCTGATGTGTGAAGCCTGCAGAGTGCAACAGTAAGTGCAGAACAAAGGCGGTTCTGATAGTGTTGACTGAGACTTGCTCGTGTTTTAATTGACATCATTTACCACTTAGGTATCCATTTTCGTCTGATCAAGACATCCCAGAAACAGACTGGGAAGTGTATCTGAGAGAAACTGCTAATGCTATAGTAAGCCAACAGTCTCCACAAAGGTAGGTGCGGTTTAATAACATTTAAAAAATGTAATCTCAACTCAAAGTATTGTGCAGATCTATTATTATTTTTCGTATGGGAGATCATGGCGTTTTCTTTGATTTAAAAAAAAAAAAAAAAAAAAATCCTTAAACATGCTTCTCCCCCCCCACCCCTGTAATTTTCTTTATCAATATTTCCTGCATGACAAGGTGGTGCCTGGAATGAAAAAACATAAATTGTTGCTAGTGACTTTGTTGGGGTCGGAATTTTCATTTGATATGAGAGCTAGTCAGACATACGTAGAGTTAAGAGTACCTTGTTTGGTTTCTTAAAATGGCTCAGTGACTAAAGGCCCTTTGCCACGCGACGAATGGCAGGTGCATTAATCTGTGGTTTAAAGCACAAATATCAGCATTAAAATGATATGTCTAGTTCTTACAAAATCTTATTATGCATACCTTTGTTTTGAGTTGCAATTTAGTAGTGTTTTTAATTGTCTGAGGAAATGATTGAGGTCAAGCGGATTAGTTACACTTTAGGTTCTGTAATAATGGGAATGATTTGTATGGTGGTAAGAAAACAAAAATCTATTTTTGTTACACCTTGTTTGCTCCATCTGACTTTAATTTGTCTTAGATATTCAAGGCTTAAAAGGCAAACTAGGCATATTGGTTAAAGCCTGTATTTTCAAAACTATCTTAATTTAAAAACAAGCTGGCACTTATCTTCAGCTAAGTCCACATATCTACAAGAAGGACTGCATCTCCTAGATTGTGTCTTCATTTGATGGGCTGCAGGGCAGGACAGTACCCAGACTCTACCAGACATCTGTGTTCCAGATATCATAGGGCATCATTCAGCTTCTTCCCTACAGCTATTCCTAATGTCTTAGCATCTCAAGCACTCTGAATTCTTCTTGGATGAGCTAGAAGGACTGCTAGCCAGGTTTCACTCAAGAGGACAAACAGGCTTTAGTCCAAACCGATGACTGAAAACCAGAATTATTATTATTATTATTATTTTTTTTTAACCAGCTGAATAATAGTCACCATGTATCGGCTGGTACAGAATTTTTTTGAAACCAGGGATTTTCTGCCTGTGAACTTGTGAATTAATACTTCAAATTTTTTCCTGAATAGGCATATGAAAGTTGAGGTTTGGATGACTAGAATTCCCAAAACAATTTTGAGCTACTCTGGCAGTGGCGCTATACACAATCAGGGCTTTGTTTTTCCTTAACCACTTTGATCGGATTCATTAAGGCCACGCTCTGTTTCAAGCTTCCTGATTCTCAAGTTACTGATGGATACTATTTTCGAACCTCTGTTCTCTTGTACAAATGTAAATTCACCTGAAACTTGCAAAGCCTGCAGGTGATGGTGGCAGTTCAGGTTCCAATTTGCTAATAGTGTTTCTATACATTTTAGGCATCAGGTCAACTTTACCTCCTTCCCATGTAGGCATTCTTTGTCTGCTTGGTTGTTTCAGCAAGCAGATCAGTTTGGACTCAGTTACGTGCTCTGAATGTCAAAGTTACAGATCTAGAGCCTAACTCAATCCATTGGTAATTAGGAAAAGCAGATCCTCTTCCTACAAGATCTCCAGCCAGCTGTGTTTTATTGACGTTGGGTTCCAGTCTCCACTAAGATCACTATTTTGCAGAATTAGTCCACTTTGTCCCTTTTATCAAGGATGATCTACTGGAAGATAAGGTGTACATGGGTAAGGTTACCAACACTTTGTTTTTCATAGTAAAAAAAAAACACTTGCACACACCTCCTTATACCTTTATAGGTTAGAGTAAGTTGCATCCTTAATAGGTTAGTGTTATTAATGATATGTAAATGCAGCACATGAAGAACAGTGCTTTTACATATGTTTTTTTGAAGGAGTTTGCACATCAGCGTGATAGCACATTTATATTGAATAATAACCAGTGACAATAACCTACACTACTACAAGACATTGCTTTTTGTCTGATAAATCAATTTTTTTTCCAGCCATTATTGTAAGGTTTATTTTTTTCCATTCTCCTCAACCCGTGTTTGTTAATTCAATACACCAAAAAACGATTAATATCTGCACACACCCCTCCCCGCCCCCTGGAAATCTTTTAGCTTTGGAGGCCTAGAATAGTCTGAATTGTGATGTGGGGTGTGATGATTATTAGTTGTGCTAGTGCTCTCATTGGCAGCGCGGGCTGGGTCAAAGTATGGTGCAGTGGTCTCCTGACAAGGATTCTGGCACTTAAATTTTTTCACAAATTGAACATTGCTTGGAGGGCCACCCAAAGCCCTGTTTAAGTGGTGCATGGTTTCCTTTCATTGGTGTGTAGTGGTAAAACCCCGAAATTCACCCCGAGGGTGCAGAAAGACAGTTTTGCTCATTTGGTTCAAGGGGGCTCAGCCAGATGCTTGGATGGCTACACACACATCTTTGTGCTAAAATACCTCTCTGGGGCTTATTGGTCTTTCTACCCACTGGAACTAAAGACCTATGTGCCCTGAGGGAATAAAATACTTTAGTGCCTCAGCATGGGGAGGCGCACTAGCCTTTTGCTAGAGGGCTACCCACCATTTTTTTTTTTTTTAGCATTTCCATTTCCATGGTGTCTAGTGAGCAGTTTAGGAGGTTTACATCACCCCCCCAATATATGCCCCCAGGCATTTTTGGGGTGGACGCTCTGCCTGATGTGTTGGAGGACTGGCCCCACCCCTCACCCTTTGGCAAACAATACTTTTTTCCTCTGGTTAGTGAGCTCTGTGCTTCCCCAAACCCCCCCCCCCCCCAATCTATCTCTGCACCTCCTACCTGCACCTATTGAGTGGTGGGAGGCAGAAAGTCTGTGTATGTTGGGATGGAGACTTGGGTGAATCCCTGAGCGGGCCGTCCCACCCCTTTTTATAATGGTACAAAACAAATATCTCCCCGGTGTCTACTGAGCTGTCTGTCACACCTGGGGTGGAGGCATGCATTATCCAATTGCCAGACAGAAACAGACCCACTCTTTTTCTCTTTCTTTCTCTTTTTCTCTTTTTCTTTTTCTCTCTTTTATCACATTTCTGCAGGGATCGACTAGACATAGATGCCATTAGCAAGGGGATATTCACCCCTTTCCAACAGTACCTCACTCATGAAAATTGGTGCTCAGGTGCTGAGACATGCACCCGAACACCGAAGCAGTGCAAGTGAATTGAGCCGAATAACTCCGTTTACTTTCACTTCCAGTGCAATTATATAAGTTCGCCATGCACGCTGATTATTTTTCTTCTGAGGTGACAAACACTTTGCCAGTAACCTGATCTGAAAATTAAATCCCTCTAGTGTGAGTACCAGAGGTTCCTTATACACCCTTCACCACATTGTTTTGATAACTGGTTTGTATGCATGTCTGTGATTGATCTTTAAGCAGTTACTCATGAAATGTTGGTTTCACTGGCACATAGACATTAATGAAGTTGTGTTATTTTGTTTTCTTCCTCAAAGGCTCCTTGAAGTGCGGGGACGGCTTTACGAACTTCTTACTCACTGCATTCCTCCTGAAATTATAATGAAGGTAATTTGCAGTAGTTCTGTAACACAATTAGAATTTCTCTGTATACTTGGTGTAGGGGAGACATTTTGTGTAATCTGGTTAATGATTAAGATCGTTAGTGCAGCAGAGACAGGTACCTGGTATATATGTGTAATAACTTACACTGCTTGTCTACCAAAACAAATTACCCTGTAGTGCTGAAAATGACATCTTTTACTATGGTCCAATTAAATTGATACATTTTTAGTGTGCCTGCAGGGATTCGTACTGATGACCTTAGTGTTACTCACAGAATAGTGTAGTGGATACTTGTGGCCAAAGAGTTGCCTTACTTGGTCTTATCAGAGGACACTGACTCTGCCTACCCCTTGCACACAGTGCTGCAAACTAGTTAGTTTTGCTCCTGGTTACTCACCCAGTCTTCCTATCATGCGGTTGCCAGTTCATTGATCACTGCTTTGCCTGTCTGCTTCTCAGTAGGCCTGGGTCATGGACTTTAATCTTTGATCAGATAACCGGGGTAGCATACACCTCGTTTGAGCCCCTCAAAATATGATTTAATTAAATATGGTGTTAACAAAATATTGTGGACAAAACAAGTGTTTTCAAATAGAATCAACCTTAAACAGGCACATAACTCAGAAATGTTGCTATTAGACAAAGGTCAGTACCTTTGGTCTTCCGACTGGTGGCCCTCTGACCTGGAAGTAGCCCCCTCTTGTAAAACTAGGCCAGGTGCTATCCACGAATGCGGGGCTTGCTTTGCTACCATGCAGTTACCAAGGAAAGTCTTTCCTTGGCTACCATTGCCTGCAAGGAAAACACTGGTCCAGGCCCTAATTATATATCACCTGGACTACTGCAAGGCTTTGTTTATGGCAGCCAATGACACCCTACTGTCCAGACTCCAGGTGGTGCAAAATACAGATGCCTGTCTAGTCTGTAATCTTTTGGCAGGCTCTCCCTCTGTGCCTGCTGTTAGAGCTCTTCACTTACTTCCGGTCAGAAACGTGCTATTTCTAAGATATGCTGCCTTACTCACAAGTCTTTGATGGGCAGAGCTCCCATGTATGTAATGGACAAATTGCATTACTATTGTCCCACTATAACGTTAACCCCTTCACTGCTAGGCCTTTTCCCTCGGGTGCTGAGCCCTATTTTGGCTATTTGGAATATTTTGCGCTTTGGACTCCATAACTTTTTCCAGATAAGGTATTCACTTTAAATGTGTGTCCTTTCCCCCCCCCCCCCCCCCCAACATCCTGGGAATTCTAAAGTACCCAGGGTTTGTGGATTTCCCTGGAGGGGACCAAGAAAAATAAGCAAAATATAGCAATTATTTATTTATTTATTTTTATTGGGGGAAAACTGTGGCAGATAATTGTCTGTTTTATTCTCCTGAAAATGGCATCCACGAACGGTTTACTGTACTACAGTCACCATCTTCCCAGATTTCAGGAGCGTGCAGAGCTAAATCAAAAAGCCTATTTTTGCAGCATGAATGTTTTTCTGGATTCATATGCTGCGCATTATTCTGCCATCTGGTGGTTGGGTCCAAAATTGTCTGTTTCCGCCTCTTCTCCCTCTCCCCTACTTGGGCATCGTCAACCACCATTTGGTGCTAGGACCGTCCCCTGTGTGATGTCAGACGGCGCCCCAGAAGTTCCTGTGCGTGGTAGAGATCTTCAGATTCTTGTTCCTGCTGTTGGGTCTGGAAGCAAAAGGAGGAGCTACAAAGTTTTTTGGAACAATGTTGAAAAATCCCCCAAAAAGTGAAGCTTTTGGAATAGATTGATGAACAAGAGACTGAAGGAGACCAATAGAGAGATGGGGGACCTTCGCTGTCCTACCCGGGCGGTGGACCCTGCTGGAATTCACACGTGGTCAGAGAATGAAGCAAGGTAGGAGTCCTGGACAACAACCCCTTTAAATTCTGTCTTAAATGCCACCACAAATTTGCACATCGCAATCTGTACGCAATTTGTAACCTCTGTCTGCTCAGAGACCTCGAGGCCTGTGCCACTTTTGTGCCAAAGACTCTCAGGGTTCTCCACAAACAGAGAGAGAAAACGTGTGCAGCAGTGTACAGCTAGAAACCACAGGCGTCACTGAAGAACCTGGGCCTTTCCAGCAATGGCGAGGAACCAGACCAGAGGCGCAGAATCAGCCCATGGGGGAGTGGACATAGAAATCCTCAAGGGGGATGCTGAGAAGAAACGTGCAGCGAAGAAAGCGATGAAGGACATCGAAAAGAGACATGAAAAGGTAAAAAAGACTGCTCAAATCCTCTGAGACTAGGATTCCCGGGAAAAAGTCGCACAAGGCAGCCCCAAAGTCCATGAAAACGATAAACAAGTGTCAGCCGCCAAAAAAAGAGGCCCACTGATCCCAGCCCAGGTATAGTGTTGAAGGCGGACCATCGAAATGGACGAAAACCACCATAGCTGAAGAGGCCCGAAAGAAATCCAAAGAACTTCGGAGGACGAACCGCCTACTCCGAAAAAGAGAACATCTTCAATGCAGGACGTCAAAAGAGCTTTAGAGGTGGAGAAGAAGAGATGAAGATTAGAGGCAGAAATAGCTCCTTCAAGTAAAAAAGGAGTTTGACGCACTAAAGGAATTCAGGATTCAAAGTAAGCCTTCCACGACCACAGGTGTAGAAAAGGAAGAGGCAGCTTTAGAAACCCCAGTGATACCAGAACTTCACGAAGAGGAGGCCGGGGAAGGATGCTATTCCCCAGAATGGGAGGAGACAGCGAGGGGCCTCGAGGACGAATGGAATGACCTAGACACAGAGAGCCCAGAAAAGGAGGTCGACAAGAACTCCTTGAGATCTTCGCCTCCTGACAACTTTACACTCTACAATACCCTGATAAGGAGGGCAGCTGAATCTGATGGAGTGCCTCCAAAGGAAGAGAAGGGAGACTCATGTTTTCTCCTGGAAACTCTTATGCCATCAAGCAAGGGGATCCTATATCTCCCAGTGCTACATAGCATACTGGACCAGGGCAAGGAGGCCCTTAAGGAACCAGCTTCTACTAAAGGTGTCATCCCAAGGGTAGAAAAGAAGTATAAACCTTCTTCAAAGCACCCCAAGTACATCCAGGGGAACACAATGGCAGACTCCATCATTGTCACTACCGCCAGAAGGAGGAGTAGTGCACACACCTCCACAGGCCCACCTCCTGAGGGGGAAAAAAAGCAAGAGACTGGACGTGGTAGGGAGGAAGATGGAGGCTGAAATGCAATGGCATACAGCGAACTCCAGTGCTCTCCTCAACCGTTATGGCCACCAACAATGGGACAAGATCACAGTGCTAATTAAGAAATTCCCAGAGGATAATAAGAGAAGTGCAAAAGCAATCCTACAAGAAGGGAAGAATATCGCCAAGACCTGCCTAAAATCAGCACTCGATGCGGTCTATAACAGCTAGCAGACATATGTGTACGGGCACAACCCTTATGAGACATGCTTGGCTCAGTATCTCCGGCTTCAAGTCAGAAGTTCAGGCCTCCATTATAAACAAACCTTTTACTGGAGATGCTTTGTTTGGTCAAGAGGTGGACACGTCCTTAAAACAAATTAAAAAGGACAATGAGACGGCAAAAGAAGTGGGTGCGCTTCAGTACAGAGGCACTTTCAGAAGGAGAGGATATTCACTCAGCAGGCCCACAGAAGGAAGATCCTTCAGGCCAGGCCAGCAACAACAAGCCCACCAGGCTAGTCAACAAGCCGGATACCAACAGTGGCAACATCCCACAAGGAAGCCTTTTAGTGGCAGAGGGAGAGCTAAGGGACAAACCTCCAGAGGAGGAAGAGGAAACTTCAAGGGATTCAGGAATAGTCTCAGGCCTACATGCAACACCAGTGGGATGCAGAATAGCAAAATATCTAGAAGAATGAGCAAAGATCACAACAGATAATTGAGTTTTAAATGTGGTATGCCATGGCTACTGTACAGAACTGACAAGCCTTCCACCACCAAACCCAACAAAGAAGAAAAGTTATCAATAAGCAGAACTTGTACAACTAAGGAAGGAGGTAAAATAACTCTTGCAAAAAACATGTAATAGAAAAGGTGCCAACAAAGTAGATGAACATGGGGAACTACTCATCTTACTTCCTGGTGCCAAAAAAAGGCCTCACACTAAGGCCAATCCTGGATCTCAGAATCATAAAGAAATTCATTTATGCACAACACTTCAAAATGACAACACTCCAAAAGTTTAATTCCGCTTCTGCAAAAGGGGGGCTGAATGGCAACCATAGACTTAAAGGACCCCTATTTACAAATACTAGTGAATCAGGCGCACAAAAGTACCTTGGCTTCATACTCAAGAAGGTATACTTAATCAATCCTAAGAAGAAAGGATATTCACGTCTACCCTTACCTAGATGACTGGCTAGTAAAGGCAAAAACGAAGGAGAAATGTTAAAAGGACATTCAAACAGTGATGACAACCCTACAAAAGCTGGGGGTTCTCCATTAACCACAAGAAATAATCTTCGCAATTACAACTGGAAAAGATTTGGAGCTAGACTGGATGCGAAGAAAGGACAAGCCTATCAGACACAGAGAGTACAGGCAATCATAGAGCAAACTCGCCTTTACCAGAGGGGGCAATCTCTGACATTGAGGACCATCATTGAATTGATGGGCATATTGGCATTGCGCATCCCCCTCATAACTAATACGCCCATTCCAAGAATGGCTATGCAACAATTGGTCATAAGCCACAGGGAGTTGGGAGGATCTAGTGGTTGTAACATCAAAGGCACAGAAAGAGGTACAATGGTGGGCTTCCAAAGGCATAACCCCAGGGAGACCTTTCCAGACCACTCCATTGGTGACCATTACAGCAGACGCGTCTCACAAGGGCTGGGGAGTGCACACAGGCAACTTAAGAATTCAGGGCCAGTGGAACAACCGACTCAAAGCACATCAACTTTCTGGAGATGAAAACAGTGCTACTAGCCCTGAAAGCCTTTACAACATAACAGGGAAACCGTTCTGGTCCAGGCAAACAGTACAACAACGTTTTACTTGAACAAACAGAGAGGCACAAAATCATTCACTCTAAGCAAACTATCCCAAGAGATATGGAAATGGACGATACCACAGTGGATCAACTTACAGACAATCAACCTGCCAGGGAAGGACAACAGAAAAGCAGGTAACACGAATGGGAAATAAAACAAGAAAGCCTAGAAAAGATCTTCAGGCTATGGGGCACACTAAAAATATTGACCTGTTCATGACAGCAGAAAATAAATGCTAACTTTTGCTTCCAGGTTTCAACATCACCAATCGGAAGGGAATGCCCTGTAACTAAACTGGTCAGGGAGATTTGCCTTTCCACCGATGTCCCCTAATACTAAAGGTATCAGAGAAGGCCAGACAACTCGGGGCCGGATCTCATTCTAGTAGCCCCACAGTGGGCCAGACAGATCTGGTACTCAAACCAACTCGAACTTTCCAAAGGACAGATGATCAAAATCAAAGAGGAGTGGAACCTTCTCACAATAAAGAAAGGGCAAGGGTTCTACCCGGAACCAGCAACACTCATGCTATCAGTCTGGTATCTGAATATGTAGAACTCAGGCACCTAAACGTGCTGCCTAGAACCATGGAAATACTAAAGGAGGCAAGAAAACCAACACGTCAATGCTATGCAACAAAATGGAAAAGGTACCTCCTGTGGTGCACAAAGAACAATGCCTTGGAGACAGTATCTAAACAGAAAACAGTACTGACCAATCTCACCCATCTACTGGACAGCAGTATTAACTATTCATCTCTCAAGGTACACTTGGCAGCAGTTGTGGCTTACACCAGGATAACCTCATGTAAACGTTTTTTCACATCAAAAGGTTCCTAGAGGGTTCCAAAACAATAGCTCCAACGAGGAAGGCACTAGCCCCAATGTGGAGCTTAAATACGGTATTTACACTGTTAATGACAAAACCATTTGAGCCTATGCATAAAGCAGAACTCCATTATACAACACTAAAGACTGCCTTCCTGATAGCAATTGCATCGCAATGGAGTGTAGGCAAACTTCAGGCGCTAACAATACAGGAACCATACGTACAGATTCACAAAGACAAGGTAGTCCGAAGAACAAACCCTCAATTTTCTACCTCCGGTGGTAAGCAAATTTCCAATTTAGCATTTAGTTACCAGTGTTCTTTAAGAACCCACAGCCAGAACTGGAAAGGACATTACATACTCTTGATGTAAGGAGAGCACTAATATATTACTTATAAGAGACCAAACCGTTTCGCAAGGGGAACCAATTGTTTATTTCCTATGCCAAATCCAGCAAGGGGTCACCCGTTACAAAAGGAACAATCGCACAATGGATTGTGGAAACAATACAAGCATGCTACTTTTCAGTGGCGAAATCTCTACCCTAAAGCGCACTCAACAAGAAAGTAGGGCGCAACTCTAGCATTCATAGCGAAGGTGCCCGTAGACACTATCTGCGCAGCAGCAACATGGGCATCCCCACACATTCACCAAGCATTATTGTGTGGACATACAAAGACATAAAGAAGCTCAGGTTAAACAACGTTATTGTAGCACCTGTTCGCAAGCTCATCTTAATTTCACCCCAACCAGTCCAAGGAAGGGGAAAATGCTACATAATCTAATGGATAGCATGTGAATCCAGAAAAGGATTCATGCTGCAATACGAAATGGTTACTTACCAGTAGGAGTAGTTTTGCAGCTTGAAGAGTTTTCTGGATTCACATGCGACCCATCCACCTCCCCGGAAATAAGAGCAAGACAAAGAGGTGGGAAAGAGGTCATAAATAAGGATAAACTGTTCTTGAGAAAAAAAGAGAAAAACAGAAAACAAGAAAAGAAAAAAGAATCTGAAGATGACTACCACGCACAGGAACTTCCGGGATGCCATCTGAGGTCACAAAGAGGATGGACCTAACACCAAATGGTGGTCATGACACCAGAGACAAGAAAAAAACAGTGGGGAGGGGGCGGCAGAGAAATTTCTGGACCCAAC
The DNA here is from genome assembly GCF_031143425.1 of Pleurodeles waltl. Classification (NCBI taxonomy): domain Eukaryota; kingdom Metazoa; phylum Chordata; class Amphibia; order Caudata; family Salamandridae; genus Pleurodeles; species Pleurodeles waltl. Next base: position 1,244,446,620 of record NC_090447.1, on the reverse strand, counting down.
CACTAGATGGTGGAATAATGCAAAGCATGTGAATCCAGAAAACTCTTCAAGCTGCAAAACTACTCCTAATAGTAAGTAACTGTTTGGTTTTGTACCACAGTTTTGGCCTTTTTCTAAGATGTAGCCTATTTTACGTATTTTTATGCTGTCAACCTACTCCAGTTTGTGATGGAAACCAGTGTGAAACCCATGGGTGATCCAGAAAAGATATACATTTCTGAAAACTAGATGAAATTCCAAATTCAGCAAGAGGTCATATGTGTAGATCTTTCAAGGTTTTCTAAAGGCAAATAACTGGAAATAAAGAAATGTTGAAAATGAGTAGGAAGAAATGGTCATTTGTGGCAACATTTTCACCTGTATATTCACAATGACAGAGTGACAAAAGCAATATACCACTACGCCTGAAATTGTACACATTTGCAATACTACTCTGACATCATATACATCTTAGTTCTATAATGTACTAGGAATGTACTGCCTAAAAATCCAAATATCCTTGAACAGGACCAAAGACTCACCCGCAGCGGTTTCTTTCCCTGGAACATAGATCTCTGAAAATGTATCTACAAGGTGATAAAGGGCAGGCTGAATCTTAAAAAGACGGTCACAGTCAGGGTGATCTTGTGGCAATGCTGAAGCATTATAAGCAAAATGCAGCATCCGGAACAGCAGCAAATACTGATTATGACTCATGGTTGCAGAAAATATATGTTTTGCCAACAAGGGACTAGTAGAACAATATGGAGACAGCAACATCTTTCAGCAGGCAGGTCGCTCCTCGCGCCGCCGCCCCGCACGGCCTCCCTCCGTCCATTTTCCATCTTTCTCCTTATCCCTTGCTGCTGTGTCCCCGCAGCCCCTCCCGCCTCCCCCCACCTCCTCACCGTCCGTTTTCCATCTTTCTCTTTTCCCTTGCCACTGCGTCCCCGCGGCCCTTCTCCCATCTGCCACTCTCTCCCTCCTCCCCATTTATGGCAGCCGCGGCACCCAGCGCCATTCCCCCTGGGCCCCTCAGACAAATCTACTCCCCCCCTCACCCTCCACTCACTAAACCCAGGCCCTCGCCCCATCTGAACCCTTTCCAGCCCCACACACCCTCATGGCCCCTTCACCTGCCACACCTGTCATTTCTCCTGCTCCTCATTCCTCACACCACATACCAACCATAACGACCCCCCGACAACAAACACAACACCCCCAATGCAATACACACCTGCTCTGCCCCCACCAACCAGCCCCGGAGCACACCACCCCACAACCAGAACACACCCCGCAACAACACCCTCATGCACCACACCAACACCACCCACCACAACCACCTCAACTGCCTGCTCCTCAACACCTGCTCCCTTCACAAACATGCCGTAGAACTCTGGGACCTCATCACATCACACTCACCTGACATCGCCTTCCTCACGGAAGCCTGGACCAACCCCTCCTCGGAACCCGACGTAGCCATCGCCACCCCCAAGGGATACAAACTTCAATGCAAAGACCGCCTCAACAGGCCAGGTGGTGGCATCACCATCCTACACAGGGACACCATCAAAGTCACCACCAGCTCCCAAGACACTATCGACAACACAGAACACATGCACTTCCTAATCCACATTAACAACAACTCCACCCTCAGAGGTACACTAATCTACAGACCACCAGGACCACGCCCCGCCTTCTGCGACACCATCGCCGACACCATCAGCTTGCATGCCCTCACCTCCACAGACTACATCCTCCTCAGTGATTTCAACTTTAACTTGGAGAACCTTCAACACCACAACTCTACCTCCCTCATAGACAACCTCACCAACCTCTGACTCAAACAACTGGTCACCGCACTTACCCACTCAGCAGGACACACGTTCAACGCACTTTTCACCTCAAGCCAACACATAGCCTACACCCACACCAGCTAATTCCTCTGGACTGACCACCACTGCGTCCACTTCTCCTTCACCAAACCCCCCCACACCATCATCAACACACCACACCCTACCGCATGTTGGACAAGATCCCCACAGAACACCTGAACTCCGAACTGGCTCACAAACCCCCCCCCCCCCCGCCTCCCCACCAAAGACCCCAACACAGGAGCACACAACCTCTCTAAATGGATCACTACCTGCGCAGACACACTAGCCCCCCCTCAGAAAACACATCGCCACCCGCAATATCAAGAACGCCCCATGGTTCACCCCCGAACTCCAAGCGCAAATGCCACCAAGCGGAAAAAATATGGCGACAAGAACCCTGTACAACCAACTTCTCCACCCTCAAAGCCACCATTCGCACCCATCACCAACTCATACGCACCGCCAAAAGAGATCACTACAAGACACGCCTTGACAACAACTCTCAAAACAGCAAAGAACTCTTCACCATCATTAAAGAGCTAGCCAAACCCAAAGCCAGCAACATAGACCCCACACACACACAGCCCCTATGTGACGCCCTCTCCAACCACTTCCACCACAAAATCCTGGACATCCACAACAGCTTCATACCACACACACACACACACCCCTCACTCCCCCAACTCAACCCCCACTCACGACCCCCCCACCACACTCTCCACCTGGGCCCCCACCACACACGAAGAAACCAAAAAAACCATGAACTCCATCCACTCCGGATCCCCCTCCGACCCCTGTCCACATCGCGTCTACAACGAAGCCAGCCCAACCATCGCCCCCATACTCCGTGACATAATCAACTCCTCTTTCGACTCCGCCACCTTCCCAGACCCCTGGAAGCACGCGTAAATCAACGCTCTCCTTAAAAAAAAAAAAAAAAAAAAAAAAAAAACTAAGCCGACCTGGAGATCCTCTCCAACTCTCGCCCCATCTCCCTCCTCCCTTTCCCTGCCAAGGTTGCTGAGAAACTAGTCAATGCCCGCCTATCCCACTTCCTCGAAGAAAACAACACTCTTGACCCCTCACAATCCGGGTTCCGCAAGAACCACAGCAAGGAAACCACCCTCATCGCATGCACTGACATCAGGACCAAAGTCGACAAAGGCGAGACCATCGCACTCCTCCTCCCAGACCTCTCCGCAGCCTTTGACACTGTCTGCCACCACACACGCCTCCACAACATAGGAATTCGCCACAAAGCCTTAGACTGGCTCACCTCCTTCCTCTCGACCAGACCCAGAGAGTCTGCCTTCTACCTTTCCACTCCACCGCTACCAAGATCATCTGCGGAGTCCCCCAAGGGTCCTCCCTCAGCCCCACACTCTTCAACATTTACATGATCCCCCTAGCCAACATCCTCCAACCACACAGAATCACTAGCCTCTCCTATGCAGATGACATCCAACTCATCCTCTCCCTTACCTGCAACCCCACCACTGCCAAAACCAACCTACACGCTGCTCTCCTCGACACTACCAACTGGATGACAACTAACCACCTCAAGCTTACCTCCAACAAAACCGAGATCATCATCTTTGGCCCCAACAAAACCATATGGGACGACTCCTGGTGGCCCACCGCCCTAGGCCCTGCACCCACCCCCGCAAACCACGTACACAACCTCGGCATCATACTGGACCCCTCCCTCTCCATGACACAGCAAATCAATGCACTAACCTCCTCCTGCTTCCACACACTCCGCACTCTAAAAAAAACAAATCCTTCAAATGGATTCCCCCAGAGACCAGGAAGACAGTCACCTATGCACTCATCAGCAGCAGACTAGACTACGGTAACGCCCTCTATGCCGGCACCACACTCAAACGCAAACTCCAGAGAATCCAGAACACAGCCGCACGCCTCGTCCTTGGCCTCCCTCACCATGCACGAATCTCACCACACCTCAAATCCCTTCACTGGCTCCCCATAGACAAGAGAATCACTTTCAAGATCCTCATCCACGCACACAAATCCCTCCACACACCGGCCTGACCTACCTCAACGAAAGAGTGAACCTCCACACTCCCACCCGCAACCTCCGATCAGCCGACCTCGCACTAGCTACAGTCCCCCGCATCCAACGAACCACCACTGGAGGCAGGGCCTTCTCCTACCTCGCCCCCCACAACCTGGAACTACCTCCACACCAACCTCCTCAAAACCAAAGACCTCCTACTCGTCAGAAAAAAACTCGACATGGCTGTTCGAACAGTAACCCCCCTAGCCCCCCCCCCCCCCCAGATCCCCCCACAAGCGCCTTGAGAGCCTCACTGGTGAGTAGCGCACTCTATAAATTTTTTGGATTGATTATCAAGCCCATCAGTAAAGTTAAACCCAAGAACTTATTAAACTCATCCAGATTTGTGGAAGTCCACCGGCTAGCTCCAGAGTGGGGCTTAAGTCTGTAACTGTTGCCCATGAATACTGTTCAGCATACAAATTAGTCTTTCAACAATCATCAAAAATGCATTGTCCGTAAACAACTGAAAGAAATTTTCTAGACAAAAAGTTTTCAGTATTCACCCTCTACCTTGCGACACCAGTTAAGGCAGGAAACACAAGCTGCACCATATTGGGGGCAACCCAGAGTTCCGTACTTCCAATGGGAAGTCTGTCCTAGGCTGCAATCCAGATGCCTCTTGCTTGCACTATCAGCATACCATCTAAATGAGACACCTCCTCTGCACTGAGTGTGTTCTTTATTGGAATATTCCTCTTGTACAAAAAGTTCCCTGCCAGAATCCTTTACTCCCTCCTCCGCCTCAGATGCAAAGTCAGTCTCATAATCATGGTCCGAGGAAGAATCAAACAACATACCAACAACCGGCTGAGCAGTAATTCTGTGGCTAGATATAACCCTTACTAATAACAGTAACTTCACAAATAACTCAACAATAACCAACACTGTCTGAAATAAGTAATAATAAGTAATAAACAGCGTGGCTTTATCAAACGGAAAGTAAAATTACTGGCGTATAGTAAATTTGGGAAGGAAATTTCAATCATTACAAAGCACACAAAGACTTATATACTCAAAACCGATACCACTCACTTGCCAGAAACAGCAACACCGAGGATCAGCTGCAGTTATTCTGCACAGAAAAAAAGCAGAAAAGAAGTCCCACTGGAAAGCTCGACAAACTGAGGATCTTGCAAAACTGTGACCACAAATGGGATTCACCAACAAGACAAAGGAAAAGTTGTCTCTACAAAAAAAAGAAAATTTAAACACACAAAAATTATAACAAAATATCGAAAGACACCGATATTCCCCTGAAAGGAGGCATGCCACCACCAGATGGAAGTAAACCTTACTCAAAAAGCAGATCGCCTACCACATACATAAACGTATTTCCAGGTGACTCGTGTTTCTGCCCACCCTGAGGCTGAATCCACTCAAAAAATTCTTGAGAGGTCACGGATCAGCCTAAAATGCCCAATCTGCCCTCAAAAGAGGGTAGCATAAAAATATATATGGGTCCCCATGGGGAGCGACACTTCTCTTAGGGGTTGCTCACCTTCAGAACATAATTCACTGGTGTTAAGTGAGCTTCCGCCACCCACAAAGGGCAGATCGGCCTAAAAAATGTCTGATCTGCCTTCCAGGCGGGGGGAGTTGAATAAAAAAAAAAATGCCCCCAATGGGAGCATCCCTTACCCCAGAGAGGGAGGAGGGTGGACTAACCAAAAGTATTCTCCCCCAATGGGAGGGACCCGAACAACACAACAATCCCTAGTGGGCTCCCCACCCACCCCTAGAATACATTGGGGTAGATTGCCTAAAAATGGCCACTCTGCCCTCTTGGGGCAGCGGGGGTGGAGGAATAACCAAAAACATTTGCCCCCCAAGGGGTCACTCCCCGAACAACATAGCAATCAAAGGTGGTTTATTGGGTTTCCTGCCCGCCCCCTGCCTCCCACCCTCTGCAATCAAGCAGAGTGGAGTAGCCAAATAAATTCTCCCCCCAAGGGGAGCGACCCTTGCCTAAGGGGTCGCTCCCCGTAATTTATGCCAAAACAAATAAATCCCTGGTACTCTAGCCCCGTTGGGGGGCAGATCAGCCCAAAACAAAGATGGTGATCTATCCACAGGGGCACCGAAACATGGATAAATATATTGCCCCCTTGGGGTGTGTCCTTTGCCCAAGGGGTCACTCCCCCAGCACAAAAAAATCCCTAGTGGTTCAGTGGTTGGATTCATGTTCCATGATCGCGGCAATCACCAAGATCAGGGAGCAGGAATCCACTCCAGTCAGGACCAAGGGGAGAAGGTAAACTTTTACCTTTTCCCCCTCATCTGTTCCCCCACTGCTCTCCTCCCCCCCCCCCCCCCCCCCACCTCCCCTCCACCTCCCCTCCCCAAGGAAGAATTCACCAAAAAAGTCCACTCCCTAGACTGGCTGGAAGCTAATGGAGTAAAGCAGGTCACTACTGCATTTGATGATGTTGGCGTGTGTGTGTGTGTGTGCGCGCGTCAATGTCATCAGATCACCAACAGTGGGGTTGGGGAAGGCAGTGGAAGCGCTTCTGTTGCCATCTTTGGTTGGGGGACAAGTGGGTTTAAAGGGGCGGCCCATTGGGGGGGGAGCACCAGTGCTTCCTTAGTGGGAGAGTGCGAGGACATGCCCACTGTGCCTAAGGACAAAATTATTTCATCCTCCGCGCCGGATGGGTTAAGATCTAACGATAAGGTCCTTTTGATCAGCCCCCACATCCATGCCTCCAGATACAGCGTCGGAGCTTTTTCTTTTAGAGCCTCTACAGCTTGGAGTCAACTCCTGCTCCTTCTTTGCTGCTGCCCTGATTTTGCCAAGTTCAAAAAAACATTTGAAGACCTGGCTATTTTAGGCCCCGGACGTGTTTCTGTGTTGGCTGAGTGCTGAGATATACCTTCGGGTATCAGTCGCTAAACTTTATCAAGTGGAAATTAACATGACATGCATGTAGAGCTCCTTGTTTTGATGGGTCACATTGGCTGTGGTCTTTTGGTTTGTTACTTTGGTTTGATACTTTGGGTATGGTTCCTCAAATCTGGACTGGATCACAGAGATTGGATGAAGAAAAGAGGCTCCAGAAGTGTCACAGGATAGGTAGGAAGCCTTAAAACCATCCAAAAGATCAGGCAGGAAGATGGTTAGTTGTGAGGGCAAGGGCATGGTGATGTGAAATAAGTAAAGCAAATGAATGGTCTTTAAGGTGAGGGTAAGATAATTGGGAAAGAGAGCGCAAAACAAGTTAAGGGAGCAACATGTTGACCCTGTGTTGGCTGTTAAGGTGGCAAGTATCTATGCATCAATTAGCCAGCTACATGAGTTGGAACGTATTTGTGAAGTGAGTTGTGACCAGAATAGATTGTAGGTAGGAATATGATTATAGCAAAAGGAAATGTGGTTGATGTTGTCAAACGTAGTCCACTATATTGATTATAGCAGAGTTGTGCATTTGATGGTACCTTGTCTTGTATGTATGTGGTGTAGGTTCTGGAATTTCTCATGGGCGTAGGACCAATGGGGTGTTGTCATTTCTTTCAAGCCGTACCTCTGTTGGTTGTTGAGTTGTCATGTGGGAGAAAAGCATATAGAAGTATACAAACAAGGCAACAATATCTTACAAATATAGGTACATGGATCCCACACTTAAGATCAGTGCATTATTAATTATTAACCAAGTACACTGTATGCTACTCACACTTTCACATGTATAAAGGGTAGATTATGGTCATTCAGTGTTCCATGGTGGTCTTGTGTGTGGCTGTGGAGTTTCAATCAACCCTCCTCCTGACCAGTCTACACTTTTTCAGGACATGCTGTGCAATTATGGATTGCAACAGAGAGAGTAGGTGCTGAATGATTCTAGACTGCTCATTGATCCTCCACCACCCCTCCCCCCTCCCCCCCCCCCCCCCCCCGTTCCGACCAAGATGAGCAGTGGGTGGGAGCTTTGACAAGCTCTAGGAGAGAGGCAGGCACTACTTGGAAAAGTATTGTTGCATTGCAGAAAAGGAAAGAGGAAGAATGCTAACATTAGTGATGGTAATATCCAGTAGTGATAATCAGCTAAGCACAGGCAGTAGTTAATAGTGTTACAGGCTGTAAGATGCCCGTTGTGAATAAACATATTAAGATATCAGAATGGGATTTGTGCAGATAATACATAAACCTATTATGGGGATATGTGCCCTATGCATTTTTTGTTTGATAAAAAAAAAATGGTGTTTAAAATATCTTTCCCATAACTTGGTCTGACCATTTTGTTGATAGATTGTGTCTTTGTGCTGTGATGGCCCCTCATCGTCTTTTTTTTTTTTCTTAAATCTCAATTGAGAAGCTCATTCAGTAACATCATTGATCACAGATAAAATCAAACCACTGAAATGTTGGCAGCAACCAGTTAACCGCTACTTACAAATAATTACTCCTTGGTGACAGATAGTTTCCGGAAAGGACCTTGAGGGAAATTATCACTGATGACCTCTCTATACTTGAAGCTAACCTTAAATATGCAGATTCAATAAGAGATACTGGCTACACTTGACTGTTGAAACAACATCCTTTCTCTTCTCCTCTTTTGTAAACCACTGCAGTAGTCTTTCCATCAGGGACTCTTGGGTACCCAACTGTTTAAAAGCATCCTTATTTTGAAGAAGGAATTATCTCAGTCTTAGAGATGTCTATCCTCATCAACCTTCCTGTGTTGGCTAAAATATTGGGAATGCCAGTCACCCAGCAGATCCAAGTGTTCCTGGATTCTTCACACTTTCAGTAAATGTGTCAGTCTGGCTTGACATCTCAGTATTGAATAGATAGGGCACTACTCTGCCTTTGTAACAACATCCTCCATTTTACTTTTGGGGCACTGGGTAATTTCTGCTCTTTGAACTCTCTACAGACTTTGACATGGTGGACCACTACTATTTACTAGTGTTATCCATGGCGCTAAATACCACCTACATGACTTTCAGTCATTGTCTTAAGTTACCTGAAATTAACATGTCTTTCCTTTAAGTATCTACCCCATTTATAACTGGTTTTGGACAGATCTCCCTATCCTTGATCTCTGCAGCAAAAGGAAAGCCCTCCTGATGATCCTCGAGTTCTTTCTCCTCCAGTGTGACTGCTGTCTTCATACTGACACGTAGGTCTAGAGCACTTTTACAAGGCATTCACCCCCCACTAACCATTTTCAGGGAAAAGTTGAAAACCTGTTTGCTTAGCAGGTTATGAAAGACCAACATCAGGAAACCCAGCTGTTTAGTATGTACGAAACAGATGCTGTCAATCACAAATATTCTAGCACAGCAATATTATATTGTTAATCTACCCTGATCTCAAATGCCCCCGGAGGGCTGTCTTTGACTTAGTCGCCCCTTCTAAACAAACATTTGCAATGCAACCGGTCTCACGTTTGTTCGAGCTAGAGCAATTAGCATTGTAAATTCCTAACCGGACTTTTCTTGGCGCATAAATTGAAAATAACAGTTTCACATAACTGGACTTTTCTTGCCATATAAACTGAATAGTGAAAGTTTCACATAAACGAGGAGCTGACGGGAGCCATCAGTGCAAAGCAGACACACAAAGGGAAATAAAAGTTCACTCGTAGTGAAACCTACCAGCAAAAGTGCAATTATCCATGTAACCGGCAAAAGTGCAGTTATCTGCGTAACCGGTAAAAGTGCAATTAACTATGTAACAGGGTCGATGTCATGCAAATCGCTAGACTTCTGCCCAGCGAGCTCGCGCTGAGAAAAAAAGAGGAAAAAGTAGCCCAGAAACCGGATGGAAAACGTGTAGCCTCGTATGTTTTCAGTACTTGGTCGCTGCGCTCGAGGAGGGCTAAACGCCAGAAAAGGCATGGCTTATGCATGCCTTTCACTAATGAAAGCAAGCAGATTTTATAAGGCAAGCTCACGAACCTATGAAAGAAACTGACGTGGGTGTGGTTTGAAGCCCAAAGAGAGATTACAACACGGGACGGAGCGCTTTGTGCTCGCCCGTAGAAGAACCATCAAACAGGCACGACAACCAATTTAAATGAGTGTTCAATCTCCCCATGCCCCCTGGTTTGACTTGAACTGTAGGTAATTGAAACAAGCCGTTCGTCAAATTTGATTCCAAGAGGGAAAAACATCAGTGGATAATGACAACTAATTGTATGTTCAGTGCCAAAATGTCTACAGGATGGAAATGCAAAGAAAGTGTTTTTCCTACCTGATTTTATAGCGGAGACCTCAACACGTTCTGGAGATTTATTCAAAGTTGTTTCTTCAGCTTAAATCTTTTCCATTGCTACCTCATGGTTGATCTCTCGAGCTAATGTGTGAGGAGTTCAGTGTTTTCTCTAGTGAAAGAAATAATAGCATTAGTTGGATCTTGGCTGTGATTGCTATTTAGAAACCTCCAGACACAAAGAGAAAAAGAGATGTAATGGAAACACAGCAAACAGGAATAGGTTTGAAATTAAATATGGGGAAAATTCCTAAGAGCCTGATTGAAGTAATTTTCTAAATACGATGTGGTTGGATTTGCTCCGAATAAGGTAAGCTGTTGGATTCCAAACCTTAGCTCTACTGTATGACAAGTTGTGACTGTGTGTAGCTTTATGAATTCACTGTACTGCCCTTAGTTGTGTTGAAGATGACCTCCGAGAGCACAGAGGGGCTGCTACTAGATGTGCTGTAGATGACCTCAGAGTTGCATGCCTAGGAAAGTGATGTTGAAAAACAGAGGGCCTTGCAGGAATAATGCTCTGCGACCCAGATGCGTCTAACAGCTTGGAACCAGTGAAGATGTCTAACTGATTAGTGACAGTAGCCTAGTCTCTGACTTATATATTACCCGCAGTATTTCAGTAGATATTAAGGAAGGCCAACATGACAAAATTTACCACATTTCAAGTGCAGGGTGATAGCTGTTTGGCCTATGGTTTAACATCATCCAACAAGAAAAATGGCACAAAGAACTCAGGGCAGTTTACTGATTTGTGGTTTGTGACTCATTGTGATAGAAAAGCAAGCCAAAATACAAACTACTTCTAAAGCCATTATTAGAGGGGGCCAAAGTTAGATGGCTAATACAGATCAGTCCAAATATTTGAGTAGCCCCCACTACCAGCAGTTTTTGTCACCATTCAGCTAGAACTTCACTTCTTCCATCTATCCAAGTACAACTGCCACAATACATGCTTTAAACTATTGTTGAATTAGGTCTTTATCAACCTATAGGCGAGTTATCAGTTGTGTATCCTCTACTTAAAAATATATAAAAAAATTATGGGGCACATAAATGATGTGAAAGGTCTGCGCAGAAGATTTTTGTGGGTGATCTAGAGGATCACTAGAAAAGCAGTCTGCCTTCTGTTTTGTAAACGTAATATGAGCCAGTTTAAGACTCCGTCACCCCACTTCTGCCAAACATGGAGTGAAATGGAGATGGAGTGGGAGGCAGTGTTGAAAGTTGCATAGCAGCTGATTTCTCACCTTTCAATATCTAATTGATATCATCAAACCCAGCAGTGGGCACTTATTTTGTGCCATACCCTGGTCTAACGCCTTTCTGCGAAGGATCAAGCAGCTCCTCCTAAATAATACTGCGACCAATTCACAACATTTTAGTGGTAAAATGTAACAAAGAAATAGGCCAATAATTGGACATGTGTAAAGCTTCAGTACCAGCTTTCTCTAAGAGGAGTGAAATAATGGCTTCTTTGTAGATATTGGGCACTAGAACCTAAAACACAGATTTGCTTAAGTGTGAGAATTTAAAGTTAATGGCCTTTCTTTTCATTTTCAACAGTATGTCTCTCTAACTTATCTGTCAAGTTTTTTAAACTCATAGAATCTTAAAATACAATCACTATGTAGCTGCTTTTTGGTTGAAAAGACAATTTCCTCTAACTTGCGTTTCCCTAATTCTATCACTTTTGTCCAGAAAATCACTTGACTGTTTATTGCAGAGCCCCTGAAATGGGAGAGGGGAGATAATGCCAAAAGAAGGTTATTCCTGACTTATGCCAAACTATGTGGAAGCTTTACATTCTTTTTGATAGATATATAGATCTATCAAACGGTTGGCTTAATGCCATTTGTCCCGTCACTGATTTCTTTCACTCAGCTGCACACCGCCACGCCATATTCCAAAGCGGGCAACAGAGAAATGACTGCAGCACAACCAGATGCGTTGTGGGGTTATTCAAACTTTATAATTTCATTAAATTTCTACAAAAGTGCAAGTGCTGATAATCACGGAGACACGTTTCGGCACACAAGCCTTCTACTGACAACCACATGCAAAAGTGAGAGTGATTTTTGAAAAGAAACAGTCACATGACTCTCCCAAACCAATTGAAACAAGTTACTATGTATCATAACAAAGTATTTAAAAATCATTCCTGTAGCTACCCAAATTCAAGTTAGGAATACAATTCAAGCATTGGAACCCAGAACAGTTTTTGGACAAATCCTCAAATAAATAAGTAAACTATTTATAATGAGTTGTTTTAAAGGGATATCTGAGAATTCATTGGAATGTTGTCTACTTCAGGTCAGGCTTCAGTGACCATTTAGTGCTCCCATGTCTCATTTAGGTAAAGTACCCTTTCTCCTTCATTGAAAACATATTCTTGCCTATACATATTTAATTCATCACTAATGCAAACTAATCAGATCTTTCAAGAGACAGACTGTTGCACAATTACTGTCTTACTGATTCTTCAAATGTTTGATATATAATATATATATACCCATATTACATTAACCCTCTAAAGTCTCACTTATTAATCCATTCATGCAGTTACAGAACTCATGCAGGTCTAGAGCTATGAGGTATCAGCTCCATGTTTGTACCCCCACAAGTCTTAGGCTATGAAATATGAACTCCTTGCCAATCCGGTCTGATGCCCACAATACTCCATTTGAGCATACGTTTCCCTAATCATAGCTCCTCAAATTCTCAGGGTCAGGCTCACAATTTCAAAACTATAGCTTCATCCTGTTATCATTAAATTCTCTGTTCCACATACGCAATGTACCCTCTTTTCTTGCTCTTTTCCAACATTATGGCTTCAGTCCTATTCCTTACACCAAAAATAATTTTCTTGATCATGATGCTGGACTGAAACATTTAATTTTCCTACAGAACTAATTTCATGTTGCTTTTGTCTTTTTGTCCATCAACCATTAGTTATTACAAATACATCAATGAGTATTTTACCATCAGGTCCCAAAAAAGTTTTCTATATACTTTCTTAGAGCCCCTAAGCCTCCCCATCACCTAAGGCAACATATCAGATTCAAGCATCAATGTCACATTCTCTGGAGACCGATTTGAACTGTCATCGTCAGAATACATGGACCTCTGCATCACAGTTTAAGCCCCATGTTATTCCAGCCCTGCTTTATCCCCACCATGTTCTTCCCATACATGTTTGGCCATAGTGTATGTCATGTCCCTATTTTGAACGGACTGTCTTTGCTGTAGAATCCGAAGTTTCAGCTTGTTGACTGTACTTCCTATATATCTATTGCCACACTCCAGGACATACACCACATATGGTGTTTCACAAGTAATGCTGCTCCTGACCATAACGTTTTTACCAGTCATGGACTTAAATTCACATGTATTCCACCCGTAGAGACAGACTTTGCATTTCTGGCATTTCCAAAAGCCTTTTTCTCTTTTCCTCAACCAGTTTGGTTCCGTTCTCTGAGCCTTCTGCATATAACTATGTACCGGGTAGTCTCCTAATGAGGCAGTTTTACTGTATGTTATTCTCAGTTGTTCAAAAAGTATCAATCTCAAGGTTTCATCCAGTCTCAATATTTCCCAGATCTTCAGTAAGCTTTTCTTTACAAGGGCACTTGATTGGTCATACTTTATGTATCTAAAGGTCGAATCATCCATTTCTCTAGATCTTTTCTGTTTCAAACTTAAGTAAGTTATCTCTCAAGAAGGTGCCCTTCTGAGAGTATCCCTCAACACACTGTTGGGGATAACCTCTGGGTTTAAATCCTTCACACATCCCCTGTGCCTCACGTTGGAATTAACTTTCTTCTGAGCAGTTCCTCCTGGCACGTAAAAGTTCCCCATATGGGATGCTCCATTTTAGTACCCATGGATGGCCACTGTTCGCATGCAGCAAGTTATTACAGCTGGTTGGCTTCCTATGAATGGAAGTGCACACCCTCTCTCCCTCAATGTACACTGTTATATCCAAATATACTGTGTTACTTGCAATGATTTAATACGTGAATTTCAATCCCTGGGAGTTGTGTTCCCAAGACTCAGTAAATTTAATTAGGTCTTGGTTATCTCCATCCCATAGGAGAAACAAATCATCAATAAATCGTATCAATAGTACGATGTGTTCCAGGGCTTTATTGTTCTTTTCTGTCCAGATAGTCTCCACCTCCCAGTGACCCATCAGTAAATTTGCATATGTGAGCGCAAATGATGATCCCATTGCTGTTCCACAAAGCATTTCTTATAGCTTTTCAGTAGGTTCAAGATGACTTGGTGAATGGATCTCAAGTAATATCTACATGCTTTCATGCCATCAATGTGTTCAGTTGAGGTGTTTCATGAAACATTCACTGTGGCCATGAAATATCCTGTGTTCCAAGGAATGTTATTTATACAATTCAAGACATCCATTGAGTCTCTGATATATGAGGGTATTGTTGGTACAGATGGATAAAGGAAGATATCTATAAATCTCTGAGTTCTCAAGTAGAAAGCCCTTGGCATTAACAATGGGCCTGCCTGGTGTTTATCTGTATTTTTATGAACTTTAGGCAGAAAAGTCACAACACAGGGCAATACTTATACCCTTTCCCAACCCTGATCCCAATGAAATGACACTATCCCAAGAATGTAATATATTGATGTCTTTGGTGATCGAGTATTCTTTCAAATTCATGTTCAAATCTGAAACAACATATTTGAAAGGTCTGATCAGCTCTTTATATTCTTCAGTCAAAAAAAGGGCCAGGATACTTCTAGTAAGGAAATAACCAGATTAACCACTTTATCCGTTATCCTCTGTTACTGGCCATCTAGAGGGAATTGCTTACTCAGCCAGATAAATGGCTCCTAGGGAAACCTTCTTTGCTGATGTGCCTCTTCTAGGCACTTGTAACTTGGCGCCATAGCAAGCACACCATACTTTTATGAAATATTTCCACTAAGATTGCAGTCCTGGAATGGAAGAATGTGGCTAGCAGTGACCCAGATCCTGTTTCATTAGGATTACTTTTTTTCCCCTCACCTACCTGATGTTTGTCTCCTAACTGCTGCTTACCTAATTCAAAGGATATAAATACTATAGGTGGATGGGAAGCTTCATTTCACCCACGGAATTGAAAGAATTTGGCAAATCCGCACTGCTTGTGTAACAGAGTTCTGGCCAAATTCCACCAATCGCAGTGTGGTGGATTTCTTTTTTCCTTTAGAGACTCCAGAAATGCAAGCACACAAGCAAGATTTTGGCATCCCCAAGTACGATATAATGCGGGCAGTCACTGGCGTGCATCGTCAGATAGCTGCTTCTCGAGTAGATTTGCTGCAGCTCAAGTAGATTTTCTACTCTAGTGGCAGCAAAATCAGCTTGAATAACTGTGCGTAGCGAATGGTGCTGATTTTTTTGCACTGCTTGCACTACTTGCGCTGAATTGCAGGCCGACATGCCTATTTTCTGCCAGTTTGTGGATCTTTCAGGAATGTCACTGAATTTTTTTTTGTAACTCTCGGAATTCTGTGAAGTCTTATTCCGAGAGTTCTGCCTATCCCTAGTGAACATATGAAAAAACGGGCCTGAGTGTAAAGTTACGTAACAGTTCTTCTGCACTGATATAATTTATAAGATTCACTTGCAACTGCAACACGTCTCTACTTACTTCTCTTCTGCATGTTAAAATCTTAAAACTGCCTAAAGAAAAGTAGGGGATTTATCATTTCCTCCACGTTATCTGGGTTGTGAGAGCACACAATGAGGTACAAATCTAACATTTGTTTAAATACTGCTACAAAATATTTAGAGGACTTAGCAGTTGACGTTTGGAATACTTAAAAGCATGCCGTTTTTAAATATACCAAAGTTAGAGATCCATGGTAACATTTAAGAAACTTTCCTTTCTTTTCAAAGTGGAATCTAGAAAACCTGTTAAGAACAAACTTTGTGAAATATCAGTCGTGAAAGCCTTACGACGTATGTTAATATTTCGTCCTTCAGTTTTTCCCAGAGGAAGCAGTTTTTTTTTTTTTTTTTTAAGGATGGGCACGCCCCTGCCTTTACCTTTCTCAGTAGTTAACTATTTTTTTTTATATACCTGCATATCACCGATCGCACCCATTTTTTTTTTTTTTTGTGAACAGAAAAAATCTGAATATCAGTAATTAATCTTTTTTTATTCTTCATTAAATGAAAAACCCATAGTGTTCCTGATTTGAAGTTTAAGAACTGAATACCAATGTCTGGGTATTTCTCCCATCTCAAATTTAAAGAAGCCATGTTGCACAATGTTAAATTAATCTTGGACCCAAGACTTATAAGAAGTCTATTTAATAATAGTAGCATTGAAGAACATGCCTGTATGAGTGCCTAATCACCTCTTAATATTAATTTTGCACATGTATGTGATGCTTTTCTTCAGGGTAGAAATTTTCAGGTCAGAGATTGCCTGGTAAACCCGGGGAAGGAGGGAGATATTACAGGAAGGGAAAGTGTTGTACAATTATACTATAGTCCATCGTCAATTCTCTGTATACCAGAAACGTCTGGTAGGTTTTAAGAAGTGCCAAAGAATGCTCAGACTATACTGGATTCTGAAGGCGGTTTTAGTCCAAGTAGTAAATGCTAGCTGCATGTTTACATGTTTTGGTATAGTGCATGCATTGTGACCTGGATAGAGTTTTTCTGGGGACACCATATTGAAAGAAACTTCTTGCAGCCCATACAACATGAATACCGCCTCCAGCATAATTTCTACCCTGATGAAATATGGGATTTGTTTAGAAGAAATGTGTGCAATGGTGCTCTACTTCGTCATATTTCCTTTATAACCTTATATGGTTTTCAAAACCTAAAAATAATAATATCAATGCACATAAAAATGACCAGCACGAGCTGCTCTTCTCTGTTCTACGTAGATCTTTGATACTCACATCTAACTCAATAGTCCAGCAAATGCAAATTCAAATCACTTTTGAATAATTAGTTACCTTCCACCCCTAAGCCTATGTGAGATGTGACCAGTAAACTGCAAAATGAGGAAGAGTGTGTGATTTAGAGTTGGTTAAGGAATATCTTTATACTGGCTTCATATATGCTGAGAACAGATATGCCTATAAAAGATGTAAAATCAAAACGAATAGCTACCCTGGAAGAAATGTATTACATACATTAGATGTAAATGCTGCATTTGATCTCTTTGAAGAAGTGATATTGAATTCATCAACGCTACCAATATTTTTGCTGTATGAAAAAGTAAATGCCGAAAGGATGCACTGAACATGCCAGGGACTGTTCCTCGATGGTGGACAGACCACTCACATTGAAGTATAAGTTTTTTTGTACAAATGAAATTTGTTAAGGGGTTCTTACATTCAGAAAGAGCATGAACCCCAGTTAATGGCATTTTCAGAAGTCTCATAATTGAGTTACTTAAGAGTGAGCATGCATTAAGTTCTTCGCTGGCAGTGGCAGTATTATATTCTACCATAAAATAAACCTAGCAATGCTGGTTAATAATCTCATCTGACACTTGCAAGACTAAAATCAATACATTTCTGGCTGCATAGTCTTTGGTAGGAGACCCTAGAACAATAAAAACACACACAATTTACTTTTTGTGTGAATAGAAAATCATTTGAAAAATATGAGACTTATGTTAAAAGCCCTGGAAATCAATAGCGTGGGCAAGGGCAAACTGTAGGTAACCGGGACTTAACCAACTTAATTAGAAGACCATGATTATAAGTCTGTTTTATGAAGCTCCCTTGCAATACTTACTGATGATGTTTCTTTATTTGTATTTTTGATGGATTTGGATAGTTTTTTTTTTTATCAAAAGAAAGAAATCTGGATTTTATTTTTCTGGTCAGAATGAACCATAAATATTCAAGAAGTGTTTGTTTATGTTAACAGATACAATCTGTGAATTTGTATTTATTTTCGAATAAACCTTATGTAACCATTTTAATGGATGCAAAATGAGAAATCTAATGTACAGTGTACTTCTAATTTGATAATTCCCAGCTAGAATCATCAGGGTTATTTTCAGTTCTAACCGAGTACTGTTCCTGCCATTGCCTTGTTGAAATGGTGATTTCGTACTCTTCCTTAAATGTAAGCTCTGAGTCCTGTGCTCTCATCGTGAAAATAGTAGTCAAATGGTCAATGAGTGTCTGTGTAAAAACAGACCACTAGAGAGACTTCTCATTGTTGCACACAAACTGCTGCTCGATATATTTCTCCCAATAGGCGTTTTAACTATTATGTTGTCCTTAAGCACAAACACAACAGTAAACTGTTAAAGTCGGCGTACTTCCAGCTCTGTGTGTAGTGAAAAATAAAATATCTAATTCCTACTCAATGTTTTCTTTGTTTGATCCAGTCCCCTGAAATTGTCCTCGTTGACGGTGGCAATGCTGGTTTTTCTTTCTAGACTACAGACAAGCATCATGTTACCCTTTTGACATCCATCCTGCCATGCTGCTTCCCATCCCAAGTGAAGAACAAAGACATCGTAGCCAATCACTTGCTTCTTATTTCTTAACCCCTTCACTGCCAGGCCTTTTACCCCATCCTGGGCTGAGCCTTTTTTTTGGCTATTTGGGGTAGTTTGCGCCCTCATAACTTTGTTCACATAAGCTGTCAACACCAAATTTGTGTCCTTTTTTTTCCCCAACATCCTAGGGATTCTAGAAGTACCCAGAGTTAGTGGGTTCCCCGGGAGGAAACCAAGAAATTAGCCAAAATACAGCTAAAAAATTGTTTTATTCAGAAACATGTGAAAAAAGTGCTGCTGAAGAAACAAGTGGTTTATTTCCTTGATAATGGCATCAACAAAGGGGTTGCGGTGTTAAAATCACCATCTTCCCAGCTTTCAGGAACAGGCAGACTCGCGTTGAAAAAAGTCGTTTTCAGATTCAATTTTGGCATTTTACTGGGACATGCCCCATTTTTACTATTTTTTTCTTTTTTTTTTTTTGTTCTTTCCTGCTATCTAGTGGGCTTTCTGCCCCTCTTGGGGGCAGATGGGCCTTACAAAAATAGCCCGATTTGCCTAAATGGGCAACAGTAGTGTATCCCCATGGGGATCGACCCTTGCCCAAGGGGCTGCACCCCTCCTCCCCCCAAATAAAACACACACACCAATCGCTGGTGCCTAAGTGGTGTCTGCTTCCCTTGGAGGCAGGTGGGCCTAATAGGAATTTGCCCCCAAGGGGTGCAGAAAATCCCTAAAATATTTTGTCCCCATGGGGAACGGCCCTTGCCCAATAGGTTGCTCCCTTTGTGTACAGTTGGCATAAAAAAAAAATCCCTGGTGGCTAGTGGTTTCTGGCCTAATAAAAATAGGCTAATCTGCCCCCATGGGGGGCAGAAATCGCCTAAAATGTGTCCCCTAACCCCCCTCCCGTTATCGTGATTGTTATGCAATCGTGCTGCAGAAATGCTCAGAGAGACATGAAAGGAAAAGAAAAGCCTTTGCTTTCCTTTCATGCCTCTCTGATCTCCCCCACCCCTGATCGAAAGAGAAACAAAAGTGTATCTCTTCCAATCGCGCTGGAAACTGAACTTCCAGTGCGATGGAGATGACCTTTGGAGGCGACCTAGCGCTCCCCCCTGTGCGCTGGGTGCAGCTAGTCTGCGGCACCCACAGGGTTAATACGGGCTTTTCCTGCGTGTTTACGTATCCATTTAGGTTGCATACCAGGTCAAACATAGCAAGCGTGATATGTGCAAGAAAAAATAAAAATGGGCACTCTCAATATTCCAATAGGAAGTTTATTTCATATTTCTACATTTGTCATTAAAATACATGTAAACTCAACAAATAGATCTCCTGCTTCCATCCCCACACTTAGAATAATCTGTCCAACCCCTCACCCTGTAAGTTGCCATAGTTAAGGTGAAATTAACTACAGGAAAATGTTCTTCATTGATGAGGGTTAACATTTTCCTTAGTTGCTTGACTTGCTAGAAGTATTTTGTAGGAACGTTTGATGCTTTTTCCTCTGTGTTCTCACACCCAGCTGGATCCAAGAGGATCGACCTTTGAGGTAGATAATCAGTAACTGCAGAGCAACAGTTTATCAACCTTTAAAATCATTTACATTTGGATCTAAGTCAGTGATGAGAGTTTGATTACATTTCAAAGTCTTTATTAGGTCTTATAATAATTTAAGTTATTTTATTAGCAAATCATCAGTTCTCTATACAATTGCAGAACAACGCATGAAGCACTTGTATACAATCTAATCTCTATTCTAAGTTAATTCAAAATATAAAGAAACATCAACAGAACCCATGAATAGTTCTAGCCTCAAGAGGTGAAAGCATAAGAGCTGTAATAGAACTTCCCATAAAGAGAAATTCAAGAAACTCAGTAAAGTCCCAAACAGCATAAATTCAGAACAGAAATTTAGTCGTTCTCTGAGTAAATCCAAGATGCATCAGCAAAGAGTCAAAGTCCGAATGTATCTGATTAAATGTGCTCTCAACAAAGTCTGAGATAGGCACTGTAGCATGTTCTCCTTTCTTCATGTAGCCTGGGAACACACATTTATACAATACTAAAATTTGCAAGTCTTTGCGGAGATAAATTATGGTTTCAGCCAATGAGATGACAATGTCTTCACGGAAACAGGATAGCTTCCGTCCGTTTAAGTATATTTTTTTATTTGAGTAATAAAAGTGTTGGCAATACATGATACAAGCATTTTCCAGTGCATCAAGATAATTGACCATATCACGATAGAACAAAGCAGCTGTCGGACCTCCCCAAATAAACAATCTGGAGACCAGACTCTCTACCCAGGGTTTATTCTTTTCATATTTCTCTGCAGTCCATCTGATCTAACCTCACTCCAATTCCTGTTCATTGTCACAGTACGCTCACCACCTTCCCCAAAGCTTTTCCCATTTTTTTTAACGCAGCACCTCCCTTAGTACAATATGTTTTTTCTGCCCGTTGGCACCAGTCCATATCCTTCACCCAGTCTTCAATCCTGGGAGGCACTTGTGCGCCCCAAGCTCTAGCAATATTCCTCTTGGCCACTCCGGCACCCAGCCACAGAGTTATGTATTTCAGCCAGTCTCTCTCTCCCTGCACATTCAAAAGCAGGCACTTGGCTTCCATCGGAACCGCCACTGGTGCTACTCTGGACATCAGTCTTGTGACACCTCCCCAATTTGCTTTAATCAATGGACAGGCCCACAGTATATGGAGAAATGTGCCCTATGGCCACAACCTTGTATGCACTTGTTTATGGTTCCCCTACCTATTTTGTTTAGCAATGTTGTAGCATAATATGATCTATGTAGGATCTGGAGTTGCACCAGGCAGAACCCAGACCTTGCAGCTAAGACTCTAGGGTCCTGCAATGCTCACTCCATTCCCCATCGTCCAACTCTCCCACATCCTCCTCCCATCGCTTTCTAAGAGGACCCAATACATCAGGGATATTATTAAAAAATGTTTGTATATTTGAGGGAAATAGCCTTTTTCGTCATAGGGTCAAGTAACAATCTGTCCTCGGGTAGAAGAATCTTCTACCTGCATTTCCCAGAATAAATACACCCTCAGGGCGGCCCTACTTGTAGGTAGCGATACTGTTTGGAGTTTGTCAGTTAGAACTCTGTCTGTACTGCCTCAAAGGGCCAGGGATCCTGTGGTTTCCGAAAGTCCCCCAATCATTCAATAACTATGAGTGCCCATTTGGAGAATCCCTCCAGCCTGCCCACCTCCCACAGTGAGTCACTGTCCCATAGGGCGGTTTGCTCCGTCACTTTCTGATACACAACATTATCGATATTTCACTCTCTTCTCCCAGTATTTTACTCTATAATACAAAAATAAGGCAAGATAAGTACAGTACCCCACAATGAGATCACTCCGTTCTCATGCACGTACAGTGACGGAGCCTATTCATAAAGAAACAACTTCTAAGATTAATCGAACATTGCAGTAGTGTTTGCATGGGTCAGATGGGTAAAACGTTCATTCTACTGTTGCAATAAGACATTTGTGTCATGAAAACATATACTCTAATAGCTATGACACAGGTCAGAGCTAACAGAGTAAAAACACGGAAAAGTATATTTTTCAGCAGTTTAAACTAATGAGGTGCAAGCTTCGAAGACAGAGCCACTTTTAATGTACAGTAATTGATCTAGGCCTACAAAATATATTTTATTACGTTAATGATCATTGATCTTAACTAGTAAACTCCCACAGTTTCCAGTATATTGACATCATTTTGCAGTGTGATTGGTCTCTGAGTGACAAGAGATGTGCCTGGTGTGTTAGAGGGTGTGTGAGCTGCTCCTGGTACCTACTTTTCTGAACAATGAAAGATCTGCTGCGGTCTGTCCCAGTGCCCGGCACTGCGGGAGAATCAAAAACAATTAGTATACTGGTTGGAACAACCATTCAGGCTTTGCAGTAACCTAGCTTAGGCCTTCACCCTCTGCTGACTTCTTTTGGATTTCATTTGGCTGGAGCTAGATGGGCAACTCTGATTCTGCCAGAGGCAAATGTTTGGCTAAGAAATTCATAGTGACCAGCTACCAACCAGTTTGTCTCGGGCACAGGCTGCTTGGTACTCAGCTGAAAAGATGTATCTGGCCTCTGACTGGGGTCGGGTCACCACCTTAGCACATGTACTGCAAATTAGAACTGTAATCTCCAAACACCACTCCCTGAATATCTGAGGTCATATTTTCAAAAGTGTCCTATGGGGGCAAAGCGTGCGTGCCGGCTTTTTATGCCCTGAGGTACTTTGATATCAAAGAAGGGATATACGGCCCTTGCAAATAAGGCAGCACTTTGCGCATGCATCTATAATACAGTGTGGGTACAGAGGCAGAGTCTGTCAGGAGGCGCACTGTGCCACACAAAAAGCTAGGACGGAACTGGGTCTATGTTGCTTGTGTTCAGGTTCAGAGAGGACCTGGCCTGGCAGTTCCATGAGGAACAGGGTCAAGACTGATTTGTATATGGCTGGGTTCAAACTGAGGTAGCATGATGAGCAAAAAAACAATGGATTGGGATGCAGCCCGAGCGATTGCCAGTGGCAGGGATTAATTTAAGTATTCCATCCATTACTTTGTTGTTGTTTTTTTAATTATAAAGCTAGCACAATCATTGTACCCCTCAAGGGTGCCCCTTGGAAGGGGCTCCCTTAAAGAACCCAGGCATCGCCCTGCAAGCCGGTCCAGCAATTCCTTTAACCCACATGAATGGGAATCTCTGAACCCCTTCCCTTTCACTTTAGGTATTTTCCACCTCTTGCTCTTCCCATAACCTTGAGCAAATGGGTTGTTGCAGCACTAAAATGGGACAATTAGTTTATCCTGTGAAGTCTTTGGGGGGGTCAAAGGGTGTCTTATGTCACGTGTACTACTCTTGGCAGTGTACTGAATGGGTGACTGCGACTGGTACAGTTTCTTGGTTCATTGTTTGGAGTTTTGTAGGCACAAGCATTGTGAAATCATACATCAAAATGAGTACTCCAAATTTTGAAATCTGGCTTTGTATTGGAATAGTGAAAGGTGTATTTCAGCTGTCGGAATTAACAACATATATATTCTTTTCCAGGGCCTGTTATCAGAGCTGATGAATAACTGTGATGGACAGCTGAAAGGAGAGGTTGCCCAGATGGCGGCTTTCTACGAACACCGTTTACAGCTTGGTAGCAAAGCTATTTATCACCTTGAAGCCTTTGTGGCCAAGTTTATGGCCATTTATAAGAAATTTATGGAGGACGGATTAGAGGCCATGATGTTCTAATGAAATGTGTATGCAAATCAATTGAAGTCCCTTATTGAAATAATGGGTTTTCTTCTTGCATCCATCGGCATGAGCTGGAATCTGTCAATCATGTTTCTTCTACATTGTAGAACAGTTTTACTGGTCGATGCTAAGCTATTTATATATGTTTTCTACTGTCATTTGAAATAAAAGATTTTTCACGCTTTAGAGATGCTTAACGTGTATATAAATAATGAAATTCAGAGTTCAGTTTCGTTTGTTTATTTAACGTAGCACCCACTGTTACTGCCTTTATACATTGTTACGTACATAAACTTTACTAGGGGGATGGGAGATAGGGGGTTCCGCTCCAAGCACATACTTCTGTGAAATAAGATTCTGAAGACGTTGGATCTGTTAGAGCCTTTCTGACCACAGAGGGTGTGTTTTCAATAAGTGTTTAAGGCACTAGAAGGTTAGTTACCAGCATTTCCTGGCCTGTTTGAGTGAAACTGCATTTCATGGCTCCTGATTAGAAAACTTTGGCAAAATAATAATGTGATGCCTCTCTGTTGTGTTCCATTGCCCAGGACACTCCCTAAAACTGTTACTAGATGGGCGAGATGTGTCTTTAGGAACGTGTGCAGCGATTTACAGTCCCTGCTCTAAAATAAAGTTGGGGAGGGAGTTTATTAGTTTATGATTTATATACATAAAACATTACAGCCATGAATCTGGATCCACCCAAAGTCGAATGCGAAGAACTTAACAAAAGCCTGCAAACCACAGCCAACGCCAAGGGTTTGGATTCAGAAGTAGATTTATTTACGACCTTCAGAATGCAAGCTCCTGTCTGCTCATCTGTCCTTAAAATTTGAGAATTCACCTGTACTCTCTGTCTCTGGGTTCTAAGGATACACAATATTACGGAGTAGCCTAAGGTCTGTCTCCCCGGAAGAGCCATAAGAAGCCCGAATGTGAAATAATGTAAGTGGCCGGTGCCAGGGTGCTGTAAGCGTTTTTCAGTTGGTACCCGTCGGGTGAAAGTTTTGTTTCCTCACCGGATAGAAGCAAGCCTGTATTGTTAAAAAAAAAAAATATTAAACAGACGTGATTGTCAACCCTCTGTGCAGGTCATTATAGTATGACGGTCGATAACTTTTCAAAAACATTAAAGGGACTCTAGAGACAGTACAGCTAAGCTCCAAAAAGTCTGCCTTGTCATGTCCCGCTTTTTCTTCTTTGAGTGAGTTCACTAATGAATTCAATCCTTGTCCATAGAATAGCTCCTTAAGCCCCGATGATGTTTCTATAGACTTTTTTTTAGGCACCTAGTGTGACATCTTTATAATGTCCGTAGTCAAGAAATCCCAAACTCATGGCTTAGGTCAATTAAAATACTTTTGTTTTATTAAAACAGATGTCAGAATAAAAATGTCACATCAACATAACCTATGGTATATGGATTGGATGATGGCATTTGAAGTGGGAGAAATGTTGTGCTCCGGAGTAAGCCATATTAGATGTGAATCAAAAATATGTGCGCGTTTAGTTGTCTCTTTTAGATTTTGTTCAGAAGGGGCGCACAGATACCACTCCCCCAATCTAGTGGAGTGAGGTAGGGTTGTATCTTTTTTTTTTTTTTTTTTTTTACTTAAGCCATCTACCAATCATCTGGTGGAAATTGAAGGAGGGATACCAGGCGACCCAAGTTTTTTTTAATGTGGATTGTGTGGTCTTGATTTCTAAGACCGCAAAATGTTTTTTCCTTTCCTTTTTTTTTTTTTTTAATATGTAACAAACAAAACCCATCTTAATCTTTCGAATGGCCTAATACAATTGCAGATAATGGTGTTGAATCCAAGTATTTTAAATGTAAAACGATGAAAGTAAAGAGACTTACAATAATGAATGTAAAATAATTTGCTTACCAGTGAATTACTTTATATTCGTATGTGATACATAGAGTATGATGTTTCTCAGTGCCTCAGATTGTAGTCTTAAGCAGTTCGTCTACTTCTAGGTATAAATTGCTTAGAATTTACAAAGATAAATGTGTAGAAATTGACACATAAGGACTAAAGTTATGAAAGTGTGTAGAAGTGTTAACCCTCCAGAGGTTAAAAAAAAAAAAAAAAAAGGGCTCTTTGGGTGCCTGTTAGGATTACTTAGTCTGTCATATTCGCTCCAAATCCATGAAGAATTGTTACTGGGTTTCATGGAAGATCAAATAATACGGCCTATTACTAAGTGTGTTTGTCTAGTCTAATCAAACAAGTTACTAAACTTCACTAACACATTTTCTGGTACAGACATACTGACTGCAGAAAATTTCCCCAGCTGCCAGACTTGATCGGGAAACTTTTGAAGGAATTCCCCTGCTCGTTGCAAGGTGGTGTAGGCAGCTCTGTGCCTGATCTGTCCCAACCTGGATATGTCGCTGGGGCTCCTATATCACTGCCACCTCCACGGCTGTAAGACTAGTAGACTGTAAGAGTTGTTCCGCAGAACAGGGAGGTGGGTGGGACGGTGGGGAATCTACTCTCTCTCTGCCAGATAAGGTGTTACATTAGGTAAGCAACTTGTTCTTCTGATAGAGGCTTCTAATTGCATAGTCCTCACATTGTGAATACATACTGTTGTAAATGGCCTTTTATGCAGGGTTTCCCCTGTCTTTGGCTTCTGTTTCCTGTTTTAACCCTGTGCTGAATTTTGATTTGCTGGTTTTAGGACTCTGGGCACTTTACCACTGCTGGCCAGTGCAAGAGCTTTCTGTCTAAATTGTATTGGTTATTGGTTTATCCTTCATTGACATATTAGATTTTCTAGTAAATCCCTATTATACTGCACAGTGTGTGTCCAGGGCCTGTAAACTAAATGCTACTAGTGGGCCTGGGCCTGGGCCTGCAGCACTGATTGTGCCACCCACATGATTAGCCCTGTGAATGTGTCTCAGACTTGTCACTGCAGTGTCTGTGTGGGCAGTTTTAAACTGCCATTTAGTCCTGGCAAGTGCTCCCATTTGCCAGACCCAAACCTTCCCTTTTACTACATGCAAGTCACCCCTAAGGTATGGCCTAAGGCAGCCCTTGGGCAGGCTGCAAGGTATTTAAAAGGTATGATGTATAATGGTGTGTTTTACTTGTCTTACTGCCAACTCCAGTACCTAGACCCTTGAAAGTGTAAGCTGGTGGCCTGAAGAACATCATCCATGCACCGATGCGTTGCAGCAGAAAAATCAATATAGTGCCTGTCCCGCAGCTGAAGAATTGACGCAGCGCTTCTCTTGCAGCTTCAGAATTGATGCAGTGCCTGTTTCACCATGGCTCCATCAACACAGTGCATCTGGATTTCCCACGCATGGTCCTTGGGCATCAATTTGTGATCTACTCTGCACCGCAGTAAGGATAGAGGCTGGGTGTCTGCAAAACAATCCATCGACTTTCCTGTGAGGACGTATCACTTCCCCTGCCAATAAGGAACTGATGCATTGCCCTACCTGCAAGGAAAGAATTGACGCATCACCTCCCCTGTGCAGTAAGGAACCGATGCATCGCTTTGCTTTTTCGGTGCCTCACCCCCCCTGCGGCCCGCATAGTCTTTGTTTTTGACACATCCCAGGTACTTTGAGCTAAAAAGATACAACCATTGATTCCTATGGACTAAGACTCATTTAAACCTTTAAAAAGTGATATCTTTACGTGTCAGTGCTGCATTTTTGTTTTTTTGATTTTGTTTTACTCCGATAAATATTGGCTGTTTTTCTAAACTGGTGAGTATTTTTGTGGTGTTTTCATTGTGTGTGTTCATACACACACAAATACCGTACGCATTGCCCCTGAGATAAGTCTGACTGCTTGAGCCAAGCAACCAATGGAATGAGCAGGGTGCAAACCACTGCCTACTAGAGACCCCATTTCTAACACTGGTGATCAGCGGTGAGGATAGGACTTGTATTTGTTCTTTACTTACAGTGATTGGTGTACACTACTTCCGTATCGCAAACCATTACACCCCAGCATACTGGTTTGATTTTTTCTCTTTTTACAACACCCATCTTGCCCTTTGACAGACAGAGGTCAGGAAGCGGTTCACACTCCTCCATTTCATCATCTGTTGCCAAGAGCACGATCAGTTCAGACCTCTCAAAATGAGGTTTGAGGTGGTTCACATGTAAGACCCTAAAAGGGTTCCTTGGAGTCAGCAAGTTCACCAGGTAGGTGACACTACTCTTGCGCTCCACCACCTCAAAAGGCCCAGTCCACCTGTCCTGGAAAGTGCTAAGCTCCACCGGGGCCTTGACCCATAATTTCCAGCCAGACAAACTCAACCAGAGTGGCATTCTGGTCATACCATTGTTTCATATCTTCCTGGCTTGCTTCCAGGTGTGCCTGAGTGAGTTTCCTGAAGTGCACAGTCTGTTTTTTAAAGGCCAGCATGTAGCTAAATACGTCGGGGGGCTACTGAGAGCTTTCTCCCAGCCTTCTTTCACCAGATTAAGAGGTCCTCTCACAGGGTTCCCATACAGCAACTCAAGGGGGCTAAAGCCAAGTTCCTTCTGCGGTACCTTCCTGTATGCAAAGAGAAGGCCTAGCAAGAGGATGTCCCACTTATGCCTCATGGATTCTGACATACCCATAATCGTGCCCTTCAGGGTGCGGTTGAACCTTTCAACCAACCTATTTCCTTTGAGGTGGTAAGAAGTGGTGAACTTGTAGTTCACCCCACACTCTTTCCACAGAGACTTCATATAGGTAGACATGAAGTTGGTACCCCAGCCGGATGCCACTTCCTTAGGGAACCCCATGTGGGGAAAAAATAGCCATCAATGCCCAGTCTACCACAGGTGCTGTCACTGACCTCTGAGGGACAGCCACCAGGTGGCATGGTCCACCAATACCAGGATGTACCTGCACCGCATAGGCTCTCATTATTCTAATGAGACTACTGGATTTTGAGCGGCAGGATTGCCTGCGGTGTGGGAGACTGTCTTACACACTGCAAGTGACGCCTGTCGCCCTAATCCAGGTTTTGCTCCGGCTAACTTGCAGTGCCTCATCTCTACCCAAGAGCAGGGATGACTGAGTATCTGAGCGCATGACCTAGCTAATTTCTCCGGGAAATCTTGGTCACTCAGGTCTCATCCATTTCTCTGTTACATTAGTCTCATACACACAATGGCAAACAGTATATGTTTCAATAAGGTTTTAATGAAGCAACTGCATCTTAGATAGCAAAGCATGTACTGCAATATCCAGGATGATACAGCATGACAGAATTAACATTGTGACAAGGAGAGTGAAGCATAGAAATAACGCTACCATATTGTCACTAGAGTC
The DNA here is from genome assembly GCF_031143425.1 of Pleurodeles waltl. Taxonomy (NCBI): domain Eukaryota; kingdom Metazoa; phylum Chordata; class Amphibia; order Caudata; family Salamandridae; genus Pleurodeles; species Pleurodeles waltl. Next base: position 1,244,417,395 of record NC_090447.1, on the reverse strand, counting down.
AATAGACTAATTCCTACCTAGGCTATAATAAAACACAGTATGTTAAGCTCTAGTTCTGCCCTTCAGGTTCCCCTGGGAAGACATCATCCCTCAAACCTGAGCAAAGGCCTGAAGTCTGCATAAGTAGCTGTAGTGAAATGTTCAGCAATCAGCATACAGTTGTGGTTCTCTGGCTGGGATTTCCCTCTAATGTGTAAGGGACAAGGAAATGTTTTTATGATAAAACAGCTGATGTTATAAGAAAATGTCGCAAGGATGTGTGTTTTTCTATGAATGTCTGAGACAAAACGTTTACCACGTTCACCGGCAACCTATCTTACTGCAGCTTTGAAAGAAGTACAGAGTGAACAGTCCTGGACTGTTCTTGTACCCCTTGGGTAAACAACAGAATTTTTTCTGGGAGCCTAGTGCTCTGAAACTTAAGTGTTCTTCTCTCAAGCGCTATATTTTGGCAGAAAAAAACATTGGAAATGTCCAGTGTTTTGTATTTTTTGCGCAGTATGTTCATAAGTGCTGTGCTATGTGAGTTTCGTATAGCATATGTCCGTGTATGACTGTTTAAATGTCTGTAGTCTAAGACTATTCTATATGAATGGTCCGGTTTAGCTACTGAGAATAAAGGATTATTCATAGGCGAGAGACCGGGTTCGATTACGCCCTGGTACTCCAAGTTGTGTGAGAATTTCTCTCACGGGTGCTTTATCATCACGTTTTATTGGATATTGGGGTTGATTTTTAATGGGAATTACGTGGTAGGGGGAAATACTTGTCCCATCCTACGTGGTTGTAATATAACGCGGGTGCCTGCGCCAATGCCCAATCGATGGCATAGGATTCTGCGAGCTCTTCGGGAACAAGAGGCGAGAAAGAAGGTTTAATAACATCTTCCCCATATGGGCAGGTACGGACAAATTCAGGTGGCCAATAAAATATCATATATGCTTACTACACAATCCCAAAAGATTCCGTCTATTGTGAGTTCAATGTCTCCTTATAATTGTAACATTACTTTGTACACCCTGTCAGGCGCGGAGACACGCATGTCCGCAGTTTCTACTTGTAGGAAGTCATCAGTTGCTTTAACCTCCAGATGCTCTAGAAGACTCTGGCGAACTATTGTGACTTCTGTCACGTGTCTAGCAGCACTAGAGCCCTCTTTTGGACTGGCATGTCGAACCGCAACTGCTGCCACTTTTTTCTTTTTAAATTAGGGTTTTTGTTGGGGAAGTTTCTCTTCTTTTTTAACAGAAACTTCTGTTGAGCGTTGCGATTCCTGTCTCGGTTTCACGTACTCTGTTCTTCGCTCTGACCGCCCACCTCTCTCACTGTGTTTTTCCGATGAGTCCTGAAAGGAACGAGATTGGCATGTATCAGTATATTGATATCTGTCAGGCATTTTTATATTATCTCTATTTCTGAGATTATATCTATTCTGCAAGGTCTCCGTGCATGGAGATTCTCCCCTTTCTTTTTTTTTTTAGGAGTTTGTTGTTTTTTATCCCAGTGTTTCTTATTACCCTCAGGTGCTTGCTTGGTAAAATCTTTATTAGATTTACCCTGAAATTGTGGTTTTCTTGGTCTGGCCCCCAGACTATTTCTCCCAATACTAGAGTAGGTCTCTGCGATAATCTTTGGCAGCTTGCGTTCTTGATCCTGTTGCGGAACATCCCAGAGCCGCATGCACGCCGCTAATGTGACCGCTTCCCCTTTAAGGTTACTTAAAATAATTGAGGATACTGTGGCAAAAGTTGCCCATTAATTGCATCCCTCGTATTCATCTTGAATTTGTTTCAACACTTCCGGTAAATTGCAAGTGCTAGTAGTATAGAGCAAGGCAAATACCGTGCCCCATGTATAACAGTTATCTATTGTGGGAACCACTGGGCAGCCTCTGTGACTGTGCACCAAAAGGTGCCTGTGTCCTCGTAGGACACTTGAGATTTCCCCCACCCCCACCCCCCCTCATGTGACCCTCCTGATCACATGCATAACACTTAGGGGGACCCTTCTCTGCAGGCTTCTCTGTAGAGATCCAAGGCTTTTTCCCATCTGGGGATTGGGAATCCTTACCCTGGGAACTAGGTTGGGGCCCTTTAGAGAACTCCCCCTGTCTGCCCTTGCCCCCCACCACTTCTTCTGATGGGGACCCTGCCTCACCTTGTCAGAGTCTCCCCCATACCTCTTGTGGACCCTGGTACTCTCCTAGCAGTCCACCTCCTGGACAAGCTTGCTGGGGTCAGTCATCTTGCTGTCAATCAGATGCTGGTGCAGCTCAGGAAAATAAAGCCTGTACAAGTGCTCCCATGCAAGTAAATTGTACACCCCCCCTCATAATCTGTTACCTTACTGCCCTTTACCCAACCATCCAGTGCTCTACAAAAAGAATCAACACATTCTAGATACGTTTGGGAATCCACCTTCCTTATAGGACCCAAACTTTTCCTTGTACAGCTCTAGGGTGAGACCATAACTAGTGAGTAGGATGTCCTTCGTGGTAGAGTAGGTGAGCCCCTGGGGATCCTCTACCTGAAACAGCTTTCACAGACCTGCACCAAGTGTACCTCAGGGACCCTGTTCATGTGGAAAGCTGACTCATACCCCTTAAACCACAAGTGTATGTCATTCTTCCTTTTGTAATCCTCCACTAAATCTTTAGAAATGTGCACCCTCTTCTCAGACTGCACTGGAAGTATACTGCAACCATTCTTGCTGTTTTTGGCCTTGAGGTCCAGCTCCCTCATACTCAACTTGTGGGCCAAAAGCACTTTTCTCCTCTCTTTTTGCTTTTGCACCATTTCAAACTTTTTGTTTCCTGCTTCCAACCTGAGCATCTCAGTTTCCAGCTCATGCACCCTCTGGCCTGTCACCTTTCCTCCAGCTGCTCTGGGCTCAGACCTCTGGATGACACACTGCTGTCACTCCTGGAAGATACTTTCCGTACAGGCAGATCCTGAGCTCCAAAGACTCCTTGTTGGTCCGGTATTTCACATTCTCATTCTCAGCCTCCCCAACTTCTCTTGCTACCCACCAAGCCCTCAGCACTTTTTGCAGCTCCTCTTTCCTAGAAGAACTCTTCGCAGGGCAATTAAGACCTTGCAGAACTGTTTCAATTGAGGCACTGTGTAGGATTTCAACTTCTAAATCTCAAACACACCCTCTGCAACTTCACTTGCTGGATCACCAGAGAGAGAGACATTATTTGTGGATAACTCCAAAGGTTATCAAAAACCAGAAAAAAATAAATCAAAAAGCAGTATGTGGTTGTGTTATGGTCTGCACTATGCAATAGTGTACACCAATCAGTGTATGTCCGGTACAAGCATAAGTCCTATCCTCACCACTGATTACCAGTGTTAGAAGTGGGGCTTTTAGTTGACAGTCTGCTTAGGCCCTGTCCAAGTAGGGACCTTCACTCTAGGCAGGCTAAGCGAGGCACACTCCTAAGATAACCCCTACTCACCGCCCTTAGAGCAGTCGGGCTTATCCCACTGACAATGTGTAAAGTGTTTGTACGCACACACAGTAACACAGTGAAAGCACTACAAATGGACACCACACCAGTTTTAAAAAATTGCCAATATTTATCTAAGTAAAACAGGACCAAAATGACAAAAATCCAATATGCACAAGCAAAGATTAAATCCCCAATAAAGCACTTAGAAACACAATAGCTCCAACTGGAGCTATCCCGATGTCATTGACTTAGTGTTCCGACATTCTGACGCCACTCATGGAGTTGCACATACCCGATTTACAGTACCTTAGAAATGGGGCAGAGTCCAAGACGTGGCAGGGAGTCGGGGAGGTGAGGCATCTGTTCCTTGCAGAGGTGAGGTGGCGTCAGCGGCAAGGCATCCATTCCTTACGATCTGGTGGGGTCGATGGGTCAAGATGTGAAGAGGTGAGCTCCCGGGCTGCGGTCACATCACGGGACCACAGATGTCACAGCAGAGTTGGGTGTCACAAACGTTGGTGACATGGCACTCGGGGATGATGATGTTGCAGGATTTCAGAGGCGCTGCGGTGGCTTTGGGCCAGTGGTGTCGGTCACAGTTGTTGCACTTCAGCAGGGACAACAGCTTTGGGTGCGGCAGTGGCGCCAGTTCTGGAGTTGTCCGGAGTCCATATTTGGTTATTCTTGTTTGTACACCAGCTTTCACTCCCAAGCGCCTAGGAATTAGAGTGGGCACCACCTGGTGAGTCAGGGTCCTCAGCAAGGCAACCCAAAGGCTGGCAGGTGAAGTCTTTGATGCCCCTGGTACTTTTTAACAGGAGTCAAGCTCAGTCCAAGCCCTTGGAGAAACTTCAGAAGCAGGTTACACAGCAAAGTCCAGTCTTTGTCCTCTCCAAAGCAAAAGCAACAACTGCAGGCCAACCAAGCAAAGCACACACAGCAAAGGGGCAGTACACCTCCTCACAGCTCTTCAGATCTTCTCCTTGGAAGAGTCTCCTCTTGATCCAGAAGTGTTCTAAAGTTGTGGGGTCAGCAGTCCAGTACTTATACTCATTTCTGCCTTTGAAGTAGGCAAACGTCAGTGGAAAGCCTTTGTAGTGCACAAGACCCTCCCTTGGTCCCAGATATACTCTAGTGGGTTTGGAGACCACTTTGTGTAAAGACAGGCACAGCCCTATTCAGCTCCTCCCACCACTCTAGCCCAGGAAGAGCCATCAGGATATGCAGGGCACGCCTCCACTCCCTTTGTGTGACTGTCTAGCGCAGTAGTTCCCAACCTGCGATCCGGGGACCCCTGGGGGTCCGCGAAGCCTCCACAGGAAGTCTGCAACTGCTAGAAAATTAAATAATATTAACAGATTAGGTCTCCAGCTTTCAGTAATGACTCAGAAGGGGGACCCCGGATTCTAATAAAGATTCAGAAGGATCCCTGGTCTCCAGTAATGATAAAGTGGGGGTCCACAGAAGTCAAAAGGATGGGAAACACTGGTCTAGAGTGAATTCAGAAGCAGCCCAACGGCCATTCTGATCCAGATGTGTATTCCACAGCCAGGCAGAGCCACAGAATGGTTAAGCAAGAAAATGCCCACTTTCTAAAAAAAACTTTACCAAAGATGTATTTTTAAATTGTGAGTTCAGAGACCCCTAACTATAGCTCCATCTGCTCTCAGTGGGAAATTACACTTCAAGGATATTTCAAGGCACTCCCTGTGTTATGCTATGGGAAAATAGGCCTAGCAATAGTGAATAACGAATTTAGCAGTATTTCACTATTATGACATGTAAAACACACCAGCACATGTCCTACCTTTTAAGTACACTGCACCTTGCCCAGTGTCTGCATTGGGCCTACATTGGGCGTGACTTACATGTAGCAAAAGGGAAGGTTTGGGCCTGGCAAGTGGGTGCACTTGCCAGGTGAAAATGGCAGTTTTAAACTGCCCACACTGACACTACAGTGGCATATCTGAGACATGTTTACAGGGCTACTCATGTGGGTAACAATCAGTGCTGCAGGCCCACTCGTAGCATTTGATTTACAGGCCTGGGCATATACTGTGCACTATACTAGGGACTTATGCCAATCACTGATAAATTGATCACCAATACAATGTAGACAGAGCACTTGCACTGGTCAGCAGTGGTAAAGTGCCCAGAGTCATAAAGCCAGCAAAACCAAAATTCAGCACAGGATCAAAACAGGAGGTCAGAAGCCAAGATGGAAACCCTGCGAAAAGGTCAATTTCCAACACAACCTCCTCCCAGCCAGGGCTTGAACTGAGCTTGCCTCTTGTTAGAAGTCTCAGGGCTATCAAAGACTTCTTCTGCCAGTGCCTAGGCTCTTCTGCTGGGAGTCCTGACTTGCGAAGTGGTGCCAACTCCAGTACCTGGGCCCTTGGAAGTGTAAGATGGTGACCTGAAGAAGGAAATCCACACACTGACTTGTTGCAGCAGAAACACTGACGCAGTGTCTGTCCCACAGTTAGAAAAGTCGAAGCAGCAGCTGCAGAATTGACACAGCACCTATATCACCACGGCTCCATCAATACAGCACATACGGATTTTCCAAGCATTGTGCTTGGGCATCAATTTTTTTTTATTGATGCCGCAGTAAGCCTGACTGCTTGAGCCAAGCTACCAAGGGGATGAGCAGGGGTTATGTTAGAGTCCCTACTTAGACAGGGTGCACATCACTGCAAACTAAAGACCCCATTTCTAACATACCAAAGCAGTACCTCCCCAGGTGAAGGGTCTGTTGCATGGCTTAGATCAGAAAATCATGCAGGACAGACTGGGCAAATTGCCCTTCTCACCGGACCTGGCTGTCCTGGCAATAGTGCTTTGTGAACATAGTGGAGAGATGGCCATGGAGCAACCTGGGAAATGTCTAGAACAAACAAACCACTCATCATCCCAGTCATGTCTGCTTTTCCTTTAGTAGAATGAGCAAAAAACCTCTAGGGGCTGCTTCTTGGACGGTCCATAGAAGATTTTAATGCATTGTCGTGAGGGTGATCACTAGGCACATACTCACAAAAATGTTTGCCTATTTTAGCTTAGGTCTGCAATTTGTGACCCTTCACGAGTCACTTGGCATTTTATTCCTTTTAATATTTCAGCGAGGTATCATTTTAGTGGTGATGTTTTATTATTCTTATCTACTGTCCTCTGTAGAATTTTGTTTTTCATTGCTCTGCATGACATTTCATTCTGTGCTTGCACCAAGGTTACATATGATAGGTTCCCCAGTATCGCCGGCTCAGAGACTACAGCATCTTCGTTACACAGAAAGGTACGTGTTGTCACATCAGGGCAGTTCCTAGAATAACACAATGTTTATTATAAAACATCAGGCTGATCACCATCCTATGCTGCCTGTCGCCTTTTGCAGTTTCAGCAGATACTTGGCACTTCCTCTTCTGTCGTGGAGGAGGATTTCCAGCAGATTAACAGACCTCTCCTTTACCTTCGGCACAGGTATAGGGCTCATGCTACACTCACGGGACTAGATGGGCAGATTAGGGCTATCACTACTACTTGCTCTCATGTAAGAATCTGAGTAGTGTGTGTAGGAATGTTGGTAATGCTATTGTGACAAATATGTTGGGACTGTTTCTCTGTTTCACTTTCTTGGTCACCATTGTAATAGTGTCTGGTTTAATCATCCTTATAATTGACTTCATGCCTTTTTACATGGAATGCATTTGCTTCAATAAATCCAATTGAAGCAAAATATACTTCTGTGCTTGTCATTGCATGTATGAGACTTTTGTAATTGAGAGAACAGGTTACTATCTGTTTCCATCAAGACTTCAATGAGGAATCTAAGAGTGCCAGGCGATGGGCTGCCACAAACCACTTTTACCTACGGTATCTGTGAGGTGCTGCTAGCTAAACAAAAGGGTTAAGCTGACAGCTCCCACACGGTTTGGGATCGGACTCAGTCCCCCATAGTCGGTGGTGCTGCCGGCTAAAACTCAGCAGTCTTGTTATTTTGGCGAGAGTCTCACAACAGCATGACAATCCATTGAGAGACGGTTCTCTTCTTTTCCAGTTTGCCCAATTTTTGGCTCCAGAGAAACCAAAGAAAGTTAGTCATCGACTCTGTAATCCGTTGTTTAATCTATATAGAAACTCTAGGCTGTTTCCAGACACTGTAGCAGTTTCTCCTCCTTGGAGGGATGAGGTGGACGTAGTAGAGTGCTGACCTGTTGAAATGATCTCCATGTTTCAACCTTTTTACCTAGGTCTCAGTAAGAGCAGCTCTGAGGCTTCTGAGCCTCTTGCATCCTGCTTGTGGACCCGCCACGGGGACATGCAGGCTGTGCATTGCAACCTTAAGTCTCAGTGGACTCAGCACCAATAGGACGTATTTGAGACCATTCAGGTGCCATAGGAGACTGAAAGCCCTGCAGTGGTTGCTACTCAACCACAATCAGACCAGTGGTCACCTTGGAGTGGAGAGCCGATGACTCTGGTCTCTGAAAGAAACTCGCCTCCAGATCAACCTGCTGGAGTTGCCAGTGATTCACTTTTCAATGAAAGCATTCTCCCCAACTATCAGGGGGCCAACATAGCTGCTGATTGGTATTGAAGCAAACAGGGCAGGTAGGATTACGGGTCATAATCCAGGAGGGCCTACATCTCTGAAAATGGCCAAACACTTAGGGCATTTCCCTGATTCCACAGCACCTGGTGAGGTTTTTAAATGCCAGGGCAGATTAACACAGCAGCCATTGCCTAGCGGATCACAAATGGCAGTTACACTCTGAGTTTGCACAGGGCATTTTCCGGCAATAAGTAGAACTCTGGCTCAATATTTTTGCCACTGCAGAGAATGTGCAGTGGCCACAATCTTCTGTTTTGGCTTTACCCGAATGGTTCCCCCTCACAGATGCTGTCCATCTCAACTGGGGCTCAGAACTCCTGTATGCCTTCCTGCCCCTACCTCTCCTGCCCAGCGAGCTGACGAAGATAAAGAAAGATCATTCCCAAGCCACCCTAGTAGCCCTTTACTGGGCAAAGAGAGTACCCAGAACATCTGACCATGAGCCTTTGTCCTCCAATCCAGCTGCCCATTCAGCAGGATGTCCTGTCCCAACAGCAGGGTCTGGTCTTACATTCAAACCTGCACACTCTACACTTCCATGTGTGGAGATTGAGCAGAAACATGTCCTTCAACCTTCCTCCCGCAGTGGTTGGTGTTATCTTGGCACCCAGGCATTTGTCTGCTTCAACTGTTTAAACAGGACACTGGGAGAGGTTTGCTTGGTGTTCTTCACTAACATCCAACCCTTAAATGCACAGTTGTCAGATGTTTACTTATTTTTTCTCTCTTTAGCCCTGCAACACTTTGACATTTTGGCCTTACTATGTTTGCCAGACCAGCCATCACTTTATAAAAAAAAAAAAAAGAAATCACCTGTTATGATCGTTTCTTGAAAGGGCTAATCCTCATGGTCACACCAACTCCTTTTGTGATGCTGCAGTGGAACCTTAATCTGATCCTTATCTACCAGATGTGCACTCCCTTTCAACTGATGCACAGCTGTCCCTTCCATCTGTTGACCATCAAGAGAGAGTACCTTATTGCCATTACACCATTCTGGAGGACTCATTAGTGCAATGTGATGCTCCTCCATCTGGGGAGGAAGAAAGTCCTCCCAGTGGGCGATCGTGAGATGCCAAGGGTGAATTAAAGCAGTTTTGTGGCAGCTGCAGGATGGGTTGGGGCCTTAGCTTTGGGTAGATCATTGCCCCAGTGGACCTAGACGCTGTTGGCTTGATCTCGGGCCTCTAGTTCGAAAGGACTCAGAGAAATGTTACTACTGGGGCTGGACCTGGTGCTGCCTTTGCTAATACCTCCTGCTAATGTATCAAAAGGGCTAAGTTGCTGGTTATTTGCCGAATCTGCAGGCCAAGGCCTATAGAGCGAGTACTGGCCATGCTCTTTCTGAACCTTTCTAAAGTCGAGTCCCCCATTCGCTCCTCACACCAGAGAGCTGTCTGTGGACATATTCATCAAAGATTGTTGGACATCTGAAGAAAAGCCTGTGGAGTGAATCCATGAGTGGCAATTAAGTACCACTCTGGTCCCAGCTGCCCTACTCAGATAATCAGTCGGCTTCAACCCTGAGCAACTGAAGTACTTTGTTGCATCCTGGCCGTCTGTGATCAGGCACTATAGGGTGGGTCTGATGTAAACTGAGACAACTGGCAAGGTGTCTGTGACCATGTCTGACAACGCATGCAAGTACCTGCCCAGGAGGCAAGACGGGTTAACAGATCTTACGGCAAGGTTGACAGAAGAAAATATCTGTTTGTTGAACATCTCCATTTGTTTTGACTCTGTCAGGAGGGGTTATAGAGAAGGCATTAGTGTTGAGGTGAATTGTGGATGTCTGTATAACAAAGCTGTCCGGAGTGAAGTGGTGCAGTAGAAAATCTGGGTCCCCAGGAGCAGGCCTGTGCTGCTTTGCCTCTTGCTTAGTAACTGGGAGTAAGAACCTGACTTTGGCCAGGGTGCCCATCAGTACATCAGCGAGGGCCTTGTTGAATGAAAGTAGAGGTTCTTGGTTGGTTTGCCCAGGTTTGCGGACCTCAGTGAAGACATTCGTTTTAACTTCTGCTGTGGGCTATAAGGTCCACAGCTTCTACTGACTTCCTAATCACCATAGCGAAGGAGGCAGATCAGTCCTTTGCTATTGCTAGGTTTAGGGAAGACAGACCAATGTCTGAAGAGGTGTCTAAGCCACAGGCATCCAGTAAGTCATCAAATATATTGCCCTCCTTATAAGGGGCATTGTCATCGTCGTCATATGGAGTGTATCTCTCTAGATCAGAGTATGTGTAATGTTTTGGATCTTGGTATTGATGGAGGATGGATCCCTCAGTATCTGCTCAATTTCGGGCATCTGTACCGGCCTCAAGACTTTGGTTGGCAGCATTGGGTTGGCATTGGTAGAACCAAGCTTGAAGAAAGTGCCAGCTTTGGGTCAAGTGGTGCAGTCAGCATCTGGGATGGATCTGCTGGAGATAACCTGACTGGAGACCACATCGGAGCCATTGGGCCCAAAGGAACTTCGGAGGTACCAAATATTCTATCCATGGCCTCCCTCTGCTCACAGAGCTGTTGTGGCATTGCTGACCTCACAGGATCGGAATGGATCAGGAGTAGAAATGGAACTGGTTTCGATACGGAGAACGACTCTAAGGCCTGGAGATATTGGGGGTATCACATGACTCTGCAAGGTGAAAGTGGAGGCCAACAGAGACCCATACTTGTATTTCTAATGTTTTTTTTCCAATTTCTTTGACATAGCTGACTCCAGTGACGTCGATGACAACCAGTCGCGAGATCAGCCTAGGGAGTGAGTGCACGTCAGCGCCCTCTACTTCTTCCAGGACGGTTTCCTCGACTTCTTGTAGTTTTTCAGAGACAGTGAGATTGGGTTTGCTGTCGCTGTCACCACAGTCGCACTACTCAGTCATGCTTGAAGCCGAGGCAAAAGAGGCAGACATCATGGATGTCTGTCACCAACATATATCCATGACAGTCTTTACACTGCTTGAATCTTGTTGTAACACTTTGAATCAAGCAGTACTGATTAACATTATGAGTAATCAACTGGGCCGACAGCACAAAATGTGGGTTTGTGATGCCTATGGCCAGTTGCATGAAAAACTGAAAGAGGAGGCCCTGAGTTAACAACAAGCTTACTCACAAACTGTTTTGGAAAACTGTAGTAGGGCCAGATTTATTTAATGTGGATGGCAAACTAAACAAGCATTTGCAATGCAATGGGTCTTGCGTTTGCTCGAGTTAAAGCTATTAGCATTGTAAACTCATAACCAGACTTTTCTTGCCACATAAACTGAAAAGTGAAAGTAAAACAGTTTCACATAAGCGATCTGATAGCTGCCATGAGCTCAGAGCAGACACATAAAAGGAAACAGAAGTTCGCTCGCAGTGAAACGTATCAACAAAAGTGCAGTTATCTATGTAACCGGCAAAAGTGCAAATATCCATGTAACAGGGTTGATGTCATGCAAAGAGCTCGACTACTGCCCAACGAGATCGTGCTGCCTACGAAATAAAGAGAAAGTAATCCAGAAATCATACTGAAAACATGGAGCATCGTATATTATCAGTAGTTGGTCAGTACTCTCGAGGCGGGCTAAACACCGGAAAAGGCATGACATATATATATATGTCTTTCACTAATTAAATCAAGCACATTTTCAAAAAGCAAGCCCACGAACCAACCAAACTGATGGGCGTGGTTAAAAGCTCACAGAGAGATTACACCACGGACAAATCGCTTTGCTCGCTCAACCCTAAAAATGTTCTAAATTGAAACATTTGTAATTATTTGCTTTTGCTGTGTGTGTCTATGAAGAAACCCAGCCTATGCGCCTTTTTTCTAACTACTTTGTAGTTATGAGAAAAGTACGCATTGTGCCATTAGTGAAAACTAGTGACAATGAGATCTGCGGACCAGCAATCTTGTACGAGTCATTGCTCCAGTCCTGCTGCTTTTGGTAGATTCGTAATTACAGCCGTTAAGTCAGAGCCAGATTGATGAATCCCATTAGTCAGAATAAAAATGATTCTCTGTTTGTCAAGGGAATTTACCGGAAATGACATAGCAACCGTTGTCTGTAGGAGATGACTTAAATATCCATGTTGCACTTAAATTACTGTTTGAAATTTTATACTAGAGAATTCGGAGATATAAAGGCCCATATTTATACTTTTTGACGCTAAACTGCGCTAACGCAGTTTAGCGTCAAAAAGTTTTGCGCCGTCTAACGCCATTCTGAAGCGCCATGCGGGCGCCGTATTTATGGAATGGCGTTAGACGGCGCAATCAGACCGGCGCTGCCTGGTTTGCGTGGGAAAAAACCACGTAGACCAGACAGCGCCGGCGTAGGGGGAAAATGGCGCATGGGCGTCTTAAAATGGGGCAAGTCAGGTTACGTCGAAAAAATCGTCTTAACCCGACTTGCGCCATTTTTTAACGACGCCCATCCCCCATCAACATGACTCCTATCATTGTAAAGATAGGAGTCATGCCCCCTTGCCCAATGGCCATGCCCAGGGGACTTCTGTCCCCTGGGCATGGTCATTGGGCATAGTGGCATGTAGGGGGGCACAAATAAGGCCCCCCTATGCCACCAAAACAAAATATAAAAAAAAAAAATGTATACTTACCTGAACTTACCTGAATGTCCCTGGGGTGGGTCCCTCCATCCTTGGGGGTCCTCCTGGGGTGGGCAAGGGTGGCTCTGCTTTGATCTAGGTTTATGCCTGGTTATGTAATGTACTTACCCGAGAAGAACAGTCAGACACCAAGGCCCATATTTATACTTTTTTAGCGCCACATTTACATCAAAATTGTATTTTGCAAGTTTGTGCCGTTTTTGCGTCAAAAAGCAGTGCAAATGCAGCACAAAAAAAGAATAAACATGGGCCTAATTTTCTGTGCTTCGAAATTAAGTGTATTTTGTTTCCCTTCAAGATTTTCTGTTTTTTAATTATGAAAGTGAGGTTTTAACTAGGCCTGGATGAATTTAAAAGTGCACCACCATAGTTTGCGTAATTTTGGGGATTTTGCATTAGTCTTGTAAAGCGAAATTACACTATTATGTAGAATTCCGCCCATTTGCGGTTAAATGTAAACATTTCCAGTGAATGCCCAGGAAGAGAACACAAGCAGCAGTTTTTCACTTTGGTTTTGTGTGTTCTGCATTGCTTTTTGTTTTAGTGAAAATGAGTCCTTACATCAAAACCTGCTGTGAGAACAGATGGAGTACTACAACATCTGACAGCAGGCATTACAAAGGGGCACACCATTGATTACAATAGGCCCCTATCTACTCTGCAGGAGTAGTGCCAAAATGTTGGTGCTACTCCTGCAGAGTACATCAACAGCATCATAAGAAATTACCGGAACACCTTAGTTTTTGCAGTCAGTACACTCTGCTGCTCCAAAACTGGGACCTCGGGCACAAATCCATCAGTGCACCGCAGTTCACACACTCCAAGCCCTCAGCCGTGCCACTGCCAGGAGGCCCACACAGGCTGTCTGACAGAGTTCCTCAGTTCTTGCAGTCAGTTCACTCTGCTGCTCCAGTACTGGGACCTCAGTCATGCCAGTGCCAGGAGCACCTCAGTTCTTGCAGTCAGTACACTGTCCTGCTCCAGTACTGGGACCTCAGGCACAGTACCATCAGTGCACTGCAGTTCACACACTCAAAGCCCTCAGTCATGCTCTCTGCCAGAGCACCTCAGTTCTTGCAGTCAGTACACTCTGCTGCTCCAGTACAGGGACCTCGGGTACAGCTCCATCAGCACACTGCAGTTCACACAATTCAAGCCCTCCTCCCTGCCAGTGCCAGGGCCCCACACACACTGTCTGCCAGACCACCTCAGTTCATGCAGTCAGTAAACTCTGCTGGTCCACTACTGGGACCTGAAGCACAGCTCCATCAGGGCACTACAGTTCACACATTACAAGCCCTCCTCCCTGCCTGTGCCAGGAGCCCCGCACACTCTGTCTGCCAGAGGACCTCAGTTCTTGCAGTCAGTAAACTCTGCTGCTCCAGTACTGGGAAAACTGGCACAGCTCAATCAGTTCACCGCAGTTCACACACTCCAAGCCCTCCACCCTGCCAGTGCCAGGAGCCCCACACACGCTGTATGCGATAGCACCTCAATTCTTGCAGTCACTACACTCTGCTGCTCCAGTACTGGGACCTCGGGTGCAGCTCCATCAGTTCACTGCAGTTCATACACTCCAAGCCCTCTGCTCTGCCAGTGCCAGGAGCCCCACACACGCTGTCTGCGATAGCACCTCAGTTCTTGCAGTCAATACACTCTGCTGCTCCAGTACTGGGATCTTGGGCACATCTCCATCACTGCACCATAGTTCACACACTCTAAGCCCTCAGCCATGCCAGTGCCAGGAGCCCCACACACGCTATCTGCCGGAGCAATTCTTGCAGTCTGTACACTCTGCTGCTCCAGTACTGGGACCTCGGGTACAGCTCCATCACTGCACCATAGTTCACACACTGCAAGCCCTCAACCATGCCAGTGCCATGAGCCATACACACGCTGTCTGCCACAGCACCTCAGTTCTTGCAGTCAGTACACTCTGCTGCTCCAGTACTGGGATCTCGGGCACAGCTCCAACACTGCACCATAGTTCACACACTGCAAGCCCTCAACCATGCAAGTGCCAGGAGCCCCACACACGATGTCTGCCAGAGCTCCTGAGTTCTTGCAGTCATTGGTCTCTGGTGCTCCAGTACTGGGACCCCGGGCGCAGATCCATCAGTGCACCGCAGTTCACACACTCCAAGCCCTCAGCCATGCTGTCCGCCAGAACACCTCAGTTCTTGCAGTCAGTACAATCTGCTGCTCCACTACTGGGACCTCAGACACATCGCCAGCAGTGCACTGCAGTTCACACACTCCAAACCCTCCTCCCTGCCAGGGCCACGAGCCCCAAACACACTATCTGCCAGAGCACCTTAGTTCTTGAAGTCAGTAAACTCTGCTGCTCCAGTACTGGGACCATGGGCACCTTTCCATTAGTGCACTGCAGTTCACACACTCCAAGTCCTCCACCCTGCCTGTGCCAGGAGTCCCACACACTGTCTGCAATAGCACCTCAGTTCTTGCAGTCACTACACTCTGCTGCTCCACTAGTGGGACCTCGGGCACAGCTGCATCAGTGCCCTGCAGTTCTTATACTCCAAGCCCTCTGCCCTGCCAGTGCTAGGAGCTCCACAAATGCTGTCTGCCAGAGCACCTCAGTTCTTGCAGTCAGTACTCTCTGCTGCTCCAGTACTGGGACCTCAGACGCAGCTCCATCACTGTACTGCAGTTCTTACGCTCTAAGCCCTCAGCCATGCTTCTGCCATGAGCCCCACACACGATGTCTGCCAGAGCACCTCAGTTCTTGCAGTCAATACTCTTTGGTGCTCCAGTACTGGGACACCGGGCACAGCTCCATCTGTGCCCTGCAGTTCACACAGTCCAAGCCCTCAGCCATGTTGTCTGCCAGGGCCCCTCAGTTCTTGCAGTCACTACACTCCGCTGCTCCAGTACTGGGACCTCGGTCTCAGCTCCATCAGTGCATTGCTTCACACACTCCAAGCCCTCCTCCCTGCCTGTGCCAGGAGCCCCTCACACACTGTCTGCCAGAGCACGTCAGTTCTTGCAGTCAGTACAATATGCAGCTCCAGTACTGTGACCTCAGGCGCAGCTGCACCAGTGCACCGCAGTTCACAGACTAGTTTTGCTCTTTCTTTCAACTGTTCATTTCTACTCCTCCATTCTTTTTATTTGCCTCTTCCTCTTGCTACCTCCTCTTTCAAACCCAAACTTGGTTATTTCTTTCCTTGTTTCATTCTTCTCTTTTTTCTTCATCACACGTTAATTCTTTCTCTAGTTTTTTCCTCTTCCCTTCATTCTTTCCTTGTCTTTCTTATTTGCTCTTTCCTTTGTCACGGCATGCATACTTTCACTTTTTTTTTTTTAGATCTTTCTTCCTTCTTTTCTCTGTTGTTTTTCTTATCTTTATTTGTCAATTCATGTTTTACTATGAATCCCTCTTTGCCCCGTCTGTATGTGTAAGCCACAAGTTACTTGATGGGACCTGAAGTGTGAAAGTGGTTTTCCTATTCTGTGTCTGTGGGAAATGTGTCAGTACATACATGCCCTGGTTCTTTTGCTGCTTGTTTCTATGACTATCTCTCTTTTTTCTCTAATGTTCATTTATCTCTTTCTTTCCACACTTCTTTAATTATTTTTTCCTCTATATCTTTTGTTCGCTAGCTTTCTTCCCTTTTTTTGTCTTACACATTTGCTCTATTTCTGCTCTGAATTGTGTTTTCATTTTCTTGTTCTTTCTTTCCCTTCTTTCTTTCATTTCTTTGGGACTCCTTCTCTTTCTTCCTTTTGTCTGTTGTATTCCTTTGGCTTCTCTTTCTCTGCCCCATCTGCTTTCTCTCCTGAGGCCTAGTTATCAATGGAGCAAAAGGTGCAGTGGAACCAGGGCCCAAAGACCTATGGACCTCACTCTAATTACATCTGTATTTTCCTACCGAAATTGCAGTCAACCATTTTCCTTTCTTACTCCAGGGCCCATGACACTGTTACTACACCACTTGTCCTCTCCATCTTTACTCCTGACACCCTCTTTCCTTTTACCCTCCAATCCGTCCCAAATGATATTTTTGTTATCCTGTTTTTGAGCATTACACTCAAATACCAATAGTTTATTTCTGCGAAAGGTTTATTTGATAATTGTATATGTTTTAAGATAGAGAAAGAAGGTAAATGGGAGTGCTTCAATTAAATGCTTAGCCACTGGAATTATATGACAGGAAAAGATGAAATTATGAGGCAGGGTTGATCAATTTATGTGGCAAGAAAAGTCCAGTTATGAATTTAAAATGGCAATAGATCTAACTCAAGAAAATGCAAGACCTATTGCATTGCAAATGCTTGTTAGGAAATGTAAATACTGCTAGCAGCTGCTTCCTTCCAGCATGCCTCCTACTGGCAGTTGCTTCAGTATGTTTTCTAGCTCCATGTAAGAGGATTCCAAAACTGACTGTGCTGACTGTGCTGACTGCTGAGTTGATTTTCAACCTTTTTTCTTAAACATTGTGCCAGATTTAACATAAACCGACATTTTGTTCCATCTGGGAAGCATTTTTTTTTACTATGATTTACCTATTGATTGATTAGTTCCTTGTTCACTTGTCGGAAATATGCCTTCATTGTGAACTGTTTAGGCCACAGAAGAGGCGGAAAGGAAATTGCACTCTTGGGGAAGGAGTTCAATCGAAGAGATGATAAAAAAAAGCAAAGGAATGGCTTCCCAATGGGAAATGTACAGAGAGAAATAAGGTGAAGAAGCATTTGCAATTCAATTGGTCTCGCATTTGTTAAAGTTAGAGCTATTGTGTTGTAAATGACAATGTCTTTTACTTATGTGTTTTGGTTTGGAGTGTAGTGGATGTATGAACAAAGACACAGGTGCAGCACTGTCTAAAGGATTAAGAATGGGGAATTACCACTGGGAACAGAGACACAGCTGCGGCATTGTCTAGAGGACTTAGAATGGAGGAGTTATTGACGGGACCAGAGAAGCCGCTGCAGCAATGCATATAGGATTAAGAATGAGGTTTATCCACAGGGAGCAGAGAAGCAGCTGCAGCACTATTTAGAGAACTTTAGAATGAGGAAGACTGAAAGTGGATTAGTGTGGCTTGGATAATCTCAATTAAATATACCCGAGCAGAGGCAAAAGAACAAACAAAACCTGAAACCCAGTGTTTTCACTGGTGTGGTGTGAACACATTGCTATGGACAACCACAAGAACACTAAGGCTGCAATGCCCAAATGAGAGGAGGGGGCCATCAAAGTTGTAACAGGAGGAAGCATGAACACACATGAATGTAGTGTCATGGCCAACAAAGATGTTCTCTTAGTGAAATCGGCAAGGAGGGAACTAAGCACACAAAGGAGGGACATTTAGAAAACGTGCACCAATAAAAATGAAGCATTTAAGACAAGCACAACAAAGAATAAATGGCAATAGTGGGCGTGGTTATAGCCCATAGACTGAATATAGCATTTCTTGCAGATAGCACTGCCTAGGCTTGACCTTAAAAAAATTAACATCAGCACGCCTATCAATCCCCCTCCGCACCATACATGTCTGTTACAACCTGCTAGCTGTCAGGCACAGATATGTTGAAAAGAAAACCTCATTCAATGTGAAGTGTTGAAGCAAACATCGAGGCATACTTCAACATCAAGCCAGTCTTCACATCATTCAACATCAATCCATGCATCACCATCTCACAATCAACATTAAGTGTGTTAAACCTAACCATTTGTGTCACAAAAGAAGCATTTGCCTGTAATTTTCATGTAGCATATTACCCAATGTCCAAAAGCAGTTTCATTGATGGATGACATTATTACTTTGCATGCTGTAGTAGCCAGAGGAGCAATAAAGTAATAAATGCTTCTAGAAACAGGTCAAACTTTGGTTTCTGGAAAAGTAAGGATCTTGCAGCTCGGATCCCAGCTAGACTATTCATACCTGATTTTTGAGGGATGGTAGTAGAAATGTTCCAGACTTCTTCAACAATAAAACTAGTGCTGCTGAAACTTCTCAAGAATTATAAACCAAAAGAAGTGAATCTTGAATTCCTGCAGAGATATCCTAAACCAGATTCTGTAGCCTTAGCTTCAAGGAAGGGTTGAGCTTCATAACTTGTTTATTCTGTGCCTTGAGACAAAGTGAATAGAACGATGGATGATGTTGGGAGGAATTTTGGGGGAAATTTGGCACAGCTGTCAGAGCTTTCAACGTTTTGACCTTACTAGGCTGCAAGGAATGATTCCACTTGGAATCAATGAATTTTTTTGCCCAGTTCGTGACAAAAAGAGAACCACAATTGTCAAGTAATTCTCGACAATAACTTGCTAATTTCAAACTATTAGTGCTGAAGGTGATTTTGTGGACCTAGCGATGGCTAATGATATTACATAGAACTTTTTGGTGTATACAGGTTTAAAAATAGAAGCTCAACACAAGATCTTCAATCTCACTTTTCAGGTCTTCTTCTGTTTGGTCCTTACGTAGATGAGTAAATACACCTGATGAAGTTTCAGGTGGAAATGCTGACATCTGTCTGCTTCAAAGAAGTTTTGAATTTGCAGTTCAAAGAAAACAAAGGTTATAATTAGCAACTCCAGCAGCAGAGGTTCAAACCCCCGAGTTGTAACGACAGCAGCATCAACAGTACCAGGAACTATGTTTGTTCCTAAGTTGAGGAAATCGGCAAACCTAGGTCTCTGCAGATAAGCCTCCTTCCTTCTGTAGGCAGTGACGTCCAAAGTACCCTACTATTGGATGCTACTCTTGTAAGGGAGGTGAGGTAGTAATAATTACATAGCATCTCAAAGAAAGACAAAACACACGTGAATGTTATTTATTGTGTAGAATTGTTATTTGTTACATTTCAAGGCCCCTTCACTAGTTTCTTCATTGAAACAAGCAAAGAATTCCTATAGGACCTCTTTTGTTTGGAGACAAAGATATTTGTTAAAAAAAAGCCAATACAGATCGTTCCTTGGGCACAAACAGAAAATGAACGTATTCATATAAAAAGAAGACTCCCAAAAGAGAAGAGTTGAGACATATTGCATATGTGTGTTTGTCAAACATATGGAACATTTACAGCTGAGTTAAATCTGTCTACACTTACAAAACAGAAAACTGAATGTATGCTAGACCTATAAAATACATATTGTCATCCCTATGATTGGAAACAGAGCGGCATATTTATGGAAAAGTGCACATCATTCATGATGCACCACTTTTCTAGTGCTCCATTGCGTCCCCCTAATGACAACATGTGTGCTCCGTATTTACAATGTCCATGTCGGTCATGTCCACATTAGTGTTCTAATTTATGGCTCTAATGTGGCCCTTTGCTGGCAGCAAAGCACAGGGAGACCCAATGTTTTTATGGGAGTGCTAAAAATGGTGCAGTGAAATCTAGTAAATTTCACTGAGCCATTTTTCTGGGCCTGGTGCAGGCATAATGTGGCGCAAGGATTTACAAAGTGGCGCAATGCTTGCATTGTGCCACTTTGTAAATATGGCACATGGGAAATGCCACCTAAATCACATTTGCATAAAAATATCATGGAAATGTGGCGCAAGGTGGCGGTAGGGGCATCATAAGTATGCCCCAAAGTGTTTATCGGGTTTGTGGTGAGAATGTCGTACTATATTTATATAGCCTTGCTTGGGTGACTTGCTGGCAACAGCAGACCTACCTCAAAGACTTAGCAGAACTTTGTTGCTTCTAAATCATCTGACTATTTAAGTCATTTTTCAGAAATCCACACAAATGTCAGTTCAAATCTTGAATTATCTGAGTACAACACAGACCACAGTGGAAGGATAAGTTTGCCTTTCACAGGATATTTTGTTTTCAATTATAAACAACAAATGTCTGCTTCTCAGTCACATTTCGTCACTATTAGGATTGATGTTATTTTGTATCTTAATTGTCCTGAATGCACATGAGGCCATTATAACAGTGCCTAGACGACCGATGGAATGAACTACCAAGTAGGTGTTGGACCTAGCCCTTTCTACAGGGTCATTTCTCAAACTTTTTGCCTTCTCCTCCTATTTTTTTCTGACCCTTTTTGGTGACGTTATGGCTCTAGTCACTTTATCACTGCTAATCAGTGCTAAAGTGCATGTGCTCTCACTTGTAAACTTGGTATGGTTGGCTTATACCTGATTGGCACATTTAATTTACCTGTAAGTCCCTTGTGCAGTGGTACCCCAAAACCCAAGGCCTGTAAATTAAATGCTACTAGTGGGCCTGCAGCACTGCTTACGCTACCCACAGAAGTAGCCTTTCAAACCTGTCTCAGGCCTGCGTGCGCAGTTTGCTGCCAAAGGGACCTGGCATCTAAATCTACTTGCCAGTCCCAGTACTCCCCTTTTATTACATGTAAGTCACCCCTAAGGTAGGCCCTAGCTAGCCCTATGGGCAGGGTGCTTTGTGTGTAGAAGGCAGGACATGTGCCTAGTAGTGTGGCCTGTCCTGGTAGTGACAGCCTATTTAGTTTCTCACTGCTGTGAGTGCTGCCTTCTCATAGGATTGCATTGGTAATGCCCTGCCTTATGACTAGAGGGTATTGTCTGATTTATGAGGGGTAGCATAGGCATTTTTGGTATGTTTGTAATGGTAGTGAGAAATGCTGCTTACTGGTGTAAGTGGATTTTTTATTACCATTATAGTGATGCAACTTCTAGAAAGTGAGCATTTCTCTGTACTTATGACTTTGGTACTTTGCAGCTTGACTCCAATGTCCGTCTGGGCAGAGTGACAGCAGAGCTTTGTGAATACTTTTCAAATAGCCTACACAGAGAAAGGGTGGAGGTGTCACTGAGGTGCACCTGCATATTGAATGGTCTCCCTGGGCTGAGAGAGGGAGAGGAGGGGCACACCTGCATTTGTAAAGGCTGTGCCCTGGCCTTACTCAAAGCGCTTGTTTACCCCCAACTGATGTCTGGAGCCTGTGCTGGAGGAGAGAGGGGACACTCCTCCCCCCCCCCCCCTTTGTAACAGTTGTGCAAAATGAGTATAAGTGCAGGGGTTTATTCAACATGTTTTAGAGCACTTTTGGAACTGGGAGCAAACTTCTGCCAGAGAGGCTACTGGACTGCACAAAGGACTCATCTGGACTGCCCTTCTGTGTGTTGCCCTGCTGCCTGGCTTCTACCAGGTAGCACAAAGGACTCATCAGGATTGCTTTTCTGCTTGTTGCCCTGCTGATCAGTTGCCGCCCTAGGCTTGGGCTGGACTGGCACTGCTGGACTGACTGAAAAAATCACCCCTGCCTCCCTGTTCGCAGCTGCCTATCCTTGTGGCCCCCCTGATTGCCTCCCAGGAACCCAGCACATGAAGGGTGCTGCTTTACTGCTCCCGGGGAGCCCCTAGAACCAGCGCGTGGTGAGCGCTTTATTCCCTGGGAGAGGCGCGGCCTGAGCGGTTCATTTACCTGCCACAGAGCACATCCGGAGTCGCTCCATGACTTTAATGCCTCGAAGATCACTGTCCTGACCCGAGTACTCAAATCCTTGAGCGCGTCAAAAGCATTCCTTGTTGCGTGCCCCCGAAAAATCAAGAACATAGTGAGCGCACTCCTAATGGTGCCCCTGGGGTTGAGTGAAGTGCAAGGAGCACCTCGGGACACCAGCAGGCCCTTCCACTGACCAGGATTCACCGCTGCCGCCCGAGAGGTGCGGTCACTTCCCCTCGTGGGTGGTACAAGCCTCATCGGAGGCCCTCCCCGCTCCACCAGGTCCCAATCCTTGCTGTAAGGCTCGTGGGTGGGGTAGGAGCCTCATCGGAGTTGAGGCACTCAGGCCTTCACCGTCGGGCAGCAGAGTCCCCCAACCCTGTCCAGCTGAGGGTCAGAGCAGCGAGGTGGCCCCCGAGTAAGGAGTGGGGCTCCCATGCTCCCACATCACTGTTTTTTCACCGGATTGCCATTCATCGGAGCCTGAGAGCTCCTGTGTTGGGGTTTCTAACACATATATGCCCTCATTCCAACCGTGGCGGTAAATGCTGCCTACCGCCGTGCTGACAGCCGACAACATACTGTTCCGCTACAGGTATTATAACCCACACTGAGAATTCTGCCACTATACAGACACCCACACAAGTCCGCCAGCCCAAAGGGTCAGTGATAAACTGGTTATAGCAAAACCCACACCGTTACGCCAACAGGAATAGGCCCACAGTATCATGACCCACGAATCACCGTGGCGGTCTTTCAAATGCGGTAAACCATTGGAGGTACACACCGCTGCACTCAAAACACACACACATTTACAAAACACCACCACATTGGACAATTCAAACTACACACACCTGACACACATACACATACCACACCCACATTACCCACAACCATTTCAATGAAAAACAAGATTGCCAACACAGAGAGACACAAGCCAGGAGCATCCACTCAATCAGAGGCACAGAACACCATCACCCATCACCCATACACCATCCACGCACATCACAGCATACACCCCAACACATCACCCCACACATATCACTCACACCACATCCATGGCACCCCACAGACACCCCAGGTTTTCAGAGGAGGAGCTAACTGTCATGGTGGAGGAAATCATCCGGATAGAGCCACAGCTATTCAGATCACAGGTGCAGCAGACGTCCATTGCTAGGAAGATGGAGGTATGGTGGAGAATCGTGGACAGGGTCAACGCCGTGGGACAGCGCCCAGAACAAGGGATGACATCAGGAAGAGGTGGAACGACCTACGGGGGAAGGTGCGTTCCGTGCAAAGGACAAAACCATTCCGCCACCTCCCAAGGTGAAGAAGGGGACAGCATGCAGCAAGGGCAAGGAGCACGACCCACCCAGCAAGGCCTCCTCCGAAAATCTAGCTGCCAGAGCCAAGGTCACAACAGCATCTGCCAAGGTGAGGAAGGGGCAGAAAACCCAATGCAAGGCACTTCAGCCATCGGAGGCTGCAGGTGAAGGCCTGGTGCCCACCAGCACAACCGCCAGCCCCGCCACCTGCACCGCGGGCAGCACTGCCAGCAGCCCCGCCGCAAGCACCTCCACCTGCACCGCCGCTAGCACCATTACTGTCAGCAGCAGCATCCCCAGTGGGCTGCCGTCCGAGGCTGCGGGAGAAGAGCTGGAGCCTCCCTCCTCCACGGGCAGCACCGGCACCTGCACCACGGCCAGCACCGCCAGCAGCCCCACCGCAAGCACCGCCACCTGCACCGCTGACAGTAGGACCACTACCAGCAGCAGCAGCCCCAGTAGGCAGCGGTCTGAGGCTGCAGGAGATGGGATGGAGCCGCCCACCACCACTGGCAGCACCGGCAATACCACCAGTTTGCAGCCTTAGCCGCCGCAGGATGGGGTCTAGCCCTGCCTCCATGGACTATCATGCAAACTGGTCCCTGCAAATCTCGTTCCTCAGACACCCAGGTGAGGGAATGTGAACTGCCAAATCCCAAGTGCTGCATCGCTGGGCACAAGGCCCCCTCCAGAAATAGTGGAGATATGCATCCACTCACCCCCTCCTTGGCTGGATGAAGCACACTAGGCACAAGGCACCCCTCCAGAACCAGTGGAGAAGCCATCCACTAGAGAGACTGTGGCTTTGTACTTCCCAGGACCAAGCAGTGTGCAATGCACCCTCTAGAGAGACTGTGGCTTTGCACTCTCCAGGACCAAGCAGTGGGAAAACCACCCACTAGAGAGACTGTGGCTTTGCACTCCCCAGGACCAAGCAGTGGGCAAACCACCCACTAGAGAGACTGTGGCTTTGCACTTCCCAGGACCAAGCAGTGGGCAAACCCCCCTGAGGTGCCAGTGTGTTTTCAACCTGATGCCCCTGAAGTGTTCTCTCCGTATTGAGGCAGGAGTCAAGTGTGGGCTTGGCCCATGATTTTTGGCTCAGTGGCCCACGAACATTTGGAAAGGACAATTTACGGCCTTATGTACATATTGTATATTTTTGTAAATACTGTTTTTCTATTTGTTACGTATATCTGCCTATTTCTAATTTATCACTGATTTGACTCAACTCATTTTGTCCTCGTGTTCTTCCAGGGGGTTAGGGGGTGTAAATGTAATGTTGTTGCATGTGTTTGTGTGTATGGTGTTTTGGGTGATGGTGGGGGTGGGGGTGTTGCGTGTGTGTGTGTCGCTCTCTTTTTCCTCCCCCTTCTCCCCTGTGTACTAGGTGCAGTACTCACCGTGGTCATCGCCGCGACCTTTGGTATTCCTGGTAGATGAGGAGGTAGACCAGCATGGGCAGGACTTGTAATTCGGGCTCCATGTCATCCTGGTTCTTCGTTGAGTGTAGAGAGGTGAGTGGTTTCCCTTCTGTGTTCTGTTTCCGCCGTGCTTTTGATGGCATTGGTACCGCCCCAGAAAAGTTGGTGGGTTGTGATGGGGTGGGCAGTACATTATCTTCCACCTGTCTGTTGGCGGTGACCGCTGCGGTGTTTGTTGCTACCACCGTGGCGGTTTGAGTGTTAAAGTGGCTGTCTGTGTGGACAGTTTCCTCTGTGGTAGTGATCCCATTTTTGTTACCGCCGGCCTGTTGGCGGTATTACCGCTGCTTTAACACCGACCGCCACGGTTGTATTGAGGGCCATAGTGTGTTGTGTGGCATTCATGGCTCACTATGGATTTTCCGATGTTCTTGTTATGGGCATTTTGGAGTATGTATTTTTCAGGACTTGCCATGTGTTTTCTAATGTTGCTTTCATGGTTATTCATGTACTTATGACAAATGTAGTATTTTAGTAATGTTTTCCTGACTACTGCTTATGTTGCAGAATAATAAGTAAGCTGTGTGTTATATGTGACTATGGCTTGTTTTTGCAGAGTAACAGTACTGTCTAATGTTCTGACAACTGCTAGGGTAGTAGGGTATTTCGGACCTGTCGTGTTTGGTCTAATAGTGTTGCGTGCAAAATACATTTTATTTTTATATAACTTGGTGTTGTGTTTCCTTTGTGGTGAGGATAGTTCGTCACGTGTTGTGTGTGTTGTGCAAACATTTTACAGAATTGCCTTTGGGTTAGACCTGGGGGTGAGCAGGGGTTATTTTGGGTATGTAACTCCCTCACCCTGACTAGAGTCAGTGGGTTCTGCCTGGCTTAGGTGCATACCCTAACCAACCAGAAACCCCATTTTTAACAGTGGGCAAGCGGGAGTACAGACATTCTTTTCTAAGAAGCTCTACGGTCATTCAAGTAGTGATCTCTTAAAAGAATCTGCTGAAAGGAGTCCTTGAGCTCTATTCCATCAGAATTGTCTGCAACCATCCGTTGCCACAGATGCAACCACGAAGGAATGGGGTGCTTGACTGGGTCATCTAACGATTCCGGGGCTCACGTTTCACAGTATCATATCAGTGTAGTACCTCAAAGCAGTGCTCTTATCCCTCATGTTTTTCCATCTCTGATGACACAGTTCTGATTCACACAGTCAACTCCACAACCATACCTTCTCTCAACAATCAGTATGATGCGTGTTCCAGAACTATGTTGCTAGAAGCTCAGCACATATTGAATTTGTCAATGGCCAGGAATCTCTCCATCGGCAGCTATCTATCGGGAGTAGAGAACATGAAAGTGAATGCTTAGCGCAGGCAGATGTAAGGGAATTGTGAATCTGTTTTGAATTACAACATTTTTCAAAACAACTTTTGTTCTGGGCAAGGTCAATGTGATGAACTGGTCAGGCAAATTTCAATACATTTTACTGCCTATTTCTCTAAGTCCATCAACTTTAACAAAGTTGAGACATTCCAGAGCCAGAATGATATGTTTAGCCCCCAAATGGCCAAGAGTTTGATGGTCTGCTAACTTGCTGCAGTTGTCAAAGAGATGACATAGAAATTTGCTATGTAATTTCAACCTCTAGACTAGGAAGGAGTGGAAGGTTTACCATCAGGGCCGGCTGTAGGGTGGTGCAACTGGTGCAGCGGCACCTGGCACTGACATCAGGAGGGGGAGAGGTGGTGATTAGAAATAACTTATGGAATTAAAAGCATCTGCTTCAGAGTTTCTTTTGTGTCCAGCCATGTTAGGGCAACTATAAAAATGTCAAGATAACTCTGGTGTATAATGCTGCTGTTGGAGAGAGATCAAACTTTGTCAAAGTTTGTCTAATGGCAGTTTTGACTACTCCTAAAGTTGCAAAGTTTGACTCCTCCTAAAGTTTGCAAAGAGGTTTAATATGCCTGCTGCAATAGATATCACCAAGCTGTATTTTATGTGGTTAGTTCAGTGGGTTATTGCTTTTGTCACAGAGATCCTTTTGTTACTTGCATTTCATAAGTTACAATCCAAATACAGCCAATTGTATGATATAGGTTAGAGCATTGTTTTTCCCCAGTCTTTCATTATCCTAATGTAGCTCCAAAGAGTTTGTTTAGATAGAAATAGATTCCTATTAGTAAAGTCAACTCCAACCACTGTGGTACTTTTTTAATCCTGTGTTTGTCCTTCTCCAGACTAAACACTTTTACAATACACTGTGGACGACACATGATACTTACCCCTTGTACTCCTCATTGTTTTGTGTAACATTTCCAATAGACAAATTTACACGCATATTATTCAATCAAACAATCAATCAAACATTTATACAGCACAGCAAATCGTGAGGGTCTCGAGGACTTGGAGCTATAGGCTGCTGTGTGGAGGAATGATCATTTGAACATCCAGGTCTTTAGTTCTCTTCTGAATTGCTTGAGTGACGGTGAGGTCCTGAGGTGCAGGGGGAGGGTGTTCCAGACCTTGGCTGCCAGGTGAGAAAAGGAGTGAGCTCTGCTGTTGGATCTGTGGGGTGTCTGTGAGGGAGAGGGAAGCTGATCGTAGGTAGCTGGTCGGTTGGTGGAAGACCAGGCGTTTGTTGATGCATGCTGGTCATTCGTTGTGCATGGCCTTGTAGGAGTGGGTCATCATCTTGAACTGGCATCTCTTCTGAATCAGGAGCCAGTGTAGTTTTTTGAGATGGGGTGTGATGTGGGTCCTTCTGAGGAGGTCGAGTACGAGTCTTGCCGCTGAGTCTTTGTATAAAGTGATTGTGATATAAAGGGCTCTGACACCCTACACTGGTATGAGTAGTGCTATGAAACAAATAAAATACATATGAGAGAAAGTTTATACAAATGAGGGGCACTGTTGGAGGGTGGTAGTGTAGTGAGGGAATCTATGGAGACGGAGATCATTGGGGGCTGCCAGGGGTTGGCAAAAAAGATTGTCACACTGGGCGCCATCAGCGCTAAAGCAGCCCTGTTTACTGCCCCAGTAGACAAACATAACAATCACGCATATTCATCCTATCCACATACTCATACAGCACACTATAATACACATTGGAGAATAAGTCTCCCTTTGTGTCATCTAATGAAGCAATCCCTCATCTTTATAAAACTTATACTGCTCAGATGTTGTCATTCTCAACACTGGAGTTGCTGTACTTTGCACCTCTCCTTTCATTGAAACACTAATTCCTGCAATCAATAAAATGCACACAATTATACATACTACTAGCAAACCAATGCACACATATTACACCTACTGTGTTCGCCCTGTCCAGGATTCATGGCTTCTGCAGAATCAGAGAGAGACAGAAAAAGGGAAAAAACGTTACGTCCTCACAGCTTGGTCAAGTCAAACCCCTTCTTAATCAGCACTCGCTCTTGTGGGATCAGATGCTGTGTTTTCAAGAGGACACAGAACTTTGTGTGTGTGGCTTGCATGTATCCAGTTCAAAAGACCAGCTCACTTCACAGCTGTTGTCGTCACAAAGATGACATGGAATGGGCCTTTCCAACTTGGTTCCAGGCAAGTATTTCTCACATGTTTTTTTAACTAGCACCCATTTGCCAGCCTTCAGGCTGTGGCACTGTTCTTGAGCTGGTTGAAATGTTGCTGCTTCCACCTGATGAGACAAAGAGCGTAACACATTAACCAGACCTTTGCAATAATACAGCACTAAGTCATCTGTTATGTTCACAAGTACCTTTGCATGTACTGCTGGTAGTCTCATTGCACGACCTATCAGAATTTCATGGGGAGACAGACCTGTCTTCCTGTCAGAGGTGTTACGCATGCTCATCAGGACAAGTGGCAATGCATCAGGCCATTTCAGTGTGGTATAGGCACAAACCTTTGCCAATTGACCTTTTAAGTGTTCCTTTCATCTGCACCACCAATCCAGATGCCTCTGGTCTGTAACCACAGTGCAATTTTTGCTCAGTGTTGAGTGCTGCACATAACAACTTTATGATCTCATTATTAAAATGAGTTCCTCGATCGGATTCCAAAGAAGTCGGGAATCCATACCTAGGTATTAGTTCCCAGGGCAGCAGCTTATCTACAGTGAGAATATCATTCCTACGTGTTGGATAAGCCTCAACCCACTTGGAAAACACTCACACAATGACAAGTACATACCTCAATCCATTGCAGGCAAGCATCTCAATAAAACAAAGTTGCATTATGTTAAATTGACCTCCCAATCTGTCTATGTGACTCAATTTCATTTAGTTTCTGTACGTTCATTTGATGGCATGTAACACACCTGTGACAATCCGCTTCTGCAACCAATCTAAGGTGCTCATTATGAACACAGCGGTAACAACCGCCGTGTTCATGCTGGTGGTCAAAACCCTGACCGCCAGCGTCCCCGGATCCCTGACGGCCAAATAATGATCCTTTCTGTGGCCCGGCAGGCGGAAACATGGTTTCCGCCCACCGGCTCACAAAAAGGACTGGCCGGGACATTGACGGCGGCTCCACATGGAGCCGCCGCCAATGTCTCTGTGCGGCGGGTGCAGCTGCAACCGTTGTGCAGATCACTGCCTGAAAATCGGGCAGTGACCTGCGCGACGGGGCACTGCACCGGGGCCCCTGCACTGCCCATGCAAAGTGCATGGGCAGTGCAGGGGCACCCCCTCCGCCAGCCTTTCCCTGGTGGGACAACCCGCCACGGAAAGGCTGGTGGATCAGGAAACATTATCCGAAGGGTAACGCAGCTACCCTGTCAGATGGTGTTTCCACTCACCGCCAGGCTGCCTGACGGCAGGTTGGCCCGCCATGCCGGCTGGCAGTTTCAGTCGCCAATGCCGGCATGGCAGGCCAAACCGCCATGTTCATAATGACCACCTAAATCTAGGGTTGTACCATGTCTGCTCAAATGTGCAAATGATTGTATCTCTGCCGGGATTAACCTGACCATGATAATACCTCGCCATCGAGTTAAGTAAACAAATCTGGAAATCCAACTTTTCCTTCATTTTGAAATCCAGACATCATCTCCCTCTCTTTGAACACAGTCTGCTTTTATCCAACCACCGTGTTCTTCTTCCACTGACATCAAGAAATTTTGACCTGTCTCACAAGTATCACTTTCATTACTTCACTCTTCATAGAAGGTGACACAATGGCATGTTCAAAGACTCTAACTTCTTCTTCAAGATCTAATTATAATGGACGGTGATTCCAAAAACCATTGTGGAGTACGACACCATGAATACACATGGTTGCTGAATCGGAAAGAAAAGAGAAACTGACTATCCTCATGCAATGGCACTGAGAAAAATGCTTGTGACAAATCAATGACTGAAAACCATTCTGCTTCAAATGGAATCTGAAATAAAATCACAGCTGGATTTGGCAATACGGGACAATAAGATACTGCAATTTAATTAACCTAAAATCCTAAACTATGCAGTATTTTCCACTTGGCTTTCACAGTCCCATAATTGGTAAGTTACATGGGCTGCCCATCACTTTTTTTTAACACTCCCTGTTCAACAAATCTGCAATTACTCGGATAAGACCTTCAATTACTTCTGGGGAGATGTCATACTGTGGCATTCTGGGGAAAACTGCATTAGGCTTCACAGTCACTTTGACTGGATCAATACCTCTATTAAGTTCAATATATTTTCCAGAGAGATCCCAAAGTCTCACCGTTACTGTCTCCTGCAATTCATCAAGCAAGTCTTTAACTGTCATGGCAGGAAATAATGTGATGCGAGGATACATCTCAATAGTTTAAATTGAGGTTTCATCATCGCTATTAGTCTGAATTGCTATCCCTTCATGAGAACAAGTGATGGAACATTTTAAT
This sequence comes from Pleurodeles waltl, assembly GCF_031143425.1. Lineage (NCBI taxonomy): Eukaryota > Metazoa > Chordata > Amphibia > Caudata > Salamandridae > Pleurodeles > Pleurodeles waltl. The sequence goes on along the minus strand of NC_090447.1, from coordinate 1,244,386,661 downwards.
TTGCATAGCAAGTCTCTTCCCAGCAGACTCACAGGACTTGAATCACAAAACACAAATCAGTGCAGACCCTCAAAGGTTCCTATTTTAACTGGAATGGGCTCTGTAATAGGATTTACAAAATGCTGATTTACTACTCCTACAATCTGAACTGTCCTTCCTGAAAGGGGCACATTAGGGACTTCTGCAGATCTGACAGTAGAACGAGTTGCTCTGGTGTCAACCAGGAATGAAACATCATGACACATAGCACTCACATTCACATAAGGATCACGCTGATCTACCTCCAATGAGGCAGCCAAAACATATTCTTCCTCTTCCGAACTCATCTCATCATCACTGAAATCAAACAATGGGTATTGTGTGATTAACTAATTTACATTTGCATTGGTTCTTTGGTATGCATTCTGCTGAGGTTATTTGGTATGCATTCTGCTGGGGAACCATTAACTGTTGCTGTGCTATCGGAGTTTATGGTATCTGCTTTGACTTTGGGACATGGATTTGCTGTTGGGGAAATTCTACTTGTTGCTGGGGATTCTGCATTTGGACTGCTCCTGTAGGAATATTCATGCTTTGATTTCAGTGACTTTGAACTCTTGCATTTTGAAATTGACTGTTGTCAACCATCTGCACATCACCACCTTGCACCAAATTATTTATGTTAATAAAGGGACTCTCCCATTTCCAATGTCTAACGTTGCTGTACGCAATGACAGGGAAGCATCATCTTCATGTTCTGAACATCAGCCACATTTGCATTGGATCTATTTGATCTATTTGAACACCATGACTCTACCTCTATACTGAGGCACCATATTACCTTGCTGCTGTGTGGTCCTTATATTACTTTAACATTCCCCATTCCCTGTGGTCTCTGCATACCTGCTGCTTGGGCAGATTTAATTTGCATCACCATTGCCTTTTCCTTCAACCTTTTCTGCTTCAGATCAATCACTTCACTACATATTGCAACACCTCATCAATCAGCTTTCCTTGCCAGCAAATCAAATGATTCTCAGTCATATTACTAACTTCAGGCTTCAACCCTTGAACGAATATAAACACAAATGAATTATGTCTCTCGGCTCAATAATTTCTGTGCCACTGTATTGCCTGAATGCTTTCAGCAGTCTCTCATAATCAGCATGAACAGACTCCTTCACCTCCTGAGATGTCCTGTCAATCCTTTGCCAATCAATATCTTTAAGGGAAACTCTAGTTTTCAGAAACTCAATCACCTTGTAATAGTTCTTCATCACCTTTGCAGATGGTGCACCTGTTACTGCGTCCCTCGGCGGTTCACACGTTGGCCAATCAATGGTCCTCTTACACTCAACCCACAAATTTGCTGAAACCACAATCTCAAATAAAGTGTTCAGATCCTCCCACAAACACTTCCCAAACTTTATAAATTCTGTTTGCTGGTACCATTCCAATGGTTTGTCCCTCAACTTTGGGTAATCATCTGTAAATGACAGTATGTCACTTCTACTCCAAAGGACATGAACAAAAATTCCCTCCAGGAATTTCTCTCATTGGCTTCATTTTTACAGCTCCCTCGTCCTGCTGTACATAATTTGAAGATGCAGTCATCTCTTTCTTCTGATCTCTCTTCTTTGCCCATCTGCCTTCCAATGTATCTAATGCTTGAATGCTCTAAATCAACTCCTTAATGTGAATTTTCATTCCAGGTGATTTCGTGTTTGCAATGCCTCGCACAACAAATTCTAATCTGTAACTCTTCTTCAATTGCTTGGATTTATTCATCTCAACTTCATATTTCTCAGCCAAATTAGTTAATTTCCCATAAACATTTCCGGCTCTACGAGTAACATCCTTGCACATGAAGCGCAATTCATTCTCATTGTAAGAATCTAATCTGTCTAATTCATTTGTTCCTTCAAACATTTAATTTAATTCCAATTTTAATCTAGCCATGTCTCTCCCTCTGGCATGTTTCCTAGAACTGATGCTCCGCTGAAATTATCTAACCATTCATCCATATGTTGGCCTGTCAATCCTTGTTAACTAATGCTATTACAATTGTTTAGGGGCACACACTGTGGCACATTACCCGAGGCTCTCATAGACTGCACATGAGTATTCACAGATGATCCCACTGACCACGGGGGACATGTAACATCAATTAGTGGACCAACTCCATTATGTGTCTGATTCGCACCAAAATAATCCATAGGGGTAACAGCTGGCACAGTAGTGCTCAGTCTCTCCATTATTGCATTAGTTCCAAAAGGTGAATTCATTGCTGATACTGGATGTGAAATCTGGGGACCACTCATTCTCTGGTCATACAACAGGACTACTGGACCTATGATTACAGGAACTGCTAATGCTTCTGGTCCTGACAAATTAGTCTGACTTTGTGGCATTAATCCTTTACTTTGGCCAGTTAATACTGTACCAAATGTTACATTTGACTGATTTGGGGCAATATTCTCCGGTGTCATTACACAGGAATACATTGGCATTGTTTGCCTCTGATTCACAAATTGTGCTGGTGTCTTTACATTAAGTGTACACGTACAATACTCTGGAGTCTAAGGCTTGCCAGGACACATTACAACAACAGCCACATGGGTAATGTTTGAGCACAAACTGCAGCATTCACTTGGAGTACGCCAACTCCCCACTCTCTTACTTGAAGTATGCAAACTTCCTACTCAATTACCTTGGAGTATGCAAACTCCCTACTTCACTCATATCACACTTCACCGTGATTTGGCAAAGCATTGCAAATGCAAACTCTACTCAGAATACATACTGTACACTTGTAACACATCAACCTTTACACTACACCAAGAACAACTCACAATGTAGGCAAATTCTGACTCTCCTCATCACAAGACAAGACCATACCTCTATTACCAAAAACAGCTGGAGCACTAGGACCCCAGAAAAGTTCTACTGTCCAGTTCCGTGCTCAACAACCACCAGCGCTCATGTGAGACACTATCACCAATCTGACCTGAGGTCGACTGACTCTTTGGACTTGGCGAAGAGTGTAGTAGTCAGAGTCATTCAATAACAAATCAATAACATTATATCTCAAACAATACTAAACACCATAACAATTTAAGCAGTAAATCAAACTCCAAACCAAATAAAGTTTCAAAGCTTTATTACAATCCCAAAATCAATGTCACATTTATGGTGCACAAAACTAAATTGTAGACTTACATGAAAACCACAGACTGACCGAAGCGTCTCAAAAGATTCAACCTACTAAACATCAATACTTTTAGACACTCCAAAATAATGATATAGATTAGCAACAACACAATATGAACATTATTACCAGAATTTAAAGCAGATGATGGCAACATCAGTAAAACATCAAAATACAGTTCATTGTTCAATTTCAGATTTCAGACCTGGGCCATTTCTAACACTAACCAGAACTGGGACTTGCATGTGTGGGAATGGGCTAACCCAGGCGGGCAAAAAAAAAAAGTTAAAGAAATACAAAATAATTTGGAAAAAACATCTAACTAGGAGAACTCAGGGGGAGTGGCCAAGATGGCGGCCGCGACAGATGACTGAAATGTATGCTCCGTCTCGGGCCCACCAACAAATCCTGTTTGGCGCTCCCGGAGACAGCCTGATTGCCAACGCAGACCAGCGGAACCCCCCCCCCAGGAACCGATAGAGGGCAGATGTGCCACTGGGAGGTGATGAGTGCGTCGCTGTAGGACTGTGGGCCGGAAGAGGCCTTGCTGAACGCTGAAGCCGGGGCCCAACGTAGATAAAGAACGCTGGGAAACTGAAGTCGGCGCCTGGTGGCGATCTTCAGACCCGGTGCCCACGGACTATTTTGGAGCGCGGTGAGTGAGGCGGCAGGGCCCCTGGCGGAGTGGGCTAGTACAGGTCAGGTGGCCCTTCTGGTCTCCTCCTCCCCTTCTCCCCCCTTTCTCACCCGGACTGCTGCGGAGCGCTCCAGGAGGAGCTGGGCTTGGGGGTGCAATCCGGCGTTGCCCCACCCGGAGTGCTGTTCGGAGAGCAGAGAGGAGCCGGGTTGCGGCGCGCGCATCCACGCGACATACTGGATCGGGGGAGGCCCGACCGGACCTGATCGGGGGGACGGAGGGGCGGAGGGCAGCGGACCGCCACCCTAGCCGAGGCGGACGCCCCGGGGTTTTGCTGAGACGTGGCGAGTGACGGGGTGGACTGCTGGTGGATTGCCGGTCAGCCCTCTTGTCCCCCCTCTCTTGGTGGAAGAACAGCGGCAACGAGCGGGGCCTAAGGGCGGCTTGAAAGCGGCAAGATATTGCTAAGTGGGTTGGACACTCTCTCCCACCCCTTATTTGTTACTGAAATAGTGGCACACCCGCACGCAATCCAGGATCTGGAGCCGGGACACAGGAGTGCAACAAATGGCTGCATGGGACCCAGGCACTGGCCCATGAGACCATTGCAAAGAGAGATTTGACTACTACAGTTGGAACCCCCCCCCGGGCCTTAAGAAAAAAACAAAAGGGGGGGGACGAGGGAGACATCGGCCTTTTGTAGTGGTCGCTGGTCCCACACGAGAGAGGAGGGATGAAAGGAACCTGGAGTAAAACAAGCAAAAAGGGGGGCTCGGTGAACTATAACTCCCTCTGCCCGCAAAATCCTCTGCCAATGCAGAATGGGAAACCCCACATTGGATAGCGGGAGCAGACGCCGGAGGGGAATTAAGGCACAAGCTATGCAATGTAACCACTTTGTAGGGACAGTGTAAGGAGACCATGGCTGGGAAATCCAAGTCAACGAAGGCCCAGGAGCGTTCTACACCCGCATCAACACCAGGCGAACAGCAAACAATACCAAGCTTACAATCCCTGGAAAACACGCTACAAGCCCACTCAACCCAATTTGAGAAAATCCTACAGGCGATTATGGATACCAAATCCTCTTTGGAGAATAGAATTGATACAGTATCCCAAGACCTTAATCTACTGAGGGTGGATCACTGCAATTTGGCGGAGAGAGTGAAAGTAACAGAGGATGCGTTGAACGAACTGAACCCACTGGCCTTGGAAAATCAGAAACAAATCAAAACGCTTGTATGATAGGTGAAGGAACTATGGCGACGCGCTGAAGAAGCAGAAGGCAGGTCCTGGCGTAATAATGTCCGCTTCTTGGGGTTTCCCAAAAAATCGGAAGGACAAAATACTGAAATATTCATGGAGCAATGGCTGATCAAAGAAGTACTAAACGGTGTCCCGTCAAAGTTCTTCTCAGTGGAAAGAGCACACAGAGTCCCGGGGAGACAACCGGCTCCAGGGCTGCCACCTAGACCACTGACTGCAAGATTCTTGAACTATAGAGACCGAGATGCAATACTGCAACAGTTTCGCAGCAAAGGCCCATTCCAATACGTGGACTCCTCTATCACTGCCTACCTGGATTTCACGCAGGACATGCAGAGACAGCGCAACTCCTATGTGATAATCAAACAACGCCTTTGCGAGCATAATATCAAGTATGCCCTGATGTTCCCTGCTAAATTGAGAGTAATCACAGATGATCAAACCCACGTTTTCACATCCCCTGAAGATGCTTGGACATGGATGCATGCTAAAGGGCTGGAACAGCCCCAGGAAGGCACAGGAGATGGCGAAGAATGGCTCACCTCACCAGCACGGAGGAGGCCCAGGAAACGCTCAAACCCGCCTTAAACGCCAGGGGATACATATTGCCATCCTACAAGAGACACATCTACTGGAGGCTGATCTACGTGAACTAAGGGGGCCGATGGGGAGGACAGATTACAGGCACAACATACTCAGCTTATGCCAGGGTTTTTTTGGTGTGGATAGCAAGAGAGGTCCCCTATGTCCCACACACACACAGGATAGATCAAGGGGGCAGATATGTGGTAATAGAGGGGCAACTAGATGGCAGATAACTCACAATAATAGGGATTTACGCGCCTAATAGCGCATTAATTGAGTTTCTGGGCACATTGACACCAGCATTACTAGTAAATCCCGAAGCACAGGCCATATGGGGAGGAGACTTCAATAGTACACCAGATGTGTCACTAGATAGGTCAACTACACCCCCAAGAGGGCTAACAAATAGAAATGCGATTGGTCCACTGCTGACATGGGCGGGAGACATGAGACTATATGATATCTGGCGCATAAGACACCCAATGCAAAGGGAATACTCATTCTACTCAATACCTCACAGAGTACACACCAGGATAGATATTTTATGGGGGACCCCTGACATATGCTCCCTGATTAAGGACACTGGATACCTGGCCAAAACGCTATCAGACCACTCTCTGCTAATGCTATCACTGAGGTGGGGCAGAAAACGCTCTGCGATTTCCCACCTGGCGCTTACAAGCGGAGGCTCTCCAAGACCAGGCCTTTAGAGAAGAACTGAACATAACAGTAAGACAGTATTGGGAAATAAATAGGGATTCTACAAGAGCGACGGAGTGGGATGCACATAAGGCTATTGTTCGGGGGTATTGTCTCTCAGCCACTTGGGGTGTGCAGCACACCCTCCATGCAGAGGTCACCAAACTGGAGAAAGAGATGAGGGTTCTAGAGGTTGCAGTGGCACAAAATGGGACACCATACTCAGCACTAAAAGACGTGCACATAAAATATGATGAAGCGGACTCACGACTCCGCCGGCATGATTATAATTATCACTTGATGCGCCTACAATCAGAAGGAGACAGGTCGGGGAGACTGCTGCCGTGGCTCCTTCATGAGGACCGCCAGCAGGCCCCCACAAGGACTATATGGCTGACTGAGGGCAATACAGTCACCAGTCAGGAAGAGATTAATAGAGCGTTCAAGGACTACTATACAGACTTATATAATGGACAGACAGTATGTACTGCCCAACAATTGGTGTCCTCCCTTGTAGGAGCACCTCTGACACAGTTATCACAATCAGATAAAGAGATACTGGAAGCTCCTATAAAAATGGAAGAGCTGAAGTTAGCCATAACACAGATGTCCAAGAACAAGGCACCAGGAATAGATGGTCTGTCAATAGAGTATTACACCACTTGCTCGAAACACTTAAAATCTCACTTGCTGGCAGTATTTGAGGAGGCGTAGTCCCACAGGCTACACCCGCCCACAAAGAGGGAGGCACTGATAGTGATTCTCCCTAAACAAGGCCGTGACCCCACAGACGTTAGGTCATATAGACCACTCTCGCTCCTAAACCTGGATTGCAAAATTCTAGGTAAAATCTTGGCTAACAGGACTGTTCCCATAATACATAACTTAATACATGAAGACCAGAATGGATTTATCCCAAAACGTAATACATTCCTAAACATCCGAAGGCTGCTGAGTGTTATGGGAGATACTCCATCGGATGTATATGATAATGTGGTAATGTCATTAGACATCGAGAAGGCATTAGATACCTTAGGATGGGACTTCCTGTTTGTCACAATGCAGGAAATGGGGTTTGGCCCCAACTACATACGCTGGGTACAGACATTATATGCTGAACCGAGGGCCATGGTTAAAACGGGGGACATTGTATCTGATAGTTTCCCGATTAGCAGAGGCCTATACAGGGATGCCCCTTATCTCCCTTATTATTCGCCATTGCGATGGAGCCATTGGCGACTCGACTGCGGGTGATGGGAGAACAATGGGGAGTACTTAGGAATGGGATTTGCCACATTATCTCATTATATGCAGATGATGCTTTGATATACGTGAGGAAGGGATGCGAGGTGATGCCCTCGGTGATCTCCCTGCTGAATGAATATGGGTAAATATCGAGTCTGGTGGTAAACTGGAAAAAATCCTGTGTGTCCCACTGACTGACTGGCCTATGGAGAAGAGAGAAATTGCTCCGACAGGGCGTCTGAAGTGGTCTTTTGATACATTTAAATATTTAGGGATACACATTTACCACAAGCCTGGGGACATAAGGGATGGCAACACGGGGCGCGCACTAAACTCCATGAAAGGGTCTCTGCGTTTCTGGTGTTCACTACCACTATTGCCGCTGGCAAAAGTGGCAGTGGCAAACATGCTACTACTCCCCCGCCTCCTCTATTATTTTGTGGCGTTGCCGGTCAAGATGCCTAAAAGCTTTTTCCGTGAATTGAACACAGTTCTGCTGAAGCTTATGTGGGGAGGGGGCAGGACCCGAGTGACAGCGCCCAATAAGTGAAGGTGGACTGGGTGCCCCCAACTTTGAACTTTATTTTGGTGCTGCACAATTACAGTGGATACTAAATTGGATACATAGACCCGAATTGGCAGAATCTGCATGGATAATAGCGCAGCTGCGCGGTGTGCCTCTGGTTACATGGCTATCGAATAATTTAGCAAAAGGGACCTTTGAAAATCCATTAATGATAGCTGCACACGAGTGTTGGAAACGGTACATACAAACAGGCCACAGGGGCTTTCCCTATTCTCCCCTTATCCCTCTGGGACAGATCCCGTGGTGGGGCACCATGGCCGGAACATACTCGACTGCTGTTTGGATGGAGGCGGGAATACTGACGGTAGGAGACTGCTTTGAAGAAGGCGCATTAATGCCATTCGAATCCATAAAGGACCTTACATCAGTGGGGCCAGGACAATTTATAGCATATCATTCTATATGCCATTTAATTAAAAAGGCGTGGATGGCGAGCGACCAGGAACCAGACATTTCCCCCACACTACATATGTTGCTATACGACAATCAAACGAAAGTTGTAACAAACTTATATAAAATTTTAAACAGACTCCCCGAAGCTAAACTGGAAAGTGTATAAGACAGATGGAACACAGTTCTGCCGAACCTGCTATCTCCGGAGGACTGGTCACAAGCACTATGCCATACTCGAAGGGTATCGAGAAACCCTAGATTCCGGTACACTCAATTCAATTACACACACCAGACGTACCTCTCACCAGCTAGGCTTAAGCCCATGTTTCCTGGATCTGATCCTGTCTGTCCTCGATGTGATGCCCCATCAGCCCATTTCTACCACATGGTTTGGGAGTGTGGTCCTCTGGAGGTGGAGTGGAGGGGGGTGGTGGCAGAAATCTCAGAGGTGACGGGACATCTATTTTTATCAGACCCCAAATCCTGCCTGCTGGGTGTTAGGACAAGGGAAAAAGGCACAGATTTATTAATACATTTGCAGACTTAGCATTCATAATGTACAAAAAATTGATTGCTATGAACTGGAAAGTCCCTAAGGCGCCAGATTTGAAAACATGGAGGGCCCTGATGTTGCGCTGGACACGCACAGAGCATCAAGTACTACTTAGGCTATCAGAAAAGGGCCAGTCACACACAGGATGCGAAGCCTGGGAAACATCACTTTTGACCTCCAGTTTGGTTACAAATGAGCGCCAGCCATGAATTTGAGGATACTACAGGGCCGGGGAAGTGGGTTGCCTGGACATTGCTTAACACATATGGGGAAATAATCACACAGAATACACCCAGTACGTAAACATAAGCAGACTAATGTTGACCCTACACCCAGTAGGAGAAAAATAGAGAAGTCCTAGTGGGGAATAAATAACTCAGAGACATGCTACGGGATAACACACCCAAACCCACAGACCACCGGGCATTACAGGAAACAGAATAAGATATATGAGCAACACAAGGCATCAACAAACACACAGCCGAAGCGTATACTACAGTAGGTAACACTTTGCGTTACCCCACCACCACTCACCTATTGCGAAGAATGGGAAGAGAACAACATCAAATTGATATACATTATACCTATCATAACTTGTGACTCAGCTGTGCACTAAAGAAGATATATTCTGAGAGATGTAACCAGACCTAAGTTGTTGTTAAATGCACTATGTTATTATGGATCAACTAAATCCTGTTATAGAATCCGCAGAACTTCCGGTTTAAGATCTGTGCAGAAAATTAATAAAAAGATGTTTAAAAAAAAACCAATTAGGAGAACTCACTATAAAATATGCTGATGTCAGTTACTAACTGAAAGTGAAACAAGAAACCACATTTAGTTATACCTCTCCTCATGGGACAGCATACAGTATGATTTCACAGGAATGATCACCTTCTTCCAACGTCAGTTGATAGCAGCATGAGCTTCACATAGGACAGATCAGCAGTTCAGAATTAGTTGGCCTTATTAGTACTGAACCACATAACAGAATAGGGCAGTTAAGACTATGATGAGGAAACTCATCATGAGACTCACAGTATAGGAGTGCGAGAGCAGACAAACAAGAATAGACAAACTCCAACAGAGGTCCAAACAATACTAAGCAGGGAAGAAGACAGACTTAAGTTCCAAAGTTCTTCACTAACTAGGAGTATGCACAATCCATTCTTTGGTCCTTCAGTTGGGCACACTCTGTGCATTGATTTCAGTGTACAATGGTCAACAATAGCAACACCAAGTTTGCAGCTGTCAGAAATCTTCTCAGCAATAGTCCATTGTTTATACTGTGACTACATGTAAGTCCACCAAAATATTACATTTTCTAATAATTTGTTACTTGTAGTTCCTTTCTAACGACCCACAATAAACTAAACTAGTATTCTTTCACATGAGATCTGTGAGTGCCTGTTCTGGTTGACAACTAGAACAAATATTGTTACATTATTGCATCTGAAACATATTTCTTGCTTACAATACAATAGAACATTCAACATTCACATTAGCAGCCTAGGGAAGAATTCAGGTCAGATGGGACTAAATAAACAAGTGTTTTCCATTACTACAACAAAATGAATTTTCTTTTTAGGCCTAGTCAAGCCAAGGAAACCTCAATATACATTAATACATTTAATACATTAATAAACCTATTGCACACCTTACAGTTCATATATGCAAAAGCAAATTATTTAATTGCAGACATTATTCAGAGCATGTTAGAACCCAATAAGCACCCCAAGAAGTGATCCAGCACTAACACATAAACCAGAGATGACCATCACTTTTTCTACCAGACTATCACCCTCATGCCCCTTTGTGACTTATGCCGATAGATTGTCGGGCGTTACAGGGTGTCAAACTTCTGAGCATGTCTAGAAAACCACAGGAGCTCAGAGAAGATGGATGCATGGGGTCAGCGGTCATATCCTCCCCACAGGCCCCTAGTCTCAACCAGACAAACGTGATGAAATATTGGTCAAGCTGTTCGTCAAGCTGTTGTCAGAGAGCTAGAGCAAAGGAGCCAGGAATGGCAGCCGCAATTTCTAAACAAGAACGGTACCCGGATGACCCAAGGGCAATTATAGTGAAGGCACAGACCCATCACAAGTCTGCAATCCATACAGATCCATCCAAGGTCGGGGAAGTCAAGGAGATACAGGATATACAGACAAGAGTCAGTATACAGGAGTAAGAACCTGGTGGATCTATGGTGGAGGATGGGTCCATCACTGGGTGCTGGAAAGATGAAATCCTCGGATCACTCCCCCAGAGTAACCAACATTACAAAAGGGTGTGTGCTAAAAGTACAAGAAGATGCAGACATTTGTGAGATAGTCCTAAATAGTAGTTTGCCTTGCAGCTCTGTCTGTGGCCCCCTAAGCAGACAAGACAACCTCAGAGATTCCCTTCACCGCCCCCCTACCCCATCACGTCCCACATCTTTGATTTGAAGAACTTGAGGCCCTAAATGGAACACTCAAAGGGAACTTCAGGTTTGTGGACACTGCTTGTCGGAGGGATTTAATAATAGACTGTGCAACAGTCGCATCAGAGCTGGATTTCACAAAGTCTGTCAACATTCACATCGGCAGCAAATCCTGGGAATATATTCTTCAGCTCAGAGTGGTCCTTTCAAAGTGAACCCCCAGTCAAAACGTTTTCTTTTGTGTTTAGCTGGACAACCCTCCTCACCCAGAGCAGTTAACTCAACATTTTCACCAACAACTGCCAAAAGTCCCTCTACGAATCAATTAAAAGACTCACATTCAGCAGTAACAAAAAGGGATCAAACACCTGAAGTCTCCAACCCCCACTGAAGAGTAATGGCTGCAATCTAGGTAGGAAGGAAAAAATAAACAAAATTCCTTGTGAGTCTGGACAGAGAGAATTTGAAATATGGAAATATGGCAAAACCAATTAATGATCCAAAATGGCACAACTGGGAATAACAGTAGCAAACAATAGGCAATCTAGCTGAAACCCGCCATGGTCCTGCGGTACTCTAGATCATTTAATGGTTTCACTCGAGGGAAGGACGGAAGGAAGACCAAATTGTGCTGAGCTTACAGGCTGTAATAAATAAACTCCTTGGCAAAATTGTAGATTTGATAAAGGAAGTCAAGGAGTTTAGACAAACTGAGAAGTTGGAAAGGAACACATTTTGCATATGTACACACAAAAATTCATATGACAGCTCTACATATTGTTTACTAACAGACAAACAGGACACAAATATACCGCATCCTGTTCAGCCTAAAACGTTTGCTCCCCAAAAGGTATGCAAAAAAGATAGGAAAGCAACTTTCATATAGATACTTCAGTGGCAGGAGATGCTGCCCCTTACGATCTATTGTCCTGAGGGCCACTGGAGAAATTAGACTACCTTCTGAAGGACGATGTGGGAGAAACAGATTGGCCTGGCACTACCTCTCTAACACTTCTTCCTGACAAGACTACTTCTGCCTGATGATAAGTGGCCAATACGTGTAGACCTAGTGGTGTCAAACTAGTTAAAAGATCCATGGAATGTTGCCATCTCCAATTTGTCTGTAGCAACCAAAAAAAAAAGAAGAGAGGGACTGAGAAATAAAACATAAAAATGGTTGTCTGAAAACTCGAGGACAATACAGTCAAGCAGAACGTTTTACAAATCTTAAAGCGCCATCAAACCTACGCTGAACACAATTCCAGTTGCATACTGATAGGGACTGGTAGCACAAATTTAATTTGGGTATATCATCAAGTCGCACCACTATCAAAACCATCTTCAGCCATAAGAATAGTGTTAAGCCCACTTGCCTTCCTGGGCAAACAGACACCTTCAGCCATATCTACATCTAACAGTAACCAGATTAGGGATTATCAAGTATCCAGCTAGTAGTACACTTATCTATGAATAAGGAGAGCACTAAGGGTTCAATCCCGTTAGCAAACATGTACAGCAATGTGGTGGCCTACAACAAGGCCCTTTGAGAAAGCGACACATCTGCTGAAGAACTAGAGCAGCCAACTTGCCCAAGAGGGGCACATACCATAGTGCAAATCTGGACTGACTACCCCAGGGCCACAGGACATTCTATTAAAATCTCCACAACTAGCTCCCAAATACCTTAATTAATCTCCTGGAACATTGCGAGAATCGTCCAGAAAATGGGCAATGATGACCTCCTAAACTGAATAATGTCTTACAGTGTGACTTCAGAAACCTGGACCACCACAGCATGGGATATCTCTGGATATGTTGCCCACAGAAAACAGGCAAAAGGGTTGGAGAAAATTAGAAATAGTGGCAGCCTGCAGGTACCATGCAGAACAGACATATGTGTTTCATCTAAAGCATGGGAAGATTCCCATAAGGATTTGCAAGTCATTGACATCCAACTCCTAGACAACTCAAAATATTTAGGCATGTTAGAATTTGGGTCTCTAGTTGGCAGAGGTATGCACCCTGTCCAAGTAGGGACCACAATCCTAGTAAGGGTAAGTCACAACGCAAACTAAATTATCCTGTGATCACCCTCGGGTAGCGTGGCACAGAGCAGGCAGGCTTAACTTAGAAGGCACCACAAAAAGACTCCACGCCAGGTTAGGAAAATGGAGAACATTTATCTGATTAAAATAAGACCAAAACGACGAAGATCCAATTAGTGGGTCATGAGATATGCAATGTCAAGTACAACAAAGCAGTGCTTTAAACGGGGCTCATTTTAGTTGTATGTGCCTCATCTTTATGTCCCTGCAAAGGTGGTCGAAAATCAAATCACCTGATGCTCTTTCATGATTGATTCTATTGCAGACCACTGAAGGAATTAGAACTAAATTGTCCAACATGAAGAACTTTGATTGTCACCACAGGAGAGAAAGTTACTAAAGCTGCTGATGGGTGACTTCTCAAAGAGGGAGAGCTGATTCAGGAAAGGATCCATGACAAGCAAGTCTTTGCACCATCATACAGACCCTCTGTTCTGGTTCTTGATGTAGAAGACACGCGGACAGTAATCAGATGCCGCTTTCTAGTACAAAGAAAACAAATGTTGATATGCCACATCAGAAAGCATTATGTAGCCTATGATGTTTAGCAGACCTTCATTGAAACTAAGGGGCCTCCGGAATAGATCAATTCATTGTTTCCTAATTCTAGAGGAACTACCTCACGAAGAGTACAACCTGGTTGGAATCTTTACTCCCATTCCAGTGATTGATGAGACTGGTTTGTCTCCAGCTTTAAACCATGTGCAAACTACATCAAATGACAATAATGATGCCCTGAAGTGAATCTGATGCCACACTATCAACAATTGCAACCTCTGCAACTGTGGTTTATTATGAACCACGAACAGAGCCCACATCTATTGAAATAATACAGATGCAAGAAAGAATACTATACAAAATATCTTCGATTCAGGTTTTGAAACAAGATCTCTCTCTCCATCCCTCCAGTTAATCTGTGTCACAAATGGCTTCTTGCTTGTTAGTTCTACGTCCAATACCTTTTCTACCATGGCCATAGATTTGGATTGCTACTGGAATTCTGTCCATTCCTATGTGGAATATAATATTTATTATAATCTTGCTATAGGTATCTGGAAACTACGTTCCTGATACAACAGTGCTGTTTTCAGTGGTTCAAGAATTACAACACATTTGTCTTCTCACAGAGCAAAAAAGGATTATCATGCTATGAACATCAATCTTTATCCTGTGCTGGATGGAGTTGATTGGAAAAGGGCTCCTTATCAAATTAGGAGTCTAACAGAAATTATTCAAGTTGCCTATGTTTTACAAATCTCACCGGATAACAACATAATTCCTGGTACTGTTACAAATTCATTGGACTTAACTGATGTTAAACAATTAATGAACGCTTTGAGTTGATATGCCTCATAGGACAATGAATATCCCGATCTACAAGCATAAAACAATCAGAATATGCTTTCTTCATTATAGACCCTATTATATTCAGTGATCCAACAGCCCTAGAAGAATACATAACCTGTCCATAAACAGTGCTAAGAATTGCCAGAGAAGTTTTTAATAGTTCATTTTTTAGACTGAAAAAACAGAGACAATCATAAACATGAGATCAGGAATAGAAGCCTTTGTGATTATACAGTCTTATGTATGTAATCTGCCTATAGGATGAACTTTATTTGGCCTGAAAGTTTATGGATGCCCCCCGGTTGTCATTTGTCAAGCATATAACAAATGGTTCCAATGCAATTAAAATAATGGTCAGGAAATGGGGCATCCTTGATGGGAGCCCCTACGGATGGCAATTGTGTTGGATCAGATTTAATTGCAGAATAGCCAGGCTGTGGGGCCTTTGTAGAACCATTGCTGATCATTATGAAGTTTGGGCCAAAGCCCATTCTGGCCATAGTATTGAATGGTTAGGCTCACTCCACATGATTCAACATCTCAGTATTGATGGATAGGGCCGCCGTATTGTCCAAATTATTTTGTCTTTG
This sequence comes from Pleurodeles waltl, assembly GCF_031143425.1. Classification (NCBI taxonomy): domain Eukaryota; kingdom Metazoa; phylum Chordata; class Amphibia; order Caudata; family Salamandridae; genus Pleurodeles; species Pleurodeles waltl. The sequence goes on along the minus strand of NC_090447.1, from coordinate 1,244,371,043 downwards.
CCATAGGTACATGAAAGTGTGTAGATAATTCTGAGAGGAGCAGCTGAATACAAAGCCCATCTGGCTTTTGTGGATTAAGGCAGGAATAACTGTTTTTAGGCATGTGGCTAGCACCTTAGTAAGAATTTTAACATTGCTGTTGATAAGTGATATGGGTTGGTAGATACCACACTTCAAGAGTTCTTTTGAAGGTGCTGGGATTAGGAAAATGAATGCCTTGTTTAAGTCAGTGGGCAGACACCGCTAACTCCATTGCATCCCTGAAGACGTTAGCATGTAGGGGAATTGAAATAGGAGGTGTGATTTTATAAAAGTCCAGAGGAAATCTATTGTTCTCTGGAGTTTTACAGGTTGACACAGATATTTCATGGCCTCTGCTATTTCGTAGACCATGATGAGCATATCAACTTTCTCACCTATGGGGTCCAACAGCTGAGGAATGCTCATGATAGTCATAAAGTTACTCTATCAAATGTCATCTGGTGGAGCTTCTGATGTGTATACTGCCTCAAGCAAAGCAAATTCCTTTGTATAGCAGAGGGAAAAGTGAGTAGTTTGTTACAGTGGTTACAGGTTGCAGGAATGGCTGAATGGCTGAATGCAGTCCCTTTATTTAGTTTGTTGTACCAGAAGTCTTCCCGCCTTTTCTATGTGTTGGTAGTATCTCCTGAAGAGGTAATGCAGAGCTTTCTTTGCTTATGAAGTAAATAGTTTATTGAGCTTATACTTCTTGGAGAGTAGTTGCTGCAGTAGTTCAGTGGTCGGGTAGTATAATAGTGGTGTGTTGGAGGAGGATGAGAGTTGTTTTTAGAAAAGGATATTACTCCTTTCTGAGGGGCACACAGGGATAGATAGGCCCATTAAGGACAAGTCGGTGACCTATTTTTGTATATGCACAGTCTCAACCATTATCTCTCCCACTCTCAGTCTGAAAGAATATTTCTATCTTGTGACAAGAGCAGATTCAGATGTGGGCAATAACACAGTTAAATGATATTACTTTACAAATTCTGAAAGGGAAATAAGTGCCATGGTAGCTCATAAATGATTCAACCTTGTTTCTCCTATATACCTTGTCTTCCAGAAAGATAACTATCTCCAAAAGGAGGTATCTTACAATCTTCTATCAATAGAACAGCATTCTGATTTTTGTAGCAGAAGATCTAGATATTATGTGGTCCTGCATGGTTTAATTTCCTTACCATGAATGAAAAAATGCTCACTAGTTTTCTTCACAATGCCTGGAAATTTCCTTTCGAGTTCAGCTAGAGGACAAAGGGCACATTCATTAAGACATCTGCATGTACTAATTAACCCACTATAACAATCACTCCTTTGTGACGCTGTCACCTTTGAAGCCCAGTCTTACTTGTAGATACCTTGCAGCACCTGCTTCATTCATTCCATCTTATCACACTTACAAGGAAATGGTTCATATCTGATTAGAACAAAGGAATCTTGCTGCGGGATGACCACAATTTTATATATGTATTAACAGTTTAAAAAACATGAGGTGTTGCAGTATATTGCATTTTATCCTCCCTAGAAGAAACAGTTTCAAAGTGTTCCTTGGCTGAACGTAGATGTGATAAACATGCACCTTGATAAAATTAAGCATGTTTGTTTGCAATTTTTACACAGAAAGCTGTGTTTTTACCCATTTGGCTGCTAAGCCTTTCCCCACTAGAATGCTAAATCCTCTTTTTTTGCTTTTTGGGGTATATTACACCTAGGTCTTCATAACTTTGTTTCCACATACGACATCCAAGCCAAATTTGTAATCTTTTTTCCAACACCCTGGGGATTCTAAAGGTACCCAGCGTTTGTGGATTACCTTTTAGGGTACTGAGAAATAGCCAAAATACAACAAACTTTTGTTTGTTTTGCAACAAATGGGAAAAAAGTGCAGAATAGGAAGAGATATGGTGGTGTTCTAAAATGTTGCAAACAAAAGGTTTGCTGTGCTTTGACCACCATCTTCCCAGCTATCAGGAACAAAAGCAGCTGTATCACCACAATGTTTGCATTTTTCTAAGAGGTCCACTTTTCCTAATTTTTTGGTTTTAATCTACTTACAGTTTGTATTGAAAGCACGTGCAAAGCCCATGGATGATCCAAGAAAGCTGTAGATTTGTGTGAAGTAGACAAACCACTAGGTCCAGCAAAGGATCATTTATTTAGATCCCTCAAGGTTTCCCCAAAGAACCTAGCTGTTAAAATACAAAATAATGCACATTAGTAGAAAAAAAGCCATTGTGACAACATTTTCATCTTCTTGTCATGATGGCCAATTTACAAAAATAATACACCATTGTGTCTGACTGACCCCTGTGGTCACAACAATAGTTAGAGTGTGTAGGGTTTCCAAAACCACGCAAAACCCATAATGGCCTTTCATTTTATACTGACTATACAGCAATCCATATGTTAAAATAAAAACAAACATGGGTATGAAGGAAACCTATGTTTTTTTCTTGAATATACACAAGTTACAGAGTTTATGAATAGTGGTCATTTGTACACTTCTGAATTTTGGGTAACCTATACTACCTAATTTGATTTAGAGGATATTTTGCAATTTGTTTTCTTTCTTGCACACTGGTTTATTTTGGGAAGCCACAAATGCAGAGAAATCTAATCGGTAATAACGAGTATGCTATTAATCTGTGTTCCCACCCATCTCCCAATAAAACTGGTATCTCACTTGCAAAGCTGGCACTCTTGGAAACCTATGTTACACAGACATTTCTGAATGTTAGAAACCTGGGCGAGTCCAGGGTGGAGTGTGGTTCTCACAATGAATTCCTACCCAGAATCCTGTGGAAACCTCAAACTTTGGCCAAAAACATGTTTTCCTCACCTTTCTGTGATGTGAGGTTCTGCAATCTGCAGGGGTCTACAACTTTTCTACCTCCCACCACTCTCGTTCATGTCTCCTTATAAAAATTATACCTCACTTGTGGTAGTGAGCCTAGCGGCTGCAACATGAAAGGGCCAAAAACGCAACATAGGCACATCTAATTTTATAATTCATAACCAACCATTTTGCAATTTTGGTGGCTTTGGAACATGAGCCCTAGCTCAGCTGGTATCTAGGCAGACCTACCAAATCCACACATTTCTGAAAACTAGACAACCGGGATAATCCAGGTTGGTGTGATTTCTGTGGCTCTCACCATTTTTTCTTAGCCGCAAGCCCTTGCAAATCTCAAACTTTGGCTAAAAACACATTTTCATCACATTCATGTGAGGGAAGCTTCTGGAGTCTGTGGGGTGCCACAAATTTCCTACCACCCAGCAATTCCCTGTATCCCCAGATAAAAATGGTACCTCACTTGTGTGCATGGGCCTACTAACCACGACAGTGGGCCCAAAACATAACATGGACACTTCAATCCTTCAAATCCAGTGGCGGATGGTAATTTTAGGGGGTGGATAGGTGGCCACACACATATGCTTACAAACTCATTCACACCAATGCATTTACACACGTGCACACACACACACCCATCCACAATACTTACTCAAATACACATACATTCATACATGCATGAGTGCACGCATCAAATATCAAAAAACAAAACTTACCTTCACTGCAGCTCTCTGGGAGGGAAGCCTTGGTGGTTACTGGAGGGTTGGGGCTGCTGCCTTCCATCACTCATCACAGAGTGGGATGGGGTCAGTGAGACTGCTGACCCAAATCCACTCTGTGATGAGCATCACTGATAGACACTTGGCCATGAGCACTTCAGGGCTTAAAACTGAAGCACCCAGTTCTAAGGTGATGCCCCCCCTCATCAAGAGGTACAGGGCCTCAAAGCACTTTTGCCAGGCTGAGGAGATCACACCCAAAGAGCTGTGAAATCCTCTACCTGGCAAATTTCAGCCTGGGCAGCTAGGAGCCTGCACATTTAGCACATCTCTAGCTCCTGGCTGCCTGATCTGAACAAGAGGTGTATCTGTCAGGCTGACTTTTGTTCAGCCTGACAGACACTCTCCTTGTTGGTAAAAAGATGGTAGACATGGCCCCACAGCCAATATGGATTGGCTGCGGCTTTTGAAATCTTTCCACTGAAACACCCGTTCCCTTTTATTGCAGTTTGGGTACCTGTGGATTTTGGGCCCTAGCTCAGCTGGCACATACGGAAATCTACCAAACCTACACATTTCAGAAAACTAGACACCCAGATGAGTCCAAGATGGCATGACCTGTGTGGCTCTCACCAGGTTTTCTTAACATGAAGCCCTTGTAATCCTCAAACCTATACTAAAGACACACATTTCCCTCACATTTTTGTGAGGGAAGCGTCTAGAATCTGCAAGGGCCACACATTGCTTTCACCCACATCTCCTGGTGAAAATGGTACCTCTATTGTATGGGAGGGCCTAGAGCTTGCATCATTTCCTATCAATGAAATGACCTGATTTGGCAATATGGGTAACTGCAGTATTTGGGTCCAGACTCAACACCATCCAGGTAAACATACTGATTGCAGAAATTATTAAAAACTAGACATCTGGGACAGTACAGGTTATTCTGCCTCGTTTAGATCCTGTGACGTTTTCTTACCCAAAAGCCCTTGCCAACCTTAAATATTGGCTAAGAACACACATTTTCCTTATATATCTGTGAGGGAGCGTTCTGGAATCTGCAGGGATACCAACATTTAATACCACTTAGCATTCCCGTGTGTGTTCCGGTAAAAAATAGTACCTCACCAGTTTGGCCCGCAACAAGAAAGGGGCCATAAAACATAAACGAAATCGGTTGAAATAATCACAGAAGAAAAAACATATTTTTTTTTTTATCAAACAGGGCAATGATACACAGTTGAAGTAAATATTACAAATAATTGTCCTTGTCAAACACATGCAGCTACACACACTGCAGATCTACCAATGCAAAATCTCAAGCAAGATTCACTGCAAAGAAAATCAAAAGTTTTGCGCTTCAATAAAAGAAAAAATAAGGTAACAAATGCATATGATAAAAAGCAAACATTATAAAACACAATGAAATCTGTTAGGGGAGGGACAGGATAAAAAAAAGGCTGATCTTAGCTGGGACACAAAGCAAAGGCAAACGATTGACAACCCCCAGATACAGAAACCTATTCCCTGAGGTCTAGTGGTTTTCTAATCCTCCCCAAAAAATGACACTAAAGCAGATTAGCATAACATTTTAATGCCTGGTGAGACCAGGTGTTAAAGTGATGTTAGGCACATTTCTATGGGAAACACCATGGAGTCCACCATGGTTTCACTATTGTGGGCACATAGAGACCCACCCCAACACCCAGCATCACCACGACCCACACCACAGGGACACTACAAGTATACATGCTTAACTGCTGTATGCCACTGGGGGCCACTTACATGGGGCCTGGCTGGCACTGGTTCTGATGGGGTTGTGCTAGGGACACTGGTCCCCTGTGGTGGACATTGTGGTTTTGGTAATGACTCCCGTCTCTTCTTAGACAGGTGTCATATTTTGGCTGCTAGTGCAACCAAAAAATGACACTAGGCTGACTAGCAGCAGCTTTTATGCTGCTACTCAGTATAGCGTAATGTTTGCCCCACTAGTGCCATTTTTCCTATCACCATCTATCATTGGCTAACCACTCCTTAGTGCCATTGCGCGTCATTTTTTAATTATGGTGCACAGATGGCGCTAGGGAATGATGGTAGCTTGCATTACATTTTTTGGCATACAACTGAGCTAGCGGAGTTGAGCATCATTTTCCATAAATATGGACCTATGTGTCTAGTGGCTTTCCACCCCTACAATGGGCAGATCAGACTAGAAAATGGCCAATCTGCCTCTTGAGGAAGCAGAAAATAAAGGAACATGTGCCAGAAATTGTGGAAGTGGCTTTTACCCATGCAGATGCTCTCCTACATACATTAAAAAAAAATCCCTTTTGACTAGTGGAATCCCACCCCCAGGGGGATGATGGGCCTAACTGCTGGAAATGGCCCTTTTTGCAGGGTTATCCCCAAACATTTTGCCTCTGACCTTTTATTTTTAACTGTGCTGCATTTCGTTTTTCCCGGCTTTAGGACTCTGGGCACTTTACCACTGCTGACCAGTGCTAAAGTGCAAGTGCTCTCTGTCTAAATGGTATTGATGATTGGTTTATTCATCATTGGCATATTTGATTTGCTAGTAAGGCCCTAGTATAGTGCACCATGTGTGCCCAGGGCCTGTAAATCAAATGCTACTAGTGGGCCTGCAGCATTGATTGTACCACCCACAAGAGTAACCCTGTAACATGCCTCAGACCTGCCATGGCAGGGTCTGTGTGTGCAGGTTTTAACTGCCAGTTCGACCTGGCAAATTCACCCACTTGCCAGGCCCAAACCTTCACGTTTACTACATGTAAGGCACCTCTAAGGTAGGCCCAAGGCATTCCCATGGGTAGGGTGCAGTGTATTTGAAAGGTAGGACATGTACTGGTGTGTTTACATGTCCTGATAGTGAAATACTGCGAAATTCGTTTTTTCACTGTTGCAAGGCCCATCTCTCCCATAGGGTAGCATGGGGATTGCCTTGAAACATCTTTCAGGTGTTATTTCCCATTGGGAGCAGATATTGATGTGGAGTTTGGGGTCTCTGAGCTCATAATTTATACACACATCTTTTGGTGAAGTTTGTTTTTAAATTGTAAGTTTGGAAATGCCACTTTTAGAAAGCAGGCATTGTCTTGCCTAACCATTCTGTGCCGCTGCTTGGTTTGGGAATACACATCTGGGCCAGGATGAAAGTCGGGCTGTTTGTGAATTCACTCTAATCAGTCACACAAAGGGAGCTGAGGTGTGCCCTGCATTTCCTGGTGGGTCTTCCTGGGCAAGAGTGGTGGGAGGAGCAGACATTTGCACCTGAATAGGGCTGTGCCTGTCCTTACACAAAGCAGTCTTCAACCCCCTGGAGTGTGTCTGGTGCTAGGGCAGGAAAGGAAGGGTCTTGTACACTACAAAGACTTTCCTTTGAAGTTTGCTTACTTCAAAGGCAGAAATGAGTATTGGTTTTGGACCTCTGAGGCCACAACTTTAGAATCCTTCTGGACAAATAACATTCTTCCAGGATGAAGAGCTGCCAATCTGCCTCTTGCTTTGCTGTGCTGGCCTGCTGCTTGCTGCTTCTGTCCTGGAAGTGAAAGGACTGGACTTTGTTTTCTACATCCTGCTTCCAAAGGTTCTCCAAGGGCTTGGACTGAGCTTGCCTACTGTTAGAAGTCTCAGGGACATCAAAGACTTCATCTGCCAGCACCTGGGCTCTCTTGCTGAAAGTCCTAACTCTCCAAATGATGCCAAATCCAGTTCCTGGGCCCTTGGTAGTGGGTTCTGTGTATCCCAGAAGAAATCAAGTACATCGACTCCTGAGTGACTTCAAAACTGGCGCCTCACCTCCAAGGTAGCAGTAAGGAACCGATGTTGCATCGGATCAAGCGACGCTTCAACTTTCTGACTGAGTGCAGCAGGTTTGTTTCTTCCTCTTCCAAAGGTACTGTACCTGGGGTTCGTGTGACTCCATGACTGGCCCGCACTCCCTCGCGAGTGGCGGTGGACTGCTGGGAACGACTCTGTCAAGTCGATTTCTCAGTTGGAGCTATTGTGTGTCAAAGTGCTTTACTTGAAAAATGTGTATCTTTGCTTGTGTATGTTGGATTTTTGTTGTTTAGGTCTTGTTTCACTCAAATGAGTATTGGCTATTTTTCTAAAACTGGTGTGGGGTGCTCTTGTGGTGTTTTCACTGTGTTACTTTGTGTGTGTACAAATACTTTACACATTGCCTCTGAGATAAGCCTGACTGCTCGTGCCAAGCTACCAAGGGGGTGACCAGGGGTTATCTTAGCTGTGTGACTCCCTTACCCTAACTAGAGTGAGTGTTTCTACTTGGTGAGGGTTCAAACCCCTTCCAATTAGAGACTCCATTTCTAACACTAAAAAACAAATATAAATATATCATAGAAAAGGCTTCATTATCATTCCAGGGACGATACATTCTTTATATACTTTCTATTGTAGGTACCTCATTTCTGGATTTTACATGTTCATTTATTTAGATGTAAGTTGATAATAACATTGTTAAAATATTTGTTCCATTGCAATGTAATATTTCCATCTGCTTAAATATATTCATGTTTATTTTAGCATGACTTGAGTTGTTTTTCTAGTTATTATTTTTATATAGTGATCAAGGCGTCATAGAAGTTATTATCTTGATTTCTGTTAAATTGTTTTTAAACATTAAGTAATGTTTCACAGTACAAGAAAGCTTAGAGGGCGTTATTATTGGATGTTCATTCGGAATATATTCAAGAATGTTCAGACAAAGTATATAAACTGGAACAAAGTATTATTAGATAGAGAGGAACTTCTCTACAGAGGGTTAAGATGACAGGCCATGCAGTAGCTGTATACACCTTTTGTTGTTGAAGGCTAGGGATAAGTCACAGTGAGTACTCTGACAGCTTTATCTCTCTGTTTGAGGACAACATAGCTGCTGAGATGCAAAGACAGCAACTGTTACCTTTTTTTTTTAACACTACTTCTATTATTTTGAAATGGTATGCATGCATCAACCATCTTGAGTAGGCCCTTTTTTCATGCGAAGATCAGCTTAGGTAGCCAAAGGAAGGAAGCAGGGAGGTGTTGGGCTCATTGATGAAGAGACCCGAAAATACAGTCATAATATTACAATATTTTCTTTTGTTCTGTGTGTGGCCAAATATCATTGCCAATGGATAAAAATAATTGCCATGTTCTTGTTTATTTTCACAATAGCTGCTATTCATAATGTGTGTACTAGGACAGGATTAATCTTGAAAATATATTCCTAGTATCATAGTGTTCTTGAGTTTGTCAATTCATGATGAAAGAGGGCTGGGGTTCCACTCCACTAAATGCCTGTCAGTCTCATAGGACCGATCATTACCTAAAACCAGGGTGACTGTAATTATGCGATTGCGCGGCTGCGGTGATTTTCACCTAGTTATACGTTTGCCGCATTTGTCACATAATCCATCATCTACCGCAAAATCTGCAAATGTGAACAAAAATGATTGTTTATCACTCAAACGGTTCGAAAGTAACTAAAAATGAAGTTACATGTATTGCTGCTCAGCGGAAAGCCCTTTACAAAGCTGGGCCTTTCTATTGCTTAATGCTATATTTGAGTGTTAAACTGGCCATAATGAGGTGCAATCAATGCCCACACACTGTTACCAAGTTTAAAAATGAAGAAATAATGAAGTAATACTATTACAAAATGTGCTACATTATGCCACAAAATTAGCCTTTTCTTGCCCCATAACTTACTGAACCGTGACGCATTATCTGGCCCTCTCCTGCCACGTAATTCCAGCTGCCCTGCCTAAAACACACTTTACTCATGTATTGCTCCATAGGTTGCAGTCCACCAGGTTCACTGTTTCATACTTGCACATGGGCTAACGCCTTAGTGCCTATGGTCTAGAAAACTGACTCCCGAGCCATGTTCTAGAGCGAAATACAGAAGACATATCAGCATATTACTCTATTCTATTTTAAGATGAGCCAAATATGTGACTAGGCTGCACAAAGATTGCTCCAATAATTGCATCAAGCTCCAAGCTATCCTATGCTATTACACACTGGAACTTGCTTGGTCCTCAAATATCTCTATAGAGTGTGCCTTAACCATCCTATAAGAGGTTTAAAAATGTAGCCTGTGACCAATCAAGTGAGTCAGAAGTGATTCAGTATTACATTTGTCGTTGTTGCCAGTGTCTTCGAGGTAAAGTTTGTAAAGGCTAATTAAGGTCATAGTCAGACTCTGTCCCACGTCTTTGCCACCTTTCTACTGCCACCCTCTGACCACTCAATGTATGAATCCGATGCAACTTTTGCACATTTGCAACATTGGTGACACCTATACAAAGACTTAGACTACCACATTAGTCCCATCAATTCAGACTTTCTTTTATATTGAAAAATAGAAGGCAGTTTTAGGCAGACCAGTTTACACTCTAGGCTTGATGGACCTGGAGCATATTTTTAATAAGATAAGAAATGTGTTGTTCTCCTAATTCCTACATGATTCTGATTTTAGTACGAAGTAGGTTGCTTCTGTTTTATTTAAAGACATTATAATTGTCATTTGTCCAAAACCTATTAAAGAAAACAGTTATTATAGACATCAGGGGGCATATTACTCGGAGTGCCCGGGGCACGACAGGCATGTTTGCCTGCTTTTCCCGCCCCTCCGGGCTCTATGGTATTACAGAAGGGTCTATTAGGTGCTTGTGCTGCCACTTCTGTGATAGTAATAGTGCTGGCACACATGTACATCCCACATGTACACCAGTGCTATCCCAAGATGGCATTCCCTCATTTTCATGAGGTTATGGCCCAATGCAAATGAGGGAATCACATTGCCTTGGTGCCCACGTCATGGTGATAGAGCGGTCCGTACTAATAATTTTACCTGTGTTCGGACGCTCTTTAGGCCGATGAATCTTTTGACTAAGTGGGACTCTCTGTACTCTATATCGATCAATTTCCTTAAATCAATAATTAATAACGAACATAAGCAATACCTTGATCAACATAACACTTGACAATTAATCCAGAATACATTTTCGGCGAACCCTGACCTTTCAGTCAGGAATAACCACACCAGTTTATTCAAAGTTAGTGAATTTATTTCCCTATATTAACAAAGCTAGCACAATATAGATGTGTCTCAACACCAAATGATAAACATAAATGAACATTAATAGCTGTCCATAGCGGCGAAACAGGTGCAATCTATGTAGCATTTGAATCACAAGGCATTCGATAATAGCAATGCAAATCACTAATACGATAATCTGTAGTGAACTAATTTCATACATTTAGTCAGCATAACAAGATCTCAAATTGCATCGTGCGACATATGGAATCCTCGTCTAACCTCAAATTAGCATCGGCATGTGGGACTTCATGCAAAAACAATTTAGCAACATTAATTTAGAAAACTCCTAACTAGGGCTCTTATCAAAATCAGCAGTTGGTTACCTAAAGGAAACACAATGCAATTTTACAATTTCCTTTCATATTTACCAATTACGATCAGCAATCAAGGAAGTCTTCGTCTCACAGGTACCGTTTCTCGATCAGCATGGGGCGGGGCAAAAAGGGCAGGGGTGGACGGGGCAATTGCCTCACGGCGGCAAGGTAAAAACTACTACTTCATGCAAGGGATCAAAGTTAAAGTCTCTAGGGCAAGAATCATTAAAGTCTCTTTCTCTCGATTAGAGAAAGCATCAAAGTCTCTCAAATGGCGTCGCAGCAAAGTGGGCCATAATAGTTGCAATGTCCTGCAAAATGGCGGGTATCGAGCTGGTAATGGCGGATAATAGCGCAATCGCTACCTTCTTCTCGTGCACCTGGTTTTTATAGCCAACAGTTCAAATCCAGTAGGGTCTTCCATTGGAGGGTTCATAGGTTAGCTTCAAATTGTCCAATCAAAAACGACAGTTCTCAAGCTTTTACTTAAGCATACATTATCCTTGGAGATGGGTACGCAAGTTGCAACATTTTATACCAATTAACTCACTTTCAGAGCTTCCATTGTCCGCACCTGCAGATCGACCTTGGAGTAAAGAGAAAATATGCCAGGCTGGCACGAAACCTTAAGATAAGCATGTGAACGATCTCAGTGGAAAAGTACAGCTTCAAGCAAAAATACACGTTTATTAGCACATTGGAAAAATACGAGCATTTAAACCGTGAGACCAGGCAACTAGGCCGAAGCCTGCACTAAAGTTATGCTAAGCTAGAACATTTCAAACAAGCAAATCATAGCACACGTTTATAATTATGTCGGATTAGTGCAATTCTAATACATCACGTTATATAAAGCACGCTTATAAATGTTGGCAAACTACTCTGAGGGCACATTTTGTCCCCGTACAATCTTTATTAGTTCGGTTAAAGTCACACATGATTATTTCACACTACGTTTACGCGTTAATAAATGTAAAACCTTCATTTTCTGCTTCATCAATCCCTCCTCTGATGACTACTTGTCATCACACCAAACCATGCCCACAAATTTTATTCCATTAAAATTCTGTCAGTTCCCTTTTCCTTTTAATTCCCCTAGTTTGCGCTTTGTATTCTTCTGCCATTCTTTTCATAATTTTCTCTTCTTTTCTTCTCTTAATTCTTTCCATAATCATTATTATTCCCCTTTTTATTCCCCAAATTCCAAATATGCAAATTATCACTATTAAAATTCCCTCTATTATTTTTAACAATATTCCATTCCAAATTCCCCCCAATCCAATGTCCCACTTAAGCAATACCTTTTCCAACCTTCTCCCACACTCCTGGTTCTTTCAATTCCTTCAAATCTGCACTCTCTTTTGTTAGATTAGCAAGCATAGTTTTAATTTTCACACTATTGTCTGGAATATAAGTACAACAGTGTTGTGCACCAAGCATTTTGCAAACGCCACCATCCTTTGCTAAAAGAATGTCTAAAGCAAGCCTATTTTGAAGAGTCATAGCTCTTTCCGCTGCAAGTTCAGCATCTATCAGGATTATAGCACCTGAAAAACTTTGTCAACATGTTATCCACTATAGTAGACAACTTTCTTATTTTGATGGAATTCAGCACAACTCCCAATGAAGGAATCATGGCTCCAAATATATCTCCTACCACAGCAGCTGCGGTCTCTCTTTTCTGGATACGATGGGATCCAGATGTCTTTTGAATCATCGATAGGTCATCCAGTTGATAAACCTTTGGGAACACTATACCCAAATAACATCTCCCCCACCATCCCTTTGGAAGACGATAATAGGCATTATACCCACAAATGTAATATACACCTGGAATGACAGGGTCAAGTCCGTCCATCATGAATGTCCATTTGGCCTTAAAGATAAACGTATGTTTACACTCACTCGCTCCTACAAAAATGTTGTCATAATAAGATTCACTTCGATATATACAAAATTTCCCTACATGCCAAGCATCTAAAGCTAATTTCCCTTGTGTCTTTATTGCATCAAAATCATAATTATCTACTGAAGTCCTCTTATGTAGCTCTTTTTCTAATTTCGCCTTCATTTGTGCCCTTCTATCATCTGTGCGATCTAAAAAGCTTATTTCTACTGCAGAGAGCGAGCAGGTGAGATTTTCCCTATGAGCGTGAGCCGTTTCAAAAGGTTGCATTGGCTCGAAAAATTCCCTCATAATTTTAGCATCCCAATCTTTAGCAATCTGGCTTAGCTGCGCTATTATAGGAACATATGCAAAGGTAACATCATAATTTGAGTAAAAATACTGTATGTTAGTTTGACCATAAAATCTAGACATTACTATACTACATGTAATCCCGTATGTAAGAGGCATGTGGTGATATGTCACCCCTTCCTTCACTGATGTCGGTATCTGTGTACACACATAACAATCTTTTGCATCCATAGTCTCAACATATTCTGTTAGCAAGCAATAGAAAACGTTATACGAAAGCTCTTTCTTATCGTGCAAGAGTCTCTCATCCAATGCTAGTCTCTTCAATGCGGTTAGTTCGGTGACAGTAACAGGAGCAAGAGTAGAAGCATCAATTCTCTCATTCTCAGTCTTACCATGTATTCCAAGTACAATTGCCATTATTATTAGTACACATGCAATTATCAAGCCTATACACACATATTTACAATATTTCTTTCTATTGTTTTGCGTCATGATCTGTATAGAATCAGAGAGCTAGAAGCACTTGTAAATAAAACTATTTAGCAATTCAGTTACAAAGCTGAGCGAGCGCAATGTTCACACTGTCTTCTTCAAGAGGCCAGTCACTTATCGGTTAGCAGCATTTGTCTCAATTCGGCAATAACTCAGTCTTTATCGGTTTAGCAAATGTCTCATCCGGTTTAGCAATGTCTCAGCTGGTTTTATCACTTTAGATTGTAGCAAGCAATATCATTTATCACCCTTTCAATCAACACTGTCCATAAAACTTTTCTTTTCTATTGGTATCTCTTCTTCTTCGTTCTCGATGCTTAGAGATACAAATTCGTCATTCCAATCATCATTGACTGCATATGCCCATTCAGGACCGCAATATCTCCTGTTTGGTATCCTTTTCCTTTTCAATTTTGCTTCTCTTTTTGATTCTGCTTCGCTGGTACTTTCCTCTTTTGTCAAGTCTTTTTCTTCACTTGAGGATTGTTCCACAACAGTCACTTCCTTTCTTTTCTCTTTCACTTTTGGCCTTTCTCCGTCGTTCAAACTTTCTTTTATTGGTGATATACTTAGTCTCTTTGCACCGTGTCCATTTGATGGACCTGCGATCTTTTCTGTGGAAGCTTGAACTGTTTCGTTCTGTTCTGCCTTGTCCCCTCCTTCTGGGGAATCAATCACGTTCTCTTTTTCTTTTTCTGTATCGTCTGCTTCTGGGAAAGCCCTCCTCTGATCAGGCTCTCCTGCTTTTTCACCTTTTTCGAGCCCTTCGTCACCGTTACTTTCGTCAGGCTCTTTATCACTTTCAGCTGCTTCAGGTTCTATGTCACCTTCAGCTGCTTCAGGCTCTTTGCTACCCTCAGCTGCTTCAGGTTCTTTGTCACCTTCAGCTGCTTCGTCGCTGTCTGAACTTTCTCCTTGGTCTCCCCCAAGCGAATTGGTCTCTTCTTCCTCAGAGAATATCTCCCTCTCTCCCGTTTCTGCCTGTTCGCTTTCAGTTCGGTTTTGCTCTGTCTCAGCACTCAGCACTGTTTTGTCAGGCACTGGCAGTTTTAGCGCTTCAACTTCCTCATCTGTGGGACACAACACCTTCTTTGTGTGACTGGCGTGAATCCAGTTGGGAACCCCCGCACACTTCACAGCGGTAGTTGTCGTCAGGATCACTTGGAAAGGGCCTTTCCAACGGGGTTCCAGACACGACTTTCTCACGTGCTTCTTTACCACGACCCAGTCACCTGCTTTCAGTGCGTGTCCTGGACCTTGGATCGGTGGCAAGGTGGTCGCTTCCACCTGGTGAGAGAAAGAGCGAACCACGTCAGCCAGACCCTTGCAGTAGTCTAACACCATATCATCTGTAATATTCAAAAGCGCGTTTGCGGGAACTGCAGGAAGTCTCATAGCCCTGCCCATGAGAATTTCGTGCGGAGACAATCCAGTCTTTCTATCAGGGGTGTTTCTCATTGACATTAGCACTAAGGGCAATGCGTCAGGCCATTTCAAATTTGTCGATGCACATATTTTCGCCATTCTTGATTTCAGTGTACCATTCATTTGCTCCACCAGTCCTGAGGCTTCAGGGCGATAGCTACAATGTAGTTTTTGCTCAATGTTCAGCGCTTCGCAAAGTAACTTTATCACCTCGTTATTGAAGTGACTTCCCCTATCTGATTCTAAAGAGATCGGGAATCCGAAACGTGGTATTAACTCTCTCAACAATAGCTTTGCAACTGTAAGGCTGTCATTTCTACGTGTGGGGTAATCCAGTGACTAAAAATGCACACAATCACCAACACATATTTCAGACCTCCATGCACAGGCATCTCAATGAAGTCCATCTGCATACGACTAAAAGGCCCGCTTGCCCTACCAATGTGGCTCGCGTTCACAACTGTTCCCTTTCCTGGGTTCATCTGCTGGCAAGTGACAAATCGATGGCAAACTGCTTCTGCACCTTGACGAAATCTGGGGTTAAACCAATCAGTTTTGAACAATCTTATCATGGCATCTCTCCCTAGGTGAGCTTTCCCATGATAGAACCGCGCAAGCTGTGATAAGAGACTGTTTGGCAAAACAAATTTTCCCTCATTTGAAACCCATAACTCGTCTGGTCTTTTTATACATTGTGATTTAATCCAGGAATCTCTTTCATCCTCCCTGACATTATTTTGTAATGCTTTTAATTCATCTATTGTATCTACGACCTTCAAGGCAAATGCTTCAGCTGGTTTGAGTTCTGGCTCACTTATTGAATTCCATTCGTCCCTGAGTAATATACAGTTCAAGGCACAAAATCTTGCGACTTGATCCGCATATGCATTTCCCAGAGAAACCTAGTCCTGTCCTTTCGTGTGAGCACTGCACTTTACCACTGCAACTTCGGCTGGCACTTGAATGGCGTGTAACAATTCCCTTATCCTCTCCCCGTTCTTCACTGGGGATCCTGAAGAAGTCAGGAAACCTCTCTGTGACCATAGTTGTCCAAAGTCATGCACAATCCCAAACCCGTATTGACTATCAGTGTAAATGGTGACTTTCATCAATGCAGACAGTTGACATGCTCTGGTAAGGGCTACAAGTTCTGCTACTTGTGCAGAATAGACTCCTTGAAGCCATCCCGCTTCCAAGACCCCTGTTACAGTACATACAGCATATCCTGCTTTCAAAATCCCCATCCCGTCTCTTAGACATGAACCATCAACAAAAAGAATTTGGTCATTTTCATCAAGCTTAGTGTCCTTAATGTCCGGTCGGGGTTTTGTGCAAAATTCAGTCACCTGAAGGCAGTCATGCTCGACGTCTTCAGCGTTCTCAATTTCGGCATTTTCTCCAGGGAGCAAGGTTGCTGGATTCAACGTAGTGCACCTTTTCAGCTGCACATTCGGTGAGCCCAGAATTATCGTTTCATCTCTTGTAAGTCTCGCTCCGGTCATGTGTTGCGTTCGGGAGCGGGTCAAAAGTATCTCAACTGAGTGAGGGACCATGACTGTTACTGGGTGTCCCATCACTATTCCTTCACTCTGAGTGAGGCTGATACCAACTGCTGCTACGGCGCGCAAACACCCTGGGAGTGCTGCTGCGACCGGATCCAAAGTAGCTGAAAAATACACTACTGGTCTGTTTACGCCACCATGGGCTTGAGTCAAGACAGACAGGGAACATGCATCACGTTCATGACAAAACAATGTGAAAGGCTTTGTGTAGTCAGGCATACCTAAAGCTGGAGCCCTACACATGCATTCTTTCAGTTCAACAAAAGCATCCATCTCAACTCCTTTCAGCTCAATTTGATCCAAGGCATCCTTCTGGGTCAATTTCAGTAAAGGCTTTGCTAGAGTTGAGAAGTTGGGAATCCACTGGCGACAATAACCCACCATTCCCAAAAACTTCCTCACCTCCCTCCTTGTCTTTGGTGGACTCATTTGAAGTACGCTTGTTATTCTTTCCTTCATTATTCTCCGTGACCCTTTCTCTATCTGGTGACCCAAGTATTTCACTTTCTTCTGACAGAACTGCAATTTGGAAGGAGACACCTTATGTCCATTCCTTCCCAAATGATTCAACAGAGCAATGGTATCGGCTGTGCAGCCACTTTCTGTCTTTGATGCAACCAGTAAGTCATCAATGTACTGTACTAGGGTTGACTCGAATGGCAATTCTAATGCTTCCAAATCTTTCTTTAGAATCTGATTGAAGATTGACGGTGACTCAGAAAACCCTTGAGGAATTCGACACCAACTGTACACTCTGTCTAAGAATTTGAAACAAAAGAGAAATTGGCTGTCCTCATGAAGAGGCACCGAGAAGAACGCTTGTGACAAATCGATGACTGAGAACCACTCGGCATCGCCAGGGACCTGGAACATTATCACAGCTGGATTCGGTACTACTGGGCAGCATTTGACTATGATGTCGTTTATTTTCCTCAAGTCCTGCACGAGTCGGACCTTTCCACTCGGCTTTATTAGTCCCATTATTGGTGAATTACATGGACTGCTTAACACTGCTTTCAGTACTCCCTGTTTTACAAATTCGTCAATAAGTTGGGCAACTTTCATGAGGGTGTCTTGTGCCATGTGGTATTGTGGGGTCTGGGGAAAGATTGCATTGGGCTTTACAGTCACTTTCACTGGTTCCACTCCTTTCATCAATCCCACCTCTTTCCCTGTCATATCCCACACTTCCCTTCCGACTGTTTCCCGTAATTCGGCTGGAATATCTTCTTCAGTTATCATCGGGAAAAGACAAATCAGAGGATACTCTTCATCTACAGTTTCCATCTCATCCCCCTCTACACTGTCCTCTTCTTCCCCATCACTGCTCGTCTGTATTGTTATTCCTTCGTTCGAACACATGATCGAACAACCCAATTTGCACAACAGGTCTCTCCCTAACAGTGCTATCGGGCTTGAGTCACATACCACAAATTTGTGTAACCCTTGATAGTTACCAATGCTGACTGGTACCGGATCTGTTATTGGGTTTGTCAGGTGCCTGTTTGCTACTCCCACCACTTGAACTGTACTCCCTGAGAGTGGCAAATTTGGTACTTCACTGCTCTTAACAGTTGAACGTGTGGCTCCCGTGTCAACCAAGAATGAGACACGATGACCCATTACTCTTCCCTCTACGTACGGACCCTTTTGATCAACTTCCAAGGATGCTGCAAGCACACAATCTCCTTCTTCTTCTGAGCTTTCACTCTCCCATACATTGTTTATTTCACTCTCACTGTGTAGTGGGAACTGTTGCACGGTGCCATTTGTACTCATTACCTGACCCGAGACCTGTGGAGGAACCATCACTTGCTGCTGACTCATTGGTGCCAAAGGTATTTGCATTTGCTGATTAGGTACCATAGGTAACTGCTGTTGCATTGGCTGCATTTGCGTCATCTGCATACGGGGCATCTGCATCTGCTGCGGCTGCATAGGTTGTAATCCCTGCAACTGATTTATGGTCTGAAAATTTGGGTTTGGACCTCTCATTTTCGGTCCCCTCATTGTCTGAAATGCATTGACATCATTGTTTTGCTGACCAACACCTACACCTGCACCTGCACCTTCCTGCACCACCATCGGGCACTCGCGTTTCCAATGACCTACGATTCCGCACGCGTGACACGGCATCACCTTCTTCATTGCCTGCACACCCGTCACAACAGTGCTCAAATCTGGACCATTATTCACAAAACCTCCTCTGCCTCTGCCTGTGGCTGAAACGCTGTGTTTCCCTGTAACTGCGGCTGCGGTTGCGGTACCTGCTGTTGGAACCCTTGCAACCCTTGCAGACCTTGCAAACCTGTCTGAGCTGCCTTAAGCTGCATCATCATCACCTTCTCTTTCAAATTTTTCTGTTTCACTTCAATTTCGTCGCTACAGTATTTCGCATAATTCAAGACTTCGTCAATCGGTTTAGACTGCCAGCAAATCAAATGCGACTTTATCATCTGACTTATCTCTGGCCTCAGCCCTTCCACAAATCTAAACTCAAAATGAAGCATGTCCTTCGCCTCTATTGTTTCCGTGCCACTGTAGTTCTTAAACGCCTTCAACAACCTCTCATAGTAACTATGAATCGATTCTTTAGCCTCTTGGGCAGTTCGATCAATCCACATTTTTCGCGGCAACCTTCGTTTTCAAATGCTCAATCACCTTATAGTACAAGCTCATCACCATAGGTGATGGTGCACCCGTCTCCCTGTCTCTCTCTGGTTCACTTGTCGGCCAACCTACAGCTCTTTTGCAATCCTCCCACAAATCTGCCGGAACCACAATCTCAAAGAGAGTATTCAGGTCTTCCCAGAGACATTTTGCAAGCTTCACAAACCTGTCAGTCTGTTGATACCATTCGATCGGTTTCTCTCTCAGTTTGGGAAAATCGTCCGTAAAAGACTGAATATCGCTTCTGTGCCATGGTACATGTATTAATTTTCCCCCTGCTGTCTCCCTCATTGGTAACATGGTTACTGTCTCGCTGCTTTGTGGTCTTTTCTCATTATGCTCTGTAGCACTGTCCCTCCTCTTTTCCTTTCTCTTTACCCACCTGCTTTCCCACTTGTCTAAACACCTCCACACTTGTGCACTCTGCAGCAATTCTCTAAGGTGTGCCTTCATGCCTGCTGACCTCATGTGTTCAAAATCTGTGGCCCCAAAATCCAACCTGTAGCTTCTGCTCAAGTGTTTTGTCTTGTCTATGTCAACCCCGTTTTTTGTCGGCTATTTCCTGCAAGCTTTTATGTACCTTGTTCACTTCCTTCATAATCTTTGGACATAGATACCTCAACTCTTCTTCCGAGTAAGACTCTAACCTATTCACACCCATAGTCCCTTCCACCAATTCTTGTGCTTCCATGTTTAACCTCATCCTATTCAGATAATCTTCTCCTTTCCCACTGGCTGAGCCCTGTGTGGAATTCAAACTGTTGAACCACCGTGTCAGCTGTTGCGCATTCACCCCCATCAGTGTAGCGTTCACATCGACTGCCATTGATGGTTGCGGCAACTTTTCAGTGTTCGATGTTAGAGGTATTATCAGGGGGGGCTCGACCTCACCAGTGTTGACTGAGCACACATGGGACTAAACTCCATCAAGGACCCGGATCCATTTGGCTGAGCCGCTATCGGAGTTATCCCTGGAGTGTTTTCTATGCACCTCCTTTCGGTCCCATTCTGCAGCATTGATCCCTGACCGCTCATACCTAAGTTAGGCTGACTATACAAAGGTACCGGTGGACCTACAGTAATGGGTAGTGATATCGCATCTGGGTTTTGTCCATTTCCCATGTTCTGAGGCATGTTCATGCCCACACCATGGGTCATCATTGCCGGCATACCCATCTGACTCCCCGTCATTTGAGCATGTGCGTTTCCCCCCTGCATCTGCTTTTGGGGCATCAAAAACTGAGTTGATTCAGCTTGTGCCAATGTCTGGTTGTGACCATTCTGTACTCCCCTTACGGTTTGTTCTAGAATCATTCCTCCACTGTTGTCACTGCTGTAGTACCCTGGCATCTGCGGCTGATAATTTTCTGCTGATTTCAACATGGGCACATCTGGATATATTCTCCTAACCTGCGGTATCTGCGGGGTGAACAATAAACTCGGGTCCTTAGACCCCGATGATGCTCCTGAACTCTGAGTTTCACTGTTCTGTACCGGTGCCGGAGGGGCAGAACTGGTACTTGGACCTTGTCCATTCTCCGCATAAGGTGGTGGACGGTCGTTCAGCAATTGCATTATTAACTCCTCATCCTCTAATTCCTCTTCTCTTCTCAACTTTTCCTCGTCCTCTCTATCCTTGGAACACTTCCTGTCTGTCTTACAGGTAGCTTTCTTACCTGCCTCCCCTTCTTCCTTAGTAATTGCGGGAAACAATTTTATCCCCTGCAATACATCTGACCTCCACACCTTCTGTGCATTATCCCACCTAGCATCCGCTAGTGTCTTTTCTACCTTTCTCATCCTGGTCTCAAACTTCTTCTGCTGTTGCTGTCTGGCCATTAGTTCCCAAATCGCTAGAGCCTCAAACTGGGCTGGCCTTGGAGGCACCTTCCTGTCGTACATCGTGAATCTCAAATTCTCTAGGATCCTTATATTGAATGTCCCATGTATCGGGAACGCTACGCTCCCATGTTTCTCTGTCAGTTTGTGCCATTGCTTTAGCCAAAGACACGGAGCTACCCCCTTCTCTTCCATTACAATGTAAGCTGGTGTGCCTTCGGGCGGCGTTTCCTCTCCTACGCTCGCTTTAATGTAAGACTCCCCCTTCATCGCACTCCTAAATGCTTTAAAGAATTTCATTTTCTCGTCCTTTTATTTCACAAAGTTTGTAATCAATAGGTGACTTTAATTCCCGGAATACTCTTCGCTTGCCTTTCCCCTTCCAATCGAGTCCCACGGACTGCGTCCAATCCGTGCGCGACCCTTCTCTGCAACCAACCTATCCCAGCGCGGCTCCTAGTGACGTCACACTCACACACACTGCGGCTGACAAAGCCTCGCGGCTAGTCTTCCTTCACTCAGCTCCTCTCGTAACAACTTCTTGCATGTATCGCGAGCTACCAAAAACTAAAACAGATCTGTCGGTTTACTACAGGAAGGGTAACACAATCGCTTCAGGACCTTAGGGACTTTTCACTAGCCTCGGCAGTTATTCCGTCTTTCTCGGTCCCCACGTTCGCAAGCAAATCTGACCCGCAGACCTACTCTCAACTTGTCAATGATCTGTTCTAGTGCACTTAGAATCTTGTCAAAGCCCGAAGTCGAAGTTTCTTTCACTCCCTTACACACGTACCGACTCGTTGACCACGCCCGATCAACCTACTAAACCGCCCAGACCACAACATAAAACAACATACTCCGGAGTCTCTTGACCTCGCAGGGCCCGTCTCAACAACAACAACCACGTGGACCTTTTTATGCACAAAGCGCCACACGCACATGAAGTTCGACGACTTCCCTACTCTCACACTCGGAGTCGCACCTCCGCTATTTCTATGAAGTTCGACGACTTCTCTACTTCTACACTCGGAGTCGCACCTCCACTATCTTCTAAAAGAAAAATCCTCGCAACCTTTTCACACACCCTGCGGCAATAAGCTGTGCAAGCGCAAAACCCTAACTTCACTCATACCATCACTAGTACCGCCAACGCCGAATCCACACCTCCATTCTCTCCATTCGCAAGCTCCGAGATCCCGGGAAAGTCGCGGTGGACCTAGCCCATCATCATTCTGTCAATCTATTTTACCCAAGAAAAATCTAATTCAACTTCTCGAGTGGGGTCTCAAAATGCGTGCTCGTTAATTCAACACCATGTACTTTAAGAGTACAGGGTCCCAAAAGACGAAACCGTCCTCTGCTACCATCTACTGATAGAGCGGTCCGTACTAATAATTTTACCTGTGTTCGGACGCTCTTTAGGCCGATGAATCTTTTGACTAAGTGGGACTCTCTGTACTCTATATCGATCAATTTCCTTAAATCAATAATTAATAACGAACATAAGCAATACCTTGATCAACATAACACTTGACAATTAATCCAGAATACATTTTCGGCGAACCCTGACCTTTCAGTCAGGAATAACCACACCAGTTTATTCAAAGTTAGTGAATTTATTTCCCTATATTAACAAAGCTAGCACAATATAGATGTGTCTCAACACCAAATGATAAACATAAATGAACATTAATAGCTGTCCATAGCGGCGAAACAGGTGCAATCTATGTAGCATTTGAATCACAAGGCATTCGATAATAGCAATGCAAATCACTAATACGATAATCTGTAGTGAACTAATTTCATACATTTAGTCAGCATAACAAGATCTCAAATTGCATCGTGCGACATATGGAATCCTCGTCTAACCTCAAATTAGCATCGGCATGTGGGACTTCATGCAAAAACAATTTAGCAACATTAATTTAGAAAACTCCTAACTAGGGCTCTTATCAAAATCAGCAGTTGGTTACCTAAAGGAAACACAATGCAATTTTACAATTTCCTTTCATATTTACCAATTACGATCAGCAATCAAGGAAGTCTTCGTCTCACAGGTACCGTTTCTCGATCAGCATGGGGCGGGGCAAAAAGGGCAGGGGTGGACGGGGCAATTGCCTCACGGCGGCAAGGTAAAAACTACTACTTCATGCAAGGGATCAAAGTTAAAGTCTCTAGGGCAAGAATCATTAAAGTCTCTTTCTCTCGATTAGAGAAAGCATCAAAGTCTCTCAAATGGCGTCGCAGCAAAGTGGGCCATAATAGCTGCAATGTCCTGCAAAATGGCGGGTATCGAGCTGGTAATGGCGGATAATAGCGCAATCGCTACCTTCTTCTCGTGCACCTGGTTTTTATAGCCAACAGTTCAAATCCAGTAGGGTCTTCCATTGGAGGGTTCATAGGTTAGCTTCAAATTGTCCAATCAAAAACAACAGTTCTCAAGCTTTTACTTAAGCATACATTATCCTTGGAGATGGGTACGCAAGTTGCAACATTTTATACCAATTAACTCACTTTCAGAGCTTCCATTGTCCGCACCTGCAGATCGACCTTGGAGTAAAGAGAAAATATGCCAGGCTGGCACGAAACCTTAAGATAAGCATGTGAACGATCTCAGTGGAAAAGTACAGCTTCAAGCAAAAATACACGTTTATTAGCACATTGGAAAAATACGAGCATTTAAACCGTGAGACCAGGCAACTAGGCCGAAGCCTGCACTAAAGTTATGCTAAGCTAGAACATTTCAAACAAGCAAATCATAGCACACGTTTATAATTATGTCGGATTAGTGCAATTCTAATACATCACGTTATATAAAGCACGCTTATAAATGTTGGCAAACTACTCTGAGGGCACATTTTGTCCCCGTACAATCTTTATTAGTTCGGTTAAAGTCACACATGATTATTTCACACTACGTTTACGCGTTAATAAATGTAAAACCTTCATTTTCTGCTTCATCAATGGCAAACATGACCTTAGCAGGCACACTGACAGTGTGCCTCAAAAAGTCACAGCCAGGGCGCCCCCTGAGTACAGCCCTCTCAAGGGATAAATGAGGTCCCATGGACCCCCTTAAAATCCGAATGAGCAAGGGGAACGCGCTAGCCCCTCTGTAAAGTGCAGGTTAGCTGCTGTCTGCACACTGAAACACGGAGCAGCTTTGAAGCAGCTGCTCAGTATTTCACTGAATGTGCTGTCCCCAGAGCAGGGCAGCTTTGCGACTGCCTTGAAGGAAGCATATTCTTAATAATAGGATGCACTGTCCCTGGTTGCATCCGGTGTACCCTTTTAAGCATGCGCCATTGTGCAAACATAGACAGTGCGCCCTATCAGTAATACAGTCCAAACTCCAACTCCCTTATTCCTTTTGATGGGAACTCGTATTCTAGGTTATTGACCAACAGATTGGCACTTTTTATCAACTCTATTGTAAATAAGGATTAAACTTGCCTCCCTAAAAGCAGACTTGTGGCAGACAACACTAAGTTTATTTTTCATATCTGTAACCGAAATACATGTAATTATCCACGTACAATGTTTGCCAAGAAGGTTTATGATTAGAGGACATGGGATTTTCTTATTTCGTGCAATGCATTACAATTTGAAGTGATACTATTAGTGGTGACGCAAAAAAATCCTTAGATTTTGCGGGCATTATAATTTTAAATGCATTTAATACTAAAGACTCTATGCTAGACATACTTTATTAAATAGCATGAATGTAATTTTTTTCTCCATGCCACCTGTTTTGTGTAATAGAGCACCTCAGACCGTGTGGTGTTGATTCATGATTTGCAGGAATTCATTATCTCAGAGTTCTAGTTATTAGTGATATATCTACTTGCGCGTTCAATGCACATATGATGACAGACATTATTAAAGCAGACTTTTCTAGGTCGTCTCCCTATATATTACACATTACCTAGTAGGTGAAATAGAATAGAAGCAATACTGGTGCTAATTGTTCCAAAATTGCATATTTAATTTACCTGTAAGTCCCTAGTAAAGTGCACTACAAGTGTCCAGGGCCTGTAAATGAAATGCTTCTAGTGAGCCTGCAGCACTGCTTGTGCCACCCACATAAGTAGCCCTTAAACATGTATCAAGGCTGACAATGCTAGGCCTGTGTATGCAGTTCCACTGCCACACTGACTTTGCATTTAAAACTACTTGCCAAGCCTTAAACTCCCCTTTTTCTTCAAATAAGACACCACTAAGGTAGGCCATAGTTAGCCAATGGGGCAGGGTGCTATGTAGGTAAAAGGCAGGGCAGGTACTTATGTATTTTACCTGTCCTGGTCGTGAAAAACTCATAAATTCGTTTTCCACTACTGCAAGGCCTGCTCCTTTCATAGACTAGCATTAGGACTGCCCTCATATACTTTTTGAGTGGTAGATTTTGATCTGGAAGGAGTAGCCCTGTCATGTTTAGTATTGCCAGAGTGGTAATAGAAAATACTGGTTACTGGTGAATGTTTTTTATTGAGTTAAATACAAGAACATTACCTGAACATTGCCAGAACAGAGACATGCAGTTGTGAATATATATGAATAAAGAATATTGTACTTATAAATGCATATTAAACATGTAAATTAAATAGGCATAGGCAGCAATATAGTATCAAAGACTCCAAGTTTGAATAAAGAAAGAAGAAAGAGAGAGGGAGAAGAGCTATAGGGATAGAAAAGGGAATCAAGTGATAGGCATGTGGAGAGAGGAGTAATAGGCAATAGTTATAGCGAATGTAAGATGAAATAAGTAAATATAAGAAGAAAAACAGGAAATATATTGACATTTTTAAAAAGGAGGAAAATCAATTTCCTCCCCAGTGCATGATAGATAGTTATTTAATGGCAACCATAGCTGATGACGTTTTAAGAAAGTTCCTGTTGAATCAAGCTTGTAGCTGTCAAGTCTATGATGATAACATACAGAATTCCACCACTGTCTGAGAGCAATGTTCTACGAAGATTTCCAGTTAGAAGTAATAATAGAGATTGCAATAGAAAGCAAAAGAAAGTAATAGGTCCACCAATTTTCCAAGAGGCTTGAATGAACTCCAGATTTCGTGTATGCCACCCAAAAACAGTAATTCATTTGACATTGGTAAAGAGATCTAAGCTGTTGCTGAAATGCAAGACCATATTGAGGACCAAAAAGTAGATAGGGACAGGCGAGAAAAAAAACAAGTGAAAGTCAGTACCCTGCTGAGTGTGGCAGTGCCAACAATTGTCATTTTGTGTAAGTTTAAGTTTGTAAAGATGTACAGGAGTGTAGAAAAGCCTATTATAAAAAAATATAGGGTCTGCGTGAGGCTTGCAGTGCGCGCAGTGAAATGTATCTTATACCATATTCTATCCCATAAAAAATGTGGCCAAACAACACCAAGATCTGATTCCCACAATGTCTCAATAGGAGATTTGAGTCTGGGTGGAACAGATGTTCTTAAAAGTTTATAAATTCCAGCTGCCTAGGATAATTAGAAGTTACGATCAGGTGGGGAGATGATGTAAGAGAAGAATGATTGCGATGTATAAGTTTATTGAGGGCCTCTTGGACCAGAGTAGAAAGAATGATATATTGGGATTTCATGCAAATAGGGAGACTATACGTTGCTGAGAGAATAGTAAAATGGATGAGAGAGTCTTTATGATATAATTGGTAAATGAGAAGAATACCTTTAGTCATCCAAGTCTTCCAACACAAGGTTTTACCTTGTTTTCTAAGAGAACTATTGTGCCAAATAGGACTGTTAAAGAATTGATTAATGCGGGTAAGATGCAAAATAAAAAAAGTTTCAGTAAGTTGACTGAATGGGAGATAGTGCTGGGCAACCAGAATTTTTTTTGGGGGGGGGGTTAGTCATAAATATAATGTGTTTATGGGAAAAGGGAGAAATAAATGTTTCTTCCAAAGAGAACCATAGCTTTTGAGGTGCATTATTGAGTGTAGATAAATAGGGTTATACTTGCTTAATGCTAAAAGATTTGTGATAGGTTAAAGTGTCAGGAAAATTAACTCCACCTTGTACTTTAGGAAGTTTTAATTTTGAGAGAGAGATTCAGGGTTGTTTACTGTTCCACGGGAACTTGGATAGAATTTTATCAATTGAACTAAAAAAAAGTTTAGGTATCTTAATAGGAAGCATCATAAGGAAGAAGTTAATGATAGGGAGAAGCATTATCTTAATGGTGTCCAAGCGGCCCCACCATGTGAGATATAATGGAGACCATTTCTGTGTGAGATATACAAGCTTTGCAGATAGGGTTTCTGAATTAGTCTTTAGTGTATCCTTGAGTGTAGTGCAGTCCCATACCCCCAGGCATTCAATCTTAGAAGAATTCCAAGATAATCCTGCATGAAGGAATACAGAGCCAGTGCAATGAGCATTAAGGGGTAAGACCACTGTTTTGTCTATATTAAGTTTATAGCCAGATACATCAGAATATAAGTTGAGCTCATGCAGGAACGCAGGAAGAGTAGTGTCTGGGTGAGAGATTAACAAAATAATATCATCAGCATATGCCATAAATTTAATGTGTGTATTATTAATTTGAAACCCTGTAAATTGTTCAGATGTTTTTAATTGGTATACAAAGGGTTCAAGAGCCAAAATAAATAGTAAAGGAGATAATGGGCATGACTGACGAGTGCCCCTTTTAAGAGGGAAAAAAGGGGATCGGATACCATTTGTTATAACCAAGGAACATGGTGAGGAATAAAGGATGAGTATAAAATGTCGGAATTTAGTACCTAGTCCATGCCATTCCAATGCCTTCGACAAGAAACCCCAGTAGACCCTATCAAAGGCCTTTTCCTCATCCAATGATAAACCTGCCAGAGGAATCTTAAGTTAGAAGCCTTGTTAATGATTTTTTTTTTAAGTACGACAATTATCTGCAATTATCTTCAATTAGGGATAAAACCAGATTGATGAGAATCAACAAGTTCAGGTATATATGGGAGTGAACGGAGAGCTAATACTTTGGCATAGAGTTTACAATCGGTATTAATTAAAGATAGGAGTTCATAATTTTTACATTCAGACGCATCCCCATTTTTTTGGGAACAAGACAAATCATGGCCTCCGTAAATGAGCCAGATGCAGAACCTGACATTATAAAGTGATTAAGTAATTGAAAGAGTTTGGGGAAGAGAGACTTAGCAAACTGAATGAAGAATTCTACTGTGAAGCCATCTGGGCCTGGAGCCTTCCCCTTGGGGAGAGATTGTGAAGCTGTATATAGTTAGGTAAGCTGTAGGGGTTGGTCTAAAGATGAGAGGTCAATCTGCAGTGGGTCTCTTGGTTTGAGATTAGAGAAATATTGGTTGATAGATTCAACTGATGGTGTATGTTCTGGAGTGTATAGGTCCTTATCGTAAGAAGCGAAACACAATGCTATATCTTTATCTCTAAAATGTTTGACACCATTGTTATCTGTGATAGATTCAATAGTTGTTTTTTTCTTTTCTTTGTTTCAAATATCGAGCTAGAAGAGAACCAACTTTATTGTTACCACCATAATATCTGGCATTTATTTTCAGGAGGGTGCTGCATGCTTGTTCAGTGGTATATTGGTTAAACTCCATTTTAGCTGAGACTAGTGCTTCAAGATGTGATTTACTAATTTTGTGAGTATAGTATTCAGGTTAAAGGGACTTTGGCCCTCATTTCAACCCTAGAGGTTGGTGATAAAGCGGAGGTAATACTGCCAACAGGCCAGTGGTAAATACAGCCAAATTATGACCATGACAGAAAGAGCTCAGACAGACAGCCACTTTACCACAACGACCGCCAGAGCAGAATCGACAAGCACCACGGTGGTAGCCGCCAACAGCCAGGTGGAAGCCAATGTCCAGTCCACTGTATTATGACAGGCCAATCCACCACCTTTTCTGGGGTGGTACCAACGACATCAAAAGCTTGGCCAAAACACTGCACAGAAGGGAAACGACTCACCATTGGAGACTCAAGGAAGAACCACGCCGCCATCGAACTGCAAATCTTCCCAATGCTATTCTACGTCCTGCTCCACCACGAACACCAACAACGGCGAAGACAACCACTGTAAGTACAGCTGCCTAGCACACAGGGAAGGGGGGAGGAAAAAGAGTGACACACACACGCAACATGCAACACCCCGAACACCATACACACAAGCAGATGCAGTAATAAAACATATTTACCCTGTACCCCTCAGGAGTAATGCAAGGAATACATGAAAGTGCGTGCAATAATATAAATATAGTAGAAATACGAAACTTCTATCTAAAAGTATATACATATGTATAAACAAGGGACACTGCCCAGTCCTCAATCTGCGTGGGCCACAGGGCCACATTAAAGTCCAAGGCCCCACTTGACTCTTGCAACAACACAGAGAGAACACTGCCGGGGCATCAGTTCAAAAATAGGCAGGCACCTCAGGGGGAGAGGGAACGGGGGCACCCCAGCCGGCACATGGTACATCACCACTGGTCCTGGAGGGGGCAACATGCCCTGTGCTTGGTCCTGGGGAGTGCAAGGCCAGAGTCTCTCAAGTGGGTGACTTGCCCACATGCTCTGGAGGGGGCAACATGCCCTGTGCTTGGTCCTGGGGAGTGCAAGGCCACAGTATCTCGAGTGGGTGACTTGACCACTGGCTCTGGAGGGGACATTGTGCCCTGTGATCTTCATCCCTGAGAGGATGGGGTGAGTGGGTGCCATACCCACCGGTTCTGGCGGGGTCATTGTGCCCTATGATCTTAATCCTAGGGAGGCTGGGGTGAGTGGGTGCCATACCCACTGGTTCTGGAGGGGGCATTGTGCCCTGTGCTTCTGATCCTGGGGAGTGCAAGGTCACAGTCTCTCAGGTGGGTGTCATACCCACAGGATTTGCAGGGGGCAGGCTGCACAACAGCCCATGAAGGCAGGACTACAGACTGTCCGCAGGTGGTGACGGCTGCTCAGTGGTGGTGGTGGTGCTGCTGATGATGGTGGGGGGGGAGGCTCCAGCCCATCCCCTGCAGCCTTGGACGGCTTCCCACTGGTGGTGGTGCTCCTGATGCTGAAGGGAGGAGGCTCCAGCCCATCCCGTGCAGCCTTGGACGGCTGCCCACTGGTGGTGGTGGTGCTGCTGATGCTGGTGGGGGGAGGCTCCAGGACATCCCCTGCAGCCTCGGACGGCTGCACCACCATGGTTGGTGGTGGGGGCTCCGACTGAGTCCCAGCACCAGGCCTCTTGTCCTTTTTCTGCCTGCTGGTGCTGGCCCCTTGCCTTTCCTGGCAGCAGCTGGGGATTGCTCCTTGCCCTTCCTGTCAGCAGCTGGGGGTGGCGCCTTGCCCTTGCTGGCAGCAGCTGGGGGATGCACTTTGACCTTCCTGGCAGCACTTGGGGCAGGCACCCTTTCCATGTGGCTGGCTTGTGGCCTGGATCCTTTACCACCATGAGTTGCTGTGGAAACTACTGGGCCCGTGGACTGGGTGGCTGAGGTGCTTGCCTGGGTTTTACACACCCTGGACAGACATGAAGGACGGGCGGGGAGGGGTAGGGAAGAGGTCAATGATGGAGAGAAAAAACCTCTTAGGGACATTGGGGCGGGAAGAGGGAGAAGGTTTGGGAGTGGAGGAAGAAGGAGTGGTTGTAGGAGGTGTCTGCTGTGTTTGGGTGCAGGTGCATGGGCTGGATGACGCTGTGAGGTGGAGTGCTTGCGTTTTGTATACCTCGGGAGGGAGAGGACACAGGGGACGTGTGCATGGATGTTGGGGTGGTCACTGCCAGTGAGGTGTGTGTTGTGATAGGTGTCTGGTGATGGAGGTAGGGGATGAGGATGTTGTGCATGCAGGTGTGAGTGTAGACACAACTGGGAGGGACGAGGAGGAGGGGACCACAGTGGAGGCAGTGGATGTTGGTATGTCTGTATCTGGATGGTGTTTGTGTGAGTGCCTGTTGGATGATGTGTGGTGCTTGTGTTTGCCATGTCCACTCTTGTGTGTTGTCCTGTGTGCATGCTCATCTGTCTGTGTGCTTGGGATAGGTTGGGGTTGAGGGGAATGGGATTGGGCAGAGGACGTTGGAGGGGGGAGGGTGGAAACAGGGACAATGGCTGCCATCAGAGAAGAGGCCAGAGCCTGAATTGATCTCTATTGGGCTGCCAAGCCAGTGTGAATGCCCTCCAGAAATGCATTAGTCTGTTGCATTTGGGCTGCCAGCCCCTGGATGGCATTCACAATGGTTGACTGCCCAACAGAGATGGATCTCAGGAGGTCAATAGCCTCCTCACTCAGGGCAGCAGGGCTCACTGGGGCAGGGCCTGGGGTACCTGGGGAAAAGGAGATGCCCACCCTCCTGGGTGGGCGGGCACGGGCAACTCGTTGAGGGGCTGCTGGGAGGGCGGTGCTGGTACGGGGGTGGCGGCTCTACCTGTAGCTGGGGTGGGCACAGAGGTGTCCGCCACCACCAGGGAGTTTCCATTGGAGGAGGTATCCATTTCCGACCCACAGACACACATCCCCCACCCGGATACCACCCAACCAGGCGTAAGTTGTAATGATGGGCACTGTACTCACCCCCTTGTGGTTGTGACGTCCGTGGCGGTGCATACCGTCACTGCCGGCGCACATCACCATTGGCCACTGTAACCCATAAGGCCCAATTATAATTATAACCAATAAGGAGTTGCACTGCGGTTCCTGACCACCTCCCGCAACAGCGCACAACGTCAGCGGAATTACCTCACTTCCACCTGTCCCTCCATACAGGACAGGCGGACGCCATTTCAGGGGGCGGGGGCAGTGCATGGAACATAACTGCGTCACAGATCACAATTGTACATACAGGACATATGCCAGTAATACATTTAAAATTCACATCATGCATTGAACTGTAGTGGCTACAATGTACATTGTATGACCGGCTCCTCACTCTTTTGCACCATAGATTGCAACCGCTGCGGATAAATAGGAAATGGAGACATCCCCCTGTGTACAGACCCCTGGTGGACTTGCCAACAATGGAGGAGAGGCACATTATACTCACCTAGAGCCTTGACAGGGCTACTATCACTGAGCTGTGTACCCAATTGGAGCCTGACCTGATATCTGCTATACGTCACCCCACTGGGATCCCGCCACTTGTGCAAGTGCTATCTGTGCTCCATTTCTTGGCAACTGGTTCTTTCCAAGTGACAGTGGACTTGGGAGCAGGAATGTCACAGCCAATGTTATCAGTAGTGCTGACAAGAGTGTTGGGTGCCCTAATTAAACACATGTACAGCTACATTGTTTTCCCTCAGGTGGAGGATTTACCCACGGTGAAGGCTGACTTCTATGCAATGGGACATATCCCCAACATAATTGGGACGGTTGATGGAACACATATTGCATTTGTCCCCCCCCCGCAGCAAAATGAACAGGTCTTCAGAAATCGAAAAAATAAAACGCTCGATGAATGTGCAGATGGTGTGTTTGGTGGACCAGTACATCTCCCACGTCAATGCTAAGTATCCTGGGTCAGTGCATGATTATTTTATCCTGAGGAATAGCAGCATCCCAAATGTGATGGCCCAACTACAGAGGCACTGTGTGTGGCTAATAGTTGAGCCCTGGTTCCCACCCAGTGGATGTTGGTATATGGGTATGGTGTGGGCCATAAGGGATAGTGTGTGGCTAACAGTTGTCCCTCGATATTTGCAGGTGACTCAGGTTACCCCAATCTATAATGGCTACTGACCTCTGTGAGAGAAAACCCAGGACAAGGGCTGAGGAACGTTACAATGAGGCACATGGGCAAAGAAGAAGGATTAAGGAACGTACCTTTGGCCTCCTTAAGGCCAGGTTCGGTTCCTCCATCTGACTGTTGGATCCCTGTGCTACTCACCCAAGAAGGTCTACCAGGTGATTGTGGCATGCTGCATGTTGCATAACCTTGCCTTGAGACGCCATGTGCTATTTCTGCAGGGGGAGGAGGCTGGAGATGGCCATATGGCAGCAGTGGACCCTGAGGACAGTGAAGATGAGGAGGCAGAGGATGAGGACAACAGATCTGCAGTGATTAGACGATACGTCCAATGACACACAGGTAAGACAGTGTTACTTCACATTTCATTGTCAGTTTTTTGTTTCACACGGTCACTGGCAGGCTGTGATTTCCCACTTCTATGCCCACTCACTATTCCGTTTGGCAACTCTTTTTGTAGATGTTGGTGCCCCACTATCGCTCCTGGTGTTGCACTGCAGCCAACTACAGGTCTATCCTATGTTAACATTACTGTACAGTTGAACTGCAATGTTTAAACCTTGTTAAACGAATACATACTTCAATCATTTGACATACTCCATACTTGTATTTTTTCGAATTGTGTTTATTGCAGTGCTAAGAAGAAAAGGGGGAGGTGCAATGGGCTGGGGTGATGATGGAGGAAAGTCCAGGGTATAGTTCCAATCTCTTTGTAGCACAGGTGCATTGTCCAAGGGGACATAGGAAGGGGAGCAATGGCAGTTCTAGGTGGAAAAGGTGACAGAGTGGGACACAAGGGTGACAATCAGGAGAGTCTTATTTCCTGGCGGAGGTCTTGTCAATAGTCTCTGGCTTCTGTCTGGATTGCAGGTAAAGTTTGTCAGGTGGTTCTCCTTCTGCAGGGGGAGGGATGCTGGTGGCCTGATGGTCCTGTGGCGGGGCCTCCTGTCCATTAGCGGCAGCGGAGGTGGAGGGCTGTTCAGTAGTCTGGCTAGGGGCAGGGGCCTGCTGGTGTGACACTGCCTCTCTCATAATGTTGGCCATGTCGGCCAGCACCCCTGCAATGGTGACCAGGGTGGTGTTAATGCCCTTCAAGTCCTCCCTGATCCCCTAGTACTGTCCCTCCTGCAGCCGCATGTTCTCCTGCACGTTGTCCAGGATCTGACCCAGCGTATCCTGGGAATGTTGGTATGCTCGCAGGATCTCAGTTAGTGCTTCCTGGAGAGTTGGTTCCCTGGGCCTGTCCTCCCCCTGGTGCACAACAGTCCTCCCAGCTTCCCTGTTGTCCTGTGCCTCTGACCCCTGAACCGTGTGCCCACTGCCACTGACCCCAAGTCCCTGATTGTCTTGGGTTTGTGGTGTGCCCTGGGGTCCCTATAGTGGTGGACACACTGCTGATTGACGTGTCCTGGGAACAGAGGTATGGACATGCTGGGTGGGTGCTGCGGTGGTGTTTCCAGAGGCTCTGTGGTGGTGTGTGACTGTGGCTGGGTAATCACCGTCCAGAGGTCCCTGATGGGCCAGGTTGGACATCTAGATCCAGGCGACCATAGTCACTGTCATCACTGTGGGCATCTGCTGTGGGGGTGGGGGGGCTGGATGCTGCTGGTACCTCTTCTCTGGTGACATTAGCTGGGATACCTGTGAGGATGTAAATGCAGTGTTATTGTTTCTGTGTGTGACATATTGTGCATGGGTGGTTTGCCCTATATGGTTGTTTTTGCCCTGGCAGCTTTCGCTTGTATATGTTAGTGTATGGTGGGATGATTAGTTCTCTCTAGTGTGCATGCTTTAGTGATAGGTGTCCATGCAGGTCTGTGAGTGGTGTCCATGCATTGGTGGTGCATGCAGGGCTTGACATAGGGATGAGTGAGATGTGATGGTGGGGTGTGTGGGTAGTGGTGGAGTGATGAGAGTGGGGGTATGTGATGGCCTGCAGGTAGGGGGTGATAGAACTAGAAAGTTGACTTATCAGAGTCCAGTCCTCCTGATACTCATGCCAGGCCCTCAGGATGCATGATTGCCAAGACTTGCTCCTCCCATGTTAGTTGCGGGGGAGGCGGTGGGGGTCCACCTCCAGTCCTCTGTACAGCGAGTTGGTGTCTTGCTGCAATGGAATGCACCTTCCCCCGTAGGTCGTTCTACCTCTTCCTCATGTAATTCCTTGTTCTGGGAGTACTGTCCCATGGCATTGACCCTGTCCACGATCCTCCACCATAGCTCCATCTTCCTAGCAATGGATATTTGCTGCACCTGAGCTCCAAATAGCTGTGGCTCTACCCGGATGATTTCCTCCACCATGACCCATAGCTCCTCCTCAGAAAATCGGAAGGATCAAGTTCAGTAATCACAGGTGCGTGATCTGAGATCAAAATAGCAATGATTTCAGAGTTGACCATATGTTGCAATAAACCTTTACTCAGAAAGATATAATCAAGCCTAGAATGGGAGTGGTGGGAAGGAGAATAAAAAGAGTATTCCAAGAGGTCGGGATTGTATATTCTCCAGGAATCAGAGAGGGAATGCTGTAAAATAAAGTTTTTAAAAGCTTTGCTGGAGGCATGTTGAACGAAACGTGACGTGGAATGTCTGTCCAAAAATGGATCGATAATTTGGTTGCAGTCACCACCTATTTGTAAATTGTTTGAGAAAGGGATGCGGTTGAAAAAGTAACATGAGGATTGCATGAAGAACACTATCTAAAAAAATAAAAAAAATAAGAAGACGCAGTGAAGGAAAACCATGGATATAAATACTAAACATAACCATTACCATTAAACTGTCAAGAAAAAAAAGAAAGGACATTAAAGACAAATTAAATGATATCTTCAAGTAATTGCAGATGCTCCTAGTTCCATTGCTTCCATTGCTTCTGTTTTGTGTTGGTTAATACAAGTTTGTAGTGCTGAAGGTTCCTTGAACGAGTAAGATTTGTCCTTGAATGTAATTTTGAAAAGACATGGGTGAAGAAGACCATATCGAATATTCAAGGATTTGAGTTGTGGACGTAAGTCCAAAAACTGTTTGCGATGTGCAGCTGTAGCAGGAGAGAAGTCTTGTGTGAAAAACACTTTGGTCCATATTTAAACTTTTTGACGCAAAACTGTGCCGGTGCCGTTTTGCGGCGAAAATATTACCACCGGCTAACGCCATTTCTGTGCGCCGTGCGGGCGTCAAATTTATACTTTGATGCCCGGCGGCGCAAACCACAGGTGTAAGTCTTTTTTTTTTTTTTTACGCACACCGCAGCATCAAGTCGTAAAGCAAAACGACGTTAACGTGGCAGAAATGACTGTGGGTTGATTTACGACACCGGATATGCAGCGTTTTTTGACGCAATAGCGTCGAAATTCCCCGCGAACACAGCCATTTCAGCAGAGGAGAGACAAAATGGATCCCAGATAACCTGTACAGACCCCAGGAAGATGACAACAGACCAGGAACCAGTCAGGAGGACCCACACAAGACCCAGGACAGTTTTAAGAAGAAAAGAAAGTGTTGCTTCAGTGCAGAGGAACAGGAAATTCTGGTTAAAGAGGTGACAGAACACCAGCACCAACTGTTTGTCACCTCAAAGTTGCCAATCAGTAGGAGAGAGACAATATGGCAACAAATTGTTGACAAGATTACCAGTGTGGCAGAAGTACGCAGAACAGTCATTGAGTGCAAGAAACGCTGGCATGACTGCAAGCGCAGGACCAAGGAAAAAATGGCCAGAAATAGGAAGGCAGCACTGCAGACTGGAGGTGGCAGTCCAGCACCACAGGAGGCCCTGGACCACATGGAGGAGATGGTCGCAGCCGTCATCCCTGAGGAGATCGTTACAGGTATTCAAGGACAGGACAGCGCAGACTACCAGGAGGCAACGCACATGCAGGGTAAGTCGCATGGGGAATTAAAATGCACTAATGACAACTGTAAGCAGGGGGGATATGGACCACTAAATGCATGGAAGTCATCATATACATGGAGTGCCATGGGTAAAGGGGTATGGCATGGGGGCATGGCCTGCACAGAGAGAAGCTGGGGCACACCATTACACTACACCAACAACAGTCCAATGGGGGCATGCTGCCATGCCAACGATGGAGCAAAGGTAAAGGCACGCCAGGAGGGAAGGGCACAATGTCAAACTGACATCCGTCACACGTCAGCCACTATACCCCCTACATTAACTAGGGCCCAATTAAAAACCTCTAGCCATACTGACAACTGGAATGTAACAGTGACAACAGTTGCCACTACCACCTCCGCTCTGTGTGCAGCTCAAGTTGCCAATGGCAGTAACGTCCCCATGGATCATACACACCTAAATTAGAGGGTTGAGGATGACAACTTCAACAATCCCCTGAAACAATACAAAGGCTCCAGTCCTGTCAAGTGTGAATGCCCATAGTTGCCGCAAACATCAGCCAATGTCATCAACATTAGGAGCTACACAGTACTAAGGACACACCCATGCTGCATATGCCAGGGTCCATCCTGTGCCTGGGTCACAGTGCAACATCCCAAATGTTATACTGCTCAGACAACAGCATTGATGGGGAGGACAGATGTAACTGGTCACTGACATACACCTGCACAGTCAGAGGAGGAAATAGGACACTGCTACGACTATCAGGGCAATCCAATCTCCATGCATTCCCCAACATCAGCTGTACACATTACCAATGCTAACATCCATATTGTGCCATAACAATGCTATGCATAGGATACGCTGCATATCAACTACATATAAGTGGATGTGAAAGATCAGAGACTGGGGCAGGTCCATATTGTTAAGTGTGCTGCTAGAGCCATTAGAGCACCCACAGCCAGTGAAAGGCCTCACCATGAGAATGGAGGTAGACGGAGGCTTGAGTAGGACAAGAAGGTGGCAATTCACTATTTGGCCTAAAACAACACTAGAGGAGATGATGCCGACAAGTCTAATAACTTAATACAATACATGTGACATGCAGGTGGGCCATAGGCCTGGGAGAATGCCCATCTGAAAGACTGGAGCAATGAACAGGAAACAAGATCACAATGTGAATTCATCACAAGGCAGGCATGTCACATCACCAATGCCACAACACAGACACTAATTGTACCCTACTTCATTGCAGAGGATGATGGATCTCCTGCGGATATGCCTGTTCAGGAATACCCTGATGACATGGATGACGAGCTGACAAACATCACCCAGCAGACCATCCAAGATGTCCTTGGAACCCTCCAGACCCCACCTTCAGTCAGAACAAGCAGCCATCACAGAGGACCCACCCACCACCCCAACTGTAGGACCTGCTAGCTCCAATACAGCTGAGGACTCAGACAACACAGGCACCAGCTTTGAGAGAACTGTAGTCGGAGTACAGCGGGAGCTGGCCAATGAGGTGCGGGTGGGGATGCAAACTATGGCAGCCAGCCTAGAGGGGGTGCATTTGTGCATGATATCGTCTGCAGATCAGGCAGCAGCTATGCAAGGGCGAACAACTATCTTGCAGGAAGTAGAAAAAAGGCTGAAGGAAATCAGCACAGCTGTAATACAGTTGACTCAACACCTACAACAACAATCCTGTCAACGTGTGCACGAATGCAACATTGAACCCCTCAGGGCCGACCTGGCTGCCTACCATCGTGATGTGGCTGCTATTCTTAAGAAGCAGCAGTACTGCCCTTAAGACCTTCACAGGTAGCAGCGACCGGGATGTCTGACTCCACGTCGTCTAACACTGAGGTGTGTGTTACCCCTTCACAACCACCACCACCAAGAACAGAGGAGGCAACACACACATCAGATGAAGAAGACATGGAACAGATCACCTTCACACAGAAAAGTACCGGGAAGCACTAGTCCCTGCCACATGGCCAACTATTACCAGGGTCTGGCGCTTTGTAACATGCCAGTTTTACAACAACTGTACTCAATGACTGTTCTGCAAACCACTGTTAATCTTATCATCCTGCCAAGTGATTGTCTCTCACTTACTCATTGGCAACTCCTGTCCCTCTGCACTGTCTGACACATCACCCCAGCATGTCAAAAGCATTTTCCTGTAGCACTTGTGTAGGATCACAATGGAAGATGTCACTATAATGGACTCACAATCATGGACAATGTACATATAGCACTACAGCACTTTTCAATAAATAGCACTTACACAACAAATTTGTCTCTGTGTAATGTGACACATCAACTGTGCAGTAGATAACTGAAATGTGCCTCCTGTCAAAATACGGAGCTTGTCAATACAACTGTCCTGAAATTATGTAGTCAGATAACTTTGCACAGTGGCCTGGATTGCATCATATTCTGCCCTTCCTGAGGGTAATATCTGCTGAAGAGAGAAAATATACACCATCATGCTGTGTTGGTCAGAATAATGCTTCCTCAAGGGATATCTAAGTCATCAAATAGTGGCAGCTAAATGTTGTCACCATGCAATACTAACACATATAACAGTGCCCACAAATCTAAGCAAACACTCAAAAAAATGCATAAATGAAGGTGTCTGAGTTTCCATCGAAATAATTAATCATGCTGAACAGTGTCACAAATGATGTCTGTGAGTCATGAAGACGATACTACAAGAGTGCTTACGACCACTCACCTTATAAGGGTTCCCTTGAACATTACACTGCAGTCAGACCTAAAACAGTTCCCCCAATACCAAATATGGAAGCACTGTTTGTGACTTTGAAAACATACTTATTGAAAAAAAACACAGTGGGATCCATATTAACTGTGATTGGTGGTTGCAATGAATGGTGGAATCTTTGCAAGGTAGCTCTGGGGTAGCTGCCAATTTTACAGCTCAGTTGGGATTTGTTCGTAGCATAGGACACAAATGTAATAGTACAAAATTCATGTATTCGTATGCCAAGGCCCTGATCAACAAGCATTTAACACATACTGTAAAGGGTTCACTATATATTTATTAAACGGTAATAACAGTTGAGGAAACTCAGGAAAAAGTCTTACCTACCCTAATCTACCCTAACTACTCATTACCCACAACTGTCCCTAACTAACCTAAGCTAAACTTACTTATCACATGTAACAAAATGTTCTAAACATCAACCTCCCACCCCCCTATGAGACGGGACACATGGAGGACAACAGATACTAACCTAAACACATACTATCCTATACTAAACAAATATATTTTTTTGTAATTTTTTGATATATATATATACATATATATATATATATTTTTTTGTAAACACACAAGAACCCCAACATAGCCCCCCACCCACACACTCAAAAAGAAAAAATAGAAATAATCAGGACCCCCCACCCACTAACACTAACTAAACTAACAGCCTATACTAACCTAACACTAAGCCCCCTAAGCCCACTAAGTATAAGAACAAGGAAAGAGGAAGGAGTGGAGGGAATCCTGTCCATTTTAAAAGTCTAGAGGTTGGCCCTCCAGAGGGTCCGCTTTATGGACCGCACACACCTGCTCATATGGCGAAAATCCCGCTGCAGGTGACTAATTTTCCGTAGGACACGGTCCATTTTGCGTTCCATTTCCTGAAAAGCTGCAGAGTCAACTGTAGCAGCTGGGGCGGTCTGGGTACCAGCTGAGGACGTGTGTGGGCGTGTAGAGTCTATGCCTGTGGGCTGCCCTGAAGGTGTTCCACTGCTAGGGCCTGGAGCAACTGCAGACGTTGTTGGGACAACAGTCCCAGCTGTGGGTGGTGCCACCTGGGTGGAAGTGGTGGTTGTGCTGGTGGTGGCTGTGGTGGGTAAGGTAGGGCCACCCGGTGGGAAAGCCCTCCATGCTCCGGAGGCCCGTTCGTTCCGGTATCTTCGGGCCATCCGTCTGAACCCCGACTCTACCAGCAGGATATGCTGGTAACGCATTGCCCACCTCTGGAACTCACGGACCTGGATGGGTGTCATGTTCGCAGCTTTGAAGACAAAGCCAAAAAATGTACATTAGGAACTGTATTGTGTGAAATGGCACAAGAAGTAAATCAGACAGTACATCTACTGTACTTGTAACAGCTCCTATCATCATACAGATCATTGAATGTCCCTGAGGAAGTACATGGCAGTCCAGCCTACAAAGGTCGTATCACACATAGCACATCCAAACCCTACAAGATGGGTAACAACTGGCATTAATTTGGCATCAGAGTTCTGACAGTTGTCAGCTAACAATCATGCAGCACATCCTGCGCCAATGCCAGGGCTACAAATGTCAGTGTACGGGATGGAAATCTATGGCCACATGATCTGCAAGTTGTAAATGGGCTTGCTAGTATAGTACTCATGTGCTATACCTGAGGGTGTATACTAGGT
Organism: Pleurodeles waltl; assembly: GCF_031143425.1. Taxonomy (NCBI): domain Eukaryota; kingdom Metazoa; phylum Chordata; class Amphibia; order Caudata; family Salamandridae; genus Pleurodeles; species Pleurodeles waltl. The sequence continues at coordinate 1,244,329,807 of NC_090447.1, read as the reverse complement.
TCCGACCAATCATTCACTGATTGACAAGTCTGTGTAACATACTTGTATCATCAGTCCTAGGTATACTAATCACAGACCCATGCCTGTGTTTGAGGGTGGGGGGGAAGGATAAACAACTAACAATTTCAAACAACATGGACACCCAGGAAGCTATAGAAAGCTGGACATGTGTTTGGCTCTACACACACACCACAGGTAAGGTCTATCAACAAATAGGAGACAGCAAACCCTTGACCAATTCCAGTGCCACACGTCTGGAAATGCAGACCTTTGTCCACATCATATACTTCCAGTAAGGCATGGTTTACAACAGACCCAGAGTTGCAAGAACATCCATGGTCATGATTTGCATGCACACCTAGGCCATTGCACTCAAGTGCCCCATACTTGTAGCACTACATGTGGAGCTACATGCTGCTAGGAAGTTCACCCTACATTTTCATAAGTACTTTGGTGAATAGGGAAGCAGAAGTCTTTGGGTAAGCATTTTGCAGCCTCATTCTGGGAGAATGTGGGTCTGACAGGCAGACTAAATCTGAGATTAGTTCTAGTGTGACTCTTGTTGATACAAGTGTTATCCACATGACTCACCCCAGTTCACATTGTGGGCCTACAGGAATGACCTAGAATCCCTAGATAAGAAAATAGGATAAGCATTGGCAAACTCCAAAATGCGTAGAAAATTAAATCCCACTCATGTAACAAGACAAATGATGGGCCAGCGCAACATACCTTGCTATGTGTTCAACACACAGGAGTCCATCACACATCAACAGCAAACACAACACATAACAGACATATCAACACTTACTGGAGTTGTTGGGGTCCTGAAATGAAGCCACCTCGCCCACAGTGTAGGGTGCCGGTCCACCTGTAAGGCATGGAAGGAAGAAATGTGCTCAAAATCTGTGCACGGACTAACAATTCCAAAGACATTAACTATGTGTAAGATGACATAAGTAAATCCACTCAGACATGATGATACTGCATCCGATATAGCACGGCTAACATGTACATAGCATGGGTCTCCTGTGACAATTACACACATATCTGCACATATGCAGTGGCCCTAACTATCATGTGGTGGCAAACATGCCCCGTCATTAGTGAGCAGACATAATAATGGCGTGTATTTGTCTCATCATGTGTATCCAAGAGAGACATCCAAAGCCTGGTTACTTGAGGACTGCATTACCGGTCAAACAGCCTATGTGGCCACAACACATTTTTGACACATAGGTACAATGCACAGAAGGGCAGTGACTTTTGTAAGCCCTCATGTTGTTACAGTTTCTTCATTTGATGTGGCCCAGCTATGGTGATTTGCACCAACCATAGAGATATGAACCCATGTGCATACCTTTGGCCTGCCATCCCTAAATGAAAGGTGGAACACCAGACACCAAATACCATTGGAGGATGTTAGCTGAGAGCACCTTACATCGTTTCCCTATGTTTCCAAATCCAGCTCTGACATGTATCCAAAATGATGAAGGACCACAATAATCCCTAACATTCATAGAACTTCCAAAAACGCTTTCCTTACACACTCACCAGACACACATGAGACATATGTCTAGGTCACTTTGCTATCATCAATTGACGTGAAGCCAGCACTCAATTTCTGCATCATGTAGTGTTTAGAAAGTCAGTCTAGCTATTGCGTCAACAAAGGTTGCCAATATTTTAGAAAATCTATACTTCACTGCCAAATGTGATCTATATTGACATGATTGGCTCCTAATTTGTGTTGCTGTCTGACACAAAGGCGGCACCAAATTACATTAAGCAAAAGTATTCTGTAAGTTTGCAGAGCACGTGCTTCCTGACAGCTAGCAATTGTGGTCCTTCACATAGTCCATCAATGACTCTGTATGTTTCCGAAGCATTCCACACAGTCAGCAACTTAGCCGGCAGATATTGTACAAATCATCTGATGTCACTACAGAGCTTTTAATTGTGCACATTTACATGATTTGTACTCACCAACAGGGCCACCAATCACTATTTCCAGAAGGTCCCGCAAGTCTGGCTCCCTGGTGATGAGGTCAGCCTAGCGGTGCTTTAGCTGGTGGTCATTCCTCTGGCTCCCATACACGCGCTGCAACTGATGCAGGACCTTTCCCCACCGGATTAGTTGCGCCTCAGTGTGATACCCCTGTATCACCCTGCCCCCTGCCACGATCATCAGTGGGAGGAAATGGCACACCAGCCATATAAATCCCCCAAGCTCCTCCTCACCCATCCTGCAAAGCCGTGGCCTACCCAACATCTTAGCACCGAAAAGGGGAATAGGGGATAAAGAAGGACAAAGGAGAAAAGGGGAAAGTAGAAGTACAAAAAATTAAACTTAACAACTAAAAGAGCCTAACTATCCCCAAACTAGCACTACCCACAACAGACTCCCACAAACAACAAATACAATACAATACTGGACAATTGTACACAAAACACACTCAGACAGTATACAACAACAATATTTATTTCACAAACTAACAAGTAATGGAGCACACAGGAGACAAAAGCACAATTTCACTGGACAACACTCAGAACACAGCCACACAGTCTAGAAGAATCACAGACTGCAAAGTGAAAGTGAACGTACACCCACTGTACATAATCTGTAAACAGGATATCCTATTACATAACTTCCTGCATAAAATGGCCTCCGTTTTTATCGTTATGCGCCATATTTTTTCACGCATACAGTATGTGCGTCCTTTTTTTTTTTAGACACCCAGGAGTAAAAAATAGCCCGCATCCATATATTTGTAAATAGTCTTAACACTTAAACAATTTTCTGGGCATTATGCATCATTTTTCAGGCATAAGCGTCATTTTTTTACGCTCGTGTGTCAAAATTTCAGGGCATGAACTGGTTTTGGGTATTTTTTCCATAATAATGTAATGTTACATTTGGGACACAACTGAGATAGGCTGATTGCACCCACTTTGGTGTTGATGGTGTATGTTCACATGTGAGACAACATACTGCTGCGGACCATGACCCGCTACCCCCTTAACAGGATTTTCACGCTTGGCTGATGCACTAGATGGCCATATGTGTGGCCTACATGTATGTATTGCACAACTTGGGAATGTTTGGCATCAGGAGAGGATAGCAAGGTGACGCACATCAGTACAATACCTCAATGCCTATGGCTCAATGTGTGTGCAGAGGCTAATAATGTATTAATCGACCCAGTGTGTGTGCATCACAAGATGCATTATTGCAAATATGCATGTATGAATGTGAAGTCAATGTGTCCAAACCTTAGATGCAAGTCACTGTGGAAATGAGAGAGGACATGTGTTAGTCATACATGTAGCAACATCTGTTGTGTGCACTTCCAAGATTTTGGGTAACGTAGACACCACAAATGACAAAGCATGCACGGATAGATGGCAGACGCTTGTTCATGTCAATGGTCTACAAGTTGGCCATCCCATGTCCTAGAATTTTGGTAACTGCTTCCTAGGCACTTGCTAGTGAACCCACAGTGAGTCAGGCACATGCATAGACGAAGTGGGTACCATGTCATTGGTCCAGACAGCCAAAGGTAAACCACAAATGTAATATAACGCCACAGTTGTGGTCATATGACTGAGCCACAACTATCCAGTGGCAGTGGTGGACCAGCAGACGAGGCAGCACGTGTCCACATATTTCCAGTGATCAATTGCACAGAGGTGTCTTGTTCATGTGTGTGGTCCAATGTTGATCCTGTATATTTTTAGGGGTGTATGTTGTCACAGTTACGTCCAGGTCTCATCATTAGTCAGTGGCAGCTATTCCTGTATCTACTGAGTAACCTTCGGAGATCAATGTGAGTAAAGTGGATGAGGACATGAGAACCTACATGAGGATGGTCCCACTGTGTCACTGAAGACGTGTAATGAGACTGTCAACATGGCAACCTTGGTGTGCTGAGTGAGATAATGTCTCAGGTGTCATGTTCCGGCAGGTGTCATTACAACATTTGTACACAGGTTGGCCTGTGAAGTTCCCACTGCATCTGGGAACATCATAGCCTCTGTGTTGATTAATGTAGCAGCTATTCAGCATGCACAGGCCATCAATATGTTGTGATTCAGCGTGTGAACTGTCATACCCAATCCCTGCATTTGACCCTGGTACACTGTCACACTTTGTCGTTCATACATAAATGAGACTCAGACAAGGGATGGGCCATGATTTTGGTATTCAAAGATAATTTTACTAATATGGTACAATTAAAAAGCAGATGATGCTATACAATGTATTTGGGTATGCATTGATGAAGCACATGACAAAATACCCTCTGAGGAATGAGAGGTTTGCTAACGCAAGTGTGGTACATATGTAGCCACAAGGCACCTTTATGGTAACGCACAGACAGGTGCCAGTCAGGCTGACAGGATGCAGGGTCATTCTGGATCCAGCAATTTCACAAGGTACATAATCAGTGGTCTGACTAAGACTGGTCGGAGGAAGAACAAGACAGTTGACATGGAAAACTGTGTATGTCCTGTGTTTTTGAAGGTGACACATAAAACCAAGGGCTGTGTTACATGGCTTAATTAGTAGCAATGCATTATGATGTATTTGACAAAATGGAAACTTCTATGCTGTTCCAGGCATCAGCAAGGGCAGTGCATGTTCTAATGGGTGGTGTGCATGGAGGTGATCACATGTGTGTGCTGCATCAGTTTCTCACAAGTCTTTTATTTGAGATTTGAATTCAAATGGCCAACAGTGCCTTTCACAGGGGAAGCAATCTACAGGTGATACCAGGGCTTAGAAACTACAAGCCAGTGTATTAATTGACCTGACGTCCATGCAGTCAGATGTACTATGACAATGGCATAACGAAGGAAAGGGTGTAGCACACAGGATTAGTATTGTTCGTCTGTGTGTGTAGAGGAGGGAATATATGGGTACACATATTACTATTCCAGGGACCTCTTCAGACAGGTGGGGTGAGACCAGGAGCATGGGTGTGTCAGGAGTTAGGAAATGGGCTGAAATGTACATGGAATGTCATGTGCACAATGCTTGTCATAGGTGTGGCACTTGTGCTGTCTATGTTCTGCTTATATGGAACTCTAGTCACAGATAGTCCTTGCACAGATCGGTGCAGTTGGACTTACTGCTGTCAAGGGTCTGGTCATACATTCCTGTTACCAATGAAATAGCACATCAAATGCCTCATGTATGAGGCTTGTTTTCCACTTATTGAGTGATGGTGTCTTAGTTGTGTGCCATATGCTGCGATGAACCATGTTGCCAACATGTATGTGTGAAATAGGTGTGGTTCTCTGCTATTGCCCTTCCAAGGTGAAATGTACAGGATATATGTCATTTACAGTGTGTGTATGTGACTGTTGTATGATACGCATCACAATTGCTCTTGGATTTTCTGTGTCCTGATCGGTATATCAGCAATGCTCCATGAGGCTACACTCTTATTCTGATAGTTAATGATAAAGGTGACCAAAAATGAATAGCCAGACCATGATAGGGTAGGTCGCTCCCCCTGCCGCTGCAGCTCCTCCAGCTCCTCCAGGTTCCTGAGTTCCTGAGACCCACCTCACAGTAAGTACCCCCCCACCTCCCAGCCCCTCGCTCTGCCCCGCGCTACTCACCCTCTCTCCTGCTCCTGCTTCTTTTCTTCTTCTCTGTTCTTCCTCCTCGCTCCTCGTCTGTAATCTTCTTCTGTACTCTTCTTTTCCCCTTCTTCTCTCTTCTTCTGTGTGCTTCTCAGCCTCTCCTGTCGCCTCTCTTCCTCCTCATCTTCTTCTGTGGTCTTCTGCCCTCTGTTCTTCGTTTTCTGTATCTTCTTCTGTGTTCTTCTGTGTTCTTCTGTGTTCTTCCGTCTTCTATCTTCTGCCTTCGGCTCTTCGGCCTCCTCTGTCTTCTTCTCCCCGCGCCTGCCCTCCTGCTCCTGCCTCATCCTCCTCCCTCACTTGCATCCCCCTCTCTATCTCCCCTATCTAACCCGTTCACTATCTACCTCCCTCACTCCTCCTATCTACCTATCTCTCTATCCCACTATCTAACTCCCTCACTCTCCACCTCCTCCTATCTTCCTATCTCTCTATCTATTTCTCTATCGATTTCTCTATCTATCTATTTTCTCTATCTATTTTTCTATCTCTCCCCCCCTCCCGCCACCCCCTCTATTACCTATCTTCCTATCCTCTCACTCTACCTCTCACCCTCACCCACCTCTACAACCCCCCCTCCCCTATCTTCACAACCCTACTCCTATCTTTCTCCCTAATCTCCTAAACCTCCTAACACTCACCCCCCTCCACCCTTAAACCCCCCTCCCCCAGCTCTTCTCACTCTACCTGTCCCCCCCTCCCTCGCGCTTTCCCGCCGCGACCTCCTGCACGCCCCCGCCCCCCAGCTCCCATTCGCCCCCAGCTGACCCCTCCCCCCCCTCCTACCTCATAGGGCGGCCGCTGCGCGACAGTGGTAGCGACCCTTGACCCAAGGGTAGGTCGCTCACCCTGCCGCTGCAGCTCCTCCAGCTCCTCCAGGTTCCTGAGTTCCTGAGACCCACCTCACAGTAAGTACCCCCCACCTCCCAGCCCCTCGCTCTGCCCCGCGCTACTCACCCTCTCTCCTGCTCCTGCTTCTTTTCTTCTTCTGTTCTTCCTCCTCGCTCCTCGTCTGTAATCTTCTTCTGTACTCTTCTTTTCCCCGTCTTCTCTCTTCTTCTCTCTTCTTCTGTGTGCTTCTCAGCCTCTCCTGTCGCCTCTCTTCCTCCTCATCTTCTTCTGTGGTCTTCTGCCCTCTGTTCTTCGTTTTCTGTATCTTCTTCTGTGTTCTTCTGTGGGCTTCTGCCCTCTGTTCTTCGTTTTCTGTATGTTCTTCTGTGTTCTTCTGTGTTCTTCTGTGTTCTTCTGTGTTCTTCTGTGTTCTTCTGGTTCTTCCGGTCTTCTGTCTTCTGCCTTCGGCTCTTCTGCCTCCTCCGTCTTCTTCTCCCCGCGCCTGCCCTCCTGCTCCTGCCTCATCCCCCTCCCTCACTCGCATCCCCCTCTCTATCTCCCCTATCTAACCCGTTCACTATCTACCTCCCTCACTCCTCCTATCTACCTATCTCTCTATCTCTCTATCCCACTATCTAACTCCCTCACTCTCCACCTCCTCCTATCTTCCTATCTCTCTATCTATTTCTCTATCTATCGATTTCTCTATCTATTTTCTCTATCTATTTTTCTATCTCTCCCCCCTCCCCCCACCCCCTCTATTACCTATCTTCCTATCCTTTCACTCTACCTCTCACCCTCAGCCACCTCTACAACCCCCCTCCCCTATCTTCACAACCCTACTCCTATCTTTCTCCCTAATCTCCTAAACCTCCTAACACTCACCCCCCTCCACCCTTAAACCCCACTCCCCCAGCTCTTCTCACTCTACCTGTCCCCCCCCTCCCTTGCGCTTTCCCGCCGCGACCTCCTGCACGCCCCCGCCCCCCAGCTCCCATTCGCCCCCAGCTGACCCCTCCCCCCCCCCTACCTCATATGGCGGCCGCTGCGCGATAGTGGTAGCGACCCTTGACCCAAGGGTAGGTCGCTCCCCCTGCCGCTGCAGCTCCTCCAGCTCCTCCAGGTTCCTGAGTTCCTGAGACCCACCTCACAGTAAGTACCCCCCACCTCCCAGCCCCTCGCTTTGCCCCGCGCTACTCACCCTCTCTCCTGCTTCTTTTCTTCTTTTCTGTTCTTCCTCCTCGCTCCTCGTCTGTAATCTTCTTCTGTACTCTTCTTTTCCCCGTCTTCTCTCTTCTTCTCTCTTCTTCTGTGTGCTTCTCAGCCTCTCCTGTCGCCTTTCTTCCTCCTCATCTTCTTCTGTGGTCTTCTGCCCTCTGTTCTTCGTTTTCTGTATCTTCTTCTGTGTTCTTCTGTGTTCTTCTGTGTTCTTCTGGTCTTCTGCCTCCTCCGTCTTCTTCTCCCCGCGCCTGCCCTCCTGCTCCTTCCTCATCCCCCTCCCTCACTCGCATCCCCCTCTCTATCTCCCCTATCTAACCCGTTCACTATCTACCTCCCTCACTCCTCCTATCTACCTATCTCTCTATCTCTCTATCCCACTATCTAACTCCCTCACTCTCCACCTCCTCCTATCTTCCTATCTCTCTATCTATTTCTCTATCTATCGATTTCTCTATCTATCTATTTTCTCTATCTATTTTTCTATCTCTCCCCCCTCCCGCCACCCCCTCTATTACCTATCTTCCTATCCTCTCACTCTACCTCTCACCCTCAGCCACCTCTACAACCCCTCTCCCCTATCTTCACAACCCTACTCCTATCTTTCTCCCTAATCTCCTAAACCTCCTAACACTCACCCCCCTCCACCCTTAAACCCCCCTCCCCCAGCTCTTCTCACTCTACCTGTCCCCCCTCCCTTGCGCTTTCCCGCCGCGACCTCCTGCACGCCCCCGCCCCCCAGCTCCCATTCGCCCCCAGCTGACCCCTCCCCCCCTCCTACCTCATATGGCGCCCGCTGCGCGACAGTGGTAGCAACCCTTGACCCAAGGGTAGGTCGCTCCCCCTGCCGCTGCAGCTCCTCCAGGTTCCTGAGACCCACCTCACAGTAAGTACCCCCCCACCTCCCAGCCCCTCGCTCTGCCCCGCGCTACTCACCCTCTCTCCTGCTCCTGCTTCTTTTCTTCTTTTCTTCTTCTCTGTTCTTCCTCCTCGCTCCTCGTCTGTAATCTTCTTCTGTACTCTTCTTTTCCCCGTCTTCTCTCTTCTTCTCTCTTCTTCTGTGTGCTTCTCAGCCTCTCCTGTCACCTCTCTTCCTCCTCCTCTTCTTCTGTGGTCTTCTGCCCTCTGTTCTTCGTTTTCTGTATCTTCTTCTGTGTTCTTCTGTGTTCTTCTGTGTTCTTCTGTTCTTCCGGTCTTCTGGTCTTCTATCTTCTGCCTTCGGCTCTTCTGCCTCCTCCGTCTTCTTCTCCCCGCGCCTGCCCTCCTGCTCCTGCCTCATCCCCCTCCCTCACTCGCATCCCCCTCTCTATCTCCCCTATCTAACCCGTTCACTATCTACCTCCCTCACTTCTCCTATCTACCTATCTCTCTATCTCTCTATCCCACTATCCCACTATCTAACTCCCTCACTCTCCACCTCCTCCTATCTTCCTATCTCTCTATCTATTTCTCCATCTATCGATTTCTCTATCTATTTTCTTTATCTATTTTTCTATCTCTCCCCCCCTCCCGCCACCCCCTCTATTACCTATCTTCCTATCCTCTCACTCTACCTCTCACCCTCACCCACCTCTACAACCCCCCCTCCCCTATCTTCACAACCCTACTCCTATCTTTCTCCCTAATCTCCTAAACCTCCTAACACTCACCCCCCTCCACCGTTAAACCCTCCTCCCCCAGCTCTTCTCACTCTACCTGTCCCCCCCCTCCCTCGCGCTTTCCCGCCGAGACCTCCTGCACGCCCCCGCCCCCCAGCTCCCATTCGCCCCCAGCTGACCCCTCCCCCCCCTCCTACCTCATATGGCGGCCGCTGCGCGACCGCGCCAGAGGCAAGCCCGCCTGCGCCCGTCTGCGCCTGGCCCGCGCCCAGCGCCACGACCCCTGGTCCCCAGCTCTCCCAAGCCCCGCTGATCCGCTATGACCCCACCACCCTCCACGCCCTCAACCCAGGACGCTCCAACACCTGCTTCCAAGCTCACCCCAAACGCACCCATGGACCCTTCGCCTGCAACTCCTGCAAACGCATCTTCCACCACGCAACTACCACGACCACAAGCCCACGCGCCATCAACCACCTCAAGTGCATCCTAGTCAACGCTCGCTCCGTCCACAAACACGCCGTTGAACTCTGGGACCTCCTGGACTCCACAGCACCGGACGTCGCCTTCATCACGGAGGCCTGGATGAACGCCTCCTCTGCTCCAGACATCGCCACCGCCATCCCCGAAGGCTACAAGATCTCCAGGAAAGACCGCACCAACCAAGCAGGAGGAGGTATCGCCATCGTCTTCAAAGACTCCATCACCGTCATCAACTCTTCTTTTTCTTCTGCTACCTTCCCCGAATGCTGGAAACACGCCGAAGTCAACGCTCTACTAGAGAAACCCACGGCTGACCCGAGCGACATGAAAAACTTCCGCCCCATCTCTCTTCTGCCTTTCCCAGCCAAAGTAATAGAGAAGACCGTCAACAAACAGCTGACCACCTTCCTGGAAGACAACAACCTGCTCGACCCCTACCAAACCGGATTCCGAACCAACCACAGCACTGAAACCGCCCTCATCTCAGTCACAGACGACATCAGAACCCTGATGGACAACGGTGAAACAGTCGCCCTCATTCTTCTCGACCTCTCGGCTGCCTTTGACACCGTCTGTCACTGCACCCTAATCACCCGCCTCCGCTCCACCGGGATCCAAGGCCAGGCCCTGGACTGGATCGCCTCCTTCCTCGCAAACCGTTCCCAAAGAGTTTACCTCCCTCCGTTTCGCTCAGAACCCACCGAGATCATCTGCGGCGTACCTCAAGGCTCATCGCTCAGCCCGACACTCTTCAATGTCTACATGAGCCCCCTCGCCAACATCGCACGCAAGCACAACATCATCATCACCTCCTACGCCGACGACACCCAACTTATACTCTCCCTCACCAAGGACCCCGCCAGCGCCAAGACCAACCTACAAGAGGGTATGAAGGACGTCGCAGATTGGATGAGGCTCAGCCGCCTAAAGCTGAACTCTGAAAAAACTGAAGTCCTCATCCTCGGCAACACCCCGTCCGCCTGGGACGACTCCTGGTGGCCCACGGCCCTCGGCACCGCACCGACCCCCACAGACCACGCCCGCAACCTCGGCTTCATCTTGGACCCTCTTCTCACCATGACCAAGCAAGTCAACGCCGTGTCCTCCGCCTGCTTCCTCACCCTCCGCATGCTCCGCAAGATCTTCCGCTGGATCCCCGCCGACACCAAAAAAAACGTGACCCACGCCCTCATCACGAGCCACCTGGACTACGGCAACACCCTCTACGCCGGGACCACAGCCAAACTCCAAAATCACCTGCAACGCATTAAAAACGCCTCGGCCCGCCTCATCCTCGACGTACCCCGTAGCAGCCACATCTCCGCACACCTGAGACACCTGCATTGGCTCCCAGTCAGCAAAAGGATCACATTCCGACTTCTCACCCACGCACACAAAGCCCTCCACGACAAGGGACCGGAATACCTCAACAGACGCCTCAGCTTCTACGTCCCCACCCGCCTCCTCCGCTCCTCTGGCCTCGCACTCGCTGCTGTCCCTCGCATCCGCCGCTCCACGGCGGGTGGGAGATCTTTCTCCTTCCTGGCGGCCAAGACCTGGAACTCCCTCCCCACCAGCCTCAGGACCACCCAGGACCACTCCACTTTCCGGAGACTCCTAAAGACCTGGCTGTTCGAGCAGCGATAACCCCCCCTTTTTCCCCTAGCGCCTTGAGACCCGCACGAGTGAGTAGCGCGCTTTATAAATGTTAATGATTTGATTTGATTTGATGATATGGTGATTATTATCGGTGTTTATTTACTTAGTTAATACAGTGGTGATGGTGATTATTTTTAAAAGAAATTGTTCACGATATGTTGGCGCCTACGCAATCCAGCAGCCATGTTTTGTTGTTCCCCCTCATGTTGCAGGCCACCATCCTCCTCTTCAGGCATGTGTGGCTCTAGTTCCAAAAGGGGAATGTTCCTTCTTATGCAAATGTTGTGCAGGATGGCACATGTTAGAATGGTCTTACAGATCATTTCAGGGGGATATAGGAGTCTACCACCAGTGATGTCGAGGCACCTGAATCTCGACTTCAGGATGCCGAAGGTCCTCTCGACTATGCTGCGTGTCCTCCTATATGCGTCATTGTAGGCACGCTGTGCTGCAGTGCTTAGGTTGCCAAATGGTGTCATTATCCATGGCTGGATCCAAAAACCCTGATCAGCTGAAAAAGAAAATGAATGGGATCATGTTGATGTAGCTTGCCCCATTGAAATCACCTTGCATGGCAGTAGTTGTATTGTATTGTCTGTGACTCTTTTGTATTATAGTGTTCCTTCTTAGGCTTGTAGGATGTACCATCTGCATTGTGTTTCCTTGGCTGAACGAGTGTTTGGCTGCTGACTGGTTGTCAGCAGTAGGTTTTGGGATTTGCAGTACAGTGTGCACTCCATAGCATTGTGACTTGTGATACAGGGGTCCCTGTGTCTTCACTGGGGTTGAGATGATAGTTCCATACACAGATTACTTTTGACAGTGTTGTTAACACGTTCACATCAATGTACCGTGGACATCCCATACCTTTAGACTTATGCAATGGATTAATTTGAACATCAGTGAGACGCTTACATTTGGCAAGGTGACAACTAGGCAAACCACTCCATACGTTGTGATCAATGATGTCTTAACATTAGACTGTACACTAATTTCAGATGTGTGACAGGTTCAATGCAGACCTATGAAACATGGCTAGCGATGTCACGACCTCAGTGTGTTCCTGTCGACATGTTGCTGTTGTGGTGTATGTGTTGTGTGTCCTAGAGGGTTCCTGTGCAGTGTGTATATAAGTAGGTTTCTGTACTTACCAACAAGTAGTCCATTGCCATACCGTCCATCCTGGAAGAGCTGATTGATGGTAGAGTATCAGAAGATGAATGAGTCATGGACACTCCCAGGATATTTTGCCATGATGTTGGTGATAAATCCTTGGTGATCAACAATGGCCTGCATATTGATGGAATGTGTGGGCTTCCTGTTGCGGTAGAGGTGTTCAGTTGCAGCAGGTGGCACAAGGTGTACATGTGTGCAATCAATGGCACCAAGGATGTGTGGGAAGCCACTAATGAGGTAAAACCCCTGTTTTGTCTCCTGCTGCTTCTGCAGTGTGTTTGGGAAGCGGATGTGTCGGGGTTGAGTCCAATGATGGCATCTAGTACTTTGGGCAAAAAGGCAGAAAATGATTGCTGTGATATTCCGGCAACCAGGGCACCAGTTGTTTGAAAAGAGCCACTTGCCAGCATGTGTATACAGCTAGCAGCTTGGTTTCTGTTGGGATGGTGCGGGGTGTCAGCAAGGTGGGTGCCAACTGTGGCTCTATGTTTGGCAGCAGCTGCTGAATGGCCTGCCAGTTCAACCTGTACCTCTGGATGATGTCATGTTCCCTGAGGCCATGAAGGGTTGTTCTCATGTAGAATATCCTCTCCTGCCTTCTGCGCTGCCTTTGGGGTCCCTGCTGGTGTTGTGGAAGCTGCTGTTGTTGTTGCTGCTGGGTTCTGCGTCTGCGTGCATGCTGGATGAGAAGCACCTCCATGTCTCCCTTTTGCTGCTCTGCTGCTGCTTCTGTGTGTTCTGATTAAATACAGGTGTGTTTGCCCCATTTTAATACCTGCTCCGACCCAGGCATTAATTTTTGACGCAAATCGGGCTGTGCGTCATTTTCCAGATCCGCCTCCCGGCCGTGTGGGATTTTTGCCCAAAAGCATCAATACGACGCACTGCCGTTTAAGTCATTTTTGGACGGGAACGCCTACCTTGCATATGATTAACGCAAGGCGGGTTGCCGCATCCAGAAAATGACGCACACGGCGGGATTTTGAAGACCGTGGGCTCGGGCGGCAAAGTTTAAATATGGGGCAAGGTTTGCGCTGAATGTGCGTCAAAAATGTTGACGCACATTCGGCGCAGACAGAGTATAAATATGCCCCTTTATGACCTGACCTTTGCAAGGAGCCCATCTTTTTAGCTTCCAAGAATATTTGCATCAAGTCAGTAAATTGGAGAAAGAGAATAATAATACCTCTAGGGTGTGCACGAGGGCCAGTTGAAGTCTGTGGACCTAAACGATGTGCCCATTGGATAGAGAGGGGAGAGGTAGAAGGCAAACAAAGAATTGAAGGTATTGCTGTTTGAAGGAATGCAATCATGTTAGAGCCTTCTGAACCTTCTGGAATCCTAAAAAGGCGAAGATTATTTCTCCTCTTTCTATTTGCTAAGTTTTCGGTAAGCCTTTTAAGTTGAGCTGTGTCCATTGAGATCTGAGGTTTAACTGTGTTACAATCTTCAAGGTTGCTGACTGTCTGTTCCAGAGTAATAACGTATTGTTTGTTTTTGGACCATTGCTTCTTAATACGTTGCAAAGAAGCATTATCGTCCATCATAAAGGGCTTTAATGCACGCAATTCCTCCATGACATCATCTAGAGTAAGTGTAGGTGATTTTGAGGGAGATTCAAGGTCTTTTTTTGGGGCGCTTGAAGGAGGAGGTGTTAGATTTTTTTTCGCAATTGCGCCAGCAGCATGAGATGAAGAGGCGCTATCCTTTAAAAAGTCTGTAGCACTATCCATTGTTAAAGCTGATGGTAGAGAAGATTTCATTATCTGGGTGCGCACCACTCGAAGAGGATTATTAGACTTGGAAGAGGATGACTGGCTGGTCTGAGAATTGTATGGTCTCCCATAAAAGCCAGTAGCACTTTGGTAATAGGAAGTCAACAATGTGAGGTGATGATGAAATTATATTACGATGAGAAGCTGTTGCGAGAAGTTTCCAATAACAGAGCAATATATAATAAAAAATAAATAGATAATCCTAAATTATTCTCTCAGAACGGCATGGCAGAATACCACAAGAGCAAAGCACTTTACTGCACATAGTCCAACAATTGGTGACTAGTTTTAATGGAACCTTCTGAAAAGAAAAAAATCTCCCCATCAAAGAAAAGCATTTACCCTGTTATGAAGAGCAATTTGAAAGAGCTCCTTGATAACAAGAGCTGCCAGTGAATACTGAAAGTTGAAAACCTAAGCTAAATGTGTTTGAAGAGAGAGGTCAAAAGTTCAGCTGGCTGTCAGAAGGTAATAAATATTCCATTGCAGAGGAAATTAGATTTGCAGAATGACAGCCAGGCAAGCAGTTAAAAGTCTAATAGAAACATCTCTGTGAAAGTTTAGGTTTGTGCAGAGGCTTATGAAGTGGAACACAAATGACGCAGATAAATAATTACCTTAGGCCCTCACATGAAGTCTCTCAAATGACTTTAAAACTCCATGTCTCTGTAAGATACAGGCATATTTATGCAGCGTGTTAAAAAATGGTGGAGAAATTTAATCATTTTGATGAGGAAACATCTCACTCCTTCCAGGAAGTGCTGAATCCTCACGGAGCTCTAAAGAGCAGTAGACATCTTGCGTGACCTCAAGCCACGCCCCCCCAGAAGTTGGATTTAATATTACTATTTTAGAAATGGCACTTTTAGACAATGAGCATTTCTCTGCACTTACTGCCTTCTGAATCTTACAGCCCTGTCCCCAATCCACATCTGGTCTGTGCTGGTTGACAGCTCCCCTTGTGCATTCCACCCAGACAGCCATAAATGCAGGACACTCAGTCACATCTGCATTTATCTGCATACTGAATAAGTCTTCCTTGGCAGGAAGAGTGGAGGTGCTCTCTCTTACATTTGAAAGGCTAGTGGCCTGCCCTCACACAAAGGACTGATAACCCCTCACAGGGATCCTGGCAGAGAGGACTGGGCTCAAAGGGGAACTTGTGCACTTCAACATCACTCTTTGAAGTTTCCCCCGCTTCAAAGGCATTTTTGGGTATATAAACTGGGTCTCTGACCCCACAAAATCAAATACTTCTGGGTCTACACCTGAACTCTGTCAGAGGAGCTGCCTGGGTGCCCAAAGGACTCATCTGGACAGCTTTGCTGAAAGGGACTGCTCTGACTGTGCTGGAAGGACTCTGCCTTCCCCAAAAGTGCTCTCCAATGGCTTAGATTGAGCTTGCCTCCTGTTCTGAGGTCTCATGGACAGCAAATACTTCATCTACTAGCTTTTAGCTAGTTTTCCGACTTAAGTTACTCCAGGAACAACTTCAGCAACGCCAGCAATGATGCAGAAGCCTGGTCCCACTCCATGGACATTGCTGCACGCAACGACTGTGGCCTGCAACACAAGTCCCACTCTGCCGCGACACCGCAGATGTCACACAGTATCATCACAACGCTGTGAAGTTGACAAATCACCTCTTGACTGACTGTATCCATCAACCCCGCCTGGTCACAAGGAACCGAGGCCTCGACAATGACACCGCACTAGCTTCCCTCTGCACCCAGACGGAACCAACGCCTTGCCTCCCCTGCCTTGCAGTATGGAACCAACGCCTCATCTCCCCGGATCCCATAAGGGACTGATGCTGCTCTGCCCCAGTGATGTCTCATTTCCACGACTCCGTGCAACGTTTTTGTTTCTTTGTTTTCAAAGGTACTGTACTGGGGGTCCTTGCCACTCAATGACTGGTGCCTGTGGCATCAGACTACTGGAACAACTCCGTCAACGACACTGTGATAGCCCCAGTTGGAGCTATTGTGTTTCTAAGCAGTTTAGTGGGATTTAATCTTTAAAAATTCATAATTTTGCTTTTGTACATTGAATTTTCATTGTTCCAGCCTTATTTGAGTCAGATACTTATTGTCTATTTTTCTTAACCTGTGTGGTGTATTTTTGTAGTGTTTTCACTGTGTTATTGTTTGAGTTATTACACAAATACTTTACACATTGCCTTCTAAGTTAAGCCTGACTGCTCAGTGCCAAGCTACCCGAGGGTGGCCACAGGATAATTTGGATTTTGTTGTGGTTTATACTGACTAGGATTGTAGTACCTTTTTAAACAAAAGTGTATACCTCTGCCTATTACAGACCCTGATTTCTAACACTGTTGATCAGTGGTGAGGATAGGACTTGTGTTTGTGCAGTGCCATACAATAGCTAAGTGTACACTACCCACCCACAATCAAAGGTTAATTTGATTTGTTTTCTGTTTTCTGCAACTTTCCCGGCTTTACATTTTTAACCAATCCTATACATCATGTTTCTCACTGGGTCCACAAGTGGAGCTAGAAAGTTTGACCTGGCTAAGCTGGAAGATTACACAGTCCCCCAGCTAAAGGGCTTTTGCAGAGCTATGGGGGTACCTGCCTGTGAAGCTTCCAAGAAGGGAGAATTTCAAAAGACGCTGAGGGCCTGGGCAGAGTCCCCCACGCAAGAGAATGATAAGTTGGGGGAGCAAGAGAATGGCTCTCCAGAGGAGCTGCCAACAGCAGTGGGGATGACATCCCTGGATTTTTGCCCCCTGCGAGACCAGGGAGCAGTGTCTCAAGTCACGGCCTGACCGCAGCAGAAAGGAGAGGGGGGAGCGAATTCAGGCTGCAGTTGGCAAGATTAAAAATGGAGGCAGGGGAGAGGAGGGCGGATATAGAGGCTGAGAGAGCCTTGGCAGAAAAGAAATTACTTCTGGCTCATGAACTGAGTCTAAAAGAGCTCGACCTCAAGGCTAGGCAGTCTGAGTCTAGCAGTGATGGTAGCAGCATACATGCAGGACCTGCTAGAGACAAGAAGGTTTGTATACCCAAAGATTTGGTGCCCAGTTATGTGGTGGGAGATGACATTGACAAGTGGTTTTCTCCTTATGTAGTTGTACTGAGGGCATGTGGAGTTCCTGAAGAGTACTGGGGTGGCGAGTCTGTGGAAACACATACCTACACTTGGGAGGGGCGCACTTCTGACATTAGAGGATGAGGACCAGAACAAGTACACTACCATGAAAACCATTTTAAATCTCAAATTTGGACTGACCCCTGAGAAGTATCATCAAAGATTCAGGGACAATAGCAAGCTGCCCAACCAATCCTGGGTAGACTTAATTGATTATTCCAGGAAGGCACTGAATGGCTGGGTGCGGGGCAGCAAAGTCAGTGATTATGTTGGGTTGTACAATTTAATCCAGAGAAAGCACATGCTCAGTATTTGTTTTACAGAGTTGCGCCAGCACCTACTTGACAGTCAGCTTTCTGATCCCAGGAAGCTTGCTGAGGAGGCGGACCTCTGGGCTAGCACCAGAGTATCCAAATAAGTATTTGGGGGGGGGGGGGGGGGAACTCCCACAAAAGTGGTCATGGTTCCCAACAGACGAAGGGGGGGGAGAACATTTTTTAAAATAAGGAGTTCTTTAAAGGCCCCCAAAATAATTCCCAAGGTAGGGAGGTTTGTACCTCAATGTGCAGAGTACTACAAGTATGGTCACTCCAAGGGCAACTTCAGATGTCTAAAGAGGGCACAACCCCCCACTGGTGGCAGACACCTGGGTTGTTTAGTGTAGTACTAAGAGAGGAGGTGGTCCCAGGTAACTTTGGGGAACAGACAGAGGTAACCCTAGTGTCTCTGGGAGATGCAGTAATGGTGCAAAAGCCAACATGCCCATCAATACTTCTAAGTATCGGCAGTGGGTCACCATTAATGGGCAATGGGTGGAGGTTAAGTGTGACACAGGAGCCAGCGTGACTACTGTCAAGGGTCAGCTGGTGTCAGCAGAGCAGGTCCTACCAAGCACATTCCACCAACTTATAGTCACTGACAATCACGAAAGTCATCTACCGGTGGCTCTGGTTCCCTTTGAGTGGTGGGAAGTCTCTGGTAGCTGTGAGTTCTGCCATGCCTGTAGATTGTCTGTTAGCCAATGACCTAGAGTACACTACCTGGAGGGAGGTAGAGCTCAGGTCTCACTTGGAGATGGTGGGATTGCCTGAGTGCGTCTGTATGACCACATGGTCCATGGCTGCCCAGGAGGGCAGTCAAAGGCATATGGAGCTTGGAAAAATGGCCCAGACAGCTGCCAAAGAGAGGGGTAGGAGGTGTGGGAAATCAGCCCCCAAAGTTCCCGTGGTGGAGGCTGATGGGGTCCCTGAAGAGGAGGCCCCTGAGCCAACCAGGAAGACATTGCCACCCTAGGTGACCTGTCTGAGCTTGCTGGTTGGCAACTTGGGGGTGGGCCCACCAAGGAGGAATTCTGCATAGCACAGAAAGAGTGTCCCACTCTTAAGGGCTTGAGGCAACAGAACTCAGCCCTTGCAGCAAGTAAAGCCTATTGGGATCACCTGATCTACTGGGACAATGATCTCCTATATAGTGAGCCTAAAGCTCCGGGTAGTGGAGCAGCATATGTGCTGATGGTCCCCCTGTGTTACCGGGCCTTCCCAATGTGTTTGGCTCATGACATACCCCTGGCATGACACGTAGGGCAAGAATAGACCTTTGCTAGGCTTGCACCCACTTCTATTGGCCCAAAATGAAGACAGCCTCAGATACGTTCTGCAGGTCCTATCCCACCTACCAGGCCAGTGGGAAGTCAAGGAAAAAGCTGAAGGCTCCCCTGATCCCACTTCCCGTCATTGGCACCCCCTTTGAAAGGGTGGGCATCGACATCATTGATCCATTAGACCCCAAGACATCCCTAGGCAACAGGTTCATCCTGGTCTTGGGTGACCATGCCACATGCTACCCGGAGGCAATCCCTGTGAGGACGGTGGCTGTACCTGTGGTGACCAGAGAATTGATGTGAATCTTTGCCCATGTGGAGTTCCCCAAAGACATATTGGCCCTCATTATGACATTGGCGGTCAGCTGACCGCCACGCAGGCAATAGCGGTAGTACCGTTGCCAGGCTGGTGGTGAAGAGTGCCAAATTATGACCATGCAGCCAATGTACCACCCGAACCGCCAGTGCAGTCTGTCCACTGACCATGGCAGTAACCATCTTCAGGCTGGCGGAAGACAACGACCCGCCCACCATATAATGACGTAGCAGACTGCCAGGATTTCCGGGGCAGGACCACTGCCACCAAAAGCCTGGTGGAAACACATCATATAAAAAGAAACACTCACCTCCAGGGATATAGGGGAGTCAGCGGCCACCATGGAACCCGAACTGGATGTCCTGCCGATGCTATACCACGCGATGGCAGTCCAGGAGCAGTAACGCCAACGAAGATGATGACGGTGAGTACAGCCACCGAGCACACAAGGGAGGGGGGAGTGATACACATGCACGCCCAACACACACCATACACACATACCACACACCGAAAACTATCTGCAGAGCAATTCAACAACAACATAAGCCAGAAGCAAATAAAGCCAGGGCACATCCCTTTGGTCTAACCACTATAATACGTTGGGTATAATGACCTCAAAGAAATTAAATATAAATATTTACAGAAAGGGCCTTTGGCCAGTCCAATTGAAGTGTAATGCCACAGGGCAACGTCCATGGCCCAACTTGACTCCTGACAGCCCGAGTTACTCCACTGGGCCGGGGAATGATGCAGATGGTAGGTAGGCACCTCAGAGGGCAGGGGTGGAGGTGTTGGGTGGGTTTCTTGGGAGGAGGACTTGGGTTTGGGAGGGGGTGGGTCCTTGCCCCATTGTTTAGGGGGTGGAGGTGGTTGCTTGGGGATGGGTGCCAGAGTGCCACTCTTGTGCTGCTTAGTAGCATGTGAAGGTGAAGCTTCAGGGGGAGGAACAGGAGTGGCCTGGGTGCTGGAGTTAGTGGGCTGGGGAGAGGGATCTTCCTCTGATGGGCAGGATGGGGGGGGGAGAGGTCAAGGCAGGAAAGGAAAAGTTTCTTAGGTCCAATGGGGTGGGTGGTGGGAGGAGGTTTGGGAGAGGAGGTAGAGGGAGTGGTTGTAGGGGGAGTAGGTGTGCTAGACTTGGGTGCAGGTGCACGGACAGTGTGTCTGAGGTGGATGGCTGTTGAGTGTCTGAATGGGAGTGTTTATGTGTATTGGGAGGGGGCAGACAGGGTGGGAGAGGACAAACAGGACGTATGTATGTATGTATGTTGTTGTGGTGTCTGCAAGTGAGGTGGATGTGCTGCATGAGGTTGTGATGGTGGTGACTGTGCATGTGGTGAATGGGGTGCTAGTCTGCATGTCTTCTGTTGTGGTGACTGTGGGCAAGGCTGTACAGGTGGTCAGATCTGGGACTGATGATGCAGTGCATGCAGTTGTGTGTGTTGATGTGACTGTGAGGGAGGAGAAGGAGGGGGAGACAGTGGCAGTTGTTGCATGTGCTTCTGTGTGTTGCGTGTGCTTGTGGAGTGACGTGTGGTGCCTGTGCGAGTCCTGTCTGTTGTTTTGGTGCATGCTTGTCTGACTGTGTACATGGGATGGGTTGGGGGAGAGGACTCTGCGGTCTTCTGGGCCCAGGGTCTCAGGTCCTCCCAATGTTTCCTGCAGTGGGTGCCCTGCCGACTATAGACCCCCAGGGTCGGCATGTCCTTGGTGATGGCACGCCACAACCCTTTCTTCTGATGGGCGCTGACCTCATAGGGAACACAGATAGAAGGACACCATGAACTCAACACTTCATTCTGTAACATAAATGGCTTACATACTGCACAGATCCCACATTAAACACACATGACCCGTACCTCTGCATACACATTGCATGCAGCCAAACCGCCACAAATGACACACTTCTAGCACACACATACATCTTCATGCAGCCATGTTGCATCCAATGTATCCATGATATACTCACCTGTTGGTCTGGAGGCCCATATAACTGCTCATACAGGGCTAGGACCCCATCCACAAGCTTCTCCAACTCTTCCAATGTGAAGGCTGGGGCCCTTTCCCCAGTAGCACGGGCCATCGCAGGTTCCAGACACAGGACATAGCAGCACACGCAGTGGAGGTGTTGAACCGTACAGGAATCAAGTGAAGTGGTACAGAGAAAATGGAGGTCACGTCCGCGGCGGTGAATATCGCCACTGCCGGTGTTGATCTTCATTGGTTCCTGTGCTCCATAGAGCTCCATGTTAGCCAATGATGTGTTGCACCGCGGTGCAGACCACCTTCCGCCATGACGCAAACGCCGGCGGAGTGAGGTCACTTCCACCTGTCCCTGCATACAGGACAATTTAATGTGCATCATTGGTATCGATTGTACAGGCCAAGACAAATCCAGTCTACTACATATATACATGCTGTAGTGAAAATGTTCACCAATAGCACATTACATTTTGTATTCAGTTTAGCTGCCTATTGGCTTTATTGTGGCGTTAGACATTACATTTTGTATTCAGTTTAGCTGCCTGTTGGCTTTATCGTGGCATCAGGCATGGCAGTTGAGACATTGCAGATAAGCTGTGTTTTTCCACATGGTAAACTAAGCTTGTGTTTTTCGTATTTTCTCTTACCGTACACAACAGCATGATAAGCAAGGGCATATATATTATTTTTTTTAGTGCAGGGAAAACTCAGCCTTTGGAGAGAGAGCCTTGAAAACTTGGCCAACTTTCGACTTTGTTCCTTCCAACTCTGACCAACAGTAGCCAGCATGCTTTGAATATTCACATCTGAGAGGGAAGGGCCTTTCAGAAGGCTTTTTCCCATGATTATTTAATCTATAAAAGGTGTCCCTGGACAGCAGCAAGGGGAATTTTCCGATACTCTAGTCAGGAGTGGACGTCAACTGCCTGAACTCCCGTGAGGGTGGAAAAACTCTTTCTCGCAGTTGAACAAGGGTCATCAACTTGCGGCAAGAGAAAGATGAAGAGCAGTGATAGGCCCTATGGTGATGAATTTTGACTTTATTCTTTGCTTAGCAGTTATGCTATAATATAATCACATATATTTGCTGTGTACACTGCAGTTGAGAATCACTTTGATATATTTTCGTTTCATTGCTGTGACTATTTTTAAATGTGTGCCTCCAACCTACTAATCTCCTCTCTCAGGAACCTTGTGGTGAAGTAATAATAAATGTCTTCTTTAAACTAAGAAGTGCATTCCAGAGGTTTTTGTCAGATGGTCATTAGTGAAAGCAAAACATTTTGGCATAGGGTCTTCAGTCTGGGAGTGGAATTGGAGATTGGAAGTGCACGATTTAAAAGTGTAATTTGTTTTGTTGTTTAGAGAATTAAAGGAAGCACCGCAGACCATGTTTGAAAATGCATGTGAAGTTAAACTGCCTTATGGTGCTGTGACAAACATGTTTTCTTGTTTATCAGGACTTTCTAAGTTTTGGGATGAGTGCTTGGATAAAACATAAGTGTTTTCATATTTAGAAAAGGTGCTTTTTGAAAGGAGTGATGTCCCTTTTGTTCTTGACAGAAGGGTTTGGATACTTTTGTCTGCTTACACAAAAATACATGAGAAATGTAAACAGTTAGAACATAAGAATAAGAATTTACGTGAGCAAATCAGCCAGTACAAATTATTGCAAGATAAAGCTGAAATTTACAAAGCTGTTACAGGAGAATCTGACTTCTCCCATTCCAGTAATGAGGAGGTTAAAAAAGGTGGGGGCCAGTGTGAGCTTTATGAGCAGAGCGTAGTTCTCCGTGCGCAGAGCAGCCCACAGTTTTTGGCAGGAGTTGAAGTGCATTCTTTAAAAGATTACATTGAGCAAGAAGTTGACGATGTTACCAGTATCTTCAGGCCACCTTTGCAGAGTACGATGTGTAAAATCAATACAGACTAGACAGACGTCCTGTCGCAAAATGTGCAGTTTCTGGGAATTCAGTAGAATCCTTAACATAGACAGATGTTGTGACAAGTAAAACAAAAGATTTTAGAGTTTGCTCCTATTTGCACTAAGCAAGAGACAGAGTTTCATGAGATTGTTTGATTTTTGGAAACAGTATAGCCCTCATCTGAGCAAAATCTTAACGCTTTGGTACAAAGAAACTAGGAAAAAACATGCGTTTGAATGGAGTGAGGCGCAGCTGTGTGCTTTTGATTTGGCAAATTAAATAATTCAACAGACTTTTGATTTGTGCGCAGTGCAAGAGGGAAACACTGATTTAGATGTAAATCAGGGACAATATGCCAACTTGAATATGTGGCAGAAACAGGGGAGGACAAGGGCTCCCCTGGGGCTTTGGATTAGAAAACTATCTGACTTTGTGGAGCGCTATACTCCTTTTTAAAAACAGCTTTTGACTTGTTATTGGGCTCTAGTGAATACTGAGCAAATGACACTAGGTTGTAATGTAATTCTGAAATCTGAACTACCAATCATGCAGTGGGTGATCAGTTCACTTAAATCTCACTGTATAGGACATGCACAAGAGGCTAGTATCATACACTGGATCTGATACATACAAGACAGGGCTCGAGTAGGACCGACAGGTACTGCAGCCCTACATGAACAGGTGTCACTAGCCCCTTTACAGGGTGAGGAGAGGGTGCATGGAGTACCACAGGTAAGAGTCACCAGTGAAATTGAGTGCACCATTTAATTCTTGTCCCCTGAGGATAGAAAGCGTGTTTGTTTTACTAATGATTAATTGAAATACGCGAGTACTAAAAGACATTGGAAAGCAGTGTTATACAATCCGGTTACTGAAAAGTTGTTGTCTACCACAGAAAAGGAAAAAGTAGCCAGTCTGCAGAGTTGTACAGTATGTGTCAGACTTTAAAGCAAGAGCTGCTTGAGATGTGTCATTTTCACACTGATTCTTGGTTCACTGCCAATGGATTAGCCGTTTGGCTTTCCACATGGCTTGCACATAACTGGTTCATTCATTCAAAGGAGGTGAGGAGCAAGTAGTTGTGGCAGGGAATTTGGGAAATGATAAAACAGAGTAAAGTCACAGATGCTTATTGTCCCATTGACTCATTAGAACGCTGGTTCAATTCCCTTGCAGATGTTAAAGACAAAACTGCAAAGACAGAAGTGTCAACCCAGAATTCTGGCTTGGTGGGGATGGCTAAGTGGGCGCACCAGAAATGTGGACACCTGGGAGAAAAAGCCACTTACAGCTGGGCAGAGATTAGAGATCTACACATTCCCCTAGATTTGATAAAAACTGTGATTTTGCAATGTCCTATTGGTGAGCACACACAACAGAGATCTGTCCCACAAACAGTCAAAGTTCAATTGGGGAGAGGAAAGTTACCAGGACAGATATGGCAAATTGATCAGGTTTTAGGGGGAGTGATTGCTGCAGATTACCAAGGAGAAATCAAAGTTTTTCTGATAAATAGTGGATAATTTAATTCATTCATACAGATTGGAGACAGAGTTGCCCAGTTTGTCATAAGTGCAGTGAATGGAGGTTTGGTAAGGAAGGAGTCTGCCCTAGCCCTTCTGACAGTCAAGAAAAGGGAAGCTATGGTGCAGCAGATAAAAACCTCAGTGCTAAGGTGTGGGTTAAACCCCCAAATGGCCCTCCAGAACCTGCAGAAATTATAGCAAAGGACCCAAATAAGGTCCTGCTGATTATAAAACAAGGAAAGGAAAAAGGAGAGCACATTTCAGATGACAAATGTTATTTGCAAGAAAAGTCATACTTTTTTCTTTTGCAGATCCTACTACGACTTGCCACTGACCATGAGTGTGCTGTGTGGTCTCCCTTCGGGCGTTTGCGTGTGGGGTCGGGGGAGGGACCACACCTCCAACCTGAACCTGATTGATTAAAGTACAAAACTCATGGATCCATTTTACGCAACTGGCGCCTCTGGTTCAAGTTCTACATGGGATCAATATAGAGTACGATGGATGTTCTGTCAACTTGTTTGATTACATTCTTCCACTGGAACTAACTCATGGCCTATTATCTGTTGACTGCTGCCAGTCTCACTAAGGAACATTGCCAGTTAGCTGTTTTTTGTGTGGAAACCTGACTTTCACTTACATTCCAGCAAACCTTCCAGGTGGACCGTGTCAATCAGTTATTATCCCAATTAGAATAGATATAAGCTTCAGTCTTTTAATTGTAGGTGTGTCTGATTTGCAAGTTTATAAGATCAATACGTTAATCCACTTCCATTGCTT
Organism: Pleurodeles waltl; assembly: GCF_031143425.1. Lineage (NCBI taxonomy): Eukaryota > Metazoa > Chordata > Amphibia > Caudata > Salamandridae > Pleurodeles > Pleurodeles waltl. The sequence goes on along the minus strand of NC_090447.1, from coordinate 1,244,304,183 downwards.
TACAGTGATTGCTTATATCATTACATTATGTTGCTGTATACAATGCAAACCTGATTTGCTTATAATGCTTCTGTTTTTTCTTTGAAATAAGAGAAAAGTAAACAAAAGTCATTGGTCAGAGGGTGGAGATGTAGTGAAAATAAGTATGTTTGACCACTGACTTTGTGTTTCACCACTGTGCATATTAGTTGTTCAATGTTCACCAGTAGCACATTACATTTTGTATTCAGTTTAGCTGCCTATTTGCTTTAACGTGGCGTTAGACATTACATTTTGTATTCAGTTTAGCTGCCTATTGGCTTTATCGTGGCGTTAGACATTGCAGTTGAGACATTGCAGATGAACTGTGTTTTTCCACATGGTAAACTAAGCTTGTATTTTTTGTATTTTCTCTTACTGAACACGATAGCATGATAAGGAAGCGCATATTTTGTGTTTTTCTTTAGTGCAGGGAAAAACTCGGCCTTGGGAGAGAGAGCCTTGAAAACTTGGCCAACGTTCAACGTTGTTTCTTCCAACTCTGACCAACAGTAGCCAGCATGTTTTGAATATTCACATCTGAGAGGGAAGGGCCTTTCAGAAGGCTTTTTCCCATGATTATTTAATCTATAAAAGTTGTCCCTGGGCAGCAGCGAGGGAAATTTTCCAAGACTTCAGTCAGGAGTGGATGTCAACTGCCTGACCTCCCGTGAGGGTGGAAAAAGTCTCTCGAAGTTGAACAGGGGTCATCAACTTGCTGCCATTAGAAAGATGAAGAGCAGTGATAGGCCCTACGGTGATGAATTTTGACTTTATTCTTTGCTTGGCAGCTATGCTATAATATAATCACATATATTTACTGTGTACATTGCAGTTGAGAATCACTTTGATATATTTTCATTTCATTGCTGTGACTATTTTTAAACGTGTGCCTCCAACCTACTAATCTCCTCTCTCAGGAACCTCATGGTGAAGTAATAATAAATGTCTTCTTTAAACTAAGAACTGCATTCCAGAGATTTTTGTCAGCTCAGTCATTAGTGAAAGCAAAACACATGATATGTGTAGTGTGATGTGTGTCCATACCTTTAGTCACACACACGTGAAATGTTTGGTTTACTTAGATAAATACCACTTCGTCGGAGGAGGCAAGCACCTGTGTACAGACCCCTAGTGGACTTCGCTAAACTGGAATACAGGCATATCATACTCACCTATTGTCTGGACAAGGCCAAAATTACTAAGCTGTGTCAACAATTGATCCAGATCTAATTTCCGCTATCTGTAGCACTAAAGCAATACTCTCTACAGTAAAGGTAATGTCAATGCTCCACTTCCTGGCAAGTGGCTCATTCCAGGTGACAGTGGGCTTGGCTGCAAGAATGTCACAGCCAATGTTTTCGATTGTGCTTGGAAGGGTTTTGGCAGCCTTGCTCAAACACATGAGCAGCTACATCTCATTCCCCCAAGTGAAGAGTTGCCCATTGTGAAGGCTGGATTCTACACCATGGGACACATACCACATGTGATTGGGGCCATGCAGTCCCTTTACTTTCCAATTGACTGTCACTTATGCCTTTCCTTTTTGCAGATGTTGGTGTGGTCACAACTGTGTACTGATGTGATGACTATAGACTGCTTAAACAAATTTGATGGATGGATTCACACATTACTGACCAGTTGCGCAGGCTAATGCAGTTCAATACATTGCAAATTGTTGTATGATAAAGCCCATATACTGCAGTTGTGTTCAAGGGTGTTTATTGAAGTGACAAAAAAAAAGGGATAGTGCAATAGAGTGGGGTGATGGTGGACGAAAACTTCAGTGTAGTGGCCCAGTAGGCATGTAGCACAGGTCCAGTGTCCATGGGGCCATAGGAAAAGGAGCAATGGCAGTCCAAAGTGAACAAGGTGACTCAGTGGCACACAAGGGGGACATTCTGGAGAGGCGTATTTGCTGGTGGTAGTCTTGGTCTTGGCAACAGTCTCTGGTGTCTGTCTGGGTCGAAGGGAACGTTTGCAGGGGGTTCCTCTTCTGCAGGGGGTGGGGTGCTGGTGGCCTGTGGGTGGTGTTTCAGGTCCTCCTGTCCACTAGCTGCAGCAAATGATGATGGCTGCTGGGGGGAGTGGCTAGTGAAAGTGGGCCACTGCTGTGCTCTGTTCTCCCGCACGGTGTTGGCCATGTCACCCAGCACCCCTACAATGGAGGCCACGTTGGCATTTAGGCCTTGCAACTGCTACATGACCTCCTGGTGGTGTACCCCCTGCAGCCGCTGGATCTCCTGCATGATGGTGATCACCAGGCCCATCCTGTCCTGGGATTGTTAGTATGCCCCCAGGACATGTGTAAGTGCCTCCTGGGCAGTAGGTTCCCTGGGCCAGGCCTCCCCCTGGCACACAGCTGACCTCCCACTATCCCTGGTCTCCTGTGCCTGTGTCCCCTGAAGTGTTGCCCACATACACCAGGACCTTCATTATCTTGACTGTGTGGTGTCGACTCCGGTCACTGTACAGGTGGGCACGCTATTGATTGACGTGTCCTGGGGACAGAGTTTTGGGGATGTTAGCTGGCTGCTGTGGTGTTGGAGTCAGAGGGGGATCCTGTGGTGGACTGGGTGTGGAATGTGGGAGCCGACTGACCAGTGGCCCCAGATAGGCCAGGGAGTTCATCCAGCTGGGGACATCCAGAGCTGCTGTCATCACTGAGGGTATCTTCTGGTGGAGGGCTGGGTTGTCGTGGCACCTGCTCACCGCTGACATTGGCTGGGGCACCTATGTAGATGTGAGTGATTTGTTAGAGTCATTGTCTGTCACAAATTCCGTATTTCTGGCTTTCCCTAAGGGTTTGGTGCTGTCCTCCCACCTTTGGTTAGTGTATGGTGATGGATTGTGGGATTGGTAGTGATACACTCTGCCCATGCATTCCTGTTGTTTGTGCATACAGAGCTGGGAGGGGTGTGCTTGCAGTGGGTAGAGCATGCAGGGGTACACACTTAAGGGTGGTTATTGGGGTAATGCACTGTAAATATAGATGGAGTGGGGCGTAGAGAGTCAGGGTGAGGGGGTGACATGCCATGCATGTATTGGAGGAGGTAGGGTAGTAATGGTGACTTACCAGTGTCCAGCCCTCCAATTACTCCAGGTGGACCCTCAGGATGCAGGATTGCCAAGACTTGCTCCTCCCATGCTGTCAACTGTGAGGAAGGAGGTGGGGGTCCACCACCAGTCCTCATGATGGCGACCTGGTACCTTGATGCAATGGAACACACCTTCCCCCGTAGGTCGTTCCACCTCTTTTGAATGTCATCCATTGTGCTTGGATATTGTCCTACAGAGTTCACCCTGTCCACGATCCTCTGCCAAAGCTCCATCTTCCTGGCAATGGAGATCTGGTGGACCTGTGCACCAAACAGCTGTGGCTCTACCCTGACGATTTCTTCAACCATCACCCACAACTCCTCATCTGTGAAACGGGGGTTCTTTTGTGGGGACATGCCTATTGTGTAGTGTGTGTTGTGCAGAGGGTACTATGTGTTGAGATAGGGCTTGTGTGATGTGTGACGGGTGTATAGGTGGATGTGGTGTGTGCAGCTCTCTAAAGGTTTGGCTTGGCAAGGTGCCGCAGTCTTTTTGTGTTTGCAAAGGATTGCGGGTTGTGTGGGGGTGTGCTTTATAGAGCTGTTGGTGGGTGTGTACGGTGTGTGTATATGTGTCTGAAGTGTGTATTTTAATCTGGCCATTGTTGGCTTCTAGTGTTGTTGGATGCCCAATTCTGCCACGATGGTCTGCACCGTCAAGGGTTGACCACCATGAATGTCCGCTGTGGTGATTCGTGGTCCATAATTTGAAGGGTGGTGTATTGCTGGCGTAGCGGGGAGGGTGGTGGGTCCAACAGTTTTTCACCTCCTTTGGGTCTAACGGGATTGTGGTTGTGGATGGTTTCTGTCAGTTTTGTGTTTGTGTGTGTCGTTATCTGGTGGGCAGATTACCACCTCCGCAGCAGTCTGTTGGTGGCCATCACCATGGCGGTCTTCAGAAAAGACCAACAATGTCATAATGAGGGCCACTGTATGACAGAGGCACTAACTTCATGACTGCATACGTGAAGTTCATGTGGGATGTGTGTGGTGTAACTTACAAGTTCGCCACACCCTATCACCCTAAATCCAATGGTCTAGTTGAGAGATTCAACAAGGCCTTGAAGGGCATGATTACAAGTCTACCTGAGGCCGTGAGGTGTAAGTGGGACGTCCTCTTGCCAAGCCTTCTCTTAGCTTACAGAGAGGTGCCCCAGAAAGGGATAGGATTCAGTCCCTTTGAACTTCCCTACAGCTACCCTGTTAGGGGTCCTCTAAGCATTGTCAAGGAGGGGTGGAAGAAAGCTCTCAGGACCCCACCACCAAGATGTGGTCAGCTATATGTTGGCCCTCTGCAACCAGATGCATCGCTTCTGGAGAAAGGCCAAAGGCAACTTGAGGCCAATCAAGAGGTAATGAAATGCTGGTATGACCAGAAGGGCACTCTGGTGGAGTTTCAACATGGCAACAAAGTATGGGTCATGGAACCAGTGGACTCGCTGGACTGGACCCTATGAAGTAAAGAAGCGTAAGGGGGTGGCCACTTACTAAGTGGATCTCCAGACCCCTAGAAACCCCCTAAGGGTGCTCCATGTAAACAGACTAAAGCCTCACTTTCAGAGGTCTGAAGTCAGCATGCTCCTTGTGACAGACGAGGGGGGTGGAGGAGGAGAGTAATTTCCCTGACCTCCTCTCTACACAAGAAAGTGATGGGTCAGTGGAGGGTGTCATCCTCTCTGACCTAGACCAGCGTGGTGACTGTTACCAGTTACAGGGACAGTTCTCCTCCCTGTGTTCTCTGAACCCTGGACTCACACACCTGTCTGTCCATGATATTGACATGGGAGACAGTCCCCCTATAAAGAACACAATTTACAGGTTGTCAGACAGGGTGAAGGCCAGCATCAAGGAGGAAGTTGCCAAGATGCTAGCTGTGGGGTCATTGAAACTCCAACAGTCAATGGTCCAGCCCAGTGGTGTTATTGCCTAAGGCTGCCCAACCGGGCGCCAGACCAGAACTTCCATTCTGTGTGGACTATCGAGGTCTCAGCTCCGTCATTAAGACTGACACACACCCATCCCCAGAGCTGATGAACTCATTGACAGGCTAGGCGCTGTCAAATTCCTCAGTACCTTTGATTTTACGTCAGGATACTGACAGATCACCTTGACTGAGGGAACAAAAGAGAGGTCGGCATTCTCAACCCCTAAGGGTGATTACCAATTACAGGTGATGCCCTTTGGCTTGAAGAATACCCCTGCTACCTCCCAACGGTTGGTTAACACAGTCCTGGCTGATAAAGAGGCATTCTGTGCTGCCTACTTAGACAACATTGCAGTCTACAGTGCCAGCTGGGAGGAAACACCTGCTTCACCTCCAGGAGATGCGCCAGGCCCTGCAACAGGCAGGACTGACAACCAAGGCCAGTAAGTGCCAGATTGGGCAGCGTTCCGTGGTGTACTTGGGACATCTAGTAGGTGGTGGCAAGGTGCAGCCCCTCCAGGCCAAGATTGAAACAATAATGGCTTGGCAAACACCTAAAACCTAAACTGAAGTGAGATCCTTCCTAGGCCTCACCGGCTACTACAGAATATTTGTTGAGGGATATGGCACAATTGTTGCCCCCTTAACTAAGCTGACTTCTAAGAAGCAGCCCAGGTTGGTGAGCTGGACAGAGGCTTGTCAGAAAGCCTTTCATTCCCTCAGGGAAGCCATGTGCACAGCACCTGTGTTCAGTGCCCCTGATTTCATAGGAAGTCATAGTGCAGACAGACGCTTCAGGGCATGGCATGGGGCAGTCTTAGCACAGCTGAATGAGGAGGGCCTAGACCAACTGATAGGCTTCATTAGCAGAAGGTTACTTCCACTAGAACAGAAGTGGAGTGCCATTGAAAGAGAAGCATTTGCTGTGATCTGGGCACTGAAGAAGCTCAGACTATACCTGTTTCGGGACTAACTTCCAGGTTGACAGACCACAGGACCCTCAGATGGCTCATGCAGATGAGGGGTGAAAATCCAAACCTCTTGAGGTGGTCCATCCCCATACAGCATCGCCCGTGGACTGCCCACGCCAATGCTGATGGTCTCTCCAGATTCTTCTGCCTTAGTAATGAGATCTCACAAGGGGTTGGGTAGCTCTCCCCAATTTCAGCTGGGGGGGTCACATGTTAGACCTGGCAGCCTGAAGGTGGCCATCCCACAACTTTTTTGTCTCCTCCCTCCATTTCTCTGGTCCTGTTTTTTCTGGTTTTAGGACTCTGCACACTTTACCACTGCTGTCCAGTGCTAAAGTGCATATGCTCTTTCTCCTAAACATAACATTGGCTCTTATCCAATTGGTATATTTAATTTACCTGTAAGTCCCTAGTAAAGTGCACTACATGTGCCCAGGGCCTGTAAATTAAATGCTACTAGTGGGTCTGAGGCACTGCTTGTGCTACCCACATAAGTAGCTCTTTAACCATGTCTGAGGCCTGCCATTGCTAGGTCTGTGTGTGACGTTCCACTGCCACTCTGACTTGGCATTTAAAACTACTAGCCAAGCCTCAAGCTCCCCTTTTTCTACATATAATTCACCCCTAAGGTAGGGCCTAGGTAACCCGTAGGGCAGGGTGATATGTAGGTAAAAGGCAGGGCAAGTACTTATGTATTGAAGGTGTCCTGGTAGTGAAAAACTCATAAATTCGCTTTCCACTACTTGTGAGACCTGCTCCTCTCATAGACTAGCATTATAACTACCCTCATATACTTTTAAGGGGTAGATTCTAATCTGGAAGGAGTCGCCCTGTCATTTTTAGGGTCGAGCGTGCAAGTGCTCAGGCCACTGTTGTAACCTCTCTGTGGGCTTTTAGCCATACCCATGTCATGCCCATCACTTTCATTGGTTCTTGGGCTTGCCTTTTATAATTTGCTTGATTTTATTTGTGAAAGGCATGCACACGTCATGCCTTTTCTGGTGTTTAGCCCTACTCAAGCGCACTGGCCAACTACTGAAAACATTCAAGGCTCATTGTTTTCCGCATGGTTTCTTGACTACTTTTTTTTTTATTTCCTACACAGCACTATCTTGCTGGGTTTTACACAGTGCGATCGCGCTTTAAAAAAAAAAAAAATTTTTTGTAAATGTCTCCCATCCCCATCCACGCCCCCGCCCTTCCCTTGAGATTTGCGGCGGCCTCCGCTGCACATATGCATTGTCTCGTGTCCTCTAGTTAGGTCGAGCCTAGACAGCGCGCATGCGCTGTCTGGAAAGACTTGCTGTATTCAGCAAAAGGACTTTAGTCCCACCTGCTGCTTACAGTTGGTTCTCTGCAATGTCACTCTTCCTTGCTACCTCCTAACTGGATCAGGCCTCCGATACGTCACTTCCGTTCGGGCTGCGGCGCACCGGCCAAGTACAGTTTCCTTTCGCTTTTATTGTTTATCTGTTGTTAGGGGGGGACTCTTTTTTTAAATTATTTCCTGCCTCGGTATGTTCCTGCCCCTGTTTTGGAAATTTCCTCCTCTACGCCGACAGGAGTTCCTTTCTAACAATTTCAAGGTATTCACAATCTTGTTTTTAGGCACAGGACGCAAAGACTCGAACTCAGCTCCCCAGTGCCAAAGTCAGCAGCGCTGGATGTTACGCCACAAATTTTTCTCTAAATATTGCTTCAAAACACTTCAAAATAGTTTGCCATCAAGTTCCAAACAGCCATATAATTTCCGTTATGAAACGTTTAAAAACCCACGAGTGAATCCTGCCACTAAGTGCTGCACACGCTGATCTGTATTCCTTGTAATAAATCAGCATACGCAGGTCTTCCTGCACTTTACTGTGAGACAGATGCTTGGTTAATCATGCCACATTACTAAAACAAAGCTCGTGAGGTGAACCAAAGAACAGACAGCATTAGCAGTTCCTATTCCAATAAACCTCAGTTCACTCTCAGGCCAAACTTCGCGCTTTTGCCTCTTCACATTAAATGTCTTCAGAAAAAAAACATTTTCACGAGAGCGATAACTCAAAAGCACACAATGTAGGAGACGAAAAAACAGTGAAAAGGGAACAATAAATCCACAAACTTTGGCATGAATGGCGTTTCAACATAAGGGTGACTGGTGCATTTTGAAGTTTGTTTTGGCGATAACGGCAATACATGCTAATTGACTGCACGTACACGGGGTTACCTTACAACAATAAGATTTAATTGAAATGACCCCCGTTGTATCTACAAGCTTTCCAAAATGCAGTGCTTGGGAAGAGGCTATTTCGGCTTTGACACCAGGAACGAGCCCGGGTTCTCGTAGGGTAGTAAATGCAGGGGCGAGGTAGTTCAGTAGAATGATTAGTGTCGATATTTACAGCCACCCGGACACCACCAGTAGAAACAATCACAAGTTGTTCTGTTCCGGGAACAAGTGCGCCATGCAATACTGTTTAACCGTTGCATTGTTGGCTTTGTAGTCCTGAGTTGTTAATGGGAAATGTAAATCTGTCAGAATACAAAGAAACTAGGAGTGGATGACGTACACATATGCACCAAACAGGCACGTAGAAATTTGAAGTTCAGATCGGAAAGGCAGAGAAGGGATGGCTTACAATTTGTGTGAAAAGACGATTTCAATTAAGTTTTTGCATCACTTTAATGATGCAACTTATTTATAGCATGAAAATCTGTAGTGATTATTTTGGTTTTGCTGATTAATATCCGCTAAAGTAATACACTCTTACACGTTTGAAGTGCTTAATTGTGAAAGAAAGTTTGGTGGTGTCCTAACCTCTGCTCTGAAGCGATCCGGTGCAATTAAAGGTCAGTTCGGTGAATACCAAGGCTGCACAGTCTACCCATTTCTCACTCTTACAATTTTGCTTTCTTCCTATTGTGACGTTTTTTCCGTCTTTCTCTTCCTCCATCTGTCTGTTTTGTGCATTTTCCCTCTCTTGCTCCGGTGAACATCTAATGTAGAAAGACAAGTAACGATCCCCAAAAATTAGTGCTGGTGGCCCCCTCCGGCTCAAATTAACCACTGGTCACAGTCTACCTAATTAAATCACAGTCCTCAGGTTAAACACAGCCCAACACATCACTGTTTCCATACCACAATATCTGAACAGAGTAAACAATACCGGCCAATTCTGCAAGTCGAGTTAACGCAGGTCAGTTTATCCGAAAAAGAATACTGGTACTTTTGGGTCTTAACAAAAACACACTTTATACGGACAATAATTTGAACTGGAAACACAGTGAATGTTTCCAAACATTAGCGTATGTTTTAAAAAAAAAAAAATATTGACAGTTTGTCTGTGTACTGAACTAAGCAGTCCGAGGATTTCAATAAATAAATTAACCCGACTTTTGTGACAAGTGAGCTTGCCCTAGACAAACACACCTCCCTCTTTCAGCCAGCAGAGAGGACTGGGGGAAAGCCTGCTTTTATTCTGATCACTTTACTCCTGACCATTAAGGCTCGTCTACCATCATGTGCGTCCAATTAGACAATCCTAGCACTTAACACTACCAGTCCCAGAATGCAACAAATGTTTACTGAATTCTGGCAGGCATATTCTCTTTTATGAACTGAGGTTGGTCCATTAGCTATGCGACCCTGAACCACACTCCCCGTGTTCGTATGTGGATGGTTCTCCTTCTATCACAAAACTAGAAGACAGGCACAAGAAGTTATTTAACTATGATAACGAAATGTATTTAAGTGCTGAAGTTAAGATTAGACCATTTGATTCAAACACCATAATTCTGGTAAATACATCATATCTCTGCTGGCTGTGCGGCACACTAATAGAGTGAAAAGAGCATTATTTATCTCTAATATTCGTACTGAATGTAGAAAAAATATATGAACCAATTCCCACGGCTATCACATGACCTGGAAGCTTGGCATGATTTCTTCATACAACTGCTATAAACTGATAGCGGTTGTGTTTTTCATTTTCCTAATCTAATCTCTGTTCCCAGTGGTAACTCCCCAGTCTTAGTCCTCTAGACAGTACTGCGTCTCTGTTCATGCATCCACAACACTCCAAACCAAACCACATAGGTAAAAGAAATTGTCATTTACGACGCCAGTAGCTTGAACTCTCACAAATGCGAGACCTATTGCATTGCAAATGCTTGTTTTTATTAGTGAAGATTAAAAAAATGTGTTTTACTTGTCAAGAGTAAATTAGAAAAACAATAGGTTGCGGAGAGGTAAAACACGTTTAATCTCTCATTTTCAAAAATACAAGGGCATTGATTTAATATGCTCAGTCAGGAAAATAATATTTGTGTGCGGGAAACGATTATCATTTGTGTACCGAAGCCAAACAAATACTGCAGAAATAACAGCCATCAAGGGTGTATAAACAGAGGAATCCACAGTGAGGCTGGGGTCTGGCCATATGCATATCCTCTTCGAAGCAACAAAAGACATGAGCTTTGTGTTGCCGCCACCCGTGGTGAAGGCCATAGACATTTTAAGAGAGAGGAGGACGTTGAGAGATTATGGCCCATGCACAGCCTTGAAAGGCTAAGGCGGGTACCTTTGCAGTGCTGAGACAGGAAGACCCAATGCCCCGTTTACAGAGGGTTCACAGTTTTGTGGTATGTACACTATTCATGTCCAGGTTAGCAAGAACAAAAGGAGCGCTTTTCTGCAAAAATTCTCATGTATTGAGATAATTAATGGACTTTAAATTCAGGCGTGGCACTGCATTGCATTCGCCCAGAAGATACAAAAATATCTCTGCCAACATTTAGAACGTTCAATTAGGGAAGGAACCCAAGCAAGATTTCTTAATTCCAAGTAGTTGAGGACAAAGGTTGTAATCTGTGTGTGGGGCGGGAGGTGTTGTTGATCTTCTTTGAACTAAAAAAATGAACATCTGAGGGTCGGCAGCAGGCAGTTGACAACTTTCTGGGATCTGCTTTTATTTTATAGGTTTGTGGAAGGGGTGCACAAGGATATTAATTGATCTTTTTCACTACATTTATAGGGTGGGATTCGGTGACGCTGTTTTTCTCTAACTAATTTGTATTCAAATATTGATTTTAGCCTGATATAAGTGTGCACCTGAAAGATACGATTTAGAGCTCTTGAATAAATGTTGTTTGGCAAATTATACCTCATAAAAGATGGGCAAATAACTATTTAAGCTTGCACTGATTATTTTGCAGATTGTGCTGGGTAACATTATGGGTGTAAAACGTTTCGGGTGGACGTGTTATTGCTTCTAAATAAACACTTTAAAAAACGGAAGTATGCACGTTTTAATTACTAAAAAAGGTAGTGATGCATTATATCGATTGGTGTTGGTACATTATGACAAATGTCGATTACGTTGTATATCAAACGTATGGTTTTATTAGGAATCTGCAAAGGTACAACTGTAAAAGTGATTAAAAAATATACCAAACAGTTAAAAAAAAAGTCACCTTTATCTTCCTGATTTCAAAGATCAAAGCAGTGCAAAATCTATGTAAACATCCAATTATTTTGCAAAAGAATCAGCGCTGCATCCTCCACTCTTGAATCATCATTAAAGGTTGTACGTGCTTCTGTGATCAGAAGGCTGAACACCATCTCTGGGGATGCCTGTCTCCATTGGGTTGCTGGGATGCAGATGAGTAGTGCCTTTAAGAGCACCTTGAAAACGGCTATCACGGACCCTGCTGCAGGCACGCCTGGGTGGAAAGGGCCACTTGCAGATCATCTTTAGCTGTTTCCAGGGAAGGGAAGCATCCTCCACCATCCCCCAAGGTTCTTTATCTAGGGGGTTTCACCCCCAAGAAGGTAACCGTGTTTGACGTCACTTCTGGTACAGCCTTCCTCTGGCAGCTGTCCCAAGGAGGGACCTTGTTGTAAGGTACTGGAGCGTGACCGTACAAAATGCCAGACACAATGTCCAGTGGAATCACTCAAGCACGGTCAATTACCAGTCTTGCACCTCATGCAGCGTGAAACTGCAATGAACTGGCTAGTAAAACATTTTTTTTACTGTCTAGTTAGGAATTTACAACGCTAATAGCTCTAACTCTAGCAAATGTGAGACCCATTGCATTGCAAATGCTTGTTAGTATTGCCAGCGTGGTAATAGAAAATCCTGCTTACTAGTGAAGTTGGATTTAATGTTACTGTTTTAGAAATGCCAGAAAGTGGGCATTTTTTCTGCAAGAGATGTCTCAACTTCACAACATCATGGTGATACTGCGTGACATCAGCGGTGTTGCTGCAATGTCGGACTTGCGTTGCAGGCTGCGGTCATTGCGTGCAATGATGTCCATGATGCGGGAGCAGGCTGAGGCGTCACTGCTGACTTCGCTGAAGTCGTTCCTGGTGTCGTTGAAGTCGGAAAACTAGCTAAAAGGTAGTAGATCAAGTCCTTGCTGTCCCTGAGACTTCAGCACAGGAGACAAGCTCAATCCAAGCCCTTGGAGAGCACCTTTGGGGAAGGCAGATTCCTTCCAGCACAGTCAGAGGCTAGCAGGGCAACAAGCAGGGCAGCAGTCCATCTCAGCAAAGCAGTCCAGATGAGTCTTTTGGGCAGCCAGGCAGCTCCTCTGACAGAGTTCATGTGTAGATCCAGAAGTGTCTGATTTGGTGGGGTCAGAGACCCAGTTTATATACCTAAAAATGCCTTTGAAGTGGGGGAAACATCAAAGAGTAATTTTGAAGTACAGAAGTTTCAGCCCAGTCCTGTCTGACAGGATCCCTCTGGGGACTAGCAGTCCTTTGTGTGAGAGCAGGCTACTGGCCTTTCAAATGTAAAAGAGAGCCCATCCACCCTTCCTGCCCAGGGACACCCATTCAGTATGCAGATATGACTGATTGTCCTGTGTTTATGGCTGTGTGGGTGGAATGCACAAGGGGAGTTGTCAACCAGCACAGACCAGATGTGGATTGGAGACAGGGATGTAAGGCAGAGATGGCAGTAAGTGCAGAGAAATGCACACTTTCTCAAAGTGGCATTTCCAAAATAACAATATGACATCCAACCTCACCAATAAGCATGATTTTCTATTACCTTTCTAGCCATACTAAATGTGACCTGGTTACCCCTTTCAGATCAGAATCTACCACTCAAAATGTATATGAGGGCAGTCCTCATGCTAGTCTATAAAAGGAGTAGGCCTCACAGTAGTGGAAAACGGATTTAGGAGTACATGTCCTGCCTTTTACCTACATAGCACCCTGCCCTATGTGTTTCCTATGGCCTACCTTAGAAGTGACTTATAAGTAGAAAAAGGGGAGTTTCAGGCGTGGCAAGTACTTTTAAATGCCAAGTTTAAGTGGCAGTGAAACTGCACACACCGGCCTTGCAATGGCAGGTGTGAGACATGGTTAAGGGGCTACTTATGTGGGTGGCACAATCAGTGTTGCAGGCCCACTAGTAGCATTGAATTTACAGGCCCTGATCACATGTAGTGCACTTTACGAGGGACTAATAAATAAATCAGATATGCCAATTGGGGATGAAGCAATTTTACCATGTATACGCTCAAGAGCATATACACATTAGCACTGGTTAGCAGTGGTAAAGTGCACAGAATCCTAAAACCAGCAAAAACAGTGACAGAAAATTAGAGGTAGGCAGGTTAAAAGTTGGGGGGGGTGGGGGGGACGACTAACCTATGGCTGTCAGGTCTAACAGTTATTGCATGAGTTATTGCACAGATACTTTACACATTGCCTTCTAAGTTAAGCCTGACTGTTCAGTGCCAATCTACTGGAGGGTGGGCACAGGATAATTTTGATTGTGTTGTGGCTTACCCTGACTAGGATTGTGGTCCCTACTTGGACATGGTTGTATACCTCTGCCAACTAGAGACCCCAATTTCTAACAATGGCAATCTTTTTATTATTTATTTTACCTTTGTTAGAAATGGGGTCTTTGGTTGGCAGACAGGTTACCACATGTCCAAGCAAGGACCCTCACTCTAGTCAGGGTAAAGGAGAATCACCCTCAGTTGACCCCCGCTCACCTCCTTGGTAGCTTGGCACAAGCAAGCAAGCTTAACTTCAGAGTCTAGGTGTAAAGTATTTGTACCAACACACACAGTTACTCAGTGAAAACACTACAAAATGACACGACCCAGGTTTAGAAAAATAGGTAATATTTATCTAAACAAAACAAGACCAAAACAACAAAAATCCACCATACACAAGTCATGAATTAAAAAGTAAAAAGAGTCTTAAATCCTTACAAAACGGTGCTAACACTGTTAGCGTGGAAAAGTACCTGGGTTGCGTCAAAATAAGACTGCACGGGCGAGTGTGCGTCGGAATAGGCCGGCGATGCATCGAGCTCTCACTAGCAAGCGAGACTGTGCATCTCTCCTCCTCCGGTCGGGTCGGTGTGCGTTGTTTTTCCTCTCTGCAGGAGAGCGATGCGTCAATCCGGACTGGCACCCTCGGACCCAACAATGAACTACAAAATCTAGGACCCCTGTTAATCTCAGAGAATTGCATGATAACTTTCCTCATGTCTCATGATGTCCTTGCTAGGCAAACCAGCATCGAAGTTGCTGCAGCCAGGACCTTCTTTGGGCGCTTTGTGATTCAAGTTTTTGGATGAACTAATGTTGAGAAACATTCTATTTTACAGGGAAGTATTTTGGAATATCAAGTCAAGTGAAACAGAAAGTTCGAACATGAAGACTTGTGAAGCGATTGCATTAAAAGTCGAACTTCAATTCTTTAGTGAAGTAGCAGAAGAAATTCTGTCATGAGGCTTCTATGGTGTTGTACTTAAGGAATCACTGAGAGTAATGAATGTGAATGATTAATTTGCACTACAATAATTTAGAACATTAAGCACATCTATGTCAGGACGCGCATACATGTGAAGTTGAAGTAGTTATTTTACCTTTAGGGAGAAAGGTTTTTATGTGTTCATGTGATTACTTATGTCTTGCAACATTCCAGTTTTCAGGAAAGTCAGCTTTGTATGAGGAACGCCGAGTGTCAGTTATATAGAGATATCTTAAAGGTATATCATTGTCACTGGGAAATGTAGATGCTCAACATTTATCACAGGTCGTTAGGGACTTCTTAGTTATCTAATCTCTCCCTTTCACTTGTCTCACATTTCATTATAGGATAGGGTGACCAGATCTTGAGAATAAAAAACCGGGACATTTTTCAAAAATAGAAGAAGGACTACAATTTTACGTCAACGGCGCACCCCTGAATGACAGCTCTCATCAACTTAAAAACACAGAAGAGGCACTATGAAAAGAAATAATAAGTAATTTTGAAAACCAGCATTATAGCTGTTAATTACATTGCTTACTTATAACATCTGCTCACTACCACATCTTTAGAACATCCAAAAAAGTGCCTTTCACTGTTTTCAGCTGACCCCCTCTAAAAACCGGGACAAAAGCCAAATTTGCCAAAATCTGCCGGGACAGCAAGTGAAAAAACCGAGCCTGTCCAGGCAAATCCGGGACGCATGGTCACCCTATTCTAGGAGGAAGATTTATTACAAATGTACACAATATAGTCCAAAGCACTGTGCTGAATTGCGCACGAGGGGATACCCAGCACATCGTCAGTTCTACAGAGTTATGGCACTGCTGCTGTCACGTTCTGCTCTGGTGCACAAAGAGGTTGCCTAGTGCCACACACACAATGTTGCACCACAGTGCTCTGTAACAAATATTTTACACTGGAAGAGTGTAACCTTCAAGTGCAAAATACTATTCTTAGACAAACTTTAAAATGTTTCCCACTTTCAAGTGTGCAATACAATGCAGAACTCATGCATTGTTGAAAGTTAGAAAAAAAATGGGCAAATGTGTCCTTGTTAGCACCTGTCTCAAGGAGGTGATGTGTGATGGCTCAAATTTCTGACTACCATTATTGATAGGGGTCTGTCTCAGATATCCTTTTTGGTAGCAGGGGAATGGCTATATACCACCCAAGGGATGCCTACTTGATGCCAAGTAAAGGAAAGCAGATCAAAGCACTGCCTGCATTACTTTACAGGTTATGTTCCAGCGCAAAACAATTTTGTGCTGGAAAGGAAATATTTTACCGGCACTTTATCCCACTATGCCTCACCATTTGTGATTTTGCACTAGTGCAAACTGTGGGTAAATCTGCACCTAAATATAGTCAATAGTGGTTATGGTAAAGGGTGAAAGACTGCATCGCTCCCCTCAGACTTTGAGTACAAGGTTGGTTTTCTAACATGCTGTTCCAATGTGTATATAATATCTAATTATTAATTGTCATAGAATGTAAAGCAAGTCATAATAATTACCATGTATACTTTTATAAATCTGAGCCAAATGTTTATGTTTTGTAATGTTTATGTATACTTGATAAAATACAAACAATTGGCTTAACCCCTTCGCTGCCAGGCCTTTTTCCCCCTCCGGGGCCAGGCCTTTTTTGGGCTATTTGGGGCAGTTCACGCTTAGACCCTCATAACCTTTTGTCCACATAAGCTACCCATGCCAAATTTGCGTCCTTTTTTCCCAACATCCTAGGGATTTTAGAGGTACCCAGAGTTTGTGGGTTCCCCTGGAAGAAACCAAGAAATTAGCGAAAATACAGCAAAAATTTCGTTTTTTTAAAACAAATGGGAAAAAAGGGCTGCAGAAGAAGGCTTGTGGTTTTTCCCCTGAAAAAAGCATCAACAAAGAGTTTGTGGTGCTAAACTCACCATCTTCCCAGCTTTCAGGAACAGGCAGACTTGAATCAGAAAACCACATTTTTCAACACAATTTGGCATTTTTCTGTGACATAACCCATTGTTGCTACTTTTTGTGCTTCCAGCCTCCTTCCACTTAGTGACAGAGATGAATGTGAAACCAATACTGGATCCCAAAAGGCTAAACATTTCTGAAAAGTAGACAAAATCCTGAATTCAGCAAGGGTTCACTTGTGTAGATCCTACAGAAAATAACAGCTGAAATAAAAAAAAAATTGAAATTGAGGTGAAAAAAACAGCCATTTTCCCCATGTCTTACTCTGTAACTTTTTCCTGCGATGGCAGGTTTTCAAAAGCTATATACCCTTATGTCTGCTGGACGGTTCTGGTTGCGGGGATATGTAGGGCTTGTAGGTTCATCCATTACCCTAGATACCCAGAGCCAATAAAGGAGCTGCACCTTGCAATGGGTTTTCATTCTATACCGGGTATACAGCAATTCATTTGCTGAAATATAAAGAGTGAAAAATAGGGACCAAGGAAACCTTTGTATTTCCAAAAGAGGCACAAGATAAGGTGTTGAGAAGCAGTGGTTATTTGCACATCTCTGAATTCCGGGGTGCCTATCCTAGTATGTGAATTACAGGGCATTTCTCAAATAGATGTCTTTTTTACACACTGTCATACATTTAGAAGGACAAAATGTGGAGAAAGACAAGGGATAATAAATGCCCCCGACAGGATACACAACATGGACACATCACATTTTTCTATTGAAATCTGACATGTTTTTTTGCAAAGCGCCTAGCTGTGGATTTTGACCTCTAGCTTAGCCGGCACCTAGGAAAACCTACCAAACCTGTGCATTTTTGGAAACTAGACAGCTGGGCTCTCACCCGGTTCTGTTTCCCAGAATCCTTTGTAAATCTCAAAATTTGGCAAAAAACACTTTTTCCACACATTTCGGTGACAGAAAGTTCTGGAATTTGAGAGGAGCCACAAATTTCCTTCCAACCAGCATTCCCCCAAGTATCCTGATAAAAATGGTACCTCACTTGTTTGGGTAGGCCTAGTGCCAGCAAAAGCAAATGCCCCTGTTAGAAATGGGGTCTTTGGTTGACAGTCAGGTTACCCCCTGTTCAAGCAAGGACCCTCACTCTAGTCAGGGTAAAAGAGAATCACCCTCAGCTAACCCCTGCTTACCCCCTTGGTAGCTTGGCAGAGCAGTAGGCTTAACCTCAGAGTGCTAGGTGTAAAGTATTTGTACCAACACACACAGTAACTTAATGAAAAACACTACAAAATGACAACACCAGTTTAGAAAAATAGGAAATATTTATCTAAACAAAACAAGACCAAAACAACAAAAATCCAACATACACAAGTCAAGTTATGAATTTTTAAAGATTAAACTCAAAAATAGTGCTTAGAAACAAAAATGCTTCGATGAGATGTTAACACGGCGTGGTGATGGAGTCGTTCCCAACAAGCAGACACCAGCGGCGCCGGACACGGAGTCGTGTAGACCCCCAAGTACAGTACCTTTGGTGAAGAGTGAAAACAAGCCGATGCGCGAAGTCGGGAATCGCGACGTCTGTGCGAAACGTTGAATCCGTGCACTTCGAGCGGCGTCGGTCACGACGTGGTGCGACGACTTCCACGGAGTCGCAGACTTCAGCAGGGCTGCTGCGGCGCCAGGCCTGCGAAGAGCGTCGCGTTCCAGCGAACGTCACGCCGTCAGGTACAGGCGGCGTTACCAGGTTCTGCAGCGGCGTCAGTCCGAAGTCGTCCGAAGTCGATTTCCTTAGATTCCACCAGCTTTCCTTTCAAGGGCCCAGGGACTGGATAGAGCACCACTTGTCGGGGCAGGAGTCTCTCCAGAGACTCCAGGTGCTAGCAGAGAGAATTCTTTGTTGTCCCTGAGACTTCAAACAGGAGGCAAGCTCTAACTCAAGCCCTTGGAGATTTCTTCACAAGATGGAAGGCACACAAAGTCCAGTCTTTGCCCTCTTACTCTGGCAGAAGCAGCACTGCAGGAAAGCTCCACAATGCACAGTCACAGGCAGGGCAGCATTTCTTCCTCAGCTACCAGCTCTTCGCCAGGCAGAGGTTCCTCTTGGTTCCAGAAGTGTTTCTAAAGTCTGTAGATTTGGGTGCCCTTCTTATACCCATTTTAGTCTTTGAAGTCACCTTTCTTCAAAGGGGACTCACACCTACTTATGAAATCCTGCCTTGCCCAGGCAAGGCCTCAGACACACACCAGGGGGTTGGAGCCGGCATTGTCAGAGGCAGGCACAGTCCTTTCGGATGAGAGTGACCAATCCACCCCTCCCTCCTAGCAGAGATGGCTAATCAGGAAATGCAGGTTACACCCCAGCCCCCTTTGTGTCACTGTCTACTGCAAGGTGAAAAACAACCCAACTGTCAAACTGACCCAGACAGGGAATCCACAAACAAAGCAGAGTCACAGAATGGTTTAAGCAAGAAAATGCTCACTTTCTAAAAGTGGCATTTTCAAACGCACAATCTTAAAATCAACTTTACTAAAAGATGTATTTTTTAATTGTGAGTTCAGGGACCCCAAACTCCACATGTCCATCTACTCTCTAGGGGAATCTACACTTTAATCATATTTAAAGGTAGCCCCCATATTATCCTATGAGAGAGACAGGCCTTGCAACAGTGAAAAAAGAAATTGGCAGTATTTCACTGTCAGGACATATAAACCACATTACTATCTGTCCTACCTTATCCATACACTGCACCCTGCCCTTGGGGCTACATAGGGCCTACCTTAGGGGTGCCTTACATGTAAGAAAAGGGAAGGTTTAGGTCTGGCAAGTGGGTACACTTGCCAAGTCGAATTTACAGTGTACAAATGCACACACAGACACTGCAGTGGCAGGCCTGAGACATGATTACAGAGCTACTTATGTGGGTGGCACAACCAGTGCTGCAGGCCCACTAGTAGCATTTGATTTACAGGCCCTGGCACCTCTAGTGCACCTTACTAGGGACTTACTAGTAAATCAAATAGGCCAATCATGGATAAACCAATTCCATACAATTTACACGGAGAGCATATGCACTTTAGCACTGGTTAGCAGTGGGAAAGTGCTCAGAGTTCAAAAGCCAACAGCGACAGGTCAGAAAAAAATAGGAGGCAGGAGGCAAAAAGATTCGGGATGACCCTGCATAAGCAAAAGTCCAACAGCCCCCAAAACACTATGTGGACACATCACAATTATCAAATATAAAACAAACTACCTGTTTTTGCAGGGGGAGAGGTGTAGCTGCCTTTTTGGTCCTGGGCTCAGCAGCCATATAGGAAAACCTACCAAACCCAAACATTTCTGAAAACTAGACACCCGACGGAGCCCAGGGAGGTGTGACTTGCATGGATCCCCCAGTGTTTTCTTACCCAGAATCCATAGCAAACCTCAAATTTAGCTAAAAAAAAAAAAAGAAATAAAATTTTTCCTACATTCATGTGTGGGATCACTGCACTGGTGCAAATTTCCTACCACCCAACGTTCCCCTCAGTGTCCCAATAAAAACTTGTGTAGGTGTGCCAAGTGCCTGTGACAGGGAAGAACCAAAAACATATTAACAATGAGGGGGAACCAAAGCGGGTCCAAAAGGGCAGTTTTAAAAAAAATAAAAAACGTTTTATGGCTGACAAGTGGGGCAGAATTTTTATCTGTATAGATGCAAAAATGCTGGGTGGTAGGAATTTTGTGGATTCCTGCAGATTCTGGAACGTTCCATCACAAAAAATGTGGGAAAGATATGTGAGTTGGAGGTTTGCAGGGCGTTGTGGGTAAATGGTGCAGTGCATGTGAAGCACACCACCCTGGACTCACCCAGGTGATTAGTTTTCAGATGTGTCTCGTAGATTTTTCTACATGGCAGCGTCCCAAAGTCCAAACAGTGCAGCACTCACCATTCCAAGTGGGACGATGTTGAGAGTGAGACAAGCTCTCATGGCCCAAATGTAAAACCAAAACCCAAAATGACCCAGTGCCACATGCTTGCTGTGGGATAAGATGTTTTAGTGTGCAGGGGAAGAGCTGAAAGACTGTTAACCTCTTCAGTTGGGGTGGGGGCATAACCATGCCCATACTGGTTGGTAGCCACCACCCCACAAATTTGTTTTTTAATTTCCTGGCATCTAGTAAGCTTTCTGCCCCCCCGGGAGTGGATCAGGGGTAATTGCCCCATCTGCTTACCTGTGGGCAGAACAACGTTGTCACCATTTATTTGGTGGGGGGGGGGGGGGGATATGGCCATACCTCCATAGTCTGTTTTTGAAAAAAAAATCTTTCCTGGTGGGCTTTCTGCCTCTCTTGTGGGCAGATGGGCCGATCTGCTCCCAAGGGGGGAAGAGATGGACAACAGTAATGTGCCACCATGGGAAGCGACCCTTGCCCAAGGGGCTGCCCCCCACCAAACAAAACACACACACACACACCAATCCCTGGTGCCTAAGTGGTTTCTGCCCCCCAAGGGGGACAGAAATGCACTAAAATAAATTTGCCCCCCAGTGGAACGACCCTTGCCTAAGGGGTCCATCCCCTTGCGTGAAATTGATGCCAAAAAATAAAAAAATCCCTGGTGTCTAGTGGTTTCTGCCCCCCTTGGGGGCAGATTGGCCTAACAAAATTAGGCCGATCTGCTCCCAAGGGGGGCGGAAATGGCCTAAAATAAAATTATCCCCAGGGGAGGGACCCTTGCCTAAGGGGCTGCCCCCCAAATAAAACACACACTTCACGTTCGGGCAGTAGAAATGCTCAGAGAGACATCAAAGGAACGGAAAGGCCTTTCCTTTCCTTTGATGCCTCTCCTTCCCCCACCACGTGATATGAAGAGAAATGCGTTTGCATTTCTCTTCTGATCCATGGTGGAAGCTGATCTTCCAGCATGGTGGGGGTGGCCTATGATGAGGTCAGCGCTGCCGACATCATCAGATGTCACTTGGGGGGGTCGGGCGGGGGTCGAAGGGGAAGCGATTCCCCTTCCAACCCTGCCCATGGGAGGGGGGTGCTTGGCCATCTGGGGAGCAGGACATAACGGTTATGTCCTCGACACCCAAGCAGTGCAAACAAGGATGTATCCGTTACGTCCTGGGCACCCAAGGGGTTAAAAGATACATCTGTTGGCATTATAAAATAATTTTATTAACACAAGACCAAGACTTACAACAAAACTCTTTAATTAAAGGCTTTAAAAAAATGATGTGTTGTAATAAAATGTGATGTCATAGGATGTGTCTAAACCATACCTCCCTGGATTCTGTTGGGTCTGTAGTTTTTTAAACAGTTTCTATTTGGTAGGTTTATGAGTGCTTACTCAAGATCCTCATTTAAGCTGGCATTCTGCCCACTTTGGGGCCCCAGAAGCCCCTTCAACTAGCCTGGACACTGTTACCCAGTGGATTAAAATTTGATGCAGAAAACCTGGGGCCAGAATGGAGAAATGGGAGCACAGCCCTCTTGTCCAGATTCAAATTGGATGTGCTTGGATGTGTTGGTGCTGACTAAGGGTTACATGTTCATCAGGAAAAAAGAAAATAATTCACTCTGTTCACCACATGCGATAAATGTCAGAGGTAATGTCTCTGCTGATGGGATCGCAGGAGGGAAAAACAGAGCATAGTTTCAGCTTTTAGGTTGCCCCTAACCAGGTGGACCCTATGTCTTGGAATGTGGCCCTGACAACAGCTACACAAATGTATACTCTAGCCCTGCCATTGGAATAGCACCCCAACAAGAAGATCAAATCACAAACTGCAACTCTTTGTTTTATTGGTACATTCATGCCTCCTAAGTGGGCACACTAACATTACACCACATCCTATGCTGCATACAATTAGCTTGCCCTTTCACAGGCATTTTCACGTCTACACCTGTGCCCTTATATGGTCATCCAAACACCATCAGAAAACTGTGCCAACAATATCCACTTTGTAATTAAACCGAGTTCTTATAGCTGGCCTACTTAAGGTCTGGTAGGCTACAAAGAGTCGCTCATTAGTGAAGAAGTCTGGGGAATCTGAAGATTTCAGCATGCAAATACCTGAACTGTTAGTGCTTTTCATCATCAGAATTGGGGGCCTATAAACAGATATCTGACTTTTCAAAATACACACCTGAAGCTAGCTATTAAACAATACATTTAAATAACGTGAAGCATATTTGGCTCCATAAGGAAGGCAGTGGTTAAGTTTTCCAACAAAAAAAGGTTTATTAAAAGTTAAAAAGTTTACATATTCAAAATCATCAATTTCGTGTCACTCAATACATAAATACATTTAGTAATTATAACTTTTTTATATTTGTTTATTGGCTTAACCACAGTAACATAGAAAAACATTTCACAAAACAAAATTTAGACCCTTCGTCTGGACAGCTTACTATCAATAGTATATGCAGCAATTGAATTTCAAGTAATGTATCAGCATAGAAAAGCTTTTATGCTGTGTCTTGTCGCCTATACCCAGATATGTTTCAGCTGTGTACAACTCAAGGCAATACATCCAGAGAGGAGCAACTCTTAGGGTGCAGAGGAGGAGGAGGGAGAATGGGTAGGGAGGTGACACTCGTTCGTTCAAGCTAAGAAAACCTGTACATTGTTTCTCTTCTATTTCTCACACATGCAGCCACCGCTGTTGCACTCATGCAATTAAGATGGTGGATGCGCCCTCTCTGGTGTATGTCCTCAACCAATTACATCTGTAACCAATTCAACAGGGGGGGCCAGCTGTCTGGGGGTCGTCAATCATCAGGCAACATATCCCAGTATCGTTTGAGTTGTTCCTGGCAATATGCAGTATCCTTCAGCCAGTCGGACTTGCAGGGAGATCACCTGCAACCCCATCTCATTGCTATCCTGCATTTCGCCAATAGGAGTGGCATGCCCACCAGCTTCTGCATCTCACTCGGGATATTCTTCACATATCCCAGGAGGATGATCATCGGGGTATGCAGGGTTGTACTTCCCACCACCGCATACTACGTCAGACACCTCTTGCCAGTAACATTGCACCTCGGGGTACCCTCAAGCAGAATGTAGAAATCCACCGTCTCAGTGAAGCATCCCTGACAGCGCAAATCCAGTTGAACCCCCATGCACTGTAAATGCCCTGGAGTAGAGAAAACCCTATGCAAAAAAATTTAAATGAATCAGGCACAAGCGATAATTGAGGGAGTGTACAAATATGTGCACAGCAATATTGTCAACTAGCATCTGATATTGCCATGTCTAAATCACAGTCCCATAGTGTGCGGGCACCAGGGGAGGTGGCAGGTGCTGTTGCCTGTATAGCAATGTATAATCTAGTGATCAGTCGGTGTGGTGTCTGGGAGGAGTGGACTATCTCTAGGGCCTGAAGGACTGGCAGCATGGCCGGAAAGCCCACATTCTGAGCATGAAGCACAGCACGTAGTTGGAGATAGGTGAGTCTATATATGTCAGAGTCACCAGATCCTTGGGGTCTGTGCACGTTCCCAACACGTCCACCACTGAACAGCTCCAAGACTCTGATAGATAAATCACAGAGACTGAGAGAATTCAAGAGGGGAAGAGGGGATTAGGAAGGGAACAGCTGGGAAGGAGACCTGTAGTAAGAAAAAGGTTAGAACACACAATATGAAAATTATATCTCCTGAAATCAATACTAGACTATGATTCTAAGCCTAGTCTCTCTGAAAACATGAATAATCTAAGAGTTAAGTTTAAAATGACTAAGTTTCAAGATGGCCGGATACCTGTAAGGGAATCAAGATGAATTAAATGAAAACTTTCTTATTCAAGTACTTTCCTTTACATGAGAATCAGAAAAAACATTCTGACTAAAGTCATATAAATCCTGTTTTGAGAATGTATACTAGGACCATACAATATTGCATCTAGAAACTCTGGCCTTCTGTGTACTCTTAAAATGTTTCAACACAAATTGCGCATATTGCAGATATATATATATATATATATATATATATAGTAAACACCATAAAAGGATTGTGCACCATGAATAACACAATATGGTTTCAGGAAACAAATCACATAACTTGTCAACTCGAATATTACATAATAAATATCTTAGAATAGTGGCATACAATAAACAACATGAAATAAACTTGGAGAGAATCGTGCGTCTTGCCGATTCGAGTGTCACCATGTAAAATACCAAGAAATGGTAGCACGCAATGAATATCAAAGTCAAATCATCATTAATCGAATCGCGTGTCTTGCCGATTCGTAAAACACAATGTAAATGTCAAGAAATAACAGCTCACAATAAATAACAAGATCAAAGTACAATGAAACGAATCGCGCTTCTTTTGCCGATTCTTAAGCCACCATGTAAATGTCAAGAAATGGTAGCGCGCAATGAACAACAAAGTTAAATCCTCATGAAACGAGTTGCGAGTCTTGCCAATTCGTAAAGCATCATGTAAATGTCAAGAAATAGTAGCGCACAATGGACAACAATGTTTAAACACCATAAAACAAATTGCGCCTCTTGACGATTCTTAAGCCACCATGCCAATGTCAAGAAATGGTAGCACGCAATGAATAACAAAGTCAAACCTTTATGAAACAAATCGCACGTCTTGCCTATTTATAAACTACCATATAAATGTCAAGAAATGGTAGCGCGCAAGTAATCTGTTACTCATTTAAGAATTAAACCAAGAATATGAAAATTCTCAATAACGGTGTCAGAACAGTCCAACCACCGTCTTACCGCCTGGAACAATGATCACCAATGAAGGATGAATGGCAGAAGACTGGAAGATCCAAATAGGCCGCCGGGACAGGAGCTCAGGAAGAAGCTGCTGCTCTGCACCAGGATCTCTGAATAGTGAGCACTGGGAGTTGGGCTGGCTCTCTTTTATAGAGTCTTGGCCTAGCCCAGAACCACCCCCAGGCATGTTGCAGGGAAAGTCTCTGGAAGGCCCTGGAAATGGGCCACACCCTAACACACTCTGAAAACCTGCAGCAATACATTGCAAAGGAACAGTATTTGTAAGCATATTAAAAATAAGTTTTCAGGATTGAACTCTGCAATGCAAAAGGTTAAACCACAACATATCAGCACAATGCATAAATTACGTTGTATTGAGAGTGCTGTTTTTTTGCATTTTTGTCACCAATAGAGCGCGTACTGCTCTGGTGTTGACAGTACTCCCCTCTCCCAGACGCGCTCTAGGGCCTGGTTTGCTTGGATTAAGACGATGAAAGCGTCTCACAAGTACTGGAGCATGAACATCAGATGCGGGAAACCCATGAGTTACTTTCATGATCATAACCTTTCCATGCAATTAAGTACCATAGATTACGCCCTCTCAGTTTAGAATCCAACACTTTCTTGACTTCGTATTCTTCTTCCCCTTGTACTAGAACAGGAGCTGGATGAGGGTGGACCTTTTGGACTGCCTTTTTCAAGAGGGAAGTGTGGAACACTAAATGAATCCGTAAGGATCTGGGCAACTGTAGTTTATAGGTCACCGGATTGATTTGCTGAAGGACAGTATAAGGACCTATGAATTTGGGGTTAAACATGTGCTTCTTCTTGAAGTCTATATGTTTTGTGGAAAGCCGCACTTTGTCACCTGGTTGATATTTCGGTCCCTCACAATGTTTCTTGTCATAATGCCGTTTATATTTTTGTTTGGCTTTTTCTAAATGCTGTTGAATCAGTTTCTGGGTTTGATGTAAATGCTGAATGGTTTCTGACACAGCTGGAGTAAGAGAACTTTCTTGAGGAATTGTGATGGGCAAGGTGTTAGGATGATAGCCAAATAAACAAAAAAGGGTGTAACGCCAATAGAAGTGTGGAATGAGTTATTGTAAACTAACTCAGCTAACCAGAGCATGGATGTCCAAGAATGAAGTGCCTTTTCAGCGTAGGCACGTAGGTATTGTTTCAAAGTCTGATTTAGTCTCTCTGTTTGACCATCTGTTTGAGGATGGTGACTAGTAGATAGCTTAGATGTCACCTGGAGTGTTTTACACCATGTCTTCCAGAAATTGGAGGAAAATTGTGACCCCGATCGGAGAGGATAACCTTTGGCAGTCCATGATAACAAACCACTCTGTTCAGTAAAATAGTTGCCAATTCACTAGAAGTGGGCAATTTTTTACAGGCGATGAAATGTCCATATTTCGTGAGACTATCTACTACCACCAGAATTACTGAATGCTGTTGAACCACTGGTAGACCGGTAATAAAGTCTAAAGTAATGTGCTCCCATGGACGACTTGGGGTTGGAAGTGGATGTAACAACCCTTTTGGTTTTGAATGACTTGTTTTAATGCGAGCACAAGCTTCACAGTTGTTTACCATTGCTTTTATATCTTTTGTTAGGGTAGGCCACCAAAAATAGCGTTGGATCAGTTCAAGAGTTTTAGGAGTACCTGGGTGACCTGCCGTAGGTATAACATGCAACCAATGAAACACTATCTTGCGAAGTTTGGTAGTGGGTACGAACAAACGAGCGTCATGAAAGGGTAAACCTTGCTTGATTGACCTTTTGGGATCTGCTTGGGCCCATGTTTGCCATTTTTCAACAGTGAAAGAGTTGCAAATTTCTTCAAAGAAATCTTCAGTTTTTACGATACATAGAACCTTTTCAGGAGCAATGATGGCTCTGGAGGCTTGGAATGCAGGCAACGTGGTAGACTCTTGACGGGACAAGGCGTCAGCCTTGCGATTATCTTTACCAGGCCGGAAGAAAACTACAAAATCAAATTTGGCTAAAAAAAGCATCCAGCGTAATTGGTGAGGGGTCAAAAGTCTGGCTGAACTCATGAATTGAAGATTACGATGATCAGTAGATACTGTGACAGTGTATTTGCCACCCAACAAATGATGTCTCCATTCTTTAAAGGAGTCACAAATCGCCAGAAGCTCTTTTTCAGCAATGACATAGTTCTGTTCGGCTTCGTTCAACTTCCGAGACATATAAGCTGCTACAGGATGAAGTTGACCAGTGTCTTTATTTCGTTGTGATAAGACGGCTCCTTTCGCTACATCTGAAGCATCAGCTTCCACTATGAAAGGTTGATTCGCATCAGGATGAGTCAAGACTGGGGCAGTGGAGAAAGCTTCCTTCAAAGTCGAGAAGGCTTGATCAGCTTATGGGGACCATACAAACTTTTCTTTCTTTCTTAGTAGCTTAGTGATTGGAGCCACTGTCTGGGAGAAATGATTTATGAACCTCCGGTAAAAATTTGCAAACCCCAGGAAACATTGTACATCACAAACAGTCTTTGGGGTGGGCCAATCAGATACGGCTTTTACTTTCTTTTCTGCCATCACCATACCTTGAGGGGTAAGAATAACCCCTAAAAACTCAACTGTGGTAACATGAGACTCACACTTGGTTAGTTTGCAATATAAATGGTGTTTTCTAAGGGCTGCAAGAATTTTGACATGTTGGACATGTTCGTTTTCATTGTCTGAGTAGATCAAAATGTCATTGATGTAGACTATGGCAAATATTTTGAGGTACTCTCTAAGAACGTCATTAAAGAAAAATGTAAATGCTGCTGGAGCATTACCCGACCAAAAGGCATGACGGTGTATTAAAAAAGGCCACATCTTGTCTTGAACGCTGTTTTCCATTCGTCACCCTCTCTCATTCTGACCAAATGATAAGCACCTCGAAGGTCAAGCTTTGTGTAGATTTTTGCTCTCTTTTCTTGTTCCAATAAGACCGGAATTAGGGGTAAAGGATATTTAGTCTTGATGGTGACTTTGTTCAAACCCCTATAATCAATGCAAGTTCGCAGTTCTCCATTAGCTTTTGGAACAAAAAACAAAGGCGAAGCTGCAGGAGACTTAGAGGGGCGAATGAAGCCATTCTCCAAAAATTGATTTAGGTATTTTTGTAAATGTTGATTTTCATGTTCTGACAGGGCATACACACGACAGTTGGGAAGTATCGCACCTGGGGCTAGATCAATTTGACACTCATAAGATCTATGAGGAGGTAGAGTCTCTGCTCATTTCTCATCAAATACATCTTTGTAAGATGAATACTGTTTGGGCAGCTGAATTTCTTTCTCTGCGGCAGTAGCTATGTAAGAGTTGCAAACTTTTGATACTTGAATCTTTTGGAGACATTGTTCTTTACATAGCGCAGATGAGAACACGATTTTTAATTCTGCCCAATTGATCTCCGGATTGTGATGAGTTAACCATGGCAAGCCGACGATAATCCCATATTGGGGAGCATGGATCACGTCAAGGATGATTTTCTCTTTATGTTTTTTCTTTGATTCTTATCTTCACAAATCATCGACAAGGGGATAGCCTGAAGAGTTACCGGACCTCCAGTCAAGAGTTTTCCATCGACTGCCTGGATAATTTCTGGGGTCTTCTTTTCAATACATGGGATCCCCCATGCACGAACCAATTGGACATCAACAAAGTTCCCAGTAGCCCCAGAATCGACTAGAGCTTTTTTGAAATAGATCTTTTTCTTGACCTGAACTCTTATTTCCAGTTTAAGATGTCTAGATTGTGAAGAGTCCACGGTGACACCCAAGAGCAACCCTTCTCTGCATATTGGGTGTTTTAGTTTCCCAACTCGACTGATGCATTGGCTGCGACCTTCTGAACTGGACCTTGCTTGTTCTTTGGTTTGATTGGACAATCTTTGGCAAAATGACCTTTTCACCCGCAATAAAGACATTGTCCATTTTTTCTGCGTAGGTCCTTTTCATCTTTGGTCAAAGGTCTTTTGATGGTTCCAATTTCCATCGGTTCCGGCGTTCTTTCTTTCGGAGTTCTTGAGTCTCTGTTATCATGAACGCGCCATGAATATTTTTCAATCTTTTTGCGCGTTCCTTTACGTTCTGCTAAACGATTATCAAGTCTCAAGACAAGATTTATTAATTCTTGACAGTCTGTAGGTTGTGGGTCGATTTGCGCTAAGATATCTTTTAGTTCCTCTTTGAGTCCCTTGTAAAACAAGACCGCTTGTTTTTCTTCAGGCCAGGATGTCTCGGCAACCAGCTGGTTAAAGTTGGCTAAATACGACACTAGGTCTTGATTCCCTTGGCGTAAATCTAATAATTCACGATCTGCTGACTGTGTTACAGTTCTACGATCAAAAACTCTCTCAAATTCACGAACAAAATTTCTCCACTTGTACAACAAGGGACTGTTTTTACGCATAAGAGGAATTGCCCAAGTAGCTGAATCCCCAGACAGATATGATAACAAGAAAGCTACTTTGGACTGGGCATCGGGGAAAGTATTTGGTCTGCAGGTGAAGTGTAGTTCCACTTGAACCAGGAAAGATTGCGCTTTCAAAAGGTCACCTGAGAAACGTTCTGGGGGAGCTAAAGGAATTGCAGAAGGAACATTTAGGGAAATCGGATTACTTCCAGAAGCCTGAGAAGAAGTACCTGGCCAAGACACACCTGTGGGACTTTGTTCCTTCTTCTCTACCTTATCTTGCAACTGACTCACTCTCTCTGCTAAGCTAGTTGTCAATTCTTTGGATGATACCACCTCTGCTTGGAGCTGGGTGATAGCCTTGACTAACTCGTCTAGCGTGGCCATGCTGAGAACATACACAAGCCAGGAGGATAATAATTTGTGGGCTCACTATTCTGTCAGAGTCACCAGATCCTCGGGGTCTGTGCACGTTCCCAACACGTCCACCACTGAACAGCTCCAAGACTCTGATAGATAAATCACAGAGACTGAGAGAGTTCAAGAGGGGAAGAGGGAATTAGGAAGGGAACAGCTGGGAAGGAGACCTGTAGTGAGAGAAAGGTTAGAACACACAATATGAAAATTATATCTCCTGAAATCAATACTAGACTATGATTCTAAGCCTAGTCACTCTGAAAACATGAACAATCTAAGAGTTAAGTTTAAAATGACTAAGTTTCAAGATGGCCGGATACCTGTAAGGGAATCAAGATGAATTAAATGAAAACTTTCTTATTCAAGTTCTTTCCTTTACATGAGAATCAGAAAAAACATTCTGACTAAATTTTAAACCAGTCATATAAATCCTGTTTTGAGAATGTATACTAGGACCATTCAATATTGCATCTAGAAACTCTGGCCTTCTGTGTACTCTTAAAACGTTTCAACACAAATTGCGCATATTGCATATATATATATATATATATATATATATATATATATATATATATAGTAAACACCATAAAAGGATTGTGCACCATGAATAACACAATATGGATTCAGGAAACAAATCACATAACTTGTCAACTCGAATATTGCATAATAAATATCTTAGAATAGTGGCATACAATAAACAACATGAAATAAACTCGAGGAGAGAATCGTGCGTCTTGCCGATTCGAGTGTCACCATCTAAAATACCAAGAAATGGTAGCAGGCAATGAATATCAAAGTCAAATCATCATTAATCGAATCGCGCGTCTTGCCGATTTGTAAAACACGATGTAAATGCCATGAAATAACAGCTCACAATAAATAACAAGATCAAAGTACAATGAAACGAATCGCGCTTCTTTTGCCGATTCTTAAGCCACCATGTA
Organism: Pleurodeles waltl; assembly: GCF_031143425.1. Classification (NCBI taxonomy): domain Eukaryota; kingdom Metazoa; phylum Chordata; class Amphibia; order Caudata; family Salamandridae; genus Pleurodeles; species Pleurodeles waltl. The sequence continues at coordinate 1,244,272,937 of NC_090447.1, read as the reverse complement.
AATGTCAAGAAATAGTAGCGTGCAATGAACAACAAAGTTAAATCCTCATGAAACGAGTTGCGCGTCTTGCCAATTCGTAAAACATCATGTCAATGTCAAGAAATAGTAGCGCGCAATGGACAACAATGTTTAAACACCATAAAACGAATCGCGCGTCTTGACGATTCTTAAGCCACCATGTCAATGTCAAGAAATGGTGGCACGCAATGAATAACAAAGTCAAACCTTTATGAAACAAATCGCGTGTCTTGCCTATTTGTAAACTACCATATAAATGTCCAGAAATGGTAGCACGCAAGTAATCTGTTACTCATTTAAGAATTAAACCAAGAATATGAAAATTCTCAATAACGGTGTCGGAACAGTCCAACCATCGTCTTACCGCCTGGAACAATGATCACCAATGAAGGATGAAGGGCAGAAGACTGGAAGATCCAAATAGGCCGCCGGGACAGGAGCTCAGGAAGAAGCTGCTGCTCTGCACCGGGACCTCCGAATAGTGAGCACTGGGAGTTGGGCTGGCTCTCTTTTATAGAGTCTTGGCCCAGCCCAGAACCACACCCAGGCATGTTGCAGGGAAAGTCTCTGGAAGGCCCTGGAAAGGGGCCACACCCTAACACACTGAAAACCTGCAGCAATACATTGCAAAGGAACAGTATTTGTAAGCATATTAAAAATATGTTTTCAGGATTGAACTCTGCAATGCAAAAGGTTAAACAACAACATATCAGCACAATGCATAAATTACGTTGTTTTGAGAATGCTGGGTTTTTGCATTTTTGTCGCCAATAGAGTGCGTACTGGTGTTGACAATATAATGGGGTGTTGAAGGGCTCCTGCAGCGCCACCTCTGGGGTGATAAAGTGGCCCTCGGGGTACAGTGGTCTCATGGGAGTCAGTTGCATCCTCTGAAGCCTTGTGCATATGCCTGTATCACACATCACAAGTAGCACTGGTTAATCTAGAAGAGGCACAGATAGTGCGTAAAGACTAACCGCATTCGCCCTTCAATGGAGTTCATACCATGCCCACAGTATCTACTCTATTTCGCAGTCATTCTGGGGGAGTATATATAGCCCTTGATAGTCGGCAAGGCCTTATCATATTGTGTTCCAGGCTCGTGTGAGGCAAGTATTGTATTGGGTGTACGAAGTATGCGAATTGCGCTTGGGCACAGCTGTAGTATAGATCCATAACGGGTGCCCCAAGCCCACTCTGCTCAAGGGGCAGTCTGAGCAGTTCCAACGACACTCGAGGATGCCCCTGCCCCCCCAGGCCAAGGAGATCAAAAGCAAGAGCAGCCACTTCCTGACGGGTGAGTGGCATCGGAAGGTTAATGAACAGATATAGGAACTTGGGGAGAACCATCATTTTAGCTATAGCAGTCCAGCCAGATAGTGAAAAGAACCGCCAACAGTCTACTTTATCCTCCAACCAGGAGATTGCTCTTCTGTAATTCGACACTCAGTTTATCCAACTTTCTACTCAGCCAAATCCACAAGTGGCGGACAGGTACCTCTGATCAGCACTAGGGAAAATCAGAGGTGTGTGGTTGCATCTGCCAGTGGGAACACAGTGGATTTAGCCCAATACATTTTTATACCCAAGAGTTTGCCAAATCGTATGAACTCGTGCATTAGGGTGTCTAAATTAGTCTGCGGGTCCTGAAGATAAAGCGTAACGTCATCCGCATACAACAATACCAAGATCGGTCGCAGTCCGAAGGCAAGCCCTCTGTGATGATCGTGTTACCTTAGGCATGCTTGCCAACAGCTCCATCATCACCTGAAAAGCAGCAATAGAGGGCAACCGTGCCTGTTACCTCTAGAGGCAGGGAAAGCATCACTGATGGAGCCATTAATGCATAATCTGGCAGAGAGCTCAGTGTATAACAATTTGATTAGCTGGATGAATTTGGGGTTGAAGCCAAAACGGGCCAGGAGTGCAGAGGAAAGACCATTCCAAAGAGTCAGACTCTTTGGTTGCATCTAAGAATACAGCTTTCATGGTCCACCAATTGCGCCACCTCAAAGTATGTCCGTAGATTTATGTAGTTGATCTGCCCGGGACAAACCCAGACTTGTCTGGCAGGACTATAGTCTGCAGCAAAGGTAGCAGTCTTGAAGCAATATGTTTTGCCAAAATGTTATTGTTTAAATTTATTAGTGACAGAGGTTGGTAGGAGTCGCATTGTACCAGGTTCTTACCATCCCTGAGCACAGTTACAATAAGTGCTTCTCTTAGTGAGTGTGGCAATACGCTGCTTTTGATTGACCCAGCATACATCTTGAGGCGATGCTGTGCCAGAAGATCTGCATACTCCCTACAGTACACCATCGTTAAACTGTCCAGTCACAGAGCTTTATCACTTTGGAGCCCCCAGATGACCTGGATAATATCTTCCTCTGAAAAGGGGGAGTCTAAGACTTGTCTGCGGCCATCTTCTAGCCATAGAAGTCTGAGCGTTTTGAAATATTCAGTATATAAATCTTCGCCGAGTGAATGAGCAGAGGACTACAGAGTAGCATAGAAATTCTTCATTGTTTGCTGCACTGCCACTGTGCCCACCTGCAGGCTAGTGTAGTAATTGTAAAGTTAAAATCAATCAAATTCATAGAGGTAAGATGACAAGTTGTGTATAGTTGTCCCAAAGAAAACGGTAAGTAAATTCTTCCATTTGAGTGCCCTACTTTGCTCTAAGCTGTCTGGGGAAAGGTTCTGGATATCTGTCTACATTATATTAGCCAAAGTCCCCAATTCTAACATTTGCTACTCCTACACATGCTTCCCATACAATGAACCAATCAGGGTAAAACAAAGATACTGAGGCAAATTTACTACCAATTTGCATTGTGGCTGCGCAACTCTTGTGGCACAGCCCAAATGCAAAATGTTATTTGTGATTTACAAAGCCACGCAAATCAGATTTACATGGCTTTGTGAGGGATTTTTCCCAAAACATAGAACTTGGCAGCCTTGCATTACTTTGCACTAAGGAGGCATTTCATGAGTGGAGCATTGCAATTCCCATGCATACACCAATGGATGTTGGTGCATTTTCAGATTTTCTAAAGCTTGTAAACCTGGGACTACGTCAAAATGAACCAGGTGTATCAAAGAGAAATATATTTATTTCTCCTTGATACTTCGTCTTGTGCAGTAAACTATTATTTACTGCACAAAGGCAATCCTGCCTGTAACAAAGGCACCCTTGCACCTTGGTGCAAGAGTGCCTGCATTGGCCATAGCCTATACACAGTGGGCCATCGGTAGGGGACAGCAAAAATACACCATATCTTAGTTGATATGGTGAATTTCAGCTATCTCTCGTTCACGCAACACAGCACAGCAACTTTCATTTTAGTCCTGCTTTGTGTGAAATGTAAGTAAGCATGCCTCATGGTATTTAGCTCATTAGTTTCTCAAGATACTACACAATATTGTGGCTCTCAATGTACTTCAAATTCACACTTATCTGCAGCATAACAAGATACGTGGGCTCATCCTGTACTATGTAGGTGCATCATTGCCGGAGCATCATTGCAACTGTTTACATGGGAAAGTAAGCACAGAAGGATCACATATGTTAATTGAGACTTCAGCTTCTCCTAAAAATATGAATACATATTTATGAGACAAGCCATTTTAAAATGCAGCCTACTCTAGTAATGGTCAATCTAAACATGAATAATACATACAAATTGGCATTTGTGTGTTCCGGTGGAAAAATCGATATAAATACAAAACATTTAATACAGAAACTCGACATCAATCACTAAGAAAAACTGAAAGCGATGAAATGAAACACTTGTTTCTGTGAACTAGATTCTCTGACTAGAGTTCCATTAGTTATGACGAGTTCATAGCAAACCACCTCCATAATCTGAGCCTCCTTTTCAGTATTACTTACTCCAGTCCGTTTAATAGAAGGGCCGGAGTAAGATAAAAAAGTTAAAGACATCACAACATCCACAGTTGTTGGGCAGGAGAGAGCCTGCACAGGCTGCCAGTCTGCCTGGGAGCGCCCTGGCTGGGCACTCCCAGCCAATCCTGATGCTGCTCTGAGTGCGGGGGAAGAGCTGAAAGACTGTTACCCCCTTCAGTTGGGGTGGGAGCATAACCATGCCCATACTGGTTGGTAGCCACCACCCCACAAATTTGTTTTTTAATTTCCTGGCATCTAGTAAGCTTTCTGCCCCCGGGAGTGGATCAGGGGTAATTGCCCCATCTGCTTACCTGTGGGCAGAACAACGTTGTCACCATTTATTTGGTGGGGTGGGGGGGAGGGGGGGATATGGCCATACCTCCATAGTCTGTTTTTGGAAGAAAAAAAATATTTCCTGGTGGGCTTTCTGCCTCTCTTGGGGGCAGATGGGCCTTACAAAATTAGGCTGATCTGCCCCAAGGGGAAAAGAGATGGACAACAGTAATGTGCCACCATGGGAAGCAGCCCAAGGGGCTGCCCCCCACCAAACAAAACACACACACACACCAATCCCTGGTGCCTAAGTGGTTTCTGCCCCCCAAGGGGGACAGAAATGCCCTAAAATAAATTTGCCTCCCAGTGGAACAACCCTTGCCTAAGGGGTCCATCCCCTTGCGTGAAATTGATGCCAAAAAATAAAAAAAATCCCTGGTGTCTAGTGGTTTCTGCCACACTTGGGGGCAGATTGGCCTAACAAAATGAGGCCGATCTGCTCCCAAGGGGGGCGGAAATGGCCTAAAATAAAATTATCCCCAGGGGAGGGACCCTTGCCTAAGGGGCTGCCCCCCCAAATAAAACACACACTTCACGTTCGGGCAGTAGAAATGCTCAGAGAGACATCAAAGGAAAGGAAAGGAAAGGCCTTTCCTTTCCTTTGATGCCTCTCCTTCCCCCAGCACGTGATATGAAGAGAAATGCTTTTGCATTTCTCTTTTGATCCATCGTGAAAGCTGATCTTCCAGCATGGTGGGGGTGGCCTATGATGAGGTCAGCGCTGCCGACATCATCAGATGTCACTTGGGGGGGGGGGGGGTCAGCTGGGGGTCGAAGGGGAAGCGATTCCCCATCCAACCCTGCCCATGGGAGGGGGTGCTTGGCCATCTGGGGAGCAGGACATAACGGTTATGTCCTCGGCACCCAAGCAGTGCAAACGAGGATGTATCCGTTACGTCCTGGGCACCCAAGGGGTTAAAAAATACATCTCTTGGCATTATAAAAGAATTTTATTAACACAAGACCAAGCCTTACAACAAAACTCTTTAATGAAAAGCTTTTAAAAAATGATGTGTTGTAATAAAATGTGATGTCGTAGGATGTGTCTAAACCATACCTCCCTGGATTCTGTTAGGTCTGTAGTTTTTTAAACAGTTTCTATTTGGTAGGTTTATGAGTGCTTACTCAAGATCCTCATTTAAGCTGGCATTCTGCCCACTTTGGGGCCCCAGAAGCCCCTTCAACTACCCTGGACACTGTTACCCAGTGGACTAAAATTTGATGCAGAAATCCTGGGGCCAGAATGGAGAAATGGGAGCACAGCCCTCTCGTCCAGATTCAAATTGGATGTGCTTGGATGTGTTAGTGCTGACCAAGGGTTACATGGTCATCAGGAAAAAAGAAAATAATTCACATGCAATAAATGTCAGTAAATGTCAGAGGTAATGTCAGTAAATGTCAGAGGTAATGTCTCTGCTGATGGGATCCCAGGAGGGAAAAACAGCATAGTTTCAGCTTTTAGGTTGCCCCTAACCAGGTGGACCCTAAGTCTTGGAATGTGGCCCTGACAACAGCTACACAAATGTTTACTCTAGCCCTGCCATTGGAATAGCACCCCAACAAGAAGATCAAATCACAAACTGCAACTCTTTGTTTTATTGGTACATTCATGCCTCCTAAGTGGGCACACTAACATTACACCACATTCTATGCTGCATACAATTAGCTTGCCCCTTTCCCAGGCATTTTCACGTCTACACCTGTGTCCTTATATGGTCATCCAAACACCATCAGAAAACTGTGCCAACAATATCCACTTTGTAATTAAACCGAGTACTTATAGCTGGCCTACTTAAGGTCTGGTAGGCTACAAAGAGTCGCTCATTAGTGAAGAAGTCTGGGGAATCTGAAGATTTCAGCATGCAAATACCTGAACTGTTAGTGCTTTTCGTCATCAGAATTGGGGGCCTATAAACAGATATCTGACTTTTCAAAATACACACCTGAGGCTAGTCATTAAACAATACATTTAAATAATGTGAAGCATATTTGGCTCCACAAGGAAGACAGTGGTTAAGTTTTCCAACCAAAAAAGGTTTATTAAAAGTTAAAAAGTTTACCTATTCAAAATCATCAATTTAGTGTCACTCAATACATAAATACATTTAGTAATTGTAACTTTTTTATATTTGTTTATTGGCTTAACCACAGTAACATAGAAATACATTTCACAAAACAAAATGTAGACCCTTCGTCTGGACAGTTTACTATCAATAGTATATGCAGCAATTGAATTTCAAGTAATGTATCAGCATAGAAAAGCTTTTATGCTGTGTCTTGTCGCCTATACCCAGATATCTTTCAGCTGTGTACAACTCAAGGCAATACATCCAGAGAGGAGCAACTCTTAGGGTGCAGTGGAGAAGGAGGGAGAAGGGGAGGGAGGGGACACTCGTTCGTTCAAGCTAAGAAAACCAGTACATTATTTCTCTTCTATTTCTCAAAAATTGAAATGAATCAGGCACAAGCAATAATTGAGGGAGTGTACAAATATGTGCACAGCAATATTGTCAACTAGCATCTGATATTGCCATGTCTAAATCACAGTCCCATATTGTGCGGGCACCAGGGGAGGTGGCAGGTGCTGTGGCCTGTATAGCAATATATAATCTAGTGATCAGTTGGTGTGGTGTCTGGGAGGAGTGGACTATCTCCAGGGCCTGTAGGACTGGCAGCATGGCTGGAAAGTCCACATTCTGAGCATGAAGCACAGCACGTAGTTGGATATAGGTGAGTCTATATAATGGGGTGTTGAAGGGCTCCTGCAGCGCCACCTCTGGGGTGATAAAGTGGCCCTCGGGGTACAGTGGTCTCATGGGAGTCAGTTGCATCCTCTGAAGTCTTGTGCATTTGCCTGTATCACACATCACAAGTAGCACTGGTTAATCTAGAAGAGGCACAGAAAGTGCGTAAAGAGTACCCGCATTCGCCCTTCAATGGAGTTCATGCCATGCCCACAGTATCTACTCTATTTCGCAGTCATTCTGGGGGAGTATATATAGCCCTTGATAGTCGGCAAGGCCTTATCATATCGTGTTCCAGGCTGGTGTGAGGCAGGTATTGTATTGGGTGTACGAAGTATGCGAATTGCGCTTGGGCACAGCTATAGTATAGATCCATAACGGGTGCCCCAAGCCCACTCTGCTCAAGGGGCAGTCTGAGCAGTTCCAATGACACTCGAGGATGCCCCCACCCCCCCCAGGCCAAGGAGATCAAAAGCAAGAGCAGCCACTTCCTGAAGCAACGGGTGAGTGGCATCGGAAGGTTAATGAACAGATATAGGAACTTGGGGAGAACCATCATTTTAGCTATAGCAATCCAGCCAGATAGTGAAAAGAACCGCCAACAGTCTAATTTATCCTCCAACCAGGAGATTGCTCTTCCGTAATTCGCCACTCACAGTTTATCCAACTTTCTACTCAGCCAAATCCGCAAGTAGCGGACAGGTTCCTCTGATCAGCACTAGGGAAAATCAGAGGTGTGTGGTGTGGTTGCATCTGCCAATGGGAACACAGTGGATTTAGCCCAATTAATTTTTATACCCGAGAGTTCTCCAAATCGTATGAACTCGTGCATTAGGGTGTCTAAATTAGTCTGCGGGTCCTGAAGATAAAGCGTAACGTCATCTGCATACAACAATACCAAGATTGGTCGCAGTCCGAAGGCAAGCCCTCTGTGATGATCGTGTTACCTTAGGCGTGCTTGCCAACAGCTCCATCATCACCTGAAAAGCAGCAATAGAGGGCAACCCTGCCTGTTACCTCTAGAGGCAGGGAAAGCATCACTGATGGAGCCATTAATGCATAATCTGGCAGAGAGCTCAGTGTATAACAATTTGATTAGCTGGATGAATTTGGGGTTGAAGCCCAAACGGGCCAGGAGTGCAGAGGAAAGACCGTTCCAAAGAGTCAGACTCTTTGGTTGCATCTAAGAATACAGCTTTCATGGTCCACCAATTGCGCCACCTCAAAGTATGTCCGTAGATTTATGTAGTTGATCTGCCCGGGACAAACCCAGACTTGTTTGGCAGGACTATAGTCTGCAGCAAAGGTAGCAGTCTTGAAGCAATATGTTTTGCCAAAATGTTATTGTTTAAATTTATTAGTGACAGAGGTTGGTAGGAGTCGCATTGTACCAGGTTCTTACCATCCCTGAGCACAGTTACAATAAGTGCTTCTCTTAGTGAGTGTGGCAATAAGCTGCTTTTGATTGACTCAGCATACATCTTGAGGCAATGCTGTGCCAGTAGGTCTGCATACTCCCTACAGTACACCATCGTTAAACTGTCCAGTCACAGCGCTTTATCACTTTGGAGCCCCCAGATGACCTGGATAATATCTTCCTCTGAAAAGGGGGAGTCTAAGACTTGTCTGCGGCCATCTTCTAGCCATAGAAGTCTGAGCATTTTGAAATATTCAGTATATAAATCTTTGCCGAGTGAATGAGCAGAGGACCACAGAGTGGCATAGAAATTCTTCATTGTTTGCTGCACTGCCACTGTGCCCACCTGCAGGCTAGTGTAGTAATTGTAAAGTTAAAATCAATCAAATTCATATAGGTAAGATGACAAGTTGTCCCAAAGAAAACAGTTAAGTAAATCAATTCTTCCATTTGAGTACCCTACTTTGCTCTAAGCTGTCTGGGGAAAGGTTCTGGATATCTGTCTACATTATATTAGCCAAAGTCCCCAATTCTAACATTTGCTACTCCTACACATGCTTCCCATACAATGAACCAATCAGGGTAAAACAAAGATACTGAGGCAAATTTACTACCAATTTGCATTGTGGGTGCGCAACTCTTGTGGCACAGCCCAAATGCAAAATGTTATTTGTGATTTACAAAGCCACGCAAATCAGATTTACATGGCTTTGTGAGGGGTTTTTCACAAAACATAGCACTTGGCAGCCTTGCATTACTTTGCACTAAGGAGGCATTTCATGAGTGGAGCATGGCAATTCCCATGCATACACCCATGGATGTTGGTGCATTTTCAGATTTTCTAAAGCTTGTAAACCTGGGACTACGTCAAAATGAACCAGGTGTATCAAAGAGAAATATATTTATTTCTCCTTGATACTTCGTCTTGTGCAGTAAACTATTATTTACTGCACAAAGGCAATCCTGCCTGTAACAAAGGCACCCTTGCACCTTGGTGCAAGAGTGCCTGCATTGGCCATAGCCTATAAACAGTGGGCCATCGGTAGGGGACAGCAAAAATACACCATATCTTAGTTGATATGGTGAATTTCAGCTATCTCTCGTTCACGCAACACAGCACAGCAACTTTCATTTTAGTCCTGCTTTGTGTGAAATGTAAGTAAGCATGCCTCATGGTATTTAGCTCATTAGTTTCTCAAGATACTACACAATATTGTGGCTCTCAATGTACTTCAAATTCACACTTATCTGCAGCATAACAAGATACGTGGGCTCATCCTGTACTATGTAGGTGCATCATTGCCGGAGCATCATTGCATCTGTTTACATGGGAAAGTAAGCACAGAAGGATCACATCTGTTAATTGAGACTTCAGCTTCTCCTAGAAATATGAATACATATTTATGAGACAAGCCATTTTAAAATGCAGCCTACTCTAGTAATGGTCAATCTAAACATGAATAAAACATACAAATTGGCATTTGTGTGTTCCGGTGGAAAAATCTATATAAATACAAAACATTTAATACAGAAACTCGACATCAATCACTAAGAAAAACTGAAAGCGATGAAATGAAACACTTGTTTCTGTGAACTAGATTCTCTGACTAGAGCTCCATTAGTTATGACGAGTTCATAGCAAACCACCTCTATAATCTGAGCCTCCTTTTCAGTGGCGGCGAGATGGGGAAGGACGGGATGGAGCGGACGGGGTTAAAAAAACAAAAGAAAAAAAACCCTACTTATCTTTCTGGGGAGACATGTTTGTATCCCCTCAATCCTTGTCCTTTTCCCGGCTGCACACAGGCTCCCAGCCAATCACGACACTGCTGTCACCAGCATGACAGCAGTGTCCTGATTGGTGTGAGCGGCCTGCTTCAACGCTCAGACTGGGATGTTCTCCACTCAGCTGTGCAATACAGTCAGGTAGAGAACATGCAAAGTGTGCATGTCTCTGTTTGGTTGGCCCAACATGGCCAGCCAAACAGACATGTGCGCTTTGTGGTGCACATCCCCCTCCTCCAGCCCGTTCCAACCCAGCCCTGTCCCTTTCTCCCAGAAAAACTAAAATGATAATAAAATAGTGTTATTATCTTTTTCTTTTTGCTACAATCCAGTGGGGCGATGTTCCTCTGCTTTAGCGGAGTAGGCACCTCTGCTCCTTTTGTTAAATGTAAGTAACGCAACAGAGGTCACATAATTAAATAATAATAGTGCACAACCTGCTAAGCAATCAACCTTTAACAAACATTACCTATAAAAAAAAAGAGAATAAAAATAAATAAAAAGATATTCATGGAGGTCATTTAAGGGTCCCCAGGGGTCGCAGTAACAACCCTGGCTTTCCCCTAGCAACTTCTGGCTCTGCTTTTGGGAAGCCTGGGCTCAGGTATGTCAAAGTCAGTGTCAGGTAACGTTGCCACCTAGCTGGTTTTCTACTGGCACCACAGGTATTTTTCTGTCCCAGGCGGTACAAAAATAAGCGGAATCACCTACAGCTGGTATTTTTATATTTTAGCCATTATATGCAAACAGGAAATATAAGTAGAAACCAATTCAAACGTGTTCTAGAGCTGCATTAATGATCCATGCCTAATAATTAAAATAAACTCAGACAGGAACATCATGTTACCAATTAATACATTCAATTTTGTTTATAGTCCTATTTAGCATCATGTCCAGGCCTTTGCACACTCTTACAACTACAACAAATGGTGCATATTTTTCTTTTGGAGAGGTGGCAGCCTTAGTGCCAAGTATACAGGTGTTGTTCAATCAATCAGTCAGGTTTATTTTGCAGACAAAACCGCATAAAAACCTACATATACTGATAAAAACAAACTGTAAATGAATCTTCAATAGATAACATTAAATAAAATAATAAAATTATATAAAAAATTAACTCCATATTAGTAGTAGGTTACACTCAACTTTGAAATACTCAGGCGAATCACTGTTATGGACTCATCCATTATAAAAACAATAAAACTTTGATTGACCCTGCAATAATTAATGATTTTAGATTAAATATTACAAACTTTATAACTGCACGCCAGAAGGTTTCTGATTGAGCCACACACAGTTTAAGTATATAGTTGTGAAAACACAACTGACCGAGAGATATCAGATTGTAAGATCCTCACTGTTAAATACTGGTGTGCACCCAAATAAAGAGAAATAAGGCAGATACAATTCCTGTTAGCTATGTAATATGCATGGCAGAAGAATAATGCATGTTCTATGGTCTCAACTGCTGAACAATCAAAAAGTGAGCACTGCTTATTGAAGGATTATAAAGTGGACCAACTTGAAGTAAAACCTTTTGGTCCAGATGTACAAAGCCATTTAGCATTTCTTAATGAGCTGAATCGCTATTTCAAGCCATTAATAAATGTTAAAAATGGCCTTTTGAGATGCACAAAGCCCTCTAAGCAGTCGCAAATTGTGATTTCTACCCCCATAGAAATCACAATTTGTGATCCCCTACATAGGAAATTACATATAGGGGTTACCTATTTATGATTCCGATCCACATGTGCAAAGCATTTCTTAAATGTAAATTGGGCATTTAGGAATGTAATTACCATTGACTGCAAGACGATGGTAACGATGTGCAATTTAAAAAAAAATACCCCAAGATGCTTTTTTTAAGTGCAATAGAGCACACACACGTCCCTAGAGCATATGTTACTCTACCTGTGCACTCCTATTTTTGGGGTGCATCACAGGAGGCCCTAAGCCCATAGCCATCCTTGGTTTAGCATTTCTAAAATAGCGCTATGTTGAAAATGCTGAACAGGCCCATTGGAACAAATGCCATGGGATTTCCTAATTGCGATTTTCTACTATTGATTCCTACTCTGTAGGAATCGATAATTCCATACATATCATTTTGCATTTCCTAATTAGCGATTTCTTTGGAGTAACTATTTAGGAAATGCAAAATTGCATTTTGATAAATCTGACCCTATATATGTAAAGTGCCATGCCAAAACCTCATAAATAGCACCTTTTTAGGCTTGGATAGATTTCATCTACAAATATCTCTAAAGAGAGTGAGGATTTACGTTCAAATACGTGGCAGCGAGGCTCCCTTCTGCTGTGTTCAGATGTATTTGGTCTGTAACAAATGACCAGGACAATTTTTTAACAATACCCTAAGCCAAAGGAGTTAGGGATAAGGGATCTGACCACCAGTTAACTAATCCCAATATGACTAACTATAGATTTTACATGGTTAAGCCAATGTATAGTATTTAACATACAAGATTTGACTATTTCAGCGAGACATGCCTAATAGGAGGCTAACACATCCATATCATTCAAAATCAAATCAAATCAGGGTTTATAAAGTGCAACTACTCACCCTTAAGGGTCTCAAGGTGCTGAGGAGGTTTGTCCTCTGAGCTTCAGTCGAAGAGCAAGGTTTTAAGGTCCTTCCTGAACTGGGGTAGTGATGGTGCAGGGGCAGGTTGTTCCAGCTCTTTGCCGTAAGATAAGTCCATACATTTAGGTCCAGACATGTATAAAAGGGGTCTCAGAGCATCTAGATGCGTAATTCTTATAGCCCTAAGTAAAAAAATAATGGTGTCCAAAGAGTGGATTGAGGGAGATTAAGAAGAGATCTGATGAACACATTTACTGGTACTATCAGCCTTGTTGTATTTACATAGCCCCAAATCTCAGCCCCATAAAGAGCTGCTGTCCGAGACTTTATAAATCTCCCAGGCTGGAGTCACATGTCTAGTAATTGATGCACGTTGAAACCTTAAAAGTGTGCCTGCCCCATACTGCAACATAGATCTACTTTTCAAGAGTATTGGAATCCAGCATATTTGTGGTAACCAAAGTAAGAACAGTTTCTGGGTGACTGCTAGTCATCCCTGGGGAATAATTATGTAAGTCTAGATCAGGGGAATGGGAATGTGAGACAGCAGGAATAAGAGTTACTCAATCATTCTCTTTCAATGCCAAAGCAGAGGAACTAAACTTAATAGGAGATATCTTCTGTATAAACGATAAATCAATTGGTTTAGATGTGGACCTATTTGATGACCATGAACAAATAATGGGAAAAAGTTGTAACTTCAAGGGTGATGGGGGAAAAACAGTGTGCACCAAGGAAATTACCCCATCTACTAAAATGCAGTCTGCTAAAACCAGCTTAATCATATCAGGAAAATCCCCTTTCCTAGCCATTCAGAATTCATCCACTGTATCAGAGCGAACCAGGGATAAACAACCTCACTGCATCCTGATCCATTAGATTACGTTGTTTTTTTTAGAGAATTACTGTCTTCACTCATTCGTTCTCCTAGCTTAGAGCCATTAACCTTATAAACCGTGGCTGCCCTGTTAACATGGGCACTTCTTCCAATTACATCCCTCTATGCATTTTATCTAAGTGTTTTGCAATCATTAGTTACACACTTAGGGCGAACATACTTATAAGTGTCATTCTTTCTATGTAAGCCACCAACAACTTCCAAAGCTGAAGGCATGATATGTTCCTCATGCCCTTTGTGGGCATAGTACATTTGAGAATAAGGCTCAGGTCTAGACTGATAAGAGGTTTTAGAATTAATCAAAGGTAAAACTAAATGAGCCAAGTAGAAGAAGTGAGTTGACTCTTGGTATTACTTACTCCAGTCCGTTTAATAGAAGGGCCGGAGTAAGATAAATTTAAAGACATCACAACATCCACAGTTGTTGGGCAGGAGAGAGCCTGCACAGGCTCCCAGTCTGCCTGGGAGCGCCCTGGCTGGGCACTCCCAGCCAATCCTGATGCTGCTCTGAGTAGCGTAAGGATTGGCCGCAGGGCAGGCTGGGAGCCTGTGCCTGCAGCCAGCAGAGGAGCAGATGGAGCGGAGCAGTGCGGCTTGGCGCGGCGATGGAGGTAAGTGTTATTTGTTTTTTATTTGTAATTTAATTTTTATTTACCTTTCCACTGTGCGCCGCCCCGCCCCTTCTGCTCGCTGTGAGCTACTACTAGGTCCTGTTACCCCCAGTTAAAGCAACTGCTCCTCTTCACATTGGTAAATATATACCAAATAAAAAAAGGTTTGGATTTAGTCCAGATGGTTTCAGCTGGTCACAGAGAGCCACACTATTTGCTGTTGTGCTCGTTCACGTATACCTCAACACAGGTGTAACACAGATTTTAATTTTAGCTTCAGTTTGAGGGATTTGTCTAAGTTTGTTTTATTGTCTCTATTAAATATATCAGTGAAAAATACTGGGTATTTTGTTTCTAAGCATTGTCCTGAGGATGGTCTCACATATTAATTTACAAGTGACACAAACATCAACGTCTGTCCACTACTTGCCTCTTTGAAACCAGTTTAGCTTTTGTCAACACCCGAATAATTTTGTTATCAAACAGATTTTGTCCCGGTCGAACTATGTTTTTGTAAGAGTAGACCAACAGTACTTTTGGCCCTATCGATGGGCTTGATGGGACAATGGGTCATTAGTCTGTTAGACACAGGATTTTCTGTAAACCCACATTTCTGTTTGTGTCTTCTGTTTGACCTTTTAAGTACACACATTTGTTTTCTTGTATGCACCCGAGTGTTGAATTATTTTCTTTATCACTTTGATGCTCAATACTAAGAGATATTTCTATGTCTGTATGGTTGATCAAATCTATTTAATTTCATAAGTTAGGGTTTGAATGACCCCCTTGCCCGCTGTTTGTTATTTGGTTGATGTATTTACCAAGCTGTAAAGGGATAACTTGTTTGCCTGTGTTTATTGCAAAAACACAGCGGTGGCTTTGCATTCCTTAGTTTCAAGACATTTACCTTCATATTAATAGTGAATAATATTGTATTATTCAATATTTGTGTAATAAAAAATAGAGTGCACCTAGCTGGAACGGGACCTTTGGTGTCAGTTGTGGTAAGTAAAAAAAAAATGTAAATGTATGTTGTGTGCGTGCTTTGAGTGAGAGTGTGTTTATGTGAGAGAGACCATCTGTATGTGTGTGTATACCACTGTATGTATAAGCATGTGTGTGTGAGTGAAAGTCAGTGAGAGTCAGTGACAGATAGTGATTGAGATTGTGTGAGATCGAAGCCCATAGTACCTATTCTTTGACGCAAGGCAAAGCTGCACCAAAGATACTGTGCTGCCTTGCGTCAAAAGGAGAGAGCAACAATGCACAATGGGCCATATGTACGAACACATTTTCCCATAGACATAGAATGGGTAAAACCCTTTGCTACATCTGGCCCAATATCTCTTAAGATATGGTGCATTGTTTCTCTCCCTGTTTTGTTGGTCCACTGTTGGCGGCCAAGCCCTCTTTGGATAGTTGGATAGTAATTTCCACCCTTGCCTTTTGTGCCACAAAAGGGACGCAAACACAGTGCAAAGTATGGTAAACCTGGGCCTGAGTGACAGTACGTATAAGTGAGCTTATTTGAGACTAAGGGCCAGATGTAGGTAAGTAAAATTTTGCGACTTGCAAATTGCGAGTCATACCGACTCGCAATTTGCAACTCGCAAAATTGCATGCAGAAAGGTGTCTCAGACACCTTCTGCGACTCGCTATGGGGTCGCAAAGACCCACCTCATGAATATTAATGAGGTGGGTCGCAAATTGCGACCCCATAGCGAGTCCATGCACTCACAGAGATGGTGGTCTGCTGAAGACAGCAGACCTCCATGTCTGTGACTGCTTTTTTAATAGAGCAGTTTTTTTTTTCTTTTTGCAGCCCGTTTTCCTTAAAGGAAAACGAGTTGCAAAAAGAAAAACTTCGGAAACCATTTGGTTTTGTTTTTTTCAGAGTAGGCAGTGGTCCATAGGACCACTGCCTGCTCTGAAAAAAAAAAAAATTCGGCATTCACAAAGGGGAAGGGGTCCCATGGGGACCCCTTCCCTTTTGCGAATGAGTTACCACCCACTTTAAGTGGGTGGTAACTGCGAGTTGGTTTGCGACCGCATTCGCGGTCACAAAGCAACTCAGCATGGTCATGCGGTCGCCAATAGGAAGGGAACACCCCTTCCTATTTGCGAGTCGCATCCTCAAATTGCGAGTCGGTACCGACTCGCAATTTGAGGTTGTGCATCGCGTTCGGCCTTTTGCATGCCGCAAACTGCGTTTTTCGCAGTTTGCGACATGCAAAAGGCTTCCTACATCTGGCCCTAAGAGCGAATGCGAATGAGTGAAAATGAATAAGAATGAGTAAGTCCATGTAGAGGTGCCCCTCGACACGACACCTGGGAAGCAGGAAGATGTAATTTTACCCTGTGGTTGATTATGTAATTGTACATTGACTGTGTGGGTGTTTATTGCATAAAATAAACAAAAAGTTTATTTAAAAAAAAGAGTGAATGCGAGTGAGTGAGAATGGATAAAAATTTGTTAATGGGGTGTAAGAGAGTGTGAATGTGATCTTAGGGTCACTTAACATGCGTTCCTGGAAAAAACAAAGGTCAATGGCCATCTGATGTCACTTCCTGTGATGCCATTAAGGTCAAATGATATGTGATGTCACTTATGCTACCACTGGCATTTCATGAATCGACAGCCATGAAGATATTTAAAATTAAACATCACAAAACCTTAGAATATTGTTATAAAAATCGACATCAAGTCAGCTCTTTCTTACAGCCATTAAAAAATATGGCTACAGCAATTGCGACGTTATCCGAGTTTAGCCCCAGTAAAAAATCATAAACTGAGGTAATTTGTTGTAAATAATGGTTTCAGATGCTTTATGCTTAATACCTTATACTTTCGACAAAGAAACATGACGTGAACTAAGGTCCACGAAAAGAAGTTACATTTTGATCAAATGATAGCACCCGGCGATGTATTACGATTGAATGATTTGCGCGATTATCCAGAATAACAAACGTCCGTGGAACAAGTTGGAGCATGGACCTTAAACATGTAATATACTGCACCTGGAACAGAATTAGCTTTGCAAAAGTTTTATTCTCGGTGTATTGCCTGTCTGCAATAAACGACATTTCAAATGCCGTCTGCTATAGCTGACTCTGCTTTCCTGGTAGGGCCTGACCTTTAAGTTCTTCTAAATCCAAAAATAAACCATACATTGATCGCTGAACCTTGATCTTTTTGTCTTGACCTGCTTGCTCTTAGACAGTCTGTAGGCAATCTGTAGCCAATGAGTGGTTAGCTCGAAAATAGTTATACAAATGTTATGTTAGCGATCTCCTTTACTAGGGGCAAAACATCCCCTCGCCAAGCACTGCATGCAGACTCACAGCTCTGTTATACATGCCCTTCCACTGTTTTTAAATCAGGGGTGGGTTCGTGAACTAACCCCGAATAACCAATACTGGTGAAAGGGAGTAGTTTTGCAAGATACGCTGTTTGTCTTGCAATTACACTAGCCGAGGCCAGTTACCACAAAGGGTGCCCTGAAAAACGCTTGGTGAGCATGAATAATTAATGTTAAGCTGTTATTGAACATGACTCTTCGATATCTATCCATTTTAGTAGTCTCCATTTTGGAGCTATTCATTTCCCACATAAATGGTAATGTATGCTTTTCGAACTGCATACCCTTTGTTTGGCAGTGTTAAAAATCAATTTATTCACTGCCGATATCTTTTAAGGAAACCAATGTCTTCTGCACAGTCAAAATAACCAACTCTTCAACCAATAGCAGAGAATTTACTTAAGCTCCATCTAATGTAGGGGTCTTTTCATTAGCCTTGTAAAAGTTGGAGACAGATTGTGCATCAACAGACAGAACAGCATTGGGGTAAACATGCACCTCTGTTTAAAGCTGTTCTGTACTTTCTCGCTCCGCTCCCTATTTAAGGCTGTTGTGTACTGTCAACCTTGCCATAGAGTTTCTATTACGTCAACATTGAGCTGTGCCAATGTAGCCATATTGCAGGCTACTAGTAATTTTAATAACCTATTCGGGAAGCACCTATTGGCCACTGGAGCTGATGGTCCAACGTGTTGAATGCAAAACGAAATTCTACAAAACAAATGTTTTACCTCTTGTAGAAATTGTTTTGTGAATAGTGTAATTTAGTGCAAAGTTATGATAAAGTATCGACTGAGCTGACCTAAAACCAACCTGTTCTTTAGGGACTGTTATTGGCACTGGCCCACTCTTTAACCTTCCTAAATAACAAACATGAAAGCTTTTTTGAGAAAATGTTGAGGAGTGAAATAAGACGATAGGCACTCAGATCTTTCCCTTTCTTAAAGATTGTTTTTTATTAGGGAGTCCTTCTGTGTTGATGATATCTTAAAGGTACTATTCACGTTATTGTGATACAGGCCAGTGGTGGTTTGTACTGTGAGGTAGAGGTGAGGCGGCCGCACACATACACCTTGTCTTGCGTCAGCCAATCAGAAGAGGACCGTCCCTAGCTATTCACTGAGTAGGATGTGGTCAGTGAGAGTTGCTGACCTCACCTCCTTCTGTGACAAGGCATCATGATAGACACTCAGCCCTGGGCACTTCAGGGCTTAAAACAGAAACATCCAAGTCTGAGCTATCAATGGCACTCCCCCTCGTCATGAGGGAGAGGACCTCACAGAGCTTTTCTGGGCTGAGGAGGTCACACACCCACAGGGCTGTGAAATCTTCAGCCTGGCTAAATCTGGCTCAGACACCCAGTACTTGTGCATTTAGCACATGCAAAGCACCTGGCTGCCAGATCAAACCATAAAGTGTGTCTATCAGGCTGACCTTTGTTCAGCCTCACAGACACTCATTGTGCTGTACAAAAGGTGGGGGATGGTTCCCCATTGCCCTTAAACACGGACCGCTGCGGTTATGGGCAGAGAAAGACTGCCCACAACACCGGAGCTCTTTTATATATAACATTTAAAATTCCACCTGGTCCGGTAATCTTACTCATCATTAGATTTTCTATGATCTACACAGTCTTCTGAGGACATATTAGAGGCAGCTCCTAAACCCATACGCTACTGTACAGCTATTCTTTATCACAAGAGTTGGTAGCGCATAGAGTTAGGTCAGATATTATTCCTCTTGAAGGCTTGTATTAGGGGCACCTTGTGATCCAACCTTCAGCAACCATTATCCACAACTTCTTAGAGTCCATCTTTTGGATAGCCACAGACACCCTACTTCAATTCACTTTCAGTGACCGTGTTGATGCTCCCACTCAAATTACCATTATGGAGGGCCAATTTGCGGAAAATGAAGAATACAGCACTCAAATTACTCAGCCAAGGCCATTAAAGAAAAATGTTTCTACAGTTATCAATTTTGCACATTTATTCAAGATTCAACATTATCATTACGGCAAGCAAACATTAATCACAATAATGGGAATAGCATTAATCAAATCATAACAATAAATTCTAAGTAGAAAAGGAGCACATGTGACTAACCTTTTCTACATAAAATAAACAGTAGCTCTCTCCGTTTTGAACAGAGCTAGCAAAATAGAATAATATTGTGAGAAATTCCTCACTAAAATAAACAGCAACACTTCTTAAATGTGAAATGCAAAATATAAAAAAAATCCAAAGTCTAAGATGTATGAATGTCTAAGGTAAAAATCTTAATGCCTAAAGCAAATCATAATTCTAAATCCTAATAACAAAATGTTTTCAAAACCTTCATATTGGTTTAGACAAAGGGCACAAATTCATGTTATGTTATTACGTAAACAAGTGGTACTAAAATGTTACTTGCACAGTACACCAATCAGACTATTCATTTTCTATCCACGCCAAACACCTACGTGTAAATGATTTTCATTGGATATTAACCCACACCAATTAGTTGGAAACAGGTGAAATAAGAAATTCAACTTAATACAGTGGACTCTTCTGCACATTCATATCAACAAATGTAACAGAGGATTAGCACATTAGCCTTCAAACTGTTTCAATGCCATCTCCCCAGCTAACAAAGCTAAAATGATAATCTGTGTACCTACAAAGACAAAGACACGTGGCCACAGAGGAATTTTCTGAAAATCAAATGAAAAGAAATGCTTGTGCACAATATTTGTCAAAATGTTTTATTGCAAGTTTTCATTCAAGATAAACAATGTAGATACATCAAGATGTGAAGGATTATAATGAGGGGAAAGGAGGCTCTATAGAGCAGACAGTTCAGACTTCCAGCGATATGGTTGTGCCTATCACTCTGCAACAACCTTTTTATGAAATACAATCTAACAGAGTTCGAGGTCTCTTCTATTTTTTTTAGGTTGATATCAGGGTGGAAAGGTCGGCGATTCCTAAATTATTTGATTCTTTTATTGAAAATTATTTTGCCACAAAAAATCGTGACCCTATAATATGCAATTGAGTCTAAAGGGTTTGAGTCAGGATGCAGGCAATAAACAAGAATGGAGCCTTGGATGTATACAAACAATATATTGTATTTCGCAACTGAGTTACTGTGGATTTGACTACTTCGGAGAGTGAATAATTCATTGAATATTGGAATATTGCACTTAAACCTGATAACTGATTGTGAATAAAACAATTTAAGTTGCTCTCTACCCCTGATGAAGATACGCTGGCAGACGTGAAACACATGTTGGCCTTTGTTTCTGTGTAACAAAGAATATATGTGGTGAAATCATTTTCAATTAAAAAATCAAATTGAAGACTCACAGATGTCTTCAGCATGATATCTACCTAAAAAAGGAGAAACCTCAAACGCTGTCTGTTTGCAACACATGCATCATATCAACACCCCAAAGTTACAAAATGAGAGATAAGCAATGGTAGTACACACGCAATGCAGATGGAGGGTGATATGTCCTGATGTATCATACAGGTCTTCAAAAACCTAATGCATTGGGGATAGTGATTCAGATTCCAGACAAATCATATCCTAATCAACGTCTCGACTCCCTGCATCCATAAACCCAAGACTACTAATAACAGATTGAGGGGAGGGGCAAGCATGGGGCTTGCATACACATGAAGGCACAGAAACGATGAAGTTCTGTGGGGGCACTTCCCTTCAAAGAGGCCTCCTCTGCATCGGGGAGAATGAATGATTGAATGTGGGGTAAAAAAAGTTTCAACTTAATCAAACACCACCCCCCATGGACCCAGGGCACAACATTTAAACATGTATGTTCAATAATTTAGACTAGCCACACCTATGTTAAGCATTATTATTTAAATGGAAACATCATTTCTCACACATCTTCTCCTTTAGTCATCCATGTATATTCCTTCAACACTCTTTTTATAATTCCTTGCACCTTACTTTTTCTCTTCTAATTTGCTTATTCTTGATTCTACACTCAGAGACAAATCACTGATTTATGTTAGTGTAAATAATTGGTTTACTGATTGAGGGGGATGAAACCACAATCCTTGTCAGGTTGAAGTCACAAGCAAACCCCAAATTAACATGTGCTCAACCTTCTGGTACCTTGGCACAAAGCAGTCTGGCTTAACTTGGAGGTAGTGTGTAAAGTATTTATGCAGCATTTCAAACAGTAATGAAGTGAAAACACAACACAAGAAAACCCCCACACCAATTTAGAAAAATAGAGTAGAACTTAATAAATAACTTGACAACAAAATTACAAACATCCAATTAGTAGAACTAGAGCTATGCAATTTTAAAGATTTAAGTGAAAATAGCGCCAAAAGCACAAAGCACCACTCGCGACTATCTGGTTGTGCGAGACCTGGTAAAAGTCACAAGATCGGGCTGACTGCGATGGAGTGCCGGTCAGATTAGCCCTGCTGAAAGAGGTACCTTCAAAGTCCACCAGAATGAGTTCCATTCGCTGTGGAAGGGGCTGCAAGGATCATGGAGAGTGTCACAGTTGGCTGTCGATGCAGCACGAAGATCAGGCTGAGTGTCGCGGATAGTCATCACTGTAGCAGGAAGTACATGTCGGCGTTGCTGATGGTCCTTGCCTGAGCTTCACATCAGCTGTCACTGCGAGCTGTCGATGGTGTAGCAGGAAGTGAAGACTTAGCGCTGCCGGGTGTCATTATCGATCACTGTAACACAAAGTGTTGGGTTCACCAGCACTTCACATTGGCAGGTGGTGCATGGAGAAAGATCTTGGCATGAACGGGGGCATTCGCAAAGAGCCCAAAAACTTCAGGGGAGCTCCACTGAGGCTACACCCAGGCTCCAGAACCTGATGGTCACCACTTTGGGGTCAGGAACTTATTCCAGCAGAAGCCAACAGGGCTCAGGCAGGTCCAGTTGTAGACCCAGACAGGTCAGCTGGGCAGGGAGCCTCTGGAGCTTGCCTTGTCTCTGTAGCTCAGAACAGGAGGTCAGCTGGCTGACCCTTGGTGTCACTTCAACCTCGAATGATGTGTACAGGTCCAAACCGGCTTCTCAGCAAGCAGGTCAGCAGAGCAACAGTGTAGCAGGGCAGCAGAATGGCAGTCCTTTCAGGAAAGCTGCACAGCAGCCCCTCTTCTATAACTTCCACAGGTCCAGGGGTGTGCTGAAGAGTTGGTGTCTGAGGTTCAATATTTATTCCTGATGCCTTCTTTGAAGTGGGGGTATCTTCTAGAGGATCCCCCTTGAAGTGTTCAGGTTTCCTGCCATAGCTCCAGACTAACTACAGGTGGTACGCAATCCTTTTTGTGAAGGCATGACAGCCTATTCAGGTGTAAGACAGGCTGTGCCTAACTCCATCCTCCGATCCTGCCAGTGATGGCCCATTCAGGTACACCTAATCTATCTATTGTATGTGGCTGTCTTGGAAGAATACACAAAGACCCACTGTCAACTACTCTTAGTCATGTGACCCAGAAACAGGCTGCAAGCAAACATACTTTAGCACTGGTTAGCAGTGATAGGACATACAGAGTCCTAAGTCCAACAAAAACGAGATCAGAAAAATATGGAGGAGTAAAGTGAAACATTTGGCGGAAGACCATCCTAAGGCTGACATGTCTAACGTGTGTCCCCCTAGCTGCAACTAGGGTGTGGAGAAGTGCAATTTAGACTCCATCCTTTACACATACTTATTCAGAAAAATGCAAAATACACATTCGATATATTTACTGTGTGCCATAATAAAATTAACATATGTGAGAATGTATCTCAATTAATGAAATCTAACCACTAAAAGACTGAAGTTTTATAAATATGCATATTAATGTGCATATAAAATGCTTTCAGGTATTTATTATTCACGTCTTACGTTCATATTTTAACTTGCTTTTATTGAAGTGATATGTATTCCTCTTCTTCACATTTTATGTTTATTTAGAAAGTTAACATGTGCGTCTATAATTAAGTATTTGAAATGCACATTAAGGGGGTCATTTTGACCCTGGCGGTACGGGACCGCCAGGGCTAAAACGACGGAAGCACCGCCAACAGGCTGGCGGTGCTTCCAGGCGTATTACGATCGCAGCGGAAGTGCCGCGGTCGCACCGGTGATAATACGCCTGGGCAGCGCTGCTTGCAGCGCTGCCCAGGGGATTACGAGTCTGCACCGCCAGGAAAAGGCTGGCGGAATGGGGAGTCGTGGGGCCCCTGCACTGCCCATGCCACTGGGAGTGGCATGGGCAGTGGCATGGGCAGTGCAGGGGCCCCCTGACAGGGCCCCATGCAGCTTTTCACTGTCTGCTATGCAGACAGTGGAAAGTGCAACGGGTGCAACTGCACCTGTCGCACGGCCGCAACGCCGCCGGCTCCATTTGGAGCCGGCTCCTATGTTGCGGCCGTGATCCCCGCTGGGTTGGCAGTCGGAAACCAGGTTTCCGCCCGCCGGCCCAGCGGGCATCTCTAAATGGCCGCGGCGGGGTGCGGCCACATGGCGGTCAGATCTTGGCGGGCGGCTGATGCCGCCCGCCAAGGTCATAATGACCCCCTAAATGTTTAGTTAGAGTCAGGCTAACTTTAACTGACTAAAGATCTTAATTCCGAAATGCATTTTGCTTTGATAGAATTGCTTTTTTTGCAGGTGCATTTCAAGGCTTCCTTAGCTAGAGAAAAGGAGTATTTTCCTATGTATTAGTTTACTTATACTAAGGTCTGAGAGAACAAATCCTGGCAAGAGACGTGAAGATCTAATGAGCAGCTAAAGCCTCCTTCTCATTGTGTACCAGGAACAGGGGATGTTCAAGGTTACAGTAACTGTCCAAGTTCTGTGGGATGAGAAATTCAGGTGGTGTTGCAAATGTAGATGACGAATCAGAAGCCAATTGTTTCTTGGAGGGGAGGAGAAGTTACCATTGATGTTGAAGGTTCTGTTTGTTTTAATTAACGCTTATGCTGTTAGAAATTAAGGTAGACTTCCCTTAAATTTCGAGGGGTACAGACCTCTCAGCTGCCTTTACATTTCTAAGTTTGAAGCTTCATGCTAAACACTTAGGGCCTGATTTAGAACTCGGTGGACGGGTTACTCCATCACAACTGTGATGGATATCCTGTTTACCGAAAAATAAATCCCATTGCATTCTATGGGATTTAGATTTCGGCAGATGGGATATCCGTCACCATTGTGACGGAGTAACCTTTCCTCTGAGTTCTAAATCGGGTCCTTATTCCTTTTCCTGGTGGACTTTTCAGAAGCCTTCATTATCCTGACACCTTCTCGCATTTCTGAATTCTTTTAAAATTCTATTCCAACCATCCTTATTCCTGATTTAGGATTATGACTAGATGATTAAAATCATCTCATATTCAGAACAGAGAGCAAGCATTTCTTTATGGAACATCTATTTCTAATTCTCAGTTTCTGTATTGCAGTAGATGTTATTGCTTTTTATCTTAATTTGATGACACTGTACCGATTGCGATATTTCAGCTTGCCAGCTGTAATTCGGTACCTTTTCAACATTTTCATTATTTACATAATTATTGGATTGATAATTGATTGGAAATAAATTACTTAATTTCAATGATCAATTATTGGTCCTCATTGTGTGGCCAAATGGGCTGCACAGAAGTCTAAATTGTTGATTCCCTCGATGTCGCCATCATCTTAAAAAAGATCTGTCAGATGAGAGATTGTAAATCACACTCCTGCATGCTCTCAGTAGAACTACCCAACCTCTTCTGAGTTCTCATCACTAAGGTGGAAGAACCTGACTAAACCATGAGCACTGGCGTGGTCTCACCCAGGACAGTCTTCCAACGTAAAGTCCATTACCTGTAGAGAGATGCATCACCTCAACAGTTTAGGATTTTCATTCCTCATTTGCATTAGTCATCTGAGGGGTGGTTTGCCTGGTACCGAAGTGAGCCCCAAACAGGTATGGTCTCAGCTTCTTAAGTGCTCAGACCAGAGCAAAGGCCTGGTTTTTATTTGCACCCACCTCTCTTACTGGGGAAGTAACCTCCTGCTAATGAAGGTTAGTGGTTAGTCTAGGCCCACCTCATTTAACCGTGTCAAGACAGCCCCATGCCATGATCTGAAGCAGCTCTCTGCACAATAAACTCCTTAGAGAAGTCAGCAGCCTTCCGTCCAGGTGCTGTACACATGGCCTACTTGAGGGTGACATACTTTCTTGCAGTTCTCTGTCAATGTCATCTTATGGGCTGCTTCTTAGACATCAGCTCTCTTAAGGGGCAACAATGGTGCTATATTCCTTAACAAACCTCCTATAGTATCCTGTGTGGTCCAGGAAGATCCTCACTTCAAACTGTGTTTAGGATTTTACCGGGCCAGGATAGTCTCAATCTTGGCCTGGAAGGGATGCACCTGCCCCTGCACACCACTTGCTCCAGATACACAAATGAACCCTGCCCTATCTGGCAATTACTATCCTTCATAGTCAAACCTGCCTGCTGCATGGCCTCAAGCACCTCCTGGAGCTGATACAGATGTTCCTCCCAGCTGGAGCTGAAGACAGTTATAAGATCTAAGTAGGCGGCACAGAAGGCATCCTCCCCAACTAGGACCCTGTTTATCAGCCTCTGAAAGGTTGCCATGGCATTCTTTAAGCCATAAGGCATCACCCCAAACTGGAATTGGCCCTCTGGGGTTAAGAATGCAGACCTCTCTTTTGCCCCCTCAGTCAGAGCCATCTGCCAATACCCTGATGTAAGACCAAAAGTACTGAGAGACTTGTCAGCGCCGGATGTTGTGCACCCTTAGTGACCCCTCACAAGCAGAAAAACATGATCTATGTCATCTCCCACATAATTGGGCACCAGATCTTTAGGTATGCGGGCCAGATTTACAAAAAAAGTGGTGTAACACAGAAAGTAACCTTCCTGCGCTGTCACTTGGAAAGGACAGGAATGCACGGTATTTAAGGAATATGGCGCATTTCTGTCCTTTCTTCTTGTGCTGACACACAATGGGCTGCTTAGCGCCAATGCAGGCACCCTTGCACCATGGTGCAAGGGTGCCTGCATTACATGCAGGATTGTTTTAGTACAGGTTGGGGCACCTTCTAGTACAAAAACGATCCTGTGAGGCTTTTTCCTCTTTCTATGTGTTATAGAACAAAGAGGATAAAACGAGGCGAAATAAACATATTCCTCCTCGTTGCACCTTACCTAGGGAGGCATAGACTTTTGGCACATCCTCAGATTTACCAGGGCTGGTACATTTAGGGGTTGTGTCAAAATCCATGGGTGTTGTGTGAGAACACCCACCCTTATGCCCATGGAACTCCTCCCTTGCGTAGAGTAAGGCAAAGCAGCGATGTGACCGCCTTGCCTTACTCATATTTATGTGGCCATTAAAAGCCACATAAAGTGACTTTGGTGGCCTCATGGATATGGTTGCAAGAAATGTACCGCTGTTGCATCATAAAAAGTGCAAGGGGCTCATTGATATGCCCTTGAGTGTATGCTGACACCATTGCTTCTGGACTTTGCTTGTTTGGCTTTAAGGTTTGGGTCTTTGAGGTTTCTCTCATAAGCTATTTTTTTTCTTCAGAGACAATTCCTGATCCTCCATGTTAAGTTGGGCCATCTGTAGCCTGAACTCCATCTCTGCCAGCTCCTTTGGGGACAGGCTGGGCAAGGACACATTGCTTCCTGCTGAGGCTAGGTGTTCCAGCTTAGGAGATGGGTCATCCTCCTCCACTGAAGACTGGGTTTTAGGGCTGATATCCAGGTCCTGATCGTGCTCATCCATATCACCCTCGTCAGCCTGTTCCTCAGCTGCTGTTAGTGGCTGGTGAACCTCCAAACAGGCCCTAAGAGTTTTCTGCAGCCCCAACTTCTTGGTACCCTCTCCTTCAAGAACTGTTTGAGCTCAACCACAGTGTAATGTTCTAAGATGATAAGCTTGAATTTCAGGTAGTACTAATAAGAATAGATTTGAAAAAAAGGAGAATTAAAAAAACACTGAAAATGATCTTAAAAGTATTTATCTGGAATGGTAGTTTAACACAAAATTACTGTATGGCACTGAACAAACACAGGTCCTAATTCTCACTGCTGAACACCAGTATAAGAAATGGGGTTACTGTGTGTGGGGGGGGGGGGGGTGGTTGTGAAACACTGCTCAAGCAGCAATCACAATCCTTGTCAGGAAGAAGTCACGAGCAACCCCCAAATAGGAAAGAACACCCTACGTCTGACAGGTCTAACAGTCACTCACTGCCATTCAGGTATTGGCAAAGGCATCTTGTCAACAGTAAGCTAATAATCATTCAGTAACTTAGTGTAGCATCCCAGCTCTCTCAACATGTGCTTTCTATATTTCACCTGCTAGGTTCCAATTACAGAACTCTCCATCATCAATAATCATAATGCCTCGAGTTCTGTGTTCATTTCTTTTGTGTAGTCATACATCATGTGCAGTTTAGGGTGTGCAAATTGCCATTCATGTGGAAAATTAATAGTTCCAAAATAGAGCCATCATTTTTAGATCTGTCCTAAAGACAAACACCACTATTCTCACCCTAACTGATCAGCAATCTCTGTATAAGCAATTAAATCGTAAAGGGACCCTCAATTGATGTCACCTTATTCTCCTGTGTCTAACATTAATCACTTTCAAACTTAGATCATAAAAATTATTGTCAACAATGGCCCCCTCTTATCAATCAATCAAAAAATGTATTAAGCGCACTACTCACCCGTTAGGGTCTCTTGTCAACTGTGACTTTTTCATATGTCGGGGTGGTTATTCCCAGCTCTTGCTCACGTGCCAATTATTTTTACAAAATGATCTTTTCTATTGATAAAATCATACCTGATCATCACCCGGAGCACGGAATATTTTGCACGGTTTGTCAATGCTTGTTTACGGCCTTGAGGAAGCACACAACTGTTTCTTGGGTTATACTAGATGTTGACAAATATGATTTTTATTAGCGGGTTAATATTTGAAAACTCATGACTGTTATACTTTGTAAAAATGTCCATACTTCTACACATCAGTTTTTTATTAACAAATATTGCCAAACCCTGAGACTTAGTTAGCCCTTGGAGATGAGTGATGCTGATTTAAGGCAGCCCTGCTACCCCGTTACTTGTAAACCCGACAACTTCAGGTTTCCTCCGTCATAATTACATCACCACTTGTTGTTACCAGTCAAGAAGCCAAATACATCCCAGGAAACACAGAGCTTCTAATTGTCCTGTCAACTGAATCAGGCAAGCTGGTGGGTTCACAAAGAGTTCATCTTACCTAGCTGGGGCAAAACACCCATCTTTTTCCCCTTTTCGTTAGTTGAGTTGGGCAAGGCACCCTTGTCTGAGATAGAGAAGTTCAGCAGCCTTAAAGTTACTATTTCAACGCAGTACTTTGTTGGTATTTCCCAAGATAGTCACCATGCAACACTGCAGACTCGCAAGTTAGTTAAGAGTGAGTGGACTTGCTACCCAGAGTATTTGTGAGCCTGTCAGTCCACAAATCCATCAGCCCCAAATACACACCATAGACATGCAATGCTTTTCACCAGTTTACAAATACAGGCAGAATAAAACACGATGTGTGTGTGAACCCCGACCCTCCTTGCCAGTCACAAATTCAAACCTTTAAATATCTTTAGAGCCTAGATGTTTCAGCTCTGAGATATTTCAAAATAATTTTATAACTGTACTAGGATTTTAAATTGTCATGTTAGCAATTATTTTATTCTTCCATCATTCATCCGTGGGGGACTCATCCAGTTTACATATGTAATATACATCAATTTATTTAATGGGTTGAGTGACCAATGGTACAGGAACATCAAAACGAACATGAGAGTGAACACTGATATATTTAAAAAATCTCTCTGACCATCGATTGAGCCTCAAAAATATGTTATTGAAAGTACGCAGATCAGTCACTGCCTATTGCCAGCACTCAAAGATTTACAGTAAAGTGAACAAAACGTATTAATTTAATAACACAAAACCTGTTCTCAACAGTTAAAATTATTTTATAGGTGAATAGATAGTGCGTGTGAAAACTTATTCCTTCACCATAATACAAAAGGACTTATGTGATACACTCTAGTGGGGGAGAAAAAAGTGTGTATTTCTATGCCTGAGATAGACTAGGCAGAGCACACTCACCTCTGCGCCATGGTGCAGGGCTATGCATCGTCCCAGGCAGCCTATTAGAGCATCACCCCATGGGATGACAGGAGCAGCAGCAGCAGGGGCAAGCCAGTGCTTAATTTGTGCTGGTTGTTTCCGGTGCGGAGCACCGGTACTTATTTTTCAGGGCCGGCGCTTACTCTTTTGCCTGAAGCATTTGCTGAGAGCAAAAGACACCTATAGGAAATACGGAGGAAGAGAAAAACGAAAAAGTGTCACATAGGGAGAAAGCTGCTAGAGTGTGTGAAGGGGCAGGGAGTGGCTTTAAATGGATTGAAGAGGCCCGAGATGGCTTCAGCATTACACTGCCTCAGTATTCTGTGCTCGCACATTTAAATGCAGGAGCCACGTGTTACAGAGGAGGGCTTTGAGCACCGGCACGATTTAATTTACAAATTAAGCACTGGAGCAGGCCAGTGTCAGTAGATATAGCTCTGTACTGTTTATCCCCTTGCTCAGCCCAGTGAAGCAAATCTGGTTGCTGAGTTGAGCGAAAATGTGGTATTTAAATAGGTTGTATTTTTTAAATGTATATAAAGTTCACCTTATTTGAGGGTAGCCAATAACTCTTTGAAAACTTTATAAGCAATATGTGTTAACGAGGATAACTCAATCAACAAAAACTGTTCCAATACCTGCACAACCTGTTGCAGTATTTAATACAGATGCAGGGTTATTCTAATGAATATCGACACCAACAATATTTTGGCATACTAATACCAATGACAGAATGTCGAGGGACAACGTATCAAAAAGTAAATACATATAGGTAAGTATAGATTTACTACTGGTCACTCCACACTACGGACTTTTCACACAAATGTACCACCTAGGGACATATAAGTAGAGCTAGGTTTAGAAAATCTAAACTTGTCAATATTTATCTTTCGAAATTCTGTCTTACTGATGTTGTTGATTCGATATTCAAGGGAACACCCAGATGCATAGAGACTAAGTTGAGCTTTACATAGGGAACTTGCCCAAAATAGATCAGCGAGTTGCTCAGTTGATTGATTGGATATTGAACGTGTGTACTTGAAACACCAGTGATCTAAGCCCCCAAGCCCTGCTTTAGACCCATCCAAGTCGTCTTATACTTCAATGCGAGAGATTATTCTCTGGGTTTTACAGTTCAGAATGTGTTTCGAAAGACATTTCTTTGCAGCATTACAAATCCAGATTACTGCAGTGCACTGAAAGAGAGTAATGGGTATAATTCATCATACTGTGATGATCTTCAGAGTCTTAAGCACTTGTTAATGCTTTCACGCTCGCAGTTCCATCCTTCTGATGGTTTTCAGGGTTTCATTAGTTCTGCTTATGATCATTGAGTTTTTAGTCATCCAGTGTCCGCTTAAACATAACAGAACCTTATTAATCAAAGATGTGCATATTTCTCATCTTGATAGCTGAGAATCATATTGAACGTGGCCCGGGAGGGTTGGTCTCATTACCTAAATTTCATAAAGCAAATGGCTTTCCTTGCACATGACTACGTATTTATTTAATAACATTGTGCGGCTGCCTGAGTTAGAGTTACAGAACACACCAAACCAGTCGTTCTTAACCTTTTGACGTCTGTGTACCACCACTTTATCATTACTGAACTCAAAGGAAACCCGCTAAATCATTATCAGAATCCGGGCACGCACTCCCTTACCCCCGAGTCATTATTGGAAGCCTTTGGCTTAAGCAATTTTTATGATTTCAACCTCAAAACAATACACAAAAAATAGAAAAGAGTGATCATAAAATACATATACAAATGATTAAATATTTTATTCAACTCACTTACTCAAGACAAAATAAATAACATGTTCCTTTCATTGTGAAGGCTAGGGCTTTTCTAAATTCAGCTGAAGCCACCCATTGTCCCCACTGTGTTCTGTTTGATGCATTTGCACTGCTACAATGAATCAATGGGAGAATGCAAACCTAAGTTTTAGCTCCTGTGAGAAATTGGATGGTTGTTGAGAGTGGAGGGGTGGGGGGGGGGGGGGGGGGGTAGGGGTATTACCCCTTCTCAAGCAACAGCCACAATCCTTGTCAGGGTGAACCAAAAAAGTCACCAAATTAACCTGTGCATAACCTTCTGGTAGCTTGGCACAAAAGCAGTAGGCTTAATTTAGAGGCAATGTGTAAAGTATTTATGCAGCAATGAAACAGTAATGAAGTGAAAAAATAACAAAACTCCCCAAAAAATTAGAGTAACATTTAATACATTATTTGATATAAAAACAACAACAAATATCCAATCGGTAGAACCGGAGTTATGACTACATTTTTTTAGTGCAACCTTGTGCCTAAAAGATAAAACCACTGACATCTAGGCATGCAAGAGAGGGGCAAAGTCTGAAGTAATGGCCAACCATGATGAAGCATGTAGATTGGCCCCAGTCTTGTTTTTTCTTCAGACTTAGAAGAAAGTTGAAAGAAAATGGTTGCAAAGGTAAGGTTTATCAGGGCAAGGCAGTCGGCAATATCCGAGGAGGAAACACCGTCATTGGGGAGCTGCTGAACAAAGTTGCAGTGAAGATTTCTTTGCTCAGATTTAGGCCCTCACTACCAGCCTGGAGGTCATAAAACTCTGACCCCCAAATTCGATAGGAGGAGGCAGCTGTCGTACCAGCTGCCTCCCTGCCGGTCGTATTGAAATGTTCCCACCGGGCTGACATTCTCACCTGTCAGCCGGGCGGGAACAGTGCTATGGTATGGGTCTCAGTTCCCTTAAGGGAGCTGAGGCCAATACCTACCGTAGCACACTAGCACCCTTGCATTTCGAGGGTGCTGGGCAGGGGGGCCCCTGCACTGCCCAGGCATGGGCAGTGCAGGCCCCCCCCGCACTGTGTTTCTGGCAGCCTTTCCATGGCACCAGACTCCTAATAAGCCCCTTAGTCTCTTTTTTGAAAGTAGAACATCTTCAGAGTGACAAAGCTGCAGGCTCAATCCAAGGAGGGCTACAGGATGCTGGATATCCTTCCAGGGAGGAACCACTGAACAGGATTTGCTGCTGTGGAGAACAATGTAGTGGGATATTGCGAAGTCAGGTGACTGGCGATGCACCTTTGGCACATGGGCAAGCAGTTAGGTCCCAGTCTCCTCTGGGTTCTCAGAGCACTTTTTGGCAGAAAAAGTTGTAAGTCACCAGTTTTGGATTTTGGCTGGTTGGGCACTTTTAGCACCACTTCCAAGCATCCAAGACACAGGGGCACCACTTGGAGGGCAGGACTTATTTCAGGCTGGATCAAGGTTCACTTTGAAAGTTTAAAACTGTGATAGGACACTGAAGTACTATAAATCAGTAGATGTCAAAAGTAGCAATTCTTGTATTAAACAAATGGTCCAGATATTAATGTAATCTATTCAGATTTAGGGCCCGATACCAAGATTAGCATGCTGGCAGTCGGACTGCCACATGACCGCAACAACCACCAGGATCCGAGAACCTGCGGTTGCGGCGCTGCTGAAAGCCATGGTCAATCACAGCAGTGCTGATGTCGGCACCACTGTGCTGATCATGACTTGCCTTTCCATTGTCCTTTTCATGTTGGAGACGTCGCCATGAAAAGGCAGATGGAAAGGCAAAGACGGAGCCACTGGGGTCCCCTGCACCACCCATGCCCATGTCATCGGCAGTGCAGAGACCCCCCTTTTAGCAGTCAGCATGCGCATTGTCTCCAATGTCAACAGTGCACATTCCGACTGTGCTGGTGGCGCAGCCTGCGCGGCGGCCCTTTTAGAGCCGAAGCCAATGGCGCTGCACTGTCTCTGCCATCCGGCCCCGCGGGACCATCACAGCTTGGCGGCATCCTCCCGACCACTGTATCGGCAGTCTGACGGTCGGACTGCCAATTTCGTAGTAAGGCCCTAAGTCGCAATGTTTCCAGTTTTCATACAAGTACAAACAACCTAACATCAGCCATAAATTCCAAAAAGTATCAGATGAAAACATGTCATACTATCACCAGAAAATGTCGCTGCACCAGACCAAATGAGACTCTTGCACCTTGGGTGCTTCACACATCAGTGCATAGATTGTTCACTGTTTGAAAAGCATTTCTGTGTTCCTTTTTATTGACGTTCTCAGATTCAGTTTCTCACCAGATACATTTCATTGTTTCACAACTTAAACAAGAAAGCATTTCACCTAGGCATCACTGAAGGCTGACACAGCTGCTGATTTTGATGTGTGTGTTAATCTGGAGTAAAATCCATTTTGGGCCGCGAGAAATTCCTCCAAAATCGGCATTTGCATGCTAGTTTGATCCTTAAAAAAGGCTTTAAGCTGCCCATTACTACAAAAATATCAGGGGTAATTACATTTCCTCCAAATATCTGGAGATCCTCCCATGGTTACCACTGCTGTTGTTTTGTACCCCAAATGAGTTATTATGAAGCTAATTTTGATCCCACCTACCTAGTATTTTAGTGTTATTTTCCTCCAGGGAAAAGCTGGAGTTAGCACCTTCCTTTTACTTCACTGACAAGGATTATGGTCATTTCCTCTGGGGAAACTAGCTATATCCTTGTAATACATGTATTTTACCAAAGAATGCACCTTAACCAAAATGGCAGCAATAGGAGCAGCTCTGTGGAAAAAACGTTTTACGTATTGTGCACAGAAGGGCACATGTTCAATCTGCTGTGGCCCTCAGCAGGATGTGGCATACCAGAATACACTACAAACTAGAAGAAGGTACAAGCAGGGCATAAACAGATGTAGAGTTGATATTTTTGCAATGTCAGATGAACACATTTTTAAGAATTACAGACTTGATTCTCACACAATATTATTCATACTTGACCTTATAAATTGTGATTTAAAGCCAAATAATACCATTATAGCCGCAGTTCCTCCACCGGTTAAATTTTTGTTGGTGTTGCACTTCTGTGCAACTGGTTCTTTTCAAGTAATTGTTGCCATGGATTCTGGACTCTCTAATCTACCTTCAGCAAAATATTACAGCAAGTACTCAGTGCTAAGTTGAAACATATGCAGTGATTCATCATCTTCCCTAAAACTGCAAGTGCTCTAACCAAAGTGGAGACTGTACTCTATGGTATTGCTGGGCTCCCAAACATTGTTGGAGCCATTGATTGTACCCACATTGCATTGTTTCAGCTTGTGCTCATGAACAGATGCTCACGAATCGAAAGCTGTACTACTCCATCAATGTTCAAATGACTTGCACTGCTGACCTCATCATCACACACTGCAATGCAAAGTTGCCAGGATCTCCACAACTAGTTTATTCTACGCGGTAGCAGTATTCCAGATGTTATGACTGCTCTTCAACATAAAAGGAACTGTTTGCTTGGTGAGATTTATTTTTAGTTTTTTTCTTTTTGTCAGTTACATCTTGTTATTGGCATTAGTTTCCAATTATAATACAGTCATAGGCATGAGAAGTAAGGCACATAGTATTAAAATCACTTATTACAGCGGTAAAATAGTTAATCAAAAGCTTCCATTTTCTTGAGTCTGCCTGTTAATAGAATTCCTATTTGAAAAACCACATAAGATGGTCATAAGACAGACCAATAGTGTTAGTTTGAAAGAGTGACAGTTTACTGTTTTATTAGCAATCTGGTTGGCTTCCCTATTGAGCAGTGAGAATAGGATCCTCTGTTAAGCTGTCTCTGCATGGCTGTTGCCCGACACTTTGCCTAACAGTCCGCAATTCTTTTGCGTGCTGGTAATTTCACAGTGGTCTATGAACCACTGAGGGATAATGCCTACTGTTT
This sequence comes from Pleurodeles waltl, assembly GCF_031143425.1. Taxonomy (NCBI): domain Eukaryota; kingdom Metazoa; phylum Chordata; class Amphibia; order Caudata; family Salamandridae; genus Pleurodeles; species Pleurodeles waltl. The sequence goes on along the minus strand of NC_090447.1, from coordinate 1,244,237,344 downwards.
GCAGGAGATATTTCCAAGCCATGCTGGTTGGTAGAAGATCCTCCTCAAAAAGTAGATTTGCCTTGGTAGACACTTCCTCTAACCGTGGCTCGGACATACAATGTGCCCAGCCCCATTTGTTTGGGCTAGTAGCTATTGTTAGTTTTATGGATTCTGCTGCAGTCATAGCATTAGATCAAGGCCAGGCAATTGTGTTCTCTATCTCAGAGAGTGATACCAAAATATTTCTTTAGTCAGCTTGCCAGGTTTATACAGTGGGCCATATTTTTCAACCCTTGTGCTGCAGCTGCGTCACTTTTCATAACGCTCCGGCAGTGCAGTGTGCAGACTCATACCTATTAAGCCACACAAAGCCACTCTATGTGGCTTTTCACAGATATGGTGAAAGGTAACATAGTGCATGCCGCTGCGTTGCCTTACGCTACTTCATGGAGGCGATCAATGGGAGTTGTTGTGGATGTTCCCACGCAACACCCATTGGTTTTGATGCATCCCCAGATTTACAAGGATCTATAAACCTGGGAATGCATCAAAACCGTATGCCTCCCAAGGGCAGGCGCAACAAGGAGAAATATCTTTATTTCTCCTTGTTTCCTCTTTCTTTGTGTGCAGCACACAGAGAAAAAGGAAATCACCTCTCAGGATTGTTTTTGCACAGGAAAGTGCCCCTTCATGCACAAAAACAGTTCTGCCAATAATGCAGGTGTAAGGATGCCTGCATTGGTACTAGGCAGCAGATTGTGCACCAGAACAGGGGGGAAAGAAGAGACATGCACCATAGCTTCTAAATAGGGTGCATTTCTGTTTATTTTCTGTATGTTCCAGGGTGGTATCAATTCCATCTATTCCTTCCAAACTAGCACTATCCATAGTCTCCAACACTTTTAATTCAAGATTACTAAAGGTTAAGTTATAAGGAGCACCCACCACATGTTCCTCTAACGAGCTGCTTTGCCGTGCTATTATCTTCGCTCACTTTCTTGCACACGTCATACCATCTCTTTTTAACATCAGTTACAGGGTAGTGGATATGGCATTTATCTTTTGCAGCATATTGTCCCAGATACTGTTTTTATTGTGCAGAGATGCAAGATGTGACTGTGCATCAAATAAAACGTAATAGTTTTCCAGGGAAGAGTCAACAAGCAGTTCCAGAGATTGTTCAGAAAACGTAGCCTTCTTTTTTTAGGGTCGAGCGCACAAGCGCTCCGCCCTGTTGTAATCACTCTTTTGGGCTTTTAACCACACCCATGTCACACCTGTCACTTTCATTGGTTCGTGGCCTTGCCTTTTAAAATCCACTTGATTTCATTAGTGAAAGGCATGTATGTGTCATGCTTTTTCCAGTTTTTAGCCATCCAAGAGAGCACCAGCCAACTACTAAAAACATACAAGGCTCCATGTTTTCAGCATGGCTTCCAGACTACTTTATCATTTTATTTTCCACGCAGCGTAATCGCGCTGGGTTTTACATAGCGCTCGTTTTTTTGTTTTTCAATTTCAGCGCGATTGCGCTGCATTTTACTTAGCGCGATCGCAATAGTTTTTTTTTCTTTCAATTTGTGTGGCAAGAAAAAAGTCTGATTAGAAGTATACAACGCTAAAAGCTCTAACTCGAGCAAATACGAGACCCGTTGCATTGCAAATGCCTGTTCTACATACAGTTGCAGTGGCCATGTTTGCAAGTACCTCGAGCCGAGTTTCCTTTTTTCTGATAACTGACTTGCCAAAAAATCCTCTGAAAAGAAAAATGTTTATCTTCTTCTTTCCCAATCTGGCTTTTCCAACAGAAGCTAAATTTAGAATGCATTATTGGCAGCAAAGTTCACAGGCCTGATGATCTGAGCAAACACCAGTGACACACCTTGCTTTTAACTCCACAAATCCGACTCCGGCAGATTTTCACAATTCCTAATGGTTGCTAGGCAAGCCCTGCTAAATTAACAAAATAGCAACTCCATACCGAGTGGTTAATTAGAACATTTAAAATAGTTTCATAAAAATACCATTACACTTCTGATGCTAAACTGTCGAAGGAAAAATTGAGATAATTCATTGCACTTCACACTGAACAAAATCGGCACCTCAGTGGAGTTCTGAATACAGTTACTTTGTTACATCAGTGCTGAGCAGTACTAAGAGGTCATACAACTTGGTAAATGTTCAGAAGAGGAAGGGGCTCTCCACAGGCTGCCCAATGGCATAATGTTGGGCGCCATATAGTTCATAGCTGGGTGCCCTTGCCACCTGGATTGATCTCATGCCTCCATGTTTGTGATCACCAAGATGGGTGTTCTGGAATTCATGAAGCAAGGTTGTCAAATGAACATCATGAATTCCAGGAAAGTGAAACATCCCTCTCCAAGACAGTGGTCTTTCTATATGCTGTTACCTGAGGTACATAACCCAAGATGTATTAGTCTTTTAAAGTGATGTCAGTTTCTGCTCGAGACATATATAAAGGAAGCATTCACAACAAGAATCTTTATTACAAAGCAGTTGTTCCCTGATTTTTATCATTTTCTTCTCCCTTGCTACTAGTTTGGCACTGGTTTTCTTTGCATTCAAGCCGTTCGAACACATTCTGGATTCTATTTCTGGGTGACTCCTGCTTCTTTTCCTCTCCCTGTCAGGGGGAGTTTAGTGTCTTGCTGATAATTTCAGAGTTATATTTATCTTCATTAAAGAGCTAGAAGATTGATTTTTTGTTATACTGCTAATAAATGTTCCAGAAGAAAGACTTTTTCTTGACATGGCCCGTTACTGCGGTTTGTACATCACAATGTTTGTAACCACTCGTGCCCCTCTGAGAAAATTGGCGAAAACTTCCTTTTTTGTGGTCCCCGGGTTGTAATGAGGCTATCAGGAAAGTAAAGAATGATAATGCGTCCACTGAGCACATGAAAAAAAATTGCCCCTGATCTGTGCACTGACCAGAGGAGGATGGACATGTGCTCATTCAATTAAGCACAAGGCAGAGAGAGATTCACCTCAATGAGTGGTGCCACATGCCAGCATTAGAGTGAGTGATGATGAGATGCTTGGCAGTGCAGTTGCTTGAATCACAATTCTATATGGGCAAACCATTCACAATTTTAAGTTACCATCACGGACACTTAGCAATTTATGGCAGCCCTCAATTTGAGGTGCTAACCAGGGTGGAGCATGCACCTCATCGAATAACATTTTAAATTTGTGCACAAGCCTGGGAAAGATTATCATCAAGATGATCACATCTCAAGCCATTTACTTTTAATGACCAAAGGCTGCCTTTCTCTTTCTGAGGAGTACATCCATTTCGGAGTCTCATGTGTCGCACAAGAACACACAGGGAAGTAGGTCTAAAACACAATTGTACTTAACATGGTTGGTGGAATAGCTGTGAGGAGAAATCTATCGTTCCTGATGTGGTGTGGTTCATGTACCCAAAGTAAAGCCTACCTTCAGCTGTTGTGTTTTTTGGCAAAGAAACTTGGGTACTGAGTCCAAATGTAGTTTCATTGTGGTCTTGTATCAATTCAATAAATGCATAATCTACAGAAATGCATAGTTTGGCTTTATTAAATGATCTGTCCACAAGTAAAAGGCTCTTGCTCCAAAGAGGGTCAACAGAATACAAATTTTGTCTCAGGATACCGTTTGCTTCATCGGAAAATTATTGGCATGGGTGTAGGTTTCATCTCTAATTAAAAGTTAAGTTCCAGTAAAAATAAAATTAAACTATTTTCAATAAAACATTTTATTATGAAATGTATGAAAAACATCTTTGTCACCAATATAAAACATCGTACAAAGCAGGTTACATACTAACCTATCCATTTTAAATAACATCAATACTGTCACAAACTAAATTCAGCGCACTTGTGTAGTTTAGGCTGCAATCAAGCTCCTTTAAAAAACAAAAATATTGAATAAAACCAGCAGAACTAAATAAATATATAAAAATCCCTTTCTGGGAAAAAAAATAGAAGCATGAAACATCATCCATTAAAAAAAAGCATCAGATTTACTTCTACAACTGAAAGCAGCTCGAAGAATGGCTCTTGAGTCAGAAATTTATATCTTCCACACATTGACTTTTTCCGCAACGACGCACCAATTGGCATGGTCAAAGTAAGCCTGCACAACGTGCAGTTCGGGAATGTGATGGTCTATCAAGTCTACAAGTTCCCCTTTTCTAAAAACATGGTAATACCGGAGGCAAGCACTGTCAGCTGGGGTCTGGTCCGGATTCTTGGGAACACCCTTCCTGAGATCATAATCGGTTTCCTGTAGAGAGACTCCAGCTTTGTTCTTGTTCAACGGTTTATAAGAATCAACCTGCTTAATAGGAAAGTTGTTTTTCGACTGTTTCCTACCCGGTAGCTCCTTGTGGCGGGATACTAGGTCAGGCAAGGATACTCTGCTACAATCGCGGATCAATTGTTCAGAAGGGGGTTGCTGGGAAGTACTCTCTGAATCAATGCCGCATAAATGACTGAAATGGCGAGGCAGAGGGGACTCTGCAATGCCCAAAGAATCATCTTCAGAGTTCCGCCTGGACTCTGCAAACATGGCCGGACTCCCCTTTGTGGAGTCTCCCGGCTCCTTTTGTTCGAACAGCTTCTCTCTGCTTGAGTTAACACTGCACTTTGGAAACTGGTTATTATTGAAACTAAGGCGATCACCAAGGTCAAATACTGAATCAAGGGACTTTGAAAAAAAATTCCACCTTAAAGATTTGTCAAAACATTTGTAAAACATTTCCTTTCCTCCCACAAAAGATGCACTGTTTCTAGGTGGCTTCACTGCACTATCCATGCTGCTCCAGCGCTGGTTAGCTGCTGCTGGCCGGTGAAGTAGTTTTTTTGGTTCAACCACTGCACCATGTGAAGAGACATGACTTGGGGAAAGAGGCTCGCTGTTCCAAGGGACAAAGATATCTTGCTTTCCGAATTTCCTTCTTTTCTGCTCCATGGCCCACACATAAATCATGATCCGGCCTCCTGTCCTCAAAATGCGAGCCATCTCCTTGATTGCTCGGATTCGCCTCTCCTTGGTTGAAAAATGATGAACCACTGAAATGTAAAACGTACAGATTAAGACACTGAATTATACATTTGTTCATATATGTGAAAATAGCTTCCCTACACATGACAAATTTCTGCTTACACAGGTTATATCATAGTGATGTCTCCAAAGGAGTCACAAAACTACTCACATGCAACAATTTCCAGCAGTTTGTGAACATACTGTTCATCTTTCTAGAGATGGTGAATATCTACTTTATTTCCCATTCAAATACAACTATGTCCAGAGCAAAATTAATTTGTATAAGGAACTCTTCAGGGACATAAGTGTGAGCAATTATTGTTATCTCACTGTTCAATGTCATTGTATTTATATAGAGCTTACTACACCCGATGAAGCGTCAAAGCGCTTTTTCGGCAAGAAGCACGCTACTCTGGAACCCAAGAAGAATTAGTGGTGGATTCGTATAGGGAACTAGGAGTATAGTATTAGTATTATTATGAGTTAATTTCAGCAGAGGATATGTGAGTTTGTTAGTTCGATTGACTAGAGTAATGGAGGGATAGACGAGGGAAGAACCCAGAAGTGTTAATTGGGAGTTTATAGTAATAGGATGAGGCCTGGGGTGAGTAAAGGAGAGCTGGAGGAGGGAAGAATCTGTGGAAAGGGTTAGGGAGGTCATAGTAGCAGGATGGGTTTTGGACGAGTTAAATATGAGCTAAATTAGGGAGAATTTAGTAGGGTTTTTTGGGAGATCAGTGTAGTAAACTGAGGTTTGGGGGAGCTAGATGCGGTCGAGGAGGGAAGAGCTTAGGCAGGGTTATTTTGGAGATGAAATAATTAGAATGGGTTTGGAATGAGTCAGAGTGGGGATGGAAAACAGATTGATAGAGACACAGGGTGATGGGGAGACAGAGTGAAGCTCACAAGAGAGTAAATGTATAATATTTTTTATTTCTTTTATATATATCATAATTTTTTAATTTATAATTTTCTTTATAGATTTTATTTAATATTATCTCATCTGTACATAGACGTTATTCAGGTTTAAGTCAAATATAGTTGCTTTCCCTCATTAAATTCTCATGATCTCTTCAAACACCAGACCATGCATTTTCTGCATCCGATGACAGCATATGGACACTGGTATGGAATCATATGTATAAACGTATTGTTGAGTACTTCAAAGATACACACATCCTCTAAAAAACTGGTATTGTGTTGTGCAGTGTTTTTTGTTGTTTTGCTGACATTGGATGGTATCAATGGCATAATTTAACGGATGCATGATGAAACAATGCATGCACTTACATCGCATGCCTTTACAACACGGTAAGTACAATGCATGGTCATTACCACGCATGCACTTACCACAAAATATCTTTACAATGTATATGCTTTTACCACGAACATTTCGTAGTAAAGGTATAGTTGGTAAAGGCATATGCATGATAAAAACTAGAGGTAAGTATGACATACATTATTATATATATATATATATATATATATATATATATATATGTATACACACACACAGTGTATGTGTATATATATATATATATATATATATATATATATATATATATATATATATATATATAGAGAGAGAGAGAGAGAGAGAGAGACACACACACACACACACACACACACACAGCTCAGGCAGTGTGTACTATGCTGACCAAGAACAACAGGAGTGTGATGGGGGCGCCTCTCCATTTTATACTCTCAAGATACAGTGCATGCCAAATTAACACAAAGGGTCACGTTGCATATTAAAGGGAGTGTTATATACCAGAGTAGTGGTTATTTAGAGAGTCCTTTCCATCTTTCGTCTCCATACCGAGCCAGTACCTATGATATGGTCACTGCTCTCATTAAATATGACTTAATGACTCTTTATCTGTGGTGGAGGTTGCAGTGCTGTGCACTGGTACCCAAGCCACACTTGTGCCTGGTGGCCATTTATTTTACATGATGTACATACTGAAGAATAACTGCAGGAAAAGTTAAAGAATCAACCAACTTGTGTGCATCGATCTTTGTACAACTTGCATGGAGAAGCCACCATCTTTGATTGGAAGACGGATTCAGGTCCGAAGAAAATATATATATATTCATTACTAATGACAACAAGAGTTGCTTCTTGATATCTGTATTGATTGCCTTTTGGCCTGCTGCCACGTACAAGACTCTATGAACTACTTGTGAGCCTTGATGCTATTGTGCAAATATTCTGGGTTCCCAGCATACCACCTGTGATCTACATGGTACACTATAAACTCAGCGGACAATAAAGGGCTCCACTGGTAGTGGACTGTAGCGTTTGAGTAAGTGGCCTCAAAAACATACCGATCACAACTGAGTGAGAAGTCCTTTCCTTGGTTTGATTGGCATCCCATTTGAATACCAGATGGCTGGAAACAAGGCATCAAGACAACTACTAGTCTGGGAAGCAGAAGTCCTTATAAACAGGCGTCTGGCCCGGGGGACACAGCCACAACAGGTGTCATGCTAGACCTCCTAAACCTCTGAAATATTTAGTACTCTGGTTCGATGGCAGCCTCCTGACTCTCAAAATACAGCGCAAGAAGCTCGAATGGGTCTGGAGAAAAAGTTATCAATCATTCAGTAAGAATCTATAGAGAGGAAATTGAGAAATATGACAGAGCAACAAAAACTGCTCGGGCATCCTATATCAGCAACCTAACTGAATCCACTTACACTCCCCGCTAAGCAGGTTTTTACTATTATTAGGTCCTTCCTAGAACCTAGAGCTAGAACTCCGTTGCCTTCCCCCACTCCTGCCAGATGTAACATTAGTTGGCTTCTTTTACAATACGATTATATCAGTCTATTCAACATTCCTCGACATGGCTAGGAATAATTTTTTTTCCCTCACCAAACCTCCTATCCCTTGACATCTTTCTTGCTTCCAACGTCTTTGAATTTCAGCCCTGACTGCACTGGCGGGACCTTTAAATCAGACGACCCTTTGGATCCAGCTCAGCTTATGGTTTATGAAGCTGCTTCCACTATCATTAATCATGTACTGGTGAAATTGTTGAAACTTTATCTCCTCTGCTATGTGCCTTCAGCTTGGAAGCATGCAGCGGTAGTACGCCTGCTCAAAAAGCCTTCACTGGACACTGCCAAGCTCGAAAACGTCTGTTGGATTGCTTTGTTGCCTTTGGCCTCTAAACTGTCTAAAAAACATATCAATCAATAGCTCTCATCATTTATTGAGGCCCATCATGTTCTTCATACCAGTCAGTTCGGCTTGAGGCCTCAGCACAGCAAATAATCTGCCCTGCTGGACACAGAAGAGGAATTCAGATGGACACTGGTTTGGGGAGGGGGCCAAAGGGGGGGGGATCCGTTCCTGTGATCTCACTAGATCTCAGCTTAGCTTTTGATAACGTTTCACACAATATCTCGTTGAATCTGCTACAAGATTGTGGGATTAGAGATAAGATCTTGGCTCGCTTCCTTCCTTAAAGGTTGGAGCTTTCAGATCTTGGACAAACCCCACTCGAGACGCTCATGATTGAGTCTGGAATCCCTCTGCACTCGTCCCTGTTTCTGACTCTTTTTAATACCTACGTCCGTCCTCTGGCGGACCTGATAGAGTTGTTCAGTTTCACTGTACTCTCCTATCCTGACAACACTCAATTGTATTTTCCCTTTCTATGGAACAGGGATGAAGTGCAGCATGTGTTAAGTCTTGTCTCGCGTTGGATGGGAAGGAACGGTTTTCAGCAAAATGGATGAAACACTGAGGTGTTGGTTGTGAGCAACCAGCCGACACTCGTGTCTCTGGTTTGAAGGCCAGGCGAGCTTGGCACTTTTCCCTCACCTCAGCCTGCAGTAAAAGACCTTGGGAATTGGCTTAATAGTGAGCCAAGAGAAGACCTCCAAATCAAAAGACTGCCTTGGTTTTGTTTTGGCCTACTGTTTAGCCTGAAAAATATATTGTGGGCTTTACCAAAACAAAGCCAAAAGACTGTAGTCTAGGCAACTATTTTTTCGAGCCTGGACTACGGCAATGTACTCTATTTAGGGGTGTCACTGTCCTCCATTCAATGACTACAGACAATAAAAAATGCCGCAGCACGGCTGTTACTCCACAGATCGATATCATCCAGTGTTCCCTCAAATACCTTTATTCCGCTGGCTTCCCGTGGAAAAAAGGATTAATTTCAAGGCAGTTGATATAGCCTCCAGGCTTTCTCGGACTGTAAGCTTAGGTTCATCAGTGGCCTGATTCGGCCATGCAAGGGAGGTTTACGAGAGCCAGAGCTGTAGGACGGGCTTTCAGTTATCTGGCTTCCAAAATCTGGAACTCTTCAACACCTTTCTAGAGCGGCCCCTCATCTAGACCCTAATAAGGAAAGGCCTGTCTGGACCAGAATCGAGCAACACATACACAATGGTGAAGAGACATGTGATTCTCTATAGAGGTCATAAATCAGTGTCCGATCCTAACAATCAGATTCTAACTGAAATGTACATCATATGGATGTCAACACAACCTCATTGGAGAAAACATTTTTTTTTACCTCTTAGAGCCCCTACCTGGCAATATCTATAGACACCACATGCCTGCTAAAGCAAGACTGAGATGGCAAAAGGCTAAAAGACAATGGAACACTTGATGGCAGACACCCTCAAATCATTTGGGGATATTATAAGTGAATTCCATCTGCCTTGTTGTCGGGTCTGGAAATATCTGCAATTATGACTCTGCCTAGAAGCCCAATTAGGGTGCAACCCTGGTGCGTGAGACACACAAAAGTGTCTCTTACTATGCTTGCTACTCTGTCCCACACGAGCCCGCACTTTGGCATTTAGCCAACGGAAACACTTTTCCTGTTTACATTCCCCCAGCTACCTCTTTAAAAGTGCCCCACATTTGCCATGGCCTGGCCAGCCTTCAGGCTCCTGACAGCAGGGTATGGCTAGACAAGGCAACTTACTTTCCACTGCACCACCATCCAGCTTTCAGACAATTTGCGTGATACAGCTTTTGATGGTCATTCCATCAACTCGTGCTTCTTCTCACTCTTGGGCTCTCCTACTGAAGTCCTGACAATAATCACACATTAAGGGATCAAGAAGCAGATGACCTTTTCACTGACCAGTCTTAATTTGTCTACTGCATATATATGGGTTGTGCTTCTTGTATTCTTCTTGAATGAACTGTGATATACACTCATTGCTTGATTTACAGATGGGCGTCATGTTTGTCAAAGCACCAAGCAGGTTTTTACCTCACTGTCACTTACCTTCAAACAGTATTTGTTGCAATTTGTTTCATCATTAAAACTGGAAAATGCTTAAAATTCATGTTTGATACTCATCATAGGGATCCCTGTTCCTTCTTACATTCTATAATGCCACAGGTTTCTAGCGATTTCTGGGTTTCTCTTGTTCCGTCAGACAACTGAAAAATTAGGGGAGAGAGCAGACACACAGCTGTACAGATGAGATTGTTATATTCCCGGGGAGGGGAGTATCGATGGATATTACAGTATTGATGTGTGCTGCAACTGAGTTCCCACAAGACCTATGCAATTGGACAATCTGTCCTATAAGAGTACTACTGCTGGAACACCTATTTAAATATCCACAACTGTCAACCTCTTTCCCCAACTGTCATGCCATCTCACAACTGCAACTTTTTGTAGATAACAATATTTTTACACCCATATAATTGGGTTTCAGATGTTACATGGAATCAAATCTGCTCATCTTTGCATTTGGCTTATAAATGAGGGGGCTCCAATTCGCTTTTGGCTATGCTAGATCTGTTCTTGGTTTTGACACAGTCTTCTCTGATTATTGGGTCACAGTTTTAGGAACCATAGAATACACCATCACATGGTTTCAATTCTTGTTGCCAAATACATCACAAGAGGCTAAGCTGTATCATTGTTATTCTTAGTGCAACATTGTAATCTTTGACATCCATCAATGACTGCCTATTCCCCGGCAACACCGAACATCTGTACGTCCTATATTCTGTATCTCCCATACTAAAAAAGTTTCCATACTTTCTTATGTTGATGACACAATGATTTATATTGTTACCTAAAGACCTTCACCCTTATGTGGGTTTACTTCATCTTCTGTTTTGGAGCAAGACTGGATGAATAATAACTGTATCTAAATTAATCAATATGAAAGTGAATTGTTAAACTTTGATGCTAAGAGTTGAACCGTCTTGTAATCTCACAATTTGACTTGGTCAGATTTTTATTAAAGGTGCTTTTGGCTAAACTATTTTTTGTTTTACACAAGAACTCGTTAACATATCTAAAAAAAACAGTCAAAGGTGGAATAAAATAAAGGAAAGAGAATAGAAAAGGAAAAGAAGAAAAGAAAGAAAAATAAATCACATCTAAATTATTTAAGATTCCGGACATCTTTAGACATAAATGTACTCCAGCAGAAAAATAATGAGTTGGGATTCCTTATGGATGTTGACTTTTAATTTAAACTACCAAGTGCACTCAGTGATCAAAACTGATGTAATATCATGCAGCTCCTTGTGCTTTGGTGGCTGGTACAACAGTTACCTCTTGCCTGGATTACTGTAATACACTTTGTTAGAAACTGGGTCTCTAGTTGGCAGAGGTAATCATCCTGTCAAAGTAGGGACCACAATCCTAGTCAGGGTGAGTCAGATACACACCCTAAATTAACCTGTGCTCACCCCTTGGTAGCTTGGTACAGAGCAGCCTGGCTTAACTTGAGGGGTAACGAGTAAAGTATTTGTGCAGCACTTAAATTACAGTAACAGTGAAAACAATACAAAACAAATTCTCGGCAGATTAGAAAACTAGAGAATATCTGTTTGAGTAAAACAAGACCAAAGCAACAAAAATCCAATAAGTAGTTCTTGAGATATGCAATTTTAAAGATTTAGGTGAAAATAGCACCTAAAAGCTCAAACGCCAACCGTGGGTATCTGGTCGCGCAAGAACAGCTCAATGTCAAGAGCTCAGGTCGACCACGATGGAGTGCGGGCTGGTTACATGGGCCCACTTAGGCCCACTGAACACACTACCCTAAATCCTGGTGTGTCGTCTGCCCTGTGTTGCTTTGGGAGGCCTCACAGAGATTGCAGTGAGGACCACAGAGGACAGAGCACCTTAGGCCCAACTTCTAAGGGTCCAGAACTAGGGTGGTACTATTTGGCTGGACAGACTCACAGATGGCAGAGTCCAGGTGTAGGAGCAGGTTGGTTGGAAGTCTTTTGTGCCCCTGATACTTCAGAATACAGGAGGCCAGTCAGTTGGCCTTTGGAGTCACTCTGGCTTTTGGGTTGTAGAGATGCTGGTCCAGTCTTTCTCACTCTCAGGCAACAGGGCAGCAGGCACAGGTCAGCACAGCACAGCAAAGCAGGAGTCCAGCAAAGTAGCAGTCCTTTCAGCAGCACAGCAGTCATCCTTCCACACAGGGTATCCACAGGTCCAGAAGTGTAGTGAATGGGTGGTGTCTGAGGTCCACTATTTAGACTTTGGTAGCCTGGTTCGGGAAGGTGGGAGAAGCTTCTAAGGACATTCCTTTGAAGTGGACAGATACCCTGTCTCCCCGTCCTGGCTTCAAGCTGGCTGGAGTGACAATGCAGGGTCATTAAGCCCTATTGTGGGTAGACAAGTTTATTCAGGTGTAAGTGAGGCAGTGCTAAGCTCCGCCCCCTGCACCAAGCCAGTTAATGGCCCATTAAGGCCCATCAAGTCACACCTAATCTCCCATTGTGTGAGCTGTCTAGAAGGAATGCACAAGGCCCAGATGTCACCTACCCCAGATGTGTACTGGAGACCGGCAGTAGGCACGCAGTTCTGAGAGCAAAAAAAAATGGCAACTTTCTAAAAGTGGTATTTCTAAAATTGTAATGATAAATTTGACTTTACCAATAGATGATTTATCATTACATTTTCATAGGTAGTAAACATGACAGCTCTACCTCCTTCCCATCAGGAATTACACTTGATAAATATATTGAGGAATCTCTAATGTTATCCTATGACAGGGGTAGGCTTCACAGTAGTGAAAAACACATTTGGGAGTTTGTATTACCAGGACATGTCAAACTATAAAGTAAATGTCCTGCCTTTCACTCACACAGCACCTTGCCAAATGAGCTACCAAGGGTCTACTTAAGTGGTGTCTTATGTCTAATAAAAGGGGAGATTAAGGCTTGGCAAGGGGTTTTAAATGCCAAGTTGAAATGTCAGTGAAACTGCACATACCAGCATCTGCAGTAGCAGGCCTGAGACATGTTTAAAGGGTTACTTAAGGGGGTGGCACAATCAGTGCTACGGGCCCTCTAATAGCATTTAATTTGCAGGCCCTGGGCACCTGTAGTGCACTTTACTAGGGACGTGTCTGTAAATTAAATATGCTCATTGTGGATAAGCCAATGTTACCATGTATAAGAGTACAGAGCAATTGCACTTTAGCACTAGTCGGCAGTGGTAAAGGGTCCAGAATCCTAAAGCCAACAAAAACAAATTTAGCAAAAACTGGAATCAAAAGGCAAAAAGTCTGGGGATGACACTGCAGAAAGGGTCAAGTCCAACATATTTCATTGCGGGCTACACAGCGCTGTTTTTCACAGGCTTCATAGGTCTCAAAATTCAGTACTTTGGGCAATCTTTCACCTGAACAGATGAGACCAAAGCTCCACAGCAAACCAGACTTTGCACTGGAATCCATGTAGAGAACACATTCCATTCAAACTCTACTGCATGATTTACAATTGCATACAGCACATGGTTCACTGTTATTTCACATGCAAAACCACTCTCCAAGTGCCTATTTGAAAGATTGGCAGTAAAATCGGGGAAATGCTCCTAGTCTCCAAATATAATTACAGTCTATGGGGGGGGCTACTCAATCTCAGGACAGACCCTATTATTATGCATCTCATTGCCATCAGACATCAGGCTTTCCCAAATCTATACCCTTCAGGAATAAGCTGAAGAACAACTGTTTAGTCGGGCTGTTTATAGGATAAACTGTAAGGGGCCCCTTCGGGTACCAGGCACTTAAATTCAGTTGCTACTTCATTCAACATCTTAATTTTTCCTTGGGAGGCTTGGCCTATGCAACATGGTATCTTTAGAGAACGTGTGTGGTGTGAATACAACAGCTATTTAAGCAACAATACACTTAAGATGAAGAACTCAAAGGTTTGAGCCCATTCAGAATAAATCTGCTAAGATCACCAATTAACTTAATGGAACAAAAATAGTCCAACATGATATCCAAATTGTTCAAACCAAGATTTCCCCTTTAGAAGTGGGTCCAGTCTCAGCAAGCTAACTTGACCAATTGAAAACACAGAGTTGGAGTGAGGGTTTGAAGAGTCACAAGGCCAGTTTGTGGTTGTTGGCAAGTCCTGCATGAAGGTGCTAAAATGAACTGGATTGATGGCAATGTGCTTCCTTACAGTAGATCAAACAACATGAGGAAGCTAGTTCTGGAGGGTTAGTTGGTTGCAACAGCAGCAGGAGTTGTAAACCAGAACAACCCCCCCACTCCCAAACAGTAGGTCAGCATTGTCATCACCTGTACCAGGATGGTGTTTCAACATAAAATCCATCCCCTGAAAGGTATTCATATAAGCTGGGTAGGACACACACTGGGGAGGGAAGAGCCAGGCTTCCCCTGTACACTTCAAAGGGTGCTCTTTGCTGCAATGATAGGTCACAAGGAAGGGGCCTGGGTACATCTCAGGAAGGAAATGAGGCTGTTCAGTGAATTTTAAAGAGTAGGGCTGGGAGGCTGGAGCAACCTTTTAACACACATCACTGTGGCTAACATCTAACCAACTGCTTTCATGAGGGAGAGGGAGGAGGAGTGTGCACTTCTACTGTAAATCACTTTTGGTGTCTCGAAATGGACTACAAGCAGTGGGGACTGAGACCCCCAAAGACTGGTATTTGCAAGCAGCCAGACTTGCTGTGGGAGGAGGGGAAGCTCTTTAAGACTTTTGCCTGTGACCATGACTGCGGGCCAAGCCCTTCTAGTATTCCTGCTGGGTGAGGATCACCACCCAGGAAACCCAAGACTACCTGCCCTGGAGCACCAGCACTTGCCAAGACCAGTGTGCTCTGTAAGGAAAAGGAGAGCTTTGGCTGGAGTGCAGTCGAGTGGGGAGCACGGTTGAGTGAACTTCCTTTGGGACATGTGAGGAGATGGCTGCTGCACCAGTCAGGTGATTCTTGTATGCCAGAGGTGGGTTGTCGTGACCTAAACTGTGTGCATCCATACGGCTATCAGGCTGCAGCCCAAGCGTAGTGAGGAGCCATGACCCTCTATGCCAGAAGGGGCCACTGTGTGAAGATTGCTTTTCTGGGAAGGCAGTAGCCTTTGAGGTGTGGCAACCTTGTATGCCAGGAAGAGTTGCTGCTGAAAACTTCCCTGTGCAAAGCAGGCCAGAGCCTGTGTACAGGGAAGGTCCAGTGACACTTATATGCCAGAGGGGGTCCTGGGAGCAACAAGATGGGCAATATGATGAACAACCCCCCAGATGCCTAGAAAGGCTCAAACCTGGAATTGGGGTGTTTCACAGGCTACGGTAGTCTGGATCTATGGGTGGAGTAGTGCATATGATCCCTAAGAAGTTGGTGGGTGAAGTATACCACAGACCCTTGCAGTATTGGTAAATTACTTGCCTTGATGGTCAGGCCTGCCTTTTGCAGAAGCTGAGGCCGCCACTAGAAGCGCACCACTTAGTCATCCTTGCTGGAGCTATAGATTGCAGTGTCATCCAGGTAGATGACATTGAAGCCCTCTAATGTCACCAGGCCCTGGTCGACAAACTTCTGGAAAATTGTAGGGGCATTCTTGAAATCAACGAGGTTTAAAGTAGCTCAGAAGCTAATATTGTCCAGAGAGGCCCAGTGCAGCACTTGCACCACTACTCCACCTCTGCTTTTATTTTGAAGCCTTAAATTTTGAGAGCCGGCAGAGAATATGGATCAACACACTTGAATTACTGACATCTCCAACCACAACTAGGAATACCCACAGAAAGCACTTTATTGATGACAGGAAGATATAACATCATATCACCTAACTGTTAGAAGCATGCATTATGGCTGAACGTTACTTCAACAGTCTCAGAAAAGGATATCTTTAGTCTGCACATTTGGCTGTGGTCTCACTTACCATATAAATGTTACCAATAAATACAACATTGCTTTTCTGCAGCCAGGCACATTCTGCAGTTAGGTTTCAGATGTGCACCTATTCCAAAACAAATTAGCTATGGAATTATTTACTATATTAACTTGATACACTGTAGCATTCTGGCTGGTACTTTTCTGTTCCATTACCTGTGATTTGCAAATAGTCAATACAATAGAATAGGAGTATCCCTTGCATGATAAAAAGGTGTGCTCCTGCCCACAGTGACCCAAATGCATGCAATCCCTGATATTCTGATTTATTGTGGCCCAATTTACAACCTAATCCAGGGTGCACACTGAGGCCTAGGCCAGTCCTTTTTTTCCACCCGACAAACTTAATTAGCGTTTTGTTACCTTGTACATTCTATGTTAAGAGGTATAAAGAATAGTTACAGGTAAATAGCACAAAGAATGTGTCGATACATATAGCCCACTGCATTGCAAAATACTCAAATACAATGTTGGGATGTTTCCACGTCTTGTACCTGAGGTAAAAAACAGGCAGAAAAGGCGCTGAAAGAGGAGACATAGGTTGGGAATCGGAGTGAAGCTTACGGAGCCTTTGAGAATGCAGGAGCTGGCGGGTGAATAGGTAAGGGCAGAGTGAGAATGTGGAGCTTTGGGCAATATTTTCTTGGGGGCATTGTGTTGGTAGTGCTATTAGGTAGCCCTTGACTTGCAATGACTCATCTTGCTTAAGAGGAGGCCAGTTCGGCCAAGGCAGTCTTCAGAGGTTCTAGAACAGTGTCCCATTGTGTGCTAGGGGGTACTTAATGAGGCCTCTAACCACCTCCCTATGGTCTATGGGATGATTCTGCAAAAAAAAAAAAAAAAAAAATTATAAAAAGCATATAGGATTGTGCTATATATAAAAAACGTGTGCCAGGAGTTAAGATCTCCAAGTCTAATGGCACCCTTAGGAATGGGAAGGCCCAGGAGAGAGATAGCCGGCGCATAAGGGGTTGCTCTCTTGGTGAGGGGTAATAAACAGGAATAACAACATAATGCCACTCAGAGGAAATGAAAATTAGAGCAAGGGTTTCAAGAGGGCGTAAGAAGCAGCTTATGTCTCATGCCTGACTGGGTGGCATCTGGAAATCTGTCGCCTCATGGGAAAGCCCTGTAAGAAACTTACTCAGCCACTGGAGTTTGCTGCTAAGTAATACAGCTCAACATGTGGGGCTCCTAGTCTCCCAGAGTTTACAAGAAGGCACAGTTTGACAACTGCCACTCTTTTTCTACCTGTGTACCTGAAGCCACCCAGGTGCCCGTCTAGGTCATGGACAAACGTTAGTGGTAAAATTGAAGGCAGATTCACAAAGTAATATAGGAGACAGAGAAGGGTCATTATTTTTTAAAGAGGCATGCAGCCTATTGTGGGATAAGGGCAGGGAGCTCCCAAACGAGATCAGGGAGGGAATGGCAGATGCCTAGGTCAGGTTACCTTCCCTGAGGTCCTTATGTGAATGATAGATCCGAGTACCAAGATAACAAAATGTAATATCCTTCCAGTGTAAGAGGCCCTCACTTAGTTCTATTACAATCTCTGGGGTATCTGCAAGTAAAGCAAAAGGACATAACTTTGACAAGTGACCTGGAGACCAGAAGCAATCACAAAGTCTTCAAAGAGACTTTGTAGCTCAGTGATAGCTGCTTGGAAATCACAGAGGTAGAGGCTGTCAGCTTGTACCCCATGTGGCAGGGGAATTCCCCAGCTCATCTTGGCCACGCAGAGCTTGATTGATAATGGGTCAATGGCAATAGCAAATAAAAATGTGGACATGGGACAATCATGCCGTGGTCCCAAGCCCACATCAGCAGGGGGTGGAGGGGGGAAGATGGATTTCCTTAAGCAGACCCAAGCAGTTGGGCACAAATAAAATAACTGGGAGTCAGATAATGTGGGGACCAATGCCAAATCGATGCAGGATCTCAAAAGGGTAATTCCAGCAAAGGGTGTCAAATGCTTTTCCAAGATCTAGGCTCAGGGCTATAGATCTCAGTCAGATCTGATAAGCCACCTCAAGGATTCTGAACAGGCGATGTAGGTTGAGCAAGGTGTTTCTGAAGGGAATATACCAGTTTTGAAAAGGGTGGAATAGCTTAGGGATAAGTGGGAGGATATTAGTGGCCAGGACTTTGCTCACTATTTTGGAGAGAAACTTGCTGATTGAATTGCAGTGCAATAGAATCTGCCACCCAGGAGTTAAAAATAGCACCCAGGGAAGAGATGCAATATGATATTCTCATGACTAAGGCTTCTGTGGTCAGTTATTTTAGGGGATCACAATTAGGAGTGCATTTCTGTAAATCAACCACTTTTTGATTGGTCTAATCCTTATTTACAGGTTAATGAACAAGTTACTTACATTCTGTGACAAATTATCTGGTAGAGATATACTCTAGTTGTAGATTCCCTACCTGGGAATTTCCACCAAGCATCAGTCTGGATCTGGAGATTTTTCTCAAGCAGTACCCCCGCGCCATTAGAAGGCGTCTGTCGACTCCGCATCCATCATAGGCATCGTGTTCGCTGGATACAATATCGCGGGTCCTATATAGGTACCGCTGCTGTGCTCTTACGTCAGCTTCATTTAATAACTTTCCACACCAGAAGCGCAGAGCCATAAAGTACACTGACCATGGTGCATCAGAATTAGGACCCTGAAAAAGTCCCTGTCCCTAGAAATCAGTTGCACAGTGTGGAGGATGGGTGGGTCGGTAAGGAATCTGAAACTAGAATCTCTCTCTACCAGATAATTTGTTACCAAAGATAATTAACTTGTTCATCTGATAGAGACTTCTAGTTGCAGATTCCTCACCTTAGAATAGAGGCTCAAGCAATACCATCCCCGGAGGTGGGCCTGTGAACCAAGATCATCCTAGGAAGTCCTGCAGGACCGAACAGTCAAAGTACCCGTCCCTTCAGACCAGACTGTCCAGGCAGTAGTTTGGTGAATGTGTGCAATGATCCCCGCGTTGCTGCCTGGCAGATGTCCAGGACAGGAACTCTGCATGTTAACGCAGTGGTTGCTGCTGTTGCTCTTGTGCTCCTGGGGTTGCTTCTTAGTCAACGTAAAGCACATTTTAATGCAGAGAACTACCCATCTAGAGATGGTCCTCTTCAGCACTACCCGACCTTTCTGCGCACCCACAGAGAGTTGATGATCCACCCGGAACTCCCTGGTACAATCAAGACAGAAGGCCAACAGGCCTATTGGGGCACACTGCAGACATAGAAATATGTGTCAATAGCATTTTTCTTGGCCAAAAGACTAGTAGCATGTAAGTGGGGCAGGAGGCGAGCACCTAAATTCAAGGAGTGGTTGCGAGACCTACTATACTGTAAAGACCAAATCACCACCTACGCTGAACTCCTTCCTGCAAGCTCACAGCCCCGGAGCATCTTGGATCCCTAACAGACATACTTATTGAAACAACAGGATGAAGAAGGACAGGGAGAAGATCATCCTCACATTGAGACTTGTACTCCCTTGGCAGGACGCCAAGGGTGATATGCGTGCCGGGCTTGAGATGCACGGATAACTCTTCACTTATATTGAAGATCTCCTAGTGGGAACTCACTGCCCCTACAACTATGGTTGGGTTGCCAGGAATGCCCATTCATTATAAAGCAGAGTCTTACCTTCATACACCTTTTCAGGTAAAGGAGTAATAGGTCAGTAAATGGACAGCTCATACCTAGGTTAACTTCAAGACTATATTAACTTGTGTCTCCTTTCCAGTGAATGTGATCTAGCAAACCTCACCTGAATGCTAACACATCTTTCTTTGCATGTAGAGATGACTAAAGGCGTACATCATATTATTCTCGGATATGTGACTACTGCATAACGACTCTGTATATATGTGTTAATTTGAAATCAATACAGAACATTTAAAAGAAAAAAAAATGCCAATGCTCTTTTTGGGTCCAGGCGGTGGAGAGTCTACTCTTCCTTGGAAGGATGTGGGGGCATGTAAAAAGTAGGCATGGTGATGGTTTGGCGCACATGAAAGGGTGTGACCACTTTTGGTAAAAAGGTAGCCCTGGTACGAAGCACCACCTTGTCAGGATGGAGGGAAATGAAGGGTGGCTTCGATGAAATAGCCTGTAGCTCACAAACCCTGCAGGCTGAAGTGATGGCTACAAGGAAGGCTGTTGTTTAGAGTAAAAAGTATAAGTGGACAGTCATGAAGTGACTCGAAAGGAGCACACATCAGAAAGTAAGAACCAAGTACAAAACCCACTGGGGCATTATGAAAGGTGAAGGAGGGAAAATAAGGGTAAGACCCTTCAGGAATCTACCAACAGTAGGCAATTTAAACATGGAGGGTTGATCAGGTAATCTCAGGAATGCGGAGACAGCAGACAAGTAACCTTTTAGGGTGCCTTAAGCAGAGCCCTGCTGGGCTAAAGAAAGAACAAACAAGAGGACCTCTGATAGAGAGGCACAGAGGTGGCCACCAAACTTGTCTTTGCACCATGCCACAAATTTGTTCCAATGACAGGCATATACAGTTTTGGTGGAGGGACGCCGGGCTGCCAAAATACCATTACAGACTTCGGGAGGAAGATCAAAAGCTGTCAAATGCTGCCGCTCAATCCCCATGCAAAAAGGTGGAGACTGGACAGGTTCGGGTGGAGAACCGTTCCCTTCTGCTGCGACAGAAGATCCTCCCGAAAGGGCAGTCTGATTGGACGATCGATGGCCATGCTCAAGAGCCCGGATACCAGACTCTTCATGCTTAATTCAGAGCCACAAGAATTACTTGGGCCCCAACGTCCTTGATATTCTTGAGAACTCGGGCAGAAGTGGTATTGGCAGAAAAGAGGCCAGAGTTCCACTTGAGATTAAAAGCGTCATCGAGCGAGTGCCGCATTGGAAACTCCAATGCGCAAAACAGCTGACATTGCACGTTCTGTGCGGCGGGGAACAGTTCTAACCAAGACTCTCCCCACTGCTGAAAGAGACCTTACACCACGTCTAGATGGAGACGTCATTTGTGATCGACCAGGCATTGACAGCTGGGTTTTTCTGCTCTGGCATTCAGAGAACCAGCCAGATGTTGAACCACCAGGGACATGCTCTGATATTCCAGCCATGTCCAGAGGCGCAGAGACTCCTGACAAAGGGTCCACGACCCCACCTGCCATGGTTGTTGCACTACCACATGGAGGAGGTGTTGTCTGCGAACACCTGCACCACTGTCCCTGTGAGAGAGGGAAGGAATTCTTTCAATGCTAACCTGATCACCCCGAGCTCCAAAAGACTGATAGGGAGCCTGGACTCCACCGGAGACCAGACGCCTCTGATCTCCGCCTCTCCCTTGTGGCCGGCCCACCCCAGGAGTGACACATCTGTCCCTACTGTCACATTTGGTTGTGGAAAGGAGAGGGATGTGCCTCTAACCCAATTGCAGTTCAAAACGCACCACTGCAGATCTTGCACAGTTCCCTCCGAGATCTGGACAATGTCAGAGAGATTTCCCTGATGCTGTGCCCACTTGAACTTCAGGTCTCACTGCAGAGACTGTATATGCCATCTGGCACGTGTCACTAGCAGGATGCAGGCGGCCATGAGGCCCATTCTCATCGGAAACCAGGATAGAGGCTGATACATCGGTGTCATAGCCCGAATATCCTGGACTCGCCCCTCGGGAGGACAGGCCCGAAACCACACTGTCTGGAACAGCTCCAATGAAAGGGAGCGTCTGAGAGGAAGTCAGATGTGATTTCAGCATGTTTATAGTGAACCCCAGCGAATGCAGGATGTCTGCTGAAGTCTGGAGGTGGGAGAAAAACAGCCTGGGGTGAGCCAACATTCAACAGCCAGTTGTTGAGGTATAGGAAGACCGAAACCTCTGACCTGCGAAGATGAGCTGTGACTACTGCCATCACTTTGTTGAACACCTGAGGGGCGCTGGTAAGGCCAAAGGGGAGCACGGTTAACTGAAAATCCTGTGACCTACCATGAAATGCAATTAACATCTGTGGGCAGGCAGGACAGGAATATGGAAATATGCGTCCTGCAAGTCCAACACTACCATCCAGTCTCCTGGGTTAAGGGGAGCTAGGACCTGAGCCAGAGTGAGCATTTTGAACTACTTGTTGAGAAAGAGATTGAGGGACCTGAGGCCTAGGATAGGGTGGAGACCCTTGTCCTTTTTGGGCACCAGAAAGTAGAAATAACAACCACGACCTACGTCTGGCACAGGGACCCTCTCTACGGCTCCCTTGGCCAAGAAAGCCATTACTTCCTCACGGAGAATTGCCAGCTGATCCTCTGTCACCCGATCGTAAGATGGTGACATGGCAGGAGGGATAGTCTTGAAGGGGAGGGACTATTTGCAAAACCTACCTGTCTGACATAATGCATTGCTAGAGGGGCAGGTGTTGGGAAACCTGCCTCCAATTGGTCCCTGATGGGGAAGCGCTAGACTAGGAAGGTTTGGAGGCTGCAGCAGGACAGGTGGTGGACTGGGCAGTTCCCTGGATCCACGAGGATGTTGGATCCCACATCTCCAGCCACACAGAGGCTGGGCATCATGCGTGGCGCTGTGGCTGGAGGGAAAGGGACATGGCAGGGCACCCCATCTGTAGCCACAAAAGTAAAGTTGCAAAAAGCAGACTGAGGGTGGAAAGGGGCAGCTGCGAGGCCCAAGGAACAGGCCTTAGCCCTGGACTCAAAGTGCTCGAGAGCGGAATCAGCTTTGTCTCCGAAGAGACAGGTGCCATCGAAGGGCATGTCCATAAGCACGGCTTGGACATCCCCCAAAAAAGGCAGACATCTTCAACCAAGCATGGCGCCTCAAGGTCTCCGTTGATGCAACTGATATACCTAGTGAGTTGGTCATATCCAGTCTACATCCAGTCTTCGCTGCATCCCTCCAGTCAGCAACTGCTTGAGAGAATGGCCTAGGCATCCTCCAGGACCTGTGGTAGCACCTGCGCAACCGTGTCCCATTATGTATGGGTGAAAAGGCCCAAAAGGCATGCAGTGTTCACAGACTGCAATGACAGACTGGAGGAAGAAAA
The DNA here is from genome assembly GCF_031143425.1 of Pleurodeles waltl. Classification (NCBI taxonomy): domain Eukaryota; kingdom Metazoa; phylum Chordata; class Amphibia; order Caudata; family Salamandridae; genus Pleurodeles; species Pleurodeles waltl. Next base: position 1,244,214,094 of record NC_090447.1, on the reverse strand, counting down.
CATCTTCTTCCCAAGCTGATCCAGTCTTTTGGATTCCCTATCCAGGGGTGTAGAAGGGTACGTAGAGGCCTGGATGACCAAGCTCTCGGGTGGGGTGTTGAGTTAGGAACACAGGGTCATAAGGCACTGTTCTATGATGGCAGGCGATTGTCCTATTGTCAGGAGCCCCTGTGCTGGGCTTGGACCAAGTTCTCAGCACAACTTCAGTGAGGGCTTTATTAAAAGGCAAAAGGGTTTCTGAAGAGGAAGCCCCAGGCTGAAGCATCTCAGTCAGAAGGTTAGTCCTGACTGCCACCGAAAGCAGCTCGAGGCCCAGGACCTCGGCCACTCAACTCACCACCAATGAAGAAGAGGCTCCTTCCTCCGTAGCCACGATAGGGGGAGAAAGCATGCCAGCGTCAAAGAAAGTGTCCAGACCACTAGCTTCAACCAGGTCCTGAGCCTAGTTCATGGGGACATCAAGCTAGTATTCTAAAGGGTCCAGGGACTCTTTCATACGCTCACCGTATCCATGAGAACAAGGGTCAGGGTCCAGCCTACGGAGCAAGGTCTTTGTCAAAGTGAAAGTCTGAATCACCGTCGAGCGACGCTGGTCCGGCTCGGTTTTGGAGTCTTGAATGAGTATGGGATTGACACCAACCACAGGCCCGGGGGGTGTCAGGAGCATTGAAGTCTGAATCATGCCGGGAGAAGGTTGCAGTGGCACGATTGATGCTGGTTCGGATCAGGATCCCTGGGTGCCCTCCGGAGCAGAGGCCGAAGCTGCTGGCACGGAACCCAAGGGGTCCCTGCCGACCCCACGGGGCCTGAAGGCACTCCAAAAAAACAGTTGACCTGGCTTGGCAGTTCGGGTTGGTCTGTTTCCATAGGGAACAGGGTCAAGACTGATTTGTATATGACTGGGTCCAAAGTGGAACGGCATGGGAAGCAAACAAAACGATGGATTTAGGCCCAGATCTCTGTACTGGGGGTGAATGTTTGACATTGTTCAGCATTCTGTCCATCACTTGTTCTTTTTGCATTTGTTGCCCCAAGTGGGAAGGGTATGCCCAGACATGTGTCCCATGCTTCCCATACCACTGGAATCAAGCTAGCCTGGCTGATGAAGGGTGATACCCTGAAACCCAGATCTCTGTACTGGGGGTGAATGTTTGGGTAGTCCAACCCTGCAAGAGTGCCTTCATGCAAAAAGAACAAGTAATGGACGGAATGCTGAACAATGTCAAAGATGAGGCTCAAGACCTCATAAAACTCACTCAATTGGGTAGTGGTGGCTCCGGTTCCTGGAAACATGTGGAGCTGACCCAGAAGTAGGCTCCGAGGACAGAGGCCTAGAGCAACAATGCTCGTTGTCACACGTTACGTCATTTGACCGATGAGGTGAAGTCAAAGAACGCTTGCTCTTCTTCAACTTCTTTTGCTTACCCGAATGTCCTGAGGAGTTAAGAGTGGGACAACGAAGCGTGTGGGCTCTGCGAGCGGTATTAGGACTTTGCTCTCGACTGACAGTGATGGAGAGGTGAGCCCCAGGCTGCAAGGAGCTGAAGGGACTGCTCTATCAAAGCCTTTCGGTTCATGCCCTGGCACTCGGAGCACATCTTCTGGTCGTGCTCCAAACACCAAAGAGACGAGGTGCGGATCTGTCACAGACATCATCCGATGACCGGAGTCGCAAGGCTTGATACCAATCTTCTGAGATGACATCTCAGCGCCCCAGAATGTCAAAAAAGCTTCGACATAAGTCAAAAAGTTCAGTCAAAAAGTGACACTAGAGGTAACTCTTTAGATCTGCACGTAGGCTGGCGCGTAAAGAAAAGAACTGATGTCAGCGAGCCAGGGTGTCACCTATATAGCACCCACGACGTTGTATCCAGCGAACACGGGTGGCGTTGTTCAGCATCAACGTTACGCAGGGAGATTGCTTGAGAAAAATCTCCAGATCTAGACTGAGGCCTGGGGGAAATTCTAAGGTAAAGAATCTGCAACTAGAAGTCCTTTCATTGCTCACAATTCCCATTTAATATTGCAATCACTTTTAGTCCTACAGTTCACAATTTCAATTCAAGGAGTAAAACAGGTTTTTCAAGGACCACACCAAAACTTGAATAAGACTGACCGGTGACCAAAACAACTGAGATAACAAACACAAACACAGCTTACGTTTCTCAGTAGAAACCAGATACATAAATTCTAATTTTCACATATTTCACCCAAGGCCTTAGTAAAGGTCTTGAAATTACTTTGAGCAAAATGTGTGTGGACACGGAGCCTCTAAAACTAAAAGGATTTGGTGGTAGGGCAATGAAACACTGGGCAACCTTTCTTCAGAGAACAGGCTCTTGGGGGGCCAGGAAGCATGTGGACTGTTTATGTATGTGATTATTGTGGACATCAACCACAACAAAGACCCGTGGGCCACAAATATTGCTGGTCTGTAGTCTTTCCATTTCCTTGACCATAGCACCTCTCACTCCCAGGCATCCTCCTTTTCCACTTCTTCTTTTATCTTTTCTTGTCACTTTATTTGTTAAGAAGAACAGCCGTCCAATCTTAGCTCCGGCACAACAGCTTCATAAAAGCATCATAAATAAACACGTTAATTGGCTTCAGTCAGCCTCCTTCAGCCACTGTCGCTCTGGAGTATCATGAATGTTTTGGATCAGTCTTTACGACATCGGAGAGGGAAAGGGACAGTGCCCTTCACCTATTGTTTTGGTGTGTTTTTCACATACTGGGGTAAACGACACAGCAGCCATTTGGTGATTAGAGCTCCATTCTGAGGGAATGGAAGAATCACTGCCAGTGCTAGTTCCTGGGTTTGGCTTTACCTTCCTGAATATGCAGTAGTTACGTTGTGTGAAGTACACTTACGCCTTAGACTGAGGCCAAGAAGCTGCTTTAATACCAAGGCCAAGCTTTGGCATCAAATCCTTAATGGCACAAGGATACCACAGCATTGAGACTTATCGACATGAAAACGCAGAGCCTCTGGATGAATTTCTTACAAATCTGTTTAACTCTAATAGATAAACCAGAAGGATAGTTAGCTCAGCCTTGTAACATATGTTTGTGCTAATACTTTCAGGGCTTCTGTGCTGGTAGGTAAACAGGTATTATCTGATGTCACTTCTGGTGGCACCTTAAAACGCTAATTATTAGTCACCCTAAAGAATAGCTCTGGTGATGGCTAATTGATAGTCACTGTTAAGAATAGCTCTGGTGATGGCAGGACCGGTAGCTCAGTGCAACACTCGTGGCGGCAGCTTACATGTCTGCAAGATCAACAGATGGGGATGCAGAGAGCAAGAGGAAGAAGGTGCAAAAGAAACACACAAGGGCACTGTGGGAATGAGTGTACGAGTGAGTATAGACTAGACCTAAAAATTGAGCGATTCTAGGTAAATCAATGTCTTTGCCTGAAATTAAAAATAAGTGACCTAAAAATGTGAACATATCTGCAATGAGAGAAAAAAAAAATGTATAGTGTGTTGGTCTAGAAGGATCCTAATTACATGCTCCGCCCCAACCCCACCTCCCACCATCAGGTCTATATTATTTTAATTTTGACTCATTACAGCCTTCGTACTCTGGTGTTCTAGATGTAGTGCCTTATACGTGATGCTCGTTGCAGGAAAGACCCAATATGAATAATATATTACAGAATATAAAAGAGAAATAAGAAACAACTGGAACAAAAGCTGCACACTCACACAAAATGTCAAAAACCAGCATCACAGTCAGTCTCATGACTACATCACACATACTTGCGTTCTTTGGATAACAGCCTCGCCATTTATGAACGGAGCATACGCTTTAGTTTGGAGTGTACTAATTATGTTTAGGTGCATAACGTCATTAGCTGCCAGATTTGCTTGGCTGCGCTTAAAGAAAGAAAATAAGCGCACGTGAATCCATATTCATGAAGCCTCTGGGTCAGGCTGCATGGTTTCCTAGGCTTCAAACAGCTGCCGATTTTTATCAGATAATGTATGTTTGCCAAAGAAAAGCATTGACAAAATTGCTCGATAAACGACCGCACCAGCTTTAATAGTTTACCAAACTGTCAAGCAAGCTTATGATTACTGTATCCAAACCCGTGAGCTTTCATAAGTACTGTGTGGGAGATCTGTCAGGAAGGGGTACGACTATTCCCTTTTTAAATGAATAAAAAACATAGCAAGTCCAAATCAATTTTACATTCCGCTGAAACAATAGGGAGATCGCCGGTCGCTGAGAATTGTGAGCAACACACGGCGTAGGTCTCAGATTAGAATCCCAGCAAGGCCACCTCACGCTTATTCTTGTCAGATCAAACAAGGATGTGGAAAGCCAATAGGTGCCCCCTTTGAGAGTTATTGCCTTGGCAGTGTTTTGTAGCCATGTCGTACAGGAGCGCTGATGAACTGCAGTGTGGGAAGAACTAATTTAAGAAAGCGGTATGATGCAGCCCGGGCTAATGTACTTTCAGTTTTTTTTTTTTTTTTTAAACTGCATTAGTGCTGCATGCATCATAGTCTTTATGAATATTCTTTGTAGCCATACTAAAAAAAAATTGCCAAAGTTGACAATGCCCAAGCCGTACAGCATGAAAAAAGGCAATGCAGAGCCAAGTCTCAAAGGTTTGCTTTGGCATTGGTATTGCCAGTGTTTGTTAGGTCTCGGAACACCACCTCCGATTCAGAGCAAATTAATTAATCTCTGCATGCATGGAAAAGAAAATAACATGACACTGACAAAATACTTATCACAGAAAGAAAGCAGTTGTGTCCATGTCTAGGGGAAAATACAATTGGAAGCAGATAACATCTGACGTCATAATAAAAGCACATAACCCCCCGTTGTCACAATAAACATCGGTTTCAAAAGAGAAAAAGGTATGTGTGTGCACAGTAAAATACAGCTACAAATGGCAGGGAAGAATAACGAATAAAAGTAGTACCTCGGTCACAGCATGACCAGTGGAAGGACATCAATCAAGCTGAAGCAATTAGCACTTGGTTCAAGCTCCAGCCGAAAGAAGAGAAAGTGAAACCAGCACACTCTGGACAGTTAGAAGGCATCAAGTAAGAGTGATAATGAAGCAAATAAATAGTAAGCAATGGGCAGGCTGCAAGCCCTTGATTGTATACAATCTTTCCTGCAAGCGAGAGCATGCAGTGCATGTGCTGTCGCAGGGAATACCTACAAAATTACCTCGAAAGCAATTAATTGCACAGTAGGAATACATAAGTAGTTAATGTCATTGGTGGTACCCTGTGCTTTTACTGTCAAATTGAGATATGGCTGCGAGGAATGCTGATGCCCAAAATGGAAAATGGGTGGGGGGGGGGGTAGAAGAGGGGGGAGTATGGGTGTGTGTGACAATTTACATGAACGCTGTGCAGAAGTCATTGCAGTTTTAACTGAAAGATGTAAGAACATGAGCTTTATATTATCCAACCTTCTGCTAGACTTTCATTACCAGAAAGTTCAGGCACATGTGTGAATAGGAAAGGGGGTCTAGCAGTTGGCATCACAATGATAATGGCTGTATTTTTTATGGGTTTGCTGTGGTATGTAAATGGATATCAACTACTCAATAAAATAAAGTTCTTCAGAGCTCTCTTTAATCACAATTAGTGAGCAAAAGTATATATATCACAGAAAATTGATAGAAATAAAACATTTATGGTTAACATCTATTATTAAATAAAAAATAAGGTAAAAAGTAATTCAAAATATTTTCTAGGAAAAGTTAGGATCATTCCATCAAAACGTGGTGGATATCCCAACCTCCATATTTACAAGTGCCACAGGCTATAATTCACTTGTAATATGGAGTATCCTCCATGCTTTGACGGAGCATCGTGTTCACTAAACTCTAAATACGGTGCTTAGTAATTATACCTTTCAATATATGCAAGATTCAACAGAGCCACTAGTTTATTGTGTTACACTCAAATTAATGTTGCATTTCCCACCAATGATCAAGTTTCTCATCGTTAACTATAATCATTCAGACCCTCACCAAATAAACTTTCAATCAATCCAAAGTGATAATTCAAGTCACCATCTAGTTTATCTTTCCTCCCTTTTTAAGTGAATGTGCAAATAGAGGGCAGATACGACCTAAGATGTTAATGATTAACCAGTTACTTACGTTCGGGAATGCTGTTTCTGGTGGATTCTCTACCCACAGACTCCTCACACCTTTAAAATACTCACTTTTAGAGTGTTCCTCGGGCTGGATCTAAAAAATGTAATATTTGTGTTCTTGCATGCTTCTAGTTGGCACAGTGCAGCTCCACATTGACCTCATTCTGCCCTGGAAGGGATGGAGCAGAGCTGCATATAAGCGCCACCCCTGTGCAGCAACATCAGTTTCTTGCTAGACCCCATCCCCCCCAGACATGGAGCCCAGCAAAACTGGAGGTACGAGAGTGTACGTCTCTAAACAGGGACCTTTTTAAATGTTAAGAAAAAAGCCCCTCCACAAAATGTGGAGGTGGGTGGACAGTGAAGAATCCACAGGTAGAGTATTCACCAGAAAGAGCATTACCAAATGTAAGTAATTTGCTTTTCTGATGGATACTTCTATCCACAGATTCCTCATCTTTAGAATAAATACCAAAGCAGAACCTCCCCAAGGTGTAGGATCTGTGGATTGGACTTTCCAATGTCCTTTCTTTGCCCCAGAGAACCCCACAAAGAGCTGATCATCCACCCAATGGGGTGTTATGTGTAGAAGTGTAGGGCTCTTTTAGGGTCCAATTGATGGACCCTTTCAAGGGGTGAGGTGAAGCATAAATGTGTTGGAGAATGATGGAATGCCCAATGTGAAACGGCATAGCAACGTTTGGCAAAAGAGGCAGCCCTTGACCTCAATACCAGCTTGTCGGGGGAAAGGTGGTGCTGAGTGGCTGCACTAAGAGCGCCTCAAGCGCAATCATGGGACGAGCTGAAGTGATTTGCCATAATACAGGAAGTTTTTAGATCCAGAAAGTGCAGCAAACAGCTGGCATGGGCTCAAATGGAGAAAACAAGGAAGGTAAGGACCACATTAAGGTCCCACAGGGTGATCACAAAAAGGTTTGGGAGGGAATATGAGTGTCAAAGCTTTAGTAAAAACAAATATCAACGGGTGATTTAAAGAAGGAAGGCTGATCCAGGAATATCAAAAAGGCAGATAGGGCCGATAAATAACCTTTGATAATGCCCACTGCAAGGCTTTGCTGGGTTAGAGACAAAACAAAAAAGTAACTCATCCAACAGTTAGGCTTGTAAGGGGTCTGTGTTGCAGGCTTCACACCAGGATACAAACTTGTCCCAGCGCCCAGCAAAGATAACTTTGAAGCGGGACACCAGTCCGGAAGGATGATATCCATAACCTCTGATGGTAGACTGAACACAGTCAGCTACCGCTCCTCAATCTCTGTGTACGGAGGAGCATGTTGGGGTGCAAAACCTTGCCTTACTGTTGTAGCAAAAGAGTTTCCCACAGTGGTGGCCAGATGGGAGGACAAGCTCGTGCTCAGATGTTGTGGGATCCACACTCTCCTGGCCCAAAACAGAGCCACTAGGATGACTTGATTGTGGTCATTACTGATCTCAGAAATCGGGGCAGGAAAGGCAGCAACTGAAAGCCATACATGAATCCTGTGAACCACTATAATCTAAAGAGAGCATTCCTGAGAGCTCTAACAAGCAAACTTTGAGACTCTGTGCATTTGATGTGGAAAGCGAGGGTCATTTCCACAGCTGGAAGATGCTGGCACAAACCTCAAGAAGCCACTCTGTCCTGCTTTTTGCAATACAACATGGCAGCAGCATTGTCCAAGAAAACCTGCACTAGCTTAGCCCTATTGAATTACAGGAAGGCATTTGACACCAAGCGGATGGCCCATGGCTTCTAGAGATGAATGTGGAGCCAGAGCCCAGAGACCTCTGATCTCATCCTCTCCCAGCTGACTGCCACAACCAAGCAGGGATGAATTAGTTACCACTGTGACCTCACGTAGGGTAAGGGAGCAGGGTCGGCTGCTGTTCTGAATGCAGTCAAACACCACTGCAGGTCTTGTGCAATCTCCCCGGAATCCTGGATGACATCTCACGGGTTGGTGCTGTGCCCACTGTGACTTCAGTTCTCACTACAGAGCCGACATACTCCGCCTGGATGAATGGGACAAGCAAGATGCTCGAGGCCAACAGGACCATAAGTCTCAAAGCTGCTCTCATAGAGATTTAAGACCACAGCAGAAACATCACAGTCATAAGCCTGAATGTCCTGGAGTTGTTGTGGAGAAAGGCCCTAAACAACCCACTAATGGGGAGCCTTTGTGACAAAGTCAGGTAAGACTTGGGCCCATTGATAAAGAACCCCAGGAAATTTGCCATCATGTGGAGGAAGTCCAAAGTTGCTTGTGCAAAGCTAGCCTTCAGCAGCCAGTCATGAAGGTAAGGGAAAACTGGTACGGCCAACCTCTGAAGCTGCGCCATGATCACCACCATCAGTTACGTGAACACCAGAGGGGCTCTGGTAAGGCAGAGAGATGCACAGCAAATTGGAAATACTCTTGGCTGACCTTGAACATCGGGTAGCATCTGCAGAACTGTAGGAGGGCCACATAAAAATACATATCCTACAGGTCATTGGAAACAATCCAGTTGTCTGGATTCAGGTCTGACAGAACTTGGGCCAAAGTGAGCTTACTGAATTTGTCCTTCCAGGGGAGGGCATTTAGGGGGCACAGATCTACAACAGGATGAAAACCTCCACCCTTCTTCGGCATGAGGGATTAGCAGCAGTAGCAACTCATCCTTTTTTCTGAGGCCAGTATCATTTAATGGACCCTCAGGCCAATAGAGCTTGCGCCTCTTGCAGCAGCAGGATGGAGAGGTGTGGTCAACTGGTTGACATTAACAGTGTATCCACAGAGGTAACCACACCACTAGCCTCAATCAAGTCCATGTAAATCTTCGAACTCCAGCAATATCAGGGCCAGATATCAGTGGGGAGAAGACCAGTGTGAATCTTGGAGCCAGAGTGGAAGTTGGCAGCAGAGTCAGTACAGAACCCAAAGCAGGTTTGAGGGGCTCCAATAGTGTTGAGGACAGATCTGCTAGCTGTAACACAATTGGAGGCTCCTACATGTTCTTGGGGCTAGAAGATGCACCAGAAGGAACCTGATGACTGACAAAGGTATGCAGCATAACCTCCAGAGTCACCAATGGCCTGGGTAATTCAGAGCGCAAAAGGACCAACTGAGGAATTGGCTTTGCAACTGGAGAATGGGAGCAAGAATGGTTGGCATCCAACCCTCTTGACTTTTCTTTGGACTTAGAGTGGCAGGTTGGGGTCAAGCCCCACTTCGACTTTTTACATTTCTTATTAGACATGGACTTAATGGAACCTTGACTGTGGAAAGGACCGGTTCAGGGAGTGGCTTTCAGAGTGGAAATGAGTCTGCCTCCTAGACTTGGAGCGGGAACTGGAGTGATGCAAGGTCAGAGACTTTTCAATGTTTGACAACATAGAGCTTCACTTCAAGGTAGCAGATCACCTTCAGGTGCAGGAAGGAACATTCTTTGCATGTCTTGGAGTTGAGCCCTAGACCCCAAGCCCTACACCCCAAGCACCAAGAGCAAGCCTCGCGTGGTGCCACAACCAACATTGGTTTTCGACAGTCACAAATTGTTTTGAACCCTGTAGTCTTCAGTGTGGACATCATTTCCTTGCAGACTGGAAAGTAAACAATGAAAGAATGTGTATGAGGATCCACAGCTCCGCCCCTTTGTATCAGTTGACGAAGGCATGTAATAAAACTAACTGGCATTGCCGTGCAGAGGTTACTCTTATAGGAGTCTCTGCTCCATCATTTCTGGGCCATAATGAAGTCAATGCGGAGCCTCAAAGAGTCACCTAGAGGAGCACAGGAGCACTGCTAAGAAAATTTCCAGATCTCATCTGTCACTGCAGGAATATACAAAAAGTGAGGAGTCTTCGATTAAAAGTATTCACCAGAAAATAAAAATCTGCATTACAAAGTCAGATGGAGAAAGCATCTCAAGAAGAATAAGTCTGACAACATGCAAGATGTCAGCTCACTTTCTCCAAGCCCTGCCTCCCCACCTATTGAGACACTTTTACATTTTTACCTCATTGCTTAATTAATTGTTCCCTTTGCAGGGTAGTATTGTGACCAAAAATACTTTAAAAATTAAAAGTGCTGTGAATAAGAACAATATATTTAATTTATTATTAATCAAGTGTTTAAAATAAACAGTTCAGATGTAAGCAAGCAAGGAGGCAAAAAGATATAAAATTAAAAACTGAATTAACTTAAAATATTTAGGGTTGTCTGAGTGATGGGTGGAATGGGAGAAATGGAATGGGAGTGTGGGAGATTTCAGCGTATCAAAATATCAAGACATGAAACTTGACCATTGATATCAACGGAGTTGCATTTAACACTCAAAAAAGGTACCACTTCCCAAGTATTATTTTATGGTCAGAGTCCTAAAAAACGTGTAGTTTTATGTGAGGAGATTTAAGCCTCTGTTTGAACTTACACTTTTTTTTGCAATTTTCAAATATTCCCAGTAGAACACCTGGAAAGCAGAGACAGGCCTAGTTTCTCAAGGGGTGCTTCTGGGAAAGCCAGGTGATATTTTTACAGCTTTTCTTTTTCCCCAGTGTTTAAGTGTACATAGTGTACAATTACACACTGTTAAAAGAAAGCCTAGAACACACGCGTACTTTTTTCCTCAGAAAGGATAAACATTTCCAGATGAAGGGGAATGGGTTCAACCCTTTGGAGTAAGACTAAGGGCCTCATTTGTAGCCTGGTGGCCTTAAGACCACCAGCCTCGTGGTGGTGGTCCGACCACCACATTAAGACCCTTAGTGGTGAGGCTGCCAGGATTCCGCCGTCTCTACAGAGATCGGTGATCCAGACAGGATGACGGTGGGTGGAGGTCACAATCCACCAGGGCAGCCTTGTTCTCCGCCAGTTTACTGCCGTGAAAAGGCTGGCAGAGAACAGATGCACAGGGTAGAAGGGGGGCCCCTGCACTGTCCATGCACTTGGCAGGGGCAGAGCAGGGGGTCCCTCTGCCCAGCACCCTCGCAATGTTCACTGTCTGCTTGCAGACAGTAAACATTGCGAGGGTGCTGGTGCACCCTGCAGGGGACAGCATAGCTGCCACTTTAATTAGAGCCAGAGAAAATGCTGCTGCCTGTTTCCCGCTAAGCTGGTTTCAGCCCGTCAGCCTAGCAGGGAAACACCTAATAGATATGGCGGGGTGGTCACCACTTTGGCAGCAGCCAGCCTATCGGGAGCTTGGCAGACCGGCTATCCCGTCCGCCAAACTCAAAATGAGGCCCTAAATGTATCCAGGGTGAGAAAGGGTCGTACAGGATTTAGGTAATATCCACAAACAAGCAAAGCAAACCATTCCTTTTTCCTCCCACTCCTCAACCCTTTCGTGGAGCTTACTACTACCAAATGTCACACAGTTGTGTTTTAGAAAATGTAATTGCGAAAAACAGGCTAAGATGCTCTTGTTTGGTAGTGACATTAAGAAGTTTAACTGATGTATACAGCTACACTGAAAATGTTTTTCTCAATTATTTGAGAATGCAATTTGCAAGAGAAACATGTACTGGTAAAGCCAACAGAACTGCTCTATGGGACCTTCTGACTTTGCCAATTATTTCTAGTGATGCTCTGCAGCATGGTGTTCGAGAAAACAAATAAAAACAAAAAAAAACCTTCAAGAATAAAAGAAAACAAGCATTTGCAATGCAATAGGTCTCGCATTTGGGAGAGTTAGAGCTACCAGCATTGTACATGACAATGTCTTTTACCTATGTGTTTTGGTTTGGACTGTAGTGGATGTATGCCAGGTGCCACAGCAACCCTCCCAGGCCTGTCGCTGCAGGAGAGAGGACACAACAAGGCCACCATTTTGGGAGTGCTTTTACCTCATTATTACAGACTGGCTGTGATACCCTAGAGATGCAACCCTTTATAGTATGTTCACCTACACTTTTATAGCACCAAACAAGCCACAAAGAGGCACCTTTGTGGCATTTAACCCAGAGTATGAGGGGTCAAAAGAGTTAGGAGCAAAGAAAAGGGGGCAGCCATATATTTGTGTGTGTTACTCTTTCAAAGAAATTATTTCTCTAAATTGGCAATACGAGCCTAACGTTCACAAACATTGAACAAAGAGAGTAACAGAAGAGGCAGCTTAACTGCAAATGAACTATAGCGACTTTGTTAAGCATGGCACCTGCTTTGCAGAGCTATGAAATGGCAGAACCTTTATTACCAAGCGCTGTATTAACAAAACAAGTTATCCAGAGACTGGCCCAACAAGAACCAGACAAAGAACCCAAGGGGAGAGGGTGTGGCGCAAGGGCCACAGCTGCCAACCTTGGAGCTGGGGAACACTGTTCAAGTCTTATCGCCTGCTCAACATCCTGGGCAAATCACTTAATCTCCCCCTTGCTACCAAAAATGAATGTGTTATTGTGTAATGTAACCGTTGTTCATGTGAAGCGCTGTAATATCTTTGAATTGAGTTTGTGGTAACTGAACTCTATTTGAAGAGGCCCAATTTACATCCAAAGGCTAGGTGCTTTTTGCTATCAAGCTTGAGGCCGTGAATTGCTTGGATCTGGAGTCATGACTCCTTTTCCACCATTTTGGAGACAACACCTTTTGTCATTATCTTACCTAGAACTAACTTGCGTGCTCGGTTGGTGACCCTCCAGAGGATATCAAGAGCATGTGCTATTGCCTGGTGTTAAGCTCTACTCAAGTCAATTTGTTACTGCACCCACTGCAGAGGTCTTGACAGAACGAGAATGTCACAGATTACAATCCTGACATAGCTTTCACATCTCCTTATCTCTGGAAGGTCGATGCAAATAAATTCTAACAATTTTGTTATGAATAGCACCTGCTTTGCAGCGCTATGAAATGGCAGAACCCGTATTACCAAGCGAAATGTCAATTTTTTTTTTTTTTTTTTAATCAGTTATTACCAGACAGTCCCAACACGCACCAGACAAAGAACCCTAGGGGAGAGAATGTGGCGTAAGGGCCAGAGCTGCCGACTTTAGATGGGGAACATGGTTTGAGTCTCAGCGCTGACTCAATATCCTGTGATTCTGGGCAAATCGCTTAATCTCCACTTGCTACCAAAAATGAATGTGTTCTTGTGTAATGTAAATCAGTGCTCATGTAAAGCGACTTTGTATCGAGTTCGTGCTATATAAAACTGCATAAATAAAGAGCTCCAATACTTTTGTGTCCAGTTCGCGCTACAAAAACAGCAAAAAAAATAAATTAAAAAGACCCTGCAGACTTTGCAAAGAAGCAGCAAGATGCCCGATACCAAGGAAGACAAAGAGACAACATACCACCATCAGTGGAGCTGCGAGGCAAAAGAAAAAATAGTGCACAAACACAAAACTATCTGGCTGATCGTGCAATAATCCATGTAACAGGGCCAGGTTCCAAGGCGGTAACAAAACAGCCTCAGGCCAAACGTAAAGCTTTTACCAACGACATCAAGGGATTTTTGAAAGGCAGGCCCAGGAATGAATTAAAGTGATGAGTGTGGTTAAAGTCCACAGAATAGATAACAACTGCTTCTGTGCTGATATTCTTGACCTAAGAAGGTGCTAGGATGCAGCTGCTGTGGCTGTGTCCTATTGTAGGCACATGCACCATGCATGCATGCGCCCACAAAATACATTGGTGCTGTGTTTTTCTTTTTATTTACTGGTCCACGTTTGACTAACTAAAAAAATAAAAGTGTTTTCTTTTTCAAAGTGGATGGGGAGGAGTAACAAAGAGAGGGGGTGGAGTAACAAAGAGAGGGGGTGGAAGCAACAGAGAGCATGGAGGGAGGAAGGATCACAGAGGTCAGTGTTGGAAGCAGCACAGAGTGCGGCAGGAGAAGTACGTAACAGGTGAGAGAACAACGTGGAGAGTGGGAGAACAGACGTAATGAAGGGGGAGAAGAACACAAGGGCAATCACAATATGGAGAGGTGTGGGTGGAATGCACATGGTTGAGAGCAACATGGAGAGTGGCGGAGGAAGGGAGGCAGCAGGTAAACACATGCACTTTCATAGAGTCTTAACCGAAAAGAAAAAAATGAGTGTCTGAAAAGTAAGCAGTGGAAAGGCGCAAAGAGGTCATGCTCTGGTGGAGGGACAAACACATGAAGAGTAAGGAAAGTGTACACCACAAGTCTTCAAAGTTGGATCGACTGCGTTCCTAAGTTGCTTACTTAACAACATGCCACATAATACAAGGTAACACTATTTTCTTTTTTCACTGCACAGCAATTAAAATGTACAAGGTAACAAAATATGAAGTTTATGCAAATGTGAATCTGCGCAACAAGACTCACCCTAAGGTTCACAGTGACATCCTAACAGAGATCTTTCTCAATGTTCACATATTGATCTCCATAGAATAGGTCGACTGGTCGATAGATAGCTATAGACGATATGTAATTGATTCTTAGTTTCTGATATGACTTAGCTTTAATCAGATGAAAATGGTTGTTAAAAAAAGAGCTTCTACAGGAATTGAAAGCTCTGTCGAGTGGAAGGGTGATGGTGGTGGATAAGGCAGGGAGGTGGTGAAAGTGGTGGTGAAGATGGCGACTGTGGTGGTGAGGGTAGTGGTTAGGAGGTGGTCGTCTTGAGAGCGGTGGTGAGGGAGGCACTGCTGGTGGTGGGTATTGTAGGGTGGTGTGTAAGGTAGGTGGTGGTGGTTAGAGTAAGGTGGTGGTTAGGAAAGGATAGCGGTTAGGGAAGGACGGTGGTGATTATGGTCAGATGGTGGTATTTAGGGTAGGGGTGTTGGTGGTGAGGGTAAAGGTGGTAGGGTGGTGGTGCTAGGGATAGGTTAGTACGGGCAAGGTGGTAGCAATAGGGTAGTGGTGGCAGATTTGTGGGCGTGGTGGTTAAAGTGGTAGGAGGGTGTTGATAGGGCAGTAATGGGGTATTGGTGCTGGTGGTGCTACAGCATTAGTAGGGTGGTGGGTGTAGGCGGTGTCTGCAATTGGTGTGCCTGCATATCTGAGCAAGTGTGTGTGAGATTGTTTAGATGTTTATGATTGCATATTCCCCCAAACAAATATAATACTAGCAATATTGTTCAAAAAGACTACATGAAATATCATTTTAAACAGGCAAAGGGAAATATTGAAAATGGGCAGCTCTGTCTCATGAGTCCAAACATGTTATGCATCCACTTGGCAGCTCCAAACAGGGATACATGAACATCAGGGGTGTTGTGAAATCACACCTATAGATTATTAGGTGGTGAGCCAGTGGGCTCCTTTAGGGTTGTCATGGGTGCCTTTTGTGGCACACAGTTACAGTAAGTGTTCCACTTCTCTCTGACCTCAACAGCCACAAAATTCCATCATGCGCTGTAGTGGATTCTATTTAGTTTTATTGAGAGTCGGGAGTTCAATTAACTTTCTGGCTTGCAGACCTGTGCCCCGTCACCTAGTGGCTTTTAACTTACTTAGCCTGCTCTGTTTTAGCGCAATTATTTAATTATTTCTTCCAAGATGGATGCTATGTTTATAGTTAGGAAAATGTTTTGACTTCACGTTATCAGTGACGCCTTCAGAGAGTGGCACTATCAGCGTCAAAGACAAGTGATATACGTAAGCATTCACATCATGTCCCTTTCCTACTTATGTGTGACAGGAACATAATGTACTTTTGGAGTGAATTGTTTATTTAATTGCCGCCTCAAGCATGCCTCAATATCTATTGTTTGGCAACATACCTGGTCAGGTAGTGGGGTCTTTGTATTCACAACTCTCATCTTCACAATTATGCTTCTTGCACTGTGCATTATCCTACTTATTGCGGATTGCAGTCTTTTTAATAAATCTATTAAATCCTTCCTGCATCTCTTTCATTGCCTGCGTGTGACAGATTTGTTGCTTATGTGAGAAAAGGGTAATCTCCGTCCCACCACGACTCCCCTGAGATGTTGCACTCCAAAGTCCATGCATAAAGGCTGCCAGAAATCATGTTTTACTGTTTGGGTTTTTGGTGAGGTACTACTTGTGAGCCAGGAGGGTTGGGCTGACAGGTAAGTTGTGTTGTAGGATTGGCCTTGTCGCAGTCAAACAAAAGTGCTGTCATCCCTAAACCAGCAATCTGGACCTAGAGCGACTGTCCAACTACAACAGTGCAAGCTTGGTTGCCACAAACCTCACATCTTGCTTTTTTTATGAAAAGGGGGATTAGCCTCAGTAGGGTACACTCCTTGACTTTTTCGCACACCTCTCTTCATACAACATGCAGGGGATAGGCAGGGGGAAGAGAGCAGGCAATACCACAGAGCTGTTTCTATAGGGGGGGGGGGTGGACAGCCTGCAAACACATGTACTGTTATTGAGCGCAACAACTAAAATAAAAAAAATAAAAAGTACACAAGCAGTAGAAGGACACTGGGCACCATAAGGAAGCAGTACTGGGGCAATGCTCTAGGGGAGGGACAAACACAGTAAGAGGAAGTGATGTGTGACTAAAGAGAACCAAGTAAATGAAAATGACAATGAAACAAACCAAAGATAAGAATTAGATGGCCTCTAAACCCCTTGTAGGTACACAAAATGTCTCGCAAGGGACGGTGTGCGCGCCTAAAAATGTGTTTTTATGCGAGACCTACAAAGATACTTTCTTCCGCATCAGTTTCTGATTAATCCCCTTATATCAATTTAGATCACCTCTAACAATTTTAAAAAGAGTGATAATTGATGCTGCTTTGGACTAAATATCGGAGACGTTGTTATATGTATTTGCCCCAACTTGCAAGAAGAATGGCAGAGACAGCTTAGGAACTGTTTTTGCTCAGTGCACTTGTACTGCATCTGAAGCAATGACATTCACTCCAAGTAGAATTCATCTAAAAAGGATCGTTTGCACTGTAAAGTTCAAGAATGCAATTATCTGCCATTTTTATGCTATTTATGTACTAGCGGTAAGATTAGAATAACGATTTGAATTAAATATCATATGCTTACACGAAACCTAATAAAAGGATTACAAAAAAACAATAAATATCATAAAAAGGAATGTTATAGTTTTTCTTAGTATTGTGTTTATTGTTCTTCTGCAATGCTGCCAAGCGGCTTTGAACACTCACTTTAATGATCTGGAAGCCCATTGACTGGCAGTTAGCAGACATGCTTGGTGGGGGATGTGAATATTCTGCTGTTGCTTCAGTTCCGAAATAAAATAGGGTCAAGTATGTGTTTGGTGATTTAGAGCATCCGCCAAAAAACAGCCCGGGTCCAGAGTTAAATCTGGGTTCCGTGCCCTATCTAGAGAGGGGGAAATCGGAGGATTTCTGATGATGCACCCTCGTCTAGTTTCACTGCCGACTTGTCGGCCGACCCACACTGGGCTACCCATCGCTCGCTTTCCCCGCCTTGCATTGTGGACCTGGGCAGAGAGATCAACCAACATAGCCCCACAGCCGCTTTGTGAGTTTCTTTTAGAAAAAAAACGTTTGCCAAGTGAGGAAAAAAACACACACACTGTGCAAACTGCCCTGGCCACAATGAAACGGTTTTACAGATGGACTACACAGGCAGACCTGGAAAATACGACTGCCAGCCGTCCACCTGGGCAGAATAGGGCACTGGCCTCCGTTGAGCGGGGCTGCTAGGTCACCGTCCGAGGTCTAAATTACCGCTTCGCATTTTACTCATTGTGCCCCATTTTTAAAGCGGACTCGACAGATCCTGACAAGTACATTTTGAGAGGCACTTTAGATTTTTGTTTTGGTGAACTGCTTTGCCGTGACACAACTCATCCGCCTTTTTCAGTCGGATGGTATTTTTCCCAGAACCTGCATTCCATCAATCACGTACTAATGTAAGAAAAGTACATTATGCCTAAAAAATACCAATATGTATACTAAATATAGGAGTTGAGCAGCTATGAATGGCTGTAGACTGATGCTCTCATTTTATCACGTCTCGAGTTAGGTATAGCAGCAGCAATTTTCATAGAAAATTGTACAGTAACTTCAAACCACATATGTCCTCTTGGATGGGTATAATGGTCACTCCATTAAAATAGTGGGATACTGCATATTAAAATAAAAATTCTTATGGTTGATTATATAATTTTAAAATGCGCTTCTCAACTAATTCCATCACGAAACACATCTAGAATAATAATTATGCAAATTACCAGCAAGAAAGAACATAAAAGAGCCACTTCTAGTATACCGATTTCATGCAGCAAACACCAAGGCATCTCATTACAGCAGATCTAATGATAATGCAACCGTATTCCATTAGTGAAGCCATAATCATAATGGCATTGTTAGCAAATTCATAACTCGAATGCCGCATAAGAAAATGTGTGCGTGATCATCGCTGCAATGAAGCATCAAATTTAAATCTACTTACTACAGTCACACGAGAGTGAAATCGCTGCTCCTCAAAATAAATCAAAGTAATTTCAGTTTCCCTGCAAAAGTGCAGTAAAATCGAACAGCTCACGTGGAGCGGGAATAATACATGGTAAATACAAATGACAGGAGACATGAAAGATTCGAGTCAGAAACATGACTGAAAATCCACACCAACCTAAGCAATACACTTGCTTTGGTGTTACAAATGCACTTAAGACTTGGTTGAGCTTCACTGATGTTTCACCTTCAGTATCAACTTAAAAAGTAAGGAAAGAAAATGAAATGTATAGTTCAGCTGTATTCTTGGGTTTGTTATCATACACGTGTTAAAGCAGAGCGGCTTAAGCGCTGGTGGTGCCCGGTGCGACACTTTTTTGGCACCACCCCAGCTCATGGCCATATCCTCAGATTCCCTCACTACCACCCGGCAAAAGTGCCCCATCTCTCTCCACAGCCCCTCTCACATACATTTCATGTGTTTTAAAGCACTTGTAAAGCCTGACTTTGTTAATCCACTCAGCTATCCACATAAACTATAGTTCTCTCCTTTACAACAGGCATATTAACCCTCTGCGTTACTTTATGGCGAGTCAAAGCTTCCGCTAGACAAAACTCTCATCCCTTTCCATAGCAGGAACATTAATCACAAGAGGTATCTTGACATTTTAACTGTTTCCTGAAGGCTGGACTCACAAGGAACTTTTCAGCTGGTGCTTTTAAATTGCAAGATTTGTAAGTTCTTGTTACACAGCGCCCCCCCTGAAGTCAGGCCCCCCCCCAATCCAGGTAAGCACCCGGTGCAGCCACACCTGTTCGCACCGCCCTAAAGCCGGCCTTGTGTTAAAGCATATGTTACTTAGGGTTATGCTTTACAACAAGGCCAATAAATCTTTTAACCCAGCATGAATGGGTGAGGAAATAGTTCAATCAAAACTTCTTCAATCACAATTTAAAATGACCATATGAACCATGTGGCCACACAAGGAAAACTCCAGTCTGAAATAAAGTGAAGGGGTTTCTTTAAAAGCTCAGACAAAGTCACGTAGACAATACTCAAAACAAAGTTATAAAAATACAGTCTCACCATGGGTTGATCAAGCCGATGAAAAAGATTCAAACAAAATATCATCAAAAATACCAACTGTCTCCTTCAGTCCTTTTTTATTTGCGAGCAAAGCAAATATCAAGAAAAAAGAAAACTAAAAAAAAAAACGTTTTACTTAACTTAAAGTTCAAACGTTAGTTGCAAATATATATACATATATATATATATATATATCTTTGTTTGAGCTTCTAGAATGTTAACCAAGTTTTTCTCTAGCAAATGTTCAAAAAGCCTCCAATAAAAGTTCAAGTGTTTCTAATAAATGCTCAGTTAAAAAAAAAAAAATCACCAATATACACATCCAGTGTATGTCTCAGTTCATCAAGTGGCAACAACATTTCAAAGTCCAGTTCTAAAGAAGAACACATTTAAGAATGCTGAACTAGATACTTATTGTTAAAACAAAATGTTGTAAATTCTTTCTCCCAGTCATTTGCTCCAAAGTATTTCCATTCAGGTGCTGTGCACTTTTGACTAGGAACTCTCTCTTTGATCTCCAAGCTACTGGTTTATCAGCATCACTGCTGCTGTGACCAGATTCTTCAGTTTTTTTCTGGTTTAATTGGGGGCACTTGCACTACTGGCACAGCGTTCTCATTTGATCATTTGTCTCCGGGAACAACTCTTTCTGCTACTGCAGTAGGTCCTTTGTCAGCCTTAGAGCTTTGCAAAGCCAACTGCTTCTGTCCTGACACTTCTGTATCAACCACTGCTGTTGACTCGCTCAGACCCTCTCCTCCACCCCAGACCGCAATTGGGCTGCATCAGCCTCTTGCATTATCCCAAAAGCTTGGCTAACCTTATCCCTTTTACTCACAGTAACCGACCCTTCGGGTGCGGAGGTTTGTGTCCAGGGTGAATCTAAGTAACGTGGCTGCCATATGTAGGAACACATTTTCCCATTGACACAGAATGGGAAAAACCCTTTGATACATCTGGGCCCTGGTGCTGTATGACAGTTTGGCTCTGAATTGGTCCTGGTTCATGCCACTAACTCACGTTTAGACTGGTTATTGCTTGTTTCTCTTGGCAAATGACAGCCCTCTATGAGGCTGAGCTTCAAATTGGGGCAGAACATCCAGTCCGGAAT
The DNA here is from genome assembly GCF_031143425.1 of Pleurodeles waltl. Taxonomy (NCBI): domain Eukaryota; kingdom Metazoa; phylum Chordata; class Amphibia; order Caudata; family Salamandridae; genus Pleurodeles; species Pleurodeles waltl. The sequence goes on along the minus strand of NC_090447.1, from coordinate 1,244,193,438 downwards.
GAGAAGCAGACATTGCTTGAGGTGTAGAATGCCTAGAGCAGGGGACACTTTCAAGTAATATGACCTTTCCCAAGCAGCGCCCTGTGACTGCTAAGACTGTAGCAGTGACCTCTCCTTGTGGTGTACCCCATAGGGCCCCAGGAATGTTAGCTTCCTTTAGCAGCATGTCTGATATAGGACTCAACAGTGTGAGGTTTCTACCAGCAGTGCCCTGTCAGTAGTGTCACCACAGCACTGTGAATAGCTGACCACAGTTCTGTAGGACTCCATTAGGGTTAAAGTCCTTACTGACCTGACAGTGTGGTAGGAAACCAGCAGTGTGAGCTTCTTCTCAACTAGAGATGAGCAAGCCAGATAAGAATGGAAACTGGCTCCAGTTGAATATGTACCCTGACCCCGCCATTGCACCATGGAACTAGTATCCCTAAATGGAGCTGGACCCAGCACCCCAGACAGTGCCTCTATTCCTCCCTAATGTTCATAAAAGACAAAAAACACTGAATACAGGACAACTAAATGTAAACTGGAATTCAAACAAAGAACGTGTATTGAACACTCAATTTGTCCGGTTGAAGAGCAGTAGTCTGAGTACCACCTCTCTGGGATCTCCTGCAATCAACAGGACAGAGAAATTTCAGGCAAGTCACTTTACTTCACACTCCTATTTTCTTGACCAACTAATTTGGAAGCACCATGAAGTAAGTTTGTTCAGGGTGCACTTTATAAAACTCCTAGTTGGGCTAACGGAAATATGCTTCACATACATTAGTATGGTTCCCCATATATACAGTGGTCATGACAAACTGACATTTCCTGTTCACTGAAAGAAATGTCATTAGGACAAGTTTGCGCTATAATAAAAAATACAATACCACAGCAAACATATTTGGTCCCAAAACTTGCAAACAGTCACTGATAGGCAAAAAAGACACCACTCCTCAAGTGTAGATGTGTGAGTGGCAGAGAAGCATGAGACAAATTAATTCCCTGGAAGCCACAAAGGCACACCAGCAATCTCAAGAACGACTGGGGATTTAATGTAATTCACACTGGGCCTCAAGAATCTCTACCTTTGTCCCCGTTCCCTGCCCTGTCCCAGCAATACCCCTCCTCTACACTGGTGCCATAAATTCTGCTCAACAGATATGTTTTTATTTACCTTATTGTATACCTAAAGTAAACAAGGAACACCTCTGCTCCGCTCATGTCTGCCTGTTCTTCAGCACACTGGCACATCCACAAATGTTCTCTATCTTCAGTTACCTATTTACCTCTAACATTGGGTTCCGGAGGAGAATGCTACTGCAAATCTATAAACAGCTTCAACGCCTCATAAGGAGTAGTAAGCGCTGTCTAAATACAATTTACAATTAGAGTTTTTTTCTTTGTAGTGCTTCATCAGTGTCGACAGTGTCCTTATGAGGAGAACGACATTAGAATTGGTTTCTTCTGTAGCACCTGTGCCATGCACTAACACAACAAAGCAACCATAAAAAACTACACTGATTTCAGACTTCAGAGATAATGTTTTTTTGTGTGCGCGGCTACCACTGATTTGCACGAGCAATAACAGCAGCATCTGTGCCCTCTGTCCTTTACACAAGGTAACAACAACATGGTGAAAGTGTTACACTTGTTTTCCTGAAAAAGAACTCTTGCTTTTAAGATAGTGATAAAAAAAAACAAAATAAACCTTCTTACGAAAGCAAATGTAAAAATGTCTAAACATTTATCGACAGCCATGGTGATATTGGACTCGCCTTTTTAACTGTTTTCAAGTCCTTTAACTGGATAGCACTACTGGCTCTGTGTTCTCTCTTTATGTGGCAAATCACTGCAGCATGACAGGGCAGACTATTTTACCATCCTGCTGACAGAAAAAAACATGACTTGCTATCACTCTTCCCCTTCACCTAAACTATGCAGTGGTTCCCTAACTGCGTGCATCTGTGTGCGGCGCCCATGGCTAGTTTTGGCAGGACACAGATTGGGATCCACTGATTTACATCACCATCCACATATCGACCACATTGACCCACTTCTAAGGATGCACCTACCATGCATTGCTCTTCTTTGGGACATCAACTGAAAATCATCATCACTTAGATCAATTACAGAAAACTGTGATGCCAACTGATTCACGTCTACATGAGTAGCCCGATTTAAATTCTGTAGGGAAACATTTGTCTGTTGTTGGGACATTGGTACTTGTGGAACGTACATCTGCTGTCTTTGGGACACATTTCAATTTTGCATTTGGGGTTTCTAAACTCTCTGCATTTAAACCCAATTATTGCCTTGTGGTTTTAAAATTGCATTACTCTATCTGATTAGTTGCACAATTAATGGGCTACTCTGTCCTCCAATGAAAGAAACAGCCACAACAATGACATAGATTGGTTCTTTTCAAGGCCTGGATATCAACACCACTCTGATCTACAGGGACACCCCATCCTCTAGCTTGCTGCTGATAACCATTCCTTTGCACTGCCCGAGTTCCTTGCATTCCACTGGTATTTCCTGAAAACTGTTGAATGTGACTAGCTTTCTGTGCAGCTTTCTATTGCATCACCATCACTTTCTCCTTCAACTTTTTCTGCTTTAATTCTAATTCATTGCTGCAGTATTCTGCATACTGCAGGGTCTCATCAATTGGTTTGTTCTGCCAATAAATCACATGCTTCTGAATCATTTAATTTATGTCTGGCTTCACTCCCTGCACAAATCTGAACACAAATGACCCACATCCTTAGCTTCTATGGCTTCAGTACCGCTGAAATGTTTGAAAGCCTGCAACAATCTCTCATAATATGAATGTATTGACTCCGATTCCTGAGTCACCTTATCAATCTTCAGCCAATCAACGTCCTTAGAGGACATCTTTTTTCAAAATGCCAATCACTTTCTGATGCTCTTTCATCACCTCCTCAGACGTCGCTTTTGTCACTGGATATCTTGAAGTTTCACTATCAGGACAAATCGACAGCAACCTTACACTCAGTCCATAAATCACTCCGAACCACGTCAAACAAAGTATTCAAATCTTTCCACCGTCATTTTGAAAGTTTAAAAAATAGTTCTGTTTGCTTCTTCCGTTTCACTGGTTTCTCTCTCAATTTCGTGTAATCCTTTGTGAAAGACAAAATATCACTCCTACTACAAGGTACATAAACAAATCCACCACCAGGAATTTCTGTCATGGGAAGCATCTTCACATTTCCCTCACTGTGACTGGCTCCTGCCGGAGGCAAATCTATTCTTGTTTTCTTCTAAACTCTTTTCTTTGCCCATCTTCCTCCCCACTTTCTTTTAAATGTAAGTAATCAATTCTCTAATCTGCAGTCTCATTCTAGGCGGTCACAAGTTCCATATATCTTTGTCAGTAAAGTCTTCTCTGTAAGTTCTCTTCAAGGGTTTTGTTTTCACCAAATCAACATCATATCTCTGGGCTACTTCAGGTAGTCTGTCATATGCTTGACCTGCACATTTTGTAATGTCTTTGCACACAAACCTCAATTCATCTTCAGTATAAATCTCTAAATGAACAGGGTCTACATTTCCCAATATCATTTTATTTAATTCTAACTTTAGTCTGGGTATATTCAATGGCCTATCTCTCGCTGGTGTGTTTTCTGCACTTGCAACTCGTTCATCCTGTTGCCTCCCCAGGACTCAAATTATTCAGCTACTCAATTGCTTGGCAGCAAAGCCTCACAAACATATTGGATTATTCTGTAACATTTCTGATCTTGGATAACCTGCAATTGATTGATTCAGGGTACTTGCAATAGACATGTCACCTGGAGCGTTAAAAGGCAATCATCTATTAGAAGCACTACAAACAATTTAAATAGGAGGTTATGATCTGGGCACAAATTACGGTGAGGATCTCTGAGGAAACCTCACATCAGGGGTAAATTCTGTGACTTTCCAAAGACATAGGATCTGAAATACAAGTAAGGATCATTTGTCTCGGAAGAGAATTTATTGTCTCCACCTCTGAACCACTCGGCTTACAAATACCAGTGCATTGTTTGATGCAAACCCGTTCGAGACACTCTGAACATTCAGGACATTTAATGCGTGTGGATTATTCCCAGTTCATGCCTGGAGTGTAAAAAGGAACAACTGGACCTATTTTCACTAGAACGGTCAATGCATCTGGGTTCATATGATTCATTGGATTCTGCAGAACTGCCCTTCCTACACTTGGTCCTGTCAAAATAATATTTCAAGCTTGTCCTGTTTGATTTGGGGTAAAACTTTGCACAGGTTGATATGGACTGAAATTCTGCACTAACTGATTGGAATAAAAATTCTGTGCTGGCTGATTAATGATAGAACTCTGTACTGACTGGTTTGTGGTAAAGCTCTGAAGTGGTTGATTTACATTGTCAATCTGTCCTATTCAACTCACATTTGAAACTGGCACTTTCTCATTTGGGGTCTGTTCAACTGGTGCAGAAGGTACTTCAAAAGGACACAATTCTCAGTGTACACTTGTTCCTATCTGCTCAGAATTATTTGGAGACGGAAAATGTAACAATAACCGATTTATAAAATCATCACGTGAATCACTCTCATAAGTTTCAGCTTTCTGTTCGATATCTGTCAACTACTGTGCTTTATTCTGTCTTTTTCTAAGTCTTCGGTTTAGTGCTTTCTCCATCGTCACTAGTAATGGCTCGATAGAACCTAGCTACTTTAATTATATCTGCTCTCCAATCTTTTTTCTGACTACCCCATCTTGCATCTGCTAGGTGACTAACCAAACTTGGCAAAAAGTAAGTAAAAAGAGTAGGCCTCAGCATTTCAGAAGCTCGGTCAAGGGTCATCTTCTTGGGTTTAGGGCAAAAATGTCTAAGCATACTGACTAAAGACCAACTGGGGAACAGTATATTAAAGTCCATAGTGCAAGATGGTTCACTCATCCTTCACTCCACATGACTCGGAAGGTGTAAATGTCCAATAAAAGTTCACTGCATGGCTTGGATCTGCAACATCAGTGAAGATTCCTGTTAATCAACATATAAAAGGCATCCATCTTAGCTCATCTGTGTGGGTTGAAACAATATTATACATAATCTGTTTCCACAGTTCCTGAATGTACTGTGCTCAAGATTACTTTCTCGGGCTCACCATGTGAAAACTAGGGCATGTATTACCAAGCTTACATTTTATGGGAATGAAGTCTGAAAGAAAAGTTCATGTTAACAAGAATGACTAAACATTTTTCAACACAGTCAGAAAATAGGGCCTGGAGGGCCCCACTTTAACTAAGCAAACGGAATTAAAATGGCACATTCATTAATGGCACATTCATTTTTATCGAATTAAGGTGCATGTAACACTCAAAATATGAATTCAACATTAATAAGCTTTGTCAGCATTCATGTTAGAGTAGATTATAAAAACAACTCTTAATACATTGCTTTAACTATAATGTTGAACTACAATCTTCAAATTTGTATGCAACTTTAAACATTTTCTTGAAAATCATTATCGTTTTAGTGCACACTATTTATTAACTTGATAAAGAATCACATGGAATTGAACTAATTTATTCTACAAGTAGTTTTAGGGCTATACCATCACACTTTAGTTCTCCATTCCACAGTGAATACACATTGATATAGGCTTTCAGTGCACCACTTTATAATAAATCTATCAGAGCTTCAAATAGTAGAATGCATGGATAGTCATGTATTGATGATGATGTGACATCACATGTGAAGTGCACACTTTTATCCAAACAGTAATGCCTTTGCATGCCTCCCTCTGGTAGTTGTTCCAGAAGGCATCAGTTGTCCCAAGCTTATTGCAGGATTATGTAATAAAGCAGGATTTAATAATATTGTTGAAATGGAAACTGCTGCGGGAACAGACCAGCCAGCTGCGCAAACCACAGCCTGAGGACAGTCTAACTCCTTCCTGAGACCGACAGAGAAGTAACACATTACTTTGGTTGCTAACAGACTGCAACCCCAACACTCCAAAGCCACAGTTCAGAGCCACTTGAAATTCCCAAAGAGACCAGGCACCCTCTAACAAACAGGGTGACATTAGGTGCCCATCTGACTGCAGCAAAGCCCAAATTCTATGGTGATGAGGGAGCAACGTGGAGTCAACTCAAGGGGGCGGAGGTTTGAGAGGGGTGTTTCTTTGGGGGTCTCAGCACACAGGCAAGAGAGCTAGAAAACACGTACACTCTCATGGGGCACTGAAAGAAAAAGAAAAAAGCAAATCATAACATTGGCAGGAAGCATACAAGTCAGCCAATCAAAAGGATGGTAAGGAGGCTATGCAACAGGGAAGGAACAAGTACAAGAAAAGAAAGGTAAGCCATTGAATAAGAAACACGCAAATGAGAATGGAAAAGCCAACCAATGGAAAGCAATGAGAGAAAAGCTGTCTGAATGGGAGACCTAAATATGAGGGACTGTACAAGGTGGATGGCATCACCACAGCCTAGGTTATCTCTTGACAGATAAAATGCATATTAACAAGAACCAGTGCCCCAAAAGATATTTCCCCCCTAGCATGTCTGGCACCTTAGGATCACACCCTCCTAGAGCTCCCCTGAACTGAACTTAGGTTTCAAGGAGAAGACATCCTTGGGGTTGTACCCCAGTTCCTTGTTCTAAGAGGTCATTCATCTAACCAGTAGGTGAACACTGGTGGATTGCAGATTGTTTCAAAAGGCAGCATATGTGCACATCCCCAGATCCATGACCCGTTCTAACCTGGGATGAGATAGTAGGGCTGCCAAAGAGGTCAATTTGGGTGGATGCATGGAACTCTCGCAATTCCAACTATATTTTTGCCATTTACCGCAAACAGATTAAATGAAACCCATGTTACTCTTACAGTAGCCATTTGATGCCGAAAAAAATGAGTATAACATGTTTTAGAAAAAGCTCCTAAGCAAAAGAGCACATTCAACCATTGAAAGTTAAGACTGCAGAGGTTGGAGGAAAACCATTGGCACCTAACAGACTGAGGCACCGAAACACTTAAATATTGCTAGAGATGATCAATTAGAACAATCAACAACGTAAAATTATAATATGTCCATACAAATCAGGAGCACAACTTACCAGCAATGGATAGGACTGCATCAAAACACTCATTTCGATAGGGAAGGCAAAGGCCGTCGCACAACATGATTTCATATCCCTGATTCCGTGCAGATTCTGCCAGAGGAAAGCAGTTATCACACCCCACTTTAAATGCCTGGGAGTTGATATGAAGATATTTGCCATTTCCACACCCTACCAATGACAAGAAGTGTTTGTTAAACTAGTGTTAACTATCTCACTGAGTTTTTTTGTTGCAATGAACATCCTGGGTGACTGGGGTGAAAATGTTGATCTGCAGTATGCTCCGCAATGTTAAAATGAGTTCATGGGCATGGTGTTGCTTACAGAATTATGTATTTATGCCACTTTGGAGAAAGGAGTGCAAAACAGAACAGAAAATGAGAGAATTCTTTTCACATGTGCCTGTTGGACACCACAGCAAACCACTTATCGCACCTATTCATACTGTATTGTGTTTTGTCCACCATGCCATCTGTAAACCTTGCACACCATACAATAGAGCACAAACACTGGGATGCAGATTGTTCTTTTATTCCTTGCTCAGCACATTTCCAGACACCAAATGCAATGCTTATGCCCTTACAATATTTATACCATAAGTAACACCGAAAAGCACAACCTAAGTAAATAACAATACATACTCAACCGAAAAAATACTACATTCATTGTAATCTCTTTCGTGGAGTTAAGGGTTCTTATATTCTCTGCCAACCTCCTAGGTGTTTGAGGATCACTTCCCTGGCAAGCTGCATTTATATCTGCAAACAACTGCTCAAACGCTTCGACCCAATCACCTCAAATCTGGCACACCTTAACACACTCTTCTTTACAGAAAATGATGTGCTCCTTGCCACTGAGGTATGTTTGTATGTTAAAAACTCCTCAGAGCTATTGCCGATAGAAAATAGCCATATGGGGAGGACCGGAGACCCCCTCCAAAACCCAAAAAAATCGTTAGACCACTCAATTAGAGAATTTTATTTTTTACGTTTTACGCCTCTTTGCAAACACTCTGTGAATGAAATCCACAAGTGATCTAATATGAGGGTTGGGCTTCAGTATAAACAGTAAACAGAGTACGTACTTAGGATCACTCTTCTGCCCAGACAGCTTGCTAACCATGATCAGCTTTCCCATAAGAGGCAACATGGTGCATAAATATGAATTTAATGTATTCCTTCCTGAGCAGAAAAATAATTTAAGTTCATTCCCCTCACATCTTTTTTTCCTGGAAAGAGATCTTAAGCATTGGCAAATCCACTAGGTCTCGCCTATGCAAGAGATACTGGCCTTGCCAATGTGTTTTAGCCATGTTGTACACCAGCGCGGCTCCGGTTCAGAATGGATAAAAGTTAGAGGCATAGAGGAGAGTGATCTGAGATGTTGTAGAGTGGAGTGGAATAGAGTCCAGTCACAGAGGGAAATATAGCGGGGTGGAGTAGCATGAAGTGGAGTGGCAACTCATGGTGTGGCATAGTGGGGTGGAGTTGAGTGATCTAGAGTGGAATGGCATAGAATGGAGTGACGTCATACAGTGGAGTAGCAAGTTATAGAGTGGCGTGGCATAACGTGTTGTAGAGTGGAGGGGCATACAGTTGAGTAGTGTTGTACAATGGAATGTCAGAGTGGAGTGTGGTAGTGTAGCTCATGCACTGCTACAGCAGAAATCACATTTTAAATTGAAATTAATACTCCATTTGCAGAGACATACAGTTTTACATACAGAGTTAAAACAGAATTTAGTCATGTATACAGTGCACAAACGATAATGTGTGTACTGATTTGATTTAATTGTATTAAGAATTACAAAACAAGTGTTTAATTTGTGCTTTCCTCATTCTGCTATATACGGAAATATATGCACAGTTCATTTACAGATATTTCAACTTTGTTGCGTGCTAGAATAAGCCCTTTCTTTCAGAGCAAGATTGTCACATAAATCCTCTCACCTTGAAGTCAGTGAATGAAAAGTAAAAACCAAAATCCCTTGGAAGACACAACCGGACATTTGACCACTGTTTTTGAATTCACAGCAAATGTGACAAGATAAAGACAATTTTAAAAGACCTGTTTACAGAAAGTGTACACTCCATGAGAAATACAGTAAATAGGTTATGCTCCCCAGGAGGGACAAATTCAAGCTGGATAACCTAAAACAAATAAAACCAGCAAATAGAAAGCAAACAAACATGAGTAACAAACCACAGTGCCAATGGCAAGCAACAGACAGAATGCATTCTCAGGGAAGATTTCAGAATGTCCCCAAAATGTTGTTAGCAAATCAGACAGTTGCACTGTCTGGTAGGCTTCGACCTTAAAATCAAATTAATCCAGTCTTCTCCTGGAGATCCACTATTATTTAGGTTTTTCTTTTTGTCTATATATAATTATTTATTTTTTCCTACTCAATTATTAACACTTTAATTCACAAACAATTTTGTTAAAATGGCATTTTGTCAAACCAACCTTTCATTTTAACATCTCCCAGAATAATATGTTCCAAGCGATATATTTTCCAGATTAGAGGCTAGAATTAACACCTTTGAAAGGGCAGGTAAGTGTCCAAGAATATCATGAAGAAAATTGGTTCCCAGAGTTGTTTAGGCAAAAGTCACAAGACCTGGCTTTGGGTATTAATATTATTGAGTCCCTCTGCTTCATTCTATGCAGTTCTTGCTCACTCTTAACATGTACTTGTTATGCAAATGTAGGTGTTTTGAAGCTTAGCAGTACCCTATAAATCAAGATGGTTACCTTACTAAGCTTAATACCTCAAAATATTACTAAACATGATTCCAATGATGATTCTGGATACAGCTCACATGTGGTGGGATATTCAGTAATCACTTTTGCTTCTCCAGTTTTGGCCAAGAGATTGATTTGGTAGAACACGGCTTTCCCAAATCTGAAAGTTCATAGTGATTCACTAACATTACATTCTGATAGATGCATGCTCATTACGACAGAATAACAGTTTTATTCTAGACCTAATTTTGAAGATTATAATTGCAGTTTGGATCTTAAATCCAGGTGGGCAGTAAAGGTGTCTATTTAGAGCCTAGTTGTGCTCAGAAAGAATCTACCTTGATATAACCATGTGTATATCAGTGTCATACGGGAATCAGTATTTTCTAATGCTACATCAAATGTATTACACCATGCTACTATCAAGAATGTCTTCTTGTAAGGCATATTGTTGCCTGTGGTGTAAATTGGCAGAGGCCAATCAGATCGAAGACAACGTGTATAGTGGGTAAAAGAAACCTAAAGGGTAGCTGCACTAGAACCAATAGTGCAAATAAAAATCTAAATAAGTAAAATCGTTTATGGAAACCCACAGGGAACATTTTGAGTAGGAACTGATTTAAAATCATTTGGCTCTCTGCTGTTCATGTTATCAGGCTTATCTATGTCTTAATCTTAAATTCTACTCGAGAATTTACATTCAACACATTTTATTTTTTTATTTTTTCATCATGGTTGAAGCTGGGTATTGTACTTCCTTTGGTTTTCAAGGGATGAGCGAGGCTCTATTTTACACTGGATTAACTATATACAATAGTTACCATGCTTGCATGTCAGGGATAGTGAAAAAAACAAAACTTTGGAAAACTAGGATATTTCTTTACTTTGAATGGTACCCAGCAAGTTGGGTTTATAATTTTACCCTGTGATCCCAAAAATGTTGAACATTTAATCAGGTTGAAAAGTGAGAGAAAAAGCGAGTGTAAAGTTCATACAGCAGACATTGGCAGTTAGACTTTTAGCCTTGTCAATGGCCTTTAAAAGAAGAAGTCGAGCAAAAGGACTAATTTTCCTTCATCCATTTGCACAGGACGTTAACATCATTGGATTTCCCATCCTACATGCGCCCCTACTTAAATACTGAAATCAATGCTCAACTGACCAGAAGACTCCAGATCATACAAAACTCTGCGGCCAGGATCATCCTTAACCTCCCACCCTACACTCACAGCACCCAGACCTCAAAGAGCTCCAGCACTGCTCACAAATGAGCAGGTTTTCAAACTCCTCACACACACACTATATTTTACAAACATGCTCCCCCACATACCTCAAAACATGCATAAACTTCCACACACCTAAGCTCAACTCCTACTCACACATCCTCCCCCACCTGCATACACAGAAGCAGTTCAGGTGGTCATGGCTTCTCCTACAGCCTGAAACAACCTACCCCTGCAAATCTTAGCCTCCTCCTAAATCCTTTAATTATGCAAGAAACTAAGTATCTGGCTCTTCAAAAGACCAGACCCTGGTTCGGCCCATACAACTCCTTCGGTGTCAGGATACCTTCCAATGTGAGTTATGCACTATACTAATACATACAACATAAGAGTGACACCATTGAATTTCCCATCATCCATCTCCATAGGAAGAAAGCACTAGTTTCCAGCTTTGACTGTCTTCATTTATGGATTCTGCAGCTCAGCTGTGCCTGTTTGCACCCTTGTCTGTGCACTCACCAGAACCCCTCCTCCTACCCACTTCCTTATCCCCATCGCTACCCCACAGCATCCCTCCATGTCCAGAATCCTGGTAACATTTTCACGGGCTGGGCCTCAGAACATAACACTAAAGTGTTTTTTCATACGCCACCTGCCATTTCAAATGCACTTTCTGGCACCCACCTCACTCCCCCCTACGAAACCACAAACACCCAACACACAACCACATACACACACAACCCCCCACTACACCACACCACTCCCTCTCCTGTATAATCCTCAACATTTACTCCCTTACTAAACACGACATAGAAATTGGGATCTGCTACCCAACCCCTCACCAGACTTGCTCTTTGCTACTGAAACATGAATGACTCCCTTCTCGCCCCAGATAACCTAGCACAACATGACAGGACAAACGGATCCAGAGGCAGAATCGCGATCGTCGTCATAGAATCCATTGAACACTCCACCATTACATGAAAAAAAAAAAAAACTGCCTCAAGCTCAGTACAGGCAAGTCAGAAGTGGTAATCTTTGGTAACAACACCTCGCTGTGGCATTCTGCCTGGTAGCCTGCTGAACCTGGACCCACTCCCCTCCTGGCAACCGACATACCTCAACAACTGCAAAAGACTTCACTAACCTACCAGACACCTACGCTGAGCCAGACTCTTATTTTCACTCACCCCACCTCCACATACACAGAATCAGATCCAGAGGTTGTGCCTTCTTCTACCTCACTTTTAAGTCCTCCAACGATTTAACCCTGCACATCAGAACCTTCTCCTCAGTTTTCGATTTCTGCAAGAAACTTAAGAGCTGGTTTTTCACCTAGCCCACCCCCCAGCTCAGCCATACAGCTCTTGCTTCAGCGCCAGTTTACCCTCCTAAGTGAATTGTGTAATATACAATACACCTAAAAGTAGCATTTTTTCGGATATTCAGCGGTGTGCAAATTGTTTTTAAACTGAATTGTATAGTTGCTTAAAGAAAGAATACAAATCAAAGAACAAATGTACTGCTATTGATACGGTACACTTTTTGGGCTGAGCGGTTTATATGCATGTTCGTGCTTCTCCTTAGCCCATTCGGTGCGGAGTACGGCTCAAAGTCATCCTCTGCACCGGTGCTCGTGTGCGGAGGGAGGACAGCTCTAAGCCGTTCGCGCACACTAGGAAGGAAATCCCACTGCTGCAGGCACCAGAGGTGTTTCCTCAAACTGAAAATAGCCTTGGGAGGAGCTTCCATAATTCCTGAGCCCTTTTGTAGTTTTTTACTGAAATGACAATAAGGCACACTGATGTCATTTCAATGAAAATGACCGTGAAGTAAGCTGGTCGGCTCATTTAACTTTATCCTTGCTCACAGGGCTATCTCAGCCCCCCTGTGCACTGATGCAGATCGAAAAGGTATCAATGGAAAGAGGATAACCTCCCCTTTCCAATGGTACCTTTCTCTAGTGGATCGCTGCTTGGGATCACTGCAGGAGGACAAGCCCCAAGCACGAATCTACCACTAGACACCAAGGAGGGGGAGCGTCCCCTTGGGAAAGGGCTTTTGCTCCCCCTGGTGTAGAGGAGATTTTTTCTGGTTGTGGTACCACCTCCCCCAACAACACTCTTTGCCTGGTTTTTAGATGCAACTTTGACTGAAGTGCACTGGGTTCCTGCTAACCAGGTCCCCAGTGTGAGTGTCCCTCCCCAACAAGACACCTGGTCACTTGATCCCGTAGTGACCAGACCCTTCAGCCCCCTGTAAGCCCCTAGTAAATGGTACCCCTGGTACCTAGGGCATGGGTACTGAAGATGGCCCCTCAGATCTGCAGCACAACTTGTGCCACTCTGAGGGACCCAGCACCAACCTTGCAGACTGTCATTGCAGGCTGCGTGATAAGGTGCTTCCAAAATGGACAACATAACATGGCAGTCTCTTAAAAACTACAAGCAATATATGTAAGTCACCCCTCTAGCAGGCCTTACAGCCTTAAGGCAGGGTGCATTATATTACATGTGAGGGCATATCTGCACTAGCAGATATGCCCCTGCTATGTCTTTGTTGATTCCCAGACATAGTAAATGTCCAGGAAAGCCATTTTAAATGCATGTGCTTGACACTGGTCATTACGAGTTCCCCAACTACATGATGGCTTATGTTTGGTATCAAACATCTAAGAATAATAAGCCCTCACTGACCCAGGTCTCTTCAGATGGTAGAGGTGACCAGCCCCATGCCCTGACCCCACTTTTGGTGGCAGCACTGGCAGGAAAATTAGTTAAATTAGGAGGAGTGCCCACTTCATGCCAGAACCACCCCTAAGGTGGACGAGTTGAAGTAGTCACTACTTTTCAAATTCCTCCATCTTGCTTGGAAGAAATTAGGCTAATAGGGTTAGGGTTATGCCAACTTCCCAGCAGAAGTGGCCATAAGAAGGGTGTAATCACCCTTGAGGTGGTCAACCCATTAGCTACCGCCTGGCAGTCCCTGCAATGCACCAAAATTAGATGAATGAAATCTAAGTTCTAGGGTTCAGGGCGTCACCTAAATACCTAAGAAGACAAAAATAAGAGTTGCGTCTGCAGAAGAGGAAAAGAAGAAGCAGCTGACCTGGAACCAGCCCCTCCAGCCTGCCTGCTGACCTTGAAGGATCCTGCACAAGAAGCCAACTTGTACAGCCTTCAATACAGACTCCAGTCTCCCGTGGGCACCGGACTTGCCCTGCAAAAAGAAACTCCAATGAAAAGACTCTGCAGCTGCTGGAACCCTGGAAACCCAACACCAGAAGTGACCGCTGCACCAGATGCACATGACCTGAGGTTAAGTGAACAGACTGTGCCAAACTGGGTCCCCGGCTGCCCAGGGACCCAATCCAGTGTATTCTCACCCACTATGAACTCTCCCTATGGCATCTGCAGGCTCTGCATGCAGGCCCCCTCTCCCACAGGCTTGGAGAGAAACAAGTCTGACAGTTAAAACAGCAAGCACTGCACCCTGACCTCTGCTGGGATGGTCACTGGTCCAACAACGTTCCCCGACTCGTAAGAGCTCAAGTCCACCATGGGCCGACCCCTGCAGCCTCAACACACAGAACCCCATGACAGCGAGTGCTCCCAGATGTGAAAACCCAATGCCTAATGATAGCCCTGCATCCATCGCCCGTGGGCACAAGAGAAGAGGACCAAAGGTGCAGCTATGTCCTCGAGCACCCAGGTCTACTACTTACCCCTTTGTTGTCCCAGACTGGCTTCCCAGCCAGAACTTGCAGCCTGTTTGTCATGGGGTTAGACTCCCGTAGTAAACCATTGGGCACCCAATGCTTTATTGCACCCGACGCCTTACTGCACCCAGCCACTCTAGCGCCGCCCAGTGTGACCTGTTGGTGTGGTTCTGATCATTGCCCAGTACTTGCCTTAACTCCCTGAGATTGTCTCCATAAGTCATTGTTAACCCTGTGTTTGCTGAACATTGTTCTCTCTCTGTACATCCTTATACTTTTTGATATACTAATATCAAAGCTCTTTAAAAAATGGCTGAACCTGAATGCTGCAAGACCTAAAAAGTGGAGGAGGCTCACAGAGTAGGTGGAATTGCTTACAGAGGGCATTTTACATGTTGATAATGTTTCTGGATAAACAAAATCGAGTTTGAAACAATAGGAGATACTTTTATTGTTACGCTCTGGGCAGCAGATGATCAGCATGCAGTCTGTTTAAGTTCATAACATCCAGGTTGTTTACAATGTAAAACTATAACAAAACTTACCAATATCAGCAATCAAGCTTCCTGGCTCCTGGGCTAGCAAGAATTCTTGGACCTTCGGCCAAGCTTTGTATCGGGCATCACTGAAGTAGGGAGCAATCTTCTCATAGACACTATGAACATGGTCCCTTTCCAGGACACTCGCCTCCTTCTCCATGGTGAAGTGAGCAGAGGTGTCACTTACGCTTGTTCATTTTTAAAAACCTAAAGTTAAAAGTAATATTAGAGAGTTGGAATGAGGTGCAAGACAAAGCATACAAGCCCAGGAAAGACCTCAAGTCATAACGTAGCACACACTGCGTCTGTCGTCTAAAACCCAGAGAGAGCTGGCACGTTTTGAAAACCTTATATCTTTTCACTGACTATTTAGAGCTATCAGAGTATTTGAGGGTTTCAAGCATGCTTAGGAAGGTAATATAAAAGGAGTTCGATGGCAAATATGGTCAGTGAAACATTATCATGAGTGTTCCTTTTGAGACAAAGTTCTACTGATTGGAAAGTACAAGATAACTGGTATCAAATTAGTCACACTATACCCCTTCCTAAATTTGTTTGTTCACATTTTGGTGTGCATAGCATTAGTTTTCTTCACTTCAAAATGCTTTTTCCACTTTATGTTAGATGAGAAATGCATACTCATTAGCTACCAGTTTCATCATCTTAAAGTACTTGTAAAAACATCACAAAAAAGCTATCCCCAATCTAAACCTGAGAAACTCCTCTCCTAAACAAAATCCAAGTATTCTTTTAGAAAAAGAAAATCCTTTTCTTTTTATATGTGACCCTCACCCACTCTAATAGTGTCATGCTTCATTATCTGGTCCACCCCAGCCTCAAAATGCCAGGGTGGGCTCAACCGTATTCCAGGGAGCACTTTTACTATTATTCCTATGGGGGGGAAACCAAGAAGATAAGAATAACTCATGCTGGCCTAGGTGTCCCTTTATTAGTGGTCAGAGTGGGTATATGTTAAAATCACCTTGGAGGGGATAACTAGGATATTATGGTCCTATGATCCTCTCTCATACTTTCAACATGTTCCAGCCCCTATCCTATGGCCTACATGGTCCAGTGCATTTGTCAGGAAATCTAACATTGTGCTACCCGATGGCAACTCAGTCACTTCAACATAGACAAACACGCATGCTGTGCCAATACTTGCATGTAGGTGGAGTCTATTAACTTGCCTTGTTCTCTCAATGCAGGGTTATGGTATCCAATTAGGGTTACCATTCATACCACTTGGGTGGCAGGTGGACATGCACCTGTAGTTACACTGTCCTCAGTGGATACATGCCACTGTTTCACCCATTAGTGTGCCCGCTCTCACCCCACTTGCCCTGTAAAAACATTTAACTTCCGCTGGATCCCAATTTGGGTCATATCCATTATGACTAGGTCATCTGCGTATAGCAGTCACAGTATATAGTGCCCCCCTATCCTGGGGGAAAATAAGGCAGATCCCTTTCAGACTTTTGAAAGGTCCTTTAAATATAATACAAACCGAGTTGGGCCAACCCACAGCCCTGCCTTAGACCATTCCATATCTTGATTTCAATGGATAGGGGGCAGTCCTTGTCCAGTTTCACCTGCGCCCAATTCCCCTGATGGAGTTTTTTTTTAAGTGTACTTAGCAAGCCATTATGCATCCCTATCTAATCCAGGTCAGCACAAGGTATCTCAAGGTTCACCAAATCGAAGGCCGGTTGAAAGTCTACAAAGCAGCAAAAAAGATTGGCTTTCAAGTCAATTGTCTTCCTTGCTACAAAGTAATTGTCTATGGTGAAGTGTCCGGCTTCAAAACCACCTAGTTCCATGAGTATCAATCATTCCTGATCTGTCCACTCTTTATATCTTTTTAAGATTTACTAAAGACTTTGTCCACCAAGTCCATAAGACTTATCAATCTGTAAATCTTAGGGTCTAGGACGGGACCCTTTTTATGGATAGGTTTAATGACGGCCCCATTCCAGCTTTCTGGTGCTATGCCTGTCTTTGTTATAGCTATAAACAAAATTGCCACAATCTTAGTCTACCAATCTACATTATTTTTTATCAATAGAGCAGGTAGATCATCTGCTGTTTTGATCACTCATTATAATTTAATCGTTATACTATCCAACAGTGCTCCTAAATAGGTAGTAAAACATGTTAGAATCGTTTCAGCAGAACACGTACACCGTTTGCACATATGTACAATATGTGCATTTAAATACAGGGTTTTTTGGTCTGTCCTATTCATCCATTATTCTGTTCAAGTGTCATTCACATTTTGCTTTCGCCCACCATGGCAGACAGCATGGGACAATAAGTAAGCCCATTTCTCCCATTGGATCTCTTAACTGTGTGTGATGGCATTTAGGCTCTCATTACAACCCTGGCGGTCGGTGTAGAAGTGGCGGTAATATCGGCAACAGACCAGCAGAAAAAAAAAATTAAATTACAAGCATGGCGGTTACCGCCATGCAAAACCGTCACTTCTACACTGTGACGGCCAGGGTGGGACGCCAGCTGGCCTGGAGACTTCGGTCTCCAGCCCGGTGGCCGTCACTAGACTGCCGACAGTATCAGGACCCCGCATACCGTCATGGATTTCGTGGGGTTTTCTACCACCACAAAATCCATGGCGGTAGGCACTATCAGTGCCAGGAAATTTGCTCCCAGGCAGTGATAGGGGTCTCCCCCTACATCCGTCCCCCTCCCCAGAATCCTCCCCCCAACCCCATGACCCCCCACCACCCTCCAAAAGGTGGCAGGACCCCCTCCCCACCCCGGCCCCCCAAAACATCCACACCCCCCCACCCCGTACACGCACGCTCACACAACTAATACACATACACGCAGACACAGACATATACGCACACATTTCCCATACACACAACACACACCCTGCATGCATTCACGCACTTACACACCACCTCTACACACTCACACGCACACACCTATGCCCGCACACAACACCCCTCTGCCCCCCTCCCCTAACAGATGATCACCTTACCTTGTCCGGTGATCCTCCGGGGTTGGAACAGGATCCATGGGGGCTGCTCCGCCACCAGCTCGCCGTCACCAGAACACCACCACGCCGAATCCTGGTTTGTGATTCGGTGGGCGGTGTTCTGGTGATGTGGCGGTGGAGCAGCCTCCACTTCACCGCCGACCACCAGTATGGCTGCTGGCGGCTTTCCATCCAGAAAAGGGCAGAGGGCTGGCAGCAGTCATGATACGCTGGGAGGGATACTGCTGCACTGGCGGTCTTCGGCCTGGCGGTACCTCGGCGGTCTTGGAAAAAGACCACTGGGGTCCAAATGAGGGCCTTAGTCTGTGCACACCAGTCTGAAAGTCAATCCGCTTCAGTACCGGGGCTGGCTGGCTCCACTTTGATTTATTGTTTCTTTTATTTGATTTTGCAAAGGATTATTTGTTATTCCCCTTTTTGCAAACATTCCCATAACCTTTAGATGGTCTCATTTTGCTTATCATTACTCTTAGATTTTGAGTTCCTCTTTGGTGTGTTACAAATGGTAAAGGATAAACTGCAGACTTACCAATGCTTTAAACAGTGTTGTTTTTACTTATTATTACGTTTAAACTTCTAATGCCCATTGGATGTGTTTGGAAAAATAAGTCTCAAGCTTGCCAAGGCCAGACCTGCTGCCTATGCCAAAGCTAGTTATGCTTACAAAAAAACATGTTTTCCTCACATTTTGGTAATGGAAAGTTCAGGAATCTGAGAGAAGCCACAAACTCCCTTCCACCCTGCATTACCCAAGTCTCCCGATAAAAATGGTACCTCACTTGTGTTGGTAGGCATAGTGCCCACTGCAGGAAATGCCCCAAAACACAACGTGAGCACAATCGGGTGGCTTGTGGGGTTTTCACTGGGTTTTGTTACCCAGAATACTTTGCAAATCTCAAAGCGTGGCTAAAAACATTTTTTCCTCACATTTCGGTGCTGCAAAGTTCTAGAATCTGAGAGGAGCCACAAACTTCCTTCCACCCAGCATTCCCCCACATCTCCTCATACAATTTGTACCTTAATTGTGTGAGTAGGCCTAGTGCCCACAACAGTAAAGGGTCCAAAACACAGCATGGACACATCAAAATGATCTATTACAAAACTACCTATATTTGCAGGGGCAGCACCTGCGTTTTTGATCTTGGGCTCAGCCGTCATCTGGGGAAACCTACCAAACACAGACATTTCTGAAAACTAGACACCCGTGGGTGTCTAGGGAGGTGTGACGTGGGTGGATCCTCCAGTGTTTTCTTACCCAGAATCGTCAGCAAATCTCACATTTAGCTTAAAAAAAAAAAAAAAAAAAAAAAAAGAAGAAATCATATTTCCTTTCACCCAACGTTACCCTCCATCTCCCAATAAAAATTATACCTCACTTGTGTAGGTAGGCCAACTGTCCATGACAGGGAAGGGCCAAAAACATGTTGAAATTGAGAGGGAACCAAAGCGGGTCCAAAAGAGCCAAAGTGGGGCCGAATTTTTATCAGCATAGATGCGACAATGCCGGTTTTCAGATGTGTCTAGGTCTGGTAGACTTTTCTAGGTAGCAACGTCCCAAAGTCCAAAAAATGCAGCTGCTCACCATTCCAAGGGGGAAGATATTGGGAGTTAGCCAAGCTCTCTTGGCCCAAAAATAAAATTAAAACCCAAAATAATCAAATGCCCTCTTGCTTACCCTTGGGATAAGATCCTTTAGTGTGTAGGAGGGAGCTGAAAGACTGTTCCCCTTCAGCTGGGGTGGGGTGGGGAGCATAACCATGCACATACTGGGTGGTAGCCCATACCCCTTTATTTTTTGTTTTTAATTCCCTGGCATCTAGTAGGCTTTCTGCACCCCCTCTTCCCTGGGGATTGGATTTTTATTTATAATTCCCTGGTGTCTAGTGGGCTTTTTGCCCCCCCTTGGGGTCAGATGGGCGTTACAAAAATAGGCAGGGGGGCAGAAATGGCCATCAGTAATGTGCCACAAACACACACACAAACATACATACACACACAAACACACACACATCCCTGGTGCCTAATTGGTTTCTGCTCCCCTTTGGCCTAAGTAATGTGTCACGATGGGGAGGAACCCTTGCCCAAGGGGTCGCTCCCCTTATGTAAAGTAGTAATAATAAAAAAATCCCTGGTGTGTAGTGGATTCTGCCCCCCACCCCCTTGGGGGCAGGTTGGCCTAATAATAATAGGCCAATCTGCCCCCAAGGGGGACATAAATGGCCTAAAATAATATTGCCCCCCAGGGGAGTGACCCTTGCCCAAGGGGCCGCTCCCCTTATTTGTTTACTACAAGTGAACAAACTTCCTGGGGTCTAGTGGGCATTCCTGCAGCACGATCGCTAAAGACTTTTCCTTTCCTTTTCATGCCTCTCCGACCTCCCCTTCCCCTGTCTTGAGGAGAAATTACTCAGTTTCTCCTCTGCCGTGTTGGAATCGACTTCTGATGAGGTCAGCGTAATCGAGCGCTGACATCATCAGATGTCACGGGGGGGGAGGAGGTGGGTGAGGGTGGCAGCGACAGCGATTCAGCTGCCATACCTGCCTAGGAGGGATGGGTGGGGGAGGCCCACAGGGAGAGTGCTAGCACTCCCCCTGTGTGCCAGGTGCTGGACGTAATGGTTTGGTCCACGGCACCAAAGGGATTCATTGAAAAGCAATCACATACACATTGGCCTGGACTACAGACCCTATCAGACTACTATTCCTGAGATTGTAGCCAATTCTTGTAGGGCACAATTTGCAATTAAGGACCACTATGAATGGTGGTTTTAAGAATAAACATACAAGAAGATGGGTTGGTTAGCAAAATAAAAATTGTACTGCTAAGACAGTTTGAAATCTGCGACCACTTTTACCAAATCGGTTCCTAGTACCTCGCCCCTCCTAGACAGAATAATTTTTTGGGTTCTTTTTATGAGCTCTATGGTTTGATAAATAATAAAAATTCAAACTACCATGCTCCAAGTAATGTTTATTGTCCTAAGCTCCGCCTGTGACCGCTGCATAAGATGAAGTGAAAACACAAACTGTCTTCATTCATTCCTTGCAATAGATTGAGTAATTGTGCTCCACGAATATAATAGAGTGAGTTAAACTAGAGCCGGGCCAAAATAAACCACAAACATAATTGAGGCATCTGTTGAGGCTCTATAGAAACATGATCACCACCATTAAGACCAAAATAATGGAGAGGTGTAAGACAAAGGCTGGGTGCTTTTACTGCAGGAGAATAGGAGCATTATTCTTTAAGTAACAGAAAGAAGCAGATGATTGATAACTGCAGCAGTGCACTGAACGATTTAAATACTGAGGTGAGCTCTTGGATGCCACTGAAGGCAGGTTTACATTGCTAAACATGTGCCTCATATGAAAGCACTGGATGAATTTGTAATTCAAGTTCCTAATGCCCATCTTAAAATGCTCTAAAACTATAAGTAAATGCATTTGTTTTGGAAAAATAAAAATAATAAAATAGGCTTTGCAAGAAGGAAGGGAGCAGGGCATTAGATCAGAGCAGTTCCATTCCCGAACAGTTCACTAATATTGGTCCTCTTAAAAAAAAAAAAAAAAAAAAAAAAAACACACATCAGCAACATACAATCACTTTATACGAGACAGGAAAACATTTAACAGCTATTACTAGCCATGATAACATTTTACAGTGGCATATCTGCTCATATTAAGAGTTTAGTTGTTCTTTAGAAGACTTCCCTCAAGTCAAGGTGTGTGCTAATAATGTCTACCATACATTAAGGCATGAAACATATTTAACCCCTTCTGTGCCGCGGACGTAGTGGTTACGTCCCCCGGCACAGTGCTGCTGTGCCGATGACGTAACCACTACGTCCTCGGCACACAGCCCAGAGGGAGCGCTCTCGCTCCCTCTGTGTGCTTCCCTCCCACCCCCCAAAGTCGGGGATGGAAGGGGAAGCCCTTCCCCTTCCACCCCCGACCCCCCCATAATGACGTCAGCGCGCGATTGCGCGCTGACTTCATTATGGGATCCTCGCCGCACAGGAAGCCATTTGCTTCCTGTGCGGCGACGAGTCAAGAGGTGAGTTCCTCTTCCCGGTGGGTGGGGGGTTGGGGCTAAAGAGGCACCGGGGAAAAGGAAAGGCTTTTCCTTTTCCCCGGTGTCTCTTTGAGCATTCCTGCTGCCCGATCGCATTGCGATCGGGCAGCAGGAATGCCCACTAGACACCAGGGATTTGTTATCTTTATTGTTTTTTTACTGTTTTTGGCACGCGGGGAGCGGCCCCTTGGGCAAGGGTCGCTCCCCTTTAGGGGGGCAATTACTACGGCCATTTCTGCCCCCCTTGGGGGCAGATTGGCTACTTTTCAGCCAGATCTGCCCCCAAGGGGGGCAGAAAACACTAGATCACCAGGGATTATTTTTTTTTTTTGCATTTATGTGTTGGGGGTGCCCCCTTGGGCAAGGGGCGCCCCCCCCAAGGGGGCAGAGAACTGTTGGCCTTTTCTGCCCCCCTTGGGGGCAGATCGGCCTATTTTTTTTAGGTCCATCTGCCCCCAAGGGGGGCAGAAGCCACTTAGGCACCAGGGATTGTGTGTGTAGTGGATGGGGGGCGCCCCCTTGGGCAAGGGTCGCTCCCCTTTGGGGGGCATGTCTTTTCGGGCCATTTCTGCCCCCCTTGAGGGCAGATTGGCTACTTTTTAGCCAGATCTGCCCCCAAGGGGGGCAGAAAACACTAGATCACCAGGGTTTTTTATTTTTATGTGTATTTGTGTGGGGGGGGTGCCCCCTTGGGCAAGGGGCTCCCCCCCAAGGGGGCAGAGAACTGTTGGCCTTTCCTGCCCCCCTTGGGGGCAAATCGGCCTATTTTTTTTAGGTCCATCTGCCCCCAAGGGGGGCAGAAGCCTCTTAGGCACCAGGGATTGTGTGTGTAGTGGATGGGGGGGCGCCCCCTTGGGCAAGGGCCGCTCCCCTTTGGGAGGCATGTCTTTTAGGGCCATTTCTGCCCCCCTTGAGGGCAGATCAGCCTATTATTTTTAGGCTGGTCTGCCCCCAAGGGGGGCAGAAACTACTAGAACGCCAGGGATTTTTTTTTATTTGTTTATTTTTGTGGGGGGGCGTCCCCTTGGTCACGGGGCGCCCCCCCAAGGGGGGCATTGACCTGTTGCCCATTTCTACACCCCCTGGGGGCAGATGGGCCTATTTTCTTAGGCCCACCTGCCCCCAAGGGGGGCAGAAGCCACTTAGACACCAGGGATAGTGTGTGTGTGTGTGTTAGTGGATGGGTGGGGCCTTGGGCAAGGGTCGCCCCCCACTTTGGGGGCACATGTACCCAGGCCATTTCTGCACCCCTTGGAGACAGATCAACCTATTATTTTTAGGCTGGTCTGCCCCCAAGGGGGGCAGAAACTATTAGAACGCCAGGGATTTTTTTAAATTTGTTTATATTTGTGGGGGGGCGTCCCCTTGGTCACGGGGCGCCCCCCCAAGGGGGGCATTGACCTGTTGCCCATTTCTACACCCCCTGGGGGCAGATGGGCCTATTTTCTTAGGCCCACCTGCCCCCAAGGGGGGCAGAAGCCACTTAGACACCAGGGATAGTGTGTGTGTGTGTGTGTGTGTGTGTTAGTGGATGGGTGGGGCCTTGGGCAAGGGTCGCCCCCCACTTTGGGGGCACATGTACCCAGGCCATTTCTGCACCCCTTGGAGACAGATCAGCCTATTATTTTTAGGCTGGTCTGCCCCCAAGGGGGGCAGAAACTACTAGAACGCCAGGGAATTTTTTTTATTTGTTTATTTTTGTGGGGGGGCGTCCCCTTGGTCACGGGGCGCCCCCCCCAAGGGGGGCATTGACCTGTTGCCCATTTCTACACCCCCTGGGGGCAGATGGGCCTATTTTCTTAGGCCCACCTGCCCCCAAGGGGGGCAGAAGCCACTTAGGCACCAGGGATAGTGTTGTGTGTGTTTTTTTTTTTTTTTTAGGGCTGTCCCCTTTGGCAAGGGTCGCTCTCCATGGGGACACACTACTAAAGGTATTTTCTGGCTTCCTTGGGGTAGACAGGTCTATTTTATTAGTAGGCCCCTCTGCCCCTATGGCAGAATCCACTTAGGCACCAATTTCTAAATGTTTGATGGTGGGGTGTTTGTCAACTGAAGAAGTCTTTGCATTTGTGATAAAAAATGTTTTCCTCCTTTTTGTTCTAGTTCAAAGCTTTTGCTTTATTTGCTGTGGCTCCTTGCGGTTTTGGCGGTGGTTGACCTGCAGTTTGCACAGTTGCATGTTTTAGGTAAGTAAAAACAATTTACTCCAAAGGAGTATTGTTGCCATGCATGAATGACATGTTTGTAGGGGGTGTACTAAATGCAGGATTGTGTGTGAAATTGTCCTTAGGTTTGTGCACAATGATATTTGTTTTGTCTTATTTCTAATTTGCCTTTCTTTCTTTATTTTTAGTGGGATATCATTGGTGATTGCTGTGTAGTTGCTGGTGAATCAAGCTTTTTCAGGCAAGTGAGCGGTATAGTTTTTGAGTTTAAAACTCTTACTAACAAAGCTACACTTTGTCACTTGTCTTACACAGTGCTGGTTGTTGGTGGTGAATTTGTCCAGTTAATTTTAGCAGGAGATATCATGGCTAGCCGCAGGATGACCGCTCAGCAGGTGGTTGGTATGCTTTTTGAGTCACAGTCTGATCATGACTATGAGACAGACTCTGCATCTGAGGCAGAGGAGGAAGTCAGAGATTCTGGCAGTGATGTTTCTCTTGGAGGGGAATCTTCTGATGATGAAGCCACACTCAGTGCAGATGAAGGGCCTGTTGTAGAGGAGGACAGTGATGTGCCAATAGTGCAGCAACCTGGGGCTGAAAGGTTTCCCGTTATAAGACCTGATGTCTGGGTTGCCCCAAACATGCAGCAGCCAGAGTTGCCTGCCTTTACTGGTCTCCCGGGGTGTAACGCCAATACAGAGAACTTTATGCCTATCAATTTCTTTGAGTTATTCATGGATGATGTGTTTTTGGAAGAGATTGTTGAGCAGACTAATTTGTATGCGGAGCAGCATTTGAGGGACAACGCTGCTAGACTTAGGCCACACTCTAGAGCTGCCCAGTGGATTCCCACAAATTTGGAGGAGTTAAAAAAGTTTTGGGGTTTGACTTTTTTGATGGGGTTGATAAGGAAGCCGTCACTGGCTTCTTATTGGTCTACTAGTCCCTTGATGGCAACAGCTATATTTCCAGCGACCATGAGTCGTAATCGGTATTTGCTTCTTCTTAGGATGCTGCATTTTGTTGACAATGCATTAGCCTTGCCACGAGATCACCCAGATTCTGACCGTCTTTTTAAGATTAGGCCTGTCCTTGATCATTTTGTAGATCGGTTTTCGGAGGTCTATGTTCCAGGCAAAGATTTAAGTGTGGACGAGTCTTTGGTCCTCTTCAAGGGTCGTTTGGTTTTTAGGCAGTACATTCCTAGCAAAAGGGCACAATATGGAATTAAATTGTATATGCTGTCTGAAAGTAGGACAGGATATGTGTATAGTTTCCGTGTGTACACTGGTAGGGATTCCAATATTGACCCCCCTGATTGTCCTCCCACTTTTGGAGTTACTGAGAAAATTGTGTGGGATCTTGGTAGACGACTGTTCAACAAAGGTCACCATTTGTATGTAGATAACTTCTACACTGGTGTGCAATTGTTCAAGGAATTGTTTAGAGTGGACACAGTTGCTTGTGGCACAATCCGTTCTAACCGGAAAGGCTATCCAAGGGAGCTTGTCTGTAAAAAACTTGAGAGAGGACAGTGCTGTGCCTTGCGGAACGAGGAGCTGCTAGCTTTGAAATTTTCAGATAAGAGGGATGTCTACATGCTAAGTACCATCCATGATGAGAGTACTTCCCCTGTGACTGTTTGGGGCCAGGTTGCTGAAGTGCGCAAACCTGTGTGCATTTTAGATTATAATAAGCACATGGGAGGTGTAGATAGAGTTGACCAGAGGTTGGAACCTTATACTGCTATTCGTAAGTCTTACGTTTGGTATAAGAAGTTAGCACTTCACCTCTTCCACTTAGCAACCTTCAATGCTTTTATTGTGTTTAGGGATAGGTCTCCAGAGTCAAAGATGACATTTGTGAAATTTCAGGAGTCCGTGATAGAGAGCCGTATTGTGGTGGAACAGGCCAGAGTTCCTAGAGAAGCAGTGGTGGAGGATGTGGCTAGATTGAAAGATCGCCACTTTGCGGAGCACATTCCTCCCACACCCAAAAAAGACTTTCCAGCTAAGAAATGTAGAGTGTGTTTTCGAAGAGGTATCCGGAGGGAGTCTCGAATGTACTGCCCGGATTGTCCTTCAAAGCCTGGGCTGTGTGTCGGTGCTCGTTTTAAGAATTACCCCACCCAGAAGAATTTCTGGGAACAACCATGAGTGTAAACTCATGTCTGTTTTGTATTTTCATGTGTTTAGTTTCATGGTTAGCATTTCTGTCATGTTCTTAGTTAGAGCTTTTGTGTTTGTAGTTTTGTAATTCTTTCTACTTAGTTAGGGGTTCCTCTGTTAAAAAAAAAAAAAAAAAAAAAAATGATGCCATTGTGGGTGGAGTGGGGCTTGGCTGAGAGTGTACATATTGACTTGCTGTTGGCTACTGCAACACACTGCCAGCCAAACACCAGTCCACACACTGCCATCAGCTGGTGTGATTGTTGTATCAGGCACGTGGGCGTATGTAAGTGATGGGCCCTTGAGTGGCGCTGTCTGTCGATGTGAGTGTTGTAATGTGCTGGGCCCGTGACTGGCGGTGTGAATGGCCTTGTGTGTGTCATGTATGAAAGTTGTGTGAATGGACTGTAAAGCGGTTGGTGCCTTGTCGCGGCTTTACAGCTCACGAGCTGTGAGTCATTGGTTCAGTTTTTTGCCTTTCAGTTACTAACAGTGCATTTCATTTTTGTGAAAGCTCTTGTTAGTAAAATTTGATCCACTGAACCATCACTCACCCTCGTGCCAAATCCAACCAGTATGTGTGGTAAAAATGACAAAACCTGCTCCGCTGTAATCAGGCGTCGCAGCACACCTGTGACACGCTAGGTGCCTCAGGTGGGACCCCGATGATGAAGCATGCCACCAACTTGGTTGGTGGGTGAGGGGTCTTTTTCACATAACCTAACTGTGTTTCTTTTCAAAATGTTAGTGTTTGGCACATCACGGACGTATGTGGGCACATCAAAACGATATATTACAAAACTACCTGTGTTTGGGGGGGGAGAGGGCACCTATGTTTTTGGTCCTGTGTGCGGCCTTCATCTAGGGAAACCTACCAAACCCAGACATTTTATAAAACTAGACACCCCAAGGAGTCCAGGGAGGTGTGGCTTGCGTGGATCCCCCAACATTTTCTTACCCAGACACCTCTGTAAACCTCAATGTGCTTAAAAAAAGCATATTTTCCTGACTTTTCTTCGTAGGATCACCACTCCAGCACAAAATTCCTACTCCCCAGTGTTCCCCCTCAGCCTCCCAAGTAAAATGACACCTCACTTATGTGGGTCCCCAAAGCAGAGTCAGTCTAAAGATGTATAAAAGAATATGTCCTTATAAACTTGCTGTGCTATCCCCTCTATCTCTACAAGTTTTGGGCCTTATTCTGTTGCAGGCACCTGGCCCACCCACACAAGTGAGGTATCATTTTTATCGGGAGACTTGGGGGAACGCTGGGTGGAAGGAAATTTGTGGCTCCACTCAGATTCCAGAACTTTCTGTCACCGAAATGTGTAGAGAATGTGTTTTTTTAGACAGAATTTGAGGTTTGCAAAGGATTCTGGGTAACATAACCTGGTCCGAGCCACACAAGTCACCCCATCTTGGATTCCCCTAGGTCTCTAGTTTTCAGAAATGCACAGGTTTGGTAGGTTACCCTAGGTGCCGGCTGAGCTAGAGGCCAAAATCTACAGGTAGGCACTGTTTTCAATGAAAAAATGTGATGTGTCCACGTTGCGCTTTGGGGCGTTTCCTGTCGCGGGCGCTAGGCCTACCCACACAAGTGAGGTATCATTTTTATCGGGAGACGTGGGGGAACGCTGGGTGGAAGGAAATTCATGGCTCCTCTCAGATTCCAGAACTTTCTGCCACAGAAATGTGAGGAACATGTGTTTTTTTTGCCAAATTTTGAGGTTTGCAAAGGATTCTGGGTAACAGAACCTGGTCCGAGCCACACAAGTCACCCCATCTTGGATTCCCCTAGGTCTCTAGTTTTCAGAAATGCACAGGTTTGGTAGGTTTCCCTAGGTGGCGGCTGAGCTACAGGCCAAAATCTACAGGTAGGCACTTTGCAAAAAACACCTCTGTTTTCCTTCACCAATTTGGCTGTGTCCACGTTGCGCTTTGGGGTGTTTCCTGTCGCGGGCGCTAGGCCTACCCACACAAGTGAGGTATCATTTTTATCGGGAGACGTGGGGGAACGCTGGGTGGAAGGAAATTCGTGGCTCCTCTCAGATTCCAGAACTTTCTGCCACAGAAATGTGAGGAACATGTGTATTTTTAGCCAAATTTTGAGGTTTGCAAAGGATTCTGGGTAACAGAACCTGGTCCGAGCCACACAAGTCACCCCATCTTGGATTCCCCTAGGTCTCTAGTTTTCAGAAATGCACAGGTTTGGTAGGTTTCCCTAGGTGGCGGCTGAGCTACAGGCCAAAATCTACAGGTAGGCACTTTGCAAAAAACACCTCTGTTTTCCTTCACCAATTTGGCTGTGTCCACGTTGCGCTTTGGGGCGTTTCCTGTCGCGGGCGCTAGGCCTACCCACACAAGTGAGGTATCATTTTTATCGGGAGACGTGGGGGAACGCTGGGTGGAAGGAAATTCGTGGCTCCTCTCAGATTCCAGAACTTTCTGCCACAGAAATGTGAGGAACATGTGTATTTTTAGCCAAATTTTGAGGTTTGCAAAGGATTCTGGGTAACAGAACCTGGTCCGAGCCACACAAGTCACCCCATCTTGGATTCCCCTAGGTCTCTAGTTTTCAGAAATGCACAGGTTTGGTAGGTTTCCCTAGGTGGCGGCTGAGCTACAGGCCAAAATCTACAGGTAGGCACTTTGCAAAAAACACCTCTGTTTTCCTTCACCAATTTGGCTGTGTCCACGTTGCGCTTTGGGGCGTTTCCTGTCGCGGGCGCTAGGCCTACCCACACAAGTGAGGTATCATTTTTATCGGGAGACGTGGGGGAACGCTGGGTGGAAGGAAATTCGTGGCTCCTCTCAGATTCCAGAACTTTCTGCCACAGAAATGTGAGGAACATGTATATTTTTAGCCAAATTTTGAGGTTTGCAAAGGATTCTGGGTAACAGAACCTGGTCCGAGCCACACAAGTCACCCCATCTTGGATTCCCCTAGGTCTCTAGTTTTCAGAAATGCACAGGTTTGGTAGGTTTCCCTAGGTGGCGGCTGAGCTACAGGCCAAAATCTACAGGTAGGCACTTTGCAAAAAACACCTCTGTTTTCTGTGATGTGTCCACGTTGTGTTTTGGGGCATATCCTGTCGCGGGCGCTAGGCCTACCCACACAAGTGAGGTATCATTTTTATCGGGAGACTTGGGGGAACATAGAATAGCAAAACAAGTGTTAGTGCCCCTTGTCTTTCTCTACATTTTTTCCTTCCAAATGTAAAACAGTGTGTAAAAAAGACGTCTATTTGAGAAATGCCCTGTAATTCACATGCTAGTATGGGCACCCCGGAATTCAGAGATGTGCAAATAACCACTGCTTCTCAACACCTTATCTTGTGCCCATTTTGGAAATACAAAGGTTTTCTTGATAGCTATTTTTTACTCTTTATATTTCAGCAAATGAATTGCTGTATACCCGGCATAGATTGAAAACCCACTGCAGGGTGCAGGTCATTTATTGGCTCTGGGTAGCTAGAGTTCTTGATGAACCTATAAGCCCTATATATCCCCGCAACCAGAGGAGTCCAGCAGACGTAACGGTATATTGATTTCGAAAATCTGACATTGCTGGAAAAAGTTACAGAGTAAAACGTAGAGAAAAATTGATGTTTTTTTCACCTCAATTTCAATATTTTTCTTTTTCAGTTGTTATTTTCTGTAGGAAACGCTTGTAGGATCTACACAAATGACCCCTTGCTGAATTCAGATTTTTGTCTACTTTCCAAAAATGTTGCGGTTTCTGGGATCCAGCGTTGGTTTCATGCCCATTTCTGTCACTGACTGGAAGGAGGCTGAAAGCACAAAAAATCGTAAAAATGGGGTATGTCCCAGTAAAATGCCAAAATTGTGTTGAAAAATTGGGTTTTCTGATTCAAGTCTGCCTGTTCCTGAAAGCTGGGAAGCTGGTGATTTTATCACCGCAAACCCTTTGTTGATGCCCTTTTCAGGGAAAAAACCACAAGCCTTCTTCTGCAGCCCATTTTTCCAATTTTTTTTGAAAAAAACGAAATTTTCACTGTTTTTTGGCTAATTTCTTGGCCTCCTTCTGGGGAACCCACAAAGTCTGGGTACCTCTAGAATCCCTAGGATGTTGGAAAAAAAGGACGCAAATTTGGCGTGGGTAGCTTATGTGAACAAAAAGTTATGAGGGCCTAAGCGCGAACTGCTCCAAATAGCCAAAAAAAGGCTCGGCACAGGAGGGGGAAAAGGCCTGGCAGCGAAGGGGTTAAGGAGCCTTTTTATTGTCCTTTGTCCCACATCTGATCAGTTTCTCCTCTGCCATGCTGGAAGCGACTTCTGATCAGGTCAGCGCAATCGAGCGCTGACATCATCAGATGTCACGGGGGTTGAGGGTTGCAGCGACAGTGATTTGGCTGCCATACCTGCCCAGGAGTGGGGGGTGGGAGGCCCACAGGAAGAGTGCTAGCACTCCCCCTGTGTGCCAGGTGCAGGACATCGTATTAGAGGGGAGATGCACTAGACCGCAATGTGTCCTGCCTCTCATAGCCTGCCACATCCCTGTGCACCTGTCTCTTGCACCCTGCTGTACCCATCAGTATGGTACAGATTGAAAAGGGGGAGTTAGAGGGTACATCACCTACTCTCACAGCAGAGAATCTGAGAATAATTCAGCCGTTTCATTTTAAGGAGTTTCATAATACATTCTCTTTTAAAATTAATTGGGTTGTTCCTCCTGCCTCTATCCTCTGCCCGTTTCAAGAAATTCTCTTAGGTGCTTCGGGAGTTTGGGCAGCCCCAAGCGATCTTCTCACCTATGGAAGGCACCATACAAGCACCTTCAGGGTGTAGTATTTCTTAATCCTGGTTACATGATGTACAAGAATGCAGTATTGTGAAAACAACCCCACAAGGCCTCTAATTACTTGAGGATTTCATATCCCTGTAAACATTTCCAGTCTTTGGTTTTCGCTACACAGATCAGTGTTCCATGCGCGTCCATTCAATTGGCTGAATTAGGTAAACGAAGACTCGCAGGCTGCATTGATTTGTTAATTCAAAACCCAGCCCTGGACCAAAGAAACAGGACCCATAGAGGTAACTCTGATCAGCCATTTCTGTCCTAATAGTATTGCAGCGGGTTACTTGTACTTTTGATTTTCCAATGCACATGCAGGGCTACAAGTAGCAGAGTAAAAGGACAGGGCATGCTGGAATCCACAAATCTACTGTGACGGAGATGCATTAAGACTGTTGCACTCTCAGTGCTAGCAGCTGTAGAATCACACTGTCAGTGTGACGGAAAACTGCAGTCCCGGAATGCAAAAGTAATTCCAATAGGTCTGGCGTCAACGTATTAATACATGTAAAAAGACAATGTTTATGTGGAAATTAGCACATTAGTGACCTATGTGCTGGTTAGCCTAAAATAATCCCATCCACCTGCAGGGGGCAACATATATTTTTTAAACCCTTTACCTCCTACCTCACCACCCCCAAGCGACACTTTCACTCGTCTATGCAGAGATCTAATCCGATTTTAGCCTGTGACCAGCACCACAACTTTGCTTTACCTTGTAATCCCATACACTGCTCCCTGTGCACAGGAACTGCTTTAAAGAGTTCACACGTCATGGGATTGTACTGCATTTAGTCTTATTGACAAACAATAATGAAGCTGCATCAAACGGACACAGCTGATTTATTCAAGCACTACTTCAGCTAAAGTAGGTGGTCAATAACCTGCATCCTTTTCTAAACAGATACATATATCCTGTATTTTGTGGAATTAAGACTAAGGGAGTAGGGCGTGTGTTCATTTTAAGAGATGGCAGGTGTTGCGGCCACCTAAACCCCCTAAAAGAGGAATTATTTGCCATAATTCGGAGGCATTTCTGGGAAGGTGAGTGCTGCAAGCTGCCCAGGGCCCCTTCATGAGTGTTAATTGAAACTGAAATAACACCTTGGTTGCGGGAGAGCCTGGCCCCAGGTTTCATCCTTGCTGCATGCTTCACTATGATCACCTTCAAAATGCAAGGCAGGATTGCTATTATATACAAACTCTCCCAATCCATTATCATCTTTCTATTCTGCCTGCACTGCCAGCCGAAATCCTTTTTCTCTGCATTGATATTTCTGCACTGGCCTCTTCCATCAGTGTCTTCATCTACCACATCTTTCCCATCCCCAGGCCGGAAACATATTTCTGTTCCACTCCAACGTACTCTTAATTCCCCATGCAACCAAAGCTTCTAACTTCTTCCGACTTGCAGACCTTAACATTTGCATTGATGACTAGCATCATCCTAATATGAGAGTCCTGCTTCACTCCTGCCAAATTCGGAGTCTCACCCAATTGGTTATTAATCCTTCTGACCACGTCGGCCATGTGCAGGACCGCAACTTTGTTCCTTCCAGCCTTCTCTATTTCACTACTCAACCCCCTTCTTTTGACTTTAGGATTCCATTTTCGTCCTCTTTGTGTGTCACTTCTCTCCCTAAAGCCATCTCTGACTCCACCAACACCAATATCTTTAGGAGGTGTAATAAGATTATTCTTAAAGCCTTTGAACGATCCGTAGCGCTGATTTTCTGTCCATTTGTAACTCAATGGATAATGATGTAGCCAACTTTAGCGCTTGTATTAGTTTCACCTTAAGCGTCTCTACCCCACTGTCAAGCATTCTCACAATCAATGTGCATCCTTTGACCCACTCCCGCTGGTGGTTGCTGGAATTGGAATATTGCAAGGATTAAAGTAGGGCCTCAGAAAAGCAATGGCTAAGGCCCTCATTACAAGTTTGGTGGTCTTTTGGCAAGACTGCTGCGGTTGCGGGTGCCAAAAGACCGCCAGTGTTGGCAGTATTCCGCCTGCCATATTAACAGTCCACAATGAAGACCGCCAGAATGCAGCCATAAACCCAACACCGCCGGGACGACCGAGGGTAGGATAGAGGCGGTCCCACCACCAGCACTGCCATGTCAAACACATTCCTCCCACCAGATTAGCACCCACAAATCAGCACAGCTGTCACTGCACGGTGGAAAACCATTGGCAGTGCGAACTGCCAAGGTCAAAAACTCACTTCCACCAGAACACAGCATCACATTAGACAGTATGAATTCCCCACACCTGAGACACACCACACACACCTGCACACTGCACTATATAACACACCCTCACACAACCCCACAATCCTTCGCAACCACAACTACCAACACAGACAGGGAGAAGCACACTAACTGAGGACACTGCACATCAATACCATAGGCACCATCACACTTCACACACCACACAACTGCACCAGCAACACAATACACACATCACCACTTCACACAAACACCAGATACCACCAGCACATACAATCAAACACCCCCACCCCACTAACCACCCTACACCTTTGCACACAACACACCACCACCCACAACACAACACAACCACCATGTCACCTCAAAAGCACCCACTCTTCACAGACAATGAGCTGAGGGTCATGGTGGATGAAATTGTCAGGGTAGAGCCACAACTGTTTGGAGCACAGGTCCAGCAAACATCCATAGCCAGGAAAATTGAGTTATGGCAGAGAATTGTTGACAGGGTGAACTCAGTGAGCAAACATCCACGCACAAGGGAGGACATCCTGAAGAGGTGGAACAACCTACGAGGGAAGGTACGTTCCATGGCATAACACCAAATTGCCGCACAGAGGCGGTGGGGCGCCTCACCTCCTCTCCAGAGTTCGCAACGTGGGAGGAGAAGATCTTGGCAATACTGCATCCTGAGGCCCTGACTAGAATACCCAGAGGACTAGAGTCTGGTAAGTAACTAACACTCCCCTGGCACCAAGTACTACTCCCCAGCATGCTTCCTCACCACCCTATCACTCCCCAAGTCACCCTATCAACCACTGCACCTCACGCCCAATCACCTCACACCCCTACCCTGCATGTCACACCACCACTCAGCTACAATGTCCACACAGTCCCACCCAAGTGCACGGATAGCACTGCCAACAACAATCACTACAAATACCACAGTGCACCAGCCCTTCTACAGATAAACCTGCTATGTCCACTGCACAGTGCAACTCCTGCGTGTATAACTATTGCACCTGCCACACCAATTGTATGCTTCGACTGAGCACCAACACATAGCAATGTCAGAAATGCAGTCCCCATTCCTCAAACCCCAATGGAACAAGGGACCTAACCCACAATCCACTATCCAAAACCAATGCCTGCAGTGCTTAATTTGTCATTGCCATTACTTGGAATCAAGTCAAGCCACTGTATGCATCAAAGACAACCAATCACACCTCCACCAGGTAATACTCATCGACTCCATCCACAGGTGCCCCTGCTACTACCACCATAAAGATGGTACCAGAGAACAACAGCCCTCCCAGGATGAAGGCCCCAATGTTGTCTATGGCTCAGTATGTCTGGACATTGACGACTTACCTGGCCCATCAGGGACACCTGGTCAGTCCACCACTCCCAGCCTCTCCCTGCCCACATCCAATCCCCCCACCTTGTGGCAATAACAGCACAGCCAACCCCTCGTCCCCAAACCTGTGTCACAAGGACTGGTCAATCAGTATTGTGCCCCACAGTACAGGGACAAGAGTTGACCCCTCACACCCAAGACAATGAAGGTCCTGGTGACACTGGGAACAGGCACACCATGGCAGTGACACAGGGGGGCAGAGGGCATGGGAGGGCACCTGTGGGCCAGAGGACAGGGCAGCCAAGGGAGCCAACTGACCAGGACTCCATCTCCCAAGTCCTGGGAGCATACCAGCAATCCCAGGACAAGATGGGCCAAATACTCGCCATCTTGGGAGAAAACCCAAAGGCTGCAGAGGGAATACCACCAGGAAGCCATGCAGCAGTGGCAGGCACTCAATGCCTCCATGGCCACCATTCTAGGTGTGCTCAGGGACCTCCCCAACATCCTGCGCCCCACCTCCACCCAGCAGCAGGCCGCTTCCACAGGCAACCCCTTATCTGAGCCATCTACATCAGCGGCAGCCAATGGACTGGAGACCCTGCCAGGGGAGCCACAGCCCACTGACACCCCTCCCTCTGTAGTTGAGGAACTCCCCCCCACCCCCCAGCAAATATGGTCATCCATCCAAGCATCCAGCTAGCTGGAGCAGATGCCAAGACCAAACCCACTGCCAGGAACTGACCCTCTCCTGAACATCCTCCCTTGTGTACCACTGACACCCTGTTGTCTGTTCAATATAATTTCTCCATTTTACCTTGTTGTATAGCTATTCTACCCATATTTTAGACGCATTATTTTGGTAAACTAGGCTGGCCGTTGTGCACTTTAGCTCAGTTACATTTTATACAGCATCACTTTATTTTTCTAGCAATAACCACATTTGTGGCGTTTTATTTTTCTCCATTTACTTGTTCTTTTGCCTAGGAAAACATTAAGTCCTTAGTAAGACATTAATTTCACTTTGTGCATTCCTCAAGGCTGCACTCCGATAGGGTTGCTGGCAACATTCACAGAAACACACACATTCCTACGTGGGGACCCTTTCTTAGAATGTCAACTTTTTATTTTTAATAAAAACACTCCTTTGTCTCATACACCTTAGAGGGAGATTCCAGCCAGATGACCACAACTGCATGCTGCTTGCCTCACTACAGCTGCTTGCTTAGACTGCAGAAGCCCCGGCCTTCATGGGGACGGTGTCTTTTTAGACTACAGCCTTACTTACTCAGGTATGAGGGATGATGTCTTTCCAGGGGGGAAACCTGAAGGGAGGATTAGGACTTATTATGTTGTCTCGAACATAGCTTAGGTAGGAGAACTATTTATCACTCCTACTGACAGCATGGTGGGACTATTTTTATGTTTCACTCTCCTTGTCAAAACTTTGCTGTTATTGTGTTTTATCATCCTAGTTATTGTGATACATGCCAATTTATCTAAGAAGCAGTTACTTCAATAAATCCTTATTGAACTATATTCTGCCTCCGTCTTTGCCTGTGTGAGACTAATGCAATTGGGAGAAAGGAATGAGAGCTGATCGACCACGCTTCCCCTGAGGAGTCTTTCTTGTCATGCGCCCGGTTGCCACAATCATCCCTGTTCTTGGATAGAGGTGAGGAGCTGCTAGTCTCCGGAAAATCCAGATTAGGTTGACAGGTGTCACATGGTGTGTAATTGTACTTCGTACCCACAGTTTATGAGATTCTGCCACCCAAATCCAGTAGCCTCATTAGGATAATGAGAACCTATACGACAACCTATGGCCCTTGGACACTGGACCTGTACCACCTACAGCTAGGACAACCACTCCGATGATTTCATCCACCATGACCCCACTCATCAACTGTTAGACAAAATATTAACAATAAACACTGTAGATCACAGCAAATGCATTTGTATCTTTATTGTGCGATGTTCAAATGTGTTTTCAGCTAAATATCATGTGTATTAATACCCCTCAACAAACAGCCAGTGCAAATCACAGTAGAGGGAGGAGGCCTAGTATATCAGAGATGTCACAATAGTCAGTTGAACAAGAGACATTGGTCCAGCCACACACCAGAGTAGATCCAGTGATCAAATCTGAAAAAAGCACAACACAGGGACACAAATCAGGATGTGAGGCATGGTAGCACTCTAAGCACATTTGCAGTCCATCATTGTGATGGCCATTGTGAATTGGCACGGCAACAGGGCATTACTGATTAGATTTCTACATCAACAAACACAATGAGTACATGACTAAATAGCTGTAACTGACAGCTGTAATGGGCTCAACTCAACAACTTCAACTGTTAGCAAAGGCAACTTGACATGAATGGCTCAGGCAACTGCAAGGAGAGGAAAGGATACACTGTACACAGTCCATAGCTGGACTTGCATCAGGACATGAGATGACGGGACACATAGCACACTACAGGACTGTCCTCAGAAGATGTTTACCTAGCATCCTGCATAAGGGACATATGGCTGAGCCCAATTACACTGCTCCTGACATACAATCAGTCGTCTATCACCACCCACACACAGGAATGGGTAAATGGTACATCTACACTGATGTAAATGGCCAGGAGGGGCATTGTCATTAATCCAAGTGCAAGTGCAAGTATATCACCAGCTACAACACACAACATACCTGTATGTCACTGGAAGTACTGATTGACCAGCTCTGTCCTAGTGTGTGCTGCACCATCCTCATCTGCCTCTATCACTTTCCAAGTCACCATCACCACCCACTGGTCCAGTGGCCACCTCCTCATCTGCCAGTAATGGGAAGTAGTGTCGCAGGGCCAGATTGTGGAGCCTGCATCAGGCAACTATGATCTGGCACACCTTTTGGGGACTGTAGAGGAGGCAACCTCCAGAGACGTGGAGACACTGGAATTGTGCCTTATGTAGACTAAAAGTCCTTTCACTCACATGCCTTGTCCTGCCGTGGACCTCATTGTAATGTGTCTCAGCATCCGTGGCAGGGAACCTAACTGGTGTTAACATCCAGGGCAGGTTAGGATAGTCTGGTTCAACTGTACGAATAAAGGCAGGACATGTTACAAACCAGGGACAGCCAC
The DNA here is from genome assembly GCF_031143425.1 of Pleurodeles waltl. Lineage (NCBI taxonomy): Eukaryota > Metazoa > Chordata > Amphibia > Caudata > Salamandridae > Pleurodeles > Pleurodeles waltl. The sequence continues at coordinate 1,244,155,154 of NC_090447.1, read as the reverse complement.
AGAGAAGAATGTGTTGACAGGTGCTATAACAGACACACATCCATATTGATACCTACCAATAAGCCAAGTCCCCTCTCTCTGTAGACGTGCCATCATGTGTGGGACATTGCTGTTCCTCATTATGTAGGCGTCATGCACAGATCCCAGAAACTTGGCAGTCACTTGGGAGAAGTACTGGTCCGCCAAACACACCACCTGCACATTAGAGTGAAAGTTTTTCCGGTTCCTATATATTTGTTCGTTTACAGTGGGGGGGGCCAAAGAAATATGGGTGCCATCAATTGCTTCTATGATGTGAGGAATGTGCTCAAGGGCATAGAAGTCTGCCTTTAAAGTGGCCAAATCCGAAGTTTGGGCAAACCTGATGTAGCTGTCCATGTGTTTTAGGAAAGCAGACAGTACATCCTTCAAAACGATCTGGCTCCAACTGGGTACAGAGCTCCAAAATGGTGACACGATAGGTCTGGGCGATGAGTCCCTCTTCCAAGGTAGCGAGGTCGACTGCTGGATGACACACCAGTGCATTTCTTATTCTCCTCATTACATGGTATCTAGGACGGAGAGGAGAGAATGCAGAATGTGATTAGCACTCCACACGTTAACTGTAGAAAATGTTGTTCCACACACTAAACTATGCATACATGCCTGTACAGGTGACAAACACTACATTGTGTACGCAGGAGGGCCATTTCTGCCATCCGTGCTGGCCATTGTTGGTCCTGTAGACTGTACATGCCACATAACACGTGTGATGTCCCATGTTGTGTGCACATATTAGCGACATTAGCAACACAAAAGGATGATGGACGGAGTGCGGACAATGCAAACACTCACCCCCAGTCACAGATCTGGGTTTAATCCATCGTTTTTTTGCTGCCCATGCCATTCCAGTTTGGACCCAGCCATATGCAAATCAGTCTTGACACTGTTCCCCATGGGAACAGTCCAGCCCGAACTGCCAGGCCAGGTCTTCCCTGGACTGGAAACAAGCATCCTGGGACCGGTTTCGGGGTTTCACCCCTCATCAGCCAGGCTAGCTTGAATCCAGTGGCATGGGAAGCACGGGACCCACGTCTGGGCATACCCTTCCCACTTAGGGCGACATTAGCAACACAAAAGGATATGAGTCCTGCATTGGGCCATGTATGTAGATGTTACAGTGATCTAGGGTGCAACACCGCCTATGAGGCAGCCAGTAGGTGAATATGCAGTTCATGTGAGCTCCGCCCATATTACAGCACTGTGCGTTGAATGTGACATGTCTGTGCCAGTACATGATGGTACAACATGGGCCTGCGAAGCATTCTGGACATATAAGTACCATAACACACTTATTTTTCAACAAGCCATTTACTGTACATAAAATGACAGGCGCCTGTCCAGCAGCAGAGGACAAATTGAAGTGATACAAGTCTGCTGGCATATGCCAACATGGCGGTAGGCAGTCGCAACCATCGTGCAACGTCTGTGATTAAAATTGCTGCCCATGGAGGACTGGGACCAATGATGATCACCACCGGCAGCGATGGCCATGTACACGGCAGCCGTGACCACCGTTTTCTACCGCTTACCTCACTTGACGCCTGACACTCGTGCAAGCAACAACACCACCACTAGGAGCCATCATGCCACGTCCTGTAGGTGATAGGGCCCCGGCCTTCACCCAAGAAGAATTGAGGAAGCTGGTCAAAGGGGTCCTACCCCTGTATGGACAGCTGAATGGGACCCCAGAGGAGCAGGTGAACCCCATGCCATTGTTGTGCATGGTAGGGGTCTGTGTTGTTGTGAATAGCATAGGCATACCGGCCACAGAGTACATGCATGCTGGGGGCATGGATATTAGGAGTGTGACCCATTACGATGGATGTGGATAGCAATGTGGTGTGTCTGATGTGTGTAGACCATTGCGGTCTACTTTGTGCTGGTCCTAATCACTTTCTCCTCCAGTCTGTGTCACCCATCCAGGTCAGCGCCCATCAGATGAAAGGGACTGGGTGTGCCATCGCCAAGCAAGGGCGGGCCCATGGGGGTCGATAACTAGCAGAGCACCCATTGTCAGAAGTGGTGGGAGCACCTGAGACGCTGGGCTCGGAAGACCGCGAAGGCCCAGCTGCGGATGTCCTCCCAACAAAGGAGGGGTGCCCGTTGGACCCTGACCTCCCTAACGGCCCGCATTTTGGCAGCGGCCTACCATGGGGTGAATGGGTGCTTGAGGGCAGCACAGCAGCCACAAGGGGGTGAGTACTGACTGTTACCTCGCCCTTGTCAGGCCTGGAGTGGGATTGGGTGGGCTACCACTGGAATACTATGATTGTGGACAATGGTGGACGCACAACGACAATGGGTATCAGTGACCCAGCCAGGGTAAATATGATTTATGTGTGACCAGACAATACCATCATGCATTAAAATGTCACATTTCCATGGTTGGGACAGTTTTGTCAGCCTTAGCATTGTCTCTAACCAGCTCCAGCCATCTGCATCAGAGGTGTAAGTGCAATCCCATCTATGTTGGTCTCCTACATGAACTGAGAATGTCTTGGTATTATACAGTTGCTGCCATGGACTGATTGTAGGTCTGGCTTCACAGTTTCACAACAAGAAGGGCCTCAATGGGACAGGAGAATTGCCCTGATAGGTGACTATGCAAACATATGCCACCTTCAGAGTGTAGGGATGTGTAGGGAAACAACAATGGGATACTGCTACATGAGATTACATAAGGGCAGATTGCACAGCAATTGCTGCTATTGTAGATCTCATTGTGTGGACTTGGCCTTACTACTATAGGATGGTACTTGCTGTGGTAAGTGCCCTGCAGAACCAACATTGTGTATTCATGTCATTTTTAGATGTCCCTGCCAATTCCTCTGCTGCCATGGTGAGTCACTGCCTTCTTCATGTCCATATCTGTACTTATGTGCACATTTGATGTTAAATGTCCACTACAGCTTTCCATTGGCATTAGGTATTATCAGACTTGAAGTGCAATTGCATGCCTGGCCATGAGATGTTTTGTGAGATATGCACATGTTCATATATGTTTAGAGGTTAGGTGTTAACCCTTTGTCCACCTTTTTTTTTTTTTTCTCTCTCTCCCTCTCCCTCCTTTTGTGAATCAGCATTATTAGGCGAAGGAGAAGGGGCACAGGCAAGTAGGGGGCAGCCCATGGGACCCAGGAGGCTGATTCCAGGGAGGCTGAGGGACCCAGTGGGATGGAGGATGAGGGGAGTGCCACAGGGGAGACCGGATTGTCTACATCATCCTCAGAATCCACTTCCAGTGCATAATCCCTGGCTGTGGCGGACCTATCTGGGACCACCCCAGCACCATCATTGTCCACCACCCCCCTTACTAGCACCACCCTCCCTGCAGCTTCCCACCCAGTTGCCCTGCCCTCTGACCCAGGAGGGTGGGCGTCTCCTTCGCTGAATGCACCTCTACCCCAGCCAGCCCTGCTGCCCTCAGTGAGGAGGCTATTGACCTTCTGAGGTCCAACTCTGTGGGTCAGACCACCATTGTGAATGCCATATAGGGATTGGCGGCTCAAGTGCAACAGAGCAGTGGGTACCTGAAAGGCATTCACAGTGCCATGGCTGCCCTGCAGAGATCCTTTAAGGCTCTGGCCTCGATGGCAGACAGTGTTCCTTTGTCTACCGCTCCCCCTCCACCTACCTCTTCCCAATCCCCTCTCCCCACACCCATCAAAGAGTACACCTTCACAAACGCATGCATCCACTACAATAGATGCTGTTCCACATGACAAACACAAACACCACAAGGCCCAACACCAGCATGCACAAAGACAACACCCACCTGTAGACACAACAACATCCACTGCCTACAGAGACACCCCCACCACCCTCTCCATCACAGACACTTCACCATTCTCGACCGCTGGCACAACATCAACACTCCCTGACCCAGCTACAACTCCGATATTACCCAGAACCACCACAATAGCTGACCTGCAGACATCCACCCCAGTCACCATATCCGTACTCACCACAACTACCGACACCTCTATATGCAGCACATCCACCATTCCTGCAGCCACCACCCAACAGACAGTCACCCATTCAGCATGGCAATTCCCAGCACCTTCTGCCTCCCTCCCTCCTCCCAAGACACCTAAACGCCAGCACTCACCCACCCAACAGGCACCCAGCATACATAAGCATTCCACTCACCCACCTGCACCCATGACACACACAAAGACACATCTGACAACCACTCCTTCCCGTGACCGCCCTTCTGTCCCTAAAATGCCTCCTTTATGCGTTTACCCAAGAGGTCCACCACCAAAACCAAAGTCCCACCTCCCAAGACAAAGCCTAAAGACCCTCCACCAAAACCCACGGCCCCCCCAACCCAAGACTAAACCCAAAGACCCCCTCCCAAGCCCAAACCCCCTCCTCGACCACCATCCCCTCAACCCCGAGGTGCCGACCTGCCCCATTGATGCCCCAACCATGTGGACGTGATTTTGCAGTCAGGAGAAGTTGGGGCACTGAGACGTGCCATTTGTGTCATGGCACGGAGACACAAGGACTGGCCAATGGCCTTTTGTCTGTACATAGTTCTTTATTTATATTTGAGTTTGAATACATCAGGGCCAACCTGATGCTGGTGACTTACTTGTCCTGCCTTCCATTCAACATGTCTGATTGTGTACGTGGGCTTAGGTTTGTGGGTGTGTGAGTTGTGGGTGTTGGTGGTGGTGGTGCTGGCTGGTGTGCTTGAAATGCGTGTGTATGTGTGTGTCCTGCCATTGGTCCAGCTTCTACTAATGTGGTTTGTGTGTGTGTGTGTGTGTGTGTGTGTGTGTGTGTGTGTAATATGATTGTGTGGTTCCATGCATATGTGCAGCTAGGTTGAGCATTGTACGGGGTGTGATGTGTTATGGTGGTGTTGTGTGCCATTGTGTGGTTGTTGTGTGTGCGCCTGTGTGGTGATGGCTATGCCATCTGCAGTCTGTGTTGTGTGGGCGTGGTGTGACATTTGGTACGTTGTGTGATTGGTTGTGTGTTGTCGGTACGTGTTGTCATGTGTAGGTGTGCAGTGCAATGTGTTGGCAAGCGTTTGTGTAGCTGCGGTTGTGATGTTTTGTGACTCAGTGGTGTTGTGCATATGTGTGCTGGCTTGTGGCGATGATGTGTTTGTGTGTGCGGGTGGTGTGTGTATGGCACATGTGTGTTGTGTGCGGGTGGTGTGTGTATGGCACATGTGTCTTGTGTGTGTATTGTTTGTGTGTGTGTAGGTGTGTGTGTTGATATGGCTGTGTGGTTTCGTGTGTCCCCGTCGCTAGCCGTCCCAGATGTGTGTGTTGTGTGTGCGCGTGTGTTCTAATACCTTTCCCACCAGTGTGTGCTAGGTGTGTGTACTTACGGTTGTTGTCATCGCTGGTTCCGAAGACGCAGGGCGAGCAGGAGCATTGGGAATAGTTCAAGTTCTGGTTCCATAGCGGCTCTGGATGTGTCTGTGTTCTGGAAAATGAGTCTCCTTTTATATGGTTCATTGCCGCCAGGGTTTTGGTGGCAGTGTGCAACCTCGTAATATGCTAGGCAGGAACATGGTCCCCGCCGGCCCAGTGATACCTATCGCCGTCCGCCGCGGTCCATCCGCACTGGCAGTGAATTGGCTGTGTTCGGTTCAGAAGATCCCGCCATGGTCATAATATTGCGGTCTTCTCCGCCAGCCCAGCGGCATGACTGCCATCACCACCATGGCAGTCTTCGCACCGCCAAACTCTTAATGAGGACATAGGTGAGACATCACAAAGATCTTTATCCTCACGGTATATACATCTAAAATTCTTCATGTCCGTACATCTTACGTTGCCACTTCCATCATTAATGTTAATAATTCAGCAAGCAAGATTGTTTAAAATTGTGAAACCTTTCATCTCACTTTGCTTGTACTGTTCAGCCCAGTCCAATCATTCTCTAGCAGACATAAAACTAGATCCATTCCATCTAATTTCAAATACACCCTTTCTTCCCCCAGATGTGCTGCTCCATTCTCACTGTTTCCCTATCTCCTTTTCATGTTGTCTCAAATTGATTAGATTCTTTAGCTGTGGCTCTCCTCTTGACCCATGCTCCTTGTCTATTATGTCCACTGCTTCTACAACCATCAGTGTGGCCATCACTGAAAATCTCCACCTTTCACTTAAGCTCTAGTAGCAAGGAAGAAAGCCCCGAGTGTTTCACTTCTAAAGAAGCCTTCTTTAGATCCTTTTAGAGAAACCTTCTTTAAATCCTGCCATGCTTAGTAACTGAGATGCCTTTTGTGGCAATAATTTATAAGTCAATGTGGAACTCACTGAGTTTTTAGAAAGCAGCCTGTCTAAATCGAATGCGGATGTGCCTTTGCCCACTACATAGCAGAGTCTGCTCTTTTAGCTGCCTCCATCATCGCAGGGGGATCAGGGAAGCAGAGCTGGGGAAATTGTTCTTAACCTTTCCACAGCATTTGTCACTGTGGCTCGACTACTTAATTTGGACCATCAAGCTACACTGTTGTGTCACGCTCTGCCTTCCTGTGATTCTAATCCTTCTTCTCTGAATATGTCAAAACTGTCTTTTTGGGTCTATTCAAGTGAGCTTTTAAACCCACCTCAAGTGGGGGGATGGTGACCTCAGGGATCCTCAGTAAGGCCTATCCTTTTCAATCTGTGTCTCAGTGTTAGCTGATCTCATCCATTCTTTGGGCATCTCCCTAATGTTATCAGCTGTAGGCACTGAAATAATCATCAGCTTGAATGACAATAAAAGCATTAGGCAGATGGACCATTGCAACTGATTATCAAAAATGCTGGACTGGCTGGCAGTTCCATCACTTAAAATGAACTTTGATACAATGAAAATTCTTATTGTCAGTGGCCCCTCTGCCCCGCCCCCTTCCGCCCTCCCATTTGTGGCCCGTAAATTGCTAAATGTATGAACGTCTTAAGCTTGTTCTCAGACGGTAATCTTCTTTCTCCTCTCAAATCGCATGTACTACCTCCAACTGTTTCTACCATTGTTTCTACTACTTTCAACTGCACACGATATCCCTTGAATTGTCCTTTCGCCACTGCACTAAGCAATTCCCTTTACCCTGGACTTCCTAAATGCCTCTTATCCAAATTGCAGTTCACAATTTTGCCACCTGCTGTGTGTTTTGGGCAATCCCCATCAGAAGCCAGTCTCTGACCAACAGGCCAATCTCTGCACTGTACACAGAGCTTTACGTTCCCCATCTTTCACCGGCCGCCTTTATTCTCAGCCAATTAGAATCCGTTTCAGCTCACTCAAGTCTTCAAAACTGGTGGTTGCTCATTTTCCTTAGTTGGTGCTAATCAGTGAAACAATCTGCTGCGTACCCTTCGCCTGCAAACTAATTACTGTGCTTTCCAGAAATCACTCAGAATCGACCACTTCTTTATCATTCCCGAATTCAGTTTTTTGGGGAAGGCTCTTCTCTTCAAGAGGCAGGACACCCGCTTGGGTAACGCAGCGCTTTAGAAAAGCTCTCCTCATTCACTTTGTTTATTTACCCATTCATGTGTTTGTGGTCAGTTTGCAGTTACAACCGTCCCCCATACATTGCCTAGAATAACGGCGCAACAATGCGAAAACTAACCATGAATGTATCGATGGATAGGGTGAAAAGGGGACATTTTCAATCTATAGAGTCCAAAAAACGTGAAAAATAAAGGGTTAAAAAACAGGGGGGCTACCGAGCTATTCGAGACGTTCAGAAACATATCTTATATGCCAGACATAAAGCAATTTATGTTTTTAAAGCACTCAATTTAGCCTCAGAGTGGCAGAATAGAAGAGGACGGTGGAAAGTACAACAAACAGTTGCATAGTAATTTGCCAGGACAGTGTACTTCAAAGTACAATATTATGAATTATTCGTTTTCCTCCCGGTAAATAGGCTGCTAATTAAAATTGCAAAATATTTTTTGTTTGTTTTTTAAACATGCATATTCTCTCTTCGCATTACTAACATACCAGGTGTCCGTGTACCTTGCTGTGCTCCTTGACACCAAGCAGGTTGCAGCAGAAATAACAGCACACGAATGGGAAGTCGGAGTCTGCCTGCTGTTGAACTCAAAGGAGGAGCAGTGGGTTACAGTGTGGAAGGCACTCTACTTTGCTCAACTGTACTCTGGCCAGCAGCAAAAGGGAACTCAGCTTGAAGCATTATTTAGGGCTTAAGAAGAGGTGGGGGGTGTGAAGGGAGGAGAGGTGCTGGCGAAACTGAACCAGTGTCTTTCACGTACTCCTCCAACCACCCGTGGGAATAAGTGTCAGCTTAACTGTGGCACTGGGGATTTCTTGCCTGCATACCAGACATAAATGGGGGTGCTGGATCTTCGTTGTTCTTTGTTAAGTACCTGTAATGCATAAGGGTGTGTGTATTTCCCAGATGTTCGCTTCCCTCCATCGCTTGGTAAATAAGCCCAAATGACCACAAATAAACGCTTGAAAGCAAAATTAAACAGGCATGAGAGGCCCTGCTGTCTTTATCCAAAAACAGTTCATTCAGGGACAAAAGGGGAATAAACAATACGAAGGCAAAAATGGCCTCGGCACAGAAAACGGAATCGTGCTAGTGTTTATGGACGTGCCCTTGTAAAGGTGGCTTTTGCCAAGAAACATAAGACAAGACACATTAGAAAGAAAATGGCTACCTGAAGTAGGCTATGAATATTATGGGAACAATTCCGCAGTTAATAACGTCATACGTAAACTACGTTTTATTTTTTTAAAATCAAAGTGTTGATTTTACTGATGGAAGCTTGGTTTTCAAAATGGCTTCTGCCTTGGCCAAATAGTCTCTACCAGCTGCACCTGAAAACCTTCCGATGAAATGGAATGGAAATACTCCATAGGAGGTTGAATAATACACATAACGGCCTATAAAGTGACGTTGAGAAAGAAATACTCCTCTGGGCAGATCTAAGATCGGACTGGCACGGCCTCAAATTAATAGCTGAAATGGAACGGCCCGCAGCTATCAATGACTAGAGCAACGCCCACTCCGTTTCATTTCCATGAAGTCAAGCAGATATCTAAAGATGTCCAACCAGACTTAGAAGAGTGGCTTACAGAGCTGTACAAAAAGGTGCTGTAACTTATCTCAATGTGGTGCATTTTAGGCTTCCAGAAGAAGCTACAAGCAAGGCAATAGATGGATGACTACTTCGTTCTGGTAAAAGCGCAGTGATGTAACTGCGAGTGACTTACTGCTTATGATGCTTTACATTTAAATGAGAATGGATCAAATCCATTCAAATTTGAGATGCGAACTAACGTTGTCTTTAGAAAGACCTACAATAATGCATGCTTTTAGAAACAATTAATAGATACTAAAGCAGGAGATAACATGGAAATACCCCCACGTAATAAAACAAATGGGAAATGCCCTCTCTCGTGGGGTATTATTTATGTTTGGAGTGCGTCAAGTTATCATCAGTGCTGAGATATGAATAGAAAGGAAATTATTGGATACGAAACAGAGATGGGATATGAGATTTTGTGATCATGGCATGTCTATTTGCTCTTTGGCCTTCCCTCCTACCTGCATGAACACCATACATGTGTAAACAGCATACAGATTTACATTTCTTAATAGTAAATTATATGCGTCTTTTCCAGATGTAAAGGGGCAGCCCAGCAAGGGATTGCTACATTTTGCATCATTATAAAAAAAGGGGGTGAAATCTTGATGGGGGTGTTTTAAAAGTGCTAATTTTACTCAGTGAAATGTGCTTGGCGGCGACTATTATTCACAGCTATGTGTGTCCGCACAGCAACCTGTAGCCAAGCTAATCATCAAACCTCCTTATAATGGGTTCTAGAAGTTGGCCCTTTCCAGCACGCAGGTATCATGTTGACTCCGTGAGGACTTAGCCCTTTGCAGGCATTCCCGCCAATACCAAGTTGCATTCTGGGACTCGGAGTCTTCTTTTGAGGTTGTAGGGGCTAAAAACATTCCAAATGATGTAACAAACAAACAAAAAAAATTGGGACTAGCTGACTGTCACTCATCGCACCGAGCCATTTAGCAGCAACGTGAGTTCATGCAGCAGCAACGTGAGTTAATGCAGCGGGCAGAGATAAAATGATTTCCTTCTTTTGCCAAGACGATTTCTACTGCAACAAATCATCATTTCACAATCAAATAAAAGGATGGCCTTCTTTTGCAAAGAAGATATTCCACTGCAACAGATGATCTCACAATCTATGAGATAATGGAGACATCATGCATTCTCGGCTACAGTCACCGCACATGCCCTTCCTATGAATACAATAATGCAACGAATCAGGATCGGAACACCATTACAATAAAGTACCCCCATTCTTACTTCCCGTTTCCACACAGAGCTATGCATAGGATTTTATGTAGGCTAAACAAGGAGCAGTAGTTTCACTGGCTTCACAATATTACACGTGCAGCCTTTCCAGAGAGAACAGAATGATAAAAAAAAAATATTGCACCTCTTTTGAACCTATGCTGGCCTGACAGCAGCAAAGGTCCCCGTCACTACTCCCTCTCTGAGCATTACAATGATGGAGATGAGCTAAAGGCAATTCATTGCACAAGGGCCCTAATTCACAATGGGCACATTGGAGTTCTTAAAGAAGGCCCTCAGTGCTACTACTTCTTGTACTACAAAATGCGATCCTCAATCCTATGCCAAAGATCTCCAACTTTGCATCTCTTAACTTTTTCGTGTGGAGACATATGACACAGAGGAAGACATTTCTAGACTAATAAAACAAGTGACTTACCTTCAGTAACACCTTATCTGGTAGAGAGAATATCTAGCTGCAAATTCCTTACCTTTGAAATCTCCCCATGCGGCAGACTGAATCCGGAAGATTTTTCATAAACAGTCCCCTGCGTGTCAGTAGGTGGCATTGATCAGAGCCATGTCTGTTGGCATCGTCCTCACTGGAAAAGACATTGGGGTAAATATATAGGTGCCAACCCAGGCATGCCGATGTCAGTTTATTTTCACGACTTTCCATGCCAGAAGCGTGGAGTCATGAAGAGCACAGACGACTGGTGTGTCAAAACTACGGCCCTGAAAGAGTAATCCCTGACCCTAGAAATGCGTTCGCAGAGCGGGAAGGACGAGTGAGTCAGTAAGTAATCTGAAGCTAGACACAGACTCTAGTAGATAAAGCATTACCGAAGGTAAGTAACATGTTCATCTGATAGAGTTTTTTATCTGCAGATTCTTTACCTTTGAATAGATACCCTAACAATACCATCCCCAGAGGTGAGCCTGCCAACCAATTTCAAATGAGAAAGTCCTGCAGGACTGAATGGGCAAAATGCCTATCCCTAGGGACCCAGCTGTCCAGGTAGTAATGTTTAGTAAACGTGCGCAGAGAGACCCACGTAGTTGTCCGACAGAGGCCCAGGACCAGAACTCAATGTGTTAACGCAGTGGTCGCACCTTTAGTTCTGGTGGAATAAGCCTGCAAGCCTTCAGGAGGTTGCATTCTGGCCACTGCATAGCAGATCTTGATGCAGAGTACGACCTAACGAGAGATGGTTTGCTTCTGCACCACCTGACCTTTCTTCGCACCTGCATAGCCCACGAAGAGTTGGCTGTTGACCCGGAACTCAAGAGGGCTCGATAAGGATAAAATGCCAACACTCTTTTGGGGTCCAGGAGGTGGAGTCTCTCCTCTTCCTTAGAAGGATCTAGGGGTGCGTAAAAAGAAGACAGAGTGATTGGTTGGCCTACATGAAAGAGCGTCACAACTTTTGGGGAGAAAAGAGGCACATGTGCGAACCACCAGTTTGTCAGGATAAATAGAGAGGTAAAGCGGCTTGGATGACAAAGCCTGTAGCTCATTCACTCACTCGATGGGCAGAAGTAATTGCCACAAGTAAGGCTGTTTTAAATGTGAAGCCAGAGAGGACAATTGTGGAGAGGCTTAAAAGGAGCACACATTAAAAAAAGTTAGAACAAAATTAAGGTCTCACGGAGGCATAATAAATGGGGAATGGAGAAAGTAAGACCCTTGAGTAACCTGTGTACAATAGGGGACTTAAAGAGGGTTGATCAGGCAGCCTCAAGAAGGCAGAAATGGCAGACAAACGGCCCTTATGAGTGCCCAACGAAGAGCCCTGCTGGGCAAGGGAAAGAATGAAATTTAAAACCTCAGAAAGAGGCACACAAAGGGGGAATCAAGAGATTCTTTTTGCACACCATGCTACAAATGTCTCACAACCATCAGGCACATACTGTTTTGGTGGAGGGAAGCCTGGCTGCCAAGATAACGTTACAAACCTTGGGAGGAATGTCAAAAGCTGTTGACTGGTGCAGCTCAATCTCCACGCAAGAAGATGGAGAGTGGACAGGTTTGGGAGAAGAACCCTCCCCTGCTGCTTTGACAGAAGATCATCCCAAAGGGGCAGTCTGGTCTGAGGATCAATGGCTGCTCAGTATCTCAGGATACCAGACTCTCCATGCCCAGTCCAGAGCCACAAGGATGAATTCAGCCCTGTCGTTCCTGATCTTCTTCACAACTCTGGGAAGGAGTAGGGTAAATCAAATAAATTCAGGATTTGTAAAGCATGGCAAATCACCCGTGAGGGTCTCAAGGTGCTGAACTGTAGGCACCAGGAGATTCATTGACTTGTCCAGAAACACAGAATGGCTGAGGCCAAGACTCAAAACTGGTTCCCCCAGCTCCAGCTGTTAAGCAGCATCCTCTCCTCTGGAAGGCTGGAAAGGCGTATAGGTGGACTGTGTTCCGCTCAAGAGGAAAAGCATCTCCGGGCAAAAGCCGGCTTGGAAACTCCAGCGTGCAAAACTACTGACATTGCTCTTTCTCAGCAGAGACGAACAGATCTATTGAAGGTTCTTCCCACTGCTGAAAGATCTTGCGCCACCTCTGGCTGGAGACACAACTCATGATCTGCTAGGTATCTTCGGCTGAGCTTGTCTGCTCTGGCATTCAGAGAGCCCATGAGATGTTGAACCACCAGGGATATGCCCTGCTGTTCCAGCCATGTCTAGAGGCACACAGCCTCTTGACAAAGGGTCCACAACCCCACCACGCCCGGTCAGTGGTGTTACCATGAACCTGCACTAGCCTTCCCTAGACGGAGGGTAGAAAGGCTTTCAATGTCAGTTGGATTACCCAGAGCTCCAGTGGGTTAATGTGGGCTCCAAATTGCGCTGGGGACCAGAGTCCTCTGATCTCCACCTCTCACAGATGGCCATCCCCATCCCAGGAGTGACGCAACTGTCACCACTGTCCGATCTGATTGAGGAAGGGAGAAGGATTGGCCTCTGACCCAGTCATGGTTCATTAACCATCACTGCAGATCTTTAGTAGTTCCCTCTGAGATCTGGACCACGTCGAAGAGATTCCCCTGATGCTGTGCCCAGGGAAATTTCAGGTCCCACTGCAGAGGCCACATATGCCATTTTGCATGTGTCCCCAGCAGGATGCAGGGGGCCATGAGGTCAACATCCTCAGAGTCCATCTCACCGAAATCCAAGATAGAGGCTGAAACGTCAGAATCATGGCCTGAAAATCCTGGACTCGCCGCTTGGGTGGATAAGCCCAAAACTGCACTGTGTCCAAAACAGCTCAGATGAAAGGGAGCATCTGAGAGGGAGTGAGGTATGACTTTGGCACGTTTATAGTGAAGGCCAGCAAATGCAGGAGGTTTGCTATAGTCTGGAGGTGGGAGATGACAGCCTGAAACAAGCCCGCCTTCAACAGTCAGTCATTGAGAGAGGGAAATACTGGAACCCCTGATCTCTGCAGATGAGCTGCAATCACCTTTATTACCTTGGTGAACCCAAGGGGCACTGGTAGGGCCAAATGGAAGCATGGTGAACTGAAAGTGCTTGTGGCATACCATAAAGCGCAGCTAACGTCTATGGGCAGGCAGAACGGGAATGTGACAATAAGGATCCTGTAAGTCCAATGCTACCATCGAGTCTCCCGGGTCAGACAAGACCTGAGCCAACATGAGCATTTTGAATTACTCCTCCTTGAGGAAAAGACTGAGGGCTTGTAGATCTAAAATAGGGCGAAGATAGTTGTCCTTTTTGGGAAAAATAAATTAGCGGGAACAACAACCACAGCCTACTTCTGGCACCAGAATACTCTATATGGATCCCTTGGCCGAGAGAGCTGTGACTTCCTCGCGGAGAAGGGACAGATGATCCTCCATCATCCGGCCATGCGATGGTGGCATGGAGGGAAGAGTAGCCCCTTTGGAAAATCTGAAAGAAAAAAAAAAAAAAACAGCTGTCCTGTGTTATGGACTGACAGTGGGGCAGATGATGGCGATCCTGCCACCAGGTGGATATACATGGTGGTAAAGGGGCAAACTAGTAGGGTTTAGAGTTAGGTGCAGTTGGGGGGGGTGGACTGACCAGACCCCTGGCCACCTGACTCATGAGGTCGGTGGGGACTGCGCCCTTGCCCAGCAGCTGGGAAGAATGTGTGGGGGTTGGAAGCGGGTGGCTGCCGCAAGGCCCATGGACCTGGCCATAGCCCTAGATTCCTTAAAGTGCTTGAACGCCAAATCTGCCTTGTCTCTGAAGAAACAGATGTCATAGAAGGGCATGTCCATAAGGGACCTCCAAAAAGCCAGACATCCTCAGGCATGCATGGCACCTCAGGGCCACTATCGTGGAAACCGCTCTGCCTAGCGAGTTGGTCATGTCGAGTAGGCAAAAAATTGTGAACTTTGCTGCATCTCTCATTGGCAACAGCCTGAGAGTACAGCCTGAGCCTCCTCTGTTAACTGTGGCAGCACGTGCGCAACCATGTCCCACAGAGTGTGGGAATAACAGCCCAAAAGGTATGCTGCATTCATAGACCACAAAGCCAGATTGGCGGAAGAAAACATCCTCCCAAATGAGTCCAGTCGCTTGGATTCCCTATCCGGAGTAGCAGTAGGTAGACCAGTAGAGAAAGCGCCTTGGGAGTTTGAGGCTTGGACCACCAAGCTCTCAGGGGTAGGGTATTGTGTGAGGATGGTTGGTTCTTCAGGTGCAGAGTGATGGCTATTCATAGCCCCTTTGCTGGGTTTGGACCATGTACCCAGAAGGACGGCCGTAAGTGCATCACTGAACTGGAGGAGGGGTTCGGATTTGGAGGCTCCTGGTTGCAGCACTTCTGTCAAGAGATTAGTCTTGACTGCCACAGATGGTAGTTGAACGTCCAGGACCTCAGCTGACCTCACCACCATTGCACAGGAAGCTCCTTCCTCCTTAGCCACTGTAGGGGGAAGAAAGCATACCGGTATCTGGAGAGGTGTCCAGTCCATTAGTTTCATTGAAATCCTCAAGTCTTCTTCCCAGAGGCTTATCACAAGAGAATAGATAGGGCTCAAGCTCTGATCTAGGAGGCAAAGCTCCTGCTGGTGTGCAATGCCTAACCGGCTCCATGTCGCAGTCAGGAATGATAATAGGAATGGTGCCACTGGCGGTTGCCAGGAGCATTGACAGCGGGACCGCCACCAGGGAAGTTTGAGATGGTATGACTGACATCGGTCCAGACCCAGGACTTGATCCTCATGGGCCCATCAAAGCGGAGGCCAAAGCTGCTGGTGCGATACCAGATGGGGCCCCCCTCTGACTCAGCGGCACCCACAGGTGCGCCGACGGGATCAGACTGCCCAAAAATGAAGCACATGGCCTCATAGAACTCCTTCAGTTGGGCAGGGGTCACTCTGGCTCCTGGAAACTCAGGGAGGTGCAAAGCCAGCCTGTGTGCAGGTTAAGAAGAACAAGGTCTAGAACACCGACGCGGACTCCTCGCGTCGGCTGACTGCTCCAATGTCTTGCTCTTCTTCTTGTGCCTCAACTCACCGAGGACTTGGAGTGGGGGGGGGGGGGGGAGGGAAACAACTTCGGATTGTGTGGCTGGTTCCGGAACCTTCCCCTTGAAAAGGACTTAGATCTGCTTGGAGTCCCGGGCCGCGATCAGCTTTACAGACCACTCCCTCAAAGCCTTCAGATGCATGCCCTGGCACCCTGGGCACAACATCGGGTTGTGGTTGCGCTCCGAACACCACAAACAGACGAGATGCGTATCCATCACCAACATCGCCTGGTGACAGGATCCACAGGGCTTTAAACCAGTCTTGTGTGATGACACACCAGGAGGCAAGCCTCAAAAAAGTTCAGTCAAAAAACAACTCAGGGGTAGCTCTTCTCTTGGATTAGCCCTGGCTGTCACGGAAAGAAAAGAAGGGACGTTGGTGCGACTGGGTGGCACCTATATAGGTACCGCAACATCCTTTCCGGCGGGGGCAACGCATGTGGAGCTGAATGAAGGCACCTACTGCAATGCAGGGGTTCTGCTCACGAAAAATCGTCAGGATCTAGTCTGATGCCTGGGGAGAATTCAAAGGTAATGAATGTGCGGCTAGAATTCTCTATCAGATATGTGGTACAATCACAGTAATGATGACTGTAGTGCAGACTCAGTTCTGGCAACAATGAGTAGTAGCCAATCCTACATTGAAATGAAACATATTTCAACATATGAACAGGTAATTATATCCACTCCAGTTGCATAAACAAATACGATGAGTAGGTTCCACCATCTTGAAGAGACAGTTCGAGGACGAGGCCTCAGTAGGTTATGGTGATGAGCCAATGATAAACAGATACAGGCCTGATTGGTTCACTATGAAAACATATTTCTGTTGCTATAGGTCTGTTCGGTTTATTATGAAAAGTTATGAAACACACATTAGGCCTGACATACTGACTGTGAAAAGCATATGTTAAAATCAATAGGCATTTACGGGGGGATTATTATTTGCATGCATTAAACCCTAGAGAAAGATTTTGCTAGATGAAATGTCACAAATTACCTTAACATGTTGAATGCTGCCTCCAACAAACCCTAGGGCCAGGATCTTGCAATAAAAAAGAAAAAAAAAAGAAATCTCAAAATAATACACACATGTATGTACATACATACATATGGAAAATGTCACTTACCCAGTGTACAACTGTTTGTGGCATGTTCCGCTGCAGAGTCACATGCTGTGCATATACTTCTGCCATCTAGTGTTGGGCTTGGCGTGTTACACAGTGTTTTTCTTCGAAGAAGTGTTTGAGTTATGGGATCGAGTAAAGACTCCTCTTCGGCTCCATTGTGCATGGGCATCGACTCCATGTTAGATTGTTTTCCCGCAGAGGGTAAGGTAGGAGTGATAGAGTATAAAGAATAGAGATGTCCAGGCTAATGGAATGTTTAATATGATACACACACACACACACACACATATATATATATATATATATATATATATATATATACAAGTTTTGTTAACTTAAACGACTACAGGCTGCCGGGGAGGTGGGAGGATGCATGTGAATCTGCAGCGGAACATGCCACGAACAGATGTACACTGGGTAAGTGACATTTTCCGTTCAATAGCATGTGTAGCTGCAGATACACATGCTGTGCATAGACTACAAAGCAGTTAGTCCTCCCATAAAAGCTGTGGTTAGCCTGTAGGAGTTGAAGTTGTTTGAAATAATGTTCTGAGTACAGCTTGACCTACTGTGGCTTACTGTGTTGCTAAAACATCTACACAATAGTGTTTAGTAAATGTATGTGGTGTTGACCAAGTAGCTGCTTTACATATTCCAGCCATCTGTATGTTTGCAAAAAAAAGCCATTGTAGCACCTTTCTTCCTTGTGGAATGTGCTTTAGGAGTAACTAAGAGTTGTCTTTTGGCTTTAACGTAGCATGTTTGGATGCATCTTACTATCCATCTTGCTAATCCTTGTTTTGAAATGGGGTTACCAGTATGAGGTTTTTGAAAGGCTACTGTTTAGTTTTTCTGAATGGTTTTGTTCTATCTATCTAGTACATTAGTGCTCTTAATATCTAATGTATGTAGAGCTCTTTCTGCCACAGAATCTGGCTGTGGGAAGACTGTCATTTCCACTGTTTGATATGAAAAGGTGATACTACTTTTGGCAGAAATTTGGGGTTAGTTCGTAGTACGATTTTAGGTTTGTGTACTTGTATGAACGGTTCTTCAATAGTGAAAGCTTGAATTTCACAGACTCTTCGCAATGATGTAATTGCGACTGGAAAGGCAAATTTCCATGTTAAGAATTGCATTTGACATGAGCGCATAGGTTCAAATGGTGGATCCATAAGTCGCGTAAGCACTATGTTTAAATTCCAAGAAGGAATCGGAGGTGTCCTGGGTGGAATGATGCGTTTTAAGCCTTCCATAAAGGCTTTAATAACTGGGACTCTAAATAAAGAGCTGTGCTGTACATTTTGCAAATATGCTGATATTGCAGTAAAATGTATTTTAATGGAAGAGAATGCTAAATTTTATTTTTGCAAATGAAGTAAATAGCATACAATATCTTGTATTGATGCTGTAAGAGGGGCAATCTGTTTAGATTTACAATAATATACAAATCTTTTCCATTTGTTTGCATAGTACTGTCTAGTAGTGGGTTTTCTTGTTGTTTAATCACTTCTATACATTCTGATGGTAGTCTTAAATACCCAAACTCTATGACCTCAGGAGCCAAATCGCTAGATTGAGTATGTTGGGATTTGGGTGTCTGATCTGTCCTTTGTTTTGTGACAACAGGTCTGGTCTGTTAGGGAGTTTGGAGTGTGGTACTACTGATAGGTCTAATAATGTTGTGTACCACGGTTGACGGGCCCACGTTGGCGCTATGAGTATCATATTGAGTGTGTTTTGACGCAATTTGTTGACTACAAATGGAATGAGTGGGAGAGGGGGAAAGCGTAAGCAAATATCCATGACCAATTGATCCATAGAGCATTGCCCTTGGATAGGGGATGTGGGTGCCTGGATGCGAAGTTTTGGCATTTTGCGTTTTCGCTTGCGCAAACAGATTTATGTTTGGTGTTCCCCATTGTTGAAAGTATTTTTGAAGTACCTGAGAGTGTATCTCCCACTTGTGTGTTTGTTGATGATTTCGCTGAGAACATCTGCTAGTTGGTTGTGTATCCCTGGAATGTATTGTGCTACCAGGTGAATTTGGTTGTGTATTGCCCATTTCCAAATTTTTTGAGCTAGGAGGGAGAGTTGGGATGAATGTGTCCCTCCTTGCTTGTTTAGGCGATACATGGTGGTCATCTTGTCGCTTTTGATTAGGACATTCTTCTGAGTGAGAAGAGGCTGAAAAGCTTTGAGTGCTAGGGAGACAGCTAACAACTCTAAGTGATTTATGTGTAGCTGTTTGTGTTGGGCATCCCATTGTCCTTGGATGTTGCGATTGTTGAGGTGAGATCCCCAGCCAATCATTGATGCATCTGTTGTAATTATGGTCTGAGGCACAGGATCTTGAAAAGGCCGCCCCTTGTTTAGATTTGTGGAATCCCACCACTGAAGGGATATGTATGTTTGGCGGTCTATCAACACTAGATCTTGAAGTTGAGCGTGGGCCTGTGACCATTGTTGTGCAACGCACTGTTGTAAGGGCCACATGTTTAGTCTTGCATGTGGAAAAATTACAATACATGATGCCATCATTCCTAATATCTTCCTGTAACAGACTGATGTGATCTGTGGATAACTTGTGTGGTTTTGGTGGAATGATTGGGGGAGTTTGTATCAATTCTAGGCAATAGCCATTGCGGATAATTGATAGTACCCAATTGTCTGTGGTAAAGTTTTGCCAATTGGTGTGGAACCTTTGTAGTCTTCCTCCCACAGGGGAGGAATGGAAGGGAATGAAACAAGTCACTGTTTAGTGTGTTGTGAGGTTTGTTTAGCTGTTTGATATTTCCCTCTACCTCTGGGATACTGTCCTCTATATGTGCTCTTAAAACCACCTCGTTGGTATTGAGGTTGGTAGGCTGGTTTTGCCTGTGATGTGGATGCCTCTGCCGTTTGAGCCCTAAATCCACCTCTAAACTGAGGTTTCTGAAAGGATCCCCTGTATTGTGTGGTATATAGTGCACCCATAGCTTTTGCGGTGTCTGAATCCTTACGCAATTTTTCAATTGCAGTGTCCACTTCTGGGCCAAAAAGTTGTTTTTTGTTGAGCGGCATATTCAACACCGCTTGTTGGATCTCGGGTTGGAAACCGGAGGACCCGAGCCATGCATGCCTCCTTATTGTTACAGCAGTGTTGACACTCCTTGCAGCTGTGTCTGCTGCGTCTAGGGCAGACCTAATATGATTATTCGTGATGGCCTGCCCATCCTCCACTATTTGCTGTGCCCTTTTTCGATGTTCCTTGGGGAGATGCTGAATTATATCTTGCATCTCATCCCAATGAGCCCTGTCGTATCTAGCCAACAACGCCTGTGAGTTGGCTATTCTCCATTAGTTGGCTGCCAGGAATGCAAGCTACTGAGTCTGAAGGGAGTTGCTGAGTTATATAGACAGGATCAGAGGAAGGGGGCTTGTATTTCTTTTCTATCATGGGAGTTATTATCCTTGCTTTGACTGGCTCGCTAAATATTTGATCAGCATGTTTTAGCATGCTGGGGAGCATAGGGAGCGACTGGTATGTTGAATGCGTGGAGGGGAGTGTATTAAACAAAAAATCGTCCTCCAACGGTTCAGTGTGCATGGTGACACTATGGTATGTTGCAGCCCTAGCTAAAACTTGATTGTACCCTGTACTATCCTCAGGTGGTGAAGGCTTAGAGGGATAGCAGTCTGGGTCGTTGTCGGGAATGGGATCTGGATCATTAAGATCCCATGGGTCTACATTGTCTTGTTGAGAGTCAAACAAATGTGATGGTGACTGCATTGGTGTGGGACTGGTAGGAGGAGAGATATGCAGGTGTGGAGAGTGAGGAGGAGAATAAGGAGAAGAAAATTGAGGAGTTGGCGGTCTCTCCTTTGTCTTTGGCACTTTAGCTGGAGGCTGTGTAGTGGCCAATTCCTCTTGAAAGGCTAATTTCCTCTTAGGTTCTAGAGGAGGCGCTGTTAAGATTCTGCCAGTTTCTTTGTGGATATGAATCCTGGCTTGCCTTTCGTCCATCACTTCAAGTATTGGCTGTACTTGGAAGTCTTATGGCTTTCTTTGAGTGTCTTAGAAAATCTATGCTCCTCGGTGTAACCTGCTCTTTTCGGCTCTGAAGCAGTTTTTTTCTGTATCGAAAAAGATGGTGTTGTGGATGGTCTCTGCTACTAAAGGGATTTCCGAAATTTCGACTCCGAAGAGCAGTGTTTGCTTGAGTAGACTCCAATGGTTTCCAAGGAGTGGCCTTTTTCGGTGCAGAACTAGCGGTTTGGTCACCGGGTGTCTTCTTTCGGGTCGAGCCATGGCCTTCCGGCAGTGGCTTACCCAATGCCTTATATTTCGGTCTTTGTGATGGTACAGGGGCAGGCGTACTCACGTGTTGTCCTGCCGTGACCGGTCTGTCTTCCTCGGATTTCTGGTCGGAGTCAGAACCTCGAATGGAGACTGCTGTCTGCATGATCTCTTCCTCTTGGATGTCGAGATGTTTGGAGCTTTTGGACACCATTTCGAGCCTTCGTGCTCTTCTGTCTCGAAGTGTCTTATTTGATCAACAGGATCTGCAGGCCTCGCAATTTTCTTCCCGATCTGGGGAAAGGCAAAGATTACAGACTAGGTGTTGGTCTGTATCCGGGAATTCGGCGTGGCACAGAGGACAGAATCGGAATGGAGTCTGATCCATGAGGCTTCCTCGCGGTCGGCCTGACCAGGCCAGAGTTGGGCGCTCGCGCCCCGAAGTGCGAGTAGAGATGTCTTTTCCGACAGTACCGATGTGTCGATAGGAGATGTAGACCCGATCGATACAATACCAGCGAAAGTAAAGCGTTTTCAAAGTTTTCCAATTCGAACTATCGGAGCAAAAGGAAACGCGTCCAAACCAGACAGCAAAAAGAAAACAATCTAACATGGAATCGATGCCCATGCGCAATAGAGCCAACGAGGAGTCGTCACTCGATTCTGTGCCTCGAAAACACTTCTTTGAAGAAAAACAACTTGTAACACTCCAAGCCCAACACTAGATGGCAGAAGTATATGCACAGCATTTGTATCTGCAGCTACACATGCCATCGAACATATATATATATATACACATTATATATATATATATATATACACACACACACACACACACACACACATACATACACATACACACACACTATATATATGTATATATTCACTTAAACAAAAGGTTACAGGGATGTTATAGTTAGGATAACATTTTAATCGTACAAAACCACAGAAATTCACCTGTTAGTTACCTCAAGTAACCATACCGTGCGCCTTCGCCACACACAGTTTTTTCGTTAAACATTTTACTGCAACTATTACACTGATATTATCAATCATGTTATCAAAGATGCCATGAGTGCCGTAATTTGTGGAGTAATTAGCAGTGCATGGTGAGGGCGAGAGTTAGTTACCTAAGGCTCACATTTTAAAAAACCAAAACAATAGAAATTCACCTGTTAGAGTTATCGCAAGTAACTATAACTTGCACCCTAACTATAACGTCCCTGTAAGCTTTGTATTTTCTCTCCAGTGAATTTAATTTTTAATTTTTTTTTTTTAACAAAGTACATTTAATTACTATACATTAATCCAACCACCTCCATGCACGGACTTGCCTTGCCCTATAACCATCCAACCTTGCGCCACGCACGGCCTGTGGCCAGTCCCTGCGGTCAACCCCTCTAATGACCCAACCCGAAGGCAGTGTGCAGGAGGTGGTTGGCCAAAGGGCCTGGCCTGCAGCCAGTCGCTGCGACCAACCTCTCTAACCACCCAACCCCACGCTGGTCATGGCTGCTGGCCATGCACAGTGAGAGTTGGCTGCAGTTACTCGTGGATTCCCCTCCCCTGGCTGATTTCGGTTCAGGGGTCCCCATTCCCCAGGGTCTGGCGTTAATGTATGTATTTTTTTGGGGTGTGGGGAGCCGCTGGCCCCCCCACCTGTGGCGATCTTGGCCCTGGAGACCCCATCCCCCAGGGCCAGGCATTTCTAAAAATAATTTTTTTGGGTGGGGGTGGGGGGGGGGGGTGGGAGGGAAGGGGCCCCCTCCCATGGTGAATTTTGGCCCCAGGGACCCCATCCCCTTGGGCCCTGCATTAATATTTTTTTTTCCTGGGGAGGGGGGCCATGTGACCCCCCCCCCCCTCCTTGGCCGCTCTTGGCCCCGGAGACCCCATGCCCCGGTATAAACAACTTCTTTTTTTTTGGGGGGGGGGGGGGGGGGTGGAAGAGGTGGCCCGTGCAGGCCTCATCCCCAGGCCAATCCCCCGCATTTGATGAAAGGTTAGCCCTCGGGGGAGGTGCCAGTCCCTGGGGCTTTGGGGGAGGCCAGGCAGCCCCGCATTCAAAATTTCAATGCCCTCGTGACCTGGCATGCATTTTTTTTTTTTTTATTCTGCATTTTTTTTTTTAAATGCTTTTCTACTCTGAGGGCTCTACCTTGGCCACTTTTTTTATTTTATTATTTTTTTTATTGTTTTTTATTGAGACTCAGCTGAAGCAGAGTCCCAAGATGGCAGCCAACACTTCCTTGTTGAAGTGTTGGCAGCCAATCGGATCTTAAAACAAGATCAGGTTGGTTCGCGGAGCCTTTGCATCCTTATGTTAGTTTGTTTTTTATTTAATTAGTCAAAAACTATTGAACGGATTTACACCAACAAAAAGGTTGCTTTCTGGACTAAGACCTACCTTTCTGCCAGATTTGGTGTAACTCTTGCGAACATTTTGTGAACAGTTCATGAATTTTTCATGAATACGCGTGCAAAAAGAAGCATTACAATTGGCTGACCGCAACCCGACTAAACAGTTGCGCCCGCCATTATATTTCACGGGACACGGTCCCTGGGGGATGAAAATCCAAATTGAATTGGAATAAAAGGGTCAGGATGAAGGTACCCCGACCCCAGGAGTGTGATACAGTAGTGTGATATAGGTGTGTTTTAGGGGCAAATTATGGGTTTAAAATAATTTTGCACCACCATGTGAGATATTCGTGAATTTTCAATTATTTGCAAATATGGAAAAAATGTAAAGAAAAAAACACAAACTCATTCATACACCAATTCATTCACTCATGCATGCACTCAGACTCATGCACCCACTCAGACACACACCCACTTTCAGACCCACTCACTCACGCACCCACTCACTTACAGAGACAGGCTGTGTGGCCAAGCTGCGCTGCCCACGGCCAAAGGACGTGCGTGGCCCGGGGTTGGGTGGTTATGGGGGCTTGGCTGCAGGCAGGGGTTGGAATAACATAGTAATTAAAATTGCTTTACGCTAAAAGCCATAGAAATTCTCTGAAAAAACACAGATTACAGGGGCATTATAGTTAGGTTCTCAGTTTACGGATACAAAACCATAGAAATACAGCAGTTATAGTTAGATTTTTTTTTTAAAGTAACTATTACTCACGCCCTAACGTAACTATAACCCACGCCTTCACCATGCACAGCTAATTACTCCACATACATCATTGATGAGATCTTGTACAGCATCTTTGATATTATCACGGAGACATTTCCAATAAAATTATTGATAAGAAAACTGTGCATGACAAGGGCGGGAGTTATAATTACTTAAAAGAACTCTAACTATAACTGCTGAATTTCTATGGTTTTGTACGAGTAAATTCAGAACCTAACTATAACGTCCCTGTAACCTTAGGTCAGCTCTCTTATGCTACTGGTCAGACTGAATGCCATGTACACTATACATCCATCCATGACAGCGGACTGCACAAGTTAACTGTTCAGTCTATATCAGTCATCGACTCTCTTGAACCTTGAATTACAGCATTTTCTGATCAAGTGAACATCCACCTGTGTTGCAGTGTCAGAGCTGGTTGGTCAGGCCTTTAGCTTTGAATTTTCTCTTTTACTTCTTTGCTGCTCTTTTATTTTAAGGTTTCCTAACCAGTTACAACACGCTCTCCACGCAGTGCTAACAGGTTACTTGCCTGCTGCTCATTTCACCTGTGGTGTGCCATACCCCACATGGCCAAGGCCGTCTGCAAGTAATGAAGCTTATTTACTACTTTAACTACTACGTGGAGCAGCACAGGTCAGTGGCAGCAAAGTCCCTGCAGCTAACAGTATGCATATAATAGTTTTGTAGCAAGCTTCTACCCTATGACCAGGCAAAGCAGGAACAGGCACAGATGAGACAGTAAAAGTTAATTTATTAGCCCATTTCTTTCTTGGTATTTCAAAGCCAAGAACAGAACATAATGACACTGGCTTGCAATAATAGAGCAGGAAGCAAACCACGGTACAGTACGCCTTAGGTAGAACATCTCCATTCAGCACATCTTTGCAGTTTGCCTGAATAACAGAGCAGCAGGAAGGTGTATTGAAAACCCACCATCAACCTCTTAACTGCTACAATCAAAACTTAACGGTATGCAAACATTCCTGCACATCTTTGATATGGGGTGGGACTGGACTGCTGGTAAGAGTGATTTGAGCCCTGAGAAATTAGATAGGCAGGAAGCTAAGGGAAATAACGGAATGTTACTTGAAGAAGCACCTTCAATGAAAGGGTACAAAGAAAAGATTTAAGAGCAGGCATGAACGTAGGAATAAATGTTAACAGGAATGAAGACTGGAAAGAAATGGACCTAAATAAGCACTGAAAAACACCATCTTTGTGATTATGTAGGGAGCAAAAAAGTATACACATTGATAATGAATGATTTTCACAATTTTTGAAAACATTGGAAAGAACTTAAAAAAACCCTGTCAGAATTCACAACAAATAAAACCTGAACACAGGAAAGTCTACCGATCAATGGCAAAAGGCACTTTGTTTCATAAGTCAGACATGTTGGCATTGTAAATGCGCCTATATATTTCACAAACATCTATTCAATCTATTACTCTTTAAATACACAGAGCGACCTGTTTAAAAAATAAATGAGAGATAATGACTTTATATAATCACGAGTTCCCTTATTGAAAAACAAAAAAATAATAATATTAATAAAAATGACCACACAATTTAATTAACTAAACAAAATCACTGGTGAACAAACTCCTGGAACAAAAGTTGTCTGCATTGCACAACCTTCTCTCAGAATCACTGGACATTCACCACCCCCCAAGAGAGTTTCTTTCAACTAGGTCAGGAAACATAACTCGACCAAGGGGCAATGGATCTCTGGAAGAATATATTCTATATTTCTAAATCCAACAATACACATGGCTATCGCTCTGTAAACCTTCAGTGCCTTCAGAGCTGCCACCATAGAGGAGAGGCAAAGGTAATTAAATCTGGCACCTGATGGATGGTAGGCCGCCCCCATACTCTAAATTAATCTCTTAGGCGAATACTCACTGCATCAACAACATGCTTGAAACTCTCAAGCACCCTCAAAGAAGATTGGGTGGGCATACAAGATCGATCTGATCACATAGGTCTCTGCTTCAGAACCCTGTTTTAATCAAGAGGAATTTCTTCATCAAAAAGGTTCTTCCCCATAAGCATCTGCTCAGCTTATCAAATGTTGTGAAGTAGTTTATCAAATTTGTCTGAAACCTAAATCTAGAAGCTATTTCCCAAATTTGTCACCACACAAACTGGCCAAGAGAGTCCCGCTGCATCATTCTGACCACTACACATACTTGACTAACAATCGAAAGCACCAACTCCTACTCCAAGACTTTTTTTAAAACACCAATTATCTTCCTCATCAGACACTGTTGAAGCAGATATGTTAATTAAGAAAATGTATTAATAAGGTTTGTGCTTAATAATTAAAAATTTGTAGAGAAATTAATCGTAGAGAAAATAATGTGCACGTTTTAAAATGTGCCCTCAGGGTATGTCCGCCATGTTAACGATGTTGAACTAATAATTAAAACTGTATGAAATAATGAAAAATATGAGAAAAATGTAGTAATATGTCATATTGAAATGTATAACCTATGTTTAACTTTAATTTGTAGTGTTAACTTAGCCGAACTTAAGGCCTAGTCTCCCTAGGCCTCGCACACAGAGAGCAGTAAACAATAACGGCGTTTGAAAGAAGCTGCTATGGTCTGACCTTGACTCACCCGATGTAAAAGTTGCTTAGCTAGAATTTTCTGCAAAGTATCGGCGGACAGGAGATGATGAAGACAATTTGATACAATTATGTGTAGAGTAGGCTAAATGTACTTTCCCAGGACTTGAACAATGAAGGCACTGACTGAAGAGAAACATGCAACAATTTCGATACCTGAAGAGCCGGGTGATGAGGACATCGTATAGCAGACCAATCCACATCTTGTGAACGGACTGATATTAAAATTGGCAGATTTAGTAAACAAATACTATAGGTTAAACTCATATCTGCTGACTGACTGACCATTTAGGAATTAGGGGACGGATTGGGAGACCCTAATAAAAAGTCATGACAAGGGGTTAAAACTAAAGATGCGAGGGGAGAATTGATGACGTCAGGAGACGCTGTCTGGAGTTCTGTCAGTGGGCTCATGTTCTGTGAGCCTGATGTGTGGCTGACTAATTGATGACCTGAAGATGAAGACTTGTTGCTGATCCATCCTGGATAGGTAGCTACAAATATGTGACTGACAATTTGTGCCTTTTCTTCTAAGTACCAACTGTGCTGATTATAGAATTCTCACTTAGATAGATTTTTTCCAAATTAATGTTTTCTCTCAAATGTTTTTGCATGAAGCCCCACATGCGGATGCTAATCTTGGTTAGATAGGCTGTTAAGGGAGACGTTGACAGTGAGACTTGATTGACAAGCTATTTGCTAAACTCTGCTATTAATGCTGGTAATTTTGGATTATGTAGATGCATTTACACATATGGTTTTCTTAAAATTATGATGTTTTTCATTAACGAATTAATAATCAAGCAGATTGAATAAAGATTGAACTAACGGATCAATTAGAATTGTAATTGTTTAACTCCGAGGTGTGGTTATTCATGAGTAGATGGTTTTGAGCTGTTTATCCATGTAATGGTTCTTCATTATTGATGTTAGCTACTGATTCAGTATTCACTGCATGACTAGGATACTCCATGCAATTCAAAAGGTTAATCAACCTATACGCGTCCCCTTGTAAGTTTACTTACCAAGGACCAGGCGCGCTAGCAACACCATGTGCGAGTTTCTCAGTAAGTCCTCCTTTCAGTGCATGTCAGCCTAGTCCACTGGATGCACATCCGGAATTTTGATCACAAATGGCCCTCTACAAAATACTTAAACCTAAATTCAGATGATTTCTAAAATAAACTTTTATTTACGAGTACAAAATTCTCATGAGATGCTTAAATTTTATCTTTGAGCAGTAATTAGGTAAAAAAGTTTTAACACTTGGAACGCATCATTAATTTGCATGGTGTGCTTCGTTTAAGGCACTCAAAAGTATCTTTCAGATTTACTCCTTCCGCTTGTCCACCTAGAAAAGGGAGAACCAAACACCTTTCAGTGCTTTTGGTCAGCCTCTCTTTGTAAACAGCTGACTCTCTGCGCTGTATAAGTCTGGCTCTTCTGCTTATGTCTGCTCTTCAGAAAGACACATTTAGAGGTTCTGGGACAGAAAATACTTTATTTTGCTCATATCACATTATCCCTGATGAAAGGATTTGGGGGCAAGGGCAATGTCCCTCTACAGCTTATGTTGCCCATGGTTGGCACAGAGTTAAAATAAAAAAAAAAGTGGTTGACTCCAAAATCCCGCTTAGCAGGTGGCTGGTGGTAGGTTGTACTACTGACTGTCTTGGTACACGTATATCATACACATCTTTAAGTGTTGGTGATCTAAACCTGCACTCTTGAATATCTAAGCAGGCATATAAAACTTAACCAATCAGAACTTTTCTGTCTGTGGGTTAGAAGACCATTTCACATGAATGCCACCTGGACTGAAACACTGTGCTTTCTACTGGAGGAATGAAAGTACGTGAAAGTATAAAATGCTCCTCAAAACCTCTAACGGCTTATGTAGGTTATCATCAATAACCTATCCTAGAAGATAGATAACCCAATGGTGGCCAAAATAAAAACCTGTAGACCAAAGAATTCAACTTAAATGTAGCCTTGTCACTCACTCAATTACCCAGAGTCAACAGAGAGATTTCTTGACAACAGCCCCATGATATCCTTTCCTGAAGCCACATTTTGGACCACTTACAGATGGTGCAATATTGTTTTTGAAAGGTGAACATAATCTTATTGATGTAGTCCAGGGAAGCATTTTCTGAAACCCTCTAACAAACAGTTTGTGATGTTGACAGCAAACAGAGAAGCTTTTTTTCCCTCAGAGCGTGAATGAAAAGAAGCTGCTTTTAACAGTTGTTAGAAATGGGTCTTTGGTTGGCAGTCAGGGTACCCTCTGTCCAAGCAAGGACCCTCACTCTAGTCAGGGTAAGTCACACACAATCCAAATTATCCTGTGCCCACCCTCTGTTAGCTTGGCACGGAGCAGTCAGGCTGAACTCAGAAGGCAATGGGTAAAGTATTTGTGCAATAAATCATAAAATAACACCATGTAGCACCACAAAAATACACCACACATTGTTTAGAAAAATATATAATATTTATCTGATAAGATGCAGGTCAAAACGATTAAAATGCAATAAGCAGATGTTGAGATATCACTGTAAAAGTGATATAAAGTGTCTTAAGTCTTTTAAAAGCAAGCAAATGTCTCTTAAAAACAATAAAGGTCTCTTGCAAGCCCTAAGTACTGGGTTCACGTGCAAAATCTCTGCAAGGGACCGCAGAGGAGGCGATGCATTGAAAACGGGGAGGTGTGCGTCGGTTTCACCCCTTCGCACACCGACTTGAGTCGTTATTTTTCCCCACACGGTAAGGCTTTGCATCGATTTCCGGCGCAAAGACTTGGTCCCTCTTCGGGTTGCAGGGTTTTCTGACGCCCCCGGGGTCTGTGCGTGGAATCCTGGGCTTGTGGAGCAAAGTCACAAGCGCTGCATCGATCCAGTGGGCGTTGCGTGGAAATTACTCCTGCAGAGCAGGCGTGGCGTCAATTCCTCTCTGGAAGTCGGGCTGTGTCGTCCTGGGTCGGCTGTGCGTCGATCCGGTGGGCCATGCGTCGAAGTTCAGGTCGCACCGCAGGTGCCGCGTCCATCTTCTCCTTGCCAAGTCACGATGCGTCCTTCTGGTTCGGTGTGCAGTGAATTTCTCACCACGGAGCTGGCTGTGCGTAGAATTTTCGCCATACAAGGAGTCTAGTTGCAGGAGAGAAGACATTTTGGTCCCGAGACTTCAGGGAACAGGAGGCAAGCTCTATTCAAGCCCTTAGAGAGCACTTCTCAGCAAAGCCAGGGAGCAGCAAGGCAGCAGGGCAACAGCAAGGCAGCAGTCCTGGTCAGAAAAGCAGTCCCAGTGATTCCTTTGGGAAGCCAGGCAGTTCCTCTTGGAAGGTCTGGTTCAGGGATTCTTCACCAGCAGGTTTCTTGTCCAGAAGTGTCTGTCAGGTAAAGTGTCTACCCCAAGAAGTGTCTGAGGTCTGTGGTTTTGGGTCCCCTTCAATACCCAGTTTGGCCTTTGAAGTAGGCCTAGTTCAAAGAAAGTCTCACTTGACTGAAATCCTGCCTTGCCCAGGCAAGGCCTCAGACACACACCAGGGGGGTGGAGTCTGCATTGTGTGAGGGCAAGCACAGCCCTTTCAGGTGCGAGTGACCACTCCTCCCTCTCCCTCCTAGCACAGATGGCTCATTGGAATATGCATGCTATACCCCAGCCCCCCTTTGGGTCACTGTCTGGAGAGAGGTGCAAACAGCCCAACTGTCAAACTAACCCAGACAGGGAATCCACAAACAGGCAGAGTCACGAAAATGGTTCAAGCAAGAAAAGTTTTACAGGTCCCAAACTCCACATGTCTATCTGCTCCCAAAGGGAAGCTATGCTTTCATCATGTTTAAAGGCAGCCCCCAGGTTAACCTATGAGAGAGATAGGCCTTGCAACAGTGAAAACCGAATTTGGCAGTATTTAACTGTCAGGACATATAAAACACAATAGTATATGTCCTACCTTAACCATACACTGCACCCTGACCATGGGGCTACCTAGGGCCTACCTTAGGGGTGTCTTACGTGTAGGAAAAGGGAAGGGTTAGGCCTGGCAAGTGGGGACACTTGCCAAGTCGAATTTACAGTTTAAAACGGCACACACAGACACTGCAGTGGCAGGTCTGAGACATGATTACAGTGCTACTTATGTGGGTGTCACAATCAGTGCTGCAGGCCCACTAGTAGCATTTGATTTACAGGCCCTGGGCACCTCTAGTGCACTTTACTAGGGACTTACTAGTAAATCAAATATGCAAATCATGGATAAACCAATTAACAGTACAATGTATATGGAGAGGACTTGCACTTTAGCACTGATTAGCAGTGGTAAAGTGCACAGAGACAAACTAGCAAAAAGAGACCTGAAAAAATAGGAGGAAGACGACCAAAAGTTTGGGGATAACCCTGCAAAAAAGGGCCATTTCCAAAAATCTAAAAAAGCGTCAATGTGGATTAAATAAATGTTATGTAAACATAAAAAGAGTAAATACACACATGGATAAGGTATTACTAATAAATTCACACAAAGAGCATATGTACTCTAGAACTGGTTAACAGTGGTAAAATGCTCAGAGTTCAAAAGCCAACAAAAACAGGTCATGAAAAATAGGAGGAAGGAGACAAAAAGTTTGGGGATGACCCTGCAAAAAGGGCCAGGTTCAACAACAGTGCTAACGTGTACCTGAACAGTGAAACTGGCATCAAGAATTATTCACATATTTGGGGGCCTGGGCGCCGGATCCAATATGGCGGACATGTAATTTCACCACTCCGCACCGTTTCACTAATCCTAAATTCAGTGGCAGCGGCTGATGTTAGGCGTTATATGGCCAAGCGCTTCTTGAAGCGCAACTCAGACGCCCATATAGCGTCGTCGCCTGAGGCAGGGAAGGCGCCGCAATGCAGGAGTATATGCCGGAGTTCTGGGTCTGCAGGGCCACAAGCGCCAAGGAGCCGGAAGCACAGGAGAACAACGGTGAGGCCCCAGGGACATCCCTCTGACCCAACGTGGTGCGGTCTTCCCCATCGGGAGACCGGTACACGGCGTGGGACCTGCAGTGCAGGAGAGGGGGACCCTGGGGCAAGAGACACGCACTGGCACCGGCGCGGAAGAGGCCCAGAGGAGGGAGACGGGCCACTGGTGTGAGGCCATCGGAGGACCGGAGGACCTGCGGGCATTCCTGGAGCAGAGACGGAGCTGGGCTCACTGGTCCAGGCGGGAAGCTTGGCTATGAGAGTCAGCAAAAGTGAGGGTGGACCAACGTGCAGGGGAGCCCTGGAGGCCCCATCAAGAGGAATGCTACAGGGGCTAAGCGGCTAGGCTGTGTGACCTACCAGGGTGAGGACAGTGCCGAGCCTAGACTGGCTGAGCTGGTGGAGGGGCAACGAGCAGAACGGCAGAATGGGCCAGCCCATCCGCCCCCTAATACGAAAGAGGAAATTTGGTGGGGCCAGCCGGGTACGAGACCAGAGGTGGAATCTGCTTGGCTACTTGGGACAGTGATGGGGCTGTGGCGCTGGGATGCTTTGGGTGGGGCGGCTGGAAGAGACTTGAGACGCGCCTGTGGTGGCACATGATGTAGAGGGCCCACGGGAGAGGAACAACACATGAACCCTGTGAACCCCACTATTGTTTGCCATGGGAAAATCAAAGCCCAAATCACAGGGCCATATGGGACAAGCCTCTCTGGACTTGCACGATGACCAGGCCCTGGGGGCGGCTACCCCTCTCGTGCCAGAAGGGATGCGCGACATTAAATAAAATATTGGGGGCCATTGAAGACTCTAAACTTACCCTGCAACGAGACATAGGCAACGTTGCTGCTGAACTGGGTTTGCTGCGTGCGGACCATCAGAAACTGTAATATAAAGTGCGTGATGTGGAATCTACGGTCACGGGCCTCCAAACATCCCATCAGGTGTTGAAACTTAAAGTATCTCACTTGACGGACAGAGTGGACCACCTGTAACGTAGGGTAGAAGATGCGGAGGGGCACAGTCGCAGCAACAACGTCCGTACTGTCAGATTGCTGGAAGGAGTGGAGGGGAGAACATGGTGGAATTCCTGGAGCCTTGGCTGCGTTCTCTTATGGACGAGTATAACCTCACACACTTTTTTGCCCTTGACAGGGCGTACTGCATCCCGGCGCAAAGACCACTGCCTGGTAGGCCGCCCAGGCCCGTTGTGTCCAAACTTCATTACCGTGATCGAGATCTGCTGCTGCAAAGGGCCCGCACGGCTGGACCCTGGAAGGAGGGCAGATGAGTGTTCCCGGACTTTACGATGGCCACCTTTTCGGCAATGAAGAGGGTACTCAGGGAGGAAGGGATATCCTATGCCCTACTCTTTCCGCCCCGGCTGAAAGTAATGGTGGACGGAACTGCGCATTTCTGCCAAGACCTCGAGGAAGCATGGACATGGCTGGAAACTACAGATTGGGCACACTTGGGTCCCAAAAAAAGAAGACTACAACCGCCGTAAGAGAAGGAGAAGACCCTGGAGTCAGGCCCACCAACCACGGTTCACCAAACCCTCGCCAATCCAGTCAGAGGAGGGGAAGAAGCTGGCGATTTGAGCTGCTGCCTCGTTAACTGAGACTGAACTTTCAGACGGGGTGGGGAAAGAAAAGACCAGGATCATGCTACAGAAACCCACCTGTCGGACTCTGACTCTCAGACAAGCACACCAGAAGATCTCTGCCATGTGACGCCACAATCGTCTGAATACATAATTTAAATGGACTGCGCTGAATCGTTTAGAGCTGCCACCGATTCTACATGATGTTCTTTGCCCTGAAAGGCTGGGCCGGACTTAGAGACGATGTCTCAACTACTGCCTTGCCCTCCCCCCTATTCCTGCCTCTTCACCTTCGTTGAGACGGTATCGTATGTCACCTATTATGGCTATTGTGTACTGTTTGGGTGCCTGGCCGTTGCTGGACTGTCCTTGGGAAGGAAGTTGGGATTTCGTTTATTTGTTATGTCCTCAGGGATCCTGGTGGGAATGTGCATGTTGATCTTCAGAGTGTGGCGGAGGTGGTAGAACTGCTGGGGGTTTTGGCTGCCAGCGACAAACAAGTAATGTTATACAATGCCTGTACAGTTGTCTGCCCTTAATGTGATCACCTGGAATGTCCGGGGGCTTGGATTCATGTCTAACAGGCATAACATCTTGTCAGATTTAAAACGCTGCAGAGTACATATTGCAAAGCTGCAAGAGACACATCTCATGCAGATAGAGGTTGAGCGTCTCCGCCGGCGTTGGAGAGAGCAATTGTTTGGGACGGCCTACTCTGCATATGCCTGAAATACATTGATATGGGTAAGGGCGGGGTGCCCTTGGAAGCAACGAGGGTGATAGTGGACGATGATAGGTGGTTTGTCTTTGTAGAAGGTCGCCTACATGGTAAACCTATCATATTGGAGTCTGTGTATGCCCCTAACCAAGACCAGGTCTGCACACATGGCTGACTTCCCGGGGGTTGTTCCTCAATGGGGGTGACTTTAATGGGGTCCTAGATACAGATCTCAATCGTTCCTCTCAGCCAATGCAAGGAGCTCTCTCCATTAGAATATCTACAGGGTAGGCTGCATGGCTGACTAGCTGGGCCATGGAGGATGTGTGGCGTGCGCATCACCCACTGCATCTGGATTATTCCTATTACTCCCATATCCACCAGGTTCGCACTAGAATAGACAGATTTGTATGCAATGGGTCAATCTGTGGGCAGATAAGACACTCAGAGTACCTAGGCCGTACATTCTCGGACCACAGCCCACTTCTGATACATATGCACATGGCGGAGCCCCGACCCCCTATCCCGACATGGCGCCTCCAACCTGTGGCGCTGGAAGATGCCGGTTTCCGAGACACGTTATCCACAACAGTGGCAGAGTATTGTTCCTGTAACGTGGGATCAACATCACAAAGGGGGGTGGAATGTGAAGCCCTGAAGGTGGTGGTACGGGCCACTGTATGGGTCAGACGACCGGTATTAAGCAAGCACTGAAGAGAGACCTCCAAAGCCTCTAAGATCGACTGCATGCTTTGGACAATGAGCAGGGTCATGACCCGGAGGCCCTACACCGTTTATTGGGCATCCGTGAGGAATACGCTGTAGCCCTTGAAAAACTTAGTTGTCATGACCATGCAGGGTATATGCGCAGGGTGCACAAGGAGGAAGGTAGGACTGAACGATTACTGGCCTGGTTAGTTCGCCCTCACTCAGCAGGAACCCCAATTACTGGGATCACGCTGCCCGACAGCTCACTGATACATGCACCCCCAAGTATAAATGCAGCATTTTGTGATAATTACCTGCCACTGTATGCACTCCCCCCCACCCCCCAAAGAGATGCCTTTACCGGATATGCTGGGCGAATTGTTGGCTGGGATGTAACTGGGGTGCTCACAGAAGAGGCCTGTGCCCTGCTGGGCGCAGAAGTGACAGTGGGAGAAGTGAAACTGGCAATTAAAGCCTTGTCAACTTGTAAGACCCCCCCCAGGATGGACGGCCTTCCACCAGAATTTTATAAATTGACGGTTGGCATTTTGACTCCAAGATTGGTGGTGCTGTATGAAGAGGCAAATGAGCGGGGCCTTCTCCCTGTGACTGTTAGGGTGGCTCTGGTGGTCCCTCTCCCTTAGACTACTGATTGGTATGCAGAGGTATAAAGACTTCCAGCCCCTCTCCATGCTCAATACAGATTTTAAGGTCTTGGCTAATAGGCTCTTGCCATATATGTGGAAGCTGATCCAGGATGACTAATGTGGGTTCATATCTACCCGGAACATCTCACAAAATCTCCGCAGACTGTACACTGTGTTGTATGGCTATCCCCACCAGACGGATTAAAACGCCATTGTAGTGTCGGTAGACCTCAAGAAGGCTTTCGACAAGGTGAGATGGGACTACTTAGAAGTTACGATGCAGCGGATGGGATTAGGAGAAGCATGGCTCCATTGCTCTTTGCCATGGCAATGGAGCCACTAGCAGAGTGGTTCAAGAAGTAGGGGAATGGCAGGGGGCTATCTGGGGGAGGAGTGGAAAATATATTGTTATACGCTGATGACCTGTTGATCCATTTACGGAATGGGGAAAGGGACCTGCCCTGGGTGCTTAATGTGCTGGAAGATTTCGGTAAATACGCAGGGTTACATCTTAACAGGAGGAAGACGTGCATGTTCTCAGTAGCTGCAGGTGGTATCCCGCCCCCCCACCTGTCCGGTAGATGTTAAGTGGGGTCACAGAACGTTTTGATATCTTGGGATTCAAATTTACCACGACGTACTCAATCTTAGGGAGGGCAACCTGGGCAAAACTCAGATCCCTTTGGACTGGTGTAGGTTTTTGGCACTCCCTTAACTTGCTCTTCATGGCGCAAATCTCACTGTATAAGATGATTATGCTCCAGAGACTTCTATATTTCTTCGTTAACCTATGTCAGTACACTAGTTAAAATCCCTAGATGCCCTTCTCAGAGAATTAATATGGAACGATGGGCGCCACAGGGTTGCACTGGCCACTCTCCGCTTATGACTGGAGGCGGTGAGGGGGGGTGGAGGGGGGGCTGGGAGTCGCAGACTTCAAATGTTATTATATAGCGGCATAGCTGCAATGGCTGGAGCTGTGGCTGAATAATCATGGGTTGACAGAACTGGACTGGGACGGTGCCAGACAGCACACAGACTAGTTAGTGGCTGGATTGTTTCAACCAAGACTCCGGTCTTCACAGGATGGGGTTCTCATGGTTGAGGCCTACATGGCCTGCTGTAGAGCACTTAGGCGCATTAGGATCCTGACCCCCTACGCCCCTGATATACCATTGGTGGGACTTCCACTTGGTGAACCCCCTCACTGCTTTATACAGAGACAAATGCTTCCCTGGATGGAGGTAGGGTTGACTTCCGTAGGTGACTGTTATGCCCAGGGTGAGTGGTCGTCTTTTACAGAGCTCTCAGACCAGGCTGATCTACCACGGGGTCAGTTTCTGAGGTACAAAGCAATGGCTAGAGCTGTGCGAGACCTATGGGGAGAGGGAACGGAGGAACCTCCCACCCATGCTGTGCTCCAGACAATGCTCCGGATGGGTGGAGGATCCCACTTAGTGACCTGGTTATACAAGGCATTGAATGGAATGACGGGTAAGCCACTACATTCCCTGAAGGCTCGTTGGGAGGCAGACATGAGCAGGGATCTGACGGAGATTGAATGGGAACGGGTAATTGCATATGCATCCAGTGTCTCTCGGAACATATCCTTTAAACTGATTCAGGTCAATCTCATACATAGGACGTATCTTACCCCCCACAGACTTCAGTCTATATACAGAGGAGAACCCCAGGCCTGCCTTGGAT
Organism: Pleurodeles waltl; assembly: GCF_031143425.1. Classification (NCBI taxonomy): domain Eukaryota; kingdom Metazoa; phylum Chordata; class Amphibia; order Caudata; family Salamandridae; genus Pleurodeles; species Pleurodeles waltl. The sequence continues at coordinate 1,244,117,744 of NC_090447.1, read as the reverse complement.
ACCAAGCCCAAGATGAGGATTTTGGGCACATGGTTTGGGGATGCCCTACCCTGGGAGTCTGCTAGGCTGCAGTAATTGAAGGCCTTAACGTCATATTAGATAGGTCCCTGCCCGTGGCTCTTATAGATTTGGCTTTAGTATTAGCACGGCGTAGGATAGCGATGTCCTGGAAAACCCGAGGGACCCGGGCTAACTATATGGGTACAAGAAATCACATGTTGGGCACAGGTGGAGGAGAGGACTTTAGGAAGAGAAGAATCCCAGGGGCTCCGACGCCAGCCTATAGCACACCTCTTGGATGAAATAACGGATGAATGGGAGTCTATTCATCTCCCTGGCGATGCCCATACAGACACCAGAGTTGAAGGGGGAACTGGGTAGAACTCTATCCTTATGGCTGGGACAACACCCCGGAAGACACTTGTGCTTGCATGATAGAACTTATGTCTGACAGATCAGCGAGGTCAGTTGAAAAGTTCTTGATAATGTATAAACACAGAGACGCCAGAGATCACAAAATACGAGGATGTGGTTATTCAGTTTAAAGAGTTGCACCTTAGTATTTTTAGACATTGTTTTCATGTATGTTTAGAAATGGCATGGTTGTGCTCTGGATAGCAGACGGCCCCCACCCAAGGGCATGACACCAAGTATTTAGGACCCCTAGTGGAGGTCTCTCATATTACTGTAGAACATAATAGCCAGGAGTATTCATAGGAGTCATTTATATCTTTGCAAAGAGCAGAGTTTCAGGTAAGTGTAAAGTGTAAAGATGTCAAAACAGACTTATTTATGCTCAGAATGATACAGATGTAACAAAGAGGTATGTACCCAATGACAAAATACTTAAAATGCCAATAAAAATACTTGAAAAAAATACATTTTTTTGCAATAAAGATTTACCTTTCCAACCAAAAACAATAACTTCAGTTGTGACTCCTTTAGGGTGTAGTAAAACGATCCCTCACCCAGTATTAATCCAAAGTGAATAGGATTGCAAGGTCAGACAACCCTGTGGACTGTGTATCCTGCCATGGTGCTGAGTGCATCAGCAAAGCACTGACTTTCTGCCAAAAGCTCTCAACGATGGAAAGTAGAGGAAACCAGGTACATATTGAAAAAGGTAAGCAGCAGTTAGATCCCAAAAGAACACCACACACGGTAGTCTCAACTTCTCAAAGAAGGGACACATTAAACCCAGAGAAATGTGTTAGGAAAGAAGGGACACATTTGCCGGAAACAGTTAATGCTGCAGAAAGGTTTAGCAAGAGCAGCCTGTCATTGCAAAAATGTTAGTGTCATCCAAGAATGAAAAATAAAAAATAAATAACAAAAAAAATAAACACTCTGTCCAAAGCAGAGGTATAAACACTTACTGCGGATGAGAAAAACAGAGGCTGAATGAGAAAATCCCATTGTTTTCGACAAGATTAGCCAGGACTGGAAAAGGTGTAATTGGGCGCACATTGGTATGTTAGAGTGCAGAAAGAACTCTTCTAAAAAACAAGATATATAAACATCTTCCATACTGATGGGGCATAACCTGGAGAAGGAAAGAGCTGAAAGCACCATAACAAATGGTAGAAGCAGGAGCAGGGTCCACAGGGGTGCTAAACAGTCATTTATAAATGCATCACTTATTGGTCAAAGAGCAAGGACACAGATCTCCTCCATAGATGAGTACTCCTTCATGACCAATCATACTGATACCATGTTCTGATTAAAGCAGTTGAGATCTTCAAAGTGCATCTGCGAATCCACCACAGGTGTAGCAGAGGAGGTGCGATCATCAAGGGATAAAACCAATTTGAAAAATGTTTATTTTTTACTTGCCAAATGGCAGCTTTACAAGATTTTTAATTTACAGATTAGGATAGCTGCTTTATGGGAACTGGAATTTACAGATTAGAATAGTGCATGTTCAGGCAAGGAAAATAATTGGCCACCACGGGAAAACACTGCAAACACAAAGTTCTCAAAATAAATCACTTGAAATCTGAACTGATAGTGAGGGATCCAAAACTGAAGAGGGCGCTGCAAATACTAGTGACAAGTAATCAACAGTTGAACAAACAAATGCATATAAATACATTTAGAGCAACACTGACCAATCAGTTATCTTTAAACGCTCACCTGGAAAGCAGCTGAACCAAGGCAGGAGTAATGTCCACAAATCTAGCACAATTTGAAAGTCAAAGTAAAGTGGATCCAAAATCCTTGGAGATGGTGGTCTAAGCCAAAATCATAAGCATACTGTGCTATGGTGCTCAAATCTGGGTAGAAGCGGTCAATTTTTCAGTAACTGGCGGTCTTGAATTTAGCATTTGGAAAAATAGTGGCTGCCAATAGTGGCTGCCCTTGAAAGGGATTAAGGATATGGCCAGATTGAATAAAGAGTTGCACTTGCCCACCCCCCCCACCATTCAATTAAGTGCATATTTATGGCAGATACTTACTGCGTAGACATTGCATGGAAACCAATTTTAAAACTCAAAATTATACCCCAAATGCATGACGTTTTCCTACAGTTAAAATGGACTTGCTGGACCAGCCAATCTAAACAATTTTAGTAAAAATCAGGTTAAAAGCTTGTTGAGGCATTGCCTTCATGACGGAGAGTGATTTTAACGTAAATTAGCCTACTATATGAGAGGAGCATTATTTGGCCCAGATTCTACAGCTTCCAGTCCACTAATGCAGGAAACATCTCTGTCTATCAGACGATCGGAAAAAAAAACAGCTTAATGTCATGGCTTGAAGCAACACCCTGTTGCAGAAAAAACGTACGACCAGAAGACAACACACATCTACATCCACCCCACGCGTCCTGTAACTACCGATCAGAATCGCGAATTCACTTTGCATTATTATGTAGAACATATTCTATTCACAAAGTACCCATTGGGCCACCACTACAGAACTCTATCATATGGAACAAAGAATCAGCAATGATCTTCCTGTAGCTGGATAGCAAAGAAGAAACACTGAACAATGGAATGTTTTGTGGCTATTTTTTGTGACTTGTACAACTAGAAGATAATATGGGTAAGGTTGGATGATGCATATTTTGCATGTTGTGTGGGGACAGTAATAAGCACATTGGTTGTTCTGATATGGTTAATTACACATGCATAGTTTATTAAGCTTCACCGCTTTGGGTGTATGATACAAGTCTTGGCGCTAGTGTTTGTTACTGTAAAGTATTTGATATGGTCTTTTCATGATAGACTGGACCGGTTGATTTTGTACATTTTGATTTTAGGTGAATATGTTTTTGGTTGGAAATGCTCATTCAACATATGAATGCACTTATGGATCAGGGGTGTATAAATTTTATTTTATGAAGAATATGATTTTAGATCATGTGAGGCTACTGGTAGTGATTAATTATTGTTCAGGCTTTTGATACACGATAACGTGTGTGTCCTTCACCAGGAGGGACCTGTACTATGGACTTTGGCACCCAGAGTTGCCCACCAGGAAAACAGCTACCTCCTGCTCAGGAAGATGGACACCACAGATGCGGTAAGGGGGGTGTATGCAGACACACATAGGGCAGCCTAGCTGGGCCTGCACCTCGTGTAGCAGAGAGATGGCTGGGGCCTGACGAGGGGGCACCAGTAGGACTGCCTCCACCCGTCCCTTCAATCCCTAACCCCGCCAGTGCAGGCATGGTCTATGGAGCTTGCTCTGTTTTCCACGCCTCTCACTCCTCTTTGGAAGGGGGGCCCCATTGGCCATTACCTCTCAGCCACCATACAGAGTGGGGCCCTGTGCAGCCCCAATGGCTTCCTGCCACTGATTATGGGAAGAAGTGACTTGCAGAGAATACCGACCGTGGTACTGCACACCAGATTGACCGTATTGTCCACTTGAAAATAAATATTTTTTCTGGACTTCACAGACATTAAATGTAGCACCGATGCTGGGTATGGGCTAGAAATGCAGAAAGACCCCCCCACCACCTTTTTTACATCATAGAAAATTCTATACAGGCATCAAGGCTCACACTGGGCAGTCCTGGCAGGCATAGTCTCTCACATTTGATGCCCGAGTCAAGCACCATCTTCTCATCAACCAGCAGGAGTAAGTCTTAATTTGGAGTCCTTGCTGCTGCGCACAACGATTTACTTGCTGGACTTGTGTTCTGGAGCGGGACTCCTCCTGGCACCTGGTGACTACTCTATTTAACTCTTCTACCAGGCGCACCGATGTCGCCCACTGGGGACCTCAAGGCTGCAGTGTTGCTAGCCTTTCCTGGCACTTGAACGATAACACCACGTCATCCCTGAAACACTTGGCGCACCAGATCCTTTTCCCTGAGGCTGTCAGATGTTCTCAACTTGCCTCATGGCCCGCCCCCTCTGCCCTCACTGACACCACCATGAACGCCAGACTCATTGGCTACACCCTCATCTTAGTGGACGCAATTACTGACCTTGCGCCAGAGGTTAAATCCATGCTGCAAGAGATGTCCTCTGCCCGCTTGGACAAGATGGATCACAGGCTGGATGAGGTGGCAAGTCAATATGCCTATGTACCGGATGGTGGACGAGATACAGAATTTCTGCATAGAACGTGAGAACTGGCTGGCCGGGTACAAAAGCAACTTCCGAATCTACAAGGTCCCAGAAAGAGCAGAAAAAAACAACAACTTGTTGGGCTATATGACCATCCTGCTCCTAAAGCTCTGTCATATCCAGCTACGCAAATGCTTGGAATTCCAGAGCGCCCACAAAGTCAGGCCCCAGAAAGCCTCTTAAATTTAATTCCTTGCAACCAATTATTGCCCATGTGCTCTCCAATCAATACACTGGAGCCATTTTATCTGTGGCCAGAAAATTGTGAACCTGCACAGATCAATAAAAAACACATATTTTGCTCTGCTGACTTTTCTGCAGTCACCAACATCAAGGGCAGGCAGTTCCTGGCCCTTCACAGCCTCCTGAAGTGCAAGGATATCAAATACGGCCTACTGGAACCTGAAAGGATGGTACTGGCTGTCGATGGGAAGAAATAGAAGTTCACTGAACCAGGGAACCTTGACCTGTTCATGGATTTCCTGGGAGACAGTGCAACAGATGCATCCATTGGTGTAACACCAAAATCTCTAACCCTAGAGAACCCTCTTCTTCCTTGGAAGCCCCTTAGACACCAGCCCAGACATATGCGGGTGGGAGGCATACCAAGGAGAGAGCTGGACCGAGCTGGTCTGCACTAGGTCATGGAAGCATTAACCAAGGACAGGAACAGAGACAAGTCAAGGTCTCACCCTGATTCCTAGGGACTCCAGGCTAAAGTTTCCCTCCTTCAAAGTTCTCCATGACTGGTCACCTTGACAACTCAAGAGGACCCTCTTGATACCCCACGACAGATGTTAGAATTGTAACATGGATAGTCACAGCCTATTTCATATCATATGGTCCTGCCTGAAACTCGCTACTAACTGAGCCGTGGTATGATTCCATCTCCGCCTCCATGGTCTAATTCACGCCACCCTATCACACACCTAGCGCTACTACATGATGTCTCTAACCTGACAGACTTGACAATTCATGAACACAGAGGGTTGGCAACCTCTCTTGCCATGGCAAACAATGTATTCACATACAGTGAAGACAGATCACCACGCCCTCCATGTAACGAATGGTTGATTGAGCAACACAGAGGGACTAGACATGAATACATCAGATACAAATGAAACAAAGTGGGCATGTTTAATGGAGTGTGGGGAACCTTCCTGACAGATGAGGCTGTTCCACTCTGATAGGGTAATTCTCCACCCTCCCTTCCCTCAAGACACAGATGGATTTCCCAATCGTCCACTACTCTTGGTCATCTTCTTTGGCCAATGGAGAAATGATACAACCATACCCCCATCTTAGCCTCTCACTAGACCCCATCCCACCTGGACCACCAACTGTATCTCCACACCATACTACCACTCCCGTTCTTGCTTGCCCATGTCCACACAATGAGGCATCATGCTTCCCGCTTCCCTGGCAGTCCCAGATGATCACCTGTCTTGCTCACTATACCTCCCCATGCGGGTTACACTATTGCTATTGGTCTTGATGCATTTCCTTGGATGGACTGGTTACATTTGCCTGCAAATATCCCCTCTCCACTCCCACCCCCCCAACCCTTTGTTGCATATTTTAAGTCAATGCTTCTTTCCTATGTGCTGTTTTTGGAAAATCAATAAAATAGGTGATGCTGTTAGATTCTTTTTTTGCAGCTTTTCTGTCTAATTTAACATACTTGATGGTTTTAATCTTAAGGTTTGTATGGCTTACTGGAATTGATATGGATCTTTTAAATTATATATAAAATATTGACTAAAAGTAACCTGTAAGGATGCTTACCTCCGCATGTTAGGACACCAACACCTACACTGCCATGGATCCTCAAGGTTCACCCTTTTAAGTTGGTTTCCTTCCATTTAGACCAATCACAGCAGCCACAGTTGCTTCAAACGGTATACGTATCAGCAGTTCTGAAGAAGAAAGGCAAAGTGATAAGTCAATTACGGCATCCAATAAGAGAACAGTAAACTACCTTGAACACAGGATTTCTAGCTAAAAAGAAGTGAAGGACGTGGAAAACAGTTCTCTGAAACAAGAGGTTGAAGACTTCAGGATGTTTGACGGATTATATTGGTAGTACCTAGCAATCTGAAGTAGATGTTAGGCCTCAATCCCAGACACAGTAGGATCCACCTCTTACCGATGCCATAAAGTCACCAAAAGCAGATCCTTTATGGAGGTCACACTATGATGAATTAAAGGTGCTCACAGCCTCGTTTGTTGAATGCTGCATCATAGTAAGAATCTTAATTGTGATCTCATAGTTAACTGGGAGCTCATATTGTTAAAGGAAATAGGATAAGACTACTCAGTTTCCATCCAAGAAGCTAACAACTGCTTCGTGATTTCATGAAGTTTAATTAGCTGTGGTCTGGGAGGTCTGAAAAGCAGCTTTCCAATCCAGATTGAATTGTAGTCAATTTACTTTCTGCCATTAATATGTCACAAATCGGAACACATGGAAAAATTTAATTATACATTCATGATTGCAGGATACTCATAATTCTCAGCTTAATGGAAAGATTATAATTGATAACCATCCCCAGGTTTGATTTGGTGGAACAAAGAAATAAAGCATTAACCCACAGGCTACGGCCAGATCTATTGATTTTGATGTTACAAAGAATACAATGCACAAACTTTAAGGTACTGTGACCGCAAAACTGAACTTGCAAATTACTAATGGTAAATTACAAGTGATACACTCTTAAGACTTTCAAATGTAAACCTTACAGTTCTTTGGAATTTGTATGAAAAAGTTATTCCAACTTCCATGCCAATTGCAAGGAAATGAATGAATGAATTGTGACAGCGATTGCAAACTATTAATTGGATACTGACAACTCAGAGTGGATGATATCCATTTCCAAATGTAAACTGTCCATGAGGGACATCTTCCACTTACAGAATATCACACACTGGCATTGGGATGGTATGGGCACAGACAGCTGCCCGGGAGACTGTTCGATTCACCAACCAATGTCCATTTGCATTATGCAAATTTACAGTATCATTGCAGCTCTGGATCCTTTAAAAGACAGGGGTTGACATGTTGGCATTCCGCATATGTAAAAGCCATGATATAGGGTCTACTGTCAATTCTTTTGCACACTATCATGTGAATTTGAAAATGATTTTAGACCTGCCTTCTTGTACAGCAACCATTCCTACATTCTTAGTTTTTACTACAATCCACTGCAGTTATCTTGCATTTCAACAACTTACCTTGTGAAGGTAGAAGGGAAGATGAAGTTTGCTGATTAGATTGCGAGATCTATCTAGGCATGATCAATGTATATGCTTGGTAAGAAATATGGTCAGTGACTGTTGCTTAGGGGTTGAACATTTAGGGAAAAGGTGTTGGAGGTATTAAACTAGCATATTTGGAGAAGGGCATTTTAATTTAACCATAAAGGTGCATAAAACACCTTCTTCTCCCTAATGCGCGTCTCAGATTTCAGGCAATTTAGCAGTACACAATTTATTTAATTATCAAACAACCATTTTACAAACACTTCAATTTCACTTGCAGTCAAATATTCATTTAACATGAGGCGGTTTTCCCTCACTACAAATCACAGCAAGGCTCTCTGGAAAGGCTGAGTTTGCAACAAAAAAAACAGTGTACAAAAGGTTAAATGTATGCAATGTCTCAGAATGTGATAAACCAAATCTACCCTACATAAGACGCAAACACTCAACATTGGACAATTCACACCTTTCTGTGTGGGCTTCCCAAATAAATTATGCATATTCCCTAAAGAAATCCATGGGTGTAAATTTCTGTTAATGAATTTTAAAGGTGTCTACTGTATCCAGTTGCATCATAAGGGTTTGGAAAATTGGATTACATATGCAGAGTGAAAGAAGGTAAATTCCATTGAATTTTAAAAAGGTGTATACTATATCCAGTTGCTTCATAAGAGTTTGGAAAGTTGGATTATATATGCACAGTGAAAGAAAGACAATTCAACTGCGTCTCCCATTTTCCCCCTTAAGGAACATTAGGCTAGTGCATCTAAAAGTAGATGTTTGTAGTCGTGAAGTACTGCCACAAAATGCGTAAAGCACACAACATGAAAGACGAATTATGGCAATGGTAAACAATAACATTTTTTTCATCCATTAGATGATACTCGCTTACAATCAAACAAACAATCAGTGCCCCAGATGGCTGCAGGCATTCTGCAACACTCCGAGACCTCTTGCACTGGTCCTCGAAATTAGGCAATAACATTTCCAGATTAATTTCTAACCAGAAAAGGCCATATATATGTCAGGGAATAGACTGCATAGAACTCTGCCAACAAGCAGTTCCAGAGAGCCAAAAATGAAAAAGACAAAAGATAAATGGGGAGAAGAATATAATGGCAATAATACACCCGGGATTGGCACACTTCGAGCAATTAACCTCTCCAGCTCTGGCCTATCACAGATGGAATTAAAAGTACTGGAGAAAGGTTTAAGAGTTATGCCCACCAACACATCCAATGCTTTCATCACAAGAACACTAAGCTCTTATGCCAAGCATTAGAAAATGCCCCTTCTTGTGGGTTACCCCCATTATTGCTGAATTCTATTGCAGGTTTTTAGACTCTGCACACTGGGGGACTTCTGTCCAGTTCCCGGTGTATGTGATCTGACCATTAAACATGTAGAAAGTGCATAATCCTTGACTGACTTATTTAACTCCCCTATTAGCCCATAGTATATATGGTGCAGAAATACACTCATCTCGTGAAAAGGTAAATGTGACTTGTGGACTACAGTACATGTTGTGCCATCCACTTGTGTGGCAAAGGAAAACATGGCTTCAAGTCCACCATTGTACCCAAACTGCAGCATTGTAAAACCTGCAGTCGGACCTGAAATAAAAAATTTTTGACTGGTAGAAATCTCTTTTAAATATTTGTAAGTCGCCCCTACGTAGGTCTTGTAGCCCACAAGGTAGGGTGCAGGTATTTAAAAGTAAGACATGAAGATACATTTTATTATGCTCCTACTGTGACAAGGCCCTAAAAGCTATTTTCACTGTGTTAGGCCTAGCTATCTTATGTAGAAAACCAGAGCGCAGACTAAAATGCTAATACTGTATGTAGGGCATGGGACTTGCTTGAAAAATAATTAAATCACAATTTTAAATATTTATTAAAAATGTAATGGCAAATTCACATATTTAATCGTTAAGAAAAAGTAACTTTGATAAAATTACCTTTCTCCCCGTTTGACGTGCCTGGAAGCTAATTTGCAGGGAAAGGGGTTTTACATTTCTCCAAGGAGCATGAAAAAGGCTAGGTTGAATGGGCAGAGATTACTTCCCTGAGCTAAATAGACTATGCAGGGTGTGGTCATTCTGCTGACAACACAGTGTCCAACCCTGCATGACAGATCTGTCTGTACGACATGTAAATGTTTTGCAACAATACCAGGACAAGTCTTGTGTATCATTTGTCTGGTTACTGAAGGACCCTGCTTTTTGTCCTACCAGATGTCAGTCTGTGGGTCTGTTGTGGGTACGGTGGCTGCTTCAAATTGGGCTATAGTGTTATATGTGGGAGGACACTAAGAGTACCTTAGGACACTCCCCACTCATATCATGGTCTTCAGAGCCCAAGATTATTGTGACTGAAGACTTTTGTCATCTTGGATTTGCCAGGACAGATTGCATTTTGGGCCTGTTTGGAGTAAAGCAAACAGGAACTACTAAAACCGTAAGTAGGTCAGGGCCACTGAACAATTATTCTGTTGGTCAGAGGGGGTCTAGGGGTGTCTTTGGGTCTACCTCACCCAGAGGCTGGTGAACCCTACAAAGCTGGAACCTCACCTACTCTTTCTTAGAACACTGCAGAACATATGAAAATATACCAGGCAGACTGCACCTGCTGTACTTGGCATCTGTGACATATGAGAAAGACCGGAGGAGGTTAGACACCCTACCACTTTAAATCCTAGGACAAAGATTTCCAACAATCATAAGGGTGATCCACTAGGTCGCTCCAGGAACATAAAAAGGCAGAAGACGACATTCCTGTGCAGAATCCAAGCAGACCAGTGGCAATTGGACCTGGACTGGACTTTTCTGTTGCCCTCTATCTTACACCCTGAGAGTCTCCAAGTGGTCCCTCTGAGGTTTTGGAAGTGTATTCTTGTGGTTGACTGGGCACCAACAGAAATTTTGGAACTTTTCTCAAAACCTTTTGTTCCAAAGCTTCAAGGGCCCTGACTGCAAAAAGTACCCAACTGACAGTTTCACAACGTTGAACTGAATTTTACGGTTGTACCACACGTATAAGACTATGTACTTGTACAAGACCAGGACCTCACCGTGGCCGGCCTCAAATCGCAACTAGAGCCCTTTGAGCATTGAACAGATTGCCATATCTTTAATAAATTCATATCTCATACTCTCCATATTGGATTTTGATGTTGTTTCGATGTCATTTTAATTACATTTTAACCTTTGTTTTTATAAATTAGAGTGGGTGTTTTGTTGCATTTTGTTTTCATGTTTGTAACCGTTTTGGCACTTCTAAATGCTTTGCAGATTTTCTCTAAGTTAAGTCTGTGCCTTCTGTGCCACAGCTACCGGGGTTTCAGCTCAGGTTTAAATTACTTAAACCTTTGATTGGATCAAACAAGACTGACTATTACTTGGGGTGAACACTAATCCACCCCAACTAATGAAGCACTTTCGCACACTGATAACAGATGTCTGCTAATGTCACCTTACACGGGTGAATTTCCCATGATTAAAAAAAGTTTGGTGCAACACATTTTGACAACCAGATGCAGTGAATTGCAAGATCTTGTTTTCCTCAGAGTGCGGAGTATTTAGTGCTATGTGAACACACACCACTCCACAGACGTACAATTAACCTTTTCAGATGTTTGCCTTAAGGAAGTATCCATTTGTACACCGGTGATCATAAAACCACTATTCTTTTTTGTTTTTGTTTGGTCGCTTTCAAATCGATGCTTGAGTACAAGATCGGCTTTCAGGAAGGTACTTTGTGTGAGGCAAATGCGCTCCTTCTCACATTTGGGATACAAAGGTGTGCCACAGGTGCACTACGGAAAGCTGTAAGTGGAGAAATACAGTTGGTATGTTCCAAAAGGGACAAACTTAGTGGGAAAAATAGAAAAATGTTGTTCAAAATCTCAAAAGCGTGGAATAGCGAATTCTAAAAATCTACACTGAACAATGTTTTACCAAGCATTGACACAGAAAAACAAATGTCTTAACACAATGAATATTACAGAAATGCCATTTAAGTATAACACCGCAAAAGGCACAAACTGTAAATACAAGTTGTTCCACATTCAACTTAGATTAAACAATCGTGCACAGGCAGTAAAAATAGCACAGCTAGTAAAAATAGCACAAGCTTGCATTGAGAAGGTTCATAAATCTAACACGTTCCAGTTTTAGCTTGTATAACCTGTACCTTTTGAATATTGATTCTATATATTAAAGAATCTCAACTGAAATATTACAAAGGAATGTCAAACTTTATGAATAACAAAATGTATCCAATGACATCAGTATACCTGAAGTATTTATATATGAAGAATGTTTTATAAGAGATTAAAACGTAGTTTAAAACAGTGACTCTGTGGTATTTCCTTCTTTTATGGACAGAACAATTAACAGTGTTTGTATTCCCGAGTTCCAAAAAAGTTAAAATGACTCGGACAAGTAGTCTGTATTCCTCAAAGGAGCATAAAGGCCTTTTATCTCCATTTTCGTGTTAAACTATATAAATCTACTGTTCAGTTTTTAGTGTGGAAGCTGAAGGTTCAAATAGCTTATTATCCATTAAGGTCAAAGTTACACGTGGCCGCAAACCTTTTTGTGTTGAGGTATTTCATTTATTAATGACCCTAGTCACTGGCCACACCCCTGTCAGAGGACCCCTCCACTCCCTGGTCACATCCCATCTAGATCCACTCAAATCCACACGCTTGTGGATCAAGTCTCTGTCTCCTCAAGACAGAGGGAGAATTCACAATCCATCAAGGCAACGTCATTTTGGCATGGGTGAGGGGTTGAGGAAAAGGGCATCATCAGAGGAGTTTAGGTCTTTACTTGTAAAGAGTGAGGGACGTTTCTGTGGTGAACTCAAGGGCACATGCACTGAAACTCAATTTTTAAGCAAATTCACTGGTTTGCTTATGCAGTGTTCCTAGCCCTGCCCTACATCACTGACAGGGGTGTGTAATTCCTATAGCCCACCCACTCCCAGGACAAATTGTTTGGGGTCAAGGACATCAAGTTTTAATGTTTATTTGTCATGGAGACAGGCAGGCCCAACACCCTGCAGCACAAACCCTTTGACTGCCAGTTACAGTCCCATTTTATGGATCAGGGAAGGGCATGGTCTGCAATAAAGCCAATATTGGAGTCCATATGCTGAGGCTGTTTGGACTTGTATTTATGATTCATTAATGCAAAGACTATTACTGGGGTGAGCGCTCTAAGGAAATGTTGCAAGCTCCGACTGAACTGCTGACACTGGTCCCAGTATACTAATGTACACACATGATTGCAAAGTTTAGCAATGTGAGGCAACATATATACTCCCACAATGCTGCTTTTTCAGAAGCATGAAAGCAAAATTGATGGCTCTGCTTTCAAATTAAATGTTCACAAAAATGCAATTAGGAAAACAACGTTTTGCTAAACTACTAAATTTTAGGTACCATTTCTTTGACTCATGTTTCACTAAATGTGTTGATGCATGCTAGTATTCCCAAAAAAAAATTAATGAAAAAAAAAAAAAAACAATCAATGTAACCAGTTTCAACAAGATTATGGGAAACATGAAAAACAATCATTGGCAAAGCTGATTGGTGATTAGCCTTTTGGTTTGTCGATGCTTGTTTTGACATGAGTTTTGTCAAATTTTATTGCTGTGGGAGCTGCCAGACCATAATTTTTTTTGCAAAAAGCAATAATATTTGTTGGTCTCAAAAGGCACACATTGCACAATAATCACTGAACAAAACTACTTTCTGTGCTGATATTCTCCTTGTAAAAGAGTAGAATGCGGTCACTCAGTTAAGACAGTCAATAGATAGATAGACAGAAACCGAACCTTTAATAAAAACAAAAGATCTTGGTTAACTCAAGACCTAATTAGGGCCCTAATTCTTAAACGGAGTCACAAATGTGCACCCATGGTATATTCCTTTGCATTAGTGCAGATTCACAGCTTTCATTAATTCAAGATAATATACAGAACTAGGCCAGGAAATCGTACTCCAAGAGAATATTTGTGCATTTTAGCATGAGCAAATATGCATGTGTAGATTTTACTCATGTGACTATCTGTTGGGCGCTTACAAGTTCACTTTCCCCACCAACCTGTTTTTTGCCGCAACAGTGGAAGAAGTTTTACTTCTGTCCTTGCCAGGAGTAGATTTCCAACATTTCTCAGTATGGGTAAGGATCAGAGAATAGCCAGTGAAAACTCCCTAAATCATGCAAGTTAGTAGGTTTGCACAGACTCAAAAGCACATTTAAACCCTGGAACTATTGCTTAACACTACCTCCAGTCTTGATGGTGGAAAGGTAGCAAAATGCGGGAACTGATAGAATTCAAACCCTACTATAAAATAAGCCCTGGAATAATCTGAGGCTATTATCAGGGCAGAGTGCTAACATAATGAGATTGCTGCATAATAGATTGCCGCACTACGTAACACAAGAGGATTTTTTTACAGGACAAGTCGATTCATGAAGCAACCTATTCCAATGGCAAGAAGATTTTTTATTGAACTCCACACCCCTGACTGACATTGCAAATACTGTTTTCCAATAGCAAAACCCACCCTAAATGTTAAACACTACTGACTAATAAACAAATATCAACCCTGCAAGTGGTCACTGCACTGCTCATATCTTACTGAGCTTCTAGCCTCGGCTGTCAAAATCACTGTGATGAGGGCCTGGGGTCAAAGCAGTAATAGTGGCAAACAGTGCCAACAAACAAGTTAATAGTAATTTTGTGACTGCGGAGATGCAGCAGTCGGGGCAGAGAACTCCACACATAAAAAGATGAAACAGGTAAACTGTAGCTTGTGAAAACCAAACGAACCATAAACTTACACAGAGGTGTACACACTCATATGCAAATATACAGTATGCAATTTGTAAGAGAGCAAGTGCGGGGACCCAAAGGTATGCATGGAAGCCCATGTCTACTTCTACTGAATGTTGGAGTATTCAAAACCAGAGATGCTGATTTTCGAGTTCCCCCTCATCATTCCACCAACACACACTCCCTTCCATGGTGTCTCACTTTTTCAGGTTCTTTTTCATTCCTGCTTTATGCCGTTGTCACTTTTTGTCTGTCTTTCTGCCTTTCCTCCTTTGCACTTTCGTGTTTCTCTCTCTCTTGTTGCGTTTCAAAATCTGATGAGGGAAAAGAACAGCCAGTCCCTAAAAAAAGAGTAGTGGTTGGCCACGCCAAGTATGCTTTATCCAAGGTCCAGTTGTCCAGTATCAAAAAGCCACTCTTCAGAGCACCTAATTGACCTGTGATGCATCCATCCTGATAGCCTCCTGCAGTCGAAGGTCCACAAAGGCTGTGTACTTCATGACATTATTTTATTTCTACTATCATAATTTGTCCTGTATCTCGGGCAATTCTACCAGACCCAGTCGATTTAGTACAGAGACTGATATATGCCACCAGTGCAATAATGCTTAACAGCAGTGCAACCTTACCTTGTTTTGATAAGAGGCGTTCAACAGCTGCAACTTCAGGAAATCCCAAATACCACCTGCAAATGAAGAACGATATAAGTAGACATGGCCACCCTGTAGCCCTTTGGGACTAAGGTGATTAAATAGCCTGTCTGGTCAGATGGCCTGGCAAAGTAAGTGTCCACTACCAAAGAATGTCCTTGGGCCTGGCTGTATTACAAATGGAAATACACTGAACTCAATGTTCTCCGCTCATCTTACACAGTGCTCGCATACCCACCAGATAAGCAGCATAATATAACCAGGAACTATTTACTCTGCACGATTTGGCAAATAGTGAGAATAGAATTTTAAAAAAAGCAACAGATACAAACAAGTTGGGCAAGGTTCCTATTCACCCTTCAAGAAAGAAGGGGGATTCGGAGGATTAATGGTTCAGTGTATGACCTCCTGTGGATACTACTATATAATGAAATACACTGTTTCAAAGAGAAAGATAGGGTAAACACTATGGATTCCTAATTATTAGGAGCAAGAGTCCTCACACACCCTATTGGGTGTTATGCTTCATCATCGGACGTGCTCCTCGTCAGACCGGCGATGCAATGTCTGACGGGCACCCCCGTAGGGGGGCTCTTTGCCGGAGACCTTTTCTCGATGATACCACAAACCCCAAAAGTGAGTAAGGAGAAAAAGAGGAGAGAACAACGGAAAAACTAAAAATTAGCTCAAGACCCTAACTGAATACTAAGTTTATTTGTCTATGTTGGGTGATGGCCAAGATTAAAAATGTAACAAGGGAATTGAAATAGAGATAATGCTCAACCACTCTGTATCAACTTGTTAAAGAAGAGAGGAGGCCAGGAACTACCAGACCTACCTCAAAATGAGGTTGACATGTTTCGCGTCCCTATGGTCCAAAAGGATCCTATGACGCTTCTTCAGGACCTAGTGCATCTTAAACCTCTCCTACTATAAACTAAATTGACTCCTGCAATCTGTAACTGTAAAAAAAAAAAAAAAAAAAAAAAAAAAGGTTACCAGTCACTTACACGAGTCCAATCTGACCCGAACTTGCTGTTCCTATTAGTCACCCTGAGGATGTATAAAAACAGTTAACAACATGTAGCTCAATTTCTAGATAATCATTGTCAGGATAAGTACAAAATGACGTCAATAAAACAAGAAACATGTGACAAACTGTGCACCACAAAGTGATGGTGTTGGAGGTGGCAAACCCATGCAAATTGAATAAGGATGGGCTTACCCTCCCAAGTAGGGACCGGGCTTCATGGGACCACACAGGCCATTAGCCAGGCTTGCAAAAACTCTAACCGTCAAGAAGACAAAAAAGCAAGAAAACACACACCTCTGTTACAGTATAGATTGAGACTTAATCCACCAAATGACATAGGGGGTTATTCTAACTTTGGAGGAGTGTTAATCCGTCCCAAAAGTGACGGTAAAGTGACGGATATACCACCAGCCGTATTACGAGTTCCATAGGATATAATGGACTCGTAATACGGCTGGTGGTAAATCCGTCACTTTTGGGACAGATTAACACCTCCTCCAAAGTTAGAATAACCCCCATAGTGTGTTTAACTTGTACAATGATTATATGCAAAATTTCATTAATCTGAAAGCACATATATCACCCATTCGTATGGTGTTACTAGAGCTGGTCTTGGTTAAAAGAAACAGGAGACCAGTATGGATCCGGGGTTACTAGGTCTGATTATTGATACAGTGGAAAAGAACTTCATTTCAGCCCTGCACACAACTCCTAGGTAGACAGGCAGTGAAAGTGGCATGTTCGTAATACGAACAATCTGCCTAGAGCAAAAAGAAATGTGTCAAAAACAAGTAGAGAGTTCTCTGATTGATTAACCAGACGTGGGAATACACCCAAAGGGGAACACGGGCTCGGAATCCGAACCCTCGTTGCTTCCCCTTCCATTAAAGTAATTGCACACCCGGAGACCACATGCTGTAATGACGCCTCCTGAACTGGGGGGGGGGGGGCCGTCACATCGTTTCTCATACGTCAAAGATTAAACGGACGAGTGTACGTGGCACTTACTTCACTAGTCCTGGATGTGTGTAGGAAACCTACCCCTGGCCGCGCTCCCGAATGATAAAGGGAGCCGCAGGCCAAGGGGCAGAAGTAGTCCGTAGCCCGGAAGTGGGAGCGTAATGCTGACGCTCTCGTTGCCAGGCAACGCGGCTTGGCACGTCCAGACACACCATCGATAGTGATGGTAGAAATAAAAAAAGGAAAGCAGTCCTGGCTTGTATTAGTCAGAACCTACAGACGGCAGCCGTAACAGAACGTGTGAAGTAACATTAAAAGCTGCCATGCAACATGGGCAAAAATATTACTCTAGGGACTACGCCAAAACGCTAGTTCATTTGAAAAGCCGGCACAAGAACAAAAGCAGTGGATGTCAAATGTCCAAAGTACTGTCAGTGTAAAACCGAAAGACTTGTTAAATAACACAGTGATTTTCAATAATGTGTGTAAGGGGTGCAGGATCGAGTTGTATAAAGGCCATACTCAGGAGGCAGATGAATTCCAACATATGTATAGTAGACAATATAGGTTAATATTCCTACAATACAAGGGTGCTTCAATGCGAAAAATTAAGCCAAGGAATATCATCATTTAACCCTTGGAGATGTGTGTTAAGTTTATAAACCCAACGTTGCTCCAATTCAAAGAGAAGTCTCGTCCCCTTCGGAGCGCCAGTCTGCAGTACGACCCACCACATGTCTTCCAGACTGTGGTTTGCTTCTATGTAGTGAACGCTTAATTTAGTCGTGGCTCGACCGCAACAAATATTACTACGGTGTTCATTAATCCTCAATTTTACTGCTCTAGTAGTCATTCCTACATAACGTAGATTACAAGGGCAGGTAATCAAGTAAACACAGTTGCAGGTTTTTGCAATTGGTATGTTTCAACATACGCCATTTCCCTATTGGTTCTAATTCAAGGGAATCTACGCGTTAAGTGAGAGAACATACATTGCAGTTACCACATGGAAAATGTCCTATGACTGGTGGGAGATCCCAGAGGGACCTTTGTCTGGTGGGGACAATACGGGGTCTGGGCCGAGTGTGGACCAACATGTCTTTGATATTGGTGGCCCTTTCAAAAGCGAACAACGGTTTAGGAATATTCTCTCCTCCGCAAAAGAGGATATCCCATCTCTTGTTGATTACTTTCTTGATAGTATTGGACAGTGGCGTAAATGTAGACAAGTCAGTTTTATTTCTGAAGGTCTAGGGGTCATCTGAAGTAATGAGTCCCTATCACTATACTTTGCTCGTTTATAAGCAGTATTTACCACTCTGTTGGGATAGTGCCGATCACATAATTTACTCTGCAAATCTGAAGCTTGCGTGTCAAATGAATGCATATTGCTGCAATTGCGGCGTAGATGCAGAAACTGGCCATAAGGCAAATGATCTCTGAGCGCTTTGGGATGATGGCTCTCATACAACAAACTATTGCGATCTGTCGTTTTTTGATATGTGCATGTCGTAAGTTTGCCACCATCAATGCTAATCACCAGATTCAGGAATGGAATCTTGGTGGTTGAAAACTAAAAGGTAAATTTCAAAAAAGGATCCAAACCATTGACCCATGTTGTAAAAACGTCTACCTCGGTAATAGGACCCTGCCAGACACTAAAATGTTGTCTATATACCAACGCCATCATTTGATATTGTCGAAGAAAGGATTGGAATCTGGCAATATAAAACGTTTTTCAAAGTCATACATATAGAGGCAAGCCAGACTGGGGACAATAGTGCTGCCCATTGACGTACCTCGTATCTGGTGAAAGAGCAGGTCTTCGAATTGAAAAAAAAAAATTCCTTCATAGCTAAGCTGGCACAATGCATTATAAAATGGACTGGGATCGCTGAATCCAGTCTGGCAGATAAGAGGGCTGTCTCAACTACCTTTAATGTAACTTCTTGCGGAATGTTGGTATATAATGCTTCAACGTCTAAGGTGATAAGAGCATGAACGTCACCTGTGGAATTGATAGACTCGATTAGGTTAAGGACATCTTTAGTATCCCTCAGGTAAGTGGTTGACTGCTGCACAAGAGGTTGTAGAAAATGATCACAAAATGTGGATAGGGGTTGGAGAATCGATCCTATCCAGAAACTATAGGGCAGCCTGGAGGGGGGGGGTAGGGGGGGTCCTGCCTTTATGAATCTTAGGGAGACAATAGAATTAGGGTGTGCAAGGATTCACAGTGTCCAAAAATTCTGCTTCTCTCTGTGATATCCATAAATTTCCACAGGCCTCCTCTATCATTCCTTGTATCTCAGTTTGTATTCAGTCTGTGGGATCATGGTCAATCTGAGCATAATAAGTAGAGTCACTAAGGAGGCGTAGGCACTCTTGACTATAGTCCTCTGAATTCTTTACAACTATTGCACCACCTTTGTCCGCTGGTTTAATGATAATACTGGTATCAGCTGCCAGTCCTTTAAGAGCAATGCTCTCAGTTTTGGGTATGTTGACAAAACTTTGTTTTGGTCGTAATTTGGTTATATCAGTGGTGACTGCTTTTTCAAATGTCAAGACCTCGCAGGGCATTGAGGATGAAGGTGGCATGAATTTTGGCGGTTTCTTTAGATCTGAATCTGAAGGCAAGTTATCAATAGGTTTATCTTTAAAGAAGACCTGCAGTCTGATCTTTCTAAAGAATTGGGAGAGTTCACACTGGAGACGGAAAAAATCTTCTTTGGGAGTAGGTACAAAGCTCAAACCTCTGTTCAGAACCTTAGTCTCATCAGGGGAAAGTGGTCTAGAAGACAAGTTGACCACTAAGTCTTTGTTTGTTGGACTTTTCCCTGGCTCCGAGTGACCATCTGTGGTTCCTCCTGAGCCCAACGCACTCTCCTGCCTCTTCCTCTCCTTCTGCCTTTTCCTCTGCCTCTGCCTCTTCCTCTGCCCCTGCCCCTGCCTAAATTTTTTTTATATCTCCCAGTCAATGAACTGCAGTGGGTGTGGGTCGGGAATATCAAAGACAGAATATTGAAAGGCCACAACAAAATTACCAGAATATTGAGGGACAAAAGATCAAAACATAAGTTTGTATACATTTTCTGTACTTAACTTCACATACAAGTATCTTAGATATCTACACACATACTTTAAACTTTTAAAGTTTTTAGGTAACATTATAATTGGTGAATGTGTCAGTGGCATCATTAATGATTTGAAAAAAAAAGAAAAAAAAAAGAAATTCACCGGGTATAATTAGCAGAGGGCCAAATATAATAAAAATGAGGGGAGCTGCACGGTCGACCTTCCTGAGCCTTATTATGCCCCTAGCACCTGATTATTTTACTAATAATAAAGGGGAGGGTACGCTGTGCGGGCCCTCTACCCGAGCCTTCATAAGTCCCAAGGATGAGGATGCGCCTTATTTAAAAGTGGAGGGGCAGTGCAGTCCCCCTCCCAGAACCTATTTTGGCCCAGAGAACTCAACCCCCAAAGCCTGCATTTTAAATACATGGGTCCCCGCTCTCCCCCCCCCAAGTACCTGCTGGAGGCTGTGATGGGAGCCCCAGAGCCCCACCGCCTCCAGCTGGTCCCTTGCATGGTGCTGGAGCAAGCACTGCTCCCGCCCGGAGGTAGCAGAAATATGTTGTTCTGTTTCCCTAAACAGATCACAAGTATGCTCCCAGCCATCGTGAGCATTTTTATAGCACCTGCCGGCTGGGGTCATTAAGAGTTTGGCGGATGGAAAAGGCCATTTGCCAAACTCCTGTGGTCAGGTTACCCCAACTGCAGTCCTCTTCCCGCTGGCCCCATTACGAGTTTCCCGCTGGGTCAGCGGGAGGAAACAGAGTTTCTACCCGCTGGCCCAGCGAGAAACAGCCCACAACATTGACGCCGGCTCACAATTGAGCCAGCGGCAATGTTGCACCACCACCCGTCATGCTTTTACACGACGGGGCTGGCCATGGGGACCCCTGCACAGTCCATGCCATGGGGCCCCCTGCAACCAGTCTTTGCCAGCTTTTACATGGCGGGGCAACCGACATGTAAAAGCCGGGGGGGTCGTAATCCCCTGTTTGAGCACTGCCATGTCAGATTGGGATCGCCAGCACCACCAGGCCGTCGGGCAGCTGAAAAGTGTCAGTGCTGGCAGTCTGACCATAGCGCAATCTTCACGGTCGTAATGTGACTGCCGGACCACCACATCGGCAGCAGTCTGACTGCCACTGCAGCCCAGGCGGTCCGAAGACCGCCAGGGTTGTAATGACCAACTTAGTGTCTGCTCTAGTTTGGCGGGGGAGTTGAACATTTTCCTGTCAGGTTGGAGAAAACACATTTCCCTGCCCACTTCAGAGTGGCAGGGAAACTATTACTTCACAGGGGTTGGCTTCCCTGGAAACAGCAAGTGAGACAGCCCAAGTGGGCCATTAAAGGCACAGGTGGAGGTCACACGCTCCACCCCCCTTCCGTTTGTTTAAAATGACGGCCCTGGAGAATGGGACCTTCTGGGCAAATAACAGCTGGGGGATGGGGGGAACCTGTTTTGGGAACCCACTTTTTCTCAGCCCCTGTTTGACAACTCATCCAAACTTTCCATGAGCAAACTAGTCTAAAAGTAGCACTTTTGTGGAGATTTGTCAAATGGCACCAAATTATTAGAAACACAAAAAGGCATTTATTGTGGAAACATGATCCTAATTATAAATACCTAGTGGCGACCACCACCAGGTAATATATATTAATATTGGCAGTCACCACTGGATAGTTATAGGTTATAGGTAGGACCACATTACATAGGATATGAATGATTTGGTTTGCTAATAACTTTGGCTCCAATTGACAAATCTTCCAGAACCTTTTCAAAAGAAAAACACACCTCAGCTCCTTCATGGAAAGTTACAGGGCATTCCATCAAGCGATGACCAAGAAAAAGGGGTGGGTCCCAAAACTCGTTTTCCCATTGCAATTTTCTACAGGAAAATTGAACAGCATTATAGAGAAAACTATGGAACACAATTGTACCAAATTCTGCAGAAAGCTAAATCTTTACCCAGAAAGAGTGCTTTTTGTGATTTGGTGCAACTCCAGGTTCAAAATGTATGTACATTTCAGGTTGCAGAGGATCCAAAGAACCAACATCAAAAGATACAATCTGACTGCCTGTAATCAATATAAATAAAGCTATTTCAGCAGCCATTTTAGGACTCGGAGACTCAGTCCCCTGTCCTGACAACATAAGTATAAAACATGTATGGGGTAGGGTAGAGATACACTGAAATACCTGGCCATGTGTGGGATGAGGGTCACAGAAGGAGCACCTCTGGGGCCAAAAACACTGTGCCACAGATCAGTGGTAAAATTAGAAGAAAAAATAAAAGGGGGGGGGGGGGTTGTGAGGCGGTTCCTCCTCCCTGAGCCATTTGAAGGCCCTAGGGACACCAGCTCCCGGGGAAGATGTCATTTTTATTTTTTGAGGATGGGCATAGAGCATCTCTCACCAAGCCACAGAATGATCCCAGGTATCCCATTTCTGGGGCCTGATGAGTTATTTGGGAAGTCCCCTCCACCCGAAGCCACTGAAGAGCCTCAGGGACTCCATCTTGCAGGGCCCGAAGTATTAGTGCACTGGGAACCCCATCTACCGGCACTATGTAGACTCCTTCCACCAGGCGGAAGCAAAAAGAAAAGCTGCTCCAAGCTGGTCGGGAGTAAAAGAAAACCTGCTTCGAGGCAGGTGGGAGCAAACAAACGGAGAGGGCAGGTCCATAAGGGCAATGGGCGGAGGTATATTGTTGTGTAGTTAAGGCCAGGGCCACTGGAATTATGCGATTAGGCGGACGCACCAGTTTTCGCTTAATCAAAGCTTAGCTGCATTTGCCACATAATCCATAATCTGCCACAATCTGAAGAGTTAACACATCAACATTTGCCACATAATCCATAATCTACAGCGTTAACACCCCAACATTTGTTTCAAACTCAAACAGTTCTAAAGTTACTAAAAATGTGGAGACGTGTTGCAGCACAGTCGGAGGTTCATTGTAAAGCTGGACTGGCCACCTGTCTGTTGCTTAATGCTATATTTGGGTATTAAACTGGTATCTTGCAATGTTCTCTTATTTAGATTCAGTATCTGGATGTCTAGAACACGTTACAATAATCTGCCAATTATGTGGATCAGGAAATGCTCAGAGTACATACTCTTTCAGAAAGTGGATCCTCAACTGCAAAACTGCGTAATAATGAAGCAATGTCCTCTGTAAACCAAGGTATATGGACTGGTGAACCATGATGCAGTGGTTGATTCCAAACAGTACAATGCCTGTAGATGTAGCTGGGTCATTATTCAGCACATGAGGACCTCTATCTTGAGGTCCCTGCGTACTGACTGGATTAAATCACAAATATTCCCACATTGAAATTGTGAGGTCTGTTGCCACTATTACTGACTGAATGCATGCAAGACTCTTAAATGATAGCCTTTGTTAGGAGGCTGGGAATCTCCTGTGTCATACAAAGTAACAAGCATTGGCAAAGCCAACAGGTCTCATCTACAGGAAAACAATCGGTCTAAGCAATGTGCTTTTGCCATGTGGTATACCAGTGAAGCTGCTGTTCAGCATGGCTAAAGGTTAGTTGCGTGGAGTGTCCTAGAGTGAAGTGGGGGAGGAGAGTGTCAGACTGGATTTGTTGGAGTAGAGTTTCACAGAGTGGAGTGGGGGGAGTGGAGTGTCAGAGTTGAGTAGAAGGGAGCTGAGTTCAGTGGCACAGTGTGTAATAGAGTGCAGTGTTGTGGAGTGGCGCCTATTAGAATAGGAAGGAGTGGGTTAGAGTGGATTGAGGTAGTGGGGTAGACTGGAGTGAGGTGGTGTGGATTAAAATACTGTGGGGTGGATTCAAATAGGGTGGATTAGAGTGGGGTGGATTACATTGGTTTGGGATGGGTGGATTGGAATGAGGGTGGAGTGGATTGGGGTGGTTTAGAATGGAGTGGACGGATTTGACTGGACTGGAGGGGGTGGATTTGAATAGACTAAAGGGGGTGGATTTGACTTGACTGGAGGGGGTAGATTTGACTGAGGTGCAATGGAGTGGATTGGAGTAGATTTGAATGAGGTGGATTGGAATGGAGTAGATTGGATTACAGTGGGTGGAATGGATTGGGTTGAACTGGATTAAGGTGGATTGGAGTAGGTTGAATTGGGATGGAGTGGCTACATTGCAGCAAGGTTGATTGGAGTGGGGCATACTAGAGTGGGGTGGATTGGAGTGGGGCAGATTGTTTTGGATAGGAGTGCAGTGGACTGGAGGGGGTGAACTGTTTTGGATCAGATTTACTTTTTTAATTGAAGTGGGGCAGACTTTTGGATTGGAGTAGGGCAGTATCTATTGAGTGGAGCAGATTGGAGTGGGTGGTGGATTGTAGTGGATTGGAATGCGTTGAGTGCTTTGGATTGGAGCGAGGTGGACTGGATTGGCCTGAGGTGGATAGGATTGAGAGGGGTGGATTAAGTTGGGGTGAGGTGCTGTGGATTCGAGTGGGGTAGATTGAGGCGTACTGAACGATTATGTGTAAAACTATTTCAGAAATTACGCAGATGGAAGAAACAACGTTGCTCTGCAATATTTAGAACAAGATAATTGTCATCTTTTGAGAACAGCACACACAAGCAAAAACAAAAGAAAACATGAGTTAAAAGTGAGAAAAAAGACTTGACAAAAGAAAAGAAAGTTAACTAAAGAAAATAAATCTTTGCAACTTTGTTTGTCCTGCGGGGCACATTTTTGCCAGTGACATGCCCTCTGTTCCAAGTTTAACTTTAAAAGTTAAAAAGAACAAGATAATACCTCAATCACGTTGGAAGCAGAGGATGGATATCGATTAAGTTGAATCAATCAGTGCTTGGTCCCTGGTCCACAGAGGAAAGTGGACCGGAGGAACGGAAATTATGCTTTACCTGCAATGACTAATTATAAGGCTGTAAAGATTAGCATGCAAGCCAACAAATTGAAGACTACGGGCAGGCTCCAAGCCCTTTTTGTTAACAACAGTGTCTCACAAGCGAGGCACATGCACTAGCTCATTCCCTTGCAGGCTCGACCCTAAAAAGAAGATGATGCTTCAGTACCCCATCATGTTGCTTGTCCTAGTGACCTTTTTCATCTGCACTAGAAGCTTGACCTTAGGACTGAACAAGCGATCGCTGGGCTGTTTCCAAAACGTGCATCTGGATTTCTGAGTGGATATAGGAAACACAGATAAGAGGACCATCAAAGTTAATAGAATTATGGAAAAACGCGATTTAATAAAGACATAATATTCAACTAGTCATTTGTCATGTCCAAGGCAGTTCTAATGTCCGTACTTGAAACAGCCTTAACCTCCTTCAAAATTTACTATGCCTTCTTCTAGTGGCTTCAGGGAGACACGGTTTAAAAAAAAAAAAAAAAAAAAAAAAAAATCACTCTCCTGTGATGAAATTTCAGGTCAAAACCAGATGCTACCATTAAGCAGATTCTTTTTATTGTCACTCGAAGTAGGAGACTTTAAAAGCATAGAACAATAATCAATAATCATAATACAATGCCAACTAGAACACTACTCACAAATTGAAGCATCCTCCCAACGGTCCTTCCTCTTTTTATTGCTGATCAAGGAGAAATTATTATTTGGATATATTTTGAACGTTTTGGTGAGAATAATTGACCGGAATTTGCATTATGTTAACATACAAGTCTAGTTTTCAGAATTGGATGAGTTATTATAAGTAGTAAAGTATAGGTTATCTATTTCAGCAATAAGCAAACATTGCTGTTGGTTTAGATCAGTGGTTCCCAAACCTTTGACTTCTGTGGACCCCCGCTTTATCATTACTGGAACCGAGGGACCCCCACTGAATCTTTACTAGAATCAGGGGATCCCTCACTGAGTAATTAGTCTAAGCCGGGGACCCAGGCCTAAACATTGTTTATGAACTGAACCGCAAAACAATACAGAAAACAAACATTCCATCAAACACAAATGATAACGCGTTTAATTTGTAAACAAATGAAATAAAAAAAGTAATAGGAAGATTGGAGCTTTTCTAAACTCAACTGAAGCTACACATCGTTCATATCATATTTGGTTTGATGCATCTGCACTGCTCCAGCGAATCAATCTGAGGATACTAATTAAATTTTTTTGCCTCCAATTTGAAATTCCTTGACATCTACAGTAAGTTTTAAAATGTTCAATTGTACATTTAACCACTATATTTATTTACAGTTAATCTGTTAATATTAGTTAATTTTCTAAGCAGACACGGAGCCTCTGAGGGGGCTTCACGGACCTCCAAGATCCCTCCGACCACCAGGAGAGGTTGGGAACCACTGGTTTATGTAGTGAATATACAGTGTTTAGATAAAGAAAATGCTTGTTTCAGAGGTTAGAACTTAACTCCTTAGTGGAAGGGAATTTAATTTATGAGCATTTATTTACTTATAGTAAATTCCTGTTGGACAGTTCATGCTGTCAGAGGCTTATGCAGCTTTCAAGAGCATCGTTCAAGCTCTCACACATTGTCCTAGGTGCAAGTAGAGTTCCTTACCGCTATCTTGCTTAGAAGCGTGTGCACAAACTTGGACGACCTGATCGTGGCGAGTTATTGCATGATATGTAGGCCATTTTAAATCATGACATGTTGTATATACTTTGTGGTCTTTAGCCCGCCCATAGGTTTCCCATTGGCTGGCTCCATCATCACTCTCCTATTCTTCCCCACCCCATTTGCCCATGACATGCATTTGTCATGCCTCCTCCTATGTTTTGCCCTCCCCGAGAGAAGAGACCAAGTAGTAATTTTCATCCCTAGCTGCCATTTTAGTATGTTATTGGAACTACTTTTTTCTTTAATCTGGAGCACTTGAGACATGTGCTTGTGTTTTACTGAGCTCTGCTGTAAACAGGGCTGTAAATCGTGTTCTTATCTGACAGATGCTGTTTAGAAACATAACATCTAAAATCTGCTGTTTCAGCAGAGCCCCACATCTGCTCCATGACTTACAGCTCAAGTTTAAGATTATTTGCTTCCTAATACTATCTAGGTTTTATAATGCTTCAGCACCTTCTTCATGGAACTTTTAATTTAACCAGTAGCAGCCTAAATTTCATCTCCTAACTTGCAATCTATAAATCTAAACATCATTTGCTTTGCCCTTCTGTCAATGTTTATGTTTTTCAAATGAGCATGCTGCATCTGCCCACAAGTATTACGTTTCCATAGCTATGTACCCCTCCCTGGGGGCTTCACGAGTACCGTATCATCAGCAGTCTGCTGCTATGGGACATCAAGCACCAGGCCAGGCAAGCAGCTGTCCGGGTGCGCTGTGTGCCAGCCACACATCTGAACCATAGAGGGGGGGGGGGCAGGCCATGGGGAAACAAGGCAATGGCTGCTTGTTGCTCTCCGCTCAAGCCAACAGTCTCAAACTCTTTAAATACAACCCTTGGTTCAGTACATTCAACTGAGAACAGACTGCACACGATCCCTCCTCTATTTTTCACCTAGATTTGCTTACTTTGTCACCAGAGTTAATTCCACTTTTACTTCGATAATAGTTCAAAGGGAAATGCTGGGCTTGCAAGGGAACTGGTAGCCCTCTCTACCCTGCACATGTCTAATCCTGCATTAAATATAGTATGTTCTGCTATGACGGTCTCTTTAAAGAATCAATACAAGAAACAAAGTAAGAAGAGGGGAGCCACTTTGTCAGCACAGGCGCAGACATTTCAGCACTCTCACATACATCAATACCTGAGCCACAAATACAAGCTCTCAATATCATATAGCCTAATTTATGCATACCTACAAATATTTACACAGGCATAGGTCACTCCTCCATCCCTCTCCTTGTATTGTTCTGATTTGATTACATGTTTCTACTAAGCATCTACCTCCAAGTTTTTTATTTTATTTATTGACTTGTCCATTCCTACCCTCGTGTCTCTGAGCAGCAGTGCCAATGTGTGCCTGCAAACAAATGAATATTGGCATTTTCTAGCTGCGTGAGTATTAATACAAAGGCTTCAGAGTTTTATAGATGTTTTGAAATAGTTGAAGTGTAGACACACACCATAATTATTACTACTCTATGCGTTCCCAGTGGAGGAGGTTCCAACAGTTCTGAAGAAGGCCTCTGGCATAAATATTTAAGGGGTGTTTGCACAGGGTACAAATTCCTTCCCCTATGGACGTCTTGTTTTTAGGAGCTGCCTGTGCTGTCAGAAGCATTACTGAAGAGTATCTAAAACTTTAACTTCATGCAAATGAGCAGAGTGATTTCAAAAGGAATATAGGCATATTCCAACACATTAAACACAGTGAGATGACAGGATGGCTCTGTGAGTTTAACAGTCACTGTTAAAAGCTACAGTGATCGGAAGGTGAATAGTTCAAACATGAGGAAGGTCATCTGTGCATTCCATCCTTCTGAGGTCGGTAAATTCAGTACCATTAAATGTTGGGTGACAGTAGCACCATTACATTGGGTAATAGTAAAACAAGTTATTTAAAGAGCTTAGTCGTGACACAAGTTAGCTACATAAAAGCACCTTATTATAGCACATAGAATTTAAAACAAAGGAACACTGGAGCTTAAGAGTGATGAACAACAGCCAATAAAATTGTCATGTTGCACTTAAAAGCACAGTTGCATCCCGTGAGGCGATGTTGAATTCAATAATAATTGATTAAGCACAAATCTGGCACCCAGAATTGTGAACGGTTTAAAACTCTGGGTGGGTTCTCTCAAACTTTCATCCTCAAAGGTTGATCAAATCAGTTATCTGAGAGGAATGATTCCCAGGATGAACTTGCACTTCAAAAATCTTGCATTTTTCCTTTAATTACATATTTATGCAGCATAGTAAGAGAAAACACACAATCAACAATGAGGAGAATTCTTAAATAATCTGAGATGTAAACAGTTCTAATGAATACATCTTGTTTGCTGCACGGAGGGCACCTAAATAGGAGGTTTATTCTTTTTATTAATTTATGGGTTTTCAAAATTTGGCACTCTTCCTGTTTGCCTGTTGTTTCATAATATACATATATAACTCACCCAGTTGAGGAACCACCAATGGAGCTCAATTTTAATGAGCAAAACTGTGCTTCCCCAGCACTCAGTGGTGAAATTACAGCCAATACCAGCTACGGGACCGTTCTTCTGCCAAGAACCTGTATGTCAAGGTCACCACCCCAGTGCCATACACAAATGCATTGACCCTGATAAAGGCAATGGCTCTCGCCTTTACAAGACAGATTGTTTCCTTATATAAAACAAGCATTGGAAAAGCCAATCTGTGATGATAAGTAACGCAAAAGTGCGCAAGGTGAGATCCGACAGTTTGCTTCAGCATAATGTCTGTCACGGATTGCAAGACAGATGTTAATTTAATATTTGGGAATTAATAGGTCAGGAGAAGGTATTTCTGGTAAGGCTACTGATAAGAGGCAAGAGTAAAACACAGGAAATACAGCGATGACTAAAAGAACGTAATATGTTTCAGATAAGGAGTATTGGTCCTTTAGTAAGGGTGAGAGTGAAGAGGTGACTAAGGAAGAGAATGTAGAGAAACCCAAGAAAAACATTATGGGATTTTCAGACTGGGGTGGTCTGAGCACCACTGAAAAAATCTGTATCCTTGGCAGTACAAATTACGGTCTCCATCGTGACACAAATGCTAATCAGAGTAAATCTGAGGAAAAATACCAAAATGTTAGTCGTAAAGAAAGGAGCCTTTAGATAAAGAGGGTTAGTGCATTCAGGATATTGATCTTTCAGAAAGTGAAGGATGGCTTGATAGTTTAGAAGGTGATTTATATGTTGAAAAGAAACATTTTGGGGGAAAGAAGGATGTGAAGGCATTCGTCTAGTGAACTGATATGTAATCCAGGCATAATTAGAATCCACATAGTTCAGATAGGTGGCCACTGAACCATAAGCATGAATATTTGGTCTATTAGATCAGATGACCAAGGAAAAGGAAGTTAGAATTATCTTGAAGGCTAAGTGCTCTCGACCGGCTGTGGATAATAAAACTTGTGTCACACCGGACTTGGATTTAGATTTGATTAATTTTCTACTCAAATTCGGGAAGGACCTAAGAAAAAGGTTTTAGGAGAGCAATTAAGCAGTGTGAAGAGAGTTCTTTATGTTGTGGGTCCTCTTGCTAGGGTAATGGATATGGCTGAGCAGGCTCACTAAGAACCTTCAGTTATTACACTGTTTATAAGCCCAAAGCTAAGAGAATTAGCTGAAAGAGTATTTGTAAATGATTCAAAAAGGTTGCTTTTCTGTGAAGGCCTTGTAAAGACAATAGGCAAATAGGTAATGACTTCTACAGCCTTGGAAAATGTGGAGAATTCATTAAAAAAAAAAAAAAAAAAAAAAAAAAAAAAAAAAAAAAAAGTCTTTGGAGAAAATAGAAATTTTGGAAGATCTGGAGGAAAGGGTACGTTTCGCCAGCCATCAATTCCAAGTCCCAATATCATTCTGTAGGAAGAGGAGATTTCAGAGGATTCCAATCTAATACAGGATTCTTCCCATAATAAGCAAAAACAGGTTGAGCACGTACAGGAAGAGGGAGAGTCTTGTAAGCTTTTACCCCCTCAAGGTGAGCACGGGGATTACATCTGGTTTTATCCAGAGAAAACAGTAGGGGGCGGGGGGGAGGTTGTGTCTTTTTCAGCAATGATGGAAAAATGTTACAACAATCCATGGGTATTAGAATTAGCAGAAATGCCTTGGCAGGAAAAGTAACCTTTTGCAATATATTTTACAGAGGAGCAAGTATGTTCGGTGGATTTAGAGGTGTATCAGACACTGGAGAAGAGTGTCGTTATTCCGATCCAAAGAAATCAAAGATTCAGAAGTTCATTGTTTCTTTTAATGAAGGATACAAGGTGATATCCTGTGACTAATCCAAACAAGATTGTAAAATACCAACATTTCAAGATTGAAGACTTCTGTCTTTTGAGAAAAATTGGCTTGTGAAACTGAATTTGAAAAATGCATACTTTATAATCTCTACAGTAGAGGAGAATGAGTTTCTTAAGGTATGGAAACAGAAAAGAATTGCACCAAATGTGATGTCTGCCATTTGGCCTAGGATCAGCTTCCGGGTGCTTTACAAATATTTTTAGGCCTTTAGTAACATGGCTAAACGAAATAGGGGTATGAATAATATATTCAAACAATTTCTTTATTTGATGTCCTAGGATCAGAAAGAGTTGAAAAAGGATTTAAGAATTCCTTTGTTTTTTTAAGGCCTAGGGGTTCTGCTAATTAAGAGAAATATTTAATGAATACAACAACATTAGGGCTTTTGTGTTTTCAAGCAGATAACTTTGAGACAACGTTGAGTCATCAGTAAAAAAGAGAAATATGATAAACTCAGAAATAGGCCGTTAGTTGAACAAGGGTCAGTTTACTTTGAGGATGCTTTCTCAGGGGTTCTAAGTCTACTGTCGTCTTCAGCACAGGTTGTGTTCCGAGGTCTATTACATTTTCAGTGTCTACAGAAACTAAAAGTGATCATCTCAGGAAAGGAGGATGGTATGGCGATCTGGTGAGTTTGACAAAGGAAGCAACAGAGGAATTACCCTTCCGGGTTGAACAATTTGGGACTTATAATAGAATCCAAGCCAATTGGGCTGGCGAACGAGAATGGACAAATGCCAAACAGGATGAAAATGGACAAAAGAATATAAGTTCAATCATACAACTTGTCCAGAACAGAAAGCGGGTCTCCTTGCTCTTCAGAGTATTTCACAGAAAGTAGAGAAACATAATTAGGAAGGGCAATATTTGGCCTTACTTCCTGAAAACTGTTTGGGAAGAACAATGCCAAAGCAACCAGTAGATTTAGCTTCAGAGCATTGGAATTTTTACCTGGAGAGCGAGATTTCTGTGAGAGCAGAATATTTACCAGTCACAAGATTGTGGTAGCAGATCAGAATTCACAAGTATTCAGGGATTGGATGGATTGGAAATTGAATGTTGTAGAATTGAGAAGAATACAGGAAGTTTGGGATCTGTAAAAGTGGATGTCTTTGCATCATGGTTGAGGAGTCATATAGTAGGTTTCTCTAGTTGGAGACCAGATTCAAAAGCATAAGCAGTGGATGTTTTTCTGCAGGATTGGAGGATGGTGAAAGAGTATGCTTTTTTCACCATTCTCAATGATTCAGAGAGTTTTGATTAAGGTGAGAATAAACTGAGTGAGTTTGTTTTGGTAACTCCTTTTTGAGTAGGACAACCATGGTTACGGAGTCGGTTAGAGTTAGCAATGAGGGAACCAATGTTGGTGCCATTTTCTTCAGGTCTCATAACAGAAGTAAATAGCCCTTTATTTTGTGATTAAGGTTTAGAACTGTCTTGTCTGGAGGATATCAAGGAAACCTCAGAAATAGCAGGAATTATGCAGGAGACTAGAGTGTATCTAGATGAATCTAGAGCCCCAGGAACGAAAAACTAAAGAAGTGCATTGAAGATTTCGAACACAGAAGGGCTGGAGCACACAATACAAAGAGCACCAAAGTGATCAGTAAAACAATCAGTAAGAAACAATCCTAGGCTTGCAGTGAAATTCTATAACAAATGTAATAGACTTTCGGAAGTTAATGTAACTTTAAAATGGGTGATATGAACAACCAAGTCCAGGAAAACTCCAGGGCATCCAATGAACAGCAAAGTAAAAGAAAGCCACCACATGTTTTGTCCTTGTAGACTTTATCAAGGCTGCAATGTAACATGACTGAATGACATGTTACAATGTAAACTTCCTTATAGTGTTCATACCACAATAAAATATTAATTAATGATAAAAGTGTAGTCTAAAGGAAAGACCTAACAAGATATCTCATGTGGTGTGAACTGAGCATAGAGCTTTATACCAAAAGTGACACAAGGGCAAATAATTGAGTAAATTGAACATATTATTCTATGACACAATGGTGACTATATCACCAGCAAATTGCAGAATAAAGACAGGAGACAAAGATAGTGGTGTCATTCGCATATTAAACGCATGCAAGGTATATATAACAAGAATAGATCACCAACGCCATCATCACATGTAATGTTGTGCTGTGTAAAAAGTGCTACTCAGTCGTTCGCTCAAGATGTGTGAATGGACAGACATCCTATTTTCTCTCCTAGTTGAAATATTTTGGGTAAGTGCCAACCAATACCTGATGAACTTTGTAGATTAGAGGCCAGATTTTTGAGCGTCCATGAAAAACGATTTGTTTTCATACATCTAATTCAAATTAAATGTCCTTGTAGTAAGAGTTAATGTTACTGAATAAGGAACACACAACTGTATAAGCGGTACTCATAGATACCTATAATGTAAGGAAGCAACACTTTACTATGATCAAAGATGGTCAATAATGGTTCAAGTCAAAAGATGTGAGCCTGCGTAAGAGGAGTTCCCGTATCTGAGGCATAAGTACAGCCAAATGGGAAAAAGACTGTGATAAGCTGTCCAAGTTGAAGGGATCCCTAGACAGCCATGGAGAAATAATATACACATATACCCTTGGAAGTGGAGTATGAGAAGGCACTGTAGGATTCTATGCATCACCAGAAAATACTTGTGAAAAGACTCACCTAGTACTCATGCAAAGTACGTATTGTACGTGATCAACCATGAAAGTTGAGTGTCCGACCTGACCAATAAGTGAATGTTAATAATAAAAAGGGTATTGCAGAATCCAGTGAGACGTACAGGATGCAACTAAGAACATAAAAATCATCTCCATACTAAGTGTCCACATAAATTTATAATGTGGAGATTTAGACGAGTTGGTACATGGAAAGGAATTCGGATTTCTTGAAAGCCTCTGTGGTAGGGCTTGTAAAAAATTTCTCTCCTTGTTCTAACTATAAATTGTTACAGATCTGCTGTGGCTGCAGGTCATCAATTGGTAGATGGAAAATTAGTTATTAAATATTTGTAGAGAGATGAAGAGGATAAGGTTGAAAAGACGACCTTGGGCTAGGCATGATTCTATGTGGGATGTGAATCTGCTGCTAAAGTATTTTGAGAGTAAGCCATCAAATAAGTACTTGAAT
This sequence comes from Pleurodeles waltl, assembly GCF_031143425.1. Classification (NCBI taxonomy): domain Eukaryota; kingdom Metazoa; phylum Chordata; class Amphibia; order Caudata; family Salamandridae; genus Pleurodeles; species Pleurodeles waltl. Next base: position 1,244,083,297 of record NC_090447.1, on the reverse strand, counting down.
ATAAAGGAATTAAGATTAAAGTTGGTGACTTTACTTTGGGCCTTTCCGAAGTGTCGGATGTGCGTGCATCTACTAGATATTAAGAATAGATCTTATGTTCCAGGAAGGGTACTCTTTGAAGATTCAAAATGAACAAAAAACAATGCCTTCAAAAATTTACCTCATTTTGAGGCACATCCAAAGCTATGTGTAGTGTCATGCTTGAAACAATACAAGTTCAAGATGAGTGAATTTCAGGGGTAGGGAGAGAATCTGTTGTTGATTTCTTATGTTAGGCCTTTTATAGAAGTATTGACAGCAACCACCGTAGGATGGGTTTGTGTGGTGATGAGTGATTCGGGTGTAATAGGTCAAAATGTAAAGCTCATTAAATAGGAGGGTATATGGCATCCAAGGCATTTCTCGGTGATGAACATTTGGAGGGTATTTTAAAAGGCTGTTGATTGGTCTGGGGCATCAGTTTCTACAAACTGTTTTTAATAAAGACCAGTGGAGCCTGTTTCATGTGCTTCTTGATTCGGTTTTGAACATGTATAATGGTAGCCTCTGGCCTGGACATAAAATGTATACTCTCAAACATCACTGATGAGAGAATTTGGATTTTACTAACAATACCAAGGCTAACATTATCCTTCCTTTTCCCAACCAGGAGGGAGATAAAAAGAAAGGTAAAAAGAGATTACTTATAGAGAATTAGTTTATCCCGTAGTGTAAAAATAAATATGTTGACACAGTTAATTATTTTTTTTTCAACATATACAGAGTAAGGAGAAAACCTCTTTAAGTGGAGACTATGCTACAAGAATATTCAATGGAAAATGAAAGTTTAGGAAGTTCAAGTTTATTGTGGAGCAGACAGAAAGAGGAAAGATTTATGGGAGGATGCTTACATGTTAGCAGAGTTCTATTTGAAATGTTTTACATTTGTTGTTCTAAGCTCTGAAAGTCTCCTGTTTGGACTGGCAATAAAGAGACTTTATGCATAATATTAGCCTCTGTGTCTTTAATAAAATTCAGATTCTCTCGTCAATGTTCTTGGAGAATCTACATTCCTGTTAAGAACTTCAGAGCTGGCTCCAGACAAGCTTGGAGCTGTGCTTTCACTAGGCTCAATGTAAATACGTTCAGTAATTTTTGAGAAATTAGCATTAAAAAAAAAATATATATATAGGAGGTGCAGGGTGGACTTTTAAGGGTTAATATTATCAATAGCTGGACTTTTGATTTGTGGTTCCTTTGAGGATTTGAATCACAAAAACTAGAGGATTGTAATTTTGAAAAATAAATCCCATCGGGAATCAGGAACATTTTTTTCTTTTGATCCAATGCAAGACTAACAGATCCTCAGAATATTTGAGGGTACAAGCAATCATATTGGCTGGGAGTAACTGAAAATATTGTTGCAGTAGGCACTGAAGCATGTATCCTAAAAAAAAGTGGATGAGTGGGTAAGAAGAGACCAGGGGAGCGTCCCATGGCTCCAGAATGGATGAGAAGAAGGGCCTCCGGGAGGAACTCGCTGCTGCCCAAAGGCAAAAAAAAAAAAAAAGTGTCTCCTAGGATTTGCTGGTCTATTTTCAAGTCTGAAAATCCACAAATTTGAGAGAAGATACCCATCTTCTTTGCACATCCTAATATGTATGGCAGAGGCAATGTATACATATAATGCAGAGGGTTTAGGCATGGTGGTGGCTGTCCATTAAAAGTTAGAGAACAGACCTTAGCTGTATGTTAGATCCTGGTCCAACCCCTGCTGTGCACAGTTGATGCTGGTTAGGCAATCCATAACTCCTGCCTCCACCATGAAAACAATAAATAAAGTGCAGTGCTTTTGACTTCATTATGTATACCAATAAATAAAAGAAATGTGCAACCTAACATCATTAAATGGCATTTCTTTAAACTAAGGAATTACACGGTATTCATAGTGACATCTTGGAAAATGTCTATAGTAATGTGATAGGAAACCTCACCAATAATGGCATCAATGTAATGTATGATATTTTTATTTTATTTTATTTAAAATCACCGATTGTGAGGTCCTGAGCCGTGTATTTTGTTGGCAACTTAAGGTTTTCATGGTGAAGGCATGACCTACTGTTGGTGCAATTAGCATAACTGACCAATTTCAAGTGCTTCTAGAGATTATTTTGTAACCATGTATATTTAAATGTTTACACTCTGCTTATTCTGAGTAATATGATCGGTTTACAATTTTACATTTTAGTATTTTTTGTTCACTTTCAGTAAATCTTTTGGCCTTACTGGTTTTTTTTTTCAGCTCTCCTGAAGCCAAACTCTAGCATTACACTGAAGTACTTCAAGAACTCACAGAGTAGCAAAAATTACCTTATTTATGAAATATGGACTGTTGCAAGTTACAGTCACTTAGAGACATCAATCTGATTGAGAGTGAATATTTTGTTATCTAAAAACAAATGCCAGATTCTATAGCAGCAGGCCAAATAAGTGTTTGAATCTGGTAGATTTTCAATTACAGTGGTTGTGCTCTTCCTCCAGCCTGCTTCTTTAGCTGTAGTTTTGCTGAGGAACAGACACTGCTGAAGCTTTGAGCCTCTGACACTCATCAAGAGAGATAATTCTAAGGGGCATGCTCACTGTTAAGAGTACTGGAAAAGAGCCAAGGTTAAGAAAGAAAAGTAAGGTCCAGCTACCCTACCCTAGCCCATTTGATATCATACAGTTACAGAGTGAGGATGAAACAGTGAAGACACTACACACAGCAACCTAGACATGAGCAGAGGATTTAGAGAGTGTAGTGACAAATAGCTATCTTGATTTACGGTCCATTTCACTCATTAATAAACTGATCCTAAAGTGTATTAAATTAAACTACTCTACAACTTTTCCTGAAATAAATTCTGGGTCCAAGTTCCCATAACGTGACAATTTTTGAATGGGAAACCCCCAATCTGTCCGTCTAAGGTGGTAAAAAGACTGTCTTGTCCACGCGGAAGGGCACGGCCAGATGTTATGATGGGCATACACCACCCATCCCCTTTTGTTTTTCATTTTTTTTCTTAACTTTGATACATGGCAAACATAGAGCTTTCTGCTGCCCACCCAAGCGCTTTCTATTTTAAAAAAGTCATTTCATCTACCAGGCTTTCCAATGGATTGCGGGTACACCCCTCTGTGAGAAAATGGATTATTAGTTGGGGTGGATGGTAATTGATACAAGAAGTAATAATGCCAGCATTCATGTAAAGGTCCAGTGAAAGTTTTTTTTTTTTTTTTTTTTTTTTTTAAACTGAAGCTCTACTGCCGGTAGGGGACTTAAAGAGCACAAAGGCTTACCTCACGAAATGTTGTAAAGAACTTAGAAGTAACAAAACAGTCAAATAGTCAACAACACAATACATATCCAATTGAATATTTTAATGAACAAAAGGACAACAAAAATCCAATGAGGCAACTAGAGATGTGAATTTCTAAAGTTTCAGAAAAAAATAGCAACAAAAAGTGCAACACTGCAAACGGTGGCTGACTGGTGGGGCAAGGCCAGAACATAGGTAAGGTCGACCACAATGGAGCGTGGGTCAGTTACAGAGACCAGGTTTGTCCTTTTTGACTTAATCCTTGAAATGAACGTCAAAAACTTCTAAGCGAGGCAAGGCAGCAGGCTGTGGACAAGATGGGTTTAAGAAGGCCAGATAGCCATCAGATGAAGGCACAGACTTTTAGCTAGAAAGCTCCAAGCAGGAGAAATTCAAAATTCGACCCAAGGGCCCTTGCCGGAGATTACTCTGAGTCTTCGACGTCAATGACTTCTATGTTCAGATGTAGTCACTTTTTTGGAGCTTAAATGCCTCCAGCAGGGGCCGGCTACAAGCTGTAGCCAAATAGGTCTCCACGAGGCCGGATACCTTCTCTGCAACATGCCGCTGAAATGGATTTGCTGCTGCAGAAAAGCGCCGAGTGAGTGCAACCTGAATCTTTGGCCCAGCAGCAACTCACCTTCATCAGGAAGACTTGGCAGGTGTGTCCCAGTCTTCTTTCTGTTCTATAGGCAAAAGTCCTTTCAGAAGTTTCCAAGTCCTAGTTTTTAGAGTTAGGCAGGAGGAGTACACTCTGGCACTTATCTAAAGGCCTTAGAAACAACAACTAGGGGTCAAACTTCACTCCAGTAGAAGCCACCAGCAGGGCCCAGAGCAGGTCCGGTCAGAACTGGGCAGCTGGACATTTCAGAAAAATGGGGCCCTTTCAACTTTTGTGTCCCTCTAGATTAACAGGGGGTCAGCCAACTGACCCTTGTAATCCACTTCTAAATTCTGGGTACAAGTAGGACAGGTCCACCCCTTGGGGGGGGGAGGGGGTCTTCTTTGTTTTCCACAGGTAAAGAGGTGTTCTGAGGAGGGGACTGGGGATGCCACATGTATGGCCAGTGCCAGTCTGTGTGTGTGAGAAACTCCTGGCCACTCCCTATCCAATGGGGTAGAAGTTCCCAGGGGTCACCCTACCCACTTTTGCAGCACTTCTTGTGTGTTTTACTTTGTAACACCAATTGTGCCACGCTCTACCTAAAAAAAAAAACTAAAAAAATAATAATAATAATAATAAAAAAAAAAACACAACAACAACATGGCAGAACCTTTCTCCCCCTGTGCAGAGCGAGCTCCCTGTGCCCACCTGTGGTCACTTCATATCAGTTCTGTTGTAGCTCCACTCCTACTGGAGACAGGTTGGCTATGATGACAAAAGGGAGGCAGGATTAAGTGTGTGCACATCTGCGACTGATTGGGTAGGCTTCCTTTGAAGTTCAGGAAGGGCCTGGGAACAGACCCCCAGGCCATCCTGCTCAGGGAAAAAAACAATCTTCCCATGCCCAAGCCCTTTGTCCACAGTCTGGAAGCAACACACATCTCACCACAAGTGAGCCATTAATATCCAGATGACACTAAACACTGGCAGAAAAGCACATTTGATTAATGTAAGAACATGACCGCATTCTAGAAATGTTACGAAAAAGTGCTCCCCTTCAAACAATGCTTTGAGATTAGCAGGTATTTCATATGTACCTTTAGTTCAGAGAGGATTTCCAGTAGTAAAATGCACCTGAAACACGTACACATGCCCTGTTTTTTAAATACAATGCACCCTGCCCTCTAGTTATGTAGAGCTTTCTTTAAGGGTGACATGAGTACTAAAAAGGAACGTTTATCCCTGGCAAAAGGTTTATACTGCAAGTCGAATAGGCAGTGTTAGAACTGCCCATCCAATCTGCAGGGGCAGACCCAGAGGCATGCTTTGCTTTTTCAGTTTAGTGGTGACATATGTGCTGCAGTCCACTAGTGGCATTTAACTTACAGGCCATGGGTACACTTTGCTACCATATACTAGGGACTTTTAAGTAAGTCAAATACGCTAAACAAGAGTGTAGACAATTTTGACATGTTTTGGGGTCAGAACACATGCAATGGGCCCTAGTTAGCAGTGCCCCAACGCACAGAATAAAAAGCCAGCAGCATCAGTCCAGAGAAAAGGGGATGACCACACAGAAGAGGTGTTTCCCTACACCCTCAAACTGCTCCCTCCGGGTAGAAGACTGTTTGGGAACCACTGAATTGGTGGGGCTTTTCAAAGTGTTTATTCTGGTGGACCATGGATTTTCGGACTTATTGGGTGGGGGGAGTGGGAGGAGAAAGCAGGGGTAAATCCCCAATATTGCCCCAGGGGACGGAAAGAGTGGCACAGTGAGGGAGTGGAGAGGAGAGCCTGTTACTAGGATGGGTCAGCTGAAAACAAGTGAGTACCTGAGAAATGCTAAAGAGTTTAAAAAAAAAAAAAAAAAAAATGAAATGGATCAGGTTGACACAACGCAATTGTGGGACAGTGATTCTGTTTAAATAACCAATTCAACCGCTGTGCATGTAAAACACCCCTGCTTGTACATAAAAGGGTAAAGTAAAAGCAGTGCAGAATTAGAATCTGCTACAATGTGGCATCTGTTGAATCAGGCTTAATATTTACTGTAATACTCTTCCTCCGAATCCACACTTTGAATTTCTTAAACAATATCGGACTCCATTAGGAATCAAATACCCACAACTACTTCTACAACCACATTCCAGACAGAATAATCAAAGGAAACATCCCATATTCAAAAATACTTGGTGAAAACAAATAAAATCTGCCCTTCTCGATACTATATTTCCATAGTTGCTAAAAACTGGCCAGATCACCCCTTCATCAAAAACAGAAGCTAGTTCCAGACCTAATACCCTGGCAGTTACTAATCTGCCATAGCTCAGAAAGCCACGCAAGAGGAAGATTGCAAACCAAACCAATAATCTGCTAGCTAATTACCACTCTGGCTTTAGGTCTGGCTAGAGCATTGATATAACAAAGCTTAAAGGCTCCAGGTGATATTCATCATATTGCTGGCAGTAGTGAAGCCTGCTTAATTACTCTCTCAGCTATCTTCGATACCATAGACTACAAAGGACTTCTTCAAATACTCAAACACAACATGGGAACGTACGGCAAAGTTCAGTGTTGGTGCTCCTCCGCTGCAAATATTGTGTGGGGTCCCTAGGGGGTCCAACCTAGCACCCACTCTATTTAATCTCTGATCTTCCAAAACACAGGTCTGCCCCTCCATCATATGCGGATGATACACAGCTTTATTTAAAATCCTTCACCTTACTCAAAATTCAACCCCTCAGAACCAGCTTTCTTCAACTTCATTCTTGGCTGGTTTAGAACCTCTAGGTTCTCAACCCACGTGAAACGGACTATCTCTTCCTCTCACCCGCTACCAAATGCAGCATCTAAGCTTCTTGCCTCTCTTAATGTGGAAGGCTACACACCCACTGCAACCACGTCAGACAAATCACTTGCCTTCAGACTTGACCTGGCCCTCAACTTCACCACTCATATCAGCAAGATGGCAGAAACTGTAAAAACGTTCACCTTGGTGAAAAAAGAAAAGAAAAAAAAAAAAATCTGTCCTCATCCCTTCCAATCTCTCAAAATGGGTTATCGTGCACTGGACATGTCTCGACTTGACATTGGCACCTCCCATTTGACTTGCTTTCCACATGATTTACTGTCCACCTCAAAGCAGAATTTCACTCAGGAGCTAGGTTAGTCCAGTCTCCTGGCAAATTTGATCACATCTTCCATCTTCATAGTTAACTACACTGGCTCTACATATCAGCCAGAATGAAATTTAAAAAAATCTAACATTTTGTTTAAAAGGCCATCCACAATAAGCACACTCCTAACCTTGCAGATTTGCTCAAGATTTCTGCTGGTCAAAGATGTCTAACCAGTGGAAATTCACCTTTACACAAACCCCTCAAGTTTATAATGTCTAAAACTTAAAGACTGTCTTCCTTTGGTAAAGCATTGTCGACTTGGAACTCTCTTCCATGGCCCTCAGAACTTTGCCACAATACTCCTCCCTCCAAGAACATCTAACAGCCCTACTTGTCAAACAAAACCCCGTTATAATGCTCCACAATTAACTGTTGATTTCCCTTTCATGTTGGGCGCCTCATATTCTTTATATTTTGCCCTCCCCCATCTCAATGTAATACAGTTACTTTAGAACATTTCTTTGTCGGGCGCCCTAATATATGAGGCCCAGGTTCACGCTATAAATGTCTTAATAAAATACAAAATGAATTTGTGCATCACATAGTTAAAGCAGCTGAGGCTCATAAATCATAATAATAAAATAAAGATGAGCTAGTCGGGCAAATGTAGTGAGAGACTCATTGTTGACAGCGAACACATACACGGTCATTGTGCTAACAGAACATCAGAAAGGTCAGTAAGCCGGGAGTCAATGACTGCAAAGGCTTTTCTGCATAGCACGGGACTGAGTGGCACACTTCTTAAGCACATAAAGAAGCCAGGGTCAAAGCCCTTGCATTCCACATGCTGCTAACACAGCTGCCAATAGTACCATATCAAAAATCCAATCAGAATCTGACTGGCATGACTTTTCAGCCTACAGCAGGTAGTTTCACCAGTAAGGGTAGCATGAAGGTCGATGCTAGCCATAAATCCAAATATAGGAGAAGGCTGCATGCATTGTGGAAACATTTGGAAGCTAACCTCAATTGTTAGCGTGCAAAACTGTTTTTAATTGGATAACATATACATCTTTATTTAACACTTTATAGTATTTCTGAAAGGAACAGATCGAGAAGTGTTCGGTTTGCTTAGTACCTTTACCTTATAGTGCCATGAAGGAAAGTCAAGCCTGCATGGGGGGGCTTACAGGGCTGAATGCCAAAAATGAGCACAGGGCAAAGGCTAGCCCTTGGAAGTTCGGTGCGCGCATTATATTTAATGAAGCTTCCCACCTCATGGGGAGACAGGAAATTGCAGAGGGGGTTGGGGGTAGGAGGGATGTGAAGGAAACCTTGGAACCAAACAGCCCACCTAAACTGCAGTGAAAAGAACGTGAGAGTGGCCACGGGCTCACCGCGTCATTTTACAGACGTGCACGTGCACGCCTACAAAATGATGCAGCGATTTTTACTTTTATTTTTAGTTACCCATCGGAGTTGGCTCCGTGACTAAAACGAAAAAAAAATGCACAGCCTTTTTTAGCAGGTGGGTGAAGCAACACGGGGAAACAAATAGGAGACGAAGCAAGGGTGGAGGAAGCAACACAGTGGGAGCAAGTGGGGGAAGCAACAAACGGGTGAGGAGAGAAGTAAATGTGAAACAGAGGAACAAGGAACACAGCAGGTGGGAGACAGAAGGGCTTCTGGGAGAGAGCTAGAAAAAAAAAAAAACTTGCCATCTTGTGGGCTTATATCAAAAGAAACAAGCATTGGCAAAGCCAATAAGTTTTGCATGAGATTTTTCTTTTGCATTCTATCTTACTAATTGGTTTATAAATATTACAAAAAGGTTATAATGTTCATTTTAAATTTGATGAACCCCTAATAGTTGTTAAGTTGTGATGTATGTTTAATTAATATTCCAGGGTTTTCAAACTTGTAATTTATACCTTATTTAAAATGGAATTGTATCAGAGTATAGCAATGTGTAGTTAGTAAAGGGCTGCTGCCCCATTCAATCATGCCCCTTTTAACTGCAAGGTAACTGCAATTGTGACGACCTGTTTTGTAGTAAAATATAGCAATATTTTGTGTTAAGAGGGGTTCCTAGAGCTTCTCGCCCCAGTGTCACTGCACCCGCTGCTCCACTAAAATGAAGCTCCTTTTGCCTGCAAGGTAACTGCTCTTGCGACTGCCTGCTTAGTAGTAAAATTTAGCAATAATCTGTGTTTAGAGAGGTCCTGACCCCTTGAGTCACCGGTGCCACTGCACTTGCTGCACCATTCAAATGAAGACCCTAGTGCCTGCAAGGTAACTGCACTTGTGACTACCTGTTTACTAGTAAATATTTGGGAATCTGTGTTGAGGGGTTCTGACACCTTGTGCCACTGGTGCCACTGCACCTGTTGCACCATTAAAATCATCACCTCAGTGCCTGCAAGATAACTGCACATCTGATTCCCCGTTTAGCAGTAAAATATTGCAATATTTGGTGTTTAGATGAGTTATGATAACTTTTGTCCCCAGGTGCAACAGCACCCGCTGCACGATTCGAATCATGACCCTATTGCCTGCAAGGTAAGTGCACTTGTGACTGCCTTTTAGTAAGTCACCAAAAGAATAACAATTCAAAATAAAACGTCGCCCAATTATACAAATTATTTTTCTGTAAAACTGAGTGGCAATTTAAGAAACAAACACACCAATAATTTTACTATTTACAACCGTTATTCATCAGAAATAACATTAAGTGAAAAACACAACATCATGAGCCCACTCATGTTTGCGCTACATCTGCACTTGATACTCCATTGCAAGATGGCCGACATGTTTACACACATTTCAACGTGAATTGACTGGCGTTCAGTTCATCTTTTCGTGTACTAACCCTAACAAGTAACCACTCACCAAAAACCAGAAGGTGTACTTTGGCCACACTCCATGTGCCAGCAAAAGCAGAACAGAAAGCATAACAGAAGAGCAGGAAGTGACCTCTTAGCCAATAAAAAAAAAAAGTCAATTGGAGTGACTTTGGAGCGACGTTTGAATGAACAAATGGGAAGTTCAGGTACATAAGGCGCGAAGTAGGGGTGGTTCTAAGTCCCATTAAAGGATTTTTTGAGTAACACAAGACCTCATAAGAACTGTGTAGGCGAAACCTAGAGTAGCACCTGAAAGGCAAGTAGTTTTAGGGCACAAGTAATGATTCCATGCTTTAGGAGAGGGTCAAACAAAAAGATGAAGAAGAGGCCTTACAACTAATGAATAAGAAGCAAGCAAATGAAAAAAAGCTAACCAATGGTAATTAACGGACAGGATCTATGCCCACTGCTTTTATTCATGGAGTTATCTTTTAATTTCTACTCACCTGAAATAGCTGACCCCTAAAAATATGGCTTGGCACCTAGAATATTTGGCAGGAAAACCCAGGGCTCCTAGAGTAAACAGGTAGTCTGGGGTCCTGGGATTATTGTCACTATAAATGTGTCTGTGCAATCAGCTCTGCAGACAACCACATACAAGTTAAGAGTCACTCAATAAGATACATAGGAATCTGGCGAAACGAACAACCCAAGAGGCTCAATTGTCGGAGTACTCAAAAGAGGGACTTTAGAAAGCAGAGGGTCTTATCCACTGCTGCCTTTTAAAACTAGGGCCTTTAAAATGATGCCTTCTAATGGGTCGCTTTTTGCCAGCAACAAAAATAATGACAAGAAGAAAACCGTGTATCAAATGACTCAAGCGGATGCTTGCACTAAAAGTAAATCCGTTAAGCACGGTTGCTTTGATGAAAACTAACTCAACCTTCATCATAGCTACCTTATATTGTGGTACAGATTCTGGAAGGAGCCTGCATGTTAGCACACTCTCATCCTCGTTTGAGATGGCGAATGAATATTAATGTTTTTCTTTAAAAGTAAGCATAATTATACTTCATTGACATACTCCTTGGTAAATTCTAGTATACCACTTTGAGGACTATTACTCATTAATTAAATCGCAGGACAAAGTGTTTCAAGAGCAAATTTCATCACAATAGTCAGGTTGGTTTTTTGAGGTAAGTCTTACAGAGGGCATACGGGTAAGTGTTCATGTTTCTTATTCAATACTTAGACTGGATCTGCAAATCCTATCGTTGGAGAGCTCAAAACTCCTTTTGAAAAGTTGACTTGGCAACATTTACAGTAAAGAGATTGCTTTTATTTTAATGTAAATCAGAACATGTCCACCATCTAATTAACTGGTTGTGAAGATATTTTTACAGCATACTTCACAAGATGTGTCTCCATAAGCTGAACATCTTATGTTGGAGACACCCATTGAGTGATGGGTTGGCTAACAACATAGTCTTGGTGGCAGTTTTCCACCTGGAAGCGGATGATTCAAGGTTAAAGACCTGCAGGAGCATCTTTCCATGAATTAACCCCTTAGGTAAATAATCGTCATCAAGCCAATGTGGTAAGCATGTATGAGGCTGGCTCTAAGCACTCCGGAAACCAAGGAAGATAGCGTTCTAGTGGCTGATGGAAACAAGGTTTTGCCTCCTAGATTTGATTCAGCAGACCGGGGTAAAAGAGACATAGCAAGATAAAGTTTAAAAATGTAACTCTGTCCTTAACTTGCAGTCAATGAAACTTGTTTCTCTAACCGGAGATATGGTCAAATTTCCATTCATTCTGAGCCCCTTCTAACTTGTTCCATAACCCTCTGAAGAGCAAAGACGACGAACTGGCAGAGTTTAGCTTGCTAGAGCGCTGGTGACAGCAACTCTTAGCACCGGAGAAGTAGGATTAGTTTCCTCGGTGTGAGAATAGTGAAAAAAAGTTGCTAACTGCTGAAGTGACATGCAGATCAACAACTGGGCGGAACACCACCCCTGGAGCTTCCATTTGGCTAAAAGTTTTAATGAGTGACCGAGAAACGAAGGTACAGATATTGAAAATGCACTGAGGGAGGCAGCATAAAAGCACGTAAGTAGTTACTGGCTGAAATTAGCTGAGCACACCACTGTTGGATGTTTGTCCAAAAACAACTGAAACCCATTTAGGTTTGCTTCATAAACCTCAGCTAAAAGTTGAAATTTGTCTAGCAGGATACTATGGTCCAGAATACCAAAAGCAGAGACCGGTACAGTAACACTAACAAAGCCAGGTGGTCTTTGGTGGCTATTTGTTTCATGCCGACAATAATGCACTGGTGAACAAGAAACAGACTGACTGATATCCATGAACCTTATTTATTTTTGCTATAACAGCGGTGCATCAAGGTTTTCTTACAATGATGGGTGTTAGATTCAACTTCATACTCTCGGTTTAATTGGCATGTTATGTTATACTGATTCGTATAGCGCACTAAGAACTGACAGTTATTTCAATTTGGAGTTTGCAATTTCCGTGTTGTATTGCGTAAAGAGCAAAGGTAAAATTGGTTAAGAAAATAACAGATATGTTGCAAATGATCTGCGAATGCCGGTATACGAGTGTGGGGAGGCCTCTCTAGAGGGCAGAGTTGCACATTATATGGACTACCAAGTGTTGCGTTAAATACTGGAGTTGGATTCAAACAATGGAACAAGATCACGGAAAATGGTGGGTGGGTGCTTGCAATTTCCCCTACACGGTACACTCACTTTGAAAATAATTGAGAACCTAAGGTGAGTGGCGTGAAGAAGTCTACACAAAGAGCAGGGATGAAGAAAAAAAATGTTGGTTGGCATAAGGATGTAAGCTATAATAGCAAAGGGAAGAACAAAAAAAAAAAAAAAAAAGGAAATCACGTGAGGGAGGTGGGAATGAAAAGCAAAGGGATGAGAGAGACCGTGACTCAGAGGATGGCTTTTTGTTCGATTTTCTAAATTCACTACCACCTACATACAATGCTGTTCATCAAACTGCAGGAAAGCAAGACTCCCTATTGGGAGCTGTAGGAGAGAAAAAACTATTAACAAAAAATAAAAAAATAAAAAATAAAAAATAAAAATAAAAAACACAACAAAGACAGGTAAGGGTTTGACCCACCTCTTGGTCAGAGTTCCCCAGAGAGAGGTTTGGACGCTATCACTCCAGGTCCAAGATTAAGAACCACTGGTTCTACTGTTATTACAAACCCAGGAACATCTGTTACCACAAACCCCAGTGCATCCAATGCTAGAACTACCCTAGATTCTCGAGCACAATCTCGTATTGGAGGGGCTCCCTCTTTATAAAATGCTGCGTTCTGATTCTTCTAGACCTAACAGCGGCCTTTGACACTGTCAACCATAAACTCCTTCTGGACTCTCTCCAGAAGAGACTCTGCATTGAAGGTACAGTCCTCCGCTGGTTTTCCTCCTTCATACAAAACCAAAAGCGAAAAGTAAAAATACTCAACTCGACCTCGCCCACCTCATTAATTACCAGAGGAGTCCCCCAAGGATCTGTCCTCTCTCCCACACTCTAACATCTACATGGACCCTTTTACCACCATTCTCGTTCGAGCCAATATCCCCTTCCATCTCTATGCTGACTACACGCAACTTTATATTGAAATATCCTCTTTAGAAGATATCCACCACCTGAACAAATCCCTCAAAGAAGTCCACTGTTGGCTATCCCATAACCATCTCAAATTAAAAAAAACTTGATAAGACGGAAATACTCCTCCTTTCGAAATCGAACCAGCTCTCTCAGTTGCAAGAATGGCTAAAGTCCATTGACGCTCTCAAATGTATTCTCACCCCTTCGAGCACGGTCATATCTCTGGGAATCACTCTGGACTACTATGCAGGACCACATCAAGATTAACGCTAACAATGCTTTCCACAGCTTTAAACATCTGAACAAAATCAAATCCTTCATTCCCCATGAGGATCTCAAGCAGACCATAAAAGCACTGGTACTTTAAAGACTAGACTATGGGATCTCCATCCTTACCGGCACGGCCAAATCCCAACTTGCCCCTATGAGGTCCATTCTTCACGCAGCTGCCAGACTGGGGACAGGAATTAAAAAAACATGACCACATCTCCCTGGCCCTGAAGAGTCTTAAATGGCTCCCAATTGAAGCCCGCTGCTCGTTCCGTACTGCCTGCCTAACACACAAAGCCCTTCACACTGGGAAGCCAGAATACCGTGCCAAAAAAAACCTCTTGAAAGCAAGTCAAACAAGATCACTAAGAAGCACAAACACCTTCCTCCTCCTCCTCCTGCCAAAAACCAAGAAGCAAAAAACTCTGACATGCTCCTTCTCAAACAACGCGCAGAGAATCTGGAACTCAATACCTATTCACATCAGATCTAACCCTTCCTATCAGATCTTCAAGAAGCTACTTAAAGAATACCTCTTCAAACAACCAACACCCCAAAAAGAATCTCTTACCCCCCCCCACCACTGCCGGATCTCTATCTTCTTGTCCTTGAGAACCCCACTGTATAACCGGTCTGCATTGGGATCCTTATGTTTTTCATGTGTTTATTATCTATACCAGTGGTTCCCAACCTTTTGATTTATGTGGACCCCCACTTTAACATTAATGGAACCCAGGGATCCTGAATCATCATTGGAATCCGGGGACCCCCGCCTGAGTCATTACTGGAAGCTGGGGACCTAATTTTTCAATATTTGTTCATATTTTTTAATTCTAAGCAGTTGCGGACCCCCTGAGAAGGCTTTGCGGACCCCCAGGGGTCCCCAGACCACAGGTTGGGAACCACTGATCTATACTGTTGTAAAGCGCTCTGATACCCTTGGGGTCTTGCCAGCGCTATAGAAAACTTTCTAAATAAAAAATAATACAAATAAATAAATAAGTAAATATATAAATGTGCCTGCTATTAGTGCCAAAGTAGATGCAGAATTACAAATTCAAGAAAGGCAGACAACTCCAAGAGATTTAGATGTCTTAATATTAAAAGCAGAATTTAAGGAGCTTTCAAAAGAAACCTTGATTGGACATTCATAGAGGGGTGCAACAGGAAAGACCTTTTGTTTTTGGAGTAGGGAAGCTGCAAGACGTGCTTGTGAAACTCGTGAAAGATTAGAAAAGTTAACTACGGAGGTTGAATATTACTTGAACAAATGTCAGAAGTTAAAGATAAATTTAGAATGAGGACACAATAAAAAGTATGAGAACATCAGGTTTGCAATTGCATGTTCGAGAACCAATAGGATGCATCTGAAAAAGAAGTAACATTCTAAAGCATGAAGATGCGCGTTTTCAACGGACTTTGCAACATCTTGGTGGTGGTCTCTATTTATTTTTGCATTGGATGGAAGCCTTCCTGACTAGGAGGTATGACAATCTCACAGTGGCCAAATTATTTCTGAGGGAGTTCATCCCTCGTTTCGGCCTACTGGTTTCTCTGGAATCAGATTGCTGCAGTCATTTTAAAGAATGAGATGAAACTACTGTGTGTACCTCTGCATGTGGAGCAGAGGTTCCGTTCTAGCAACAGGGCTGAGGTGCATAGGATTGTGAAGAAAGTTAACAGGATGCTGAAGTCTCAACTAGCCAAGGTGTGTGGGTCTAATTCCCTGAAACAGCCTAATGCCCTTCCCTCAGTTCTGACGAGCCCCTGAAGCACTCCGGTTTGGAGGTCTGGACTCTCCCCATGATATCTTAATGGGGAGAGCCATGAGTCTTCCTGCCATGCCAGTAGCTGTGCTTGTGGATATAAAGGATGATATGCTTCTTAACTACTACAAAGGACTTGCTCATGTGGTGCATTCTGTTGATCATCAGCTTGATTTGGCAACCAAAGGTCCAGACACTGGTTCAGGTGAATAAAAACATCTGGAATTTCTGCTTAGAGATCCATTGTAGAGGCAGATTCCAAGCCATCCTTGTGACAAATAATGCGATGAAACATGGGGGAGGGGAGGCTCACGAAATAGAGCATGCCTTCCAAACCAAGAGAGTGAGAAAAGCCAGAGAGGCAGTGTTGATAACATCCACTGATTCACAGAACGAACGTTTAGAGGGAGAAGATTGGGCACACTGGTCTCGAGGTCAAGCCAAGACAAGTGTAGAGCCTGCGGTGAATGAGCCGAGAGTAACCACAGTAAACCAAGCAGCAGACACTTATGGTGTGCACCCCGAGCTCAAAGAATGTGCAAGAAGAGAGAAAATGGCTGAAAAGTGGTGAGAAACTGAGAGCTATGGTTTCGAAGAACTGAATCCCAGAAACGATTAAAAAAAAAAAAAAAAAAAAAAAAAAGCCAAGAGAATAAAGTGACAGTGAACAACCAGCAGTCAAAAAAAGAGACAAGGGGTGCCTAGTTGAAGGTATTCAGTTCTTGAGTGGACCTGCTTTGCTGAAAGAGGGGCCTGAATTGAGAACCCATGAGACTGAGTATCACCAGAGAGTTTTTTTTTTAAAAGCTTCCATGAACAATGCTACTACAACAAAGATTGACTGCTTTTCATTTTTTAATTGACTGAATCCAAGTAGCATATGTCCAGACACTGAAAACTTACCTTTTATATCCAGAGTATCCTGTGAAATATCCCAGGCACTAGAAGATAAGAGTTATTATTTTAGAGGCTCCTGCTGTAGGCTTTAGGGTATAATCCTGAGGCCAACTGAGCTAAGACTTCTATTGAACATACTGGAAGTTTTGCTGATTTGCATAGAAGGAGCTTATGAGCAGAATTGACTGATACACCGAAAAGATGTAGAGTGAAAATAATAGTAGTAAATGTCTTAATTATATTAATAATTGCTTTTGCTTTAGTAGTGGGTCTTAACTCTCCTGTTGAGCATGCTTCCACTGAAATTAACTGATTTAGCTTATTTAGAGGAGCAACATGCAGGTTTAACATGAGAATTGTACATAGAGATGGAGTTACATATGATCACTAACCCCTTGCCTATGCCCTTTATTGTAGTATAACTTTTACTGTATGTGCGTATGTATAGAAATTTAAATCTGAATTCTCGTGCAACATCTGCGGAAATGATGGGTCATTATTTGAAGTCTGTCAGAAGTTGATATTTCTACGTTTACTAAAGTTTGGATTGTGTGTAAATTGACTAAGCTATACTCCTAATCGGCATATATAAAACTTACCTATAGGTCCCTAGTATATGGTGAAAAATGTACCCAAGGCCTGTAAGTTAAGTGTCACTGGTAGACAGAAGCACCCACTCTGCCACCCACTTCAGTGACGGTGCAAACAGGCCTACTATTTTAGGACTGGATGTGGCAGTGGCAGGCCTGCAAATCCAAACATGCTCCAGAACCCACACCTGGTGTTTAGTAAAGTGTGCCCCTTAGCAAATCAACTGCCCTTTCACTTTGTGCTACTTGCATACAAGGGAAAAGTATGCACCACTCTCCTGCTGGTCTTCTGCGACCCATACCTAAGCCACCTGCACGCTGGCACACTGTATCATTAGACTTCGTGATAGTTACTAAAATCCCAGGTTGGGTTTACTTCTAGCAGTAGTAGATCATTTGTCCAAAATGGCGTACTTTATCCCTCTAAAACATTAACTTCGCCCTTACAATTAGCCCAAGTTCTCTCACACACTATAGTTTGTCTCCATAGGCTTCCTTCAGTGTTAGTTTCCGATCAAAGGCCACAATTTGAATCCAAATTTTGGAAATACCTTTGCCAGGAATTGGATTATGGATATCCACCTGTCGTCCAGTCACCACCCATAATCAGATGGACAGACTGAAGGAGTCAACCAGTGTACGGAACAGAAACTCCTCACGATGCCTAAGGCTGGTTTCAAACCTCATCAAGGGGGCTATTCAGCTGCCAGGTGACAACTGGAGCTCATGCAAATGGGCCTGTATTTGGTGTCTTTCTCGCTCTGTCTTTACAAGGGTACTAATCTTTCTCTCTCTTTCCACTCCTCTATTTCTCCCCCATCTCTCCTTATCTCTATCTCTCTCAGTCCTTTCCCTCCCTGCTTCTCCCCCTCTCTATTTCTTGGACTTTTGTCTAATTTTTTCTTTCGCTTGCTGTTTCTCTTCCATCCTATCTCTCTCCCCAATCGCTCAGTTTTTATACTGTGGGCCACTTTTAAGGTCTTGGAAGAACTACAAATAGTCAGGTTCAATTACATGCAACTGAAAATCATCCCTGAAATGCTGTCAGAGGCCTGGTCCACAGACCTGCAAATATTTAAATGCTCAGTGCTTTATTTTCATATCATATACAAAATGAAAACCTTCAGCTGTAAAATGCTGTGAATAGCCTTAGCTGTTCCTAATGATAAATGCAATATCAAGTAATCATCTGGATCGGTGGGCTCAGGGGTGCCTTTCGTAAGCCTGAATAAAATTAAATTTACACATGCATAATTAGCATCATTTTGGGATTTTAATGTTACACAAAATTCCTAAGATTACACTATGTTTGAGTAATTACCCACCATTCACTAAACTTTTCCTGCAAATGCACCATTCGCTGTAATAATTTAGAGAGAATGAATGGAAACAAGAGAATGCAAGCAGCTATTTTTTTTGCCACCGTTTTAGAGCAAAATGAGTTTGAGTCAAAGGTTGACTTTAGGATGCGTTTTGTGATAAAATATAACGCTTAATCACATAAGTTTGCCAACATTTTGCATAATTATGCACATTTTCCATATCCCTAGTTTTCAGGAGCTTTCTATCCTTGCACCTGCAGGGACAGTGGGCACTTTGTGGTAAGGTTTGTTGCCATTACACAAAAAAAAGTATAGCACAGGCAAAAACAAATTCAAAATTCACTCACGCACCATTTGGGCAGTAAGCACAAACTTCTCACATACACAAATTATATATTGCAAGCATTGCAAAATCAAGTTTCCTTAATGTGTATCACTCCTGTATCCTGCAGTACAGGCAGCTGAGATGATTCCCTAACACACAGAGCATGCATGTCACTGAGAGAAAAACAGTACACTTTTGGGGAAAGGTTTGCACTGCCACTGAACCAGCCAATCATATACTCACCACCAGGCAATGAGGAAAAAGTATATCTCATGGTTGCTTTAGACAACCCACAGCCCTTTTTTACTACAGTCGCAAGAGCCTGTCTGAAAAAGGACGATGTTGCTCAGGGTTAAGCTGTATCAATGTATTGATGAGTTTACACATTGGCTCAAACCACTGATGAGGCTCTGAAGCGCTCCTAGGTACACAGGGTGCCCGGCGCCCTTTTGGAATGCATGGTGTTTCCTAGTTACACACAATTCAATTGGTATAGACTGTAATCAGCACTTTGTGGGAGATGTGGGTTGAGGCGCGTGGAGTGGACTTATATATTTTGTGATTTGTCATTGTAAAGCCTGCCACAACTCAGATGTTGGCCAGGTAAGGCATAACAAGCACCTTTTATAACTCCAATGCATGCTTTTTCTGCAGATGTACGTCTTGGATACAATATCTTACAAAGATGTAATGTGCACTGCATCGCTACCTTTGGCCATTAATAAGGGGTTCCATTGTGCAGTTATTCCTTGGTCTCGCATCTCGTTGTGCACTGTAGCACTAGGGCTAGTAGGGTAAGGTGCAATCCACCATAACATGCTATGGGAGGGCATTAACATGATCGCAACTCAATTCCTAACATTGGGTTCCAATCAAAAGTGCATCCATTAAATGTGATTTGTTGGTTGGGAGAAACAGGCCAGGCCATGCATAGACACTCTCATTGAAATGATTAGCCACACTTTTCCTTTCACTTACAAAAGCTGTACACTAAGAACGTAATGATACAAACTGAAAAAGAAAACAAAAAATAATAAACATGAAAGATAATTCTTATGCAATTATTCTTTAAGGAATACCTCATGCATTTTCGTAGCCCACAAAATGCAAGCCAACAAATTTCCACAAGTTTAACCCTCTCAACTCTCCCGTCCAAAGAGTCAAGCATTGAGTTAAATCATATTAACAGAGCTGCTAGGTAGTCGTGCGATTCACATTCGTCTGCCTTGCCTTTTTTATCCAACCACAAATTGTGTTGGGGTTGCAAGTCTGTACTTATTGTAGTAAAAGCAGACCTAGCTCTAGAATGCCGGTCTGGGAGGCACATGATGAAACATGGGTGGCTCATGTGAGTGCGTGAGAGTTCAGGGAACAAAAAAAACAGCAAGGGGTTTGGGAGATCGATTGTTTTAGGCACTGAGACCTAGCCAATCTCTCCATCCGTTAAGTTACTTATCTAAGTAATGCTGCACGTAATAGTTAGCACTATTAGCCAAGACCAGTGTACAATCTATACTGCAAGCAGGGCTACTGGCCACATGGCATGCATGAAGATCATGCCCTGTGCTAGGGTGACCGGACGGGGGCTTCGTATCACAAACCCTCAATGACTGGATCCGCTACAACAACCTCACATCGCAGTGCTGCAGCTCCTCGGAATCAACACATCACCAGGGTACAGTAGAACAAACATTCAACCTGACTCTTATAGTCCAAAAATATACGAAAGTCAAAAAGGGGTGTGTACATTTAGCATTTATGGACTTGTCTTGTGCTTTCGACACAGTCAATAGAGAGAAACTGTGGACGGTCATGTTAAATATGGGGGTGGACAAAGAATAATTGTCTTACTTAGCAGACTTCATGCTTGTACATCGGCTCGAGTTCGCTACTCTCAGGACGGTGGTTTAACAGAGAAGTTCCCTTCACTAAAGTGGGTTAG
Source organism: Pleurodeles waltl (assembly GCF_031143425.1). Lineage (NCBI taxonomy): Eukaryota > Metazoa > Chordata > Amphibia > Caudata > Salamandridae > Pleurodeles > Pleurodeles waltl. The sequence continues at coordinate 1,244,062,627 of NC_090447.1, read as the reverse complement.
ACAGGGTTGTGTGCGGGCCCCCTTTCTTTTTCTTCTTTATATAAATGGGCTAGAGAGATCTCTCTGTGAATTGGGGAAGGATCTGCCAATTATTAATAACTCCCCAATTCCAGTGTTATTGTATGCGGATGACGCTGTACTCATTTCAAGGACAGCAAATGGTCTTCAGATTTTATTGAATGCTTTCAATACATTCATGGGAAATCTTGGTCTTAAAATTAATAGATTTAAGTCATTTGTGATGAAGACTGGGCCAAAGCAAGCAAAAACTAAACAAATTGTTTTGGACGGGGAAGAAATACTTAAGGTCCCACATTTTACGTACCTGGTGGTTCCCATTGATGTGGATTTTAATTGGAAATTTTTAGTAAATATAAATTCAATACAATTTCAGAAAGCCATAGAAGCAGTTTTTAGATTTGCAAAAAGGTTGTGACACAAACCTGTAAAAGAGATGACGATTATCTTTTCTAGCAAATGTCTCTCTATCGTGACATTTGGAGCTGGGGTTTGAGTATACGCTGAATGCTCGAGCCTCCAGATTGTAAAAAATATGTTTTTAAGAAGGCTATTAGCAGTCCCGCAATCAACTTCAGTAACGTTCTGCCATGAAGAAGTAGGCCTGAGATGCATATCCAGCTATATAAAGCTCCAACCTATATTACTATGGATAAAAAGTTGGTAAAAACCGGAAGCTTTTTTATGTAGAAGGGTGATAGAGGATTGCCTTTTATTATCACGACCATTGGACATACCTTTGCTCAGATATGTCCACTCTTCTCTTCTTTCTTTAGGACTAGGGGAGTTCTTTTTTAAGACGGACCTTCTGACAAAGCGGGATATCAAAAAGGTAAAGGAAATGTATTGGCAGAAAATGTATGATTTGGAGACGATTTTGGCTACAGATAGAATCCAGGCGAGGAACCAGATTCAGCAATTGCACCCAATGTTATATTTGACTACTTTCAGTCTTGAGCGACAAAGGTTCGTACTTACTAGGCTACGCCTGAATACATTACATTACTTGGTAGCATTTCCTACACGTGGAACTTGGTTTAAGAATCTTCCACCATGCTGCTGCGATGGAAAGATATCCCAAAGTACCTTGCACTTTATACTTTTCTGCACTTTCTATGATATCCCAAGAAAAAGGCTTTTACGTCCGTTATTTTTTATCTAAAAGTATTAGAGCTACCCAGCTTGCTTACCTTTATTTACATAACTTGGGAAATGTAGACATAATACAGGCTGTGTTAAATTTTATATATGCTGCTTTTGGAATTCGAAATAAGTATCAATAATGTTTTTATTAATTTAATGATCATGAAATTTGTATGTTTGTATTTATTGGATGTCTTTTATGGTCTATTTTGTACTGAATAAAGTAAATTGATGATGATGACCCTAAAAAGTTTGAAGCTATTGCTCAGTGGAAAGACCTGCAACATGTCAGAGAAGTACAAAGCTTCCCAGGCTATGCCAACTTCTATAGGCATTTAAGCGATAATTTTTCCAACACTGTTGCTCCAAGCTCTAAATTACTCTGTGAAGGAATGAAGTTTCATTGGGAAGAAGAGGCAGATAAGGCCTTCAACCAATTAAAAGACAAGTTCAGTACAGCTCCCATTTTATGACACCCAGACCCTACGCAGCCGCTTGTGGTCAAGGCAGACACCTCACAAGTAGCGGTGGGTGGGGTCTCGTCTCAGTGCGATCATGGGACCGGGAAGCTCCACCAAGTGGATAACTTCTCCCAAAAATTGAATCCTGACAGATCGAGAATTACTAGCAATAAAAACAAGCCTTTGAGGAATGGAGACCTTATCTCCTAGGGAGTTTACATACAGTCACCATTCTGACAGATCATAGGAATTTACAATTTCTTAAAACTGCAGGTGCTTTATCTGCGCAACAGTTGAGGTGGTCCCAATTCTTCAGTGATTATGATTTTTTGATCCAGTTCCAACAGGGTTGAAGAATGGAAAAGCAGACACGCTTTCTAGACTAACCTAGTCCACTAATGAACAAGTGGAAGAACCACCTTTTAGTACATCTTGAGACAAAATTGTGGAGGCCATTATCCTCGATTTAGATTATTATTATTTTTTTTAATGAGAAGAGGTGCAACTGCAGCAGAAAAGTAATGAGGCCATAGAAACCCTGCAACACCACACTACAGATCTCACTAGCCGTGAGAGGTTACAGTATGTAGCACAGAAGGTATATCTACCCACAAATAAATTACAAGACAAAGCCTGTGAGTGGTGCCATGCTAGTAAGCTTGCTGGTCACCCAGGGGAAAAGCCTAGACATCCTCCAACTACATTTTTTGGTGGACATCCATAGCCAAAGACGCAAAGGCTTATGTAGCAAATTCTGCTACTTGCACACAAGGGAAAAGTTCGCAACAAGCTCCCACTGGTCGTTTTCAACCCTTACCTACGCCACCTGCACTCTGTATCCTTAGACTTCGTGGTAGAATTACCAAAATCCCAGGCTGGGTTTACTACCATTCCGGTAGTAGATCATTTGACCGAAATGGCACACACTAAACCTCTAAAAACATTACCTTCAGCCTCAGAATTAGCCAATGTTTTCGTTCAATCTATAGTACATCTCTATGGGCTTCTTTCGGTGGTAGTTTTCGATCGAGGACCACAATTTGTATCCAAATTTTGAAAATAACTTTGCCAGGAATTGGATATGGATATCCATCTGTCGCCCAGTCATCACCCACAATCAGATGGACAGACTGAAAGATTTAACCAGTGTATGGAGCAATATTTACATTGTTATCTTCTAATCTCTGAAGTGGATTGGGCAAAGTGTTTGTGAGCCGCCAAACTTGCATATAATGATGTAATCCATGCATCTACTGAATATTCACCTTTTTACTGTAATTATGGGTATCATCATCACATTTTGGATTTAAATGTAGTACCTCAGTTACCCATTCCTGTTGTACAAGATTTTTTACAACAATTAAGTAACATTCAAAAAAATGCACAAGACAATCTAAAAATCAGCAAAATAAATGTATAAGACATATGCAGACAAAAAGACGCCAGGGACCAGGTTATAAGGAAGGACAAAGAGTATGGTTGTCAACTAAACACTTAAATCTGAAGGGGGCATGAAAGTTTCATCCAAGGTTTGTGGGCCCCTTCACCATCACCAAGAAAATTAACAAGATAGCCATCAAACCAGAACTTCCCACATCTCCGCCGATTCATCCAGTGTTCCACATCTCCTTGTTAAAACCAGTAGCAGACACCATGCACTGCCCTAAGGGGGACCCTCTCCGATCTTAGTTGGATAATCAAACGGAGTACAAGGTAAGGGCAGTATTAGATTCCAAACGAGTTCGTAATAAACTAATTGTTGGATTGGAAAGGTTACGGACCGGAGGATCGTTCATGGGAACCAGCTGGGCATGTACATGCTCCTCAATTGGTTCGCCAGTTCCATCACAAATACCCCAACAAACTGAAACCAATTGGAGGCACCTTGGGAGGGGTGTACTGTCGGGCCTGCAAACCCGAACATGCTCCAGAACCCACATTTGGCGTTTAGAAAAGTGTGTCCTCAAGCAAATCAACTGCCCTTGCATTGGCCAATGATTGTTGTTGCCTTTAAGTCATGTTTACTTTACAGCCAGAATGGGTATTTTAGCTACAAGGCATCGCTGGTGTGTAATAACTATAAGTGTTGTGCTTTCTCAGATGATTCTCCAACAAACATTTTTACTTTCCAAGCGTGTTGCAAGTTGTGCCTTACTGGATGTCAGCTGACACATTAAAATGAAACTGAGAAGATGGTGGTGCTTATCCACTTCATTATATACACAGGAAAACAATATTGCCTGAACACTGCCCTCCAATAAACATATGAAAATAATGGGCAGCTCTGCTTGATCACTATTATTACCTTAATACAATATTTACAACAGGTGTTAAGGGTACAATGGGTGCAGAGTACAAAACCTGTAATACACATTTCAAAGGAGGTGAAATACAACAGTTAAGGTATGTGGGACTTGGTCCTCCCCCTAACTTTTTGCCTTTACCCACCACCTTTTGCTGAGCTTGTTTTAGTTCTCCTTAGGCCTCTATGCACTTTTACCACTGCTAACTAGTGCTGAAGTGTTTGTGCTCCCTCCTCTAAAGATGGAAGGATTGGCTTACCCCAACTGGAATATTTAATTAACCTAAAAGTTCCTAGTAGAGGGGTAGTGCCTGTAAATGAAATGCTACTAGTGGGCCTGTAGCACTCGTGCCACCCACTTAAGCAGCTTTACAACCTGTCTCCAGCCTGTCTTTTGCAGCCTGTGTATGCAGTTAAACTGCTGTTTTAATCCGGCAAAAATAATGCTATGCAAGACACAAACCTGCCTTTCTAATACATATGTCAGCTTTAGGGTAGACTCTTAACAGCTCACAAGGCAAGGTGCAATATATTTTTTAAATGACGTAATTCCATGTTTTACATGTGATGGTAGTGAAAATCTCAAACTATGTTTTTCACTACTGCTAGGCCTGCTTCTCCCATAGGATAACATCGGAGTTACTGTGTTACATTTAATAAGCTGTAACTTCTAAATGGGAGCAGGTCACCTGTGAATGTTTGGTGTCCTTGGAATTGTTAGGAAAATCCTCTCTTTTACAAAGTTGCCATTTTCCAGCCACAGCCATTCAGTGTCTGCAGTCTGTCTTTGCATCACATGACTGCGTATACCCGATAGTTAGGCTTTGTGTATTCCTCCTACAGTCACACACACAACAGAAAGCTTAGGTGAGCCTGGATTGGCAAGCACTGTCAGGATGGGAGGGCAAAGCGGAGCACAGCCCTACTTACACCTGAATAGGTGGTTTCCTGCCTCCACACAAAGGGCTGTCTACCCTCTGTGTTCAGTCTGGAGCCAGGAGAGGCAGGAACCCCGTGCACTTTTAAGGATAACCTCAATATTTGTTTTACAGAGATGTGCCAGAACCTAGTGGACAGCAAGCTGACTGACCTCAGGAAGCCTGCTGAGGAGGTGGCCATCTGGGTTAATACCAGAGTGTCCAAGAGGGTACCTGGTAGAGACCCCAATGGTGGTCCAGGTTCCCACCAGTAGAGTGAGGGAGAAAGCTAAAGATAACACAGACAAGTCCAGAGTAAGGCAGGGAATAGTGTTCCCAAGCCCCTTCTGAGAAGCAGGGGAGTGGTTCTAGTCAGCAACCTGACTCTCCTAAGAAACTACCCACTGGTGCATCCTTTACAGGGGTGGCCAATGTGGCCTTAGGGGTAAGCAGTCCCCAGAGGCAGGTCATAGACCATGCCAAGGTCTCCCTTAGCTGGGAGACAGACTTGAAGGAGGAGCTTGTGATCCCTAAGGGTGGGAGTCACTTCTACCACGTGAAAGTGAATGGGGTCCCGGTCACTGCTCTGAAGGGCACCAGGGCTTGCTAGATCATGATAGTGGAAAGGCTAGTTTCTCCAAAGCAGTACACTGGCCAGGTGTGTAGGGTACTTCAGGCCCATGGGCATGACTTTTTCCACCCTAGGGTCCTGGGACCCCTGTAGAGGAGATGGGGAGAGGACCCAGAGGAAGGCCAGTTAGTCCCCAGATGCCCACTGACTGCATTCGGGGGGAATGAGTTGCATCCAATGTCAGAAGAATTGAGAGGGGCAGAGGCCCAGGATGCCCTGACAGTTCAGTTATTTATGTTTATCACTCCCAAGCAAAGGGTATGGCAGCCCAGATGGAGGGGCAGGGTGAGGGAGGACTCACCCTTGTCCCCTGTTTAGCCTCAGGGTACAGACCCTGGGCTGAATGGCCAGTCTCCAAATACCACCCCTGAACTGGGGGAGAGAGAGTGGAAGTAGGGTGCGTATCACCTGAAGCATTTCCCCCTCACTCTGAGGAATCTCAGAGGCCAGAGAACCCTCAATCGTTCATAGGTAACTCCTTGACAGCCACAAGGCTGGACAAGAGGTCTACTCAATGTCTCCGCTTGAAGCTTCCACTCGGCATTGGATGGCCTTGGGCCTGGCTCCCGACACTGACAGCTGTCAGTGGGCTCTGTTGATTGCTGTCCTTATGGGCAGAATTTTCCTCGGTTGGGGGCAGAAAGTCTGATCCAAGGGGTAGAGTGAGCCACATCACTTTGTGGGCCATGGAGGTACTGTCAGCCTACTGGGATGCAAATGTGATCAAGTTATGGTTAGGTGCTGCACAGATGGTGTCCACAAGTGGGAAGGGTTCCCAATGGTCCAGTCCAGTGACTCAAGCGAATGTAGACACAGGGATCCAACTGAATTCAGAAGGCACAGAACTGACAAGTTCTTCTGCAGTAGAGAACCACTGTTCACTTTCTACCATGAAGTGTTGATTAGTCGCCCATGGATTTAGCCTGGGGGTGATGCTGGACCCAGCCCTCGCTGCAGCAGTATCCCCAAACATTTTGCCATTACCTTCCACTTTTTGCTAAATTAATTTTGGTTGGTCTTAGGTCTAGGTGCACTTTACCACTGCTAACCAGTGCTAAAGCGCTTGTACTCTGGCCTTAAAACATCACAGAATTGGCTTAGACCCAACTGGCATATTTAATTTACTTATAGGTCCCTGGTAAACTGGAACTATATGTACCCAGGGATCTAAATGGCATGCTACTAGTGAGCCTACAATACATATACAAAACAGTGATGGACTGAATGCTTGAATTAATCTCAGCCACTGGTAATCACTCGGGCCGCATCCCAATCCATTATTGTTTTGCATACCATGCCACCTCAGTTTGGGCCCACTTATGCTAATTAGTCTTGATCCTGCTCCAGTAGGGAACAGTCCAGCCAGAACTGACACGCCAGGTCCTCCCTGAACCAAAACACAAGCAGCCCAGGACTGGTTTCACCCTAGTTATGGGCTCATCAATCGGGAACAGCTTGGCTGATGATTTGATTCTTTGGCATGTTTTTTATGTGTTGTAACATGCAACTTTTGTAACTTTAATTTCTATTGAAACTGTGTTTTTATACATTAGGCAAATATATCATACATTGTTCATGTGGTGTCCCTTACAAAATATTTAGCATGTTTTGTATCACTGTAAATAACTAATGTTTCCATTAGTCAACTCAGCCATGCTCAATGTATTAATCTCAGAAGGCCGCAATGTTGAGATGCACCTCATGGGAATTAAACCAGTGTTCTTGCTGTTACAAAGTGCTGCAGAGGGCACAATGCTGATGATATACCCCCAAGTAATTTATGTAGCATGGGGGAAATCATCATGCCGCATCTCTTCTGGACTGCAGGCTCCAACCTGCTTTGGGGCAGCCGCACACCTTACCACTTAACACATCTGGAGGCACGTTGCTATTTAAATCTCTTGGCCCTTCCGCAGTGTTTGACGCATGCGGAACGCAGCAGGCACATGCCTGGGCCAATACCAGACATGTCTTCGTCCGAAGAGGCTGGGCCCATTCTCTTGGCTCTGGACCACATCTTTATATGGATTAATAGGGTGAGTGGATCATATTTTTTTGACCTGGAGTTTCCTCCACCTAGTTAACACCTTTGGAAAACGCTAGTCCGTTTGTCACTCTCCATTATCTGACTTTTGGATGTTTCTTTTTGTCTCCAGACCAACGTGGTTGAATACTTTATTTTTGACTTGGTTCTGTTTTAGTCCCTAAAGATGGTGAAAAAGAAGAACCCAGGGGCGAAGGACTCTAGTAGCTCCTCCAGGGGCCTTCCCAGCACCTCTCTGGATTCTTTCCTGGCTCCAGCAGTGGGGGGGGGGGGAGGGGGGTTGTCTCCGATAAAACAGACTTGGCTGAACACCGGTTGTCGTTTTAGCTTTGCATACATCATATTGGACCAGTCCCAGCTGCACTGGATAGCCAGATTTTGGGAAGGCCACAGGGGATGGGGCCCGGTTAGTGGGCCACGATCTGGCTCTTGAAGCCTTGATATATCATTCCCAGAGTCCTGGCCCAGAGGGGGGTCTTTTCTCTCCAGGTAGCACAGTGAACCCTCCCCCCCTAATAAAATAAAGAGACAATCCAAAAAGCCTTCCAGGAAGGAGCCCCTTTGCCTAGTAGTAGATGGTTCAATTATGACGGATGCTGGTAATAATACCGCCAGGATGGGACTTGATGAATTTGTTAAAACCTCCCTGGGTGACTTTTTAGAACAAGTCAAAGAGCTTATTGAAGCCAGCCTGGTCCCTTTAAAGGACAAAATAAGTAATCTGGAGACTAAGATAGCAGATTTAATTAATTTACAAAACCGAGCAGCAGCACCCAGGCCTATTGATGGGGTGGTTTGGGACAATGGTAACCAAACAGGTATAGACCCTAGGGGGAACAAGCCTGTGTTACCAAAGTCCAGCAATGTGCCATCACATGTACGTTTCGACATAAGCACAGAAAGCAGGCAGAACTCAACCCAGAGCCAGGCCAAGAGTAGTAACACAACCAGCCCACTGCAAGATCTCCATCACCCATGTCACCCCACGACAAAAGTAGGACCTGGTCCCAGTGAGAAGGAGCGCTCCATCCATTTAAACCTACCTCCCCTGTGTTGCATCTAGTTTGCAGTGCTTACTAATGTGCCACCTCTGCCATCTTTAGTCAAGGAGTCTACAGTCAAGTTTAAGAACAAAGTCTGCCACTGGGTACCCAGAAGTCAGATTTTTATTTAAGGCAATATAATGACATTTTATTTATTAGGAGACTTGGTTGGATTGGACCCCTGGCTAAAAAACTAGAAGGGGACTGTGTGGTTATAAATTGTTGTTACCCTGGGCTAGCCAGACGTTTGATCTCTTTATCTGCCCGGTTGTGTAATGGTATCAATGTGGTCCCACTAGGGTTTTTCTAAAGGTATCTGCAATCTAGGGGAAGAGTTATGGATGTTGCTCCCCTTGACCCTGTTGAGATCTGAAGGCAGAAGGCCATATCCTGAGCTTAGATTTAGGTCCTCAATTGTGGTTAGCAATAGGTTTTCTGCCCTATCAGCCCTGGAGGATAATGATTGACTGAATAGTATTAATAGTCCCCTCCAGAAGTCAGGTCTTCTGCTTCTGAAAGCTCTGTTTCTGCATACTTGGTATCCACTGCCACTTGCTTAATGTTAGATGGGGCTAGCCCTTTGTATTCGAGTGATCAAAAATTTAACAACTCTTCACTCGGGGCAGCTTCTCCAAATATAACTATTACTGCTGCTCTTGTCTTCCGTCTCGTGTCCTGGAACACTGCAGGATACCAATCCAAACTCGCAGGCAAGGGCTGGCTCAGTTTTATTTCAAGCTTTGATGTAGTCATGTTACAGGAAACATGGACATCGGGGGATATAATCTGGGATGTTTTTGTTAGCTTTTCTGTCTCTGCTACTGAATTTCCTGGGTGGAGAGCTAAGGGAGGCTTGGTGACCCTAATGAGTTGCTAAGATTGCCAGGCTGTACAAGTGGTTGCAGACACCTGGGAATCTTGACCATGTGGGTATTCCTCTCTGACAAATGCAATGTTTTTGTAATTCATTTTTATAACTCAACCTGTGAGCTAGGGTGTCAGATTGATGCTTTACTTATTGCCATAGACATCCTTAAGAAGCGATCCGGTTATATGTTCAATGACTTCCAAGTCATAATAGGGGGTTGGGGCTAATGTTAAATTGGGTGCCGCTTAACTTTAGTAGACCCTTTTATACTGAAGAACAACTACTTTATTGGAGACAATGAGGGACCGGGGTAAATAGACTGCATGAAGATGTTACCAGCCTGGGACTATGCAACTCAATTAAAAGGTTTGGTGACTTACTCACTCAAAAGCCGACGTTTGTAGGCTGGGGACAAGGGACAGTGATTATATTATATTTTTATTACCAGGGATTTGGGTCAGCTTGTTACATCTAGGGGTATAACAGAGAACAAGCACAGTGGCAATAACCTCTTATGAATTGATATGAACATCCCAGATTATATTCATCCAAAGAAACTTGCTTGGCCAAAAGGACTAGTCATTAAAGATAAGGGGCTTAGGGTCAATTTGCGCAGGGTACAGATTCCCTCTCTCGTCTTCTTTGATAAAGTCTAATCAAAGTCCAATTGTGGCTATTTTACGGGCAAACAGTTTTTTGGAGCCTGATATTCAAGTTGCATTTGACAATTTAAATAGTTCAGTAAGGGACTTGATTAACCACTCTGGGAAGCATATAAATAACTCATATCCAGGGTGGTTTGATAGTACCTACAGGGCCATTAATAAGAATTTGTGCATGGCCCTTATGTAGGAACCAAGAGATAAGCTGCTAGTGACAGCTGCTGGGCACGACTATACATTAGCAATTAAAAAAGGAAGCAGGATATTAGGAAGGAGACCTGGGACAACGTGATACAGACTTTCAAATATAAGGATGCCCCAGGTTTTTGGAGTATTGTGAATAAAGGGAATCCTTGAGTTGTACCCTCTGAGGGTTTAGGATCTAATATCCTTCCTGATTGTTGGTATAATCACTTAAGTAGCATTTACTGTTGTTATGAGACTAACCCAAGGGAGGTTGGTAGTGATTGTGTCCCCAGTTTTCCATTGGATATTAGATTTTTCTTAGAAGAGGTGGAGTCGGCGATTGCAGAAAGTCCTTTGAGGAAAGCTCCAGGCCTTGATGAGGAACCAATGGATTTGTACAAAGAATATTAATCTATGGGCCTCCATTATTACCAATGATCTTAATGCTGCAGTCCTTAAGGGCATATCTGCCTCTTGGAAGTCAACCTGTATTGTTCCTTTTAAAAAAAAAAAAAAAAAAGGCAACAAAAAGGATCCTACACATTATAGACCGATATCTTTACTGAACTCAGCTGTCAAGATTCTAGGTCATATACTTCATAGAATCGAAAGATGGGCCGAAGATAACAACATACTTAGTTTCACACAGTATGGGTTCCGGGAGGGCCTAGGAACCCAAGAGCAATGTTTAAATCTAAATGTAATCATCAGGAAATATACAATTGCTAAACGTGGAACAATATAATTGGCATTCATGGATCTTAGTAGTGCCTTTGATCGGGTGCACCGCTCTAAACTCTGACAAATATTGGCGGGTTTGGGTTTGCCTCATTCTATCATTGACTTTGTAACACTTTTGCATGAGAAGGTTAATGCATCAGTGAGGTATGGATTAGAGGCAAGCCAACATGGAATGTTGGGCCAATGTTGATAGATATACAGCCGATTGCTCAGGTTAAGGAAGTTTCATATTTGAGAGTAACCTTTGATTTCTAGGGGTAGTTGGTTACCCTGTATTTCCAAGAGATGCTCCCACTTTAATGCCTCAGCGAGGGCTGTTTTTTTAGCTAGCCGCTCAAGTGTGAAACAGACCAATTCAGCCCTTACCAGAGGTGTTTAAGCTCTAATGTCTCCCTATTCTAACCTTTGGGGCATTCATATGGGGGTTTCAAGATTGTCGTTATCTGCAGCAAGAGGAAAATAGGTTCTGTAGGCACTTGCTCGGGGTAGGACCAGGTAGCCCATAGTTTTTTCAACATGAAGAACCTGGTTTGGGTTTTGTGGGCGATTTTATTATCAAGTCTTGAAAAATGTTCTTGCCCACTCGCTATGGCGAGTCATATTTTATCAAGTCAAGCTATTTTTAGGACCTACTCCTCCCTTCGGACAAGTTGACAAAAAACAGGTTATCTGTTCAGTCAGAAAGTGAAGGAGCAATAAAGACGCCTTCAAATCTTGTTCTAGTCACATTTGCTCTGTGTTCAGAGACAGTGGTCAAAAGTCAGTTTGTCTTACAATTAATTTTCCTTCTGACTGCAGAGTTCTAGGATTTTATAAGGTGAAGTGCCTGACCTGCTGTAGAAAGAGTTTGAAATGACAGGCGAAAGGGTGTTTAACAGGGAGGTGATAGCTGACTGCCTGTCTTATGACCTGGGTCACAGAATCCCATAGCTAAGCTAAATGAAGGCATGTGCAAACCGGCTAGGCAGGCCGGAGGTGTTTATTTCTCCTTATGTGCTGCTCAAGGGGGTAGTCGAGTTGGGTTAAAAAAAGAATTGCTGAGACTAGTATCTGTAGACAGGGAGGCATTGGAACTTAGTAAGTCCTCTGTGCGATCTTAAATAATATACAAGACTTGTCAGGGTATTGAACCCTATCTTTATCAGGTTGATAATGTTTGGGAGAGAACGCTTTTGACAAGGTTTAGGTTGCGCTCTATTAGGTGTAATCTCTGTTTTCCCTTAATACAGTTTAATCTGAACCAAATTTTGGTACGTCCTTGTGATAATTCCCCTTTACAAACGTTGATGCATTCTACCCTTTTCTGTACACCCTTTAGACGCAGGTATCTATTACCTCTGCTTAAAACTTTTGGGCTCCAGCAATGTAGACCTGTTTTCCATTATTTGTGTATGGCTGCTGAGCCTGTCGTGGGGTCTGCTGTAGAGGCTTTTCTAAACAAGCATTTGCAGTGCAATAGGTCTCGAATTTGTGAGAGTTGGAGCTATTGGCGTTGTAAATGACAATGTCTTTTACCTATGTGTTTTGGTTTGGAGTGCAGTGGGTGTATACCAGGTGCCACAGCAACCCTCCCAGGCCTGTCGCTGCAGGAGAGAGGACACAACAAGGCCATCAACTTGGGAACGGTTTTGTCTCATTCCTACAGAGTGGCTGAGCTATTGTACACAGGCGTCCAGAGGGTGATGGGGAAGCGCTTTGCACCTATGGGCAGTATTTGAGGTGGGGTCTCTACAAACAGGAAGCACTGCTATTCGAGCACTGTTTTAGACAGCATTTCCAGAAATGGCATTTGCAAGGTCGCAGTAGCTGTGAGGGGACTGTCAAAGCCAAGATACCAGTAAATTCTAAGAGGTGGAAGTGATGGAGTTTGCTCCACTTTTGTGCCCTATGATACGCTGCTCCTCTCACTGTGGCACCCTTGTGTTAGCTTCTTTGTGCTATAGGGTTAGCAAAATGGCTGCCTCTATTAACCGAACTCAATTTGAAGAGGCCCAATTGCCATCCAAAGGCTAGATGTTTTTTGCTATCATACTTGGGACCCTGAAGTGCTTGGGTCTGGAGTCACAACTCCTTTTCCACCATTTTAAAGACAAAATCTTTCGCCATCTTATCGCCTAGAACTAACTTATGTGCTTGGTTGGTGTCCTCAAGAGGTTATCAAGAGCATGTGCTATCGCCTAATGTTAAGCTCTACTCAAGTCAGTTGGTCACTGCAGAGATCTTGCAGAACGAGACTGTCACAGATTACAATCCTGACATAGCTTTTTCACTTCTTCATCTCTGCAAGGTTGATGTAAATGAATTATAGCGATTTTGTTAAGAACGGCACCTGCTTTGCAGCGCTATGAAATGGCAGAACCTGTATTACCAAGCGCAATATAAAAAATAAAAACAAACAAGCTATTCCCGGACTGCCCAACATGCACCAGATAAAGAACCCTAGGTGAGAGGATGTGGTGTAAGGGTCAGAGATGCTGACTTTTTTGCTAGGGAACACGGTTAGAGTCTGTGCACTGGCTCAACATCCTGTGATTCTGGGCAAATCACTTAATCTCTCCTTGTTACCAAAAATAAATGTGTTATTGTGTAATGTAACCCGCTGCTCGTGTAAATCTCTGTAATACCTTTGTATCGAGTTCAAACTATTTAAAACTGCCCCAAAAAAAAAAAGCACTCCAATACCTTTGTGACAAATTTGCGCTACATAAAACTGCAAAAAAATAACGTAACAAAAAACCCACAGACATCGCAAAGAAACAGCAAGAAGCCCAAAAACAAGGAAGAGGAAGAAACAACATATGGCCAGGCAGCGCAAAAGAGAAAAATTGTGTGCTACACGAAGTTACATGGCCGATCGAACAATAATCCATGTAACAGGGTCAGTCTTCATGGCGGTAACAAACCAGCCTCAAGGCGGGACAAACGTAAAGCATTTACCAATGACATCAAGGGATTTTTGAAAGGCAGGCCCAGGACCCAATGAAAGTGATGGACGTGGTTAAGGCCCTCTGGAGAGATTACAACATGTCAATAAGAGCAGTGCTTCCGCGCTGCTATGCTTGACCTAAAAATGCTCTGCAATGGCGTGAAAATGTAGAATTATAACTTATTTTTTCATTTTGTATGCTGCTCTTTTCAGGTTTTTATTTTTATTTTTTTAGAGATAATAATAATCATAGAAGCGCGGGTGGGGTAATTACCTAAATGCCCATGTGGTGGAATAGTTACTTAGTTCATATTGCATTTTTGTTTTGTAAATTTCACAACGAATTTGGCATATGCTCATTGTGACCACTATTTCTATTGATGTGATTTATGTATCACCAGGATATTTTTATATATAAACTTGAGGACACTGACACATGCTTTGCAGTCTCTACCTTTAGTTTGTTTTGCATTATCTGGAAAGGTAAATATGTGAATTGGAATAATGGAATTAGATTTATTGTGCCTTTGAAAGATGACAACTCAACGATGAGAGATAAGTTAATGATAAATTGCAAAATGCTGACATTAATTATCATGACTAATTCTGTGATCATTTGCACAACCAATACCTTTAATGTATGACAAGACTGCTTTTTAACCTTGATATTGTGTATGTGCCTTTTCAATTTATTTATGAAATGATGAAGATTTCATTTTTGTGTAGTATATGTGTATTGTATTACAATGTTATATTCTTTTATGGATTAATATAAATCCGAATAAAGATTTATCAAAATATAAAAAATAAAAAGATGTAGCATAATCTATACAATATTCTTTCCTTAACCTGATATCAGGATGCTGCATGCATAAATCTATTTTTCAGCACTCAGCAAAAGCAGAATTCCAGTAGTTAGCACTTAAAAAAAAAAAATTATCTAAATATTGCACCACAATCAGGAATATTCTCACAAAAAGAAGTAAACAACATTAGATATACGTGTTTTGGTCATAAATAAATAAATTTACTTGGGAAGGCAAAATGATTTAAATTATTTTGCCTATCACTGTTTTTGTCTCTTAAGCTCCTTATAATGAGAGTCTGCAGTCTCCCCTTGCTGTTCATTTTTGTCCAATGTCAGTACCTTACATCCATACTGATTTCACACCTGCTTGAGGCACTTAACATAGGCCAAATCGTTTCTGGTGATCATGGAAGATAAGTGATTAGAAAAACAGAGATGCTGCTGTCCCCACATGAAGTCTTATGAAACAGCTCAGATTGTTACGTTCCTCTCCAGGATGGGTCTTGGGTGGGGCAGGGGCACATTTGTGGGCAAGGCAGGGTGGGGCCTGGCTACCCTCCCCTTCCCCCATCAGAACCAGGGATGGGTAACTGTAGAGTTGGGCGAACCTTGGGTATACCACTGAAGGCTCAAGCCAAATGTGTGTCTTTTGCTCAGATTCAGGGCTTCTTTAACCCTCAAGCCCAAATAAAGCAGATCTTTCATCTGGCTTCTGGCTGCCTACAACAGTATAACTTCATGCACCAGGAACTCAAGACAAAGTATGAACATTTGGCATAAAACAGGAGAGAGAAGGGGATTCTGGTGTAGTGGCTAAATTGCACAGTGTGAAACCAGGAAACCTGGAGTCAATGTCAGCTTGCCTACTTGTACAAAAACAAAGAGGGAGAAGGAGGTTGTTGGGCTGGGGCTGTCCTCCTTATAGCCTATACAACATTACAAAAGAGGCCCAGTTAGCTGGGCCTCTTCTGTAATGTTAGCTTGCCTACTTGACCAAATAGTGTGATCCTAATCAAATCTCACTCTCATGTTGAACCTCTTAAGAGAGGATTTTTTTTAATTTAAAAATCCCTCTGGAGACACAGAACAGCTTCTGTGTCTCCCCTGCCCCTCTGTGAGATCAGCACGCCGCAGGGCACGCAGGGTTTAAAAATATATTTTATAGATTTATGGTTTCTCAGGGGACCACGATCGCCCCCCCCCCCGGGAAACCATACAGCGCTATATATATATATATATATATATATATATATAGAAAAGGAGCACATCGAAGTCTCCATTGATATCCATGGCTATGATGGATTAGATATTGTCATTGTGGATAAATAAAGAAAAAAATTTTTCATAAGAACTCTACTGAATTATGTGATTTTTTAAGAAATGTGATAATTTTGTGGATATCAATGGACACTTCGATGTGCTGGGTCTCCTTTTCAATGTTATGAGCCCATGGCTATTTGAGATCTAGGGGGTTGGCCCTCACGACCCGTGCACCGAAAAGTGCCATAAGTTGCATATATATAATAAAGGAAGAAGGTGCGGTTTCAATTCACCTTGATCCCCATTTTTTTTTTAAATATATATATATATATATATATATATAAAGCATCCCATATGGGGAATTTGTCCGTATCAAAACGAAATTGCTCAAATGAACAAGATATGAATGAAAAATTTGGGGAAACCAAACAGAGATTTTTTTTAATAGAGGATATAAATTGAAGGTGGTGAATGAAGGAGAGATGAAAGAAAAGGCAAAAACACGAGCCCAGGTGCTGGTCAAAAATAAAAAAGTGTCAGATGAGCTGATGGTGGAAAATGATGAGATAAGATTTATTCTGGACTATAGTAAAGAGAACCAACAGATACTAAAAGTATTAAATAGACATTGGCATATGATTAAAAGAGATAATGATGTTGGACAAAGGGTGGGACCTCGCCCATCAGTTACATATAGAAAAGTAAAGCAAAATACAAACGCTGTGGGATAGCGTAACATATAGAAAAGTACCAGCATTAAATGATATACTAGTGAAAAGCCACTGCGAGACCCCCATTATCCCTAACTGGCTAGTAGATGGAAACAAGGGTTTCTATTCCTGCAATAAGTGCAAAGCATGCAAAATTGGTTGCAATAAAAAGGCAGTAATAGATTTTCAGGGGAAAAGAGATTCCGATTAGAGACAGAATTACATGTGTTACAGCTTTTGTGGTCTATGTCATAGAATGCCAGTGTGGCCTACGATACGTTGGCAGCACTATCTGCCCTTTAAAGAAGTGCATCTTGGAACACATTACAGCGGTACAGAAGGATGACAATACCTATGCCATGGCTAAACATCTGAAAAGTCATCCAGAATCAGATTGGCTACACATGAAATATTATGGCATTGCTACAATAAAGAAAACATGAACGAGGAGGTGATAGAGTTCAGAAACGGAGACGCTTAGAATCTAGAGACATCATTAGATTAAAAACAAAGACTCCGTTTATGGTGAATGGCGATGGGGAACTATATTGTCATCTATAACCATGAATAAGCAATAGAAATTAAATTTGAGGATGTCACATGAAGGATTAAATGGATTAGTGGTTGTATAAAGTTGCTATGAATCTCGCAATGAGGAGTTGGAATAATGGGGTACTAGACCCATAATTTAGTTACACAACTGCAACAGAAAAATATGATATACAATTAAAATAAGAAAATAAATTGATGTGATCACATACAATGAGATATATAATTGGTTATTATGATGGATGACAAGTTAAGTTGTAACTAGTATGTGTAATGTGTAGAGTTTCTCTCCTTTTTTTTTATCTCAATAGATATTTTTTTATTGATTATTTTCTTTTTCTGGTACTGTATAGAGTTAGAATGTAGTTGTACAGAATGTTACGTTATAATTGTAGTTTTATTATTTTTTAAAATTTTATTTTCATATATGTATTGTTTGAACTACATATCCCAGAATGCCACATAAAGGCATATTGAGATGAAAAGTATAATTAGAGCTCGAAATAGATTGATTAATTACCGTGAGGGTTGAAACGCATTGGTGGTTGCTGTTGGTATCATTTTGCACATTAAAATGGAGACTGGAGTAATTATGTGAGTGCTGCATCGTTGACAGAAGTGTCAAGTTTGTGTGACAATATATATATATATATATATATATATATATATATATATAGAGAGAGAGAGAGAGAGAGAGCTCTCTCCACACACACACATTATATATATATATATATATACACACACACACACACAGGGAGATCACAAATAAAAGTGTGTGTATATATGTTTTATATATTCGCCACCAGTTGTCTTGCATCGCACGTTGTTAAAGCATTGCACATATGTCAACCCATGCATTTCAATCGCAACTTTTAGGCAGCAATAAAAAAAGTCAAGCTAACTCTTGTGATTATGTTTCTAGAGAAGGATCAGACTTTTGTCTAGTGGCAATTTTGATGCCATAAAGTAGCGCAGAAGGTTTATATGGCAGCTGCAAAGATCAAATCTGTATTTTATGTGAATAGCTGAGTGGATTAGTAAAGCCAGCCATTACCTGCGCTATAATACAAATGAAATGTATGTGCGAGGGAGGCTATGGAGAGTGAAGGGCACTTTTGCTGGGTGGTAGTGAGGGAATCAGAGGAGGTGGTCATAGGAGTGGGAGCACCAACAATGATTGTCGGACTGGGTACCACAGGTGCTAAAGACTGTGACGATGGGTATGTCACAAGGGGAAGTAATAGTGTTTTATGGTTTGAGTGTCTTGAGAGAACGTGCTGATTGAGGAAAGAAGCAAAGGTAAGGTTACTGACCTTTACTGTTGTACACACACACACACACACACACACCAACAATTTTGTGACTGTCTATGTAGGCTAGTGTTTTAGAGGGACAATTTAGCCAGTAGTAGAGATGGATTCTCATTGGATGACTGCTGCTCAAGCTCTAATTCAGGTTATGGAGGACAGCTCTGATGTAGGATCAGAGGCCGAGACATCAGATACTGAAACAGCATATGATGGATACGACAATAGAGCAGAACCTGAGAGTGATTTTTCAGTCAGAGGAGTCCCATCCGACAACTCCTCTTCCAGTGATTCTGAGGGAGGTGATGAGAACACAAGCACAGTCTGTGCAGCGGGACAATAGCGGGTTAACCCAACCCAGAGAGCAGGTGCATGCGGCGGCAAGCACAGAGAGAGTGCTCTCTTGGGAGCTCCCCAATTTAGTTCAGCCCTATATTCCACCGCCCAAATTGCCATCAAAATTATCTATCACAAAGCAACCTGGTTTTGTAAGGCAAGCACCTGCGTTTTTGGTCCTGGGTTCGGCCGCCGTATAGGGAAACCTACCAACCCCAGACATTCTGGAAACTAATAAGCCTGGGGGAGACCACGGAGATGTGGCTTGTGTGGATTCTCCAAAGTTTTCTTGCCCAGAATATCCTGCAAATGTAAAATGTTGAATAAAAACTCTATATTTGTTCTTGCATTTCTGTCACACAAACTACAGGAATATGCTGGGATCCACAAACTTCCTACTAACCAGTGTTTCCCCACCTGTCCTTATTAAAATTCTACCCCACTTGAGTGCATGTACTTAGTGCCTGCATCAGGAATGGATCACCCCAGGGCCAACAGTCTCCCTCATGTAAGGACTATAATTGACTGTTGTGCGATCCATTCCCGCCAGGGGCACTAGGCCTACCCAGACAAGCAAGGTACCATTTTTATCTGGAGACTTGGGGGATTGCTGGGTGGATGGAAGTTTGTGGCTCCCCTCAGATTCAAGAATTTGCCATCACCGAAATGTGCAGCAAACATGTTTTTTTAGCCAAATTTTGAGGTTTGCAGAGGATTCTGGGTGACAGAACCTGGCAAAAGCCCAACAAATCACCCCAATCTGGATTCCCCTAGGTGTCTACCTTCCATAAATGTATAGGTTTCCTTAGGTGCCAGCTAAGCTAGAGGCCAAGATCCACAGCTAGGCATTTTGCAAAAAACACGTCCTTTTTCATTTAAAAAAATGTGATGTGCCCACGTTGTGTTTTGGGGCATTTCCTGTTGTGGGCTCTAGGCCTACCCACAGAAGTGAGGTACCATTTTTATCAGGAGACTTGGGGGTAATACAGGATAGAAGAACAAGTGTTATTGCCAATTGTTTTTCTCTACATTTTTGCCTTCCAAATGAAAGGCAGTGAGTAAAAAAAAGAAATGTTTTTGAGAAATGCCCTGTAATTCACATGCTAGTATGATGACCCTGAAATTCAGAGATGTGCAAATAACCAGTTTCGAAACTCCTTATCTTGGCCCATTTCGGAAAAACATAGGTTTCCTTGATACTCATTTTTCACTCTTTATATTTTACCAAATGAATTGCTGTATACCCGGTATACAATGTAAGGTGCAGCTCATTTATTGGCTTAGAGTAGCTTGGATTCTTGATGAACCTACAAGACCAATACAGGGAGTGCAGAATTATTAGGCAAATGAGTATTTTGACCACATCATCCTCTTTATGCATGTTGTCTTACTCCAAGCTGTATAGGCTCGAAAGCCTACTACCAATTAAGCATATTAGGTGATGTGCATCTCTGTAATGAGAAGGGGTGTGGTCTAATGACATCAACACCCTATATCAGGTGTGCATAATTATTAGGCAACTTCCTTTCCTTTGGCAAAATGGGTCAAAAGAAGGACTTGACAGGCTCAGAAAAGTCAAAAATAGTGAGATATCTTGCAGAGGGATGCAGCACTCTTAAAATTGCAAAGCTTCTGAAGCGTGATCATCGAACAATCAAGCGTTTCATTCAAAATAGTCAACAGGGTCGCAAGAAGCGTGTGGAAAAACCAAGGCGCAAAATAACTGCCCATGAACTGAGAAAAGTCAAGCGTGCAGCTGCCACGATGCCACTTGCCACCAGTTTGGCCATATTTCAGAGCTGCAACATCACTGGAGTGCCCAAAAGCACAAGGTGTGCAATACTCAGAGACATGGCCAAGGTAAGAAAGGCTGAAAGACGACCACCACTGAACAAGACACACAAGCTGAAACGTCAAGACTGGGCCAAGAAATATCTCAAGACTGATTTTTCTAAGGTTTTATGGACTGATGAAATGAGAGTGAGTCTTGATGGGCCAGATGGATGGGCCTGTGGCTGGATTGGTAAAGGGCAGAGAGCTCCAGTCCGACTCAGACGCCAGCAAGGTGGAGGTGGAGTACTGGTTTGGGCTGGTATCATCAAAGATGAGCTTGTGGGGCCTTTTCGGGTTGAGGATGGAGTCAAGCTCAACTCCCAGTCCTACTGCCAGTTCCTGGAAGACACCTTCTTCAAGCAGTGGTACAGGAAGAAGTCTGCATCCTTCAAGAAAAACATGATTTTCATGCAGGACAATGCTCCATCACACGCGTCCAAGTACTCCACAGCGTGGCTGGCAAGAAAGGGTATAAAAGAAGGAAATCTAATGACATGGCCTCCTTGTTCACCTGATCTGAACCCCATTGAGAACCTGTGGTCCATCATCAAATGTGAGATTTACAAGGAGGGAAAACAGTACACCTCTCTGAACAGTGTCTGGGAGGCTGTGGTTGCTGCTGCACGCAATGTTGATGGTGAACAGATCAAAACACTGACAGAATCCATGGATGGCAGGCTTTTGAGTGTCCTTGCAAAGAAAGGTGGCTATATTGGTCACTGATTTGTTTTTGTTTTGTTTTTGAATGTCAGAAATGTATATTTGTGAATGTTGAGATGTTATATTGGTTTCACTGGTAATGATAAATAATTGAAATGGGTATATATTTTTTTTTGTTAAGTTGCCTAATAATTATGCACAGTAATAGTCACCTGCACACACAGATATCCCCTAACATAGCTAAAACTAAAAACAAACTAAAAACTACTTCCAAAAATATTCAGTTTTGATATTAATGAGTTTTTTGGGTTCATTGAGAACATGGTTGTTGTTCAATAATAAAATTAATCCTCAAAAATACAACTTGCCTAATAATTCTGCACTCCCTGTATAACCCCGCAGCCAGGAGGGTCCAGCAAACATAACAGTATATTTCATTAAAAAATCTATCATAGTTGGAAAAAGTTACGGAAGAAAACATAATCAGAGAGGGCTGGTATTTTTTCAGCTCAATTTCAATGTTTTATTTCAACTGTTACTTTCTGTAGGGAATTCTTGAAGGGTCTACACAAATGACCCCTTGCTGAATTCAGAATTCTGTCTACTTTTCAAAAATCTTTATCTGTCCAGGATCCACCATTGGTTTCACACCCATTTCTGTCACTATCTGGAAGGAGGCTGAAAGCACACAAAAAAATAGTAAAAATGGGGTATGTCCCAGTAAAATGCCAAAACTGTGTTGAAAAAATGTGGTTTTCTGATGCAAGTCTGCCTGTTCCTGAAAGCTGGGAAGATGGTGAGTTTAGCACTGCAAACCCTTTGGTGATGCCATTTGCAGGGGGGTAAAATAGATGCTTTCTTCTGCAGCACATTTCTCCCATTTAACAAATAAAATGGTAGCTGTATTTTGGCTAATGTCTTGGTCTCCTCCAGGGGAACCCACAAACTCTGGGTACCTTTACAATCCCTAGAATGTTGGAAAAAAGGAAGCAAATTTGGCGTGGATGGCTTATGTGCACAAAACGTTATGGGGTCTAAGCACATACTACCTCAAATAGCCAAAAAAGGGCTCAGTACAGGGGAGTTGGGGGAGGGGAGGCCCAGCAGTTAAGGGGTTAATAATATTACTAGGCCACATATAGGGTGCACATGACAATTGACTGGTCTCTTATCGCACATCCATAATGGCACTGTCACCAGGGCCTGACAAGGTAAGAACGTTTTTTAAATCACTTTTAATAAATGCCTCTCTCCCGTGATATTATCTGATGCACTAAAATTAAATGTTTGTGTGCCTCAAAGAAATAACTATCTGTTTACACACGATAAGAGAAGCACAAATTACATACTAAATATTTTAATGGCCAAGCTCATACACTGGCTCTTAAGAGCCAGGCCAGACCATCGACACAGCTCTGGCTCGACCCTCTTCTCGCTGGTAATTTGTTGGCTCGCCCAACTCTGGCCAAAAGTGACAATGCAAGCTTCAGAATGCTTTGTGCGTTTGACTACAAAAGTCATGTTTTCAAGTTTGTTTGTAGACGCCACACTAAACTTGAGGCTGCGTAAAAATATGCGAGTATTCCAATCGATCCACAGCCATGATTTATCGTGTGCTTGTACGATGCGTGGGCGTAATATTCACAGCATCGAGTCCACACAAACGCAGAAAGTGGCGTAGTAAAGCATCAATTACTTCCCGAAAGAAAGATCAGCGTGTCTCAGGTTACATTGTTTTCTTGCTAGGTAATGCACAGATGAATCGTCCAGAACTGAGATCCTGCAGGCCTGGACACATTCATGGCGTATGGAACGCACGCTTAACCAACCTGTGACCCCGCTTGTACAGAAGGAGTCTCCAATGATATGAACACCCGACCACTGCAGGAGAAAACGACACCCATCTTTGTACCGTTCAGTAAAGACAAACCCAATCAATGGGTTTCAGGAGAGCGCTTAGAGTCGTTCTCTTCGGAGCAAGAATCTGATGCGAGAAGGAAAAAGCAACAAAGAACAAAGGTGGCCCGGAGCAGGGGTGGTTACCTGGCTGGCAGAAGCGCATCCCCTGCCTCCCGCCTGCAGGGGGTACCGCTGGGCACGCAACCACTCCCAACTGTACTGGTCGGCTTCGGCAGTGAGTACGGAACCATACCAGATCGTGAATCCCACCTGGAGCATGTCAGGAAATCATCCTTAAAGTCTCTCTCCAGCTGGGGCCAGCCCGCTTGCAGCTTAGCCGAAAGCAGCAGCAGCGGGTTAGTGGGCGGCACGGGGGGCGTGGTGAGGTACGAGGCCGGCCTATGGTGGCACTGTGTAGAATTAAAAGACTTCAGGCTCAGCAAGTAGTCCCTCCTCCCAGGCTCCCAAAACTTGCTGTCAGCCAGTTGCAAGAACTTGGGGGCGGATGTCATGTAGTGATGCGGCAAGGAAGTTAAAATGAAAGAAAACCAATGGGCGCTTTGTTTCCGCTCTTTTCCTGTCACTTGACAATGTAATTTTATACCTCTAACGTTCTCCAGGTTTTGACGCCCTTTACGTGGTTACAAGGATACCTCCTTATTTCCACTACTGATGCATTCAGGGGCGTAACGCAGCCTCCTGCAGTGCAGGGGTCCATCAGCCCTTCAGGAGCCCTCATTCTGCCCAAGACAAATAAACGTGTGTGAATTATGGGAGATTCAAAGGCTGTGCTAGAATTGGAAAAAAGTATTTTGAGAACCGATAAATTGGGTTTCAAGGTGTGACAACGAAAAAGGGTGGGGTCATAAAGTTCGATTCAATTCAATGCACCCTTATTTCGGCCGATTGAGGCCATAACAGACAAAATGAATAATAAAATAATTTAAACACAATAATAAATGCATAAAATTAATTGACACCATACGATTTCCCATAGAGTTCATCAGTCGCTAGAAGGTCAAAACTGGCATCATCAAATAAAGTAAAATAAGCAATAGCAAGTACTCCTCTATAGTTTTTCTGGTTTGAACAGCAGCCTTTAAAACTGAACATACACTAAAACAGATGACAGGTGTGGTAAATAATTTCAAAAAGTACAAGGCCTCCATACACCTGCGATATCCCGATAACTTTAACGGAGGTTTAGGAAGTAGGTGGTATATATAGCTATAGTGCTTACAAAAAACATGTAGTGTTAAGAATAACCGCATAGAGGTCTCATTGCAACTACAAACCAAGGAAGGGGCTCCCAGGAAGTCTAACTGTCGCCCGTGACTCAAGAGTCACCAGACTGAACTGGCTCACAATCTGTTAGTTCCAGGGAAAGATACAGAACATGTTCTGTATCGGCAAAGGGTCTGTAAAAGGTCGGCACAGTGATTTAAGTCAACTCAGATTTTAGCCTTTTCTCCTCACAGGCTTCTCCAAATAGGCACTTTTAGCCTACTCTTATCAGCTTTCATAACTTTCTCAGGTTTCAGAAATAGGTCAGGTAGCCCTAGTGACTGAAAAGTTATAAAAATATAGCAGACCCAAGGAACAGCGAGACCCCTCTACAGGCTCAGGCAGTCCTTAATTACATCTCCGCATAACCAGTTCTTGAAATGGAAAAATTAAAGTGCAGGTACTCTGTGCCAGAGTACCTGCTTGTTTCCGAGAAGTGCCGGTACTCTCCAATTAAAAGTATTATGTTTTTCCTGAGATGTGCCGGTACTCTCCCTCTCAAAATAAAAAAGTGCCGGTACTAAGTACCGTACAGAACCGGCCCATTTAAAGCACTGCGCATAACTGTGCTAGGGGGTTCGTCCAGAGGCTGATCCAGAGCAAGAGCGGAGCCAAGCATACCTTATCTTCGATATAATGTTGTCTTAGCTTAGAATGGATAATATAATTAGGGTCTGTAGGTGAGAGCAGGAGCAACTTCTGACAATTACAATCAAGTAACTGAAATTTTTAACACTGCTCAGGGACTGTCCTTGCACAATGAGGCTTCGAGAGGAAGCACACCATGGGCTACAGGCCATAATCTGTGACTTGCCATAGGTTGTTGCTAGGTCTAGACTGCCCATAAACTCCATGAAACTGGTCGCCAATATTCATAATGCATTGGGGTTGTTGGAGCAGATATGCTAATATGACAAATTTCTAATGATTTGGGTATACACACTAATGAGATATATTGATAAAAGAAACTAATAATTGAAAATAATGTGTATGAGTAAAATGTGCCCACAGGGAGTGGTCGCCACATGTGTTAACAATGCTAAAATAATGGAAAATATTAAACATTATGTACTAATATATCATATTTGAATGTAGAATCTATGTTTCATGATGCTTCATATTCTTAACTTAGCCTAACTAGAGGCCTGGTCGGCGCTGGGCCTTGCTTGCTTAAACGTGGAGACACAATGAGCTGCTGAGGACTGAAACTGGAGAAAAGGACCTTGAATTGCAGAGTTCAGACGGGCTCTGCTAGAAATTTATGCACATGTACCAGAGAACAGGAAAATGATGAGGACAATTTGATACAATTATGTGTAGTTTCCCAGGACTTGAACAGTAGAGGCACTGACTAAAAGACTGTGGGCAACAATTTTGTTACCTGAAGAGCCGGATGATGTTCTCATCGACAGAAGGACCAATCATATTAATGGAACTTGATACTTGAACCGACACAACAAGTGGTAAATAAAAACTATAGGTTAGAATCATAACCCCTGATGAGGTTTGTTTTAGTTATTATTTGGTGAAGGCGCTTGCAATAAATTGGATTAGTTGAGTGAAATTGAGTTGAAGAGGACAAGCCGCAAGACTTTGTCAGCCGCTGTGTGTCAGTATGACATCAGTGTGTGCCTCGCTGGGATATGTCGGTTAGTGAGAAGAGCCGCAACCAGATTGGCAGCCATCCGTAAGAGGCAATTGGTTGAGAAAACGGGTGAAGGAAATCTTGGGAGTAAAAGTAATTTCATTTATTGAATACGTATTACCCAAAAACAGGCAAAATGAAGTTTTTCAAGGCATTAAAGAGTGCGATGAGAGGCGATTCTTACATTAAAGCATCATTGGGGGAGCCAACCCCCCCGGAGGATACTCCGGCGCATCTTGTGATGACAGAGAAGGGCATAGCTTTGTTTCTTTGGTTAAAGCAATGGAGTAAATTGACTAAGAATCAAGGGACATTAGCTTTTCCAGAGCATGGAAAGGTTAACTTGAGAATTTTGGACCAATTGCGATTATCATTGTATGACATGAGGCTGTTACCAAGACCGGCACAGTTTGAGGCTTTAGCAGTTTGGGAGTTAGTGGTCAGACAGCAGCAAGAGCTGAAGTTTAATGGGAGGATGAAGAAGGTAAAAAAGTCGCTAGCGGAGGCCAGATGGGATTGGGAGCAGAAGAGATGGAGGATGGCGACTATGAAATAGATTAAGATGTTTCCAGCGATCTCAGAGGGTGATGAGCCAGATAAAGGGGATAGTGCCAAGGAAGAGGAGAGTGAGGGAATAAAGAAAAGGAAGAAGTCTTATGTGGATGATGATAATTCTGATGTCGAGGATCTCATTACACAGTTGCTGAGAGATAAACCTCCACCTCTGATGACCTATGCAGGGGGTCCGGGAACTACTGCTACAGCCCCACATGCTACTCCTGGAACATCCCAGGGAGCCGAGGGAGCTGCACAAGCAGAAGGAGGACAGTTACCAGGGGCAGTACAGAGTACACCTGTCGCAGGAACCAGTGCTGGAGCTCAGGTGCAGGTACATACACCTTCAGTACCAAGAGATTATCCAGATGTGCAAGTTCTTGAGACTGTTTCAAATATCGTAGGGCCGAGGGAGCAGGTGCTTCCGAAGCCAATGTTGGTTCAGACAGACCCAACACCAATGTTATTACCCCCCCCACAGATGAAGTTTACCCTGTTGACAGGGACTTCGGTTGATCTCACACCAGTTATGAATCAGGCAATGGGAGTACCACTCACACAGGGTGCAGGTGCTAGGGCAGCTCCAGATGCAATATTTTTACCGATTACTGTTGGTCCAGCGGTACCTTTATATGCGCAGAAGAAAACGGAAGCAGGGGAACAGACTGAGATGCCACAGAGTTTGGTGAGAAGGGGAGCGGGAGATTCAATACAATCAACATCATCTGCAGGACCCCGTCCTGGTGAGCTTAGATCTCCTATGGGTTTTAGTTCGCTTGTAACGGTGCCGGATGCAGCAAACGTCTCTAATGCAAATCAGGGCTTGACACTCCTGACACCGCAAGCCTCGGGTACAGTGGTACAGCAGTTGCCAGTACCAAGTGCGAGTAATAGCTCAATACAAAGGTTAACAGCACAGCAGTTAACTAGTTGGCTGGATAGTTTAAATTCTTCGCAAGGTGCATCAAAAGGGGAAGATAAGCTGAACCAAGTGGGATTAAATATTGAAGCAAATGAGTTAATCGAGGGAACAATGGGACTGAATAGGTTAGAATCCTACACTGAAGAAGAGCTGAGGTATTTATGCCCAAGGATCACAAAAGAGGTAGGGAAAATACACCAGAAATTAGCGGAAGTGGCAGAAAAGCATGACATTGATCTGAAAACAACAAAGCATTTGAAATGAAGTTTCAGATTAGATTTCGAGGCAAAGGATTTTGAACACATGAGATCAGCTGGAATGAAAGCACATTTGAGGCACTTGCTGCAGAGTGCACAAATCTGGGGAGCATTAGAGAAATGGGAAGGCAGATGGGCAAAGAAAAAAGAGAAACGAAAACGAGATTCCCAAGAAGAAGCAGAGGGAGCTGAGAAAGGGGAAACAGTTAAAATGCTTCCGAGGAGAGAGATTCCAGGGGGTCACTTTGTTCACGTCCCATGGCAGAGAAGTGACATATTGTCCTTTACAAATGATTATCCCAAGTTGAGAGAGGTTTGTGAAACTCTCTAAGTGTTTCTGGGAAGCCTTGAATACCTTATTTGAGATAGTTGTGCCAGCCGACTTATGGGTTGAATGTAAGAGGGCAGTAGACTGGCCAATGAGTGAACCGGAAAGGAACAAGATTACAGGCGCACCATCACCCGAGGTAATGAAGCATTATTATAAGGTGATTGAGTTCCTGAAGACTAGGATTTCCCCTAAAAACATTGATTGGCAGAGGATCGATAGGACAGTCCAGGAAACTAAAGAGTCAATACATACTAATTATGAAAGGTTGTTAAAGGCTTTCAAGGAGTACAGTGGCAAGGAAGCAGTCAAACCAAAAGACATGTTACATTTTGTGTTTAGATTTGTTGAAGGGTTGAGACCTGAAGTAGGGCAGATGATTAAGAATCATTTGATTTGCTGGCAGACAAAGCCGATTGATGAGGTACTGCAGTATGCTAAATATTGTAGTGATGAGATCGAATTGAAACAAATGAAGTTGAAAGAAAAGGCAATGGTGATGCAGATTAAGGCAGCACAATCAGGAGTACAAGGAGCTTTAGTGCCGCCGATGCCGCCGCAACAGAGAGCTGTCATGTTTCAACCTCAAGTGCGGGATGGATATGAAGCGTGGTCCGGATCTAAGCACTGTGGTTGTTCAGAATGACATGCAGGGCATGAAAAGGATGTTGCCATGTCATTTGTGCAGAAACGTGGGACACTGGAAACGGTAGTGCCCATTGATGGTGCAGGAAGGAATGGTTCAGCAAAGTGACATTGGTGCAGCTCATACTGTAGGGTCCCAAGAATGCTTAGTTCCGAATGCTCAAAATCGAGGTCAGAATTTCTTGCCTGTACAACAGTTGCAGGTGCCTTGAGCACAATTTACGTCTCTAACACCAGTATAGCAGCAGGTTTCTATGGTGCCTATACAGCAAATGCACAGACCCCAAGCACCGATGGAGCAGCAACAAGTTATGCTTACTCAACAGGTCACAGGTCAGAGACCAGACAATAGTTGCAATACAGTTCACCAGTTCCCATTTCACAGTGAGGATGAAATAAACAATGAATGGATGAATGACTTTTCGGATGAAGGAGCTTGCATTCTTGCTGCGTCCCTAGAGGTAGATCAGAGAGGGCCTTCTTTGAAGGGAAAAGTAATGGGACATACGGTCTCGTTCTTGGTTGACACTGGAGCCACGCGCTCCACAGTGAGGAGTGTGGAAGTACTGAACTTACTCCTTTCTGGCAGGACAGTTCAGGTCCTGGGAGTGGAGAATAGGCAGTCAACGAACCCTATCACAGAACCAGTGCAAGTTGAAATTGGAATTTATTTGGGACTGCATAGATTTGTGGTGTGTGACTCAAGTCCTGTGTCCTTGTTAGGCAGAGATTTATTGTGGAAGACCAACAGACGCAGGGATAGAAGTCCAAACAAATAGTGAAGATGAGGAGGAACAGGCGTCAGCCATGGTACTCAATAATGCTTATGAAGAATACCCATTGATTGAAATATTCCCGATGTTCATTATAAAGGAGTTGCATGCAGACTTGCAGGGAACAGTAAAGGAAAAGGTTTGGGATTTCACAGGAAAAGAAGTGGGATTGATCAAGGGAGTGGAACCTATTAAATCACTTTGAAGCTGAATTTTGAGTTTCCAAAACTTCCACAGTATAACATGGTACAGGATGTGATGATGAAAGTGGCGCAGATAATTGGGGATTTCCTAAAACAAGGAGTTCCAAGGGAAGTGTTGAGCAGCCCATGTAATTCACTGATAATGGGACTGAAAAAGCCATGTGGGAAGGTACGGGTTGTGCAGGACTAGCGAAAAGTGAATGACATGGTGGTTAAGTGCTATCCGATTGTACCCAATCCAGCAGTGATACTGTTTCAGATTCTTTGTGAGGCAGAGTGGTTCACGGTGGTTGACTTGTCACAAGCTTTCTTTTCGGTGCACCTTCATGAAGATAGTCAGTTTCTTTTCAGTTTCAAATTCCTAGATAAAGATTATAGATGGTTCAGGCTTCCACAAGGGTATACGGAGTCACCACCTTTGTTCAATCAGATTCTGAAGAAGAATTTGGAGTCATTGGAATTACCCTGCCAGTTGACTCTTGTGCAGTACATTGATGACGTATTGATTGCATCTGATAGTCAGTACGGATTTGGAATTGTTCATGATTTTGGTCAATTGTGGTCGCAAAGAGGTTTCATGACCTTCAGTGGAACCCCAGTACGAAATGGTGACAGGATAAAAGAATTACTGTATGCAATTCAAATGCCAGAGGGAATTGCTGTGGTAAAATGCAGTGCGCATCAAAAAACGCAAGATTATATTTCCTTGGGAAATGGGTATGCAGATCAGGTTGCAAGGTTTTGTGCCCTGAACTGTATATTGTTTAAAGACAAGTGGAAATTGATGCCAGAAGAAGAGACCAGTTGTGCAAGTCTTGCATTGAAAATAATCGATACTCTAGAAGAATTGAAAACATTGCAGGAAAATGCAGACAAGGAAAAAAAACTGTGGGCAAAGCTGAAGTGTGTACAGAGAGGAGATGAGATATGGGTATCTGAGGAGGGTCAGATGGTATTGCCGAATTGTCTGCTGACTCAGATGGCTCGGTATTACCACGGTCAGGCACACATTGGAAGAGATGCCATGATCAGCCTGTTTAGGGTTGATTGGTTCAATCCAAAATTTAGGCAAGCAGCTGAAGCAGTGTGTCACAAATGTGTGATCTGTCAGCAATTAAACTTGGGAAAAGGGACAGTGGTGAATCTGAGCCACATTGGAAGAGCAGGTGGACCATTCAGGAGAATGCAATTGGATTTCATTGAGATGCCCGCATGTGGTGGATTGAAGTACGTGTTGGTGATTGGGTGTGTGTTTAGTCATTGGACTGAAGCATACCCCACACGTAGGAATGATAGTCTTACAGTTGCAAAGTTGTTGCTCAGAGAGTTGATACCAAGGTTCGAATTTCCAATCTCTTTAGAATCAGATATGAGAACGCACTTCAATAACGAAGTGATTAAGCTCTTATGTGCAGCACTGAACATTGAACAGAAGCTCTACTGCAGCTATCATCCAGAGGCATCAGGACTCGTAGAGAAAATGAATGGTTCTCTGAAATAAAGAATTGCCAAAATGTGCGCTGCCACAAATCTGAAATGGCTGGATACTTTGCCTCTAGTGTTAATGTCAATGAGAAATTAACCTGACAGAAAGATAGGGTTGTCCCCACATGAGATTCTTATGGGAAGAGCAATGAGGTTGCCAGCAATACCAGCCAATGCTCTTGTCAATATTACAGATGATATGGTGTTGGACTACTGCAAGGGTCTAGCTGATGTGGTTCGATCTTTTTCTCAGCAGGTACAAGCCATTACCCTGCCACCTATCCATGACCTAGGTCACAATCTAAGAGCAGGAGATTGGGTCGTGATCAAGAAGCATGTGCGAAAGACTTGCCTGGAGCCACGTTGGAGAGCTCCGTATCAAGTGGTGCTGACAACTGCAACAGCTGTGAAGTGTGCAGGTTTGCCTAACTGGATACATGCGAGCCATACAAAGAAAGTGGTGAGTCCTCAGGATCATGAAGAAGTATTGTTGAGAACGGCAACAGCAGCAAAGCAAATAGTTCTACATGAACCAGAACCGGAACATGTTGAGCCGGAAATAGATCCAGAATTGGCAGAAGAAGGATCGATCACCCCAGTAAGAGACAAGAGTGCGGAAATTCAGGAGACAGAACGAGAAATCAACCTGACAAAAGTGACAAGAAATCCATGCACAGGAGAGGTTCTCACAGAAGCAAAGAGTGCTGAACCGCAAAGAGACCAAGGGGGTCATTCTGACCTCGGCGGTAAAAGGCCTTTACCGCCGGTCAGAAGTCCGCCATTCTACTGCCGCGGCCGCGGTAAACCGCCACGGTCATTCTGACCCACAACTGACAAATCCCCAAAAATCCGACCTCCACAGCAGGCCGCCACATCAGCGGCCAGTGGTAAACTGGAGATGACCAAACCTCCACCGCCACGCCAACACAAACACGCCCATGTCATTCTGACCCACAAATCCACGCGGCGGTCTTTCAACCGCGGTAGTCCATTGGCGGTACACACCGCCGCGGTCAAAATACACACCCAGCACCAACACACAGCCACATTGGACATTTTGAAATACACACACCTGAAACACATACACACAACACTCCCACATACCCAACACAATATAAAACACCCACCCACATCACCCACAAACCCCTACGACCTAAGATCAGAGACGAAGGAGAGAGAGACACATCACAGAATAGAGAGCTACATCACACAGAGGCACACTACACCATCACACACACCACATAGAAGCACAAAGCACCACACACCAACACACTCATCACCACATACACCACCCCACACCTCATCCACACCACCCCATGGCACCCCAAAGGCACCCACGGTTTTCGGATCAAGAACTCCCGGTCATGGTGGAGGAAATAATAAGAGTTGAACCCCAGCTCTTCGGCTCACAGCTGCAGCACACCACTATAGCCAGGAAGGCGGAGCTATGGCAGCGGATAGTGGACAGGGTCAACGCGGTGGGACAGCATCCCAGAAATCGAGACGACATCCGCAAACACTGGAATGACTTACGGGGAAAGGTGCGCTCGATGGTCTCGCGACACAACATCGCAGTGCAGAAGACTGGCGGGGGACCCCCACCCACTCCACCCGAATTCACAGCATGGGAGCAAGAGGTACTAAACATCCTGCATCCTGATGGCCTCGCTGGAGTACACGGAGGAATGGACTCTGGTAAGTACAATCTCAACTACTTCACCCCCCCCAGCATGCTAACCCCCACCCCCACCCCCACCCTCACCCCCAACCCCCCATCACACATCCTCCCTGAGAATGTCTCTCCAGCACAACCCACCCAACACCAACCCCTTCATGCCACCACAAACTATGGACACCCATCACCTAAGCATGACCACTGCACATACCCCCCCCACCCCAAACACCCCCACAACACCTCCCCCAAGGGAATGCCAGCACTGGGGGACAAGGGCACCCATAAATCGCACGCAATAGCACACACAGAAACAATAACCATACTCTCTTACCCCATGCAGGACCCAAACGCCAACACACCGGTCAGGAGGGTCCAGAAATGTCCATCCCCCCCCGGAAGAGGCCCCCAGTGATGACAGCAGCTCTGTCGACCTGGAACCTGATGACCAGCCCGGACCATCGGGGACCTCTGGACAGTCGGTTCCCCTCAGGCAGCCACAGGCCACAGCAGACCCAACCCCCTCTGGGAACAACAGCACAGCTCCCACCCAGCGGGCCCATGCCTCTGTCTCTAGGACAGGTCAATCAGCGGTGTGTCTGCCACTACAGGGCACCCAGGCTAACCCACCACCCCAGCAACAACAGGGACCTGGGGGCAGTGGTAGTGGGCACACCGTCCAGGGGACAGAGGCCGGGGGAAACCGGGCAACTCGGAGGGCTGCTGTGCGACAGGGGGGGGGAGGAGAGGCCCAGGGAACCCACTCTCCAAGAGGCCCTCACCACCATCATGGCAGCCTACCACCACTCCCAAGAGATGATGGCGACGGTACTGGCCAGGTTCCAGGAGATCCAGGCACAGCAGGAGGAACGCTACATGGGGTTCAGCAATCAACTCACCAACATCTCTACCGCTATGGGGAGCATAGTCCAGGCCCTGAACCGTATAGAAGACACGTTGCGGGACCATGTGGCACCACACAGGGCCCCTGTCACTAGCCCGGACCAGGAACAGCCTGCCACCTCCGCCGGCGCTAGTGGACAGGAGGCCCCACCACAACGACAGGCCACCAGAACCCCACCTCCTGCTGAAGAACAACCACCCCGCAAGAGGAGCCTGAGATCAAAAAAATAGACAGAGTAGGATGTCAAGACCCCCGCCAGCATGAGATACCCCCTGAAGTCATCCCACTGTCCCACATTGCCACCCTGTCCAACCTTGAATTGCCCCTGCTCCATCCTTCCACAGGCATATGGACAATGCACCTGTGAGACTGAGAACTGTACTCTGCCATGGACATTACTCCACCCCCACCCATCACCGTGTTAATATCATGTACCATTATCTAGCACAAAAAATAAATCACTCAATGCACTGAAATCAATCAGGAGTCAGCCTGTATTATTTACAAATGTATAACACATTACAGATCAATTATGTTCTGTTAACTTTGTGCTGAACACATACCGAGGTCAATAAGCATTAGTCCATGGGCTAACCAAGCAGAAGTCACGCAGTGGGTCATACAGCACTGAAAAGGGAAGGGAAAATCAAACATCAGTTTAAAAGAACTGGGGGGAAATAAACAAAGTTGAGATGCCGGAGGCTTTCAGGAAAAGTAAAATGGCGTGGGTGATTCTTACCTGTGTGCTACTGAAAATACTGTTGGATAACTCTGTCCCTGTTGTCTGTGTCGTCCTCTGAGTCTTCCTCCTCTTCACTCTCCGCAGGCTCCACAGCTGCTTCAACACCACCATCTGGACCATCCTCCTGCAGGAAAGGCACCTGACGTCGCAATGCCAGATTGTGAAGCATACAGCAGGCCACGATGATCTGGCACACCTTCTTTGGTGAGTACATCAGGGATCCCCCTGTCATATGCAGGCACCTAAACCTGGCCTTCAGGAGGCCAAAGGTCCTTTCTATGATCCTCCTAGTTCGCCCATGGGCCTCATTGTACCGTTCCTCTGCCCTGGTCCGGGGATTCCTCACTGGGGTCAATAGCCAAGGCAGGTTGGGGTAACCAGAGTCACCTATTAGCCACACACGTTGTCCCTGTAGCTGTTCCATCATATGAGGGATGCTGCTATTACGCATCACATACGCGTCATGCACTGAACCAGGGAACTTGGCATTCACATGGGAGATGTACTGGTCAGCCAAACAGACCACCTGGACGTTCATAGAATGGTAATTTTTCCTGTTTCTGTACACCTGCTCATCGTCTTTTGGGGGTACTAAGGCCACATGGGTCCCATCAATGGCACCAATTATGTTGGGAATATGTCCAAGGGCATAAAAATCACCCTTCACAGTGGCCAAATCAACCTCCTCAGGGAATAGAATGTAACTCCGCATGTGTTTCGTCAGGGCAGACAACACTCTAGACA
Organism: Pleurodeles waltl; assembly: GCF_031143425.1. Classification (NCBI taxonomy): domain Eukaryota; kingdom Metazoa; phylum Chordata; class Amphibia; order Caudata; family Salamandridae; genus Pleurodeles; species Pleurodeles waltl. Next base: position 1,244,027,164 of record NC_090447.1, on the reverse strand, counting down.
AAACTTTTGAAAACATGGGCTGAGACATTCCAGATGACATGGCCACTGTTGTCTGGAATGAGCCACTTGCAAGAAAATGGAGGACTGACAGCACCTGCACCAGAGGGGGAATTCCTGTGGGTTGGCGGATGGGGGACATCAGGGCTGGCTCCAGCTGGGCACACAGTTCATGTATAGTGGCACGGTCAAGTCGGTATCGTAGTATGATGTGGCGTTCTTCCATTGTCGACAGGTCCACCAGCGGTCGGTACACGCGAGGATTCATCCTTCTCCTCGCAAGTCCCAGCGGACGGTGCCTAGGAAGGACAACATGGAGCACAGAGTCAAGCAAATCACAGGTACGTTCACCACAGCTTGCATAGCACACAGTTATCTATGTATTGAAAGGCGTGTATGTGTGGCAATGCAAGGCCTAGGCCTGTGTGACGCAGTACAAATTATGCCATGTGGGCCCTTGAAATGCGGCTGCCTGACCTGTGAAGTGGGACAATGGGATGTGAGGTCAATGCGCTGGCGTGGCACACCGTGGCGGTAGGCGGTCGAAGACCGCTATACGAAGCCGCATTGGTTAACATTGAAGCCTATGGGTTTCAGGAGCCAATGACGAGGTGCGCCGGCGGTCGCGGTACGCACCGCCGCGGTACGCACCGCCGCGGTACGCACCGCCGCGGGCGTGACCGCCATTTTCTATCTGCTTAATCACTCGAGACCTGATCATCCACAGGAGAGGACCTATACTGCAAGTGCTGCTGTGACCTCGGTCTGGAAGTGACAATGGCTGCTGCGACTGGGGAAAGGGCCCCTGCCTTCACGTCTGAAGAGTTGGAGAAGCTCGTGGATGGGGTCCTCCCCCAGTATGCGTTCCTCTACGGTCCTCCAGACCAACAGGTAAGTACACCGGGTGCACATGGAATGGGCGATGCCTGTGTGGAGTGGGGTGGATGTAAGTTGGTGGGGTGGGGGGCGAACGAGGAGTGCAACGCACAACAGATGAGAGCATGTGCCATATGGCAAAGTTGGTGAGGGGGGCACATCTAACATGCAGTTCATTGATGAATGTTTCCTTCCCACCCTGTACATGTCAAATAGGTCAGCGCCCATCAGAAAGTCGACATTTGGCGTGCCATCGCCAAGGAAGTCCGGACCCTGGGGGTCCACAACAGACGGGGTACCCACTGCCGCAAGAGGTGGGAGGACATCCGCCGCGGGACCAGGAAGACCGCCGAGTCACTGCTGGGGATGGCCTCCCAACCTAGGAGGGGTGCCAGTCGTACCATGACCCCCCTGATGTCCCGGATCCTGGCGGTGGCCTACCCTGATTTGGATGGGCGCTTGAGGACATCACAGCAGACACAAGGGGGTGAGTATCAGCACATTCTCCTATCTTTCTGCGCAGTGGAGGCGTCTGGGTGGGGGAGGAGGGCTGTGGGTGACATTAGGCCAGGGCGCTTTCTGTAGTGTAGTCCTCTCCCTTAGGCATGGCCCTGTGCTCCCGGCCCCCACCTCTGTAGGGTGACAAGTACAGCTATTGATGGTCCAGCATCACACATGTGCACGTTTGTCGTCTCTAGACCTGTTGTCCTAGTCAGAAGTACTGAGTAGTGTACCCCGAATGCACGGCTTAGTGCATGAGGCTCCTGTGTCTGTCCTCTCCGCCAACGGTGTTGACATTGCATGCACTCAACCTGGTCTTCGTTTTTCTCCCCCCACCCTTCTTCTTCATCTTCTTGTGCATGTGTGCATTAGCATCATCAGGCGGAGGAGATTTGGCATCGGAGCACGAGGGAGCTGCAAGTCACAAGGCCCCGGTGGGCCCAGGAACAGACACCAAGGGGACCAGTGATCCGGAGGGCGAGGGGAGCACCACAACGGGGACCGGTGGTGAGACCAGCGACACAGACACGTCCTCGGATGGGTGCTCCCTAGCGGTGGCGGCAACATCCGTGCCCCCGCCTCTACAGGTACAGCCGCCACCCAGCGCACCAGCCCCGCCCTCCCAGCAGCCCCTCAGCCTACGCTCCGTGCCCGCTCGCCCAGGAAGGCGGGCGTCTCCTTCGCCCCAGGCACCTCAGCCCCTGCCCCTGTCACCCCTGCTGCCCTCAGTGCGGAGCTCAGTGACCTCCTGAGGACACTCATTGTTGGGCAGACTACCCTTTTGAATGCCATCCAGGGGGTAGAAAGGGAGGTGCATCGGAGCAATGCCTACCTGGAGGGCATTCATTCGGGTCAGGCTGCCCATCAACGATCGTTCAATGCTCTGGCCTCAGCACTGACGGCAGCCATTGTCCCTGTTTCCAGCCTCCCTCTTCTGACTGCCTCCACCCTGTCTCTGTCTCCTGTTCCTCAGCCTATCCCATCCACACCATCTGACCAGCCTGCACACACCTCAACACCCAAGGGCAGCTCATCCAGACACAAGCACCACAGATCCCACAAACACTCACCCAAGCAACACCCAGATGTAGACATTCCAACAGTCACTACCACCTCTGTGTCCCCCTCCTTCTCGTCTCCCTCCTCCCTCCCTGTGACGTCTCCACTCACACCTGCATGCACACCAACATCAGCCAGTGCTTCCATCACCACCACACCCTCCAGTACAGTCCGCACGCGTGCAGTCACCACCCCCACTGCCATTTACACGTCCCCTGTGTCCTCTCCCACTGTGTCTGTCACCCCCTCTTCCAAGACACACAAACGCAGGCAGCCACCCACCCAACAGACATCCACCTCACGACAGCCTACAGCACCAGCACCTTCACCCAATGACAGCACACCTGACTCTCCTACAACCACATCCTCTTCTTCCACTCCCATCACCACTTCTCCTACCCTTTACCTTGGCCCTAAAAAACTTTTCCTCGCTAATCATAACTTCTTTCCCTCCGATGACCCACCCCCTCCATCTGCAAAGAGTCCCAAGAGCACCTCAGCCACCACCAGCCCAGCTTCGAGTGTCACTGTTGTGCATGGGTTCTGGAGTCCATCCTTTGCCAGCAGTGACACTTCAATCAGCAGCAAGGACACATCCAGCCCCCCCCAGGCAAGAGGACCAGGAAACAAAAGGGCCGCCGTGAGAGGACTGACACGGCTGCCCCCAAGGAGCAAAGTTCGCCCACTTCACCTGCCACAACATCTAGGGGAGGCAAGGGCCCGAGAGCCACATCTAAGGAGCGAAAGGGCAGCAGGGCGGAGAAGTCAGGCAGCAGGAGCGCGGAGCAGGTGGGCCCCACATGCCACATCCCAGCTGTAAGGGAGGACACCAAAGGGCCCAGGACTCCGTCACCGAAGGGTCCAGAAACATCACGGTCGGAGGGCGACTGAGCAGGGAGTCCAGCCCAGGTCTGGCTCCCTTGACTTACTGGATGAGCACCGCTGAACAGGGCCCGCCGTGCAGAAGAGCACCGCTGAACAGGGCCCCGCCGTGAAGATAGGCACCGCTGAACAGGGCCCCGCAGTGAAGATAGGCACCGCTGAACAGGGCCCCGCCGTGAAGATAGGCACCGCTGAACAGGGCCCCGCCGTGCAGAAGAGCACCGCTGAACAGGGCCCCGCCGTGCAGAAGAGCATAGCTGAACAGGGCCCCACCGTGAAGATAGGCACCGCTGAACAGGGCCCCGCCGTGCAGAAGAGCACCGCTGAAGAGGGCCCCACCGTGAAGATAGGCACTGCTGAACAGGGCCCCGCCGTGAAGATAGGCACCGCTGAACAGGGCCCCGCCGTGCAGAAGAGCACCGCTGAACAGGGCCCCGCCATCTCAAGCACCGCTCCGCTGGGCCCTTCCTGTCAAGCACCGCTCCGCTGGGCACCGCCATCTCAAGCACCGCTCCGCTGGGCCCTTCCTGTCAAGCACCGCTACGCTGGGCACCGCCGTCTCAAGCACCGCTCCGCTGGGCCCTTCCTGTCAAGCACCGCTCCGCTGGGCCCTTCCTGACAAGCACCGCTCCGCTGGGCACCGCCATCTCAAGCACCGCTCCGCTGGGCCCTTCCTGTCAAGCACTGCTACGCTGGGCACCGCCGTCTCAAGCACCGCTCCGCTGGGCCCTTCCTGTCAAGCACCGCTACGCTGGGCACCGCCGTCTCAAGAACCGCTCCGCTGGGCCCTTCCTGTCAAGCACCGCTACGCTGGGCACCGCCGTCTCAAGCACCGCTCCGCTGGGCCCTTCCTGTCAAGCACCGCTCCGCTGGGCCCTTCCTGTCAAGCACCGCTCCGCTGGGCACCGCCATCTCAAGCACCGCTCCGCTGGGCCATTCCTGTCAAGCACCGCTCCGCTGGGCCATTCCTGTCAAGCACCGCTCCGCTGGGCACCGCCGTCTCAAGCACCGCTCCGCTGGGCCCTTCCTGTCAAGCACTGTTAACGGTTCACTGTGCCCACCATGCCTCCTCCTTGACCAGTGGAGACTGTAATCCACCTGATGGACTGTGGCTTTGCACTCCCCAGGATGGCACAGTGGGCAGCCCACCCACTGTAGAGACTTGAGAGACTGTGGCTTTGCACTCCCCAGGATGGCACAGTGGGCAGCCCACCCACTGTAGAGACTTGTGAGACTGTGGCTTTGCACTCCCCAGGATGGCACAGTGGGCAGCCCACCCACTGTAGAGACTTGAGAGACTGTGGCTTTGCACTCCCCAGGATGGCACAGTGGGCAGCCCACCCACTGTAGAGACTTGAGAGACTGTGGCTTTGCACTCCCCAGGATGGCACAGTGGGCAGCCCACCCACTGTAGAGACTTGGAAGACTGTGGCTTTGCACTCCCCAGGATGGCACAGTGGGCATGGTGGCCCCTTCGTGGATCTGGCGTCGTGGACTCATGTGGCTGTGGTGCCCCCCCTTCCCTTCCCCCTGAGGTGCCTGTAGTTTTGTCATCAGATGCCCCTGCAGTGTTCTCTCCAAAGGACTCAGGTCTCCTGTGTGGGCTTTGCCCTTGTGTCGCTACACTTTGGCCCACGGACAATTCTATTTACTTTTGATGTACAGGACTAATTGCCTCGGTTCTCCATGGCAGTGTATATAGTATTATTTTGGTATGGATATTTTGCATAGTTGACCTATATTTTTCAGAGCCTATTTTTTACATAAATTTTTCTTCACAATTTAATTATGTCTTTGCATTTTTCAGGGGGGTTTGGGTGGTGTCACTGTGCATTGTTGCTCTGCTTTGGTGTGTACATAGTTTGGGGGGCTGGGGGTCGCATATGTGTGTGGCCGTAACCTTTCCTCCTCCCCCCTCCCGTGTGTTGTAGGTGCAGTACTCACCGTTGTCGTCTGCGCCGGCGTTCGTACTCGTGGTAGATGAGCAGGTAGACGAGAACAGGTAGGATGTTTAATTCGGGTTCCATGCTGTCCTCCGTACTCGTGGAGTGTGTTTTGGTGAGCGTTTTCACGTTCGTGGTCTGTTTCCGCCGTGTTTTTATCGGCGGGGCTCCCGCCCCGGAAAAGGTGGCGGATTGGTGAGTTATGATAGTGTGGGCGGTACATTGTCTGCCGCCTGCCTGTTGGCGGTGACCGCCGCGCTGTTTGTCTGTACCGCTGTGGCGGTCGGAGTGTTAATGTGGCGGCCTGTGTTGGCGGTTCCCGCCAGGGTCAGAATTCCATTTTTTCGACCGCCGGCCTGTTGGCGGGTTGGCCGCCGCTTTATCACCGACCGCCAGGGTTAGAATGACCCCCCAAGTGCCAGAGCCTGAGGGGGAGAGAGTTGAGACAGGTCAAAGGCAAAGTGATCTGTCTCCTCCTGAACCCGTTGCAGGTCCATCAAGAGAAGGCACTACAGATAAGGTGAAGAAAAAGAGTCCAATCTTGAAGAGATTGTTGACAGAAGGGGCAAGAAAAGGAGACCACTGGCCTGAATCTCAAATAGGCAAGAAAAAGGACTTGGTTATAAATGAGATAATAGAGGAAGAAATAGAAACCATAAAGAAAGAAGAATTGAGTGATGGAGAACTGACAGGAGAAAAGAGGTTGAAAAGAAAGAGTGTAGCAAGTCGAAGATGCGCAGGACCAGAGCAGGCATATGCCGCAAAAAGCGATTGGCAAAGCAAGTTTATGTCTTTTTGCTTTGATAGAGAAGTTCCAAATCAGTATTGTGAAGCAACCTGAAAGAAAAAATCAATAGATTGAGTCGTTGAGCAAAAGAAAAAGAAATTGAGATTATTGATTTTACCGGAAGGTACACTGATAACTTGACACTTAGAATCCTGGAGATGATCAGCTGCTAACTGATTTTGACAAAGGAAGATAAAAGGGGTCTTTTGTGTGAAGCTGAAGCGTGAAAAAGAAGTATATTTTGATTTTTGATTTTTTTTGTCTCCGTGTTGCATATCAATTAAGAGTTAAATTCTGCTTTCTGATTCTTTACAGATCATGGCTGGATTAGATAATAACATTAGCAACATTAGGTATTGCAGATATTTGAGTGTAGGAATGGCGATTGTGAGTGGCATATTGTTTATAATAATGATTGTGGGAATGTCAATCCATGAGATAAGAGAGGCTGAAGTTACATCTGTATTTGAGACTACTACACTAATAGCTATACAGAAGTTTAAGTTTGCATGATTATACTAACGCAATGGGAGAGCTGTCTTCTATCGTCTTTTATCGTTTATTGAGTGAGTATGTGGAAACAATGGATGCGAGGGATTGTCTTGTGTGTACGCAAATACCTTCCTCTGTGGAAGAAGGGGTCACTTACCATAGTCTACCTCTGACTTACGGTATAACTTGTAGTTTGCTACTAACTTGATTCTGTAATCAGGAGTATATACAATATTTTTATTCAAATTATGATATGGTATTTTCTTTTTTTCCTATAATTAGATATTTGAGTAAGATAGCTAAGGATCATGATATGGTATTAGTTAGAGGATTCTTTGAGCCTACACTGACCTTTGGCATGGCTTATGCGCCTCGTAACAATTTAACTTGCTTATAACGCCTATGGGCATACTGACGACAGGAGAAAAGCACTATAAGAGAAACTAGAGAAAGGGTTAGAGAAAAGAACTTACAAGAATGATTATGCTTACACTGCTATTAAAGCACAAGGGAAATTAGCCTTAGATACATTGTATGTAGGGAAGCTTTGTAAATATAGGCCAAAATCATGCACTGACACTTTATTTGTGGAAACGAGTGAATGTAGGCATGTGTTTTTGTTTCAGAGTAAATGGACCTTTATGCTGAATGGTGCAGACCCTGTGATTTCTGGAATTTATTATGTTTGTGGACTTAATGCTTATTACCGTTTTCCTAGAGGATGGTATGGGACATGTTACTTGGGAATAGTTTTTCCTAAAATTTATCAAATAGATGATTTGAAAAAGATACCAAAAATGACTGAGTTACACCAGATGACACAAAGGAGAGAGACATCCTCTGCAATTGTAGGGGATGTTTTTGGAGCCATAATTCCTTCTGTAGGAGTTATATTGAATGCAATTAAAATACAAAAACTATCAACTATAGTAGATAATATGTTAACCAATTTTACAAGAGCTCTACTTTTAATAAACACTGAACTGGCTGCGTGTAGAGCCATGACGCTTCAAAATAGGCTTGCTTTAGGCATACTATTGGCGAAGGACAGAGGAGTCTGTAAAATGATTAATGCAAGGCACTGCTGTTCATATATACCTGAAAACGAGAAAGAGATAAAAGATCTGATCACTAATTTAACTAATGCAAGTAAGGATTTGAAAGAACTGAAGGAACCAGGAGTTTGGGAAAAGGTTGGGAATGGATTTGTTACTGTGGGAAATTGGTTTAGTCAAACTTGGGGTGGGATACTGTGGAAAATTGTACAAGGAATATTAATTTTGATCATTGCTATATTAGGATTATGGGGGGCCTGTAAAATATGGCAGAAAATTTATTTAAATAGGGCTAAAAATCAGAGGAGGGAAGAACAACCCAGAAGAAGAATCTATAGGAAAAATGTAAAGAGAAGAGATCAAAATGTAGCTGAAAGTGATTTGTTAAATGATTGACAAGGGAAAGGTGTGATGACATATTTAGTCATCAGAGGAGGGACTGTGGGCAACAATTTTGTTACCTGAAGAGCCGGATGATGTTCTCATCGACAGAAGGACCAATCATATTAATGGAACTTGATGCTTGAACCAACGCAAACAAGTGGTAAACAAAAACTATAGTTTAGAATCATAACCCCTGATGAGGTTGACCAATTAGCAATTTGTGGGACGGAGGGAGAGACCCTAATAAAAAGTCATGACAAGGGAAGGAAATTCAGAGCGGAGAGGCGAAAGTTGATGACGTCAGGAGACGCTGTCCGAAGTGCTGATAATTGGGCTTACTCTCTGTGAGCCTGATACTTGCTGATGACTGATGACCTGGAGACGAAGACTGACTTGTTGCTGATCTATCTTGGATAGGTAGCTATAAAAATGAGACTGACTAACGTGTGCTTTTTCTTCTAGGTACCAATTGCGCTGTTTTAAATAGTTTTTCTTTCTCTAGATAGATTTTTCCAAAATAATGATTTTTGTCTAAATTGTTTTCGCATGAAGACCCACATGCTGATGTTAATTCGAGTTAGGTAGGCTGACAAGGGCGACTTAACGATGACAGTTGACTGACTGACTCGCATTGCTGAATTATTCAATGTTAAGAGTTTGCTGACTTATGTTGACGCTCGTTTTTGCATATCAATGAATCTTGATGAATAGTTGCTTCTGATGCTAATAAAGTTTGCTTAACAAATAAGTCAAATAAAGGTTTTGATTAGAACTGTAACTAATAGGGAATAAAAACGATTAACCCTTTTGAGAGTGATGGTATTTTCTTATTAGATAGGGCTTTTCCTTGGTGTTTCATGTTGATCGTAATCTTTATTGATGAAACATTAGTTACTGCTTGACTAGGATACTCCATGCGATCCAAAAGGTTCATCGACCTATACGCGTCCCCTTGTAAGTTTACTCACTAAGGACTAGGCGCGGTAGCAGGGTCCTCACTAACAGGACCTCACCTCACCATCTACATATAGCAGTGCGGGTACCTGTCTATTTGCGACTCTTGGGGCGTCTACCGGGCATGCGATTAGGTGAGGGCAAACATCATTAAAATAAAAGATAAATAATAGAGGAGCAAGGATGCAACCTTGACACACTCCACACTTTAAGCAGAATTCCAAGAACAACTCCCGGATTGGGCTCGGGTGCACCTTAGCTATCAAATCATTTTGCAGGTTTTTCTGAAATTCACTACAGATGTATCAAGCACCATGTCCAGCAACTTCAAACACAACTTGGACCTATTCACGGAATCAAAGGCTGTTGAAAGATCCATGAAGGTCAAGTATAGAGGGAAGCTCTTTACCTGAGTATGTTTATCTAGTATTAAACTCAGGTTTAGACACTGCTCTACTGTAGCCCAGCCTTGGCCGAAATCCAAATTGTAATGGCAAAAGTATTTGTCGCTCTTGTGCCCAAGTGGCCAGTTGAGTATAAATCACCCTTCCAATGATTTTGACTGTACTATCCAGTAGGGATATGGATTTGTAACATTTGGGGGACACATGGTTACCCTTTTCAAAAATAGGCACAATGATTGAAAGTTTACAAGAACTAGGAATTCGCATATACAAAGAGCTGTTAAAAATGTTGGTGATCAAGGGATCCCAAACTGCAGTATTACATCTTATTAAATCAATTGGGATTCCGTCAAAACCTGGTCTGAACCTAAGATACTGTATTGGAGCAGGCGGTTCTCAGGGGTATTCCTTGCTCGTACTCTATTGACTACACCCCGAATGATTTACTATTACTGCTCACCATGGCAGATTCCAACCTTTCCCTATCCTGATTGTATAGGGTCTCCTTCCTATTTTTTAAGGTAAACTTGTATGCCTGACGGGCAGCTCTTACCTGTACAGCTATTCTAGGGGAAGCAACTAGAGCGCGCATTAGGTGTTGATTAGCAATTGAGCAAGCCACCAGATTCAGGCAGCTCCTCGGGTGGCTGCCCCCTTCTGTGGTGACACAGACGCCCCCCAGGAAGCATGGCAGCTCCCTCACCTTCAGGTGACATGATCAGAATGCGGCCCAGGCCACGGCGGGGATTGCACCATAGAAGGTGCCTGCTTGTGTCTCGGGGGCACTGGACAGAGCACTCCTCATCTGCGCTCCCAAAACGAACACAATGCTGTCCCTGGGGTTTGCAGGGGGCAGAACACTCTCCGCCCACTCTGCAGAGATTGAGGGCAGTAGATTTCCTCATGCACTGGAAGAATATTACTAAAGCTCTCACCATGCACTCTAGTAGAAAAGCACAAAGCGTTCTTCACAGACTGCAGGGGCAAAAGGGGGGGGGGCATCACCAATCCCTCGGAGACCTGTGGGGGCACGACGATGCAGACCACAGATCAGCAGGCCAGCACAAAGGTACCGATAAATGCAAGTGATCGAGCAGGTCACAGGTCAGCACATTAGCAGGGCAGTCCCAAGGCATTTCCTGCCGAGTCCTTCCAGCAGCATCTAGTGTCTAGTCCACATTGTGTCCATCAATGTCCAAAAAACGTGGGAAACAACCCCTGTACCTATAGTTATTTTGGCATGCCCCTTCTCTTCCACACTGGCTCCAGACATCAGTAGGGGGTAAACAAGCCTTTTGTGTCAGGACAGGACATAGCCTATACAAATGTATATGCACCCCGCCTCTACCTTTCCCAGCCCAGGAAGACCACTCATTATGTAGGTGTAAGCCTATTACACCTCCACCCTCCCTGTGTGATGGCTGTCTGTAAAGTATGCACAAAGACCAGTTGTCTCTCTACTCCAGACGTGGATTGGTGTCAAGCTGCAAAGCACAAGAGTCATAAGTACAGATAAATGTCCACTTTCGAAAAGTGGTATTTTTACAATGGTAATAAAAAATCCACCTACACCAGTAAGCAGCATTTCTCACTACCATTCCAACCATACAAAACCTGCCCACACTGCTCCGTATAGATCAGAGAATACCACTTAGACATATGAAAGGGCATTTCCAATGCAAGCCTATGAAAGGAGCAGCACTCACAGTGGTGAGAAACTAAATAGGCTGTTTATCACTATTAGTCACCTAACAAGGCACATGTCTCATCTGTTATCTACACAGCACCCTGCCCATAGGGGTACCTAGGGCCTACCTTAGGGGTGATCTACATGTAGTAAAAGGGGAGTTCCAGGCCTGCCAAGTAAATGTAGATGCTAAGCCAATGTGGCAGTAAACTATGCTCACAGGCCCTGCGCTAGCAGGCCCGACACTGGTTTGAAAGGCAGCTTCTATAGGTGGCGCAAGCTGCGCTGCAGGCCAGTAGCATTTAATTTACAGGTCCTTGGTGCAAGGGATACCACTATATAAGGGACTTACAGATAAATTAAATGTGCCAATCAGGTATAAGCCAATCATACCATGTTTAGAAGAGAGAGTACATGTACTGTAGCACTGATCAGCAGTGATAAAGTGCTCAGAGCCCTAGATCCAACAAAAAGAGGTCAGAAAAACAGGAGGAGGAAGGCAAACATTTGGAGATGACCCTGAAAAAAGGGCCAGGTCCAACAGAGTACCATAGTGGGCTCACAGTGTTGCAAGTTTGACTTACATTGTGAGGGATGATTTGAATGGCTGACAGCAGTGTTAGGTACCAACTCTGGCAGTTGTTGGTATGACAATACTGATGTTATCTTGCCTCCCACAGTTTCTAAATGGGTCATCAGTGGAGAGAGCACAGATTGTAACCAAGTGTGAAGCTGCTCAAAGTGACCCTCCACTTATTGGCTCAAGGCATCTTTGTTAAGTGATGTAGGCACCTACTCATTCTGAGCCGACGATCAATTATGAAAATGACTGTCCTGGAGATCAGAAGTCTGCAGGGAGACCTAATGGGGTGCCTCCGGGCTATTGTTAGACGAGTCATTGATTACCACCTTAGCAACAGTAATAGGATTGGATTGCTTATGCTGAGCAACTCGCTCTGATTTCCTCTGAGGTACATCAGATAACTAAATTTTCTGTGCAATGGGGGAGCGTACTGCAGCCAGTGAAGTGGGTGGTGCTGGTGGGAGACTCTGTGAGTCACCTTACATGACCATTAGGGAAGAAGAGGAATGGGTGGTAGGAGTGTCAGTCATTAAGCTAGAAGTCACACTACCACATGAGGGAGTACCCGCGCCTAAGGACAATCTGCTTTCCGTTAGCTCAATTTCTGTGTTGATGACGTTTCTGGCATGCTCCATCATGCAGTCAATTGAAGTAGGTTTGGCATGCGGGGTCATAGCATAGCTACCGGTGATCTTCTTTTTGCCATGGCTATTGAGAAAGTAGGTTAATTTGGTGAAGGATTACACTGGGATGGCTGCAAAAAAGAGAGTACAAAGTCTGTGCTGTGCTTAATTAAAAATACTTTCCACACAAAACAAGAGATAGCAAATTAATACCTTCCAAATAGAAAGACCAGGAGATGCAGTCCAGTCCAGCCTCTTCCCGCTGATGATGGGCGAAGATGGGCCTGGTCTTAGTCTGGTCTTCGCCTGGGCCCTGCCTGTGGGTCCCTTTAGTGCTTTAAACACTGTTAATGCCCCACTTCTCTGCTGAGAAGTAGCCTGGGGGATGAAGTCCCACCCCAGGCGACCAGCAAACTTCAGAGTCCAGGGGGAAGTAAGGAAGAGCAGCAACAACACGCCCACGCTGTGGGTCTCTTCAGTGCTTTATGCGCTATCAATGCCCCACCTTTCTGTCGCAGTGTAACCTAGGGGATGAAATCCTACCCCAGACAGCCAGCAAACTTCAGAGTCCAGCAAGGGGAGTTGGGAGCAGCAACAACACGCCCATGCTGCGTGTCTTTTCAGCACTTGACACGCTATCAATGTCCCACCTCTCTGCCGCAGTGTAGCCTGGGGGACGAAGTCCCACCCCAGGTGGCCAGCAAACTTCAGAGTCCAGGCAGGGGCCAGGGGAGCAAAAACAACACGGAGAAGTCATGAAAGGCAGTCTGAAAGTCACCTTATACATTTATGTTTTTTAAGAACTGTCACAAAGAAATTGGCACCAAGGAGAATTGTGACTAGCAACAAAGGCTCTATTTTAAAATATCTTATGAGGTTGAGTCACTTTTTCCAGACAGCTTTGTGTGCCAATTATATTTCAGTGAAGGTAACTCCGGTGGTTAAAGCACTTGCTCAAGGGATATAGATTTTGTTTAGTCACAGTTGTCACTCTTAAAGTAGCACAGTGGGTTCATGTGTCTCCTGCAAAATAGATAAGGTAACATGCAGATGACAGAATAATATGTTATGTGAATAGGTAAGTGGGTCACTGCTTTTGACACAGAGATCTTTTTATTACTTTGATGTCCTGGGGCCTGACCCAATATGGGTCCTGAGCAACAGTGCCAAGTATGCCTTCAGCACTTGACTCTCAGGGGCAGCATGAGTCAAGCAGCCCAAGGATTCTAAGGGGCATAAGGGTGAGGGGGTAGACATACAGACCTTCAAACTCCAACTTACACTGTGGCCACTGTGTGTCGCACAATATCGACTCCCATCACATGGTCACCCAGTGAGGAACTGATATCACAAGGTGTGCACACACTTAGCTGGAGTTCCCTGCAGAGTGCAGGTTTCCAGCTAAGTGTTTGGAGGTTCTGCACAGCGATGTGCATTACGAGGTGTGACTCCTCCCCAGAACATCGGCTGCAGCCTCAAAAGTTTTGTTTTAGGTTTTTGCAGGGTGCACTCGGAGGAAGGGGTGATTTTGAGACAGTGAATTAACAGTGCCTCGGGCCGTACTCAGCACGAATTCCACCAGCATCATTCGAGGCACCACCTCCTCCTCACACAGTGAAAGTTTCACAATTTAGCAGGTCTGACACGGGGGTGAACAGAGATCCGCAACACAAAATACCACACAGCAGCTGCAATAAATGATTGTGCAGTCAAATACTTTCTTTTATGTAATAAGTATTGCCAAAGCCAATAGGTCTTGCCTATGCAAGAGCTATTGGCTTTGCCAATATGTTTTAGTCATGTTGTACACCAGCATGGCTAAAAGTAAGTGGGGTAAGGAATAGGGGTGTAGCATGGAGTGGAGTTTCATAAAGTGCTGACCGGCGTAGAGTAGAGTGGAATGAAGTAGAGTAGCATGGAGTGGTGTAGAGTGTTGTGGAGTGTCAGGAGAGATTAGAATGTCATAGAGTGGAGTGGCATAGAGTGTTATGGAGTGGTGTAGAGCAGAGTGGAGTGGCACAGAGGGGGTTTCATAGAGTGCCGTACAGTGTTCTAGAGTAGAGTGGTGTAGAGTGGAGTAGATTGTCATACAGTAAAGTGGTAGAGTGGCGTAGAGTGTTGTAAAGTGGAGTGGTATAGAGTAGAACGGAGTGGCATAGAGTATCATAGAGTGGAGTGGAGTAACATAAAGTGGAGCAGTGGTGTAGAGTGGAGTAGTGTGCCATAAAAAAGATTGGAGTAAAGTGGCATGGAGTGGCATAGAGGGATTGTGTAGAGCGGAATAGGGTAGAGTGGCATAAAGTGGAGCTGAGCGTTGTAGAATGGAGTAGTATAGAGTGGTGTAGAGTAGAGTGGAGCGGCATAGAGGGGTTGCATAGAGTGGCGTTCAGTGTTCTCGAGTAGAGTGGCGTAGAGTGGAGTAGATTGTCATGCTGTGAAGTGGTAGAGAGGAGTAGAGCGTTGTAGAGTGGAGTGGTATAGAGTAGAACGAAGTGGCATAGAGTATCATAGAGGCGAATAGAGTAGCATAAAGTGGAGTACTGGAGTACAGTAGAGTAGAGTAGTATGTTGTAAAATAGAGTGGAGTGAAGTGGCATGGAGTGGCCTGGAGGGAGTTGTGTAGAGTGTTGTAGAGTGGCATAGTGTGGAGTGGCATAAAGTGGAGCAGAGTGTTGTAGAGTGGAGTAACACAGAGTGGTGTACTGTGTCAGAGTGGAGTAGAGTTTAATGGGGTACTCCCCATTAGTGTAGTATAGTGCAGTATCATAGAGTGGAGTGTCATAGAGAGGAGTAGGGTCGCCTAGAGTGAAGTGGCATAACGTATAGTGGTACACAGTAGATTGGTGTAGAGTGCAGTGGCATAGAGTGCATTGGTTTAGAGTAAAGTAGTGTTGAGTGCATAGAGGCAGTGGCATACAGTAGGGTGGCATACCGTGCAATGGGGTAGAGTGGTGTAGAGTAGATTGCAGTGGCAGAGAGTAGATTATTTCAAAGTAGAGTGAAGTGATGTAGAGTGCAGTGACATAGAGTAAAGTGCTGTAGAGTGGTGTGACATAGAGTGCAATGACACAGAATAGATTAGTGATGTGGAGTGATGCGGTGTGTTAGTGGGGCAGAGTGTAGTGGTATAGAGTGAATTGGCATAGAGTGCAGAAGAGTGGCATAGAGTTGAGTGGTGTAGTGTGGAGTGAAGTGGCATAGAGTGCTGTGGAGTGGTGGAAAGCAGAGTGGAGCAGTGTAGAGGGTGTTGCATAGAGTGTTTAATAGTAGAGTGGTGAGGAGAGGAGTAGATTGTCATAGAGTATAGTGGTAGAGTGGAGTAGGGTGTTGTAAAGGCAAGGGGTGTAGAGTATAGTTGAGAGGCACAGAGTGGAGTAGTAGAATAGAATGAAGTAATGTATCATAAAATAGAGTGGAGTAAAATGACATAGAAGTGCATAAAGGGAGCTGCATAGGGTGTCGTAGAGTAGTGATGCTGAGTGGCATAGAGTGGAGTAGAATGTTGTAGAGTGGAGTGGCATAGAGTGGAATAGAGTGCTAGAGTGGAGTAAGGTTTAATGGAGTTGAGCATCATAGGGTGTTCATCGTAGAGTGATGTGTTGGAGAGTGGATTAGAGTGGCCTAGAGGAAAGTAGCATAAAGTACAGTGTTGCAGAGTAGATTTGTGGAGAGTGCTTTAGATTAAAGTGGTGTAGAGTGCATTTGGGTAGAGTGCAGTGACCTAGAGTATAGTGGTGCAGAGGGCAGTAGAGTAGAGTGGTAGAGAGCAGATTGCTGTGGCTTAGAGTATTTTGTTTCAGAGTAGATTGAAGTGGCGCAGAATGGAGTGGTGCAGGGTAGAGTGAAGCTGTGTAAAGAAAAGTGGCATAAAGTAGAGTGGAGGTGCAGAATAGATCAGAGTGACATGGAGTGATGCAGAGGTAAAAGGCGTAGAGTGTAGTGGTGTGGAGAGCATTGGCATATAGTGCAGTAGAGTGGCATACAGTTGAGTGGTGCAGAGTAGAGTGCAGTGGCATAGAGTGCAGTCTTGCATAGTAGAGTGTTGTAGAGTGCACGGGCATAGAGTAGAGTAGCTCACTGTAGAGTAGTGCAGAGAGCAGTGGCCTAGAGTACAGTGGTGCAAAGTAGAATGGAGTGGCATAGAGGACGGTGACATAGAGAGCAACTGTGTTCAGTACTGTAGCATGCAGTGGCATAGAGTGCAGTGGCATAGAGTGTTGTGGAGTAGAGTGGTGTATAGTGCAGTGGTGCAGGGTAGTTGGTGTAGAGTACATTGGTTTTGAGTAAAGTGGTGTTGATTGTATTGGTGTAGAGTGCAGTGGTTTAGAGTAGCGTGGCATAGAGTGTAGCAGAGTAGAGTAGGGTGTGCCGAGTACATTAGAGTGACATAGAGTGAAGTAGAGTGGAGTGCAATGGCGTGGATTGCAGTGGCCTAGAGTGGAGTGGTGTAGAGTGGAGTGGTGCAGAATAGAGTAGAGTGACGTACAGTGGAGTGGTGCAGGGTAGAGTGGAGTGGGAAGAGTAGTGTAGATTGTTATTAAAGTAGAGTGAAGTGGTGTAGTGTGGAGAGGTGCAGAATAGAGTGGAGTGGTGCAGTGTAGAGTGCAATGGCATAGATTAGTGGCATAGAGTGCACTGGCATACAATGCAGTGGCATAGAGTGCAGTATTGCAGAGTAGAGTGGCATAGAGTGGAGTGGCGTAGAGTAGAGTGGTGCAGTGGAGAGTGGAGCAGCCTAGACTGGCATGGTATAGAGTGCATTGGCAAAGAGTCCAGTGGTGCATAGTTGTTTGGGGTAGAGTGCACTGGCATAAGGTAGAGTGGTGCAGAGTAGAGTGAAGTGGCATAGGATGCAGTGTCAGAGTGCAGTGGTGCACCGTTGATCAGAATGGCGTAGAATGCAGTGGCATAGAGTGCATTGCGTAGAGTTCATTGGCATAGTGTGCACTGGTGTAGAGTGCAGTAGAGTGCCATAGAGTAGAGCAGTTCAGAGTGACACAGAGTAGAGTGGTGCGGATTAGAGTGGCATCAAATTCAGTGACAGAGTACAGTAGTGCACAGTTGATTAGAGTAGCATACAGTGTAGTGGCACAGAGTGCATTGGCGTAGAGTGCATTGGCATAGTGTGCATTGGCATAGAGTGGCATAGAGTAGTGTGGGGCAGAGTAGAGTTCAGTGGCATAGAGTGCAGTGCTGCAGAGTACAGAGTTACAGAGTAGAGTGGCATAGAGTACAGAGTTGGAGAGTGCAGTGTTGCAGAGTAAAGTGGCGTAGAGTGCAGTGGTGCAAAGTAGAGTGGCATAGAGTATTGTGTTGTAGAGTAGAGTATAGTGGTGAAGAGAGCAATGGTGCACAGTAGATTGGCTTAGAGTGCAGTGACATAGAGTGTATTGGTTTTGAGTAAAGTGGTGCATTAGCATTAATAGCAGCAGCATTGAATCGAGTGGCGTGGAGTGGTGCAGGGTATATTGCAGTGGCATAGAGCGGAGTGACATTGAGTGGAATGACACAGAGTGGAGTAGAGGTCAGTAGCATAGAGCAGATTGTTTCAGAGTAGAGTGCAGTGGCATAGAGTAGATTAAAGTGGATTACAGTGGATTGGCGTGGAGTGGAGCGATGCAGAGTAGAGTGACATAGAGTGTAGTGTCGTAGTTTGACTCTTGCTCTAGGCAAGATTGCTGGTTTAAGGATGACAGTACGTATGTTTGTAGGTGACTAAGCCAATCCTACAAGTCGTAACTGTCTTCATAAACCTCCCGGCTCACAAGCAGTACCTCACCAAAAACCCAGTGAAAGGTGATTTGTGTCAGCCTTTACGCATGGACTCAAGATTGTGACATCTCAGGGAGGTCATGGTTAAACGGAGATTACCCCTTTCTCACATGAACAACATGTCTCATTCAAACACAGGCAATTAAGGAGTTTCAGTAAAGTTTCAATAGGTTTTTATTAACAAGACTGCAATCTACAGTGGGTTGCACGGGCTGCAATGATTAGGATAATGAATAATGAAAGAAACAGAATGTTAAAAACAAAAGTCATAAATACAAAGACCCCCACCATCTTGCAATAACATATAGTATAGAATAGATGTGAAGTAGGCCCTAATACCCGAGCATGATGAACCTAATCTCTAACCTAAAGAGAGCTAGGTGTGTTAAACCTACTCTGCCAGTACCATGTCCATGAGAAGAGCCCCCAACCCTCGTTACCTTGGAATGAGGTCTCTAGATTAGACTCCGTAAGGACACGAAGACTGGGTCAGCAACAAGGCAACGTGTAGCATAGATAGTGTTGATGGCACCTGTTAGGATTTACTGTTATGATCTAGGGGGTCATTACAACATTGGCGGGCGGCGTTGTAACCGCAGTGCGGCCGCCAATGCGGCCGCACTCCCGCGGTCCCCATGACGACATCCCCGCTGGGTCGGCGGGCGCAAACCTAGTTTACGCCCGCCGGCCAGCGGGGATGCGGCCGCAACATAGGAGCCGGCGGTGTTGCGGCCGTGCGACGGGTGCAGTAGCACCCGTCGCGCTTTTCACTGTCTGCTATGCAGACAGTTAAAAGCTGCACGGGGCCCTGTTAGGGGGCCCCTGCACTGCCCATGCCAGTGGCATGGGCAGTGCAGGGGCCCCCAGGGGCCCCAGGACTCCCCTCACCGCCAGCCTCTTCCTGGCGGTGCAAACCGCCAGAAACAGGCTGGCGGTAGGGGAGTCATAATCCCCAGGGCAGCGCTGCTTGCAGCGCTGCCCTGGCGGATTATCACCGCCGGGGCTAAAACGGTGGGAAAACGCCGGCCCCGGCGGTGCGACAGCAGCGCTACCGCCGCGGTCATAATATGGGTCCCCGTACCGCCAGCCTGTTGGCAGTACGGGTGCCACTTTAGCCCTGGCGGTCTTTGACCGCCAGGGTTAAAATGACCCCCCTAGTCTGTTTGAGATGTATTTATACAGATCTGGTAGTACCCCTGATGCAGGTATGTTCCCAAACAACAGTTAGGAAGGCATGTTTGGGGCGGCAATTATATAAACAATTCCCTGAAAAGGTACATTATGTTACTGGCACAAGAAAGTGCATAATGTGGCACTCTCATTTATCTTTGACGCTGATAGTGACGCCTTTACAGAATACCACTGATAACCTGAAACTAAAACATCTTAATAACTATAAACATGGCAGCCATATTGGAAGAATTAATTAATTAAATGGGCTAAAACAGAGCAAGCTAAGTAGGTTAAAATCACTGGGTGACGGGAGCACAGGTGTGCAAGCCAAAAGCTAAGCTAAACTCCTGATTCCCATTAAAACTAAATAAGATCCACTACAGTAGTGGCACACAGTGAATTAGTGTAGAGTGCAGTAGAATGGCATAGAGTGGTGCAAAGTAGAGTGCAGTGGCATAGAGAGCAGTGGTTCAGAGAAGAGTGGTGTAATATTCAGTGGTGGAGAGTGTATTGGGTTTGAGTATAGTGGTGTAGAGTGCATTGGTATAGAGTGCACTGATGTAGAGTGTAGTGGAGTAGAATGTAGTTGGGTACAGTACATTGACACAGAGTGAAATAGAGTGGTGTAGAGAAGATTGCAGTTTTGTACAGTAGAGTGGGGGGGAGTTCATTGGCAAAGAGTGCATTGTGGTAGAGTAGACTGTCATAGAGTGCAGTGATGTAGAGAAGAGTGACATATAGAGCAGTGGCATAGAGTACAGTGATGTGGAGTAGATAGGCATTGAGTGCATTGGTTTTGTGTAAAGTCGTGTAGAGTGCATTAGCATAGAGTGCAGTGATGCAGAGTAGAGTGCAGTGGTACAGAGTAGAGTGCAGTGGCACAGAACACAGTTGAGTGGTGCAGAGTAGAGTGCAGCAGTGCCAAGTACGGTGGCGCTGAGTAGATTATTTCAGAGTAGAGTGGAGTGGTGCATGGTAGAGTTCACTGGCGTAGAGTAGAGTGGCATAGAGTGCAAAGTAGATTAGAGTGAACTAGAGTAGGCTGGCATGGAGTTCATTGGTGTAGAATGGAATGGTACAGAATAGACTACATTGGCATAGAGTGCAGTGACATAGAGTGCAGTGTTGCAGAGCAGATTGACATAGAGTGGGGTGGCGCAGAGTGGAGTGATGCAAAGTGCAATGATGAAGAGTGCAGTGGCGCATAGTAGATTAGTGTAGGATAGAGTGCATTGGCATAAAGTAGAGTGGTGCAGAGTAGAGAGGCATAGAGTGAAGTGGCATTGAGTCGAGTGGAGCAGAGTAGACTTCAGTGGTGTGGAGTGGTGTAGAGTCAAAATGAGTGGGGTAAAGTGAAGTATGCATGGTGTGGTAGCATACTGCCATTACAGAGAACACATCTTCAATTGAAATAACCATTACATTTGTACGGACCATTTTACCAATAAAAGTATAAAGCACACAAATGATAATGTGTGGAAATTTCATCACCTAATGTATTGATTTGCTTTGATTGTAATAAAATATTTGTTTCCACCATACTTAGACATACCAACAAATCTGCTTAATTTGTGATTTTCTCTTTGTTAGAAATGGGGTATCTGGTTGGCTAGGGTATGCACCTAAGCCAGGCAGAATTCATCACTTTAGTCAGGGCAGGTAAGTTACACACCAAAGATAATCTGTGCTCATCTACTAATAGATTGGCACAGAGCAGTCAGGCTTATCCCCAGAGGTCATGTGTAAAGTGTTTGCACCACAAACTCACACCACTGACACAATAAATACACCACAAAAGAGACTCAACACACAGGCTAATACATACAAATAGATTTCTGTAATGTACATTTAGATATATCATTAGGCCAAGCTAGCATAAAGCATAAACATTGTGCGTTTAATGCAATGATTGTAGTACCGTAGTAGGACTCAGTTTGTATCATTCCATTGCAGATTGTGACCAAAAGGGGACCGATAATGTTCTGAAATTGGCAAAAGTACAGTCTTCATCGGTTATGAGGGAGACCTTTTTTATACTTCTCTTTTTTTAATTTAGTTGTTTCTTCTTGAGCAAGAACGCCGTGATACTGTAGTTGCCGCTCAAACGCTCCATGTGGGAGGCCAAAAAATTAGGACTTGGGCAAATTGGAGCTCTTATCCAGTTCACAGTCCTGAGGAGAACTCTGACTGGATGGGTTTGAAATGCATCAAAAGTGTTGTATTGGGGATTTGGTTATTATCTGGGCTGGGTCAGAAAAGGGAACATGTAAGAATAAAAAAAAATAATTTGGGTCCCTTTTTAAGTTTAGTCCATTTTACAGAAAAATAGGAGTAGCTTTCCAATCCCTGAGTATAGAGATTAGGAGTTTTTCTGTTAGTCAAATTTTCCTATGAATTTTTGTCTTCAGTTTTGAGTGATGGAATTGGTGTGGTCAGAAATTGTGCTCGAAGAGGGTCACATTGTCATGTTGTCTATTGTCCAACAGTCTAAATGTTGTGTCAGTATTATTGTCTTTTTGCTCTTTAATGTGTTGGTTCGGGAAGGCTGAGGAGGTGTTGTTTGTTGCTACAATTTGAGTGAACATTAGCCAATTCTCTGAGGTGGATGACACGATGTTTTAAGAATATTTTGCCTATAAGTATGTATACCATTTAAATTAATTTTTAAATAAATATGTGGTAGCACTAATACATGTTGTTGCGCTCATTTGCTAAATAGTGTCTAATTCAGTCAGTGCAGTTATTTCTTTTTTCTACTTATACAGAGGCCTAACCTCACTGAGGTAAAATTGTCCCAACCCCCATTTTTAGACTCACTTTCTAAAAGTTGCACTTCTAAAATAGCAATATAGTATATTATAGTAATAGAAGACTCAATTACACCAGGAAGCAGGAATTCTCACTAACATTCCAAACATAACAAAAATGCCCACGCTATTCCTTTTAGATCAGAAATTACCACGTAAAAATATATAAGGGAATTACCAATGCAAACATATGAGATGAGCAGCTCTCACAGTAGTGCGAAACAAAATAGGCTGTTGTTACCACCAGAACATGTAAAACATATAAGTACATGTTCTATCTTTTACATACACAGCACCCTCCCAATAGGGCTCACCTTAGGGGTGCCTTAGGTGAAAAAAAGGGAGTTTAGGCCTTAGCAAGTAGTTTGAATTGTCAAGTCAATGTGGCAGTAAACTGCACATGCAGGCACTGCAGTGGCAGGCCTGAGACAAGTTTGAAGGGATTCTTCTGTGGGTGGTGCAATCAACGCTGCAATCCCCCTGGTAGCCTTTAATTTACACACCCTAGCCACATGGTATGCAACTTTACAAGGAATTTACAGCTAAATTAAATATTCTAAACAGGAGTAAGCCAATGATACCAAGTTTTAGGGAAGAGAGCACATGCACTTTAGCACTGTTTAGCAGTGGGAAAGTGCCCAGAGCCCTAAAGCTGCTAAAAAGTGGGTCAGAAACATAGAGGAGAAAGGAAAGGCAAAAAGTTTGGGAATAACCATACAAAAAGGGCCATTACCAGCATATGGACATTGAAATTTTGTGAGTGCTAGAAATAAATAACACTGTACAGCCTTCCTAAAACACATCTCCATTATCCAGCATGATTGCCACATACTCACTCTCACTTTGAAGTCAGAGAAAGAACAGTAAACACCGAGCTGAAGACAAAGCACGACGTTTGACCTCTGTCTTTGAATGCACAGCAAATGTGACAAGATAAGAATGAGATTTACAGGCCTATTAACAGAAAGGAGCAGTTGTAGAAGAATACAAGGGGAGTTTGTGTGAAAAGGCTTTGCTCCTTGAAAGGGACAAACTGACCCTGGACTGCCTAAAACAAATAGAGCCAGCAACCAGAGAGAAAGCAAATGTGAGTTACAAAGCCAATGATAGGCAGCTGGTAGAATGCATTCCCAAGGAAGCTTTCTGGATGTCCCCAAAATGTCATTAGCAAACCAGGGAGCTGCGCTGTCTGGTAGGCTTCAACCTAAAGGGCTACATATGACCACTATGTAAAATATAAAATTCACAAACAATACACACAGTCCCCTAGGTCAGGGCTCTGGTGTTTCCTAGGCAGGTCCCTGAGTGCCACTTCCCTCAAGCTAGTGGAAGTGATTATCCCCTCATTCACTTTACGCAAAATTCAGGTTAAGCCCCACTCGTAGTCAGAGTCTCAGAGGAATCCCACTCCAACTTTGTATTAAAGCCAAAAGTGTTCCAGCAATACAACTCTATCTGGCAATCAAATTCCCCTGGGTCCAACTGGCCTGAAATCAGTCTTATCCTCACCGGTAGGTTCTGAATGACCCAGGTCTCTGGGCATGCCCCATTTGCAGGAGCCGGAGCTGAAGCTGCAGGAGCTGTCTCTGGTAAGTCTTGCTCATGTGGCCCAGGTAGGCTCCGCTCAGTTGTCTTAGAGTTCCCTCACATGTGGACCTGCAGCAGCAGTGACTTTGGGGTTCTAGCAACTCCTCCAAGCTGAGTAAGTTCTTCCCACCAGTACTGGGAGGGGTGACAATGCTAGTGCTGATCATCTAGCATGGCTCAGACCCTTCAGTGTCACCACCATGGCCTACCTCCTCCGATGATAAGCCCGACCACGCCACATTTCTTGCTTGTTTCCAGCGCTCCCTCCTAAACTCTCCTCTTCCTCACAGGGCACACTGGCCTAAGCAAGTAGACAGGTGCTGGGGCACCAGGTTTCCGGACAAGTGGTCTTGGATTTCCAGAGTGATCCCCTCAACCAGCAGGGGATAAATAGCAGACCTTAGCCCCAGGCCTGATGAAAGGAAGAAGTCCTGAAGAGCTTCTCCTCCTCACTCAGTCCAACTAGCTGCTTGACAGTTGACATTTGTCGGGAGTCTCAAACTCCCCTTCTAATAGTCTATTTTCATGCACCAAATGTGATTTAGAGTCTGAGTCTATGAAGTTTATATTGGAGATCTGCTTCTTTTTTAAATGTCCCCTCCTCTGTTCTCTCTTCCTCCAGATAGCCATCTGTCAAGCAAGAGCAACTCGAAATGTGATAGCAGTCTTTCACCACTATGAAGGTAGCGCTTTGGGCATCCCTCCCAGTCGATTAAGACCGTAGTCTGTGAGACAGGTCTATGTCATGGCACATACACATGATCCGTGTCTGCCTACGACAACAAAATTCAGCATTAGGGATCCACATGCCATTACAGTTGGGCACTCAGGGCAGGGGTCCATCTCCTTGTGAGGGACTTTGACTTCACAACAAATCCTGACTTTGTGGTTCTTCCAGCCATGCAATATTGGCATCCCTGTCAGTAAAAATGTGACTCGTACAACTTGAAATCCTCTTCGTCTCATGTACAGTCCCTTACATTGATTTACACACTCATTTGATTTATTGACAAGGTATAATGTGTGTGTGTGTGGTGTCAAGCACTCTGACACTACATAGTGGGATGAACAGCACCATAAAAGTATTACATGAAAAAAAATAGTAAGTGCTATTCAAATTATTATCCGTGTAGATAGTAGTACATATTGATACATCTTACATTTTTACAATGCATTCATATTTCTTACATATAGGGGTGCACAAAGTCAAAAACCTGCCTCAAAATCCTAGTTTCTCTCAGGTACTTATCAAGTGATAACAAGCTGTGTGTCTTTGTTACCTGATAGTATAGCATCTAGGTGTTAGGCTGCAGATATCTCTGAACCAGGATTATACTAGAGCAAAAGGAGGGCTGATGACCCTTTAATGCTCACCCTGTGTTTTGGGTCCAGCTGGAAGAAAAAATGAAAAACACTCCCTCGCCTTCTACCTATTGCTGCTCTGGATAGAAAGCAGACATCATGCAGGCACTGCTAAATTGTGTCTTTATGTTGGCAAATTACTCACAGACCGATTCAGCATATTTCAGTGGGGCCAGATGGATCCCAATCCGGCTCAATAATAGCCACTGGATCTAGGATCCGTCTAGTTCCCCATTCATTACAGCATTGCTCAGTGGCTTCTGTTCATAGTTTACGTTACGGAACTGGTTGCACTATCAAGGACATTGAGCCACGTGTCAAAGGAAAACACAACACTTTTCTGGGAGTTATTCATCTACAAGGGTACATCCACAAATATTCCACAATTTTAGACAGAGGTTTGAGCCTCACAAATATAGTCAGATAAACCATTATAAAATGTTACTTTGCAGTGTTTTTCATCCCATTGGGAATGTTGCTTTCAAATATTGAAACAGCATTCTACACAGTGATCGAAGTGCAGTAAACATTATCATACATTATATTATATCCTATGTGTGTGTATATATATGTGTGTGTGTCTGTGTGTGTATATCTCATATGGCCTGTCTCATTTTAGAGTATGGTATGGTATGGAATAGCCTGTCATTGAATACTATGGTATGGTATGGTATGGTATGGTATGGTATGGTATGGTGTGGCCTGTCCTTAAATGGTATGGTATGGTATGGCATGGTAGGGTATGGTATGGTAGGTGTGGTATGGTAGAGTAGGGTAGGGTATGGTATGCTGTGGTGTGGTATGGCCTGTCATTGTATAGTATGGTATACTCTGTCATTGTACGGTATGGGCTGTCATTGCATAGTATGGTATAATATGGTCTTTCATTGTATATGGTATTGTTAGACTTGGCATCATTGGCATGGTCTCCCCTAACTTTTTGCCTCTCCTATCCAAGTTGCCTCTGTGTGCTGGACTCTGTTTTTGTTTGCTCTGGACACTTCACCACTGCTGACCAGTGCTAAAGTGTAAGTGTTCTCTGTATAAATTGTATGTGTACATTAGCTTATCCTTGACTGGCATATTTGATTTACTAGTAAGCCCCTAGTAAAGTGCACTAGAGGTGCCCAGGGCCTGTAAATCAAATGCTACTAGTGGGCCCGCAGCACTGGTTGTGCCACCCACATTAGTAGCCCTGTAAACATGGCTCAGACCTGCCACTGCAGTGTTTGCGTGTGCAGTTTTAAACTGCCAATTCGACTTGGCAAGTGTGCCCACTTGCCAGGTCTAAACCTTCCCTTTTTATACATGTAAGGCACCCCTAAGGTAGACCCCAGGTAGCCCCATGGGTAAGGTGCGATGTATGTTAAAGGTGGGACATGTACTTATGTGTTTTACATGTCCTGTCAGTGAAATACTGCCAAATTCGGTTTGCACTGTTGCAAGGCCTATCTCTCTCATAGGTTAACATGGGAGCTGTCTTTAAATATCCTTAAAGTGCAGATTCCCTTTTGGAGCAGATAGACATCTGGAGTTCGGGGTCTCTGAACTCACAATTTAAAAATAAATCTTTTAGTGAAGTTGGTTTTTAGATTGTGTGTTTAAAAATGCCACTTTTAGAAAGTTGTCATTTTCTTGCTTAAACCACTATGGTACTCTGCCTGTTTGTGAATTCCTTGCCTGGGTCAGTTTGACAGTTGGGCTGTTTGCACCTCTCCTCTAGACAGTAACACAAAGGGCTAAAGGGAGGGAAGGAGTGGTCACTTACACCTGAAAGGGCTGTGCCTGCCCTCACACAATGCAGTCTCCAACTCCCTGGTGTGTGTCTTGGGCTGGCTTGGGCAAGCCAGGATCTTGAAAACAACAGAGACTTCTCTTTGAAGTAGGCCTACTTCAAAGGCAGAAAAGGGTATAAGAAGAGCACCCAAACCCTCTGAAAATCAGATTACTTCTGGAACCAAGAGGAACCTCTGCCCGGGAGAAGAGCTGGAGAAGCTAGAGGAGGAGTACTGCCCCTTTGCCTGTGACTGTGCTTTGCTGTGGTGGCCTGCAGTAGCTGCTTCTGCCTGAGAGAGAGGACAAAAGACTGACTTTTGTGTGACTTCCCACTGATGAAGAATCTCCAAGGGTTTGAACTGAGCTTGCCTCCTGTTATTGAAGTCTCAGGGACAACAAAGACTTCTCTCTGCCAGCACTTGGGCTTTCTGCTGAGGGCCCTGCCTGCCAAGTGGTGCCCTAACCTGTCTCTGGGCCCTTGAAAGGTGCAGCTGGTGGAAAAGGACAGAAATCCACGCAAAGACCACTGTGCAGGGAAACCTTTGATGCACCACACGCCTCACGGCTGCTAATTGACGTGCCGCCGGCCTCGCGGCTAAAATCAATGCTCCACCTCTATCGTGGCTGTGAGATTGACGCAACGCAGCTGGAGAAACAATGCGCAACACCCACAGCTGCTTCTGTTAACGAAGAAAGCCCCCACGCAGCGCAGTTTTCTTGACACCGTGCGACCGGATTTCAATGCAACATCGCTGCACACAGAAAATCAGTAATTTCATGCTTTTGGGACAAGGCGTACACTATGTTCTCCCGTCTGTAACACACAGAATAATTATTCTCATTTTATTGCCTTGGACCTCGATACATCGCTTTTAGAGTGATGTTCATTAATCATGATACAACTCTTTCTCACTAGGGCTCTCTCTCCCCTTATCGTTTTCCATGTTTGGCTCATTTTTTCTTCCTTTACATTTCAGACTTGCCATGGTCTTTAGACTTTCCCATTATTTATGCCAAAATATCTGCATTTTTTAACATCTTTGATCATCGGAGCCTTCTAATATATCCATTACTTCCATATCTTAGGAGGTATGCCCATTATTTTGTTATTTTTTTCTTCAGCTCTGCATGATGCCTGGACACACACAATTATATCTCCACACGAAACGTGGGGGAGAGGCACTATTCTTTGGGCCACTCAACACAACATCCCTCTCATTTGGGATGCATGCATTTTTCACGCTCTCTCTTTTTGGTGACGCCTCTGGTTTTAACTCTGAACTGCAATTCTTTCTTTCTTCTCACACGGAATTGTTTTTCCACTATGGGGATGCTCCACCTGGGACGGGTACCAATATGAGGTACCTGCCTCCTTTTCTTATGTGGGTTACATCTAATCATATATGCATAACCTGCGACACGGGGTCTCTCTTTCCAACTCACCAATTTTCAAGTTTATCCACAGTTCACACTAGAACTCAATCTGCCAACAATTTACCAACAAGTCATGTGATTGATACATTCCATTTGTTCACAGCCTTGAAAAAGTCAATGATGACGAAACGTGTCGGCTGTTTCCTTACAACCATGAAAACTGTATTGGGTTACAGACAACTTACCTAGTGTGACTTATTGGATCAGGGTATTTGTTTCCTGAGACACCACAAAGAAATAAATGGATTTCACTACGATCCTGTGATGTGCCGTGGTTTTTCTCTTTTCACACATGGACTGTGACCTTTTCTAGGTGACAGCTTCTACACCCTGTGGCTGGGTGTATAACCGCTCGAGCACTCCCACTCTTCAGGAAGAGACTTTCTCATCATGAACTTTGTATTATAAACAGCGAAAATTTTGGAAGTGCGCAGCATTTACATACAGCCACGATTATGGATGTCACAGAAAATCAACGCAAAGCCTGTCTGGACCCGAGGTGCCCATCCGGATCGATGCATCGCTCTCTTGCAGGAGAGAAGAAACGACGCATGCCGACCTGACCAGAGGAGGAGCCATGTACTTTCTCGCTTGCGAGGGAGCAATCAATGCATCACTGGCCTTTTATGATGCACGTTCGCCCGTGCAGCTTTATTTTGATGCCACCCTGGTACTTTGTGAAATAACAACGTTTACACAGTTTTCTAAGGATTAAGACTCTTAATATTTTTAAAATTCATAACCTGACTTGTGTATGTCGGATTTTTATCATTCTGGTGTTGTTTTGTTTAGATAAATATTATCTAGTTTTCTAAGCCTGTGCTGTGTCATTTTGTAGTGGGTACACTGGGTTACTGTGTGTGTTGGTACACATACTTTCCACATTGCTTCTGAAGTTAAGCCTGCCTGCTCGTGCCAAGCTACCAAGGGGGTGAGTGGGGGATAACTGAGGGTGAATCTCCTTTACCCTGACTAGAGTGAGGTCCTTGCTTTGACAGGGGGTAACCTGACTGCCAACCAAAGACTCCATTTCTAACAGGTGTATTATAGTTTGCCATGGTATGGTCTGGTACGGTATGGGAGCATAACGGCAAAATGTGGGAACCCCAAAATCTTACTTCAACCAAACCTTCACAATTGCTGGATCAGAGACAGTGTTAACTCCATTTTCATGAGGCAATGTGTCCTTGCATTGAGGCACGTCTGGAAGCATCTGTAGTGAAAATAATTATGTTTGACCACTGACTTTGTGTTTCACCACTGTGCATATTAGTTGTTCAATGTTCACCAGTAGCACAATCCATTTTGTATTCAGTTTCGCTGCCTATTGGCTTTAACGTGGCGTTAGACATTACATTTTGTCTTCAGTTTAGCTGCCTATTGGCTTTATCGTGGCATTGGACATTACATTTTGTATTCAGTTTAGCTGCCTATTGGCTTTATCGTGGCGTTAGACATTGCAGTTGAGACATTGCAAATGAGCTGTGTTTTTCCACATGGTAAACTAAGCTTGTGTTTTTCGTATTTTCCCTTACCGAACACGATAGCATGATAAGGAAGCGCATATTTTGTGTTTTTCGGCCTTGGGAGTGACAGCCTTCAAAACTTGGCCAACTTTCGACGTTGTTTCTTCTAACTCTGACCAACAGTAGCCAGCATGTTTTGAATATTATAAAAGGTGTCCCTGGGCAGCAGTGAGGGCAAATTTTCCGAGACTTCAGTCAGGAGTGGACGTCAACTGCCTGACCTGTCCCGTGAGGGTGGAAAATCTCTTTCTCGCAGTTGAACAGAGGTCATCAACTTGCTGGCATGAGAAAGATGACGAGCAGTGATAGGCCATACGGTGATGAATTTTGACTTTTATTCTTTGCTTGAGAGTTATGCTATAATATAATCACATGTATTTGCTTTGTACATTACAATTGAGAATCACTTTGATATATTTTCCTTTCATTGCTGTGACTATTTTTAAACGTGTGCCTCCAACCTACTAATCTCCTCTTTCAGGAACCTCGTGCTGAAGTAATAATAAATGCCTTCTTTAAACTAAGAAGTGCTTTCCAGAGATTTTTGTCAACTCGGTCATTAGTGAAAGCAAAACAGCTTCAAAATCAGTTAAAATAAAATTAATTAAAATGTTTGGCCCACTCAATAACTGAGATCTAGATCAATGAAAGTTAAAGGGTTTTATTGCAAAATTCAAAAATAAGCAGTACAGAGATAATGCCATGAAGGCTCTCAAACGCAAAGTTATACAGAGTATGTAAAAATTAGAAAATATTGTAAGTCTCAAGGGGCAGCAAAATCAGAAAAGAATCAGACAGGATCCTTAGGAGAACAGGAAAGTCTTCTCAAAAGCAAGTGCTTTTATAAACAACTGTTGCATAGAAAATAAGAACTTTTGAGAATTCATCTTGGTGAGAGTGAATGTGTAATTTCTGCAGGAAATCAGAGCACAAGAAAAATTAACTTCACATTACCCTCACACCTAAGCAATAACACACTACATGAATAACTAGTCAGCATCTTCTATGCTAATATCATCTGGAGAGGTGGCAACATGTTTTTTATCCAAATTGTATTTATTGAATTTTATCATAACAGATAACTAGAGCAAAATTGGCCCTAGGATGGTGATCATTAGGCAATAACATGCATTGCAGTACAATATATAGAAGCATAATCAGTGGTGTACAGGTACATTTTCAGAAAGTAGAGAAAATTATACCTTGACTCATAGATAGTCTTACATAAACGATGGAAGCCTTAGTGGAACTGTCTGCCAACGGCCAGAATCACTAGATAAGGGGAAGAGGGGAATGATTCGGAGGCAGTACCAGGCTAGATTTTATATTGAAGAGGTGGCAAGGTAGTACTAAGGTAGTTTGACTGTGGAGAGGACAGTGCTACAAAGCGTCAGAAATTTTGAGCCATTCTGCAGAAGTCATGTGGGGCGTAGCAGAAAACCGTGGTGTTAAAGATATGGAGGAGGGGAATGGGTAGTGTGCAGTGTGGGCAGAAGTCATGTGTGGATATGCGGGGGCATTGGTGATGGACTAATCGGGTCTGTGGTTTAACTCAGGAAGTGGAGAAGAAGGGTGTCCCATTCTTCTGAGATGGGTTGCTCGCTGAGGTGGCATGCTTCTTCATAGCGTAAGGCCTCTCCCTCAGCCTTCTCCCATTTGCATACTGCCCTCTGCCACACCGCTACCAGTGGTGATGAAGGGGCCTTTCATTAGAGGGTAAGCACCCTTTTAGCCAGCAAGACCGCCATGCCTACAAAGCGCATCCTCACCATGTAGCATTTCTTCTGCTGAAAGAAATGATTAATGCATAGGCCTCCCATATGGAGATGACCATGAGTGCTGTGACCTATTGTGAAGCATCATGGATCTCTTGCCCACACATCATAATACATCGTAAGGGCCTGGCAGGGACACAACATGTGGCGAAAATCTGCATCTGCGGAGTGGCAATAAGGGGAGCAGAGATTTTCTGTATGGTTGTAGCGATTGAGTTGTGGAGGGGAGAATTGTATGCTTTTAAAATGTGCATTTCTAGAGACCTGCTGGGGAAACACCAGGGCTTGCTCTCATTCTGTGTCATTCGGTACCCTCCTAAAGGCGTCCTCTTACTTGCCCTGTAAGGCTGTCAGGGAAATACTAGTGTGCTCCTGTAGTGCTCCTGTAGTGATCAAATGTTGGCCCTCCTCCATGGTAAGCAGTGTCTGTAGGACAGTGTGGGCATGGGTTCTTCATCTTGAGTGGATCGGAGGACCTGACGTGTGTCGCAAATATGTCTGTAGACAAGGAATTGTCCTGGTAGGATGACATAGTCTGATTGAAGTAGGCCAAAAGGAAGGAGGTGTCCATCAGAAAAGAGGGTATCAATTGTGACCAGCTTGTTCCTGCCAACTCCGCAATTCTTCAGCAGTATAAGTGCCTGGGAAGGGTGGGAGGACAAGTAGTTGAAATGCTGGTGCATAGGAGGTTTTATGGCATGTGAGGAGATCCATTTGAGCAATTCATTCACAGGTCACTAGCACCTGCAGGGACCAAGGGGCTGGGGTACAAACATGGGGAGCAAGAAGCCTCGTATGGTGACTGTGCCAAAGGGCGCGTCCCATGACATGTTTCCAGGTTGCACTCAACTAGCCAGCATGCCACCGATTGCAGTTGCACTGCCAGAAAGTAGGCCTCAAAGGACAAAGCACCTAGACTGCCTCCGCCGGTTTGCAGCTGCAGTTTTTTAAGGGCTATTCAGTGGCATTTTTCCCCTATCATATCCCCTAATAGCATGTCAATTTTGTGAAAAACCCACCAGAGATGAACAATAGGGACGTTTATAAATTAGTAAAGGGGCCTGGGTAAGATTACCATTTTTGACAGCTCTGTCTTTCCCGTGGTAGCCAGTGGTAAGCTCTTCCAGAAATGCACTTGGATTTTTAAAGTGGTCAAGGTGGCTCGTAAATTGTTGTCAGTGGGGTCAGCTGAGGAGAGGTACCAGCCTGCGGTCCCTCACCAGTTGAGTGAGATTCCCTCGAGGTGCATCTCCCATGGAGTCAAGTCGGGCGGAGTGGGTATGTGGCTGATTTAACCCACTTGACCTGGAGCCTACTGCATGTGTGAATGCAAGGAGAGTAGTATGTATGTGAAAGAGGTCAGCGCGGATATCGTGGAGGTACAGGAGTAAATCATTGGCATAGAGGTACACTGCTTTTGTTCTGTCCTCCAGTGGGATCCCCCAGGCCTGCCCTACAAAGCAGGATACTGAGCAGAACCATTGCGATTGCTAATGGCAATGGGGGCACCCCTGCCTAGTACCCCGTCCCACAGCGAAGAGGGGAGAGATGAGCTGACCTAAGCGGATCCAGGAGAGGGGTTTTGTGTACATTAGCCATGTATATGCTGTTTAGCACCAACCCACTCCAATTTAGTCTAGTACCCAGAAAAGACAGTCCCATGTTAGTGAATCAAACCCCTCCTCCAAGTCCAGTATCAGGCATGTTGTGTGCGAAAGTGCTCTTACATCTGATCTTCAAGATGAAATAGGTGCCTAATGTTATGTGAAGTGCTCCTTCCTGCGACAAAGCTGTTTTGATTTGGGTGGATGAGCTCAGGGAAGATCTGAGCATATATGTTGGACAGAATTTTTCTGACGATCTAATAGTCGTCTACCAGAATGGCAATTGGTCGGTAAGATGACAGGCTGAGGGGGTCTCTGTCAGGCTTGGGGTTGGATGCCAAATGAGCACCAGGATATTGGCAAAGGTGTTGTAATATTTTATTGACAACCCGTCAAGGTCTGTGGTTTTGTTTTTCGGGAGATGCTGAATGGCTTGGTTGACATTTGCAGCTGAGATGACTGCCTCAGTGATATCCCTCTCGGCATCTTGAACCCAATGGAGGGCAAGATCTGACAAGAACGACTCCACCGTGCATGCTGTAGTTGGGAGGGTGGCTTCACATATGGTAGAGTATTACCTGAGGAACGCCTGCAGGATGTCATGTTGTGTACAAAGGGTGGTACCAGATTGTGAGGTGATTTCCAAAATGAGACTCAAATATGCTTTTTGATGGATCAACCATGCAAGAAGGTGGCTAGACTTGTTGCCCTCTCTGTGGGCTTTCACCACAGATGTGCCAAAATTAAAGTGCCACAGGCACTCCAGAAGGAAAGCATAGTGGGTTTTGGCTTCTGCTAGCTCAGTTTTGTTAGGTGAGTTGTGCTGTGTGTCTCTCTCTAGCGGAGGTAGGAGCAGTTCTACCTTCGGTATCTACCTGTCTATTGTCCGGCGTACCCCACCATCTCCTGCATACAGATCCCTCTCATGACCACCCTGAAGGCAGCCCATTTGATTATTCTAGCTGAAGCTGAATTATGGTTTGCAGAAATATATTCCTGTATGTGGGACTCCTGAGTATCATGCAAGACTGGATCTTCCAGACAGTCCCGACGTAGTCTCCATGTAGGTGTCAGCAGGTGTGGGACACTCCATTGCATGTGTAAAATGTGTGTGTCGTGGTCTGAGATGACAGGGATGAGGTAGTCAGCATTTCAAACTTAGGGTGGTAGGGAAAGGGAGCATAAAATACAGTCTTAGCGTATGTATAGGTTGTGAGGTGCAGAGTAAAAGCAGCAGAGTCTGGAGTTCTGGTGTGTGGCCCTCCATTTGTCTACCAGTGCCTGTTGACTATCCACCCTACAAAGCACTCAGATTGTGAGTGGGGGGGAGTGCTGCAGTGGCAGATGGGATCGGTCTAGGTGAAGGTTGAGTAGACAGTTATAGTCTCCCACAGCACCCATGGTATTTTTATCCTATGGACTAAAACTTCAGCCAGAGTGGTCCAGAGGGGTCCCTGGTCAGTGTTCAGGGTGTAGACTCCCCCTGTAAAAATACATGAGCCATCAAGATGGCCCTCAGTCAACACATATCTTTCCTGTCTATTGCTGTATTTAGTCCCTGGAAATGTATATGGTAGTGTATACTGACCTCCTCCATCACTTTTATAGTCGCTGTAACTCCCCAGCTGTGGTGTGGATTTCCTGGAGGGAAACCATTTGTGCGTGCTATATTTTAGTATAAGAGTACTCAGAATGTTTCCTTGCTGTGTGCAAGCCACATATGTTTAAGGTGAGGAATCTAGTGTGATTAGTTGAGGCCATATTGGGTATGGTGATCCCCCCACGTGCCAATTTCCTACCAGTCTATCCATAGGTGATACACAGTGCCTGCCGATTGTGCTGAGTCGAGTGGGCGAACCCAAAAGGGTGTCAACATATAAGATCAACTTACAGAGCCTATCGCAAATGGAAATATGCTCAAACTGGTTACGGTGATTAACCATTTAATTATGAGGGTTGGTGGTCCAACTGTGAAGATCAAAGTCCAAGAGCAGTATCACCCTGTTT
This sequence comes from Pleurodeles waltl, assembly GCF_031143425.1. Classification (NCBI taxonomy): domain Eukaryota; kingdom Metazoa; phylum Chordata; class Amphibia; order Caudata; family Salamandridae; genus Pleurodeles; species Pleurodeles waltl. Next base: position 1,243,992,114 of record NC_090447.1, on the reverse strand, counting down.
GGCTACATCTAAATTGTACTGGGCCCGGCCTTGAGTGAATGAGGGGCTGGGCGGCTGCTTGTCCTCTCTAATGTCCCATGAGGTTATGGTCTCACAGAGTTTGAGTGGTAAGTAGGCGGGAGACATGTCAACTGTTAGGAAAGTACAGAAACAGATGCTCAGTTACCTGTGTCCCACCATTGGGATGTGAAATTAGATTATAGTGTCTGCAGTCTCCAAAGTCACCAGAGGTGGTACTGGGGACTTTTGATAGGAGTCATTAGATGAGTCAAATTCGCCATTGAAGAGAAGATGTGGGGGCCACTTTCACCGACCGAGATCCCAGTTCCAGCTCCCAGGCTAGCCTCCACCGAGAGGACATGATGGCAGACTTCTATTATTTGTTCCAAAGTGGGGGACTTCGACGGTGGGGATTTTGGCAGAAGGTCCTTGTCGCGGATTGGTTCATTGTTTCCTCCCGGGCAAGAGGATTCGGGGGGGGGGGTTGCCAGTGCCTCTTGATGAGGAGGCAGTGAGGTGCTTGTTAGCCCAGTCCCATGCAGCTTTAGGATCAGTGAAAAAGAGAAATTTGCCGTCTGCAAGGATCTTAAGACAGGCCAGAAACAGCAAGTGATATTGGACTCCCACTTGTCTGCTTTGCGAGTTGACCTCCAGAAAACAGGTGAGCTGTTGTTGTACTGCTTGCGTGGTGTCAGGGAGTTGCATAATGGTCTTGTCGTCAAGTTTTAGGGATCCAGCAGCTCTCGCAGCTCGCAAAAGTGCATCACGGTCCTTGAAGTGCAGGAGCTTAGCCAGCATGGGCTGCAGTGGGGCCCCTGGGTGGGGGTGGCACACTGGCATGGGTGGGCCCTCTACAGAGAGAAGAAGGGAGCGAGATCCAATGTGGGGACAGAGGAATTAAACCAGGTTTCCAAAAATGTCAGTTTGTTGAGGCCTTCAACTCCCACTAGTAGACCGAGAATACTTATGTTGCTCCTGCATAAGTGTCCTTCGGCGTCACCTGTCCTCTCCTCTAGCATTAGCACATGACCTTGCAAGTCCTGGAGGGCTCGCTGATTCTCTGTGGCTAGTGGGTGCAATGGAGCCAAAGTTTTCTCCCCATTACTGAGTCTATCCACAAGAGTTCAGTGGTTGTCTATTAAGAAGCTCAGTTCAGCCACCAGGGAGCCGAGTTTAGACTACATGGATATCCAGGAATTCTCTGTAGCGGTTAGGTCCAGATCCAGTTTATAAATTGCGGGCACAAGGCTGTGTTGTGTGCCTCCCAGAAGCAAGGTGTCTGGAGGATAAAGCAACCAATTCAAGGAAACAGAAAGTGAAATACAACCAGAGGAAAATGAATAAAATAATATACATAATCTCCATCATAGGAGAAGAAGGATATGGGGAAACATATTGTACTGTACCATAGCAGTGCAATCACAGGGTGGTCTAGTGTTAGACCCCAACATACATGTCACCCTTTGGTTCACTCCAGCGCACAGTGGAGATTTAATAAAAAGAGTGAGGGTCTTGGCTGTTGCAGTCATGGCCAGCCGCAGGCAGTATCAGGTGTCTGTGTGATTTCTTGCATCACGGCTGGCCCAAGTGGCCCTGGGCTGCACAAGCAAGACCGGCTTGCAGCAGTACACTGGCGATGAAGCATGTGTGCGGACCCCGCCTGCCCAGTGCATGAAGGTTAAAGGAGTAGCTGCATCGGCCATGCAGCTGCGCTACAGTAAGAACAAAGGCCGTGACCCACGTGGGCTGTCCGGCCCGACCTCAGCTCTGCTGCAGACTATGCTGCCTTCCACAAAAGGGTACCAACCACTCAAGGCTTTGATGCTCATGTGCGCATTGAAACGCTGTTTATAAACCCTACCACAGGTGAGTGTCTCAAACATCTGCACACAGCGGATCACACAGCCAAATTGAATAGAAAGTGAAAGAGCCACACTGGGCCACAAGTATTCAACATTGCACTGCATACAAACACTGTGCCCCTCGCCACCCTTCGCAAACATTTTGGGAACTTTAAAGAGAGTCTCGGTCTGGCAAATGCCCCAGCTTCTGATGGAACAGTGCTCGTACCGCGAGCGGAAAGCAAATAAAAGAACGATCCTGAGCCAGGCCACAGCTGTGACACAACCTCAACAATACCATAATGGCATCCATCCCAGCCATTGAACCGTTTGCCATGGATGGAGCACCCTCCTTGCTTGCACCAAAATGGAAAGACTAGGTGGAACCGTTCATGAGGACCCTCAATAAAGTAATCTGGATTGCTCATGCTGACAGCCAGTCAGTCGTTATAGCCATATATAGCTTTCTGCGTGAGTATCTCCAGGCGCATCACTCTACAACTGGTCAAGTCCTGGGACATGCCAGCATGGCACGAGTAGTTACACACACAATTCAAAATCCTCAGGTAGTCACTGCCCTCTGTTGATGATTCCGAAGTGTTCCACCAAAGAAATAAGACCAATCAACGTGCCAGCACTATGTGAAGAGCACATCCTAGTCTGATTGAACCAGGAGACTGGATTTTTGGTATAGACAGGTGTTAGAAATGGGGTCTTTGGTTGGCGGTCAGGTTAGCCCCTGTCCAAGCAAGGACCTTCACTCTAGTCAGGGTAAGCCACACACAACCCAAATTATCCTATGCCCACCCTCTGGTAGCTTGGCACCGACCAGTCAGGCTTAACTTAGAAGGCAATGGGTAAAGTATTTGTGCAATAAACCATACAATAACACCATGTAGCACCACAAAAATACACCACACAGGGTTTAGAAAAATATATAATATTTATCTGATAAGATGCAGGTCAAAACGATTAAAATACAATAACTATATGTTGAGATATCACTGAAAAGTGTCTAAAGTGTCTGAAGTCTTTGCAAAACAAATAAATGTCTCTTAAAAACAATAACGGTCTCTTGCAAGCACAAAGTACCTGGTTCGCATTCAAAATCTCCGCAAGGGACTGCAGAGGAGGTGATGTGTGGAAAACGGGGAGGTGTGCGTCAGTTTTGCCCCTTTGCACTCCTACTTGCGTCATTATTTTCCACGCAGGGGAAGGCTTTGCATCGATTTCCGGCGCACAGACTTGGTTCCTCTTCGGGTTGCGGGGTTTTCTGGCACCCAGGGACTATGCGTGGAATCCTGGGCTTGCGCGGCAAAGTCACAAGCGCTGCGTCAATCCAGTGGGCGTTGCGTGGAAATTTCTCCTGCACGGCAGGCGCTGCGTCGATTCCTCTCTGGAATTCGGGCTGCGGCGTCCCGGGTTGGCTGTGCGTCAATCCGGTCGGCCGTGCGTCGAAGTTCCAGTCGCAATGCAGGCGCTGCATCGATTTTCTCCTTGAGAAGTCGGGCTGCGTAGTTCCGGTTTGGCATGCAGTGAATTTCTCACCACGGGGCAGGCTGTGCATCGTTTTTAGCAAGCTGTGCGTCTAATTTGCGCCGCACAAGAAGTCCAGTTGTAGGAGTGAAGTCTTTTTGGTCCTGGGACTTGAGGGAGCAGGAGGCAAGCATTATCTAAGCCCTCGGAGAGCACTTCTCAGCACAGCCAGAGAGCAGCATGGCAGCAGAGCAACAGCAAGGCAGGAGTCCTTGTCAGAAAAACAGTCCCAGTGAGTCCTTTGGGCAGCCAGGCAGTTCCTCTTGGCAGGTCTTGTTCAGGGATTCTTCACCAGCAGGTTTCGTGTCCAGAAGTGTCTGTGAGGTAGAGTGTCTACTCCAAGAAGTGTCTGAAGTCTGTGGTTTTGGGTCCTCTTCTTAAACCCATTTTGGCCTTTGAAGTAGGCCTACTTCAAAGGAAAGTCTCACTTGTTTGTGAAATCCTGCCTTGCCCAGGCAAGGCCTCAGACACACACCAGGGAGTTGGAGTCTGCATTGTGTGAGGGCGGGCACAGCTCTTTCAGGTGCGAGTGACCACTCCTCCTCTCCCTTCTGCACAGATGGCTCATCAGGATATGCAGGCTACACTCCAGCCCCCTTTATGTTACTGTCTGGAGAGAGGTGCAAACAGCCCCACTATCAAACTAACCCAGATAGGGAATCCACAAATAGTCAAAGTCACAAAAAACGGTTCAAGCAAGAAAATGCCCACTTTCTAAAAGTGGCATTTTCAAACACACAATCTTAAAACCAACTTTACTAAAAGAGGTATTTTTAAATTGTACGTTCAGAGGTCCCAAACTCCACATGTCTATCTGCTCCCAAAGGGAATCTACGCTTTAATCATGTTTAAAGGCAGCCCCCAGGAAACATATGAGAGAGATAGGCCTTGCAACACTGAAAACTGAATTTGGCAGTATTTCACTTTCAGGACTACCTAGGGCCTACCTTAGGGGTGTCTTACATGTAGGAAAAGGGAAGGGTTAGGCCTGGCAAGTGGGTACACTTGCCAAGTCGAATTTACAGTTTAAAACTGCATACACAGACACTGCAGTTGCAGGTCTGAGACATGATTGCAGGGCTACTCATGTGGGTGGCACAACCAGTGCTGCAGGTCCACTAGTAGCATTTGATTTACAGGCCCTGGGCACCTCTAGTGCACTTTACTAGGAGCTTACCAGTAAATCAAATATGCCAATCATGGATAAACTAATTAACAGTACAATTTACACAGAGAGCATATGCACTTTAGCACTGGTTAGCAGTGGTAAAGTGCTCCGAGTTTTAAAGCCAACAAAAACAGGTCAGGAAAAATAGGAGGAAGGAGGCAAAAGATTTGGGGATGACCCTGCAAAAAAGGGCCAGGCCCAACAACAGGTATCCGGGGAGTAAGTTTCGACATTCGTTTGAGCAGAGATCCTGGAGGGTAATCAGAAGATGAGTGTTAGAAATTGGGTCTCTAGTTGAGAGAGGTATACACTCTTGTCCAAATAGGGACCACAATCCTGGTCAGGGTAAGTAACAACACAATCCAAATTATCATGTGCCGTCTGGTAGCTTGGCATAAAGCAGGCAGGCTCAACTTATAAGGCAATGGGTAAAATATTTGTGCAATAACTCATACGGTAACTCAGTGAAAACATCAGAAAAAGTACTCCACACAAGTTTAGGAAAATAGATAATATTTATCTGATTAAATTAAGATAAAAACAACAACAATCCAATATGCACAAGTCGAGATATCACTTTTAAAAGGTTCAAATGAGTCTCAATCCTTAATAATCAGTGGTTGTATCCTTGTAACACACAGTACCTGGGATGTATAAAAAATAATGACATACGGGGGCCGCAGAGGAGGAAATGGGTTGAAAAATAAGGTGCTGCATCAGATTTCATGGCACGGCATAGACAATGCGTTGTTTCTTTCCACGAGGCAGGGTGACGTGTCGATTTCCAGGAGCACAGCCTTGGTTCCTCACTGCAATGCAGAGATATTTTGACACCCCGGGACTATGCATTGAAAATCCTTGATGTGCTGGCAGAAGAAGCAGTTGTTTCGTCGATCCGGTAGACAATGCAACAAATTTTCCACTGTGAGGAGTTGCGTCGATTTCTGCAGGCGTTGCATCGATTTTCCGATGCATGGGTATTTTCTTCTCTGGGGCAAAGTTTTTGTGGCCCTGAGACTTCAGAACAGGAGGCAAGCACAAGCCAAGCCCTTGGAGATCACCTGTGGGGAAGGCAGAGTCCTTCCAGCAGAGTCAGAGGCCAGCAGGCAGCAGGACAACAAACAGTGCAGCAGTCCTTCTCAGCAAAGCAGTCCAGATGAGTCCTTTGGGCAGCAAAGCAGTCCCTCTGACAAAGTCCAGGTGTAGATCCAGAAGTGTCTGATTTGATGGGGTCAGAGACCCAGGATATACACCCTAAAATGCCTTTTAATTGGGGGAACCTTCAAAGAGTGGTTTGAAGTGCACAAGTTCCCTTTCAGCCCAGTCCTGTCTGCCAGGATCCCTGGGGGAGGTTATCAGTCCTTTGTGTGAGGGCAGGCTACTGGCCTTTGAAGTGTAAGAGAGAGCCCCTCCATCGTTCCTACCGAGGGAGACCCATTCAGTATGTAGATGAATACAGATGTGACTGAGTGTCCTGTGTTTATGGCTGTCTGGGTTCTATGCACAAGGAGAGCTGTCAACCAGCACAGCCCAGAATGGAGACAGGCTGTAAGGCACTGCTGACAGCAACTGCAGAGAAATGCCCACTTTCTAAAAGTGGCATTTCTAAAATAGTAATATGAAATCCAACTTCACCAGTAAGCAGGATTTTCTAGTACCATTCTGACCATACTAAACATGACAAGGCTACTCCTTTCAGATCAGACTCTGCCACTTAAAAGTATTTAAGGGCAGTTCTAATGCTGGCCTATGATAGGAGCAGGCCTCACAGTAGTGGAAAACGAATTTGTGAGTTTTCCATTACCAGGACATGTAAAACACATAAGTACGTGTCCTGCCGTTTTCTTACATAGCACCCTGCCCTATGGGTTACATAGGACTTACCTTAGGGGTGACATATGTAGAAAAAGGGGAGTTTAAAGCTTTGCAAGTAGTTTTAAATGCCAAGTCGACGTGGCAGTAAAACTGCACACACAGGCCTTGCAATGGCAGGGCTGACACATGGTTAAGGGGGCAACTTATGTGGTTGGCACAACCAGTGCTGCAGGCCCACTAGTAGCATTTAATTTACATGCCCTTGGCTCCTCTAGTACGCTTTTACTAGGGACTTACAAGTAAATTATAACTGCCAATTGGGTAGGATCCAATGTTACTATGTTTAGGGGCGAGAGCATATGCACTTTTGCTTTGGTCAGCAGTGGTAAAATGTGCAGAGTCCTAAAACCAGCACAAACAGGGTCGGAAAAATGGATGGAGGCAGGCAAAAGCTTGGGGGATGACCACCCTAAGGCTGTCAGGTCTAACAACTAGGTACATTAATAACCATCTGTCAAAGTGACTAAATTGTCACAAAGTATGTGTCATTCTTCAGATAGATGAGAGGTGACCCAGAAAACAAATCTGGAGGTAAGCCAGGACCCTTCATTTGAGAACTCAAGCTGGACAAACTCACCAGGAGCATAAGACTCCCATATTCCCCAGACATGTGCCTGCATCTCTTAGTCCTGATCTAGAGACTGCTGTGCCTCAGCCAGAGAGAGAAGGCAGCCCCAGCATTATGACAGCTGCAATGCCCACCCCGGTTACCACCTGAGGCACAACCCAGCTCTGTCTTCGAGGTTGGTAGGTATTCTAACATACACATTATGAACGTTTGGCGAGAAGCTACATTCAGGCAGGAGATTATATCTTTACTGAATGGTCTTGTTTTGTTAATTGAAGTTGGGGAGGAATGTACTATATAATAGCAGTTTAATCGTGGGTGGTCTAGTGTTAGACCCCCGCATACATGTCACCCGTTTGTTCACTCCAGTACATGCTGGAGATGTAATGAAAAGAGCGTGGGCATAGTTAAGGCAGTCACGGCCGCCGCAGGCAGTAATAGGTGTCTATGTGTTTTTTTGCCATCACGGCCAGCCCGCATGGTCCTAGGCTGCATAAGTGAGACTGGCTCACAGCAGTTTACATATTACATCTTCTGAGAATAACAGCTGTGTTTGGGGTTTTCATATATGCATCAAGAGCCTAAACACATGCTCCTAGAAATTGTGTTGCCACTTACGTCAATGGAAAAAAGATTTTGTGGAAGAGTGAAATCAGCACCACTACCCCTTTTTGTGTGTAAAATGCTGCTTTATTGGAAACAGGTGCACTCACAAAATAATACCCTGGCCTCAAGCCTCACAAAACTAAACACCTCACTCTACATAATTCCACCTAACCAAAACGCTCCCCACTCCCCTGCCCACCCCGCCCCCTCCCTTCCCCTTAAACTTGCAGTTTCTTAATCCAGTCATCCTTTCATAACGCTTTCTTTGTTGAATCCGTCTATTACTTTAATAGTCAGTTGCTGGTGTCTATCTATTGATGCTGCAAGTCTCCAACACCTACTGCTCAATTTGTCATCTTTGTTGCCCTGCTGCTGTCCACCCCTTTCTAATCTGAAAGTGTCTTGGCAGATTTTCTGTCCATCCGTTATCGTATGTCATGTGAACAGTCTCTGTCTCCGCCTGCACCTGTTTCTAGCGACAATAACAATAACAATAACTCTTTTCCCCGTGCACCCATAGCCAAAAAACAGAACCTTCCATAAATACCATCCCCAATTAAAATGCCCCTGGTCAACAAAAATTCCCCACCTCTGGGCGGGAGGGCGGGGAAAGAAAGGCTGCTCACCAGCCACTGTGTCCCCTGACAAAATGGTGACCGTTATAAAATGGCCTCCTTATATATACACCGCCCCTTACTCCCGAAACACCCAAAACAGTGGCCAAAAATGCCGCCAGTGGGCTGTACCACCTTCCACAAAATTCCTGGGGGGTAGACCTCATGAATTTGGTGATCCCCCCGGTACCCCCTTGTGGAAGAGTGAAATGAGCACCACTACCCCTTTTGGTGTGTAAAAGGCCGCTTTATTGGAAACAGATGCACTCACAAAATAATACCCTGGCCTCAAGCCTCACAAAACTAAACACCTCACTATACATAATTCCACCTAACCAAAACGCTCCCCTACCCTGCCCCCGATTGGAAAACGCTGCCCCTGCTATACATTACCTTAATTAAGGCTCCCTAGTTAGTCCTTTTTATGCTTCCTTTAGCTGGAGCAGGTAGAATTCCATGCCCATAAAGGACAGGTGTACTCCATTCCTCCGAAAAAACTCCTTGTCCTCGAAACGTAAATCCCTGTGCTCTAAATAACTAAGGGCCAGATGTAGGAAGGCATTTGCGCCTCGCAAACGGCGAAAAACGCAGTTTGCGAGGCGCAAATGCCCTCATGCGATGCAGAAACACATATTGCGAATCGGTACCGACTCGCAAAATGTGTTTCCGACTCGCAAACAGGAAGGGGTGTTCCCTTCCTATTTGCGAGTCGCACCGCGATGTAGAGTTGATTTGTGACCGCGAAAGCAGTCGCAAATCAACTCGCAGTTGGTAACTCATTCGCAAACGGGAAGGGGTCCCCATGGGGACCCCTTCCCCTTTGTGAATGCTCACAAAATTATTTTTTCATAGCAGGCAGTGGTCCTATGGACCACTGCCTGCTCTGAAAAAAAACGAAACTAAAAGGTTTCAGTATTTTTTCTATTTGCAGCTCGTTTTCCTTTAAGGAAAACGGGCTGCAAAGAGAAAAAAAAAAAAAACTGCTTTATTGAAAAGCAGTCACGGACATGGTGGTCTGCTGTCTCCAGCAGGCCACCATCCCTGTGAGTGCCTAGACTCGCTATGGGGTCGCAAACTGCGACCCACCTCATAAATATTTATGAGGTGGGTCTTTGCGACCCCATAGCGAGTCGCAGAAGGTGTCTGAGACACCTTTCTGCATCGCAAAATGCGACTTGCAATTTGCGAGTCGCTCTGACTCGCAAATTGCAAGTCGCAATTTGCCACTTACGTACATCTGGCCCTCAATCCCTTCTCCTTACAATATAAATGCATCTCCTTATTAATCTTCCTCCGCGCATTTCTGATCGCACCCGGTTTTCTCGCCCCCGTCACATCCTGCGAGAAACATAGTCTGTCCACATCACATGGCAACCGTGCCATTGCCGTTGTATCTCACATAAGTCCTTTTTCATGTGCCTCATGATATCCAAACCCGTCTGTTTTACCAGGTCATTTTCGCCCCAAGTGCAAAAGTAATACGTCTGGACAAAATCTCCTTCCCCGAACCCGCAGTAATGTCCCTAATAATTCTTGCCAGCACATCCTCCCTTTACCTTCCCACTGTACGTGGTACCTGTCCCTGTCAAAACCCAAGTTATCCCCCATAGCTGCAGTCCGCACTTGTCTCCATGCCCACTTGACAAATTAATGGCCTACAACCCAGATGGATATCAACTGCACTGCTGGTACGGGCACTGAACCTGTAGCAGGAGAAAACATTATTACCATTCCATTGCAGTAAACCCTTTTCTCACATATTTTTTATAAGCATTCGATTTCCACCTTCCCAATGTCAACAGTTCCTCAGTCTTCCAAACTCGAAAACCTGCCTCAGTCGCCATACCTATCCTAAAAGAGTGAGTCCCAAATTGCAAAGCATCTTGCCCAACTGCCTTTATTCCTGCCCTCAATAACGCTAACAACTGATATGCTGAGACAGCCTGACCATGCAAATGACAAAAAACTCCTCCAGTACCTTCTTTTGCCTAAGCCCTCAGTCCCAATCCTAAATGCACAGGGCAAATATCCAAGACTGGGTAGGCTGCCATGAACACCTGCCTGCCTCTCCCCTTCGGATCTATCTTTGACCTCTGCAAGCTCAGCCCTACGCTATGACCCTTGATGAAAACATCATGCCACTGGAGACCCGGTGCTGTTCTGGACCCCAACAACTCCGAAATCCGAAATGCCCCAAAAAACATCTAAGACATGAGAGTGCCAAATAATAAGCATTCCACATCATCAAGGCACACCACCCTCAATGCCCGCATAACCCTTTAAAAAATACTCTGTGTTATAGGCTGCCTCAACCTACCTGTTACACCCTTCTCCCTGGCCCAACCTTCAAGTATCCTCTGCCCTAATTCACCCGCTGATGGCGCGTAACCCCAGAAAAGCTTACCCATAAAAGCAATACCTACCAATTTCCCTGCAAAGGAAACCCTTGAAAAGCGTCTTCCCACCATATCCATAATGAAGTTTACCACATCTTCTACTCTGTCCTTACCAAGATGCCGTCTCTGAGCCCCGGACTCCAGAAATTCACACCATGCCCTGACATACACTTGCTGTGTAGAGGGGGCCAACGAATTCACAACCAACCGCAGAATCCTCCGTCGCCTATGGTCCACAGAGCTGCTGACATATTCGTTCTGCACAGGGCCTCGTCCGCAACCAACCCATGGAACCTCTCCCACTGCGAATGAGATAACGCGTCCGCAATGTCATTGTTAACCCCGGGTACATGTCGCACCCTGAAATATATGTTGCGGCGCAAACACTCCAAAACAAAAACGCGCAACAGCTGCAAAACCTGCATATCTCTGGCAGATTGACGATTCACCACCTGAACAACCACTAGGTTGTCCACGTGGAACAGCACTAGTTTATGCATCAAGAGATGACCTCAAACACACACCGCCACGACCAAAGGAAATAACTCCAAAAATGCAATGCTGCGCCCGCCAGCACGCCGCGCCACCGGCCATTCCTCCGTACAAAATCTCCTATTCCAGTATATGTCAAATCCCAACGCATTCCAAAAAAATTGGACGTCCCATTCACACAGCGGCCAGGTTTGAATTGGAATTCCATTAAAGGATTCCAAAAATACACACCACATCCTCGAATTCTCCTTCACCCCAGCGCCAATTCGCACATGGTGATGCGGCATAAGGTACCCTGATAGGGACATACCTAGTCGCCTGCAAAATGTCTGTCCTGCTCTGACTACCCTGCAGGCGAAATTTAGGTTCCCCAGTAGTACCTGAATGTCCCTGACTGCCACCTTCTTCCTACTGACCATAGTCTGCACCGTCTCAATCATGGCTTTTTGCTTGTCCGCTGGCAATCGAGCCACCATTGCCACTTTATCCAGTTCAATACCTAAAAAGGCCAAGGCCGTGCAGGGCCCCACTGTTTTTTCGGGGGGCAGGGGTACACCCAGGTCCCCCATAATTGCCTTAAATTGTCGAAGTACCACCTAGCAGCAATCGGAACCCTGTGGCCCTGCAAAGAAAAAGTAGTCTAATTAATGGGTCACTTCCTTGTGGCCAGTCACCGTCTCAAATATCCACTGCAGGAATGTGCTGAAGCATTCAAAGAGAGAACAAGAAATCGAGCAGCCCATAGGGAGCGCCTTATCCACATACCAACTGCCCTGAAGTTGAATGCCCAACAACTAAAAATCCTGGGGATTCACCGGCAGCAATCTGAAAGCTGATTTGATATCTATCTTTGCCATTAAGGCGCCAGGGCCCAATGACTCCGCCATTGTCATAGCCACATCCACAGACACATACGACCCGTTAGTGACTTCCTCTGGAATGAAATAGTTAACGGAGGAACCCTCTGGCCAAGATAAGTGGTGTATCAAGCAAAATGTTTCTTTTTTTGGCACAATTCCAATGGGGGAAACGATAAGATTCTGCAAAGGCCAATCTGAAAAAGGACCTTCCATGCGCCTCTCTGCCACCTCCTTTTCCAATTTGAGCCGCACAAGCTTCTCTTTTCCCCAGACTGACCGCAAATTCTCAGCCCAGCGCTGCTGTCTAGGCCCTTTGTATCTCAATTCAAAACCATGAAGAAACCCTTGCATCAATAATTGTCCTGCTTGTCTGTGTCCATAGCGCCCCACCCAGAAACGCAGCTTGTCAACCTCAACTGGAGTAATAGCTTTTTCCCATAGAACCTTGGCCTCATGCCCGGGCCTGACACTGACCCCCTTGGGCACTTCCTCCCTGTCCTGAAGCCTGCGCACCTGCACTGCCTGCCCCTTAACAGTTAATAAGGGCATGTCTACCTGCACATTTTGAACACTCATGCTTAAACTTACAATATTCCTGGGTGCACAAACCTTTGTTGAAGTCCCAACAGGCTCCTGTCTTTTGCGTTCCACTTCCTGCTGCTCCTGACCCTCCCTTTGAACCTGTATTGGCCCCACCCTGGGTGGGGCGCTCTCGAATGGGCCGATACGTAATATGCAAACCGCTTGCCGTAAAAATTATCTTTTGAAGGGCCCATCGATTGCTGCCACAAATCTGCATCAATTTCCCCCCATTGCACCTCAGCATCTGCTGTTATAGGGGCACGAAACTCCTGATCATATTGAACCCAAGCATATCCTCCGTAATTGAGGTAACGCCTTTCGACTGACATCCATGTCCTCAAACAGCGCCACTGACCTGTCAGGAAAGTGCTCACAATAAACACTTGTAAAGATCAGAAAAGCAGCTGTCCAGTTTTCAATAGTTAGTGGGACCTTGGGACATTTCGCTAATTTGTAGTCTTCTTCCTTTGAGCCCTCCTTCGATCTTACTTCCCTGTGCAACAACTTTAGCATTTCAACATAATCCCCTTTCCATATCTTTTCTTTGGTGGCAAGCATAAGATGAGCCCCCAAGGGCTTTGCAGTACCCATATATGGCAGGCGCCTCAGCTTCCCACTGACTGTTGCTGGACTTACCTGACTTCTCTACTGACCCTGTACTCCCTGTGTCTCCCATGTGATCCGTACCCACCCCAACATTCAATACATATACCTCTTTATGCAAGCGCTCCCCCGCGCAGCCTGTGGTCACCTTGATTGCTACTGACACCCCACCGGGGCGTATCACCCCTACTCCATTACCTTTTTGCAATGACAGCGGCTGCTCCTGAACTGTCTGTCTTGCCGCTCCAACCGGTCCTGATAAAGTGTCAGATACCTGAAATGTCTTATGGACAGCATTACACCACCCCCTTTTATTCCACCATTCCTCCTCCTCCCTGCGTAACTCCCCCTCTTCCACACTGTCCTCATCATATTCCAATAAGTCATTACTGACACTCCCTTCACATTCACTGAGCAAGGCGCCCTCCAAAACCCTTGCTTTCTTTATAGCTGTCACTGCTCCTGCTGCATGAAGCAACGGCCGCCGGGAGGCCATCCGCAACCTTCCTAGCTGTTCTGTAGGGCCAGGCCGATCACCGTCAGCTACTACGCCCCCGGCGGGCACAAAACCCAGTCCGGTGCGCTGCCCCTTCATGTTAACCTTGGCCCCCGGCTTCTCCTGTTCCTGCGTCCGATTTGGTGCCATCCAGCCGGCCGTGCTGGCCCCGCCTTCACTTCTTCCCTGGGTTCCTGGGCCGCCACAAGCCCGCCTGAGTCACCTTTACTGTCCTGATTCTGAGCCTGCCAAAAAAGGCCTGGTGTGCTGGTGAGCAGAGGACCGAAAACCTGACCCTCTCCCTGCTGCTGCGCTTCCCTCGTCTCCTCCTCCCAAAAATCTCCCCACTCATCCTCTGACCTGTTCTCCCACCCTGCAACCCATGCTTCCTCGGCTCCCCCCTCCTTCCATAAGTGTGGCGCGGGGGCGCACCTTCAATGTTATCCCATCCTCGTCATCCACTTCCTCCTCGCTTCATTCCAAAATTCGTCCTGACCCCTTCACTCCTTCTGACTTTACGAGTTCTGCTCCCTCAAATGCTAACCCCTCCCCCTCCCCTACATCCAAAGCTTCCTGCTCTCCTCCCATTTCCCCAGCACTGTCAGCCTGATTAGAAGCACTCCCCCTCACTGTTTTTACTCCCTTTCTTTGACCCTTGACATGGCCCACAGCCCCCCCAAGCTCTCTTCTCTGTCACCCCCAATAACCTCACCTTCATTATCCTCCAAAACTTTACCCCACCGTTCAGCTCCTTTCTTGCCCCCCAGGCCCTCCCTCCGCCTCTTCTCCCCAGTCGCAGTGCAACGGCTGAGAAAACAGCTGCTCACCAGCCACTGTGTCACCTGACAAAATGGTGACCGTTATAAAATGGCCCCCTTATATATACACCGCCCCTTACTCCCAAAACACCCAAAACAGCACCCAAAAATGGCACCAGTGGGCGGTACCACCTTCCACAAAATTCCCGGTGGGGAGACCTCATCGATTCGGCGATCCCCCCGGAACCCCCTTCGAATGGGAGTTACCTTCCAGCAGAAGTCTACCAAATTGTACAGTGCACCTTGACAGACCTTCAGACAAGTGTTTACTTTGTTCATTTGGTTGCACATGTGCCCCAGCACTAATTTATGGTGGTAGGGGCTTATTTTTGATTATTACACTTTGACCAGTGCATGAGAGAATATCAGAAAAAACAAGAAAGATAGAAAAACAGTGACAAAGTGAGAGAGAATAAGAATGACAAAGAACCCGCACAAAATGAGATAAAGAGGCTGGAAGTGTGGCGTTGTATAAAGTATAAGATTAAATTATAATGAGGCTCCTTTGGTATTAGGTTTCTTTGGCACCCAGCACACCAGCAGCAAGCTCCTGAGAAAACATTTTGACCCTGCAGTTATGTTGTCTATAAATAAAGTACTGTTCTGGGTCCAGAAAGGATAAAGACAAAACAGACTATTTAACTATTGTAGGAAAGTCCTTTTTTTTGCCTGATCACCCCCACTCTTTCTGGATAGGTACTGGTGATTACTGACTCTTGGCTGTGCCCTGGGTACTGCTTACCAGTCCCAGGGCCAGTGCTCTGTGTAAAATCGATATGCAAATTAGGCTAATTATAATTGGCTAAGTTAACCTACCTATAAGTCCCTAGTATATGGTAGGGCATGTAGGTTTAGGGACCACAGCATAGGTGGTGCACACCTAGGTGCATTGCTGAGGTGCCCAGTGTCATTTTAAAAGCAAGCCTGCCTTGCTGGCTGCTTTTAAATTAAAGTTATATGCAAATTCGACTTTGGAATTAAAGGTACTTCCAAAGTCTTAAACTCCCTTATTTTTACATATAAGTCACCCCTAAGGTGTGCCCTATGTGCCCCTAGGGCTGGGTGCCATGTAACTATAAGCAGGGACTTTATAAAAATAGATTTATAAGCCCTGGTGAGGTAAAAACAGCCAAATTCGTTTTTCCCTCATTGAAGTAAATGGCCTTCATAGGCTAGAATGGGCAGACTTTATTTTAAATTTTAAAGTCTCCTTAAATGTTACATACCAAGAATTTGGTATCAAATTGATTGTTATAATAAATCCCACAACTTCCAGTTGTTGGATTTAATATAACTAGTACAGGTAAAAAGTTTAGACTTTACCTAAAAAGTTGCCAATTTCAGCTCTGTATTGTTTTTGCTTCTGTGCTCTGATTGGTCAGCCTGCAGCAGCTTCTGCCAGGCTACTTTAATGAGGTGTGAAGTGGCCTGGCTTCACACAAAGGAATGTGCTTGGGGGAGAGAATCTCCCCTCAGCAGATGGTGAGGCAGGAAGGGGGAGGGCTGCCAAACTGGTCTTCAAAGGCAGAAAAGGACATCTGGAGCACCCAGCAACACCCCCACATCCTGCAACCCCAGACAGCTAGGTGCCCCCTTGATTAGATTAGGAGAGGGCAGGAGAGGGGTGTGTTTATGATTTTTAGCCACACCAGTGGGTGGGCTCAGCCAGATCTCTCCTCCAAAAATCAGATTCATCCATTTTGGATTTTTAGAGACTGTTGCCTTCTGGGATGGATTTTTGCCACACTTCCCAGGAAGTGGTCATCACAGGGGGACGACCCTGTCCCTGATTGGAGAACCAGGGCCCCCCTGCTTTTCACCCAGGAGCAAGGATAAAACTGGCAGACCTGCACCCACGCCTCAGATCCCCTCCAGAATTCAATAAGAAAGGAACTAAAGAAGAAGAAGGACTGCCCTGCTGGACCCCTGGCCTGCACCTGGACCCTGCACTCAGAAGGACTGCACCAGCTGCACACTTGGGCTTCACCACAAGAAGGACTTTGCCTGGCTTCAACTGGTTCAAGGAGGGACTCCCTGTTTGCTACAGGTGAAAAATTGCTATCCAGAGTCCCCTGCACCAACTCATGAAAAAGTGACCAGCTGACCACTGTCCAGTGGCCAAAAAGGAGTTTGCACCAGGTGTATCCTGGGAGTTGAAGTCCGCACTTCCCAAGGACCATCACAGAACTTCTGGACCCTTGGGGTGAGCTGTGGACCCCAAAAGAACCTTAAAATAACATCTGGGTGAAGCCCCAGAAGTTTGGAAAATATTGGAGAATTTTTGAAAAAAAGCTCCATAAAGTGACCGACCCGACGCGGAAATTCTAGCCGGCTTGCCTCAACCGCGACCCGGCCTGACTTCGTGGTTCGTCCCGGTAAAGAAAAACATCCAAAAAAGAGACTAAGTCCGAATGTAAAAAGTTGACCGGGACCTTCCAGCCATCGTATCCGAGAAGGGCTCCACGGACGTCGGATCAAGATCCAGGTTTACCCCGGTCGAAGGATTTTCATCTCGAAAAAACGACTAAGTCCGAAGGTAAAAATCACCACCGAGGAAACCGACTTCGCGTATCCGGACAAGGGCTCCAGGAGGTCGGATCCAACTGGCAGGTTCGTCCCGGGGAAGAAAAACATCAAAAAAGAGACTAAGGCGGTCATTCTGACCCTGGCGGTCAAAGACCGCCAGGGCGGAGGACCGCGGGAGCACCGCCGACAGGCCGGCGGTGCTCCAATGGGGATTCCGACCGCGGCGGTAAAGCCGCGGTCGGACCGGCAACACTGGCGGTCTCCCGCCAGTGTACCGCCGCCCCATTGAATCCTCCAAGGCGGCGCAGCTTGCTGCGCCGCCGAGGGGATTCCGACCCCCCCTACCGCCATCCAGATCCCGGCGGTCCGACCGCCGGGAACCGGATGGCGGTAGGGGGGGTCGCGGGGCCCCTGGGGGCCCCTGCAGTGCCCATGCCACTGGCATGGGCATTGCAGGGGCCCCCGTAAGAGGGCCCCTACAAGTATTTCACTGTCTGCTTGGCAGACAGTGAAATACGCGACGGGTGCAACTGCACCCGTCGCACAGCTTCCACTCCGCCAGCTCGATTCCGAGCCGGCTTCATCGTGGAAGCCTCTTTCCCGCTGGGCTGGCGGGCGGCCTGAAGGCGGCCGCCCGCCAGCCCAGCGGGAATGTCAGAATTACCGCCGCGGTCTTTCGACCGCGGAACGGTAACCTGACGGCGGGACTTTGGCGGGCGGCCTCCGCCGCCCGCCAAGGTCAGAATGAGGGCCTAAGTCAGAAGGTAACTTTTTAACCGAGGCCTCCCGCGACTTGTAGCCGAGCAGGGCTCCATCGCGGTCGGCCTGAAAGTTTGACTTTGCCCCGGTCCTGGTGCAACCAGATGACCCGATTGGCGCTTTTTGTTTCTAAGCGCTAGAAAATAATAATACTTTAAAAATTCATGTCTCCGGTTCCCCTGAACCGATTTTAATCGTTTTTGTGTCATTTTAAAGATAAAAATATAAGCTATTTTTATAAATTGGTTTTGGATTTTTAAACTGTTTCCTGTGTTTTATTTAATTACTGTTTTGTGATATTTGAATGCTTTACACTTTGTCTCCTAAGTTAAGCCTTGACGCTCGATGCCAAGCTACCAAGGGTAGAGCTGGGATTAATTTACTGAGACCTAACTGTACCTATGTGGAGGTTAGTGGCTTGTTGCTAGGTGTAGGTACCTACCTGCCCTACCAATAACCCATTTCCCAACAACTATCCACACTCATTACACCTAGAAAAGGTCATCTTGCACAACTATTCTATAGGGCAACCATCACTCGTCAACATTCAGAGCTCATGACATTCTGTCGGCTAACACCAGGGTGCTGGGTAAGGTTGCAAGATCCAATGCCAACATATGCTCTACTATAGGGAAATCACATTACAAAATACAACAAAAAAATAGCACAGCCAACATCTCTTTGGGACTCTTGAAATTTTACACCCTTCTACGTTCCACTGGCATGACCCAATGTCTGTGCATTCACAGGTATATTGGAAGGCAGGTAACAAGACCTAACACTTCATTGCTCCCTCTATAGGAATCCCTCAATTTAAAAAACTCATAATTTGGTTAAATTTAAACATAGACCATGTTGGGTGAAGAAAGGCTGCAAACGCGCTCCCCTACGGAGTCCACCGGACAAGAACACACAACTACAACTAAACACAATAAGCTGTCTGCAGATACTCACATGCACACATCGGTGCACGCACAGATGCAAGTATACAGCCTCTCTCTCTCTCTCTCATGTTGCAAGCCCTAGACTACCTATGTGCTCTAATTTAGGAGGCCCTATGACCGCATCCCCGTTACCATTTGCCAGTGATTTAATTGGAAATATGGAAGTGCAAGTACTCACTTTTTAGAGTACCAATTTGCTCATGAGAAGTGCAGGTACTGTTCCATTAAATGTACTCAATACCCGAGAGTACCTGCCCATTTCGAGCATTGCCCTCTGCCCTCTTATATAAAGGTAAGAGGGAATGTTGGATCCACTTTATTGACAGACACACGTACTCCCATATTTGTTGGGGAAAGTGCGAGGACACATTGCTTTGAGGCCACCATCATGGGGAAGCTGACAACTAGCAGATAGAAGATGAGGGGACGCAGAAATCACAGCTGCTGCATATTACAAATACTGCCTAACAGTACACCTACAAAAACTGTCAGCAGAATTCAGTAAACATGGAGCGTTATTTCATCAAGGATCCTAATAGCCCGCTAGATGAAGACATTCAAAAGAAAGAAAGGAAGTTCAGTAGTGATGGTGTAGTCCTTTTCACTTAAGTCGCATTGCATATAAACGATAAAGGACAACGAGGATGTAAATTATGGCTCATTATACATTCAGTCTTCAGAGCCTCAGTACTTTAGCTGATTCTCTGTTGGCAGGTAGTATCATCTCATGTTGGATAATAATGCGATTTATTTTTCTTGTTCAGTGTGTATGTGCTGAATGTGAGCTAATTGCACAGCTTTTCTGCCTCTTTGTTTTGTGCAGGATATGAGCCCATTGTTTTTTTTAAATTCATAAACAGGAAATACAAGTGTCCGGGTTTCTAAAAACAGAACGGGCCAAAGCGGCCTTAGATTTTCATTACTTCAATTGAAGAGTTATTTGCAGTGGTGCAGGAACTATTCTCGGAGTGGGGTTGCTCCCATCAATGTTACATCACTGAAGTCAAGGGGATTGTGAACAATCCAAGCGTTTTTACAAAGAACAAGTGGAAGTGTGGTGTCAAGTGATCCATTTTGGAGAAAAGTGTCAGAAATATATTACTAAAGCATAGTGTTGTAACACAGTGGCAATTAAAGACATGACAATTGTCACTGAAATGGCCACACAATTGACACTGACATGCAGTTTTACTTATAAAACGATGCAGAGCACACATGATAATGTGTAGAAACCGGGTTTCAGTACATAAATATTTTCACAGCACCAAGTAAAGTGTCTAGTTTTCTTTTGGTCCTATTAAAAATATTTTTTTTCCATCACGCTTCACAATTATAAAAATATGCTTCATTGGCCATTTTGAACACCGGATATATTTTGAAATATATGTATTTGTCCACTTGCAGGTATTTATAGTTTGAAATCCTGCAGCCTGTCAACTGTCACTCTCCCTGTACCACAGCAAGATTGCTTAATTTAAAAAAACATCTAACTTTGCACCCATACAAAGGTAAACACGAATCTCCATGTAAAAAGAATAAGTAGCAGTTTGTCAGAAGACAAAGCTTGACATTTGACCTCTGTCTTTGTCCACACAGCAAATGTGACAAGATAAAAACAGAATTTAAAGGCATCATTATTAGCAAGTTACCATCTGCACTCCAGCAGAGTTATTTTGGGGCGCTGCAGCACCCCTCATCCCTACTTCCAGCACATATGGCTATTTGTTGACAGTTCTACACAGATAAAAGATAGAAACATTTTAAAAATTCATGTATGTAAAGGATTTGTTTTAAAATGGTTTAGTTTTAATATGGACACATTTGGCCTGATCTGTTCATGGTAAACCACAACCATTACTAGAATTAAGGGGGTCATTACAACCCTGGCGGACGGTGTTAAAGTGGCAGTAAGACCGCCAACAGGCTGGCGGTCTTTTTTTTAGTATTATGACCATGGCGGTTTCCGCCATGGTCATCCGCCGCTTCACCGTTCCGCCCGCTGGGCTGGAGACCTGGGTCTCCAGCCCGGCGGCCGTCACAATACCGCCTCCGGTATTTCGACCCGGCTTACCGCCGTGGATTTCCAGCGGTAGGAACTGCCATGAAATCCATGGCGGTAAGCCCTATCAGTGCCAGGGAATTCCTTCCCTGGCACTGATAGGGGTCTCCCCCACCCCCACCCCGACTCCCTCCCCTACACCCCCCACCACCCCTGCCACCCCCCAAAGGTGGCAGGGCCCCCCTCCCCACCCCGACCCCCAACATCACATAACTCACATACACACGACACGCACGCAGGCACCACCAACACACATACACGCACACACACCAACATACATGTCTACATCCACACACTCAGTCAGACACGCACACCCATATACAGACATACACGCACACATCCATACAGACATACATACAGACATACACGGACTCATTCCCAAAAGACGCAACACACCTGCAAGCATACACGCACTCACACCCCACCTCTACATACACAGACACACACCCCCATGCACCCACACAACACACAACACCCCCCCGCCCCCATCCCCTAACGGACGATCGACTTACCTTGTCCATCGATCCTCCGGGAGGGGACGGGAGCCATGGGGGCTGCTCCGCCAACACCACACCGCCAACAGAACACCGCTGCGCCGAATAACAGGACGTGATTCGCTGGGCGGTGTTCTGTTGGCGTGGCGGTGGCGGTGGAGGTGGAGCAACCTCCACTTCCCCACCGCCCGCCAGTATGGCTGTTGGCGGCTCTCCGTCGTAAAAAGGACGGAGAGCAGCCAACAGTCATAATACGCCGAGCGGCAAACTGCTACTACTGGCGGTCTTCCGCACGGCGGTCCCTTGGCGGTCTTGTTAAAAGACCGCCGAGGTTGTAATGACCCCCTTAGTCTAATTCCAGTGGTTCCCAACCTTTTGACTTCTGTTGACCCTCCTTTAACAATACTGGAACCAGGGGACCCCCACTGAATCATTATTGGAATCCTGGGACCCCCCACTGTGTAATTACTGAAAGCTGGGGACCCAATCTGTTAATATTACTGAATTTTCTAAGCAGTCGCGGACCCCCTGGGGAGGCTTCGCGGGCCCCCAGGGGACCCGGACCACAGGTTGGGAACCACTGTTCTAAGACAAAGGCCCTTATTAGGAGTGTCAAGGAATCCATAATTGGGCTGGTAAAATTAGTTACTGGTCAAAATACATACCCGCTGACATTTCTGAGGACACAGCTTACCAGGTCAAACCTAGTAGAATTTGTAAGTAGAATATATAATTATTTATATTTATAATTTTGGAATTACATGTGGAAATCGCTGTATTAACAATATTTTCGTTGTAATTCCCCATTCTTCAGAGGAAACCTTGTATTGGTGTGATATTTCAACATCCTGAAATGGCTGAGGACTGCTGCTTCGGTAAACCTTGTTGTGAACTTTTTGATGTTGTGTTCTCGTAATTAATATGATGAGGGCTAAAGAAATAAAAGATTTTTATTGCAACTGAAGGGTTGAAAAATGTGTTGCTTGTCCAACTCCACCTACCGTATGTGGAAGCAACCCTCCACCTGCACCCATTTCGTAGTTGCATCCCCACGTGGGGAGCAAGACCCTGCTTGATCACAGGAATTCTTTTGAAATCATAAGCCATTATGACTGATTGAAATAAATAATAACTGTACAGTATGTTAAAACTGAATGGGCCTGAGATAGTGAACTTTACCTATATGCTCTAGACTTCTGTGCAGGTACTAGGGCAAACCGTTGCAAACTGTGATATCCAGGTATCAATTAGAAGGGACCAATAAAGAGGATATTTATCGAAACATCTAGAAATGCTCAGTTTCTTCCCACTTTTAGTAATGTTTAAATAAAGTTGTTTAAAACAAGAGTTTCTTCTGTTAGGCCTTGATCTTCATCATATAATAGGATATTATTTTTACTGGTGCAAACCATACTTGATTAACCAAGTGGTGGAAGCCTACCTTCATGCAGCCACAGAATCCTACGTCATACACACATAGTAGAATTGAAGACAAACATCAGAGAGCATTCAGTAATGCCGAACCTTGTTACCTACTTTCAGTAGAGTGAGCCGCCAATTCTATCTTTTAAATGGTGGCAAGTTATGGAGTGCAACTGAATTATTTAAGGCAGTAGCCCAGAGCCAATCCACCAGTCCCTTGGTTTCTAACACAGAGTTGCAGAACAGCTTCATATCCCAGTTACACTTCTTCTCCGCCCTGTCAATTGGCCTAGGCCTCCTTGCTCATTCCCAATTTCTCCTTGGCAAAAAGGCTGTCCACACCATCTTCGCCCCTAACCCCCAGTGCTTTGGTTCAAGCAAATCGTCCTGCATGCATTTCATGAGAGCCAGACCCTTTTTCCGTACCAAACTGTTCTCTCCCGACTATAACACCAAAACATCAGAGCAATGGAAATTCTTTTGCAACTTCTCCAACTTAGGCAAAAGCTTAAGCCAGTGCATTCCACCCTTGCCAAACCATTTTACCTGATCTTTCAAGTCGTTGAAAATTAATTGCTTGCCGGGTTTCCTGGAGGCAGCCTGGCGTTCGGACTACTTCACAAAGGAGTGGCCACAAATCCACACCTCAATGTGCGCTCTCCCGGCCATGCAATGCACCTTGCGACAAACAAAAAAGTAACATTAATTATCCTTCTACCATGACAGACCCCATCTCGTGTCCCGTTTGTAGCACTCAGACAACCATCTTCCCACCCTATGTATTTCCTGTTCTTGCCAGACATGCATCTCAGCCTGCATCGCCAACCCAATCCAGAAGGAATGAGTGGCATAGTTCCCTCTTGGCAACCCCAACACTTGCAACACTTTCCTCAACACACCCAAAACTTGAGACTATGACACTCTACTCACAAACCCATGCCAGAAAACTTCCCCTATTGGAGGCTCCACACAAACAAACGTGTGCCACCATTGGATTAGGCAAATCCGATCATCTTGATATGGCCAGAGTATTACACACTTCCCCCTTCCCTTCTGATCTGTCATAGATTGTGGATGCCAGACATGAACCTCCTCTTGCAAAACCTGCTTTCTCTCCAACATGACATCCTCTTTCTTCTTGGACCCAAACAACTCTACCACACTCAAAACGTCCCAAAAACATTCACACCATCAACACTGAGAACAGCCGACTCTCCTGTTCACTGAGACAAACCTGTGGAAGAACCTCCATCAAGTCTTTCATGATCTGCAAAGTCACCAGCCTCCTTATCTTCTCCCTCAGCCCTCTCTCCCTGGCCCAAACCTCCAAAATCCTCTTCCCCAGCTCCCCTGACAGCGGGTCAAAACCCCAATACAATTTACCAAAGAAAGCCAAACCCACCAGCTTGCCTGTAATCATCACCACTGACAAACTTCGCTCTATCAATATTTTAATGAACTTCACACATCTGCCTGGTGCAACGCCCAACTGTCCGTCATGCTCCTGGACTTAGTACCAAACTCCACAAACTCCATCCATGCCAAACTATAAACTTGCCTCATTGATTCTGACACCAATCCTCCAACCAATTGTGTCAAGCACTCTCTCCAATGTGCCAGAGGTCTCACAGCATGGGTGTCTTCCTCTCGTCTTCCCAAGGTGCCAGCCCATGGAAGCCCAGCCACGGGGAATGAGAAAGATCATTCACAATGCTTTTAATGACTCCTGCAATATGCTGTGCCCTATATGAGACATTCAAGCACAAACACTCCAACAGAAAGACCTGAAACAACGTAAAAAAATACACATCTCTTTCTGGCTGTCTATTCTCAGTGTTTATCACTGACATGTTATTTAGATGGAAAAACACTCTTCTGTTGAAAAAAAATGTCTTCCTCACAAGCAAACAGCCACAACCAGCAGAAAAAACTCTGTAAATGCAATACTGCGACCTCCACCTCTTCTTTCACTGAGCCAAGGTTCCACACACCAATGCGCTTGCTAATACACACCAAAACCAGAGCCACATGCCGTGTCTGAAAAAAGCTCAAGGGACCGCTCTGCTTCTTCCCCCATACCAGCCACTGTGACTCTAGTGAACTGCAGAAAGTTCGAAAAAATCCACAAATCAGCCTTCATTCCCACCTTTATACGCATTTAGTGGTGCAGTAGGGGCGCTCCTGACAAAACCCAGCCTCCTGAAAAAAGTTCTACCAGCACTGACCACACTGCACGCAAAATTAAGATGCCCTAACAAAACTTGAATCTCTTTAATTTGTGCTTTCTTTTTAGCCAACATCTCATTCATCAAACACAGCAATCTCTTCTTTTTCTCCAAAGGCAGTTGTACTTCTATTCTCACCGAATCAAATGCCACACCTAGGAATATTAGAACTTCAACTGGTCTGCAAGGCTTCTTGGGGGGCCATGGGAACTCCCAAGTCCTGCATCAAACCCTGAAATCTGCCCAACAAATCAACACATTCCGTATAACCAGGCAAACCTACTATGAAAAGGTCATCCAAGTAGTGGGTAATGGATTCAGAACCTGTAATCATGTGAAACGAATTCTGCAAGAACATGCTATAGTTTCAAATAACAAACAAAACACAGGACAACCTATTGGTAAACTTTAATGACAAATATGCATCCAGCAAACTGAATGCAAGCAGTCAAAGTCTTCTGGATTAACTGGCAATAGGTGAAATGCCGATTTGACTTAGCCATCATGGCACCAACCCGACCCTATGTATCAATGCAATCGCGGAGTCTATTGATGCATAGTGCACTCCACTCATTTCTTCCAGTATGAAATAATTTATAATTTATAGAGCACCCTCTGGGCTCAGTCTGAATTCCCCAGGTTACGTTTTAGGCACAACTTCAATTGGGGATATTATCAAATCCGACAATGGCCAATCAACAAAAGGGCCTGCCATCCAACCTTCACTCACCTCCTTCATCAATTTATGCCACACCAGCTCTTCATGGCCCTGAGCGGAACGCAAATTCTCAACCCAGTGGTGCACATGAGGGCCTCCATAGCCCAGCTTGAAACCACCTCCAAAACCTTCCAACAATAAAGGTGCATTCCCTAGTGTGCCATTCTGGGACAACCAATATCTAAGCATTTCTTACTTATTTGATGTTTGAGCCTTTCTCCATAAACTGACCTCCCCGGGCCCTACCCCTGTCACTAGTTGGCTGTCAGTGTCCCCCTTGTCACAGATTCCGCATTTGCTGTATAGGTCGTATGGCCGGTCTAGACAGTATCATTACAGGAACAATTCATTGTCCAACTGCCTCTATACTCTGTCAGCGTCGTCTGCCACCCAGGCCTGAAAGTCCTCACCGTACCGCACCCAAGCCCAGCTCCCAAAGGTTATCTGCGCCTTCCTCACTACATCCAAGTATTTAAAGAGCGCCAGATATCTCTCTGGGAACCTCTTGCAGTATACGCTAGCATACATCAGAAAGGCAGCTGTTCAATTCTCTATGTTAACTGGCACCTTTGGGCTCTGTGACAGCTCATCCACCCTCTGTGGACCCCTCTTTAGCCCTGACCTCCCTATGCAAACATCACTGTGTACTCTCCCTTCCATAAACTTTCCTTGTACCGAAACTAGGTGTAGGTGCAAACCAGGAGGGGCCCGAGGGCAAGCCTTACCCGGCCACAGCTGTACTTTCCTGCCACAGGCCTGCCTGCTCTTTCCAGGTAGATCAAAGTGGTAGATTTACGTCATGCTCAGCACCTCCCATCCTTCATGCACCACGTCTCTGCTATGCTCACTCACCGCACCTGTCATTACAGCCCCAGACAGCTAGCCTGCATGCCGGTCCAACGCAGGCTCTGTTGCATCACCGGCCCCTGCGCCCCCAAGAGGCTCCTAGCATGCTGGTAAGTCACCCGCCCCTGTGTCTCCAGGCAGACCGCTCGGATCAAACTGCAGCCTTTATTAATAGGCTACTCCCCAGGGAACAGAGGTGGAGTGCATTTGAAAGGGAAACCTTTGATGTGGTTTGGGCACTGAAGGAGCTAAAGCCATACCCGTTTGACACGCACTTCCGTGTTCAGAAAGACCACAGGCCCCTCAGATGGTTAATGCAGATGAGGGGTGAGAATTCCAAACTGTTGAGGTGGTCCAGCTCCCTACAGGGTATGGACTTTACAATGGAACACGCTCCTGGAACAGACCACACCAGTGCTGATGGTCTCTCCAGGTTCTTCCTTCTTAGTGAATAGAACTCCCAAGGTGTTGGGGAGCTCTCCCCACTTTCAGCTGGCTGCAACACGTGTTAGACCTGGCATACTTGGCGTGGTTCCCCCTGACTTTTTGCCTTCTGACCTCCTATTTTTCGGACTTCTTATTCGCTGGGTTTAGGATTGTGTGAGCTTTACCACTGTTAACCAGCACTAAATGGCAGGTATTCTGTTCTCTAAAATATGTTGACCTTGGCTTATCCACAATTGGCATATTTAATTTACCTGTAAGTCCCTAGTAAAGTGCACTATGGGGGTCATTCCAAGTCTGGCGGGCGGCGGAGGCCGCCCGCCAGACTTCCCCCCTCCGAAATACCGCTCCGCGGTCGAAAGACCGCGGAGGGTATTCTAAGTTTTTCCCTGGGCTGGCGGGCGGTCGCCAAAAGACCGCCCGCCAGCCCAGGGAAAAACTCCCTTCCCACGAGGATGCCGGCTCGTAATCGAGCCGGCGGAGTGGGAAGGTGCGACGGGTGCTGTTGCACCCGTCGCGTATTTCACTGTCTGCCAAGCAGACAGTGAAATACTTGTAGGGGCCCTCTTACGGGGGCCCCTGCAGTGCCCATGCCAGTGGCATGGGCACTGCAGGGGCCCCCAGGGGCCCCGCGACCCCCCCTACCGCCATCCGGTTCCCGGCGGGCGGACCGCCGGGAACTGGATGGTGGTAGGGGGGGTCAGAATCCCCTCGGCGGCGCAGCTAGCTGCGCCGCCTTGGAGGATTCCAAAGGGCGGCGGTACACTGGCGGGAGACCGCCAGTGTTGCCGGTCCGACCGCGGCTTTACCACCGCGGTCGGAATGCCCCTGGGAGCACCGCCGGCCTGTCGGCGGTGCTCCCGCGGTCCTCCAACCCGGCGGTCATTGACCGCCAGGGTTGGAATGACCCCCTATATGTGCCCAGGGCCTGGAAATTAAATACTATTAGTGGGCTGCAGCACTGTTAGTGACACCCATTACAGTAGTCCTTCAAACATGTCTCAGGCCTGCCACTGCAGAGCCTGTATGTGCAGTTTTAAACTGCCATTTTGACCTGGCAAGTGTACCCTTTTGCCAGGCCCAAACCTTCCTTTGCATTACACATGTCACCCCTAAGGTAGGCCCTAGTTAGCCCCAAGGACAGGGTACAGCGTTTTTAAAAGTTGGACATGTACTTCTGAGATTAATATGTCTTGATAGTGTAAAACTCTTAAATTTGTTTCTCACTACTGCAAGGCCGATCTCTCCCAAAGGCTATCATTGGGGTTACCTTGGAGCAGACTTTAAGTGTAACTTCCAATTGGGACATGATACAAATGTGGAGCTTGGTGTATTTAGACTCACAATTTAAAATTGCAAATGGTGGTGAAGTCAAATTTTAAATTGTGAATCTGAAAATGACACTTTTAGAAAGTTACCATGTTCTTACTTTAATCATTCTGTGTCTCTGCATGTCTCTCAATACACACCTGGGGTAGGTGACAACCAGGCTTTGTGCATTCCCTTTAGACAGTCACACACAAAAGGAGCTGGGATGTGACATTGCATCCTGATGGCCCATCACCAAGCAAAGGGTCTTCGTAGGCTAGATGGAAGGGAGGAGCTGACATTTACACCTGAATAGGGCTGTGCGTCTCCCCACACAATGGACTGTATAACCTCTTGTAGAGTGTGTGGAGCCTTGAAAGGAAGGCCTCTCTTTGAAGTCTCCCCTACTTTAAAGGCTCACCCGGATATAAGTACTGGATCCCAAACCCCACCAGATCAGTACACTTCTGGATCTGAAGGACATTCTGCCAGGCAGAAGGGTAGCTGTGCTTCCAGGAGGGACTGCCAGTTTGCTCAACTGCATTGCTGTGTTAACTGGCTGTCTGCTACCTATTGCCTTGGAGTAAGAAGGACTGGAATTTGCTCCGTACACCCTCTACAGACCATGTGACTCCAAAGGCTTGCTGGTTTGCCTCCTGTTTTTACAGTCTCAGTGACATCTGTGAAAGCTGAATTTATTACTAATAATTTTATATGTTTTGAGTTAAGAATTTGCATAGAATTAAGCTAGGAGAAAAAATGTGTTACTAAGAAAATGTGCCCACTTCAGTGGCCGCTATAAAATATGTAATGCTTTTATAGAATGCATGTTAATTATTATTCAAATCATATGTGTAGAGAAATTATAGTAGTTTGTTATATTAATGATTTGATGTTATGTATTTGCTTATTAATCTTAGGCCTTAAGTTAGCAAGGTTTGGACTTAGTCTGCACAGCCTCATGTTCAGCTGAAATGTCTGAATAAAATCGTGGGAATGTATGTCCAGAAAAACAAATGCATTTATTGTTCACACTGTGTTGACCAAATGTTTAGCAGATTTCTTTAACTTTCTCATGAGCACTGCTTGCCAGAATGTCTTGTACTAGAAGTCGCTACTTTGTAAAGTTTGATGCGTGAGACAGCAATGTTTCCAGGAACCAACAATGGATGTGTGAGAGCAGAGATTTTATTGATGAAATTCATAATTAAATATGTACTGATCTTGATGAACTAATGTGTGATTTTTCAGAGTTTTCTAATAAATGCTACTAAAATGGGTGACTTTAGTAAATGGCCACCATATTCCATTTTGTTTTCTACTTAGGCTAACTTTAGCTTATAATGCAATTGTGTTTTTCATTACTCAATGCTTACTCAAAAAAGAGTGTTTTAATAGTTTTTAGAAGTGTAAACAGCTACCCCTAGTGGATTTTTTTGTTATGCCTTACAAAGTCAGATTTATTAGGTCATTGCTAAAGTTTGACTGTCCTATTGTTTAGAAAAATGTCACTAACGTGTGGTTTTTCCTCAAGGATGGAAGTAGATGCAACATTGTTAGAAGTTTCTTCCTGAATATGAAATTTTGACGAGACGAAACAATGGATCCACAGACGAGACGGAAGAGAAGAAGAAATTGTTATAAATTGTGTTTAGTTAATGATACGATCAATGATATTTTCGCGAATTAAAATTTAGTGTACTATGAATGTGTAACTTTCAGTTTTCTAACAGTAGTTTTATTGGTTAAATGTATAAAACCCCATGTCCTGACCAATCATAAGCTTTGTGCGAATTAATTTAACGTTCTTTCACTTATTCTTTGGGTCAGATTTTAGGAGACTTTATGAAGATTATGAGAGACTTTCCAGAGATATTTTCAGATTCAGATTTATGAGGGAGTTTTGCAGTCATGTAGACTTGGGGGATTTACAGATCATTTCTACTGATGGTACCCCTTTGCTGAAGTGATTCCTGTTGTTATTCATTGACCTTCTGGGTAATGTATAATCTAAATTGTTATGTGTCTTTTATTTTACAGGTACCAGCTGCAACTCATTAATAACGTGCTGCATAATAATAATAATAATAATAATATTTTTGATATAACCTTAGATAGAATGTTTTCTAAATTCGTGTTTTCAAAATGTTTATGTGAATCCCAACATTTTAATGCTAATTAGTGGTTAAGGAGGGAGTTTGTCTTTATATGCTCATGACTTGTGTTGATGTTCTTTGATTTATTGCTTCAATGTATATTATCTCACTGATGCAGATTTTGGTGCTATTAAGTTGTATCATAATTCTTGAGTTAATTTGTTTACTTGCTTTGATTAAATTCAGATATATAAGACGATCTAACCAGCCATTGTTGATTCTTTATATGTATCATTTGTGTTTGAGAATTATTTTTGGGACTGTAGATTTGTTAATATAGGGAAATAAATTTACAAACCTTCTGACTAAACTGGTGTGGTCATTGCAGTGTAATCAGATTATTGATTTCTTGCTTTTGTTTATTGTGATGATTATGACATATACTATTGACATCCCCTCTGACCTGTGCGTGTCGGTCCATTGGCCTAAGGCGCGAAATCCACTATTTGGTCTAAGATAATAGCTAGGATTTCTTCGCGCTGCAGCAGATGCACTGACTGGAGTACGGATTGTTACAAGAAAGTTACCTGACAAGTCTGACGATGGGAACAGGAGAAGAAGAGCCAATCATCGACATGTGAAATGCAGTTTAGTTATATCTTGGATTTAAGGTTTAATTCTTATTGGATTGAATATAAACGTATGATTTTCTGACCAATTGCAACGTGGGAAGTTCTTTAGGAGATTTTAACTTAGCCAGACTGCACAGAGGAGAAGTGCGCCTTTCCTACTTTGATTTTTCCCCGTAGAGGTTCTGTTTGAGGAGCTGAGCATTTCCTGATGACTTTATTTTCTAACTTTGACTTTAAAACTTTATTGTTAATAGTTGATGTAGACCCTTAGAGATTGTTCTTAAATGGTTCAGATTTGCTTAGAGACCATGTGTCTGAGCCATTCCCTTTCATTGCCCTTTGCTAAAGATGACCAGATAGATGTCCAACTGATGAAGAGAATCGCAGCTTGACGATCCATGTTGAGGAGAGGTTAAACAAAATGCTATTGTCTTGGTTGTAGACTTTAATCTTTGTTTCTAAGTACCAACCGCTATTTCGTTAGAGCCATAGTAAGATGTTTTTCCAAATTAACTTTTGACTAAACATTTTTTGCATGCTATTCTAATCAACGGTTAGTTAGGGAGACCCAGAAATGCTAACTAATTGTTATTAACGAAGAGTTGATGTTGATTAATTGCTAAATCCAGATGTATGTCATTCCAGAAGATTTGGTCAACCAGTGTTGTTTATGTATGTGTACCATTTGGTTTTGAGACTCATTTATGTGTTATTAGCATTGTCAATCTAGGGAAATAAACATTTAAACTTTTACTAATGGTGTGTTTATTCATCGCCAAATGGGTCACATGTGTGAAGATTATCCCGAGATATATTTGTTGATGTTGATTGATTATGACGTTATATTTGCATTGAATAAGGACTTATGGTGGAATCACTCTAAGCGTAGTCAAAAAGTCTATTGAAGCCTCTAACGCATCCCCTTATAAATCAAACAATAAAAAAACAAATAAGGACTGACGCGCTAACACATCAAAGACTGCCTACGACTCTGCTGCTGGACTCTGCCATCTGTGCGCCCTACCCTTACCTGAGGTGCCAATCCAGTCCTGGACATTACAAGTGGGTTTTGCATCTACTTTTTGGTCAAAATCACTACATTGCCACTGTTGCGCTGGTTGGAACCGATGAATCGTCTACATCCAGCGGTTCGATGATGACGCATTGCCTTCATCACAAGGGATTCTGCGCAGCTCAATGACGAAGCTTCACCTTCATCGCAACGGGTTCCGCACAGCTCCATGATGATGATTTGCATTCATCGCACGGGGTCTGCGCAGCTCAACAACGCACTGCCTTCCTTACTGGAAGACTGTGGACAACGCTTCTTGGATTGCACAGCACGGACGCGATGCATCACCTACCTCCAGCTAATCTGATGATGATGATGCATCGCCTTCATCGCAGAGGGATCTGCATGGCTTGACAATGACCCAACCACCCAATTGTGCAGGTTAGAACTGAGCCAGCGTATCCCTCCATCCAAGGTACTGTTTAACGGGCTCTGCATGAGTCCTGTAGCCGGCTTGTGCTCCATCGCAGTCAGCTTCAAATTTTGGGTTTATCCTGGTCTACCGTGACCTCAAGTAACCTTTCAGCGCTATTGACTTTTAAGCACTACATTGTAAATATTCTTTAAAAATTCATATCTCATAATCAACTTATTGTTTTTATGTTGTTTTGGTCTTGTTTTATTCAGATAAATATTCTCTAGTAATCTAAACTGGTGTGGGTTTTTTGTGGTGTCATTAAGTGCGTTACTGTAATTAAAGTGTTGCACAAATACATTACACATTGCCTCTTATGTTAAGCCTGACTGATGTGAACCAAGCTACGAAAGGGTGAGCACAGGTTAATTTAGGGTATGGATCTGACATACCCGACTAGGATTGTGGTCCCTATTTGGACAAGGTGCATCTCTCTGCCAACTATTCACCCAATTTCTAACACTCCCCCACCCATTTCTCCCTTTTACTTGTCCTCTCAGACTCGCCACAAGAGCCTGTACACACCACCAGACCTTAATTGCGCCACATTCACCTATGCTGCATTACACTACATTAAGCACCTCTGTCTGGTTATTTTTATCAATGCTTTTGACAACCCATGAGACTAAGAGCCTGTCCCGATCTTCGACCAAATTCCCCATGTTTCAATACTAGCCCTGCTCTATAAAGGCACCCGGGTCCCTTAAGATTGTCCCCTTAAATGTTAATGGCCTAATACACATTAATCAGGAAATAAATCCTCTCCAGCCTGGCTGTAAGGAGGCCGACATAGCCCTTCTTCAAGAGATGCACCTACCCCCATCTGAATCAGATAAATTGAAGAGGGACTGGGTGGGAAAAGTAATCCATAGCAGTAGAACCATGATCCTGATACATAAGGGGCCCTGACCACCCCACGAATCTTGTCACCTATGGTTTACTAAAGACCTCCTGGAGGAAGCCTTGGCCCTTTCGGTTGACAGTGGAAAAGTGTTTGATAGAAATGAGTGGCCCTAATTATTCAACACACTCAAAAGATTTGCCTAGGTGATGAATGAATTGCCAAAGTCCAGAGGCTTTACAGAACCCAATAGCCCAGGTCAATTGTGGCGGCTTCCTATCTGACAACTACCTATTCGAAGACAAACTTGTTAAGGCTGCCCTCTCTCCTCCCTTCTGTTCCAGCTTGAAATGGAGCCCCTGACCACAGCCATACAGAACAGAGCCTCTATAGCAGGGGTGCCTACACCTGCAAGGCCACTCCAAGATTGTACTGTAAGTGGTGACATCTTGCTTACACTAATGGGTCTCCACAACTCCCTTCCTGCTCTTTTGTCGCTCACATCAGATTTCGCTGACATTGAGGTACAAGGTTAATTGGACTAAACGTGAGGCCTTATCCATGTCCAGAGTTATGACTTTAGCATTCCTGGCCTACTACCCTTTTAAATGGGGAGCAGAACAACTTTGATACCTTGGTATTAACCTCAGCAGAGGATTGGAAAGGACTGTGCCTGGCAATATCCACTTGTGGCTAGGCCTATGTTAGACTGTACAAAATAGATGTAACTCTACCTGTCATTGTGGGGCAGAATACCAGCGGTGAAGATTGTCATGGACCCCAGGTTCACGTATGCCTTAGGTACATTTCCGATCCCAATTAAACTATCTCTTTTGAGAGCTATTGACATAGACATCAAAACCTTTATGTGGGCCGACACCCGACTGGGTTTGAAAATACATAAATTAATTCAAAAAAGCTACAGAAACTTCAACCCCCAACTCAAGCTTAAAGACGTTTTCAACAGACATACTTACACACACACATGGCTATCCCAAAGCTAACCACCTGGAACCACCTCATCACTCAGGACACCATCACCAACATGAAATCCATCCATTCGGGGCCCCATCTGACCCATATCCCCCACATCTTCAATCTAGGAGCATCCAGGATCGGTCTTGAACTTTCCACCCTACTCAACACCTCACTTGGTTCTGTCACCTTCCCAGAAGGCTGGAAACATGCAGAAATCAAACCTGTGCTGAAGAAACCTTCAGGGGACCTCAGCAAACTCAGCAACTATGGACCTGTCTCCCTTTCCCAACCAAATTAATTGAAAAAGCCATTAACCAACATCTCCCCATCTACCTGGAAAATAATCACCTCCTCAAAGACTCCCAAACTGGATTCCACAGCAACCACAGCACTGAGACAGCCCTGAATGTGGCCACAGATGACACCAGGGCCCTCCTTGACAAAAGAGGACAGCCACTGTTTTCCTGCTAGATCTCTCAGAAGCCATCATCACCCTGTCCCACCACACCTCATCACCAGACTTCACCCTCAGATGGGTTGACTCCTTCCTCACCGACAGAACACAACGAGTCCACCTTCCACCCTTCACCTCCAAACCTAAACCAATCATATGCAGAGTCCTTCAAGGCTAATCACTCAGCCCCAACCTCTTCAACATCTACATGTCTCCATTATAGTCAGAACCTATGGACTCAACATTACATCCTACGCCAATGATATCCTCTCCCTCTCCAAGAACTTCACCACCACCAGAACTAACTTCCACCAATGCATGACCAGTGTTGCCAATTGGATGAGGAAATCTCCTCAAGTTCAACACAGACAAGATGGCAGTCTTAATCTTCAGCAGTGACAACTCCCCCTTGGACGCCTCCTGGTGGCCGACAGAACTGGGGCCCACTCCAACCGTAGCTGAGCATGCCAGGAATCTCTGTATCACCCTGGACAGCGAACTCACCAGTAGGTCTCATGTCAATGAAGTGTCATCCTCCTGCTTCTTCATTTTGCCCCTGTTACGTAACATTTTCAAGTGGCATCCCCAAAACATGAGACGCACCATCAACCAATCCCTCATCACCAGTCGACTGGACTACGGAAACACCCTCTCTGTGAAAATCGAGACCCACCTATTTCAAAGACTACAGACCATCCAGAACTCTGCAGCAAGCCTCATCCTGGATCATCTTTGTCGCACCCACATCACCATCCACCTTAAAAAAACTCCACTGGCTCCCAGCTCATAAGACATACCAGCTCAAGCTCCTCACCCAAGCATTTGAGACCCTGCACTACTCCAGTCCTGCCTCCATCAACCACCGAGATTCCACAAACCCTCCAGACACCTTCGCTCCACCTCACTCATGCTGGCCCATACCCTCTGCATACAACGCAGCTGAGCAGGAGGATGCTCCTTTTCCCACATTGCAGCCAAAGCCTGGAACGGCCTCTCTCTGCACCTCAGGTCCTCCGCTACTCTACAGGAGTTCTGTAGGATGCTGAAATACTGTCTGTTCGATTGAGACCCTGGACCCTACCAGTGCCTGGATATTTTCACTGGTGACCTGATTTATTGATGGAATGATCCATAGACTAAAGAGCCGTCTCAGCCTTCCATTTGTAGAACACTACTACATAGCCCTGCATAGCTCTGAAACTATCGCAATTAGCCGTTTACGTGCAAGTATGGTGGATGCTCCCTTATGGGTTGCCATAAAGCACCTTCTCACCTATGATTGGCCTGGGATACAGTTACATTTTGAAAAAAAGCCTCTTCTTCTTTGATGAAAAACCCAATAGTACACTAATTGAAATTCTGGTACTGTGCACACAAACACCTGCAAGCAGATGCTTGCCACCTATCTGGAATAACACCACCTTTTGTGCAGGCAAGGATACCATTTGCTGAGCCCATGAATTAGGGCCAAAATATTGACTCTTAACCACCTTACATTACAGGGTAGTCTTTGATCCCTTGAACCACTCCAAGCTGAATTTACCGTACCCAACCAAAAGTAGTGGAAGTAGGACCAACTACGACATTGCCTTGTAAGTACATTGGGACTGATTCGTGGACCTTGCATGATTTCCTTGTGGAACGCTACCTGACACACTGGGCCTATTACGAGGTGTGATGGCAGGGTTTTACACTTTACTGACATCTCCTCTTTATGCCAAACCACAACTTTCTAGGTTGCGGGGCAACTGACAGAGAGCACTGTACACAGACTATACTGAAACAGACTGGGCGACCTTGATCAAAGATCTCGACAAAGGGGTTCAGGAATCTCAAAAGAGGCTCTGTCTATCCAAGACACTCAAAGATTGCTTTTGGACACCACATAACCTATGCTCAGTGAGGCTACTCCACCATTCAAAATGCTGGCAATGTGACTAGCAGGAGTGTACCATAGTTCAAAACCTGCATGACTACCCACACATCCTGAGGTTTTGGTGAAAGGTGAAGTCTATTTTTACCAAAGTCCAATAGCTCATGCTGCCCTTGCCAAAACTGTTGATTCTGCTTATGACATGGCTGACCTCCCCTCCTTCACCACCGATGACATATGCTTGCTGGTCACAACTCTAACTGTAGCAACGATTTGTATCCTCCACTATTGGTTTCACTATCTTATGTGTGCACCGTATGGATGGTATAATTGGTCCTGGTGTATCCATATGGCACAATCTACTGTTGCATGAGTATGTATCGTATGCAGGTTTTGTGTTCTATTCTCTTAGTTTTTCTCCTTTTTAGATTGGACCACTGTTGTTAATACTTTTTGTATTCTTTAAAAACGATAGATAAAGATGTCACAAAAAGAGAAAGGAGAGCAGGCTCCAGACCCATTTTCCAAACCAACTTGCTCCACAGCCCATCCTTTGGCGCCAGAGCAAAGGCAGGCATAACAACCAAGAAAGCAAAATACACCAACATTTTTTTATCATACTTTAGTTGTACAGTACGTGGGAAAAAACAAAGAACTGTTCTATAGTGGAGAGTTGCTGTCTTAATCCTCCTTTAAGTGCATTTAGTATAGTCTGATCTGCAATCCAGTTTCTCAGAGCGATTCATATGAGCTGGGTGCATATTGTACAGTGTATGTCAATAAGCCTACTGTAACTGTAGGATTGTGGATCTTGTGACTCTTATCGTACTGATAGCTGAATATGGGTATGAGAGTTGAAGATCACCATTCTGGATGGTATTTGGAACACCTCAGGCGGGACAGTCTTTGGGCCTGGACAGTACCTTTGACCAGTTTATAGATTTACTTTTTTACCTTCTCTTCTGCAAAGATATTCTCATATTTTCTTTGCTGATTTGTGACCTGCTTTGGGGTTGCAATCCCAGATGAGAATGAAGTTGAATACCTGTTTTGTGCTTTGCTGTGTATTGAATTTGCTTCTTCGAAAAATTCCATGAAGATTTTTCTCCAGTGGTCTTCTGTTATGTTTCACTCACGCACCTGGTTCCTACCACAGAGATATCACTAGAGCTAATGCTGGACCCCCACTCCCAATCATGAAGAAGCTGGAACTAGGAGCATTACTCTCAGTTCCAGTCCTGTTTCCAGAGGAGGAAGAGGGAAGGGACAAAATAATAAATGAAAGCTTGTAGCACTGTTTCTGCTCAACAAAGCTGCTACTCTGCTAAACAGGATCCTCACTTCAGGCCTTCAAAATTAATTGAAGATTGATATTTTCGAGGCAGAATTTCTGGTTTTCGTAAAAGTGCAATACACTAGAAACAACAAGAAGAGGCAATTACCACTAGTACATAGAGCTTCCACAAATTTGCTTTCAATATTTCACATTTACAAGTTTCTTAAATAATCATAACATAGGAGCAGATCAACCAGATACGCAAATGGAATCTTCTGGAACTCTCGAAGAGGAACTTGAAAGGCTAGGTAGAATTTTAAGTCACTCCATAAATAAACTCAGACCATAGATTGCAGTTAATGGTACTCCAAGGTCTGCACTCTGTACATATATTGGAATCATAAACACTCAAAAGGAAATAGAAAACCAGGTTACTCTGGGCACATAGGTTGGAAGTTAAACAACTCTCAAGGTGTGTTTGAGATGAGGTTACTCTCGGAAATGGATTACATTCAGAATTACATGAACTCGAAACAAGACTAGACATGGCACAAGATTGGAATTACAGACTCTCCAAAGGTGGTACTTAATTCACAGGTTAAACTCGAGTATTCAAAAACAGATGAAACAAGATTTTTCTTTTCACAAGATTGGAGTTACGGACACTACCTGAAAACCAGGCAGAACATGGAACAAGGTTACTTCTTAGCAGAAGGCTGGAATAACTGACACTTCCAAGGGTGTGCTTGGAACATGGGTTGAAGTTAAAGGCACTCCCAAGATATGCTAGAAACAAGATTGTGTTTGATACACAGGAGGAGACCAGGGCACTCCCCAGAGTGCTAAAAAACACAGTTACATTTAGTTCAAAGCTGGAGTTGAAAACATTCCCAGGGTAAGATAGAAAAAAGGATTACACTCAGTACATAAGTTGGAGGTATTAGGTTGATTCTGGAAACAGCCTTTGGTCCATTAGCAACACAGTTTAGGAACAAAGACTTGGAAAGTGGGTTCAGAGGTAGATAAAGCAAGGGGAATAGCAGACAAGCCTGCATATACTACTAAAGACTAGTGTGCACTAACCTGGGAGCAAGTACTTAACAAGAACTTTACAGGAGTGCAAAGGTGACAGGCGGGTCATTGCTAGAAGTTAGAGAAGAGGTGGGATCATAGCTAATTGAGGGAGAGACTGGAGGGGTATCCGAAGTCAGAATCTCTGAGTCATCGGAAAGGATCTGGAAGACTAGAATGTCAGATGGCTTCCAGGTTACTTGGCAGATGAGTGCTGGGATGAGGTTGTACAGAAATTGAGATATTAAGGTCTGGGTGACTCTGAACATGAGTGCAGGGATGAAGCTTGTGCTGTACAGGAACACAGGAAGAGCTGGGCAACTGAAGAGGTGAGTGAAGGGAAGCTGCTTGTGCAGGACTTGATGGGAACTCGTGCAGGTCTGGATACAGGTGTGAGGCCAAGTCCTGATGCACGTTCAGATGAGCTACTTATACAGAAATCCAAGAGTGTTTTAGAAGGGCATGTGTCTCAGATGGAGGATTCCACAGGAACCTGGGAAAAGGCACATATTAAATACAAACGTGCATGGCTTAACAAGCAGCTGGTGCCAACAGTAATTGACAACAATGAGCACAACGGAACCCAGGTGCATGATGGTACAACCTAACTGTTCACAATGGAATCGTAACTGTCCTAAAAGGGCACGTGATATATGCAGGTTCAAACTGGGTGAAAGGTGCATAGCAACACACAAGGAAGTTCAATAGTTCAAGCTTTTCGGGAGGAGGGGGAGTCATGGAGCACTCAAGACCGAAAGGTGCCACAGGGGAAGGATTGACATGAAGCCGACGAGTAATACCCCCTGCACATAGTGCACAAGATTGAGTCATTGCATTATGTTTGTTTCTCCTTTGTTGATTCTGGCACATAACCC
This sequence comes from Pleurodeles waltl, assembly GCF_031143425.1. Lineage (NCBI taxonomy): Eukaryota > Metazoa > Chordata > Amphibia > Caudata > Salamandridae > Pleurodeles > Pleurodeles waltl. Next base: position 1,243,952,331 of record NC_090447.1, on the reverse strand, counting down.
TCTTATTTTTCTTCTGAGTGTTTGTGGAACTCTTCAACATTATAGTTTTCTCCTTGGTATTTGGTGTCTGCATTGCGTCTTCTTTTTTACTCTTGATTAGGGTTTTGTAGCCCTAATCTAGATTTCATCTGATTAAGCCATTGTGATATCCTTTGGTCTCTGTGGCATTAAGGAGTATGCTGCACCCCCCCTTCCCCTGCCAATTTGAATGGTTTGTCACATTTCTTTTCTTGGGTGCAGTTTTAAAACCCTGCACATTATGTGGAAGCCTTTGCTGCTTCTTGAATTAGTTTTCTGTGTGACATATTTCATGTGGATCATATGTCGTTGGCTCTCCCATGGTTGTAAAGTCCATGTTCTGATAGAACCAGGATTTGTAGTTTCATCAGGAAATCCATTACATCCGGGTTGCCTAGTTTCTGTGGAACACTAGAAATGCCCCGTTAAAGAATGATGGATTTCTTGCTGTATGTAGGTGAAGCTGACTCTGTACTCTCATGGCCATCTGATAGTCAGGCAGCCCCTGACTCTGTGCGGTGTGTGCCTTTCTCTGCAGATGGATGTTTTGGTAAAAAACAGCCATTGTGATTTTTTTCACAGTGCTTAATGAGTCAATGTTTCTTCCTATGATGGTATTTATGGGCTTTTTTATACTCACTGTGTAATTACATTATCTCTGTTAGTTTCTTGTTCAATTGGTGGCTCCTTAGGTGGTTTTTCTCTTGCCAACTCTGATCCTGAAGGCTGCCCATCATTGGTACTTTGGATAGCAGCTCAATTTATAATAATGGGTTTATTTTAAGAATCTGATCAACGAAGCTTGCCTTTCTTGTGCCCCAAAGAATCACATCACTGTCTGCATCTACTCCATTCAGCTTGAATCTTTTACTGTTTGGAGGTAATTCCTTTTTATTATGCCCCTGTCCAGCTTTTTTGTTAGCCATTGAATACTTGTTCATTAACAAAGCCTTTCCTTCTTTGGGGTAATTTCTTTGGGTGATACAAATGTTGAGATTTCTTTGGTCACTTAGCCACCTCTTTAGAGAGTTTCCCTCTTCTGTTGGGAAATGTAATGGTTCAACCAACAGTTCCATCTGTCTTGGACCTTGTTTTCCGTGAACATTGTATGACACCGATGGAGTCCAGGATTAGACAACCCATGGCATAACCATGGTTTCTGGTATACAGCTGGTAGGAAAGTGCCATTTTTTCTGCACTGATTTTGCTGTTTTTTTAAACTTTTATTAACTATGGCACTAGGGCACTGCTAACCAGATCCCAGGAAATGTGCTCAGAGCTTTAATGTTTGACATAAGTGGCTGAGTCATAATTGAGAACCTTAACCATTTAATAAGCCCATATCATGTGGTGGAGAAATATACCCAAAGCATGAAAAGGAAATGTCACCTGTGGACTGCAACAGTTGGTGTGCCATCCACTAGCATGACAAAGAAAACATGGCTTCTGGCCTACAACCGGTGTCAGACTGCTGCAGTGTAAAGCCTGCAGAACAACTTGTTAAAATAACCCTTTTTAACATTTTAAATATTAATACTTTAATACATTGGCACATGGCATTTTGGGCCTAGTTGCAGAACAAGCAAACAGGAAGTACTGCAAAAGTATGTAGGTCAGGGCCTAGAAGCCTTTACTCCTTTGGTCAGAGAGAAACTAAGAGTGTCCTAGGGTTTTCCCTACCCACAGGCTTGTGAACTCCACAAAGCTGAACCTTCACCCATCCTTCCTCAGATCAGTGCTGGACCTCTGAAAGAATATCAGGGAGATTTCACATGCTGCACTTAGCATCTGTGAGCTGCGATAGGGACCTAAGGAGGTAGACCCCTTTCCATTTGAAATCCATGGACAGAAAGACCTCCAAGGATCATAAGGCTGATCTCTAGGGTGGCTCGAGGAACATAAAAAGACATTACATAGAACAATCCCAACTAACCAGGGGCAACTGGACCTGGGCTGGACTGTGCTGTTGCTCCCGCCGTCATATCCTGAGAGCCTCTAAATGCTGACCTGGGGCCTTAGAAATACACTCATATGGTTGTTTGGGTACCAAACGTAGTTTGGTAACATTTCAAAAATATTTGTTCCAGAGTTTTAAAGGGGACCAACCATGAACAGAATTTGACCGACAGTTCCACAGCATCAGATTTAATTTCAGATTTGTCCCTTGCAGGTATGAGTTTTCAAATAAAACAAAGACAAAGTCCCTTTTCAGATTGGGACTTAGAAACTTTTCCCAACTTCCCTACTTCCAGACCAGAGTGGGGCCAATCTACTTGTTGTATCTAAGGTCCCAGTCTAATATGACCAGTGACCATCATAGTTGCTTTGTTATTTTTGGTGCTATTTTCATTCATATCTCTGGCTTTATTAGGTGTTTGTCATTTTGGTGTCATTTTGTTACTTAAATTTTACTCTATTTTTATAAATTAAAGTGGAATTTTTATTCTTTAGTTTTAACTGTTTAGGTAATTATAAATGTTTTGCACAGTTTCATTAAGTTAAGCGTGACTGCTCTATACCATAGCCACTAGGGATTGAGTCAAGTTTAAATTACTGAAACCTTTGACTGGAACTAACAAGTTAGTAGCTTTATTACTTGTGGTGGGCACCATCTACCCCAACTAACAATTCACGTTCCTCACATAGTCTGCATTTCTTGTCAGGGCTTGCCTTCTGGCTTTCTGTTGATGGGCTAGCCTCATGTATTTGGGTGTCCATTGATGTATTGACAAGTTATTTGTTGTTGCCAATCTACCCTATTGCTTTGGTTGTATCTTCTAGAGTGGGAATATTTGATGGCTGAATTCATGAGCTATCTGTTTGAGTTACATTATATGTTGAATCTTTTAATTGACCTAAGTGCTTGCTGTTGTGTACAATATCTTTGTTGGTTAGAAAGGAACTTTTTGCTCCATATTCACGTACCTTTATGCTTATCTTGAGTAGAAGAGTTTGTAGTTCTGAGCAGATGCATGAACTCTTTCCCTCAGGGTGTTTCTCTATTACATATTGTTTTCCAGTCTTTGTTTTCCCATTTGAATCAATAGTTTCCTGTCAAGTGCCTCGATTCTTTTGTTACACTGACAATTAATCTTTGCTTTTCTGGAGGTGGGCCACCTTGCAGGTTGGTTCACTTGCTGAGGGTATCCTACTGTCCCTTAGAGTAATTTTAGCCTGCTTGGTTGAAGCAATTATAAGTGTCCTGGCTGTACTTAGATGGTGTACCACTGATATCCTTAGATTTCACTTCCAGGTGGAAGCATGTAGGTGCATTATGGTAGCTTAGGTTGTGAGTCTCCCCCATTTTTTGTCTTACCACGCTCATAGTGATTACTTTTTTATGGCCTCTCTGTGTTCCTGCTGGGTTGGCATTATGTTGATTAAATCTCTGTTGTAAGTATTCCTCCATTCATTTGCTCACTATTTATTTGTTGGTGATATATGGAACACGCTGATTGCCTCGGATATATAGGCTGGATTTACTGAAGAACTTGGCTTGCCAAAATCCAGCTCATAACAGTTTAGATGTTCCCTGTAGTCAAGCCTCTTCCTTGAACGTGGTTTGTGAGGATAAATATGCCTATCAGGGGCCGTTTAGCTGCACAATTTCTTCTAGTCTTCATTAGAGTGTCACAGTCCAAGATGTCTAGGAGGTTTTCCAGGGCTAATGCTTCTTTCTTGGTGATTCTCATAGTAGCATGCATCTCAGTCTTCACAATTACTGTTTCACTTTGGGTGCTCCTGTTTCTTCTTTGTGCTTGAATTTGTAGTATGTCGTTTTTTGAATGCTCTTAGTATGTATTTCTGAATACTGCAGTATGGATCCGTCTAGCCTGATATTCTTTCATATTTATGTTTACCATGGGTGACAGGAAAAGTAGTGACCATTTGAAAGTTGCTAGAATATGATAGGCGCAATCTGGTTTCTTTTTCGTGATAGTATCCATGATCCACTTTTTATTAGTGGGGTAGAATCTGAGCATAATTTATACAAGTTTAATTTGGGTTACAAAGAAATTGATGTGGTCTGTGTTGCATGAAATATGACAGTGGTGTAAGGTTGTCTGCAGCACCTATAGTGCTCTCCTTAGTATTGCCTGAAACGTGCTGCTTGATATGGTCCTGTACTTTTCTGTCCCCAAGGATAATCTAGAGCACTGATAACCTACTGGTTTTCTTGTTTTCAAATCAGATATGACTTATCAGGTGCATCAATTTCGACCTTGGCCCAGATAATGCAATGTGATAATAGTACTAAAGTCACAACTTGTCATTAGCATAAAAGAGTTCAAAGTAGGGCTTAGAAACCTGAAAGTCCTCTTAATGGTGCCAGGTAGGTGACAGCAGTTCAGCAGCCACTTGGATATGCTGCCACACTGAGGGAGATGTTGGTGCATCCACACAGATAATCAGTCTTAATTATACTAATAAGTTACACTTTTTGCTTTCACTGCTATACAATCTGACTGATACTAACACAAGTATAAGATTTCCTTTCTACATTTTTAACCAATTAATTGCTTCTTAAACTGTGATATTTTAGCACATTTGCTTACTTTGCAGTCACGGTTCGTTTTTAAAAATCTTACCCTCTTAACAGTCTTCATATTGCCTTGCTTGTTAAGTGGTCAGGATTTTTTCTTTTTTTTCACATCAAAGCTCACAATTCTCTTAGGTTTAATATTTTGTCTCTACCCTTGCAGTGGATCCATATTGGGAGGGGAGAGGGGATACCACACAGCATTTCCAAGACTGGGGGCTTCCGTGTGGGGCAGAGTATGTAAGTAAATCGCCAGCACATTAGTGCAGCGGGCTCGCTGATGGTGTGCCAAAAGAAACCAGTCTGGGCCGTTTTGGGCCCAGTCAGGATTGGGTCTAGCTAGTTGATAGATGGTGCCATATTATGGATCTACTATCTAAGGTAGTAAGGACCTTTGCTCTTTAGAGATATATAATAATCACTCAGCTGCTATGCCCTCTGGATGTCAACAAATAAATCTGATTTGCCCCCATATCACCCCCCACACACAAACACATTATGCTTTCAGTTATGGAAAAGCTTCTGTGTCTTTTAAAAACAACAAAGCAACATCCAGCATGCTTATCAATGTGACCTAATACATCAGACAGGATATCTTGTTGCACTTGTAATACGGGGACATCATATTGGTTAGGTTCCTGGTGGGGAATCCCATCTGTCACCTTCTAAATCTGCCAAACTATAGATCAGTCCCTTAGACATGATCGTCCTGGGTCAAAATTAGAGGAGAAGCGGCTCAATAATGTCTTTTCAGTTTGCAAGTCTCAATATGGGAAGAAATGATTATTCGTAATTCCTTATTACAACTTTTTCATCTTCCACAAATCATAGGGCCTGATTTAAATCCTGATTACGACCTTTGGGTGGATGGGATACTCCATCACAAATGTGACGAATATCCATTTTCATTATATCCTATGGAACTTGTAAAATGGTGGGTGGGATATTCATCATGTTTGTGAAGGAGTATCCCATCCCCCAAGGTTGTAATCAGACCCATAGTTCTTGGCAAAGAGGAATACTCTGTCACAAATGTAATGGATATCCCATCTGACGTATTTTGATCTACGTAGAATATAATGAGATCTCAAGCTCAGGCAACTGGATAGATACACTCAATGATCATAGCTGTATGAAGGGTATGTACATTTTTGGGGTAAGCACAACACTTCTGCCCAATCAAAATATGCACCCCTGGCTCTCAACATGTCGGTGGGGCCAAATTCCCGATCCTGGTGATTCTCACATAATTGTCTGGTAACTGCTGCGTTGATAAGCCAAACCATAAAATGTAGATGGGCTGTGTGATTCTTGCTGTTCAGTGATATAATAATTTATTGTTTGGTTACTTAAAGCCATTATAATCAATAAAGCCTAAGCAATTTTAAAATTCCAAGCCAAATGGCTTTTGGAGCTTTTTTCACTAATCATTCAATCAGAACAATCAAAAATTATTAAAACAGTGTTAAAATGCAAGTTGAATGACTTTCAGGGCATTATACGTTACACAATACTTCTGATATGGATGGCTGCTCCAATGACTAGGAAGCAAAGTGTGAGCAGGATGCAGTACATAAGGTAGCAGCAAAACACGCCCTGAATTCTCAGCCCTTTTCGCCCAGCAAGCAAGCTCAGCTGTAAGTAATAGTCAGATAAGGGACACTGCTCTGAAAGCAGGTAGGGTGCTTAGTCAATAAACATGAGATGGTTGACTAAAACGAACTGCCTTTATGAAAACTGTTGATTTTGTTTTATGTTTTTGTCTTTCCTGTTTCCTCTACTGCATGATCCTTCAGAGTTCAAGGAGGCTTTTCATCGTAGTGTTGCTTTGTATTGATCTAGCCATGTTCCAAGGCCTGTGATTTAGAGTAAACACAGAAATATAAAAAAAAAGTTTGCAAAAAATACTCACGGCAAATCACCTCTTCCCAAAACAGGAACCTATTTATCTCTTTGTTTGTATGTTTGTTTATTCATTTAATTCATATTACCAGTTTTGTTAGATCTGGCATCATTGGCATGGTTTTCCCCCTAACGGTTTGCCTTCACACCTCCTGTTTTACTGACTTCTTTTTTTGCTGGCTTTAGGACTCTTCACACTTTACCACGGTTAGCCAGTGCTAAAGTGATTGTGCTGTCACCTTAAAACATTGTAGAATTGGCATATTTAATTTACTTGTATTCCCCAGTAATGTGACACTACCTGTGCCCAGGGCCTGTAAGGGTAAATGCTACTAGTAGACTGTCAGTGCTGATTGTACATCCAATTAAGTAGCACTTTAAACATGTCTGAGGTCTGTCATTGCAACCTCTATGTGCAGTTTTACACTGCCATTTTGACCTGACAAAATAAACCTTTTGCCAGGCCCAGGCCTTTCTTCCTAATACATGTAAGTCACCCTTAGGGTAAGACATGGACAGCCCATAGGGCAGGGTGTACTGTATATAAAAACTAGGGCATGTACTTTTACGTTTTATATGTCCTGGTAGTGAAAAATTCCTACATTCCATTTTCACTACTGCAGTGCTTGCCTCTCCTGAAGGATAACACTGGGGTCACCTTATCATATTTAATGAGTGGTAATTTCTAAATCAGAACTTGTAACTAATTCATGTTTTGTTTCTTTGGAATAGTAATAAAAATCCTCTTTCAAGATGAAGTCAGATTTTAAATTACAAATTTGAAAATGCCACTTTTAAAAATTTAGCATTTTCGTGCCTTAGCCTTTTAAAGCCTGGGTCACATGACTCTGTGTAGCTGACAGTTGGGCTTTGTCTATTCCTCCTAGACAGCCACACATAACAGAGAGCTTTGGTGTCCTTGGATTGGGCATCACTGGCAGGAGGGGAGGTGCAACGGGGCACAGCCCTACTGACACTTGAATAGGCGGTGTCCTGCCTCCACAAAAAGGGTTGCATGCCCTCTATAGTTAACCTGGAGCCAGGAAAGGGAAGGAAGGAAGCCAGTGGACTTCAAGGGGTAACCTCTAGAAGCTTCTCACACTTCAAACAAAGGCCCAGGTATAAATATTGGACACCAGCCACCAACTCTTCAGCACACTTTTGAACCTTTGAAGACTCTGCCACAAAGAAGGATTGCTGTGCTTCTAAAAGGACTGCCTCTCTGCTAGATTGCTGCACTGAAGAAGTACTGTTCTGCTGACCTGCTGCCTGCTACCTTCGTGCCTGGATGATAAGGAATGGAACTGCATCTGTTCAACCCAGGACCCCAGAGGGACCCCAAGGGCTAGTTGGCTGGTTACCTGACTACAGCCTCAGGGACAGAACGCTCCAGCAACCTTGAACCCAGCACTTGGACTCTGTCATGTGTGAGTACCACCCCTGTCCTGGACCCTTGGAAATTGGCCTAAAGGCGCTCTGTAAATCCATCTCTGAATTGAGCAGAACCAGCGCCGGTCTGAGCAGAACCGACACATCGCCTAAGCTGCGAGGATCCCCTCAGTGTGAGGACTCCACATCAGCCCTGCAACTTGTATCCGAAACGTCCCTGTGCAAAGAAGCCCTTGCATCACAGATCTCTTGCCGACAGCAGCATCAAAGATGAGGCATGCTCACATATTGCAACCTCAGAATGCTTTGGAACCAAGCCCTCATCAATGGGATCCACTTTGACGACGCAGAACTTCCCATTGCAGCTTTGAAGCTCCTTGGAACCGATGCTTCTGCGCTGGACCTCAGAACACTCTGCAACCAGGATTTAAGGTACTCTTGTACAGCAGGCCTAAATGGGTCACTGTAGCCAGCCCATACTCCATTGAGGTGCTAGTAAACTTGCTAGTTTGTCTGGCGCAATCAGATATCCACAGCTGGCGTATTGTGCTTTTAGGTGCTATTTTCACTTAAATCTTTAAAACTGAACATCTCCAGTTCTCCTGACTGGATTTTTGTCATTTTGGTCTTGATTTATTTATTAAATTTGGATCTAGTTTTCTAAAGTAGTGTGGGATTTTTCATGTGTTGTGTTTCTACTTTATTATTGTTTGAGTGTTGCATAAATACTTTAAACATTGCCTCTAGGTTAAGCCTGACTGCTCTGCGCCAACCTACTAGAGTTGAGCACAGCTTAATTTGGGGTTTGCTTGTGACTTCACCCTGATAAGGACTGCGATTGGTGGTTGAGTAAGGTTTTACCCCCTCAGCCAGTAACCCAATGTCTTAAACGTTTTATATAACAATCCTGCATCACAATAGTACAAGACCAATGTACATTAGTAGTGCACGAGATTTAATTGTTAAAGAGTAACCAACAACTAGGATTCGGAGGACATTAAATTGGGGCAGAAAGATCAAACAGAACATTCTTATATTAGAAACAGTGTCAAAGGTTGTGTTCTTGAATACGATCTGAAGGACCAGGGGTGGTTCCTCCATTGAGGTGGAGGAGCATCGACCATCTGTTAAAAATGCCACCAGACACTGCCCAGAGATAAAAACTAAAATGGTTACAAAGTTCATTTACCATTTTAATTTTCATCCCCCATCCCGAACTGAGTGTCATGATGGGGGGCAGGGCTAGCTTAGTGCCAGTAGCAGAGAGGAATGGCAGGTTGCCTGTGCACTTGTTTAAAGTGCACATGTCTCTTTGGCTGTCTGTCTTGTAACAGCCAGCTAGACATGCACACGTTAAACCTCTCACCTCAGTGAGAGACAGACACACTTTTCCTGTGTGTTTTTTGAGAAGTGCTGGATAAGTTTGGTTTTGGGTTTTGGTGTAAGAAGAAGGACATTTGTTTGAGCCATCTGCATCTTTAACCCCCATCCCTCGAATAGAAACATCAACAGCTCCAGATACAAACTGAACAGAATGGTTCAAGAATGGAACCCTGCGGAATGTTATACATAGCAATACAGCTGTCTTGAGGAATAGTTTTCAGTCTTTATAATTTGTGGTCAATTGGTCACCAGCTCAATGTTCCAAGGGTGTGATAAGTCTGGTCAGTTGTATCAAAAACAGCTGAAGGATTGTGTAAAATTAGAAGGTAGGAGCAGTCCTCTGCTAGAATGTAAAGTACATCATCCAAGGTTTTTGTTGTAGCAATTTAATGCTGCAACCAGTCTGAAAGCTACATTGGTTGTCCACTAGAAGATGCTCCTTGTTCATGTTGGTAGTGATTTTAGGACAAGGTGATGCATTGATAGTGAAGGCTAAGAAGAACATTTATCTGATAGGTATGACTTAGCTTACAACGGAAAACCCTTATGGGTAGCTTTGCGCTTTATAAACTATTTGACATTGACTTTGACATTCATTGCACTTGTCAGCTAATGAACATTATAAGGGGTTGGGTACAGGGTAGTGTTTGAGTAAAGGCTTTGTGTGAAGAAGTAACTAATCATTTGAATGGAGCTAATAGTCTATTCCACATACATGTAGCAAGAATGACTTATTGAAATTGTGCGATATATAACTTATTATACCAAGCACCTGACCTGGGTTGAGGTGTTGGTGTATACTGAACCGTTTTCCACTGTCTTGATATGTGTAGTCTACACAGGCTGCAGTTTTACACTTACTTTCTCACTTTTGTTGCACCCCCATCTGCTGCTGTTATGTTGTGCTATATTAATTTGTAAAGCGCAATTACTCTACATTTCTTGGCTCTAAAGTGGGTAACATAACTACCCTAAAAAGGGAGTAATACAGATTATTGGTTACAAAGATGGGTTTTGATGGCTTTCCTGAATTTAATTAAAATTAGTTTGGATCAAATGACAGTTTGGAGAGTCTCCCACTATTGGCAGCCTCAATGGAGGTCCCATATGTAACCATTCTAGTTAATGGCATGGTTAGGATTAGTGGAGGGGAAACACCCGGAACAACGACTCCGAAACCATTAAGTCGTGAAAAACGAAAGCGAAACAACGCTTTATTTTTCCACAACTTCCTGATTTTCGTACCTTAACCGCACATGTCTGAACCACGTACATGTGTGGTTAAGGTACAGAAGAAGGGAGTCAGAGTCGACGCGGTGAAGGAGGAGGTAAGTTGGGCTGGGACTGGGGCTGGGTTTTTTTGGGGGGTGGGGTAGGGGGCTCGGGTGATTAGGATTTGGGGGGAGGGGAGGGTCAGGGTTTAGGTTTAAGGGGTGGGTTGGGGTGTTTAGGTTTTAGGGGTGGGGTGGGGACTCGGAGTATTTTTAGTTTTTGGGGTGGGGTAGGGGCTGGGGGTGATTAGGGTTTAGGGGGAGAGGGGTCAGGGTTTAGGTTTAAGGGGTGGGTTGGGGTGTTTTAGGTTTTAAGGGAGGGGGTTGGGGTTGTGCTAATTTTGGGGGTGGGGTTGGGGTAGTTGTGGGGATGGAGGGGTTGCGGTCATTTTTGAGGGTGGGGGGATAGAGGGGAAGCGTGCTTGAACCGTGCATGTTGATCACTAATGTCTTTACCAGGAATGCGTTTACAACAAAAAATCTTTGTAAAGGCATTTGTGGTATAGGCATTAGTGATAAGAACGAGGTCGTTGTTCTGACCTTGTTGTTAAGCCATGGGTGCTTGAAGACCTCGCGGTTCCGACGTATAACCTTAGTGGAGCATAAGGTTTTATTTGTTTGAGAAAGGAAAAAAAAAATGGGTTTAGAAAGATAGGGAAGAGGTGATGTAAGATTATATGTACAATCATAAGGGATTCAACGGCAACTCTAACTGGAATGGTTAGCCCATGAGGGGTTTTAAAAAATGGTGATATTGTCTCATGTCTTGAGGTGCTGAATATAGGGCAGTCAGCAGAATTTTGCATGAGTTGAAGACATAAAACTATTATGTGGCAGTTGATTGTTGAGGTGAACGTTTCTTCGAAATCATTCATTGGACAATTCACGTACTAGACACTTTGTCCTGTGTGTTTTAAGTGTTAGATTGATGTTTAGGTAGATGTCTGGAGGTCATATGACCTAAAGTGGGGATGGAGAAGTTCCATCAATTCCGGTAAGCAAGCCCTGAAGCTGGAAGATGTGTTGGGCATTATCGTACCTCGATTTTGGTATGATTTATTTTCAGGAAATCAGAAGATATACACTAGGTTGTTAAAGTAAGGCAGATGATCTATGTTTTCACATCTTGTGCAGTTCTCATATTTGCACTTGATTAGACAGGCTAAAAATGATTTGAATGACATCCATGGATGTTAGAAATCGGGTTGTTGGTTGCCTGGGGTGTTAGCCCTGGTAAAGGAACAGCCACAATCCCTGGCAGAGTGAAACACAAAAAGTCACTAAATTAACCTGTGCTTAACCCTGGGTAGCTTGGCACAAAAAGCAGACAGGCTTAACTTAACGACAATGTGCAATGTATTCTTGCAGCACGCTAACAGTAATAAAATGAAAACACAACATAAGAAACTCCCTAACTAATTTAGAAACATAGAGCACATTTTAATGAATTGAAGCCAAAAATACAAAAATTCAATCAGTAGAACTAGAGATTATAATTTTTAAAGATTTTAGTAAAAACTAGTGCCTTAAAGACCAAAGCACCAACTGCAGACACCTAGTTGTGCGAGACCGGGTCAAAGTCGAAAAATATGCAGACCACGATGGAGCTCAGGTCAGATACAATGAGTGGACTGGGCCCACTTGGCATTTACCTTTGGACTTAGAAAAATGTTCGAGAAAAATGTTCTGAGAAGGTAAAGTTCAGCGGGCAAGTATGCAGGCAGTATCTGAGGATGGAGCGTCATTGTCAGGGGGCTGTTGGACGAAGTCACGGTAAAGATTTCTATGTTTGGACGTAGTCACTTTTATGGAAGTAGAAACTTTCCAGCGGGACAAGGCAGGAGGATGTAGCCAAGGATAGTTCTAGGATGCTGGATAGCCCTCTTGCTGATGCAGAGAAGAACATAGCAGAAGCAGCTGCAAAGTCAGGCTGACTGATGATGCACCTTGTGTGGATCAAAGAGCAGGTTGGTCCTGATCTTCCCTCTGTTCTCAGAGCAGTTGTTAGCCAAAATTGTTCTCATTCTCAGGTCTTGGATTTTGGCTATCTGAGCACCTTTAGCATCATCACCAAGGGTCTAGGAGTGGAGGACCACCACTTACAGCATTAGGACTCAATCAGGTTGGGTCTAGGTGCAGGTTTAAGATGGTTGAGCATGTTATACCCCTTAGGCTCTGAATAGGAAGACAGCAAATTAGCCATTGGAATCACTCAGGTCGACCTAGGTTTGGGTGAAGAAGTGGGGCTCAAGTGGGAGGGCTTGCCACTGAGGTTCAAGGCAGGATCCAGGAAGCAAAGCTGCTTCAGGGGCATCAAAACAATGTTGTGGAGCACACAGCAGGTCACTACTGCAGGCAGTCCTCTGAGAGTCCTTCCGCAGAGTGGGTCTGAGGGCCCTATTTTTATACCTGATGCCTTCTTTGAAGTTAGAGGTTTTCGAGGTTTCTCTTTGAAGTGCTTGGAATAGCCTAACTTCCCTGACCTGGCACTAAGCTGGCTGCAGAGACAACGCAGTGGTGACAAGCCATGTGTGTGAATGCCAAGCACAAGCTATTCAGTTGCAAGTGGGGCTGTGTCCAGTTCTGCCTCCTGACCCCTTCTGCCACCCCTTCTGCCATTCAGGCATACCTAATCCCTCTATTGTTTGACTATCTTGGAGTAATTCACAAACTCCAACTGCCAACAACTCCCAGTGATGAAACACAGGGGATACTGCAGGCACCAAATGGCAAAAGGCTGGAAACTGCTAACTTTCCAAAAGTGGCATTTTCAAGACTGTAATTTCAAATCTGACTTTACCATCCATGAGGATTTATAATTTCAATTTCATAGATGCCAAACATGAAAGGCTAGCGGTCTCCAGTCAAACGTCAGCACTCATTAAATGTAATACTGCAACCAAATGTTATCCTATGGTACAGGTAGGCTTCACAGTAGTGAAAAATGAATTTTAGGAGTTTGTTGCTACCAGGACATGTAAAACGTATAAGTACATGTCCAACCTTTGCATTACACTGCATTCTGACTTGATTCATCAAGCCTATATTAGAAATGACCCATATGCAATAAAAGGGGAGTTCAGGGCTTGGCAAGGTAGTTATATTGGCAAGACAATTTGACATTCTAAAACTGTAATAACGCTGCAATGGCAGGCCTGGGACATGTTTTAAGCAGCTATTTACGTGGATGGCACAAAAAGTGCTACAGTAAATTAAATATGCCAACCAGGTGCAAGTCAATCTTTCCCTGTTTAGTGGAGTGGTCACAAGCACCTTAGCACTGGTTAGCAGTGGTAAGGATCACAGAGTCCAAAGGCCAACAAAAATGATTTTCAGCCAAAAACTTTGGGAGAAGACCACCCTAAGGCTGACAGGTCTAACAATGTGCGTACAGAAACAGAATCCTAAGTGTTGTAGGTGAGTGGATTAAAAAGCAGCAGGGAAAGTTTTGACCATGTGGGACTTCATGGTTCTGTTACTTAGGTGTGGAATGAAAAGGTATGAACCTAGTGATCTGCTAATGGTCAGATCAGAAAGATGTAATCCTTTCGATGACTTAGCCATCCAGATAAACATCATCCAAGACTTTTACTGATGGCTGCTGACTGATAATAAAATAACATTGCACCAACATCTCTACTGTCGACTAGGTGTGCAAATCATCCAAAAACCAATAAGATCACCAGTTCTGTACTGTATCCTGGCTAGAATTCAGCTTGGCAGCCATCCAAAAGATTATCACCTTTAAAAAAGTGCTGAAGCTGTTTAAAAAACATTTTTTCCAAATGTTTTCTAAGATGTGGTAGAAAGGAAATTGGCCAAACGTTGTTCAATTCTTAAGTCAAGGGTGGGTTTTTATAAAGGGATTTAAAAATGTTCTTTTACACAAAATTGAAAGAACACCTTCTCTTAAAGAACAATTAAACATATCCAGCAGGTTAGTTTGGGAAAAAAGAAAATACATTTCATGAATTCAGCTGGACATAAGCTGGTTGAATGGCAGCTTGTGACTGTGGCATTAAGATCAGCCCTATTTATTGGTGTGAAAGCGTTGAAAGTAGTCACATTTTTGGATGCTGTCATAGGAAGATAATCATGTGTAGGAACCTTTTCCGCCTGGATGTTGTCAGGTATTAGTTTAATCTTGTTGAATAAGGATTGAGCAAGATCAAGATCATATAGCTGTTTGGAGTGATATAAGGTAGCAGAGGAAGCTGAATGGGATTGGGGGCCTGATACAGTATGGAGTAATTCTTTTGAGAGATACCAGCAGAGAAGTAGCTTTTCTTGGCTTCCCCTGATTTTTAGTCTATAGGTGGCAGCTATGTTGATATGTTATGTTGCTTTAGTTATATCATGATCTGTACAATATGAAAGTAATACCCCGTACCCTCCCAAATCCGAGTTTTTAATTTCTCGGAGAACCAATGACCGTAAAGTTATATCCAAAGATGTTCTGTTGAGGTTTTTGCTTTCAGCTGAGAAAATCAAAAAGTGATGTGAGAAGTGATTAAATTAATCTAGACACTAGTCATTACTTGGACAGAATTCCCGTCAATGTTTTATTTACTGTGAAACTACTGTCAGGAAGAAACTTCTACAAATCGGTTTTGCTCCTGATCAGGTAGGAGAGATACATCTTGGTCACAGCATGTCCCCTGTCAATGGCACGTAAGTACCCTCAGATGGATCTCATCCTTGTTATGCCTGGTCAGTGAGATGCAGAATGTGCACTATAGCCCGGTGAGCTGCAGAGCCCAGATCTGTTCATCCCCATTGCACCTACAGTTTTCACTGAGAAGAAGAAAAAGGTGAAGGGTTTAATGCTTGAAATATTTCAGATCCCAGGTTATTTTTATAGTAAACATTCCAGGTCATTTGTTCTGCGTAGTATGATACAGATGGGGACCAACCATATGCAAATTAGCCATAATCCTACTGCAGAAACCTTTCAAGGAGTCCGGATCCTCGGGATTTGCACCTGTTCCCAATATGTCCACCTCTTGGCAGCCCCAAATTCTACTGGTCGTTATAGCACAGAGTTAAAGAATGGCCAAGTGGGGGAAGGGGTTTCAGGTTGGGAACAGCGGGGAGGAGACCTGTGGAAGGAAAAGTTAAGAACACGATAAACAGATTATACACATTGACTTTGATAAACTTTGTTCAGAATAGCTATGGACGGAATAACATGAATGATCAAGAGCCTTCATACATCATAACCTTATTAGCTCTGAGTACCTGGAAAATAAATAAGGATTATGCAAGCGTAAATATGAGCGTTTCTTTAGAATACAATCTGAGGCTCTGAACCTTGAGCTGACTCAAGTTATTCTTTGAATAGAAACTACTTAATAACAGTGATCAATTAACACATTTGATTTTAGGAATAAACTGCGTTAGACTCATGAATGATACTTCAAAGGCACACTTATAACAGTAATCAATGAACACATTGGTCTTTTGGAATAAACAATGATAAGCTCATGAATGATACTGTAAGGATACACTTTGTCTAGATCTTCAAGATTCAATTGCTTAAGAATTACTATCCACTTTAAATATCAAAACTGTGCATCAAGATTTCAATGACTAGAAATGATCGCGCTTTCCATCGATCTGAAACACAAGGGTTAAATGCCAAGAATGACTTTCGCACTCTGCCATTGATTCAACCATCAGTATCTAAATGTCAAAATACGATTGCGCACTCTGCCGATCTGAGTTGCAAGTTTTAATATGCCAAAAATGAATCGCGCACACTGCTGCCGATTCGATCATCAAAGTTCAAATGTTAAAACATGATCGCGCACACTGCCGATCTGAACTGTGAAAGTTAATTGCCAAGAATGAATCCCGCACACTGCTGCCGATTCAACCATCAAGGTTTAAATGCCAGGATACGATTGCGCACACTGCGGATCCAAACTGTGAAAGTTAAATGCCAAGAATGAATCGCGCACACTGCTGCCGATTCAACCATCAAGGTTTAAATGCCAGGATACGATCGCGCACACTGCCGATCCGAACTGTGAGTGATTTCATAAGCTTTGTTCAGGATAGCTATGGACGGATAACATGAATGATCAGGAGCCTTCATACATCATAACCTTATTAGCTCTGAGTACCTGGAAAATAAATAAGGATTATGCAAGCGTAAATATGAGCGTTTCTTTAGAATACAGTCTGAGGCTCTGAACCTTGAACTGCTCAAGTTATTCTTTGAATAGAAACTACTTAATAACAGTGATCAATAAACACATTAGTTTTTAGGCATAAACTGCAATAGACTAATGAGTGATACTGCAAAGGCACACTTATAACAGTAATCAATGAACACGTTGGTCTTTTGGAATAAACGAAGATAAGCTCATGAATGATACTGTAAGGATACACTTTGTCCAGATCTTCAAGATTCAATTGCTTAAGAATTATTATACACTTTAAATATCAAAACTGTGCATCAAGATTTCAATGACTAGAAATTATTGCACTTTCCATCGATCTGAAACACAAGGGTTAAATGCCAAGAATGACTTTCGCACTCTGCCATTGATTCAACCATCAGCATCTAAATGTCAAAATACGATTGCGCACTCTGCTGATCTGAGTTGCAAATTTTAATTGCCAAAAATGAATCGCGCACACTGCTGCAGATTCGATCATCAAAGTTCAAATGTTAAAATATGATCGCGCACACTGCAGATCTGAACTGTGAAAGTTAAATGCCAAGAATGAATCGCGCACACTGCTGCCGATTCAACCATCAAGGTCTAAATGCCAGAATACGATCGGGCACACTGCCGATCCAAACTGTGAAAGTTAAATGCCAAGAATGAATCGTGCACACTTCTGCTGATTCAACCATCAAGGTTTAAATGCCAGGATACGATCGCGCACACTGCCGATCCGAACTGTAAGCGTTAAATGGCAAGAATGAATCACGCACACTGTTGCTGAATCAACCATCAAGGTTTAAATGCCAGGATACGATCGCGCACACTGACGATCCGAACTGTGAAAGTTAAATGCCAAGAATGGATCGTGCACACTGCTGACGATTCAACCATCAAGATTTAAATGCCAAAATACGATCGCGCACACTGCTGATCTGAACTGCAGGATTTAAATGCCAAGAACACCATCGCACACACGATGTAACCAAAAGGCCCAAAACTCAAGTACTTCTGAAAACGGAGTCGGGAGCCTAACCCGACCTCTACCTTACCGCCCTGCTTGAAGATCACCAAGGAAATCAAGACATGGCCTTTGGAACAGGAGCTCAGGAATACGCTGCTGCTCTGCACCGGGATCTCTGAATAGTGAGCATGTGGAGCTGGGCTGGGTTCCTTAAATAGACCCAGGCCCTGCCCACATGCCACACCCAGCCAGGCTGCAGGAAGGAATTCTAGAAGGGCTTAGAATAGGGACCACACCCTAACCCTGTAATACTGCAGCAAAGCCATGAAAATGAACAATACATTGCAAACTGCATTAATGATGTTTCAACATGAATCTCTGTAATGCAAAAGGTTAACATACTGCATTAACATACAATGCATGAATTATTACATTTCATAAGAGCTAGTTTCTTGCATTACGTCGCCCGTAGAGCACGCTCTGTCCTGATGTTGACAAAACCATAGAAAAATATCAGCTGTTGCTCCTTTATCCAATTATTTTCTAGTTTAGACCAGAAAATACTGTCCAAGTGTCAATCCTAGAGAGCACGCTTCCCTCCCAACACAGTAAGGACCAAAGAGACTGGATATTTAGAGAGCCAGGTTCACAGCATCGTTTGATTGGATTTGGACATTTGCTTTCCAATTGTGCTGCAAAATTTGGAACAATTATTGTATGCAGGCCAGAGGAGATATATCTCAAAACTATTATTTGAGTCTGCATCATACTAATATATGAAAGAAAATGCTATCTCGATCTCCCTATGTGTATCCTAATCATTAGGTTGATAGAAACATGGTACCCATGGGTCAGAGCACATGCCATTAAACCCTTTTAGCTTACATATCATTGTGGTATGGTAGTTTCACATTGAAAAATGAATGTTTGGGCTCAAAAATCCACTGAAATAGAAAACTCGAAGTAATACAAATGCTTTGTTTGTCCTTTTCATAGGTCTTATCTGTGCTTTATAACCTTTATAACATTTCAAATAAAATGGTAAATGTATCAGAACTCACATTTGTCTTACTATATCCCATTCTTTACGTTTACAGTGACTTGAGCTATGCCTTTAATAGAAGTCAAGGTATTTTCAACTGCTGTGTTTTCTATGCCAACTTTGTTGCTGGAAAATCTGTGCCACACATCATATCTTGCACTTGGCACCTGGGATAGCATCTTGGAAATGTAATCCCTACTGTTCCACCTTAAGGATATCCTGCATGCTGCAACTCACCTCATTAGAGCCTGAAAAACAATGGTCCTCATTGTGAGTCTGTTGGTCCCTGGACTGCCAGACTCTTGGTGGCACTCAGAACGCCTCCGAAAGGGTTGACCATTGTCCATCTGCGGGCACCGCCAGGTTGTGGCCAGTCAACAGCCTGGCGGTACCGGCGGTCTCAATCCGCCAGGTTAGAGCTGCTTGCAGCGCTGACCTGGGGATTATGAGTCCCCTTTCCACCAGCCTTTGCACTGCAGTAGTCCCACCATGCAATGGCCTATGACTACATCATCCCATCCTGAAGGAACTCCTCCATTTTCTCTTGAAAACAATGTTTTTTTATCTACAAAGCCATTATGGCTACTGCTCCTGCCTACTTAGGTGAGAAGCACACCCTCTCTGGTAGCTCTCCTCACATGTGCAGCAAAGAAACTTTAAAAAGAAAGTGTAAAGTGGGGCAAGTCAGAAACAAAGAGAAGCAATCTCTGCTCCTGTTTTCAACTTGGTTTGTTTAAAGTTCATGCACTAACTCAGAGTTCCTGCCAGCAAAATGTTTGAACTTTAAACACTCCCATGCAAAAAAAATAGAACAGGCCTCAGCTCTGTCATCATGATACATCCCACGAACCTCATTCATTTTTCAAGATGTGGGTAAAGCAGACTGGGACAAGAGGGAAAATAGAAGAGGATATAATGGGGTGTACCTCATCGACACTGCATGTATGTTTCCATCTACCTTTGACTAAGCTATGCTGCTGCTCTGTACAGTTCTGCAAGATGAAGCTGGAAAATGTTGAAAGGCTTGCATTGAGTTTGTGCGTAGTTTTGTTTGTGACGCAGCTGGATCCCCCGCCATGCATGTTTTAATATTTTTCTATTTGATTTAGAGCAGTGTGCTATCTAATCATATCAAGCAAGTGAACAGTGAACAGTAAATATTAACCATCCTCGTCTCTGTGTCAACTGAGAAATATTGCACATCATCGTTCTGAGTATATACATATATGAGTATATGCATGGTGGAGTGCACCACCAAGCAAAAACAAACAGCTATATCCTGGGGTGGGCACCCTCTGGGGGGTGGCGGTCCCCAGGGCCATCATTGGCTCCTTAAGGGAGCTGTGCATTTGCCCTCCAACTGTGAATTTCAGGCCCAGGGAGGTGGTGGTTCCTGGTGTTGTGGAGGTCCGCAACAAACTCTCTTTCTTTTTTCTTTTCATGTTTGCCCCAGGGAGGTGATGGTCTCTGGGGCTGCGGGGGCACATAGTTCCCCCACACTAAATGGTAGATAAACTCCGGGGAGGTGCCGGTTCGCTGGGCACTGAAAAGCCCAGGAGGGGGGCCCATATGCCCACTCCTTATTTTTTACTTTGCCCCCGGACCTGGCTTACCTGGGGCTATAAAAAAATCAAGTGCTTGTTTTAAAAAAAAACTGTTGCAGTGAATTCATGAATTTCACACATTTGCGGCAACAAATTAAAATAAAATGCTTTTTGTGCCCTGGCGGGGTGCCTCTGAACACCAGCACCAGAGCTAAGGGGTCAGGGTGTCTCTAACCAGGCCCCTTTTCTTTTTTTTCCACATTTTGCTTGAGGGACTCGGCTGAAGCTGAGTCCCAAGATGGCTGCCAACACTTCCTGGTTGAAGTGTTGATAGCCAATCAGAGCTCTGCATCTCCCTGCACAAGCTTGTTTCTTCGCGACCACAGAGATACAAATTTGGATTTCCTTCCATTTCTCCTAAACTACTAAATGGATTTACACAAAACACCCCAAAGCACAATCTGCATGCGGACAGCTAGTTTTCTGCCAAAGTTGGTGTAATTCCGTCCAGTAGTTTAGGCTCTAGTCATGTTCAAAGGTCCTATGGGAATTAACATGGGAAATGTAACATTTTTGACCCCCCCTTTTTCTCGACCCCCGCTTGACGGATCACCCTAAAACTTTCAGTGTGCAACAATAATAAGGGCACACTTGTTCTGGAGAATTTTGTGACATGTTGTCAAATGTGCCAAAGATATAGGCAAGTCAAAAAATTATTTTTCTATGGAAACATGGTCCTAACTATATCTACCTAGTTGCGACCGCCTCTGGGTAATATGTGCGTGTGTGTCTGTGTGTAAAGATAAGATATAGATATTTGCATGTATTTATATTATTTACTGCTTATAATACATGGTTGCGCGACTGTTCTTCATTTTTTAAACTGAGTCACACGCTTTTTGTCAGAGAGATTAAAGTTACGCTCGAGGTAAATGTTGATTTAAGTGAAATTTCCCACGGCCAAGAGGATTATACATACCCATTTGAAAACAAAAGTTCTTTTTATTCAGTCTTCATCTTTGCGGTCAGAATACCTGGAAAAAGATACCTTACTCAAGTTAAAACATGACTGTAAAAAAGTGTTGGTGAAGAAATAGTTCAATTAACTCTAGCTATTCGTGCAGACGCATGTCGTTTTTAAATGGGCTACCAGGAGTGCCGGCAAAATAGAGTTTCTCAGTGTCAGTCATTTACATTGAGCCGTTCTCAAAAATCGCTTCAAAATATGTGCATTTACTCTTGTTAAGCAAGAACTGTGTGTGGTTGTCTGTGGTATCAGTGTGATATTAGAGCCCCCGAATCACAGCCCTAAAGAAGCAGGATGACCTGAGCGCGAGAACAGAAAAGAATATTGTACATGGAACATGGTAATTTAGAAATACATTTCCGTGCTTTGCTGTGTACTGTAGGGGAATATGGCTGGGGCTTATTATAAGTCTAGCGCAAGTCCAAGTGGTAAATACACATCCAGTATATACCGATACTTCTGAGTGCAGTATTTTCCGGGATTGTCATTCCCGCACCATTATGTTTTGGACATTGGAATGGGATAACTTGGTATTCAACAGCATAAGCCTCCCTTCTAAGGATAAACTCAAATTATTTTTGTGGAGAGAATGCACATGATTACTCATCGCAAATGTTTTTACATCGAGTATTCGTTTCCATTTTTTTCAGATCATTGACAAATCATATATTTCGCTTTAGATGGTGTCTTCTAAGTGTGTTGATGTGTTATTGATTAATAGTGCTATATCTAAAGTGGGACAAGGACAACATAAACATGCAACTTGAAGTAATATGCGCAGAATGTGTAGGAGCAAACGTCTGCCCCCAATGGGTCGGTAGGCGTACAGCAGTGATTCCCGCCCTGTGGTCTGGGGACGCCTGGGGGTCCTCAAAGTCTCCTCAGGGGGTCTGCGACTGCTTAAAAAATTAAATAATATTGACAGATTATGTTCCCGGCTTTCAGTAATGACTCAGTGGGGGGTCCTCGGATTCCAATAATGATTCAGTGGGGAACCCTGGGTTCCAGTAATGATAAAGTGGGGTTCCACAGAAGACACAGGGACTGTATCTTGATGACCTTTACTGGCACAGTGCAGACCTGAGCGCCTATTCTATGTACCCGTGTTCAGAATGGGACCCACCTCTGGGCATTCCCCTTGCCACTCAGGAAAGTACATCAAACACACAAAAGGTAATGGGAGGAATGCTTGCAATAAGTCTAACCACTGGCAGTTGCTCAAAGTAGCATTCCAACCTATCATTCCTTTGCCCATCATGTTCTACGTTTGAAACAATGTATATTGCAAATCAGTCATGACCATGCTCCAATAGAGACTATCTAGACAAATTGCCAGGCCAGGTTCTCCCCGAACTAGACCACAACCAACACAAAACTGGTTTTGCCCTGATTAGGGCTCGTCAGTTGGTTGTAGCTTGGTTTCAGTGTTGCAGTGAGGGTCTGGGCATACCACTGCTGAAAATAAAGTAGTAAGGGGTAGAATTAAGAAAAGTGGCACTGCACCTAGTGCAGCGCCACTTTCCTTGCACCCTTTAGCTCTCCCCTACCTCCACCATGTGCGCACCATATTTAAAATACGGTGCATATTAGCACAGAGTGGGGGGTAATAGCGCCATTATTTTTTACGCTATTGATGTACTGTGCAGGAGTGTAAAGCATTTGCACATAACACACAGCAATAAGTGAAAACACTACTAAAGGACACCGCACCAGTTTTAGAAAAATAGCCAATATTTATAGATATAAAACAAGACCAAATACCATCACAATCCAACATACAGTAATAAAGGTATGAATTTTGCAAGAAAGAACTTAAAAATACCATCACAATCCAACATACAGTAATAAAGGTATGAATTTTGCAAGAAATAACTTAAAAATACAGTTCTTTAAAGTCTGTGGCTCCATCTGGGGCTATCACGGTGTCGTTATCAACAAAACCAACAGTTCAGGCTGGTCGCGGCATCGGGGGCCAGCTACAGTGTCAGGAAGTACTTTTGGATTTGCAGGGCATCGTGATCCTCGTGGTGAGCTCTGGCGAACGGTGTCATGGTGTTGGTTCTGGAGTCGATGTGGGAGTTGTTGGGCCCTTGAAGTCACACGTGTTGCAGATCGAGCTCAGGACTCAGAAACACTGATGTAGATGGCATTGGGGCTGTAGTGCAAAGCGGGACGTGCGACATGCAGTGCCCACACATCACGGTGCATGCAGCGGCTCGGTGTCAGTCATCCAGCGGCGTCAGTGAGACCAGGGCTGTGGTGTGAAGCAGGGTGGTGCGATGTGCAGTGTCACCAGGTCACGGTGCAGGCAGTGGCGGCATTGTTGCTGAAGCACTGTCGTCGGTGTGCCCAAGCCGGCGGTGCGGGATGGGACTGTGGTTTGTGTACCTCACGAGCGGTGCCCATAGGCTACGGTGCAGGCAGCGGTGCCGGTTTCAGCAGGAGCGTCGTTGTTGAGATGCCCAGGCTGTGGTGTGAGCAAGGCAATGTGGGAGTACGGGGCCCACAGGTCATGGTGCGAGCAGTGGCTAGGTGGCATCATTAGATGACGGCGTCAGTGAGAACAGTGTTGCAGTGAGAAGCGGGGCAGTGCAGCTCCGTGCGGGGTCAGCAGCTCATGGTACAGGCCAGTGGCTTAGTTGATGGTGTTGCAGGGGTTTTTCTTCTTGAATAGCACAAAACACACAGTTCCCAGTGTTGTAGGCAGATGAAACTGAAGTATTTGGTATCCCTGAGACTTCCAACAGGAGGTAAGCTCTACTCAAAGCCCTTGGAGAACTTTCTCAAGCAGGATACACAGCAAAGTTCATCCTTTGCTCTCTTTTCAGGCAGAAGCAGCAACTGCAGGCAAAACAACACTGCAAAGGGGCAGTACTCCTCCTCCAGCTCTTTAGCTCTTCTCCATGGCTAAGGCTCCTCTTGATCCAAGAAGATTCTAAAAGTCTGGGGTTTTGGGTTCAATACTTATACCCCTTTCTGCATTTGAAGTTGGAAAACTTCAAAGGAAAGTCTCAGTTGTTTGCAAGATCCCTCCTTGTCCAGGCCAGGCCTCAGACACACACCAGGGGGTGGGAGACTGCATTGTGTGAGGGCAGGCACAGCCCTTTCAGGTGTGAGTGACCACTCCTCCCTCCACTCTAGCTCAGATGGTTCATCAAGATATGCAGGCTACGTCCCAGATCCCTTTGTGTCACTGTCTAGAGGGAATTCACAAACAGCCAGAGTCACAGAAGGGTTTAAGCAAGTGGCATTTTCAAACTAACAATCTAAAAAACAACTTCATTAAAGTATTTTTAGATTGTGAGTTCAGAGACCCCAAACTCCATATTTCTATATGATCTCAAATGGAATCTGCACTTTAATTATATTTAAAGGCAGCCCCCATGTTAACCTATGAGAGAGATAGGCCTTGCACAGTGAAAACGGAATTTGGTAGTATTTCACTGTAAAACACATCAGTACATTTCCCACCTTTAACACACACTGCACCCTGCCCATGGAGCTACCTAGGGCCTACTTTAGGGGTGCCTTACATGTATAAAAAGGGAAGGTTTAGGCTTGGCAAGTGGGTACACCTGCCAAGTCTAACTGGAAGTTTAAAACTGCACACACAGACACTGCAGTGGCAGGGTTGAGCCATGTTTACAAGGCTATTCATGTGGTTGGCACAATCAGTGCTGCTGGCCCAGTAATAGCATTTGATTTACAGGCCCTGGGCACCTCTAGTGCACTTTACGAGGGACTTACCAGTAAGTCAAATATGCCAACCATGGATGGACCAATCAGCAGTACAATTTATATAGTGAGCACTTTAGCACTGATTAGCAGTGGAAAAGTGCGCAGAGACAATAAACCAGCAAAAACAGAGTCCAGTAGACCATAAAAACAGGAGGTCAAAAGGCAAAAAGACAGGGGAGATGTGCAAAAAGCTGCCAGGTTTAACAGGTGGGTACTGTTTTCTAATTATTTATAATAATTAATATTAGCTGATTAATATTCTATTACATTGTTTTCAAATGTTCTTGAAATGTATGTGTTTACACGTTTAAAATATGTAATATATTTACATTTTGGGTTGTGGATTATATTGGAGGATTAGATGAGTAACATTGTTTTGATACAATATATATTCATTGATGACTGTAATAATTGCACATATTTAAAATAATATATTTTATGTTTAATTCATTTGAAATTAAAAACTCTGTTTATATGGAATTATTTGGACACATATTCTTCTTTCTTTTGGTTTGTAGGGTTTATTGAAGTTTGGGTGTCTAACAATATTTTTGAAAGTATATTAATTATAGTTAATTGTTTAATATTGTAAAATTTGTAATGTTTGACAATGATATTTATTTGTTTACATTTGTATAATTTTACAATTATTGTTTATTTTTGTGTTTGGGATGTAGGTCTTATAGGGGGATTGGGCAGAGAGTTTTTTAAATAAAACATATATACTAATTTATATTATATATATTTTTTTAATGTATTGAATTATGTGATCATTGACATCATTATGAGTTTAGCTGGTGGACCACTGGATTGCCACTGTGGCGGTCCTTCAAAAGTCACCAGGCCAACAGTCATAGGACCACCAGACTACGAGTTTCCCATGGGGCTGACGCAACTGGCAGGTGGAGGCAGAAGGTAGTAGAATGGAGCCATGCTCCCCTACCTGCAGCAACAACAGGTGGACTGTGCCCATGCATCGTGCCGTGCATGAGACACAGTGCACCCCTTACCCCCAGGAACCTCTTGGTTTGGACCCCTTACCTGCCTGTCTGCCAAGCTTTCCATGGCGGTGGGGTCGCCATTGAAAACTTGGCAGTCCGGCAGATAGCAATGACCATGGCGGTCCCAATGCCGGGATCTCCAACATTGGCCTCCACGATCAGCACCGCCGCGGTCTCCCCTCTACTCACTATGGTGGGCCGGCGGAACCTTAAAAAGTTGTGACGGTCAGACCACTTCCGCACCATGGTAGTTCATGGAAAGCCAAACTCAGAATGAGGCCTATATATTAATTAAAAAGGTATTAACGTTGGGTCCAGGTTGTCGGCTATATCTGATCCACCAAGCACTTAAGGACATGAACACAACAGAGGCAGTGATAGCTCAAGGATGAAAGCATGGTCATCAGGCCACAGTACAAATCCACACAATACCATTTGTTGGTAAAGAAACTGTGGGCAGGTTGGTTCCATGAAGGCAAGACCACTATCTAGGAGTGTGCAGCAACAGCTGCAATCATTGACAGGGTCTGAGCCACCACAACAGCTTCCCGCAGGTTGTGAAGAAGGTTATCACCATCTGCAGTGAAGCCAGTCACAGCAGAGGAATGGAGAGATTGTAGGTGGAGAGCCCCTGTCACATCATCGGTTGGCCACATGCACACAAGCTGTAAGGTCGGGCATCCACTCTCATGGTAGTAGAGCTTGATGCATGCAAGACGCCGCACTTATGGTGCTACTAATGAACAAGACCATAGATGCTTTGGTAGATAGTTGCGCAGAACATCCGCGGATAGCTGACACAGGAATTCAGTACCTTTTATAGGTCTCTAGACAAGGCAGGATATCACAATCCTGCCCTGACTACTATTTTATCTGGAGTTACTTCCAAATCCAGTCCTTATAATCATACATAAAATATTGCATCCCCATTGCCCTACCTTTGTTACCTCATTTTTTAAAACATTTTCAGCAAATTAAAAAAGGAATGCTCCACCAATCAGTTTTTATTAGCCTTGCAATATACTCGAACAGTTACATATGGTGACAGATCCTTCTCCATTGCGGCTGCCAAAGTTGAAGATCTCTCTTCCAGTGTCAGTTGCTCAGAACCCATTTTAAATAAATTCAGAAAACTCTCAAAACCTGGCCTTTTAAAAAAACAGCTTAAATTTCTCTTTTCATAGACTAAATATGTTATCTGCTTTAGCACCAAAGAGCTTAGTATAACTGCATTCCACTAACAAATATATCACAACATAACATCTTTTACATCTCCAGACTTGTGGGAACCGAAAGTGAGGAAGCAAGGGTAAAACTGAATACCATGGAGGCTAAGTGTATCAAGAAAGTGATAAAATGGAAGGCTGCCTATTTCACTATTCTATTTAAGCCACCAATTCAACCCGGGTCACATGCTTGGCACTATAAGTTATATAATGTACAGTTGTATTCAGTCATTTCTAGTGGATTGTGGTCATCAGGCATTTCTAGTGCATTCTATGTGGATTGGATTATCTTTTACCATAACACAAATGTTCAGTTACTTCTTCACACAAACAAAGTAGATTTCTAATAAATTGGCATGACTGTGTGCAATCTGAAAAGTCACTATGCAAGAACACATTAGAGTGATTTTGTGCAAATCGCAGTGGGATCTGGGGACATCAACGCCAGTTTGCAGACATGAAAATAACTGGAAAAATAATTCTTCCATTTTACAATTAATCAAAGACAAATATAAATCCCCCTTCTTCAGGCATCACAATGCTTAACTAAGGCTTCAAGGTCCAAGGATGGGGCCTTTTACCAGGCCTCACACTGATGGTCCAGTGCTGCAAGCCCAAGATATGTCTCTCTCTCTAGACTTGCAGCACTTGATCATGTCTGTGAGGCTCAAGGATGGAAGGGTCTTCCTCTGTGGCTCACATCAGTAGTCCATCACTGTGAGGCCCAAGGGAGGGCCCTTTCTTCACTAGGCCTCACAGAACTGGGACATTTTTGGAAGCCCCTGATCACAAGAATTGATTCCTAACTTCTAAAAATGAAGGCCAGACTCCACCCTCACCCACCATATCCCTAGTGAACCCTCCTCAGTACATATGCCAACTTTCCATAATCACTTCTCAAAACCCCTGGCACACTTGTGGGTTCACTAAGAAGATGGGGGTTACCAAAGTTACTGAGTTCAATATGGGGTTTTATACTGTCTCCTAATCCCAGGCCTCTAAAATATTTGACAAATAAAGTATGTGTTATAATTTGAAAGTTGTTTGTCTAGAAAAAGCAGTCCTATGTTGCAGTCTTGGTTCTCCTACTTGACCACATTGTTTGATCTTGGGCAAATTATGTTCTCCTGTGGCCTTTTTCTCCTTATTTGCCTTTTCCACATGGGTTGGCTAGCCATTATCTTAAAGTAAAGATTTTTGGGATGGAAGCTTGCTCATTTAGGGCTGTTTCACTGTCAATTTTTACACTCCTCCATTCTAGCATGTGTAAAGGCACACATTTTAGTAGTGTCCAGTGTAGGTGACCTCCTGTGCTACATGTCCTCCTTCCCAGTTACCATGTTAACAAATGGCAGCTTCTTGCACCTCTATAAAGTGGTAGTTTCCAGAGTCAGTGCTTGGACATCCCTCTGGCCTTCGCAACTGAAGGCTTTACTGCTATTCTTTTTGGTGTATATTGACTATTGAATTGCCTTCTTACCTGCAATAGTCCCTTGGTGAGTAAATCAAAGATGGATATTTGGCGTTCTGCAGGCGCTCACAGTAGGATGGAGGAAAAACCTCTAAAATGAGGGCCAATTGCGCACCCTGCGACTCATCCTGGACTCATAACACTGGATCAGTGCTGTGTGGGCCATGAGAGAGGGACTAGGGGAATAACATTGATGACATGGGCCCTGGTTAAAGCAAGATAAATGGGTCTCTCTCCCTTCCCACCAACCCACAGTATACTGACTACTAAATTACAATCGCAATTTCGGTAAATTAAGCCCAAAAGACTCCTGGGCTCCTGTGCCACTTTACCTGCTGCACTATTGATAGTAGCACCCCTGAGAGCATCCTCGCCCCCGGACCTCCCAACAAAGGTTCTTTGCTGTAGGCCCAGAACCCTCCCAGCCCCCACAGAGCACACCCCTCTTCTTTAGGCCTCACAGTGGAGCACCATATCTGAGAGACCCAAGTAATTGGAGCTGGTGGCGTATCAATGGTGCCATGGCTCTGGTGCAAGCAAGGTAATTTGTATCTCATCTGAACCCCAGCCACTGACTGAACGTAGAAAACAGCCATAATGTGGGCGCATTGGGCCCATAACCTGACAGGGTCACAGTCTTACTGCACTTGCTACCCTATTGATAGCTACACCCCTAAAAGGTGCTCTTCCCCTTGGCACTGCATCCATTTTCTGGTACTGTGAGGCCCAGGGGAAGAGATTCCCTCACTTTGGCCTGTGGCACGGGACCATAGCTGCAAAGCCAAGGGGTTGATGGGCCTTGCAGCTCTGGACGATGGCTGTGAGAGGCATGAGTTAGATGGCCAGTAGCATCGTAATGACCTCTAATGGAAGTAAAGGATGCTGGACAATAAAACAGCCATAGTTTGGGTTCATTGGGTAAATCACACCCCTGAGCCCTGGTCCCACTACACCTGTTGTACTAGTGACAGCTGAGACCCCATCACATAAGTTTCACAACCATGGTTTAACACTGCACAGGCCATGGTTGCTCGCCACCTCCCCTGAGTGTCCAACCAAGACTGTGAAGTCCATGGACAAGAGGCAAGTAGCATTGCAATGGTGGCATTGGGCCTTCTTGCAAAGTAAAAATATCCCTCACCCCGATTGCTTGCTGCAAAGTAAAATACACCCACGCTTTGGGTAAATTGAGCACCTAATACCTACCTTTGGGCTCGGTGCCACTGCACCTGCTGCACTACTGATAGCTAAGTCCCTGGCATGGGTCCATGCACATTGTCATAGTACAGTCATATAAAGCCCTTTCAATTGGGTCCAGTAGAGGGGCCCCTTCTCAGAGACCCTGCAGCTCAAAACCACAGCTTGGAGTACTTGGGTACCACCCTCCACTTCCCTAGCCCTTGCAACCATCGGCTAGTGCTTGATGCCCACGGAACAGAGTCCATGGCATGAGAGTCCTCAATTCTAGGCCTGGCAGCAATGGTCTTGCGCTGCAAGGCCAGGGAGCAGGGGTCTACTGCCCTAGGACTCTCCACAATGATCCAGATCAGCAAGGATAGGTTAGGAGGTGCTTTCTCCTGGGCCTCACATCTAATGTCTAGTGATGTGAGACCCAGTTGAAGGGGCCCAAATCTCATTTGTCCCCCTTTTGTTGTGATGGAAGGTGGTCCCATCCCCTGGACTTCACAGCGATAGATAGTGCTGCAAGGTCCATGGGAGAGTGCCCCACTGCCTTTGACTTTACAGCCATGGTTTAGCTCTGCAAGGCCCAGTTAGGGCGGCCAACTTTCCATTATCAATTCACAGGACATGTTGTCTGTGCAGAGACACATTGCATATGCAAAGATATCAGAAGATGTTTGTTGGAGAGCAGGGGCGCTATACACTGAATGGCACATTTTTGGTGTTTCATTCTAAAGTCCCCCTCTTCTAAGTTTGTCCATTTTAAAGGTAACTCGCATGGAGATTGATCGTATTGAATGTGACTACTATTCACATTGAATTGATTTTTAATCCATTTACTACCCCTCTAGTAAGCATCAGCTGTTTGCTAATGCAATTTTTGAGAGACAGATTTAGTAATTGAACAACCCTGGTATTCACAAGGAATGACATAGCCTTACATTTTGAAGCAATAGTGATAAATATCAATAGCTACTATGCATACTATCCAGGAACTACCCTCTGCCATTGGACCTGGTCCAATGGGTATGTTTTATCCATGGCACTAGGATATTTAAACTCTGATCTCAGCTTTGCCACTTCACCTAAACCTGCAGGCAATAAACACTCTATTCTAGAGCTGGGCAGGGCCCACACCATAGTTACCTTTACCTGAGAAGGGCAGTCCCTTGGCTTTGCTATCCGAGTCACCACCACCCCAGTTGTGGAACAGTTAGAAACTAGAGGTGGGTGAGCCACTGAAACCTCAAGCCAGAATTGAGCCTGATACTTGGCTCTGGCTCAGCTCGAGGTCCTGTTGGAACCTCAAGCAATAATAATCTGAGCTTTCAAGTGACTTCTGCCTGCCGCCCTCTCTCTACCCAGGATGAGGCGTTACAGCCAGGGCTGCTAACTTTGGAACCGGGGAACCAGGTTTGAGTCTCGGCGTCAGCTCAATATCTTGTTTATCTGGCCCAATCACTTAGGCCCTCATTATGAACATGGCGGTAAACACCGCACCGCCAGCGGTGGCGATAACAACCGCCAACAGACGTGCGGTCCAAACCGCTAAATAATGAACCAACTGAAACACAGGCATCCTGAAAAACACTCACCGCCAGCAGAGGAGTGCCGACAACGATGGCAGAGTTCGCCCACAGGCCGATGGAAAGGCCCTACCCACCCCTCAAATAATGAAGCACTAGTCCGCCGTCAGCTCCGGGGCGGGAACCACCGCCACGCAAAGCCAGGTGGAAACAAACCAAATATAAGGAAACACTCACCGAGGGCTCACACAACACGCCGAAGCAGACATGGAGAGAGAGTTTCAGATCATGCCAGCCCTGCTCCTTGCCGTATACCTCCACGACCGAGACCGCCGACGAAGACGACGACGGTAAGTCCCACAACCTATTAAACAAGGGAAGAAAGGGCACAGTTACATACCCACCCACTCCACCCACCCTGCAACGCTCCCACAACCCTTCACAGCAGCAAAAGCCATATACCCCCCAGCAAGAGGTACTTACCCAACACAAGGCAAATCCAACCTGCCCAAAGTACATACATGTGCCCAACACCCTCAAACAATGAAACGAGAGACCACGGATCCAGAGTGTGCCTTAAACAACACAGACCACACATGAACTTTAATCGGCTAAATGAGCAACAGAAGTGCATATTAGGCCAATGGCCAGTCCATAGGTAAAGAAGTCTGATGGGCCACAATGGCCCCAACTTGACTCCCTCTAGTGCTACGGTACTCCACCTCATAGGGGCAACAATGGGGAATCCAGGTACCTCAGGGAACAGGGGCAGGGGGTGGTGGGGGTGGTGACTTACGACTGGGAGGGGTGGGCTTAGATTTACATTTGGGACATGGAGGGGGTTTGGATTTTGTGCCTGCAGCTGGTGGAGCGGACTTGGCCTGGGGTGCAGCAGATGTTCCTGGGCCAGCAGAGGGTCTCTTCCTCACAGGGGAGGTAGCACGGGAATGGGAAGGGCGGACAGGATTGGGCTGTGACGTGGGAGGAGTGGGCAGGGTAAGGAGGTGAGCACGTTTAGGGATGAGACAGGGTGGGCCAGTGGGTTCAAGTAGGTCAACGCAGGATAGGAAAAGTTTCTTAGGGGCAATTGGGGTGGACCTGGAGGAAGGTGTGGGAGTGGAGTTAGAGGGAGTGGTTGTGACATGTGTAGGTGTGCGTGACGTGGGTGCAGTTGACTGGACAGTATGCTGAGGTGTGGTGGATGTGTGTTGGGTGGGTGTTTTGGAGTGTTTGAGTGTCTTGGGAGGAGGGGGGTGGACACAGTGGGACAAGACAGGCTGCCAGTATAAATGGATGTTGTCTGGGTGTCTGCAAGTCTGGTGAGTGTGCTCCATGTGTCAACTAAAGTCGTTGTGGTGAGTGCAGGTGTGGTGTCTGGAGTGCATGAATAGATGTGTGCTCTTGTGGTGACTGCAGGAATAGGGTCAGCAACATTGAATGAGGGTGCCGTGCCTGTGGGTGTGCATGTACAGGGGACAGACAGGGAGGCGGAAGAGGTGGACACACTGGGGGAAGTGGATGTTGGTGTGTGTGCATGTGTATGTTGGCTGTGTGTATGCTTGTGGTGGGAGGTGTGGTGCTTGTGTTTTGAAGTGTGCTTCTTGTGTGTTGAGGGCTGTGCCTGCGTGTCAGAATGTGTGCTTTGGACAGGTGAAGGGAGTGGGGTGCTGGAAGGGGTAGATGTGGTTGGAGGGGGAACGGAATGACCAGGGACACTGGCTGCCATCCAAGAAGAGGCCAGAGCCTGAAAAGATCTCTGTAGGCCAGACACAGCACTGTGAATGCCATCCAGATAGACATTGGTCTGCTGCACCTCTGAATGCCATTGATGATGGTTGTCTGCCCTACAAGATGGTTCTCAGGAGGTCAATAGCCTCCTCCGTGAGGACAGTAGGGCTGACTGGGGCAGGGGAGGAGGTGGCTGGGGCGAAGGAGATGCCCACCCTTCTGGGTGAGCGGGCACGTGCAACTCGGTGGGGAGCAACTGGGAGGGCGGTGATGGTATGGGGGTGGCGGGAGATGACACAGTAGGGGTGGGCCTACTAGGGTCCCCCACTACCAGAGAGCTCCCATCGGAGGAGGTATTGGAGTCACTACCTCCAGTGGTAGTTGCCTCCCCATGGTACTCCCCTCGCCCTCCAACCCACTAGTCCCCTTGGCGTCGGATGAATCTGCCTCTGAGGATCCATGGGCTGCTCCCTCCTCACTCGCCGGTACCTCAGCTACCTCACCAGATGATGCTGATGTACATGGACAACACAAGAGAACAGGGATGGGGAGACAAAACAGGAGAGACACTTGTAAATAGCTGAATGGAGGTACATAAGTGGTTCACACATACACCCACCCAGAACATATTCAACCAGGCAACACCTTCTGCTATACATATGGCTATGTCCCTGACTAGTGGCCACAACCACATCATAAATATGAACACACACACACACACATCCATCGAGGAGCAAAAATATGGTATATGTACTCACCCCCTTGTGACTACTGTGCAGCCTTCAAGCGCCCATCCAGGTCCGGGTACGCCACTGCCAGGATGCATTGCATAAGGGGGGGGCAGTGCCTGACGGGGACCCCTTCCTCGTTGGGAGGACTTTTCCAGCTGGGCCTCACAGATCTTCCTCGCCCAGCGCTGAAGGTCCTTCCACCTCTTCCTGCAGTGGGTGCTCTGCCAGTTGTAGACCCCCAGGGTCCACACCTCATTGGCGATGGCATGCCAAAGTCCCCTCTTCTGGTGGGCGCTTACCTATGAGGAACACACAGAAAAAGTAACACTGAGGTCAGACAATGACCAATAATATACAGCTGGCTATACGTCCACCATCGGACGGACATTTCAAACAGCCTAACAGCACACACACATGCTGCATGTCAGGAACCCTGTACTGTACAGTGTCACATGTGCACACATGTATGCAGCAATCAACCACCATTACACACATCCATGCCCCCCAGTCCTCCTACTCACCTGTGCCTCTGGCCGACCGTAGAGCTTGGCCTACAGGGACAGGACCCCATTCACGAGCTTCTCCAATTCCTCGTTGGTGAAGGCAGGGGCCCTTTCCCCTGCAACACGTGCAATTTCCATGACTAGAGGCAGGACACAGCAATACACTCAGTGGAGTACCTGCATGCACGAGATCAGGGAGTCAAGTGAAGTTGCGGTGATGAGTTCTCATACGCACTGCGGCGGTGTACACCGTCACCGCCGGCGGCGATCATGATATGCTAAGAATGCCCATTGACAACCATGTTAACCAATGAATTTGAGCATGGCTGTAAACACCGCCTTACGCTGTTACGTCAACAGCTAGCGGTATGAGGTCACTTCCACCACAACACTTCTGGATTACTGGGGGCAGACATTTTGGCCCTAACTACACAGCACAATGCAGGCCCTATTGTCCCCTAAACACCCATAGGCATGGAACAATATACATTACCTCACCTGACCTGTCCTGATATATCATTGTGGTCATGTTGCTGTGATGTCACACACACTGAGAATTTGTGTTGACGACAATCATGCCAGCAGTGCTGAATGATAAACAATGTGTGCAGATCCATGTGTGTTCCTCACACGTGTTTTCAACTCCTCCTAGGTACAGACGCTTGTGGCAAGGGAGGGCCCCATCGGTGTACAGACCACTTGTTGATTTGCGGACTATGGTGGAGCGTCACATCATTATCAACTACAGACTCACTCCTGCTACTATTGATGAACTTTGTGCATTACTGGATCCATCACTGAGACCAGCTAATCATAATCAGCATGCCATTCCTACTGAAGTGCAAGTGCTCTCTGCACTCCATTTCCTGGCCACAGGCTCATTTCAAGTGACAGTGGGGATGGGTGCAGGTTTTTCACAGCCAATGATTAGCATTATACTGTCCAGATTCCTGAATGCATTTGTACAACACCTGCAGTCCTATGTGAGGTTTCCCCAAAGTGCTGACCCCCCTGCCATCAAGTTGGACTTTTATGCCTTTGCCAATATACCCCATGTGATAGGTGCCATCAATGGCACCCACATAGCTATCATCCCCCCAAAAGTCAGTGCACAGGTGTACAGAAACTGGAACAACTTTCATTCCATGAACATTCAATTGGTGTGTACTGCAGACCAGTACATCTCACATGTGATTGCCATGTTCCCTGGATCAGTCCATTATTCCTTTGTGCTAAGGAAAAGTAGTGTGTCACACAAGATGGAACAACTACAAGAGGGCAGAGGATGGATCGTAGGTAGGTGTTTCTGACACATATTTCCACATAGCAGACATCCAGGGTGACTGCCTCTGAGGCTTGTCATTGACAGTCCTGTTTTGCACCATTTTCTAGGTGATTCTGGCTACCCCAACTTGCGTTGGCTCTTGACACCAGTGAGGAATCCCAGAACAGATGCAGAGAGGAATTACAGTGAGTCCCATGGACATACTAGGAGGTAGGAGGGTGATAGAGCGCACAATAAGTCTCCTGAAGGCTAGATTTCATTGTCTACATATCTCTGGCGGTTCCCTGGCCTACGGGCCTGAAAAGGTGTGTAGAATAGTGCTGGCCTGTTGCATGCTTCACAACGTGGCTGTGAGGACTTCAATCCCCCTCTTGGAGGAGGAGGGTGCTGTATATCCAGACCAGCTTCCTCAGGGAGGGGATGAGAGTGATGGTGATGATGAGGAGGGGGAAGATATAAATTCCAGGACCCAACTGATACAACTCTACTTCCAGTAACTATGTGGAATATTGGATGAGATTGCTGTCTGTGCAGCATACTGTCAGTGTGCCTTTTCATCTGGGGGGGGGTCAATAGTAACTTCCACTCTGACCAGGTCTGCATAGGACAGGTAACATTATAGTATGAGAGTTCAACACATCTGTAGGCACAACAACATGTTATGCGTGTGGTGCATTTCCTGCTACTCAGATAACAATAAATGAGTTATAATACAGTTGCATCCATACTTCACTTTGTTTAAATATAATGACAGGGTAATAGGTGAAATTGTGTTTTATGTGGTTCAGGGATTCAATTGTGCAGATTACAGTGAAGGGAGTGGGCTACTGGTGGTTCTACAATATGACAACATGGTTGCAGCATTTGTTGGCAGTCGTGGTAGGTCCATCTATGTTTACAAGAGTTTGTTGTTGTTTTCACACAGTTGGGTCATTGATTCAGTGGGACACTTGGAGGACAGTTTTTGCCAGAGTCACTTCTTTGAGGGGGCCTTTGTCTTGGCGGGTGTCCCAGTGCCATATCTGGGCCTGAGGGTCCATTTGCGTGCGTGGTGTTGGCCTGTACGGGATGTGATGAACGTCCCCTGTGTGTCCTGAGAGGGTAGAACATGTGCAGTTGCTGCTGATGCTGTTGTTGTCCGGTCTGTAAATTGGCCTGTAGTAGGGGCTTCTTGGTCTGTGTGGGCCTCAGGCTGTGTTGGGACAAGGTGCAGCAGTGCACCTGCTATGGTGGCCATTGTGGCATTGTGCAGTTTCCACTGCTCCATGGTCTCTTGGTGGTGTGTTAGTTGCATCTTTTGACTCTGCTCCAGGGTGGATACTATCTGGGCCAATCTGTCCAGGGTATGGTGATATGCTCCCAGGACCTCAGAGATCATGTCCTGGAATGCTTCACAAATCCTGTGGCCTCCACCCTGGGACACTGATGCCCTCCCACTGGGCCTAGCCCCCAGTGCCTGTGTTCCCTGCACAGGTCTGGCGGTACCACTTGTACTGGGGCCATCGTCTTCCTGCGTGTTGGTAGGGGGTGACTGTGGCCTCTGTCCATGTGTTCCAGCAGTCTGTGGCCTGGATACACAGGTGTGGGGATGGTTGCCCTGGGCTGATGTTGTTGGCTGGGTGGTAGGGGTGTCAGTGGTGTCCTTGGTGGGGCTGCTGGATGATGACAGTCTAGGACTGTGTGAGGGGCCAGGGCGATCGTCAATGTCCAGGGTTCCATCTACAGTATCCTGGGAGGTACTCTGTCTCCCTGTGGGGCACTGCCACTCCTTGTCCTGTCCATCAGGGTGGCATGAGTGGTAGTGCCTGTTGGGAGGAATGGACATGTCTATTACACATGCATGATCGGATGGGGTGCACAGGACTGGTCAGTTTTGTGCAGGTTTTCACACTTTGGGGCCATGCAGCGTGCTTTTGTGAGGTTAGCATTGCATTTTGCTTTGGATGTGTAGGTGCATTGTGGGTGCTGTAGGCCATTGTGATTCCTTGCAGGAGTGGGTGGCTGTGCACAGGGGGAGGGATGTGGGCCTGTTAGTGGGCATGCAGGGGGACTGGAAGTAGTGATTGTGGCCTGGCTGGGGTAGTGGTCCTGGTGGGTGTTGGGGTGGTGCATGCATTCCAGGTGTGATGGATCTGGGGTAAATATAGACGATTTACCCGAGTCCATTCCATCAGTGAGTCCAGTGAGTCCCTCAGGGTGCAGGATGGCCAGTACCTTTTCCTCTCAGTCAATGTAGTCGGTGGTGTTGGTAGAGGTCCTCCCCCAGTCTTCTGGACTGCAATGTGGTGCCTGGATGCCATGGACCTCACCTTCCCACGCAGGTCGTTCCATCTCTTGCGTATGTCGTCCCTTGTGCGTGGATGGTGTCCCACTGCATTGACCTTGTTGACTATTGTCTGCCATAGCTCCATCTTTCTGGCGATGGGAGTGTGCTGGACCTGAGCCCTGAATAATTGTGGCTCAACCTTCAATATCTCATCCACTATGGTCCTAAGAGAGCGTAGCTTATATAATTTATATTAACATGAAATGTTTATGAATTAAGGTGTGATACTGCCGCATAGAAACAATAATAATAGTAATTTTGCTTAGACGTGCACTTGAATTGTGACCACGGGGAATGGCCACCAATGTATACGTGAACTAATAATGATAATCAAAATGTCTCATATTACGTTTAAATAAGTTTATACTAATGTTTGCGTTATTGAATCCGTACTGAAAACCTCATAGGCCTTAAGTTAGCATGAGCCGAAGCTTAGCTGCCTTGGCTCTCATATTAAATGCATTTTTCCTATTTTTCAGTGTGCTGACTCACAAAGGGACATGACCCTGCTTGTTCTTTTTCTTCAACTTGGAAGATGAATGTAACCATATTAGATCCGTTCCCATCACTTTTTCTCGTTTGCAGAATAAATGTTAAAAGTAAATTGAAACAGTGTATATTAATGTAATGTACAAGGTCATTCAAACCGGTGAAGACAATGGAATTGCTGACCAAAAGATGTGCAAAGAATTACAGAAGGATGAAATCATACCGGACGTGCCACCTCTGAAGACGTCAATTACGAAGACCAATCAAAGACTTGTAAAATAATATGGGGTGAAGAGTTAGATTACCTAATGTGTATTTTGATAGGTTAAAGATAGTGGGGTATAACAAATGACCAATAGAATTTTGGGGGAAGGTATAATGGAAAAGGGATAAAAACCCATGTCACGGGAAGTCATAGAGAATTAGGTAGGGAATGCTATTGATTTTATCCAGAAACTCTGTCACTCTGTTTGGTGACTTGGGGGGTTATTCTAACTTTGGAGGAGGTGTTAATCCGTCCCAAAAGTGACGGAAAAGTGACGGATTTACCACCAGCCGTATTACGAGTCCATTATATCCTATGGAACTCGTAATACGGCTGGTGGTATATCCGTCACTTTACCGTCACTTTTGGGACGGATTAACACTCCTCCAAAGTTAGAATAACCCCCTTGGTGTTTTACTTAAAACCATCTTTGCTATAGATTTGTCATGTTACACTTTACCTCCTTATGAGGGAAGTGCCCTTTT
This sequence comes from Pleurodeles waltl, assembly GCF_031143425.1. Lineage (NCBI taxonomy): Eukaryota > Metazoa > Chordata > Amphibia > Caudata > Salamandridae > Pleurodeles > Pleurodeles waltl. Next base: position 1,243,913,122 of record NC_090447.1, on the reverse strand, counting down.
GCCCCGGAGCTGAGATCTGACTGATGGCAATTTGACTGATGTCCTGAAGACGAAGACTGAACCTGTGTGCTGACCTAATCCTTGGAGGGTATTTATGACAATGCGATTGTGATTTGTCTGTTTGCTTTTCCTTTCTAGGTACCAACTGCTTACTTTTGACAGAGACCTTAGCTAGATGTTTTCCAAATTGGTGTTCTAAATTGTTTTGCATGAAGCCCAACATGCGAATGCTAATCAGTGGTTAGGGCAGGTGTTCACCAAAACTGACGCAAATAAACAAACGACCGAGACTATGCTTTGTTGAACTGACGCGTTATTGACACTCTGATAAACTTGATCTATGTTCACGCTGTGTTATGTTCTGATGTTTTTGATTCTCGCTCTAATGAAATCTTATCAAAGTTGCCATATCGTGACTATGCTATTATGTTTCTTGGTGTTGAGATTAACGCATCTGCTCATAGACTGTAATTAATAGGGAATAAAATTCATAAAATTCTACTAAACAAGGTGTGGTTATTCATGGCTGAAAGGTCATGGTAGCGTCTTTGAATTGATTAATGACTTTGACTAAAGTGAAATGCATTGTTGTGATAAATATTGATGATATTATTGACATATTGATTGACATATTGATCAGCTATCTCATCCTAAGGTGTCTCTCAACTGGGTCAAAAGATTCATTGGCCTAAAACGAGTCCTGATGTGTACTAAATTATCATAGAGGGACGCGTTAACAGTCCTTAGCTCCCTTTCTGTGAAGCATGGGTGTTTGGGGGGTGCCATGGTGTGTTTTGTGAATGGTGTCTTGTGTGGATCTAGGTGAGGGTGCTCTTGTGTGGTTGGGTGTGTGAGTCATGTGATGTGGTGTTCAGTGTCTGCCTGTAGTATTGTCCGTCTGCCTTCTCCTATTGGCGATGCAAAGGATTGTGGGGTGTGTCTGTGAGTGTTTTATAGTGTTGTGGATGTGTGTCAGGTGTGTGGGTTTCAGACTTGCTAATGTATGCATTTCTTACTGTTGGGTCCACCTGCTACCTGTGGTGGTCTGTACCGCCAATGGTCGTTCGGCTTCCACTGACCACCGTGGTGATTTGTGCTTCATTATTTGGAGGGCTGGGAGTTTGTGTAATCGGCGGTGGCGGGGTGGGAGGGCCAGCATTTTCGCCGACAAGGTCCTAGCGGTGACTGGTGGCAGGGAAATCTTTGTCCGTTTCTGAATTTTTCAGCATCATATGGCGGGTTTCTGTTCACCGCCAATGGCGGGCTTCTGTTTGCCGTCGCCACTGCGGTCGGTGGTGTTTACCGACATGTTCATAATGAGGGCCTTAATCTTTTTGTGTCTATAAAAAATGAATGCGACCTTGAGTGATGTACCTGGTGCTTATGTAAAGCACTCGGGTCAAGTTCACACTGTATAAAAACTATAGAAAAATTAACAAGGAAGTAAAAACAAAGTGTTAACCTAATAAAGGAAAGACAAATATATACTTGTTTAGTGACAGATTTGTACAAAGTGAATCCAGAAAACCTGGATAAATTGTAGCTTTCCCACTGAAATTGTTTGAGCTTTTTCTTCATTATGCCATATGAAAGCACTTTCAAACACGTAAGTTCAGAATACCAGTTGTACTAAAACCTATTGTGTTTGATTTAGCAGACTACAATGTTGCTCTTTATTAATGCAGGGTTTACTAATGGTTTATTTTAAAAATTATCAATTTTAATAAGTACCTCTCACTGCATTGCTATAATGTGACATATTAACATCAAAGCTTCCACAGGACACAGAAATACACTTTTTGAAGTGACTGAGATGACACCTCTTTCATAGCCCTTAAAGGGCTGAAAGAATGAGAATTGTCTGTCAATTTTTAGGGTTAAAGAAGGTGGTGGACAAACTACATGACAAAGGGCATCCTGCAGTGCTATTCAAAGTGAAACAATAGATCGGATTGCTTGACAAAACGTCACAGTGTTACTAGTCTACCAGGCCCAGGGGACAGGGACATCCTCTCCTGGGCCTTGCAGCACTACACTTTAGCTCCACTCCAGTAAGGTGACACATCTCCTTCTTAACTGAAGGAGAGGGAAAAAAGAGTATCAGTGTGCCAGCCTGGCTCTAACACACTGGAACGAGGCCCTATGTTGGTGGGGAGGGTGCGTAGCCCTGGGCAGTTGCCCACACTGCCCATGCCTAGCACTGGCCTTGACAGCCTATTTAAGTGTTTTGTAAGGTATGGAAGACTGCATAGATTTGAACTTGCTGCAGGTAATGTTTGTTCTAATATCAGGGAAATCAGCAGTAAAAACCACCACAGCAGACCATAAAACAGGCCCAGAAACAGACAAAAAACACACAGTCCACTGTGCCAGTCCAACCCTGGGTGCAAGGAGGAGGAACTCTGAACCATCTCTAAGGGGCCAACAAAACCACCATCCTTTCAGTAAGGAAAAACATACCATCCTTTCCTTGTCCTGTGACTGGACTAGACTCCCCCACTCCTTTTACCAAATCCAGCCCACTAGCAGCTAACTCTTCCAAACACAAAGTAGTCCCCTGATACCCTCTGTAGTAAAGCGCTCATCCTGTGACAGTCTGTAGCCGACCGCCACCCCCGGGCCCAATTAACACTCTTCACAATAGGTCTTTCTCATCACCAAGCAACACTGTCAAGCTCCCACAACAAGTGCTGCGAAGCCTCTGCAAGGAGAAGGATAACTTCAGCGATAGTCCACGGTGGTTTATCATTTGGCTTAGGAGCGTATTCCTCGGCGATCCTGAAGCCCGCGTAGCATTAAATTCGGGTTGTTGAATACTTTACATAAATTCGTTCTGACAAGTAATCATTATGTAACAACGGGAAGTTATAGCTTCACCTTTTCATGACAAAGTGTTCTTGGATGTTTCTTTCCACTTTCAAGACCCAAAGACGTTCTGTTAAAAATATCATTCAGTAATGAAAAGCGAAGTACTAGATAAAGTAAACAGCTACCAAAGACGTAAAGTTCAAAACAGTTTCCAGCTGGGTTAACGATGGTAAAACGTGGAACCATTCTAATCAGAAAATTGATTTCTTGTTGCGCATTTGCCTGACACATAGGGTCAAAATAGCTTGGCATTTATAAAAATTGTTTCATAATTGACTTTGTTTGCCTCAAGCTTAAAGAGAGTTCAGCTGTGATGACCGGAGAAAGACAAATAACATCTAGCTTGGGAAAAATCAAGATTTCCAAAGCTTTCACAAATCATTACTGCATCTGGTTGGCAAACGGACATGACGAGCCATTTCAGAAGAAAAAACGTCTGAAAATTAAGTTAATTATTAATAGGTCATTCCCTCTCTGTTTTTCATACTTCCTAATACACCTTGGGTAAAAAAAAAAAAACAGTCTTGCAATATACTGATAGGAGACCGGTTTGACCAAAACATGTGTCTTGGCAAGATATTTTTTGCTCCATAAGTCACTCAAATGCAATAATTACACCTAATCTCATCCTACAAAATTAAAAAACCGAAGGTATTCAGCAGATGGCCCTTCTCCCAGTCCGACTGGTGGTGTGCCTGAGATACCTCCCTGGATTTCACCTGCAGCCTCTGAGTGACCCACAGGCTCCCCTCATAGACCAGCATTGGAAACCCGACGTCCTGTTTGCACCCTGCACCCGGCTGCCCCTGTGCCGCTGAGGGTGTGTGTTTGGTGCCTACTTCCAGTGCTCTTCTAATCCCCCCTGGTCTGCCTTCTGAGTCACGGGTACTTACCTGCAGGCAGACCTGATTCCGAGTACCCCCTGTCTCCATAGGACTCCACGTTAAATTTGCTCATCTTTGACCTCTGCACCCGGCTGGCCCGTTTTGCTGGTGGTGGGTGTTTGGGGTTAACTTGAACCCCAACCAGTGGACTTACTAAACCCGGAAACGGAGTCCGAAACACTCCGGCCGGATGTGGCTTGGCTGCAGATCTGCAGCAAAGTCACAGCAAACTGCTGTGTCCCGGGGGGTGGGCACCCCCGAACATAGCAAGAGCCGGCCCTCCATGGCTCCCCTCCAACATGCACATAGCCCTGGAGAGGTGGTGATCCCCAGGGCTAAAGGGGGTCCGAAATGGTCCTGCTTCACTATTTTTTTATAATAGCCCACAGAGGTAGTTGTCCACGGTGTGGGGGGAGGGGCCAGGCACCCCCACCACCCAATTTATTTGATATAGACCTGGGAAGGTGGTGATCCTCGAGCAACAGGGGTGAGGATCCCTCCCTGCCACCTGCTTATTAAATAATGGAAACTCTAGGTAGTTGGTGGTCCCCGGGGCTTGGTATAGTTAGGAAATAGAACTAAAAAAACTTTGAAGTTCACTTAAAAAAACAAATGCCACAGGGACATTATATTTAGGTTCTGATTTACTCCCACCAAACCATAGATATTTAGCAGTTATAGTTAGAGTTATTTCATGTAACTATAACTCGCGGCCTAAGGTAACTATAACTCACGCTCTCGCCATGCACTGCTAATTACCCCAAAAATTACAGCACTCATGACAACTTTTATAACATCAATAAAAATATTGATGAAACATTAGAAGTTAAACTGTTGAAGAAAAAACCGTGGATGGCGGGTGCGCAAGTTATGGTTACCTTAGGCTGCAAGTTAAAGTTTCTTGAAATACCTCTAAGTATAACTGCTGAATTTCTCTGGTTTTGTGTGAGAAAATCTGAACCTAACTATAATGTCCTTGTAACCTTAGTTTTTTTAAGTGAATTTCTAAGGTTTTTTAAATTCTATTTCCTAACTATGACAACCCTCATAACCTTTGTTTTTTTCAGTGAATACATATATATATGTGTATATATGCACATATATATATATATATATATATATATATATATATATATATATATTCAGTGAATACATATATATATATGTGTGTGTATACATGCATATATATATGAATTCACTGAGTATATATATATATATATATGTATATATACACACATGTCTTCTCCACAGAATAAGAACTGCTCAGACACTCCTCTCCGTTGAAAAAATTGATTTATTAAGGTCTCTCCCGACAGGTAACAGGAATGCAGTGCCATAATGAATAAATATATAAAAACATAGTGATAGAAAGTCTGTGCCAAAAACATGTGGCACCATCTTGAAACAGTGTATTAAATACAAATATACTATTGCAACATGTGAGATGTGAGTTGTCAATTTGAACTTTTCTGCACCAAATAGGCACATGCAGTTGACATACTGATAATAGTATGCTTGCGCAACTGTTGACACAAAATCAATATAAAAGGTCCATTAATTCAAATATTACCATTCAATTTGTATCACGGTATGCGATGTCATGGATGCTATCATCCAGCACATAACTCATATTGAAAATGGCAACATAAATTAACATATACCACACAAACATATCATTAAATGTGTTAAAAAATAGTTTCCATATACCACACAAGTATATAATTAAATGTGCTCTAATAAAAGAGTGCAACAATTAGAATGCAAAAAATTAATTTAGCCCAAATGGGCCATCCATAACATTAAGAACCATCATACCAGACCCACATATGAGATTCTGTGGTGCCGTCAACATGTGTGTCACTGTAGAGTTGGCAATTCAAAATAGAAAAATCCCAAATAACGGCATAAAGTCAATGTGTTGCAGTCACAAAGTGAAACACCACAATCTCTGCCACTTCACGGAAACATGTGTATTTTATGCTGGGGCAGTTTTCCCAGAATATTAGCTGTTTTACTATGAAATATCTCTGTGCCCTCTATACGTTAGAGGGAAAGTTCCAGCCAGAAGATTGCCACTGCGTGCAGTCACTCCATTGCAGCTGAGACTTGATGTATTATCTCTGTCTTCATGAGAGGGGATGCTCAGTAGACTAACAGCCCTCTTCATTTCTACCAAATCCAGGTATGGGGGATTATGTCTTCCTAGGGATTCCAAAGGGCAGATTAGAGCTAACACTGCTGTGCTCTAATATAGTACTTTAGTGGCATAGGTGGGAATTCAAACACCTAGCATTCTGACACTATGGTGGAAGTTTTCATAAGTGTCACTTTTCTTGTCACCGCAATATTATTATTATGTTTTATCATTCTAAACATTGCAGTACATACTATTTTATCTAGAACGCAATTGATTCAATAAAGTATATTGAACCAATCTTTGCTTCTGTTTGTGTTTGCATGTGTGAGATGAAGGTAACTGAGAGAAAAGGATGAGATCTGTTGCACCACGATTTCCCTGAGAAGTCAGAGTGTAATGGGCATGGCTGCCACAAATCACTGCCACTTCCAGGTGCTGGTGTGGTATTGCTAGTTGGCCAGAAGGATTAGGCCGACAGCTGTCACAAGGTGTGGAACTGGACTAAGTTTCCCATAACCTAGTGCTGCTGCCACCTGAATCCAGCCGTCTCATTGGTATAATGAGAGGCAACACATCACTATGATAAAAGACAGGAGCTGCGATTATTAGGAGAATTAAATATAGCACAGTCAGGATTCTGACAATTAGGGAAAAACAGGTGAACAGCCCCAACATCCTGAATTAAACATGTGTCTAAGATTTCCTACCTACACCCCATTTTCTAAAATAAATGCATAGCAATGTTAGCCTTTTTAGCTCATCCAAGTCTTATGGAAGGTGCCCTGACCCCCTACTTGAGGGATAGCCAAGAGTTTTGCCTGTTGGTGGTCTTTGTAGTCCTCTGAGTTGGCAGGGACGGTAAGGCCAAGATCAGCAAAGCTGCAATAAAATGGCACACAGCATAAGATGGCTTCTCTGACTAGAATGTCATCTCTAACCTCCTTTGTCCTCTGTGGTGTTTTTATGACAAACAAAACATATGTGTTTTGAGAACAGGGCTGACATGATTTTGTTTCCGTGACTTTGTACTCTTGTAGCAGCAGTACCAAGTAAACTATCGTGGATAAATATACAGCCTTGAGCAGAGCACAGAACGAAATTCATGAAAAGTGCAGATAAATGTGGAACACAAACAAAAATGTGTTTTCTAAGAATGGCAGCTGATGAAACTTAATGCAACAAGCTGAAAAGGTAACTGTGGTAAAATACAATAAATCAAACAAAAGCTAATACAATGTTGTGCATACCTTAAAGGCACAGGCTATGGGCTAAAATATGGGTGCCTAGCCTAGGCACTAAAAGGTGAATCCACAACAATTCATTAGTTGAAGAGCAACAGTATCCAAAATCTCAAAATAATGAAGGCATGGTTCTAGTTCACATTAACTCAGTCTTTGGCTATAAAAGAACCATGTGAATAAAATGGTCCAAATGGGGTACATTTCAATAAATAAGTATGAATAATAAATGGATGTAATTAAAATGCATGATTTGTACTCAGAAGTAAAAAAAAAGTGAGAAGCAATAAAATCCAAATACACAAAATTTGAAAACGAAAGATAGCATATTTTAACCATTTGTGATACATATGAAAGTTTTAAAAATACAAAAGCTATGACGAATAGCAGCATTTTGAAATGGAAAACATTATTCACTGAAAGCAAACTCCTGATGATCCTTGCCCCTATCCCTCCCCGTCCAGAGATTTGAACTAAAAAAAGTTTGCACTTTATATATAATTGACTAGGGTTCAAACTATCTATCTGTCTATCTATCTGTCTATCTATCTATCTATCTATCTATCTATCTATCTATCTATCTATCTATCTATCTATTTGTCTGTCTGTCTGTTTTTGCAAGCCTCTCCTATTTTAATAAAGATGTACAAAAAAATTAAACAAAGCATTGCCAAAGGCAAGTGATACTGGCTGCTAACACTAGACCTATTGGCTTTGCTAATGGTTGTTTTAAATTAGTAATCAGACTTGCTCCTACATTCCGAAACATTTCAAGCTTTTTTCTGAATCTTTTTTGGGGACTCTAGATAGATGGCATTGCAACTGACAAGTGTTGAAGAAATTGAAACATTAATAATTTGTACCTCACGTGAGAAAGTGAACAAAGAGAGAGTATGTTTCAGCATGAGATGATGAACAAAACATGCACTTAGTACTAAATTAACATATTTCCATAATGATAGCTCGTAATCAACAGTATGATATCCCAAGAGAAAGGAGTAGCCAGATCAAGGAAGAAGACTTTTGCAAAGGTCAGAACCAGCATAAACAATATCTAACGTGTAACCCAAACTGATTAGGACTATGCTCAGCAATGGAAACATCAAACAGTTAATTAATCACTAAAAGCTAATTGTGCTACTGATTATTAATGTCAACAATATTGTGGCGTACTGATGTTGAGGACGGAATGTCGAGGGACAAAATATTGAAAGGTAAGTGCATATGGGGAAGTATATAATTACTATTCCAAACTCTACAAATACATACCTTCAATGTATATGCACTGCATAGGTACATACGTGTGGAGTTAGGTATAGAAAATCTAAACTTATCTTTCAATATTTTATTTTGGATAATCTGTTCTCAACATTCTGTCTCATCAATATTGGTGATTTGATATTCAGAAGTCAAGCCCTAAACGCAGATTGTGACTGATTTGATTCTATATCAAAGTAAGCATAAAATTAATCCTTCACAAGAATCCATTAAAATTGTAAGTGTTTTATCCAAAGATAGATTAGTAAAATGAGTGGAAAGAATGTCAAGCGCCTCTTCAATAGACTTCTGATGATTGCTTTAGCACAGGAGAACATTTTAGTTTTCAATTGAATCATCAATATCATGAACAGGTGCAGTTCAAGGTTTATTTGAAAATCATAGAAAGCCCACAACCTCTTTTACAATTACAGTAGGCAGCTACAGTGGCATATTTAGGCGGTTGCTCTGAAGACAAATTGAAAACAAATATCAATGGGCATTTTACCAAACTGTCACCCATAATGGTGCACTGGTTTATCAAGCAGGAAGCAGAGCAACACAGAAGAAAACTCTGGTAACTAAAAACAACCGGCTCAATTAACTTGTTTATTGTCCAAGAAGCCTCAGTACTGAGCACCAAGATTCAGATACTAAGCTAAAGAAAAATAAAACCCACTACTGCAACAAAAAAAAAACATAAAATGATCAATTCAAGACAGTAATAAAATGGTAACCGAAAAGCATAAACATAGCCTGCCTTACACCGTTTGTCAGTTAACGTTAATGAGATTGTATGTAACTTTACATCAATTAAACAGTGTTCAAAACAAACTCAAACAACCACGCAACATAATATCCTTAAACACAAGAGTTGTGCTAACATACTTTTTTGTACCCATTTTGCTGACTTCCAAGCAATAACAGCTGATGGGGGAGCCTATTGAAAAACTCCAATTATTATCTTTGAGTTTCAGCGCCCTAGTGGCCCCAAGAGGTGAGAACTTTGAAGTGAATGAAAAAGAGATAACCATGAAATTAATTTCAAACAATTTATCAACAGGTCAAATATTGTCTACATTTTATGGGAGTCAATAACAAGAGTTTGGATTCAATTTTTAAGCATTTATTAAATTATTAGTTCATCGTAATCTATATTACCACGGTATAATATTTCAATAAAGATACAGAACAACGCATGAAGCGTGTTCCATACAATGTAGTCCATATTTTAAACAAATTTCAGGTTAAATGGAAATTCTTGATAAAACTCATAAAGAGCTCTTTCTTCAGATGTGAAAGCATATACATTTTTAATAGAACTTCTCATAAAGACAGGTTTACAGAATTCTATCGTTTTGTTAGTTAAAGTCACATCAAAAAGAAAATAGCTCTCAGAATAAATCTGAGACTAACAGCTAAGAGTCTAAATCAGATTGCGTCAGAGTCAAAGTGGTCTATCTCAAAGAAAGGGTCTTGTCTCTCATATCTATTCTAGGAACACGATTTTTTATAACATTCAAAACTGCAGCATGTCACAAATCTTTGGTAGATAATTTTCAGCTCCATCAAATCAAGGGTTGATGTCTCATGAGAACAGAACAGCTTTAGTTGACGTTGCAAGTTTCAACAAATAAGACTCTAAAAACTCACAATGCATTATACTATTCTGTAAAACTAATTGAAACTTCCTGACTTCTTCCCAGCGTAGAGAGACTATAAAGGAAACACAAGGCAAGGTAAGTACAATACATTTCAAGTGAAATCATTCCCTTTCCCATACGCACTCACTGAAAACGCATATTCATAAAGAAACAACTTTTAAGATTAATCTAACATTGCAGTAATTCCTTCATAGGTCAAATACTCTCTACTATAGAGCCAGATGTACTAAAATACAATTTTGCATTACCTAAGTTGCAAAATTGCTATTTAGGAAATTTCAAAATGCCATGTACAGAGATAACGATTTCCTAATAGCGATTCCTGCAAAGTAGGAATTGCCATTAGGAAATCGCAAATAAGGTATCCCATTGCATTTGTGTCACTTGGACAGCTTTGCATTTCCCAAATAGTGATTTCCTATCATCATACTGACGCAAATGGGGGGTACTATGAGCAGCAATATTTTGCGTGCTCCTAGAGCCAGCTCTACACACATTAGACCTAGATAAAGGGATCAAATGCCTTGATTTGGTAGCGACCACTTGTGTAGAAGATGGAAGAACCAAAAGCCTGGAGAGAGAGGAGGGGGTTGGGGAAGACAAGGAAGGTGTTGTTGGAGAAGCGCTATTGAAACCTGTCAGCTGGCTCACAATTCTGGTCAAGGAAGAAAACAATAATTTTAATGCACCCACCTCGTTCTTCAAATGTTGAACAAGAGACGTGAGGGTGACCTCACTCTGGATGGTAGGGCTAGGGGCCAGAATCTCGACAGTAAGGAGCAGAGAGTTGACACTATCAGGTACAGGGTTAGATACCTCCTCAAGAGTCGGATCAAACAATGGGGCAAAACGATTCGGACAAATAAAAGTGGAATGCCCGCAAGCAGGAACTAAGGGTGGAGAGCTGTGGGGGACAGAAGGGGAAAGTGGGTGAGGTGCAATTTGGGCAATAGTTGTAGATCTAATAATCCCAGGAATATTCTTCTGGTTCTATGCAGCAGTGAAGGGAGAGGAGCTAGGGGGACTAGAGTGATGCACAATTGGATCGGAATCTAGAATTTGTTCATACTCTGGCAATAAATTAACTGTTCTCACAACTGTCCCCAGCTCTTTTGCAGTTTTTCTTAGGTCTTTTCTTTTTCACTGCCCCTGACCCTCCCTCTAAAGTCTTCCTTTTCTCCAAAGTAAAAATACATTGTAAGGTGAAGTACTGCTTGTCTTGAATCAAAATCAGTATTAAACTTGAGCTAAATAGCGAGCAACAGTACCTTCAAGTGGGGCAGATGTTAGAGGGGTGGCCCAGCCCAGCCTCCTCTGGGCTCAGACAGGCATGGATGTACCTGCCCTTGGCTTTGTCCAGATGCCCCCTGCATGTCTCCTGTGTGGTGGGATGATGAAACACACTATATATCCTCTGAGGGAACTGCGGGTGCTGCGAGTTACAGGAACCACCTTCTAGGGCTCTGTGCAGCCTGGCCAACGTAGTTCCCCACAGTGGTGAAACACAAGATGCGGGCAACGTTTGATTCACATTAGGATTTGGCATTACCCGATTCACAACTGGGCTTGGCACTGTTTGATTTATGACTGGACTTGAAATGGACTTGCTTTTATGACAGTCTGAAATGGTGGATAAACCACAGGCACTTGAGTCACTGAATTGCCAGGTGTACCTGGATCTGTCTGAATCGGAATCTGTGCAACTGGAGCAGTTGGCACATTCGTGACTACATTATGTACTGCTTGACTCATTTCTGCCTCAATTGAATGATACGATGGGGGATGATTCATCAAAAGCTGATTTATAAACTCATCTTCCAAATCATTCTCTCATGTAACTGTCTTTTTACCCTTCTTCTGCTGTCAGCTCTGCCTTTGCTGTTTGTTTCTTTTAAGTCTAAGGTTTTTTACTCCCATCACTTTCTCCTGTGATAGCTGGAAACATTCGCACTCCATCTAATATCTCTGTTCTCCACATTTTTGTTTTATCCCATCTAGCTTCCGCTAATGCCTTAATCGCTTTCTGCTTTCTATTCTCAAATTTTGTCAGTGATCTCTGCCTTGCAATAAGTTCCCAAATACTAAAGACCTCAAATGGTGTAGGTATTGGAGGTGGTTTTGATTTACACATTACTCTCTTCAAATTGTCTAATACTCTCAAATTAAATATTCCATAATGAGGAAAAACTAATGAACCCTATATCTCAGTTATTTTACACCATTATTTAAGCCATATGCATGCAAAACTCCTTTTTTTGATGCCACCTTATAAGCTAAGGTTCCTTGGGTGGGACTTCTTCACTCTCTCTAACTGAAATAAACTCATCTCCCCTTAGTGCACTTCTTAATGCCTTGAACATTTTTATTTTTGCACAAATTCAATTAACCACAACAATTTTCAATCAAATCCAGAAATTACTTCAATCCCACAATTCTTTTCGCTCAACCAATAACAATAAGGTACTGTCCACCAATACCAGAGCGACTTCACACTAACCGACCTATACCAGCGTGCCATGGAATGAACCAGCCACCTGTCTGCACACTAGGGATAGGAACTCAAACATTCCAAAAGCAGTACGGGCTAAACGTCCGAATTTGGCTTTCACAAACAATGAGTGGAACTTGACCAACAATTCTCATTTGTGGTTGATATAGTGCCTCTGTAGGCCTTTCAGATTCACTAAATACCAACCGAAAATTCACTCAAGGAAAAGCTATTGGCATTGTCAGCGATGTCTCATGACAAGAACCTCACTGCAGACAATCAGTTAACCCAGTGTCTTCTACACTTGTGCGTTATCCCAGATCTTAGGCCATGAAGAACCTGTCAACAACAACCGCAGAGATTTTTTTGTACAAAGTGCCACAATTACCTTAAGTACTACGACTGCGCAAAACACTTCACAACAACACATTTCACCATAATCTTCAACCCAAAAGCATTGCAAGTGCAAAACCCTTTTTATACTCACACAGCATGTCACTTGTAGGCACAATGCTAGAACTTCACCAATCTCTGAAATGGACCATCAAACTAATTACGGGATGGGCACATTTTGAACTAGGCAATGGCATAAGGTCAGTCCTAATTCCCTAACACTAAACAAAAATACGGTACCCCCTCTTATGGGACAAAACCATCAGTCCGCTGCTAGGTCTGTGGATACATTTTTCAACCTTCTCAGGAATCAAATGCACAACTAGGTTGACCCACCTTTGGACCCAGAAAGATGTGTGGTGAACCATCAACAATATTTCAACACCACCCCAACAATTTACATACCATGACCAATGTGGCCATGGAAGAAAACTCCAGTCAGGAATAAAGTTAAAAGATTTATTACAAGTACAAGCTCAAAGTCAGGCAGACAATGGCCCTCATTACAACCGTGGCAGTCGGTGTTAAAGCGGCGGTAATAACGGCAACAGGCCGGCGGTAAAAAAAATGGGATCATGACCACAGCGGAAACCGCCAACAAATACAGCCACTTTAACACTCCGACCGCCACGGCGGTAGCAACAAACATTGCAGCTGTAACCGCCAACAGACAGGAGGAAGACAATGTACCGCCCACACCATCACAACCCACCAATCCGCCATCTTTTCCGGGGCGGTACCAATGCCATCAAAAGCAGGGAGGAAACAGTGTTTGGAAGGGAAGCCACTCATCTCCTGACACTCATCAAAGAACAAAGAAGCCATGGAGCCCGAGTTACAGGTCCTGCCCATGCTGGTCTACCTCCTCATCTACCAGGAATACAAAAGACGGCGGCGGCGGCGACCACGGTGAGAACTGCACCTAGTACACAGGGGAGGGGGGGAATGAGAGTGACACACACACACGAAACACACAACACCCCCACCCTCACCCACAACACCATACACACAAACACATGCAACAACATTACATTTACACCCCGTAACCCCCTGGAAGAATGCAAGGACAAAAGGAATAGTGTCAAATCAGTGATACTTTAGAAATAGTCAGATATACGTAAGAATTTTAAAAACAGTATTTACAAAAACATACAATATGTACAGAAGGCCGTACATTGTCCTTTCCAAATGTTTGTGGGCCACTGGGCCAAAAACCATGGGTGGAGCCCACACTTAACTCCTGAGTACAGAGAGGACACTGCAGGGGCATCAGGTGGAAAACACACAGGCACCTCAGGGGGATGGGGAAGGGGGGGCACCTCAGCCGGAAGACGCTTCTACACCACTGCTCCTTGTGGGGGCTCCATGCCCACAGCGATGTCCTGGGGAGTGCAAGGCCACAGTCTCTCAAGTGGGTGGTCTGCCTACTGCTTGGTCCTGGGCAGTGCAAGGCCACAGTCTCTCAAGTGGGTGGTCTGCCCACTGCTTGGCCATTGAGAGTGCAAGGCCACAGTCTCTCTAGTGGGTGCTCTGCCCACTGCTTGTTCCTGGGGACTGCAAGGCCACATTCTCCCTAGTGGCTGGCTTCTCCACTGGTTTTGGAGGGGGGTTTGTGTCCAGTGTGCTTCATCCTGACAAGAATAGGGTGAGTGGATGCATATCTCCACTGGTTCTGGAGGGGGCTTTGTGCCCAGTGTGCTTCATCCTGTCAATGATAGGGTGAGTGGATGCATATCTACACTGGTTCTGGAGGGGGTTTTCTGCCCAGTGTGGTTCATCCTGCCAAGGAGGGGCTGAGTGGATGCATATCTCCATTGGTTCTGGAGGGGGCCTTGTGCCCAGTGTGGTTCATCCTGCCAAAGACAGGGTGAGTGGATGCATATCTCCACTAGTTCTGGCAGGGGCTTTGTGCCCAGTGTGCTTCATGCTGCCAAGGATAGGGTGAGTGGATGCATATCTCCACTGGTTCTGAAGGGAGCTTTGTGCCCAGTGTGGTTCATCCTGCCAAGGAGGGGCTGAGTGGATGCATGTCTCCATTGGTTCTCGAGGGGGCTTTGTGCCCAGTGTGGTTCATCCTGCCAAAGACAGGGTGAGTGGATGCATATCTTCACTAGTTCTGGCGGGGGCTTTGTGCCCAGTGTGCTTCATGCTGCCAAAGACAGGGTGAGTGGATGCATATCTCCACTAGGTCTGGCGGGGGCTTTGTGCCCAGTGTGCTTCATGCTGCCAAGGATAGGGTGAGTGGGTGCATATCTCCACTGGTTCTGGAGGGTGCTTTGTGCCCAGTGTGGTTCATCCTACCAAGGATAGGGTGAGTGGATACATATCTACACTGGTTCGGGAGGGGACTTTGTGCAAAGCGTGCTTAATCCTGCCAAGGAGGGGCTGAGTGGATGCATGTCTCCACTGGTTCTGGAGGGGGCTTTGTTCCCAGTGTGCTCCATCCTGCCAAGGATAGGGTGAGTGGATGCATATCTCCACTGAGTCTGGAGGGAGCTTTGTGCCCAGTGTGGTTCATCCTGCCAAGGAGGGCCTGAGTGGATGCATTTCTCCACTGGTTCTGGAGGGGGCTTTGTGCCCAGTGTGCTTCATCCTGCCAAGAAGGGGCTGAGTGGATGCATATCTCCACTAGTTCTGGAGGGGGCTATGTGCCCAATGTGCTTCATCCTGCCAAGGATAGGGTGAGTGGATACATATCTCCACTGGTTCTGGAGGGGGCTTTGTGCCCAGTGTGGTTCATCCTGCAAAGGAGGGGCTGAGTGGATGCATATCTCCACTGGTTCTGGAGGGAGCTTTGTGCTCAGTGTGCTTCATCCTGCCAAGGAGGGGCTGAGTGGATGCATATCTCCACTGGTTCTGGAGGGGGCTTTGTGCCCAGTGTGGTTCATCCTGCCAAGGATAGGGTGACTGGATACATATCCCCACTGGTTCTGGAGGGGGGCTGTGTGCCTAGTGTGCTTCATCCTGCCAAGAATAGGGTGAGTGGATGCATATCTCCACTGTTTCTGGAGGGGGCTCTGTGCCCAGTGTGGTTCATCCTGCCAAGGAGGGGCTGAGTGGATGCATATCTCCACTGGTTCTGGAGGGGGCTTTGTACCCAATATGGTTCATCCTGCCAAGGACAGGGTGAGTAGATGCATATGTCCACTGTTTCTGGAGGGGGCTCTGTGCCCAGTGTGGTTCATCCTGCCAAGGAGGGGCTGAGTGGATGGATATCTCCACTGTTTCTGGAGGGGACTTTGTGCCCAGTGTGGTTCATCCTGCCAAGGAGGGGCTGAGTGGATGCATATCTACACTGGTTCTGGAGGGGGCTTTGTGCAAAGTGTGCTTCATCCTGCCAAGGAGGGGTTGAGTGGATGCATATCTCCACTGGTTCTGGAAGGGGCTTTGTGCCCAGTGTGCTTCATCCTGCCAAGGATAGGGTGAGTGGATGCATATCTCCACTGGTTCTGGAGGGGGCTTTGTGCCCAGTGTGGTTCATCCTGCCAATGAGGGGCTGAGTGGATGCATATCTCCACTCGTTCTGGAGGGGGCTTTGTGCCCAGTGTGCTTCATCCTGCCAAGAAGGGGAAGAGTGGATGCATATCTACACTGGCTCTGGAGGGGGCTATGTGCCCAATGTGCTTCATCCTGCCAAGGAGGGGCTGAGTGGATGCATATCTCCACTGGTTCTGGAGGGGGCTATGTGCCCAGTGTGGTTCATCCTGCCAAGGAGGGGCTGAGTGGATGCATATCTCCACTGGTTCTGGAGGGAGCTTTGTACCCAGTGTGCTTCATCCTGCCAAGGAGGGGCTGAGTGGATGCATATCTCCACTGGTTCTAGAGGGGGCTTTGTGCCTAGTGTGCTTCATCCTGCCAAGACTAGGTTGAGTGGATGCATATCTCCACTGTTTCTGGAGGGGGCTCTGTGCCCAGTGTGGTTCATCCTGCTAAGGAGGGGCTGAGTGGATGCATATCTCCACTGTTTCTGGAGGGGGCTTTTTGCCCAGTGTGGTTCATCCTGCCAAGGAGGGGCTGAGTGGATGCATATCTCCACTGGTTCTGGAGGGGGCTTTGTGCCCAATGTGCTTCATCCTGCCAAGGAGGGGCTGAGTGGATGCATATCTCCACTGGTTCTGGAGGGGGCTATGTGCCCAGTGTGGTTCATCCTGCCAAGGAGGGGCTGAGTGGATGCATATCTCCACTGGCTCTGGAGGGGGCTATGTACCCAATGTGCTTCATCCTGCCAAGGAGGGGCTGAGTGGATGCATATCTCCACTGGTTCTGAAGGGGGCTTTGTGCCCAGTATGGTTCATCCTGCCAAGGATAGGGTGAGTAGATGCATATCTCCACTGTTTCTGGAGGGGGCTCTGTGCCCAGTGTGGTTCATCCTGCTAAGGAGGGGCTGAGTGGATGCATATCTCCACTGTTTCTGGAGGGGGCTTTTTGCCCAGTGTGGTTCATCCTGCCAAGGAGGGGCTGAGTGGATGCATATCTCCACTGGTTCTGGAGGGGGCTTTGTGCCCAGTAAGGTTCATCCTGCCAAGGATAGGTTGAGTAGATGCATATCTCCACTGTTTCTGGAGGGGGCTCTGTGCACAGTGTGGTTCATCCTGCCAAGGAGTGGCTGAGTGGATGCATATCTCCACTGGTTCTGGAGGGGGCTTTGTGCCCAGTGTGGTTCATCCTGCCAAGGATAGGGTGACTGGATACATATCCCCACTGGTTCTGGAGGGGGGCTTTGTGCCTAGTGTTCTTCATCCTGCCAAGAATAGGGTGAGTGGATGCATATCTCCACTGTTTCTGGAGGGGGCTCTGTGCCCAGTGTGGTTCATCCTGCCAAGGAGGGGCTGAGTGGATGCATATCTCCACTGGTTCTGGAGGGGGCTTTGTGCCCAATATGGTTCATCCTGCCAAGGACAGGGTGAGTAGATGCATATCGCCACTGTTTCTGGAGGGGGCTCTGTGCCCAGTGTGGTTCATCCTGCCAAGGAGGGGCTGAGTGGATGGATATCTCCACTGTTTCTGGAGGGGACTTTGTGCCCAGTGTGGTTCATCCTGCCAAGGAGGGGCTGAGTGGATGCATATCTACACTGGTTCTGGAGGGGGCTTTGTGCAAAGTGTGCTTCATCCTGCCAAGGAGGGGTGGAGTGGATGCACATCTCCACTGGTTCTGGAAGGGGCTTTGTGCCCAGTGTGCTTCACCCTGCCAAGGATAGGGTGAGTAGATGCATATCTCCACTGGTTCTGGAGGGGGCTTTGTGCCCAGTGTGGTTCATCCTGCCAATGAGGGGCTGAGTGGATGCATATCTCCACTCGTTCTGGAGCGGGCTTTGTGCCCAGTGTGCTTCATCCTGCCAAGAAGGGGATGAGTGGATGCATATCTACACTGGCTCTGGAGGGGGCTATGTGCCCAATGTGCTTCATCCTGCCAAGGAGGGGCTGAGTGGATGCATATCTCCACTGGTTCTGGAGGGGGCTATGTGCCCAGTGTGGTTCGTCCTGCCAAGGAGGGGCTGAGTGGATGCATATCTCCACTGGTTCTGGAGGGAGCTTTGTACCCAGTGTGCTTCATCCTGCCAAGGAGGGGCTGAGTGGATGCATATCTCCACTGGTTCTGGAGGGGGCTTTGTGCCTAGTGTGCTTCATCCTGCCAAGACTAGGTTGAGTGGATGCATATCTCCACTGTTTCTGGAGGGGGCTCTGTGCCCAGTGTGGTTCATCCTGCCAAGGAGGGGCTGAGTGGATGCATATCTCCACTGGTTCTGGAGGGGGCTTTGTGCCCAGTATGGTTCATCCTGCCAAGGATAGGGTGAGTAGATGCATATCTCCACTGTTTCTGGAGGGGGCTCTGTGCCCAGTGTGGTTCATCCTGCTAAGGAGGGGCTGAGTGGATGCATATCTCCACTGTTTCTGGAGGGGGCTTTTTGCCCAGTGTGGTTCATCCTGCCAAGGAGGGGCTGAGTGGATGCATATCTCCACTGGTTCTGGAGGGGGCTTTGTGCCCATTAAGGTTCATCCTGCCAAGGATAGGGTGAGTAGATGCATATCTCCACTGTTTCTGGAGGGGGCTCTGTGCCCAGTGTGGTTCATCCTGCCAAGGAGGGGCTGAGTGGATGCATATCTCCACTGGTTCTGGAGGGGGCTATGTGCCCAATGTGCTTCATCCTGCCAAGGATGGGGTGAGTGGATGCATATCTCCACTGGTTCTGGAGAGACCTTTGTGCCCAGTGTGCTTCATCCTGCCAAGGAGGGGCTCAGTGGATGCAGATCTCCACTGGTTCTGGAGGGGGCTTTGTGCCCAGTGTGGTTCATCCTGCCAAGGATAGGGTGAGTGGATATATATCTCCACTGGTTCTGGAGGGGGCTCTGTGCCCAGTGTGGTTCATCCTGCCAAGGAGGGGCTGAGTGGATGCATATCTCCACTGGTTCTGGAGGGGGCTTTGTGCCCAGTATGGTTCATCCTGCCAAGGATAGGGTGAGTAGATGCATATCTCCACTGTTTCTGGAGGGGGATCTGTGCCCAGTGTGGTTCATCCTGCCAAGGAGGGGCTGAGTGGATGCATATCTCCACTGGTTCTGGAGGGGGCTTTTTGCCCAGTGTGGTTCATCCTGCCAAGGAGGGGCTGAGTGGATGCATATCTCCACTGGTTCTGGAGGGAGCTCTGTGCCCAGTGTGCTTCATCCTGCCAAGGAGGGGCTGAGTGGATGCAGATCTTCACTGGTTCTGGAGGGGGCTTTGTGCCAAGTGTGGTTCATCCTGCCAAGGATAGGGTGAGTGGAAACATATCTCCACTGGTTCTGGAGGGGGCTTTGTGCCTAGTGTGCTTCATCCTGCCAAGACTAGGTTGAGTGGATGCATATCTCCACTGTTTCTGGAGGGGGCTCTGTGCTCAATGTGGTTCATCCTGCCAAGGAGGGGCTGAGTGGATGCATATCTCCACTGGTTAAGAGGGGGCTTTGTGCCCATTGTGCTTCATCCTGCCAAGGAGGGGCTGAGTGGATGCAGATCTCCACTGGTTCTGGAGGGGGCTTTGTGCTCAGTGTGCTTCATCCTGCCAAGGATAGGGTGAGTGGATGTATATCTCCATGGTTTCTGGAGGGGGCTCTGTGCCCAGTGTGGTTCATCCTGCCAAGAAGGGGCTGAGTGGATGCATGTCTCCACTGGTTCTGGAAGGGGCTTTGTGCCCAGTGTGCTTCATCCTGCCAAGGAGGGGCTGAGTGGATGCATATCTCCACTGGTTCTGGAGGGGGCTTTGTGCCCAATGTGCTTCATCCTGCCAAGGATAGGGTGAGTGGATGCATATCTCCACTGGTTCTGGAGGGGGCTTTGTGCCCAGTGTGCTTCATCCTGCGAAGGATAGGGTGAGTGAATGTATATCTCCACTGGTTCTGGAGGGGGCTTTGTGCCCAGGGTGCTTCATCCTGCAAGGAGGGGCTGAGTGGATGCATATCTCCTCTGGTTCTGGAGGGGGCTTTGTGCCCAGCGTACTTCATCCTGCCAAGGATAGGGTGAGTGGATGCATATCTCCACTGGTTGTAGAGGTGGCTTTGTGCCCAGTGTGGTTCACCCTGCCAAGGAGGGGCTGAGTGGATGCATATCTCCACTGGTTCTGGAGGGGGCTTTGTGCCCAGTGTGCTTCATCCTGCCAAGGATAGGGTGAGTGGATGCATATCTCCACTGGTTCTGGAGGGGGCTTTGTGCCCAGTGTGCTTCATCCTGCGAAGGATATGGTGAGTGAATGTATATCTCCACTGGTTCTGGAGGGGGCTTTGTGCCCAGGGTGCTTCATCCTGCAAGGAGGGGCTGAGTGGATGCATATCTCCTCTGGTTCTGGAGGGGGCTTTGTGCCCAGCGTACTTCATCCTGCCAAGGATAGGGTGAGTGGATGCATATCTCCACTGGTTCTGGAGGGGGCTTTGTGCCCAGTGTGGTTCATCCTGCGAAGGAGGGGCTGAGAGGATGCATATCTCCACTGGTTCTGGAGGGGGCTTTGTGCCCAGTGTGGTACATCCTGCCAAGGAGGGGCTGAGTGGATGCATATCTCCACTGGTTCTGGAGGGGGCTTTTTGCCCAGTGTGGTTCATCCTGCCAAGGAGGGGCTGAGTGGATGCATATCTCCACTGGTTCTGGAGGGGGCTTTTTGCCCAGTGTGGTTCATCCTGCCAAGGAGGGGCTGAGTGGATGCATATCTCCACTGGTTCTGGAGGGAGCTCTGTGCCCAGTGTGCTTCATCCTGCCAAGGAGGGGCTGAGTGGATGCAGATCTTCACTGGTTCTGGAGGGGGCTTTGTGCCAAGTGTGGTTCATCCTGCCAAGGATAGGGTGAGTGGAAACATATCTCCACTGGTTCTGGAGGGGGCTTTGTGCCTAGTGTGCTTCATCCTGCCAAGACTAGGTTGAGTGGATGCATATCTCCACTGTTTCTGGAGGGGGCTCTGTGCTCAATGTGGTTCATCCTGCCAAGGAGGGGCTGAGTGGATGCATATCTCCACTGGTTCTGGAGGGGGCTTTGTGCCCATTGTGCTTCATCCTGCCAAGGAGGGGCTGAGTGGATGCAGATCTCCACTGGTTCTGGAGGGGGCTTTGTGCTCAGTGTGCTTCATCCTGCCAAGGATAGGGTGAGTGGATGTATATCTCCATGGTTTCTGGAGGGGGCTCTGTGCCCAGTGTGGTTCATCCTGCCAAGAAGGGGCTGAGTGGATGCATGTCTCCACTGGTTCTGGAAGGGGCTTTGTGCCCAGTGTGCTTCATCCTGCCAAGGAGGGGCTGAGTGGATGCATATCTCCACTGGTTCTGGAGGGGGCTTTGTGCCCAATGTGCTTCATCCTGCCAAGGATAGGGTGAGTGGATGCATATCTCCACTGGTTCTGGAGGGGGCTTTGTGCCCAGTGTGCTTCATCCTGCGAAGGATAGGGTGAGTGAATGTATATCTCCACTGGTTCTGGAGGGGGCTTTGTGCCCAGGGTGCTTCATCCTGCAAGGAGGGGCTGAGTGGATGCATATCTCCTCTGGTTCTGGAGGGGGCTTTGTGCCCAGCGTACTTCATCCTGCCAAGGATAGGGTGAGTGGATGCATATCTCCACTGGTTGTAGAGGTGGCTTTGTGCCCAGTGTGGTTCACCCTGCCAAGGAGGGGCTGAGTGGATGCATATCTCCACTGGTTCTGGAGGGGACTTTGTGCCCAGTGTGCTTCATCCTGCCAAGGATAGGGTGAGTGGATGCATATCTCCACTGGTTCTGGAGGGGGCTTTGTGCCCAGTGTGCTTCATCCTGCGAAGGATAGGGTGAGTGAATGTATATCTCCACTGGTTCTGGAGGGGGCTTTGTGCCCAGGGTGCTTCATCCTGCAAGGAGGGGCTGAGTGGATGCATATCTCCTCTGGTTCTGGAGGGGGCTTTGTGCCCAGCGTACTTCATCCTGCCAAGGATAGGGTGAGTGGATGCATATCTCCACTGGTTCTGGAGGGGGCTTTGTGCCCAGTGTGGTTCATCCTGCGAAGGAGGGGCTGAGAGGATGCATATCTCCACTGGTTCTGGAGGGGGCTTTGTGCCCAGTGTGGTACATCCTGCCAAGGAGGGGCTGAGTGGATGCATATCTCCACTGGATCTGGATGGGGCTTTGTGCCCATTGTGGTTCATCCTGCCAAGGATAGGGTGAGTGGATGCATATCTCCACTGGTTCTGAAGGCTGCTTTGTGCCCAGTGTGCTTCATCCTACCAAGGATAGGGTGAGTGTATGTATATCTCCACTGGTTCTGGAGGGGGCTTTGTGCCCAGGGTGCTTCATCCTGCCAAGGAGGGGCTGAGAGGATGCACATCTCCACTGGTTCTGGAGGTGGCTTTGTGCCCAGTGTGGTTCATCCTGCCAAGGATAGGGTGAGTGGATGTATATCTCCACGGGTTCTGGAGGGGGCTTTGTGCCCAGGGTGCTTAATCCTGCCAAGGAGGGGCTGAGTGGATGCATATCTCCACTGGTTCTGGAGGGGGCTTTGTGCCCAGTGATGCAGCACTTGGGTGTGCCAGTTCACATTCCCTCACCTGGGTGTCTGAGGCACGAGATTTGCAGGGAACAGGTAGCATGATAGTTAATGGAGGCAGGGCTAGACTCCATCCTGCGGCGCCTAAGGCTGCTAACTGGTGGTAGTGCCGGTGCTGCTGGAGGTGCTGCCAGTGGTAGTGGTAGGCTCCAGCCCATCTACTGCAGTCTCGGGCAGCCGCCCACTGGGGCTGTTGGTGCTGCTAGTGGTCCCACTGTCAGCGGTGCAGGTGGTGGTGCTTGCGGCGGGGCTGCTGGCGGTGCTGGCCGGAGTGCAGGTGCCGGTGCTGCCAGTGGTGGAGGTAGGCTTCAGCCCTTCTCCTGCAGTCTCGGACGGCTGCCCACTGGGGATGCTGCTGCTGACAGTAGTGGTGGCAGCGGCGGTGCAGGTGGCGGTGCAGGTGGCGGTGCTTGCGGCAGTGCTTGCGGCAGTGCTTGCGGCAGTGCCTGCGGCGGGGCTGCTGGTGGTGCCTGCGGCGGGGCTGCTGGCGGTGCTGCATGCGGTGCAGGTGGCGGGGCTGGCAGTTCTGCTGGTGGGCACCAGGCCTTCACCTGCAGCCTCAGTCGGCTGAAGTGCCTTGCCTTGGTTTTCTGCCCCTTCCTCACCTTGGCAGATACAGGTGTGACCTTGGATTTGGCAACTGGAGTTTTGGAGGAGGCCTTGCTGGGTGGGTGGTGCTCCTTGCCCTTGCTGCATGCTGGCCCCTTCTTCACCTTGGCAGGTGGTGGAATGGTTTTGTCCTTTGCAGGGGTTGGTGGCACACTGTCTGGCCTGACGGGTGCCCCCTTTGAGCCTCTGGGAGTTGCAGGTACCACAGCGGACGCCGACTTGGTGGCTGAGGTGCTGGCCTGAGGGAGGGGTAGGGAACAGGTCAATGTTTGCCAGGAAAAGCTTTTTGGACACACTGGGGCAGGAAGAGGGAGAGAGTTTGGGAGTGGAGGAAGAGGGAGTGGTTGTAGGAGGTGTCTGTCTGCTGAGTTTGGGTGAAGGTGCATGTGCTGGATGCTGTTGTGAGGTGGATGGCTGTTGGGTGGGTGGGTGCTTACGTTTGTGTACTTTGGGAGAAGGGGTCACAGACACACTGGGAGAGGACACAGGGGACGTGTGCATGGTTGTGGGGGTGGTGACTGCCAGTGAGGGGTGAGTAGTGATGGGCGTGCTGGTGATGAAGGTAGTGGATGAGGATGTAGTTCATTCAGGTGTGAGTGGAGACGATACTGGGCGGGAGGTGGGCGATGAGGAGGAGGGGGACACAGTGGAGGCATTGGATGTTGGTTTGTCTGCATGGGTGTGGGGCCTGTGTGAGTGTCTGTGGGATGATGTGTGGTGCTTGTGTTTGCCTGAGCCACTTCTGGGTGTTGATTTGGGTGAATGCTGGTCTGAAGGTGTGCTTGGGATAGGCTGGGGTTGAGGGGACTGGGTAGAGGAAGTTGGAGGGGGGAGGCTAGACACAGGGACAAGGGCTGCCATCAGTGCTGAGGCCAGAGCCTGAAATGCTCTCTGTTGGGCCGCCACTCAAGAGTGAATGTCCTCCAGGTATGCATTTGTTTGTTGCAAATGCCTCTCAACACCCTGGATGGCCATCAGAATGGTTGACTGCTCAACAATGAGGGATCTCAGGAGGTCAATAGCCTCCTCACTGAGGGCAGCAGGGCTGACTGGGACAGGGCCTGAGGTGCCTGGGGCGAAGAAGATGCCCACCCTCCTGGGTGAACGGGCACGGGAAACACTCTGAGGGTCGGCTGGGAGGCCGGTGCTGGTAGGGGGGTGGTGGCTGTACCTGTTGATGGGGTGGGCACAGAGGTGTCTACCACCGCCAGGGAGCTTCCATCGGAGGAGGAGTCGCTGTCTATTGTCTCTCCTTCTGTCCCCGTCGTGGTGCTCCCCTCGCCCTCTGTCCCACTGGTGCCCTCACCCTCGGTGGATTCGGCCTCCAGGCCCATGTGGGATGCAGCTCCCTCCGTCGCTGGTGCCTCTGCTCCTCCACCAGATGATGCTAATGAACATAAGGACAGGGTGACAAAACAAAAAGGGGGGGAGAGACAAAGGATACACTTGATCAATGCCAGCAACACCACTAACGTTGGCGTGCACAATACACAGGGAGCAGCCCTATGCACTAGGCCATGCCCAACCAGTTACTAAGATAGTCATGAGCCAATGGGTACAATGCCTACTGCCAATCAGCTGCACACCTGAAACCCACAGGACCATGCCCAGTAGTAGATGCCCACTAACACTATTGGGGAACCGACTGTCCAGAGGTCCCTGATGGGCCAGGTTGGTCATCCTGATCCAGGTGTGCAGAGCTGCTATCATCACTGTGGGCCTCTTCAGCGGGGGGACTGGATGTAGCTGGCACCTCCTCTACGGTGACGTTGAGTAGGGGTCCTGTGGGGATGCAAATGCAGTGTTAATGTATCTACGTGTGCCATCTTGTGCATGGGTGTTTCCCTGTATGGTTGTGATTTCCCTGTCAGCTTGGCCATGTGTGAGTGGTGATTTTGTTGGCTGGGTGAGTCTCTCTAATGGGCATGCTGTGGTGATGGGTTTCCATGCAGGTCTGTGCTGGGGGTCCATGCTTTGGTGTTGCATGCAGGGCTTGCTATTGGGATGGGTGGGTTGTGATGGTGGGGTATATGTGAGGTGCTGGAGTGATGGGTGTGAGGGTAGGGGTAGGAGTTTGTGATGGCATGCAGGTTGGGGGATGAAGTAGTTAAGATTTGACTTACCAGAGTCCAGGCCTCCTGCTACTCCTGCAATGCCCTCAGGAGGCATGATCACCCAGAATGGCTCCTCCCATGTTGTTAGTTGTGGGGGAGGAGGTGAGGGTCTACGGGCAGTCCTCTGTATGGCTACCTGGTGTCTGGATACCACGGAACGCACCTTCCCCCGTAGGCAGTTCCACCTCTTCCTGATGTCATCCCTGGTTCTTGGGTGCTGTCCCACGGAGTTGACCCTGTCCACGATTCTCCGCCATAGCTTCATCTTCCTAGCAATGGAGATCTGCTGCACCTGTGATCCGAATAGCTGCGGCTCTACCCGGATGATTTCCTCCACCATGACCCTTAGCTCCACCTCTGAAAATCTGGGGTGTCTTTGGGCTGCCATGGTTGTGGTGTGCATGTATGTGTGAGGATGTGTGAGGTGATGTGTGGAGTGATGTGTTGGGGTGTATCCTGTAATGTGTGTGGATGGTGTATGGGTGATGGTTTTCTGTGCCTCTGATTGAGTGGGTGCTCGTGGCTTGTGTCTTTCTGTGTTGGCAATCTTTTTTTTCATTGAAAAGGTTGTGGGTAATGTGGGTGTGTGTTTTGTAGTGGTGTGGGTGTGTGAGTGTCGTGTGTGTATGGATGTCAGGTGTGTGTAGTTAGAATTGTCCAATGTGGTGTAGGTTTGTTAGTGTGTGTGTATTTTGAGCGTGGCGGTGTGTACAGCCAATGGTTTACCGCGATTGAAGGACGGCCGCGTTGATTCGTGGGTCGTGATCCTGTGGGCGTATTCCTGTTGGTGTAACGGTGTGGGTTTGGATATTGCCAGTTTATCACTGACCTTTGGTCTGGCGGACTTGTGTAGGTGTCTGTATTGTGGCGGATTTCTCAGTGTAGGTCATAATATCCGCAGCGGAATACCGCTGCGGACACGGTATGTTGGCAGCCGTCAGCACGGCGATAGGCAGCATTTACCACCAGGGTTGTAACAAGGGCCAATGTGCCCAACCAAATTATGAAGATACATAGTCACCAAGGTTTGTCTATGGCAATGAAATAGATTCAGACAGACTAACATTAGTTTACAAAAAAAGGTTCTTAGCGTTTGACCAATCTGCAGATTTGAGAATATCCTTTAAACTTGCAACCGCCCAGAAAGCCTGAGAGGCCATAGCCCCTCTGACTCGATGGGCACCAAAGGAATCGGTAGAAATGCCATCCAAGGACATGACCCCCCTAACCTAGCAGGCCAAAGTAGGAGCAGAAATGAGAGTGTGTTTTGTTTTAAAGGAAATAAGGAGTTGGGAAGAGGAAGGGCTTCTGAGATCTGCAGTTCGTGAAACGTAAGTCTTTAAACAATTACCAATAACCAATTTAGGTTGAGACGGGAAAAAGAGAGAATGGATTTATGATAAATTAGTTTTGATACATCTATTGCCTTGAAAATAAACTCCTAGGGAGGAATAACAGAAAGAGGAAACATCTAATCCTTAACCATCAGAAACAACGTTTGATAGAAACCAAACACAAAAGCATAGTCAATTTAGCAGATAAGTCAGCATTGTCTGGCTATGAAATAAACAAACATAGTACCAAGTCAAAATCCCACATAACATTATACTTGGGAACAGGAGGTTTAGCCAAACGTACTTTGTTTAACAGGCGACAAACCAGCAGATGTACATCGATAGGTTTTTCATTCACTCTGACATGTTATGCAGATATTGCTGATCTGTAAGTATTAATGGTGCCATAGGCTTTCCCATGAGATAGCAGGAAAGCTAGAAAATTCAAAGTTACATATGCTGAAATGGGATCTGAATCCCTGACAAACACCAGCTACACCCGACCAACTAGGCTGACTTGTAAACCTTTGCTGTGCCCGGAGCCCGGATTGTTGGATAAATTGGACAGCCTCCTCTGAACTTCCTGGGTTCTCCAGGAAGCCCCTAAATCTTCCATTCTATGAGGCATAGGGAGCCCTTTAGAATGAGATTGTGACAAAGACTCTGAGGGTTGAGAAGCATATCGGGAAATGGAGGAATTCATACTGGAAGGTCTGACAACAGTTCTAATATCGTTGGGAACAAAGGCTGGGATTGCCAGCATGGGGTAATAGAACAAGAGACGACTGTTGTCTGCGGGCTTAAACAAGGACTTGGTCAATGAAAAGGAAAGGAGGGAAGGCATAAAGGAGGGACTGAGGCCAAGACTGAAGAAAAGCATCTATAGCAAGAGCTAGAGGATCTGGTCTCCAGCTGATAAAACAAGGGAATTGAGAACTGATGTGGGAAGCAAAAAGGTCTATTGACATGACTCCGAAGATCGTATAAAGACGATTAAATACTGAAGGATTAAATCTCCAGTTGCTTGAATCATGAAGATGTCAGGAAAACCAGTTGACCAACACATTCAGTTTGCCTGGAAGATACTCTGCTTTCACAGAGATGTTCCTTTGGGGGCAAAATTCCAAAAGACTCTTGTCAAGAATTGCCAGGGGTTTGGACCTTGTACCTCCAAGACGGTTTATGTACCTGACCACCAACAGATTGTCCATCCATAAAAGGACTGTACATTTTACTCTGTCTTTTATAAGGATTGGATGGCAAAGGAACCTGCAAGCATCTCTAAACAACTGATGTGCAGTGATAACTCATGAAAAGACCATCTACCACTACATCTTGTGCCCTGACCTGTCTGACTTTCATCTGACTCTAAGGTAAGATCTGGGGTGGCAGAGAAAATTGTTCTCCCATTCCAAGAATCAAAATGACTCAACCCCCAAAGGATTTCATCCCTGGATTCTGAATTCAAACTTACCAGTTCTGAATAGGCCAACCCTTTATGCAGATGCCAAATCTTTAGTCTTTGAAGGGCTCCTTAATGAAGAGGGCTTGAAAAATAGCTTGAACTGGGGAAGCCAGAAGACCCACCAGATGAGCTAGTGATCTGAGAGAACAAGGAGGAAGAGACAAGACATGGTGAATAATCTTCTTTATTAGATCCACTTTTTGTTCCGAAAGCTGGAGGATTGACTGAGAAGTGTCCATTATGAAACCTAGAAATTCCAGACTTTACGGTGGAATCAGAGAAGACTTTTGGATACTTATTAGGAATCCTAGTGTTAATAAAAGATCTTCACATAGATTTAAATGGGCTAGAAGACAAGACTTGTGTTCGGCCAGGATCAAGAAATCATCTAGCTAGACAATGACTCTTATACATTGACTTCTGATGAAGGCTATTCCTGGTTTCAAAGTCTTGGTGAAACACCAAGGGGCTGAAAAGAGACCGAAAGAAAGAGTTTTGAAATGGAAAAAGGATTGTCCCCACTGAAATTGAAGAAACTTCCTGTAGGAAGGGTGAACAGGAACTATCAAGAAAGCGTCTTGGAGATCCAGACTCACTAACCAATCACCTTGAAGCAGAAGGTCTCTGAAATGAAAAATGGTTTTGATTTTGAAATGATGGTAAACCACAAAGTTGTTGAACAGCTTTAGAATGATGACTGGAGGATGCTTCTTGTTCTTTTTGAGAACTAGGAAAATGGTGCTGAGGAAACCAGAAATTAGTCTGTTCTATAGCCCATTTTGAAAGAAGGAATTCACTTCCTCTTGAACAAGGAGAAAATGCACCAGTGAAAATTGTAGAGGTTGGGGTAGATGACTCTGTGTCGGAATCTGATATAGCTCTATGCAATAACCCTGAATTGTCTGAATCACCCAAGGATCTGACTTTAGAGACAACCAAGCATCTAGACAATATACAAACCTGCTTCCTATGGGAGGATGCCCAAAATTGGAAGTTCTTACCTGCAAATTGATCTCCTTTGGCTCTGTATCCTGTGTTCTGAAATCCACAGGAGTGGCGGGGTTAGAAATGGGGTCTATACTCTTGATAATGCTCTTGTTGGGAGCCTTGACTGTAGGAGCCTCTGTTGAGGGATTGACCCCTTGAGGTATAACGGCTGGGAAAGTGTCCCCTACCTTTGCCAGCCCTGCCGAAAACCTGAGATGGTAAAATCTTTTTCATGGAAACCTAGGCTTTGTCTATGGTTGCAAAAGTGAAGACCTATTTGCCTATTTCTTAGGCCATTAGCCTGAGAGCGCTCCTCTTATGTTGCTGGGCTACTGAGCTTCGTGTCTATTTTTAGTAAAATGCTTTTATGACTTTCTTGTGAAATGTAGCCATTTGTATTGCCCAACCTACAAATCTTGCATTGTGTCCAATTAGAAATGGTATCAGGGTTGACTTGTTTCCCTTCCATCTTTGCCTCCTCTGCCAAATCCAGAATCCTGGTCAATTGAACCACCAGGTCCAAAACTCTGTATTGGCAATTAGACCAAGCTCTAACAACTCCTTTTTTGGTAACATGTTTGGGTCAATAATGGGGTTATCAGCCACCTTATTAGGAAGGGACGGGCAATGACACTGATTTTAAATTATTTTTGGAGGACTTATCCAAGAAGTGTCATAAATAAAATGAAACATAATCCGACACATGATCAGAAGTTAACCATTCGGAGGAATTTGGATAATGGATTAACGTGGGGTCAAACATAGGTTCCCCTAAATGATTTACAAGATCATTGGACACTAAATAAGACATGCCATGTGAAGGAAAAAGCTTATGCCTTGTCTCCGGAGGCCTATTATATAGAGGTATCATTGTTGACGTTAAAATGAGATCTGTCATCATCCAAGACACCATCATTGTCACTATCAGTGTCCTGAATATGGGTAATGTTAGGGGCGGACAGAGGAAGCCCTGAAAGTGCAACCTCTCGGGCGGTAGTACGACATTTAATTGAAATGCCTTTTGAAAGCATGCTCTGAGGTGCTGCATGTTTCTTTCCTTTTTTAGAAGGAATTCCATAAGGGCCTTGTAACATTTTAGGAATAGAAGCCTCCAATTTTTTTGTAACATCTACCATGACATAGAAACTGCATGTTGTAGAGAACCGTTAATGAAGGATTTTAGGTTTTCTTTTACGGCCCGGCCTCACCATTGTCGGACATTATAAATATATGAGGAGTAAAAAAAGAACTTATGAACATCTATTCAAACAACACAAAAAACTGATTAAAACTAACTATAATCCTCTGAAACTAAGCCCCAGGGATTAGGATAACCTGGATCAGGGGAATGAAGAGTTGTTGGAAAATGGGTTATTGGTAGGGCAGGTAGGTACCTACACCTAGCAACAAGCCACTAACCTCCACATAGGTACAGTTAGGTCTCAGTAAATTAATCCCAGCTCAACCCTTGGTAGCTTGGCAACGAGCGTCAAGGCTTAACTTAGGAGACAAAGTGTAAAGCATTCAAATATCACAAAACAGTAATTAAATAAAACACAGGAAACAGTTTAAAAATCCAAAACCAATTTATAAAAATAGTTTATATTTTTATCTTTAAAATGACACAAAAACGATTAAAATCGGTTCAGGGGAACCGGAGATATGAATTTTTAAAGAATTATTACTTTTCTAGCGCTTAGAAACAAAAAGCGCCAATCGGGTCACCTGGTTGCACCTCGACCGGGGCAAAGTCAAACTTTCAGGCCGACCGCGATGGAGCCCTGCTCGGCTACAGGTCGCGGGAGGCCTCGGTTAAAAAGTTACCTTCTGACTTAGTCTTTATTTTGAAGTTTTTCTTCACCGGGAGGAACCTGCCAGTTGAATCCGACCTCCTGGAGCCCTTGTCCGGATACGCGATGTGGGTTTCCTCGGTGGAGACTTTTACCTTCGGACTTAGTCGTTTTTTCGAGATGAAAATCCTTCGACCGGGGTAAACCTGGATCTTGATCCGACGTCCATGGAGCCCTTCTCGGATACGATGGCTGGGAGGTCCCGGTCAACTTTTTACGTTCGGACTTAGTCTCTTTTTTGGATGTTTTTCTTTACCGGGACGAACCACGAAGTCAGGCCGGGTCGCGGTTGAGGCAAGCCGGCTAGAATTTCCGCAGGGGGTCGGTCCCTCTCTGGAGCTTTTTTCCAAAAATTCTCAAATCTTTTCCAAACTTCTGGGGCTTCACCCAGATGTTCTTTTAAGGTTCTTTTGGGGTCCACAGCTCACCCCAAGGGTCCAGAAGTTCTGTGATGGTCCTTGGGGGGTGCAGACTTCAACTCCCAGAATGCACCTGGCGCAAACTCCTTTTTGGCCACTGGACAGTGGTCAGCTGGTCGCTTTCTTCAGGAGTTGGTGTAGGGGACTCTGGTTTAGCAATTTTTCACCTGTAGCAAACAGGGAGTCCCTCCTTGAACCAGTTGAAGCCAGGCAAAGTCCTTCTTGTGGTGAAGCCCAAGTGTGCAGCTGGTGCAGTCCTTCTGAGTGCAGGGTCCAGGTGCAGGCCAGGGGTCCAGCAGGGCAGTCCTTCTTCTCCTTAAGTTCTTTCTTCTTGAAATTTGGTGGGGATCTGAGGTGTGGGTGCAGGTCTGCCAGTTTTATCGTTGCTCCTGGGTGAAAAGCAGGGGGGCCCTGGTTCTCCAATCAGGGACAGGGTCGTCCCCCTGTGATGACCACTTCCTGGGAAGTGTGGCAAAAATCCATCCCAGAAGGCAACAGTCTCTAAAAATCCAACATGGATGAATCTGATTTTTGGAGGTTACATCTGGCTGAGCCCACCCACTGGTGTGGCTAAAAATCATAAACACACCCCTCTCCTGCCCTCTCCTAATCTAATCAAGGGGGCACCTAGCTGTCTGGGGTTGCAGGATGTGGGGGTGTTGCTGGGTGCTGCAAATGTCCTTCTCTGCCTTTGAAGACCAGTTTGGCAGCCCTCCCCCTTCCTGCCTCACCATCTGCTGAGGGGAGATTCTCTCCCCCAAGCACATTCCTTTGTGTGAAGCCTGGCCACTTCACACCTCATCAAGGCAGCCTGGCAGAAGCTGCTGCAGGCTGGCCAATCAGAGCACAGCAGCAAAAACAATGCAGAGCTGAAATTGGCAACTTTTTAGGTAAAGTCTAAACTTTTTACCTGAACTAGTTATATTAAATCCAACAACTGGAAGTTGTAGGATTTATTACAACAATTAATTTGATACCAAATTCTTGGTATGCAACATTTAAGGAGACTTTAAAATTTAAAATAAAGTCTGCCCATTCTAGCCTATGAAGGCCATTTACTTCAATGAGGGAAAAACGAATTTGGCTGTTTTTACCTCACCAGGGCTTATAAATCTATTTTTATAAAGTCCCTGCTTATAGTTACATGGCACCCAGCCCTAGGGGCACATAGGGCACACCTTAGGGGTGACTTATATGTAAAAATAAGGTAGTTTAAGACTTTGGAAGTACCTTTAATTCCAAAGTCGAATTTGCATATAACTTTAATTTAAAGGCAGCCAGCTAGGCAGGCCTGCCTTTAAAATGACACTGGGCACCTCAGCAGTGCACCTAGGTGTGCACCACCTATGCTGTGGTCCCTAAACCTACATGCCCTACCATATACTAGGGACTTATAGGTAGGTTGACTTAGCCAATTATAATTAGCCTAATTTGCATATCCATTTTACACAGAGCACAGGCCCTGGGACTGGTTAGCAGTACCCAGGGCACCATCAGAGTCAGGAAAACACCAGCATAAAGTGGAAAATGGGGGCAAAAAGTTAGGGGGCCTCTGCAATCAGCCCTGTTTTCCCACAAGAGTTAAACTGAACCAGAGTTTGATGGGGAGGGTGAAAGGGATAGGGGCATGTTGATGGGCAGACCGAAGTGGAAAGCCTCATCACAGCAGATGCACTAGGCTACATGGAGCAAAGGCTCCAAACCTTAGAGGCTTGTGAGGAAAGCCTCCAGGCCGAAAACAGGCATAAAGCAGAGATGAGCTCCAAAGAGACTGCGCTGCTTAATAAAATCATCAAGCGATGCAGAGAGGCCTCCCTCGCTAGGAAATGGACAACAAATGCTGCAAAAGCAAATAGAACATTAACGAATGTTCCAAATAAGAGCTGTGAACACGGGAACCACAAACAGTATGCATATGGCAATAAACAGGCAATATGACAATACATTATTATAAAAATAACATTAACGACTAAATACATATAATTTTGCGGGCAGAATACTTATCTTGACTGTGAGCAGCAAGAAAAAAGGGATTGTTGCTCTCGGTCAAGATAATTATTGTTGTATTCGACATTTTATTGCTTATTTTATTGTGATGCAGCGTAGCAGTTCTTTCCCAGGATTTTCTGGGTAATGAAGTTTTTGTTTCAGCTGCTTATTTATTCAAGCAAGAAAAGAAAGCATACTATAAGCCTCTGGTCTTGTAATAAAATTCAGCAATAAGTTCTTTAAATTATGCTGTTTTGTATATACACTTTTCCTAAAGCTAGCAAGATAAGCACTGGCTGTTGACATATGATGTGATTTGCTGGGCATGAGTTCAAATTTGGTGAGGCACACTCAGCATTTCCTAAATCCAGGGTTGCAAAATTAATCATCATTGAAATTTCAAACAGTGTCATCAAAATCATTTCAGCCAGTTCAAATTCTGAACTTTGTGATTTTCCTGCAACAAGATCGATACTGTTCTAGCAAATATCACTTCATCAGTCCACCAAACCTTCCTCATAGTATTCGCCACAGATCAGGAAAAAGCAGCTAAGAAACTTCTGTTGTCTTCAAAAAACATATATGCATCACCAATAGACATGAAGTGAGAAGGCAAGTAATCTTGCAATGGCTCCTTTCTCACACCTCATCACTTAATTCATCAAGTCCCTCTCCATAGGAAATCTAAAACATGCAGTACTCATGACATTACTAAAGAAGAATGGAGATCTTGAAATTCCAACAAAATATAGGCCTAACTTTGGCCTCCCATTGGGCTTAGCAAATTGCTTGTAATTCATGGCATGCACACAAACAATTGGAAACCAATAACTTGCAAACTGATTTTTGGTCATGATTGTCACCAGCCTGTTTCACCAAACCACTCTAAATAACATTAAAGAGGAACTCTTCCGTAAAGTGACCTAATCACTTGTTCTATTTGTTATTTTTCCTTTTTTAACACATATTAGGATTGTTAAAAAGGCATACTTTTTAGACATGACTAACTGAAGTTTTGTAGGCATGGTCAACTGAAGTTATATGTTTATTCCAAATAATATTCGTCCTGCATGTCTTCATTGTGGGCTATTCTTTGTTTTCATGCCCACAACAATATCATTATTGTAGTCAAATTTGTAAATAAAGCAGGTTTCATAAACTGCAATGATTGCTAGTTCCCGCCTCTAAAATTCATTTTCTTACCACGTCTGCCATTTTTTAAATCCCACTGCATACCCAGTAACTACAATCAAGTATCTTTTTCTGGTAATATGGTTGTAGACCTCTATTTTCAGTAGTATTCCTGCCCCTTACTGACCACAACCAGTCTTCATTATTGCTATAATTATTTTCACTTGTAGCCACATTATATGTGTATCTTCCATTTAATGTTGTTTTACTGTAAACGTATGTCCTGCTTTCTTTACTAACTCTAATTTGCTCTGCATTCTGCCTTCTCCCTCTGCTACCACTCCTCTGTACTCCTACTCTCATCGCCTCTTGCTAACAGGTATATATGCCCTATTTACACATATAATTCACTAAATCAATAGTTGCTGCACTTATATTTTCAGAAATAGTCTACTGTTTTAGTTATGACTATGCCTCCGGCAGTACTTCAGGTGAAGGATACTACACCAATATCACTAGTCTTTACTACCTGCAACAAAGATATAAATTGAGGAGTTCCAAGCATTCTTCTATTCAAAGGAGTATAATCTACTGTACTCCCAAATATATCCTCAAATATAAGAGATTAGGAGTTTTAAAACTATGAGGCAGGTGGGGCATGCTTATCTACCACTTCACTGCTCCCTAAGCCTCCTTGCTCCCCATCTCACTGTCCCTACCAATAATAGGCTTAATATACCTCATTGTAGTTAACATATTCCAATTGATCATTACATATTGTTTAATCTGTTCTCTTACTACTATGGTCTGTGCTACTGTTGTCTTATTCCCCTTAGGGTATAAGACAACAGTCTTATACTCTACTTTAATAGTATTTCAGAATCTATAGAAAAGTTCAGAGCTGTAACTGATGTTCCTACTGATCTAAACCTTTGCAATTCACTATGTCCTTCCCTTATCCTGTGCAGGCTTACTATAGTGCTGGGTGTATGGTATGGTGCAACCTTACCTCTTACTTTAGCCCCTGGCAATTCTGCTACTCATCTCACCTACTAAGAAGAATATCATTCCTAGCTGTATGACCTCATCATCCAGAACACAATAGCCTGCTCTCTGGACCCAGAAAGGCAGTGGTGTGACCAACTACTG
This sequence comes from Pleurodeles waltl, assembly GCF_031143425.1. Lineage (NCBI taxonomy): Eukaryota > Metazoa > Chordata > Amphibia > Caudata > Salamandridae > Pleurodeles > Pleurodeles waltl. The sequence goes on along the minus strand of NC_090447.1, from coordinate 1,243,877,129 downwards.
TCAACACAGCAGGGATTAGCCATCTGGGAGTGGACAGAAACATCTTGCAGGACAAAAGACAGCCTCAAAATTATCTTTAATTTTGTTTGCAATAATTATTAGAATTTTCAAAATGTACAGCACATACCATACATGAATATCAGCAAGGTAACAGATAAACAAAAACTACTTTGACTTGGAGATGCCAAGTGAGGCTGCGTCCATTCATTCACAGAGCCTTCTGAGATGCTTTTCTATCAACCGCAGAAGGAGGGAGAACCATTTTGGACCCTGATTGGCACCTCACCACCTCTTTCTCAGAATGTTCCTACTTGTGGGAAGACTACACTTGAAGAAGAAGGTAGCTATGAAAGAAAGAAGACTACTGACTTCTGATTCCTCTGGGCACTCAGGGACTAGAACCCCTCTCCAGTGGTCAAGTATTTGGCCTCCTATTTACCTGCTTCACAGTTATAAAAAGAGGACGGACTCCTGAGACTAAGAGGGCTCTTCTGACCTCAGAGGACTGGACCCTCCAGAAGAACTAGCTGTACAGAGACCCAGTGCCTGCAAGCCTGCCATAAAGAGCTTAGGGCTGGAAGACTGTCAAGAATGAAATTTACCAGCAGATGGAGAAAAGTTAGTCTTTTTTTCCACCTAAAAGGACAATGGCAAGGTGCTGAGGTTTGCAGGAAGGGTGCACCCAGAATGGTTAAGAAAAACAGGTTTGTCCCAGTCAGAGACGTATTCCATTGTTAACCGGCTGAAGATTTTTTTAAACCAAAAAGGTACTAAGTCCAAAGGTAAAACCCTGGACTGAGACCGTCTGCAAATTGGCAACTATGAAATGCAGCTTTTTCTCATTTAGAGGTTAGGGATTCAAATCCAACAGCTTCAGAAGAAGATCAATCACAATGTATCAGACATTGAGGAACCCAAGAGGGCTTAATTCTTGGACCTTGTCTCGCTGGAGGACTTTGATTTCCAGAAAAAGAGACTCAGGGCATGATTATGAGTTTTCCAGTTGGAAAATCTGACCTGTTGTGAGGAGACGCTGTTGAGGTGGCGGTCTCCCCACTGGCCCTATTACAACTTTCCCACTGTGCTGACGTGCAGTGGGAAAGGTGTGGCAGCATTGTTCCTGACTCACAATTGAGCCAGCGGCTATGCTGCCCCACGCAGGGTGCACAGCAGACAGTGCACATTTCAAGGGTGCTGGGCTGGTGGACCCTTGCACTGCCCATGCCCTAGGCACGGGCGGTGCAGGGGTCCCCCTGTGGCCCCACGACACTTGTTTTCTGCCAGCCTTTTCATAGCAGTCAGACCGCCATGAAAAGTTCAGCGCCACCTTGACTGATTACAACGAGGACTGCCACCAGCCTGTCGGGACCACTGATCTTGGTGGGGACAGCAGCCCAGTAGTGTGGCAGTCAGACCGCCACAGCCACGATGGTCCAACCACCAGCCTCGTAGTCAGATCTTATCCAGGTCCTGGTCAACTGCAAATTGTTACTTCTAATTAGTTCTTTACTTTTTTCTAGGGGCTTAACAGTTTAAACAATCTTATCTCTGTTTCCTCTTATCCACTTCGATGTTTTTGGTGTCTTTTTATCGTATCACTCTTTCTCTAAATTAGTTTAGGAATTTTCCTTTGTTTTCTTTAAATGAAAATTGTTGGTACTGTTTGAGCTTAACCCACAGTTCTCTGGGGAATTACCTGCTGCTTGTGCTACAGGTACTGAGGGTTAAGCAGAGTTTGAACATTCTTATCTCTGTTCCCCTTATCTGTTTTAATGATGTTGCTGTCTTTTGCTTTTGTCACTGATTGAGCCTAACCCATATTTCTCTGGGGAATTACCTGATGCTTGCCTGCAACAGAGATTCTTGGAGACATATGTTGATACATAAATACGGTGTGTTTATTAAGTTGGTATCAACCTCCCTTTCCCAAGGTAGTAACCCACTTCCTGACAGTAACCCACTTCCTGACAGTAACAGTCAGTGTTTTTTTTTATTGATTTGTGGTTATCTTTGCCTTAAATTTAGTAGAAGAGAATTGACTGCTTGAAAAAATAGAAACACCCCTTTGCTTACAGTGAATAGCTCACAATACCCAGTGTGCTGCCTGATTTTGATTCATATTGAAGAGCCATCTAAGGCTACACAAATGTATTACTTTTTTAATATGGTCATCAATCATTGAGTTAATTTTTGGATGCATTTTCAATTTAAGCCGGTGCACCCTAAGCAATCTCTTGTGCCTTGACTTGACCATCAGTGTCTGAAATGTGATTAAATATGTTCAGATCCATTTGAAATGTCACAACATTTTGAGTAATTATCTTGAAGCACAGATTTTCAAGAAACTATCTTTGTAGAAAGGGTTTAGTAGTATCGTTGACAGAGATTAACTGTTTTTCATTAGGGATCCATGGGTTACCTTTGATAGTGAGACAAGAGTGGCAACACAGCCACCAGTGAAACGTGGGAGGTTTTATCTAATAGCACAACTAATCAACTTTATAGTTAAATAAAGAAAGAAAGTAAAGCTCCATGCAAAAATAATGATATGAATTTAGTAAGACAAACTAAAACCACAGAACTTATTTAATTGATTCCAATGCCAAAATAAAAACTAAGAAATATTTGAAGAAACATTTGATCAAAATATTACAATTTACGTTCAAAAGAAAAGTCTAACAAACAAACAAAAATTGAGGTATTTGGTAGAGATGATGAAGCGAGTCAGGCTAGCTAGAGACGATTTGAAGAAGCCTTGAGACTGCATTTTGGTTTTGATGGAAGAGCTTACGTCTGTTTAGAAAAGTTTCAGTTTGAAATATAGCAAAAGTTGGGCAACAAGACACAAAAGCAGGTCAGAGCTGATGCTGGGAAAAGATGCTCATTCACTTAATAAGATGCCCCTTATAAGGTCTCCTCAATAGCAGATCAAAGAAACACATTGTGGGTACCTCCAACTCAAAGACATTGTAATGCCAGTTCCAAGGAATAACGGCATCTGTAGTGAAGGAGGTGGGCATCCTCAAACTTATCACTGGTTGCCCTCACTTCTGCCCTCAACCAGGACAAATGCTTATGCTTTTAAACCATTATTTAATAACTCAGCTAGTTCTCCATCCATTACCATCTCTTCAGAGATTTTCAATTGCACATGGCCCTATGTCCTTAGTCATGTGCAATCCATGAAGAATTGAAAATGTAATATGATCCAACTAATGTCCCTCATGTGCTGTCTTAATATCCCTCCATACACCCCCTTTCACCTTCTAATCCTGTCTCCTTTTACCCCATTATACTCCACAACCCACCTTACTATTCATCCACATCCTCCTCTCAGAAAACCCTTCTTGAATTCTTTCTAATCCTCTTGTCCCAGAGCTAAGGAAAACTCTGTAGCTCTTACATTACCTCACTTCACTTGGCTCTACTACCACTCTTTAATAAAATGCATAACATTTAGACTGCAGCAATCATTCTTCTGCACAAGAAAATTCGCCCGACTGTCCCATATTTACTGATTACAGCCCCCCTCTCTCCCCAATTATGTAATTTGAGGCCATGAGTGACGTCACCACTGATGTCATCTAACATGCTGGATTGACGTAATATGTGAGGTCATAAGCAGTGCACAGCGAGGGTGCGAGTTATAGTTAGCTCAGTATAATATGGTGAATTTTAGAGGTGCTTTGCATTTTAAACGTTAGTTTTTACCAAATGCCAATACATAACTATGAGTTCATTTTAACCTTTGTTCTTACACAAATATATATATATCTTAATAAGATTTGTTTTTAAATACCATACTGATTTCCAGTATTGTACATGGCTACATTTGATTTCACAGATATGCTCTTACTCATTTGTCACTTTCACTGTGGTGTGTAAGGTTTGATGGATTGGACCCTGTCTTTAACATACAAGTATGTAATGACGTGGGAGAGACAATCTTACAGGCTATTAATTCAACAATGTTCAGATTCTTCTTTGGCAATAATAAAGAGAGACGGTGGAAACGGTATGAGACTGAAAGGTATGTTTTTGATTTTAATAGATCTTTGGAGAACCAACAACATATTTAGATTATCAAGGGCTAAGGTAAGAAATTAAAATAAATCTGCTCGTTTCCATTACTAGTGTCCTTAGCCACACGAAGAAATCACTTTAGAATCCTCTAGCCGCAGAGATAATAAGATACATTAAATCTGCAAAAGTGAAAATAAATAAAATCTTGCATTTCATTTTTATTCTTCTCTGAATTTTAAATATGTTGCTTCCCAGAGAGACAATACGTTCTGCTTTGTTCCTCGCTGCTGCCCATTTTGCGTTTGGAGATGATAAAAGTAGTTTGTTACCATAGTAACTTTTCATCCTACGCTTTCTTAATATTGCTTTCTCTTTACTGGAGCTTGACAGCAAAGCGCTACTACTGTCATTTTTCATTCTGGTTGTCAGTCTCCCGTAACCACTGTGAATAATAACATTTCTTCGTGGCATCAAACACACTGTCATGAAAACAGAACTGTTGCAGTAAAATCTGCCACTGCTCCATGCTAGAAGAAACTCACATGGCGAGTCGATGTACAGAGCCTCCATCCCAAATTTCACTTTAATTTATTTTGTTTATGGATCTTGTACACAGAAGTGGTAAGAGATTTTTCGGTGCTGTAGGAAAAGCATAGTTTTGCCAACGGGCTTCTGGTCACCAAAATGCCAAGGGAAGAAGAAGCTATATCACATTCCCTTTGATGTTAATGACGTCACAGGAAGTGACATCATATGACCTATGACCCCCCAATCTCTTCCCTTAAATTGATGTCTGATGACCTTAACCCTGGTGGTACCACAATAATTGGCATTGCTGAATTCCATAATTGAATGATTAATATCACAACACAGCACAGGCACACACCTATATAAGTGTGCTGATGACATTTTTTTAAAGTGGTGCATAGCAGTACTTCCCTTGATTTCTAGTGAAGGAGTGCAACGAGTGAGCCAGACCTGTTCTACGGCAGTGCAGGGGGTTGTTCTCCGAGAACATTTAGAAAAAAATAAAGTCATATGGTGCATTTAAAGCACATTTTTGACGTTAATTTGATATAAAGCCACTGGCACTGAAAGGGCTCTCATAAATTATTCACGTCGTTTCATTGTGTGCCAAATCAATGAAACCTGATCCCATTTTGTTCAAATTGTGCTCTTGGTGCCCCCATTTGCCAAAAATTGCGTCCATTTCGTCAGGATCAGCATTTTGTCATGGTACCCCCCCATTTTCCACAGTTGTCCTCTCCTTATTACATAAATTACTTTAAATTTGCCAGCACCAGCCTTTTCCCATGGATGCCCCGTATGCCAAGAATCACCTCTAGTATACCAGTGCCAGTGTTTGACCACAGGAGCTCATTATGCCAGGAATTACCTCTAGAATACCAGTGTCAGTTTTTCTGATAGGTGCCTGTCCTTTTAAGAATTGCCTGTAGCATGTCAAGACCTGTATTGCGCCTTGAGTGCCTTCAAAGCCCAAAATGACCTTCTCTATGCTATAGCCCACAGCAGACTAGCAAGCATAGCAACATTTTCTTACCAATGCACATGTACATTCACTCACTCTCATTCATGTGCACTCACTTGCAGTCATTCATTCTCCATCTCTTGCACTCACTCTTATTCTCACTCATTCTCCCTCGTTCACACTCATCACTAATTCATACTCTGGCCCACTCATACTTTCTCACTCACTCACTTATACTGTCATTCCTCCATTCCCACTCACTCTCATTTATTCTCAGTGTGACATTTTCTTTCTCCAGCATTCATTCAAACGCATTCAAATTCACTCTCAGTCTTGCTCACTCATACTTTGTAACTTACTAGCAATCATTTTCACTCACTGTTACCCTCACTCATTCTCATTTAAATCCACTAATTGTTGCTCACTCTCACTTATTCTCACTCACACTCTAACACTCCCTCAACTAATTTTCATTCATTCATTCTCATTTATCCATTCACAGTCACTTGCACTCTTGCTGACACTCTTTTTCTCTCACTCTTACTCATACTAACTTACTGTGATTCATTCATTCTCACACGCTTCCTGTCACTGACTCTCATCCACTCACTTTCATTCTAAGACAAATATTCTCCATTGTACAGGCACATACACTCACAAATTCACACCATACACCCCATACCATTCAAAGTATTTTTCTACCTACCTTAGCTGCCAGCAAAAAAGCCGTTTTCCAGCTACTGGAGCTCCATTTTGTTAATAAAACTAATAGTTAATAATGGGTTTATTATTCACTATTAGTGTAACAAAAAATGAGCTTTAAACAAGAGGAGTGGAGCCCCAATAGCCAAAAGAACGAGTTGCCTCTCTGTTCTTGGCACTAATTTCGACACCTCTGAGGCCAGTGGTTGCAGGAGCATTGCCAAGTATCTCATGGGGCAAGCCAGGGTTGCAGCTGTGACCACTGGCAACCAGTAAATGACACCCATGAATTTTCCCCCAACGAACAGTCACTTCTCACCATAAAAAGGAATTTTTGGGCACTTTTTCGTAATTTAGACTTAACACTAAGGCTATGTCCTTACATTGCCTGATAAAGGCTCCGACCATGCTTATGGAGTGCTCATATGACTTAACACCCATTTCAAATCTGTTTGGACCTATGTTTCATGCCATAGTTTTATCAATACCTGCTTCCAATCTCCAAATCCAAAATATTTCCAATGTTTTGCACTCACAAATTTGCTTGGAAACACATCCCCATTAATGGGCGGGGTTATCTTTAAGATTAGCCTCACCCAGATATTGTCGTGTGAGTCATTCAGTGTAAGTGAACTCTCAATGAGATACGCTGAAGCTTTTTCAAAATGTTCAAATATTGATATTACAGCAGATGAGAGTGTTAGATAAAATGATTGCATTTAAAGTCTGCAACAACACTACTGCGTGATCAGTTGCCACTGATCGATTTTGTCTACTGAACACGTCACTACCATTATTTACTTAAGCAGGGAGAGGCTTGAAACTGTCCATAATGACAGAGCGCTTTTAAGTATCCCGAAAGATACATGCAGCACTTTACAAATCTTCTTAACAAAAATATAAATAATGGGGAAATGTCATCTCACCTAGAAACACTATGGGCCTCATTATGACCCTGGCAGTCATGAGACCATGAGGGCTGCGGTGGAGGTCAGCCCGCTACCAAAGCAGCAGTCCGGCCTCCACATTACGACAGTAGCAGAGCTGCCACGGTCAGACCACGGCCATTGCCAGGTTGCCACAAGACTGGCAGTGCCGGCAGCCTCAATCCGCCAGGGCAGTATTGCAGCGCTGCCCTGGGGATTACGAGTCCCCTTTCTGCCAGCCTCTGCATGCCGGTAGCCCCTCCATGCAAAGGCTGGCGGAAAAGGGGTACCGGTGCCACCTTGAGGACCCCTGCACCCCCCATGCAATTGGTATGGGCAGTACAGGTGCTCACATGGACAGCCCCGTCGCGCTTTCCACTGCCCAAATTACGGGCATTGGAAAGCACGAAGGTGCTGCTGCACCCGCCGCACAGCCACATTTCCTCCAGCTCGATTGCGATCTGGCGTTAATGTTAAGAACCTGTTCAATGCAGGGCCGGTGGGTGGAAACACTGTTTCCAACTGCAGGCCCTGCAGTGAACTTGTAATGGGGCCGGCGGTGTTCTGGCCGCACTGGCGGTCAGGTGGCGGTACAAGTTTGGTGGGCAGCCTCCGCCGCCCGCCAAACTCATCATGAGGGCCCATGTGTTGAAAGAAACTGTGAATATTCTCACTCTGCTCCCAACCATTTCAACTGCTGAAGTAACATGCAATGGTGGGTGGTGACATTTCGGTGTAAAAGCTGGATGAGTGTTAAGTTGAGAGTGAGCTAAGGGAGTGAGTCTGTCCGACATGAGGGGAGTTTGGTAAGGTTTTCACACTTCCCCTGAGAAATGTTTGAAAAAAAGTGGGGAAATGGTGCAAATTGAAACAAATTTGAGAATTCAAGAAGGTTTATAAAGCACTTGTGAATGTGTAGTCTTGAAATATTTAAATGTATTAAAGTCTAACCCATATCTAACTGCATTAAATATGTTCAACAGTTACTGTAGTGTTCAAATTGTACTATACCACAAGTAAGATTTGTAATTTTCTAACCTGCACACATGGCTGCTTCTGAACTGCGTTTGGTTGTAAACTGAAAGATCTTCATGCCATATTAATGATCTAATACAAAGCGTGGTCAGCAAAATAAAAATATAAATGCAAATATAACCTGATCAAAAATAGTAACATTATGTAGCACTTAATCATGCAAGCATATATATATATTACATGGTATGAACCTTCCCTTCTCTTTATAAGAAGCTGTCTCGGATTTTCTTCTTACAATCTAGTTATGACATCAATAAAGACATGTAATATGGTAATGACGTAATTGTTCCCTTCTGTAACCAGATGACATTATAACTGACTTGAGATAATAATGCTACCTCTGAAATGTATTTATTTAAATACCTTTACAAGTGAAATAAGCTAAGAAAATACATGGCTTAGTTACTGTAATTTGTTGGACTCGAAACAATGAAGAGAAAGTAGAACATAAACTAAATAAATCCAAATACCCTTTGAAGCAAGAGCTGCTTCCTGGACTCGGCTGAGCAGTGTCTTTGGAGTGTGATTTTAAAATCAGTGCCACGAACTGCGTGTACGTGTGAATCAGACAAGAGCTGCTTGCTTCAACCATGTAAAAGACAAGCAGCCTATGTGTCCAGAAATGCCCTGCTAGGCACAGGTTGACTGACCACTTACATGCCAAGGCCATCAGGATTGGAAAACATTCACTCATTTCACCTGACTGGCCCTGCCTCAGTCCCACAAGGTGCTGCTGCCTTGTCAGGAAGTCGGACCTTTGTCTTACATGTTACTAGGCCTGTGCTGGGGACATGAGCCTAATGTCCTAGCGCTTGTGGTCGGAGGTATCTTGCTTTAAATCCATGCCTGCCACTTGATAACAGTGTGTCATCTTGGGAACCTCACTTTTTATTTTTTGCCATTTATATAGCGCAAACTGGTCTTGAGGGCACTGGAGCACTTTACATGACACAATTATATTAATTGTTTAGACACCAGGAGATTAACCTCTTTGGTGCGGGCGTTGGCCACTGCCCGATGCCCACACTACCTCCCTGGTGTGGGTCACGACAGTGGCTGACAGCAGGAAGGGGGTTAAAAAATCGCACCCGAAGTTTTAAAAAAAAAAAAAACCTGCGGAAGACACAGAAGATCTTCTGTGTCTCCCCCCGCCCCCCACACCTGCCCCTTTGTGACGTCAGACTGTTTTGTTTTCCTCATTGGAACAGGAAGCGGAAGGTCTCGTTTGAAAGGGGAGACTCTCCCCCTTCAAACAAGGCCTTCCTGAACAGGTTTCCTGGCCCTTGAGGGCCAGGAAACCCCACTAGACACCAGGGATTTCACTTGGGGGGGTCTGCCCCCTTGGCAAACAGGCCTCCCCGGGGCATATTTTTTAAAATAAAGGTAGGTGACCCCTATGGGGACGCAATCGTGCCAGAACGCGCCCCCCCCCGGGCTAATTTTTTTAAAAAAATAGAAGAAATTGACAGGAGGTCGCCCCTGGGTAGGGCGACCCTCTGTGGGGGCAATAATTATTTTAGTAGTTGTATGGTTTCCCTGGGGGCCATTCATATATAGATGACTTTTGTCAGTGCATATGTGGTTTCCCTGGGGGCTGCAATCGGCCCCAGGAAAACCAGACCCACATATAAAAGTGTTCTATATATATATATATATATATATATATATATATAACAAATATAGAAGGCCCAGCATCATCCATATGTTTGGTTCAGAAAAAAAATATATTTTTTTAATGATTTACTTCATCAGAATGAAAAGTCATGAACTATTGGATTCGTTTTACTTCTTTATTGATCCATTCAACATTTAATAGCCTATTAAATGTTGAATGGATTGAATGTTTCTGAACCAAACATATGGATGATGCTGGGTCTTCTATATTTATTTTACTATAAAAACGAGGTTTTTTCTGAGGCCTAAGGGGTTGGTCCTTGTGATCCAAGCACCGATATGATTTAACCTACTTGAAGTATACAAAGTAAGGGAAGCACGCTCCACCTCAACCCTTTCCTTATTGGATCTTGAATTATATATATATATATATATATATATACATATATATATATATATATATATATATTTGCAACCAGTTGTCTTGCAGTTGCACCTTGCGTCTTCAAAGCAATACACATACTTCATACGTGTTTCAGCTGTAGCTTTTAGGCAGCAATAAAAAAGTCAAGTAAGTCTTGTGATTATGTTTATGCTACAAAAGGATCAGACTTTTGTCTAGTGGCAGTTTTGATGCATAAAGAAGTGCAGAAGGTTTCTATGCCTACTGCAAAGAGCCAATCTGTATTTTATGTAAATAGCTGAGTACATTAGTAAAGTCAGCCATTACCTGCGCTATAATACAAATGAAATGTATGTGTGTGGGGGGGGCAGCTATGGAGAGATGAAGGGCACTTTTGCTGGGTGGTAGTGAGGGAATCCGAGGAGGAGGACATGGGAGTGGGAGCACAATAATGATTGTTGGACTGGGCACTAGAGGTGCTAAAGACTGTGACGATTGGTATGTGACAATGTGTTTTTTGAGTGTCTTGAGAGAACATGCTGATTGAGGGAAGAAGCGCAGGTAAGGTGACCTCTACTGTTGCACGTATCATACACACCAGCAATTTTGTGACTCTCTACGAAGGCTAGTGTTTTAGAGCAACAGTTTAGCCAGTAGCAGAGATGGCATCTCATTGGATGACTGTTGCTCACGCCCTCACTCGGGTTATAGAGGACAGCTCTGACATAGGATTAGAGACTGAGACAGCAGATACTGAGCCAGCATCTGAGGAAGAGGACAATGGCGCAGACTCTGGGAGTGATTTTTCAGTCGGAGGAGTCCCATTCGATAACTCCTCTCTCAGTAATTATGAGGGAGGTGGTGAGGACAGTCCTGTTGTCCCTTTGCAAGCACAGTCTGTGCAATGGGACAATAGTAGGTTAGCCCAACCCAGAGAGTAGGTGAATGCGGCGGCAAGCACAGAGAGAGAGTGCCCTCTTGGGAACTCCACAATTTAGTTCAGCCCCAAATTCCACTGCCCAAATCGTATTGTGGAGACATCAAAATTATATATCACAAAACAAACTGGTTTTGTAAGGCAGGCACCTGTGTTTTTGGTCCTGGGCTCGGCGGCCATATAGGGAAACATACTAAAACCAGACATTTCTGGAAACTAGACATCCTGTGTGGATTCCCCAAAGTTTTCTTACCCAGAATATCCTGCAAAGCTGATAATGTTAAATAAAAACTCTATTTTCTCTTGCATGTCTGTCACACAAACTACAGGAATATGCTGGGATCCACAAAATTCCTACCACCCAGTGATTCCTCACCTGTCCTGATAAAAACACTACCCCACTTGAGTGCCTGTACCTAGTGCCTGCGTCAGGAATGGATCACCCCAGGGTCAACAGTTGCCTCATGGAAGGACCAACATTGACCGTTGTGTGACCTGTTCCTGTCACGGGCACTAGGCCTACCCACACAACTGGGTGGAAGGAAATGTGTGGATCCTCTCAGATTCCAGAACTTTCTATCACCGAAATGTAAGAAAAAAGTGTTTTTTTTGCCAAATATTGAGGTTTGCAAAGCATTGTGGGTAACAGAACCTGGTGGGAGCCCCACAAGTCCCCCATGTTGGATTCCCCTAGGTGTCTAGTTTTCAAAATTGCACAGGGTTGATAGGTTTCCCTGGGTGCAGGCTGAGCTAGAGGCCAGAATCCCCAGCTAGGCACTTTGCAAAAAAACAGGTCTGTTTTCATTGGGAAAATATGTGTCCACGTTGTGTTTTGGGTCATTTCCTGTTGCGGGCTCTAGGCCTACCCACACAAGTGAGGTACCATTTTTATTGGGAGGCTTGGGGGAATGCTGGGTGGAAGGAAATTTGTGGCTCCTCTCAGATTCCAGAACTTTCTGTCACCGAAATGTGAGGAAAAAGTGTTTTTTTGTCCAAACTTTGAGGTTTTCAAAGGATTTTGGGCAACAGAACCTGGTGAGAGCCCTACAAGTCACCCCATCTTGGACTCCCCTAGGTGTCTAGTTTTAAAAAATGCACAGGTTTGGTAGGTTTCCCTAGGTGCCGGCTGAGCTAGAGGCCTAAATCTACAGCTAGGCACTTTGCAAAAAACATGTCAGATTTCAATGTAAAAACGTGATGTGTCAATGTTGCGTTTCCTGTTGCGAGCCTTAGGCCTACCCACATAAGTTAGGTACAATATTTATTGTGAGACTAGGGGGAACACAGAATAGCAAAACAAGTGTTATTGCCCTTTGTCTTTCGCTACTTTTTTTCCTTCCAAATGCAAGACAGTGTGTAAAAAATAAGTCTATTTGGGAAATGACCTGCAATTCACATGCTGGTATGGGCACCCCCAGAATTCAGAGATGTGCAAATAACCACTGCTTTTCAACACCTTATCTTATGCCCATTTTGGAAATACAAAGGTTTTCTTGATACCTATTTTTCACTCTTTATATTTCAGTAAATTAATTGCTGTATACCCAGTAGAGAATGAAAACCCATTGCAAGGTGCAGCTCATTTATTGGCTCTGGGTACCTAGGGATCTTGATGAACCTACAAGCCCTATATATCCCCACAACCAGAAGAGTCCAGCTAATGTAACAGTATATTGCTTTCAAAAATCTGACATTGCAGGAAAAAGTGACAGAGTAAAACGTGGAGAAAAATGGCTGTTTATTTCAGCTCAATTACAATATTTTTTAATTTCAGCTGTTAACCTTGTAGGATCTACAAAAATGACCCCTTGCTGAATTCAGAATGTTGTCTACTTTTCAGAAATGTTTGGATTTCTGTGATCCACCATTGGTTTCACACCCATTCCTCTCACTAACTGGAAGGAGGCTGAAAGCACAAAAATAGTATGTCCCAGTAAAATGCCAAAATTGTGTTGAAAAATGTGGTTTTCTGATTCAAGTCTGCCTGTTCCTGAAAGCTGGGAAGATAGTGATTTAACCCTTTGTTGATGCCATTTTCAAGGAAAAAACCACAAGCCTTCTTCGGCTGCCCTTTGTTCCTATTTGTTTTGTAAAAAAAACTTTTCGCTTTATTTTGGTCAATTTCTTGGTCTTCTCCAGGGGAACACACAAACTCTGGGTACCTTTAGAATCCCTAGGATGTTGGAAATAAAGAACACAACTTGGTGTTGATAGCTTATGTGGACAAAAAGTTATGAAGGCCTAAGCGCGAACTACCCCAAATAGCCAAAAAAGGGCTCAGCATTTGGGTGATGGGGGTTACAGCAGCTAAGAGGTTAAGAGACATGCCCACAATTTAGGATGTTTAGCCGACACCGAGAATCGAACCTGGTTCCCCACTTCCCATATCAGTATCTCTGTCCTTAAGATCACATCCTCTCCTTACATAGCCTTAGCCAATCGAAATTAAGGATACATAAATTGGCGCATTCTTTAAAAAATAAACAAACCATAATGACTGCAACCGGACCAACTTCACGTTTAGAGTCAGAGCAACTTTACTTGTTCTGCAGAGGAGTGAACCTGCTAGTACCATATCACTTTCCTAATATGATTTTTAACTTACCTACTTTGCTCATGAGACAAGCACAATCAATGGGGCATTGGGATCAGAGGCGAGGGCAAATGGAATGTAAACCCATCAGTTGTTCAAAGCTCTGCACCCGCAATTAACATTGCCCTCGCTGGCTTACTCTGCAGTGGTGTCTCTCACTAATCAGTGTGGAAATGAGGCAAAACGAGTCTGCACAGTTTGTCATCAAACTTTGAGCACATGTACAAAAGGTTTTAGGGGACACAAACGGTAAATAGGGCCATTTGCGACCGCTAAATAGCCTATTTTGCGATTCGGTAACCTATTACTGAATCACAAAGTTGGGTTTGTGAGTTGGTTTTAGGAAGGGGCGTGTTAAGGGCATCCCTTCCTAATAGCGTGTTGCAGGGGCATACATGAATACTTTGCGACCGGAATGTGGATGCAAAACAAACAGATTTTACCAACTTTGTGAAGGAGGTGGTAACCAACATTTTTTTTAAAGCAAGCAGTGGTCCCACAGACCACTGCCGAGGCTTAGATAATGAAAAGGAAACTTTTCAATTTTCTTTTTGAAATGCATCCCATTTTCCTTAAACGAAAATGGGCTGTATTTAAAAAAAAAAATATATTGAAAAAGCAGTCAGACAGGGTGGTCTGCTGACCCCAGCAGGCTAACATCCCTGTGATTACAGGCCATTCCCAATGGGTTGCAAATTCTGTCCTGCCTCATGAATATTGATGAGGCAGGTCCATTTGCGACCCATTGGGAATCGAAGTGTCTGAAACCCATTTGTACCTCACATTTTGCTACTTCATGGATTGCGACTCACAATTAGGAACTCACAAAATGTAGTGATCATAAATGTGGCCCATAGTGATCATGTACTGCACACTCAGTTCTCTGTTTCCCAACTGTAGCTTTTTGCCCACCCTTTTCCAATTTGTCACAGGGTAGGGTGGGTCCAGGGGGGATCATTAACCCCACCCTAACCTGTGACAAGTTGTGAAAAGGTGTAGTGAGATCGCTCTCCAGTTCCTGATGGATGTGTAGGCCACAGCGCTGCATGACTTCACTCTGCTGCACCCTTGGCTAACTTTCGTACCACCTTATCAGGGGTGGAGTTTTGTCCTGAGGCTATGGGTTTCCAGGCTGATGACCTCACAGACCTCAGAGCTGTGAGATTGTCAGCCCGGCAAATGTTTTTAACAGGTGTAAGGCAAGTCTGCACGTGACCATTCAGTGCACTTGTAAGCCTGTGGCAAACCAACCTGAATTTGTCATGGGCAAAAAAATAAAAAGAACGTGGAGCCTCCATGCCCAAGAAGAGGAGACGCCTCTGGAAGAATATTTGCAGTCTGAGTCATGAACGGAGACTTGCTCTGTACTGCATACAGTGGCTTCCTCATTCAAACGGGGCCCCTCGCTTTTCCCACATCCATTTATGCCAGTTTTATCCACTCCTGGTCACTACCAAACAACAAATCTGAGCTCTGGTTTTTCAGCCTAGCATTTGAACTCTAACTACTCTTCTCTACCTCCTTTTCCTTTACTTTTTGTATTTATTTATGTTGATTTATTTTATGTAGTGAGAGATGGAACTGGGTAGAAGACAGTGATAGAATCACAAAGTGACTACAGGTTAGGGTGTCCGGTTCTGAGAGGGAAGTTGGATTATTTACTGTGACATGAGGGTTTTGTGACTGTTTCATGTTATTTGTTTCATTTCTTTTTAGAAAATGCTACATGTAACCCTTTGCTTATTTCAGATTGTGCAAAGTGTGGCCAGGAGGGTGCAGTTGGTGAAAGGTTTGCTCCGATCCAATAGTCTTTTAATCACTACCATCTTCTGCAGAAACTCAGTTGAGGGTCAACCAGAACAGTTCAGGTTTTCAGGCCTTTCCTGAAACAGAAATTGTGTGCTTCAGAACCCAGGCTAAGGTCCGAAACTCCAAGAGTCCTACCTATTTGCCTGATCCATTTAAAGATTCATTTGATTATTTGTGATGCTGCTTTGAACATCTGAGAACTCCTCCATTGAAAGAGTTCCACCACTTCATTTAGAGTCATGGGAAACAATGGGTTCCTGACTAGAGGAGGGCTTTTAAGTCATAACAGTAAAAGCCCATCCCTGGGTGAGGCAACCATCACAGATTTTTGCCTGCGGAGTTCTGCCATGTGAGGCATGGTAGACCCAGGTGAGTAAAATAAACAATGGTCAAGACTCGACTCACTGGTAGAAATGTCCCTTCACTCAGAGCCATTTATTTGTTTTGATGGAACATCATCCCACTTTGGTAATTTGTTGAAGAAAAGCAAAAAACTGAATTCAGAGTGGTCAAACAAACATGGTGCCTGCTTGGTGTTGATATGTGCCTTCAGTGTATCTGAAACACTGGCAGTTAAACTGAAACACAGATTCCCTCTAAGCAGGCATAGATTTCCAGATATGATGGATGGTCAGAAGCCAGGGCCAAAACTTAACTGGCTGACTGCATGCCAAACATTAAAAGAGACCTGTGAGAAATTGGGTTGTTGGTTGACTGATATGAGAGCCATGGTCAAGCATCAGCCGCAATCCCTTGCAGGGTGTACCACAAAAAGTCAATAATTTAACCTGTGCTTAACCCGGGATAGCTTGGCATAAAAAGCAGTCAGGCTAAACTTAGAGGCAATGTGTCAAGTATTGATGCAGTACACAAACAGCAACACAGTTAAAACACAACACAGTAAAAATGCCAAACCAATTTAGAACAATAGAGAAGATTTTAATAAATAATCTGACACCAAAACCACCAAAAGCCAATTCGTAGAACCGGAGTTATGAACTTTAAAAATTAAAGGTTCAGAATAGCAAGACCTCAGTTTTAGAAAATGCCTGCCTGTGCACATTTAGCAACACAATCAGGGGTCCAGAAACAGACAGAGACCTCTTGAAGTTTAAGACTCACTCATGCTGGGTGCAGGTGCAAGTTTAAGATGGTGGGACCCTGTTATATACCTGTGGCTGAGAACAGGGGACCAGCTAAACTAGCCCTTGGAGTCACTTCTGAAGTCATGGGTGCAGGGGGTGATGCAGGGATGGCATCTAAAAGTTCCAAGCAGGCTCCAGGCAGCAAAGCAGTCTTGCAAGGTACAACAGCAGTCTGGCAGAGTGCACAGCAGGTCACAGCAGCAGGCAGTCCTCTGAGAATCCTTCCACACGTCCAGTAGCGAACTGCGGAGCAGGTTTGAGAGCCCTATGTTTATACCCTGGTCCCCTGAAGTTGGGTGAAGTTTCCAGGAATTTCCTGCCTCCACTGCACTGGCTCCTAGCTGGCTGCACTGACATTACAGGGTTGAAAAGCCTGGTGGCAGAGCCCAGTCTATTTAGGTGCAATTGGGGCTGTGCTTAGCTCCACCCACCACCCATCAAGTCAGTTAGTGGCCCATTCAGGCTCTGCTAATCTCCCTATTGTGTGACTGTCTGGGTGACTTCACAGAGTCCCAACTATCATTTACACCCAGTCATGTGACCTAAGGTAGGTTACAGGCACAGAGGGCTAAGGGCAGGAAAATTACAACTTTTTAAAAGTGGCATTTTCAAACTTGTGATGATAAATCTGACTTTACCATTAAAGAGGGTTTATCATGACAAGTTCATAGGTACCAAACATGAGATATCTACCACCTCTGGTTTAGGAATTACAATTTATTAATTTTATTTTAATAAGGAATCCCCAATGTTGCCTTATGGCAGGGGAAGGCCTTTCAGTAGTGAGAAAATTAATTTGGTATTTTTTCACTATTATGACATGTAAAACTAATAAGTACATGTCCTTCCTTTTAATTACACAGCACCCTGCCCCATGGGCTACTTAGGGCCTACCTGGTGGGAGACTTATATGTAATAAAAATGGAGTTTAAGGCTTGGCAAGGGGTTTTAAATGCCAAGTCGACATGGCAGTGGGCCAAAGCCTTCAGGCTGCAATGGCAGGCTTGGGACACATTTTAAGGTGCTTAGATGGGTGGCACAATAAGTGCGGCAGGCCAACTAGTAAGAATTTAATTTACAGGTTGTAGGAAAGTCCTCCTTTTTGCCCTGGTCACCCCCACACTTTTTGGACAGGTACTGGTGGTTACTGACTCTTGGCTGTGCCCTGGGTACTGCTTACCAGTCCCAGGGTCAGTGCTCTGTGTAAAATGGATATGCAAATTAGGCTAATTATAATTAGCTAAGTTAACCTACCTTTAAGTCCCTAGTATATGGTAGGGCATGTAGGTTTAGGGACCACAGCATAGGTGGTGCACACCTAGGTGCACTGCTGAGGTGCCCAGTGTCATTTTAAAAGCAGGCCTGCCTTGCTGGCTGCTTTTAAATTAAAGTTATATGCAAATTCGACTTTGGAATTAAAAGTAGTTCCAAAGTCTTAAACTACCTTATTTTTACATATAAGTCACCCCTAAGGTGTGCCCTATGTGCCCCTAGGGCTGGGTGCCATGTAACTATAAGCAGGGACTTTATAAAAATAGATTTATAAACCCTGGTGAGGTAAAAACAGCCAAATTCGTTTTTCCCTCATTGAAGTAAATGGCCTTCATAGGCTAGAATGGGGAGACTTTATTTTAAATTTTAAAGTCTCCTTAAATGTTGCATACCAAGAATTTGGTATCAAATTAATTGTTGTAATAAATCCCACAACTTCCAGTTGTTGGATTTAATATAACTTGTTCAGGTAAAAAGTTTTAGACTTTACCTAAAAAGTTGCCAATTTCAGCCCTGCATCGTTTTTGCTGCTGTGCTCTGATTGGCCAGCCTGCAGCAGCTTAGCCAAGCTGACTTGATGAGGTGTGAAGTGGCCTGGCTTCACACAAAGGAATGTGCTTGTGGGAGAGAATCTCCCCTCAGCAGATGGTGAGGCAGGAAGGGGGAGGGCTGCCAAACTGGTCTTCAAAGGCAGAGATGGACATTTGGAGCACCCAGCAACACCCCCACATCCTGCAACCCCAGACAACTAGGTGCCCCCTTGATTAGATTAGGAGAGGGCAGGAGAGGGGTGTGTTTATGATTTTTAGCCACACCAGTGGGTGGGCTCAGCAAGATGTAACCTCCAAAAATCAGATTCAGCCATGTTGGATTTTTAGAGACTGTTGCCTTCTGGGATGGATTTTTGCCACACTTCCCAGGAAGTGGTCATCACAGGGGGACGACCCTGTACCTGATTGGAGAACCAGGACCCCCCTGCTTTTCACCCAGGAGCAAGGATAAAACTGGCAGACCTGCACCCACACCTCAGATCCCCACCAGATTTCAAGAAGAAAAGAACTAAAGGAGAAGAAGGACTGCCCTGCTGGACCCCTGGCCTGCACCTGGAACCTGCACTCATAAGGACTGCACCGGCTGCACACTTGGGCTTCACCACAAGAAGGACTTTGCCTGGCTTCAACTGGTTCAAGGAGGGACTCCCTGTTTGCTACAGGTGAAAAAGTGCTATCCAGAGTCCCCTGCACCAACTCCTGAAAAAAGAGACCAGCTGACCACTGTCCAGTGGCCAAAAAGGAGTTTGCGCCAGGTGCATTCTGGGAGTTGAAGTCCGCACCCCCCAAGGACCATCTCAGAACTTCTGGACCCTTGGGGTGAGCTGTGGACCCCAAAAGAACCTTAAAAGAACATCTGGGTGAAGCCCCAGAAGTTTGGAGAAGATTTGAGAATTTTTGTAAAAAAGCTCCAGAGAGGGACCGACCCGCTGCGGAAATTCTAGCCGGCTTGCCTCAACCGCGACCTGGCCTGACTTGGTGGTTCGTCCCGGTAAAGAAAAATCTCCGAAAAAGAGACTAAGTCCGAAGGTAAAAAGTTGACCGGGACCTCCCAGCCATCGTATCCGAGAAGGGCTGCACGGACGTCGGATCAAGATACAGGTTTACCCCGGTCGAAGGATTTTCACTTCGAAAAAACGACTAAGTCCGAAGGTAAAAATCTCCACCGAGGAATCCAGCATCGCGTATCCGGACAAGGGCTCCAGGAGGTCGGATTCGACTGGCAGGTTCGTCCCGCTGAAGAAAATCTTCAAAATAAAGACTAAGTCAGAAGGTAACTTTTTAACCAAGGCCTCCCGCGACTTGTAGCCGAGCAGGGCTCCATCGCGGTCGGCCTGAAACTTTGACTTTGCCCCGGTCGAGGTGCAACCAGATGACCCGATTGGCGCTTTTTGTTTCTAAGCGCTAGAAAAATAAAAATTCTTTAAAAATTCATATCTCCGGTTCCCTTTATCCGATTTTATTCGTTTTTGTGTCATTTTAAAGATAAAATATAAACTATTTTTATAAATTGGTTTTGGATTTTTAAACTGTTTCCTGTGTTTTATTTAATTACTGTTTTGTGATATTTGAATGCTTTACACACTGTCTCCTAAGTTAAGCCTTGACGCTCGTTACCAAGCTACCAAGGGTTGAGCTGGGATTAATTTACTGAGACCTAACTGTCCCTATTGGAGGTTGGTGGCTTGTTGTTAGGTGTAGGTACCTACCTGCCCTTACCAATAACCCATTTTCCAACATTTTTGGTGGCAGCGGTGGGATCCTGTACTTGTGTTCAGTATCACGTTACATTTTTAAGTAAAACAAATTAAAAATCCTTTAAATTGTCATAGTGCCAATTTTTTTTATTTTTTTTATTATTAATTTGGATTAATTTCAATTATTGAATTTTTGTAATTTTTCTAAATTCTTGTTTCCAATTTTTGCAAAAAGTTTTTGTTGACACAAAACTAGGGAACCATGGAGCTTGATCTGGCTAGCCTACCCACACTGACAGTAGTCCAGCTTAGGGGGTTGTGTACTGAAAGAGGGTTGCCTGCAATCACAGATCTCAGGAAGCAAATCCTGATCAAATCCCTAACAGCATGGGCTGAGGCCCAAGAGGTAGACTCAGAGGAAGCTCCAGAGGAGGGAGAAAAAGGGGAAGATGCTAGCTCTAACCACTCAGGGGAGGGAAGGCATCTGAGCCTAAGTGAGGATGAGGAAGAACGGTCCTCAGTAAATACAGTCACTAGGGGCAGACCCAAAGCTAGTGGTGGGAAGGGGGTCCTTTCAGGAGGAGAGAACCCATCCATCAGAGAAAGAGAGCTGGAGGCCCAGCTAGCATACATAGCTTTGGAAGCAGACAAGCTGGCCCTAGAAAAGAAAAAGTGGGCAAACAAAGAGAAAAGAGATGGTGGCAGCGATAAAGAAGCTGAGGTGTCCCTGGGTGGGGGTTTTTCCCCCAGATTACCCAAAGGGAGAGGGCCCTCCAGATGAGGAGAGGCAAGCCTCAGTACTGGGGTTCACTTCTTTGGGAGTTAGTTCCCAACTCTGGGAGGGATAGGCTCCGAACCATGAGTGGGGAGGATGCAGACTCATACCCCAGTATGAAGAGTTGCTTGACTAAAAAGTTTGGCTGACCCCAGAGCAGTATAGGCTCAAGTTTAGGGACACCCAAAAGACAAGCACCCAGTCCTGGGTGGACTTTGTGGACATTTCAGTAAAGGCACTGGAGGGCTGGATACAGGGCAACAAGGTAAGTACCTTTGAGGGGCTGTACAATTTGATTATGAGGGAGCACCTTCTAACCAATTGTGTCCAGGAGAAGCTCCGCCAGTATCTAGTTGACTCTAGGTTGACCAACCCCAGAGAGCTGGGGGAGGCAGCAGATGACTGGTTAAGAAGTAGGGTTAACCAGAAACCCCCAGGGGGTGATCAGAAAAAGGGAGGACATGGTTCTTCTCTGGGGAAGAACCAAGGGAAAGATGATAAAAAGCCCAAGGAGTCCTCACAAGAGTCCCCAAAAACTTCTCAGGGAGGGGGAGCCCCGAGCCATTTCACTTTTAAAGGGAAAGGGTATCAGGGAAAGAATTATGATCCTGCTAAGGCAGGAAGGTTTCAGGAGCTTGCTAAGGCCGGCAAGTGTTTTGACTGTCATCAACCTGGACATAAAAGAGGAGATGCTATCTGCTCCAAGAAGCCCCCACTGGTGGGCAATCCCAGGGGATTGCTAGTGTAGGGTTGGGGGTGGAAGTTGGCCCAGGGGTGTAATCAGGGTACACAGAGGTCACCTTAGTATCCGTGGGTGGGGTGGACATTGCAACTATGGCCACCTTACCTCCCATCATGGAGAGGTATAGGCAGAGGCCTAAAGTCAATGGGACTGAGGTGGAAGCTCTGAGAGATACAGGAGCCAGTGTGACAATGGTCACAGAGAAGCTGGTTTCTCCAGAGCAGGTCTTACCTGGTGTCTTCCACCAGGTGACTTATGCAGATAGCAGAACCAAACTCCATCCCATGGCCATGGTGAGTCTGGAATGGGGAGGTGTGACTGGCCCTAAAAAGGTAGCTGTAGCTCCTGCCCTCCCAGTAGAGTGTCTGCAGGGAAATGATCTTGAAGCATCTGAATGGTCAGAAGTGGAGAGAAGGGTCCATGCACAGATGCTGGACCTCCCTGAATGGGTGTGTGCTGTGACCAGGTCACAGGCAGCACAACAGGGAAGTGCTGGACACTTGGACCCTGGAACAATGGGCCAAGCCTCCAAGAAAAAGAGAAAGGGCACTGGGTCTGGCTTGCCAGCCCCTACAAGTACAGAGGGTCAGGAAGAATCCAACCCTGAGGGGGAGGATCTGAACTCTGAGGGAGGGACACTTTCCCTGCAAACTCTGCCTGACTTGGCAGAACTGCAAGGGGCAGGTGGGCCCACCAGAGAAGATTTGTGCCAGGGACAAAGAGAGTGTCCCACTCTTGAGGGCCTGAGGCAGACTGCTGCCAGGCAAGAACAAGGGGATACCAGTGGGACCCACAAGGTTTACTGGGAGGATGGAGTTCTCTACACTGAGGCAAGGGCCCTCAAACCAGGGGCTACTAGGAGAGTTGTGGTCCCCCAGAAGTATAGAGAATTCCTCCTTACCTTAAGCCATGGTATCCCCTTAGCTGGACATTTGGGACAGACCAAGACCTGGAACAGGCTGGTCAACCATTTTTATTGGCCCCAAATGTCAGAAAAAGTCAAGGAGTTTTGCAGCTCCTGTGTCACCTGCCAAGCCAGTGGCAAGACAGGGGGCAAGCCAAAGGCTCCCTTGATACCACTGCCAGTGGTTGGGACTCCCTTTGAGCGGGTGGGGATTGACATTGTTGGTCCCCTAGACCCACCAACTGCCTCAGGTAACAGGTACATTGTGGTGGTTGTGGACCATGCCACCAGGTACCCTGAGGCAATACCCCTCCGGACAGTCACTGCTCCCACAGTGGCTAGGGCCCTACTTGGTGTGTTCACCAGAGTGGGGTTCCCAAAGGAGGTGGTCTCAGATAGGGGCACAAACTTTATGTCAGCCTATCTGAAAGCCATGTGGGATGAGTGTGGTGTTACTTATAAGTTCACCACCCCCTATCATCCACAGACCAATGGTCTGGTGGAAAGATTTAATAAGACCCTGAAGGGCATGATCATGGGTTTGTCTGACAAACTCAGGAGGAGATGGGATGTCCTCCTCCCATGCCTGCTGTTTGCCTACAGAGAGGTGCCACAGAAGGGGGTTGGGTTCAGCCCCTTTGAGTTACTGTTTGGGCACCCTGTAAGAGGCCCATTGTGGTTGGTGAGAGAGTCTTGGGAAAAGCCTCTTAGAGAGTCCAAGGAGAATGTGCTAGATTATGTGCTGGGCCTGCGGCCACGCATGGCTGAGTACATGAAGAAGGCAAGCAGAAACCTGGAGGCCAGCCAGGAGCTCATGAAGCTCTGGCATGATCAAAAGGCTACCATGCCTGAGTATCACCCAGGACAGCTGGTGTGGGTTTTGGAGCCCATGGCTCCTAGGGCACTTCAGGCCAAATGGACTGGGCCCTATCCAATTCTGGAGAAAAAAGGTGAGGTCACCTACTTGGTGGACCTTGGCACCCCCAGGAATCCTCACAGGATTCTGCATGTAAACAGGATGAAACCCCACCAGGACAGGGCAGACATGACCATGCTGATGGTCACTGATGAAGGGAAGGAGGAGGAGGGTGAACCTCTGCCAGACCTCCTGTCCTCAAAGGCACAAGATGGGTCAGTGGAGGGAGTGGTACTCTCTCCCAAATTGACAGATCAGCAACAAAAAGACTGCAAACAAGTTTTGAAACAGTTTGCTAGTCTGTTCTCCCTGACCCCTGGACTCACCAATTGGTGTGTCCATGATGTTGACACTGGTGACAGCTTGCCTGTCAA
The DNA here is from genome assembly GCF_031143425.1 of Pleurodeles waltl. Classification (NCBI taxonomy): domain Eukaryota; kingdom Metazoa; phylum Chordata; class Amphibia; order Caudata; family Salamandridae; genus Pleurodeles; species Pleurodeles waltl. The sequence goes on along the minus strand of NC_090447.1, from coordinate 1,243,853,222 downwards.
GAACAAACTGTACAGGCTATCTGACCAGGTCAAGGCCAACATCAAAGCTGAAGTGGCTAAGGTGTTGGAGCTCAAGGTAATTGAGCCCTCTGATAGTCCTTGGTCCAGTCCAGTGGTACTGGTGCCCAAACCTAACCCCCAAGGTGGGAAGAAAGAATTGAGATTTTGTGTGGACTACAGAGGTCTAAACGCAGTCACTAGGACTGATGCTCACCCCATACCTAGAGCTGATGAGCTCATTGACAGGTTGGGGGCTGCCAAATTCCTGAGCACATTTGATCTGACCTCAGGATATTGGCAGATTGCCTTAAGTCCAGGAGCTAAGGAGAGGTCAGCATTTTCCACACCAGAGGGCCATTTTCAGTTCAAGGTGATGCCCTTTGGCATGAAAAATGCTCCTGCCACCTTCCAACGGTTGGTGAATAGAGTCCTATCTGGGTTGGAATCTTTCAGTGCAGCTTATCTGGATGATATAGCTGTATTTAGTTCCACCTGGAAGGACCACCTGGTCCACCTGAAGGAAATGCTTCAGGCCCTGCTTCAAGCAGGCCTGACTATCAAGGCAAGCAAGTGCCAGATAGGGCAAAGCTCAGTTGTGTACCTGGGCCACCTTGTTGGTGGAGGCCATGTACAACCTCTCCAGCTCAAGATCCAGACTATCCTGGATTGGGAGGCTCCAAAAACCCAGACTCAGGTCAGGGCCTTTCTTGGCCTGACTGGGTACTACAGGAGGTTTGTTCAGAATTTTGGGACCATAGTGGCCCCTCTGACTGAGCTTACCTCCAAGAAACAGCCCAAGAAGGTCATTTGGACCCCAGAGTGTCAGAAAGCTTTTGACACCCTAAAACAGGCTATGTGTTCAGCACCAGTGTTACTGGCCCCTGACTATAGCAAGGAGTTTATAGTGCAAACAGATGCTTCAGAGGAAGGGATTGGGGCAGTGTTAGCACAAGTTAATGAAGAGGGCCAAGATCACCCAGTTGCCTTCATCAGCAGGCGACTACTCCCCAGAGAGAAAAAATGGAGTGCCATTGAGAGGGAGGCCTTTGCTGTGGTCTGGTCCCTGAAGAAGTTGAGGCCTTACTTGTTTGGCACTCACTTCCGTGTACAAACTGACCACAGACCTCTTAGATGGTTGATGCAGATGAGGGGGAGAACCCAAAACTGTTAAGGTGATCCATTTCCCTACAGGGGGTGGACTTCACAGTGGAGCACAGACCTGGGACTGCCCATGCCAATGCAGATGGCCTTTCCAGGTTTTTCCACTTAGCTGATGAGGACTACCAGGGTGTAGGTTAGTACCCATCACCTTTCATCTGGGGGGGGGGCAGTGTAGGAAAGTCCTCCTTTTTGCCCTGGTCACCCCCACACTTTTTAGACAGGTACTGGTGGTTACTGACTCTTGGCTGTGCCCTGGGTACTGCTTACCAGTCCCAGGGCCAGTGCTCTGTGTAAAATGGATATGCAAATTAGGCTAATTATAATTGGCTAAGTTAACCTACCTATAAGTCCCTAGTATATGGTAGGGCATGTAGGTTTAGGGACCACAGCATAGGTGGTGCACACCTAGGTGCACTGCTGAGGTGCCCAGTGTCATTTTAAAAGCAGGCCTGCCTTGCTGGCTGCTTTTAAATTAAAGTTATATGCAAATTCGACTTTGGAATTAAAAGTAGTTCCAAAGTCTTAATCTACCTTATTTGTACATATAAGTCACCCCTAAGGTGTGCCCTATGTGCCCCTAGGGCTGGGTGCCATGTAACTATAAGCAGGGACTTTATAAAAATAGATTTATAAACCCTGGTGAGGTAAAAACAGCCAAATTCGTTTTTCCCTCATTGAAGTAAATGGCCTTCATAGGCTAGAATGGGGAGACTTTATTTTAAATTTTAAAGTCTCCTTAAATGTTGCATACCAAGAATTTGGTATCAAATTAATTGTTGTAATAAATCCCACAACTTCCAGTTGTTGGATTTCATATAACTTGTTCAGGTAAAAAGTTTTAGACTTTACCTAAAAAGTTGCCAATTTCAGCCCTGCATTGTTTTTGCTGCTGTGCTCTGATTGGCCAGCCTGCAGCAGCTTAGCCAAGCTGCCTTGATGAGGTGTGAAGTGGCCTGGCTTCACACAAAGGAATGTGCTTGTGGGAGAGAATCTCCCCTCAGCAGATGGTGAGGCAGGAAGGGGGAGGGCTGCCAAACTGGTCTTCAGAGGCAGAGAAGGACATTTGGAGCACCCAGCAACACCCCCACATCCTGCAACCCCAGACAACTAGGTGCCCCCTTGATTAGATTAGGAGAGGGCAGGAGAGGGGTGTGTTTATGATTTCTAGCCACACCAGTGGGTGGGCTCAGCCAGATGTAACCTCCAAAAATCAGATTCAGCCATGTTGGATTTTTAGAGACTGTTGCCTTCTGGGATGGATTTTTGCCACACTTCCCAGGAAGTGGTCATCACAGGGGGACGACCCTGTACCTGATTGGAGAACCAGGACCCCCCTGCTTTTCACCCAGGAGAAAGGATAAAACTGGCAGACCTGCACCCACACCTCAGATCCCCACCAGATTTCAAGAAGAAAAGAACTAAAGGAGAAGAAGGACTGCCCTGCTGGACCCCTGGCCTGCACCTGGAACCTGCACTCAGAAGGACTGCACCAGCTGCACACTAGGGCTTCACCACAAGAAGGACTTTGCCTGGCTTCAACTGGTTCAAGGAGGGACTCCCTGTTTGCTACAGGTGAAAAATTGCTATCCAGAGTCCCCTGCACCAACTCCTGAAAAAAGAGACCAGCTGACCACTGTCCAGTGGCCAAAAAGGAGTTTGCACCAGGTGCATTCTGGGAGTTGAAGTCTGCACCCCCCAAGGACCATCTTAGAACTTCTGGACCCTTGGGGTGAGCTGTGGACCCCAAAAGAACCTTAAAAGAACATCTGGGTGAAGCCCCAGAAGTTTGGAGAAGATTTGAGAATTTTTGTAAAAAAGCTCCAGACAGGAGCGGAAATTCTAGCCGGCTTGCCTCAACCGTGACCCGGTCTGACTTGGTGGTTCGTCCCGGTAAAGAAAAATCTCCGAAAAAAAGACTAAGGGGGTGATTCTGACCCTGGCGGTCGGTGATAAAGCGGCGGCCAACCCACCAACAGGCTGGCGGTCCGAAAAATGGAATTCTGACCCTGGCGGGAACCGCCAACAGAGACCGCCAACTCAACACTCCGACCGCCACGGCGGGACAAACAAACAGCGCGGCGGTCACCGCCAACAGGCAGGCGGCAGACAATGTACCGCCCACCCTATCACAACTCACCAATCCGCCACCTTTTCCGGGGCGGGAGCACCGCCGATAAAAACACGGCGGAAACAGACTACGAACGGGAAAACGCTCACCTCTACGCACTCCATGAGGACGGAGGACAGCATGGAACCCGAATTGAACATCATACCTGCTCTCGTCTACCTGCTCATCTACCACGAGTACGAACTCCGCCGCAGACGTCAACGGTGAGTACGGCACCTACGACACACGGGAGGGGGGGAGGAGGAAAGGTTACGGGCACACACATATGCGACCCCCACCCCCCCCCCAAGATGTACACACCAATGCAGAGCAACAAGTCACAGTGACACCACCCAAACACCCGTAAAAAATACAATCACATAACCAAATTGAGAATAAATATTTATGAACAAAATAGTCTCAGAAAAGTATTATCAACCATCAAAACTTTCTTCTGATAAACAAATTATTTACACAGCAGTGGATAACTGAAGCAAGTAGTCCTGCACATCTTACGAATCCATCATGTCCGTGGGCCAAAGTGTAGCGAAACAAGGGCAAAGCCCACACAGGAGACCTGAGTCCTTTGGAGAGAACACTGCAGGGGCATCTGGTGACAAAACTACAGGCACCTCAGGGGGAAGGAAAGGGGGGGGCACCACAGCCACATGAGTCCACGACGCCAGATCCACGATGGGCCCACCATGCCCACTGTGCCATCCTGGGGAGTGCAAAGCCACAGTCTCTCAAGTCTCTACAGTGGGTGGCTTGCCCACTGTGCCATCCTGGGGAGTGCAAAGCCACAGTCTCTCAAGTCTCTACAGTGGGTGGGTTGCCCACTGTGCCATCCTGGGCAGTGCAAAGCCACAGTCTCTCAAGTCCCTACAGTGGGTGGATTGCCCACTGTGCCACCCTGGGGAGTGCAAAGCCACAGTCTCTCAAGTCTCTACAGTGGGTGGCTTGCCCACTGTGCCATCCTGGGGTGTGCAAAGCCACAGTCCATCAGGTGGATAAATGTCCCCACTGGACAAGGCCGATGCATGGTGGGCACAGTGAACCCTGAACAGTGCCTGACAGGAAGGGCCCAGCGGAGCGGTGCTTGAGACGGCGGGGCCCAGCGGAGCGGTGCTTGACAGGAAGGGCCCAGCGGAGCGGTGCTTGAGACGGCGGGCCCAGCGGAGCGGTTCTTGACAGGAAGGGCCCAGCGGAGCGGTGCTTGAGACGGCGGGGCCCAGCGGAGCGGTGCTTGAGACGGCGGGGCCCAGCGGAGCGGTGCTTGACAGGAAGGGCCCAGCGGAGCGGTGCTTGAGACGGCGGGGCCCAGCGGAGCGGTGCTTGACAGGAAGGGCCCAGCGGAGCGGTGCTTGAGACGGCGGGGCCCAGCGGAGCGGTGCTTGAGACGGCGGGGCCCTGTTCAGCGGTGCTTGTCTTCACGGCGGGGCCCTCTTCAGCGGTGCTCTTCTGCACGGCGGGGCCCTGTTCAGCGGTGCTTGTCTTCACGGCGGGGCCCTGTTCAGCGGTGCTCTTCTGCACGGCGGGGCCCTGTTCAGCGGTGCTTGTCTTCACGCCGGGGCCCTCTTCAGCGGTGCTCCTCTGCACGGCGGGGCCCTGTTCAGCGGTGCTTGTCTTCACGCCGGGGCCCTGTTCAGCGGTGCTCTTCTGCACGGCGGGGCCCTGTTCAGCGGTGCTTGTCTTTACGGCGGGGCCCTGTTCAGCAGTGCTCTTCTGCACGGCGGGGCCCTGTTCAGCGGTGCTTGTCTTTACGGCGGGGCCCTCTTCAGCGGTGCTCTTCTGCACGGCGGGGCCCTGTTCAGCGGTGCTTGTCTTCACGGCGGGGCCCTGTTCAGCGGTGCTCTTCTGCACGGCGGGGCCCTGTTCCGCGGTGCTTGTCTTCACGGCGGGGCCCTGTTCAGCGGTGCTCTTCTGCACGGCGGGGCCCTGTTCAGCGGTGCTTGTCTTCACGGCGGGGCCCTCTTCAGCGGTGCTCTTCTGCACGGCGGGGCCCTGTTCAGCGGTGCTTGTCTTCACGGCGGGCCCTCTTCAGCGGTGCTCTTCCAGTCAGTGTTGGGAGTCAGACCTGGCCTGGACAACCTGCTCACTCGCCCTCCGAACGTGCAGTGTCAGGCCCCTTCGGAGACGGAGTCCTGGGCCCTTTGGTGTCGTCCCTTGCAGCCGGGATGGGGCGTGTGGGGCCCTCCTGCTCCGCGCTCCTGCTGGCTGGCCTCTCCGCCCTGCTGCCCTTCCGCTCCTTAGATGGGGCTCTCGGGCCCTTGCCTCCCCTGGCTGTTGTGGCAGGTGAAGTGGCCTGAGTCACCTCCTTGGGGGCAGCCGTCTCAGTCCGCTCACGGCGGCCCTTCACTTTCCGGGTCCTCTTGCCTGGGGGGGGGCTGCCAGTCCCCTTGCTGCTCAGTGAAGTGTCACTGCCGCCAAAGGGTGGACTCCATATTCCATGCACCACTTGTACCTTGGAAGCTGGGCTGGTGGTGGCTGAGGTGCCTTTGGGACTTTTCCCAGATGGAGGGGGTGGGTCAGGGGAGGGAAAGAGGTCAACATTTGAGAGGTAATATTTCTTTGGACCAGGGTAAAGGGTAGGAGTAGTGGAGATAGAAGTGGAGGAAGAGGATGTGGTTGTAGGAGAGTCAGGTGTGCTGTCCTTGGGTGCAGGTGACTGAGACGTAGGCTGTCGTGAGGTGGTTGGCTGTTGTTTGGGTGTCTGCCTGCGTTTATGTGTCTTGGAAGAGGGGGTGACAGACACAGTGGGAGAGCACACAGGGGACGTGTACATGGCAGTGGGGGTGGTGACTGCACGTGTGAGGACTGTAGTGGAGGGTGTGCTGGTGATGGAAGAACTGGCTGATGTTGGTGTGCATGCAGGTGTGAGTGTAGACGTCACAGGGAGGGAGGAGGGAGACGAGGAGGAGGGGGACACAGAGGTGGTAGTGACTGTTGGTATGTCTGCAACTGGGTGTTGCTTGGGTGAATGCTTGTGTGTTCTGTGGTGCTTATGTTTGGATGAGCTGGCCTTGGGTGTTGAGGTGTGTGCAGGCTGGTCAGATGGTGTGGATGGGATAGGCTGAGGAACAGGAGACAGAGAAAGGCTGGAGGCAGTTAGAAGAGGGAGACTGGAGACAGGGACAATGGCTGCCGTCAGTGCTGAGGCCAGAGAAGTGAAAGCTCGTTGATGGGCAGCCTGACCCGAATGAATTGCCTCCAGGTAGGCATTGCTCTGTTGCACCTCCCTTTGCACCCCCTGGATGGCATTCAAAAGGGTTGTCTGCCCAACAATGAGCGTCCTCACGAGGTCAATGAGATCCGCACTGAGGGCAGCAGGGGTAACAGAGGCAGGGGCTGAGGTGCCTGTGGCGAAGGAGACGCGCGCCTTCCTGGGCGAACGGGCACGGAGCGAAGACTGAGGGGCTGCTGAGAGGGCGGTGCTGGTGCGCTGGGTGGCGGCTGTACCTGTTGTTGCTGGGGGCACAGATGTTGCCGCCCCCGCTAGGGAGCTCCCAAACGAGGACGTGTCTGTGTCGCTGGTGTCTCCACCGGCCCCCGTTGTGGTGCTCCCCTCGCCCTCCGGATCACTGGTGCCCTCGGTGTCTGTGTCAGTGCCCACCGGGGCCTGGTGACCTGCAGCTCCCTCGTGCTCCGATGCCAATTCTCCTCCGCCTGATGATGCTAATGCACAAGAAACAAAGAATAAGGGTGGGGGGAGAAAGAAAACAAAGTTGAGTGCATGCCTTGTCAATAGCCTTGGCGGAGAGGACAGACACAGGTGCCTCATGCACTAAGCCGCGAACTTGGGGTACACTACTCTGTACTTCTGACTAGGCCAACAGGTCGAGGGACAACAGACGCGCTCATGGGTGATGTTGGACCATGGATAGCTGCACTTGGCACCCTACAGAGGTGGTGGGCGGGGGCACAGGGCCATGTCTAAGGGGGGGGACTACACTACAGAAAGCGCCCTGGCCTACCGTCACCCACAGCCCTCCTCCCCCACCCAGACGCCTCCACTGCGCGTATAGATAGGAGAATGTGCTGATACTCACCCCCTTGTGTCTGCTGTGATGTCCTCAAGCGCCCATCCAAATCAGGGTAGGCCACCGCCAGGATCCGGGACATCAGGGGGGTCAGGGTACGACTGGCACCCCTCCTAGGTCGGGAGGCCATCCCCAGCAGTGACTCGGCGGTCTTTCGGGTTCCGCGGCGGATGTCCTCCCACCTCTTCCGACAGTGGGTGCCCCGTCTGGTGTAGACCCCCAGGGCTCGGACTTCCTTGGCGATGGCACGCCAAATATCGATTTTCTGATGGGCACTCACCTGTTTGACATGTACAGGGTGGGAAAGAGAAAACGTCACATTTCTGCATGTTTGGAGTACATGCCCCCCCTCCCCACCCTTGCCATGTGGCCCATACTCTCATCAGTCGTGCGTTGCATTCCTCATTTTCTCCCCACCCCACCAACTGACAGCCACCCGACTCCACACAGGCATTACCCATTCAATGTGCACTCAGTGTACTCACCTGTTGGTCTGGAGGACCGTAGAGTAGAGCATACTGGGGGAGGACCCCGTCCACGAGTTTCTCCAACTCTTCAGACGTGAAGGCAGGGGCCCTTTCCCCAGTCGCAGCAGCCATTGTCACTTCCAGACCGAGTTCACAGCAGCACTTGCAGTATAGGTCCTCTCCTGTGGATGATCAGGTCTCGAGTGATTAAGCAGATAGAAAATGGCGGTCACGCCGGCGGCGGTGCGTACCGCGACCGCCGGCGCACATCGTCATTGGCTCCTGAATCCCATAGGGTTCAATGTTAACCAATGCGACTTCGTACAGCGGTCTTCGACCGCCTACCACCACGGTGTGCCACGCCAGCGCATTGACCTCACATCCCATTGTCCCAGTTTAGAGGTCAGGCAGCCGCCATTTCAAGGGCCCACATGGCTTAAATTCTACTGCGTCACACAGGCCTAGGCCTTGCATTTGCACACATACAAACATAGCAGTCAAAACATTTTCGTGTACTGTGCAAGCTGTGTTGTACGTACCTGTGAGTTGATTGACTCAGTGCTCCATGTTGTCCTTCCTAGGCACCGTCCGCAGGGACTTGCGAGGAGAAGGAGGAATCCTCCCGTGTACCGGCCGCTGGTTGACCTGTCGACAATGGAAGAACGCCATATAATACTCCGATACCGACTTGACCGAGCCACTATACATGAACTGTGTGCCCAGCTGGAGCCAGACCTGATGTCACCCATCCGCCAACCCACAGGAATTCCCCCTCTAGTGCAGGTTCTATCAGTCCTCCATTTCTTTGCATGTGGCTCATTCCAGACAACAGTGGCCATGTCATCTGGAATGTCTCAGCCTATGTTTTCAAAGATTCTGTCCAGAGTGTTGTCTGCCCTGATGAAACTCATGAGGAGCTACATCATATTCCCAGAAGAGGATGATTTGGCCACAGTGAAGGGTGATTTCTATGCCCTTGGACATATCCCCAACATCATTGGTGCCATTGATGGGACCCATGTGGCATTAGTACCCCCAAATGACGATGAACAGGTGTACAGAAATAGGAAGAATTACCATTCTATGAATGTGCAGGTTGTCTGTTTGGCAGACCAGTACATCTCCCATGTAAATGCCAAGTTCCCTGGGTCAGTGCATGACGCGTATGTTATGCGTAATAGCAGCGTCCCCTATGTGATGGAACAGCTACAGAGACAGCGTGTGTGGCTAATCGGTGACTCTGGTTACCCCAACCTGCCGTGGCTATTGACCCCAGTGAGGAATCCCAGGACCAGGGCAGAGGAACGGTACAATGAGGCCCATGGGCGTACTAGGAGGGTAATTGAAAGGACCTTCGGCCTCCTGAAGGCCAGGTTTAGGTGCCTGCATATGACAGGTGGATCCCTAATGTACTCACCAAAGAAGGTGTGCCACATCATCGTGGCCTGCTGTATGCTTCACAACCTGGCTTTGCGACGCCAGGTGCCTTTCCTGCAGGAGGATGGTCCAGATGGTGGTGTTGTAGGAGCCGTGGAGCCTGTGGAGAGTGAAGAGGAGGAAGACGACGGTGAGGAAACAGACAACAGGGAAGCTGTCATACAACAGTATTTTCAGTAGCACACAGGTAAGATTCAGCCACGCCATTTCCCAGTTACTTAGAGCCTCATGCATCTCAACTTTATGTATTTCCCCCCAGCTCTTTTAAATAACATATTCTTTTTCCCTTCCCTTCTCAGTGCTTAATGACTCATAGCCCGACTTCTGCTTGGTTTGGCCATGTACTACAGCGTATTGACATTGGTATGTTGTCATCACTAACTGACATCACATATTGTGAACTGTTATGTGTTGTACGATTTTTTGAGAATACAGCATGACTCCAAACGGTTTTCTGTGCAATAATTGTTTTATTTTGTGTGCTTAGATAATGGTACATTATATGATGACGGTGATGGGTGGGGGTGGAGTGATGTCCATGGCAGAGTCCAGTTCTCAGTCTGACAGGTCTATTGTCCATATGCCTGTGGAAGGATGGAGCAGGGGCTGTTTGAGTTTGGACAGGGTGGCAATGTGGGACAGTGGGATGACTTCTGGGGGTATCTCATGCTGGCGGTGGTCTTGGCATGCTACTCTGGTTTTTTTTTGGGTCTTAGGCTCCTCTTGCGGGGTGGTTGTTCTTCAGCAGGAGGTGGGGTTCTTGTGGCCTGTCGTTGTGTGTGGGCCTCCTGTCCACTAGCGCCGGCGGAGGTGGTAGGCTGTTCCTGGCTAGTGACAGTGGCCCTGTGTGGTGCCACATGGTCCCGCAACGTGTCTTCTATCCTGTTGAGGGCCTGGACCATGCTCCCCATGGCGGTAGCGATGGTGGTGAGTTGGTTGCTGAACCCCATGTAGCGTTCTTCCTGCTGTGCCTGTATCTCGGTGAACCTGGCCAGTACCGTCGCCATCGTCTCTTGGGAGTGGTGGTATGCTCCCATGATGGTAGTGAGGGCCTCTTGGAGAGTGGGTTCCCTGGGCCTCTCCTCCCCCCCCTGTCGCACGGCAGCCCTCCGAGTTGCCCTGTTTGCCTGGGCCTCTGTCCCCTGTACGGTGTGCCCACTACCACTGCCCCCAGGTCCCTGTTGTTGTTGGGGTGTTGGGTTAGCCTGGGTGCCCTGTAGTGGCAGACACACCGCTGCTTGACCTGTCCTAGAGACAGAGGCATGGGCCCGCTGGGTGGGAGCTGTGCTGTTGTTCCCAGGGGGGTTTGGGTCTGCTGTGGCCTGTGTCTGTGTTTAGGGAACCCACTGCCCAGAGGTCCCCGATGGTCCGGGCTGGTCATCAGGTTCCAGGTCGCCAGAGCTGCTGTCCTCACTGGGGGCCTGTTCCGGGGGTGGGATGGACATTTGAGGACCCTCCTGACCGGTGTGTTGGCGTTCGGGTCCTGCATGGGGTGAGAGAGTATGGTTATTGTTTCTGTGTGTGAAAAAGCGTGCGAATTATGGGTGCCCTTGTCCCCCAGTGCAGGCATTACCTTGTGGGTGGTGTTGTGAGGGTGGTTTGTGGGGGGGATGGGTATGTGCAGTGGTCATGCTTAGGTAATGGGTGTCCAATGTTTGTGGTGGCATGCAAGGGTTGGTGAGGGGTTGGGTGGGTTGTGCTAGGGATACATTCTCAGGGATGATGTGTGATGGTGGGTTGGGGGTGAGGGTGGGGGTGTGGGTTGGCATGCTGGTGGGGTGGTGGGGATGAAGTATATGAGATAGGACTTACCAGAGTCCATTCCTCCGGGTACTCCAGCGAGGCCCTCAGGATGCAGGATGTTTAATACTTCTTGCTCCCATGCTGTGAATTCTGGTGGGGTGGGTGGGGGTCCTCCCCCAGTCTTCTGCACCGCGATGTTGTGTCGCGACACCATCGAGCGCACCTTCCCCCGTAGGTCGTTCCATCGTTTGCGGATGTCGTCCCTATTTCTGGGATGCTGTCCCACCACGTTGACCCTGTCCACGATCCGCTGCCATAGCTCCGCCTTCCTTGCTATGGTGGTGTGCTGCACCTGTGAGCCGAAGAGCTGGGGTTCCACTCTTAGGATTTCCTCCACCATCACCCTGAGTTATTGGTCCGTAAAGCGTGGGTGTCTTTGTGGTGCCATGGGGTGGTGTGGATGAGGTGTGGGGTGGTGTATGTGGTGATGAGTGTGTTGGTGTGTGGTGCTTTGTGCTACTATGTGGTGTGTGTGATGTTGTAGTGTGCCTCTGTGTGTCTGGCTCTCTATTCTCTGATGTGTCTCTCTCTCCTTCGTCTCTGATTTTTGGTAGTAGGGGTTTGTGGGTGATGTGGGTGTGTGTTTTATATTGAATTGGATGTGTGGGAGTGTTGTTTGTATGTGTATCAGGTGTGTGTATTTCAAATTGTCCAATGTGGTAGTGTTTTGTAAAGGTGTGGGTATTTTGACCGCGGCGGTGTGTACCGCCAATAGACTACCGCGTTTGAAAGACCGCCGCGTGGATTTGTGGATCGTAATGGCATGGGCGTATTTCTGTTGGCGTGGCGGTGGAGGTTTGGTCATCTCCAGTTTATCGCGGGCCGCTGATGTGGCGGACTGCAATGGAGGTCGGATTTTTGGAGGTTTGGCAGTTGTGGGTCAGAATGACCGTGGCGGCTGACCGCGGCAGCGGCGGTATTGTGGCAGTCTTCTGACCGGCGGTAAGCGGCTTTTACCGCCGAGGTCCGAATTACCCCCTAAGTCCGAAGGTAAAAAGTTGACCGGGACCTCCCAGCCATCGTATCCGAGAAGGGCTCCACGGACGTCGGATCAAGATCCAGGTTTACCCCGGTCGAAGGATTTTCACCTCGAAAAACCGACTAAGTCCGAAGGTAAAAATCTCCACCGAGGAATCCAGCATCGCATATCCGGACAAGGGCTCCAGGAGGTCGGATTCGACTGGCAGGTTCGTCCCGCTGAAGAAAATCTTCAAAATAAAGACTAAGTCAGAAGGTAACTTTTTAACCGAGGCCTCCCGCGACTTGTAGCCGAGCAGGGCTCCATCGCGATCGGCCTGAAACTTTGACTTTGCCCCGGTCGAGGTGCAACCAGATGACCCGATTGGCGCTTTTTGTTTCTAAGCGCTAAAAAAATAATAATTCTTTAAAAATTCATATCTCCGGTTCCCTTTATCCGATTTTATTCGTTTTTGTGTAATTTTAAAGATAAAAATATAAACTATTTTTATAAATTGGTTTTGGATTTTTAAACTGTTTCCTGTGTTTTATTTAATTACTGTTTTGTGATATTTGAATGCTTTACACACTGTCTCCTAAGTTAAGCCTTGACGCTCGTTGCCAAGCTACCAAGGGTTGAGCTGGGATTAATTTACTGAGACCTAACTGTACCTAAGTGGAGGTTGGTGGCTTGTTGCTAGATGTAGGTACCTACCTGCCCTTACCAATAACCCATTTTCCAACACAGGTCCTGTGTATATGGTAAAAACACTCTACAAATCCAACAAACAGTAGGAGGAAGGCAAAAGGTTTGGGGGTGACCCTGTAGAGATGTCTATTTCTAAAACGGCCCCTACAGCAGACATGGTATTCTGTCCAAAATGTGCCAGATGTCCCGTCCTCTTTATTGCAAGTGCATTATATCCTAAGGCATTTGAATACTGGTGGATGTTTGAGAGAGTATTCCATCTACCAAACTCTAAATAAGGCCCAACGGGGAACCTGTATAAAGAACCAGTTCTCAAAAAGTGTTCGCAAATTGGACACCGACTTTTTGTAAATCAGTTTTAAATTTACAAACTGATCTATGTGCTAATAGGATTGCTCACAACATCACCATTTGTAGTGAGTCACAGTTTTTGTTGGTGCTAATATTGAAAATGTAGTTTAGGCTGCAATATGTATTTTAAAGGCAAAGTACATTGTAAGGAAGTTACAAAAATGCATTCTAAAATGTGCTTTTCTTAGTAGTACAGAGACATTACAAAACAGGTTTACAATACATATATAAAGAAAGAAAATAAAGTGCAATATAACTTTTTGCTGGCAGGTTTTAACGTTTACATATTTTATTTTCACACACTGAGGACAATTCATTGGCAGATGTTTGCATCAAGGATGGTCCCATATGGGTGAGTTTGCCAGGAGGGCTGATTCATAGCCTAAGAGCAGCACTGGCATTGTAAAGTGTTTTTTTTACCTGTATTGAATACAGGAGTGAATGCTGTGTTTAATTTTTTATATGCTTTGGGAAGCTAAATATTAGCCAAATTAATTTAGCACTGTGAATTACGGGAAATAGTTCAAAGTTACACCTCTTATCTGTGAAATACAAACTTTGAAGCCACTGACAATCATTCAACAAAAAGGCTTACTCATGTAATATCTGTCTGTCTGTCTGTCTATCTATCTATCTATCTATCTATCTATCTATCTATCTATCTATCTATCTATCTATCTATCTATCTATCTATCTATCTATCTATCATAAAGTCATAAAGACAAATATTTCAGTTTAGGTTGTTGAAAACTGGGTTACTGACTGAGGAAAAGTGAAACCCTACTCAAGCAGCATCCATAATCTATGTCAACATTAAACACAAGTAAACCCCAAATTCGCCTGTGTCTAACCCTCTGCTAGCTGGCCACAAAGCAGTCGGGCTTAACTTAGAGGCAAGATTTAAAGTATTTATGCAGGACTTCAAACAGTAATAAAGTAAAACACAATACAAGAAAAATCCCACACCAATTAAAAAAACATAGCAAACTTTAATACATTATTTGACACCAATATGACACAACTTCAGTCAGTGGAACCGGAGATATGCATTTTTGAACATTCAGGTAAGTAAAGCACCTAAAAGCACAAAGTGCCATTCGCAGCTAGCTGGTCGTTGGAGACCAGGTGGTAGTTACAAGTTCAGGCTGAGCGTGACTAAACTTAAAAGTACATTTCCAACCTTTTAAATACAATGCACCCTACCATATGGCTGGTTCGGACCTACCCTAGGGATGACTTATATGTAGTGAAAAGGAAGATTTAGGCCTGGCGAAAAGTTTATTTTGTGAGGTAAAAATGGCAGACTCAATCTGCACACACAGGCTGCACTGGCAGGCCTGAGACATGTATTAAAAGACTACTAAGGTGCATGGTACAGTGCTGCAGACCCACTAGTAGCATTTAATTTACAGGCCCTTTTTACATGTAGTACCACTTCCATAGGGACTTACAAGTAAATTAAATTGTAAAATTGGGTGTAAGCCAATCATACCATGTTTTAGGTAGAGAGCATACGCACCTTTAGAACTGGTTGGCAGTGGTAAAGTGTACAGAGTTTTAAAAGTGAACAAAAATGGCTTCAGAAAAAGGAGGGTGACACCAAAAGGTTTAAAAAAGGACCAAGTCTGAAACAGAGCGTGAAAAGTTATTAAAAGACCCACAAGGTGACCCTGTACAACCTCCTTTATGAAGGAGCTTAGCCTTTGTCAAGAACTTGGAACCACACTGAGCAGTGGTTGTGCCTAATATTTATCAGGCTCAGGTTGACGCCTGAAAAATGCTCATTTGCTTTTCCTTTCACCAACAATCTAAAAAGTGATAGAATTAATATTCACTAAAATACTTGTGTTGGAGTGTGACCTTTAAAATTAATATTAACATGAAAAGCTTGCAATATAATGTGTAGTGAAACTGCATAGAAATGTGTTAATGTAGAAATAATGCACACGTTTGAAATGTGCCCACAGGGAGTGGCCACCAATGTATATGATGATTAATGAAACTGACTAATGATGAATTAACAATGTACTAATGTATGCCTTTGTAGTAGCATTAAGGGTTGTATTAGGGTTTTGCTAAATTACTCATTAGGCCTTAGTTAGCAAGGGTCTGGGCCTAGCTGCCTGGTCTCATATTAATTGTGTTTTTCTAACGTGCAATGTGCTGTTTTCCTGAAGGACACGAAGCTGTACTTTTCCAGAAGCTAGAGATATGTGTGTGTAGCCGTAGTAAATTCTTTCTCATGAGACCCGACTTGCTCAAGGAGACATTCTTGCGGAATGCAACAGTGTAATTCGCAACAGGTGCAAGGTCGCCTGGACTAGGAGAAGACAATGGAACTACTGACTGGAGCGTAAAGTGTAACTCTTCTTACCTGACATTCCACCCGATGAGGACGTCAATTACAGGAGCCAATCGATTGCATGAGAACTGTGTTTTGTGGAAAATTCGAGTAAGGCGTGTGGAGAATTATTGGACAGAGATAATGATGCACCAAAATTGATCCAATAGGGAATTAAGGACTAGTTTGATAGTTTTGATATAACCACTTGACCTAAGGAGAAATCGGACATTCTTCGCCATTCCTCACTGCCCCTTGCCACTCTGTCGAGAATTATTATACTTTGAGACTTTACTGAGATCTTAATCATCCTATATTGAATCCTTACTCGATACTTACTTCTCCTCCTTATGAGGGAAGTGCCTTATTCTTAGCTATGCCATACTGAGATTTTGCCCTGTCCTATCTTTGCTGATGCTGAATCGGCTGATGTCCTGAGGATGAAGACTGACGCTGATTGCTGACTTGTTGGAGTGGTAACTATCTGATGAAAATTGTAATTGTCTGTTTGTCTTTTCTTTCTAGGTATCAACTGCTCTTTTGATACAGGCCATAGTTAGATGTTTTCCAAATTTGTGTTGCTAAATTGTTTTGCATGAAGCCCAACATGCTAATGCTAATTCGAAGTTAGTTAAGGAGGTCACTAAACTGACGCAAATGGACAACTGACAAGAATTCTTGCTTTGTTGAATAATGTACTAATGATACTCTGCTAAAGTTGAATCATGTTAACGGCATGCTTCATTCTAATGTTTATGATCCATGCTTTGATAAAGTTTTGCTCTGATTGCCAAGTTATAGTGGTTTTGATGTGCTTGTTGTTGTTGAAACTAATAAATATGATATTAGATTGTAACTAATAGGGAATAAATATCCTAATGCATAACTAGGTTTGTGTGGTTATTCATGGCTGAAAGGTCATGGTGCGTTCGCTGTATTGAGCTATATTGAACGTTATTGATTAGCTTAATGATTAGTTATTGTGAATATTGAAGGAGTTATTGACATATTGATTGCGATGTTAAACGGATATCTCGTTCTGGGAAGTCTCCAAACGTGGTCAAAAGGTCCATTGGCCTTGACGTGTCTCCTTGTAAGTTTACTTATCAAGGTTCTGACGTGTTAACACTTGTAAGAGGCTCTCTCCCAAGATAACTCTGCAACACTTTAGAAAAGTTCATAAACAAAGAAGGGCGCTTTGGCAGAAAAGTATGGAGCAAACATACTACTGGGGCTATGGGGAGTGCTTAATTTGTAAAAAAAAATAAATCATTGTGCCCACATTTTTCTAAGAAGCCCACTGGCAATGCTGACAAATGTCAGAGTTGCTGAATACCTAGGGAGTCTAGTCTTTATTTAATCTCATGCTTCTTTCATCCTTCAATATACCATCTCTTCCCCTACTTCAAACTGTGTAGGATCCTATTTATTCCTACTTTTTCCATCTGCCACTTTTCTCATGTATTTCTCTCACTCCTTCTTTCAACTCTTTTCTACGTTCCTCTCTGTTCTTTCTCGGACAAACTCTGGCGATTAAAAATAAGTCCTGGTCCCCAAAAGAGAGTGCGAGTGAGCCCCAATGCAACGACCAATTCAATCTAAGCACTGGTTACAGGTGAAACACAAAGTCCTCAATTTGTCTCGATCATTGCTTTTTACAAATTATGTTATAGAGATATCTGGCTGTTTTTACCGGATCTGTGTAGACTGGGTCGATCTCCACATTATTACAGACACAGTTTCTACTCCTGGGCTTTTGTTTGCTGGGATAATTCATTCCGGGTATTGTAGTACTGATTTGATTCCATTTAACTAATTAGGCTGATACACCTAATAAAAAACATTCATAGGTGAAAAGTTCAAGACTGAGAACACTGTCCGTGAGGTGGTCACCATAAAATATATATTTTTTTTTTAATCTGAAACGATCCTGGAGCATAAAAGACATTCTAACCCCAAAACACTGTGTTTGCACTCATTTTGAACATAATTTGATGGATTTATTACTGACTGCAACATATGAACCTCATACAGCTTTTTTTGCTATTTGCTTTCCTTTTTAAGCTTGGTTCAGGCGTTTATGGAAGTGTCTGCAGAATTCTTTTTACCCGGGCTAGAACGTCCAAAGGAATTTAAAAATATATATATTTTTAAAGTTCACACGTCACTGTCCATCTATTCTGTTCTGCTTCCTAACGATGAGTACTTTTCAGCAACTGTCCCAATGCAACTTCACGGTAAAGGAATTTCTCCTCGTGGTGTTTGGTTTAAATGCATTTATTATTTGAGTGGAGATGATGTGCCAGATGCTGCTTGGATAGCTCCTTTTCAGAAGGGATATATGCAATTCTGAAATTATGCGACATTATACCTAATTACACAAAAGGCCAATCCGTCATTTAAGGCTGTAGTTTAGCATTACAAGCGTGCCTTTTGTCAATTCTTCACGCAAGGGCACATCGTGTGGTAAAAAGAGCATGACAAGC
Source organism: Pleurodeles waltl (assembly GCF_031143425.1). Classification (NCBI taxonomy): domain Eukaryota; kingdom Metazoa; phylum Chordata; class Amphibia; order Caudata; family Salamandridae; genus Pleurodeles; species Pleurodeles waltl. Next base: position 1,243,835,363 of record NC_090447.1, on the reverse strand, counting down.
ACAAGTGGTACATGTAATAGCTGGTCGCATTCTGGATGTTTGCGTTATTATCGCACGCAAGCAGTACCATTTTGCTGCGAATGGTACATTTTTATGTGCATAATGGCATAATTTCAGGAATTTCATTTAACAAGCACAATGCGAAATTCCTGAAATGATGCGAACTTCACTAGGGTAATTCGAATTTCACCCGGGCTTCTAAATGGCTCTGTAATCCTTCAACTTGATGTAGTTTCTATTGTTCGGCCATTCGTTATGAAACTCAAGTTGACCTGAGAAATCCTTCTTCCATGAACTGTCAGTGAGATAGCTCAGTGAGTTGAGCATTCCAGCATACTGAGGGTGTTACTGACATTCAAATGGGAAACCCCAGATAGGGCTACGTCAGAATGTCTTCCTCCTAAGGTGAATAAAATGAATAGAATAGACTGATATAATAGTCTCCATTATTTAAACACTATGGGTCAGAATTATCAAGGTTTTGTGCTGGTGTGGTGTCACAAGAAGGGATGAACCAGTGCAAAGTCTTGAATTAGAATTTGCTTTCCAGTGTATAAAATGCTTTGTGCTGGAAAGGAGCTCTAAAATGATGCATAGCTGTGCATAGCTGTGCCCAATTGTTACTTTGCGTCAAGGGGCCATCCCATGAGCAGTACATGTGTGTTACCCAGCAATCACTCATGGATTTTGACGCAAAGCTCTGTCTTCTAAAAAAAAAAAAGGTACACAGTGCTTAGCACCGAAAATGTACGCCCCTCATGGAAGGCATAGCATTTGACAAAGGTTTCCTTTTCTAACTTTGCATGTGTACTGTGTTATAAAGCATATATACGAAGTTAGAAAAGTTTTAAGCTATGTCTAAGCATTGTATTTAGTGTCTGAAGAGTACCCTTCTGCTTATAAAACCTATGATAAACATCACACAAACACCCTTGCACTATGATGCAAGAGTGTGTTCATGCTCAAGGCAGACTAAATTGCACCAGTGGACGGGATAACAATAGCATCATATCTTGGAAGATGTGGCGCTGTTCTGCTGTCTCCTTTTCTCACAAAGCAGTGCAGGTGCCTTGGTTGCTTCACTGCGTTTTTGTGAAACAATAGTAAATTTGGTCCTATAAGACCATTGCACTAAGTACAATGTGGGGGCAGAGGGGAAATGTGGAAGCATTTGCTGTGTGTAAACCCTGTGATAAATGCCTCATATTGTGCTTTTTCCTTAAACACAAAGGAGGGTGATTACATGAGGAATTAGTGTATTCCACAACTAATTCTACATGACTTAGGGAAGGATTTGCTTGCCTAAATTTCCCTGGGGAAAATTGTAGGGGGTGCAGTCATTAAGTACAATTTTACTTCACTGTTTTGAGATTTTCAATACACCTATCAATCATTTATACACTATGTCAGTGTATTTTTGACACAGAGTGTACACATCAATGTCATATAAAACAGTGATGTATTTTACCTACTGATGACGATCAAATAAACCCTTCCAAAAGGTGTTGACGACAATTTCGACTGTTGAACACAATTTCATGTGGGTAATACCATAATAAAATCAGTAAACAGCCTACCCAACAAAACAAATGATTACACTATTTTTGTGTCCATGAACGTTCAGCTAAATCAGTTTCTAAACAACTCCAGGTTTGTTTGTTGCCCACAGGCATCATCCTCATTGACAATTCTGGCCAAGACACCTTATACTTACGTAGTGTGCAAGTACTATTTTTCAATCCTTAGTCAATTTCTTACTTGAAAGTAGGTGGCAAATTCCATTGTTCAGGTGGCGAGTAAGCAAGCAGAATCTTTGACTCAAACCTTTGTGCATGCAAAACGTATTAATTAAATAAATTATATAATTGTTAGTCCTGCCAGCCTTAGGTTGGTCTCTCTCTAAACATTTTGCCTGCTTGCCTCCATTTTTCAGGATTTTCTTATTCTGTTGACCTTAGCACTCTGTGCACTCTACCACTGCTGACCAGTGCTACAGTACTTGTTCTCAATACCCTAATGGCATATACCTGATTGGCATATTTAATGTACTTGTAAGTACCTTGCAGAGTGGTATACCATATACTCAGGGCTTGTAAATTAAATGCTTCACATGGGCCTGCAGCACTTATTGTGCCATCCACTTAAGTAGCACCTTAAAACATGTCCTTGGCCAGCCATTGCAGCCTGAATGCAGTGTCACACTGCCATGTCAACTGTGCATTTAAAACCCTTTGCCAAGTCTTAAACTCCCCTTTTATTACATATGTCACCCCAAATGGTAGGCCCTAGGTAGCCCATAGGGCAGGGTGCATTGTAATTAAAAGGTAGAACATGCACTTTTATGTTATTCATGTCCTAGTGGTGAAAATCTTCCAGATTCTTTTTTCACTACTGTGAGGCCTACTCCTCCCATAGGATAACATTCGGGATTCCTTATTACATGTAATAAGCCGTAATTCCTAAATGAGAGGAGGTAATTTGTCATATTTGGTACCTATGAACTTGTAATGATAAACCCTCTTTCATGGTGAAGTCGAATTTATCATTACAAGTTTGAAAATGCCACTTTTGGAAAGTTGGCATTTTCCTGCCCTTAGCCCTCTGAGCCCGCAGCCTGCCTTGGGTCACATGACTGGGTGTAGCTGGCAGTTAGACTTTGTGAACTCGTCCCAGACAGTCACAAACTAGTTTGATTAGCTGAGCCTCAATGGGCCATTTACTAGCTTGATAGAGGGGTAGAAGGGTGGAGCTAAGTACAGCCCACTTCCACCTTAATAGGCTGTGTCCTGTCTCCTAACAATAATGTAAGTGGCCTGTATTGTCAGTGTAGCCAGCTTAGAGTGAAGGCGGTGGAGGCAAGAAACTTCCAGAACTTCAAAGAAGCTTTTCACAAACTTACCCCCCTTCAAAGAGCAGGACACCAGGGTACAAAATAAGGCTCTCAGACCGACTCTTCAGTTCACTACTGAACCTGCGGAAGGACTGTCAGAGGACTGCCTGCTGATGTGACTGCTGTACACTCTGCCAGACGGCTGCTCTGCCTGGAAAGACTGCTTTGCTGCTTGGAGCCTGCCTGGAACCCACAGAGGCCATCTCTGCTGTTGAGACCTGCATCTACACTTGCACCCAGGACTACCCGAAGTGACTCTTAGGGCTAGTTTGCCGGCCTCCTGTTTAGATCCACAGGGACATAACAGACTCCCACCATCTTGATCCCACACCTGCACCCAGCCTGAGTGAGTCCTGAACCCCCAAGAGGTCTCCATAGACATCTGCTCACCTCCTGTGGTGCTAAAGGTGAGCAGATGTCTGTGGTTGACACTTATCTTTTAGGAGCTATTTTGAACCTTAAAATTAAAATTTCGTTAACTCTGGCACTACTGATTGGACTTTTGTTGTTTTGGGATCAAATAATTTAGTAAAATATACTTTATTTTTCTAAATTGGTTTGGGATTTTTCTTGTGTTGTGTTTTCACATTATTGCTGTTCGCATGCTGCATAAATACTTTACATATTGCCTCTAAGTGAAGCCTGACTGCTTTTCATGCCAAGCTACCCAGGGCTGAGCAGAGGTTAAGTTAGTGCCTTTTTATGGTTCACCCTGCTCAGACCCCAGTCAATCAACAACCCAATTTCGCAAAATAATATTGTTCTTCAAACATGCTATATATAGATATATTAATTAAGCCCACCAATTAGCCTGGTGAACAAAACTCTTTTCATCCACTGGATTGGTTATGATATGACTAATTGCAATCCTCTGATGTTCTACGGTCAATGAACCATATCTGACAGACCCACTTGGAGTACTGGGGTCATGTATGCTTTATTTTATTCCAGGCACTACACTTCACCTAGAAAGTAGGCATAAAGAAAAGGATCATAGTCCTGATACATTTCCTGGACCAGTGTGGCCTTCATGTGGTCTGAAACATGCCTGCTAATACCACGATATGAAGGGTTGCTAACAACCCTCTTTTTTTTAAATTGTGATCAGGAGGTGACAACAAAATTATATATAGCATACCACAAGACAATTTAAACTGTTGAATTACCCACCTCTAATTAACCAGCTGATTTCCTCACCATAAACAACTCTTAAAAGGGCCTGAGGAAAGCCCATCCCAAATATAAAATCGTGACTAGGAGGAGCTTGTTGATATACAACCATGTGTGGGTGAGAGTAAACATTCTTTTTTAGAGTAGATTCACCACATCCTGCACAGGAACAAAATGCTGCCTGTGCTGCACTAGGAATGTTGGTCAGTTCCGCTGCGCTTCTTGCTCTATAGAAGTTATCAACATGGTGATCGGGTGCTCTGAAAGTGAATGATAGAAAAAAAATAATTGAAATTTTGCCCTTGTCATTTAGAACAATGTAGTTAACCAAACAACGGACAGATGATTTTTTAGAACTACCACTGATCGAACTACAGAAGTTCATAATCAGTTCCTCGGCTTCTTCAAAACCACTAACACTGGTGACTATGAAAGGCTAACCCGCCTGGCTGTTATACATGTGCATAGTGACATTCTGAATGGTGTACATTTCAGCTCTCTTTTGAAGTAATTAATCAGCGTGACACAAGAGCATGAAACAACATTTAGAGTTCTATGAGACCATGTAAACCTTTATACTTTACATTATCTCTTAAACTTTTTGCACGGAAAGAAACAAAAATAAATAGCCTACATAAGCAAGCATACCACCAGTCACAATATAATTTCATGTGAAGCCCTTCATTTAATTGAGAAGGCGACTTCAAGCTCAGAGCCTTACAAGTATAGAGAAAGTTACTAAAAGTTCAGATTCTTTTATATGCCTGAAATATTTTATTCAACTTCAGTGTCTTTTATGTGCTGGAGAGTTACCTCAAGTTCTGAACCTTTTATATGCCAGAGTGTTATTTTAAGTTCAGGATCTTTCATGTGCCAAAGACATTTTCTTCAACTTCAAAATGGAATATATGGCAGAAACAGTTTCTTCAAGCTTAGTGCTTTATATATTTCCGAGAAAGCTACTTCTATCCTACAGCCTTATGTGTATCTGAGTGAGTTACTTCTGACCTACGCTTTGCGTTTTTAACTTACGGGCACCCATCGCCCTTCATGTATTCAAGTGCACATTTTTTTATTTATAAACACGTGCTTCATTTAGCATCATTTAAAGATATATAACATATACAATTTGCTTTATTATAGGTTGATGATATATCAATTTGCCCTGTGTGAGTATTAATATGATTTATACTACGTAGTATATTTTAGTGATCGTGCAACAGAACTTGTACCTTAATGTTTGCATTTTGCATCATTCATCCTAAGGTTAGGACTTTTCATAATAATCATAAAAGGGTATTTAAGTCTAGTACAGACACATATCGGGATGAGACATTTTCAGGGTGCTTCATTCGAGCTGTGTACTGCAAGCATCTTCAGTGAAGGATATGATACTCCAGAGCCGGGCCCTTACCTGAACATTTCTCAGCTCGAAAACCCCATGACTGGGACTGCAGCAAAGGCATGCAAGCGAGAGGCATCTGAGAAACTCATCTCACCACTTCAGTGCTAAGAAGCTTCAGCTGGAGGCCAGAAGGAAGGGCGCATGTATTTATTTATTTTAACCAAAGGTAGGTTTTACTATTCAGAGCTAAAATGTAATGAATACCATCAAGAATGTTGAAATTCTTTAAATAGAGTTTATTAATTGATTACATTGCCACTGTTTGGTTCGTTTTTTAATAACATGCTCAACATGTTTCAGCCATTGATCTATGTGCCCCAAAGGGGTCAAATTGGCTTTCTTCAGGACCTACTTTATATTTTTTAACAGTTCACTAAGACTGATGCTAGTACAAAATGGCGTTTACTCACGGATCCTTTTTTAAGTACCAGCGCAGCTCCATTTGAGAATTTGTGCTTCCGTTTGATCTCATTTCATGGGGGTCCCAAGAGGATGAGCCCCGTAGTCACACATTCTTCAAGGGATGTCACCTACCTTTTGCCTACATTAGTCCCCGGGTCCTAAGAAAGGACCTTTCGGAGGACCCGGGTACTAATGTAGGCAAAAGGCAAAAGGTGAGTAACATCCCTTGAAGACTGTGTGCAGGGGCGGGGTTTACCATCTCACGTAAGCATCCTAAGAGCAATTCATAAGAAGAGGAGACTTAAAGTTCACTAGCACACAATCCTCTTCACAGTCTTTAGGATGAGAACCAAGCCAAGGTGCTTGTCTGACGGATAGAACTTCATGGGATAAGTCCTACGACCACCTCACATTAGATTTTAACCAGTGGACTGTTTTATTCTTCTGAGTCTCAGGGTTTTCACTTATATCAGGAGGTCATTCAAGGCCGTCCCTCAGAACTATTAGGTATGCAGTACACTCTGGTGGAAAGTGGGGATAGTTAGTTGGGGGGGTCTACTATGATGGATCCCTCCCATGTCTTGCCGATTGACCTGCCACTCTAATAAATGTACCTTTCCCCCTGAATTGCCCACTGAGCTCTTGGGGCAATTAGAACCTAGCAGGTGAGGGAATTGAAAAGAAGGTGATGGATTAGGCCCACAATGAGCCAGCTGCACCTGCAGGTGTAAGAGCTCTACAGAGGGTTGTGACATATTTCCTACAACTGTGGGTGGCAGAGCCCTTAGTGGCTCTAATTTTGAGTCTAACATTGAAGATGGGCCACTAAGGGAGCTTGTTTTGCCTTTACAATATCCCTAAATGTCCCTAACAGATCTCCACAAACTCATTTAAAAGCTCCGCAACAACTGGCTTGGAACCTTTTCTAGACACGCAAGGCAGTGCAGGGAAATATACAGTACTACACTGGAAGGATTCGTCTGCAAGTCTTTTCGATTGGATGGTATGAATGGGGCTAGTAACTTTTGTACTCTTCATGACCTTGCCAGTTTGTTTTGATCGAGCTTCCCATTTAGGCTTCAGGTTGGCAGCTGGGGACGTAGTATGACCCAAGCAACTCGACCCACCAACTTCTCTAATGTCTCTCAGAGAGATCTGAGCGGGCTCAGGCAATAAGCCCTGATGCGGGGAAATAATTTTATCAGATAATATGAAGGACTCTAAGCTAGGATGAGAGACCGGGGGGGATACTGCCTAAATTTAGAGATAGCCACCTCTCAGAGAGTGCTATCTCTGTACTCACAACCCCGATTGCTCTCTCAAGCATTCAATCAATGGAGGCTCCCCCCAAAAGTGCTTTTTCTCCGCCTCCCTTCCTACAAGATTGAGCTTACAACGGGAGTAAAAAGCAACATAGAAAAAAAACAGTACAGCTTGATAGAAGAACCGGGGTAGGGGGGTGATCCAGACCAGTCTCTTCTGGGCTTTGGCGGGGTAAGATGGGCCTGTCTTGTCCCGGTTTTAGCCCGTGAACCCCCCCAGGGTGTGTCCCGCACAGCGGGATACAATGAGCGCCTTTAGCATGGTCCTTCTCCTGCCACGTGTTGCCGCTAGAGAGTCTCTGGGATGTAGTCCCACCCCAGGCTCGATGAAGGTCAAGCCCCAGAATGTGAGCAGGCAGGGAAACCCTGTTAAAGACACCTGCCCACAGGATACAAGGGGCAATTTTAGGGCAGTCCTACTTCTGCCCCGCCTTGCCGCTGGAGAGTCTGGGGGACATAGTCCCACCCCAGGCTCGATGAAGGTCAAGTCCCAGAATGTTGGGAAATGTTTTAAAAGACACAGTGCAGCAAATATGAATAACGTTTTTAGTGCAGTCCTGCTCGATAAAAGTCAAGTCTCAGAATGTTGTTAAATACACCGTGCAGTGAATACAAATTGTGCTTTTAGGGCAGTCCCGCTCCTGCCCCATCTTGCCACTGGAGAGTCTGGAGAGTCTGGGGGACGTAGACCCACCCCAGGTGCAGTTGTAAAACTTTGAATCTTGCATTTTGCTAACTTATTTATACATTTCTTAATAATATGCTAATGGTATTTAATTTTCTAAACAGTTGCAGACCACGTGGGTAGGTATCATGGGGTCCACAAACCACAGGTTAATAACCATGATTGTGGGGAAAGAGTACGTCCAGTAAGAAGTGCTTAGCATGCTCTCAATGCCCAGAAGTCAAACAAGCCTTTGCAATGCAACGGGTCTTGCATTATGTTGAGTTAGAGGTATTAGTGTTGTAAACTCCTAACTGGACTTTTCTTGCCACATTAAATGGAGAAAAAAACGAGAGTGACAGCGCAAAAGGGCTGCAAAATAAAGAGAAAAAGTAGCCCAGAAACCATACGGAAAACATGGAGCCTCGTATGTTTCCAGTAGTTTAACAGTGCTCTCAAGGAGTACTGAACATCGGAACAGGCATGACATATGCATGCCTTTCACTCACGAAAACAAGCGGATTTTAAAAAGCAAGCCCATGAAACAATGAAAGTGACTGACTAACATGGGTGTGGTTAAAATCTCCCTAAAGAAAGATTAGAAGAGGGACGGAGCGCTTTGCACTCGCCCCTAAAAATTATCTCGGCCTAAAAAAATTAAAGAAACTGGGCGGATACTTGAAAAAGAGTCTTTCTCGCACTCTGAAATTAAGCAGTTGTTGGGCCATGTTACGCTGTCAGGCAGAAGTAAGATCAGAAAGTGAATAATTGATTTTGGAGCGTTAATATATTAGAACCAATCTATGTTTACTATATCCAAGTGTTATAGTTTAGGTTTTCATTAGATATTCGTCAGCCTTGTGACTGGCTACTGTAGTGGGCAATTGGAATGTATGACATCAGGTGAGGAATCTGGCATGAGTCAGACTGCAGCTGAAACCTTGAAAAATGGTTGCGTGGTCCCACAGTTCCAGCATACCTGAATGAATCTTGCTCAGCACCAGGGATTGTGTACTTATTTCATGTGTACACCACAACAAATTCTGGTGACGAGCGGGCCTTCTGAAGCAGTAGTGGGACCACTGACCGAGATGAATTGATTTGAGTTGCCAGCTTGTTTCCAACAGTGTTGGTGGCAGTGCTAGCAGGACGAGTTATCGCCTTGCCAGCATTTCTTGCCCAGCATGAAGCCTTTGGAGAGATACGTTGCCTAGATAACCTGGACTATTGAGCATAGACACGCTGCAAAAAGATTTCTATGTACTCTGATGTCGGGTGCCGAAGGAGCGGTAGAAAAGAAGAAGAAAGGAAGTAAATCTTTAATTTTTCCGGCCTTTGCTATTATTTTCTTTAACGTCTGGCATCGTTGACATTTAAATGTTTAGGACATTACAATTATCGCATGTTCTGGGTATGTAGAAGCTAACTTTGTTATTGATGGCTCGAGGAGAATCGTATAGGGAACTCTGGAAACCATACATTACACTTCTATCAAAAGAATTTGGGGGTTTGACATGCCCTAAATATTGGCATGTACTCCGTTTGACTGGCACAGCAGCATTGCTTACTGATACACCCATCGCCAATGCGAACATTACGCGCACCACACAGGTGGCCCACCACTTAAACTATGTGAATCCCCTCGGAGGGGTGGGAAGGCAGGGAAGAGAGGGAGTTGAAATGTTGTTCCACTTGTTTTCATACTATCATTAGCAGGTGCTGAGATGCCCATTGTTGTTGGATTAAATGCACCCTTATTACCAGCAACAATAAAAACAAATTTGAACCATAAATATTTAGGATATTACAATATTGCTAGGAATGGCGTTACCTCTAATTTTTAGGCCACCTGGCATTCCACACGACTGCTGATTGTGCTGCTGTCAGGATTCATGATGCGTGACACTCCTGAGAGAGACTTCTCCGTGCTACCCCTTGACCTCAGTCCAGCATAAGTGGCATGTGTGTGACGTTGCATGCACACTGACACCATTTTGGTTTTGAGAATTCATGCATCGGAACAGCAGCGGTCAGCTGAGGGAGCAACAGTTAAGATGTGCACTGTGTTTGCATCGGTGTGGCCACCACCAGCTGAGAGGATGACTGTGGCTGGAGCGGTGCGCAGTGAATATAGGACACAGCCAGATCAACAATGGACGTTTTCTCAGAATATGCTGATTTGACAGTTTGATCATCAATTAAGCATTTCTTGTATTTGATGTGCTTCATGTGACTTGGTGTGACCTGGAAAAAAAAATGACTAATCCCTGAAGTGCTACCTAGTTCAGCGGGGAGGAAGCAAACAGCTCTACTTCACTCTCTTGGTTTAGAGGGGAGGAACATTTATGAAAGTTTGGAAGAGTTACCTTTGGATGCAGGTGATGGGGAACTAAGAGATCAACTTAAAATGTTGATAATGATGCTCGAGAAACATTTTGGCAGCAGGATAAACATTGTGTTGGAAAGGCAGATTTGTTTGGGGAGAGTGCAGGGCAAAATGAAGATAATGGGAAATTATATTGCATCCTTGAGAACATTATCTCGCACATGTGATTTTAGGGAATTAGCTGATTTGTTGATCAGGGATCAGTTGGTGAGGTGCACCAATGATTGAAGGATGCAAGAAAAACTGCTTGCGAAAGACCAAAGGTGGAAGAGAACATAAGTGTGATTGATGCAACCAAGGAGGTGACAGGGAAAAGTGGTGAGGTGGCTTACAAAGGTCACAAAGTGGGTAACAAGAGTTTTTAGATGAACTTGTAGAATTAGAAGGTGAAATGTTATAGATATGGGAGTACATCACACATGTCTAACAGTTTGAATTGTTACGCCAGGAATGAGATAGGTAAAAAGTGCAGGAAAAAGGGGTATTATGCCCGAGTATGCAAGGGTGTAAGGGTGATTGTTGTTGAAGATGTGGGAGAGTTGGGAGGCAAAGTGGATTTTTCAGTAGTGTAAGGGTATGTTATTGATGGTGGGGGACTGAAGCTGCCACCAGAAGATTCTGTGGCTATTGAAGGTGAAACCTTGAAAGTCCAGATGAATTCTGGGTCTCGCTACACCATGGGGGGTGACCAACATGGGGTGAACACTTTGGTGACACAGGCATTAAATTGATACCCTCATATTAACCTGGTGGGTTATGGTGGGGCAAAGATTAATGGGTTGGGAGACACAGTCATGGAAATACAGTTCTGTGATAAAAAAAACAGTGAGCAAGGTGTTCGATTCAAGATGTGGGAACAATTTATTGGTCTGGAAACATCAGGGGTACGTGGGAATCATCCTGATGCCCAATAGTCCAGAGCCTATCATATTGATGGCAAACAATGGTAATGTTTGCGAGTTGATTGATGAGCTTCTTAAAGTGTTTTGGGAAGAGTTGGGCTTGTTGCAAGCCTTTGAGCACAAAATAATTTTGAAAAAGAATGTAGTGCCATGTGTATTTAAGGTAAAGAAAGTACCACATCTGATGAGAGAACCCCTTAAAAATGAGCAGGAGAAGCTATTAAAACTGGAGATTATTAAGGAGATATAGGGCCTGATTCTAACTTTGGAGGACGGTGTTAAACCGTCCCAAAAGTGGCGGATATACCACCTACCGTATTACGAGTTCCATAGGATATAATGGACTCGTAATACGGTAGGTGGTATATCCGCCACTTTTGGGACGGTTTAACACCGTCCTCCAAAGTTAGAATCAGGCCCACAGTCTTCAGAATGGCTTACCCCGGTGGTATTGGCTTCCAAGGATGGTGGAAAGAGTGTTTGAATGTGTGTGGATCTCAGAGGACTTAAGCATGCATACATATGTAGGTTGACCCCTTTCCCAATATGTCTCAAACTGTAGAGTCCTCAGAGGTACCAAGGTGTTTAGCCCCATAGATTTGGCTTCAGTTTACCACCAGTCTACCTTAAATGAGGAGTCGTGGCATCTCATTTAATTAGTGACAGGTTTTTAAGAATGCCCTTCGGGTTAGAGTCTGTGACTGCCTGTTTGCAGAGAGTGTAGAAACAGGTGTTAGAAGGGATACCACAGGTGGCATTCTTATCGGATGGCATTCTTGGAATAGATAAGGATGATCATGACAAAGTTTTGAGGAAGATGTTGGAGAGATTGCAGGCCTCGGGTCTGCATTTAAAGAAAGATAAATGCAGGTTTGGAGTCACAGAAGTCACATTTCTTGGACACGTGAACTCCGGGGAAGGCATAAGTACTAAGTTAGATCTGCAAATAGTAGAGTGAAGGCCCCAACTCCAGTGAATAGAGACCAGGTCAACACTTTTCTTGGGCTAGCTGAATTCTATTCTAATTTCATAGCAAACTTTGCCAGTGTGGTTCAACCACTGAGGGGCAGTTTTTTCATGGTCATCCAAATCCAAAGAGGTGTTCCAGTCAGTTATGCTATCTATTGGAAAGCCACCTACTTTGGGACATTTTAATACAAGCAGAAAAGACATTGACAACTGTGTGGCTTTTGCATCACAATATTTGAGGGTTGCAGAAGTACAATACTCTGTGATAGACGTTGGCGGTTGTATGAGCTGTACAGTATTTTAGATTTTATTTGTGGGGAATACCTTTTCTGGTGAGGTGAGATCATCGCCCTTTGGTGCAGGTATTTACCTGTCGTGATCAGGACGATATGATGCCAGGAGTCAAAAGTTAAATGGAAGGGCTGATGGAATACAATTCTCATGTGGAATATTTGGCAGGTGAGCAGAATGTGGCAGCAGATTGTCTATCGAGTCTACCTATGGAAAGTGGAGATGAGTTTAGGAATTGACTTTGAGGACAGGCACTGTTATGGTGGCATTGTTCAAGGAAGAGGTGATTATGGAACGGGAGTGGGAACAAGTTAGAAGCAGAGATGAGGCTGGAAAAAGTTTATCGGAGTTTATGGTAAGGGGTGAGCAGAACTGAAGGATGTTCCCAGCCTAGTCAAAGGATTTTGGAACGTGAGAGATGAGTTAAGCTTTATTGATGGTGACCTGTTTAGAGGCACATGTCTGGTACCACCAAAGAAGTTGCAAAAAAGAATCATACATTTGGGACATGATGGGCACTTGGGGAGAAAATTGACAACCTCCAGCATACAGGAAATATACTGGTGGCTGAATTTGGATAGACAGGTTAAACACATGGTTAAGGATTGCTGGCTGTGTGCTAGGAATTATAAGAGCAAGGTGATACTAATGCACTACTGTCTCCTGTAGAGATACCTGTAAAACCCTGGAAGAAGATGGGTTTGGATATAATTGGTCCTTTTGAATTGTTGTCATCAGATGAGCATTATGTCCTGCTGCTTGTAAATTATACCATGAAACAGGTTGGGACTCATTTTGTGCATGTGGCTATCAGTAGGGTTGTGGTTGAGAGAGATCTTGAGAGAAACATGGTGGGCGCATCGGAAGAGTCCTAATGTAATCACTTTGAAGTCCCCCTTTCCATGCTTGAACTCAAGCCGGCATGGCTCAGAGTGGTTGGGGGACAGGAAGGAAGGGACAGGAGACAAGGGGGAGACAAATGAATGTGGGGGAAAAGAGAAAGGTATCAAAACAGGCTCAAGACAATGAATGATGAGAGAAATCAGGTGAAGGATGCGAAGTTGAGAGCTGGTGAAAAAGTGCTGGTGAAGAAGCCTGGGTTTGTCAAGAAGGTCTGGTCTAAGTTTGTTGGGTCTTTCAATAGAAATAAAATAAGTAAAGAGGAGCATAGTAGTGATGGATTGTGGAGAGATGTGGAGCATGTCTTGTCTGGTTAGGACGGAAGGTGATTTTGACTCAGATACTGTTTCTGGTTCTGGGAGGGGTGTGCAGGAAAAAAGAAACACCATGAGGCTAGTAGAGTGGAAGATTATGTGGTAAAAGGGGTTTAAAAGATGTATTTTGTTGCAATCCCCAAACACTGAATGCTTTATTTAGAATATTCTATTATTTAGGCAATTAGTTTGGGTTTTGTTGTGTGAGATGGATACAGTTGTTGATTTATTTTTTCTTGTTTCTTTTAATTAGTTTGTTGATTATGGGGGGGTAAGACATGATATGGTTTCGGTTTTTATTAGATACTGGCTGGCCTTAGGCCCTGCCATTTAAAGGGCAATTGAAATGTATAACCTCAGTTGTGGAACCTGGCATGAGTCAGACTGCAGCTGATGACTTGGAAGATGGTCCCACTGTTCCTGCATACCTGAATAAATCTTTGTCATCACTATGGATTGTGTACTTACATCATATGCACACCACAACACCATGGTTCCAATTAAAATGTTTTATTGTTACTTATTTTCATCAGCATTGTATGACAGCTGATAATATCAACTCCTGCTTTGTCTCATGGAAATTAGATATTTATCATATTACTTGCTTTATATAAGGCCTACTACAAAGTGTTTTTTGTTATTTGTTATTTCAATGTTGCTTTTTCATTTCTTTCGTTGTATCTGGGGAAGATATCTAAAGAAGGAGATGCATAATATAAAATCTCTGGGCCCCTGACATAAAACAAAGTGGCTTACAGTGCAAAAAGCAACGAGTGAAAGTGGTATGAACCATATGTGAAATCAATCTTCAGGCAGCTGAACTTCCGGGGGCACCGCCTTGGCTTAATTGCTATGGATAGATTTTAGAAGCTGCTTTTTAATACTAAATCACATTTCAACACTTGCAAGAATATCCTACACTAACTTGCTTAAGAATGTTTTACATACTCTGTTAGACCTGACAGCCTTAGGGTGGTCACTCCCAACTTTGTGCCTGCTTCCCTCCGCTTTTTTTGACACTGTATTTGCTAGTTTAAGGACTCTGCACACTTTACCACTGCTAACCAGTGCTAAAGTGCATATGCTCTCTCCCTTAAAACATGGTAACATTGGTTCATACCCAATTTCCATATTTGATCTACTTGTAAGTGCCTAGTAAAGTGTGCCCAGGGCCTTTAGATTGAATTCTACTAGTGGGCCTGCAGCACTGGTTGTGCTACCCACATAAGTAGCCCCTTAACCATGTATCAGGCCTACAATTGCAAGGTCTGTGGGTGCGGTTTCACTGCTACTTCAATTTGGCATTTAAAGGTACTTGCCAAGCCTTAAACACCCCTTTTTCTACATATGAGTCACCATTAAGGTAGGCCCCAGGTAACCCACAGGGCAGGGTGCTATGCAGGTAAAAGGCAGGACATATACCTGTGTGTTTTATGTGTCCTGGTACTGGAAAACTCCTAAATTCACTTTCCACTGCTGTGAGGCCGGCTCCTTTCATAGGTTAACATAAGGGCTACCCTCATATACTGTTTGAGTGGTAGAGTCTGATCAGAAAGGAGTAGACAGGTCATATTCAGTATGGCCAGAATGGTAATACAAAATCCTGCTGACTCGTGAGGTTGGATTTTATATTACTGTTTTGGAAATGATAATTTTAGAAAGTGCTCATTTCTATGCATTTAAAATCCTTCTATGCCTTACAGCCTGTCTCCAATCCAGGTCTGGGCTGGGCTGGTTGACAGCTCCCTTGTGAATTTCACCCAGACAACCACAAACACACTTGCACACATCTGCATACTAAATGGGTCTTCCTGGGCTGAAAGGGTGGAGGGACTTGACACCTACATTTCAAAGGCTAGTGGCCTGCCCTCACACAAAGGACTGCCATACCCCCTACTGAGACCCTGGCAGACAGACCTGTACTGAAAGGGGGCCTTGTGCACTTCAAAACCACTCTTTGAAGTCTCCCTCACTTCAAGGGCACCTTTGGGTATATAATCTGGGTCCCTGACCCTACCAACTTATACAGCTCCTGGGACAGATACTCTGAACCAGACCTTGCAACCTGCCAAGAGGATGCCAAGAGGAGCTGCCTGGCTGCCCAAAGGACTCACCTGGACTGCTGTGCTGTGAAGGACTGCTGCATGCTGTTGCCCTGTTGCCTTGCTGGCCTCTGGCTTGGCTGAGAAGTGCTCTCCAAGGGCTTGGATTGAGCTTGCCTCCTGTTTCCTGAGGTTTCAGGGCCAAAAAGACTTCTTCTCTTCAGAGGAACTCCTTGTGTGGCGAAAATTGATGCACAGCCCGCCGGAATCAATGCACAGCCTGCCTATTGGTGAAAGAATCACTACATCGCCGCTCCGGATTGATGCAGCCCAACTCCCCCAGTGACGATCGACACAGCGCCAGAATTGCGACTGGAACTTCGACGCACAGTCCACCAGATTGACGCCTCACTGAGCCAGAATGACGCAGCCTGACTTCCTGCAGGAGGAATCAACGAAGCGCCTGCCGTGCAACAGGAACTCCATTGCATCGCCCACCGGATCGACGCCGCACCTGTCCGCATCATCCCTGGTCGTCAAAAGACCCTGTCTCGCAAAGAGGATTCAAGCATGCGTCCCAGAATGCTACGCAAAGTCTGTGCAGAGTGGAAAATAATCAACACATCGTCTGTGGGTGTCCGGAAATCGGACACACACCCTTCATTTTCAACGCATCTCCTCCTCTGTGGTCTCCGTGCATGTAATTTTGACACATACCAGGTATTTTGTGCACACAAGAGACAATTGTTGCCTTTTTAAGACTTAATACTCTTTTCATGATTGCAACAGTGATATTTCAACTTGTATTTATCAAATCCTGATCGTTTTGAACTTAATTCATTCAGATAAATATCGTAGATTTTTCTAAAACTATGTGGTGTATTTTTGTGGTGTTTTCACTGTGTTATTGCTTGATTTATTGCACAAATAACTTACACATTATATTCTAAGTTAAGCCTGACTGCTTAGTGCCAAGCTACCAGAAGGTGGGGTCAGGATAATTTGGATAGTGTGTGACTTACCCTGCCTAGGATTGTGGTCCCTTCTTGGACAAGGGTGTATACCTCTGCCAACTAGAGACCCCATTTCTAACATACTCGCTGCATGAAATATTTACAATATAAGAAAGCCTGATAATTAAAAGGTAAAGGTGATCTTTAAATGCCAGCTTGAACAATTATTCCACTAATACCTTGGTGCATTCTGGTTTATCACAGGTTGAAGGAAATTCCACCTTGTTTAGTACTAACTGAAGAAAAAGGTTGTTGTAGTTCTGTCAGTGACTAGTTCTATTTTACTGACTCACTCCCTCACATTACCATATCTGCCCAATCACGACACAATTATGTCATGCTTAGTTACAAAATTAAAGAGTCAATTTAGAGTCAATGCTGAAGAGAATTACAGACGGGCCAGCATGTATAAAGTTTAATGTGTAATGGATTTTCAGTTGGTCAGAAGAGCAAATTCACATTCATGATTAAGAATAGGATAGGGAAAGGGCTGCTGTCTCTTGCAGACTTCCATTTCTGCATTTACTGGCATTGGCAAGGAGCAGCAGCAGTATTTCTATCAATGCGGTGGGAGATTGGTGACACCTGGCAAACAACCCCCATGTGCTCTGCTGTATTAGAACACCCAGCACTGCTCCCAGTGGATCACTGCAGAGACACTGTGCAAGTACCATGCTGCACTGCTACCTGCTAGATAGAAAATTTGCCCCCAAGAATAGAAATATCAATAAGATTATACTCTAACTGGTTGCTATGGAAATATTACATCCTTCTGTAAGATGATAAAGCTAATGCTATAGTACAAGCCTACCCTCCTGGCATCCAGCACTGCATACAAGTATGTGCAATATCTTGCTCATGCTTGCCCCTGAGCCTAAGTCGTTTTGGACAAGAGTGGGTGAGCAGTGCTTGCACACAAAACATTGCTATGCTTGGTTGTGAAACATAGATGTTTACCACTGGATATTCAGCAATAGCCTATTTGGCATGAATCAAGTCACTGTGTGTATACTGCAAGATTCCAGCCTGAACAAACAATTTGCTTTAGTGATTTTTGTTCCTGGTTAATATGTTGTGACAACATAAAATTAATTGAAAAACGATATCCAGCATTATTGTCTGGAAGACAACAGGCATACTGAGAGTAGAAATAACAGATTTGAATGATCCAAATAAATAGTAATTTTATGGCAGGACTCTAGGAGGTAATATCTACATACCTGGGAGATTGCTTTAATGGCTAACAGCTCTTTCTCAATGATGCCATACTTGTGTTCAGTGAGAAGCCTTTTGGAGAAACGTAATCCAGTTTTAGGGCCTTGTTGTGACAATACTCCACCAATCATAATTTGAGACGCCTCCCCCACATATGAATCCTTAGAGTCTGAGTGTTTGAGGTTGGGCACTGAGGTGGAACCCCTTTTCAGCCTTTGGAAGGCGGCTTCTATTTCAGTGAAATGTACTTCTTTCCTAAGAATGTGGGTTATATGGGCAACAGTACCAGAGAAGTTAGCAACAGATAACCTGTAGAAATATGTGAGTCCTAGGAATCCTTGAATTTCCTGGACGCAAGAGTTTGGAGACCAGTTCAAAATGGCTGTGACCTTTTTTTGGTCCATTTATATCCATGTCAGGATGATAATAAAAGCCTACAAATTTAAAATTTTTAGTGTGAAAAATACATGTTTCATACTTGGTGAAAACATGGCGCGTTGTGCTCAGTTTCAGTAATAGAATAGATTAAAATATCATCTATGGATCATACATACTTCAAGAAAGTTCGGAAGGATCTAGTTTATAAAAAACATTAACACTGCAGAAGCATTACAGAGCCCGAAATTCATAACAGACTACTCAGAGCAGTCATATTCCATATGAAATGTGGCCTTCCTCTTGTTTCCTTCTTGGACTCTGACAACATGATATGCCTTGAATAAATGGCTGGCTGTTATACTTAGTCCAGGAGTACTGAGATCAAGAGTACTGAGTACTTGTTCTTTATGGTGACGTTGTTTAGGGCTCTATTTTCTATACAAGGCCTAATTTCACCATTCTTTTTCAGCACAAAAAAAAGAACAGTAAAGGAGACTTGTGTTGATTTTCGGATAATCCCATTCATGCTTGTTAACCTTTTTCTTGCAGATGTTCATTTTCTTTCTTAGTTAAGGTGTATTCTTATTGCCCCTGATTGCAGGCCTAACTGGCCATCTGGTGTGGGCACAGGGCACTAGCTTTTGTTTTGCTGAACACATCTAGGACTCACTGACAACCCTCAAGAATGGTTTCCATCACTGCATACAAAAATGGGATAACCAAGTATAAATGCTCCTTATAACATTTATAGTAGTAATGAATAGAATCAGGGTTTACCTTCTGCAAGCATTAGCCAATCTTTGGAATACGGACATAGGACCAGGGGATACCCAGTATAACACCAAACAGAGAAGCATCAAGAAGATCAAAATAAGCCTTTCAACATGGACATTATCACACTACATGAGAGTGGGTTCTGTTTGATCAGTAATTACTCCAGTGCCGCCTTTCTTTAGAATAGGTGTATCTACAGACTAAGCATAAGTCATTGCAAATGAAATTTCCCATTAGCCCAAGGAAATCCAGATAGAAGTATTCTTGGGTCAAATGTTGGCCTGAATGTGAAAAATCAGAATTGGATTTCCGTCCGACAAAAGGGTCTCACTTACTATATGGCAATTTTTATTCCTGAATGCCCAGGGTCATATCCAGTATTAATGCCATTGTATTATCTGACTTAGCCTTTGCTGCCCATTCATTAGTGAAGTGTCCTGCTTTGCTGCAATACACACATACATTTTGCTTCTGACACATCTCTTTCAATTACTTTGTTAGTATGTGGACCATGCACTCCTTCAATCTACATGGGCTATGAACCATTGGTGGCGGGCACATCTCCTTAACTTTTTTGTCCTTACAAATGACAACTACTTTAGGTGCTCCCCAGGCCTGTGTCCCTCCAGGCTGATGGTCCAGATTCACTACTGAGTCAGAGCATCAGCTTCCTGTACAAGGACATCTTTTAAGTTGTTGCAAAGGCCTTTATAAAAGAGAGAAGAATGTTTCTGTTCATGCTAGTATGTTTTTCCAGCTAATGAATTGAATGTGATTAGAAAAGCAGGAGACAGTTATTACCTATTTTCAGATTAGTAACTCATTATCCACCACCTGCATGTATGTGTGCATGTGTGTTTGACAAACACATTCCTCATCGACTCCTTAAAGGTGGCAAAGTCGTATAGCACAGGGGCATCTCAATCAACTAGGGGTATAGTACTAGCATTGCCAGGGGTGCAGCTTAAGCACTGAAGATGTCGGAACACATCTAGAGGAGCTCCGGAGCAAAGTGGTGAGGAATCCACAAAGATCCTGCCGAACAGTGCTATCTGTGGGGGACCAGCAAACATATATTTACGTCCCTTTGAGGTCATTAGCACGGACTACCCTGGCACAGCAGTACTATCCCAGCACTCTCGCTGAGGTCCAGGCCACAAGCTCATCTTTGGCAACCACAAGGCCCTTTTTCCTTGGCTCTTCATGGGCTGCAAGGGAAGGGGCAGGAGACCCCAACACCATCCACCAGCAATGCCCATCATCATCTGGGGCAGTCAGCCCCCTTCCACCAAAGGTCTCTTAAGGGTGCCCGACACCAGGGGACTGGACCGACATACTGGGGGGATCCATGGGCCAGGTGTGTAGTGGCGAATGGCAGAGATGGCAGCCCCGGCAGACTGCCGTGAAGATAAGGAAGTGGGCCCAAACATGATGCAAGAAGAACCCAGGGTCTGGTGGGATTCGATCCGTGGCCCTGAGCTCGCAATACAGAACGCCGCATAGGCCAGATTGGGCCATGCCGTAAAGGTCAATGAGGAAGTGTAGTGAATCCTAGTTTGTTTTATTGGGATAACAGGAGTTAGCTTAGCCTTTGGCTTGCAGACGTGTGCCCCTGTCACCTAGTGACCTTTAACCTACTTA
This sequence comes from Pleurodeles waltl, assembly GCF_031143425.1. NCBI lineage: Eukaryota > Metazoa > Chordata > Amphibia > Caudata > Salamandridae > Pleurodeles > Pleurodeles waltl. The sequence continues at coordinate 1,243,814,685 of NC_090447.1, read as the reverse complement.
GCTTGCTCTGTCTTAGCCCATTTAATTATTTAATTCTTCTTAGATGGCTGCCTTGTTTATAGTTAGGCCACTTGTTATGATTTGCATTATCAGTGCCACCACGTTAAGGCGTCAAGATCAAGTGACAAAGACAAACAATCAGTAGGTGTTCACACTTAAGGACTTTCCCTCTCCATGCTTTCAAGGGAATTGTTTATATTAATTGCCGCCCCAAACATGCCTGTTATCTATTGTTTGGGAACAGACCTACGTCAGGGGGCCAAGTAGATCTGTATAAATACATCACACTTTAGACAGATAATCATAGGGATTCCGACCAGAGGGCATCGCCACCATCGCTGATATCGATGCTGCACATCGTCTTGACGCTGACCCAGTATTCGTGTCCCTACAGAGTCTGAGATAGGGACCTCATTCCAAGGTAACGAGGGTTGGGGGCTCCTCTCATGGACGTGGCATTGGCAGATTAGGTTTAAGATACCCAGCTCTCCTTCAGGTAGGAGGTTAGGCCTATCATGATAGGGTATTAGGACATATTATACACTTCATGTCTTTTCATGTTATTGCAAGATGGTGGGGGTCTTTGTAATAATGACTCTTGTCTTTACAATTCTGTTTCTTGCACTGTTCATTATCCTAATCATTGCAGCCCATGTAACTTATCGCAAATTGCAGTTGTGTTAAATAAAAACCATTGCAACTTTACTGCATCTTTGTTATTGCCTGTGTTTGGATGAGACATGATATATCTGTGAGAAAGGGGTAATCTCCGTTTAACCATGACACTCCTAGAGACATCAAACTTTCGGGTCCATGCTGCCACAAATCACCTTTTACTGTTTGGGTTTTTGGTGAGGTGCTGCTAGTGAGCCGGAAGGGTTGGGACAACAGCTGCGACTTGTTGTAGGATAGGCATAGTCACCTACAAACATAAGTACTGTCATTCTTAAACCAGCAGTCTTACCTAGAGCAAGAGCTCAACTACGACATGGCGCCACCAACGATGGTGTTTAGGCACTAATTTACGGATACCTTGACTATCACTGTCTCCCAGACGACAGGTACCCTAAGTACCATTAAGCGGAGACGTCAGTGGTCTTTGGGAATATCCTCCTCAGCTGAAAAGGTAACAGCTGATTAGGCTGTAGGTTGTTCGAGCTCGAACTCATAAAAGAACTATACTCCCCATTTGGTGTTCCGTTTCTCTGAACAAATATGGCTAATGCCATAGAAAGTCCTAAGAATGCTAGACAAGCATTAACACAACATTTACTAGCGCATGGCCTTCCAGAAGAGTGCGGGGATGTTACTCTTATAATAGAAGCTAATGATGCATACCAAACAGAAACATTTTACTGTTGGGTCACCTTTCCTGAGGTGGACCAAAGAACACATACATTCCACACATACGAAATTGCAAGCGTACCTCAATGGTACCAAGCATACCAGTATCATCAAATAGCGCTCACATATCAAGAGCATCAGAACTGGTTTGAAGCCACCCTACCACATGTAATACAAAGAGTGAGACTAGGTCCTTTAAGTAATGATTGACCAACGTGGCCTATGTTTGCCAAATACACACCTCACCCAGGCATACCAAATATGCCAAGAGCAGATCTGCGAAATTTATATAATGAGTTGGTGACACTTTATAGAAGACTAGTCCAGTTCGTAATGCGAACTTTGAACACGACACCAGCGCGTCCAGCTCCACTAGCACCTGGTGGATACCAATTGGCTACTGGAATTAATCCACAAACAGTGCATACTATCATGGGTAAAATACCCACAGAACGAGAGAAAATACCGTTCTGGACAGCACAGAAAACAAACCAGCTAGAAGCTGTGTTTACCCATGCGGGACCACAGGAAAAACATAGACTTCTCACAATGTGCTTGCCCTTTGGGATGGTTCCCTCGGTGGATGACTGCGCCACATGTGGTACAGTCTTCGCTGCTATATATACTACCACATATGGTACCCCAGCACTTGCCAATTTACTGGAAGTGTTAAAACAAATACAGAATAAGCACAGGGCTGCACCAGTCTTAGATTTGGGGATGAAATTAATGCGTAACTTTGATGCAGTTTCCTCAATAATACTCAGTAACATTAAAGGAGAAGCGGTTGCACTGGCTATACGCCAGCGTCTCAGAGAAACTCCACAATTGGAACAGGAGAGACAGCTTCCGAAAATAATTTCCGACACCTATACTAGTATAGGACGGGATAGTTTGGGAGCCAAACCAAAGAAGTTGGAATTACAAAGTACCACCCTTAAGGAAGGTATGAAGCAGGCACAAGAGGGCTCTAAAAAGCTCTGGGAAAAACAAAAAGAATTTAAGGATAGGCGAAATAAGAGAGCTGATTCTCCACACCCGGAGAACTCCGAAAGGAGACACAATCTCAGAAATAGGGAAAATATAAAAACTCCTGACAGATATACTGATTCACTTCCCTCTCGTTCCTTTCAGGACGCACCGGATAGACGTAGCAAGAGAGGGGGCCGTCCTGATTGACGTCCTGAATACGTGAAACAAAAGAAAGACTTAACACAGTATACAGTCAAAAAAGAAGAAAAGACTCCTCAGCAAAAGCCACAGTTTAAAAAGAAAAAGGTGACAGCACTGTCAGCTAAAAATGCCAGTACACTTGAGAACATTGTTGAGGAACAAGATGTGGGCAGTGACACTGTTAGAAAGCGCAGCACGATATGTCGGCAGAGTCTGAAAGATAATCTGGATGCGACAGCAACTAGCGATTTTATTGCAGTTGAGACTGCAGACTGCCACGTTCTCCCACCCGATAGGGTTCATGATTTAAAAATTTGAATAGAGGAAGATGTGGAGTGCACCATTGGTGTGATACTCTGGGATGAACTTACTAGTGATGTCCTACTGGCTGAAAGAGACTGGCCACCTGAGCACATCCATAAGCTTCCACATGGGGAATATGTCATTTTGCCTTCTTTCTCAAATCTTGTTCCAGAAGCAGAAAAACAGGCCTATGCTGTTCAATGGGCTTTAGCGCAGGCACCTGCATTATACCGCAATCATGTAGGTTGGGACAAGGACTCTCCTTGTCATGTCATTCCTATTAGGTCTACACCCCAACCTCAGCCACAATATCCTGTTGAACATGAAGCAAAAGCTCCGGTGAGGGAGATCCTCACTCAGCTCGAGTACCAGGGAGTAATTAAGCCCTGTACATCTGCAATGAATAACCTGTTATTCCCCTTGGCAAAACCAAACCATTCCTACAGAATAGTCATAGATTACAGACATTTAAATAGTCATACACATACATATGCTATACAAAGCTCACATACCACGGCACTAATAAACAATATAGTGCAGAAAAAATATAAAACAACGTTAGATATTTCTAATGGGTTTTTCTGCCAGAACTTAGCGCATGAAAGTCAGGACCTGAGTGCATTCTCATTTGGCTCACAAAAACACTTTTGTCGTTTACCCCAAGGCTATAAGAATAGCCCAGAGCTATTTTCAGCCCGGTAACATCAATATTACAAAATATTGATCCTGAGGCGTTATCCTACATGGATGACATATATCTCACAGACAATGACCTCAACATTCATCTTGTAAGGGTCGATCAGATCATTTTGGGATTTGCAGTCCTCGGTTACAAATTCAACTTTAAGAAAAGTAGGATTGCCTTTCTCAGTGTATTGTTCCTGGGATACGAGCTATCGAACGAGGGGAGGAGCCTGGCCCGCACTTTCTAGAGAAATGTGCACAATTGCACCGTCCTAACACTCTCAAGAAACTACAGTCATTACTAGGTTTCTTCAACTTTGGCAGAACATATATTCCAGACTATGCACAGCGTATTAAGCCACTTTATGACTTGGTACAGCCAAACTTTTCTAGCAGACACTAAACAGTTGAACATACATGCATCCTTAGGGAATTGCAACAGGACATGCTAGAAGCTAAACACTTGCACACACATGACAATAAAACTAATTCGGTCATCAGAATAATTGCTGGTGCCATTGGATTTACTTATGTCACCTTCAATGAAGGCAACACAGTACCCATAGCATATAAATCACATTCATACTCGAATGCAGAACAACGTTTTGCACCTACAGAAAAGATTCTGACTGCAGTTCAAATGGCTGTCATAAAGGAGAGGCCACTTGCCCAAGGGAAACGCATTATTGTCGTTACCCCGGTGCCGGTCCTAGAGGCTGTCACCAAAGCAAGTGTTCCCAAGCTAAAGTGTTACATCCATGTTGGATTCAGTGGGCAACGTCTCTGACCGCCACTGATGTTGATCACTTTGCATGGGCAGTGCAGGGGCCCCGATGCAGAGCCCCGTCGCACAGGTCGGGCAGTGATCTGCGTGACGGGTGCAACTGCACCTGCTGCACAGAGGCATTGACGGCGGCTCCACATAATGTCCCGGCTGAGCCTTTCTCTGAGCCAGCGGGCGGAAACAGTGTTTCCGCCCACCGGCCCACAGAAAAGTTCATTATCTTGCCGGTGGGGTTCCGGGGTCACTGGCATTCAGTGTTTTGACCGCCAGCATGAACACAGTGGTTGTTTCCACCATGTTCACAATGACCACCTAAATCTAGTAAAAGCAGCGCATGAGGGTGTCGCTTCTGCACATGCTGGTATTTCGGCCATTATAACACTCTTACAGAAACGCTTCTGGTGGCCTGGTCTATGCAGACAGACAAAAAAGGCCCTCATCACAACCCTGGCGGTAGGTGTTAAAGCAGCGGTAATATCGGCAACAGGCCGGCGGTAAAAAAAATTGACTCACGACCATGACGGAAACCGCCAACATAGACAGCCACTTTAACACTCCGACCGCCACGGCGGTAGAAACAAACCGTCAGCAGTAACCGTCAACAGACTGGCGGAACACAATGTACGACCCACTGTATTACAAGGCACCAATCTGCCACCTTTTCCGGGGTGGTACCAACGCCATTAAAAGCACAGCAGAAACAGTCTTAGGAACGGAAACCACTCACCTCTCGACACCCTACGAGGAACCAGGATGCCATGGAGCCCGAACTTCAGGTGCTACCAATGTTGGTTTACCTTCTCTTCTACCAGGAGCAGCTAAGACGGCGGCGACGACCACGGTGAGTACTGCACCTAGCACACAGAGGTGGGGGAGGAAAAAGAGTAACACACACACGCAACACCCCCACCCCCAACACCATACACAAAAAATACATGCCGTAACATTACATATACACCCCGTAACTCCCTGGAAGAACGCAAGGACAAAAGGAAATGATTGTAACAAGTGTAATCATCAAAAATTCAGATATGGAAACAGGTCTGTAACAGATCAGTATATACAAATATGTACAGCAACTACACAAGTCCGGATAGTGCTCCAATCATTTTCCGTGGACCAGTGGTCCCACACTGCATGGGTGAAACCCACACATGATACATGGCTGTAAATGGAGAGAACACTGCTGGGGCATCAGGTTGAAAATAAACAGGCACCTCAGGGGGAAAGAGATGGGGGGCACCTCAGCCGGATGAAGGGACGACGCCACTGCTCCACGAGGGGGCTCCATGCCCACTGCTTGGTCCTGGGGAGTGCAAAGCCACAGTCTCTCAAGTCTCTCAAGTCTCTCAAGTGGGTGGGTTGCCCATTGCTTTATCCTGGGGAGTGCAAAGCCACAGTCTCTTAAGTCTCTCAAGTGGGTGGGTTGCCCACTGCTTTATCTTGGGGAGTGCAAAGTCACAGTCTCTCAAGTCTCTCAAGTGGGTGGGTTGCCCACTGCTTTATCCTGGGGAGTGCAAAGCCACAGTCTCTCAAGTGGGTGGGTTTCCCACTGCTTGGTCTTGTGTGTGACATGTTCCACTGGTTCTGGAGAGGGCTTATGCCCAGAGTGCTTCATCCTGCCAAGGACTCGGGTAGTGGATATATCTCTCCACTGGTTCTGGAGGGGGATTTGTGCCCAGAGTGCTTCATCCTGCCAAGGACTGGGGTAGTGGATGTATCTCTCCACTGGTTCTGGAGGGGGCTTTGTGCCCAGACTGCTTCATCCTGCCAAGGACTGGGGTAGTGGATGTATCTCTCCACTGGTTCTGGAGGGGGCTTTGTGCCCCGAGTGCTGCACATGCTGTTTGGCAGGTCCCATTCTCTCAGCTGGGTGTGTGTGCCACGAGATTGCCTGGGAACAGGGAGCATGATACTCCATGGAGTCAGAGACACACTCCACAACTGCTGCGACTTTGCCTGCCAACTGCTGGTACTGCCAGTGCTGGATGTGGTGACTCACGTATGCTGTGCAGGGTCCAGGATGACTCCTGCAGCCTCGGATGGCTGTCCACTGGGAATGTTGTCCATGTCGGCTGTGGTGGCACTGTTTATGCACATCGCGGGGCTTGTGGCGGTGGCAGCGGCAGTGTCTGTGTCGGAGATGCTGTCGGTGGTGCATGTGTCAGCACCTGTGGAGGGAGACCGCAGGACGTCTCCTGCAGCCTCAGACAGCTGCCCACTGGGGATGATGCTGGGGACTGTTGCCGAGGCAGCAGACGTGCAGGTGGCGGTGCAGGTGGTGGTGCAGGTGGCGGTGCAGGTGGCGGTGTCCACCGCCATACAGGTTGCCGCTCTGTTTGCCAGAAGGGGAGACACCAGTCCCTCAGCCGGAGGCTCCGTGCCCTGTACTGACTTCCCCTTAGCCTTGTGTCCCTTCCCCACTTTGGAAGTGGATGCTGGAACCTTGGCATTGTCCCCTTTTGGCTTGGAGGAGGCCTTGCTGGGTGGTTGGTGTGGCCTTTCCCTACAGCATGTGGGCACCTTCTTCACCTTGGCAGGTGGCGGAATGGGCTGATCCTTGGCCTCGCTAGGTGGCACACTGGCAGTCCTGGTGGGTGCCGCCTTTGACGTTCCCGGACTTGCAGGGACCACAGTGCTGGCAGATTTGGTGGCTGAGGTGCAGGACTGGGATCTGGACATTCTCCCTAGGGGGAGGACGGGGGGAGATGTAGGGAAGAGGTCAATGTTAGCCAGGAAAGGTTTTTTTAGACACACTGGGACGGGAAGATGGATGGGGTTTGCGAGTGGAGGAAGAGGTAGTGGTTGTAGGAGGTGTACCTCTGCGGCATTTGGGTGAAGGTGTATGGTCTGGAGGCTGTTGTAAGGTGGATGGTCGTTGAGAGGGTGTGTGCCTGCGTTTGTGTACTTTGGGAGGAGGGCTCACAGACACACTGGGAGAGGACACAGGGGATGTGTGAATGGTAGTGGGGGTGGTGATTGCACATGAGCGGTGTGTGGCGATGGGTGTGCTGGTGATGGAGGTAGTGGCTGAGGATGTAGTACATGCAGGTGTGAGTGGAGACGAGACTGGGAGGGAGGAGGAGGACGTAGAGGAGGAGGACACATTGGAGGCAGTGGATGTTGGTGTGTCTGCATGGGTATGGTGCTTGTGTGAGTGCCTGTGGGATGTGTGGTGCTTATGTTTGCCATGTCCACTCTTGTGTGTTGATGAGTGTGCATGCTGGTCTGATGGTGTGCTTGGGATAGGCTGAGGTACAGGGGATTGGGTCTGGTAGAGAAAGTTGGAAGGGGGAGGCTGGACACAGGGACAATTGCTGCCATCAGTGCTGAGGCCAGAACCTTAAATGCTCTCTGTTGGGCTGCCACGCCAGAATGAATGCCCTCCAGGTATGCATTTGTTTGTTGCAAATGCCTCTCGACACCCTGGATGGCATTCAAAATGGTTGATTGCCCAACAGTGAGGGATCTCAGGAGGTCAATAGCCTCCTCACTGAGGGCAGCAGGGCTGACTAGGGCAGTACCTGAGGTGCCTGGGGCGAACGCGATGCCCACCCTCCTGGGTGAGCGGGCAAGGGAAACACGCTGAGGGGCTGCTGGGAAGGGGGGGGTGGCGGCTGTACCTGTTGATGCGGTGGGCACAGAGGTACCCGCCACCGCAAGGGAGCTCCCATCAGAGGAGGAGTCGCTGGTGTCTCCTCCTGTCCCCGTCGTGGAGCTCCCCTCCATCCCACCGGTGCCTTCAGACTCCATTAATTCACCCTCCAGGGCCATGTGGGTTGCAGCTCCCTCCTGCTCTGGTGCCAATGCTCCTCCACCAGATGATGCTAATGCACACAAGGACAGGTTGACAGAACAAAAAGGGGGGAAAGACAGAAGAGACACATGGTCAAGGCCTGCAACACCACTACCGTTGGTAGACACAACGCACAGGGAGCAGCCCTATGCACTAGCGCATGCACTAACAGTGCAGGGGAAAAGCACATGCCCATGGGGGACTCTGCCTAGACTCATTTGATGCACAGCTGGAATCCACAGGAGCCTGACTAGGTGTAGAGGGCCACTACCACTTTTGGGGTTGGATTGACACTGAGCCTGAAAAACAATGGATCTACCTCGACAGATCTGCCCTGGCCTAGGGGAACCTACGGCCCACTTCCCCCACCCATAAACCTCATTAAGCACGCAGAGTCAGCTGAATGAGACTGTACTCACCCCCTTGTGGCTGCTATGATGCCCTCAAGCGCCCATCCAACTCAGGATATGCCACTGCCAGGATCTGGAATAACAGGGGGGTCATGGTGCGACAGGCACCCCTTCCACGTTGGGAGGCCATCCCCAGCTGGGCCTCCGCCGTCTTCATGCTCCAGCGGCGGGGTCCTCCCATCTTTTGTAGCAGTGGGGACTCCGTCTTTGGTAAATCCCCAGGGACCGCACTTCCTTGGCGATGGCACGCCAAATACCCTTCTTCTGGTGGGCGCTGACCTATAGGAATAGTGAAGTAAGAATGGATGTTACTCCCCATCCGGTTCTTCTTACTCATTTGCCCTAAACCTCCCACCCTGGCCTAGAAAAACACACACTCACCATCCTCACATGCTGGCCTCTGCCCCCCGTCTCTTCCATCCACAACACTCCATACATTCATGTGTCATGCATCATGCTCATAGTGAACTCACCTGTTTGTCTGGAGGTCCGTAGAATAGCGTGTACTGGAGGTGGACCCCATCCACCAGTTTGTCCAACACTCCTCCGCAGTGAAGGCAGAGGCCCTTTCCCCAGACACTGTAGCCATTGCCGCTTCCGGACACAGGTCACAGCAGCACTTGCAGTGTAGGTCCTCTCCTGTTAGAGGTCAGGTATCAAGTAAGGGAACTGATAGAAAACAGCAGTCACGTCCGCGGCGGTGCGTACCGTCACCGCCGGCGTACATCGTCATTGGATCCTGGAACCCATTGGGCCCAATGATAACCAATGCTGAATTGCGCTGCGGTCTTCGACGCCTACCGCAACGCTGCACGACTTCAGCGCAGTTACCTAATTTCCCACCTTACAGGTCAGGCAGCCGCCATTTCAGGGGGGCACATGGCAGGCAACTAACTGCGTCACAGCACTTTTGGGCAGGAATACGGATAGACAGCGCCACACACCGATTACATCACGATTGTTCTAAACAGCCTTGTGAAACCTATGTGGTGTATGACCCTCTGCTCACCCTTCTTCTCCATAGGGCACTTCAGCTGGGGCAGGTGATGAGATGGCGTCATCCTCTAGTATACAGACCCCTGGTGGACCTGTCGACAATGGAAGACAGACACATCATAATCACTTACAGACTTGATTGTGCCACAATCCATGAACTGTATGCCCAGTTGGAGCCAGACCTGATGTCAGCTATCCGCCATCCCACAGGAATCCCCCCTCTAGTGCAGATCCTGTCAGTGCTCCATTTCCTGGCCAGTGGGTCCTTTCAAACAACAGTGGCCAAGGCGTCAGGGATGTCACAGCCAATGTTCTCTAACGTGTTGTCCAGAGTGTTGTCCACACCTGCTGAAACACATGCGCAGCTACATCGTTTTCCCTCAGGTGGAGGATTTGCCCACAGTGAAAGGTGACTTCTATGCCCCGGGATATATCCCCAACATCACTGGTGCCATTGATGGTACACATGTGGCATTTGTCCCCCCACGCAGGAATGAACAGGTGTACAGAAACCGCAAAAGCTACCATTCTATGAATGTGCAGATGGTGTGTTTGGCAGACCAGTACATCTCCCATGTGAATGCCAAGTATCCTGGCTCAGTGCATGACGCTTACATTTTGAGGAATAGCAGCATCCCTTATGTGATGGGCCAACTCCAGAGGCACCGTGTGTGGCAAATAGGTGAGCCCAAGGTCCCCACACAGTTGACATAGGTGTCTGGGTATGGGAGAGTCCCTAAGGGTTGGAGGATGTCTAACAGTTGTCCTTCGATATTTGCAGGTGACTCTGGTTACCCCAACCTGTCATGGCTACTGACCCCAGTGAGGAATCCCAGGACAAGGGCAGAGGAACGCTACAATGAGGCACATGGGCAAACTAGGAGGATAATAGAGCGCACCTTCGGCCTCCTGAAGGCCAGATTCTGGTGCCTCCATCTGACAGGTGGCTCCCTATACTACTCACCGAAGAAGGTGTGCCAGATCATCGTGGCATGCTGTACATTGCACAACCTGGCTTTGCGACACCAGGTGCCTTTTCTGCAGGATGATGGGCCTGATGTTGGTCTTGTGGCAACTGTGCAGCCTGTGGACTGTGAAGAAGAGGAGGCAGAAGAAGAAGATATAGACAACCGAAACAACAGGATCATGCAATACTTCCAGTGAGACACAGGTAAGAGGATGGCACTGCTTCTCTCATATCATACTACTGTAGGACATAGCATAAATCTGCCTTTTTACCTCTGTGTATGGACCCTGACATGTCACTTTGGCTTTCCATTTCACAGATCTGGGTCCCACTTTCTGCCTTCTGCTATGTTTACTGCTGCCCAACAAATGTCTAACATTGGTATGTGAACATGAACATTGTCATTGCTATATTTCTGAGAGGTTGCAATTACACATTTGTGAAAGTACAGACTGACTCCAGATGCATTTGTGATTCAAGGGTTTTTATTTCTGTGCAAATAAGTAGAGGGGGTTGTGCAATGGGCTGGGGTGATGGTGGAGGAATGTCCATGGTAGAGTTCAGTCTATTGGTCTCACAGGTGCATTGTCCAAGTGGACATAGGAAGTGGAGTAACGGCAGTTCAAAGTTGTCAGGGTGACAAAGTGGGACAAAAGGGTGACAATCAGGAGAGTGTTATTTCCTGGCAGGGTCTTGGCAATGTTCTCTGTCTTGTTTCTGGATCTCAGGGACCGTTTGCGGGGTGGATCTCCTTCTGCAGGGGATGGGGTGCTGGTGGCCTGTTGGTCCTGTGGCGGGACCTCCTGTCCACTAGCTCCGGCGGAGTGGAGGTGGAGGGCTGTTCATAGTCCAGGCTAGTGTCAGGCACCCGTTTGTGTGCCACTGTGTCCCTCATGGTGTTGGCCAGGTCTGCCAGCACCCCTGAAATGGTGACCAGGGTGGTGGTGATGGACTTCAAGTCCTCACTGATCCCCAAGTAGTGTTCCTCCTGCATCCCCTGGGTCTCCTGAAACTTGGCCAGTACTGTGCCCATGGTCTCCTAGGAATGATGGTATGCTCCCATGATGTTGGAGAGTGCCTCGTGGAGAGTGGGTTCCCTGGGCCTGTCCTCCCCCTGCTGCACAGCAGTCCTCCCAGTTTCACTGTTATCCTGTGCCTCTGTCCCCAGAGCCGTTTGCCCACTGCCACTGACCCCAGGTCCCTGATTGTCTTGGGTTGGTGGGTTTGCCTGGGGTCCCTGTAGTGGTGGACACACTGCTGATTGATGTGTCTTGGGGACAGAGGGATGGGCCCGCTGGGTGGGTGCTGTGCTGGTGTTTCCTGAGGGGGTGGGTCTGTGGTGGTTTGGGACTGTGGCAGGAGAACCGACTGTCCCGAGGTCCCTCATGGGCCGGGCTGGTCATCTTGATCCATGCGTGCAGAGCTGCTGTCATCACTGTGGGTCTCTTCTGTGGGGGGACTGGATATGTCTGGCACCTCCTGTCCGGTGACGTTGGGTATGGGTCCTGTTGCGGTGTAAATGCATAGTTATTGCATCTGTGTGTGCCATCTTGTGCAATGGGTGAGTTACCCTCTACTCCTGTGCTTGCATTATTGTGTTGGCCCTTGTGTGATTAGTGATTTTGGGGCCTGGGTGAATATCTGTACTGGACATGCTTTGGTGATGGGTGTCTATGCAGGGGTGTTGCATGCAGGGCTTGGGATTGGGATTGGTGGGTTGGGATGGTGGGGCATATGTGAGGTATTGGAGTGATGGGGGTGAGGGTATGTGATGGCATGCAGGTGGGGTGGGGGGATATAGTAGTAAAGATATGACTTACCAGAGTCCAGTCCTCCTGCTACTCCTGCGAGGCCCTCAGGATGCAGTATTGCCAAGACTTGCTCCTCCCATGTTCTTAGTTGTGGGGGAGGAGGTGGGGGTCCACCGCCAGTCCTCTGTACTGCTATCTGGTGTCTTGATACCACGGAACGCACCTTCCCCCGTAGGTCGTTCCACCTCTTCCTGATGTCATCCCTTGTTCTTGGATGCTGTCCCACTGCATTGACCCTGTTGACAATTCTCCACCATAGCTCCATCTTCCTAGCAATGGAGGTGTGCTGCACCTGTGGTCCGAATAGCTGTGGCTCTACCTGGATGATTTCCTCCACCATGACCCTGAGCTCCTCCTCAGAAAACCTGGGGTGTCTTTGAGGTGCCATGATATGGTGTGGGTAATGTGTGAGGAGATGTTTGTTGTGCTGTGTGATATGTTGTGTTAGTGTGTGTTGTTTGAGGTGCGTGGATGTTGTATGAGTGATGGTGTTGTGTGCCTGTGGATGCTGGTGTTGTGTTTGCTATTCTCTCTCTGCTTCTTCAAAACAAAATTGTTGTAAGGGGTTGTGGGTAGTGTGGGTGTGTGTTTTATAGTGGTGTGAGTGTGAGGGTATGGTGTGTGTATGTGTATCAGCTGTGTGTATTTTGAATTTTCCAATGTAGTTGTGATTTGTAAGTGTGTGTGTATTTTGAGCGTGGCGGTGTGTACCGCCAATGGATTACTGTGGTTGAAAGACTGCGCGTTGATTTGTGATACTGTGGGTGTATTCCTGTTGACGTGATGGTGTGGGTTTTGGTATCGCCAGTTTATCACTGGCCTTTGGTGTGGCAGACTTGTGTGGGTGTCTGTATTGTGGCGGATTCTGAGATGTGGGTCATAATACCTGTAGCGGATTTCCACCGCGGCCACGTTATGTTGGCAGCCTTCAGCACGGCGGTAGGCGGGATTTACCGCCAGATTTGTAATGAGGGCCTATGTCCTTTGTTGTGACATTTGTCAGCAAATAAAGGGCTCTAATATCAAACGCATACCACAGACATCCCTCTTAGTATCCTGCAGGCCACTACAATGTGTGTACCTGGACCATTGCAGTCCACTCCAACCTGATGGTGCATACAAATACATCTAAGTCGCTGTAGATTCTTGTTCTAGATTCCTGTGGTTATGGCCGCAGCGGTCGGCTGACGCTCGAACTGTTATAAAAGACTTGCTGATCTTCATTGGTACATATGCGGTTCAGCATTCCATTCGGACCAGGGCCCTGCATTTGCCTCTCAGGCATTCAGGGACACCATGGAGATGATGGGTATTAAACTCCATTACTCCTCACCACACCATCCCGAGGAAAATTCGGTCGTGGAGAGGCGGAACCGTGACCTAAAGCAGTCCTTAACAGCTCGAGTGTTAGGTTCAGGCCGCAGTTGGCTTCATCACCTATATGGGGTCCAAAGAGCACTGAATAATCTGCCAAGACGGTCCTTGGGGGGACGCACTCCTTATGAGGTTCTCTTTGGAATACCTATGTATGTCCCAGGTCTTGATGGCTCTGGTTTGGTGGCAGCAGAAATACCATTTGACATAAATGAACGTCTCACTGTCTTACAGGAACTTTAGCAATTTTGCGATGATAAATCATCTACCAGTGCTGCCACCTTAGGAATAAGGGATTTAGCAAAAACTTCGACTGGCTGGATTCCTAAAGTTGGGGATTTGGTTTGTGAGAAGATCGCTGCGAAGAAGGAATTCGGTCCATAATACAGAGCACCTGTCCCGGTCTTGGTAATTCACGGTACCAGAACTGTCATCCTATCACCACTGCCTGGTTCCAGAACGAACAGATTCATTTCCATTGATTACATCAAACTACACCATGTGGCCTATCCTTCACAGTAGACCAAGAGTTCCCTTGATCCCCTCTCACTACCCAACAGGACATATCTTTACATAGTGGAATTAACAACAGTACTACAGACTATGCAACAATGTCCAACGATGTCACAGATACCTCCTCGACCATGGGGAGGGCGGAAAACAAACTCTTGCTAGTTCCAGTTACCACTTCAATGACAACACCTGTCCAAGATTTGGCTGTTTTCTACACGAACATTACACAGACTGATGACACCATCTACCATGAGCCTCCACGCAAAGTGGACCAATGTACAAGTAATGCACCGCCTCCAGTATTTGCAGAGACTGCCTCTGGCTATTCTGTAGACATTGATGATTTCTCTTCAGACTCATCCACTATTATGATTGATAATGTTTCGAAAACACGTAAGCTGTATCAATGGCTTAAAAAGAACTATTTAATCTACCCATGGAACTATTTATGGTTCTGTTTGACATTTTCTGCATTATTTTTTGGGGTTGGTTTTGTGACTGTTTTCTTTTTGCTTATAAATGGTCATTATATTCCTGAACGCTCCTCTGTGGAGCTTGTGGATGAAGTCTTAACTCCATATCATTCCTCACATGAGGTCCGAAGAGACTTGTCCCTTGTGAACATTTCAGCAATACAATTTCTGATGGGATTGTGTGGGACAATGCTCCCTTTGATATATACGGGCCTACTGAGGTCATTCAAATTCCATATGTGTTCACAATATCTATGACAGATGCGGTTAAACCTGATGTTGTATCCGATGATTGGGATGTCCAAACAGTTGATTCTATGCTAACTGAAATGAAGGACTATTCCGTATTTGAAAGTGATGATCTATATGAACGTACAATGAATTATGGGGAAATGTTCTGTTATAACAATTGGGGACAATACTACCTACACTGTACCACTAGACACAGGCCAGTATTGAACTATACACAGTGGGAACACTGTTTAACACCACCAGTGGGGAGCCCAAAACACAATACAGATAAATTTACATATTTCACTGGGCATGACACGAAAAATGCAGAGTCATACTATTTTAAGTTACCCCGTCACAAATTAGGAAACTTTTGCTAACTAACACAAAACTGGTTTATTCAGAAACCTTTGTTTCCCGGCTCGCAGTTGAAGGTTACGAATAGCACTATTGACTTAAAAAGTGTATGGGGAACACAAGATTGTCAAATACAGTGTAAGGAAGCTTTATTTAGAGCATGCCTTATTCCTGTGCAAATGATCTTTTTAAATGACACCATTCAACAGACATCCTGTCTGGGGTTAGCAAAAATTAAGGACATGAACACGAGCAGCATCCCCACACCGACGAAGTTTAATGATTGGCAATATTTCCTTAATATCACAAAGGAAACGCAAGATGCAATGGTTAATGCTGGCACCTATAATTCTTCACTTTCCAGTCCCGGCGGGTGGTTAATATGGGCAACTGACACCAATAGGTGTCAAACACGTTTTTTGAACTCTTCAGGGGGTTTTACAGTTAACAGGCCAGACCCTCGCTTTGTATCGGGTCAACATACAGGTATAGTTACAACATAAGGGCCACCCGCCAAGGTTGAACCGCCTAACGGCCTCCTCTGCGGCCGCAAAGCCGCCGGCCGCATTTCAACATCCCCGCTGGCCCAGCGGGAGGAAACAGAGTTTTGCCCGGCTGTAACATTGAAGCCGGCTCCTAATGGAGCCGGTGGCAATGTGGCGGTGCGGAGGGTGAAGCAGCACCCGTCGCGCTTTCCACTGTCTGCCAAGCAGACAGTGGAAATCGCGATGGGGCTGTGCCTGGGGGCCCCGCGAGTCCCCTTACCGCCAGCCTTAAGGGGAGACAAAATCCCCAGCGCTGCCCTGGCGGATTGCCACCGCCGGGACATCCATAGCAGTAAACTGCCGTTCCCGGCAGTGTGACCTCAGCGGTACAGCCACGGTCATAATGTGGCATTTTGTACCGCCAGTCTGTTGGCAGTACGAACGCCACTTTAACCCTGGCGGTCGGTGACCGCCAGGGTTGAAATGAGGCCCACAGTGTGGGTAAACTGTGCAAAAAATGGATACAGACTAACACGTTAGCCGCAGTTAAAAAACATCTTAACACTCTCTCTGAAGATGTAGACTTGCAGGACTTTCTGCTAGGTCCTAGGAAACAGTGCTCTAAAAGGTTCCTATATGCTATGTACAATGAGATCTGGAAACTTTCACAGATAGAAGCTGCTGCACATTTAAGGCAATTAGATAAGGAAATCTTAGAAAAGGCTTTAGCGGTTGTCAACAACGGCATGAACACTCTGTCCAACAGGATTTATTCACTATCCAACATTGTGTCGTCTGCTATTGATGTCATTCAGACAGACTTGTCCCGTTTATATCATGGACAAACTCAGCTGTGTTCCAACATGCAGCTAGGTTGGACATTACAGACACTGAAAAATGGCCGCATTCCTTGGAAGTATATTAATGGTAGTGAATTATTCACTGCTTTTAATCTTTCCAGGGAACAGCAGACAATGGCTATGTCAATGTGAAGCTAGTTTCACCATGCTTCACATTGAGAAGTCCTTCAACAATTTGGCTCTTACAAGGCATAATTAATTTGCCTATATCGACCTTTCGTTTCTCGAATTGCTTGAAACATCTTGCAGAGGGCAGGTTCGAGCAACTAGGCGATAGCTATATTAAGGAAGAGTGGAAGCTGCCCTTTGATTATAAATGTTTGAACGGCGAAACTGAGATTTTTCTAAGCGGAAGCGAATGTGAGACTACTGTTAGCCATTCAATGATATGGAAGCAGGTGTCCCTTCACGGCCTTTGCAATGCGGGGGTCGCAAACTTGGCCTGATTTTCTGAAGGGTACTTCCGGCCCTTTGATTTGACCGGTATTTCATGTACTTTCCAATGGAAGTTATGTGGTACTGAGCGATCAAAGTTGTTGCGGCACGCGACCAGGAATTGCCTATGCAATCTTGGTCTCGAAGGTCGTTACGTGTTGCGGACATGATTTATTCCCCCCCACACGAGAGATAAAAGTATCTGGCATGTGGCCCCACATAGATACTATTAATGTAAATTATGACAAGCTGAGCAGACTAAAGGCGCTATTGTTTCAAAAACAGGTCGCGTTGACATCCGCTAGAGAGACGTATGCTCTCCAGATAGCGAGATCATCAGCCAAGATACAATCCCTATTAAATACCACCTTCTCCAAGCACTTTGGAGAACTGGTATCCAAAATATTCAATGCTTCAAGCACTGCTGGGATTGTCCATTTCTTTAAGGCTGTCAGGTCTGGATTCATGTCCATCTTCCAGACTGTTTTCGGAGTCATCCCATCAGCCATTCATTCACTATTTTCAAGCGTGTTTGGCGGTTTCCAATTATTTTGGCATTGATTGGCGGACTACTACTGCTATTTCTTCTGATTCATAGTGGTTGTTTCTTTGCAGCTACGCAGAGCAATGGAGCCGCTCCCACCAACTCAACTGTGCCATGAACGCATGGTTCGGATCTTCAATGCCTCCTTGCTGGTGGAATTGGAGTGTGATTGGTCGTTGTCATTTCGGACACTTCTCTGGTGCGTACAACCAGTTTTCCGCTGCGTGTGGTGCCTCTTTGAACACCTGCCTATGGTGTGTCTTGCTGTTGCACCGGCATCTCCTGTGGACCAAGCACTGCTGATGTCCCCGATGAGGGTTCATTCAAGGTCATGCCCCTTGAGACTAAGGCTGCACAACAAGGCCTCTTATGAGCCTTCAATTCTAATATCTACGGTGGAAAATGGCACTGCTACAGGTGGACCTGCACAAGAGACTGACACGCACTACTGATGACTTCGATGACACAGAGATCATGACTATAGCAAATAATTTGATGAATTGGCTTTCCATTCCCGATTAAAAGTATGCATTCAAATTGCCTTTACTGTGGCCTGCTGTGCTTGTCATGGGTGACATTAACATTCTCTTTATCTATTTTCAACTAATGTTTTTACTACCTTTTAATACATTTTTTAACGTTTTTAGCTAGTTTTTATGCTTTTAGCTTTTTAGTCCAGAGCAATTTTAGTGTTTGGATTCATTCACCTTTGTCATACTTGTTACAGCAATGTGGAGGGTGTAGTGAATCCTAGTTTGTTTTAATGGGATAACATGAGTTAGTTTAGCCTTTGGCTCGCAGACTCGTGCCCTCGTCACCTAGTGACTTTTAACCTACTTAGCTTGCTCTGTCTTAGCCCATTTAATTATTAATTCTTCTAAGATGGCTGCCTTGTTTATAGTTAGGCCACTTGTTATGAATTGTATTATCAGTGCCACCGAGTTAAGGCGTCAAGATCAAGTGACAAAGACAAACAAACATTAGGTGTTCACACTTAGGGACTTTCCCTCTCCATGCTTTCGAGGGAATTGTTTATATTAATTGCCGCCCCAAGCATGCCTGTTATCTATTGTTTGGGAACACACCTACGTCAGGGGTCCAAGTAGATCTGTATAAATACATCACACTTTAGACAGATAATCAGAGGGATTCCGACCAGAGGGAATCGCCACCATTGCTGATATCGATGCTGCACGTTGTCTTGGCACTGACCCAGTCTTTGTGTTCCTACGGAGTCTGAGATAGAGACCTCATTCCAAGGTAACAAAGGTTGGGGGCTCCTCTCATGGACGTGCCATTGGCAGATTAGGTTTAACATACCAAGCTCTCCTTTCGGTAGGAGGCTAGGCCTATCATGATAGGGTATTAGGACATACTGCACACTTCATGTCTTTTCATGTTATTGCAAGATGGTGGGGTTCTTTGTAATAATGACTCTTGTCTTTACAATTCTGTTTCTTGCACTGTTCATTATCCTAACCATTGCAGCCCATGTAACTTATCGCAGATTGCAGTTGTGTTAAATAAAAAACATTGAAACTTTACTGCATCTTCGTTATTGCCTGTGTTTGGATTAGACATGATAAATCTGTGAGAAAGGGGTAATCTCCGTTTAACCACAACACTCCCCGAGATGTCAAACTTTCGAGTCCATGTGTAAAGGCTGCCACAAATCACCTTTTACTGTTTGGGTTTTTGGTGAGGTGCTACTAGTGAGCCGGAAGGGTTGCGACGACAGATGCGACTTGCTGTAGGATAGGCATAGTCGCCTACAAACATAAGTACTATCATTCTTAAACCAGCAGTATTGCCTAGAGCAAGAGTCCAACTACAACAGCAGGAGTGGCCAGCCTTAATCGCAGCAGCTATCCCAGGACCACCACAAAAGGGACTGAATGGGGGATGTGCTTAGGGAACCCCCAACATTGCTCCTTCCCCGAGATCCAATCTGCCACCCCCTTCAGCCGTCAGGGGGGCACAGAAGCAGGTCGCACCCATCCCTGCAACTGCTGGTCACCAGAAGGACCCAGACGTCATGTGGCTAACCGGCACGCTCGAGGGACGCCTGGCACATGAGAGACACCTGCCTTGAGGTGGACAACATGATGGTGCACTTTAGCAGCTCACCCCACTTCGTACCCTCGGTTGTGAACACTGTCTCCAGACCAGGCTCTTAACCCTTAACGTCAGGGGACTGCACACAGCACACTGCAGTTATTCGGTTCACTCCTACATTAAGATAGAGGCCAAGCATATAAGTTTCCTCCATGAAACCCATTCTACCCAAGAGGAATTTCGATGGCTACAAAAGTGCTGGAGATGGTCCCTATATGGCACGACCTATTCAGCATAGGCAAAAGGCACACTTATGTTCAGTCACTCAGCACAGTCTTTGATAGATAGGGTAGATATGTCTTTGTGGAAGTCCATTTAGATGGCACCTAAGTACTACTGGGAAGTATTTATGCTCTTTATGTCGACCAGTCTCTTATATGGTTCCTACTAAGATAATAGGACTGCATATTTAGGTGTCAGAGCTTCAGAATGTGGGGGACTGAGTCCTTCTACACCATCAGAAACTGTCAGCCCAATTCCTGGCTAACTCACAGTGCCTCACTTGAACCCCAAACCTGATCGGGTGGAAGGTGATATTATCATGCAAGCAAAGAGAAGTAAAGTGTTCAAAATGTAATTTCTTAAATTGATGCAGTTAAAATGTGTAAAATATAAAAGTTGAATTAAGCTAAGAAATGGGGCAACCAACTCGGGTCCAAGAGGTCCTCATGATAAGTCCACCTTTAGATGACACTGTCAGGGATTCTGGCTCAATGGGTGGACGCACTGTGGATATTGGCTGGAAGCTACAAAAGTGTCCAAGCTGTTCACTTAACTGATCAGAACCACCTCTCCCCTAAGCACCAACATACCTCCACTCAGCTCACTTCACCTGTTGGTTGCTATCAGACACCTGCCGAGCACAAAACCCACAAGTTATACTTCACTCTCACTACTCTGCCCTGCAAGATTTATACATTCGCCTTGTTAGAAATGGGGTCTCTAGTTGGCAGAGGTGTACATCCTTGTCCAAATAGGGACCAAAATCCTAGTCAGGGTAAGTCACACACAATCCAAATTATCCTGTGCCCACCCTCTGGTAGCTTACACTGAGCAGTCAGGCTTAACTTAGAAGGCAATGTGTAAAGTATTAGTGCAATAAATCATTCTGTAACACAGTGAAAACACCACAAAAATACACCACACAGGTTTAGAAAAATATAAGATATTTATCTGGTTAAATTAAGGTAAAAATGATAAAGATTCAATAATTATAAGTTGGAATATCACTTTTGCAAGATTAAAAAGAGTCTTAAATCTTAGAAATCAACAGGTGTCTCTTGGTTGCACAAAATACCTGGTTTGCATCAAAAATTACACGCACAGAGACCGCAGGGGAGGAGTGGCATGGAAAAATAAGGTGTGCGTCAGATTTTCCGGCATGGCACAGATGATGCATTGCTTCTTTCCATGCTGCAAGGGCTTTGCGTCGTTTCTCAGCATGCGGTCATGGCTCCTCACAGTGATGTGGGGTTCTTTTTGACGCCCAGAGATAATGCAGGGAAAGGCAGGCGCTGCGTCGATTCTTCACTTGGGAAGTTGGGCTGCGGCATTCCGGTTCAGCTGTGTGTTGATCCGGGTGGGCTGTGGTGGTGAAGCTTTTGTCGCAAGGCAGGTGCTGCGTCGATTTCATCACTCGTGAAGTTGGGCTGCATCATTCCGGGTCAGCTGTGTGGCGATTTCTCAATTGCAAAACAGCTGTGCAGCATTTCCGGCAGGCTGTGCAGCGATGTTCGGCACACAAGGAGTTTCCTTAAGAGGTGAAGTCTTTTTGGCCCTGAGAATTCAGGAATCAGGAGGCAAGCTCAATGCAAGCCTTTGGAGAGCACTTCTCAGAAAAGTCAGAGGGCAGAAGGGCAGCAGGGCAACAGCAGGGTAGCAGTCCTTCACAGCAAAGCAGTCCAGATGAGTCCTTTGGGCAGCCAGGCAGTTCCTCTTGAAAGGTTGCAGGTCCAGAAGTATCTCAGATGGTTGAGTCAGAGACCCAGTTTATGTACCCAAAGATTCTGTTTGAAATGGGGGAGGCTTCAAAGAGTGGTTTTGAAGTGCACAAGGTCCCCTTTCAGTACAGTTCTGTCAGCTAGGGTACCAGTAGGGGTTTAGGCAGCCCATTGCGTGAGAGAAGGCCACTAGCCTTTGAAATGTGTCAGGCGCTCCACCATCTAGTCCAGGAAGACCCATTCAGTATGCAGATGAGTGCAGGTGTGACTGAGTATCCTGTGTTTGTGGTTGTCTGGGTGAAATGCACAAGGGAGCTTTCAACCAGCCCAGCCAGACGTGGATTGGAGACAGGCTGTAAGGCACAGATGGATTTTAAGTGCAGTCAAATGCTTGTTTTCTAAAAGTGACAGTCCTAAACTAGTAATATAAAATCCAACTTCACCAATAAATAGCATTTTGTAGTACCATTCTGGCAATACTAAATGTGATCTGGTTACCCCTTTCTGATCAGAATCTACCACTCACACAGTATAGGAGGGTAGCCCTAATGCTATCCTATGAAAGGAGCAGGCCTCACAACAGTGGAAAACAAATTTAGGAGTTTTCTACTACCAGGACATATAAACCACACATGTACATATCCTGCCTTTTACCTACATAGCACCCTGCCCGATGGGTTATCTAGGGCCTACCTTTGGGGTGACTTATATGTAGAAAAAGGTGAGTTTGAGGCTTGGCAAGTACTTTTAAATGCTAAGTCGAAGTGGCAGTGAAACTGCTCACACAGGCCTTGCAATGTCAAGCCTGAAACATGGTTATGGGGCTACTGATGTGGGTGGCACAATCAGTGCTGCAGGCCCACTAGTAGCATTCAATTTACAGACCGTGTGCACTAGTAGTAAACATTACTAGGGACTTACAAGTAAATCAAATATGCCAATTGGGAATGAACCAATGTTACCATGTTTAAGGGAGAGCATATGCACTTTAGCACTGGTTAGCAGTGGTAAAGTGCCACAGAATCATAAAACCAGCAAAAACTGTGTCAGAAAAATGGAGGGAGGCAGGTAAAAAGTTGGGGAATGACCACCCGAAGGCTGTCAGGTCTAACACACCTTAACTGTTTTCTCAGTTCCACCTCCATAATGCCTCAATTGAAGCACTCCAACTACATCGGTTGTGTCCTCTCTGACCATGCAGCCTACATAGTCGACATGGACTGGAGTGCACCACTCTTTCCCACTCCCACATGGCATCTACCGCATGATACTTTAAACCACCCAGTCTTCTGAGACACTCAACTTGAACACATAGGCCACTTTTTTGCTAAAAATCACCTGACTGCTACCTCTCAAGTAAATTATTGGGCCACTTTAAAGTGTTGACCCGAGGCTTGTGCATACAAAACACAATAGGAGTATGGTAGACGCTAGACAGAGATCTCGCGAATGCTGAGGCGACCCTAGCAGACCTCGAGCTGCAAGCCCGCCTTGATGTGGGCAAGAGCCTCATGCTAATAGCATCTAGAAAATACCATGCAGTCTGTCCGGAACAGCCGTGCTGTTTCAACTACATGGCTAAGATACACTCAACGGAGGAGAAACCAGTCCACCTCCTGGCTTGGCTGGTGCAACAAGAATCCAGCACACCTCCATCTCTAAAATAATACCTATCACTGCCCCCCCGCTGCACTCCCAACAGGTGATATTGCCAGCATTTTATGATTATTATTTCTCTCCCAACCCCGTTAGCATCTCCTGATGCGAACAGGGCATTCTTGGTAAACCTGATCCTGCCTAGTATCTTGGCCAGTGAACATGCAGACCTCACTGACCCTGTCACAGTGGCGGAGGTGAAAAGAGCCATCCATGGTTTAGCCAGAAATAAGACACCAGGGCTCGATGGTCTCCCTCTCAAGTACTATGATCGCTTTGCCATCCACCTGGCCTGAAACTGGCAGACATCTATAAAGAAGCACTCAACACTGGGGCTCTTCCTTCAACCCTTCAGGAGTCCCTCCTTTTCTCCCTACTCAAGCCTGACAGGGATCCCACTCAACCCAGCCCATAGCTTTCCTAGGAGCTGTCTACAAAATACTGGGGAAGATACTAGCAGATTGCTACCTCCAAATACTCACTACTGTTATATATATATATATATATATATATATATATATATATATATATATATATATATATATATATATATATATGTATACATATATATGTATGTGGCATTCAATATGCTATCCTGGCACTACCTCTTTGGAGTATTGGCCTGGATTGGAATAGGGAGGTGTTGCTATAAACCTTCCCATTCACCCAGGTATGTATTGGTTGCTTGGTGTCAGAACCATTCGCAGTGGGCCACAGTACTTGTAGGAGCTGCCCCCGATTTCCCATCCTCTATGCCTGTCATAGCCATGGAGGCACTAGCCATTTACCTCCGTAAGGAAGGCGTGCACTGAAGGATCTCTCTGGGTGATACAACACATGCAGTGTCACTTTACCCCAACGATCTACTGCTCTACTCTAAAAACCGCCAGCGACTGCATCAAGACAATTCACACAACCATACAAGATTTTGAAACAGCATCAGGCCTACGTATGAACTGGACAAAATCCAGTGCCTTCCCACTGCTCTGTGGACCACAGGAGATAAGGCTAGACGATACCACACTGTACTGGCCAGTGGGCATAGTCCGCTTCCTAGGGTTTTGACTTTAAGTTTACAACACAACCTGTTTGAGGGGAAATTGAAGTGAGCATTCACTGCCTTCAAGTCCCAGGTAACATTCTGGAAGCTTTTACAACTAGCAGTTACAGGTAAAATCACCCTCTCTAAAATGATTATTCTTCCTCGACTTTTGTATTGTTTCATAAACGTACCATTGTGGCCACCCAAACAATTCTTCCAGGAATTTCACTCCCTACTAGGGGAGCTGATATGGGACAACAAGGAACGCCACATAGCCCTATGTAAATTGCAGTTCCTGGTGGGGGGGGGGAAGAGGTGGCCGAGGTGCCTTTCCCATAAATCGCCCTATATTGCGGCCCATTCCTGTGACTGGCCTACTGTCTATCAGGTATTTAGTTATATGAAACCCCAACAATTCCTGATTCTCATTTTAAAGTTTCGACAATCTTGCTCACTGAACATCTGGGTAGCCTGAAAGTGCTTAGTTAGGATTTTCCAGCTGCCACATTCTCCCTTACACACCCACAATTCCTCTCCTCAGCCTGCCGGGATTTCTGAGATTCTTCAAAACTGACGAATTATCCTCCTGCCATGACAACTTCATAGAAACAGTTGGAGACCTATTTCAAGATCACCACTTGTTAATGTTTGACCAACTCAGATTACGGAATACCATCATGTCAATCTCTTCACCATGGTTAATTACTGGCTGTGTGCCAACATCTCTGGCACCCAGTACATGAGGAGTCCCTTTTCTACAAAACAATAGGTAGGGGCCTGTTGGGAGGGAAGGGAAGATTTTTCATAGAAGAGGCCCAAGGGACACACTCTCGTTAATATTGTAAAATACATGCACAACTTTGGGTCATCCTTTTCCAGTCTAATGTAACTCATATATCACATGGATTCCTGGTCTATTTTCTATGGGCAAAAGGAAATCTCTTTCTTTTTATTATATGACCCTCACCCACTCTAGTACTGGCAAGCTTCATCATCGGGTCCACCCTGGCCCCTAAAAGCCAGGATGGGCTCAACCATATTCCAGGGAGCTCTTGATATTGTTGCTACCAGGGAGACTGTAAAGATACAAGTACCTCATACAGGCCAAGGTATCCCCTCATTAGAGAGCTGTGTGGGTTTGAGTTAAAATCAACATAATGGGGGTCCCTAGGATATGATGGTCCTATGACACTAAGCTATGCTGTCAACATGTTTCAGCCACTAACCTATGGCTTCTCAGATGTAGGTAGAATAGGACCAAGGCTCCATTTGACACTGATTGCAATAGTCATATACATTAACTAGGCTCATCCTGGAAAAATATATTACTTTCTGCCTTTAGTCATTTCAGTCCCAATCCACCATAGAAGTACACTTCTAAAACCCCCATGTTGCAGGAGAGGCCTCTTGGAGCTTGTTGTGACCCTTGGAGTACACTTCTCTGTTCTGGGTAGAAGAGAGAGCAGGTCTTGTCCTTAATGGCTTTTCTCAGCTTGCAGAAATCAGGCTCAGTCCTCTTCTGATCTTCCCTGGGACTGGGAGTGTTCTGAAGGGAGTGACCAAAGTGTTGTAGCCTGAACAGTTCCATCGTCTCTGAGAAGTTTCTGGATGCCTAGAAACATGTGATGGTCAACACAATGCTAAAGAAACCTTCAGCAGACTCCAATCAATTAGTAAACTAACATACAATCTCCCTTCTACCCTACCCAACCAAGGTCTTGGAGATAGCCATCAACAAGCAACTCCCTCACTACCTCAACACACACCAGTTCCTAGACACACACAATCAGGTTTCCGAAACTCCAAAGCACAAAGACCGCCCTCATCAGAGCCAGAGATGACATCAGGCTGATCCTCGACCATGGAGTTCCAGTGGGGCTCATACTGCTCAACCTCTCAGAGGCCTTCCACATGGTCACTACATAAAAAAGGCATCAACAGACCGGTCCTCAAATGATCCTGCTCCTTCCTCACAAGAAGACACAAAGTCAACTTGCCACCATGCAGATTGGAAGTCAAGAACTTCATATGTAGAGTCTCCAAAGGATCTTCCACCAATTCTATGCTATTCGAAATCTACTTGTCCTTGCTGGCAGACCTTATCAGATCACACAACACCTAAAGACTCTCCAATGCAGATTACACCCAACTGATACTCTAAGACACCGCCAACGAAAACCAGCTTCACCACCTACATGATTGCGGTAGCCACTTTGAAGAAACCCACCTGGCTCGAACTTAACACAGATAAAACTGAAGTGGTGATCTTGGGAAGGAAAGCCTCAACTTGGACTCCACCTGGTGAACAATGGAACTCGGCCTCACACCCACCACCCTGACAGAATCTGGAAATCATCCTGGATGACAAGCTTGACATGACAGCCAAAGTAAACACAGTGACCTTGACTTTCTTCCATATCCTGAGGATGCTGTGAAAGATCTTCAAACCGCTACCAGAGGTCACCAGGAAAACATCACACAGGCCATGATTGCCCACAGACTAGACTACAGTAATGCACTCTACCCAGAAATCAATAAGACGCTTCTGCACAGGCTCCGAAAAAAATCCCAAACCGTAGCAAGGCTCATCACCAGCCTACCTTGCTGCACCCATATCACCCAACATCTCAGAGAACTTCACTGGCTTCCCATACACAACATGTCCCATTCAAACTCCTCACACACATACAAAACACTCCACAACATTAGCCCTGCTTACTTCAACAGTCACATGCAGTTCTACCTACCTCCCAGCACCTCTGCTCAGCCAGACTGTCACTAGTGCACGTATTCCGCACCCACAAAGCGAAAGGAAACGGCTGTGCCTTCTCCCACCCCTCCCCCAAGGTGTAGAATGACCTCCCTCACCATGTCAGGGCCTCCTCTTCACTTTTTGAGTTCCGCTAGAAGCTGAAGACCTGGCTTTTCAAATAATCACACCAAGGAGGCAGCTGATGAGCCACCTACAAAATGCCTGGATACCCTCACGGATGATTAGTGCATTGTACAAATTCACACAACACCATCACATAACATAACATGCCACATTTCCATATTCTCCATCTGGACCCAGTATCCTAGAAATCTGGGAAATTGAGGTACCTGGCACAACTGCACCACTCAGCTGTTCTTCCACCGGCAGAAGTTAATTGCCAGGGATGCAGTCAATGGGCATCTGGGGACTGATGATTAATCTACTCTGGGCCACTTTTCTCCCCCTCTCTGAGGATACCAGGGCCAGAGGCTGGAAAGAGTCTTCCCCTGGGCCTGGATTATCCTACATCCCTACATACCTGTCCTGACAGATACTTCTCTGGGGAAATCAGCTTTTTAACCACCATCATTTGGATGGTACAGGTATCCCTCAGAGCAGTGACAGAAACCCTATTCACTGTGAGCTGGTGCATTGATAACTCCCACCCTGAGGGACCACCGCTTACCTTCTGGGTGCTCCTCCCAACCAAGGGACACTAAGGCATGCTCTACCCTCTTGACCTGGAGACAACAAACCACCAAGGCCGCATTGGCCACCCTTCCACCCTTGTAGAGTGCCTATCTGTAGGTGACTTCTTGGTCTGGATTGATTCACCCTGACTGGTATCAGTCATAATACTTAGGGGGGTAAATGGGTGCCCTGCGCTTCCGTCAATGAGAACCTCTCCCTTGTGCTAAGAGGAGGTATGGGAATTCTTTTCCTTCCAACTTTTTTTAGAACATTTAGTGGAACTTCTTTGTTTTATCCTGGACTGCCCCTTCCATCTGCTGAGGGGAACCTGACCCACCCTTATTGGTGTTACTCCAAAGTACCTTTTTAGATACTCTGGTTCTTTTCCAGAGGTAAGCCTCTTTGCCAAGCTCTCTGGGACCAGTGAGTGTAGAATCAATAAGATGTTGGAGCACTCTGCAAAACAATTACTGAACATGGTCATATTGTGAAATCCATCATGACCATTCACTTTGCTGCACTTCACCCTACCTTTCAATGCCTTTCTTGATCAATCCAAAAAGATCAACTCATGACTAGTGTGACTGCTTCTGGCTATCCCTGAACTGCAAGTAATTCTTCTAAGGGATCAGACCAAACTTCTCGACAAAGACCTCTTTCTTAGGGACTTAGGGCCAGATGTAGGTACAGGAAATTTTGCGAGTTGCAAATTGCAAGTCATACCGACTCGCAATTTGCAACTCGCAAACTGGTATGCAGAAAGGTGTCTCAGACACCTTCTGCGACTCGCTATGGGGTCACAAAGACCCAACTCATGAATATTAATGAGGTGGGTTGCATTTTGCGACCCCATAGCGAGTCCATGCACTCACAGGGATGGTGGCCTGCTGAAGACAGCAGACCTCCATGTCTCTGACTGCTTTTTTAATAAAGCAGTTTTCTTTTTCTTTTTGCAGCCCGTTTTCCTTAAAGGAAAACGAGTTGCAAAAAGAAAAACTTCCGAAACCATTTGGATTCGTGTTTTTCAGAGTAGGCAGTGGTCCATAGGACCACTGCCTGCTCTGAAAACACATTTTTTTCGCATTCACAAAGGGGAAGGGGTCCCATGGGGACCCCTTCCCTTTTGCGAATGAGTTACCACCCACTTCAAGTGGGTGGTAACTGCGAGTTGGTTTGCGACCGCATTCGCGGTCACAAAGCAACTCAGCATGGCGATGTGGTCGCAAATAGGAAGGGAACACCCCTTCCTATTTGCGAGTCGCATCCTCAGCATGCAAAAGGCTTCCTACATCTGGCCCCATATCTCATCACTTCAGCTTTCTCTCAGTTTAACAAGGTATTTCTTCTCATAATAGGCATGTGCTTCCAAAGGCTACCCCCTGATCCTCCTCTGTGCATACACACGACCACCTCATAGGTCTCAACCCATCTGTCAATGTCATACCCTACGACATAGCTAGGTACCAGGTCTTTGGGGATGTCAACTCTTTTCTATTTCCTGGGCACTTAACTGTCAATTTCACCATCGTCATTGGACTAAGGGATCTTCTTTGCTTTCAATCCCTTTTCTTCTGGCTTAACTCATGGGCCAGTTGGGCTTTATTTGCCTCCAAGGCCAGGACTAACCTTTTCTCCCCCAGTGCCAGTTCTGCTGCTACCTTCTTTTTTTCAAGTGCTAGGATAATCAATTTTAGCCACAAGTCCTGCTCAGCCTGTCTGTCCTTCTACTCTGACTGGGTCAAGCTGCAAGAGGACACACTGGTCTCTACTGGATAAGGCAGGTGACCTAGATCTTATTGCCACCTCCTCCTACACTGACACTGGACCAATTGCTGAGCCATCTCCCTCTTACTCTTCTACACTATGGTAATCCTATTGTCCACCCACATCTAACACTAAAATGTAGTTCTAGGCAGTCCCTGTAACCCCAACAAACTCAGAGACAGATGACTGGTAGAACAAAGCTGAGCTTTCAGCAACCAGTCATTGGATAAACACAAATTGTTCCATCTTGCTTTTCCCTTCTAAATGTTATAAATAAAGTAAGCAGGCTTGTCAAAGATGATTTGACACAGTAATGTCAAAAAGAGGCCTACTGTGATCATGGCCTGCCTGGCTCGGGAGACAAAAGAAGGATCCTGCCCAGTGTCAGCTAACATTTGCCTATGACAGGGTGAACCACTTTGAAGTATGCCCCAAGTATCATATGAAACCCTCCGGAAGACCTGCTGACGTCGTACTCTGGGAACTCCAGCAGGATCTGAGTCTGTGAAGTCAGCAAGAGGCCCATGTAATAGAGCCTGGTCTGGCTGGAAGGACAAAAGAATGAAGAATGGTGTAGAGCTGGTGCGAACTACATCTGATTATCACATGGTAGGCCTCTTTGAAGTTAATCAGGTCCTTGTGCCTGGCCCACAGGTCATCTTGTCAAGGGCGCAACAACACCTCCCCACACCCAAGGCCTGTTGTCCCTGTCCTATGAGCAAGTTCACACCTCATTCATGCCTATTGAGATGCTAATTACTGGCTCGCAGATGTGGGAAAACACATGCAGATTCAGCTTACATGGACTTTAGGCAGGGCAAAAGAAGCCTTGTAACAGTCATCTTTCCAAAATATTTATTACTAATTGGACTTCACCAGTGAATGGGGTTTGTAATAAATATTTCAAAAAGTCCATAAACTAAATGTGTAGCTGTTTACTAGGTAGAGATAACATTTATTAAATGTAATACTGTATCCAAGTGCTTTTAAATTACCAATCCTGCTACAGCTAAAATAGCTTTTGGTGTTTTTTCACTGTAAGGTCAGGTTTAACATTAACCTTTTGTGTGTCCTACTTTAAAAAACCATGCCCCCTGCCTTATAGGTAGTAAGGCATAGTTAGCGGTGAGTTGATTGATATATAAAAGGAAGGTTTAGGCCTGTCGAAAGGAGTTATTTTGACAGGTTGAATTCTCAGTATTAAAACTGCACAGGCAGGCTACACAATGGCAGGTTTGTGGATTTGGTTTAATGTGTCACTACAGTTGATGGCACAATCAGTGCTGCAGTCCACTGGTATTCAACTTACAGGCCCTGGATAGACTTGGCACCATATACTATGGACAGATGAGCAAATTAAATGGCTAATCAGGAGTATACCAATTATACCATGTTGAAAGGGGAGCACATACACTTTGCCAGGGATTAGCAGGAGTGAAGTGTGCAGAGTTTTATAGCATGCAAAAATAGGGTTCAGCAGAAAGGCAAAAATATTCTAGGTGACTCTGCAGAAAGGGCACATTTCCAAGTTTCTTTTTGCCATACTCTCCCCCATGGGAACATGCAGCCCTATTGTTCGAAATTACAACTTACCTAGTTACCTAGTAGTGTCACCTTAATCCCCAGAAACCAGCTGACATGCAAGAGATGACAGACAAAATATGTCACGTGTCTTTCCAGGAAAGGCAGAGTGCACAGCAGTGAAGGAGCTCTTGGTATACCATAATGGAGTACCAATACTTTCTGTTGCAGAAAAAGTATTCCCTGTGGTGCGGTAGCTGTAGTGCCATGTGGATACAATCGATAGTACCTACTATATGAGGGAAGTGGACTGAAGAGAATTCCCTTGACACCCTTTGCCTTTCTGGCTGCAACTGTGGCATGGCTATAAACTGGTGTTCTCTGTACATCATGCAAGCATGAAGGCTCGCTTTCTGTGAGATACCTACACTTTCCAAACTGAACCTCTGGAAAGACCCAACTGCCATGAAATGCAGCACAGCTAGTATTTTGACATTTGGTGCAGGTATTGCCTTATTCCCAACTATACGTGACTCCAGCTCCTACTACCAGATTGCAACCATGTCTAGGATCACTTCAGGTGAGAAGCTTTATTTATCAATGGCTGCTTCTGAGGACTTAACAAATATGTTTACCCTTTGCTTGTAAGCCCTCTCTTCTCCACTTTGAATAATTATTCCTCATAATGAAGGGCAATGCTACAAAGACATTCATCAAGATAGTTAATTCAAAAATGTTGCTGGGTGCAAGAATTAATTTCTTAAGTGGTAGGCCTGATTTTGATTGATTTTTGTAGTAAAGGGTTTCACCTGTAAATAGATGGGGGAGTTCTAAGTCATGACTTCCTCACTCCTTGCATTAGCAAGTGTGTTCCATGGGGTTTGGGCTTTGTTGTAATAGTTTAAAAAAAATGTTATCTAATAAGTGTAAACACATTTTCCTTAGGGTAATTTGCTGCATCCAATGTGTTCTATGGGAATGTGTTGCAATGTTGATGACTGGCCATGTTTGTTGCTTGATTAACTCCAAGGTTTGACTGGAACATATTTGAGTCTGTTTTGGGTCTATTACAGCTGTAGTAAAAGTACAAAACTATTTTATAAATAACAGTTGTGTTACTCTTTTGTGGGAGTGTTTTTGTATTGGTGTGTCCAACTCTACATAATTCCTTACATTTTTCTAAACCCTATTGCCCATTTATTTTCAAGTTAGTCCCACTTGTCCCTCAAAGGTTGGCAGAGATGTCCTTACAGACATTATAGTAAAGGCAGAGATCTCGGGCCAGAGCCTTGTGACTTGCACTTTATAGTAAATTAAAGCACTACAGCAGCACTACTCTACATACTCCATAATACAATTTGTGAATTGATCCCTCTATGGCCTTTGTGTTAGGCTGAGAATGCAGAAAGATATCCTTAAATATGGGTTTTGGTAAGTGATGGCTGCATAGATAAGGACCAGTATACAATCTGATGTTTTTCTTGAAAAAACAGGCAACCATGATGGACCCTGATGAATACATCCATGAAGCGTTGTGAGGATTCTGCTTAACTGCTATCATAATTACACTTTTATATACTGCTAATCATTGGTTTACCTATGACCCACTACAGGTACAGAGCTTATAGATGGCATTTTGGCACACCTTTGGCATAGAGACTACAAGAAGTCAAGCAAAGGGCAAGAATGGGTGACAATAATTAACCCTCACAGAGTGGGCGTCAGCCACTGGCTGACACCCACACCACTTCCCTGGTGCAGGTCACGAACAGTGGCCGACACCAGGGAGGTGGTTAAAAAACCTGAGGATTTTTTTTTTTAAACATCCAGGGACACACGGAAGATGTGACGTAGATGTCACTGTTATGTTTTCACCATCAGAGCAGGAAGCAGCCTTGTGGCAGCTTCCTGCTCCAATGGGGAAAACGGCCCCAAACGGGAGATTCTCCCCTTTCAAACGAGGCCTTCCTGAACAGGTTTCCTGGCTCTCGATCGCAGAGCAGCTGTGATTGAGGGCCAGGAAACCCCACTAGACACCAGGGATTTCCCTTGGGGGGGTTGCCCCCCTCGGCAAAAGGGCCGCCTGCCCCTCGGGGGCATTTTTTTTATAAAAAGGTAGGTGTCTCCTGGGGAGGCACGATAACAACATCCCCCCCCCAAGCATTTTTTTTTTTAAAGAAATTGACAGGTGGTCACCCGTGGGAAGGGGGACCCCCTGTGGGGGCAATAATTTATTTTAGTTTGGCCCCCAAGGAAACCATACAACTACTAAAACAATATATCTATATATATATATATATATATATACGTAGATATATATTTTATTTATATATATATATATATATATATATATGTATATATATATATATATATGTATCACTTTTGTCAATGCATGTGTGGTTTCCCTGGGGGCTGCGATCGGCCCCCAGGAAAACCGGACCCACATATAAAAGTGATCGAGTTCCAACACAATCTCTCCGCATCTGGCCTGATCACCAACAGGGCGGCCACGGCGCTGCGGGGACGGAGCACCCCGCTGAACATCCATACCAACTTCTCCGACAAAAGAGATACGCCGTTCGCCTAAAATTTGCAGCAATGAGAGGCACTTTATTCACCAAATTCAAACAGCAGTAACAAGCGTTCTTTACTTTCCTGACGCGTTTCGGCTATAAGTAACTTTGGAAAGAAGGTACGGGATTTCCCAACCGTGAGACTCTTTATTTTGATTAATGCAGTGAAACCGTGCAAGGGAAGTAAATGGGATATGGTTGACAATCCCATTCACTGTTTGTTTAGTAATGGTGAGGCACTGAAGCGACGTGGGAAAATCAGATAAGAAGGTTAATTGCAACTTTGTTCAAAACGCACTCTTAAAGCATGAACACAAGGAAGAGCCGCAGTGTGCTTTTGAAAACGGTGATAATAAGTCACTGTATTTTGAATATGTAACATTGCACGAAGATAATCAATTACTGAGTATTTTTGAAATTAAGAAAATGACACTGCAAAGGAAATGTGTAAAGTATTGAATGCGTTTATAAAGAAAATTGTAAGAAGACGGCTAATAAGAAGGTTAATTGATTCAGCTCTATGGAGTTTAAACGCACTTTTGAAACACATGAATTAAAAATAAAGAACGACAGTGCACTTCTGAAAAGGATTTAAAAACACTGTATTTTTGAATACTTGCCAATGGCACGAAGTGACACACATATATACAGTGCATTTTGTAATATAAGAAATATGACGCTGCTCAGGCAAATGTTAAATGATTGCACTTAAGGAATACATGTTAAAGAAACTGCTAAAAGACCTTGTGACTTTAAGGCCACAGGATATAAGGGTGGCCTGCCTTACCACGTGGTGATTTTCAAATTGGACTAAGCACCTATGATTAAGGTTTGTGTTGATAGCCGAAACACGTCAGGAAAGGAAAGAGCGCTTGTTACTTCTGTCTGAATTTGGTGAATAAAGTGCCTCTCATTGCTGCAAATTTTACGCGAACAGCGTATCTCTTTTGTTGGAGAAGTTGGTTTGGATATATATATATACATGTTTAAATATATATGTATATATATATATATACGTATATATATATACATATTTATATACATATATTTGCCACCAGTTGTCTTGCATTTGCAGCTTGCGTCTTCAAAGCAATGCACATACTTCAACTGAAGCGTTTAAACTGTAGCTTTTAGGCAGCAATAAAAAAGTCAAGTAAGACTTGTGATTATGTTTCCGCTACAAGGATCAGACTTTTGTCTAGTGGCAGTTTTGATGCCATAAAGTAGCACAGGAGGTTTATATGCCTACTGCAAAGAGCAAATCAGTATTTTATGTAAATAGCTGAGTACATTATTAAAGTCATCCATTACCTGCACTATAATACAAATGAAATGTCTGTGGGGGGCGGCTATGGAGAGATGAAGTGCACGTTTCATGGTGGTAGTGAGGGAATCTGTGGAGGAGGTCATGGGAGTGGGAGCACCAGTAATGATTGTTGGACTGGGAGCTAGAGGTGCTAAAGACTGTGATGATTGGTATGTGACAAGGTGAAGTAATACTGTGTATTTTTTTTAGTGTCTTGAAAGAACATGCTGATTGAGGGAAAAAGCAAAGGTAAAGTGACCTCTACTGTTGCATGTATTACACACACACA
Organism: Pleurodeles waltl; assembly: GCF_031143425.1. Taxonomy (NCBI): domain Eukaryota; kingdom Metazoa; phylum Chordata; class Amphibia; order Caudata; family Salamandridae; genus Pleurodeles; species Pleurodeles waltl. The sequence continues at coordinate 1,243,779,494 of NC_090447.1, read as the reverse complement.
CACACCAACAATTTTGTGACTGTCTACATAGGCTAGTGTTTTAGAGCCACAGTTTAGCCAGGAGCAGAGATGGCATCTTGTTGGATGACTGCTGCTCAAGCCCTCACTCAGGTTATAGAGGACAGCTCTGACATAGGATCAGAGACTGAGACAGCAGATACTGAGAGGGATAGGACAATGGCGCAGGCTCTGGGAGTGATTTTTCAGTCAGAGGAGTCCCATCCGATAACTCCTCTGTCAGTAATTATGAAGGAGGTGATGAGGACAGTCCTGTTGTCCCTTCGCAAGCACAGTCTGTGCAATGGGACAATAGCGGGTTAGCCCAACCTAGAGAGCAGGTGCATGCGGCGGTAAGCATGGAGAGTGAGTGCTCTCTTGGGAGCTACCCAATTTAGTTCAGCCCCAAATTCCACCACCCAAATCGTATTGTGGAGACATCAAAATTATCTATCACAAAACAAACTGGTTTTGTGAGGCAGGAACCTGTGATTTTGGTCTTGGACTCGGCGGCCATACAGGGAAACATACTAAACCCAGACATTTCTGGAAACTAGACATCCGGGGGGGTCCACAGAGGTGTGACTTGTGTGGATTCCCCAAAGCTTTCTTACCCAGAGTACCCTGCAAATCTGAAATGTTGAATAAAAACTCAATGTGTTCTTGGATTTATGTCACACAAACTACAGGAATATGCTGGGATCCAGAAAATTCCTACCACCCAGTGTTTCCCCACCTGTCCTGATAAAAACACTACCCCACTTGAGTGCCTGTACCTAGTGCCAGCGTAGGGAATGAATCACCCAAGAGTCAACAGTTGCCCTGATGTAAGGACCAACATTGACCATTGATTGATCTATTCCTGTTGCGGGCACTAGGCCTACCCACACAAGTGAGGTACCATTTTTATCGGGAGACTTGGGGGAATGCTGGGTGGAAGGAAATTTGTGGCTCCTCTCAGATTCCAGAACTTTCTATCACCGAAATATGAGAAAAAAGTGTTTTTTTTGCCAAATATTGAGGTTTGCAAAGGATTCTGGGTAACAGAACCTGGTGAGAGCCCCACAAGTCACCCCATCTTGGATTACCCTAGGTGTCTAGTTTTAAAAAATGTGCATATTTGGTAGGTTTCCCTAAGTGCCAGCTGAGCTAGAGGCCAAAATCCACAGCTAGGCACTTTGCAAAAAACAGCTCTGTTTTCTTTAGGAGAATGTGATGTGTCCACGTTGTGTTTTGGGGCATTTCCTGTCACAGGTGCTAGGCCTACCCACACAAGTGAGGTCCCATTTTTATCGGGAGACTTGAGGAAACACTGGGTAAAAGGAAATTTGTGGCTCCTCTCAGATTCCAGAACTTTCTGTCACTGAAATGTGAGGAAAAAGTGTTTTTTGGCCAAATTTTTAGGTTTACCAAGGATTCTGGGTAACAGAACCTGGTGAGAGCCCCACAAGTCACCCCATCTTAGATTCCCCTAAGTATCTAGATGTTAAAAATGCATAGGTTTGGTAGGTTTCCATAGGTGCGGGCTGACCTAGAGTCCAAAATCTACAGCTAGGCAATTTGCAAAAAACACGTCAGATTTCAATGTAAAAATGTGATGTGTCCATGTTGCGTTTCGTGTCGCGAGCATTATGCCTACCCATGCAAGTGAGGTACCATTTTTATCAGGAGACTTGGGGAGCACAGAATAGCAGTGTTATTGCCCCTTTTCTTTCTCTACATTTTTTCCTTCCAAAAGTAGGACAGTGTGTAAAAAAGATGTCTATTTGAGAAATAGCCTGTAATTCACATGCTAGTATGGGCACCCCGGAATTCATAGATGTGCAAATACCCACTGCTTCTCAACACCTTATCTTGTGCCCATTTTGGAAATACAAAGGTGTTCTTGATACCTATTTTTCACTCTTTATATTCCAGCAAATGAATTGGGACACCCGGTATAGAATGAAAACCCATTGCAAGGTGCAGCTCATTTATTGGCTCTGGGTACCTAGTGTTCTTGATGAACCTACAAGCCCTATATATCCCCGCAACCAGAGGAGTCCAGCAAACGTAACGGTATATTGCTCTCAGAAATCTCACATCGCAGGAAAAAGTTACAGAGTAAAACGTGGAGAAAAATGGCTGTTTTTTTACCTCAATTTCAATATTTTTTTAATTAAGCTCTTATTTTCTGTAGGAAAACCTTGCAGGATCTACACAAATGACCCCTTGCTGAATTTAGAATTTTGTCTACGTTTCAGAAATATTTAGCTTTCCGGGATCCAGCATTGGTTTCACACCCATTCCTGTCACTAACTGGAAGGAGGCTGAAAGAACAAAAAATAGTAAAAATGGGGTATGTCCCAGTAAAATGCCAGAATTGTGTTGAAAAATGTAGTTTCCTGATTCAAGTCTGCCTGTTCCTGAAAGCTGGGAATATGGTGATTTTAGCACCACAAACCCTTTGTGGATGCCATTTTAAGGGGAAAAACCACAAGCCTTCTTTGGCAGTGAATTTTTCCCATTTATTTGACAAAAACAAAATTTTTGCATATTTTAGCTAATTTCTTGGCCTCTTCCAGGGGAACCCGCAAACTCGGGGTACCTTTAGAATCCCTAGGATGTTGTAAAAAAGGACACAAATTTGGTGTGGATAGCTTATGTGGACAAATAGTTATGAAGGCCTAAGGCGAACTACCCCAAAAAGCCAAAAAAGGGCTCAGCACTAGGGGTGAGGGGTGGAAGACCCAGCAGCTAAGGGGTTAAGGAGTATCTGGGGCTCACTACTCGAGTGTTCTCAATATTCAGAGACGGTAGACAGATTAAAATTCAATGATTTGAATACCTGTTTCATTGGTAATTCGCTATCACATTGATAGTTCCCTTAGGACAATACTGTTATGATGAATTTTGCTCTTTACTTTGTATGTGTATTATTTTTTGACAATTGGATTGATGATTACCACATTGTGTGCCCGTATGCTTTCATAATAAAAAATAATGATACAGAGGATTGTGAGGGCACACATTTATTGTGCATATCACTATACAATATTGAACCTAATGTATATTTTTGTTGTAGATAAACAAGCAAGTATAGGTTCCATGATGCATTGATAATGGTGATATTAATAAGATTTTATTAAAAAAAAAGAAAATCTGATTAGAATGTAAAACAAATAACATTTATATTTGAGCTAATTTACATTGTATGCTGGTTCATTTTAGAAATGTGTGTACTTTTAATTAGTGCTTTAAATTTAAAAAAAGAATACTTTATTCTAACATTCTGCTTTCTTTTTTACATACATTCTTATTAAACATGCTTCTCATTATTCAAACAATTTTAAAGGCATGAGATTATTATGTGTTGTTAACTATAATTTGCATGTGATGTAAATTTCACATTTAGTACAGCAATTTGAATATCATATTATTATTTTAGGATATATTTATTTTATATTTGAGTATGTCAAATTAACAAATATGACATATTAATAATAAACAATACTATTTTTAGTTTCAGTAAAAAAAAAGACTGATTGGCTTTCCAACTATATACAAATTAAAAAAATAATAAAGTTAAGAAATAACATATAAAATTGTAAATTAAGATGATAAGGACTGATGTATGGAAACTAATTTCTGATGAGTTTCATACAAATACATTTGTTAGAGATCTGAGATTAAAATGACAATACTTATAAGTATACAGACATACAAGACACACAAGGAAAGGTTGCCATATTCATTTCTGAACAGAACCAAGAGGAGAAAAATGTTTTTCAGATCAAAACTTCTAGCCACAATGCAGTCTTTGTTAAACAAATGAATTTGCAAAAACACACATTAATATGGATCATTTTGAAAATGATGGTAACATTTTATTACAAGTAACCAATGATAACCGTAGCATACAACAAATTTATTGAAACAATTTAACCCAAATATACATACTGAATTAACATATTTTCCTTTTCTGGAGAATTATTTATTTGCTCTGGTGTGGCTGGTGTCTGAGGGTCAAGTTGCTTTATCTTTTAAGTGGCCCAGAGGACGATATTGTGGGTTGCATCGCTTCCATTACATCTGCAATGCAAGTGAGTGCAGAAGAAAATGGAAGGAAACAGACCTTGAACATCCCTCCTAAGACAATTCATAGATTCTAGTACTTTTAAAAGTAATGTCATTTGTTGGGTATTAGTGCCCGCGCATTGCAGAAATCCACTCGGTTGTGAACAGTTCGATTTTGTGTATGTCATAATTCTTTGAAAGTTTCGCAAAAGCCTCCTGCATGTCCATTATTGAAGTGCCTGTTCCATCTAGAAATTAATGTAGGCCTTGCAAACTTTCAACAAGACAAAAGAGCTGATTTAGATTTTGGTGAAAAGCGTACTCTGCCTACCTCCCAGTGCCTAAAGGTAGGCATAGCAACAGGTTTGTGCCGATGGAGTAAAATGTACTCACTAGGCATAAACTTTCCTCCAATCAACTGAGGGAGTGGGATCCGGCACACGTAAACCAACCGAACATTCACCCTATTAAGAATGGGTGTGGTGGGGCATTTTTTAAACAAAAAGGACCCCTAGACCCAAATCATGAAAGAAAATTCTCATGGTGTAGGGGGTCACAATTTTTTTTATTTTTCAAAAACAAACTCCTGCTATGAGAGTTTGTTTTTGAGATATAAAAGACTTTGGAAAAGTTTGATGGCTGGCCATCATAATTGATGGAATGGTACGTCAAACTTTTCATACATTATCAGAAACTGCCATGACAGCGGTTCCTGCCAATGTATAGAGATATTTGCGGGGCTGCCAGACATCTCCAAATCTGGTGGGTGGAGTAAAAGTAGGATGACAGACATAAAGGGGGTGATTCTAACCCTGGTGGTCGGTGATAAAGCGGCGCCCAACCCGCCAACAGGCCGGCGGTCCAAAAAATGGAATTCTGACCCTGGCGGGAACCACCAACACAGCCCGCCACTTTAACACTCCGACCGCCACGGCGGGACAAACAAACAGGTTGGCGGTCACCGGCAACAGACAGGCGGCAGACAATGTACCGCCCACCCTATCACAACTCACCAATCCGCCACCTTTTCCGGGGCGGGAGCCCCGCCGATAAAAACACGGCGGAAACAGACTACGAACGGGAAAACGCTCACATATACACACTCCACGAGGAACCTGGACAGCATGGAACCCGAATTAAACATCCTACCTGCTCTCGTCTACCTGCTCATCTACCACGAGTACGAACGCCGGCGCAGACGACAACGGTGAGTACTGCACCTACGACACAGGGGAGCGGGGAGGAGGAAAGGTTACGGCACACACATATGCGACCCCCACCCCCCCCCAAACTATGTACACACCAATGCAGAGCAACAAGTCACAGTGACACCACCCAAACCCCCCGGAAAAATGCAAAGACATAATTAAATAGAGAAACAAAATTTATGTAAAAAATAGCCTCTGTTAAGTCATGGTCAAATAACAATAAAAATAATACAAAAGAAAATAAATATTTTGTGCAATCGATAAACCGAGGCAATTAGTCCTGCACATTTAACGAAATGCCAAGTGTCCGTGGGCCAAAGTGTATCAACACAAGGGCAAAGCCCACACAGGAGACCTGAGTTCGTTGGAGAGAACACTGCTGGGGCATCTGATGATAAAACTACAGGCACCTCAGGGGGAAGGGAAGGGGGGGCACCACAGCCACATGAGTCCACGACGCCAGATCCACGAAGGGGCCACCATGCCCACTGTGCCATCCTGGGGAGTGCAAAGCCACAGTCTCTCAATGTCTTTACAGTGGGTGGTTTGCCCACTGTGCCATCCTGGGGAGTGCAAAGCCACAGTCTCTCAATGTCTCTACAGTGGGTGGTTTGCCCACTGTACCATCCTGGGGAGTGCAAAGCCACAGTCTCTCAATGTCTCTACAGTGGGTGGTTTGCCCACTGTGCCATCCTGGGGAGTGCAAAGCCAAAGTCTCTCAATGTTTCTACAGTGGGTGGTTTGCCCACTGTGCCATCCTGGGGAGTGCAAAGCCACAGTCTCTCAATGTCTCTACAGTGGGTGGTTTGCCCACTGTACAATCCTGGGGAGTGCAAAGCCACAGTCTCTCAATGTCTCCACAGTGGGTGGTTTGCCCACTGTGCCATCCTGGGGAGTGCAAAGCCACAGTCTCTCAATGTCTCTACAGTGGGTGGTTTGCCCACTGTGCCATCCTGGGGAGTGCAAAGCCACAGTCTCTCAATGTCTCTTCAGTGGGTGGTTTGCCCACTGTACAATCCTGGGGAGTGCAAAGCCACAGTCCATCAGGTGGATTACAGAGACCACTGGTCATGGAGGAGGCATGGTGGGCACAGTGAACCGTGAACAGTAGCTCGACACAGAACCGGCACTGTCATTGTGCCAGCGGTGCTTGAGACGGCAGGGCCCAGCGGAGTGGTGCTTGAGACGGCGGGGCCCAGCGGAGCGGTGCTTGACAGGAAGGGCCCAGCGGAGCGGTGCTTGAGACGGCAGGGCCCAGCGGGGCGGTGCTTGACAGGAAGGGCCCAGCGGAGCGGTGCTTGAGACGGCGGGCCCAGCGGAGCGGTGCTTGAGACGGCGGGGCCCAGCGGAGCGGAGCTTGAGACGGCGGGGCCCAGCGGAACGGTGCTGTTCTGCACTGCGGGGGCCTGTTCAGCGGTGCTCTTCTGCACGGCGGGGCCCTGTTCAGCGGTGCTCTTCTGCACGGCGGGGCCCTGTTCAGCGGTGCTCTTCTGCACGGCGGGGCCCTGTTCAGCGGTGCTCTTCTGCACGGCAGGGCCCTGTTCAGCAGTGCTTGTCCAGTAATTCAAGGGAGCCAGACCTGGCCTGGACTCCCTGCTCAGTCGCCCTCCGACCGTGCAGTTGCTGGACCCTTCGGTGACGGAGTCCTGGGCCCTTGGGTGTCCTCCCTTACACCCGGGATTGGGCTTGTGGGGCCCTCCTGCTCCGCTCTCCTGCTGGCTGACTTCTCCGCCCTGCTGCCCTTTCGCTCCTTAGATGAGGCTCTCTGGGCCTTGCCTCCCCTGGATGTTGTGGCAGGTGAAGTGGGCGAACTTTGGTCCTTGGGGGCAGCCGTGTCAGTCTTCTCACGGCGGCCCTTGAGTTTCCGGGTCCTCTTGCCAGGGGGGGGGGCTGGCTGTCCCCTTGCTGCTGACAGATGTGTCACTGCTGCCAAAGGGTGGACTCCGTAACCCATGCACTACAGTGACACTTGTAGCTGGGCTGGTGGTGGCTGAGGTGCTCTTGGGACTCTTAGCAGATGGAGGGGGTGGGTCAGGGGAGGGAAAGAGGTTAAGATTGGAGAGGTAAAGTTTTTTAGGACCAAGGTAAAGGGTGGGAGTAGTGGTGATGGGAGTGGAGGAAGAGGATGTGGTTGTAGGAGAGTCAGGTGTGCTGTGTTTGGGTGCAGGTGATTGTGACGTAGGCTGTTGTGAGGTGGATGGCTGTTGGGTGGGTGGCTGCCTGCGTTTGTGTGTCTTGGAAGAGGGGGTGACAGACACAGTGGGAGAGGACACAGGGGACGTGTAAATGGCAGTGGGGGTGGTGACTGCACGTGTGCGGACTGGTGTGGAGGGTGTGCTGGTGATGGAAGCACTGGCTGATGGTGGTGTGCATGCAGGTGTGAGTGTAGACGTCACAGGGAGGGCGGAGGGAGATGAGGAGGAGGGGGACACAGAGGTGGTAGTGACTGTTGGCATGTCTGCATCTGGGTGTTGCTTGGGTGACTGTTTGTGGGATCTGTGGTGCTTGTGTCTGGATGAGCTGCCCTTGGGTGTTGAGGTGTGTGCAGGCTGGTCTGATGGTGTGGATGGGATAGGCTGAGGAACAGGAGACAGAGACAGGGTGGAGGCAGTTAGAAGAGGGAGGCTGGAAACAGGGACAATGGCTGCCGTCAGTGCTGAGGCCAGAGCATTGAACAATCGTTGATGGGCAGCCTGACCCGAATGAATGCCCTCCAGGTAGGCATTGCTCCAATGCACCTCCCTTTCTACCCCCTGGATGGCATTCAAAAGGGTAGTCTGCCCAACAATGATGGTCTGAAGGAGGTCAATGACCTCCTCACTGAGGGCAGCAGGGGTAACAGGGGCAAGGGCTGAGGTGCCTGGGGCGAAGGAGACGCCCGCCTTCTTGGGCGAGCGGGCACGGAGCGTAGGCTGAGGGGCTGCTGGGAGGGTGAGGCTGGTGCGCTGGGTGGCGGCTGTACCTGTTGAGGCGGGGGGCCCGGATGTTGCCGCAACCGCTAGGGAGCTCCCATCCGAGGACGTGTCGGTGTCGCTGGTGTCACCACCGGTCCCCGTTGTGGTGCTCCCCTCGCCCTCCGTATCACTGGTGCCCTCGGTGTCTGTACCACGGCCCACCGGGTCCTTGTGAGTTGCAGCTCCCTCGTGCTCCGATGCCAATTCTCCTCCGCCTGATGATGCTAATGCACACATGCACAAGAAGATTAAGAAAAAGGGTGGGGGGAGAAAAAAAAAACAGGTTGAGTGCATGCAATGTCAATACCCTTGGTGGAGAGGACAGACACAGGAGCCTCATGCACTACGCTGCGCAATCGGGGTATACTACTCAGTACTTGTGACCGGGCCTACAGGTCTATGCACAACAAATACACACATGGATGATGCAGGACCATGGATAGCTGTACTTGGCACCCTACAGAGGTGGGGGGCGGGGGCACAGGGCCATGCCTAAAGGGTCCCCTGGGTCAGTGCATGACGCGTATGTTATGCGTAATAGCAGCATCCCTTATGTGATGGAACAGCTACAGAGACAACGTGTGTGGCTAATTGGTGACTCTGGTTACCCCAACCTGCCTTGACTATTGACCCCAGTGAGGAATCCCCGGACCAGGGCAGAGGAACGGTACAATGAGGCCCATGGTCGAACTAGGAGGATCATAGAAAGAACCTTCGGCCTTCGGAAGGCCAGGTTTAGGTGCTTGCATATGACAGGTGGATCCCTGATGTACTCACCAAAGAAGGTGTGCCAGATCATCGTGGCCTGCTGTATGCTGCACAATCTAGCATTGCGACGGCAGGTGCCTTTCCTGCAGGAGGATGGTCCAGATGGTGGTGTTGTAGCAGCTGTGGAGCCTGTGGAGAGTGAAGAGTAGGAAGACGACGGGGACGACACAGACAACAGGGACACAGTTATCCAACAGTATTTTCAGTAGCACACAGGTAAGAATCACCCACGCCATTTAACATTTACTTAAAGCCTCCTGCATCTCTACTTTGTGTATTTCCCCACAGTTCTTTTTAACTGATTTTTGATGTTCCTTTCCTTTTCAGTGCTGTATGACCCACTGCGTGACTTCTGCTTGGTTAGCCCATGGCCTAAAGCTTATTGACATCGGTATGTTGTCATCACAAATTGACTGAACATTATTGAACAGTAATGTGTAATACATTTGGAAAAAATACAGCCAGACTCCTTAATGATTTCAGTGGAATGAGTGATTTATTTATAGTGCTAGATATTGGTACATGATATTAAAACGGTGATGGGTGGGGGTGGAGTAATGTCCATGGCAGAGTCCAGTTCTCAGTTTCACAGGTGCATTGTCCATATGCCTGTGGAAGGATGGAGCAGGGGCTGTTTAAGGTTGGACAGGGTGACAATGTGGGACAGTGGGATGACATCAGGGGGTATCTTAGGCTGGCGGGTGTCTTGGCATCCTACTCTGTCTTCCTGTGAGATCTCAGGTTCCGCTTGCGGGGTGGTTGTTCTTCAGCAGGAGGTGGGGTTCTGGTGGCCTGTCGTTGTGGTGGGGCCTCCTGTCCACTAGCGCCGGCGGAGGTGGTAGGCTGTTCCTGGTCCTTCCTAGTGACAGGGGCCCTTTGGGGTGCCACATGGTCCCGCAATGTGTTTTCTATCCGGTTGAGGGCCTGGACTATGGTCCCCATAGCGGTAGCGATGTTCCTGAGTTCATTGCTGAACCCCATGTAGCGTTCCTCCTGCTGTGCCTGGATCTCCGTGAACCTGGCCAGTACCGTCGCCATCGTCTCCTGGGAGTGGTGGTATGCTCCCATGATGGTGGTGAGGGCCTCTTGGAGAGTGGGTTCCCTGGGCCTGTCCTCCCCCCCCTGTCGCACTGCAGCCCTCCCAGTTGCTCTGTTTCCCCGGGCCTCTGTCCCCTGGACGGTGTGCCCACTACCACTGCCCCCAGGTCCCTGTTGTTGTTGGGGTGTTGGGTCAGCCTGGGTGCCCTGTAGTGGCGGACACACCGCTGATTGACGCGTCCTGGAGACAGAGGCATGGGCCCGCTGGGTGGGGGCTGTGCTGATATTCCCAGAGGGGGTTGGGTCTGCTGTGGCTTGTATCTGTGTGTGGGGAACCGACTGTCCAGAGGTCCCCGATGGTCCGGGCTGGTCATCAGGTTCTAGGTCGACAGAGCTGCTGTCCTCACTGGGGGCCTGTTCTGGGGATGGGATGGACAAATCTGGACCCTCCGTGGCGGTGTGTTGGCGTTCGGGCCCTGCAGGGGTAAACGAGTATGGTTATTGCTTATGTGTGTGCCATGGCGTGCATTTTGTGAGTGCCCTTGTCCACCAGTGCTGGCATTCCCTTGTGGGAGGTGTTGTGAGGGTGGTTGGGGGGGGTGGATGCGTATGTGCATTGGTCATGCATAGGTGATGGGTGTCTAGGGTTTGTGTTTGCATTCAGGGGTTGGTGTTGTTTAGGGTGGGTTGTGCTGGTGAGACATTGGCAGGGAGGATGTGTGCTGGGGGGTTGAGATTGGGGGTGAGGGTGGGGGTGTGGTTTGGCATGCTGGGGGGGGGTGAAGTAGTTGAGAATCGACTTACCAGAGTCCATTCCTCCGGGTACTCCAGCGAGGCCATCAGGATGCAGGATGTTTACTACCTCTTGCTCCCATGCTGTGAATTGGGGTGGAGTGGGTGGGGGTCCGCCGCCAGTCTTCTGCACAGCGATGTTGTGTCTTGACACCATCGAGCGCACCTTCCCCCGTAGGTCGTTCCATCGCTTTCGGATGTCTTCCCGATTTCTGGGATGCTGTCCCACAGCGTTGACCCTGTCTACGATCCTTTGCCATAGCTCTGCCTTCCTGGCTATTGTGGTGTGTTGCACCTGTGTGCCGAAGAGCTGGGGCTCTACCCTAATTATTTCCTCCACCATGACCCTGAGTTCTTGGTCCGAGAACCTGGGGTGCCTTTGGGGTGCCATGGGGTGGTGTGGATGAGGTGTGGGGTGGTGTTTGTGGTTATGTGCGTGGTGATGTGTGCATAGATGTGGTGTGGGTGATGATGTTGTGTTCCTCTGTGTGTTGGGGTTATCGATAGCTGTGCTCTCTCTCTCTCTCTTGCCTTCTCTCAGAATTTCTGGTAGTGGGGGCTTGTGGGTGATGTGGGTGTGTGTTTTATAGTTGATTGGATGTGTGGGTGTGGTGTGTGTATGTGTTTCAGGTGTGTGTATTTCAAATTGTCCAATGTGGCTGTGTTTTGTATATGTGTGTGTATTTTGACCGCGGCGGTGTGTACCGCCAATAGAATACCGCGGTTAAAAGACCGCCGCGTGGATTCGTGGGTCAGAATGGCATGGGCGTGTTTGTGTTAGCGTGGCGGTGGAGGTTTGGTCATCTCCAGTTTATCGCTGCCTGCTGATGAGGCGGCCTTCCGTGGATGTCGGGTTCTTGCCGGTTTCACAGTTGGAGGTCAGAATGACCGTGGCGGTTTGCCGCGGCGGTAGAATGGCGGACTTCTGTCCGGCGGTAAGGGCCTTTTACCGCCGAGGTCAGAATGACCCCCAAAGTCCTTTGCATCCCGTTGCCTTTATTCTGTCCACTAAACCCTAAATCAGGTTCAAAGTCATCTGTGTGTCTTTCAAAATCAAAATAATACACATTTAAAGGATGTTGATTTAGATATGCATGGGTGAAATAATGATGTAAACGTATAAAAGAAGATATTTACTCATGTAGGTCAAAAATAAAAATTAAGTATACAAATATTTATAAATAACATCAGTGCCTAGAAACACAGAGGGAGCTATATATGCTGAAAATTAATCCGATACTGATGCTAGACATGGTGGAGAAAATTACTTTCACCTAGCAGGCATGAAGTCACTTAATGTAGCCCTTATAACCCCCCCCCCCTAAAAAGTTAAAAAAAGATTCAAACACTCATAAAACATTCTGGTTTGCAGTACGGATGCTGTGAGGAAGAATGAAACTGAACATAAACTGAGTCAAAAATGTAGTCTATTGAAAAAAAACAGAATGAAAACATGTGGCTGCAAAAATGTCGAAAAGTGTACCTTTGTTAGGTAAGTGGATTGGGAGTAGGGGCAAGGCAATATCCTCCTGTGAAAGTAGAGAGGAGCATTTACACTGAGGTAGGGAAGGTGACGGGGGACTAGTACGGGATGTTAGTATTCAGGAAAGTGTAGCTTTAAGGGGTAGTAAGGGTCAATAGGGTTCAGGGAAGAGTAGCATTATCGGGGGACAAGAAGCTTTTAACGTTCATGGAAAAGTAGCGTAGCAAGTGGTTTCTAGGGTTCAGGAACGAATAGTGTGAATGGTGTAAGGGAGTTTTATATTTCAAAGGAGGATGCACAAATGTTTAGTATTTTTTTTAGAGTTCAGACAAGGAGGGCATTAAAGGGTAGCAAGTGGTTTTTAGGGTTAGCATATGGCAGTGGTTCCCAACCTGTGGTCCGGGGACCCCTGGGGGTCCGCGAAGCCTTGTCAGGGGCTCCGCAAGAGCCTAGAAAATAAAGAAATATTAACAAATATTGACAAATTAGGTCCCCAGCTTCCAGTAATGACTCAGGCGGGGGTCCCCGGATTCCCATGATAATTCCGTGGGGGTCCCTGGGTTCCATTAATGTTAAAGTAGGGGTCCACAGAAACCAAAAGGTTGGGAACCACTGGCATATGGTTTTTAGGGTTCAGGGAAGGATAGTATATTAGGGTTAGTAAGGGCTGGGTAGGGTTCCAGGAAGGGTAGCAATACGGAGAAATACGGAGGTTTCAGGTTCAGTGAAGGCTAGTGTTAGGAGATAGTAAGAGCAATAGAGGAATGGAGAAATTAGAATTAATTTCACTGGTCTCTGACAGATCACATGATGACAGTAGCGAGGTTGATATACTGCCTCCTTCAACTGTGAATGAAGAATGAAAAAAGTTGCATCTCTAGATCACACAAACAATGTGTGAGCAAATACTTAAAAATAGGTAGGGGAGCAGATTTGTCTAGACTTATTAAGGTGAACAAAACAACCTTTAGTGATGTGAAAGCCTTCCAGAGGTCCACAGTAGAAGCAGGAAAAGTAACTTGCTCAATTTCAAAATTGAGTAAAACTGCAAATGTTGGGCTCCAAAACCCACCTAAATCTGCTCCGCAAGTGAAAAAGAGAAACATGCAAAGTTCGGCCATTTGGTGTGGCTTGTGCAATTCAAAGGTTCACCCTAGCCAACAAAACATCGTTCAGGGGGACAAGTGAGCCACATTTACTGCACAAAACTCATGAACTTTCCAGTCCGTAGTTCAAGGCCAGTTCGATTTTTGCACCCTGCTGTTTTTCCATTAATGAAAAACAGAAGCAGATCAGCCAAATTTGATAGATATGTGAGTTTTTTACAACATGGGTCTTTACCCCACATGTCATTACCCCACGGGTATTATAATAAAACTTGCTGATCTTTACAAAGCATTGCAATACCATACAGGGCTTTACAATGCATGACTTTACCCCGCCACTGGGTAGTTATACTAAAGTCTGGTTTTCCATGCTTTTTGGTTTTCTAATAAGTTTGGTGCCATTTGATGAATCTTAACAAAACCTTCCAAAATAAAGTTCACCCAGCTAGGATTGTTCCTGGAAAGTTTCAGGGTGATCTGTCACGTGGGGGCTGAGAAAAAAAGGGGATCCCAAAACACAAGATCTCCCTGCATTTTCCATAGACTTTTTGGAAAGTGATATTGCACAAACTGTTGAACGAATGACAGCAAGTTCGGCAGAAAGCTATATCTGGGTCCAGAAAGCATACTTTTTGTGATTTGGTGTAAATTTGTTCAGTAGTTTTTGAGATCCTAAGTCTCAAAAATATTTGTTTATCTAGATGGTGTCAGTGGGGCAACTCCCCCCAAGCCACTCAGGGCCCTGGGGACCCTACCCCAAGGGAAAATATAAATTTGAGGAGAGGGGGATAGGCAACCCCCTCTTCCTGGGCCTCTACTGGGCTCCAGGGACTCAATCACCTGGGGTCAAAACAACTACACAATAGGGACCTGGGCCATGTGCAACCCTTCCTTGGTGGTGTCTGCACTGGGGGTCCACCCCCGGGGTTGATACAACACAGTGCCTTGGGGAACACACTGAGAAACTCTGGCCCCCAGCGCAGGAGAGTGTGGTCTTATCCTGCCTGCTCTCTCCTGGGCAGAAAACTCTACTTTGCTTTCGCCCGGCAGGAGCAGTTAAAAAAGAAAGGCATCTGGCTTCTTCCAGCTTGTGAGCTGACTGGAGCCGCAGGGGCCCTATGGCTCCCCCCATAGCCCTCAATGTACTGCCCTTAAGGCTAGAGGGGGTCACATGTCCCCTTCCCTTAATTTAAAAAAAATGGACCCAGGGATGGGGTCCCTGGGCCCTTGCTGGCTCACGGAGGGGGACAGTGTGCCGCCTTTATTAACAGAATATGGCACTGGTATAGGGTCCCAGGGTAGGAAAGGCTCGGGAGTGGGGGTCATGCCCCCTCCTCTTTCAAAAATAGTATATGAGTGAACCAGGGTGGTAAAAAAAGGGAATAATAAATAAGCAACAGGAGGCGCTCGCATATTTTTTATTGTTCCTTTGAAGGAGTACCCAATAAAGCCCAGAAAAGGCTCTTTTTAATATTTTTTGGAGCTTCGTGGTGCTCCTATAATAGAGATGGGCACCCCCAAGCATTTTTTTCATATTGTTCAGGGCTGCAGGGAGTCAGATGCCTTGCAACACCATTAAGAAATGTAAAAGTAAGGGGCATATTTATACCCTGTTTGCTCCAAATTTGCATACATTTTTTTGACGCAAATTTGACGCAAACTTATCTCTACATTTATATTTTGACGCAAGATACGTCTAATGTGAAAATATTGGAGTTAGAGTAGTTTTTGGGATGCGTGAACCCACCTTGTGTCAATGAGATGCAAGGTATTTGTTCCCATCCAACAAATGGTGCAATCCACATACCGCCATATTTATCATCCCATGCTAAAATGACGCACGGGTGGGAGGCGGACCTAAATAATGGTGTTAAGCATGCTTAGCACCATTATTTAATGCCTGGGTCAGACCAGGCATTAGGGGACCTGGGGACCCATTTCCATGGCTAAAGGCCATGGAATGGGCCCACAGGTGCCCACCCCAAACCCTAGGAACACCCGACCCACCCCAGAGGGACACCAGAGGATGGGGATCCCATTCCAGGTAAGTAGGGTAGGTATAGGTACGTTTTTAAATATATATATTTAAAATGCCATTGGGCGCCCTAACAAGAGCCCTCTGCATGGCACTGGGTGCAATGGCCATGCCCTTGGGACACTAGTCCCCTGTGCTGGCCAATGGGGTGGTGGACATGACTCCTGTCTTTTCTAAGACAGGAGTCATGTGTAATGGATGGTTGTGCGTCAGGAAATCATGCTAGGCTGGTTAGAGGATTTTTTTTGCCTCAAACAGCCTAGCGTCATTGGTTGATGCCCAACCTCTATCTCCTCCACCGCCAACCGCACCTGGCTAATGTCTTTTTTTAACGTTAGCCCAGGTTTAGCGCCCGCTAGCGCCATACCTTAAATATGACGTCCGGCTGGCACTATGGAATGGAATAGCACAAGCCAGTGCTAATCTTTTTGCTGCAAAACTGCATTAGCACAGTTTTGCGCCAAAAAGTATAAACCTGCCCCTTAGTCTCTTGGGTCATTAGATCCATTGCCCCAGGAAAACATACCATATTTTTTTAAGCACTCCTAGGTGCAGCTCTACGCTCTTCAGCTAGAGAACAGGGCCCTCCTGTGGTTGTTTTTTATGATTACATTTTCTGAGATGAAAAATTTTGAAATAAATACTCAGGGATATGTTTAAAAAAAAATATATTAACCCCTTTACTGCCAGGCCTTTTCCCTCTCCTATGCCAATCCTTTTTTTGGCTATTTGGGGTAGTTTGTGCTTAGGCCATCATAACTTTCTGTCCACACAAGCTATCCATGCCAAATTTGCGTCCTTTTTTCCCAACATCCTAGGGTTTATGAAGGTACCCAGAGTTTGTGTGTTCCAATGGAGGAGACCAAGACGTTAGCCAAAATGCTGCTAAAACTTGTTTTTGGGGGGAAAAATGGGAAAAAAGTGCTTCAGAAGAAAGACTCTGTTTTGTCCCCTGCAAATGGCCTCAACAAATGGTTTGCAGTGCTAAAATCACCATCTTCCCAGCTTTCAGGAGCAGGCAGACTTGAATCAGAAAACCACATTTTTCAACACAATTTCGGCATTTTACTGGGACATACCCCATTTTTACTATTTTTTGTGTGTGCTTTCAAGCATCCTTCCATTTAATGGCAGAAAGGGGTGTGAAACCAATGGTGCATGCTAGACAGCTAAGCATTTTGGAAAATTAGCAAGGGGTATTTGTGTAGATTCTTCAAGGTTTTCCTACAGAAAGTAACAGCTAAAATAAAAAAAATACTGAAATTTAGTTGAAAAAACCAGCCATTACTTTCCACGTTTTCTTCTGTAACTTTTTCCAGCTATGGCAGATTCTTAAAAGCAATATACTGTTATGTCTGCTGAACATCTCTGGTTGTGGGGATATATAGGGCTTGTAGGTTCATCAAGAATCCCAGGTACCCAGAGCCAATAAGTGAGCTGCACCTTACAATGGGTTTGCATTGTATACCGGGTATACAGCAATTAATTTGCTAAAATATCAAGAGTGAAACATAGGTATCAAGGAAACCTTTGTATTTCCAAAATGGGCACAAGATAAGGTGTTGAGAAGCAGTGGGCTATTTCCACATCTCTGAATTCGGGGGTCCCCATACTAGCATGTGAATTACAGGGCATTTCTCAAATAGACTTCTTTCTTACACACTGTCTTACATTTGGAAGGAAAAAATGTAGAGAAAGACAAGGGTCAATAACACTTGTTCTTCTATTCTGTGTTGCCCTAAGTCTCCCCAAAAAATGGCACCTCAATTGTGTGGGTAGGCCTAGTGCCCGGGACAGGAAATGCCTCAAAACGCAACATGGACACATCACATTTTTAGATTGAAATCTGACTTGCTTTTTGGAAAGCGCCTAGCTGTGGATTTTGGCCTATTGCTCAGCCTGCACCTAGGCAAACCTAGCAAACATTTCCATTTTTTAAAACTAGACACCAAAGGGACTCTAGGATGGGGTGACTTGTGGGGCTCTCACCAGGTTCTATTACCCAGAATCCTTTACAAACCGTAAGATTTGGCAAAAAAAACAATTTTCCTCACATTTCGGTGATGGAACGTTCTGAAATCTGAGGGGCGCTACAAACTTCCTTCCACCCAGCATTCCCCCAATTCTCCCAATCAAAATGGTACCTCACTTGTGGGGTTAGGCCTAGTGCTCGCAACAGGAAATGCCCTATAACACAACATGGACACATCAAATTTTTCTAATGAAAACTGATCTGTTTTCTGCAAAGTGCCTAGCTGTGGATTTTGGCCTCTAGCTCAGCTGGCACCCAGGGAAACCTAGCAAACCTGTGCATTTTTTGAAAACTAGACACATAGGGGAATCCAGAATGGGGTGACTTGTGGGGCTCTCACCAGGTTCTATTACCCAGAATCCTTTACAAACCGTAAGATTTGGCAAACAAAAACTTTTTCCTCACATTTCGGTGATGGAACGTTGTGAAATCTGAGGGGCGCTACAAACTTCCTTCCACCCAGCATTCCCCCAATTCTCCCAATCAAAATGGTACCTCACTTGTGGGGTTAGGCCTAGTGCTCGCAACAGGAAATGCCCTATAACACAACATGGACACATCACATTTTTCTAATGAAAACTGATCTGTTTTCTGCAAAGTGCCTAGCTGTGGATTTTGGCCTCTAGCTCAGCTGGCACCCAGGGAAACCTAGCAAACCTGTGCATTTTTTGAAAACTAGACACCTAGGGGAATCCAGAATGGGGTGACTTGTGGGGCTCTCACCAGGTTCTAGTACCCAGAATTCTTAGCAAACTAAAAATTTGGCAAAAAACACTTTTTCCTCACATTTCAGTGATAGAAAGTTCTGGAATCTGAGGGGAGCCACAAACTTCCTTTTACCCAGAAGTCCCCTAAGTCTCCAGAGAAAAATGGTTCCTTACTTGTGTGGGTAGGCCTAGTGCCGACGACAAGAAATGCCCCAAAACACAACGTGGACACATCACATGTTTCTAATGAAAAGTGACCTGTAGTTTTGCAAAGTGCCTAGCTGTGGATTTTGGCCTCTAGCTCAGTCGGCACCCAGGGAAACCTAGCAAATCTGTGCATTTTTTAAAACTAGACACCTAGAGAAGTCCAGAATGGGGTGACTTGTGGACCTCGCACCAGGTTCTGTTACCCAGAATTCTTTGCAAACCTCAAAATTTGGCAAAAAAAAAACACTTTTTCCTCAGATTTCGGTGATGGAAAATTCTGGAGTCTGAGGGGAGCCACGAACTTCCTTCTTCCCAGCATTCCCCCAGTCTCCCGATTACAATGGTACCTCACTTTTGTGGGTAGGCCTAATGCCCGCAACAGGAAATGCCCCAAAACACAATGTGGACACATCACATGAAAGCTGACCTGTTTTTTGTAAATTGCCTAGCTGTGGATTTTGGCCTCTAGCGCAGTCGGCATCTAGAGAAACCTAGCAAACCTGTGCATTTTTTAGAACAAGATACCCAGAGGAATCCAGAATAGGGTGACTTGTGGGGCTCTCACCAGGTTCTATTACCCAGAATCCTTTGCAAATCTCAAACTCTGGCAAAAAAACACTTTTTCCTCACATTTCGGTGATAGAAAGTTCTGGATTCTGAGGGGAGCCACAAACCTCCTTCTACCAGCATTTCCCCAAGCCTCCCAATAAAAATGGTACCTTGTGTGGGTAGGCCTAGTGCCCGCGACAGTAAATACCCCAAAACACAACGTGGACATATCACATTTTTCTAATGAAAACTGACCTGTTTTTTGTAAAGTGCCTAGCCATGGATTTTGGTCTCTAGCGCAGCCGGCACCTAGGAAAACCTAGCAAACCTGTGCATTTTTAAAAGTAGACATCTAGGAAAATCAGAATGGGGTGACTTGTGGGTCTCTCACCAGGTTCTATTACCCAGAATCCTTTGCAAACCTCAAACTTTGGCCAAAAAAACCCTTTTTCCTCACATTTCAGTTATGGAAAATTCTCGAATCTGAAGGGAGCCTCAAACTTCCTTTTATCCAGCATTCCCCTAAGTCTCCAGATAAAAATGGTTCCTTACTTTGTATAGGTAGGCCTAGTGCCCGTGACAAGAAATGCCCCAAAACACAATGTGGACATATCACATTTTTCCAATGAAAGCTGACCTGTTTTTTGCAAAGTGTCTAGCTGTGGATTTTGGTCTCTAGCGCAACCACCACCTAAGAAAACCTAGCAAACCAGTGCATTTTTTAAAACTAGGCGCCTACGGGAATCTAGGATGTGGTGAAATGTGGGGCTCTCACCAGGTTCTATTTCCCAGAATCCTTTGCAAACTTCAAAATTTGGCAAAAAAACCACTTTTTCCTCACATTTTAGTGATGCAAAGTTCTGGAATCTGAGGGAAGCCACAAACTTCCTTCTACCAAGCATTCCCCCAAGTCTTCCGATAAAAATGGTACCTCACTTGTGTGGGTAGGCCAAGTGCCCGAGACAGGAAATGCACCACAACACAATGTGGACACATCACGTTTTTCTAATGAAAACTGACCTGTTTTTTGCAAAGTGCCCAGCTGTGGATTTTGGCCTCTAGCTCAGCTGGCACCTAGGGAAACCTAGCAAACCTGTGCAGTTTTGAAAACTAGACACCTAGGGGAATCCAGAATGGGGTGACTTGTGGGGCTCTCACCAGGTTCTATTACCCAGAATCCTTTGCAAATCTCAAAATTTGCAAAAAAACACTTTTTCCTCAGATTTCGGTGATGGAAAGTTCTGGAATTGAGGGGAGCCACAAATGTCCTTCTACCCAGCATTCCCCCAAGTCTCCCAATAAAAATGGTACCTCACTTGTGTCGGTTGGCGTAGTGCCCGCGACAGGAAATGCCTCAAAACACAACTTGGACACATCACATTTTCTAATGAAAACTGACCTGTTTTTTGCAAAGTGCTTAGCTGTAGAATTTGGCCTCTAGCTCAGCTGGCACCTAGGGAAACCTAGAAAACCCGTGAATTTTTTAAAATGAGATACCTAGAGGAATCTAGAAAAGGGTGACTTGTGGGGCACTCACCGAGTCTTATTACCCAGAATCCTTTGCAAACCTAAACATTTGGCATCGAAAAACACTTTTTCCTCACATTTTGGTGATGAAAAGAACTGGAATCTGATGGGAGCCCCAAACTTCCTCCTACCCAGCATTCTCCCAAGTCTCCCTATAAAAATGACTCCTCACTTGTGTGGGTAGGCCCAGTACCCACGACAGGAAATGCCCTCAAAACACAACGTGAAAACGTCAAAATTATATATTACTAAACTACCTGTTTTTGCTGGGGGGTGGGGCACCTGCGTATTTGGTCCCAGGTGCAGTGGTCATCAAGGGAAACCTACCAAACCCAGACATTTTTTTAAAACTAGACACCCGCTGGAATCCAGGGAGGTATGGCTTGCATGGATCCCCAACATTTTCTTACCCAGGCTCCTCTGAAAACCTCAAATTTAGCTAAAAAAAAAACAATTTTCCACACTTTTCTTTGTAGGATCACCACACCGGCACAAATTTCCTACCACCCAATCTTTCCCTCGGTCTGCCGATAAAAACGATAACTCCCTTGTGTGGGTGGCCCAAGTGCCTGCAACAGGGAAAGACCAAAAATTTGTAGAGATTGAGGGGATAGCCCAGCGAGTTGATAAGCATAATTTTGTTTAATACATTTTTAGGCTGACTCTGCTTTAGGGACCCACACAGGTGAGGTATCACTTTACTTAGGAGCCTGAGGGGAATGCTTGGTGGTAGGAAATTTGTACTAATCTATAGTTGGTACTTTTTCCTTAGAGAAGAAGCAAGCACACTACCAAGACTCTTACTTCTGTGATGTTCCAAACATTCCAATTGTGAAAAGAAACGCCTTTATGTTATCCTAAAAAGACCCCTCAACCACCAACCTAGTTGGTGGCATGCTTCATCATCGGGGTCCCACCTGAGATACCTAGCATGTCACAGGTGTGCTTCGACTCCTGATTACAGCGGAGCGTTTTTTTTTATTTGACCACACATACTGTTTGGATTTGGCACAATGGTGAGTGATGGTTCAATAGATCAAATTTAAATAACAAGAGATTTCACAAAAATGAAATGCACTGTTAATAACTGAAAGGCTAAAAAACTGAACCAATGATTCACAGCTCCTGAGCTGTAAAGCCACGACAAGGCATCAACCGCTTTACTGTCCATTCACACACCTTTCATATGTGACGTGCACAAGACCATGCACGCCACCAGCTGCGGGCCTAGCACATTACAACACTCACATCTACAGACAGCGCCATTCAGGGGCCCATCACTTTTATACACCCACATGCCTGACACAGCAATCACACTAGCTGACGGAGTCTGTGGACTGGCATTTGGCTAACAGTGTGTTGTAGTGGACAACAGTAAGTCACTATTTAGTGGCGCCCTGCCAAGCACCACTCCACGCACACCGTCATTACTTTGTTTTAACAAAAAAGAAAACACTAACTAATTATTAGTAAGTACTAAACTAAAAACACAAAGCTCTAACTAAATACATGACAGTAATGCCAACCGTGAAACTGAACAAAAAATATAAAACAATATAGAACATGCAGTTTATGCTCACAGTAGTTCCCAATAATTATTTCAGGTGTGGTAACTTCTGAAACAGCTGGCCAAACACAGCCCAGGCTTAAAAGGACAATCGGGCCAGTACATATAAGTCTCCCTCCGGATATCTCTGTGGGCACAGACTCTACATTTCTTAGTGGGAATGTCTTTTTTGGGCGTGTGAGGAAATGATCAGGAAAGTGGCGATCTTTCAATCTAGCTACATCCTCCACCACTGCTTCTCTAGGAACTCTAGCTTGTTCCACCACAACAAGGCCCTCTATCAAAGACTCCTGAAATTTAACAAATGTCCCTCGACTCTGGAGAACACTCCTTGAACACACAAAACCATTAAAAGTTGCTAAATGGAAAAGATGAATAGCTAACTTCTTATACCAAATGTATGACTTACGAACAGCAGTGTAAGATTCCAACTTGTGATCTACTCTATCTACACCACCGATGTGCTTATTGTAGTCCAAAATGCATGCAGGTTTGCGCACTTGAGCAACCTGACCCCAAACAGTCACAGGGGAAGTATGCTCATAATGGATGGTAGTCAGCATTTAGACATGCCTCCTGTCTGCAGATTTCACAGCTAGCAGCTCATCATTACGCAAGGCACTGCACTGTCCCCTCTCAAGTTTTTTACACACAAGCTCCCTTGGATTGCCTTTACAGTTAGAGCGGATTGTGCCACAAGCAACAGTGTCCACTGAACAATTCCCTGAACAATTGCACTCCAGTGTAGAAGTTATCTAGGTACAAATGGTGACCTTTGTTAAACAGTCGTCTATCTAGTTCCCACACAGTTTTCTCACTAACCCCTACCAATTGTGACCCGGAAATTATAAACATATTGTGTACTACTTTCAGACAGGATATACATTTTAATTCCATACCGTGCCCTCTTGCTAGGAATGTACTGCCTAAAAACCAAACAACCTTTGAACAGGACCAAAGACTCGTCCATAGCTATATCTTTCCCTGGAACATGGACCTCTGAAAACCGATCTACAAAATGATCAAGAACAAGTCTAACCTTAAAAAGACAGTCAGAATTATGGTGACCCTTTGACAAGGCTAAAGCATTATCAACAAAATGCAGTATCCGAAGAAGAAGCAAATACCGATTACAACTCATGGTTGCAGGAAATATAGCCGTTGTCATCAAGGGGCTAGTAGACCAAAATGAAGACAGTGATGGCTTCCTTATCAACTTCATCAAAAAAGTTAAACCCAAGAACTTTTTCAACTCTTCCAGATTTGTGGAAATCCACTGGGTAACTCTAGAGTGTGGCCTAAGTCTGACACTGTTGTCCATCAAATACTGCTCAGCATACAAATTAGCTCAAATATCTCTTCAAAAAATACATTGTCCATAAACAAGTAAAAGAAATTGATAGGAAAAAGTTTTCTGTATTGACTCTACACCCCGAGAGACCAGTAAAGGGAGGCAACTCTGGCTGCTCCATGTTTGGGACAACCCAGAGTTCAGGTCTTCCAATGGAAGCCTTTCAGCCCCAGGTTGCTGCACTATTGGCACATCAGTGTCCTCCTCTAAAACAGGCACTTCATCTGCACTGAAAGTGGCTTCCTTATCAGATGATTCCTCTCAGACAGAAAATTCAGAGCCGGAATCTTGCACTTCCTCATTTCCCTCAGATGCAGAATCAGTCTCATAATCATGCTCAGAAGACGACTCAAAAAGCATACCAACAGCCTGCTGAGCGGTCACCCTGGGGCTATCCATGATTCTTTCTAAGAAGTGTAACTTAACAAATGTGCCAACAACAACAAGCACTGTGTAAAATGAGTATTAGTGTGGCTTTATTACAAAGAGTTATGTACTCAAAAACTATACCACTCACTTGCATGCAAAAGCTAGACTCACCTGGAACTGCTCTGCACAGACACAGCAATCACCAATGATATCCCACAAAAAAGAAAAGAAAATTACACATAAGACAACACAAATATCATCGTGCACAAATCTAAGGACAATTTCACACACAACCCTGCATTTAGTACACCACTTACAAAAATGTCATTCATGCATGGCAACAATACTGATTTGGGGTAAATTGTTTTTTCTTACCTAAAACATGCAACTACACAAACTGCAGGTCAACCACTGCCAAAACCGCAAGGAGTCACAGCAAAGGAAGCAAAAGCTTTGAACTATAACAAAAAGTAGAAATAAACCATTATAATCACAAATGCAAATACTTTGCCACTTTACAAACACCCCGCCACCAAACATTAGAAATCTCCCTTGGTGTCTAGTGGTTTGCGCCTTAGGCCAATCTGCTCTCAAGGGGTGCAGAAATGGCCAACAGTTGTGTGCTCCCTTTGGGGGTGACCCTCACCCAAGGGGCCGCCCCCCACACACAAAAAACAAAACTAGAAAAAATCCCTTGTGCCTTAGTGGCTTATGCCCCTCTTGGGGACAGATGGCCCTAAAAAAATATGCCAATCTGCCCCCAAAGGGGGCAGAAATGACAAACAGTTGAGTGTGACTCTTGCCCAAGGGGCCGTCCCGACACACAAAAAAAACTAAAACTTAAAAAATCCCTGGCGCCTTAGTGGCTTCTGCCCCCCTGGAGGGCAGGTGGGCTTAAAAATAATAGGCTGATCTACCTCTAAGGGGGGAAGAAATGGTCAACAGTAATATGTCCTCATGAGGAGCGAACCTTGCCGAAGGGGCCACCTTCCCAAAACACACACATACATGATCCCTGGTGCCTAAGTGGTTTCTGCCCCCCTTGGGGGCAGATTGGCCAACAGTACTGTGCCCCTTTTGGGGCACGACCCTTGCCTAAGGGACAGCCCCACCACACAAGAAAACATACCCTAAAAATCCCTAGTGCATTGGTGGCTTCTGCTCCCTTGGGGGCAGATCTGCCTGAAAATAATAGGCCGATCTGCCCCTGCATAAAACATATTGCTCCCCTAAGGGGAGCGACCCTTGCCCAAGGGGCTGCTCCCCACTACATGAAAATAACAAAAAAACCTCTCTGGTGTCTAATGGGCATTCCTGCTGCCCAAGCTGAAGGAGACATCAAGGGAAAGGAAAAGCCTTTCCTTTACCCTGATGCCTCTTTTAGAGGAACCCCCGTCCCAGCCAGAGGAGAAACGTACCTGTTTCCTCCTCGACGCACTAGAAGCAAATGGCTTCCAGACCATCCAGCTGCCGTCATTAGATGCCCAGCAGGGGAGTTAGAGGGGGTTGTGGGTGGCAGGGGAAGCGCTTCCCCTGCCATCCCTACCCAGGGGTGGGGGGGGGGAAGCCCAAGAGGGAAGCACTAGCGCTCCCCGTGGGCCTGGTGCAGGACGTAATGGTTACGTCCTTGGCACAGCTGAGCATTGTATGAATTATTGAAATAGACATTTGAATAAACATATTTTTGACTTTCGGCAAAAGATGATAGTTCTGTTTTTTTTTAATGGATATGCTCACCCCTTGATATAGCCAATAGGCTCAGTTTTTATATTTTGATATTGCAGTAGGCTGTGCGCTGCAGCAGGATTACTGCTAGCGAGACTTTGCTGTGCATGGCCGGAGATTGGCTTTCAACAGGGAATTGGTCAAAGGGCCTGGCCAACTCCCGCTTGGCATGGAGGGAGGCCATGTGAGGTGGGGTTGGATTTATGTATGGTAATAAACTATTACTTATATCAAAAAACCCTAGTGATTCACTGAAAAAAACAAAGGTTAAAGTGATGCTATAGTTAGGTGAAGATTTCAGTGACAAAGTAATGTTTTAAACTAAAACACTGAAATTCACCAGTTATAGTTACCTTTAGTAACTGGATAGTTACTAGAGTCACCTCTAGTAACTATAACTCATGCCCTAAGGTAACTAGAACTCGTTCCCTCGATATGCACACACATATTACATCACTCATAACATGCTCCATAACACGATTCATTTGAAACAACATCATTCATGACATTGATGCATGGCAGCAGGCAACAGATCCGCACCAATCATATTTTCAGGATGGCCCATTCAGCCAAAACCTATTTTTACTTTTGTCTCACTGCCTTGGTCACAGACATGTGATTCAGGATACTGTCAGAAGGCACAAATGGCCAACTTTCTATAAGTGTCATTTTCAGAATTGTGACCTAAAATCCTACTTTTCCATTAGAGAGGATTTCAAATTACAATTTATTTGAGTGTAAACATAATTTTCTTGTCTGCTCCCAAACCTGATATCACTTATTAAGTCTAATAAGTAACCCAAAGTTATCCATGTGAGAGATAGGCCTTGCAATATTTGAAAATGACTTTAGTAATTTTTCACTACCAGAACATGTAAAACTTGAACCCACATGTTATACGTTTTAAATACAAAGCACCCTGACATATACTTTAGGGGTGATTTATATGTATTGAGAAGAAAGGTTTGGCCTGGCAAAATGTTTATTTTTTCAGGTCAAAATGACCGTTTACAACTGCTCTACATGCTCCAGTGACAGGCCTGCAACGTGTTAAAAGGCTACTTTAGTGAATGGCACAATGAGTGCTCCAGGGTCACTAGTAACATTTCATTTACAGGCCCTGAACTCATATAGTACAATTTACTAGGGACTTAGGCGTAAATGAAATGTGTCAGTTTGGTGTAGGCCAATTGTGCTATTTTATAGAGAGGGTGTAAAAGCAGTTTAACACTCTTTAGCAGTGGTAATGAGCACAGAGTCCTAAAGCCAACAAAAACAAATTCAAGAGAGGCGGTTGAAGGCAAAAAGTTTGGGTGACTACCACCCAAGAGTGCCAAGTCTAACAACGAGAGCAATGAAAAATAGTGACCTTGAATGCATGGAAAAGCACCCATTTCAATAACTGATTTATGATATATGAGAGAACCAGGATTTAATCTCCCCAGAAACAGCCATTGTCCATCTTGGATTGGCACTACTCCAGCAAACACGATATCAATGGCGGCCTTAATAGACTAGGCTAAAGGAGAAATCCTGCCTTGCCCATTTCTGTCAGTCACCATTACACTAGAGACTGCCATGGTGTGTTGAAGACAATCATCCTTCTTAGTTATCAACAGCCACGAGCCTCAATATGAATAATAATTATCACAACAAATCTGAGAAGACAAATATATTGTTCTGGCAATCTTATTTATGTAAGGGTTATGCCACTCTAACCATGGTATCCCAAAGATGACTGGATATTCAGGAGAGGTTACAGATGAAAAGGGAGTATCACTTTATCAACAAGAAAAGAGACCAATAAGGGTAGTGACATCTCCTTACCCAGTCCTGCTGCCAAGGGCAGACCGTCCACTTTATGAACTAATTCAGGTGTCTTCTTGGGAATATTTGGATTGTTCTTTTAAGCAATGCAATTGTAATCTATTAAGATTCTGTAAGCACAGAAACACCAACAGCTGTGCTCCGTTCAGCCCTCTAAATAATCTGCAAAAGTAAAAAAAGGCTATCAGAGCCACCAGTGGAGCATCCAGTCCATTGTCCACCCATGCCTTTTTTCCTCATAAGGGAAAGGTGATCAGACAGGTGTGAGCTATATGTTTAGAGCATCACAATAAAGGCACAGTCCTGTGTTTTTCCTGTTTTTTTAGTTAAAGGACCTCTAGCTCCGCCTACTTGCATGGCCTCATTTTCGATTATTTGTTGTTGGTGTTTTCCATTTTGTGAGGAGGATATGTTGGGAAGTTCATGAAGAAGAAGTTAAACATTTCTTCTTCTCAATGAGTTGTTCCTGTAATCTGTGTTCAGTTAAGAGCACTGCATCGATAAAGTCAGGAAGTGGTGTTGGGCCATGATTATGGAATAGCTCATCCTTAATCTCTTATTTCAGACCATGTTGAAACAATGCCATTGTGGTCCTCTATTTCCAAGTTGTTTTGACTGTCAATTGATGTAGATAACAGCTCAAAACATCCATGCTGCGCTAGTGGATGTTAGTAATCACTTTCTTCATTGTATACACAACATCATGGTATTCCACCATCCCTTTGAATGTCAGTAAGAATGTAATACAGCTATCCAAAAAAGAATCTTAGACAATAGCAAACAGTGCAGCCGATGACAGGGCACTACCAAAAAGGTTAAACCTACTTTGTTCCATTCTTGAGTGAACTGCGCCGGGCGAAAGCGAAGTGCACTGTAACAGAATTTAAGAATTCTCTCAACTCCAAAATATTCCTAGAAAATGTAGGGGCCCTTTCGCCAGGACATCGAGGAAGCGATTGAGTCCGACTGGTGGGGACACAAGGGGCATGACGGAGACACCGACTAGTGTTCTCGTCATTAGCCAGACCACGTCCCCTCATTCAACTCAGCCGTTTGATAGGAAGGCTGAGACTGTCTGCTATGCCTACGGAGGAAACTAACTCGGCAAGGACAGGACGACATGAGGGGTGACAGCAGGAGGCGCCTGTAGGAGGAGGAAGCTGAACAGCGGTGACTGATATCCAGCCCTCTTCGAGTCAAGGGGCTGCAGCTGACCTGAAGGTGCCCGAGCGTCTGCCGGAAAAGAGGATGGCATTTACGATACCCCGTGAAAGGTGAGACAAATGAGGCCACCGCACCTCTTAATCAGAGCTGGGCATCAGGCAAGTGACACGGAAGGGAGCACAAGCATCTGTCTGGTGGGCTATGGAGCAGGGGTAGCTGGTTTTGATGTAGCAGGTCTTTTGAGGAGCACTCAGATTCTTTTGTTCATTGTATTTCATTTTTGTAAACTCACAGTGAGAGGGGGTGGCACTCATAGGCTCTGTGTTCCTGTCTACACTCTTGGTTTACTTCATGGAGGTAAAATTGAAGCTATTAAACACTTGGCGATGAAATATGCAGCAATACAATGAAGGACTGGGCTTGCTGGATGTATTTCCTCACAAGGACTGACACTCTTCTTCACTCAGTGTTGGTTAAGGGCCGATGGCCTTCCTAGTTTTAAGAAACTAAGGGGCATATTTACAAGTCCTGTGTGCCTCCTTGCGTCACATTATTGTGATTTATTGTTTACGCTAATGTGGCATTAGGTAGGCATTTCCGACTTGCCATATTTAAAAAGTAACCTCTTGCGTCACTTTATGCTGGGTCAGGCATAATGAATGCAAGGGGGGGCTGTCCAGCACTGGGAGGCCCAAAAAATGGCACAGTGAAATTTACAAGATTTCACAGTGGCAATTTTTGCTCAGAGCAGGCATTAAAATGGTGCACCCACTATGGTCAATGGACCTCCCTGTGCTTTGTTGCACTAGTGTCAACATTTTTGACGCTAGTGTAGTAAAGCACCACAATAGTATAAAAAATGCTGATGCTATTGTGCTAATGACCGCCATAGTGCGCCGTATTGTAAATATGGTGCACACATGGTGTCGGTAGGGGGTGCAAGAAAAGTGGCGCCACTTTCTTGTAAATAAGCATTCTTAAAGGTGAAGGTGATGGGTTACCAATCTGTAGTTTGCCCTGATACTTAAGGCCTCCCTCTTTTGTTTTCCAAGAGGGAGAAGTCCAAGAAGGAAGTGGACCCAAGGAAGATGCCAGCTATACTAAGGGAAATCTTAGAGAAGACCTTTTGGTGAATTGACCTGACTGTTTTGTGATACTCTAATAAATCTTTATAATTAACAGTACACTGGAGTGGGTTGTGTCTCCCACTCTGTTACAAGCCCCTCCCCCCCAAAGGTACTATCGGAACATCAGTAAACTTTAATGATTTGGGGGGTCATTCTGACCTCGGCGGTAAAAGGCCCTTACCGCCGGTCAGAAGTCCGCCATTCTACCGCCGCGGCCGCGGTAAACCACCACGGTCATTCTGACCACCAACTGTTAAACCGCAAAAAACCCGACATCCACGGAAGGCAGCCTCATCAGCGGGCAGCGATAAACTGGAGATAACCAAATCTCCACCGCCACGCCAACATAAACACGCCCATGCCATTCTGACCCACGAATCCTCGGGGCGGTCTTTCAACCGCTGTATTCCATTGGCGGTACACACCGCCGCGGTCAAAATACACACACCCATACAAAACACAGCCACATTGGACAATTTGAAATACACACACCTGATACACATACAAACAACACTCCCACACATCCAAGCAACTATAAAACACACACCCACATCACCCACAAGCCCCTACAACCAAAAATATCTGAGAGAAGGCGCAATACACTGAGAGAGAGCACAGGGAACGCAAAGCACAACACACACAGGAACACAACATCATCACCCACACCACATCTACGCACACATCACCACACATCACCACGCACATCACCACAAACACCACCCCACACCTCATCCACACCACCCCATGGCACCCCAAAGACAACCCAGGTTCTCGGACCAAGAACTCAGGGTCATGGTGGAGGAAATAATCAGGGTAGAGCCCCAGCTCTTCGGCACACAGGTGCAGCACACCACTATTGCAAGGAAGGCTGAGCTATGGCAAAGGATCGTAGACAGGGTCAACGCTGTGGGACAGCATCCCAGAAATCGGGAAGACATCCGAAAGCGATGGAACGACCTACGGGGGAAGGTGCGCTCAATGGTGTCAAGGCACAACATCGCTGTGCAGAAGACTGGCGGCGGACCCCCACCCATTCCACCCCAATTTATAGAATGGGAGCAAGAGGTAGTAAACATCCTGCATCCTCACGGCCTCGCTGGAGTACACGGAGGAATGGACTCTGGTAAGTCGATTCTCAACTACTTCCCCCCCCCCAATCACCAGCATGCCAACCCACAACCCCACCCTCACCCCCAATCTCAAACCCCCCAGCACACATCCTCCCTGCCAGTGTCCCACCAGCACAACCCACCCTAAACAACACCAACCCCTGAATGCCAACACAAACCATAGACAGCCATCACCAATGCATGACCACTGCACAGACCCATCCCCCCCCCAACCACCCTCACAACACCTCCCACAAGGGAATGTCAGCACTGGGGGACAAGGGCACTGACAATATGCACGCCATGGCACACACAAAGACAATAACCACACTATTTTACCCCTGCAGGGCCCGAACGCCAACACACCGCCACGGAGGGTCCTGATTTGTCCATCCCACCCCCAGAACAGCCCCCCAGTGAGGACAGCAGCTCTGTCGACCTAGAACCTGATGACCAGCCCGGACCATCGGGGACCTCTGGACAGTCGGTTCCCCACACACAGACACAGGCCACACCAGACCCAACCCCCTCTGGAAACACCAGCACAGCTCCCACCCAGCGGGCCCATGCCTCAGTCTCCAGGACGCGTCAATCAGCAGTGTGTCCGCTACTACAGGGCACCCAGGCTGACCCAACACCCCAACAACAACAGGGACCTGGGGGCAGTGGTAGTGGGCACACCATCCAGGGGACAGAGGCCCGGGGAAACAGGGCAACTGGGAGGGCTGCTGTGCGACAGGGGGGGGAGGACAGGCCCAGGGAACCCACTCTCCAAGAGGCCCTCACCACCATCATGGGAGCATACCACCACTCCCAAGAGACGATGGCGACGGTACTGGCCAGGTTTACGGAGATCCAGGCACAGCAGGAGGAACGCCATATGGGGTTCAGCAATGAACTCAGGAACATCGCTACCGCCATGGGGACCATAGTCCAGGCCCTCAACCGGATAGAAAACACACTGCGGGACCATGTGGCACCACAAAGGGCCCCTGTCACTAGCCAGGACCAGGAACAGCCTACCACCTCCGCCGGCGCTAGTGGACAGGAGGTCCCACCACAACGTCAGGCCACCAGAACCCCACCTCCTGCTGAAGAACAACCACCCCGCAAGCGGAACCTGACATCTCACAGGAAGACAGAGTAGGATGCCAAGACCCCCGCCAGCATAAGATACCCCCTGATGTCATCCCACTGTCCCACATTGTCACCCTGTCCAATCTTGAACTGCCCCTGCTCCATCCTTCCACAGGCATATGGACAATGCACCTGTGAAACTGAGAACTGGACTCTGCCATGGACATTACTCCACCCCCACCCATCACCGTTTTAATATCATGTACCAATTTCTAGCACTAAAAATAAAACACTCATTGCACTGAAATAATTCAGGAGTCAGCCTGTATTATTTACAAATGTATTATACATTAATGTTCAATAATGGTCAGTCAATTTATGAAGACAACATACCAATGTCAATAACCATTAGTCCATGGGCTAACCAAGCAGAAGTCACGCAGTGGGTCATACAGCACTGAAAAGGGAAGGGAAAATAAAAAATCAATAATAAAGAACTGGGGGGAAATACACAAAGTAGAGATGCAGGAGCCTTTAAGTAAATGTTAAATGGCGTGGTTGATTCTTACCTATGTGCTACTGAAAATACTGTTGGATGACTGTGTCCCTGTTGTCTGTGTCGTCCCCGTCGTCTTCCTCCTCTTCACTCTCCACAGGCTCCACAGCTGCTACAACACCACCATCTGGACCATCCTCCTGCAGGAAAGGCACCTGCCGTCGCAATGCAAGATTGTGCAGCATACAGCAGGCCACGATGATCTGGCACACCTTCTTCGGTGAGTACATCAGGGATCCACCTGTCATATGCAGGCACCTAAACCTGGCCTTCAGGAGCCCAACGGTTCTTTCAATGATCCTCCTAGTTCGCCCATGGGCCTCATTGTACCGTTCCTCAGCCCTGGTCCGGGGATTCCTCACTGGGGTCAATAGCCAAGGCAGGTTGGGGTAACCAGAGTCACCTAATAGCCACACACGTTGTCTCTGTAGCTGTTCCATCACATAGGGGATGCTGCTATTACGCATAACATACGCGTCATGCACTGACCCTGGGAACTTGGCATTTACATGGGAGATGTACTGGTCAGCCAAACAGACCACCTGCACATTCATAGAATGGTAATTTTTCCTGTTTCTGTACACCTGCTCATCGTCTTTTGGGGGTACTAAAGCCATATGGGTCCCATCAATGGCGCCAATGATGTTGGGGATATGTCCAAGGGCATAGAAATCACCCTTCACAGTGGCCAAATCAGCCTCCTCAGGGAATACAATGTAGCTACGCATGTGTTTCATCAGGGCAGACAACACTCTGGACAAAATCTTACAAAACATAGGCTGAGACATCCCTGATGACATGGCCACTGTTGTCTGGAATGAGCCACTTGCCAAAAAATGGAGGACTGACAGAACCTGCACTAGAGGGGGAATTCCTGTGGGTTGGCGGATGGGGGACATCAGGGCTGGCTCCAGCTGGGCACACAGTTCATGTATAGTGGCTCGGTCAAGTCGGTATCGTAGTATAATATGGTGTTCTTCCATTGTCGACAGGTCCACCAGCGGTGGGTACACGCGAGGATTCATCCTTCTCCTCGCAAGTCCCAGCGGACGGTGCCTAGGAAGGACAACATGGAGCACAGAGTCAGGCAAACCACAGGTTCGTTCACACAGCTTGCACAGTAAAAGAATCGCAATGCATTGAAAGGCTTGTATGTGTGGCAATGCAAGGCCTAGGCCTGTGTGACGCAGTTCAAATTAAGCCATGTGGGCCCTTGAAATGGGGCTGCCTGATCTGTGAAGTGGGACAAGGGGATGTGAGGTCAATGCGCTGGCGTGGCACACCGTGGCGGTAGGCGGTCGAAGACCGCTGTACGAAGGCGCATTGGTTAACATTGAAGCCTATGGGTTTCAGGAGCCAATGACGAGGTGCGCCGGCGGTCGCGGTACGCACCGCCGCGGGCGTGACCGCCATTTTCTACATGATTAATCACTCGAGACCTGATCATC
Organism: Pleurodeles waltl; assembly: GCF_031143425.1. Taxonomy (NCBI): domain Eukaryota; kingdom Metazoa; phylum Chordata; class Amphibia; order Caudata; family Salamandridae; genus Pleurodeles; species Pleurodeles waltl. The sequence continues at coordinate 1,243,745,715 of NC_090447.1, read as the reverse complement.
CACAGGAGAGGACCTATACTGCAAGTGCTGCTGTGACCTCGGTCTGGAAGTGACAATGGCTGCTGCGACTGGGGAAAGGGCCCCTGCCTTCACGTCTGAAGAGTTGGAGAAACTTGTTGATGGGGTCCTCCCCCAGTATGCGCTACTCTACGGTCCTCCAGACCAACAGGTAAGTACACTGGGTGCACATTGAATGGGCTATGCCTGTGTGGAGTGGGGTGGATGTAAGTTGTTGGGGTGGGGGGCGAATGAGGAGTGCAACGCACGACAGATGAGAGCATGTGCCATATGGCAAAGTTGGGGGGGGGGGGCATTCACATCTAACATGCAGAAAATGTATGAATTTTTCTTTCCAACCCTGTACATGTCAACTAGGTCAGCGCCCATCAGAAAGTGGACATTTGGCGTGCCATCGCCAAGGAAGTCCGGGCCCTGGGGGTCCACATCAGACGGGGCACCCACTGCCGCAAGAGGTGGGAGGACATCCGCCGCGGAACCAGGAAGACTGCCGAGTCACTGCTGGGGATGGCCTCCCAACCTTGGAGGGGTGCCAGTCGTACCCTGACCCCCCTGATGTCCCGGATCCTGGCGGTGGCCTACCCTGATTTGGATGGGCGCTTGAGGACATCACAGCAGACACAAGGGGGTGAGTATCAGCACATTCTGCTATCTTTACGCGCAGTGGAGGCGTCTGGGTGGGGGAGGAGGGCTGTGGGTGACATTAGGCCAAGGCACTTTCTGTAGTGTAGTCCCCTCCTTTAGGCATGGCCCTGTGCCCCCGCCCCCAACCTCTGTAGGGTGCCAAGTACAGCTATCCATGGTCCTGCATCACACATGTGCGCGTGTGTTGTCCCTAGACCTGTTGTCCTAGTCAGAAGTACTGAGTAGTGTACCCCGATTGCGCGGCTTAGTGCATGAGGCTCCTGTGTCTGTCCTCTCCGCCAACGGTGTTGACAATGCATGCACTCAACCTGTTTTTATTTCTCCCCCCACCCTTTTTCTTCATCGTCTTGTGCATGTGTGCATTAGCATCATCAGGCGGAGGAGAATTGGCATCGGAGCACGAGGGAGCTGCAACTCACAAGGCCCCGGTGGGCCCTGGAACAGACACCAAGGGCACCAGTGATCCGGAGGGCGAGGGGAGCACCACAACGGGGACCGGTGGTGACACCAGCGACACCGACACGTCCTCGGATGGGAGCTCCCTAGCGGTGGCGGCAACATCCGGGCCCCCCGCCTCTACAGGTACAGCCGCCACCCAGCGCACCAGCACCGCCCTCCCAGCAGCCCCTCAGCCTTCGCTCCGTGCCCGCTCGCCCAGGAAGGCGGGCATCTCCTTCGCCCCAGGCACCTCAGCCCCTGCCCCTGTCACCCCTGCTGCCCTCAGTGAGGAGGTCATTGACCTCCTGCAGACCATCATTGTTGGGCAGACTACCCTTTTGAATGCCATCCAGGGGGTAGAAAGGGAGGTGCATCGGAGCAATGCCTACCTGGAGGGCATTCATTCGGGTCAGGCTGCCCATCAACGATCGTTCAATGCTCTGGCCTCAGCACTGACGGCAGCCATTATCCCTGTTTCCAGCCTGCCTCTTCTAACTGCCTCCAGCCTGTCTCTGTCTCCTGTTCCTCAGCCTATCCCATCCACACCATCAGACCAGCCTGCACACACCTCAACACCCAAGGGCAGCTCATCCAGACACAAGCACCACAGATCCCACAAACACTCACCCAAGCAACACCCAGATGCAGACATTCCAACAGTCACTACCACCTTTGTGTCCCCCTCCTCCTCGTCTCCCTCCTCCCTCCCTGTGACGTCTACACTCACACCTGCATGCACACCACCATCAGCCAGTGCTTCCATCACCAGCACACCCTCCAGTACAGTCCGCACACGTGCAGTCACCACCCCCACTACCATTTACACGTCCCCTGTGTCCTCTCCCACTGTGTCTGTCACCCCCTCTTCCAAGACACACAAACGCAGGCAGGCAGCCACCCACCCAACAGCCATCCACCTCACCACAGCCTACGTCACAATCACCTGCACCCAAAGACAGCACACCTGACTCTCCTACAACCACATCCTCTTCCTCCACTCCCATCACCACTACTCCTACCCTTTACCTTGGTCCTAAAAAAGTTTACCTCTCTAATCTTAACCTCTTTCCCTCCCCTGACCCACCCCCTCCAACTGCTAAGAGTCCCAAGAGCACCTCAGCCACCACCAGCCCAGCTTCGAGTGTCACTGTGGTGCATGGGTTCTGGAGTCCACCCTTTGGCAGCAGTGACACTTCTATCAGCAGCAAGGACACATCCAGCCCCCCCCCAGGCAAGAGGACCTGGAAACTCAAGGGCCGCCGTGAGAGGACTGACACGGCTGCCCCCAAGGAGCAAAGTTCGGCCACTTCACCTGCCACAACATCCAGGGGAGGCAAGGGCCCGAGAGCACCATCTAAGGAGCGAAAGGGCAGCAGGGTGGAGAAGTCAGCCAGCAGGAGCGCGGAGCAGGTGGGTCCCACAAGCCCCATCCCGGGTCTTAGGCAGGACACCAAAGGGCCAAGGACTCCGTCACCGAAGGGTCCAGCAACAGCACGGTCGGAGGGCGACTGAGCAGGGAGTCCAGGCCAGGTCTGGCTCCCTTGACTTACTGGACGAGCACCGCTGAACAGGGCCCCGCCGTGAAGACAGGCACCGCTGAACAGGGCCCCGCCATGCAGAAGAGCACCGCTGAACAGGGCCCCGCCGTGCAGAAGAGCACCGCTGAACAGGGCCCCGCCGTGCAGAAGAGCACAGCTGAACAGGGCCCCGCCGTGCAGAAGAGCACCGCTGAACAGGGCCCGCCGTGCAGAAGAGCACCGCTCCGCTGGGCCCGCCATCTCAAGCACCGCTCCGCTGCGCCCCGCCGTCTCAAGCACCGCTCCGCTGGGCCCTTCCTGCAAGCACCGCTCCGCTGGGCCCTTCCTGCAAGCACCGCTCCGCTGGGCCCCGCCGTCTCAAGCACCGCTCCGCTGGGCCCCGCCGTCTCAAGCACCGCTCCGCTGGGCCCTTCATCTCAAGCACCGCTCCGCTGGGCCCTTCATCTCAAGCACTGCTCCGCTGGGCCCTTTCTGCAAGCACCGCTCCGCTGGGCCCTTCCTGCAAGCACCGCTCCGCTGGGCCCCGCCATCTCAAGCACCGCTCCGCTGGGCCCTTCATCTCAAGCACCGCTCCGCTGGGCCCTTCCTGCAAGCACCGCTCCGCTGGGCCCTTCCTGCAAGCACGGCTCCGCTGGGCCCCGCCGTCTCAAGCACCGCTCCGCTGGGCCCTTCATCTCAAGCACCGCTCCGCTGGGCCCTTCATCTCAAGCACCGCTCCGCTGGGCCCCGCCGTCTCAAGCACCGCTCCGCTGGGCCCCGCCGTCTCAAGCACCGCTCCGCTGGGCCCTTCATCTCAAGCACCGCTCCACTGGGCCCCGCCGTCTCAAGCACCGCTCCGCTGGGCCCCGCCGTCTCAGGCACCGCTCCGCTGGGCCCTTCCTGCAAGCACTGATCACGGTTCACTGTGCCCACCATGCCTCCTCCTTGACCAGTGGAGACTGTAATCCACCTGATGGACTGTGTCTTTGCACTCCCTAGGATGGCACAGTGGGCAACCCACCCACTGTAAAGACTTGAGAGACTGTGGCTTTGCACTCCCCAGGATGGCACAGTGGGCAGGCCACCCACTGTAAAGACTTGAAAGACTGTGCCTTTGCACTCCCCAGGATGGCACAGTAGGCATGGTGGCCCCTCCGTGGATCTGGCGTTCTGGACTCATGTGGCTGTGGTGCCCCCCCCCTTCCCTTCCCCCTGAGGTGCCTGTAGTTTTGTCATCAGATGCCCCTGCAGTGTTCTCTCCAAAGGACTCAGGTCTCCTGTGTGGGCTTTGCCCTTGTGTTGCTACACTTTGGCCCACGGACAATTCGAATTTCGTAAGATGTGCAGGACTAATTGCCTCGGTTTTCCATTGCAATGTATATAATTTTTTGTTATTATTATTATTCTTGCTAGTTGACCAATACTTATCAGAGGCTAATTTGTACATAAATTTATAATCACAATTTTATTTTGTCATTGCATTTTTCACGGGGGTTTGGGTGGTGTCACTGTGACTTGTTGCTCTGCATTGGTGTGTACATATTTGGGGGGGTGGGGGTCGCATATGTGTGTTTCCGTAACCTTTCGCCCTCCCCCTCCCCTGTGTCGTAGGTGCAGTACTCACCGTTGTCGTCTGCGCCGGCGTTCGTACTCGTGGTAGATGAGCAGGTAGACGAGAGCAGGTAGGATGTTTAATTCGGGTTCCATGCTGTTCCGATTCCTCGTGGAGTGTGTTTCGGTGAGCGTTTTCCCGTTCGTAGTCTGTTTCCGCCGTGTTTTTATCGGCGGGGCTCCCGCCCCGGAAAAGGTGGCGGATTGTTGAGTTATGATAGTGTGGGCGGTACATTGTCTGCCACCTGCCTGTTGGCGGTGACCGCCGCGCTGTTTGTTTGTACCGCCGTGGCGGTCAGAGTGTTAAGGTGGCGGTCTCTGTTGGCGGTTCCCGCCTGGGTCAGAATTCCATTTTTTGGACCGCCAGCCTGTTGGCGGGTTGGCCGCCGCTTTATCACCGACCGCCAGGGTTAGAATCACCCCCTTGTGGTCTCTTTTAAGGCCATATTTTCAAGCTGATGTTGCTTTAATTCTTGAGCTTAATGTTGTAAGGCTTGTGCCAAACCCTGAGAAGGATCTGTGCCCTTGTCAGAATTCAAGAGAAGTGTTACAGCCTATCAAGGACAATACGAAATGGTTGCTGAGAAAGAGTCCAAAATAATTCAGTACAAGGATGTCCAATAGATGATGTTCCAAGCAGGAGAACTGCAAAAAAAGGTAAGGAACTGTTAGCGCTTTGGTCCTTAATAAGTAAACTTACCAGGAAAGATGCGTATAGGTCAATGAACCTTTTGACTCGCTTAGAATAATCCTGCCAGAGTTGTAGCATAATACACAATAATCATTACCGAAAAATCAATAATCATTAGTCAAATCAATAATCAACTATCAATGTAGTCAGTAATCTTCACACACCATGACTTCTCAGCCATGAATAACCACTCCTTTAGTAAAGTTTAGTAAATGTATTGCCCTTTGGTTACAATACTAAGTCATATGAATTAATACTCAAACTTAATTTCAAATGCATATAAGAACCATGTTAATCTGCCAGAAGACGCCAAAAACACAATCTAATTAGGGCTCGTATCACAATCCATTCTAAAGCTTTAGCACAAATCAATAACAGGATCGGCATTAAGATATCAGCTCTATCCATAAAGTTCAGCAAAACAGCTCGTCAAACATTTGTCTCTGTATCTGTCAGTCGTCAGGTAGATAACCCTCATCTAACCCAAATTAGCATCAGCATGTGGGGCTTCATGCAAAATGAATTAGAGCAAGATTTTAGAAAACATCTAGCTAAGGAAACTAACTAAGACAGCGCAGTTGGTACCTAGAAAGAAAAGGTACAAAAATACATTTCAGTCAAATTGTCATATCTACCTATCCACGGTATGGGTCAGCAAACAGAATCAGTCTTCGTCTCCAGGTCATCAGTCGATCAGCTGCACATCAGGCTCTCAGTCAGAGATTATGAGCCCAGTAACAGAATCTTGAATTTCTTCTTCTCCACAGCGGTCTGCCTAGAATCTGTTCTCAATCTTTTCCCTCTCCCACGTTGTTATATCAAAGTTACCCAAACTATCCCACAATTTCCAATTCGTCAATTACTCAAATGTTATTACTCTATCCAATAGTGTCCATGTACCAAATCTATGAATTCTACTATTCACACTTCACATGTTGTTGATTGGTCCGCTTTATGATGTTCTCATCATCCGGCTCGTCAGGTGTCAAAATTGTTGCATCTTCTTCTCCAGCCAGTGTCTTCATTGTTTGCGTCCTGGGAAAGTACATCTAGCACACATTACACACAAATCGCTACTTTACGAGAAACCTCATCTCCTGTCCGTCAGTTCTCATGGAAATCTTCTGCTAAGCATTTTATTAAAACAATGAGCATTTCACGGTTAGTGAGACTTGGTTAACATGTTGTCTCCACCTATACTCCCTTGTCTAACTCTGTGAAGAAAATGATCAACAAAAGATAGACAATCTTACTTAGTGGAGGTACAAATGTACCAAAACCTTTGTTTGCCTTCAAAAGAACTGCTAATATCAGAGATCTTGTGGTTTATACGCGCCCACGTATCAATAAAGACCTATCCCAACAGACTACCCTCTGGGATCTCCCCCCAGTGGCTGGCCATTTCCCTTGTGGCATATGCAATGTTTGTTGCCTGACCAAGCGTCTGGATAGACTGGATTTGGAACCCTTAGGCACATGGCATTTGAATAGACATACCAACTGCAATACGCGCAATTGTATTTATATGATCAGTTGACCATGTAATTTGCAATATATAGGTATGACTATAGACCGGTTAAAAACAGGATCAATCAACATCGTAGTAACATCAGGTGCGCTCGTACAACTACCAAATTGACCCCCCACTATCTAGAAGCTAAACATGTCCCTGATGACCTATGGTGGGTTGTATTACAATCACCTACACTTCTTCATAATGACTCTCAGATCCTTTTCAGAATTGAACAACGCTGGGTCTTTAGAATTAAAACTGATACCCTGGGGCTCAATGACTCTATCCCTTGGAATAATATATTATTGTGATCTGGTTTAGCCATTCCTTTCATGGACAACCCCTAACTCTGTCTCAGCGTCTTTTCAGGAACGCGGCACCCGGGTATGTCTCAGGTTTGGAACAGGCAATATTGCTAGTGAGTGTCCATTTTACATTTGTTCCGGTCATGCTGGATCGGTTCTGTTTATACTTATTTTATTATACTTTTTTTATATAAATGAATCGGACTTGATTGCAGGAGCACCGTTCTTCCTGCAATATCGACAACATATACATGTAGCCAGGCCGCTTTATGTTTTGCCTAGTGACTATAACATCTAGCCAGCTTAAAGTTTGTCACATTTTTCCAATTTTCCGGTTGATATTTGCTCTTGATGCCTAGCTGAGCCTGCTATCTGGACCTAATACATGTGTAACCTGCTTATGGTACTATGAATGATATGTTTACTAACTCATTTTTTGATATATGACTGACCATTGATTTACAGTTTGTATTTTCCATTCTTGTGCCGTGTTCATGTTCTCTCAAGAATGTCTTCTTCTTTTTTATTCTGTTTGTATATCATCCCTACTTAGCATAGCATATCTGTTTCTGGGCAACGCACTTTCCTATGGAGCCCAGTCTGTAATGAGGGATGGTAATCTTCCTTTCCCTACGACTGCCTGAGTGTGTTGGCTTTTTTCCACGAGCACAGTAATCACTTCATATGAGCTAATTCTCACTACTGACCACAAATTCTTTGAAGCACAACTTGTTTTCAATATACATACATTATAGATTTTTATCTTTACAGGGCGACTTGTTGACTAAGACTGTCCGCAATGAGCAGTTTAAGTAAGTGACCTGTTATCTTTCATTGTCTCAGCACTTTCTCCAGGAGAAATTTTGTTTTGTTGGTCCTGGCGAAGCATCACCGGACCCTTTGTGGCAACCTAGATGCGAAACATGTTGACATTATACTAGAGGAACTTGAAGAGGTCATCATTTTCCTAGTTGAGTGTGAGTGAGGTCGAGCATTATTTCTTCCAGCACTCCCCACACTTATTTTCAATCTTGGCCTGGAGCTCTCTCTACTGAATTGTTAAATGTGATGTGTGTGGTTCAGAGTCAATTTTATACACTTTTTTCGTTTCTCCTGTACACATCTTTAGTGTGTGTCCCACGTAGGCATGCACAGCATTGGAAATATGTTCCCCGGTTAAGTGCCACCCTTTCCTCTTTGAAAGGGCAGCCCATCAGACATTGCAGTGCTGGTCTGATGTGGAGCTTTGCCCAGTGATGAAGCTTGACATCCTATTGGATGTGTAAGGGCTGCTTTGCTCCATTTGTTCTGTTTCCCTGTAGACTAGTTGTGTTTCTTTTTGTGTTTATTTTATGTGTGGAACAGTGTACTGCATTATTATTATCAGTCTTGTCAGGGAGAGTGTACACTGGACCAATATTCTCCCTTTCTCTCTGGTCTTACCTTAACCTCCCTAGTAGCCTGGCATGACTCATAAAAGTGGAAGACAAAACCACTGAGACCATTTGAGACCATTTGAGAACCACCATATAGCCCCCATAGTTAAGGACTAGAGGCTAGAAGGAAGTCTGTAAGGCCCCACTGCGGAAGTCAACTTGAGCAGAGCAGCTAGAATTCCTTTGTTTCCTTTCAATTGGCTGCTATTTGAAACCCAAGCCATGGAAACCACTTGGTGGAGCAATGCTGACTCAACAGGCACTATAAAATTCTTGTCTTAGTAGACATAGGCCCTCATTCTGACCTTGGCGGGCGGCGGAGGCCGCCCGCCAAAGTCCCGCCGTCAGGTTACCGTTCCGCGGTCGAAAGACCGCGGCGGTAATTCTGACTTTCCCGCTGGGCTGGCGGGCGGTCTCCTTCAGACCGCCAGCCAGCCCAGCGGGAAAGAGGCTTCCACGATGAAGCCGGCTCGGAATCGAGCCGGCGGAGTGGAAGCTGTGCGACGGGTGCAGTTGCACCCGTCGCGTATTTCACTGTCTGCGCAGCAGACAGTGAAATACATGTAGGGGCCCTCTTACGGGGGCCCCTGCAATGCCCATGCCAGTGGCATGGGCACTGCAGGGGCCCCCAGGGGCCCCGCGACCCCCCCTACCGCCATCCGGATCTCGGCGGTCCGACCGCCGGGATCTGGATGGCGGTAGGGGGGGTCAGAATCCCCGCGGCGGTGCAGCAAGCTGCGCCGCCGCGGAGGATTCAATGGGGCCGCGGTACACTGGCGGGACCCCGCCAGTGGTGCCGGTCCGACCGCGGCTTTACCGCCGCGGTCGGAATCCCCATTGGAGCACCGCCGGCTTGTCGGCGGTGCTCCCGCGGTCCTCCGCCCTGGCGGTCAAAGACCGCCAGGGTCAGAATGAGGGCCATAGTTCTTTGAGTTAGTGTGCAAGTACAGTTATTTAATATGTAGATGTTACAGGAAGCAGGAAAATCATATCTGATTTGTTGAAAGTTAAATCTACATCTCCACCCATTCTTTTTGGTCTTTGGTCGGAAGCACTTCTATCAATGGATGGATTTGATGTTGCGGAATAAAACTTCACTCAACCCCAACACGCTAAAGTGCCTACGGGAAGACATTGCATCATGTCTCCAATCATTTGCTAATCATTTAAAAAATGACAAGAATGCAAATCAAAAGCAATGATAGCATCTTTAATTACATCAACCAGTGAACACAGCGAGCTGTGTAATAAGTGACCTGAAAAATTATTTTGAAAAGATGATCCTATATGGTGCATTGAACAAACTGTTCATATATACTGAGAAAAATATCACACGGTTCAGAGCACAAGTAATAGTCATCATGACTTTTAGAACAACAAAGGATTCTGGCATAAAATAGAGGCAGACCGTTCTGTCATTAAAAACGAAGGCTGAGACATTTGCAACGACCTAGAGTCATGCTCTGCTTATACTCGCATAAAAATGGTCGATGGTAAACATGCATTTGTGTTACTTTTATGTGATATTCCTCTCCATACCACTGCTGATTGGACAGAAGAGCAATCCATCACTGGCCCAGCAGTAATTGACTACTGGAGTTCAGATTCATGAGTTCAAGTAGTTGAGCCCGATGCCACTTTGTAGGTTCTTGCATCTTCAAACCTATAATGGTAAACAGTTAAATGATGCGCTGAAAATTATATAAACACCAGTTTGCCCCTCTAATACATAAGAAAAATTTGTGTCAAGGCTGCTCAAATACTTCCACCAGTTGCTATTGTTTTAGGTGTAGTGTGGGTTTCTTATCTTCTTTTATTTTTAGTTATTGTCCTGTAGCCTGAGTTATTCGTTTTCCAAATTATTTGTCCTTTTTGAATTTTGTCTACATGTGTTCCTCCCCACACATGTATTTCCCTAATTTGGTTAGCTGCAGGGTTGAGCTGTGCCCAGCCAATGATTATTGACTCTGCTAAACTTGGTGTGACTAAAGATTGTGAAATCTGATCACTGTGTGATTTCTGTGTTACCAATATTTCTACTGACGGTCTCTATCATTCTTCTTGAGTGCTTAGTTTTATTAATGTTAGTACGCCTGAATCTATTTCGTTGCCTTGTGCCCTTGTATCTCTATAATTTGATCTAGTGCATTGTCTACTTTGAGTTTGTAATAAATCTTTTAACTATATTTCTGATTAGAGTCTTTCTTCCATGGCCATATTGATCATGGCATCAAAATTATTGGAGTGGTGTTGAAGTAATTGTTGATGGTTCACCACACATCTTTCTGGGTCCAAAGGTCCGTCAACCTTATTGCACATTTGACTCCTGCGAGGGATGAAAAATGTATCCACAGTTCTGGTAGCAGACTGATGGTTTTGTCCCATAAGAGTGGGTACTATATTTTTGTTTAGTGTTAGGCAGTTAGGATTGATCCCATGTCATTGCCCAGTCCAAGATTTGCCAACCCTGTAATTCGTCCCATAGTCCGTTCCAAAGACTGCTGAAGTTCCAGCGTTGTGAGTACAAGTGACGTGTTCCATGAGTATAAATTGGCTTTTGCACTTGCAATGCTTTTTGCTTGACGATTGTGGTGAAGTGTGATGTTGTGAAGTGTTTTGAATTGTCAAAATGATTGTGGTGCTTTGGGCTCAAAAATGTGTGCAGTTGTTGTTGTTGACAGGTCCTTCATGGCCTAAGATCCCATGATAATGCACAAGTTTAGAAGACACTTAGGCCCTTATTATGACATTGGCAATAAATACCGAATACCACCCCGCTGACTGCTGCCAACATACCACCACGGAGTTGAACATCCATTTGCCAGATTACCACACATACACACAAAACCGACAGAAAACAGCACAACCACAAATTTGCCAGACCCACTGAACATGATAAATTGTCGGTATTACCACTCATACTGTTATGCCACCAAAACAACACCCTCCAAATAATGACCCACGAATCACCACAGCGGACATTCAACGGTGTACACCGCCGCAGCGGATATGGCCCCCCAAGTACAAAACAAGACAACATTGGCCAGAACCAAAAACCCACACCTGGCACAAATACACCCACCCCACACACCCACCAACAGAACTATAAAACACACACCCACATCACCCACAATCCTTTGCAAATGCCAGAAGACCGCTACACTTTGCCATGCCAATCCTAGAGAGAACTGCACACACATATCACAACTACCCATACATCTGCCACACACCACACCCCCCACCACTTCACACATCATCCTCTGCACAACACACTCCACACAACACCCATATTCCCACAAAGGCACCCCCGGTTCACTGTGGGTCATAGTTGAGGAAATAGTCAGGGTAGAGCCACAGCTGTTTGGAGCAAACGTCCAGCAGATCTCCATTGCCAGGAAGATGGAGCTATGGAGGAGAATCGTGCGACATAAGGAAGAGGTGGAACGACTTACAGGGGAAGGTGTGTCCCATTGCAGCAGGGCACCAGCTCGCACCAGTAGGACTGGCGGTGGACCCCACTTCCTCCCCCACAGCTGACAGCATGGGAGGAGCAAGCCTTGGCAATAATGCATCTCGAGGGAGCAATGGGGTATCTGGAGGACTGGACACTGGTGAGTCAACATTTACTACCTACCAGCCCCCATACCTGCATGCCACCACGACACCACAGCACCTCACCCTGACCCCCATCACCCCACTCCATCCCACACAGTGCATCACCCCAATTACCAATACGAAATGCCAAGCCCTGCATGCCATACCCACTGCATGCACAGCCCTTTCAGCCCTGCATGCACACCCACCACCAATGCATGCACAGCATGGAGAACTAACAATCCCACAATCCATCTCCATACACAACCAAAGGTGTCAGGACAACAGCAATAACATTAGGAAATCTAGTAATGCAGAATATGTCAGAGACATGTAGCATAATATGCCACTTACATCCCCACAGGTGCCCCAGCCAATGTCATCGGCGAGGAGGTGCCATGGCTACCAAGTCCTCCACCAGATGATGCCCCCAGTGATGACAGCAACTTAGGAGCTCTGGATCTGGAAGATCTCCATGGCCCATCTGGGACCACTGGCCAGTTGGCTACCCCATCCCACAGCCAGTCCACCACAGAGCCCCCTTAGAATCTAACACCACAGCAGCCAGCCAACGCCCCCACAACTCTGTCCCCAGGACACGTCAATCAGTAGGGTGCCCACCTGTACAGGGACCTGAGTCCACACGACACAAGCAAGACAATGATGGTCCTGGTGTCAGTGGGAGTGGGCACACCATTCAGGGGATACAGGCACAGGGGTCCAGGGACACCAGGAGGACAGGTGTGTGCCAGGGGGAGGACAGGCCCAGGTAACCAACTACCCAGGGGGCACTCACAAATGTCCTGGGGGCATACCAACAATTCCAGGACAGGATGGGTCAGGTGGTCAACATCATGCAGCAGAACCAGCGGCTGCAGGAAGTACACCACCAGGAGGGCATGCAGCAGTTGCAGGGCCTAAATGCCAACATAGCCTCCATTGTAGGGGTGTTGGGTGACATGGCCAACACCATGCGGGAGGACAGAGCACACCAGTGGGCCACGTCCACTAGCCACTCCACCCAGCAGCCATCAATATCTGCTGCAGCTAGTGGACAGGAGGCCCTGCCACAGGACCCACAGTCCACTAGCACCCCTCCCCCTGCAGAATGTGAACTACCCCACAAACATTCCCTGCAACCCAGACAGACACCAGAGACAGTTGCCAAGACCAAGACCACTACCGGGAAATGAGCACCTCCTGAATGTCCCCCTTGTGTGACACTTTGTCACCTTGTCCCCTTTGAACTGCCATTGCTCCCCTTCCTATGGTCCCTTGGACACTGGATCTGTGCAACAAACAAACTGTCCCACTACACTGAACGTTTCCCAACCATCACCCCACTCTATTGCATTTTCCACTGTATACCAGAATAATTAATAAACACCCTTGAACACAACGTAACTAATAGTGCTTTGTCTGAAGTAAATGTACAATGTATTGAACTGTATTGAACTGCATGATCCTGTGTAAATTTCCAGTAACATGTTGATCCATCCTACATATGTGTCTCAGCAGTCTGTACATATCACAGTACTACACTGTTGTAACCACACCAACATCTGCAATATGGGAAGGCATAAGTGTCAGTCAGTTGGGATGCAAAGGTGGTGACTGACATTATGTTACAGCCACACAGCACAGCACTTAAATGGAGAAATGTTTAGTTCCAAAGTCTTACCTGAGTGTCGTTAGAAGTACTGGTATATCATATGTGTCCTGTTGTCCACATCCTCCTCCTCTTCCTCCTCCTCACTGCCCTCTCTGTCCACTGCTGCCACAGGTGCATTGTCTCCCCCATCCTCCTGCAGATAGGGCACATGTCATCTGAGGGCCAAGTTGTGCAACATGCAGCACACAACAACAATCTTGCAGACCTTCTCAAGGGAATAGCATAAAGATCCACCTGTCAGAGAGAGACACCTGAACCTGGCCTTCAGGAGACCAAAGGTCCTTTCAACAATCCACCTGGTACACCCATGAGCATCATTGTACCTATTTTCGGCCCCTGTTTTTGGATTCCTAACAGAGGTCAAGAGCCAGAACAGGTTTGGGTAGCTGGAGTCACCTGTAAGAAGTGAGGGACACACATTACCTTGCACAATGGCATGGGGTATGACTCCTGAAGGCATACACTGACATACATTGGGTGGGGACTCAGGCTTACCTATAAGCCACTGTGCCTCTGTAGTTGTGCCATCAGCTGTGGAACGCTGTTATTCCTCAGGGCAAAGGCATCATGCACCGACCCAGGATATTTGGCAGTGACGTGGGAGATGCACTGGTCAGCAAGGCACAACATCTAGACATTGAGTGAGTGGAAACTCTTCCTATTCCAGTAAACCTGGTCATTGGCCCGGGGGGGAGGGGGGCTAAGGCAATATGTGTCTCATCAATGGCCCCAATAACATGTGGTATATGTGCCATTGCATAAAATCCAGCCTTCATAATGGGCAATTCATCTACCTGGGGGAATGCGATGTAGCTGCAAATGTGTTTGAGCAAGGCTGCCACAGCCCTTGCAAGCACAATAGAGAACATTGGCTGTGGTATTCCTGCAGCCAAGCCCACTGTCACCTGGAAAGAGACTGTTGCTAGGAAATGGAGCACTGATAGTACCTGCACAAGAGGGGGGATTACTGTGGTGATACAGATAGCAGGTAGCAGATCAGGCTCCAATTGTGCACAGACAGCTCTGTGATTTTGGCCCTGTCCAGACGATAGGTGAGTATGATGTGCCTTTCTTCCAGTGTAGCCAAGTCCATAAGAGGTCTGTACACAGGTGCTTGCCTCCTCCTCCTAATCCTCCAAAGTGGCTGGTACCAGAGGGACCCAAGAGTAAGAAGGGAGTGACAACAGGAACTTTGGACACACTACATCAGTGTACACAGAGTATGTTTGTATGTTGGATACTGGAATTGTCTAGGTGTGTACATTCAACACCAATGGCACACTTTTAAATCAGTACATGTGTACTAGCAGTAGAAAGTGGCAACCGCCACTGTATGCAGGGACAGGTGGAAGTTACCTCACTCTGCCGGCGTTAGGCGTCATGGCGGGAGGTGGTCTGCAACGGCGTGCAATTCCACATGGGGCTCTATGGAGTTCAGGAACCAATGATGATCAATGCTGGCGGTGACGGTGTTCACCGCTGCAGATGTGACCGCCATTTTCTGTCTATTACTTCACTTGATTCCTGACTTTCCACAGGACCACATCTCCACTGCATGTGCTGCTGTGATGCGTGTCCGGAATCTGCCATGGTCTGTGCAACAGGGAAAAGGGCCCCATCCTCCACGTCTGAGGAGTTGGAGAGGCTTGTGGATGGGGTCCTACCCCTGTATGGGCAGTTGGATGGGTCTCCAGACCAACAGGTGAGTACATGATGGGTACATTGCATGTGACATGGCTGCATGTAGATGTGTGTGTGTGTGTGTGCTGGCAGTGTGTCATTTGGGGGGTATGGCTGGTGGCAGTGTTAATGCAGAGGTATGGGTCATGTGTCTGCCTGATGAGGGGCAAATGCAGTATGTGGGCCATATGTGTGAAAGGCTGGACTGTGTGGTTCATGGTGTCCCTCTGTTTGTGTTTCCTCTGCAGGTCAGTGCCCATCAGAAGAAGGGGTTGTGGCGTGCCATCGCCAAGGACGTACAGACCCTGGGGGTCCATAGCCAGCGGAGCACCCACTGCAGGAGACGGTGGGAGGACCTGAGACGCTGGGCCTGGAAGACTGCGGAGGCCCAGCTGGGGACGTCCTCCCAACGAGGGAGGAGGTGCCCATCAGAACCTGACCCCCCTGATGGCCTGCATACTGGCAGTGGCCTACCCAGAGCTGGATGGGCGCTTGAAGGCATGACAGCAACCTCAAGGAGGTGAGTACAGTGTGTGTGACAACCATGTTTGTTGCCTGGCATGGGATTTGAGTGCAAGGTTCTGGTCAGTGGATGCCCCAATATGCCATCTTCAACATTGCTGCATGGTCCAACTTAGGTATTTTGGGTGTAATGTATATTTTAGGTAGCTAGGTAGCTGCCTTTCCATTTCGGACAGGGCTTAGTTGGTCTCAGTTGGTGTGCAGCTGGCAGTGTTTGACTCCTACCTTCTGTGGTGCCTATCCAATGGTATGCCAGTGTGGCCCATACTGCCCATTCTTAGTCTCTGTGTGTGATAGTGATGTGTATGCCATCTGTGTTGTTGGTGCTGTGTTTGACACTGTGCTATCTTTCTTTCTCCCCCCTCTCCTTTTGTCATCCTGTCCATGTGTGCATTAGCATCATCTGGTGAAGGAACAGAGGCACCGTTGAGTGAGCTGTAGCCCACGGGACCCAGGAGGCAGAGTCCACTGACGCTGAGGGGACCACTGGGAAGGAGGGTGAGGGGAGTACCATGGGGTAGGGGGCAGGAGCTCATTCAACTGACTCTGATTCCTCCTCTGATGGGAGATCCCTGGTGGTGGCAGACCCCTCTAGGACCACCCCAGCTACAGGTTCTACCGCCACCCCCTCCACAAGCACCATCCTCCCTGTAGCCCCACACCGAGTAGCCCGCTCACCCAGGAGGTTGGGCATCTCCTTCGCCCCAGGCACCTCAGGCCTTGCCCCAGTCAGCCCTGCTGCCCTCACTGAGGAGGCTATTGGCCTCCTGAGATCCATCTCTGTAGGGCAGTCAACCTTAGTGAATGCCATCCAGGGGCTGGCATCCCAGATGCAGGAATGCAATGCCTTCCTGGAGGGCACTCACAGTGGCTTGGTGGTCTTACAGAAATAGATTCAGGCTCTGGCCTCCTCTCTGACAGCAGCCAGTGCCCGTTTCTTCCATCCACCCTCCTACTACCACTTCCCAGTATCCTCTCCCGAAGCCCATCCCACGCACACATATTGACAAGCATGCACCCAAAAAAACAGACAAGACTCGCACAGACAAACACAGGCAGCGCACTTCAGTCCACAAGCACTCACACAGCCAACACACTGATGCACACACAACATCATCCACTGCCTCCACTGTCTCCCCTTCCTCCTCCACCCCCACAGTCACATCGGCACTTACACCTGCATGCACTCCATCAACAGTCCCAGCACCTGCCACCTGCACAGCCTTGCCGAAAGACACCACAACAGCAGACCCGCAGACATGCACCCCACACACCACATACGCAGTCACCACCACCACCTCATGCAGCATACCCACCTCACTTGAAGACACCAGCACAACATCCATCCACACGTCCTGTTTGACCTCCCCCACCCTGTCTGCCCCCCTCCAAAGACACACAAACGCTCACACTCAGATCTGCATAAGCCATCCACTTTACACACTTACACTGTCCATGCATCTGTACCCTAGTCCAGCACACCTCCTCCTCCTACAACCACTCCCTCTACCTCCACTCCCATACTTCCTCCCACACCCCCCCATTGGTCCTAAGAAGCTTTTCCTTTCCTGCCTTGACCTCTTCCCTCCCCCTCCCCCGTCCTGCCTGTAAGAGGGAGGTCCTACCCCTCACCCCCAGCCCAATACCTCAAGGACCAAGTCTAGCCCTGTTCCACCAGCGGAACCCCCCTCCCAAAAAGAAGCCTCCCCTACCCTCTTGACCCCCCTGCCCCCCTGAGTTACCTGCCTATTTCCACCATGATGCCTCTGCACAGTGGAGTCCCGATGTTGTCAGGAGTTAAGTTGGGGCTTGGAATTTGCCTTCTCGACATATTGAGACTTTGAACTGACCACTGGCCTTGCATGTATATATGCAAGTCTCTATTTGTTTGGATTTGGGCTCTTCATCCTACTGGATTACAGTGGTTGGAACAGAGGTATGTGTCCTGGCTTTCTTTGCCAGGCAACAAAATACACTGTTCCAAAAAGGAAGGAGGAGAGAGAAGTCCTAATTCTAAGAGCAAGAATCCTCACACACCTAAATGGGTGTCATTCTTCATCATCTGAATTGCTCCTCCTCAGACTGGCGCTGCAATGTCTGACGGGCACCCGCGCAGCGGGGCTCTTTGCCGGAGATCTTTACTCGATAATGCCAAGACCCCAAAAGTGAGCTTGGAAAGAGGAAAGAAAGAAAGAGAGTAGCAATAAGGATTAAAATTGGCTCAGGACCAAAAACCTAGGGATAACAATTTTATTCAACCATGGAGGGTGAAGGCCAAGATTAAAACTAATGAGGAGAGTGAAATGAGTATAATGGTCAAAACACTCTCAACCACATATAATGGAGAAAGGAAGGTGTGGAATTACCAGACCGTCCCTGAAACAAGGGTCAACATGTTTCGCGTCTTTAATGGTCCAAAAGGATCCAGCGATGCTTCTTCAGGACCAGGTGGAAATATACTTCTCCTTCTATACAACTGAAAAAACTCCTAAAGACTAAGGGGGTCATTCTGACCTCGGCGGTAAAAGGCCCTTACCGCCGGTCAGAAGTCCGCCATTCTACCGCCGCGGCCGCGGTAAACCGCCACGGTCATTCTGACCTCCAACTGGCAAACCGCCAAAAACCGGACATCCACGGAAGGCCGCCTCATCAGCGGGCAGCGATAAACTGGAGATGACCAAACCTCCACCGTCACGCCAACACAAACACGCCCATGCCATTCTGACCCACGAATCCACGCGGCGGTCTTTTAACCGCGGTATTCTATTGGCGGTACACACCGCCGCGGTCAAAATACACACACATATACAAAACACAGCCACATTGGACAATTTGAAATACACACACCTGATACACATCCAAACAACACTCCCACACACCCAATTAAATATAAAACACACACCCACATCACCCACAAACCCCTACGACCACAAATATCTGAGAGAAGGCGCAATACACTGAGAGAGAGCACAGGGAACGCAAAGCACAACACCCACAGGAACCCAACATCATTACCCACACCACATCTACGCACACATCACCACGCACATAACCACAAACACCACCCCACACCTCATCCACACCACCCCATGGCACCCCAAAGACACCCCAGGTTCTCGGACCAAGAACTCAGGGTCATGGTGGAGGAAATAATCAGGGTAGAGCCCCAGCTCTTCGGCACACAGGTGCAACACACCACAATAGCCAGGAAGGCAGAGCTATGGCAAAGGATCGTAGACAGGGTCAACGCTGTGGGACAGCATCCCAGAAATCGGGAAGACATCCGAAAGCGATGGAACGACCTACGGGGGAAGGTGCGCTCAATGGTGTCAAGGCACAACATCGCTGTGCAGAAGACTGGCGGCGGACCCCCACCCACTCCACCCCAATTCACAGCATGGGAGCAAGAGGTAGTAAACATCCTGCATCCTGATGGCCTCGCTGGAGTACCCGGAGGAATGGACTCTGGTAAGTCGATTCTCAACTACTTCACCCCCCCCCAGCATGCCAAACCACACCCCCACCCTCACCCCCAATCTCAACCCCCAGCACACATCCTCCCTGCCAATGTCTCACCAGCACAACCCACCCTAAACAACACCAACCCCTGAATGCCAACACAAACCATAGACACCCATCACCTATGCATGACCACTGCACATACCCATCCACCCCCCCCCCAACCACCCTCACAACACCTCCCACAAGGGAATGCCAGCACTGGTGGACAAGGGCACTCACAAAATACACGCCATGGCACACACATAAGCAATAACCATACTCTTTTACCCCTGCAGGGCCCGAACGCCAACACACCGCCACGGAGGGTCCAGATTTGTCCATCCCACCCCCAGAACAGGCCCCCAGTGAGGACAGCAGCTCTGTCGACCTAGAACCTGATGACCAGCCCGGACCATCGGGGACTTCTGGACAGTCGGTTCCCCACACACAGATACAGGCCACAGCAGACCCAACCCCCTCTGGGAATATCAGCACAGCCCCCACCCAGCGGGCCCATGCCTCTGTCTCTAGGAAGCGTCAATCAGCGGTGTGTCCGCCACTACAGGGCACCCAGGCTGACCCAACACCCCAACAACAACAGGGACCTGGGGGCAGTGGTAGTGGGCACACCGTCCAGGGGACAGAGGCCCGGGGAAACAGGGCAACTGGGAGGGCTGCAGTGCGACAGGGGGGGGGAGCACAGGCCCAGGGAAACGACTCTCCAAGAGGCCCTCACCACCATCATGGGAGCATACCACCACTCCCAGGAGACGATGGCGATGGTACTGGCCAGGTTCACGGAGATCCAGGCACAGCAGGAGGAACGCTACATGGGGTTCAGCAATGAACTCAGGAACATCGCTACCGCTATGGGGACCATAGTCCAGGCCCTCAACCGGATAGAAAACACATTGCGGGACCATGTGGCACCCCAAAGGGCCCCTGTCACTAGCCAGGACCAGGAACAGCCTACCACCTCCGCCGGCGCTAGCGGACAGGAGGCCCCACCACAACGACAGGCCACCAGAACCCCACCTCCTGCTGAAGAACAACCACCCCGCAAGCGGAACCTGAGATCTCACAGGAAGACAGAGTAGGATGCCAAGACCGCCGCCAGCATAAGATACCCCCTGATGTCATCCCACTGTCCCACATTGTCACCCTGTCCAACCTTAAACAGCCCCTGCTCCATCCTTCCACAGGCATATGGACAATGCACCTGTGAAACTGAGAACTGGACTCTGCCATGGACATTACTCCACCCCCACCCATCACCGTTTTAATATCATGTACAGATATCTAGCACTATAAATAAATCACTCATTGCACTGAAATCATTCAGGAGTCAGCCTGTATCAGGGATCCACCTGTCATATGCAGGCACCTAAACCTGGCCTTCAGGACCCCGAAGGTTCTTTCTATGATCCTCCTAGTTCGACCATGGGCCTCATTGTAACGTTCCTCTGCCCTGGTCCGGGGATTCCTCACTGGGGTCAATAGCCAAGGCAGGTTGGGGTAACCAGAGTCACCAATTAGCCACACACGTTGTCTCTGTAGCTGTTCCATCAAATAAGGGATGCTGCTATTACGCATAACATACGCGTCATGCACTGACCCAGGGAACTTGGCATTTACATGGGAGATGTACTGGTCAGCCAAACAGACCACCTGGACATTCATCGAATGGTAATTTTTTCTGTTTCTGTACACCTGCTCATCGTCTTTTGGGGGTACTAAAGCCACATGGGTCCCATCAATGGCACCAATGATGTTGGGGATATGTCCAAGGGCATAGAAATCACCCTTCACAGTGGGCAAATCAGCCTCCTCAGGGAAAACAATGTAGCTCCGCATGTGTTTCATCAGGGCAGACAACACTCTGGACAAAATCTTTGCAAACATAGGCTGAGACATTCCAGATGACATGGCCACTGTTGTCTGGAATGAGCCACTTGCCAAAAAATGGAGGACTGACAGAACCTGCACTAGAGGGGGAATTCCTGTGGGTTGGCGGATGGGGGACATCAGGGCTGACTCCAGCTGGGCACACAGTTCATGTATAGTGGCACGGTCAAGTCGGTAACGTAGTATGATATGGCGTTCTTCCATTGTCGACAGGTCCACCAGCGGTCGGTACACGCGAGGATTCATCCTTCTCCTCGCAAGTCCCAGCGGACGGTGCCTAGGAAGGACAACATGGAGTATGGAGTCAAGCAAATCACAGGTACGTTCACCACAGCTTGCATAGCACACGGTTATCTATGTATTGAAAGGCGTGTATGTGTGGCAATGCAAGGCCTAGGCCTGTGTGACGCAGTTGAAATTAAGCCATGTGGGCCCTTGAATTGGCGGCTGCCTGACCTGTGAAGTGGGACAATGGGATGTGAGGTCAATGCGCTGGCGTGGCACACCGTGGCGGTAGGCGGTCGAAGACCGCTGTACGAAGACGCATTGGTTAACATTGAAGCCTATAGGTTTCAGGAGCCAATGAGGATGTGCGCCGGCGGTCGCGGTACGCACCACCGCGGTACGCACCGCCGCGGGCGTGACCGCCATTTTCTATCTGCTTAATCACTCGAGACCTGATCATCCACAGGAGAGGACCTATACTGCAAGTGCTGCTGTGACCTCGGTCTGGAAGAGACAATGGCTGCTGCGACTGGGGAAAGGGCCCCTGCCTTCACGTCTGAAGAGTTGGAGAAACTTGTGGATGGGGTCCTCCCCCAGTATGCGTTACTCTACAGTCCTCCAGACCAACAGGTAAGTACACTGGTTGCACATTGAATGGGCTATGCCTGTGTTGAGTGGGGTGTATGTAAGATGGTGGGGTGGGGAGCGAATGAGGAGTGCAACGCACGACAGATGAGAGCATGTGCCAAATGGCAAAGTTGGGGGGGGGGCAATCACATCTAACATGCAGATAAATGATGATATTTCTTTTCCCACCCTGTACATGTCAAATAGGTCAGCGCCCATCAGAAAGTCGACATTTGGCATGCCATCGCCAAGGAAGTCCGTGCCCTGGGGGTCCACATCAGACGGGGCACCCACTGCCGCAAGAGGTGGGAGGACATCCGCCGCGGGACCAGGAAGACCGCCGAGTCACTGCTGGGGATGGCCTCCCAACCTAGGAGGGGTGCCAGTCGTACCCTGACCCCCCTGATGTCCCGGATCCTGGCGGTGGCCTACCCTGATTTGGATGGGCGCTTGAGGACATCACAGCAGACACAAGGGGGTGAGTATCAGCACATTCTGCTATCTATACAATATGCGCAGTGGAGGCGTCTGGGTGGGGGAGGAGTCTTGTGGGTGACATTAGGCCAGGGCGCTTTCTGTAGTGTAGTCCTCTCCTTTAGGCATGGCCCTGTGCCCCCGCCCCCCACCTCTCTAGGGTGCCAAGTACAGCTATCCATGGTCCTGCATCATCCATGTGTGTATTTGTTGTGCATAGACCTGTAGGCCTGGTCACAAGTACTGAGTAGTATACCCCGATTGCGCAGCGTAGTGCATGAGGCTCCTGTGTCTGTCCTCTCCGCCAACGGTGTTGACATTGCATGCACTCAACCTGTTTTTTTTTTCTCCCCCCACCCTTTTTCTTACTCTTGTTGTGCATGTGTGCATTAGCATCATCAGGCGGAGGAGAATTGGCATCGGAGCACGAGGGAGCTGCAACTCACAAGGACCCGGTGGGCCGTGGTACAGACACCGAGGGCACCAGTGATACGGAGGGCGAGGGGAGCACCACAACGGGGACCGGTGGTGACAACAGCGACACCGACACGTCCTCGGATGGGAGCTCCCTAGCGGTTGCGGCAACATCCGGGCCCCCCGCCTCTACAGGTACAGCCGCCACCCAGCGCACCAGCCCCGCCCTCCCAGCAGCCCCTCAGCCTACGCTCCGTGCCCGCTCGCCCAAGAAGGCGGGCGTCTCCTTCGCCCCAGGCACCTCAGGCCCTGCCCCTGTTACCCCTGCTGCCCTCAGTGAGGAGGTCATTGACCTCCTTCAGACCATCATTGTTGGGCAGACTACCCTTTTGAATGCCATCCAGGGGGTAGAAAGGGAGGTGCATCGGAGCAATGCCTACCTGGAGGGCATTCATTCGGGTCAGGCTGCCCATCAACGATCGTTCAATTCTCTGGCCTCAGCACTGACGGCAGCCATTGTCCCTGTTTCCAGCCTCCCTCTTCTATGTGCCTCCACTCTGTCTCTGTCTCCTGTTCCTCAGCCTATCCGATCCACGCCATCAGACCAGCCTGCACACACCTCAACACCCAAGGGCAGCTCATCCAGACACAAGCACCACAGATCCCACAAACAGTCACCCAAGCAACACCCAGATGCAGACATGCCAACAGTCACTACCACCTCTGTGTCCCCCTCCTCCTCGTCTCCCTCCTCCCTCCCTGTGACGTCTACACTCACACCTGCATGCACACCACCATCAGCCAGTGCTTCCATCACCAGCACACCCTCCACACCAGTCCGCACACGTGCAGTCACCACCCCCACTGCCATTTACACGTCCCCTGTGTCCTCTCCCACTGTGTCTGTCACCCCCTCTTCCAAGACACACAAACGCAGGCAGCCACCCACCCAACAGCCATCCACCTCACGACAGCCTATGTCACAATCACCTGCACCCAAACACAGCACACCTGACTCTCCTACAACCACATCCTCTTCCTCCACTCCCATCACCACTACTCCCACCCTTTACCTTGGTCCTAAAAAACTTTACCTCTCCAATCTTAACCTCTTTCCCTCCCCTGACCCACCCCCTCCATCTGCTCAGAGTCCCAAGAGCACCTCAGCCACCACCAGCCCAGCTACAAGTGTCACTGTAGTGCATGGGTTCTGGAGTCCACCCTTTGGCAGCAGTGACACATCTGTCAGCAGCAAGGGGACAGCCAGCCCCCCCCCTGGCAAGAGGACCCGGAAACTCAAGGGCCGCTGTGAGAAGACTGACACGGCTGCCCCCAAGGACCAAAGTTCGCCCACTTCACCTGCCACAACATCCAGGGGAGGCGAGGCCCAGAGAGCCTCATCTAAGGAGCGAAAGGGCAGCAGGGCGGAGAAGTCAGCCAGCAGGAGCGCAGAGCAGGAGGGCCCCACAAGCCCAATCCCGGGTGTAAGGGAGGACACCCAAGGGCCCAGGACTCCGTCACCGAAGGGTCCAGCAACTGCACGGTCGGAGGGCGACTGAGCAGGGAGTCCAGGCCAGGTCTGGCTCCCTTGAATTACTGGACAAGCACCGCTGAACAGGGCCCCGCCGTGCAAAAGAGCACCGCTGAACAGGGCCCCGCTGTGCAGAAGAGCACCGCTGAACAGGGCCCCGCCGTGCAGAAGAGCACCGCTGAACAGGGCCCCGCCGTGCAGAAGAGCACCGCTGAACAGGGCCCCGCCGTGAAGATAGGCACCGCTGAACAGGGCCCGCCGTGCAGAAGAGCACCGCTGAACAGGGCCCCGCCATGAAGATAGGCACCGCTGAACAGGGCCCCGCCGTGCAGAAGAGCACCGCTGAACAGGGCCCCGCCGTGAAGAAGAGCACCGCAGAACAGGGCCCCGCCGTGAAGATAGGCACCGCTGAACAGGGCCCCGCCGTGAAGATAGGCACCGCTGAACAGGGCCCCGCCGTGCGTCTCAAGCACCGCTCTGCTGGGCCCCGCCGTCTCAAGCACCGCTCCGCTGGGCCCTTCCTGTCAAGCACCGCTCCGCTGGGCCCCGCCGTCTCAAGCACCGCTCCGCTGGGCCCTTCCTGTCAAGCACCGCTCTGCTGGGCCCTTCCTGTCAAGTACGGCTCCGCTGGGCCCTTCCTGTCAAGTACCGCTCCGCTGGGCCCTTCCTGTCAAGCACCGCTCCGCTGGGCCCCGCCGTCTCAAGCACCGTTCCGCTGGGCCCTTCCTGTCAAGCACCGCTCCGCTGGGCCCCGCTGTCCCAAGCACCGCTCCGCTGGGCCCTTCCTGTCAAGTACCGCTCCACTGGGCCCTTCCTGTCAAGCACCGCTCCGCTGGGCCCCGCCGTCTCAAGCACCGCTCCGCTGGGCCCTTCCTGTCAAGCACTGCTCCACTGGGCCCTTCCTGTCAAGCACCGCTCCGCTGGGCCCCGCCGTCTCAAGCACCGCTCCGCTGGGCCCTTCCTGTCAAGCACCGCTCCGCTGGGCCCTTCCTGTCAAGCACCGCTCCGCTGGGCCCTTCCTGTCAAGTACCGCTCCGCTGGGCCCTTCCTGTCAAGCACCGCTCCGCTGGGCCCCGCCGTCTCAAGCACCGCTCCGCTGGGCCCTTCCTGTCAAGCACCGCTCCGCTGGGCCCTTCCTGTCAAGTACCGCTCCGCTGGGCCCTTCCTGTCAAGCACCGCTCCGCTGGGCCCCGCCGTCTCAAGCACCGCTCCGCTGGGCCCTTCCTGTCAAGCACCGCTCCGCTGGGCCCCGCCGTCTCAAGCACCGCTCCGCTGGGCCCTTCCTGTCAAGCACCGCTCCGCTGGGCCCTTCCTGTCAAGCACCGCTCCGCTGGGCCCTTCCTGTCAAGTACCGCTCAGCTGGGCCCTTCCTGTCAAGTACCGCTCCGCTGGGCCCTTCCTGTCAAGCACCGCTCCGCTGGGCCCTTCCTGTCAAGTACCGCTCCGCTGGGCCCTTCCTGTCAAGCACCGCTCCGCTGGGCCCGTCGTCTCAAGCACCGCTCCGCTGGGCCCTTCCTGTCAAGCACCGCTCCGCTGGGCCCTTCCTGTCAAGTACCGCTCCGCTGGGCCCTTCCTGTCAAGCACCGCTCCGCTGGGCCCGTCGTCTCAAGCACCGCTCCGCTGGGCCCTTCCTGTCAAGCACCGCTCCGCTGGGCCCTTCCTGTCAAGCAGCGCTCCGCTGGGCCCCGCCGTCTCAAGCACCGCTCCGCTGGGCCCTTCCTGTCAAGCACCCCTCTGCTGGGCCCTTCCTGTCAAGTACCGCTCCGCTGGGCCCTTCCTGTCAAGCACCGCTCCGCTGGGCCCCGCCGTCTCAAGCACCGCTCCGCTGGGCCCTGCCGTCTCAAGCACCGCTCCGCTGGGTCCTTCCTGTCAAGCACGCTCCGCTGGGCCCCGCCGTCTCAAGCACCGCTGGCACAATGACAGTGCCGGTTCTGTGTCGAGCTACTGTTCCCGGTTCACTGTGCCCACCATGCCTCCTCCATGACCAGTGATCTCTGTAATCCACCTGATGGACTGTGGCTTTGCACTCCCCAGGATTGTACAGTGGGCAAACCACCCACTGTAGAGACATTGAGAGACTGTGGCTTTGCACTCCCCAGGATGGCACAGTGGGCAAACCACCCACTGTAGAGACATTGAGAGACTGTGGCTTTGCACTCCCCAGGATGGCACAGTGGGCATGGTGGCCCCTTCGTGGATCTGGCATCGTGTACTCATGTGGCTGTGGTGCCCCCCCTTCCCTTCCCCCTGAGGTGCCTGTAGTTTTATCATCAGAGGCCCCAGCAGTGTTCTCTCCAACGGACTCAGGTCTCCTGTGTGGGCTTTGCCCTTGTGTTGCTACACTTTGGCCCACGGACACTTGGCATTTCGTTAAATGTGCAGGACTAATGGCCTCGGTTTATCGATTGCACAAAATATTTATTTACTTTTGTATTATTTTTATTGCTATTTGACCATGACTTAACAGAGGCTATTTTTTACATAAATTTTGTTTCTCTATTTAATTATGTCTTTGCATTTTTCCGGGGGGTTTGGGTGGTGTCACTGTGACTTTTTGCTCTGCATTGGTGTGTACATAGTTTGGGGGGGGGTCGCATATGTGAGTGCCGTAACCTTTCCTCCTCCCCCCTCCCCTGTGTCGTAGGTGCAGTACTCACCGTTGTCGTCTGCGCCGGCGTTCGTACTCGTGGTAGTTGAGCAGGTAGACGTGAGCAGGTAGGATGTTTAATTTGGGTTCCATGCTGTCCTCCTTCCTCGTGGAGTGCATAGAGGTGAGCGTTTTCCCGTTCGTAGTCTGTTTCCGCCGTGTTTTTATCGGCAGTGCTCCCGCCCCGGAAAAGGTGGCGGATTGGTGAGTTGTGATAGTGTGGGCGGTACATTGTCTGCCGCCTGTCTGTTGGCGGTGACCGCCGCGCTGTTTGTTTGTCCCGCCGTGGCGATCGGAGTGTTAAAGTGGCGGCCTGTGTTGGCGGTTCCCGCCAGGGTCAGAATTCCATTTTTTGGACCGCCGGCCTGTTGGCGGGTTGGCCGCCGCTTTATCACCGACCGCCAGGGTTAGATGATTTTGAACAACAAAAGAAAGTGTTGTTTTAGGTGAAAAACACGCTGTGATGGTGCATGTAGTGGCACACTAGTGCATGCAAATATGTTAATTGGCTTACCCTCTCATTAAAGGAACGAGCTTCATGGGACAGCGGGGGCCCAATGGCCGGGCATAAACTATCTAGTCATTAAAAAAACAAAAAGAAATGGCTGTTATTGAAGGCAAGCATGGTATAATGCCCACAGACAACAATAAAGTGAAAATGTCCACTTGTTGAGCAAATAGCTATGACGGGACACACTGATCTCTTACAACGACGTTGTGCAGGAATCCAAAACCACGTAATTCTTGATCAGTAGATGCAAGGTCAAAAGGACAATCACAATGAGCAGATAGAGTCATACTAAGTGAGCCCTCTCTGGTTTAAAGTTCGGTAGAATATTGAGAACATTCTCGCACACTAGTAACTAGTACTGAAAGAGAGTCCAAACAAGCAGCATCATAATTACATATCATCAATAGCACTGACTGAAGTACTCAGGTCATTAGGGGCAGCCTGTAGGTTTACGGAACTCCATCAAACAAACTGCCAAACAAAAAAGGGCAGTTGCAGTACAGCGCCCATGTCTGACGATAAGGGCCAAGCAAAAACGTAATAAAAATGAGTATCGCTTTGCAGAACTTACTTGAGTTGCTCCTTTGCCTCCTGATCGCAATAGCCTATTACTTTATGAAAGCCACCACCCTAGAGCAATAGGAGATAATCTTCCCTACGGTCAGTTCCTTCAACTACGTCGGAATTGCACCAGTTTACTCACATTTAACATTCAAGCCAAGGATCTTTCGAACAAATTGAGTGAACGCCACTACCCGGTTCATGTGGTGAAAACAGCTTACAAACAAGCCAAAAATTGTAACCGGGACGCATTATTGCTAACAAGTCCTTGACCTACAGATAATAAGCTGACCTGCATATCCACATTCACCCCCTTGTCCAACACCATAAAGAAGGTGGTTAACAAAAGATGGAACTTCCTGTGTAGTGGAGGAGTAGACATTCCTAAACCTCTCTTAGCTTTCAAAAGAATGACCAACATTGGGGATATGTTGGTCCATACTCGACCACGTTCTGGCGTTACTCCATGTAGACAAAGGGCATTGTGGGACACTCCACTGGTTGCAGGCCATTTTCCCTGTGGCAATTGCAATGTGTGTATACCCACGAAACGCATTGATACCCTCGAACTTGACCCAATAGGCACATGGCGGCTACTGAAGCACACCAATTGCAACACTCGTAATTGCGTCTACTTGATTACGTGCCCGTGTAAGTTGCGTTATGTAGGCATGACCACAAGAGCAGTCAAACTGAGAATTATCGAGCATCGGAGTAACATCAGATGTGGCCGCACCACAACCAAACTCAGCATACACAACATTGAGGTGAACCATAGCCCAGATGACATGTGGTGGGTTATTCTGCAGACCTGCCCACCAAAGGACACGTGAGCCCTTTTTGAACTTGAACAGCGTTGGGTGTATAAATTAAACACCCATATCAGGGGACTTAATGATGATATCCCTTGGATTAGCCTGTCACAAAGATAATTAGATCTATGGTGGGGGTCTAATCAAGACTTTGTTCCTCTGTCAATCCATCCTAATCACCTGGATTAGTCCCTTCTAGGTGCCCGCTGCCATCATGCATCTGTACCATGTTCTCCCTTTGAGGATTATCGTTTTCATGACTACTGTGGCGTTTTTCCATTAAATTATTCTATTTTATACAGCTGGACTCTGTTTTACTCAACCAAACATCATTGAGCGCTCACTTCCAGCCCTCTGTACTGTTGCCTCTACTTATATGGGTGCATTACACTTGTGATGAGCTTACTTGATATGAGAGTCTCATTTGCTCTAAGATCCTTCCTGCTTTTCTTCTTTTTTCACTCTGACCGACGTAGCCCCTTTCGGATATCGATCATTCTCTAACAATAGCAAGGGGTAGTGAGGCACAGTCCTCTTTTTGTTTTTGTTCTTTCCTTAACACGACCGAAGCGTTCTGCTCCGTCACGGTTGTGTTGCTTAGCAACACACGCGTCAGCCCGACGCACCCGCTTCCGGCAAGTGGGTTTTTCTTCCCCGCACTCCACGTTCTCCCTATTCCTTCGGGAGCCCGGCCAGGGGTAGGTTTACCGCTTTGGCAAAGGAGCAACTCAAGTAAGTTCTACAAAGCGATACTCATTTTTATTACGTTTTTGCTTGGCCCTTTTCGTCAGAGACGGGCGCTGTACTGCAGCTGCCCTTTTTTCTTTGGCAGTTTGTTTGATGGAGTTCCGTAAACCTACAGGCTGCCCCTAAGGACCTAAGTACATCAGTCGGTGCTATTGATGATATGTAATTATGATGCAGCTTGTCTGGACTCTCTTTCAGTACTAGTTACTAGTGTGCGAGAATGTTATCAATATTCTACCAAACTTTAAACCAGAGAGGGCTCACTTAGTATGACTCTATCTGCTCATTGTGATTGTCCTTTTGACCTTGCATCTACTGATCAAGAATTACATGGTTTTGGATTCCTGCACAACGTCGTTGTAAGAGATCAGTGTGTCCCGTCATAGCTATTTTCTCAACAAGTGGACATTTTCACTTTATTGTTGTCTGTGGGCATTATACCATGATTTCCTTCAATAACAGCCATTTCTTTTTGTTTTTTTAATGACTAGATAGTTTATGCCCGGCCATTGGGCCCCCGCTGTCCCATGAAGCTCATTCCTTTAATGAGAGGGTAAGCCAATTAACAGATTTGCATGCACTAGTGTGCCACTACCTGCACCATCACAGCGTGTTTTTTTACCTAAAACGACACTTTCTTTTGTAGTTCAAAATCAATATGTTGCAACTTCATGATTTTCTTGTTACCTGTGTTCTTTTGAGTGCAGGGCGACAGTTAGGAATATGATGTTCAAAATACACACAATTAGTGTAAGTGACTGGAGTACAGATAAATGACAATCTTAGTCTTTAGGAGTTTTTTCAGTTGTATACAAGAGAAGTATATTTCCACCTGGTCCTGAAGAAGCGTCGCTGGATCCTTTTGGACCATTAAAGACACGAAACATGTTGACCCTTGTTTCAGGGACGGTCTGGTAATTCCACACCTTCCTTTCTCCATTATATGTGGTTGAGAGTGTTTTGACCATTATACTCATTTCACTCTCCTCATTAGTTTTAATCTTGGCCTTCACCCTCCATGGTTGAATAAAATTGTTATTCCTAGGTTTTTGGTCCTGAGCCAATTTTAATCCTTATTGCTACTCTCTTTCTTTCTTTCCTCTTTCCAAGCTCACTTTTGGGGTCTCGGCATCATCGAGTAAAGATCTCCAGCAAAGAGCCCCCCTGCGGGGGTGGCCGTCAGACATTGCAGTGCCAGTCTGACGAGGAGCAATTCCGATGATGAAGCATGACACCCATTTAGGTGTGTGAGGATTCTTGCTCCTAGAATTAGGACTTCTCTCTCCTCCTTCCTTTTTGGAACAGTGTATTTTGTTGCATAGCTTATTCAATAGGGGAGGTTATACACTGGACCATTATTCATCCCTATCCCTCCATTTGTTGATCCGGCTTTCTTTGCTCCTGGGTTCTGTTACTTTGGATTAACTTTGAGGATGGTTCCCTCCCTCCCTTTTGTGCTAGGCGGCTGTAATCATCTTCATCTTCATCGGCGTAGGTGCTTCAAGATGGCCATGGCATGGTACAGCATTGAGTAGACTTCCAGTTCTGGTTCCATGGTGGCTATGGACTCCTCTGTGTCCCTGGAGGTGAGTGTCTCCTTCTAAATGATGTGTTTCCGTCAGGCTTTTGGTGGCATTGCTGATGCCCCTGAAATCCTGGCGGTCTGCTATGTCATAATATGATGAGCGGATCCTTGTCTTCTGCCTGCCTGGAGATTGCTACCGCCGTGTTCAGTGGTCGTACCGCACTGGTGGTTGGGGTGGTACATTAGCTGTCTATGGGAGGGATCACTGCCATGGTAATTATTTGAGGGTCATTACTGCTAGCCTGGCGACGGTACTACCGCCGTCGCCGGCATGGTAGTCACCTGACCACCAAAGTCATAATGAGGGCCTTAATTTATTGTCTGCAGTGAGGTACTTGTCATGCGACATTGTTGAGCATGGCAATAGTTTTTCTTGAGTGAGTGTCGGTGGTTGGATTTATTAAATCCGAAAGGCCTCTGGAGGATATATTTCAACCAGGAGTGAGAATTACTGGTCAAGCGTCACTCGTTGTGTAGTTATGAAAGCCACAGTCAGAAGTGCATACCTGTACAGCTTTCAGAGTGCTTGAGTTCTTACCCATACTGTGCAGACAGGTTGTTAGTTTTTGCTCACAGTATTTTGCATTTGGTCTGAGTGAGCAATTGTGTGAGAGACAATTGCGAAGCGATTGCACCTGCTCAGATAAGAGACTGTGACGTCATTCTGTATAGTGCTAGTATAGGTCGATTAGTGCGAAGCTGCGGTGGTACTGGTGGACAGTACCTTGTTGCTATTGGTTAAAAACAGCTTACGAAAAAGATTGTGGGATTTAAATTACTTCCTGATTTGTTCAAAATGTGTTGTGGTTAATTGAATTTGTGCAAAAATGAAATTTTTCAAAGTATTAAGAAGTGCACTGAGGAGAGTTGTGTTCATTCGAGTACGAGAGGGTAAAGAAGTCCTGCCCGAAGGAACCCCAGTCTATGAAGTGTCAGAAACAAAAAGAGTTTCAGCATCTGTATGGCTGAAACAATGGTGTAAAATAACTGAGAAAAAGGGTTAATTTGCTTTTCCTCATTTTGGAGCTGTAGGAAGTTGGCTCTGTATGTGCTATTTCAAAGTAAGGAATAGCATGCACAGAGTCCAAGGGTTCCCCTTAGAGGTAAAATAGTGGTAAAAAGAGATAATACTAATGCTCTATTTTGTGGTAGTGTGGTCGAGCAGTAGGCTTATCCAAGGAGTAGTGTTAAGCATTTGTTGCACATACACATAGACAATAAATGAGGTACACACACTCAGAGACAAATCCAGCCAATAGGTTTTGTTATAGAAAAATATCTTTTCTTAGTTTATTTTAAGAACCACAGGTTCAAATTTAACATGTAATATCTTGTTTGAAAGGTATTGCAGGTAAGTACATTAGGAACTTTGAATCATTTCAATTGCATGTATACTTTTCAAGTTATTCACAAATAGCTATTTTAAAAGTGGACACAGTGCAATTTTCACAGTTCCTGGGGGAGGTAAGTTTTTGTTAGTTTTACCAGGTAAGTACGACACTTACAGGGTTCAGTTCTTGGTCCAAGGTAGCCCACCGTTGGGGGTTCAGAGCAACCCCAAAGTTACCACACCAGCAGCTCAGGGCCAGTCAGGTGCAGAGTTCAAAGTGGTGCCCAAAACGCATAGGCTTCAATGGGGAGAAGGGGGTGCCCCGGTTCCGGTCTGCTTGCAGGTAAGTACCCGCGTCTTCGGAGGGCAGACCAGGGGGGTTTTGTAGGGCACCGGGGGGGGACACAAGCCCACACAGAAATTTCACCCTCAGCGGCGCGGGGGCGGCCGGGTGCAGTGTTAGAACAAGCGTCGGGTTCGCAATGGAAGTCAATGAGAGATCAAGGGATCTCTTCAGCGCTGCAGGCAGGCAAGGGGGGGCTTCCTCGGGGAAACCTCCACTTGGGCAAGGGAGAGGGGCTCCTGGGGGTCACTTCTGCAGTGAAAGTCCGGTCCTTCAGGTCCTGGGGGCTGCGGGTGCAGGGTCTTTTCCAGGCGTCGGGACTTAGGTTTCAGAGAGTCGCGGTCAGGGGAAGCCTCGGGATTCCCTCTGCAGGCGGCGCTGTGGGGGCTCAGGGGGAACAGGTTTTGGTACTCACAGTCGTAGAGTAGTCCGGGGGTCCTCCCTGAGGTGTTGGTTCTCCACCAGCCGAGTCGGGGTCGCCGGGTGCAGTGTTGCAAGTCTCACGCTTCTTGCGGGGAGATTGCAGGGTTCTTTAAAGCTGCTCCTTTGGATAAAGTTGCAGTCTTTTTGGAGCAGGTCCGCTGTCCTCGGGAGTTTCTTGTCGTCGTCGAAGCAGGGCAGTCCTCAGAGGATTCAGAGGTCGCTGGTCCCTTTGGAAGGCGTCGCTGGAGCAGAGTTCTTTGGAAGGCAGGAGACAGGCCGGTGAGTTTCTGGAGCCAAGGCAGTTGTTGTCTTCTGGTCTTCCTCTGCAGGGGTTTTCAGTTAGGCAGTCCTTCTTCTTGTTGTTGCAGGAATCTAATTTCTAGGTTCAGGGAGAGCCCTTAAATACTAAATTTAAGGGCGTGTTTAGGTCTGGGGGGTTAGTAGCCAATGGCTACTAGCCCTGAGGGTGAGTACACCCTCTTTGTGCCTCCTCCCAAGGGGAGGGGGTCACATCCCTAATCCTATTGGGGGAATCCTCCATCTGCAAGATGGAGGATTTCTAAAAGTAAGAGTCACCTCAGCTCAGGACACCTTAGGGGCTGTCCTGACTGGCCAGTGACTCCTCCTTGTTATTCTCATTATTTTCTCCGGCCTTGCCGCCAAAAGTGGGGGCCGGGGCCGGAGGGGGCGGGCAACTCCACTAGCTGGAGTGTCCTGCGGTGCTGTGACAAAGGGGTGAGCCTTTGAGGCTCACCGCCAGGTGTTACAGCTCCTGCCTGGGGGAGGTGTTAGCATCTCCACCCAGTGCAGGCTTTGTTACTGGCCTCAGAGTGACAAAGGCACTCTCCCCATGAGGCCAGCAACATGTCTCTAGTGTGGCAGGCTGCTGGAACCAGTCAGCCTACACAGATAGTCGGTTAGGTTTCAGGGGGCACCTCTAAGGTGCCCTCTGTGGTGTATTTTACAATAAAATGTACACTGGCATCAGTGTGCATTTATTGTGCTGAGAAGTTTGATACCAAACTTCCCAGTTTTCAGTGTAGCCATTATGGTGCTGTGGAGTTCGTGTAAAACAGACTCCCAGACCATATACTCTTATGGCTACCCTGCACTTACAATGTCTAAGGTTTTGCTTAGACACTGTAGGGGCACAGTGCTCATGCACTGGTACCCTCACCTATGGTATAGTGCACCCTGCCTTAGGGCTGTAAGGCCTGCTAGAGGGGTGTCTTACCTATACTGCATAGGCAGTGAGAGGCTGGCATGGCACCCTGTGGGGAGTGCCATGTCGACTTACTCATTTTGTTCTCACTAGCACACACAAGCTGGTAAGCAGTGTGTCTGTGCTGAGTGAGGGGTCTCTTAGGGTGGCATAATACATGCTGCAGCCCTTAGAGACCTTCCCTGGCATCAGGGCCCTTGGTACCAGAGGTACCAGTTACAAGGGACTTATCTGGATGCCAGGGTGTGCCAATTGTGGAATCAAAAGTACAGGTTAGGGAAAGAACACTGGTGCTGGGGCCTGGTTAGCAGGCCTCAGCACACTTTCAATTCAAAACATAGCATCAGCAAAGGCAAAAAGTCAGGGGGTAACCATGCCAAGGAGGCATTTCCTTACACAACCCCCCCCCAAACGAAAGAGGATGAGACTAACCTTTCCCAAGAGAGTCTTCATTTTCTAAGTGGAAGAACCTGGAAAGGCCATCTGCATTGGCATGGGCAGTCCCAGGTCTGTGTTCCACTATAAAGTCCATTCCCTGTAGGGAAATGGACCACCTCAACAGTTTTGGATTTTCACCTTTCATTTGCATCAGCCATCTGAGAGGTCTGTGGTCAGTCTGAACTAGGAAGTGAGTACCAAAGAGGTATGGTCTCAGCTTCTTCAGGGACCAAACCACAGCAAAGGCCTCCCTCTCAATGGCACTCCAACGCTGCTCCCTGGGGAGGAACCTCCTGCTAATGAAAGCAACAGGCTGGTCAAGGCCATCATCATTTGTTTGGGACAAAACTGCCCCTATCCCATGTTCAGAGGCATCTGTTTGCACAATGAACTGCTTGGAGTAATCTGGAGCTTTTAGAACTGGTGCTGTGCACATAGCTTGTTTTAGGGTGTCAAAGGCCTGTTGGCATTCTACAGTCCAGTTTACTTTCTTGGGCATTGTCTTGGAGGTGAGTTCTGTGAGGGCTGTCACAATGGATCCATATCCCTTCACAAACCTCCTGTAGTACCCAGTCAAGCCAAGGAATGCCCTGACTTGAGTCTGGGTTTTTGGAGCTGCCCAGTCCAGAATAGTCTGGATCTTAGGCTGGAGTGGCTGAACTTGGCCTCCACCTACAAGGTGTCCCAAGTAAACCACAGTTCCCTGCCCTATCTGGCATTTGGATGCCTTGATAGAGAGGCCTGCAGATTGCAGAGCCTTCAAAACCTTCTTCAGGTGGACCAGGTGATCCTGCCAGGTGGAGCTGAAGACAGCAATATCATCAAGATAAGCTGCACTAATGGATTCCAGCCCAGCAAGGACTTGATTCACCAACCTTTGGAAGGTGGCCGGGGCATTCTTTAAACCAAAGGGCATAACAGTGAACTGATCATGCCCATCAGGTGTGGAGAATGCTGTCTTTTCTTTTGCTCCAGGGGCCATTTTGATTTGCCAGTACCCTGCTGTTAAGTCAAAGGTACTTAAGAATTTGGCAGCCCCTAATTTGTCTATTAGCTCATCAGCTCTAGGAATGGGATGAGCATCTGTCTTTGTGACAGAGTTGAGACCTCTGTAGTCCACACAAAACCTCATCTCTCTCTTTCCTTCTTTGGTGTGAGGTTTGGGGACTAAGACCACTGGGCTAGCCCAGGGGCTGTCAGAGTACTCAATTACTCCCAATTCCAGCATCTTGTGGACTTCCACCTTGATGCTTTCCTTAACTTGGTCAGACTGTCTAAATATTTTGTTTTTGACAGGCATGCTGTCTCCTGTGTCCACATCATGGGTACACAGGTGTGTCTGACCAGGGGTTAGGGAAAAGAGTTCAGCAAACTGCTGCAGGACCTTCCTGCAGTCAGACTGCTGTTGGCTAGAGAGGGTGTCTGAGTAGATCACTCCATCTACTGAGCCATCTTTAGGGTCTGATGAGAGGAGATCAGGGAGAGGTTCACTCGCAGCTTCCTGGTCCTCATCTGTTACCATCAACAGATTTACATCAGCCCTGTCATGGAAGAGCTTAAGGCGGTTCACATGGATCACCCTCTTGGGGCTCCTGCTTGTGCCCAGGTCTACCAGGTAGGTGACCTGACTCTTCCTTTCAAGTACTGGGTAAGGGCCACTCCATTTGTCCTGGAGTGCCCTGGGAGCCACAGGCTCCAGAACCCAGACTTTCTGCCCTGGTTGAAATTCAACCAGTGCAGCCTTTTGGTCATACCACAACTTCTGGAGTTGTTGGCTGGCCTCAAGGTTTTTACTTGCCTTTTCCATGTACTCTGCCATCCTTGAGCGAAGGCCAAGTACATAGTCCACTATGTCTTGTTTAGGCTCATGAAGAGGTCTCTCCCAGCCTTCTTTAACAAGAGCAAGTGGTCCCCTTACAGGGTGGCCAAACAGAAGTTCAAAGGGTGAGAATCCTACTCCCTTCTGAGGCACCTCTCTGTAAGCGAAAAGCAGACATGGCAGGAGGACATCCCATCTCCTTTTGAGTTTTTCTGGGAGCCCCATGATCATGCCCTTTAATGTCTTGTTGAATCTCTCAACAAGGCCATTAGTTTGTGGATGATATGGTGTAGTGAATTTGTAAGTCACTCCACACTCATTCCACATGTGTTTTAGGTATGCTGACATGAAGTTGGTACCTCTGTCAGACACCACCTCCTTAGGGAAACCCACTCTGGTAAAGATACCAATGAGGGCCTTGGCTACTGCAGGGGCAGTAGTCGACCTAAGGGGAATAGCTTCAGGATACCTAGTAGCATGATCCACTACTACTAGGATGTACATATTTCCTGAGGCTGTGGGAGGTTCTAGTGGACCAACTATGTCCACACCCACTCTTTCAAAGGGGACCCCCACCACTGGAAGTGGAATGAGGGGGGCCTTTGGGTGCCCACCTGTCTTACCACTGGATTGACAGGTGGGGCAGGAGAGGCAAAACTCCTTAACCTTCTGGGACATATTGGGCCAGTAGAAGTGGTTGACTAACCTCTCCCACGTCTTGGTTTGTCCCAAATGCCCAGCAAGGGGAATATCATGGGCTAAGGTCAGAATAAACTCTCTGAAACCCTGAGGCACTACCACTCTCCTAGTGGCACCAGGTTTGGGATCTCTTGCCTCAGTGTACAGGAGTCCATCTTCCCAATAGACCCTATGGCCCTCATTCTGACCTTGGCGGGCGGCGGAGGCCGCCCGCCAAAGTCCCGCCGTCAGGTTACCGTTCCGCGGTCGAAAGACCGCGGCGGTAATTCTGACTTTCCCGCTGGGCTGGCGGGCGGTCGCCTTCAGACCGCCAGCCAGCCCAGCGGGAAAGAGGCTTCCACGATGAAGCCGGCTCGGAATCGAGCCGGCGGAGTGGAAGCTGTGCGACGGGTGCAGTTGCACCCGTCGCGTATTTCACTGTCTGCGCAGCAGACAGTGAAATACATGTAGGGGCCCTCTTACGGGGGCCCCTGCAATGCCCATGCCAGTGGCATGGGCACTGCAGGGGCCCCCAGGGGCCCCACGACCCCCCCTACCGCCATCCGGATCTCGGCGGTCCGACCGCCGGGATCTGGATGGCGGTAGGGGGGGTCGGAATCCCCGCGGCGGTGCAGCAAGCTGCGCCGCCGCGGAGGATTCAATGGGGCCGCGGTACACTGGCGGGACCCCGCCAGTGGTGCCGGTCCGACCGCGGCTTTACCGCCGCGGTCGGAATCCCCATTGGAGCACCGCCGGCCTGTCGGCGGTGCTCCCGCGGTCCTCCGCCCTGGCGGTCAAAGACCGCCAGGGTCAGAATGACCACCTATGTGTTCCATTTTTCTTGCCTTTGGACTCTTCAGCAGCTTGCTGCCTAAGGCCTTCAAGAGAGGGACAGGTTTCTTGTCCCTTACACAACTCTTCCCTTGAGGGTCCCCCTGGGCCCAAGAGCTCAACCTGATAAGGTTCCAGCTCCATAGGCTCAGTTCCCTCAGAGGGCAGAACTTCTTCCTGAGAAGAGAGGTTCTCTTTTTGGTGTTGTGTTGCAGCTGGTTTCCCAGCTGACTTTCCTTTTCTCTTGGTAGGCTGGGCCATTTTTCCAGACTCCAGCTCTACTTTTTCACCCTGTGCCTTGCACTGTGCCCTAGTCTTGACACACACCAGTTCAGGGATACCCAGCATGGCTGCATGGGTTTTCAGTTCTACCTCAGCCCATGCTGAGGACTCCAGGTCATTTCCAAGCAAACAGTCTACTGGGATATTTGAGGAGACCACCACCTGTTTCAGGCCATTGACCCCTCCCCACTCTAAAGTTACCATTGCCATGGGATGTACTTTAGTTTGATTGTCAGCATTGGTGACTGGATAGGTTTGTCCAGTCAGGTATTGGCCAGGGGAAACCAGTTTCTCTGTCACCATGGTGACACTGGCACCTGTATCCCTCAGGCCCTCTACACTTGTCCCATTAATTAAGAGCTGCTGCCTGTATTTTTGCATGTTAGGGGGCCAGGCAGCTAGTGTGGCTAAATCCACCCCACCCTCAGAGACTAATGTAGCTTCAGTGTGACACCTGATTTGCTCTGGGCACACTGTTGATCCCACTTGGAGACTGGCCATTCCAGTTTTAGCTGGATGGGAGTTAGAAGTGGTATCTTTCTTGGGACAGGCCTTGTCTCCAGTTTGGTGTCCAGACTGACTACAGTTTCGACACCAGGCCTTTTTGGGATCAAAGTTTTTACCCTTGTACCCAGGATTGTTTTGTGAAGAGGCTCTGGGCCCACCCTCCTGTGCAGGTTTTTGGGGGCCTGTAGAAGACTCTTTACTATTTTTATTTTTGGCTGTCTCACCACCTTTCCCCTGGGGAGGTTTTGTGACCCCTTTCTTTTGGTCACCCCCTGTGGAAGTTTTGGACACCCTAGTCTTGACCCAATGGTCCGCCTTCTTTCCCAATTCTTGGGGAGAAATTGGTCCTAGGTCCACCAGATGCTGATGCAGTTTGTCATTGAAACAATTACTTAACAGGTGTTCTTTCACAAATAAATTGTACAGCCCATCATAATTACTTACACCACTGCCTTGAATCCAACCATCTAGTGTTTTTACTGAGTAGTCTACAAAGTCAACCCAGGTCTGGCTCGAGGTTTTTTGAGCCCCCCTGAATCTAATCCTATACTCCTCAGTGGAGAATCCAAAGCCCTCAATCAGGGTACCCTTCATGAGGTCATAAGATTCTGCATCTTTTCCAGAGAGTGTGAGGAGTCTATCCCTACACTTTCCTGTGAACATTTCCCAAAGGAGAGCACCCCAGTGAGATTTGTTCACTTTTCTGGTTACACAAGCCCTCTCAAAAGCTGTGAACCATTTGGTGATGTCATCACCATCTTCATATTTAGTTACAATCCCTTTAGGGATTTTCAACATGTCAGGAGAATCTCTGACCCTATTTATGTTGCTGCCACCATTGATGGGTCCTAGGCCCATCTCTTGTCTTTCCCTTTCTATGGCTAGGATCTGTCTTTCCAAAGCCAATCTTTTGGCCATCCTGGCTAACTGGATGTCCTCTTCACTGGAGTTATCCTCAGTGATTTCAGAGTTGTTGGCCCCTCCTGTGAGGGAACCAGCATCTCTGACTATTATTTGTGGAGTCAGGGCTTGAGAGGCCCTGTTCTCCCTAAATAGGACTGGTAGGGGGGAATTTTCCTCCAAGTCACTATCTTCATCCTCTGTGTTGCCATCCTCAGAGGGGTTGGCCTTTTCAAACTCTGCCAACAGCTCCTGGAGCTGTAGTTTGGAAGGTCTGGGGCCCATTACTATTTTCTTTATTTTACAGAGTGACCTTAGCTCCCTCATCTTAAGATGGAGGTAAGGTGTGGTGTCAAGTTCCACCACATTCATCTCTGCACTAGACATTATGAGGGTCATTCTGACCCTGGCGGCCGGTGGCCGCCAGGGCCACCGACCACGGGAGCACCGCCAACAGGCTGGCGGTGCTCCAACGAGCATTCTGACCGCGGCGGTTCAGCCGCGGTCAGAAGCGGAAAGTCAGCGGTCTCCTGCTGACTTTCCGCTGCTCGTGTGAATCCTCCATGGCTGCGGAGCCCCCGTAAGAGGGCCCCGCAAACTATTTCAGTGTCTGCCTTGCCACTGCACCCGTCGCACCTTCCCACTCCGCCGGCTCGATTACGAGCCGGCATCCTCGTGGGAAGGTCGTTTTCCCCTGGGCTGGCGGGCGGTTTTTCAGCAACCGCCCGCCAGCCCAGGGGAAAACTTGTAATACCCGCCGCGATCTTTTGACCGCGGCGTGGTATTTTGGAGGGCGGCATCCTGGCGGGCAGCCTCCGCCGCCCGCCAGGGTCATAATGAGGCCCTATGTTTCTAAAAGTTGGAATACTTTTTAAGAATCTAAAACTAGTTCTAGGTTCTAATTCAAACTTTTACCAAACTTTTAAACTCTAAAAGAAATGCTAACAGGGACTAACACAAGGCCCTAGCAGAACTTTAAAGAATTTAGAAAAATTTTCAAATTGCAAAAATCAATTTCTAATGACAATTTTGGAATTTGTCGTGTGATCAGGTATTGGCTGAGTAGTCCAGCAAATGCAAAGTCTTGTACCCCACCGCTGATCCACCAATGTAGGAAGTTGGCTCTGTATGTGCTATTTCAAAGTAAGGAATAGCATGCACAGAGTCCAAGGGTTCCCCTTAGAGGTAAAATAGTGGTAAAAAGAGATAATACTAATGCTCTATTTTGTGGTAGTGTGGTCGAGCAGTAGGCTTATCCAAGGAGTAGTGTTAAGCATTTGTTGCACATACACATAGACAATAAATGAGGTACACACACTCAGAGACAAATCCAGCCAATAGGTTTTGTTATAGAAAAATATCTTTTCTTAGTTTATTTTAAGAACCACAGGTTCAAATTTAACATGTAATATCTTGTTTGAAAGGTATTGCAGGTAAGTACATTAGGAACTTTGAATCATTTCAATTGCATGTATACTTTTCAAGTTATTCACAAATAGCTATTTTAAAAGTGGACACTGCAATTTTCACAGTTCCTGGGGGAGGTAAGTTTTTGTTAGTTTTACCAGGTAAGTACGACACTTACAGGGTTCAGTTCTTGGTCCAAGGTAGCCCACCGTTGGGGGTTCAGAGCAACCCCAAAGTTACCACACCAGCAGCTCAGGGCCGGTCAGGTGCAGAGTTCAAAGTGGTGCCCAAAACGCATAGGCTTCAATGGAGAGAAGGGGGTGCCCCGGTTCCGGTCTGCTTGCAGGTAAGTACCCGCGTCTTCGGAGGGCAGACCAGGGGGGTTTTGTAGGGCACCGGGGGGACACAAGCCCACACAGAAATTTCACCCTCAGCGGCGCGGGGGCGGCCGGGTGCAGTGTTAGAACAAGCGTCGGGTTCGCAATGGAAGTCAATGAGAGATCAAGGGATCTCTTCAGCGCTGCAGGCAGGCAAGGGGGGGCTTCCTCGGGGAAACCTCCACTTGGGCAAGGGAGAGGGACTCCTGGGGGTCACTTCTGCAGTGAAAGTCCGGTCCTTCAGGTCCTGGGGGCTGCGGGTGCAGGGTCTTTTCCAGGCGTCGGGACTTAGGTTTCAGAGAGTCGCGGTCAGGGGAAGCCTCGGGATTCCCTCTGCAGGCGGCGCTGTGGGGGCTCAGGGGGGACAGGTTTTGGTACTCACAGTCGTAGAGTAGTCCGGGGGTCCTCCCTGAGGTGTTGGTTCTCCACCAGCCGAGTCGGGGTCGCCGGGTGCAGTGTTGCAAGTCTCACGCTTCTTGCGGGGAGATTGCAGGGTTCTTTAAAGCTGCTCCTTTGGATAAAGTTGCAGTCTTTTTGGAGCAGGTCCGCTGTCCTCGGGAGTTTCTTGTCGTCGTCGAAGCAGGGCAGTCCTCAGAGGATTCAGAGGTCGCTGGTCCCTTTGGAAGGCGTCGCTGGAGCAGAGTTCTTTGGAAGGCAGGAGACAGGCCGGTGAGTTTCTGGAGCCAAGGCAGTTGTTGTCTTCTGGTCTTCCTCTGCAGGGGTTTTCAGTTAGGCAGTCCTTCTTCTTGTTGTTGCAGGAATCTAATTTCTAGGTTCAGGGAGAGCCCTTAAATACTAAATTTAAGGGCGTGTTTAGGTCTGGGGGGTTAGTAGCCAATGGCTACTAGCCCTGAGGGTGAGTACACCCTCTTTGTGCCTCCTCCCAAGGGGAGGGGGTCACATCCCTAATCCTATTGGGGGAATCCTCCATCTGCAAGATGGAGGATTTCTAAAAGTTAGAGTCACCTCAGCTCAGGACACCTTAGGGGCTGTCCTGACTGGCCAGTGACTCCTCCTTGTTATTCACATTATTTTCTCCGGCCTTGCCGCCAAAAGTGGGGGCTGGGGCCGGAGGGGGCGGGCAACTCCACTAGCTGGAGTGTCCTGCGGTGCTGTGACAAAGGGGTGAGCCTTTGAGGCTCACCGCCAGGTGTTACAGCTCCTGCCTGGGGGAGGTGTTAGCATCTCCACCCAGTGCAGGCTTTGTTACTGGCCTCAGAGTGACAAAGGCACTCTCCCCATGAGGCCAGCAACATGTCTCTAGTGTGGCAGGCTGCTGGAACCAGTCAGCCTACACAGATAGTCGGTTAGGTTTCAGGGGGCACCTCTAAGGTGCCCTCTGTGGTGTATTTTACAATAAAATGTACACTGGCATCAGTGTGCATTTATTGTGCTGAGAAGTTTGATACCAAACTTCCCAGTTTTCAGTGTAGCCATTATGGTGCTGTGGAGTTCGTGTAAAACAGACTCCCAGACCATATACTCTTATGGCTACCCTGCACTTACAATGTCTAAGGTTTTGCTTAGACACTGTAGGGGCACAGTGCTCATGCACTGGTACCCTCACCTATGGTATAGTGCACCCTGCCTTAGGGCTGTAAGGCCTGCTAGAGGGGTGTCTTACCTATACTGCATAGGCAGTGAGAGGCTGGCATGGCACCCTGAGGGGAGTGCCATGTCGACTTACTCATTTTGTTCTCACTAGCACACACAAGCTGGTAAGCAGTGTGTCTGTGCTGAGTGAGGGGTCTCTTAGGGTGGCATAATACATGCTGCAGCCCTTAGAGACCTTCCCTGGCATCAGGGCCCTTGGTACCAGAGGTACCAGTTACAAGGGACTTATCTGGATGCCAGGGTGTGCCAATTGTGGAATCAAAAGTACAGGTTAGGGAAAGAACACTGGTGCTGGGGCCTGGTTAGCAGGCCTCAGCACACTTTCAATTCAAAACATAGCATCAGCAAAGGCAAAAAGTCAGGGGGTAACCATGCCAAGGAGGCATTTCCTTACAGGAGCCTTTAATTTGAGAGTGCTAAACAGTTTGAGGAGAGTAGTGTGCACATTAAGGTCTCCTTCAAAA
Source organism: Pleurodeles waltl (assembly GCF_031143425.1). Taxonomy (NCBI): domain Eukaryota; kingdom Metazoa; phylum Chordata; class Amphibia; order Caudata; family Salamandridae; genus Pleurodeles; species Pleurodeles waltl. The sequence continues at coordinate 1,243,701,898 of NC_090447.1, read as the reverse complement.
CCCACAAAGTTTGAAGTCCTTGCTATTTGGGAACGTGTTGCAAGACAGAAAGCAATGATAAAATTTGAGAATATGATGCAGAAAGCAGTTAATAGGACATTAGAGGAAGCTAGATGGAATGCAGCACAAAAAAGGTGGAGATCAGAGATATTGGAGTGAGAATGTTTCCAGCCATTACAGAAGAAGGTGATGGGAGTACAGAACGTAAGACTTGCAAGAAACAGACAACAAAAGCAGAGGAGACAGCATATCTGAGAGTGATTCAGAGAATGAGTTAATAAATCAGCTTTGGATGAACCGTCCCCCAAAATACCATTCAGTTGAGGCAAAGACAAGCAGTGAAGCAGTACAGAACTTAGGGCCAGATGTACAAAGCATTTTCTACATCACAAACGGCGAATCGGGCCATTTGTGATGTGGAAAATGCTATTTGGGATGTACAGACCCATTTTTGCGATTCAGTAATCTATTTACCGAATCGCAAAAAGGGTTTGCGAGTCGCAATTGTTCCCTTCCTAATTGCGAGTCGCAGTCCCGTGTATGATTTTTTTGTCACCATGAATATGGTCTCAAAACAATCGCAGTTTGTGAATGGCAGTGAAAATATTTTTTCAGAGCAGTCAGTGGTCCAACGGACCACTGACTGTTCTGAAAAAATGAAAAGCAAAAAAAAAGAAAACTTTAAGGAAAACGGGCTGCATTTAAAAAACAAAACTGCTTTATTTAAAAGCAGTCACAGACATGGTGGTCTGCTGTCTCCAGCAGGCCACCATCCCTGTGAAGGTGGCCATTCCCAATGGGGTTGCAAATTGCGACCTAAATCGTTAATATTCATGAGGTCGGTAATTTGAGACCCTATTGGGAATCGCAAACAGTGTTATTGACATTGTTGTACATCAGGTTCTGTGAGTCGCAAATTGTGAGTCGGTATGACTCGCAATTTGAGAGTCACAAAACCTGAAGTTCTTACATGTGGCCCATCGTTCCAAATAAACTGCTCCAGTTGCACAGATCCCAATTAATTCAGTACAGTCCCTTTCAAGTCCAGTTGTAAATCAAGCAGAAGCAATCACAGTTATGAACTACGTAATGCCAAGTCTTAATGTGAATCGAACAATGCAGACACCTAATGTGACTATGCCTGTGCAGAATTTTAATCAGAATCACGCTATGCCTATGTATATGCCAGTGCAGACAATGTCAAATGTCACCCTGAATCAAACAGAACAGATTTCCAGTACTGTTCTAACAGGTCAATGTACTGGATTGACAATTCCACAGAGTGAGCTGAAGTTGATGGTTCCAGGTGCACTAACTTTTTCCTGTGACTATAGGTCCAGTTGTTTCCTTGTATACTTCAGGTAACCCTGGAAGTAATGCCCATTGAATGAATGTTTCAGCAGTTCTTTAAATGCCAGCTGCATCTGCTGGGATATCACCAATTAGCATGCAGAGATTATTTCACTGAAACAATTTGTAGATGGAGAGATCAGTTTTTTTGGATCCACCCTTGACTGGTACACACATTGCAGACCTTAATCAGATATTAAATCAGGCAGGACCAGTTCTTGATGTGGGGTTTCCACAGGAAACCCCACTTCTTTACGTGCCCACATCAAATCAGATTATGTGTGGACATTGCAGTACCCTTCAGAATGCACCACAAAGAAATATCAGTTTGCAAGGTCTTTCAGCACAACAATTAACAGATTGGTTAAACAATCTGAGTTTGCATGGTGCAATAAGTGCAACAAATTATATCAGAAGAGACATCAGAGAACGAGACAGAACACTGAATGTGCCCAGGCTGAAATAAGAATTAAATGAATTATGGAAATGTTAGATGTGGGGCAGTTGAAAACATACACAGAAGATGAATTGCTCTTTATGTGCAAGGATGTCACCTAATGTGCAGGACAGACTTATGAAAGGTTAGCAGAATTGGTCAAGAAATATGAAGTGGACTTAGAAAAATGAAAACCTTTAAACAAAAGTTACAGATTAGAGTTCAGCACCAAAGATATTCTTAACATGTGATTGCATGGAATGAGAATGCACATTAAGTAATTAATTACATACATTCAAACATGGGGAGAATTACATAAATGGGAAGGCAGATGGGCATGGAAAAGAGATCAGAAGAAAGCAAAGCTGAATTTATCTCTAGCTGGAGCAAATCAAGCTGAGGACAATGTAAAAATGATGTTTATGAGAGAGATACCAGGTGAAAGTTATGTGCATATACCCTGGAGTAGGGGTGATATACTATCATTCACTAATGATTACCCGAGATTAAGAGAGAAGCCAGTGGAGTGGTACAAGCAGACAGAACAATTTGTGTAACTTACAAAATGCCTGTGGGAAGATTTGAATGTATTGTTTGATATTGTAGTTCCAGTTGACTAGGTGCCAAAGAAGTGTTGATTAGCCTGAGCGTGAACCTTCAAGAGATCCAGTAACAGGTGCGCTGTCTGAAGAGGTGATGAAAAAGTATTATAAGGCAATTGAACTCCAGAAGAACAAAGTGTCCCCAAAAATACTGATTGAAAGACAATTGACAGGACAGCACAGGAAACCAAAGAGTATTAATACATATTATGAGAGATTGCTACAAGCTTTTAAACAACATAGTGGTACAGAGAACATCGAGTCAAAAGATATGAGTCAGTATTGAAGCCAGACATTAGTGCAATCATTCAGCAGCACTTGATTTATTGGCAAAACAAACGCATTGATGAGATCCTGCACTATGCAAGGTATTGTAGCGATGAAATTGAACTGAAGCAGAAAAAGCTGAGGCAAAAGTTGATGGTGATGCAATTGAAGGCTGCTCATAGAACAAATCAGAGCTCACCAATGATGGTGAATACAATTTGAATGCAAGGTGTGCAACATCAGGTTAGTAATGTGGTTCAGCATAGAGGCAGAGCACGTGGGGTTCATGTAGATCAAAGTTGAAATGTGGGTGATGTTCAGTCATTGAAGAAAACAAAGCCATGTCTTCTTGCAGAAATTTAGGTAATTGGAGGAGGGAATGTCCCTATAATAATGTGAATAGTTTGGTACAGAATGCTGGAGTTGCCGAGACTCAAGTTAACAACTAGGTTCAAATTCAGGGAGGCCAAAGACCCCAGTACAACAGACGCAGATACCACACAGCAACAGGTGATTGTTCCTCAGCAAAACATGAATCAGATGGCAATTGGCAAATGCAAACGTGAACCAGATAGCTTCATAATTTCCCATAATTGATTTATGTGATGAGGAATTCTTAGAAACATTTCACAGTGATAGATCCGCTGATGAGGATTGCATGTTGGCTGCATCCCTAGAGGTAGATCAACGTGGTCCCTATGCAAATTCCAAAATTATGGGACATGACATGTCATTTTTGTTCGACACTGGATCTACACGTTCCACTGTCGGAACAGCTGAAGTGCCAGACTTGCCCCTACCAGGAAGGAGAATTCAGGTAGTAGGAGTAGCAAATAAGCAGCTGACAAACCCTCTTACGTGAACATGTGGCAGTAAAAATAGGTTCATTTGAAGATAAACACCAATTTGTGGTTTGCGATTCAAGTCCATTAAATCTGTTAGGACGTCATCAGTTGTTTAAGCTAATCTGTTCGATTAGCTGCACACCCAAAGGAATAGAAATACAAACAAATGAGGAAGAAGATGTCCTTTGTGAAATTGTAGAACAGTACTCACTTGTCTCCCAGTGTCCAGTGATGACACAGAATGATTTGCAAGAAAAATTGCAGGAAGGAGTTCTTCCTGAGGTTTGGGGTTTTTCAAGAAAGGATATAGGTCTCAGAAAAGGTGTTGAGCCAACCAAAATAATAGTGAAGCCAAATGCAGTATATCTGAGGATACCATCTTAGAACATGACTCCTGAGATAGTTGCAGGAATAATACCCTTGCTTGAGAGTCTGATTGGGCAAGGTGTTCTGAAAGGAAATTTTGGGAAGCCCTTGTAATTCCCCTATTTTAGGATTGTAGAAACCCAATGAAAAATACTGCATAGTTCAGGATTTGAGAAAGGTAAACAAGATTGTCTTTCCATGTTGTCCTATGGAACTAGATCCGGTAGTGATATTATTTCGGATCTGATGTGCAGCAGAGTGGTTTATGGTCAATCATTTGTACCTGGGGTTCTTTTCCATTCCCTTGCAGGAGGAAAGCCAATTTCTCTTTGTCTTTAAATACAGCAGTCGTATTTTAATATGGTGTTGTACTCCTTAGGGGTATACGAATTGCCATCAATCTTTAATCAGATTTTGAAGAAGAACTTAGAGTCCCTTAAAATGCCCTACAAATCAGTCTTAGTGCAGTACATTGACAACCTGTTGATTTCATCAAATACTCAAGAAGCCTACAGAAGAGATACTATAGCTCGCCTGAATCATTTAGGAGAAAATGGACAAACAGTTTCTCCAGAAAAGTTAAAGTACTGCAAAAAGTAAGTCTGATACTTAGGCTACCACATAGAGAAAAGTGAAAGGAAGGTGTCCCAAGAGAGAATTTCAGCAATCATGCAGATGAATCCCCCCATTTTCCAGAGGGAAGTCAGATTGGTCCTGGGAATGGTTAGCTACTGCTGTCAATGGATTCTAAATTTTTCCCTTATGTCCAAGCCCCTACAGAGGTAGACACACAAGGATGTGTCTGATACGGTACCATTTGATGACAAATGCATGAAAGCCTTCAATGAGTTGAGAGGAAGCTTGTGCCGAGCCCTAGTTCTGGGAATGCTCAATAACAACAAGTGTTTTTCTTTGTTTTTCTGTGAGAGGGATGGATGTGCTCTCTCAGTTTTGACACAGTTACATGGAAATGGCAACAAGTCTGTGGAATATTTTTTGCCGACACTTGATTCTGTAGCTGTAGTGTTGCCAGGCTGTCTAAGAGCTGTGGCAACCCTGAGCATCAACATCAAACAGTGCAAAAGCATAGTTATGGGCCGCCCATTGAACGTTTTTATTTGCCATTCAGTGGAGATTTTACTCACCCGTACGAAGACCCATTTCCTGACCAATGCCTGTTTAATCTGCTATGAGCAAATAATGTTAGGTTCTTCTAATGTCATTATAAAGAGATGCAGTGTTCTGAATGTGGCTACTCTTTTGCCAGATCCTATTGACTGTCTTGATGTGACTGAACTGTGCACCAAATCAAGACCTGATATTCAAGATGGCCGCTTGGACTAGGATGGCTATGTCATTTTTGTTGATGGTTCAATGTTTACTTGAGTCAGGTGGTGCCCTGAGAGCTGGTTATGCAATTGCACAGCCTCAAGTTTGATAGAAGCCTCTTGGCTGTGAGGAGTCTTTTCTGCCCAAGTATCCGAATTGCTCACTCTTACTGGAGTATGCAGCATGTCTGTACAGCTAAAAGTGGCCATATTCACTGATGGTCAATATGGGTTTGGTGTCATTCATGACTTTGGACAGTTGTGGTCCCAGAGAGGCTTCATGACCTCTTCTGGATCACCTATCCGAAACAGTGACAGGGTTTATCAATTGCTGAAAGTATTACAGTTACCTGCGAAAATTGCAGTTGTAAAATGTGCAGCTCACCAGAAATCAAGTGATTATATATCCCTGGGAAATACCTATGCCGACAAAGTTATGATGTATTGTGCCCTACATTGCACTTCCTTTAATGAGGAATTGAGCTATGGAAGTGACGATGCTACAAGTAAAAATGTCTTTATGACAACCACTGATACTTGGTAAGAAGCCGAAAGATTGCAGGATGAAGTGACACAGGAAGAGAACAGGGTTAGATTAGAGCAGGATGTGTCCAGAGGAATGAGTATGATGTTAGGGTGTTGAGTGAAGGTACAGCAGTGTTGCCAAAGAGCTTATTGTCCCCGATGGCAAGATACTACCATGAACAGGCTCACATTGGTAGAGATGCAATGATTAGAACATTCAGACAAACATGGCACAACCCCAGATTTAGATTGGTTGCAGAAACATTGTGTCACAGATGTGTAACGTGTCAGCAGATGAATGTAGGAAAACACGCAGTTGTTACCCTGAATCACATAGGCAGATCAGGAGGACCGTTTATCAGAATGCAATTTGATTTCATTGAATTGCCAGTGTGCAATGTGCTGAGGTATATTTTGGTGGTGGTGTGTGTGTTCTCCCATTGGGTAGAGGCTCACACAACCCGAAGAAATGATAGCTTCACAGTTGCAAAACTGTTATTGAGGGAGTTGATTCCTCAATTTGTTTTTCCGACTTCTCTGGAATCAGACCAAGGAACTCATTTAAACAGTGAGATCCTTAAATTATTCTGTGTGGCATTACAAGTTGAGCAAGGATTGCATTGCAGTTGCAGACAGAAACTTCAAGACTGGTAGAGCAGATAAATAAAATGCTGAAGTCTCGACTGGCAAAATTATGTGCATCTATAACGCTGAATAGCCAGATGCATTGCCTCTTGTCCTGATGATTATGTGCAGCATACCTGACAGAAAGACAGGCTTTTCACCACATGAGATCCTCATTGGGCGAGTCATGAGATTGCCAGCAGTACCTGCGAATGCTCTTGTGAACATAACAGATGATTTGGTTCTGAATTATTGCAAAGGACTAGTTTGTTCTTTGTCTCACCAGGTTTGAGAATCGACTGCACAGCCACAACAAGAACATTGTCACAAACTGACTTCTGGAACGTGGGTACCTGGGTGTTAGTGAAAACACATGTGAAAAGACATGTTTGGAGCTCTGTTGGAAAGGCCCTTATCAGATTGTTCTAATAACAGCGACAGCTGTGACGTGTGCTTGTCTCCCGAACTGGATTCATGCAAGCCACACATGCAAAGTTCCAAGTCCTTTTGATGAAACATCACCTGTTCCCGAAGAGTCGGTTAGGGAGAGAGCAAGGGTCCAGGTTAGCCAAGCTGTGGGGGAATGGACAAGTGGCTAACACAGAGCATGAAAATCCGCAGCAGTTGAAGGTACAGAATTGTTGAGACAGAGTCAGGCAACTCCTGCTAGCTCAGATACCGCTAAAACCCCAGTTGTGCATGAGAAAAGAGTTGTTACTGGAGATCAGTGGCCCAAGAAAAGGCCAGAGCCAGTGATAAAAATATCTCCTACTATTGCTGAAGTAACTGAAGAACCAGATCAAAGTGACAAAGAAACTGAAAGTCGTGTGACAAGGAGGTCAACGAGAAAAAGAGTGCCAAGTCACAGATACTTTGCTTCTGAAAGGACTTATTTCACAAGTGATGAATGGGAGAAGGAGTTTGTTGCCTTTTGTGTTAATTCATCTCCAGCTCAACATTGTGGAACTTGAAATTGCTTTGGAACTGGACTTTGTAATATCCTTGCCAGTTGATGAACAGAGACATCATTTGCTGGAAGTACTAAAAAGTGATTATCAGATGATCTATTACTAGAAACTTTTGAAGTTTTAGAAGGAACGTTTGATTTTTTGTAGGTGAGAGAGACTTTTGATTAACTTTTGAAATTTTGTTTTTGAAAAGACTGTCATTGAATTTGCTTTGCTCAAAATAAGAAAAGACTGAAAGAATAATTGAAAGCTGCTTTGCTTTATTGCTTTATTTTTTTTAAAATATATTGTGGTCTGAATCTAGACAAGCCATGAAATCTGATTGAAGTAAGAACAGTACATTTAGGGGGTCATTCTGACCCTGGCGGTCATGGAAAGCCAGGGCCAACGACCGCGGGAGCACCGCCAACAGGCTGGCGGTGCTCCCATGGGCATTCTGACTGCGGCGGTACAGCCGCGGTCAGAAACGGAAAACCGGCGGTGTACCGCCGGTTTCCCGCTGCCATGGGGATTCCGACCCCCATACCGCCATCCTGTTCCTGGCGGTTTTGGCCGCCAGGAACAGGATGGCGGTATGGGGTGTCGTGGGGCCCCTGGGGGCCCCTGCAGTGCCCATGCCAATGGCATGGGCACTGCAGGGGCCCCCGTAACAGGGCCCCACCAAGATTTTCAGTGTCTGCCATGCAGACACTGAAAATCGCGACGGGTGCAACTGCACCCGTCGCACCCCTTCCACTCCGCCGGCTCCATTCGGAGCCGGCATCCTCATGGAAGGGGGTTTCCCGCTGGGCTGGCGGGCGGCCTTCTGGCTGTCGCCTGCCAGCCCAGCGGGAAACTCAGAATAACCGCGGCGGTCTTTGACCGCGCAGCGGTATTCTGCCGGCGGGACTTTGGCGGGCGGCCTCCGCCGCCCGTCAAAGTCGGAATGACCCCCTTAGTATATGTGTGTAGTTTTAGCAGTAACATGTGTGATTGTTATTATTTTGATGATTATTGGTTTGACTTTGCCTATCAATATTGAGAGAGAAAAGTTTACAGTTGCAAGTGCCCTGCATTTAGAAGATTCACTCACAAATCGAGGTACCCTATGTGAGGATGAGAGACATTTGCACACAAATTGTTCTAAGGTAAATTTGACATTAAGGCCCTCACCTTGACCCTGGCAGTCACCAGACCGCCAGAGTCACGATTAGACCGCCGCTTTGGCATTGGTCCGGCCACGACATTACGACCCTTGCAAAACCACCCGTTGCCACCTGTCTACAGCCTGGCGGTCTCGGCGATCGCAATCAGCCAGGGCAGCACTGCCCTGGGGATTCTTAGTCCCCTTTCCTCCAGCCTTTGCATGGCAGTCGGCCCACCAAACTCCAAATGAAGGACTAAATGTGTATTATAAATTGTTATCTGAACATATTGAAACCATGGAAGACCAAGATTGCTACGTTTGCTAGAAAATATCTTCATCAGCACAGGAAGGAATCACTTATCACAGCTTGCCACTAACTTTAGGAATTTCTTGTAGTCTGTTACTAACTCTATTATATGAGCAGTAGTATTTTCAATACTTCTATTCAAACTATAATCTTGTGTTTTCTTTCATGCCTATCATAAAGCACCTGAGAAGTACTGCTAAAGCGAAAAACATTGACACAGTGGGAGGATTTTTTGAGCCTACCTTGACTTTTGGAACAGCATATGCCCACAATAATTTGACCTGCCTATTTAGTTAACAGTAGAAGAAGATGTCATTGAACAAGTCAATAACAGAAGGAGGGCATTGAAAGCCAAAACAGGAAAGGGAGTAGTTTTACATTTGGGAAAAAGATGCAAAACATTTGGGTGGTCATTCTGACTTTGGCGGTCTTTTCCTAAGACTGCCGAAGCCGCGAGTGCCAGAAGACCACCAGTTCTGGCAGTCTTCTGACTGCCATATTACGAGTACTGAAGGAGTTCTGCCACAATTTGGACAGAAATTCCCCAGTAGTCGTGCTGGCGGTCGGAGGCGCAGAGGCAATTTCACCACTAGCCCCACCCCATCAAAAGGACTCTGCGAGCTGTAATACGGCCTGGCAGTGTATTGATGGCAGGGCGCTGCCAGCAATGAGAGCGCCGGGTCCAATCCCCTCAGGGAGGAGCACCTTGTCGGACGAGGTAAGGATTCTCCACAAGGGGAGTGGGTGGGGTGTGTGAATGGATGTGTGTGTATGCATGTCATGAATGTGGGAAGGGAGGTGGAATGTTTGTGCGTGCGTGAGTGTGTGTCTATATGTAAATGTGGTGATGGCGGTGCGTGTGTGAGTGAATGTGAATGCTGGGTCGGGGTGCGTGTGTGCATGCATGTAGACAGGTGTGGGGCTTGTCTGTGTATGTATGTTGAGAAAAGGAGGGGGTGGAGGGATGGAGTGTGTATGCATGTCAATAGAGGTGAATGTAGTGAGTGCATGTGTGAGTGGGGGTGTTGTGAGTGTGTGCGTGTATGGATTTGGGGGGTGTTGCATGTGTGTGATTGTAAGGGTGTGTGAGTGTGAATGTGTGAGTGTCAGGGTGTGCATAGCTGTGGGTGCGTGCATGTATGCGGGGTGGGGGTAAGTACAGGGATCATGGTGGGGAGTAACTAAGTGTATGCAGTGGGGTCACTACTTGGAGCAGGGTGATGAGGGTTACTGGGGGTTCGGGGAGGTGGGGGTTAGGGGGAGGTGGAGTCATCTACAGGTGGCAGAAATGCAAATTCCTGCCACCGGTAGCCTTTCCACCAGCCTTTCCTACTGCCACAAAATCTCTGGTGGAAATGGGATTCGTGCTACTGCCAGTGGTATTGGGTGGACGCTGGGTTGGAGATGCTTATCTCCGGCCCACTGGTCCGACTGCCCTGGCGGTAAGCACGGAGAAAGTGGCAGTTTGGCACACGCCAAACCACCACACTTGTAATGTGGCGATCTTCACCGCGGGCCCATCGGGGTCAGAATGACCACCTCAGTGTCTGAGAGTCAAAGATTCTTATCTTTAGATGTGCAACATGTAGGAATTATGTGTATATAGACCAAAGTCAAAGACAGACAAACATTTTGTAGGTAGTAGCGAATGTAGATCTATTTTTGTTTTAAAAAACACATGGACCTTTATGTTAAATAGACAGGATCCTGCAATATAGATGTTTATTTTATATGCAGGAAAAAAGCAGAAAAAAAAGCTTATTACATGCTGCCGAAAGGCTGGTATGAAACTTGTTACCTGGGAGTAGTTTTTCAAAAAAATTCTCATGTGGACTACCTCAATGAACCAGTCTGGGATGAGAAATCAAACTCCAGAATTAAAAGAGGAGCAAGTGCGTCAAAGATAGTGGGAGATATATTTGGTGCCATAATTCCATCAATGGGAGCAATCCTGAATGATCTCAAGATTAGGAAGTTGTCAACCATAGTAGAAAATCTATCAACTGACACTGCAGTTACACAAATGTGTTGGATTATTTTTTTCATAACATGAAGTCTTCTCTCAGATTTTGTTCCCATGAAAAGCAAAGTCCCATTTGTAAAACGTCTATTGTTTGACTGTGGAAAGTCATACCCATTTGTCCTTGAGAATGATAAAGTAGAGGAACATGGAGTTTTCGTATACAAATGTTTCATCCTGGTTGGAGTCACACGGAAAGGAGATGTTCCCATGACAGACTTGGGAAATTGTCAAACTGTTGCAACCTGGAGTCTGGTGATCAATTTTAATTGGATGATGCCCCTTCAACGTAACATGACTAACATGAACCTGACACCTTTGACAAATTGGAACACTTTTTGTGAACTAATATACAGTTGGACATTCGAACCTTGGTCAGAAGCAGACCTAGTCCTGTCTTGGTCAGAGACAGACACTTATCTGATGCTTGCAGATGCCTTGCTGAGCAGATGCTTTGCTGATGAAGGTTCCCTGAATGCTGTATCCCTTGGAGAGGTATCTTCCTCTCTGCCATTTGAAATGCCCTTCTATGTTAGAAACTCAATTATACGACGGAACACCGACTTTAAAAACAACTGCTGCCTTAACAACGGGTCGGAACACCGACCTTGTTCTTACTACTAATGATTTTACCACGAATGCCTTAACAACGATATTTCGTTGTAAAGGCATTCCTGATAAAACCATTACTAATAGGCACCATTCACCCTACATCCCTCACCCCACCCCCCCAACCCCACCCCAAAACCTAAAACCCCCTGACCCCCCACCCCCTCCCCAAAACCAAAAACGCCCCACCCCCCAACCCCACCCCAAAACCTAAAACCCCCTAACCCCCCACCCCTCCCCAAAACCAAAAACGCCCCACCCCCCAACCCCACCCCAAAACCTAAAACCCCCTAACCCCCACCCCATCCCCAAAACCAAAAATGCCCCACCCCCCCAACCCCACCCCAAAACCTAAAACCCCCTGACCCCCCACCCCCTCCCCAAAACCAAAAACGCCCCAACCCCACCCCAAAACCTAAAACCCCCCACCCCCTCCCCAAAACCAAAAACGCCCAACCCCACCCCAAAACCTAAAACCCCCTAATCCCCACACCCTCCCCAAAACCAAAAACACCCCACCCCACCCCCCAACCCCACCCCAAAACCTAAAACCCCCTAATCCCCCACCCCCCCAAAACCAAAAACGCCCCACCCCCCAACCCCACCCCAAAACCTAAAACCCCCCACCCCTCCCCAAAACCTAAACCCACCACTTACCTTAGTCAACCCCTTGTCACCTGCGTCGTCCTCCTTCGCCAACTCCCTTCTTTGTATCTTAATCACGCATGTTTGTTGTTCAGAACATACGTAGTTAAGGCACAAAAAAACGGAGTTGTGGTTAAAAAAAGCGTTGTTGCGCTTTTGTTAACCACGACTTTTGTAAAAAAAAAGTCGTCAAAAAGGATGTTTCCCTAGAAACTCCACCATGCTGATGCGTATTTTCTTTTATTTTTAGTTACTGGCCTGTAGCACTAGTTATTTTTTTTCCAAATTATTTTTGTCCTTTTTTGTACTTTTGTATTTTGCCCACATGTGTTCCACCCCACACATGTATTTCCCTAATTTGGTTAGCTGCAGGATTGGCCTGTGCCCAGCCAGAGATTATTGACTCTGCTAAAATTGATTTAACTAATGATTGTGGAACCTAAGCACTGTGTGATTTCTGTGTCACAGATATTTCTGTTAACTTCCTGTATCATTCTTTTTGAATGCTTAGTTTTATTAATGTTAGTACGCCTGAATCTATTTCATCGTCTTGAGCAACTCTTGGCCACATTGTTGTCTGAATTATTGGGGCGGTGTTAAAGTAATTGTTGATGGTTCACCACACATCTTTCTGGGTCCAAAGATCCATCAACTTTGTTGCACATTTGATTCCTGTGAAAGGTGAAAAATGCATCCACAATTCCAATGGAGGGTCTCCCACAACCATACACACTGAATTTGCTCACCAGTTTGCAAACTGTTACGTCCAGTTTTGTGGCTCACATCATATGATCAGCCTAGAGAGAGCAAACTACCTGCACATATGCACACCAGCACCAAAAATGAGAAAATCTTCAATGCAACTAGTGACTTTGGAGGTACCCTCCCAGGAGCTAACCAATAAACAGCTACTGAGCTCCAAGGCACATGCTATTAATCACTGTAAGTTTGGAATTAATGAGACACATATTCACGTGGATAGGACACAGCCAAATGCAAATAAAGAAAAATGGGAACCTAAGCGCTTTGGCAAAAATGTCAAGTTCCTTGCAGTTTGTTTGAGAAAATTGTGATAATGACTGGATATGTGAATGATGATTTATAGTCAACTCAAAGACCAATAAGAAAGAAGAACGCGAGACTGAGTGTAAAGACAGTTAGTTGAACACGTGACCTTTTATATAGTGAATTGTTTTGTAGTGGAAGTCCTCTTCCTTCTCAGTGATTTGATTGGGTTTATTCTTGAAAGGTTTGGCTCCTTTCGTGGCTGGGATTAGTCAAGCCCTTTTGATTTTACTAAAATAATATGTATAATATACTTACTTAAAGGGGCTTTCAGCTACCTCTCTTCAACTATTGGTCTGCTGTTGTGCCATTCACATTTTGCTACTGCCATTACAGCATACAGCATGGGGCAATGGGTCAGACTACCCAAGCCTCTCAATGTAACTTTGAGTGACTGCATTTTGCTCTTTCACCAGGTGCACATCCCACACAAGGTGTTCCCTTTAATGCCAATGTTTCATGATGAGATAGTAGGTCACATTTGAAGTGAGCACAGGACACGTTCTAGCATTATCAGGTCCTCTACACTTCCAATGCTGCTGTACATTCCTTTTGAAGTGGACTGATGCTGTTTCATAGCATACCATATTGTGTTCCTGGACTCAGTTTTACCAATCGTTCTTTGATAAACTTTGTGGAGGAAGAAAACCAAACTTCATGGTGTTTCATTTGTATTTGCATCTAAAGATAGGTGGGCTGTAATTTGAGTTTCATTATCCATTATTTTATACTGAGAACCTTCTTTCCTTCAATCTTTCCATCTTCTTTCTTTCCTTTGTACCTTTTTTCTTTCCTTCTTTCTGTCCTTCTCTCCTTCTTTCTTTAATTTTTGCTCCTTTCTTCTTTCTTTTTCCTTTTTGCTTTCCTCCTTTTCTCCTTTTGTCTTCTCTTTTTAATCTTTTGCCTTCTTTCCTTCTTTTTTGCTTCTTTCTTTGTTTATCTCCTTTCCTTCTTGTATTCCTTTCCTTCTGTTTTCCTTTCTTTTTTTCCTTTCTTTTTCCTTTCTTTTCCTTTTTTATTCATTCTTTCTTTCTATTTAGCCGTATTTCCCTTTTTCCTTTTTCTTTCCTTCTTTCGTTTCTCTTGTCCCTTTTCTTCATTCTTTCTTTGTTCCTTCTTTCTCTTTTGCCTCCTTTTATTCTTTCTTTCCTTCTTTCTTTTTTTCCTACTTTTTTGCCACTCTGTGGCAGAGTGGATGGACGCCAACTCTGTTCGGTCAATGCTAATAAAACAGAAATCATGGGATTAGAAACAGATTCCCTTTTTAGGAATAGCCACTGGTGGCTCCCTCCTCTGAGGTCTCCTCCACAATACAATAGCTAAAAATGTTGGTGTATGGGTGGACAGCAATTTAACTTTTGAAGCACAGACGAAAGCAGGGGCAGATACATGTTTTGGTCTCTTGTGGAGTCTTAAACCCATTCTTGTTTTTTTTTTTTACCCTAGCGTTCGTCAGATGATTGTGCAGGCATCAATTTGATTGTGACTGGACTATTATTGTAACATCTGATACCTGGGCACTAGTAAGGCAGTAATCTGTAGGCTCTAGCGTGTCCAAAATGCTGCAGCCAGGCTGCTGTTGTTTCTTCCAAAGCTTTGCTCATTTTCTGACCTGCTTCATTAACTTCTCTGGCTTCCAGTGGAAAAGCGGGTGCAGTTTAGAGCACTGTGCATCGCTCTCAAAATCTTATCTTCCCAGAGGGCTCCTATTCTGTTGAGTATACCGACCCTATACCAACCGTCTCAACCTTTGCAGTCAGCCAGTCTTAAGCTGGTTGCTGTTCCCCGGTTTGAGAGAGCAGGAGCAGGTGGTCGCTCGCTCCGTGTAATAGCTCCTTGAATTAGGAATTCTCTTGCTATTAGAATTATCCGGCACCATATGTCCTTCAGAAAAGGCTTGGAGACCTAGCTTCTCTCCTCTTTATTGTTCTTGGGCAGTGGCGTAGCCTTGGGAGTGCAGGGGGGGCGTCCGCACCGGGCGCAACATCTGGGGGGGGGGACTCGAGTGCTAAAATCCACAGGTTAGGGGGCGCAAATTACTTGCCTTGCCCCGGGTGCTGACAACCCACGCTACGCCACTGTTCTTGGGGTACTTTGCTTTTGCCCTCCTATAGCTGGTCTTGCGGGTATGTTGCCTTGGGACTAGTGCTGAGAAGCCCTATTGTCTGGGCAGCAATGCGCTTGACAAAATCTCTAACATAACATAACATAACATACTTTGCCTTACTCTTTCCCTCTTCTTTCTTTCTTTTCTCCTTTCTTTCCTTCCTTTGTTCCTTATTTAGTTCCTTCTTTCCTTTCTTTTTTGTTGTTGCCTTCATTCCTTTTTCTTTTCTTTTATCATTATTTCTTGCCTTGTACCTGTTTTTCTTTCCTTTTTCTTTCTTTTGTGCCTTTTTTCTTTACTTTCCTTCTCTTTGCCTTCTTTCTTTAATTATTTCCTTTTACCTTCTTCCTTTTCACTTTCTTTTTGCCTTCTTTCCTATTTTCCTTTCCTTTCCTTTTCTTTTCTTCTTACTTTTTTCTGACTTCTTTCCTTCTTACTTTCCTTTATTTATTGTTTCATTTTTCCTTTCTTTTTTCATTCTTAGCTTTTTTCCTTCTTTTTTCTTTCCTTCTTTCTTGCTTACCTTCTGTCTTTTCTTTTTTCTGTCTTGCTTTTTTCCTTTTTCTTTTATTCTTTCTTTTTTGCTTTCCTTCATTCTTCACTTTTTTCTTCCTTTTTGCTTTCCTTCCTTCCCTTTTTGCCTCCCTCCATTCCTTGCTTTTTGCATTCCTTCCTTTTTTTGCCCTTCTGCTTCCTTTTTCATCTGCCTTCCTTCCTTTTTTGTCTACCTTCCTACCTTTTGTCCTTCCTCTTACTTTCTTCCCTTCTTTCTCAAAAACGAAGCTAGCAGCCAAAGCAAAACTGATGACTTTCTTAGGTCAGTTTTAGCTATAGCCTTTTGATTTTACTAAATGTATGTATGACATTACTTATAGGCATTTTCAACCAGTCTTCATCCATTAGACAAGTATTGCCATTTACATCCCCTCCCTCCACTCTAACAAGGATCAAGGAGGAACGTTAGCTTACTTTAGCAATTGACAGACCTCACTATGAGTTATGACATGCTTCCCTTTCACAAGGGGCACATCCACACACAAGGTAGTTTCCTAGATGCACCATTGTAATGTGTACCTTTCTGATACCAGAAAAACACTTTTTCTTTTAGCCATTGTTTTGCTTAGATTTAATGAGGGCCCGGTGGCTTTCCGAACAATAATGTTTTGCAAGAAACATGACAAAATAACCAAGAATCCCCAAAAGGCTGGTGGCCAATGCTAGGACTATTGGCTTTGTCAGAGGTTGTTTTGGTTCTTGTGGGTGTTTATTTCTATTTCTAACACCTTTTTTAAAACCACTTCTTAACTTTTTTCCTCTGCATGGATCGTCATTTCTTCATTTACTGAAGCATCTTTTGTAGGAAATGCTTTCAGTTTTATAGCTTTGGTTTTATCAAGATGGCGGTCTGTTGTGCTATACTTTTGTCATAAATACAAAATGTTGGCACTCTAGCTGCTCATTACAACACTGTGGTAAAGCTGCAGTTCATTACCAGGGAATTAACTGGAAGGCTGCTGCTGCTATTAAAAATACATATTGCAGTCTGCATGTCAAAATCTTTTAATGAAAAGGATGTGGAAGATATTTGACAATCCATACAAAATGTGTCCTTGCTTTTCTTTCTACAGAAGTAACCATAATTTGTTGGGTAAAAACACCCCCTTATTTATTTCAATAAAGATGGATTCAGGTGTGCCACACTTTTGTCATTAACAAGAATGTCAGTGCACTAGTTGTTCATCATAGCACTGAGGAAAGCTTCAGTAGAACACTAGGGAATCAGCTGACAGGCTGTTGCTTCCGTTGAAAGTACATGCTTTACTCAATGCGTTATGCTCACATGGCAGAGGAGGATAGTGTGAATTTACGGAAAATATGTTCTCATTTTAGCTTTTGGACAGTATACGTCCTCTGTGAGAAAATCATGAAGAAAAATAGTTTTTTCTCAAACATGGTTCATCAAGTTCAAGCAGAGGATCAGCATTTTGCACAGGATAAAATCACCTTC
Organism: Pleurodeles waltl; assembly: GCF_031143425.1. Classification (NCBI taxonomy): domain Eukaryota; kingdom Metazoa; phylum Chordata; class Amphibia; order Caudata; family Salamandridae; genus Pleurodeles; species Pleurodeles waltl. Next base: position 1,243,684,700 of record NC_090447.1, on the reverse strand, counting down.
CAATACACCACAATGCGTAATATTATTATGGTACCATCAACAAATGATTTATATTGTGACTAAAGTCTGTTATCACCCTTTATATCTACTTGTTTTTGTGAATTCCTAACACAGGCTTTTACTACATTGCATTTGAATAGGGATCATGTCCTAGAGTTCTGTAATGGCTGCCACAAATTGTATCAATGTAATGGCCAGTCAACGAAGGCCGTTTGGGGTCAGGTAGTACTCGACTTGTTGCCTTATATATTTTTTAATCCTATTTCAGGACATAGGGGCCATGCTTCTGAGTCCTGTAATGGCTGCAACAACATCTGGTTCAGATTGTGACCAACCAATCAAGGTTGACTAATCCCCTTTAAACAGGCCAATTAGAAAATATCTGGACACCTACTGTCAATATATCTATAAATATTTAGCCTTAGTTTCTTTATAACTACTGAACAGATTTACACCAAATTACAAAAAGCACTCTTTCTTGGTAAAGGTCTAACTTTCTGCCAAATTTAATGTAATCTGTTCAGCCGTTTTGGCTGTAGCACTGTCTAAAATTCTAATGGAAATTCCATGGAGGGAAAAATATTTGTGGGCCACCATTTTCTCAGTCCCCATTTGACAGATCACCCCGAAACATTCCAGGAAGGAGCTGCAGTGGGTAAATGTTTTATTTGGAATGTGACATGAAGATTCAGAAAATAGCACCAAAGTTATTAGCAAAACAAAAAACACCCTTACTATGGAAATTTTGACCTAACTATAACTACAAAGTTGCAATCAGATCTGTGTATTATACAGCAACCAGAAGAAAATATCTTGTCAACATATAACATAAATAACAAACATCTTTAAGATTGATCGTAATAAACTCCATTAATTCTGCCATTACGACTTTACAAATCCCATAAAGATAAAATAAAGTATCTCTTTGATCTGGACTTACAAATTTCCTCTGTATCATACTTCATTCGAGTGTAAGTATAATTCCTGCTCTTAAGTAAGGTTTCAAGTTAAAATATTGGCTCCAGTTCAAAACTTCAGAATCAAACTTATATCAGTTTGTTGCCCATTTAGTTATGAGTTATTGAAGGTAAAATTATACTTCTGTGGAAGTTTAAGATTTTTTGCAATTCACAAAGCAATTATACCAGTAGCATTTTTACAACTTACTATCTTTTTATGTGCAGAGTCTCCACCACGCAGTCATAAAGATATGACTCGTACATTTCCTTTGCCATTTGCAAACAAAATCATAAACTTACACAAAAGTGTAAGTTAACCTTTTTAATTCAGGCCTGCGGTGCCTTTGTTTCCAATGTTTACAACCCATCTATGAAATTTAAGCTGCAAGCTTCTCTCCTGTTTATAAGCATCCTTATGTTCATCACACCCCAGTGTGTTATCCCTCTTCTTGATGAAAAACTATGTCTAATTTTTCAATCCCTTCATTTGAGAGTAGAATATAATTCATTTAGTTCAGAGCAATGCATTTGAATTTACCCTTAGACAGTTTCCATTACTGAGCTTTAAATTCTCTTAGCCCTGTGGGCTGTGTCTTTTAAATCAACACTTTCACCTCTATTGTAGTTCCCACTTTCGTTTGGCGGGAAAGTCGGGGGACCCCTGGGTGCAGCTGCGATTCTTCGGGGGCCCCACCGTCTCCCGGCATCCCTGGGATCCGCGGGCCAACGCTGCCGAGGGTGTGTACTGATGCGGGCGGTGGGGGCGGTTATTTCACCCGGACGGCGGCCAGGCCTGGGTGAGGGGGTCCCCGGGGCACGGCTGCTCCAGTGCCGGGCAGGCCCGGAGGGCCAGGCCCGCCCAAACACGACCCCTGGCCCTCCCAGTAACAGCAAAAGAGGCCACCGAGAAACCACCTGTGAAGTGTGTCCTCCGTGCCCTCAAATGTGATTTATTTTTTTGTGTCACTTATATTTACTTTAGTTATCAGCCAGGGGTCAATGAGAAATCTCTAGAATACATTTTATAGTGCATTGTTTTAATAATAGCTATTTTACTTGTGTACTGGGGAAAAATACTGTCTGAAGACGATTTTCCCTATTTTTTCTACTGTCAGAGACAGAACTCTGGCTATGACCCAAGGGTAGGTCGCTCCCCCTGCCGCTGCAGCTCCTCCAGCTACTCCAGGTTCCTGAGTTCCTGAGACCCATCTCACAGTAAGTACCCCCCACCTCCCAGCCCCTCACCCTGCCCCGCGCTACTCACCCTCTCTCCTGCTTCTTTTCTTCTTTTCTTCTTTTCTTCTTCTCTGTTCTTCCTCCTCGCTCTTCGTCTGTAATCTTCTTCTGTACTCTTCTTCTCCCCGTCTTCTCTCTCTTCTTCTGTGTGCTTCTCTGCCTCTCCTGTCACCTCTCTTCTTCTTCATCTTCTTCTGAGGTCTTCTGCCTGTCTTCTGCCTTCTGTTCCTCGTCTTCCGTATCTTCATCTGTGATCTTCCGCTCTTCTGTGATCTTCTGCTCTTCTGTGATCTTCTGGTCTCCTGTTCTTCTGTTCTTCTGGTCTCCTGCTCTTCTGTTCTTCCGGTTCCCTGTTCTCCTGTTCTCCTGTTCTTCTGTTCTTCCGGTCTTCTTTTCTTCTGTTCTTCCGGTCTTCTGTTCTTCTGTCTTCTGTCTTCTATCTTCTGCCTTCGGCTCTTCTGCCTCCTCCGTCTTCTTCTCCCCGCGCCTCCCCTCCTGCCTCATCCCCCTCCCTCACTCGCCTCCCCCTCTCGATCACCCCTATCTAACCCGTTCGCTATCTACCTCCCTCACTCCTCCTATCTACCTATCTCTCTATCTCTCTATCTCACTATCTAACTCCCTCACTCTCCACCTCCTCCTATCTACCTATCTCTCTATCTATTTCCCTATCTATCGATTTCTCTATCTATCTATTTTCTCTATTTCTCTATCTCTCCCCCCTTCCCGCCACCCCCTCTATTACCTATCTTCCTATCCTCTCACTCTACCTCTCACCCTCACCCACCTCTACAACCCCCCTATCTTCACAACCCTACTCCTATCTCTCTCCCTAATCTCCTAAACCTCCTAACACTCACCCCCCTCCACCCTTAATCCCCCCTCCCCCAGCTCTTCTCACTCTACCTGTCCCCCCCTCCCTCGCGCTTTCCCGCCGCGACCTCCTGCACGCCCCGCCCCCCAGCTCCCATTCGCCCCCAGCTGACCCCTCCCCCTCCTACCTCATATGGCGATTGCTGCGCGACTGCGCAGCGGGCGTGCCGGAGGCGCGCCAGAGGCAAGCCCGCCTACGCCCGTCCGCGCCTGGCCCGCGCCCTGCGCCACGACCCCTGGTCCCCAGCTCTCCCAAGCCCCGCTGATCCGCTACGACCCCACCACCCTCCACGCCCTCAACCCAGGGCGCTCCAACACCTGCTTCCAAGCTCACCCCAAACGCACCCATAGACCCTTCGCCTGCAACTCCTGCAAATGCATCTTCCACCACGCAACTACCACGACCACAAGCCCACGCGCCATCAACCACCTCAAGTGCATCCTGGTCAACGCTCGTTCCGTCCACAAGCACGCCGTTGAACTCTGGGACCTCCTGGACTCCACAGCACCGGACGTCCCCTTCATCACGGAGACCTGGATGAACGCCTCCTCTGCTCCAGACATCGCCACCGCCATCCCCGAAGGCTACAAGATCTCCAGACAAGACCGCACCAATCAAGTAGGAGGAGGTATCGCCATCGTCTTCAAAGACTCCATCAGCGTCACCACCTCCACCGAAGACACCCCTCTCGCCGCTGAACACCTGCATTTTCAGATTCGCACCGACCCGAGGACCACCCTCAGAGGATCCCTCGTCTACCGTCCTCCCGGACCGCGTGCCCCTTTCAGCGACGCCATCGCCGACTTCATCTCCCCGCATACCCTCGCCTCACCGGACTACATCCTCCTAGGCGACCTCAACTTCCATCTGGAACAAAACAACGACCCCAACACCACCACCCTGCTCGACAACCTCGCCAACCTCGGCCTCAAACAACTGGTGAACACCGCCACCCACATCGCCGGACACACGCTCGACCCTATCTTCTCTGCCAGCAGACACATCTTCTTCAGCCACACCTCTGCTCTACACTGGACCGACCACAGCTGTGTCCACTTCACATTCCGAGGTGAGACCCGCCACCTCCGCACTCAACCCATCCCTCAGCGACAGTGGAACAAGATCCCCGAAGAGCAACTCTTCTCCGCACTCGCCAGCAACCAACCCACCCTCACCACCGACCCCAACGACGCAGCCCTCAGCCTCACAAACTGGATCTCCAACTGCGCAGACAACCTTGCTCCCCTCAAACGCACGCATTGACAGACCAACACCAAAAAACCTCTGTGGTTCTCTGACACCCTCAAAGAATCAAAGAAAAAGTGTTGCGCCCTCGAAAAGGCCTGGCGCAAGGACCACACCGCTGACAACATGACCGCCCTCAAGAACGCTACCCGCGAACACCACCACCTGATCCGCGCTGCTAAAAGGAACTTTTTCACCGACAGACTGGACAAAAACAGCCACAACAGCAGAGAACTCTTCAGCATCATCAAGGAGTTCTCCAACCCCAACGCCAACGCCGTGACGCCCTCACAGGATTTGTGCGAATCCCTCGCCACCTTCTTCCATCGCAAGATCAGCGACCTCCACAACAGCTTCGGACACCAGACCCAACCAAACACCACCGAACCCGCACCCCCGGCCAACACCCTCAACAACTGGACCCACATCAACACTGAAGAAACCAAATCCACCATGAACTCTATCCACTCCGGCGCCCCTTCGGACCCCTGCCCTCACTTCATCTTTAACAAAGCCGACGACATCATCACCCCGCACCTCCAGGCCGTCATCAACTCTTCTTTTTCTTCTGCTACCTTCCCCGAATGCTGGAAACACGCCGAAGTCAACGCCCTACTAAAGAAACCTACGGCTGACCCGAGCGACCTGAAAAACTTCCGCCCCATCTCTCTCCTGCCTTTCCCAGCCAAGGTAATAGAGAAGACCGTCAACAAACAGCTGACCACCTTCCTGGAAAACAACAACCTGCTCGACCCTTCACAAACCGGAATCCGAACCAACCACAGCACGGAAACCGCCCTCATCTCAGTCACAGACGACATCAGAACCCTGATGGACAACGGTGAAACAGTCGCCCTCATTCTCCTCGACCTCTCGGCTGCCTTCGACACCGTCTGTCACCGCACCCTAATCACCCGCCTCTGCTCCACCGGGATCCAAGGCCAGGCCCTGGACTGGATCGCCTTCTTCCTCTCAAACCGTTCCCAAAGAGTTTACCTCCCTCCATTTCGCTCAGAACCCACCAAGATCATCTGCGGCGTACCTCAAGGCTCATCACTCAGCCCGACACTCTTCAATGTCTACATGAGCCCCCTCGCCAACATCGTACGCAAGCACGACATCATCATCACCTCCTATGCCGACGACACCCAACTTATACTCTCCCTCACCAAGGACCCCGCCAGCGCCAAGACCAACCTACAAGAGGGTATGAAGGACGTCGCTGATTGGATGAGGCTCAGCCGCCTAAAGCTGAACTCTGAAAAAACGGAAGTCCTCATCCTCGGCAACACCCCGTCCGCCTGGGACGACTCCTGGTGGCCCACGGCCCTCGGCACCGCACCGACCCCCACAGACCACGCCCGCAACCTCGGCTTCATCTTGGACCCTCTTCTCACCATGACCAAGCAAGTCAACGCCGTGTCCTCCGCCTGCTTCCTCACCCTCCGCATGCTCCGCAAGATCTTCTGCTGGATCCCCGCCGACACTAGAAAACCGTGGCCCACGCCCTCGTCACGAGCCGCCTGGACTACGGCAACACCCTCTACGCTGGGACCACAGCCAAACTCCAAAATCGGCTGCAACGCATTCAAAACGCCTCGGCCCGCCTCATCCTCGACGTACCCCGCAACAGCCACATCTCCGCACACCTGAGACACCTGCATTGGCTCCCAGTCAGCAAAAGGATCACCTTTCGACTTCTCACCCACGCACACAAAGCCCTCCACAACAAGGGACCGGAATACCTCAACCGACGCCTCAGCTTCTACGTCCCCACCCGCCTCCTCCGTTCCTCTGGCCTCGCACTCGCTGCCGTCCCTCGCATCCGCCGCTCCACGGCGGGTGGGAGATCTTTCTCCTTCCTGGCGGCCAAGAGCTGGAACTCCCTCCCCACCAGCCTCAGGACCACCCAGGACCACTCCGCTTTCCGGAGACTCCTAAAGACCTGGCTTTTTGAGCAGCAGTGACCCCCCTCTTTCCCCTAGCGCCTTTAGACCCGCACGGGTGAGTAGCGTGCTTTATAAATGTTAATGATTTGATTTGATTTGATATTGTCCTGGTGTCTTAACCGAGAATGAAGATAGTAGATTATTCTTATAAAATCATAATTGGCACTTTAATTGGTCTACCTAGAACAATAAGAGGTTATAATGTTCCAGGGGTATGGATGTACACATAACTGAGGATAGTAAAGTATTATTATGAATTCATAGTTGCTACTTCAATTGTTCTTTCTAGGCCAAAACAATCATATGATTTTATAATATTCAGGGGGGCATAGACATACACAAAACTGAAACTAAAGAAGTAAAATTAGAAATTCCTGTACAAAACTGTTTAAACCCTCCTGTTACACTGCTTATCGTCTAAACTATGCATCACTGTAAAATGAACTGAACTACACAGTGTGTAAAGAAAAAGCAGCTAATGTGTATTATCGCACACCCATAACTCATTTGGATTAATCTGCCAAGTGTACATGCATATCTTCTCCCATGTTAAAGACATTTAGCTGCCTTGTTTATTTATAGTCTAGAATCACCTAGATTCAAGTTTTAGTCAGTGCTTAATTTGTAAATAAAAACCTGCCGGCGCCCAAAGCTCTCCTTTGAAATACGCGGCTGCTGCAATTAAATGTGCGAGCACAGAATACTGAGGCAGCAGCGTAATCCTAATGTCATCTCGGGCCTCTTTAATCCATTTACAGCCACTCCCTGCCCCTTCAGCTCACTCTTGCAGCATTCTGCTTTCTCCCTTTGTGATGCTTTTCTTTCTTTGTTTTCTTACTTAGGGCCAGATGTAGGAAACTGTTTGCGACTCGCAAACGGCAAAATTTGCCGTTTGCGAGTCGCAAATAGCAGTTTCCTATGCAGAAATGCATTTTGCGAGTCGGGACTGACTCGCAAAATGCATTTCCGAATCGCAAATAGGAAGGGGTGTTCCCTTCCTATTTGCGATTCGCAGTGGTATGCAATACCATTTGCGACCGCATATGCGGTCGCAAATGGTGTCGCAGTTACCATCCACTTGAAGTGGATGGTAACCCACTCGCAAATTGGAAGGGGTCCCCATGGGACCCCTTCCCCTTTGTGAATGGACCACAAATTATTTTTTCAGGGAAGGTAGTGGTCCAAGGGACCACTACCTTCCCTGAAAAAATACCGAAACTAAAGGTTTCGGATTTTTTTTAAGTGCAGCTCGTTTTCCTTTAAGGAAAACGGGCTACACTTAAAAAAAACTGCTTTATTTATAAGCAGTCACGAACATGGAGGTCTGCTGACTACAGCAGGCCTCCATGTTTGCGAGTGCCCATAGTCGCTATGGGGCCGCAATTTGCGACCCACCTCATTAATATTAATGAGGTGGGTCTTTGCGACCCCATAGCGACTCGCAGACGGTGTCTGAGACACCGTTCTGCATTGCAAATTGCGACTTGCAATTTGCGAGTCGGAAGGACTCGCAAATTGCAAGTCGCAATTTGCAATATTGCTACATCTGGCCCTTAGTTCCCATATGTGTATTTTGCTCGCAGTAATTGCCTGATGCAGAAAAATGAGTGCCGGCCCCCAAAAATAAGTGACGGTGCCCCCACACCAGAAACCACCAGCTCAAATTAAGCACTGGTTTTAATAGAACTGCCTCCCTGTTTCCTTCTATAGGGGGCAGGATAGTCAGCCAGGAATGACAGTGATACCACCATATGGAAACTGTCCGTGAACTGTAAGAACGTGGAATGTTGGATAGTTACAGGTTATGCAGCAGAGACACGAGGCTATGTGGTAAGTTGGAACCATATATCCAAGAATTCATGACTCTAGATACTGTATACACCTGTGGAATACAGAGTGTGTGTCACGATTAGGATAATACCAAAGGCACAGGATTGTAGATGAATGAGTGGATCACCTGAAGTACAATTAGTCAATAGAATAAGTAAGAAACTGTCAAGTAAGAAATCAGCGCATGGTAATATGTACAATGTTTTTTAAATAAAAAATGCTAACACTGGGAACAACAATTTACTCTGCTGTTAGTTTTTCCATTTATGACTGACATTTTGTGAAAATGCTATACTATTCGGCACATAAGTGATTATTTTTTTTTCACCAGGGGTGGCTCCTCCATAAGGGGAGAGGAGTGTTGCCTCCCCACCAGCAGCGGCAGCTGCAAAATCTTTCAAAGAAAAGGGTAATAAACCATGTTTATTATCCTTTTCTTTGAAAGGGGCGGGGCCACAGGGATGACTTGCACTCAGGGGACTGTGCATGTATGTTATGTATATACATATGCAGGAGGCTCTCGCAACACAGTTGCCGGGCTTGAGAGAGCCTTTCACAGGCTCCCAGTTTGTCTGGGAGCACCCTGGCATGTCGCTCCCAGCCAATCCTGATGCTGCTCTGAGCGGCATCAGGTTTGGCGCAAGGCAGGCTGGGAGCCTATGTCTGGAGCGACGACGCAGGAGAAAGGAGAAGCGCGCGGCAGAGAAGGTACTTTTTTTTCTCCTTTTTAATAAATGTTAATGTTTTAATGCCCCCTGCCCTTGCGTGCCCCCCTGCCCCCAGGAATCCCCCTGAGCTGCTACTGTTTTGCACGTGCATGTAGGTGAAAACTTGGGGGCTACAACTCCCATCATTCATGTAAAAGAATGGCCAAAACTACGGTTGAGATGTGTTGTTTGTTTACCGTTCACACTTTTTACTGCACTTTTAAGTAAAGGAATTTAATCTGCAACATTCAGATCACCACAAATTGTTTGATATGCACAGTGTTGGTTCCTCTATGAGGCTGGCACAGGCGAGGTAGTGCTGTGTGTCACAATAATAAGGAACCGCTGTGTTGATTTTATATATATATATATATATATATATACATTTAAGACTAACTGTAACGTCCCTGTAACCTTTTTTTTAAAAGTAATTATACACATATATATATATGTATATGTTTTTAAGTGAATTTCTATGTTTTTTTATTCCATTTCTTAACTATAACGTCCCTGTAAGCTTAGTTTTTTTCTGTGAATTTCAATGTTTTTTTAACGTAAGTAATTTTCAGCACTATACGTTAATCCAACCACCACCGCGCCTGCGGCCAATCCCTATAACAACCCAACTGCCTTTGGCCATGCACAGCAGAGGATGGGCGCAGGGCCTGTCCTGCAGCTAGGCCCTGCAGCCAACCCCTATAACAACCCAACCCCATGCTGTGCATGGCCAAAGGCTGTGCGCATCAGGGGTTGAATACAGGGCCTGGCCTGTGGCCAGGCACTGCGGCCAACCTGTATAACCGACCAACCGCCCATGCGCAGCAGGGGTTGGCCATAAGGCCTGGCATGTGGCCAGGCCCTGCAGTCAAACCCTATAACCACCCAACCCTGTGCTGTGCGTTGCTTTTGGCCTTGCACAGTGGGGTTAACCAAAGGGCCTGGCCTGCGGCCAGTCCCTGCAGCCAACACCCCTAACCACCCAACCCCAAACTGTGGATAGCCTTCGCCCATGCACTGAGGTAGTTGGCAGCATGTCCACTTGGCCTCCCCCCAGCTGATTCTGGCCTTCTAAATGTATTGTTTGGGAAGGGGCCACGTGGTCCCCCTCCCCAAGCTGACTTCAGCCCCAGGGATTCTATTCCATGGTGCCCAACCTAAACATTTAGTTTTATTTGAGCATGGAGGCCATGTGCCGCCCCCCCCCAACCAGGCCAACCTCGGCTACGGGGACCCTCCTGGCCGATTTTGAACCCAGGGACCCCATCCTCTGGAGCCTAGCCAAAATAGCTCAATTCTTTTTTGGGAGGAGGGCTGCACAATCCCCCTCCCCAGGCCAATCTCAGCCCCTGGGACCCCATCCCCTAGGGCCTAGCTATGTGACCCCCAGGGCACCCTGCCACAATTTTGAGGACCGCAGGGGAAGTCTGAAGGCCCCTGCAGTCCCAGCTGCCTCCCTACCTCCTGTGGGAGCCGGCATTGCTGTCAGAGAGAGGGATCTGCTATAGTAGTTCCCTCTTTGTGAGAGCAATGTTTCCTGTCTTTCCCTGTCTGCCACCCAGGGCTGCAAGGGAGGGCAGGTGGCCCCACCTCATTCTTTTACTGTGAAGTCCAGGGGATGTGGTGGTCCCTGGGACTACAGGGAGGGCCAGGCAGCCCTGAATTCTTTTACTGTGAAGCCCCAGGGAGATGGCAGGCCCTAGGGCTGCTGGGGGCCACATAGCCCCCCTGCATCTAATTTGTTTAAAGCCCTGGGGAGGTGGCGCAAACTAAGCGAGAGAGGGAGCTTGCATCCTGGAAGCACAACAATAGAGTACACCAGTGCACCCTCCACCTGAGGAGAACAGGGGTTGGTACAGAGCCCCAGTCATGAAAGAATCTTAGGTTGAATCAGAAGGGAAGCTTTCAACAGGGATCTGTCCCTCACCAGAGCTCCAGTGAATGGGAGGGGTTGGCCAGGAAATTATGGACCAAGACAACCTGGTGCAAACTGAGGACCAAGGAGGCACATTTGCGTGCACATGAAGAGAGCAGCGACGGTGACATCTGCTGCTCCTCCTGAATGCGCAAGACAGGTAAATTAACCCCAAAGGATACAGTAGCTCAAGAGGAAGGCAAGATCTTGATTCAACCCTTTTGCCACCTGCTAGCCCGCTGAACTGAGAAAAGTGATCAATATGATAGACCCTCACCAGAGGAGGGCTCTTTTGAACCAGAAGACATAGCATTGCAGAAGACTGCATCTGGCACAGAGGGGGAGATACCAAGTGGAACTTCCCTTACATGCAGGAGTGTCTGTAGAGGTGAGAACGTTATGTCGAGGGAAAACCAGTGGAGCTGCCCAAAAGGAGAATATGTCCCTTAATACAAAAGGGCATGTCAGGGACCATCTATGTGCCATGGGCTCAGATGGACAAGGAAGGGCTAAGAGCCAAACTGCCACTGTTGTTGGATGGAGCAGAGAAATGGATCTCATGCTTTGAGAAGAATACCACAGGAATAAACCTAGCGACAGGTGATGTTAAACGTTTGCTAAATAGTATAATCGGGGAACAGACTAACACAGTTTTCACCCAAGCCTGCATCCCAGCAATCATGCTGATAAACACAGAGCATGAGGAGGCCACATTCAATTCATCCAGGCACCAAATATGGATGGCCCTGAGAAAATTGTTCCCTGACTGTCGAGATGTAGAGGGGTTGATTGCACAAACCATGAAAATTGGGGAGACCATAACAGATTTTCAAGATAGGATGACAGAGCGGTGGGGACAGGAGACAGGACAGCCATGGGCTGATACAGACCGTCAGGTCATCTTCTTTTACAACATCCTCAATAAGGGGCTGACCACCAAAATACAAAGTGGCTTGGAAGACATAGTAGGGCTAGACACCAAACCCTGGCAGGAGATACAAGCACACATTTAGCATTTTCACAAAAGAAAACAGGCAAAGGATAAGGAGGAACAACAGCAGGCCCAGAGGGACACCCCTAAGTTGGTCCAAAATAAGCTTTGGAAGACCACCCTCGAGGAGGACACACTGACCACAAGCGTGCAAATGGCACCAGTCCTGAATGGAACTCCACCACAAGACCCAAGAAGGTTTAACAGTAGATATAACGATAGAAACCAGGGATGTTGGCAGCAGCCAAAAACCCAAACAAGGCTACGATTGCCACAGAATGGGTTACATGGTCGACAGATGTAGACTAAAGGCACACCATGAGCAGAAGTCAATAAGCTGGGACCATGCCCCACAAAATTCCCATCAGCAAAGTCAAGCCCAGGGAAACCTGACTGCACCATAGTATCAGCTGCAGGGAAGTCAGTCGACTGCTGCACCACTGCAACAGGAGTTAGGTAGTTGGACCAGTACATGGCATCAGCAGCCACAGACAGGGAAACCAGCCCAGCAAGGAACGGGGCACAGTCACGGCAAGGAGGGGTAACTGTTTGGGTAAGCAATTGTTTTCACACAGACACAGAAACCAAAGGTGCAGTAAACCTTAATGTCCCCAAAGCAAAGCATTCATTTCACACATACCTTAAAATTCACTGCAGCAAAAACTCAAGAGAAAAATAAATTATACAACTTTAGGGATTTAAAGTTTCGCTTGCATTTATGAAAATTCAGGGTTGCTGCGCGGTTGTCGACTGGGTATCTTCACTAGAGTCTGCCATTTTGGATGCTGTGTGACTGTCGATCGTGTATTCCCACTAGAGTTTGCCATTCCTGGTGCCGGCGGGAGCCTAGGCCCCACTCTGCTGCTAATCCCCCAGGTGGGGTCGGTTGGACACACCCCACATGGAGGGCAGCCTGACAAGGGGGACAGGGTGGCTCCCCAACGAGTGTTTAAAAAACAGGCACCCAGGTGACTGCACCCATCAATCAAACATGACAGGTTCCAATCATCAAGTCAAAAGGTCCCCATTCTCGAACACTCAGCCGGGACCAAGAGTTCCTTTTGGCGTGTAGTTTCAGCAGCAATAGAGCGCACAGAAAGTTAACGGCCTCCAGTCAAAATGGAGGCCCCCCTTTTGTTCCAAAATGAAGCTGTACTCCAGTGTCCGGAGCAAGGCTTCCCGTGCGCTTGGTGCAGCGCAGACCCCATAACCCTCACAATGCACGCATGAGTTCCAATAGATTGTGGAGCACCGCATGGCGTCGAGTCAGTAAAGGGGCTTCACCAGGACAACCAGCTGTCACAGTCCATTCCCATAATTCGGCCAAACTTTGACGAGTTCCTGGCCTTATTCCAGCCTCTCCATGCAGCTATATCTTTGCCTTCTCTTTTCCCCCAGAGCTTCCCAATAGCAGCCAAGAACTATAGGCCCAATAAGATATGGTCCGAGGGAGAGGTGGGGTGCCAGAAAAGAGAGTCCAAAAACACCCATCAAAGTTCTGAGCAGAGTAGAGCACAGAAATGTTCTCACTCCTGCAGCAGGCCTTGCAATCAGACAACACGCAAGGCCTCACACACCGTTTTAAGGGAGCAAAAATCCCGATTTTGAACTCCACAAATCAGAGGCACATGGGTGTCGTGGAACAGGTCTCTGACCCCCTCCAGTTCACAACAGTAAAGATCGGAGGTCTAGGGAAAAGAACAAAAACAAACAAAGAAGTCCAAAGCTTGCCTAAAGTAAGCTCCAGAAAAGGGTGTAGCCAAGACACCTGTTGCCATTTGGGAAAGTCATGTTGCACACCACATGCTGCGACTAGAGGGGTACACACGTGACCTCAAGGCATGTTGTGATTGACTACCAACATTCAGCATGACACACCTCCTCTTTTACACCCCCTCAAGCATGTGTAGGTCAAAAACACCACCCACACCGATGGCACCCCTCTGTGCACACTAGAGTACTGGAGGGCTGATGATGCCAACAGACAACAGAGAACCAGCTAAAAGTTAAAAGTACCCACATTCATGAGAATCACCCCAGAAAGCATACCATTCAGATGTACACTTAGGCACAGAGTTGGGGGGAGACCCAACAACCCATAAAAATCAATACGTACATAAACAATAACTATTTTTTCCAAACCAGGTATCCATAATGGGGCCACCTTCTGGTGCCTTACCAAAACTACAGAAATGTTCTTTCTTTTATACCAACATAGCTCTTGTCCAACAGGTCTGCAGTTGTGCCGCTAAGTGCACCACCTCTACAGCGGAGCATCACATTATCAGCAGCTGCACCAGTACACCTAGCAGGATCAAGAGCCACAACCCACCCCAAGGATGTTTCGCAGCCACACCCCCAACGAGATCCCAAGCCACACCTTGGTTCAAATACTTATTTTCTAGACTGTTTTTAACCAAGAAACTCCCATCATTAAGAAGACTATGAACATCTCTGCCAGAATTGTCTCAAGGCTTACAATGTTTAATAAATTATGCGTTTTCGTGCATTTAAACATTCTCTGTTTCTAAGTGATGCTACCACATCCATGCATTTCCAAAGAACAGTCTAGTCTAATGGAGTCTATTCAGAAAGTACCAGTGCGCCTGCGTAGGGATCTCTCCCACATCACCTATAATTACACCGCACCCAACACTAGTATTCCACACGCACTACGCAGTGCTCTTTTACACAACAGGTGGTATCAACACATGACCGCCGTGGGCTTCAAGATATCAGCTGGGTCATGTTACGTCTGTTGGCTGATAGCACATGCAGTAGGCGCAGATAGGCTTTACTTATCCGAAGAGCTAGTCCCTGAAAAAGCAAAATGCCTTCCCCACCTGTACCCATGTAGAAATGGGGCCAAAATACAACCGAAAAAAGTTGAATCCCATAGGGTAGTAGTAAATCTGACCCGCTACAAGACCAATCCTATAACACTGTAACTTCTCACCTAGCTTAACGATATCCATACTGAGCTAGACAGGATGTGCAGAAAGGTAGCTAGAAGGGAGGACACTATTTGGTCCGAAATTTTCCAGAGAAGAGATTCTTTGAGCTAGCTAAACCACCCAACCAGTGCACAAACATGTTCGCTCCCACTTCCATCTGTGGTCCCAGGGTGGCTCTTAGCATGTCTGGGGCTGTCCTCGTTAACAACAAGTGGACGCCAGATATGGAGTTTCAGTGCAGGGCCATCCACCTGGATGATATGAAGGGAAATCGGTCTTGTAGCAGAGGGTTGAACAACAGTGTAGATTTCCATTGTCAGGAGATCAGGGATACTGAGATACATAGGTCTATGTGGCTAGAAGGGAAGGGGCAACCCATAATTGTATGGAAACTTACACTGTATTCCTTATGTTTCAGAGGCAAAAGAACCATTCCATTGGGTATAATTGAAAACTGTAGCACAATACTGCACAGTCTGGACATGCAATGGGGCACCTTCACGCTGATGGACAACTGATAGTAGTGCAGTGAGTTTGCTTACACTCAGCTTGTCCCCGGATGGCGTGGCCTCTGCTCCCTCATCACCATCCACACCCTAACCCTGGTCATCCCTGGAGAAGATCTGTTTGAACTGTACCAACACCCACTGAGGCAGAAAATGACACAGTTGCATCGGGCTCTAAAGAAAAGAAATGCTGATTATTTTGGCTGGGCTAAGTACAATGGCATTCCTGAGTAATTTAGACTGTTCACTGACGCCCAAGTATCAGCGGGAGGGTCCATACCCTTCTTTACCTTGCAGACAAATGCGAATGCTTATGGTTGCAAATAACCTGGTGGGAAATGCTCAAAATGATGAACAGTACTGAGATCAGCCTTAATGCAAACAAGGAAGAACTGAACAATCCGCCTCATGGTGATGCATCATCGGTATGTGTTGGACTTCATGACCGCAATGGAGGGTGGGGTTTGCATGACGATCGGTACATCTTGCTGTACTGTTATAGCTGGCAATGACATGGACAATGGAACTCTGACACTTGCCATTCAGGCATTGCTAGTATAAACACATAATGGGCCACCCTAAAGATGACATAGTACATGTGATATGAGTAGAATAATGTGGTTTAAATGCAATGATGCATATTTCTCAAGTCATTAGTTCTAATTCCAAGGTTTACTTTATTACAGTCTATACATATAAAAAATCAATAATTATTTTGTGCTTTCACATAATTGTATACACATAATAGATAGATTAATAAACAAGCCTAAGAAGAAACCTAAACTGTCCCCCAAGACAAATAAAATAAATTTCCTCAAATCAATCAAACCACCCACACATACACATACATTAGTTACCACTCACTCACTAATTAAAACACCAAAGTGTTACAAAATACACTAATAATCTCTCAATAATAAGCTTTCAATATATTAAATTCTCGAAAATCTTCTATCTTTAATTAGTCCACCCTAATTGATTTCATGATCTGTTAATTTTCAATATATATTAGATGGATTATAATTTCAATCTATACCCAATAAGACATGATATAAGTCTTTATGGATAAAGTGCACCAAAGTAATACAAAGTGAAATCAAAATGGATTGCACCAACTACAGAAAGACATGCGTGAAGAGGGAGGTGCCCATGAGCAGGAGTGGTTCACAAACTGGTTCTTCTGGCTCCCATAGTGGCTAACTGATCTGCGCACATCATTGTTGCCCGTTTTTGTGGTGTTCCTGTTTTTGTGTGGCTTCCTGCAAGTAGAGGTTTCCTATTGTAAAAGGCCCTTCCCAAAACTGGGTAGAGTAAAATAACTATGGAAGTGGGACAACAAGCTACAGATAATGTGACTGTCATGACATGTGTGTTTGATAGTGTAGTTGAAAATTCAAATAGAGGGGCAAATGGTAATATTGGATTAATCAATGTTGATGCACACAGCAATAGATTTATATACACAAATGTAGTTGTATCACAACTATTGGATTCCCCGTTGTGAACTCTCCGTCAACCCTGGCATGTAGGTATGTGGTCTTGGCAGGTTGTGAGACCTAAGCCTGAGGTTAATAACTGACAGGTCACAGATGGGGTAACACTTAACCGGTAGGCAAGCACACAAACAGGAAAACGTAGATCAGATCCCATAGATAGGCACAGCAACACCACTATGGTCCTCGGAGATTGGCCCAAATAAAACACATATGGCCAGAGGGATGCATGCATTCCCCAAAACACCATAAAATTAGATGCCACATGTAGTTAGGAACAGTTAGACAATTAGAACACAGTCCAATCCAACGACCACGCACCCCTCAGGTCGGACATCTGGACACGTAGTCGCTGGTCCGCATTGTGTCCACGCCAGCTCAAGGCCCACCTGTATTTACTAACTGTTACTATATTTATGACTCCATCACAACTTTTTGAACTTTTACTGAGAAAATAATGTTTTTTATTGTTCTATTGTACTCAGAGAAATGTCTACAAACCTGCTTCAATCTGAGACACATGGAGAGACAGTCCTCAGATCCTGTAACTGCTCTCCCAGCTGTAACATTTGGTTAAACAAATCATTGCTGTTTTGCCAGATGCCTCTCTTTTTTTTTTTTATATATTATTTTATTGTAGATACTGCAAGTGATACATAATCCTAACGGGATCGAGGTCCCAACATTTACAAACAATGTTACAGAAAAAAAAAAAAAGAATCAAGAAATATATGAGACATTGGAACATTGTCAGTTGTTCTTCAAAACGTATCCCGATAATCGCAGTAGTATCATTAATAAAAATAAAAGTCAGAAAGAACAAGAAGGGGAACAGAAGAATGAAAGGAAAAGGGAGACAGAAGTCGGGGATAGGGGTTGAGTAGAGCATAGTCCTATAGGACATCTTTGTACAGGAGAGCAGAGGAGAACAGGAGGGGTAGATGATTTAATTTAGCATAGTAGGGATGGATGGGAGTAAGGATAGTGTTTCGTCATCAGGTCCCTTGGGAGTGGGGAGTTCACTCCTTTTCTGTATCGATGTCCGGGATGTGAGCAAGTTGTAATGTTTGTAGATGGTGTGTGTGGCAGTGGGTGAGACGATAGTAAGGACAAATATACTCAGTCAGGGTTTGAAGTGGTCTCTTTATTATTCCAGTTATGTGTGACAGTACTTTGATATATAGATATATAGATATAGACTATTAATCCTTAATCCTAGGTTGTTTCTTCTCTTCCAGGATTCCTCTTGACAGGCGAAGGTGTCCCCGAGGTCTCCCAGATGGACCGGAAAACAAGAGGAAAATATGGGTAAGTGTGGGGTTTTAGGTTTTTATAATTCTGAGAGAGAGAGAGAGAGAGAGAGAGAGAAAGAGAGAGAGAGAGAGAGAGACCACTCCCCAGGAGTCAGTGATATTCTAGAGTCAGATTGGAAAGGGTAAGTCACCTCCGTGTGATTGATAGACAGGTATGGGTATAAGTTTTGTTTTTATTCTATCTCTCCTAGGTCTTCTATATAATAGTTTTATGTGAGAGTTACCCTTCCTTCTCCTCCTCACTGTCGTCTTCTCCCTCCACTCCTCCTACCCCTCTGTTCCCTTCTCTCGTAACCCTCTCCCTTCCCAAGTTTAATCTGAAGCAGCCCTTTAGAAAGGACCGTACCTGGTGCAGCCACGTCCCTCCTGGGACGTGGCGGGATTCTCGGCCTTCTGTGTCTTCCTCTTTTGTTTTGGTCACGTTGGCACCCCACGTCTTTGGGCTTTCTGTCTTTTTAGTTAATCCGTTCTTCTCGTCCGCTCTGATTTTGTCCCTCTCCTCGTTACCTCCTGCGTCTTCCTTATATGGCATTTTTTCTCTCGGTAGTCCTTCTTCACTTTCTATCACTTCGGGAACCCGGACATCCGGGTTCCCCATATTTGCGTCCGAGTTGCCCTGACAACTATGTTGTGACTCGGGAATCCACCCACTAGGATTCCCGAGGTCTCCGCTTTCGTAATGTGGGTGAGGGAATTGGGACTCCGCTCCCGATTCTTCCTGTCTCGTAGCCGGGACTGCCAGCTGCCGGCTACAGTGTGCTATCGATTTGAGGTCGGGTATCTTTGTGTTGGAGGGCAGGATATCAGTGTGGTAGTGTACGCCTAGGCGGCGAGTTGTCGGGGTAGCGGGTCAGTCTAGGTATCGGAGCCTGAGATCTTTAGCTTCACTCCGCACAGTCATATTTGTTACTTAGCGTTCGTATGCTGCCTCGGATGTATGGGTCTACGACTGATGCTTGCTAGTGAGAGTAGAAGAGACCTAGGTCATGCCCCTGATGGAACTGGGGGGAAGGGAGAGGAGAGAGGGAGAGAAAGAGAAGAGAGGGTAAAGGAAAGAAAAAGAAGAGGGAAAGGAGAGAAAAGGGGAAGAGTGAAAAGGAACTAGTAGGGGGAGGGAAGGGAGGGTAATCCACCAAGGGAAAAAAGGGGGGGAGGAAAAGGGGTGGGGGAGGGCAGATGGTTTCAGGCGGCCTGCTGGCACCCCCCAGTGAGGAAGAAGGCCCATACTTGGTTGAACAATTGGGCTTGGTCTTGTAGGTTATAAATGATTCTTTTGTGCATGGCGATACGGGTCATAGCCACGATCCACTCCTCCGGGGTTGGTGAGATAGCCGATCTCCAATGCCGTAGGATGCACATTTTTGCAGTGGCTAGCGCTGTGTGCCGTAACCTCTTATGTGGTCTGGTTAAGTCTGGGAGAGATGTCATGTCGTGTAAAAGTATAAGAGAAAGGGGGAGAGGTGCCGGGTGTATCATGGATTCAGCCAGGGTGGAGCCCACCACGTCCCATAGCAGTCGAACCGTTGGGAAGTTGGCTAGAATATGTTTTAGGTCACAGTATGTTTCTGAACATCACCAGCATTTCGCGTGCAGGAGAAGTCCTGTCCTGTTTAGCTTTGCTGGGGACCAGTGCCAGTCATGTAGGACCTTAAAGAGGCAGAACTTTAGATGTGCCTCTCGGGTGCCTCTGTCCAGTGCCTCTAGGGTGTCTTCCCAGTCCTCCGGATCTAGTGCCTGTTGTAGTCGAGTTTGCCATTTTAAGCGCAGCTTATCAGAGAGGGGTTGGGAGTAGAGCTGTCGGATGATTAAGTCATAGAAACACGCCATGACTCCCCTATGTTGTCCCCACTGTTGCAAGTAGGCCACTACGGGTGAAGACCGGGATCCCCATCGAATGGTCTCGTTCCGTTGGCAGATGCAGTGTTTAAGTTGCAAATATCTCCACTCTTGGCTAGGTTGAAGATTGAATTCTTCCCTCAGCCTGAGGAAGGACTTGAGCGTGTCATTTTTCAGAATCTGGGAAACCGTATAGATGCCAGCCCTCCTCCATTGCGGCCAGTCAAGCACTTCACCGCTTATCTGGAGTCCGCTGTTACGCCACAGAGGTGCTTGGGCGTGGAGAAGAGGGTGGATCCCAAGTAGGCGGTGGGCCCTTCTCCAGGCCGCTTGTGTCGCCTTCAAGATGGGGTTCACCGAACTAGCGGATGGGAGGTCGTCGCGATAAGGCCCTCCGAGTCCCTCCTGAGCGGATAGCTGTTGCTTCTCCACGGCGATCCACTGGGGCGCGTCCGGCACTGTGGACAAGGTATGGGACAGCTGGGACAAGTGCAGTGCGATTGAATAATGCTCTACTGATGGAAGTCCCATGCCCCCGTGGGAGCGGCGGGCTAGGAGTTTGGCGGACAATAAGCGTGGTCGCATTGAGCCCTATACAAATGATCTGATGAGTGCATCTATGTTTCGTAGCATATGGAGAAGCACCTGTAGAGGGAGGAGTCCCAGCACATAGGTGAAACGAGGCACCGTGACCATCCTTACCGCTTGTACTCGACCTTACATAGATAGACCTAATTGGCTCCATTTTGCAAAATCGAGCTTCGGCCATGCAATGAGGGGGTCGATGTTATCTGCCACCATATGCACTAGGCCCGGGTTGACTAGCACCCCCAGGTATTTGAGACGTTTCGGTGTCCAACGAAACGGGAAGCGTAAGAGTGCTGCTCTTGTGGTCATCCGCGAAAGGGGAAGCGCCTCGCTCTTATCCCAGTTCATACTGTAGCTGGAGAGGATTGCAAATCCATTGATGATCTCCAGCAGGGCTGGTATGGATCTTTCCAGGTCCGTAAGAGTTAGTAAGACGTCATCGGCATATAGATAGATTTTAAAAATACCTACCGGCAATGTGAGACCCGTGAAGGAGGGAGAGGAGCGGATAGCCGCAGCGAGGGGCTCCATTGCTAGTGGGAACAGAAGTGGTGAGAGGGGGCAGCCCTGCCGTGTACCTCTACGGATAGGGAAGTGGTCTGAGAGGAAGCCTCCACAGTTGACTCTTGCCGCGGGCTGGTCGTAAAGTAGCCGCACCATTGATATAAAGCTGTCTCCCAGGCCGAACTTCTCTAGCGTCGTGAACAGGTATGACCACTTAATGCGGTCGAATGCCTTTTCCGCATCCAAGGACAGAGCCAGCGCCTCCTCTTGTAGGTCCCTAGCGGCCCATAGGGTATGGCATAGGGTGCGCAAGTGATTCCTTGAGGTGCGACCTGGTACAAACCCCACTTGCGTGTGGTGGATCAAAGACGGTATGACTTTGCGCAGTCTGTTGGCCAGGATACTTGCTAGGATTTTGATGTCACTGTTTAAGAGAGAGATAGGTCAATAACTATCACACAGCAGGGGGTCCCTCACAGGTTTTGGTATGATGGCTATCATGGCATTATTGGATATAGCCCCTACGGACTGTGTTGAGCAGGCTTCGTTCAAAGCTGCATGTAGTATGTCAGTTGCCTCCCTCCCTGTCCATTTATAGAATTCCGCCGGAAATCCATCCTCCCCTGGCGACTTGTGGTAGGGGAGGTCGGAGATAACTCTCTCTATTTCCTGCCTACTTATTTCCCCTTCTAGGAGGTTGCGTCCCTCCTCTGACAGGGAGGGTAGGTCAAGGCCCGCCAGGAAACTGTTCACTGTGCTGGGCTGGATATAGTCTCTGATGTGTAGAGGTGTTTGTAGAAGGACGCAAATTGTTGGTGATAGCTTGTGGGTGTGTTAATAATTTTCCGGAAGAGGCACGGACAGCCGGGGTGGCAAGGGCAGCTGTCCTCTGTCGGAGCTGGGCTGCCAGCAGGCGCCCTGTCTTCTCTCCTTGTTCATAATGTCTTCCTTGTAGTCTCTGTAAAGCATACTCTGCCTGGGAGGTATATAACTTGTTGAGGGCCATTTGGGCACGCTCTAAGTTTCGACGCCCTGGGAGTGAGGTGTGTGCAGTGTATTTTCTGGTGAGCCGGCGGATATCAAGTTCCAGTGCCGCCTGTTTCTCTTTTCTGTCTCTGTTCGCCAGTGCTGTGTCCCGCATAAGTTGTCCCCGCACCGAGGCCTTGGCCACGGCCCACATAATTCGGCTAGAGCTCACAGAACCCAGGTTGTTTTGAGCGAAGGTGGCTGCATGGTCCTATAGATGTGACTTACCCTGGGGAGAGCGGTAGCGGTGGGCCGCAAATCTCCAAGGCTTACGTCCCGGGGATACAAGGTTCAAGTGGATAGCTATGCTAATCGGAGAGTGGTCCGAGAGGCCGCCCTCCAGTATGCGATCATCATAGCTACGGGCCACAAGGTTGTGGGACAGGAGAAAGTAGTCAAGTCGGGATTGGGTGCCATGCACCGGTGAGAGAAAGGTGAATTCTCGTTCTATAGGATGGGTCAATCTCCAATGGTCCACTAGGCCATTGTCCGATAGTATGTCGGTCTGTAGGGCTCTGTCTGCGTTGTTACTGACGTCCAAGGGGCCCGTTCTGTCAAGTACTGCGTCTCTGACTATGTTCCAGTCCCCTCCTATTACATAGCGAGATGCCCCTATCTCGGTCAAGAGTCGGTTGATTTGTAAGAAAGAGAGGCGTTTCGGGCCCGTTGGTGCGTAGACTGAGCCCACACACAGTGTGGAGTCGCCCATCTTTAATTTAGCAAATACGTAACGGCCTTGGGGGTCAGTCCATGATTTGAGAACAGTATGGGGGAGGGATTTACGCAGCTTTAGCGCCACACCGCATTTTCTTGGGGTAGTCTCTGTGCTGGGGGAGTGCAGCTAAACAGGACGGTGGCCACCCAGTCGCGTCGCAGTTTATCAGATTCCGGACCATCTAGATGTGTCTCTTGTAAAAGGGCAATGTCCGCCTGTTTGGAATTGAGATAGGATAGAACTTTTTTCCGCTTTATGAAGTGGGTGAGGCCATTTACGTTCCAGGATATAATCCGCAGAGGTGCTGTTGGTACTCTGCTCGGATCGGACATCCCTGCGCGTTATCGAGACTATCCAAGTATGGGGGCACTCGAAGCAGGGCAGGGAGGAAATATTGGGGTGGGAGTAAGGGGGAGGGGGCTGGGGGCTCGATGGAAACTGTGGAGGTGAGGAGATTGGATAATAAGGGGAGGGGGGGCGGAAGGCAGGTAGGGGGGAGGGGAAAGGCAAGAAGAGAAAAGGAAAGAGAGAATGGGCAGCTGCTAAGGGATAGAACGGGTGAACGAAACTGAAGAAGGGAAGGAAGATTAAAGAAAATAAAAGACAAAAGTCCCGACGTTCTAGGACTGTAACCTACGGGTCTAGAACCCAGGTCTATCAAGCTCCAGAGCCTGACCAGCGGCCCCTGACCGGGGGAGGCGGCGCACGTGCGGTGCCTCGCCCCCCCCAATCTAGTTCCCCCATCCCCGTGCAAGTCCGTGTAACATTGAGGGGGGGGCAGGAGGGGGGAAGCTGTGTATAGGTTGTGTGTGGCTACATCTCAAGAAAGGCGGCGTGTGTCAGTTTTATCGCTTTTATTGAAGCCGGGGGGAGGGGGAGGGGGAGGGTAGGGAGGGGAGTGGGGGTGCGAATGGGTTGCTGTTAGGGGGAAGAAGCATTTCCCTGCCATTGTAGGTTATTCAGATGCAATAATGCGTTGTCAATCGCAATAGGCATTTGTCAACCATCCTTGAGGGCGATCAGAATTAAGGCAAGTTAATGAATGAGAACAGTGTAACAGTTCTAAAGAGATGCTAGATATCTGTTTTAGCAGACAAACGGGTGTCATGTTACTGAGAGAAAACGTGTTACTAGATTTCTAAGAAAAGGAGGAGCAGAAGAGGATATACTATCACGTATAATAATAAGCAAGAATGTTCAAAACACTATCAAGAACAAACAGAGGCAATGTCCCCCAGTAATAGTATGTCTATAAGTTCACAAAAACTGGTACTCATCTCTCCCTTTCATCTTCTTCGCGGCGAGGTCCCTTTGGTGCGGTCGCGTCTGCCCGTGGTCGGTAGTATGGAGAGTTCTGGGGGGGCATGATGTTGTCTTGTCTCAGGTGGGGTCCATTGTGGGTTTCAAAGGGAAGCGGGATTTGTCTCTGTCCGATAGCTGCGTGTGCATCACCACTGCTTAAAGTACATGACCCCTGTCGTCGTAGCTTTTTGCGAGCCTTTCAAGATCTCTTCCCCTGATTTGAGGGTCTATGGTAGAGCGCACTTCAGGTTCAGATGAGGGTGCGGGTGACCAATTCCCGAGGGTGGACCCCGTGTGGACTGGGGGGTCTGGACAGTCGTTTCTGTGGATTGGGTTTGGTCTTGCAGACTTTCTAGAAATGCTCTCAGGTCCTTCAGGTTGTAGAAGTTCCGTGATTCCCCATTTTTGGTGATCCACATCCTGGCCGGCTATATCCAGGCGCATGGATCTCGTCTCCACCGTCAGTGCCACCATGGCGTTGTCCATACCTTCCAATTTATGACCTACTGCCGATATCTCCTGCAGTATGCGGTCCATTGTCGTACCTTGCATGTCGTCTGCCATGTTGGCGCAGGGGAGGGGCGGGGGGTCCTCTGCTGAGGGATGTTTCTGCTGGCAGAGGGCTTCATAGAATAGTAGTTGTCGGGCTGGTTTACCCGTTGCTTTGCCAGTCGCCTTGCCTCTGGGCATTGCAGGCTCCCCCGTTCAGGCTGGGCTCCAAGAAGTGTCTGGCTGTGACGCAACTGACGTTTGCAGCAGTATTTCTAGGATCAGGATACCAGGCATCCAGGCATAGGTACAGGCCGAGGCACTCCCCCACCTGTCGGGGGAAGGTAGGAGATCAGTGCGGTGGGAAGACCAGGTGGGCGTTAATTGTAGATGCGTAGAGTCATCCCCGCCCCCCCTGCACCGTCCAGGTACTAGCATCGTGGCCACAGAGAGAGGGATATCTCATCGCTGACCGCATGAAGAGAAATGGGGCTCACCTCTTATGCCTGTGCTCCTGGATGCTTGGGGCTATGGCTGACCCTTTCATCGTCGGCCTCAGCGGTAGTGGGGGTATAGGTGGGAGATCAGATGTTCCAGTAGGAGGGCAACCGTGATGCTTTGCGCCACTGTTGTACGGCCAGTGCAGTGTATCCTTCCCCTCTCCGCCCGTACATCCGGGAGGGTGTGTGCCATCTGCCCCTTGTCCGTCTAGGGGTCCACAAGTGTTTGGTGTGGGCAGGGTTCAGTTCTTTTCCCTTGCTTTCTTCCCGTTCTTTTTTCTTTGTGTTTTTTTTTATTTTTATGTTTGTTCAATTTTATTTTGGGACCAACTGCATTGACTTCCTTGCTTTCTTTTTCGGTTCCTTTATTTTTTTTTCCTTTTTTCTTTTCCTTCTCTCTCTTCCTCCCTCTCCTCTCCTCTTCCTCCTCTCTCTCTCCTGCTCTCCCTCTCTTCTATGCAGCCGGAATGGGGGGAGAAGGGGGGAGGCAAGCGGGGAGCCACCGGCAGTGTCCTCGCTCCTCCAGAGACAGCAGCAGTCCCGGGATTGCCAGAGAAAAGGGGGGGATTCCATGGGTCTCGGTGCCCGTGGTTTCAAGGGTTGTAGAAGGGGCACAACGTTGTCTCCGTTCTCCGCGGGCTGCCCAGGTCACCGGCGCACCCATGGGAGGCCCCCGAGGTCCGGGGGGGAAGAGAGAAGAGGGAGACCCAGAGTGAGGCAAGCAGAGGAAGCCTCCAGGCTCCCGCCCCCCTCGAAGGCCACAGGAGGGAGACGCGGCCCCCGGTCTGGGCCCAGCCGAAACCTGAGGCCGCAGCTCAGCCTCCTGCCGCGGGCCTCAGCGCCCCCCTCCACGTTCTCGATTTGTTTAGAGGGGGGGAGCGCGCCCTCCCCACCGGCGGTGCGCCGCCCTCATGCCGCCAATCCTTGGTGCTGGTTCGTTGCTGGTCGGGGGAGGGGGCCCTCATCGCTCCCCCGGCACCATCGCCCCCGGGTTCAGCTGCAACTTGAGGCCGTGGCTCAGCCTCTTGAGAGTCTCAGTGCCCTCCTCTGTATTCGCGTCTTGTTGAAGGGGGGGAGCGCGCTCTACTCATAGGCGGTGTTCCGCTCCCGCGACACCGATCCTCGTCGCCCCCGCCTGCCGCTGGTCCGTTGCTGGTCGGGGGCCTTTGGCGCACTCCGGCACCATCGCCCCGGGATCAGCCGCAACTTGAGGCCGCGGCTCAGCCTCTTGCCGCGGACCTCAGTGCCATCTTCTGTGTTCGCATTTTGGAGGGGGGAGCTTGCTCTCCCATGGGCGGTGCGCCGCTCCCACGCCACCGATCCTCGGCGCCCCGCCTGCCACTGGTCCGCGGCTGGTCGGGGGGCCCTCAGGGCACCTCCGACCCCGGTCCACGGCCCACCCCCTAGCAGAGCTCTGCTCCTAGGCGGCATCTCTGTTCGTGGGCAGACCACGCCCCCTTGCCAGATGCCTCTTGTATTTTGCTTTTTTAAGGTAAATTGTCATTTGAGCAACATGGTGACAAAAGTAGAGTGACACGAGGACACTAACAAGAAAACACTAACACACATAGGTACTGTCATTACGATAATATCTCAGGCAAATCAACATTGACACTAGGGCACTTGTACAGGAAACACCGAAACAGGAGCATCACTACATGCCATTGGAACAGTGACAATGGACTGCTGACATGGGGCACAATCACTATTGCTGGGAAACTGTCATGGGGGAGTTTCACTGGGACACTGCCACAGGAACTCTAGAGCACAAGGGTGTGCACTCTAGGACACAATACCAGTTCATGACATAGAGACACTGACTTGAAAGATGTGACGTTAGTGAATTAACATGTACTAAAAACCCGACACAGAAACACCAACACTGACATGGGGATTTTGATGAGGGACAGTGAAACTGGAACAATGAGCCACCACACAAATTTGACACAAAGGCACTGACTTAGTGGCAGCAACAACGGCAATAGGAACCACTGCCATGTAGGCACATCAATCATACTGCAAGACTGATACAAGGATACAGGCACTGAAAAACAGACACAGGATGTGCCTCTGGAATGGTGATGGGGGCAGACATCAATACTGGGACAATGATATGAGTAGGCAAGTGACACTGCAAGACTGAAAATGATACTCCCCTTATAAAAAGGTTGCTAAGACACACAACCAGAACACTTACTGGAGGGACACAGTATTGGAGTTTTTATCTTTGGTTTCTGACATGGGTCACTGTCACTGGGACATTGACATGAGGACACTGACATGGAGACATTAACATAGGGACACAGGCATTGATACTGACACTGGGCCCTGCAACACTGCCAAGGCCTAGCACTACAGTGATACGACCAAAAGAATGGCTATGGGGACAGTGATCCTGAGATTAATGGTGGGGCACTGACACTGGGTAGACTGAGAAATAGGAGCACTATCCTTACACTGGAATACTGATGGGGGAAACAAAAAGAGGGACGCTGGCTCATATATAGCTACACTAACATTGGCACACTTACCCAGTAACACTAAGAAGTCCTCCAACACTAATGCTTAGTCACTGAAACAAAACAGCAGCACTGGGACAATGGCGCAGGATGCCACAAAACATGGATTTCAATATGATTCGGGCACCAGCATGAAGGCACTGATAGTGAGTCGCTGGCACTAGAGCACCTGAACTGACTCAGTGGAGCCATTCATTGCTGCGCAAACAATTGCACAGTAGCACTGTTGGGGGCAATGACACAGGGTTACTGACACTGGGGCACAGATACAAGAGAATTGATATTGTGATAGTAAAAGATAAATGATTGATTAATTTATTGATCACAGAAGTGCTGGTACCTTACTGAATGAAATGTCCGGGCACTAGCAAACAAACCCACATATGGGGTAAAATATATGTTTTGTCAATCAACTAGTTTCAGCAGCAGGCTGGCCGATTAAGAGGAAGCAAGCAACATTTTAAATTGCCGTCAGAAAAAGGGTAAATCTCTCCAATTGGGTACGTAGGTAAACTATTCTCAGCTTTAGATGACACATAGGCACTAACTTAGTGGCAGCAACAATGACAATGGGAACCACTGCCATATAGTCACTTCAATCATACTGCAACACTGATACAAGGATACAGTCACTGACACACAGACACAGGATGTACCACTGGAATGCAGATGGGGGCACAAACATCAATACTGGGACAATGATAAGGGCGGGTAAGTGACACTGCAAGACTGAAAAGGATACCCCCACTAAAATACTGATGCTAACATTGAAACTGGTTGTCGTAGCCAGAAAGGCATTTTGTAACCTGAGAGGGCAATCTGGCCAGTACCAGATGAATATAGAAGACATATTTATGAGCTTTGTTCTACATTGTACATATATTTATGACATAAACATAAGGACTTGCTCCAGTCTAGGTTTTTTTTTTTCTTGCATTCCAGTACTTCTAGTCTTGCTTATCCCATTACAAAGCCAGGACTACATGTCCCAAAATGTCCAGGTTTTTGGGTTTGAAAACCTGGTCACCCTATAATTAGCATAAATAAAATATGGTCTTGAACTGACAGGCTCCTTCACCTGCTGCATAGAATCTATGTTAATAAACTTGTATAGCTGTACACATCACATAATAAGTTATGAGCACTTTGAAAATGGTACTAGTTTACCAAACAGCAGAGCAAGCCATAGTGGGACTGTACTCGGTTACCCAACTCAATGGCACTCCCTACACCTTCTGATTATAGTGATGAGAAAGATGGATGCAGTACAAATGACACCGATAACAGCACCTTTAAATCCCTCAGATGCTACCATTGGCAAATCAGAGCCACCAAATGCTCTGTGCTCACCAACCACAAATTCGGGCACAATTGTTGTTTAGACAGTAGTTGTTCAGTACTTAGTTGTAGAGGCTTTTTAGTTGTTTAGCAGGAGTGGTTCAGGCTATAGTTGTTTAGGACCTAGTTGTTCTGTCACATATTCCACTGGATTTACTCCTTCCTGACAGGCCACACCTAGCGAGCATTCAGCCTGGTCCCCTTCACCTTGGATACCGTCAACCTCATCTACGGAGTTGCACAGGAATTCTCATTCAGCCCCACTCTGCTCAATGCCTACATGACCCTACTTGTCAGCATCATCCGCGCTCAACGAATTAACATCATATCCCTTTGCTGAGGGCACCTAGCTCATCCTCTCCCTCTCTGACACGCACTGAAATCACCATAGGAATGAAAATCAACTGGCTCAAAACTCAACGCAGACAAGACGACTCACCATGACCACCAAAGTGAATGCAGACTCCATCTCCTGCTTCCACACTCTCAAGTTGCTCAACAAGGTCTTCAAATGGTGAATCACAAACACTTGCAGAACCACCCCCAAAGCCCTCATCACCAGCGAACTATGGCAATGCACCCTATACTGGAATCAATGCTTAACTGACCAGAAGACTTCAGACCATCCAGAACATAGCAGCCTGGCACACTCTCCTTCTCCCACCTCGCGATCACATACCTATGCACCTCAAAGAGCTACATCAGCTCCCGATCCACAAAAAGAGCCCTTCAAACTTCTCGAGAACACATACAAAGACTTACACAACATTGACCCCATGCTTTGCAACAACCACATAAATCTACCAGACACCTCTCCTCAGCCGGACTCCTACTTGCACAAACGTCCTACAGAAGCAGAACCAGATCCGCTGGACACGCCTTCTACCTCACTCCTAAAGTCTGGAAAAGCCTACCCAGGCACATCAGATCCTCATCTTAAGTTCTTTCATCCCACGAGAACTGAAGACCTGGCTCTTCAACCAGCACCGACCCTGACTTAGCCAATACAGCTCCTACTTCAGCGCTAGGATACCCTCCTGGGTAGGTTTTGCCCTATACAAATACACATTATGTAACATAACAGAAAGTAGAGGTTGGTGAGCCACTGACATTTCAAACCAGATGCCTAGTCTAGCTCAGCTTGATGTCTTCTTGGTCCCTTCAGCTCAAAACAAGGCCAGTTTTAAAGTGGCTTCTGCCTGCCACCCATGCTTTAGGCTCATTCACAAAGAATTAATGTCAATGCATTAACCTTTCAAGTAAAACAAGAGAAAGAGATCCCCAGCTAGTAGCTACATTTTGAAACAATAGAATTCTGGCTTCACCAACTGACCAAATTTGTGTGATCCTGCACAAATGTTTTATTTCACCATGCTGTTGTTTTCGTCATTATTACATGTGAGAACACCTTCAAATATGTAAGTGTAGGGTGTGCGCTGCACTAAAGCACAAACCTCTGGTGTTTTGATTTAATAGGATCTAATGTTGCCTGCTACATTAAATATAAGGTACACAGGGCAATTGCCTTGCTTGTTAGTTAGTTTTCATTAATAGCACTATTGGCTGGGTGGGGTAAAAGAGGTGCAGACATGTTTCTAAGTTTAAGTTTAAAAACTCAGCTTCAATAGAAATGCTCCTCAAAACAGTGATATAATCTGATATTTTAAGGTAAAACAATCCCAGTTTGCAAATGTTTAATACACTTTTTTGATTCTGGGATTTTGTTTTACATATTTGCTGCATGATTTACATGCCAAATATTGGCTTAGCTGCATGGTCCCTTTAGAGAAAGGAGAGACCCTTTGCTGTCTTCTAGCCAGACACTCCTTGTTCATTTGTTGTCTTGCCACCTCTTATGAGAGAGGGGTCCTTTTTCTTTTTTGTGCACAGAAGAGGGCCATCTTAAGGATTTTGAAGACCCTGGTGTAATGTTATTTGAGTATTGACCACTGATGTCGTGTCAAACCACTTTGCACATGGCTTAGCTGCCTATTGTCACTTTAGTGGTCACTGGTTATAGACTCAATTTTGTATTCAGCCTAGACTCCATTTTGTGTTCAGCTTAGCTTCACTGCCACATTTAAGTATTTTTCCGTGCACACGTTATGCAATGTGTTTTCTACATCCAAGTGTTTTTCTTCTCACCGAAGAGCTAGGGCTGGTACACGACATGTAGGAGGTGAGCAGTTAGTACGATAAGACCGAAACAAGCTAGTGTTTATCAGAGGCAAGACAACAGTTTGACTTTGGGAGGCATGCCTTGGGACGATGGCCAGCTCCCGACGCATTTCTTTCAAGGTTTACCTAAACTAGCCAGCATTTTTTTATATTTCCATCTGAGAGGGAGGGCCTTCTAGAAGGTTCTCTCGTGGTTGTTTAAGATATAAAAAGATGGCCCTGCTCAGTAGCAATGAATTCCGAGACCTTGGTCAGGATTGGACGTCAAATGCCTGACATTTTTCCCGTGAGGGTGAGGATCTCTTTCTCGCAGTTGAATAGGTGTCGTCTTCTTGCAGGCATGAGAAAGATGAAGCATCTGGCAGTCCCTATGGTGATAAATTTGAATTAATAATTTGCTTTGCATTGCATATGAATATATATCTAAATGTTAATATAGAAGTGTTTGTGTCCTTGCCTGTATATATTTGCTGTCTATAGATTGAAGACTTTTTATTCATGGTCTCACGTTGTTGTTGCACATTTTGAAAGTACACTTTTTACATTTCAAACCTTCCTTCACAAACCTTGCAAAAAGCTATAATAAGTGTCTTCTTCAGATTAAGAAGTGCATTCCAGAGAATCTTTTCAACTCCTTTCAGTGTGTATATCTTGGCTCAGTCGGAAGTAAAGCAAAACACCTGGTCTAAACTTATTTTGAGGGCCCCTGTTCAGAACAGTTTTGAATTTAGATCTGATTTCAGCTCACTCATGCCCTCTTTGGTCACGTCACTGATAGCGCACAGGCACATTCAAATTCTCAATGTGTATACATCTAATATTCAGGGATAGTCACATGTTCTTTTCATATTGTAACACAGCAGCAGCTAATTAATATTACTGCAAGTAATCTCTGTGACGCCCTCAAATTTCTCATATGTGAGGTCCCCTGTTTTGAACTACCAGAAACCTTTTTATGGATGTTGCATGAAACATAAACACAGCATTTACTTGCAAAATGTCTGTAATAGACTCTCACACATTACTCACCTCAAAAATAAATTCAAGGAAAACTAGTTTTAACATAACAGGGCTGTTTAATAATTATTCAAGTTCATCAGGGCAAGTCTCTGCAGAACAGATCTGGCTCTTTAAGGGGTCCCCTGAAAGGCTAGAGGCCCTGGGCCAGAGCTCACTTTGCCCATGTCTGAAAACCTCTCTCGTGCAAGACTTACTTGCAGAGCAGGTGATGACGACCTTTATTCGGCTGTCTGGAAGGCCTCTGATTCTTGTTCAGACTTGCTGCTCCTTCCAGGCTTGGTAACTGGTGTATTCTGCATATCATATGGTCGATAGTGACTGCTGTGGCACAGAGGGCTCGATCTACAGGGGGAGGCAGCTCTGACAGGCTGGTGGCTGCAGATGCATTAGAAGCAGCAGCAGCACCACCACTGTGGAGCCCTGTGCTGCCTGTCACTGAAACACTGTCTGCTAGGCTGGGAGAGAAAAAGAAGCTGTTCTTTGGCCTGTACCGTGCCTGTAGAGCTCTGTGCAAACACCACCTGGTTGATGACATCATTCCTGGAGGAAGATCAGGGTAGAGCGAGGGAGGACATGCCCCACAGCCCCTACCCGGCCTCTTTTGTCTTACTTACCAATTTCAATGCATAGGGAAATGTCCATCCCGCAGCTTGACAGCAGCCTCCACCACTATCTTACAAGACAAGGGCCTTGCAGCCATAGCCCCCAGTCAAGATAGGAGGGCAACGTGTGGTGGGCCAAAATGAAATAAAATAATAATGTGACACAAAACACAGCAAAGGCTGTATTTTTAGGGGGCACACAAACATATGGGCTGGCCTGGCCCCAATTGCCCCCCGTGGCTACGGCCCTGGGTGAGAGATGCTGATAGCTTTATAAGAAGGTGGTATGACCAATTTATGGGGTCAACCAAGTGTATCCTGAGGGAGTCTATTTTATCGAACAGCAAATCTCAGACCATCTGTTTGAGTTGGGGCAATTATTTTTTGCGTTAACTCTAACCTGTACAGTATTTTGATTTTGGTTGTATCAGATTGATCTTCAAAGTGAAAATTAAAATTGCCAATGAGGAGAAAGTGAGCATATCTCATAACAACAGGAGTCAGAAAGGATGACAGCTTGGACCTGAGATGAGATATGGGGCTTTTTGATCTATAGATTAATACGCTGTCTGTCTTAGTGGTGGACTTTAACAGGACCTGAAATAGCATAATTTCCCAACAATCTGTCAAAAATGAATCCATTACTTTACAGACTAAAATGGTTTTATGAATAATTGCCACCCTACCCCACCTTTATGATGACCCAGTCACTTTTCACTATAATATAGAGCTCAGGCACAGCCATAGCTAATTCTGGATTGGTGGAGTCTTTCAACCAAGTTTCAATGATGAAGACCAAAACAGTAATGCGGGTGACAGACTTAAGGCAATTGCTATGAATTTGTAACGGGAGACGGGAGAGTTGTTGGCTTGAAAGGCCTGAGAGAGCTGGCCGCGTGACCACATAAGGTGGTGGCTGACGCATGAAGGAACAGACAGGGGAGACAGAAAAGTTGCTGTCTGCGAACAGTGTGGGTGGATCTTGCCTGGCAGAAAAGGAACCAGTGAGGAGGACGGGGACCCCGCTCACTGGTCCCGGGGGGATCGCACTGCAGCGGAGAGGCCTGACACCACAGGCAGTGGGGTGAGCAGATGTTACTGGGCCCCACAGCAGCTAAAACATGAGCCAGACCCCAGGGACCCCTGGAAACATCTTGACGCCTGTGGAGCTCTGAGGACACCGGCCGCAGGACTGCTCGAGATAGCGGCCGAGACCTAGAAAAGTGCTAGAGCAGAGAAGTGAGCCCTGGGCGACACATTGAAAGCACTCAAGGGGCTGAACCCACGCAGATTGAAGCCACCATCAGGGTACACTGCCCAGCAAACGTGAGTAATAGTGAGAAAAGTGAGGCCATTAGCCAGTGTTTTGAAAGATAACACAAAGGTGACTGGCACCACGACAAGTAAAACAATAGTGGCATCTGAAGGACACGTGAGAATCAGTTTTCAGGCCCTTAAGACTATGACATGGGTAAGGCTCTCAAACAGAAGGATAGAGACTTGGAGGGGTTCCCCATGTATGGGGACCATTGACAGGGGTTCGGCTCAAGTAATGCCTGCGCCATCGGGGACAGAGCCCTCCGCCCCCACACTTCAAGATGTGTTGCAAGCCATAGCGGCATTGAGGGAGGCCATAGAGGTCAAAATTGGTATGCTAAGTATAGATTTGGGCCTACTATGAGACAACCACAGGCGTCTATCAGAGAGAGTCACTGAGACTGAAAGGGAGATCTCCAAAGCAATACCAACAGTAGCTGTGGTAGGAGGACAAATGGACTCTGTAGAATCTTGACTACTTGCCCTAGAGGGCAGAGCAGAAGACGTGGAAAACTGAGCGTGCTGCAACAATATTAGAGTTGTGGGACTGCCAGAGAAAGTTGAAGGCTCAAACATGTACGCTACTTGGAAGAATGGATCAAGAAGGAGGTGACCTCAGAGGGTCTTTCCCCCATGGGTGCCTCCCGAGACCTGTGGTGGCAAGGTTGCTCCACTTTAAAGATAGAGATTACATTCTATAGTGGGCTTGGACAGGTGGAAACCTTGTGGTGGAGAACAGAAGGGTTTCCATATTTCTGGATTTTTCCAGGGAAGTACAGTGCCGGAGGGCTGCCGTCACTGCTGTGAAGAGGCAACTCCGGGAACTGGGGACAGTATATTCCTTTCAGTTCCCTGTGCAAATTAGAGTAGTGGCACCCACAGGAATGCAATTCTTCTCCATCCCTCAGGAAGCATGGGACTGGGCAGAGATACAGGCCTACCCTGGCCCGAGTGATCTACCCCGAGCACAAAAGAGGAAGTGATGCCCTCGTTCCCAGAGATGGGGACTGGCTGCACTGACTGGGCACCCCATGGAGACAGTAGTGCAGAAAGGACGACAGGAGGCAGTCAATGCAGCTGCATCGTTGGGTGGTTCATCACCGGACTCTAGATCCTCACTCAGAGAGAGGATTCGGATAAAGACTCGATAGGCTCGACACCCTCCAGCGAGATCCTGCTAGGGGTTACCCTGGGAGCTGCAGATGAGATTATCTAGAACTCCGATCTGGCAATATGGCGAACATCTACCGTGAAAGATATGAGGTCTTGGGAATCAGGTGGGTGCCTGAGAGGCCCGGAGCCTGAAGCCACAAACTGTCTTCTCACCCGCTACAGACCACAGTCCGAACGCTAGAGGTCACAAATATATTTGATTATTGCTTGTTTGATGGTTTGGGTGAATGGTTCACACCATTTGTCCTGGGGTGTGGGAGTTGGGAAGTGTTTGAATTAGTTACGAAGGGGATTGTTCTCTGATGCCTATGCCTGCTGTTAACTGCGCTATTGTTGGAGGGGGCCCAGTTAGAGGACAGATCAGACCCCTATGGCCCCCGACCATCACTCCATGTATATCCTATGGCTGACTTACTAGAACTTAAAGTACTCACATGGAATATTAGGGGGATGCGCTCACTGCATAAATGTCATAAGGTATTCTCGCATCTCACCAGGTGAGGGATTCATTTAGCCCTGCTACAAGAGACGCATTTAGATGCTAAAGAGGTGTGAGCTCTTCAACATAAATGGAGGGGCCAGGTTTATTATTCTACCTATTCAGTCTACGTCCGGGTGGCCCTTGTATGGATCAAACCCAGACTGCCTTTTCAGCACATCAATTCCATAATCAATCCACTTGGAAGGTATGTCAAGGTTACAGGAAGGCTAGATGGGCGGGAGGTAGCAATAGGGGGTGTTTATGGCCCTAATATCGATCAATGGGGATTTTTGAGGACCCTCTCCGAGCGCCTCACCTCCCACTTTATAGGTTCTGTGGTACTGGGAGAAGACTTCAATTGAATTACTGACACAACCCTCAATAGATCACATACCCCTTTGCAGGACTACCCGACTAAGCGAACCACTAGGGTATTCTGGGTCTGGCAACAAGAATGGGGGTTGGTGGACTCATGGCAGACTCAGCACCTAGGGAGCAGGGATTACTCCTTCTATTCTCCGTTATATGACCTACATGCACGGCTGGATACATTTTTGTGTTCCCCAGACGTCTATGAGTTGACACGCTCTACTGAATACCGATCTCAGATCATAATCCCCTTTTATAAGTACTCAACTGGGTATGTCCGTGACCCCCGGTCCACACGTGGAAACTCAGGACGGAACTGTTAGAAGAACAGGTGTTTAGAGATGCCATTGCAGCTGACATAACTGCCCACATTGGAGTGAATGAGGGCTCCATGGCCTCAACACTCTTGGAATGGGACACCTTCAAAGAGGTGATAAGGGGAGATGCATTTTGGTGGCCAAGGGTGTCCACACACACGCTAATAAGTGACATTGAAAAAGCAGAACGTGAGTTCAGGGTATTGGAGCAGAGTCAGCCAGAGGAACCATCGCTCCAAACATTAGTCATAGAAGCCCAAGAACAAGTAGCAAAGGGGGTTGAAAGAATGCTTTGTCATGATTATAAAGGTGACCTGGCGAGGGCTAATGCAGAGGGCGACCGGGTGGGCTCTTTCTTGGCATGGCTGGCGAAACCGGTGAAGAGAGGATCAGTCATAGTTAAGTTAGATACATCCCTGGGTCAGAGGGTCAATAGCCAAGTTGCAATTACTCAGAAATTCTATACTTATTACTCAGATGTCTACATGAGCAAAGTTCGACCATCCAATTATTCCTCGCCCACCTCACTCTTCCGATGGTATCGAAGCAGCATACAAAGTCCCTAGGGCAGGCAATCACAATCGCAGAAGTGAAGGCGGCTGTTGCCAAGAATGGCGCGAAACAAGAACCTGGGACTAGATGACCTACCAGTTGAATTTTATTCTACCTATATGACAATGCTGGGACCCCGATTGGTTAGCATATACGAAGAGGCCAAGACAACCGGGACCCTCTCTGCATCAGCACAAGAGGCCCTTATCATTCCCCTGTTGAAACCCAGGAAATCACGCACTCAGGTGGCATCCTACCAGCCTCAATGTTATCGATGGATTACAAAATCCTTACCAAAATTCTAGTGACACTCCTCCATACCCTGACATTGGACACAGCAGGAACACAAGAGATATGCGACGGCAGGGAACATGTCGGGAGGGAGGGGGGAGTTGAGAATAGCCACTTGATACGAAGAGCAATTAAACTATGTGAGAACATTAAAAAAAGATGGAAATATGGAAAGATGGAAATAGAAATGTGATAAGGGACTATGAAGTGGTTCATCCAACATTAATGTTGCAATGTATTTCCCCCAAAGCAAGGATTGCACAGCCTAGGCATCCCAAATAGAGAACATCATTACTGGAATAATAAATGACCCTGTAATGTAAAGGGCTTTTAAATCTGACCCTTAATGTCGCCATCTGGATCTAATGCCAAAATGGTTGTGAAGACCACCTGTCACAATACCCAATCTTCAGTAAACATGCAGCTCTTTGGGGCAATAGAATCTCAGTATATGTATGAAGATCAAAACCCTTCACCTATAGGAGTGTACTCATAACGAGTCTGAGATATGTAGACCGCGGTCTAGGCTGGTGGGGCATTTTCCTTGAAAGGGAGAGTGTCAGCTTGTTTATGACCTCAACTACTCTTTCATCTTCCTTACAAGCAGGTGAAAACTCAATGGATAAAAACGCAGAGGGAGGGAATGGTATAGGCTTTGAGAGAACTCATAGAGGTTTAAATGATTAGGAAAATATGAGTGAATTGCCAGGAGTTTCAGGGGAGTTAAACAATAAGCTGTGTGCTCTACTCAGATAACTTTTAGTGGAAGTTTAGGGAATGAAAGTCGCACAGAAGGAGATTGTAAGTTGAATTGAAAACAGATTGGATTCGGTCAACAAAGGATTTCAGGTCCTAAATTTCAGATGTGCAGAAGCTGAACAGAGGATTTCAAATTTAGAGGATGTACAATCTACTCTTTCAGAAATGATGGCTCAACTCCAGAAAGATATTCATAACATTAAATACAAGCTTGAGGATCTTGAGAAGAGATATTAGCTGGCTAATCTAAGGCTGGTAGGAGACCCTGAGATTTTTTCTCAAAATAAGGACATGGCCGAGAAGACTTCTAAATTTATCTCTAAGTATGATTTGACAGGCCATCAAATATATCCTTCTAATGAAGGAACGCATAAAGTGGCTTTTGGTCCATCCAGAGAAGGATCAAAATGTCAAAATATTTTGGTCTACATTCAGGACTTTAGAATCTGGGAGGATGTTTTAAGAAAGGCAATCCAGTTAAGATTTATTAAAGTGGAACATTATTTTACCATCATGTTTTTTTCATATTTTGCATATAAAACTTCTCAATGTCGCTGGGCATTAAAACATTTGATTTAAACATTTAAAGCAAAGGGCGATCAAGCCCAGCTAATACAACCAGGATAGTTCAAAAACCTTTGGGGCATGCTGATTCCATATTCTCTTGGAACTCTCAGAACCTGGAACTTTTTTTGTCCCAGATGTGCAGCTCGAGGGAAGAGAACTAAGCTCCAGATCACTGCAGGTGCAGTGAGAACACAACAACAGAAAGGAGGAGATAGTTGCACTTAGTTTTCGAGGGCTCAGAACATCAGTTGAAGTAAACAGGGTTTCAATAGATGGCGTAGTAAGGAAGAGTGGTGGTGGAAATAGCAACTTGGGTGGTAGTTTTGGAAAACAGGAGAAAAGGAGCCCTGCAGGGTAAATAACTGCTTGGGGTATGCTGAAGTTGAAATATGTGATATGCATATCGAATGTTTTACTTTTCTTTGTGTTCACTGTTTTAAGCCCAACAAAGTTTCTGAGAGAATCATATTTTTCCAATGCAAGAATTATCCATAGTTAGCTCTAAGGCCATAATAGATGCAAGAGGAGATCTATTTTTTAGGATTGTTGCAATATAATCCCACAATTATTCTTCTACAGGAAACTAATTTCTTGGGTTACAGAACAGATTTTTCTTTAGCTGCATCCTCATACAGATGAGTAATCATCAATAGAAGATTTGATATTTGTTGCTCAAGCCCCATTGTTGAGGAGGAACGTTTCTGATGATCTTCCCAGTTTCGATTCAGAATATGAGATAACATATTGTCACTTATAATGGGCCTATTCATGATAGCATTCGACCCCTAAGTCCTCTACAATGGGAACTATGTAATTTATGAGGTTCCCTGTCGTCAGTAGGGATTGTAATTGTCTGTCCTTTTCCAGTATGGACTCTTCTAATCCCAACCGTACTCAACATAAGAAGAACAAACCAAAAAGGTTTAATGATTTTTGTGTTCAGTTAGGAGTACAAGACACCTGGAGAAGGCAGAATTTGACCAGATGTGTTAATACTTGTTTTTTTAAACAATTTACGTTATCCACCAGAATAGACAGATTATTACCTCCTCTTACTGCCACAATATTTCGCTGCAGTATCATGTGCATGCCTTTTCAAACATATAGTTGTCCTAAATTTGAAAGAAGATGGTTTATCGAAAAATTATGCTGTCCCAAGATTTAATTTATCATGTAATGAAAACTGAAATTTAATATTATTTCCAACACAATGATGACACTGCTGATGTTGCTATAATTTAGGAGGCTTTTAAAGCCACCATTAGGGTCATTTTGATTTCATTATCAGCTTATTGGAAGAAGAAAGAGAGGAAGGAGCAGTATAATTGACACCTGGCCGGCAACAAGGCATATGAAAATGCTCTAAGGGAACAGTCAAAACAAACATATCAAAAAATTAGTGAGGCAAGAAAGAAGCTTTAAAAGAGTTCTGTTTGGAGAAAGAGATTCCTAATACCTATAGACTCAATTGGCAGGTTTATGAGGAGAGTGAAAGGTGGGGAGGTTTTTTAGCGTGGATGTCTTAGTAAAAGAGCAGTCGAAATGTGATTGTAGGGTTAGGAAATCTGAATACAGGCAATCTGACTAATGAACTCTTGCAAATTCAAAACAATTTTGTAGGATATTATTCCTTCCTGTATTAAGGAGAGAGTCCGAGCCAGGAGTCTTCAATAGTAGATAGATTTTTGCAAGAAGTCCAATATCCAACATTGGATGCTAGAGTTGCAGATCATGTGGCTAGCCCTATTACCAAAGCTGAAATAATAGAAGTAATAGAATAACTTCCAGGGTCTAAACCGCCACAGGAGGATGGCCTTGGTGCTGAATTTTATAAAAGATTTTTCACCTTATTAATAACCCTATTAATTAAGGTATTTAATTCAATTCTGCTTTGTGCTGTGATTCCATCTTCCCTTAAAAAGTGAAAGTTCATTTTTTTTTAAAGGGAAAGACAAACCCAAACCATACTCTTATCGGCCAATGGCACTTCTCAACACGGATTATAAAATGTTTACTAAAATATTAGTTAATCATGTCAATTCTATTATTAATAGTCATTGGTAGGGCAATTGTGGAGTCTTATGGGTTATTGGCAAACAGTTGGATCATTGTGATGGTATATAGTTCACTTTTAATTTTGCTGGGCAAACAAAGGTTTTGGAGTCCTGACAGCCAACACTGCCTAAATGTTCCAAACCCATGTATATGATCATATGCCTAGCTGCTAAACATAATCCAGCAGGATATTGGTTCATCACAAGGCAAAATCAAGGTTAGTGTTAATGGATTGTTCTAGGGGTTGGTCAAAACTGATGCATTAGTATTTGTATTCTGATTAGTATGAAGCAATGTAACCTGGATGAGTTTTTTTTATCCCTATTGCAATGTGTAAAGGGCCGCCTAAGGTCTACCAATTAGCATTTCCGGCCACAAATGGCAGGGCTGCTTGAAGCACTTTAAAGCTGTATGACTTTTTAAC
This sequence comes from Pleurodeles waltl, assembly GCF_031143425.1. Classification (NCBI taxonomy): domain Eukaryota; kingdom Metazoa; phylum Chordata; class Amphibia; order Caudata; family Salamandridae; genus Pleurodeles; species Pleurodeles waltl. The sequence goes on along the minus strand of NC_090447.1, from coordinate 1,243,643,809 downwards.
TGCCTTAAGCCGTTTCGGCCAAGATGGATCCGGTCTAGTGCGATAAAGTGTTTGTATGTTCCATGAATTCAGCACTAGAGGACTGCTGGAATGTCCCGTTAAATTAGTTCTAAAGTTGTTAACGCTTCGGAATTAACCAAGGTAATCAAGAACCTGTGCCTACCCTGATAGCAGGGTCATATTTTGAATTTTTATGTGCATAAAGACTATCTATATTTTAAAATAGGTATATTTGTGTGTTTTATGTCCAGTAATTGTATTTTAATGTAAGATATGAGATTTTATATATTGTATGGTCTAGGCATGAAAGGCTGACACAATAAATAAACTTGATTATTAATAGTATATTCATCTCGATCAGAACGGATTGCAAATGGACATAGTTTGAGCCCTAGTACACATTATTTATCAGGGTTTATAGATTTGATTTCCAGTGATAACATCCCTGCAGCCATTATCTAGCTAGATGCTAAAACAGGTGTTCAACCTCTTGACTTGGAGGTTCATACTTAACATTCTCAAGAAACTTAAGTTTCCATCCCTACTCATGAGGTCCATTGATTGGCTGTATGAAGGTACTTTGATCCCAAGTCAAAGGTAACAAATAGTGTGCTGGCATAATATTCACCAGCAGAGGAACCTGTAAAGCTTATCCCCTCTCCCCTATCTTTTTTGCTTTATTTATTGCTCAATATAGTCATTCTCACGGGGGAATTCATCAACCACTGGAAGAAGGGGCAAAGATAAAGTTATATATGGACGATGTCACTCTTTTCTGCCTCCAGATATTAGAATATTAAAACAGCTCTTCAAGCCATAAGAAGGTACAATAATCTGGAGGGTTGCAGAATTAATGAGTCTAAAACAGAGTCTCTTTTATTTAATACCAACCCAGATAGTCTACTGCTGAAATGTAGGGCTAATTATAATGAGAGCGGTCTATTACTCTGAACAAGCAGTGGATCCCTACTGCTTGAATTTTACTACACTTATACTTAAAATTCATTCTCTTTTTTGCAGTTTGGAAATTACTTCCTTATCACTTATTGGCAGAATTGCACTGATTATAATGCCTATTCTTTCTCTCTTCTTATTTTTCTTTTCAAATGTTGTTTGTAAGCTGGACACTGGTTTCTTTGTTAAGCTGGATAGTGTTTTGACTTCACTTATATGGAGAAATAAGAGACCTTGAGTGAGTTTAAAATGCTAGAAAATGCCAAAATCTGAAAATGGCATTCTGCTGCCTATTTTAGGCTGTATTAAAGGCTCCCCCTTTGTACTGAAAATACTATGGGCCTCATTTACGAGGTCCGAGCGGCACACTGCGCCACCATAGTGTCATTTTTTTTTACACTGATGTGGAACAGGGTGCCAGCCCATACTTACAAAGTACGCAAAGCCTCTGTGCCTGGCTTTTCATTGCCGTGTAAATATGGACCCCTTTCATGCATAACACTGCATGAAAGGGGCATTCCATGGGTGTTGCCTGGGGTGTTCACACACAACACCCATGGAACCTGAAGTAATCTGACGCATTCCCAGAATTACAAGTCTAGGAAAGCGTCAGATTCCTATGCCACCTCAGGAGTGGCATAAGAGTGTCAAAAGAGAAGGAAATATCCTAATTTCTCCCTGTTTTTTCCTCTATGTGTACCTCATTTTGCAGCACACATAGAAAGAGGAAAACATCTCTTGTGATTGGTTTTGTGCAAGAAGGTGTCCCTTCCTGCACAAAAACAATCCCCCCCTACAATGCAGGCACCCTTGCACCATAGTGCAAGAGTGCTGGCATTAGCGCTAGGTACCAACTTGAATATATGGTGCATTTCTGCCCTTTCCCAGTGGTGCAGGTAAGAGCACCAAGGCATTTGCTGCACCGCCTTGCGCCACAGGCCTTGTAAATGAGTCCCTAAGATTTTCCATGTAGGTTTCCAAGGGCCTGATTTAGAGTTTTGCGGAGGGAGTTACTCTGTCACAAACGTGATGGATATCCAGTCCTCCATATTACGATCCCATTATAGTCTATAGAGATCGTAATACGGTGGACAGGATATCCGCCGCATTTGTGAAGGAGTAACCCATCCACCAAACTCTAAATGACGCCCTAAATTTGATAATTTGGTATCAGATTTTGTGAATGTTAAAAACATATATTATAAGTAGTTTGCCAAGGGTCATAAAAGAGCCAAAACTGCCTCAAAAGTGCACATTTAAGAAATTGCTGTTTTTGTGGGCTAAAAGGCGTCAGTTAATGTCACACTTTAAAATCCTTCTAATAGATGCCAAAACACCCCTCGCCAATAGTAAACATTGATCCTCCTTTGTGTCAGTGGGTGTAATTAGCAGGTGACAATATCTAAACATTAGTGAGGTAGGAGAGTGTTTTAAATCTTTATCTTCTGTAGTTTTTTTATACAGTCGCATATTTTTTCTTTTTAACAACTTAAGAATACATTTATCAGCAGAATTAGTAAAGGAATTGTGAGTTGGAGAAGACATCAACGGCTCCCTGTGTTTTAGGTACAAAGAGTTTCATCAGAAGCACACTCGAGCCATTAAACATAATTGTGCCAAATGGTTGAGCTGGGTGGGGATTAGTTTAGATAGGAACGCTTGGCAAAGGTATTCTAGTTAAGTTTACTCACTCTCTCGCTATCGGATCAAATTTTCATAAAATGCTTTTTTTACAGGGGCTGGTTGCTTTATAATCCCGCTAGACTGAACAAAATATTCTGGAAAGTGAATAGGAAATGCCCTTGATGTGACAAATTAGGGCGCATTTATCGTGGACCAGTGAAGCACTGGCCAGATTTTGGGAAGACATCTTTCAGAACATTCTTGCAAAAATCTGCCAAACTGTTAAACCTTTGTATTTTACAGATTTACTGGACCTTACTAGGCCATCCCTTTTAGAGGATGATAGTTCACAGTTTATTTTCATATCTATGTTGATAGCTCGATCTGTAATAACTAAACATTGGAAATCATCAGTTAGCCCTACTTCTATGGAGTGGGTAGATGGGAGGAAAAAGTAAGTAAAAGGGAACATTAGTACCATACTCGTTTGAATAAAATATCAGTCTATAGGAGAATATGGGGCACTTTTCGCCTTTGAAGAGAGCCCACCTAAATGATTTTTTAATAAATGCACCTTTATCCTCTGTTTTTAAACATTGTAAACATATTTGCATGTTTATATGCTGGAAAACATGTCTGTATACTATTTATGATGATTTGTTTGAATTTGTGTTTACCATATCTTAAGCTAATAAAAAACACCTAATGGAGTATATTACATTGTGTAAGCTAGGGTAGGCGAGTTTGATAAACTATTACATTGAGATTGTTTTTGTTAAGTAGGCAGTTTGGGTTTTTGCTACTTGTCTGAACGCATATGAGAAACTTTGTGCATTACTAGAAACACGTTCGTAGCACCATCTCAGATTTGTTTTGCCTCTGTACTGCTAGCCTATTAAGAGGAACAATTTCATAGGATTTCAAATAGAATTTACCTTTCTTAAAACTTATTTATGAACGGAGGACTAATTTCCATTTCTGTTAGATTAGGGGTAATATAGTAAATACAGAATGCTTAAACCTGCCACAATTTCTCTGGGAAAATGCCTGCGAATGGAGAAGTATTTGGAATTTGTATTTGGTGCTATAAATACAGCATGTGCATGTTATGCTCCATTTAATGACCATAACTAATCCTGAAATTACATTACTAGATATTTAGTACACCTGGTAAATACTCCACCCTGAGGAGTAAATATCTCACCAGTTTCTGGCCTACTGTTCTTATAAAATCAAATAAATATGGTAAATACAATTAACCCATGGTGGGCTAACTATCTTCTATTTGGAGTTTCAACTTGGGAATGAGACATAAAATGCAGAATCACTATTTAGCATAATAAGGGACATGTGAACAGAAGGTTAGGGAATCGGTATTAAGTCGCAAACTGAATACTTGTTGCTAAATCGTAGAAATAGGATTTATGGATCTCATTCGCAGTCCTCAAGTTCGCATTGCAAATGTTTTCTTAGGGCCAGATGCAGAAAACACTTTGCAACTCGCAAATGGCAAAATTTGCCATTTGCGACTCGCAAATGCGTGTTTCCCATGCAGAAATGCATTTTGCGAGTCGGGACCGACTCGCAAAATGCATTTCCGAATCGCAAATAGGAAGGGGTGTTCCCTTCCTATTTGCGATTCGCAGTGGAATGCAATTCCATTTGCGACTGCATATGCGGTCACAAATGGAGTCGCAGTTACCATCCACTTGAAGTGGATGGTAACCCACTCGCAAACGGGAAGGGGTCCCCATGGGACCCCTTCCCCTTTGTGAATGGTTCCAAAACTATTTTTTCAGGGCAGGTAGTGGTCCAAGGGACCACTACCTGCCCTGAAAAAATACTGAAACTAAAGGTTTCGTTTTTTTTTTTAAGTGCAGCTCGTTTTCCTTTAAGGAAAACGGGCTACACTTAAAAAAAAAAACTGCTTTATTGAAAAGCAGTCACGAACATGGAGGTCTGCTGACTACAGCAGGCCTCCATGTTTGCGAGTGCCTATAGTCGCTATGGGGCCGCAATTTGCGACCCACCTCATTAATATTAATGAGGTGCGTCTTTGCGACCCCATAGCGACACCGTTCTGCATTGCAAATTGCGACTTGCAATTTGCGAGTCGCTCCGACTCGCAAATTGCAAGTCGCAATTTGCAATAATGCTACATCTGGCCCTAAGTCTGTAATTTAGCGACTCTCAATAGCGATTCACAATTAGGATAACAATATATTTGGTTCATTATTCATATCTACATCACAGTATCAAATAGCGAATAGTCACAAACGCAACAGATTGCACAGGCAATTTACCACCAATTCGACCCAGGTGGTAATCATTTGCAAACTCAAGTGCCCCAGGATGAATCCGAGTTTTTCAAAGATGGCTGCACTGTATGTGGTGACACAGGGAATAAGAATGTTGGATGGATTGCAGAGAAGTCGCAGAAGACAGTAATAGAAGTAGTGAAGTAATCCTAGATCTAATTGCTGAATTAAAGCCTCAGCTTAAGAGACACACCTTGTATAGTAAGGCCATCCCCACCCGTGTGCAGATGTTATATGGTTTGCAATTATTTTCGTCTGGTAGCTATCAATGTGTGATTGCAGCAGCTGGTGGTGTAGTGATTCTTCTATGCATTCCTTGATTCTATGTTAATATGAATCAATAGCCACACATATTTGCCTAGAAATAACTATGAACTGCATACAACCAAGCTTCAGTTTTACAGAACTGCAAAATTCCCAAACTTCATAGGAATTGTAGCTGGTACACATGCAAATCTGCCCACCCTACACCACATACCATTTATTCTGCAATAGGAAAAATACTCATTTTAAGAATATAAAGGTTCTGTGTAATGCAAAACATGTGATCACAGACATAGTAAATCGGTTTTCCGGAAACACCCATTATTCATTCATTTTCCAACATAGTGGCATCCATGCAAGGCTACAAAGTGGGAGAGTTCGATGACACACACACTTTGTGTAATTAACCTATGTTATTCTTTGACGTAACTGACCACTTTTTTAATGTGATGTGCATCAATATATATATGACTATTGAAGGTGATAGTGCATATGCCATACACCCCTGGATAATGGCTCTATATATTAATCCATTCACATGCAATGAGTGCTGCTTCAATGTGGCACACATTGGAATCCTGAAAAGTAGACTCAGATGCCTGCACAAGGGTAGTGTTGCCCTGCAGTACTCTCCCGACATCTGCTGCAAGATTGTTGCAACATGTTCAGTTCTTCACAATGTAGCAACATGCAGAGGTTGAAATGTTGCTGTATCAGACTCTGAAACTGATGTGGATGAAGTGTAGCTACCACCATGTCTGCAACATGATGAATTGGGAGCAACAGAGTGTCAAAGGCACTGTGCCAACATTACTGAGAATTCTTTTTCTGGGACAGTGAAATCTTGACAAAATAATACTAAATACAACTCAAAGCCATTTTTTTCAGTTACCAAAAACATCAAACGTTAATCCTACTTTAGTCTAGGACTGTAAGCAGAGAAAATGACATTACTTCATGTCACCAGTAGCTTAGAAACATATTTTGACATATGGGTTATGACAAACAGGACAATCGACATGAGCACAAAGATAGCAGACTATGACTTAAGCTTGGTATGACCAGAAGTGCTGGCACCCAGATTTTCACCTTCAGCACGGTGACACCTGGTTTCACACACACTCATAGTGTCACTGACAGACTTACTACTTACACTAGAGTGGTTCTCGCTCTCAGGATGTACTACCTGATTGACACCTGCTATCTGAGTGTTTTGCAATGTCTCAACAGCATTTACATTTGTGCCAGTCCATGGGCCACAACCCTGCTGTAGTGTTCTGTTTCAACCTGGAGATTGACAGTATGTCTAGATAACACAGACATAACATGTTCAATTCTGTTTATTGCTCCTATTAAGCCACCCATGCTGATAGACTACTGATGTTCCCTAAGTGTGAGTTGTACATGGTCTGCATTGATATTTAGACATAGGGTCTTCACAGCATCTCTCAGGATATCAGTCTTAGCATTCATGTGCTGTTGATTATCAACGAGGGTTGCTGCACTGTTCTTCAATCCTGTTGCCATGCTATTCTCAATATTAGTTAGTTTGTTAGCAATCTGCTTTATTTCCCTCTGTTGTAGGCATTGAATGTTCAACATCTATGCCTCCAATAAACCAAACACCATAACTTCTATGCAATCTCACCACTTTCAAGTTTTGTGGGGGTGGATTAGTAGCCCCATAGGGCAATATGTACAAACACATTTTCCCATTGACACAGAATGGGAAAAACCCTTTGCTCCATCTGGCCCATAGTGAGTGTGACATCTATGTATGCCCACTGTTCTCATTGCCTGACTACAGGTTCCAGGTTCGGTCTCAAAGTGCTTCCTGCACACTATACATTGAATGACTGTGACTGTAATTGCACTGTGGAGCTCGTTGTCAATTGTGAAATTGTGTCCTCGCTATCATCAAGTGACTCTTCTTCTTGCACTGGAACATCCTCAAGGGCCTCACCTTCAGACACATCAGTCTCTTCGGCATGGATATATGTTAATAGGTATTATATACTGTATTGTGGCCATGTTATATGAGTTAAATTTTATTGTGTTGATATGTTGAGGTTTTGTAACTTTACAGCAGTCTTTTGTGAATGCGCCACATCTCCTATGATGCACTGTTCATGTGCAAGGATATTTTAATCACACTGGCATTTCTGTGTGAGCCACATATCATATGAATTTGCTGTTTGATATACACACATTTTCAGTATCATGTGCTAAAGGTCAGTATGTAATATGTATTAGTGTGGTGATTAGAATCTTGTAGTACATTTACCCTAAGATGTGCCTGGCATCTCAGAAGTATCAATAGTTCCGAAGCCTTCACTGCCTCTAAAATTGTTTCAACAAACTCCTCCAGTGCAGTGAAAGGGGGCACAGTGGGTGGGAGGGGGGACTCCTCCAGTTCCTCTGACCTTAGTTAGCTGGGTTGCAACCTTCTCCTTTGTCCTGGATCTTAGGTCGTACCATCTTTTTCTAATGTTCTCAATGGGCCTGTGCGTGATTCCCGCTGCATTTTATTCTGCATTGCTACCCATAGTTTTCTTTTTTAGGGAATGAGGCACAGCAAGGAGGTTTTTCCAAACAGCTCATCATCATAGGCCACACACTCCTTGGTCAGGAAGTTGAAATCTTTGATTTCCATTTTCTGGCTCCAGCCTCCTTGTCAGTGTCCTTACTCAACTTGTTTAGCTTCTTTAGGGGTGGATGGTAAGCCTTCAGGGAGATTGAGAGTGGATTCTCAGCGACTCTTCCAAAAGCAATCCTCTCTAATGTTCACAGGTGTACTGTTTTCTGGAAGTGATTTTATCAAAAGGGGCATATGTATCATTCACTATTTGTGAGACAATTTACTATTTAGGTAATTACTATTTGCAATTCCCTAAATAGCGATCCAAACAATAACGAATCAGTAATATGACCCAAAACGTATTTATAATCAATATTGTGATTACCTATTTATGAGTCTACAAACTCATAAACAGGTACTTTCTATTTTCCTATACATACCCCCATGGGCCATATATACAAAACCTTTTTGAGGTTCAAAATAGCCCGATTCACAGAATCAAGCTGTTTGAGACTGCAAAAAAGGGTTTTTAAATTTACACAAACCAAATTGCAATTCGGTAAACTGCTACTGAATCACAATTTGGGTTTATAAATCAGTATTTGGATGGGGCATGTTCAGGGCATTCCTTCTTAATACCAATTTGCAGTGGTATGTAGGAAGGTTTTGTGACCAAATTAGGGCCACAAAACACTTATTTTTTATCAATACCTCAAGGGTGGTGGTAACCATTAGCAAATGGGAAGGGTTCTCCATGGGGCTCCTTTCCCTCTGTGAATGTTGATACAAATATATTTTAAGAGCAGACAATTGTCCCACAGACCACTGCCTCCTCTTAAAAAATAAAACTTAAATGGTTCATTTTTAGGTTCTGTTTGCACAGTGCTTGTGAAATCTATTGTATTCAATTTAAATCTTAAAAGGGGCTTACATCCTGCCTCCTTGATTTTCAGAGGTTCCTGTGCTTGCCTCTTACTTTTCCTCTGTTTCTTTTGGCTGTAGCATACTGTTTCCTGTTGTTCCTCGTGTTATTCCTAGTGTGTTTCTCTTATTAGTGCCCTTTCAGTGAAGTACTGTTCCATCCACTTTTGGGAAACTTATTTCAATGTATTGCTTGCGCTGTGCTTCTTCACATAATGTCCCCCTGGCTGCACCCATTTCAAGCGTGCTTGTCAGCTCCATTTTTTTTTTTTACCAATGCCTGCACGCCATCTGAACACCTGCCCTGAATGTGCTCAATCTGTGAGGAGACCGACAAAAGGTTTATCAAATTAACGCTCAGAGGGTTTCTGAACTGGGACCGTTGCTGTTTTTCAAATACAACCTTCACAGTTTTTGTATATAAAATCGCAGTTGAGTTTGTGCAGTAAACAGCAAGGCATTGCGCCACTGATCCAAATAATATGCAATGCTTGCAGCCGCCCCATGTAAAGCATGTGAATTTTGAATTACGGACTGTAGTTTGTGGTTGAATGGTGTTTGTATTTGAGAGTGGACATGTGTGCAGGGTCTGTGTGTAGCTGCACCCCATGTTCAGGCCTTTGGACAGCGTTTCCATGAACCCCCCTTTCTCTTCTCTGCCTAAGAAACTGTATTTGTGTTGCTTCCAGCATGTGCTCAGAAGTATTGTTTGTTCAGGGCAAGCTCTACCTCCTATGCTGGTAATACCTTGGTTTTGGACCTAAACAGTGCAGTCTTTGAGTACTTTAAATATCAAATGTGACTATCACTCAATTAATGATGTTCAATTTACCAACCTCATAAAGCTGTATGCCAATCAGGCCTTGCCAGCATTAGAATGTGTGACCTTCACATTCTCGTATTTCTAGACAGAGAGCATTCAGCTCACTGAGCAGCTCTGCTGCACACGGAGAATGTGTCATCTGGACATGCTTTACAGTACACATGTGCGGTCCTTTCCAATTTTGAGTTTTTTAACCTTATAGATAATTACCAGAGGATACAATATGCCTTATGAACCAATCTTTGCTTCTGCATGTCTTTGCACGTGTGAGACAAAGGACACTGAGAGAAAAGAATGAGATCTGTTGCACTATGATTTCCCTGAGAAGTCAGAATGTCATGCGCATGGCTGACACAAATCACCGCCACTTCTAGGTGTTGGCGAGGTACTGCTAGCTAGCAGGCCAAATGTGTTAGGCCGACAGATACCACAAGGTGTGGAATTGGACTAAATTCCCCACAGCTTGGTGGTGCTGCCACCTGAATCCAGGAGTCTCACTGGTACAATGACAGCCAACACGTCAAGAGTGAGGCCCTCTTTGAGAGTGGCAATTTCCCTCTCCAACCATATTCTATAAGTCTAGTGGGGGTGGAAGGGTAATTCATAGTAAAGGGACAGCCTTTTCAACTGCCACCTTCCGGCATAATGTCTACCGGCCTCCCATTTGGAAAAGATCCTGTCTTTCTCCCTTACCAGCCTTTTTTTCTTCTGTGTGCGTTAGAAGTGAAAGTTCGATTGTACAGTGTGTATGTGGCGCAGGTTGAAAGGTAGAGCCTGTGTGTATGTCAAACAGGGTGCCACAGAGAATCCTTTTCGACCTCACTGTATGTATTGCAACATAAAATGGATGACCACTCTGTACAGGGCTGGCTGGGCCTCTGCTGACCTGGGCTCCTGCATATTTGCATTATTTCCCTTCCTCTAAGGTCTTGCTGTAGTGGTTTACAGGTTACTTCAATTGAACCTCCTAGACTTAACTAAGTATGGCTTCAAAATCCTTTGAGCTGTTTTGGAGTTATTTGCTTTTGAATCCTAGCTTGTAAACTACATTTGTCCCAAACCCACCAGAGATTGTGTCCTGGAGGGCTATAAGTCTAAAATGTTGCATTCATGTGACTATAGGGATGGAGGTCTGCAGCCCCTCACAGGTAACCATAGCTACATTGCAGGGTGTCTTAAAAGAACTGCTGCCCCAGTGACTCCCTCTGAATGGGAATTTTGTAATGGAGCGAATTAGTACATCAGTCGTATTACAAAAGGAAGGTGGTGTTGCAAAATTGCAACCCCCACTATCGTACATTTGGCAATGAGTATTAAACGCTTCATTCACATGTTCTTGCAAAAACTAAGAATTCCTCAAAGTAACACATTTAGGAATTTCCTGAGGCACACACCAAGGGCCTCATTGCAAGATACTTGGAGTTAAACAGGGAGATATTTGGGCGTGACATACCTATTCTAGCCGTATATTCGCTGATAACTTCTGGCATGTTGAGATAAAGTCCGAAAAATGGGGAATAACCAGGTTGACCAAGAATTATGACAGGGCCTTACGATTTGGGAAATTTTTCTGATCATATTCACCACCTGATCTGACCAGATGCTAAATGTGAGTGGGTAGCGGGTGGGGGGGGGGGGTGGCAGACTCTGGGTTGGCTGGTGGGAGAGGTGTATGCTTCCCCTCTGTTGTGGGAGGGGTTCGGGTAGGGGCGGGTCTAAGTCTCAGCTTCCTGCCTCAGCTTTCTGCCTCAGACCTTCCTGGAGGCCCGGTGATTTTACCAGGAATGCTGTAATGAGGGTCTTACTTTGTGGAGGCCGTTGTCTGTGTATTGGAGCTCATAACAAAAGCACAGTGGCGCCACTTCCTTAACAACAAGTAATTTTGCGGCGCGGTGAGTGATTGCTGTCCGGCCGTGTTTACCTCTTCAAAAGAATTGTTGACGTCATCAGGAGAAAGGGGCACTTCATCTTGACAGACCAGGCTTGCGTGCTGTAGTTAACAGGACATTCATAAGAGGAACATTCACCACAGCAGGAAGAAAGGAAATTGAAATCTGTTTTGAGGACAAAACGAAAGACTCCTTTGAAAGTCATTTGTCACTCCTGGCAGTGAACAGATGAAAGTCGGAGGTGCTTATACCTTCAATTCATCATCCGAACTGCTGATAAAACCACTTAAAGATTTGAGACGTGACATGAAGTGCACTTGCATTAACATATAAAAATGGAAATCTTCTTCAGCTAAAATAAGATTCCAGTAACCTCTGCTAAATGCTCTGCCAGACCTCCTCTTAAATGATGGAACCAGTTGACCCTGGTGCGAACTTTATTTTAATGATCAGTGGTTTAACATCCTACTTTCTTACTATGCATGATTCGGTTATTTTTGAAGATATGAAGCATTCATAATGCAGGCACGAAAGGAACTCCGAGTACTTAACAGCGAAGTCCAAATTCATCAGTCGCGTAATCCATCATGTCATTGCCTGTGCGTGCCAGGGCGGGCAAAGCAAATTAAAAGACAGGCCGCTGAGGAAGTTTGAAAGAAAAAAATATGAATATATTATACGCCTGTGTATCAGCAAAACCGTACATTGGAAAAGATGGCCTGCCCTAAAATAAAAGCTGAATATTATTAACTTGTGCCACCAGATTCCAAGTCTGACGAACTATGTTCCCCTTTAGCTGCTTCGTGGCTGCCAAAGAAGCTGACCTCCCCTGACCCCAAAGTGGCCCCGTCAGCTAGTGTGCCTTTGCAACAGTGTGAAGGGGTTATTCTTTCCATCAAAAACCGCTTTCCAGGACCATCTGTATAGCTCTCTTCATACTTATTATGTACGTGTCTCACAAAGTACTGCAGTATTCAAGACATAGGAGCTCACAAAGAGATGCAACAATGTTATGATTTTTCTAAAGTCTGAGTATCTTTTTGCAATCCCAGCTCTCATTCGTGTCTGTGTTAATAGTGTAAGGAAGGATCAACCAGGACAAAATAATAATTATTTTCGCCCAGTTCAAATTGCATTTCAACATTTACGGATTTTGTGTTCTGTTGAGGACAAAAGCACGTCTACTCCATGGATGGATGGTTATACTGTATTTGAAACATTGATAACTGGATTACATTTTGAATTGCAGAAATCAACAGAAGAACGTGAATGGTAAACGTTCATAAAATGTCTGGTGTTGCATTGCCTAGAACATTTTAAATAACATTTTATCAATGTGAGACAGACACAAAATGGTGTGTTAAATGGGCCATCTAATGAATGATGTCACAGTCTAAAAACCAAGCAGGCATCATCAAGCAAAGCAACATCCTAGAATATATATTGTTGGTGATTGTTAGTGATGTGGAACTAGGCAAAGAGAACAGTTTTTTTCCTTACTGAGTGGCTTCTTTAGGATCTGCAAATTCTGCAACACAGGATGGAATATGTGGAGAGCGTGACATACTGATATTTATGCAGATTATGTCTCACAATCACAGTTTTCGAGTGGCCTTGCTTAAAGTTATGTACGTTAAACTTCATTCAGAAATTCAATCATGCAAGGTCCTATGTTTAAACAAGATGCTGAACTGGAGATGCTAATCGCTTTGTGTTTTTAATGTGTAAAAGATACAAGCATGAGTCTTACACAGAAGATGAAGAATTTGGGTAGCAGTAGTATGGACCATTTGCAATATACAGAGGATCTTGTACTTGTGATGCACATTTACCAGTTCTGCGTATGTGAGAAAGCATACCCTTATAGCACCGGTCCTGTAACTATTTAATGTCAGCGAAGCTTGCACTGCACTACCCATCCTTCTTCTCTGTTGCATGCTAGTGAGACATTGTGTACAACTTTTCACAGTGAAAATGATGCAGTGATTGACACCATCCACAGTGCCAATGGGAAAAAGATGAGAGCCGAAGACGAATAAGAGCTCAGGGCACAAGGAGGGTGGAATACAAGGAGCAAGCGTACAAGGAGCAAGTGAGCTGGACTGTAGAATGAAATGTGTAAGGATCAAATGTTACATACTTCCATTGAACAGGTATGCCATAGAAAGACAGACAGACACAGACACACACACACACAATGCAAATTTACTACTACACTGAGGTGTAACACACCACTTTTTTGCTATTTAACATTTTCTGAGTGGGAATGTACACCTCGGTGTAGGTAGTCTTAAAAGTCTTAGCTGCCTCATAGCCTCATACAACAGAATTTATGAGTGTAAAGTTACTACTCACAACTATTCACTGGTATGTAGAGCTCTCTGCATCGAGGTGGAGAACTCCATATTGAAAGGTATATTGTACATTATTCAAAAATGTTATTATTTATGAAAAATAGTAAAGTATTTGAATGTGTTATGTAAATGTAAATTGAATTAAAAAATATTTATTATTAACCTGTCTAACAGTCTACTTCACTCTATCTCATGCAATTAAATGTGTGCTAAATAATAAAATAATTTATATATTTTAATTTAATGTATAAAGATGAATTTGAAAACAATTACAAAAATATTCACCTTAACCAACACTTTTATTTTCCTGCTTAAATTTATACATTTAATTCATTCTAAAATATTTTATATTTTTTAAAAACTTTTTTTTTTAAAAAGGTTAAAAGTTTAATTCTAAAAGAGCAAATAATCAATATTTACATATGCTGGTTTTCACTTAAACAATATATGCATATGTCATTTTAAATGGCAGACTCATTTAATTAATTTAACATTCATTTCTATGCTGTGTTTTATTTAATTCCCGTGTGCATTGTTTTATATTGAAGTGTGTTGCAGTGCCAGTGGTTGGATATGTGTAGTGCATGACATACTCCAAGGCTGTGCTGGAGTACATTTGAGTCTATTTTGACACATTTAATGTTGTAGTAACTTTAGAATTGTATTGTAAATTGCAATTGTTTTTCTCTTTCGTTTGTGTGTGTTTGGCATTCACATGTTTCTCCCAAACCCACTCCTTATATTTTCTTAAACCCCTCTCAATTTTGAGTTTTCCCCATTTTCTCATCACTCCCCACTGTCCCTTATACATTTACTAAAACGTGTACCTACATTTGTGAAGATCTCCACTACCATGGCATATCTCACTGCAGAGAAAAGTTACGACAGGAGAAGATCCCTGTGTATGTGTTTGTGAGTTGCATTTTGTAGTACGTGAGTAGTACTACTGTAGTACAATGTTACGAATTACAAAATACATCTTGAGAATCACCTTGATGAAGGCTAGCTTCCTATATATGAAACAGATACTATATGGATACTAAGGGCCATATTTACAAGCGACTTGCACCATCAGTTTATTGACGCACCAATGGTGCTGGCCCATATCCACAAGGCCACGCAAAGCCCCTTTGCATGGCTTTTGATGGCCTTGTAGATACTGAGTAAGGTAACGCAGCACAAGTTGCTGTGTTGCCTTACTCTGTGTCAAGGATGCGTTCCATGGGTATTGCAGGGGTGTTCCTATGGAACACCTATGGATTTTGATGCATTCCCAGATTTGCAAGGATTTTTAAATCAGGGAATGCATCAAAAGCCTACACCTCCCCAGGGGAGGTGTAATGGTGCTGCAGCAAGGAGAAATACTCTTTCTCTTCATTTATTTTTTCCTTTTTGTATGTGTGCTGCATTTTGCAGGCATCCTTTCCTGCACAACAACAATTATCCTTGCAATGCAGACACCCTTGCATCATGGTGCAAGGGTGCCTGCCATTGACGCATGGCAGGCCATTGTGCACCAGCACAGAGGAAAAAGATGGGAATGAGTTCTATCTTGCAGAAGCAGCACATTCCTGCCCTTTTCTTTTGATGCAGGGCAGCGCAGTACGAAGGCTTGCGGCACTGCACTGCATCAAAAGATTGTAAATATGCCCCTAAGAGCCCAAATACCCCACCAAGTCACACACAAGCACAGAACCGGCGCCACATGTGCCCCAGGAAAGAAGCTTTGTTCTCACAGACAGAGCAGGTACAATATGGGCTTTGATAGTTCTAGCCTCACTTGCGCACAGAGAACTGGTACCACACTTTATTCTCTTTCTTTGTTTCTGGCATTAGTGCTATTTTATGTGTCTTAAATACACCAATGTCTGGGATTTCTGGGTTGTTATGGGCGTAGTCATTAACATAATTGATGGCTTTCAGGCACAAAAGACTCTTCAGTAGCAAGCACAACACAGAGTTGAAACAAGGGATGAAAATATCACCTCGTGTGCTTTGATAACCTCTTTACCAGGGATGTATGTAGTTTTTATTATGTGAGCAAAGTCTTGCATAGAACTTTACTTACCTATCCATAGTTCACATGGTTTCTCACTTTTCTTGTGTTAAAACCTGGCCTAGGTTTTCACCACAACTGACAATAGGTTATCATGAGTGCTAGGTGGCACCTAAAAAGTTTTTCTTCATGATATGAAACTTGATTTATGGCATTGATCTTTCAAGTGTCTGGTTGCATGTGACACAATTGAGGTCAATATTTTTGTCCTGTAAATGTAATGAAACCACAATATAAACTACCAATATAACATCAAAGTATGTATATATGTGCATATAGATTTGTTTATTTTAACTCCACATCTACTTACCTTAAATATACGTTGTTTATAGATATTGTGGATTTGATGTAAGTGTTAGAGAAAAGTCTTAATTTTCACATGAAAATCCACCTTTCGAAGGCCTTGTGATTTAATGGTAGTAATCATAGTAGTCACGAGAAATGTCACAAGTTTCCAAGTGAAACATTAGGCATCTTAACAAACTGCTGCTTCTCATATGCATTGGTGCAAACCTTAGGCACGTACATATTTCCAGGGCATGCTCTTCAATTCTCTGTGTAATATCACAATGCACACTGTTTCTAGGACTATCTCTTCTTGGTATGTTAGTCTGAAAAAATATTTTGCAGAATGATAAACACCCACTCTGAACTGATGACTTTTCATTGATTGACTTGACTAAATGGCAGTCATACCATAACAGAAAAGCACACATTTCCACTCCCTTTGATATCTTGCCCTTTTGGTGGATTTAAAAAGGAGATTACAAGCCTTGCACTTAAGGCATGTCAACTGTCTCTTGATGGGTAAGAATCTAGAAAGGTGTTATGTGTAAAGGTCAACTCCCGTTAGGCTATCAGATATTGTTTAACTGTTTGTCTCAGAGCCCTAGATTGACTTAAAATATGATATTAAATTCTGGTGCAAATAATATTTTGTAATGGGGAGTACAGTGCAAAATGAGTTTACAACGTTGAGCAACAACCCACCCAGCTGTCCATGGTGGGCCTAAAGGGACAGCATAAATACCCACAAAACAGATTCACTAAAATTACATGACCTGGATTTGTTTGAAATGCTAACATACAAACAAAGAGTAAGTAAATACAACATTGCATGATATTCCTATGTGTAAGATGTTCAGGTATATTACCCATTTCCGAATATTATCCCTGAACATTGTGAAAATCGACTTTGAGTCAGCAATATCTGCTATTGGTTAGTATGTCAAAGAAAAGTTGAGTCAATTCACAATTAAGGTACATGGAGTGGGTCAATGGTTCAGCCCTCTTCAGCCATGGACTGCGCTGCCTGAGTTATTTACTTTGGGAACAGCCCACAGGACAGCCATTCATCGTTTGGCTGTCAGGCAGTGTTAGTAATGGCATTTCATCTAATTACTGTTTCCATACACGTACGGAAGAGACACACACTGAAAGGCAGAGGAGGACATAGTAATCTGTGAACTTCTTTTTTTAATGAAAACAAATAGCAGCCTCTCCTGCTACCACGTTTATCCATTCATCTCTTGGATATTCTCTCACTGCTCTTCCTTAATACCCACTGGCATAGCCTGGCTGCTCTTGTGATATGCTTGCGGTGATTATATATATATTTTTAATAAAAACAAATGCAGAGCATGAACCTGCCTCTTTCTTTTAGTACATCATAGCTCATGCGCCCACTGTTTGTTTTAAATTAAACAAATTGCACCATGTGATTCTGCCTCCATCGTTCTGTGCGCCTCAGCTATGTGCCCACTGCTGGTAATATGGGCAACGATCTTGAAATGGTAGTGTGCATACTATATCATTATTTTCCTCTTCCAAGTTGGCCACCACATTTATAAACAAAGATGGGTTTTGGCTTATCACCTTGGTCCATTCATTGGCGAACTTGTCCTTCTCATTTATGTCGGCTAACATGAATACTGTCTCTTTGCCGTAATTATGTTGGCTATTAGGTGTAGTCTCACCAAACAATGCTTCCATTCAAATGTTTAGAAGATGAAGCATCCATGCACTACAATGGATGTGCACTCCATTGATTAATCGCACTGCACACCAACCCATAATCCTGGTATTTACTCTTTCTTCCACTCCAAGCCTTGGCCCTAATCCTACTCGTGTTATTAGACTTACTCATTCCCTAACTCCTATCCTCACTCCTATCCTTATTCCAATCCCCATCCCTCTATCTATACCCACATCATGCCTATCATTGCTCATACTGCTATTCTTCCTGCTGGCTCTACTAAATCCACCATTATAACCCATACTCTTACTCTGACTTCTTCACTGTTACTCATACCACTATTCTTCTTCCTAATTAGTCCTACACGTAATCCTAATTTTCTTTTTCTTTTACTCTGTTAGAAATGGGGTTTTTGGTTGGCAGTCAGGTTGCCCTCTGTCCAAGCAAGAACCCTCACTCTAGTCAGGGTAAGTCACACACAATCCAAAATCAGCCTGTGCTCACCCTCCGGTAGCTTGGCACGAGCAGTCAGGCTTAACTTAGAAGGCAATGTGTAAAGCATTTGTGCAATAAATCATACAACACCATAGCATAACACCACAAAAATACACCACACAGTATTTAGAAAAATATATAATATTTATCTGGGTATCTTCAGGTCAAAACGATCAAAGTTGCAATACTAATTTGTAAAGATATCACTGAAAAGTGATAGAAAGTGTCTTAAGTCTTTAGAATATAAACAAAGTCTCTTTCAAGCACAAGTACCTGGTTGGGAGTGGAAAAATCTACTCAGAGGGCCACAAGAGAAGAGGTGCGTGGAAAAAGGGTGTGTGTGCGTCGATTTCTCCCCAGCACACACGGACTTGCGTCGTTATTTTCCACGCGGGGAAGTCGGAGTCGTTTTCCGGCGCGTGGACATTCTCTTTCTGTGGATCGCGGGGATTACCAGATGTCCCGGGTCTGTGCGTTGATTTTCCTGCTTGTTCTCCGGCTGCGCGTCGGTCTGCGGGGCTGCGCGTCGAAATTACGATCTCACGGCAGGTGTTGCGTCGATTTCCCCTCTAGACTTCGATCTGCGGGGCTGCGCGTTGAAATTACGATCTCACGGCAGGCGTCGCGTCGATTTCTCCTCTAGAGGTCGGGCGGCGTTGTCCTTGCGAGGCCGTGCGTCGGATCTTCTATCGTCCCCAGAGCGTCGCGTCGATCAGCGTCGGAGTGCGGCATTTTTCTCGCCGCGAAACAAGCTGTGCGTCGAAATGTTCGGCGCACGGAGCGTCCAAGTAAAAGAGAGAAGTCTTTTTGGCCCTGAGACTTCAAGGAACAGGAGGCAAGCTCTATCCAAGCCCTTGGAGAGCACTTTCACAGCCAGACAAGAGTTCAGCAAGGCAGCAGGGCAACAGCAAGGCAGCAGTCCTTTGTAGAAAGCAGACAGGTGAGTCCTTTTAGCAGCCAGGCAGTTCTTCTTGGCAGGATGTAGTTTCTGGTTCCGGTTTCTTCTCCAGCAAGTGTCTGATGAGGTAGGGCAGAGTTCCTGTTTTTATACTAAGTTGTGCCTTTGAAGTGGGGGTGACTTCCAAGAGTCTCTAAGAAATGCACCAAGCCCCCTTTCAGCTCAATCCTGTCTGCCAGAGTACCAGTAGGGGGTGTGGCAGTCCTTTGTGTGATGGCAGGCCCTCCACCCTCCCACCCCAGGAAGACCCATTCAAAATGCAGATGTATGCAAGTGAGGCTGAGTACCCTGTGTTTGGGGTGTGTCTGAGTGAATGCACAAGGAGCTGTCAACTAAACCTAGCCAGACGTGGATTGAAGGGCACAACAAGATTTTAGTGCAAAGAAATGTTCACTTTCTAAAAGTGGCATTTCTAGAATAGTAATATTAAATCCGACTTCACCAGTCAGCAGGATTTTATATTACCATTCTGGCCATACTAAATATGACCGTCCTGCTCCTTTCAGATCAGCAGCTGCCACTTCAACAATGTATGAGAGCAGCCCCAATGTTAGCCTATGAAGGGAGCAGGCCTCACAGTAGTGTAAAAACGAATTTAGGAGTTTTACACTACCAGGACATATAACCACACAAGTACATGTCCTGCCTTTTACCCACACAGCACCCTGCTCTAGGGGTTACCTAGGGCACACATTAGGGGTGACTTATGTATAGAAAAAGGGGAGTTCTAGGCTTGGCAAGTACCTTTAAATGCCAAGTCGAAGTGGCAGTGAAACTGCACACACAGGCCTTGCAATGGCAGGCTTGAGACAAGGTTAAGGGGCTACTGAGGTGGGTGGCACAACCAGTGCTGCAGGCCCACTAGTAGCATTTAATCTACCGGCCCTAGGCACATGTAGTGCACTCTACCAGGGACTTACAAGTAAATTAAATAGTCAATCATGGATAAACCAATCAGTAGTACAAGCTACACAGAGAGCATATGCACTTTAGCACTGGTTAGCAGTGGTAAAGTGCCCAGAGGTCAAAAGCCAACAACAACAGGTCAGAAAAAATAGGAGGAAGGAGGCAAAAAGTTTGGGGATGTCCCTGTCAAAAAAGCCAGGTCCAACATGACCCCCTACCAGCCTAAAGTCAGGGGAGAACAATCACTATCCTGATGTACTTCCCTGTTTGAGGCGACAGAACAAGGACCCAGGCCCACAACAGCAGGGGCATGCTCCAGTTCTTCGCCTTCCTGACTCCAATTGGATCCCTCTGTCCATACTCTCAGGGCGCACTAAGCCAACCCATGGGGAACCTTTCTCCTTACCTGCGGATCCCATCTGTGCAGCACCTAACCTTACTTTGCTCACAGATGTATCCCAGGAGCAGGATAGTACCACCATGACCAACAAAGTGGTGTTGCCCACTCTACCCCCGGGGTGTGACACTTGTCCCCTCCCCAGGGATAACTCTGTCCACCCGGACAGCAAGCCACAGTGATTACTGACAGCTGCCAGGGATGAGAGCCAGGCCCCAGGCCTCTCAAAGCTCTCCAACCACTGTGGCTGTGGAGAGTGGGGGGCGGTAGCCCCAGGTGCTGGGCACCCTTTAACCACTCTCCCTTCCACCAGTTCAGGGATGACAGCCTGAACCTGGTCCTCCCCTCTGGGGCTCTGTACCCTCCCTCCTGGATCGGTACCCCCAGAGTCCAACATGGTCAGGGTGCTTACAGAAGTCGCCCTGTACCATTCCTCCACCAGTGCAGGGCTGTTAACCTGCAACTGGCCTTCCAACCTGGGGTCTGGACCTTCAGGTTGGACTAGGGCCCGGGGTGAGGCTTTCCTCCCCCTGCCCTCCCTTCTGGGGTCCAGCACCCTCCAACTAGGAGTGGCCTCCTCAGAAGACAACATGGTAGGGGCACTGTTATCAGTAGCCCCTCCCTCCAGGTCCGGGGGGACACCCTGAACCTGGTCTTCCAGCTCAGGGTCTGTACCCTCAGACTGGATCACTGCCTGGCAAACCAGGACTTCCTGGGAGGCACACCTACCCCCCACCAGGTCAGAGTTTAACCTCTGCACCTGACCATTCAACTCAGAGTCACCACCCTGAAGTTGAACAATTGCCTGGCACGCCAGGACTTCCTGGAGGGCACACTGACCCTCCACCAGGTCAGAGTTTAACCTCTGAACTTGGCCATCCAACTCAGAGTCACCACCCTGAAGTTGAACAATTGCCTGGCACGCCAGGACTTCCTGGAGGGCACACTGACCCTCCACCAGGTCAGAGTTTAACCTCTGAACCTGGTTCTCCAACCTAGGGTCACCACCCTGAGGTTGGGTGACTGCCTGGCACACCAGGACTTTCTGGGAGGCACACCTACCTCCCACCAGGTCAGTGGTTAACCTCTGAACCTGGTTCTCCAACCCAGGGTCACCACCCTGAGGTTGAACAATTGCCTGGCACGACAGGACTTTCTGGGGGGCACTAGTACCCCCCACCAGGTCAGAGTTTAACCTCCGAACCTGGTCATCCAACCCAGAGTCAACACCCTGAGGTTGGATAATTGCCTGGCACAGCAGGACTTCTTGGGAGGCACACCTACCTCCCACCAGGTCAGAGTTTAACCTCTGAACCTGGGTACCCAACCCAGAGACACCACCCTGAGGTTGAACAATTGCCTGGCACGCCAGGACTTCTTGGGAGGCACATCTACCTCCCACCAGGTCAGAGTTTAACCTCTGAACCTGGGTATCCAACCCAGCGTCAGTACTCTGAGGTTTGACCACTGCCTGGTACACCAGGACTTTCTGGGGGGCACACCTACCCCCCACCAGGTCAGAGTTTAACCTCTGAACCTGGTCATCCAACCCAGAGTCAACACCCTGAGGTTGGACAATTGCCTGGCACAGCAGGACTTCTTGGGAGGCACATCTACCTCCCACCAGGTCAGAGTTTAACCTCTGAACCTGGGTATCCAACCCAGAGTCACCACCCTGAGGTTGAATCTTTGCCTGGCATGCCAGGACTTCCTGGGGGGCACTCTCACCCCCCACAAGGGACATACCGTCCCCAAGGGCCACACAAGAGTCTGGTTGGCGCAGGTCTCCCGACCTCTGCCCATCCGGCAGAGTCTGGGTTTCCCCCAAACCAGAAACGGTTTAACCTGGGTCATTCCTGTGGGGCTCTGCTCTCAGAGCTGTCCCCTGACTCTCAAGGTCCTCCACTGGGGTCCGCAACCCCCTCTCAACCCTATGTCTGGACTTCTGCACCCCCTCACTAGGAGGGGTACTGCCAGACACCAGAACTGTTGGGATGCTGGCTACAGTCACCCCCCCAAGTTCTTCTGACACTGCGGGGCTTCCCTCAAAAGGTGGCCCTACGGTACAGGCTAGGCTTCCCTCCTGGTGTTCCCTCATGGAACCCTCTAGGACCTGGGACCTACCTGGGACACTACAATCCTTTCCCACCTCACTCGGTTGGGAACCACCTAGACCACTCCCTTCAGGAGCACCCCCAAATGCCTCTTCAGACTCTCTGGTACTCACCCAGAAGTCTGCCTCCATTGTAAGTTCCCTGGGGTCAGAGAACTCACACTCCACCTGGTGTTGGCGTAGCTCTGGAAAATAAGGACCAGACATATGCTCTCCAGCAATTACATCACTCTGCCCTTCACATGTATTAACCACAGTACCCTTCACCCAACCACCCAGTAACTCAACCTTGGAAAAGCACTCTACTTCACCCTCCTGAGACTGGTGAGACAGTATCTGTCTGTCCCTGACACTCAACCCATACTCTTCTGGGATGTCTCTACACTCTATATCCAGGACGTCCACTAGGGGGGAACCCTTTTCTCTGTCACTCTCTGCTAGAGTCAGTAAAGTGTCCCTCCCCCCAGTAGGAATATGACTCCCTCTGCCAGTTCCCCAATCCTTCTCAGGGACCCTGTGCATAACGGGAACTACCTCATACCCTTGAACCGCCTGGGGTGTGTCAACTCCCTTCTTCAAGTTGGGTACCACATCTCTGGGCTTGTGCCATCCTTCATTAGTACTAGATGCAAGATTTTTGCTGCCACCATCTGAACTGGACTCAGCCCTTCCGGCCTCCAGTTTCAGTTCTTTACAGCTCAGCTCTTGAGCTGCAATCTTTTCTTCTTCCAGGGCTAAGAGTCTTTTTGCCTCAACCTCTGCAAGATACTCCTCTAATTGTTGCTCCTGTCGCCTTTGACTTCGGAGCCATTCATCTATTTCTGGGTCACTGTCCAAATCTGAGTAGTCTTCCTCCTCATGTGAGCAGTCTTCCTCCTCATGTGTGTAGCCCTACTCCTCATCTGAGGGGTACTTAGTCATTTGGTTTCTTGCTGCCTCTCTCTCTGCCCATCTTTCCTCCCCCCAGACTATGTAGGCATGTAGCATCTCCGCTTTAGTAGATCTCCTTGCTACAGGAAGGCCCCATTGTCTGCAAAGCTTCCTTAGGTCAGCCTTAGTGAGGTGGTCAGTACGAACAAAGAATGAGTAGGTAAGCAATCCCATTCTGATAAGATCTTACTAGCAAAAACCAAAATCCAAAGTCCAAAATATCAATAGTATATCCAGGAGGACATCAGAGAACCAAAAGCCAAAAAAAAAGATGAAAAATCAAGTTGACCTTCAACTGTGGGTAGGTAGTGAAATACTTAGCTATTGTATGTCACTGCACAAACACAAGTCCTATCCTCACCCCCTGATCACCAATGTTAGAAATGGGGTTTTTGGTTGGCAGTCAGGTTGCCCTCTGTCCAAGCAAGAACCCTCACTCTAGTCAGGGTAAGTCACACACAATCCAAAATCAGCCTGTGCTCACCCTCCGGTAGCTTGGAACGAGCAGTCAGGCTTAACTTAGAAGGCAATGTGTAAAGCATTTGTGCAATAAATCATACAACACCATAGCATAACACCACAAAAATACACCACACAGTATTTAGAAAAATATATAATATTTATCTGGGTATCTTCAGGTCAAAACGATCAAAGTTGCAATACGAATTTGTAAAGATATCACTGAAAAGTGATAGAAAGTGTCTTAAGTCTTTAGAATATAAACAAAGTCTGTTTCAAGCACAAGTACCTGGTTGGGAGTGGAAAAATCTACTCAGAGGGCCACAAGAGAAGAGGTGCGTGGAAAAAGGGTGTGTGTGCGTCGATTTCTCCGCAGCACACACGGACTTGCGTCGTTATTTTCCACGCGGGGAAGTCGGAGTCGTTTTCCGGTGCGTGGACAGTCTCTTTCTGTGGATCGCAGGGATTACCAGATGTCCCTGGTCTGTGCGTGGATTTTCCTGCTTGTTCTCCGGCTGCGCGTCGGTCTGCGGGGCTGCGCGTCGAAATTACGATCTCACGGCAGGCGTTGCGTCGATTTCTCCTCTAGACTTCGATCTGCGGGGCTGCGCGTTCAAATTACGATGTCACGGCAGGCGTCGCATCGATTTCTCCTCTAGAGGTCAGGCGGCGTTGTCCTTGCGAGGCCGTGCGTCAGATCTTCGATCGTCCCCAGAGCGTCGCGTCGATCAGCGTCGGAGTGCGGCGTTTTTCTCGCCGCGAAACAAGCTGTGCGTCGAAATTTTCGGCGCACGGCGCGTCCAAGTAAAAGAGAGAAGTCTTTTTGGCCCTGAGACTTCAAGGAATAGGAGGCAAGCTCTATCCAAGCCCATGGAGAGCACTTTCACAGCCAGACAAGAGTTCAGCAAGGCAGCAGGGCAACAGCAAGGCAGCAGTCCTTTGTAGAAAGCAGACAGGTGAGTCCTTTGAGCAGCCAGGCAGTTCTTCTTGGCAGGATGTAGTTTCTGGTTCCGGTTTCTTCTCCAGCAAGTGTCTGATGAGGTAGGGCAGAGGTCCTGTTTTTATCCTAAGTTGTGCCTTTGAAGTGGGGGTGACTTCAAAGAGTCTCTAAGAAATGCACCAAGCCCCCTTTCAGCTCAATCCTGTCTGCCAGAGTCCCAGTAGGGGGTGTGGC
This sequence comes from Pleurodeles waltl, assembly GCF_031143425.1. Taxonomy (NCBI): domain Eukaryota; kingdom Metazoa; phylum Chordata; class Amphibia; order Caudata; family Salamandridae; genus Pleurodeles; species Pleurodeles waltl. Next base: position 1,243,618,622 of record NC_090447.1, on the reverse strand, counting down.
AGTCCTTTGTGTGAGGGCAGGCCCTCCACCCTCCCAGCCCAGGAAGACCCATTCAAAATGCAGATGTATGCAAGTGAGGCTGAGTACCCTGTGTTTGGGGTGTGTCTGAGTGAATGCACAAGGAGCTGTCAACTAAACCTAGCCAGACGTGGATTGAAGGGCACAACAAGATTTTAGTGCAAAGAAATGTTCACTTTCTAAAAGTGGCATTTCTAGAATAGTAATATTAAATCCGACTTCACCAGTCAGCAGGATTTTATATTACCATTCTGGCCATACTAAATATGACCTTCCTGCTCCTTTCAGATCAGCAGCTGCCACTTCAACAATGTATGAGAGCAGCCCCAATGTTAGCCTATGAAGGGAGCAGGCCTCACAGTAGTGTAAAAACGAATTTAGGAGTTTTACACTACCAGGACATATAACCACACAAGTACATGTCCTGCCTTTTACCCACACAGCACCCTGCTCTAGGGGTTACCTAGGGCACACATTAGGGGTGACTTATGTATAGAAAAAGGGGAGTTCTAGGCTTGGCAAGTACCTTTAAATGCCAAGTCGAAGTGGCAGTGAAACTGCACACACAGGCCTTGCAATGGCAGGCTTGAGACAAGGTTAAGGGGCTACTGAGGTGGGTGGCACAACCAGTGCTGCAGGCCCACTAGTAGCATTTAATCTACCGGCCTTAGGCACATGTAGTGCACTCTACCAGGGACTTACAAGTAAATTAAATAGTCAATCATGGATAAACCAATCAGTAGTACAAGCTACACAGAGAGCATATGCACTTTAGCACTGGTTAGCAGTGGTAAAGTGCCCAGAGGTCAAAAGCCAACAACAACAGGTCAGAAAAAATAGGAGGAAGGAGGCAAAACGTTTGGGGATGTCCCTGTCAAAAAAGCCAGGTCCAACATACTCCTACTTACTTTCTCTCTTAATTTTACTTGTTCTTATTTTGACATAAAGACAGTCAAAGGTCATGTAATGAATAGTAACAAAGTAATGAAAGATGAGCGTGGGCAAGCCCCTTTGTGATTTGGCTCACACCCCTCCAGCCATTACTTTATGCAAGGGTCATTCACATTTCCACAGGAGTATTTTCTCCTTTCTCTCATACTGTTATTTATTAGATGTATTAGTCTGCCTAAAGAATGCTTTTATTGCAATGCTAGTTGGTGAACACTGCAATGGAGGCACACGCTTTAAATTCTTGTAACCAACACCCACCTTTCATCTTGCCTCTTTTCCCTGTCCAACCCCACTGATGTTGCTACTCCAACTCCTACACCAAGATCTACTCCCAGCCCACTTCCATCTATATTCTTACTTCCACCTCTTTGATCACTCGCACTTCAATGTCCTCTCCTTATCTTATTTCTACTCCTGTTCCTAATATTTCCTCTATTTTACCCACATTCCACTTCATTCTTTTACTTCTACTCTATGCCTTCTTATTCAAACTTTTGCACCTACACACAGACCTATTTAGTCCTACTTCATCCTGTTTACTCCTATAGTTGCTTCTACTCTTACTCCCAATTTTACTTCTCCTTTTCTTCACAGGTTTACTTTCATAATGTTGCTTGTTCTGTCTTATCCTCTGCCAAACTCATCTCGCTTTTCACCTCCTTCTGTTTTGTCTAATATTTGTACTTACTAGTTTTGCCTCTCATCCCCTACTCGTAGGCCTGCTCCCAATCTTACTCCTATTCCTCAACTTCTTCTCTCTACTGTACTTCTTCACCTTTACCCCTCGAACCTATACATTTCACCGCAGGTGATTAACTTGTACCTGTTCCTTGTCTGAGCTGATTTACACCACTTCACGTACACAACCACCATAGATAATACAACTTTTTAGGTATGTAACTGAGTCATGTAACTCTCAGGTCCCCCTTTCACCCACAATACACCGACAACAGTTTCATTTTAATTTTCCACTGTTCTAGTTACCCAACAAACTCAATAATGTGCATGCCTCAGGCACACGTCTGTATTCCTACCATGCTACCTCTACTCTAAAAGCTTTCACTTTAAATGCACGAAAGCAATCTCATTAGCCCTTACCAGGCTGTTCAACTTAACTATTGTTGCTATTGCACCTGCACTTTAATTGCCCAACTTAAAGTTGACCTCAACTGCTTTGAATGCGGCAAAGGGAGACACACTTTAGGAAACTAGGGGGACTTGGATCTGGCAGTGAAGAAACCATTTATAGAGAAAGACCAAGCCCACTATGCCTATAAAACCGAGGGATGGCATGGGAAGTGAGAAGTCTTTATTAGTTACTTGTTGTGCTTTCCCCTGCTTTCCACTTTGCTTGGCTTGACCCTTATACTGCACCTTCACTTGAACATGGCCCATTCGGAGTTGGGGTTGAGCTGTTTTGAACGCTGCAATAGGACATACATAGAGCCTTTGATCTAATGCAAGAGATTCATACAGCCCAGCTACTGGGAAAAACTACACCTTTACACCTGTAAAACTGCAAGGTGGCATGGGGATTGAAACTTTTGATTATTATGTGTTGTACCTTACCCCCCATTGCACTTTGCTGTTGCTTGATCCTTCTACTGCACCTGTACTGTAAATGCTCAGTTTTAAGTTGAGCTCGAGATATTGTGAATCTTGCAAAGGTCGAAGTGCTGTTTCAGATGGGGGGTGGAGAGATCCAGCCTTTGGTCGAGTACTGAGAAAGGACATGACCACTACGCCTATAAAAATAATAAACTAAAAGTTAATTAAGGGATCGGGCCAGAACAATAGGAGAGGCCCTTAATTAAATAAATAATTATACTACTAGTGGTGTGTCATCTTCACTAACAGGTTGTCCTTCATCTAAATCAGAAAACTTAGATTACAAATCATGATTTTTCAAGAAATTTCTTCAACACAGGAGTCATTTAATGACTTAAATCCTATAGTAGCTATTCCTTTCTAGCAATAAAGTTCAATAGGTTGAAGGATTTTAAATTGTGACTCAGAGTAGAGTCCCTAAAGGATTTAACAACAAAATAGGGCCTGTACTCAAAACAAAAACATAATTGAGCCATAGGACATAAATTAGTAATTCAAATTAGGACTCTCTGATTTTGTTTTCTGTGAGGCTCTAATTGGTTGTGTTATAGCTGAAAAAGGGGAAAATTATTTTTTAAAGACATCCCAAATGTGTTGCCCCCAAGCAAATTACACAGCACTTTGCCTCTGCATCTGCACAGTATTATAGACACAGGTGCAGAGGCAAAACTGTGTTAGGAGGTGCACTGACTGCATGCCAAAAAGAAGTTGTGGACAGTCATTAAACCCCATGAGGGTGACAATTGAAATAAAGGAAAGGAGGTTTGGCGGACCCTTTAGATAGCCTCCTACAGGCGGGTAGTCATTCAAGACACCTCCCTACACAGGGATCTCTGCCCCTCTTTGATAGGCAGGCTATGTTACCACCTGCAAACTGAAAAACAGACTAGGTGCTTTAAATAGCCGTTCCGGCTTTCAGTAATGCGCCGACCCCAGGGTAGGTGTGAATTTGTGATTGCCTTGTGGGAAGCACATTATCTGTCATAGGGTGCACTAACCAGGTGTGTCCCCATCATGCCCAGTTAAAGGAGCACTGAGCGCATACCGGGGCAGAAAACCATATATATATATAATATTGACTGAGGGCCTCAAGAAGAAAGTACAAAAGTTAGGTTTGTGGAGAGAAAACATAATTTATTAGCAGTGGGTGTGAAGGTCGCGGCCGTTGTATAAGAAAAACAGATATAATGCATCAAAGAAAAATCTTTAACTTCACCACTACACCAGTTGGGCACCATGAAGATGCCCACGGACAAAATCACTCTCATGATAAAAGATGTGCAAATAAAAAGGAAACCAACTGGAAGATTTGCTAAATCGGTAGGGGTTCAACCCAGTAAACTATGCAAGGGATGCACATGGTAGAAACCCAGTAATGGTTACAGGGGATTTTAATAGTAATTTGTGTGGACAAGGTGTAATGGGTGATATATAGCACCCCTATGGTACCATGGCACAAAAGAGGGTCATAGGTATTGGTGCACTAACATCAACTGATGCCTCTTCAGATATGTTCCTTAAAAGGGAGGTTTTCTAAGGCCTACCCAGGTAGAGACTCTCATATTATGCCAGTCGGCAGGAAAGTGATTCTTGATTATTCATGGACCAATGGTTTGTTCTTTTCTGAAGTAAGTGAGTTTGAAATTGGTCCATAACATTTGATAAAGATCATTTACCCTGGGATGATGATTCTCAATATTGAAAATGAACAATCATAGAAAGTTTGAAATTATTAGAAATTTTGGAAATAAAGGTGAACACCAGGATTAGATGGTCATCTACAAATACAGAGCTGTTGAACTCTTTGAACCCCATTCACAAAATTAAATGTAGCAGCTGAGATCCCCTTGCATGTATATTTATGCCCATCCTGGGCGTACATCTACCCTAAAATTGAGAGTACACCACCACTTCACAAGAGGAGTTGTGGACATGTACAACTCAAAATGCAATCATAAAGTAACTTCAGGTGACTTTACAGGTGTGTATTGGGCATAATTAGGCTAAATGTATTCTACTTAGGCCTTTATAAAAGTTATTTTATCACTGGGTGCAGTAGAAACACACCTAGTAATAAATTTACAATATCATAATTCTGGGCCTGGATGACACAAAAACCTGTATTTTCTGGGTTCCACAGTAATGAATTTAGTTGATGCAAAATTGTGTAGTAAGTTTGCATGTGTAATTACTGCACATGCCAAAGTATCCTGAGCCTTCAAAATTATATGATTCCCAGAAAATACTAGTATTTAAGACTGCAATTTGTGTCATAGAACATTAGTGATTAGTTATTTGAAAGCATCCTGCATCCTATAATGAAGGCAATAACTGTCAATCCGTTTCTCATTGCTTTTTAAAGAAAAAAGTTTATTTTTTTGTATTCAGAGACATCCGTTTACCAAAATTGAACAATTGAGTGGCACAATACATGTGCATGCACAATATATGTTTAAAATTAACACATAACCTATTTAGCCACCTTTGAAAGGCATGCATCTTATAATCTTGAACTTGTAGCTCTACAATATATGGGCTTGTCCTAAAATAGAGTATGGTTGAACATGTACATCCATTTGGTTGTTTGGTGACAAGTGCAATTTTCATAATTGCAGAGTGTTTCTTTCAAGAAATGTAATAACGTATTATGGCCCTCATTACAAACCTGGCGGTCAGTGATAAAGTGGCGGTAATACCGCCAACATGCTGGCAGTAATTACCACCAAATTATGACCATGGCGGAAAGTGCTCAGATAGACAGCCACTTTACCACACCGACCGCCAGGGCGGAAACAACAGCCACCATGGCAGTAGCTACCTACAGCCAGGTGGAAGCCAATGTTCCCCCCACCGTATCATGACAGCCCAATCTGCCACCTTTTCTGGGGTGGTACCAACGACATCAAAAGCCTGGCAGAAACAGAACACAGAAGGGAAAAGACTCACCTTGGGAGACACAGGGAACCACCACGCTGCCATGGAGCCCGAGCTGCAAATATTTCTGATGCTCTTCTAGGTCCTGCTCCACCACGAACACCAACGACGGCGAAGACGACCACAGTGAGTACAGCCACCTAGCACTCAGGGGGGGGGGGGAGGAAAACAAGAGTGACACACACATGCACAACACACAGTCCCCCACCCCCAACACCATACACACAATCAGATGCAGTAAGAAAACATATTTACCCCGTAGCCCTCAGGAATAATGCAGGGACAACATGAATAGATAAAAGTGAGTGTAATAATAGAAATACAGTAGAAATACGTACATCCTATCTAAAAGTATATACATATGTACAATTCAAGGGACACTGCCCAGTACTCAAGGTGGATGGGCCACAGGGCAACATCACAAAGTCCAAGGCCCCACTTGTCTCCTGCAACAACACGGAGAGAACACTGCAGGGACATCAGTTCGAAAATTGGCAGGCACCTCAGGGGGATGGGGAATGGGGGGGCACCTCAGCCGGCAGATGGAACAACACCACTGGTCCTGGAGGGGTCAACATGCCCTGTGCTCTGTCCTGGGGAGTGCAAAGCCATAGTCTCTCAAGTGGGTGACATGCCCACATGCTCTGGAGGGGGCAACATGCCCTGTGCTCTGTCCTGGGGAGTGCAAGGCCACAGTCTCTCAAGTGGGTGACATGCCCACATGCTCTGGAGGGGGCAACATGCCCTGTGCAATGTCCTGGGGAGTGCAAGGCCACAGTCTCTCAAGTGGGTGACTTGCCCACTGGTTCTGGAGGGTGCATCGTGCCCTGTGATCTTCATCCTGGGGAGGATGGGGTGAGAGGGTGGCTTCCCCACTGATTCTCGAGGGGGTATCGTGCCCTGTGATGCAGATCTTGGGGAGTGCAAGGTAACAGTCTCTCAACTGGGTGTCATTCCCACAGGATTTGCATGGGGCTGGCCGCACAATAGCCCATGGAGGCAAGACTACAGACCGCCCGCCGGAGGTGACGGCTGTTCAGTGGTGGCAGTGGTGGTGGTGCTGCTGCTGCTGGTGGTGGTTGTGGGGGGAATCTCCAACCTATCCCCTGAAGCCTCAGATGGCTTCCCATTGCTGGTGGTGGTGCTGCTGCTGCTGGTTGTGGGGGGAAGCTCCTGCCCATCCCCTGCATCGGTTCGATGGGCTCCCCTTCCTCATTGTGAGCCCATCCCCAGCTGGGCCTCCGCCATCTTCAGTGCCCAGCATCTCAGGTCCTCCCACCGTTTCCGGCAGTGGGTGCACCGCCTGCCGTAGACCCCCAGGGTCAACACATCCTTGGCGACGATGGCACACCATATACCCTTCTTTTGATGGGCGCTGACCTGCAGAGGAAATGCACACAGGGAAAGGTATTAGTCAGACAGTCCTGCTTGTTACACTCATGGCCCACCATACCCTTTCCCATCCCCATTAGAACAGACCTGGCCCACCACACAAGCTGCATGCTGCCCAGGGGACATCCACCAAGACCCCCTACACGAGGCCCTCACACATAACACTCCATTAATTCATGCCCCATGCATCGTGCTCACAGTGTACTCACCTGTTGGTCTGGAGGCCCTGATAGCAGTCATTACTGGGGTAGGACCCCATCCACCAGTCTCTCCAACTCCGCCGAGGTGAAGGCAGGGGCCCTTTCCCCAATCACACGCGCCATGGTTGGTTCCAGACACAAGTCACAGCAGCAGTGTAGGTCCTCTCCTGTTGAAGGTCAGGTAGCAAGTGAGTGAACAAATAGAAAATGGCGGTGACGTCTGCGGTGGTGCATACCGTCACCTCCGGTGTACATCACCATTGGCCACTGTATCCCATAGGGCCCAATATTATCCAACGAGGCATTGCACAGAGGTTCCCGACCGCCTCCCACAACGCCTCACAATGTCAGCGGAATTACCTCACTTCCACCTGTCCCTCCACACAGGACAGGTGGACACCATTTCGGGGGGGACAGGTCCTGGATTATAACTGCATCACAGTTCACAATTGTACCATACACGACAGATGCCACTTATACATTTCAAATTAACATCATGCATTGCACAACTGTTGTGGCTACAATGTACAGTTTGTGACTGGCTCCTCACTCTTTTGCCCCATAGATTGCTACCACTAAGGATGAATAGGAGATGGAGAAATATACCTGTCTACAGACCCCTGGAAGACTTGCCAACAATGGAGGACAGGCACATTATCCTCACCTACAGACTTGACAGGGCCACGATCACTGAGCTGTGTGCCCAACTGGAGCCTGACCTGATGTCTGCTACCCGTCATCCGACTGGGAACCCCCACTTGTGCCATTCCCATCTGTGCTCCATTTCTTGGCAACTGGATCTTTCCAGGTGACATTGGGCTTGGCAGCAGGAATGTCACAGCCTATGTTCTCAATAGTGCTGATAAGAGTGTTGGATGCTCTGATTAAACACATGTGTAGCTACATTGTTTTCCCCCAGGTGGAGGATTTGGCCACAGTGAAGGCTGACTTTTATACAATTGGACATATCCCCAACATCATTGGGGCAATTGATGGCACACATACTGCATTTGTTCCCCCAGGCAAAATGAACAGGTGTTCAGAAATTGAAAGAGTTTTCACTTAATGAATGTCCAGATAGTGCGCCTGGCGGACCAGTACATCTCCCACGTCAACGCAAAGTATCCTGGGTCTGTGCATGATGCCTTTATCCTGAGGAATAGCAGCATCCCAAATGTGATGGGCCAACTACGGAGGCACAGGATGTGGCTAATAGGTGAGCCCTGATTCCCACCCAGTGGATGTCAGTGTATGGGTATGGTGTGGGCCATAAGGCATAGTGTGTGGCTAAATTTTGTCCCCCAATATTTGCAGGTGACTCTGGTTACCCCAACCTATCATAGCTACTGACCCCTGTGAGGAATCCCAGGACAAGGGCGTTACAATGAGGCACATGGGCAAACAAGAAGGATCATTGAACATACCTTTGGCCTCCTGAAGGCCAGATTTTGGTGCCTCCATCTAACAGGTGGATCCCTATGCTACTCACCTAAGAAGGTCTGCCAGATAATCGTGGCATGCTGCATGTTGCATAACCTTGCCTTGCGATGCCATGTGCCTTTTCTGGAGGAGGAGGAGGCTGGAGATGGCTGTGTGGCAGCAGTGGACCCTGTGGACAGGGGAGATGAGGAGGCAGAGTATGAGGATGAGGGCAACAATATCTGCAGTGATTCAACAATACTCCCAATGACACATAGGTAAGACAGTGTAACTTCACATTTCATTGTCAATTGTTTGTTTCACGTTGTCACTGGCAGGCTGTGATTGCCCACTTCTATGCCCACTCACTGTACCCTTTGGCCACTCTTTTTGCAGATGTTGGTGCCCCACTATCACTCCTCTTGTGTTCACTGCAGCCAACTACAGGTCTATCCTATGTGCACTTCACTGTACAGTTGATTTGCAATGTTTGAACTTTGTTAAACAAATTCATACTTAAATCATTTGACATACTCCATACTTGTATTTTTTCAAAGTGTGGTTATTCAAGTTCTATGAAGAAAAGGGGGAAATGCAATGGGCTGGCGTGATGATGGAGGAAAGTCCAGAGTATTGTTCCAGTCTATTTGTAGCACAGGTGCATTGTCCAAGGGGACATAGGAAGGGGAGCAATGGCAGTTCAAAGTGGACAGGGTGACAGAGTGGCACACCAGGGTGACAGTCAGGAGAGTCTCATTTCCTGGCGGGGGTCTTGGCGATAGTCTCTGAATTCTGCCTGGATCGCAGGGAACATTTGCAGGGTGGTGGGGTGCTGGTGACCTGTTGGCCCTGTGGTGCGGCCTCCTGTTCACTAGCAGCAGCAGAGGTGGAGGGCAGTTCAGTAGGCTAGCTAGTGGCAGGGGCCCGCTGTTGTGAGACTACCTCCCTCATAATTTTGGCCATGTCTGCCAGCACCCCTGCAATGGAGACCAGGGTGGTGTTAATGGCCTGCAAGTCTTCCCTGATCCCCTGGTACTGTCCCTCCTGCAGCCACCAGTTCTCCTGCACGTTGGCCTGGATCTGGCCCAGCGTATCCTGGGAATGTTGGCATGTTCCCAGGATCTAGGTGAGTGCCTCCTGGAGAATCGGTTTCCTGGGCCTGTCCTCCCCCTGGTGCACAGAACTCCTCCCAGTTTCTCTGTTGTCCTGTTCCTCTGTCCCCTGAACCATGTGCCCACTGCCACTGACCCCAGGTCCCTGCTTGTCTTGGGTGTGAGGAGTGCCCTGGGGTCCCTGTAGTGGTGGACACTGCTGATTGACGTGTCCTGAGGACAGAGGCATGGGTATGCAGGGTGGGTGCTGTAGTGATGTTTCCTGTGGGGGGGCTCTGTGAGGGTGTGTGACTGTGGCTGGGTAACCGACTGTCCAGAGGTCCCTGATGGGTCAGGTTGGTCATCCAGATCCAGGCAACCAGAGTCACTGTAGGCCTCTTTTGTGGGGGGACTGGATAGTGCTGGCACCTCTTCTCCGGTGGCACTGGCTGGGATACCTGTGGGGATGTAAATGCAGTGTTATTGTTTCTGTGTGGGACCTATTGTGCATGGGTGGCTTGCCCTCTTTGGTTGTATTTGCCCTGGCAGCTTTCAATTGTGTACGTTGGTGTATGGTGGGATGATTCGTTCTCTCTAGTGTGCATGCTTTAGTGATAGGTGTCCATGCAGGGTTGTGAGTGGTGTCAATGCATTGGTATTGCATGCAGGGCTTGGCATTGGGATGAGTGAGATGTGATGGTGGGGTTTGTGGGAGGTGGTGGAGTGATGGGAGTGAGGGTGAGGGTGGGGGTATGTGATGGCATGCAGGTAAGGGGGTGAAAGCAGTATAGAATTGAGTCCAGTCCTCCTCCTACTCCTGCCAGGCCCTCAGGATGCATGATTGCCAAGACTTGCACCTCCCATGTTGTTAGTTGTGGGAGAGGAGGTGGGGGTCCACCACCAGTCCTCTGTACAGCGACTTGGTGTCTTGCTGCAATGGAACGCACCTTCCACCATAGGTCGTTCCACCTCTTCATGATATCATCCCTTGTTCTGGGGTGATGTCCCACGGCGTTGACCCTGTCCACAATTCTCCGCTATAGCTCCATCTTCCTAGCAATGGGTATCTGCTGCACCTGTGCTCCAAACAGCTGTGGCTCTACCCCGATTATTTCCTCCACCATGACCCTTATCTCCTCGTCAGAGAATCTGGGGTGTCGTTGTGGTGCTATGGGTGTTGTGTGAGGAGTGTGGGTGAGGGTGTGTAGGGTGATGTTTTGGGATGTGTGTTGTGAGGTGCGTGGGTGGTGTATTGGTGATGGAGGTGTGTGGCTCTGGTCTTGTCTGTGGTCGTGGTGTCTGTCTTGTGCCAATGATTTGTAATGGTAAAGGGTTGTGGGTAGTGTGGGTGGGTGTTTTATAGTGGTGTGGGTGTGTGGATGTGGTGTGTGTAGGAATGTCAGGTGTGTGTAGTTTGAATAGTCCAATGTGGTGTTGTGTTGTTTGAGTGTGTGTATTTTTAGCGTGGGGGTATGCACCGCCAATGGTTTAACACCATTGACTGTCTGCCACAGTGATTTGTGAGTCATAATGTGGTGGGCGTAGTTCTGTTGGCGTAACGGTGTGGGTTTTGATTTTGCCAGTTTATCACTGACTTTTGGTGTGGCGGACTTGTGTCTGAGGCTTACTAGTGACGGATTGGTGTGTGTGTGTTATAATATGGTGAACTGATATCCACTGCGGCAGAGGTATGTTGGCTGCAGTCAGTGTGGCGGTAAGTGGGATTTACCGCCAATGTCATAATGAGGGCCTATATGTCTTTAAATTATGTTTACAGGCCTTCCTATGCGTTAATGTAAGCGATGTAATTGCTTACACAATATGTGTAAAATTATAGTATACAACGTTAAAAAGCATCATGTGAGATTGTATAGTATTAACTTTTACAATTTATAGATCTATTATTATGCATCAAAACTTTGTCAATAATAGTATTGGGACCACTTGTGTCCGAGTTATATTACTACGACAAATAAAGACATGTGGCTTCCCACTAAACCCATAGGGTTTTATGTCTGTCATGAATGTAACATCTGTATGTTGGGCTTGAATAAAACAAAAGGCTTTTGTTATAATACAACAAGAAAATATACAATTAGACATTTCATTAATTGCAAGACAAAATATGTTGTCTATATTTTGGGTTGCACAGGTAACAAAATCTACGTGGGGAGTACTGTAAGGTCTTTGAAATTACGAGTACAGGAACATGTATGTGCTATAAGGAACAAAGATATCAGGTATTCTTTAACACTCCACATGATGTTACATGAAGAATAAGATAGCAATCTAAATATAGTGCTTAAATTAGACTTGAACAAAGAGTTTAAATCATGGCGACTTTGTATATGTTTTACTAATGTATTGAAAATATTTGGGTATTAGGTGACTCGAGTGTGGGATATTACTGACTGTCAAAAAGAGTGAGGAGGATGTGGCATTTGGTAATGAATATGCAAAATGAAATTCTGAGATTTTGACATCCTCTCCTATGGGTTGAACCTTGATGGATGACATTGATGGCTAAAATAATAGAATATACTCTACTAGGGGTAAAAATGATCAATGTGAACGTTGTAAAATATGTGAAGTGGTGTTGTTTTCTCTTTATACCAGATGTATAACGGGAGATATTAAGGGCACAAGAGAAATACAGGATATGACAAACCAGTCTGAAATTGATTAGGTATGTTTAAGATGATATATTCAAAGTAATTGGTTATGAATGTTTGTGTATGTACAGGTAGTGGTATTTATACAGAAAAACTTCAATTTTGGCTTTTAGATAATTTGTTGTGATTTAAACACTTGGGGATACATCATGTTGTAATAATTTAGTGTGATAATATAGAAAACGCTAAATAAAATGTAGATAATAGAGTAGAGAGCGACATATATTATTTTACATATTTCACCTTGTATATACATGTGGTAAATAATTATTTGGTTATGTTGTATATGTGTGTTTATGTTATTTCGCAACACTAGTAATCATTCTGGAAAACGAATTCCCTTGCTATTCTTTTCGGGTTGAGCTTTATTTGTTTGCTTGTATAAATATATGTAGTATTCTGTATTTCTGTTTGTCTGTATGTACAATTTTTTAATTTTTTTTAATATATATGTAGTTGGTATTTGTCTTTTGTTGTTTGGGTATTCAATGTGAACTATATGTGTTATGTTACAGCCCTGAAGAACTCCTATGTTGGAGGACGAAACACGTTTGCTGTTGCTGTAATAGTTTTATATATTGCTGGAAAAGAGAAAGAGAATAAAGAGAAGATTTTTTACAACCTCACATTAAAGGATTGGACTTTTAAAACAAAAATGTATTTTTGAAGGTTGGTGCACTACCATTACTCTTAACAAACTGTCAATAATACTATAAAGTGTACTAAAATGTACTAACATTTTAAGTTTAGGGATACTAAGAATATTAAAAATTTACTTTTGTGGGAAGTTGGAGAGATGGAGGAAGAGCAATATGCACTTTCAACTAGCAGCACTCTAACTGCCATACTTTCTACCAGAAAGAAGACTTCAATTATAGCCACAATCACCACCAATGTGACTACCCCTGACACAACCTCTACCACAAGCAGTGGAGCTAAAGAAACTTCAAGTACTCTAGTAGATGGTCCTTCCTCTCAAACAAGTGTCTTTATTAGATATAGAGCAGAAATCACAATTTGAAATAGGTTCCTCCATGGACACAAGGCAATTAGCACCTGAGGTTCAAAATGTTCTATTATTTTTTGAAGGCTCTACAGAGCATGAGGAATGGGACAGATGAGAGGACATAGAACAACAAAAAACACTAGCTGTTTCTTTCAGACCTAAGCCACCAAACAGTGCTACAGCTGCTTCTAAGCAATCTGGAGCTCACACACAAACGTTGGCAAACATTTGTCAGAGACTGCAGCAATGAAGGCATCAGATACTGCCCTTGTGAATTAAACAAGGGAAGTGTCTAACACATTAAATGTAATTAGAGATGTTAAAGTCAGATATTATATCATAGTTCTGAAAATGCAGCTTTTAGAAAGTTGCCATTTTCTTGTCCCAACCATTTGGAGCCTGCAACTGTGTCCTGGATCACTTGACTGGAAATAGCTTGGCAGTTGTTCTTTGTGTATTCCTCCCACATAATGAGACAAAGGGAGATTAAATGTTGGCAGGATGGGCCATCCTGCTAGGATGGGTGGGCAGAGCTGCTCCCTACCCCACTTACATTTCAAATGGCTGCTTTCAGCACACTCACAGAGAAACTTGACTCTAGTTTTTTATCACTGTAGACTACTTTGAGCCTTGGCAGGTGAAGGTAAGAATCTTCCAGAACTAGATGTGGAGGCAGCTAGGATGTCACTCCCATTTCAAAGGCTGTCGCAGGGTATAAATATTGAACCGTTAGAACTACCTCTTCAGTAAACTCCTAGACCTGTGGAAGATTCTTACGACTGCCCTCTGCCAGAAGGATTGCCCTGCTGCCCTGCTGCTGAAAGGACTGCCTTGCTGCCCTTCTGACTGAAGGAGGACAGGACATAATCCTTGAAACCAGGAACACCAGAGTGACTCCAAAGTCTACTTGGCTGGCCTCCTCTGTGAGATACAGGGACATAAGAAGCTCCAGGGACCTTTATTGCTGTACCTGGCCTCTACTCTACCTGAAGTGAGCCTATAACCTCCAAAGTGGTGTCCCCCATGTCCTGGATTCTTGGTAGTGGTTTTAGAGGTACTGCTCCTGCCGACCTTTAAAACTTGGGACTTAGAAGAAAATCCAGCAACAACTGCCAGAATAACTGACAGAAGACTAGGACCTGTCTGCCAGCTGATCCGCACCAAGGTGTATTGCTGTCCAGCCTGACCACGGTACCTCTCGCTATATTCTTCACCGCAGCAGCAAATCTGGTTCAGTGGGACCACTCACCAAAGTTATCCTGCCTTGTAGAGCCCTTGTTGGCTATAACCTGCAGTGAATCCCACTGGACGTTTTCAACTTCCAAAAAAGTGACAAAGTCCAATGGTAGAAATCCTTACTGTAACTCCGGCCAACGGCTCCACAATGACAACAATGCCTCCTTGGACATCACCGGCCCTGACCCACTGAACTTTAACTTCTCAGGAACTTTTCTTTAAAAATTCTTCTAAGTCTGAAGGTAAGCCAAGACCAAGCCCAAAACACCTGGTGTAGCCCAGCTTTGCTGTAATATAACTTTTGAATTTCTACCTCGGTCTTGCGTAACCAGATACCAGTGGTTGGTGCTTTGATCTTTAAGTCGCTATTTTACACTGAAATCTTTGAAAAATCGTAACTCTGTTTCTACTGATTGGATTTAATGTGTTGTGTTGTCATTTTATTTACTAAAATGTATTCTATTTTTCTAAATTGGTTTGGGGTTTTTCTTATGTTTTGTTTCACTTTATTATTGTTTGGGTGCTTTACACTTTGCCTCTGAATTAAGACTGATTGTTTTGTGCCAAGCTCCCATTAAGCACAGGTTAATGATATCTTATTATGGTATAAGGAATTTGGCTATTTTGTAAGTCATGGCATCATGTGCTGCCTCAGGGAAACGGGCACACCAACAAGTTATGATGAGCTCTGCATCACACATCATTGTACATCTATGGTATGCTTCACCATCCTATTCTTTTATATATAATCAACTGCTCTGGAGAGACTGAAACATTGATGCACGTTCCACCACATTTACTTAGATCAATCAACATGTGGACATTCCCTACACGACAGTGATACGATTCTCAGTAATGTTCTTTGTATTAAGATTAGATTACACACTTCTGTCTCTGGGAATATGTACAACTGACATGCTGGATAGTTTAGTGTTTCTTGTTCAAAATTACATTGCTGGTACACCTGCTTCTTCACTTATTGTTCTCTTCTCTGTATTGATATGCAATATCAGACAATGGATTAATTCCTGTAAATTTAAATCAGGGCATTATTTTGTTGTAAATGATCCCCCTGCTAATCATTTGCTTTAGTTTCAATGTGTATACTAAACATGGCCCAGCTAATTCTTTAGAATATGTATGTATGTGGAAAGTTTAGATAACAAAGTGTGTAAGATCGCTTTATTATTTCATAAATAGGCTAAGATTAGACACGCTAACCAAAATACTAAGAATGCAGAAAAGAGAAAATCTTCCAATCTGTTGTTTAGGAAGCTACTCGGACGAGGCAACATTGCAAGTTTGTCTGGCTAAACACAGATTAAATGTGGAAGGAAGCATGTTTTAATATTTTTGCCTGGCTTCCAGATATATTTGTAACTGAGGCAATAATGATGCACGAAACTGCACATACAACTTCCTTCTCCTTTCTGAGAATCATTGTGCAATAAGGTATAAAGAGGTCTAAGGATTAGGGAGGCCCAGATTAGAAGACGTGTTGCTTGGGTAGAATATCTAATAGCTGATTTCCAACTATGAAGCTTCTCAGAGGTATGCAGGTGTAATACATGGTTAAGCACAGAATAATAATAGATGATGTTTCAATTCAACCAAAACCAAAATTGGAAGACTACAAATAATACATATAGAAAGATAGAGAGAGTCTGGACTACTTATTTTCGACAATAGGAATGTGTGACAAGAAATGTTTTGGGTTTTTCTAATCATTATTACTAGTTCTTATCATTATTATACACAAGGTTTGTATGCTAATTTTACATAATAAATAGCTAATCTTTAGACACAACAATTGTTGTGTGTATCTACTACTTTCAGGGATCAAGGTAAGGGCCTGCGCAACTACAAATAACCACTGTAGATAAGAATATATTTGACAGGGTTAGCTGTCTTATAGCATTCTAAATCTACATAGACGTAACTGGTTATAGAGAAGAGTGCCTATTTCACCTTCTCCAAAGGGGACCAATAAGCAAATACTCATTGGGGCTGAGGAAATCTATGTGGGTGAGCCCCATATTTAGGGGGGAATCAATGACACTGCAATGGCATACAGTTTTGCATTGACACCATTCATTTGTACATTCTCAAAAAATGCAAAAAATGTATTGTGGTGCCAGTGGGAGAAGGGCACCCATTACCTGGTTCATGACCTAGAAAAGGGTAGCCTATGTCACGGCATGGAGGTATCCCCCTTCAGCTTCAAGTCGACTTAAGGGCAAAAATACAGCATTGGCAAAATATTTAAGAGTGGTGGAATAGCAGTCCTTATTTCAAAACTGGACTTAGAGCAGTCCATGTTGCATCTGGTAAGCTGAGGATGATGCCTGTGTCAAGAGAAAAGTTTGTAAGAATAGACACTGGATATATGTAAAGGATTTGACACTACCTGATCACCGTAGGCTGCCCTTTCTCCTGTTGTGTGCTTCTTGGATTTTGGTCCTGTTGCTCCCCTTGTAGCTGTAGAACTATTAAATTAAGCTCCTGAAGGCTGAAGTGATGCAGAGCCAGTTCTTTACTCACGGTGCTGTGTTGCAGAATGAACGAGAGACTGCACACATGAGAAACAGGACAGGCATATCTGTAAATCTAAGCGTCCCTGCGTGAATCACTTTAATGGGTAGTGAAGAGTATTTTTGCAGGTACTCATAAACGCCTTTCAGAATTGGATCCATACTCGTTAATGCTTTTCGGAATTGGTCCTATTGTAATATATTGGAAAAAAGACATATTGTCCCATTCGTTATGTCAAATACTAATATGCAGGAGTGAAATTTGTTAAAAAGTTTGTAATGTGCTCATCAGAAAGGGCTAGAGTGTTTCTGGAGAAATGGCTTAAAAACAAATAAACAACTTTCGTTTTAACACCATGTCGGAATATATATATAAAAAAAAACGTTCTATCCAGAACCATGTGCCATTTAAACAAAGAACATTTAGCTGAAGCACATAACATGGAATTAAGAACTAGGAGAACTTCTGAAACAGTAATGTCACTCTATTTAAAATGCAAACACCGCAAAGGACAGAAATGGTGCACATTTCTAACCATATGTAAATGAAAATACATAAAAGCCTGTGGTAAGATGGATGCTGCTCGATCTATCCTCTAAAGAAAACCAGGCATTGAGATAAATAAACAGGACTGCTGCAATATAATTATTGAGCTTTCTGACGAGGGAGAGCCAAGAATAAATACGTGGGTCTCTGATATTAGGGCGATAACAAGGGCTTAGATAGCACTGTTAATTTAATTTTCAAACAGCTCTCGGACTCAGGGACTCAGCAGAGCAGCTGAAAAGGTGAGGCGTACACCGGAGGAGTTTTCCAATTATCTCTTTATTTTTAAGTTCGAATATTACAGCCTCTACTCCCGTCCAATCCGCCCACACCGGCTGCCAACACCAACTGCCACAACACATTCAAACCAACACACACCGTTCCAAGTTCGATCGAAGAGCGCGTCGCGTGCACGACCCAACACATCTCCTTCCTTATAACGACACTTACAAAATAACCATAAACAACATTGATAAATCATTTACATGTTGCAACAAATATGGTAAATATAACACTTATGCACACTAATTTTAGAGCGGTTACATCGGTACATAATCATTGAATTTCTTAGGTGGTTTAACGTTCCTAGAAGATCGCCTAAAATGTTCTGCAGAAGGATTACATGTTCTAGAAGAACGCATGCTAACACGTTCAACCTGTTTATCGCCACACGCGTCAGCTTTATTCGCAGTACTAGACAAGGATAGATTGCCCTTGTTCCACCATTTACCATCCTCCAACTTAACGCCACTGTTTCCTACACGAATTATCTTCCTGCAGTCGCTAGACCTGGATTGACCCTTCACCATGACCCTCGGATACTTCACCCTCACTAGATCCCCCACCTTCCAATCAGTCATGCGGTTGTAACACCTTTTGGTTGACTTAACAGCAAATTCAGAGTCCACTTTAGTTATATATTTATGTTGTGTTGCTATGCGTTTTTCCATAACACTGTCAACTTTATGCCATGGCACACCGGAACAACCCATCCATTCCCTAGTTGACTTTGAAGATGGAATACGGCCGCGTAGCAGGACAATGGGCGAAACTTGAGTGTCAGAATTGTTTGTGGTACGTACCGCCCACAACAATTTAGCTAACTCCGACTTGCAGTGTAGTCCACTAGACTTGGACAACTGAATATTATCTTTGAGCACCCTGTTGAACCTTTCCCCAAGCCCATTGCTACAAGGATGATACAGTGATGTCTTGGATTGTCTGATGCCCAAAAACTTCATAAACTTCTCAAATTGAGCTGAAATAAACTGGGGTCCATTATCCGTCAAAATCTCATCCGGAATACCTTCTCTAGCAAAAATGCATTCCAACCATTGGATTACATTGTTGGAATCGGGAACCTTAACAAATTTGACTTCTGGCCATCTGCTGTAGTAATCAATAAGCACCAATCCATACTCTTGGGACCCATAAGACAAACTTCCCGGACCTATAATATTGATCGCAAGTTTACTCCAAGGTTTATCCAGAACCTTGACGGCTTCTATTGGGCTTGGCACAGTAACTTGGGACTTATCACAGACAGCGCAATGCATGCAATCTCTCACAAAATGCTCTATGCATTTATCAACACCAGGCCACCAAAACCCCTCTCTGACCCTTCTTTTCATTGCTCGCATTCCAATGTGGCCTTCGTGCGCTAAACACAAAACTCTCTTCCTCATGCTATCCAGTACTACCATCTGCCTTGACCTAAATAACAACCCATTGATTACTGATAGTTCATCAAAAACATGTTTGTACTTGTCTTTTAGTTCATCATTAGAGGACCACAAAGACCATCCTGTGGATACAGCGTGCACAACAGATTTCATGTCCTGGTCTGTCTCACACGCCTCCCTCCACTCCTGTTCATTCAGCGCACCGTCCAACAGTTCACTCACTGAACACACCACTACATCATTACCGTCTTCTTTGGAACCAAAATCAGTTGAGAATTCTGCAGAAGAGACGGAGCCGGATAGTCTAGACAAACAATCCGCTAAAATGTTTTTTTTTCCTGGTACATATTCTAACTTAAAATTGTGCTCACGCAATTTGTACTGCCACTTGGCAATCCTCGGAGTGGCTTTCTCAGGACCATTGGCAGTGAAAAGTTGAACTAGAGGCTTGTGGTCTGTCCTAACAGTAAATCTAGTACCCCAAACAAACTGTTTGAAATAACTGACGCCCCATCAACATGCCAGAGCCTCCCGTTCAATCACAGAGTACGTTGACTCAGCACCCTTCAAACTTCTCGATGCAAATGCTACAACTTCATCCTTACCATCTCTCCTTTGTAATAACACAGCCCCCAACCCTTTCTGGCTGGCATCTGTCTTTATAATAGAGTGATCCCGGGTGTCAAAGGGCTTTAAGGGAATCGCGTGAGCAATCTCTTGCTTCATACCTTCAAATTCATGGTTACAATTAGAGTCCCATAAGAATTTTACATTCTTCTTCAATAGATTTCTCAGGTCATAGGTCTTTTCTGACCAATTTGGTACAAATCTGGCATAAAATTCTATCAGTCCCATGAAAGACCTCAATTGGTCTTATTCTCTGGACACACAAAATCCTGGATTGCTTTCACCAAACTTACTTTAGGTTTGATGCCTTCAGCTGATAATTCAAATCCCAAATAATTCACAGAAGACTCACCGAATCGGCATTTAGCAGAACTGAGCGTTACGCCTTTCAATTTCAATACATCTAGCACACGACTTAGTCTCTCGTCATGCTCAGACTTGTCTCTGCCATAAACCAAAATATCATCCTTGAACGCCTTCACACCACTTAACGTAATGAACATGCTTTCCACTGTTCTCTGAAACATGGCTGACGCGGACGCCAACCCAAAAGGCATACGCTTGAACTGAAATAAACCAAAAGGTGTAATAAAGCTGTGTAATGTCTTGAGCTAGGATGTAGACTAATCTGATGGTAAGTAGATGTCATGTCGAGTAAGGAAAATACTTTACCATCTTTGATAGAGGATAGCATTTCCGAGATGTTGCGTAGAGGGCATTGATCTACCCAAATTTGATCGTTCAAATCACGTAAATCAATGCACATTCTTAACAATCCATTCACCTTGCGGGCTAATACTACAGGTGCAACCCAATTCGAAGACTCAATAGGTTCAATTATGTCTAGAGTACACAATTTGTTTAGTTCTTCCTTAAAATCGTCTCTTACGCTGGGAGGAACCTTCCGTACCTTGTGTACTTTTGGTTTTGCATCCTTATTGATTTTAGTTTTGTGAGCAAAACCCTTGAACAGACCCACATTACTATTGAAAATCTCAGGATAACGTGATTCCCATTCATTACACATGATAGAAGACACCTGCAAATATTCAATTTTCATTACAACTTGCTCAGGATTATTTGGATCTAACACCAACATCAATTTACCCTGATCACACCATCCTAAAAGGCATGTGTCATCCTTGGCCACATAAATAGTAGCAAGCAAGATGTTATTTTTAAATTTGAGTGTCGCTTGAAATTCCCCAACTACATCAATAGCTTTCCCTCCATACCCGATAGGATGGATTGGTGAAGGTTTTAAGGTGACTCCTCGGGCTCTAAACAAGTCATTCCACTTGGTTTCGCTCAAAAGGGTGACCCCGAATCAGCCATCATGTGAACCTGAACACCATCTATTTCAACCAAACAAAATGGTCTTCTCATACTAGAGTCCTTTACTTCACCAATCAGGGGTTCATTGTCATACACCATGAATATTTCCCATTCCTCACTACTAGAAGAAGAGTAATTACTTGCAACAACACTATTAACCTCGTGGTTGAGTTTGTCTGAACTATTGGGTCCACTCGATCTACATACTCTCGCAAAATGTCCTTTCTTGTAACATTTAGCACACATTTTTTCCAGAGCTGGGCAACATTTAGCATTACCTAAATGAGTAGTACTACCACATCTGTAACACTCTAAAGGTTTAGATACATTTTTCCCATTCTTGCTTCCTAAAGGTTGCGGTGCATTTCCACTTTTCACATTCCTGTTTTTGTTTTTAGACTTAACTGCTAACACCTCTGATCGTAGCGACTGATTCTTATTGTCAGCAATTGACATTTGTTCCATAAACGACACAGTGCTTTCAATTCTGGTAGCAATCTCTAAGGCTTTCTGTAAAGTTAAGTTGGGGGTGGATAATAATGCTTCTTGTATTTTCTTATTATTAGTTTTTTACACCAGTTGGTCTTTTATCATTTCTTCCTCAAATTCTTTGTAATCACATGAGACAGCCAAAAGTCTTAAAGCCCCAACATAACTGGATGCAGATTCGGCTACAGATTGAACCCTTTTGTAGAATTTATGTCTTTCTGAGGTGACATTTCTGCATTTTTTAAACCTCAAATTAAGCAAAATGATTGCAGTTTGATACTCATCTTCTACACCGTCACCTTCCCCTTCAATTGCTAATACAGGCACTTTGGGAATATACTTTAAAATTTTACGCCCTTCACTGCACAAACAATGTCTTAAAATTGCAAATTTCCTCTTGTGGGTGAAGGTTTCACCTTCCAAAGCATCCAAATACACCTCAAATGCCTCTTTCCATTGTTCCCAATCTGCATCTGGTAAAGCTGGATTGGGAACAAAATGAGGAGGAGGAACGATGGACTGCTACATAGTGATAATTACAGGAAGTAGGAATGTGACACACCAAGATAAAAATGAGTGTAAGTAATGGAAACTACAGAATAGCTATTCACAATGGGTATAAATGTAAAAAAAAGATTTAGGTGTACAGAGGATTGTCTGTAGTGTATATAAAAATGGCAGCTGAATATGTCCACAATTCGGTTAACAAGCTATGTTGGTTAACATGGCTGTTGAGGTGTGCGTGTCACCGTAACACACAAGCAGAATACACTGTGCAATGATGCAATGTGCCTCCAAAATGGCTGCCGAGGTGTCCAGCAGAGTGTGGAAGCTGTAGACTAGTTGAAGAATACACAGTGCAATGATGAGATGTGCCCTTAAAATGGTCGCCGAAGTGTTCAACAAAATGTGGAAACTGTAGTTTAGGTGCCGAAAAGTGTACTTACAGCGTGACTAGAAATGTTAAATTTCAGCCGTACAATAGTAATTTAGTAGGAAAAAGAAATAATAATTATAACAACAGTCGGGGTGTGCGTGTCACCGTGACACGCAGCCAGAACTTGTATGTGGCACACAATGGGAGATAGAAATAAAATACACACTCAAAATGGCCGCCGGGGTGTGCGTGTCACCGTAACACGCAAGCTGAACACACTGTGCAATGATCTCAAAATGGCCACCGGGGTGTGCGTGTCACAGTGACACGCAGTCGGCCTTGCAATACGGTGTGCTTCAAAATGGCCGCTGGAGCGTCCCACAATATGGAAGCTGCGGTCTAGATTCTAAAAATTTACTTACAGTGCGTCAGGGACGCATTCAGTTCAGTTTCAGCGTATGCTGAAAATTTCCCAAAGTGCAAAACAGCGTAGATGCTTCTTTGGGAATAGAGCGGAGCGGTTCTCAGCTGTCAGATGGAAGGTGGAAATGGTAGACTGCAAACTGGAATCCAACAGCAGACATTGTAAACACAGGAGAAGAGGCTGGGATGAGAAGACCTTCGTCGCCACTGAAAAGGTGAGGCGTACACTGGAGGAGTTTTCCAATTATCTTCTTTATTTTTAAGTTTGAATATTACAGCCTCAACTCCCGTCCCGTCCGCCCACACCGGCTGCCAACACCAACTGCCCCAACACATTTAAACCAACAAACACCGTTCCAAGTTCGATCCATTTTGATCGCACGCATAGTCGCGTGGAAGAGCGCGTCGCGTGCACGACCCAACACAAGCCTCACTGAAAAATAATCCATAATTTTGGGCTGATTTATTGTATGAAGTATTTTAAAAAGTCTTCTAAGTGGGGGGCTGAATCTCAGCCGAGCTGTAATTTTTTGCCATTTATTTTTAGGAAAGCTGTAGGAAAAAAGGAAAAAGTTACATGGTCATGGCACTTCTTGATGAAGAAGGATCGATCTTTACCAAATACGTGGAGCGACCTTTGACCCTGTCACCAGGCAGGTCGCTCCCCCCATCTGCCACGCAGCCCCCTGTGGGTTGAACCTCCGTTGCCGCTTTTGCCGCCTGACTACTCGCTCCTTTTGTTCTGCACCCCTGCGCTTGGCTTCTGTGCCACTTCGTTTTTTCATTCTGTGCCCCTGTGTTTTGCTTTCTGTACCCCTGTGCTCTGTTGTCCCTCTCCCGCCGTCTTTTCCTGCCGTTTTTTTCCCTGGGTTTTTCCCTTGCTGCTGAGCCCCTGCTGCCCCGCCCCCTTCACTCCCATTGGCCGCCCTGCTCCCACCTCCCAGCTGCTCCTCCCTCCCTCTGCCCTCATATGGAGGCCATGAAGCGGTGGTAGAGAGCGATCTTTGACCCTGTCACCAGGCAGGTCGCTCCCCCCATCTGCCACGCAGCCCCCTGTGGGTTGAACCTCCGTTGCCGCTTTTGCCGCCTGACTACTCGCTCCCTTTTTTCTGTACCCCTGCGCTTGGCATCTGTGCCACTTCGTTTTTTCATTCTGTGCCCCTGTGTTTTGCTTTCTGTACCCCTGTGCTCTGTTGTCCCTTTCCCGCCGTCTTTTCCCGCCGTTTTTTCCCCGGGTTTTCCTCTGGGTTTTTCCCCGCGTTTTTCCCTTGCTGCTGAGCCCCTGCTGCCCCGCCCCCTTCACTCCCATTGGCCGCCCTGCTCCCTCCTCCCAGCTGCTCCTCCCTCCCTCTGCCCTCATATGGAGGCCGCGAAGTGATGGTAGGGAGCGACCTTTGACCCTGTCACCAGGCAGGTCGCTCCCCCCATCTGCCACGCAGCCCTCTGTGGGTTGAACCTCCGTTGCCGCTTTGCCGCCTGACTACTCGCTCCCTTTTTTCTGTACCCCTGTGCTTGGCTTCTGTGCCACTTCGTTTTTTCATTCTGTGCCCCTGTGTTTTGCTTTCTGTACCCCTGTGCTCTGTTGTCCCTTTCCCGCCGTCTTTTCCCGCCGTTTTTTCCCCAGGTTTTCCCCCGGGTTTTTCCCTGGGTTTTTCCCTTGCTGCTGAGCCCCTGCTGCCCCGCCCTCTTCACTCCCATTGGCCGCCCTTCTCCCACCTCCCAGCTGCTCCTCCCTCCCTCTGCCCTCATATGGAGGCCGCGAAGCGGGCGCACAGTGGACGAGCGCAGCGGGCGCGCCTGTCTGCGCTTGTCCGCGCCTGGACCGCACCCAGCACCAGAACCCCTGGAACCTGCACCCCCCGCAACGCCAGACTGCACTACGACGCAAGCACCCTCTACGCACTCAACACCAGACGAGACCACCCCTGCTACCGGGCCACCCCGAAACGCACCCAGGGGCCTTTCACCTGCTAGAACTGCAGATTCACCAGCATCCAACCCTCCACATCACCAGCCAGAGAACCCAACCACCTCTGCTGCATCCTCCTCAACACCCGCTCTGCTCGCAAGCACGCCATCGAACTTTGGGACCTACTAGACTCCACTGCCCCGACGTCGCCTTCCTGACGGAGACCTGGCTGAACGCCACCTCAGCACCAGGCATCGCCATAGCCATCCCACAGGGCTACAAGATCTCCCGCAGAGACTGCACCAACGGAGTGGGAGGAGGAATCGCCATCATCCACAAAGACTCCATCAAAATCTCAACGAACACCGATGACACCCTCACCACCGCCGAGCACATGCACTTCCAGATCCACACCGACCCCAACACCACCCTCAGAGGAACTCTCATCTACAGACCTCCCGGACCCCGCCCACAGTTCAGTGACACCATCGCCGACCTCATCAGCACCCACACCCTCGCTGCCACGGACTACATCCTCCTTGGGGACCTGAACTTCCACCTTGAGAACAACAACGACGCCAACTCCCACCTCCCTGATCGACAACCTCGCCAACCTCGGACTCAAACAGCTCGTAACGACACCCACTCACGCCGCTGGACACACGCTCAACCCCATCTTCTCCGCAAGCCCCCACGTCTCCTTCAACCACACCACCGAACCACACTGGACCGACCACAGATGCGTCCACTTTACCTTCAGAAAACCCACCACACACCACCGCACCCAACAGCTACCACGCCGCTGCTGGGGCAAGGTCACCGAGGACCAACTGACTACCGCCCTCGCCCTGAGACCACCCACCGACCCCACCGACCCCACTGACCCAGACACCGCTGCGACCAACCTCACACAGTGGATCAACGACTGCACCAACACCCTCGCCCCTCTCAAGACCTTTACAACCAACCACACCAACAAGAAAGCCACCTGGTTCACCGAGGACCTCCGGATCTCCAAGCACACCTGTCGGAAGCTGGAGAAGAAATGGCTCCACGACCAAACACCAGACAACCACACAGCCCTCAAGAGCACCACCCGCAGACATCACCAACTCATCAGGACCGCCAAGAAGACCGCCTTCAAGGACCGCCTAGACAACAACGCACACAACACCAAAGAGCTCTTCAGCATCGTGAAAGAACTCTCCAACCCCAGCTCCATCACCAACGACATCCCGCCATCTCAAGACCTGTGCGACTCCCTGGCCCCCTTCTTCCACCGCAAGATCACCGACATCCACGACAGCTTCAACCCCGACCCCCCCGCACCCACCACCGAGTCCACCACCCCTGCGAATACCACTCGCACCAGTCGCCTGACCGTCTGGTCCAGCGTCAGCGATGAAGACACCATCAAAACCATGAACTCCATCCACTCCGGATCCCCATCGGACCCCTGCCCTCACCACGTCTTCAACAAAGCCAGCGCAGCCATCGCACCCCACCTCCGGAAAACAATCAACTGTTCCTTCGAGACAGCAACCTTCCCAGAAAGCTGGAAGCACGTTGTGATCAACGCCCTTCTGAAGAAGCCCAAGGCGGACCTCAAGAACTTCCGGCCCATCTCCCTGCTCCCTTTCCCGGCAAAAGTGACCGAGAAGATTGTCAAGAAACAGCTGACCTGCTACCTCGAAGTCAACAACATCCTGGACCCTTTCCAATCTGGTTTTTGCAGTAACCACAGCACCGAGACCGCCCTCATCGCCGCCACTGACGACATCCGGACCCTGATGGACAAAGGAGAAACAGCCGCCCTCATCCTCCTGGACCTATCAGCAGCCTTTGACATGGTCTGCCACTGCACCCTATCAGCACGCCTCCATGACGCCGGTATCCAAGAGAAGGCCCTGGCCTGGACAACATCCTTCCTCTCCGGCAGAAACCAGAGCGTCCGCCTCCCACCCTTCCGCTCCAAAACCACCGAGATCATCTGCGGTGTCCCACAGGGATCCTCCCTCAGCCCGACACTGTTCAATATCTACATGGCCCCCCTCACCCACGTCGCACGACAACACAACCTCAACATCATCTCCTACGCCGACGACACCCAGCCGATCATATCCCTCACCGAAGATCCCCACACCGCCAAAGCTAACCTCCACCGAGGAATGAAGGCCGTAGCCGACTTGATGAAGGACAGCAGACTGAAGCTGAACTCAGACAAGACGGAGGTCCTCATTCTCGGACCCACCCCATCAGCCTGGGATGACTCTTGGTGGCCCACGTCACTATGCACAGCCCCGGAACCCACGGACCACGCACGCAACCTGGGGGTCATCCTCGACTCCACTCTCTCCATGACCAGGCAAGTCAACGCCGTCTTCGCGTCCTGCTTCAACACCCTCTGTGTGCTCCGCAGGATCTTCAAATGGATCCCCCTCGACACGAGAAAAACCATTACCCAGGCCCTCATCACCAACAGACTCGACTACGGGAACGCCCTCTACTCAGGAATTACAAACAAGCCCCTGAGACGACTCCAACGCATCCAGAACGCCTCGGCCCGACTCATCCTTGATGTCCCCTGCCACAGCTACATCACACTCCACCAGAGAGGCTTGCACTGGCTCCCCATCAACAAAAGGATCACCTTCAAGCTCCTGATCCACGCACACAAAGCACTGCACAACACTGGACCCACCTACCTCAACAACCGACTCAGCTTCCACACCCCCACCCGAAGCCTCCGCTCAGCCAACCTCGCCACAGTCCCCCGCATCTGAAAAACCACCGCCGGCAACAGATCCTTCTCCTACCTCACCACCAAGACCTGGAACACTCTTCCCACCATCCTACTACAGACCCAGGACCTGCTGGCCTTCAGAAGACTCCTCAAGACCTGGCTCTTCGAACAGTAGCACCCCCCCTCCCCAGCACCTTGAGACCCTCACGGGTATGTAGCGCGCTTTACAAATGCAGCGATTGATTGATTGATTGATGTCTTGCTTACCTAAGTGGCTCGTTGGCTTCCAAATAGGTGGGCCTTTAGATTGGGCCACAGTGATGACTTCAAACAAAATTCTTCACAATGAAGTGCAGTTGATAAAGGGAAACCAATATTGCTTCTTTGCTGATTTTTGCAATGCATTTGATACTGTGAACAGAAAAAAAGCATTGGGAAAAACTATGCAGTGTAAATGTATGTTTAGTAGAGGTAATCAAGTACTTTCACTCAAATACATGGATACATGTCCAGACTAGGAGCAATTTGTCTATATATGACTTGGAGCTAGACAGTATCTTTGCTCCTGTCCTGTTTAAGACTTACATTTTGATTTTTTGTTCCATCTCTAAATACTTGCATTGTTTCCCTCCAAATTGGGGGGCGGTGGTAGTTAGTATTTCTCTATTAGCATACGCTAACCACTTTTTAATAAGAGATGAAACACCCACTTGTCTTCAGTGATTAGTAAGTTCTTTGGCAGCCAGACTTCTGTGTGACAGAGGATCCACGTTCTTAGATTCTCAGTTTTTTTTCTGAGAAGGAACCAGATTTCATCTTAAAATATTAAGAAGCTCGTGCTTTGGAGGTTTTGCTACCCTAAACATATTCTTGTGCACTACCCATTTTGTGAGTCTGTGCTGAATTATTGGTCAGGGCACATGACATCAGTGTTATTAATTAATTATTAAATGGCAGTTGTTTTGGGCTAAATGTAAGACTAGTTTTTTAGGGCCTTGTATTTTGGTCCTGTTCGGCTGTGGTCAGCTCATTCCTTTGTTGATTTAAAGTGGGTAATTAGCTTTTTCTGATTCTTGCCTTTATTATACATTTCATTACTTATCTCTGTCTTTTGGTTGGAATTTTTGCTACTGGGTGCTTGTTCGACCTTATTCTGTGATTGATCTCTGTAAATTCTGTTTTCCATCAGTGTTGAGCCACATATCTTATGTTTGGTAATTGGAGAGATATACATCACAGGGCCATCGGCATGGGAAAGAGGGACACCCTACTCTGTGGTGTGGCTCATTTGCTGGAAAAGCCTTGTGCAGACTCATTTAAATTTACACGGGCCACTAGAGATGAAGCACATAAATCCACAATGATCATCACTTGTAACCTGACAAGGTGTAGTCTCATTAAATTACCATGCAATTTCTAGTGGTTTTCTGTCACTATCCAGTGGCATAACATTAGTCCTTGCAGCCCTGTGGTGTGTGGGGTCCCCCTGAGCTTCAAGGGACCCCCTCAGCACAGTACACTGACTGGGTCTGAAGGGTGGTAGGCTGGGAGAGGAAGGATCCTCCATATACTGTGCAGGGGGGCCTCCTCAAGTTTTGTTACGCCACTGTCACTATCGTCTGCAGACAGTTAGATTGGGAGCGGTGCACAGAGCACAGCTGATGATCCAAGCAGTCACTTCGTGGCACAGAGCACAGCTGATGATCCAAACAGTCAGTCCACTGGCAATGAAAGTTGGAATGCTTCCTAAATGGTGCTCTAGGAGCCACATGGTAAGCTCATGCTTATTCATTTCGGTGCAAGATCATATGTTGAATTCTTGTTCATGAGGAAATCATTGTGGTTGTACACCACTTCTTTTTCAATGCAACCACATTGATGTATGTTTTTACCCACACCTATGCACCCATCCATACACACACAGTCATCTGTCTAGCCACCCTTCTTCCGGTGCATATTCACTCATGCACCATCTAATTATCTTTTCATCCATCCGTCTATCCATCCGTCCATCCATTCATCTGCACCCATTGTTCAACCTCACAAAACTACATAACTATTCACACACACCCAAGCAGTTATCCATCAAAGAACAAACATTCATCCATCCACTCAAACTTCTTCCAGCTGTGCAACCTCACTCAAACATCTAACCCACTATTGTAGCAGCTACCTATTCATCTTTGTTTGATTTGTTTTTACTGAGGAAACCTTATTCCACATAGCAGTAAACAAATACCAAGGGTTTATAAACGTACACCTCCATACATCTTCATAGTTTTTACAGTTACTCGAACCCGTAGTAATTTAACAAATTAATACATCACAAAACTGGGAGAAGGGTTGGAAGGGGCAATTCAAGCTGTTCTGCGTTATTACACACAATTTTCCGAAGGACCCCAAAACTTCCATCAATGATCCAGTTCATAATGCAAAATGCTTTTCATATTCTTTCACTTTCGCCATTTTATTTTTCCACTGCTCAGTCGAGGATAGTGATATTATTCTCCAATGTTGCAATAATAAAGACTGTGCTTTTAGTATTGTTAAATATAACGTTTTACAGCGGCTTGATGTCAGCCCAGTGTGAGAGGGGTAACCGAAAAGGATTATTTGTGGATCATCTGGCAGGTTTATACCCTGCTTAGTCTGACAGTGTCGTAATATTTCTGAACAGTAGTTCTCCATTTTTGGACACAGCCGTATTATGTGTGCACAGTTAAATCTATTTGATCGAATATGTTTTTTGATTTTATTTACAAACACCAGATTTCTGTACAATGACCACTTAGAGAAAAACTGCATTCTACGAAAATTCGCCTCTGTAAGAGCCAAAAAATTGTAGGGGTTTATTATATTCCATGTCGCAGCCGAGATGGTCAGATTCTTGGCTACCTGGCGATTCTGAGCTATGCTTGTAAATACGTCTATAGCTTTTATGTCAATTATTTGTCATTTACCTTAATTTTACAGAATCATACTGATCTATATGTGGATGTCCCTCTAAGGTCATCAAACAATTCTGATCTCACCCTTACTAATTTCAGGTCTATATTCTCTAAAAGAGCAAAATTCGATCATAAGACCATAACACAGAACCCTTAATAATATTATATGTGGACCAATGTTAGCTCATGCTTTCCATATATCTCGTTTTAAAAAGTCTACCGTATTAGAGCATACATTCACTTTCTTTCTTTGCAATATATTCCTTTCTAATAGTGGCTGTTGCTCTAGTGTAATATTTTCCAGCCGAGCGCACACATTACATGGAATAGAATGATATCTAAAGATTTGCTCTTTTCTAATACCTATAAAAGTATTTGTTATCAAAGTTTTTGGGTGATTTAATGAAACACAGAAAGTCCACAATTTGTTATTCTATGAGCATCCTGCTCACAAAATTATTATCAAATATATTGTGTATTTAATGTATTTCATAAAAACTGGAGGAAAAATGTACACAATTCACAAAATAATATTGTTTCACATCTGCCAAGGCCACACCCTCACTTATTGATTAATACAATGCAGGTGTTTTATTGGCCCAAGTAATGCAGGAAACAGTCCCTCTCTTTTATAAAAAATGTTATTTGCCAAAAGCAAATAAGTGCAGTTTGTAGAAAATTTAGTAAGTGTACCACCAACATTGTAATCAGTGCTATTCTTCTAATAATTCAGAGAGGAAAAGGTTTTCGTTTTATAGACAGTGATTTCAATTTTATCTAGTAATGGTATATGATTTAGCTCAAATAAATCATTTACTTGAGTGGTTGTGTATATTTCCATATTCTTCTTTGGCCTTCAGTTCATCAACGGCCGTAGCTCTGGAACTAAAGTGTCTGTAGTGCGATTACATTTCAACGTATTTCTTCTACATCCTTCGATCAATGCAAGTTGAAAAATATACTAAAAACTCTATGCTGGATATCCTGCTCAGGTATTAGGAAAGCATGATATCATCAGCATACAATTTAATTTTAGACATTCTATTGCTAGGGGGTTAAATTAATCCTTTATTCGGCAATAGTAGGAAGCTCAATAAAAAAGCAAATAAAATAGTAACAGTGAACATCCCTGTCTATGCACCCTTTTTACTTTGCAGGTACTGATATCAATAGAGTACACAATTAATTCAGCCCTCATACTTTCCTTTAGGCTGACTAATACCCTAATAGGCTGGTGAGGAAACACAAACACTTTTATAATGAAGAAAAGGCTTTTCCAATTTACAAGATCAAAAGCCTTTTCAGCATCCAACAAAAAGATCTGAGCTGGGATCTGTTTGCGATTAAAAACGTCTAATGCTTCAATTAAATAATTTGTGTTTGTGGATAACTGCCTACCAGCTACAAAACCATTTTGATCTTCATTTACTAACTGTTCCATAATGAGATTCATTTTATTTGCCAACAAGCTTGTTATCATTTTAATAATCTGTATCCAAGAGAGTGATCGGCCTATAGGAATATAAATGTCCAGGATGTTGATCTTTTTTGAGGAAGCTTGCCACTACAGCAGTTTCAAAAGAGGGTGGAGTTCTCCCTTCCTGCAGTATGTGACTCGCTAATTTCGAAATATATAGGTTTAAGATTTTTGAGATTTTTTTAAAAAAGCTCATCATGAAACCCATATTCACCACTCGATTTTAAAATCGCTAAAGATTTAACAACTGCATCAACTGCATCCAGGGTTAATGGTTCTACCAAAGTTTGCCCAGTCCTCCAAGCCAATGTTGGGATTAGAAGGCTTTCTAAAAAAGGATTGCATTTAGATTCGTCCAGTTCTTGTTAGAAGCCATCAACAATTTTATAATGCTGCAAAAACATATCCTGGATGATTTTACGATCTTTAATTTGGATATTTGTTTCAGCATCAAATAGTGACCTAATTACATTGTTAACTGATCTTTTCTGTATCCGTTAGGCTAAAGACTGACTTGAGTACTCACTCTCCTCATATACCCTCTTCATATATGCTTTACTAATCAAATAGATCTTCTTGTGATAGTGATCCTGCATCTCTTAAACATGACAATTGGTACTACTCTTATGCCGCACCGAGCTATCCTTGCCCTGTTTCAAATGATATTCCAAATTATCTTTTATCTTTTGAGGGTTTCTTTTTTCTGCTATATCTTTAGTCATTTTAGTAGCTCTAGTGGTGGCCTTAAATGAATCCCATGCCATCTCAATACTTGTTTAATGTCATTCTGCAGAAAGAAGTTATTTCTGTTTCAGTTTTTGAAACTGAAACGTCTTCCAAGGGGCTTTTGAATACCTGCAATGTGCATTCTTACCACTGGGTGGTCTGAAAAAACACTTGCACAGTGATAATGTTGCTCAAGGATGAGATCAGAAGATATTAGAAAACAATCCAGCCTCGCTGCTGTCCTATACCAAACAAGAATACTCCTGCTGGTTTGGGAATTTACTTTTCCAAGAATCCACCACATTTAAGCTCTTCTACTGGTCTAATAAAGCCTTAGTGGTTCTACTTTTGTTCTGTTTGTGATTAATTGCTGATGAATCTAGGTTCAGAGACTGGAGGAAATTTAAGTCACCTCCTAAAATCACCTTACCTGGAATACCCATAATTGACTGAAACAGTTTAATAAGTGGTGCCAGGTGATGCTAAAAGGGTACATATTGAATCCACCATAAATTGTGAGCCATCAACCAAACCATTAAAGTCATCTGCCCTTGTTGATCTGTTTGGGGGGCACAAATATCCATCTGTTATTGCTTATTGAGATGTATAGCTCTCCCTTTATGGACTGCTCATGCTGCAGAAACTGCCCATTTGTGGAATATTGAAAAGCCATCTAAGTGTGTTTTCAATGGGTCTCTTTAACTTGAAATATATCTGGAGAGCGGCCTATAATTAATTTTTCAATGACTTTCATCTTGCGCTTTTTATTCAAACTGTTTATATTAAACAATGCAACGTTCAACTTCTTGCTACCCATCTTTATCTTATAACATTACACACCCTTTATTTTTACATTCAACAATATACGGTTTACTATAATCCACAGATATGAAAATAAAATAGATATGAAAGTGCATAATCATCATAAATTTGCTCCTAGGCCCCGCCATATTTGTACCAAAGATACAACTGAACAAAAACTGCAAATTAAAAAATATATAAAATGTATAATGTGGAAAATGTGCAAAGGTGTAGTGTATCCATAATCAATTTGGGAGCTACAAATGCGTGCAATTGTATGCTTATTATTAAATGCACTGCAACTCTGGCCTACTTCATATTTCAACCTTATCCCTAAAAAGCCATTTACATCTTTGTCCTCTTGCTTATAGGGATAATTATACAGACTCGCCTACTCTAATTGGTTGAGTGTGAACATAATGTGTAAAGTGCATAAAGTGAATAAAAGTATTGCAACTCCTACCTACTCCATATTACAACCATATCCCTGATATATGACATCTATATCTTTGACCGCTTGAATAATCCTTTCTACCCAAATTAAGTGTATGCAACCATTGTATATAAAGTGCATACATTGAGTAATCGAGGGAATGACCTTACTCTTAAAGACTGATCAGTTGAGCGCCTGCTACTACTGCTACTAAAAATGTGATTTCTCCGACATGTTAATCTGCACATACCTGTTCCACTCACTCACACCCTGATTTCCTGCTCTGCTGGGTCTCATCTGCCCTAACCCCTGAGTAGACCCTCTTATGCCACAGACGAGCACAATATCATTGTACCAAAACTTTCCTGTTCCCTTACTCCTCAATTTCAGACCTACCGCCACCCGGCAAACTTATTTCCTTAAATTACTTCCACTGATCTGAACATATGAAATCCACCTTTTTATAGGACTTTCAGCTTTGTGGGCTAAACTATAGTAGCCTGTGCTCCTACTGAGCCAAGATGGCCTAGCAGAGATTTAAAGTGCCTTCTTCTGGGAATTGATATGGGGCAGCACAGCAATTCTTTCCGCTGCGCTGCCCGATGCCAATACAAAAGGGCAGAAAATCACTGTATTTACATGATACTGTGCTTTTTTGTCCTTCTCCCCGGTGCTGACGCACAAATTGCTGCCTCGTGCCAATGCAGGCACCCTTCCACCATGGTGCAAGGGTATCTGTGTTTTTCCCATGATTGTTTTCGTGCAGGAAGCCATTCCTTCCTGCACAAAAACAATCATGGGAGGCATTTTCCTCTCAATATGTGTGCTGCAGAATTCAGCACACATAGAAAGAGGAAACAACAAGGAGAAATGAAGATATTTCTCCTTGTTGCATCTGTCCTGGGGAGGTGTATAGTTTTGGTGCATTCCCAGGTTTACAGATCCTTGTAAATATGTGAATGCACCAAAACCCATGGGTGTTGCATGGGAAAACCCACTGCAATGCCCATGGAACGCCTCCCTGAGGTAGTGTAAGGCAACGCAGCGATTTGCGCTGCATTGCCTTACACCATATCAACAAGGCCATGAAAAGCCATGCAAAGTGGCTTTGCATGGCCTTGTAAATATGGGTATGCGCTATATGCCACCTGTTTGTTACAATGATGGATGCACAGGCTGCGCATGGGGTTTGTAAATATACCCGTGAGTAAAGAAGCATATTCTAAAAGACGCTCAAAGAGAATTCATTATTAATGTGAAAAGTCTTTTCTTTAGGTGGAATGCGAGAGGGTACACTGTGCACCTTCGTAACTGTTAAATCTTTTGAGAAATCTGGGAGGATGTGACTTTGAATTGAATCCTCCACATAAGATATTGAATGGATCTTCCTTATGCGCAGGTATTTCCATTATTCTTAGGTTGTCTAGAATGATTTTCAAGCTCTTCCTGTTTATTCTAAAGTGACATAATTTGTCTGGTATAGCAAACCACCAACCCAAAAGTCTTGGGCAGCCTATCCCTACTCAGAGAGATGCTTACTTGTGTCTATCTGGCACTGCTTGATCTGCTTGATCTCTATCAATATTTCTCTAAGTATTGTCTGTACGCCTCCATTTTTAAGATTATTTTCCCGTTGCAGTATCCATTACACCTTCTAGTTGGCTACATCAACTGAAATTTCAAACACAGAAATTAGCTCAGTAGAAACCCAGCAGAGACCTCATTATGTAGGGTTAATCTTGAGACATCATCTCTCCAGAAGGGTCTAAAGAGGCTTTTTCTGGTCTCTCTCCCCCATAGGATCCAACAGTTCCCGCTATATTGCTGATGATTCTATTATTTAGAAACAAAGAAAATAAATCAGCAGTCCTCTTATTCTGGAGTGCTGAAGAGCATTTTCTGAGCAGCTGCTCTTCGTCTCTGTTAGACCTGACACCTTAGGGTAGTCACCCCTAACTTTTTGCCTGTCTCCCTCCACTTTTTGGACACTGTTTTTGCTGGCTTTTAGACTCTGCGCACTTTACCACTGCTAACCAGTGCTAAAGTGCATATGCTCTCTCCCCTAAAACATGGTAACCTTGAATCATACCTGATTGGACTATTAATTTACTTATAAGTCCCTAGTAATGTGCACTTTATGTGCATAGGGCCGGTAGATTAAATGCTACTAGTGGGCCTGCAGCACTGGTTGTGCCACCCACTTAAGTAGCCCCTTTTCCTTGTCTCAGGCCTGCCATTGCAGGGCCTGTGTGTGCAGTTTCACTGCCACCTCACCTTGGCATTTAAAAGTACTTGCCAAGCCTAAACTCACCTTTCTCGACATATAAGTCACCTCTAATGTGTGCCCTAGGTAACCCCTAGAGCAGGGTGCTGTGTGGGTGAAAGGCAGGACATGTACCTGTGTAGTTTACATGTCCTGGTAGTGTAAAACTCCTAAAATTCGTTTTGCACTACTGTGAGGCCTACTCCCTTCATAGGCTAACATTGGGGCTGCCCTCATACAGTATTGAAGTGGTAGCTGCTGATCTGAAAGGAGTAGGAAGGTCATATTTAGTATGGCCAGAATGGTGATATAAAATCCTGCTGACTGGTGAAGTTGGATTTAATATTACTATTCTAGAAATGCCACTTTTAGAAAGTGAGCATTTCTTTGCACTTAAATCTTTCTGTGCCTTACAATCCACGCCTGGCTGGGCTTAGTTGACAGCTCCTTGTGCATTCACTCAGACACACCCCAAACACAGGGTACTCAGCCTCACTTGCATACATCTGCATTTTGAATGGGTCTTCCTGGGCTGGGAGGGTGGAGGGCCTGCTCTCACACAAAGGACTGCCACACCCCCTACTGGGACCCTGGCAGACAGGATTGAACTGAAAGGGGACCTGGTGCACTTCTTAGCCACTCTTTGAAGTCTCCCCCACTTCAAAGGCACATTTGGGTATAAAACAGGGCCTCTGCCCTACCTCATCAGACACTTGCTGGAGAAGAATCCTGAACCAGAAACTACATCCTGCCAAGAAGAACTGCCTGGCTGCTCAAAGGACTCACCTGTCTGCTTTCTACAAAGGACTGCTGCCTTGCTGTTGGTCTGCTGCCTTGCTGAACTCTTGTCTGGCTGTGAAAGTGCTCTCCAAGGGCTTGGATAGA
The DNA here is from genome assembly GCF_031143425.1 of Pleurodeles waltl. Classification (NCBI taxonomy): domain Eukaryota; kingdom Metazoa; phylum Chordata; class Amphibia; order Caudata; family Salamandridae; genus Pleurodeles; species Pleurodeles waltl. The sequence goes on along the minus strand of NC_090447.1, from coordinate 1,243,581,399 downwards.
GCTTGCCTCCTGTTCCCTGAAGTCTCAGGACCAAAAAGACTTCTCTTTTTTACTTGGACGCTCCGTGCGCCGAAAATTTCGACGCACAGCTTGTTCCGCGGCGAGAAAAACGCTGCACACCGACGCTGATCGACGCAACGCCTTCGGGGCGACCGGAACTTCGACGCACGGCTTCGCAAGGACAACGCCGCCCGACCTCTCGAGGAGAAATCGACGCGACGCCTGCCGTGAGATCGTAATTTCGACACGCAGCCTCGCAGAACGACGCGCAGCCGGAAAACAAGCAGGAAAATCCACGCACAGACCCGGGACATATGGTAATCCCCGCGATCCACAAAAAGAGACTCTCCGCGCGCCGGAAAACGACGCACGACTTCCCCGCGTGAAAAATAACGACGCAAGTCTGTGTGTGCTGGGGAGAAATCGACGCACACACCCTTTTTCCACGTATCTCTTCTTCTGTGGCCCACTGAGGAGATTTTCCACTTCAAACCAGGTACTTTGTGCTTGAAAGAGACTTTGTTTGCTTTTTAAAGACTTAAGACATTCTTATATCACTTTCCAGTGATATCTCTACAAATTCACATTGCAACTTTATTCTTTTTGACCTACAATTATCCTGATAAATATTATATATTTTTCTAAACACTGTGTGGTGTATTTTTGTGGTGTTATATGGTGGTATTGTATGATTTATTGCACAAATACTTTACACATTGCCTTCTAAATTAAGCCTGACTGCTCGTGCCAAGCTACCAGAGGGTGGGCACAGGATAATCTTGGATTGTGTGTGACTTACCCTGACTAGAGTGAGGGCTTTTGCTTGGACAGGGGGTAACCTGACTGCCAACCAAAAACCCAATTTCTAACAGTCTCTTTAAGTGGTTCTAGTGTTAACAAATCATGGAACTAGCAAGAGAGCTAATACATTGCACGTTTAAACCTGAGAGCTTGGAGTTAGAGTCTTCTCCCTCCCTGACCACTGTATCATTCGATGTCTCTATTCCAAGAAGAAGCAACAGAGCAAACTTGTTGTGATTATCAAGTGCCTTCAGTCCTAGAACCTCCTGTAGTCCTGGCAATAGATTAGTGCAGGGACACAGTGTCGGGTCAGGTTCTCAGCGTGCACCGGGGGCACCAAACTTTTGCACTCTGGGTGATAGACCCATGTACCCCAGGGCGCCATTATCTCTAATTGGGATGGGCGACTTTTTTCTATAAACTGACCAGACGCACAGTGGACAAGGACGTAAGTGACCAAACTTTTATTTACTTACCTGAACCCTACAAGGGTTCAAAACATACTTGGAGGAGAAGTTATATTTACACTTTGGTCCCGAGGAAGCTTCAGTGGATCCTTTTTAGGACCGACACAACGCGTAACATGTTGACCTATGAGTAGAGGGGTTAGAACAGTGTTCCTTTTTCCTCCCCCTAATCACATTTGAGTAGGAGTGCTTAGGGACATCATTCCTTTAGACAGTCTGGTGGTTTTTAATCATGGCCTAGACCCGTTTCAGACACATTAAATGATGATGGTTTGGGTTTAGAGTCATTTTTATCCCGCAGTTCCTTTTTCTCCTCACTTTCATCACTATTGGCATTTATCTTCGGCATCATTTAAATTAAAGATCTTCAGTTAAGAGCTCCCCTTCCTGTGGAGGGGAGCCCTTCAGACATTGCAGCGCCGGTCTGACGAGGAGCTTGCCCAATGATGATGCTTTACATCCGAATGAATGTGTGAGGGCTTTCCTGCTCCTGATAGCATGTCCCTTTTTGTCCTCTATGTAGGTTTGTCTCTATAGGAACAGTGTACTTCCTAATTTATATATGTTACGTTGGGAGACCGTACACTGGACCAATAACCTCCCAGTCCCCCCTTTTTTGTATTAATAGATCAGTTGGTACTGTTTCACCTCCTAAGCACAGTGCTCCTTCTTTCAAATTTTCCATAATCCCTTTGTAAGGTTTACACCCCGCCTACAGTCAGCTCCAGCCTGTATCAGCCCTACTCAGCATCCTTTATTTACTGATGTTACAGCTTTAGAGCTGGGGTTTGGAAGGCATTTAAAATGTAGCTGCAACCTCTTTGGGAGCCTTCATTCAGTCACTCTGCTGTTACTTTGTCAGAACACAACTCACCCATATTTAAAGGGCATTACAGCAGGCAAGCAGTCAAAAAATGCCACAGGGTTCACTTACCAGCTAAGCGATGTGGATGCATCGGCTTCAAAAAGTTTTCCTTTATCTGAGGCAAAGTGCGCAGGCTACGTTCCATGTAATCGCAGCAGCAAAACCCATACAGCACCCCCTTTATTTTATGGGAGCGGGGCCTAAATGTCATATTTTCTGGGCCCTGTTCTGCTGCTGTGACTCAAATTTCATCATGAAATGTCCTCTTTTTAATCCACATCGTGTTTTGATTTGCTAGACTGTAGGATACTGAAAAGTTCCAAGGTTGGGCACGGGGAGAGACCCTCGCATCAATGATGCTCATCGTCCATGTACTGTATCTGAGAATTCCAAATCCCAGCGGAGCAAAGCAGCGATGTCTGCCACCTGCTACCCGTCCGACTTCGCGTGGCATGCTCAACACAGTAGGCAGCAGAAAGGTTGCTAGGAGCTATAAGATACACTCCTCGGGCTTTGTCATTGCATCCTGTTCATCTTTGTATACAACCACACAGCCATGAGTCAAGCCATGCACCTTCCCTAACATCCTCCTTTCTGCATGTTCCGCTATGGTGTTAGGTTTTTTCTGTGACATTATGTGGGTTGTCCGCATGTTTATATGTATCTAAGTACTATGTGTGTACATGTGCATACCTACCTGCATGTGCATTTTTAAGGTCGAGCGTGCAAGCGCTCTAGCCTGTTGTAATCTCTCTATGGGCTTTTAACCACGCCCACTCTTGCTATTCATTCTTTGTTGTGCTTGTGTTAAATGCTTCACTTTTATTGGTGCATGCTGTGAAATGTCCCTCCTTTGAGTGCTGAGTTCCCTCCCCGGGCGCTTTAACTAAGTGAACATTTCTGTTGGCCATCACACTACATCACGCTACCTCCTTTTCCAGTGTGTGATGGCCCCTCCTCTAGTTTTGATTTGCCTTCCATCGCAGTCGCGATCCTTTCGAGACATTCACTAAGAGAGCCAATAACTCTCACGCGTACAGCATCCATTTTAGGAGATCCTCATTCCTCACTCCTCATACCTACTTCTCATCCATCATCCCTACTTCTCGTCCATCATCCCTACGCCTATTCCATCTTCCCTACTTCTCTTCCATCATCCCGACTTCTCATCCCTGCTTCTTATCCATCATCCCTACTTCTCATCCATCTTCCCTGCTTCTCTTTCATCATCCCTGTTTCTCTTCCATCATCCCTACTTCTCATCCATCACCCCTACTTCTCATCCATCATCCCTGCTTCTCTTTCATCATCCCTACATCTCATCCATCATCCCTGCTTCTCATCCATCATCCCTACTCATCATCCCTGTTTCTCATCCATCATACATCATCCCTATTTCTCACTTCTCATCCATCATCCCTATTTCTCATCCATCATACATCATCCCTAAATCTCATCCATCATCCCTGCTTCTCATTCCTCATCCCTGCTTCTCATCCATCAGACATCACCCCTACTTCTCATCCATCATCCCTACTTCTCATCCATCATCCCTGCTTCTCTTCCATCATCCCTACTCCTCATCCTTGCTTCTCATCCCTACTTCTCTTCCATCATCCCTCTTCCCTGCTTCTCATCCCTACTTCTCATCCATCATTCCTACTTCTCATGCCTCAGCCATCATCCCTACTCCTCATCCATCATCCCTACTCCTCATTCCTCATCCTTCAGTCATACCAACACATTTTCAGTTTTGTGAAACACACCTTCACACTGATTGGTTGGGAACTGCATTCTATTTCAATGAAAAACAGCCTCATTGCACATGGTGGGTGAAAAGGTAGAAATGATAGAAGATGGATGAGAAGTAGGGATGAGAAGTAGGGATGAGAAGCAGGGATGAGGGATTAGAAGTAGGGATGATGGAAGAGATGTAGGGATGATGGAAGAGAAGTAGGGATGAGAAGCAGGGATGAGGAGTAGGGATGATGGATGAGAAGTAGGGATGATGGATGAGAAGCAGGGATGATGTATGATGGATGAGAAGTAGGGATGATATATGAGAAGTGAGAAGTAGGGATGATGTATGATGGATGAGAAGCAGGGATGATGGAAGAGAAGCACGGATGATGAATGAGAAGTAGGGGTGATGTATGATGGATGAGAAGTAGGGATGATATATGATGGATGAGAATTAGGGATAATGGATGAGAAGTAGGGATAATGGAAGAGAAAGCAGGGATGATGGATGAGAAGTAGAGATGATAGATGAGAATCAGGGATGAGACGCAGGGATGAGAAGTAGGGATGATGGATGAGAAGTAGGGATGATGGATGAGAAGTAGGGATGAGAAGTAGGGATGATGGAAGAGAAGCAGGGATGATGGATGAGAAGTAGGGATGATGTATGATGGATGAGAAGTAGGGATGATGGATGAGAAGCAGGGTTGAGAAGTAGGGATGAGGAGTGAGGAATGAGGATGTCCTAAAATGGATGCTGTACACATGGTGGTGCTTTGAATAAACCTGTTCTACAGTGTCACCACAAGTTCCTAACTCTCCCCTCCCCTTCTCCCCATAAATTATTAGGTTCTATATAGTGCATGTATTTCTAACCTGCACATACATTTAGCCTTCTGCTAAGCGCTCTGATTTTTTTTATTTTACTTTTTACATATGTGGGACCTGAAGGACAGAGGAGAGGGTGTAATTCGCCTAAGATCACACAACGCTATAAATCTTGCCTCCACAAGGTCGGCATGCCAGCCACAAGACCGCCTCTCACCCCGTCTTTGGATTTCTCTGTTTCTAAAACAATCTCCTTTCACCGTGGTTCACCCCCCCCACGGGCCTCCACACCCCACCCCACCCCACCCCAGAAGATGACCTTCATTCTCACATTGGCACCTGTTGTTCTCCTTTCACCAATGTTTGTTTTTGTATGTTATTCTCCCAGGCTGTACCTGTCTCACAGTACAGCGCGATCTCTATTTCCACAACACTCACCTCCAATGTATGGCCCTTTCTATTTCTGCCACCCATTCTGTCCTTAACTCCATCGCATGTATTTTTTTTTTTTTTTTTTACCAAGCCAAGTCCTCGGTTTTTCAAAGCGATTCCTTATTTTCTGCTAGTTTTTGTGTTTCCACCTCACATATTCTTCTACACCCCGCCTCTTTCTTTCTTTTTCCTCACCATTCTGCCCTCTTCCCTCGCTGATCTGTTTTCCTCGTTTATATCACTTCACTTCCCTATTGAACTGGGAAATCTTTCTTAGGCTGGGGGCGTAGGACGGTTCCCTTTTTAGAGTCGGTGGGCCTCAACCCTTCCAAGCCTCACAGCAGCCCCCAACGTGAGGTGCACATTCAGCTCCTAGGCGCACGTGTGATGTGTTGCTGAGGAGAGGTAACATGCCTTCTTGTTTCTCCAGTTAGTAAAGCGCAGGAATAGTTCATAGTTCCTATTCAAACATATCTGAACAACAAAGCCTTTTATATAGATGTATGTGCATGCTCTCCAATCAAATAAATCATTTTGGACCATTTTAAATATTTATTTCTTGAGTAGGACTGTTAAAGCCCCCACGCCCTCCTGAAGGTAACGCCCAGCAAGGTTTGGAGTTAAGGATTTCAATAGCCGCTTTTAGCTCTCAGTCCTGCCTTCCCCTCCACCCGTTTCCTTCCTCCAGATCTCCAGGTATTCAATAAGTATGCCCTGTTTCTGTTCATAAAATGCGCCATTCATTCTTCTTGAAATTGAAGCGCTAACCCCCCTCATCCCCCACCCCCGAAAGGAGTCTTCCCAGACCTTGCGGGAGAGAATAGAAATCGCATCAAATGCTCCAGTGGCGCTTTCATTCACCCTTGTAATTACCGACATAATTATAGCCTTGCGCGCCTGTGGGGCAGCCGTCGGTGCCGGTTCGGGTTGATCCAGAGCCAAAAAACACTGGCGGATGCTCTGAGAATCTGAACTGGGACTTCAAGGAGCTGCAATGAGCACCTTGTGTCCTGTAGGCAGGCGCACAGGCCTCAAAGTGCTGCTGCAGCCTGTGTTAACAGGCCGCTGGACCCTCGAATGAGCTGGAGCGGCCTATCTCCCATGGGAGGCAGCAGCCTGAGCTCCCTGTGCTACACAGGCTTCAATGGGATGCGGCGGCCTTGAGCTCTCTAGGCAGCAGGGGCTTCAAGGATCTATGGGACCTGTGTTCAGTAGGCAGCAACGGGGCTCAAGGATTAACACAGACCTCAAGGAGCTGCAGCAGCATGTGCTGACTGGGCCAGCTGAGACTTCAAAGACCACAAGTGGCCTGTAACCTCTAAGCTACACGTTGTCCTGCAACATTATTTTCTCTGAGCATCCTGGCATCTAGGTGCTGCAGCATCTTGTGTTCTTCGCCGCGGCCTTTGCTTCCTAGTTTATTCTGCATTCAGGCAGTACGCGAGTACATAAACAAGAAGAAAAACCAGCTGGGCACCCTCCCAGCTACTTAAAAACATGAAAAACTGATAATTATGAAGAAAAATGGCTGCGAATAGTTCTGAAACCCAACAGGCTAGAAAGTGAGTGTAACTCTACAGTGCGAATAAATACTAAAATGCAATAGTTGTAACTACATTTTGTCACAGAACGATAAATACTGATAAACTGTGTAAAAAGTAAATATGGATAAAGCAGATAGAAAGTACAAAAAAAAATACACTAAAACCGGGAGTGTGTTCCAAATATTATCATTACTACTATTATTATCATTTGTATTTGTGGTGTTTTAATTAGGGTCACTAAATGTATGCAGAAATGGAGGATCAAATAATGCAACAAGGAAAGGCAAATTGTGCAGCAAAATGCAGCACGTTCTGTGGGAGTATTCGCCCTTTTGTCAATATAATATACATTAATATTGTCTGGGAAAACATTTCTTCTATGAGTAAATACCTGACTACATTGACACTTGGAAACCTGAATATATTAATCATCAACCTTTGTAAAGGGTCTTCCAGTGTGCAGCACCATTTTTGCACTTTGTAAATAACTTTCGATCTGTTAGAGCTAGAAAAAATGTTTGTCTACACATTTTGCAGCAGAAGGTGTATTAAGTGAAATGTACATGAGGTAAAAAATTAAATGGATAATGCTACGATCACAATATGCAATATCTAGCTATATGGATAGCTTCCTATGGAATGTCAGGTCACTACCCAAACACTCAGTCGAACGTTTGGATTTCCTCTCCTCCAGCGCCCCAAACATTGCTTTCCTGAAACCTGAATGTGTCCATCGTATCAACGTAGCTGTTCCAGATAATTACCAAATGCTAAGGCCTGATAGGGAGGGTAAGAAAGATGATGGGATTGTTGTTGCCCACAAAGTCTCATTAAAGGTTTTGATGATAGAAAAAACTAAATTCTGATTGGGTTGAGATCTGCATTTTTAAAGAACATTTTTCTCAGAAAGTCTCATGGAAAAGAGCATTACTTTACAGAACCCCTGTCCCTAAAAGGGATTTCTCTCTTAAATTAACTACTAATTTATCACCCACCATGTACTTACCGCACAGCATTTTCTCCTAGTAGGCGACTTCAAACATCATGGGGATAATCCCTTTGAGCCAGTGGTCTCTCAACTTCTCTCTGACCTTAAGACCTTAGGTCTATTGCAGAAAACAACTTGTCCTACAGATGCCGCTGGCCATATGCTTGTAATCTCTCTGTGGCTTTTAACCACATCCACTTTTGCTATTCATTCTTTGTTGTGCTTGTCTTAAATGCTTCATTTTTATTGGTGTTTTTTTGTGAAATGTCCCTCCTTTGTGTGCTGGTTCCCTACCCAAGCTTTAACTAACTGAACATTTCTGTTGGCCATCACTGTACATCACGCTTCCTCCTGTTACAGCGTGTGATACCCCTCCTCTGGTTTTGGTTTGCCTTTCATCCCAGCCACTATCCTTTCTAGACATTCACGGAGCCAATAACTGTCACGCTCACGGCGGCGGTGGCACTTTGAATCAGCTTGCTTCTGTCGACTGTTTTACCTTTAATTTTCAATTTATGTGGCAAGAAATGTCAAGTTAGGAATTTACAACGCTGATAGCTCTAACTCGAGCAAATGCGAGACCCACTATGTTGCAAACGCTTGTTTGTTTATTGAAACATATCACAACAATGTACGACCAAAACACTTCACCCAAAACATGGCAGACCCATTTGCTTTGACAATGCTTGATTCAAGCGTGTTGTGGCACCTCCTTGATGAAGGTCTTGTAAAGTGTTGACAACACACCCTTGCAGAAAGCAGCCTCTCTTTTTCTTATATACTTTGCTCTACACTGGCCATATTGCCAGAGGTTAATAAAAAAACGTAATCAGTTACAATCGATGACACGTGCCTGTAAACCTTTAGTCCTTGAAATGCAAAGAACTAGTGAAATATGATTATCTCCATTGCACACAAGCTTTAACCTTGTGAAAACTCCCTGTGAGGAAATGTTGTTTATTCTTGGATGCTGCGGTTTGGCGTTAAGGGCAGATTGCTGCATCGATGGCACAACAAACCCGTCAGTACTAATGATATCAGATAGACCGGTTTACATTTCGGCTTGTTTTATATTCTGGGTCACACAACAAAGAAATCAGCATTTTCACACATTAACAATCCTCATATTCCATCTAATAGAAGAAAGCCAATTTGCAGTTAAGGCACTCTTTGTTGAGGAAGACAAACACCACACGCTATTAAATTAGTACAGCACAAAACAGTTTTCACATTTAAAGAATGAGATTATTTTTTCGATTTTTTTACATGATGAACAGGATCCTTATTGTTTCTGCATTGTTTGCTGTTCTCTCTATAGTTGTATTCTGAAACGCGATTTTTCTGTATTGTAAACAGTTACTATCATGAAGGCAAAATCACATTTTTGTTTGACTTTGCAGCCGAACTCGGGCTAGCCATGTCAAACACAATTGCTCTTTTTCGGGAATAAACCAGCAAAACAGCATGGCACATATAATTTTAGTAGACCAATAAAAAAAGCAATTAAATACAAAAATACAAATAAAAGAAACCCTTCCATTGAGCTGCACAACGAAGGGACTCCACTTTTTTCAAGAACCAGGTAATGGCCGTTAGAAAGATGGGCAGTTCCACTGAAGGCATCGCAAGGGCATACCCACGATGTGCAAAGAATATGTTTTACTGTGAAAGTGATGACATTGTTGACAGTAAACTTTACAGTAGGATCTTCTGGAGCATTTGAAGTACTGCATGGAATGACATTGCATCTGAATATCTAGTTTCTTGGACCAGAACATTCTGGTGAAAATATCTTGGGACATATTTTTAATTCAGAAAAGGGGGCTGTAATGATTAATTTGAAAAAGTTACATTCTTTTTTATTCAAAAACGTCTGTAATAAGGTAATTGTTTGCACACATTTATACAAATACTTGAGTCACAGTCAAATCACTTTCAACTGAAAGCGGACTGGAAATACCTAGGAAGTTTCCACCGCATGCATCAACTCCTGGAACTAATCACTACAACAACCAATCAGCAAATACTGCTTCTCAACTGATGTTATAAGAGACATGCTTGATGACTGGGAGCAGGAGCTTACTACACTAAAAACCACTCCTGCACATATCAAAATACTGGCTGCACTCCACTTCCTGGCTACAAGGTCCTTCAACAAGGTTAGTGGACGCACTATGGGCATATCACAGGCAAGCCAGTCACAGTGCCAGCGACTGGTGTTCTGATGCATCACCAACAGGATCCACAAGCTCATTGCCATGCTGCAGTCAAAGGCAATTGGTGACAAAGCAAGTTAAGTCACAGCTCACTGTCCTGGGGTATTAGGTACCATTGATTTCACACATATAGCACTTCAGCTACCCTGATACAGGGAACATCTTTACCACAATAGAAACTGCTGACATGCCATCAACATGTAAGCGGTCTGTGATGTCAGGGGCTGCTTCACGCCTTTACTGGAAGCACATATGACAGCTACATATGCAGACAACCAACAATGTACCTGGATAACTACCAGAGGTTTCTTTTCACACATAGCCTGCAGTTTCACAGAGGTTAAAAGCTGACAACCTAGTCCTTGAGCACACTGCAACAGTCTACCTACAGGGCATTATGGGAGAGGGAAGCATATATATTTTCTAGAGTAATCAAAAACTTTACTTATATCTCATATCTTCATTGAAGGTAATTCCAAGTATCATTCTATTTCCCTTTCCTCACATCCTTTGGACATCCACTCACACAGCTGCAACAGAAGTCCTGATCATACATGGAGTGGTCCAGCACTCCCTAGAACTGAGTTCTGTATCATTGTAGCATGTTGTATTTTGCACATGCTGACCTCACCCCACACCTAGTGAGCCCAATCCTGGGTCCTAGGGGCACATGGAGCAGAGGTCACAGTGTGGAGGGAGGCAGACTAATCTCTTCATACTTCTCCTGAACTGCTAGTATGGTTTCTGCATCAATATGGTTGGACACTATTGAGTCAAACATGATGGATGGACTATCACCCAGTCCACGTGTATCATTATGAGACAACACTTCAAACCAAATCATGTTGATCAAACTGTATAGACCCAGAAGTGTACGAATGTCTTTAGTTGTTTGTTAACCTAAACATGTGAGAATCTAATGACCTAATGAAACCGTGATTATCCTGATACGGTTAACATTTGTATGAAGAACAATGTATGGCTCATTTGAAAAATCAATAAAAATATGTTTTAAAAAAAAATCATGAGTCAACACTGGTGCCACACTTTGTTGCCAACAAACATGCAGTTTTCATTGGCATATGCATAACATGAATGCCACTTTCTCACTCACTTGTTTGTCATGCGCATATTAAGAAACCAAATCTCATTCACACAGAGTACCTACTCATGTCTTTTTATTTGAGCAAGCCATTAAAACATACGGACAATTAAAATAAATTAATTCCTGACAAATTTTCCCAGCTTACTGCTTGTCTACAGAGAGCTCCAAGTTTTCGATGAGGGGGATTGCAAGGAGATCTCCAGACTTAAGTTGGAGATTTTTGGAATTGGTGTGGTGATCTCCCCCTACAGTGACAAACAGGAAATGACATACAAAAGCAGTAAATGGACCATTCTTAGGGCATCTATTTACCACATTATCAAGCTCTTCCATTCTGCTGCTCCCTAGGTCATTAAATACCCAAAGTGGCTGCCGGACATGAAGAGAGGGCTCCCATCTTTTCAGACAAAGATTTGGAGATAATTTGTAAGGGGCTCCTCAAATATTGTGCTTAGTTTTATGGGAGGCCCAGTAATGCAACACAGGTCCAGATCTAGAAAGACAGCGCCATGCGATGCAGTGCAGTGGGTCTGAACTTCTGCAAAGGGAAAGAGTGAAGGAAATGCTGGAAGGATTTCCTGCCACTGGACTCACATAAAGGCATAGGATGTACCAGGGGTATCATTACAATAATGTGAAGGAACACACGTCACCTTGCAACCTACACCGAAAGCGCAGGCATTCCAATATAACAGCAACAAGGGTTCACTATGGTATTGTGAATATCGAGCAGTAATCAAAATATAAGAACTATCAAGCTGGTAATGCGATAAGTCAACACTTTGGGGCCTCTTCACAAACTGCAGTTTGTAGGTTTAGTAGTACAACAATAATACAACTAATATACTACAAAATGCTATTCACATACCACCTTGCGGAGGGCTACACCTACACCTCTCCTATCTTTTATGTGCAGAAATCACTGCCCCTACTGCAGAGATTCCACACATAATTTTAGTAGTAAATGTGCAAGGGACAGAGAGGAGTGTCTGGAAAATGGGGAATGCTTACTCCTAGAGGAGGGGAATTAAAGGAAGAGTAAGGAGGGTTTAATGGGTACTAGGGAGACGATAGTGAGGTAAATTACCTTTACAATATTGTGTTTACAATGTGGTAGCTTTACCATACAGTCTTTACCACACACCTTTATCAAGCATAGCTTTACCATGCCTGTCTTTACCAATGTATAGTACTGTATTGGGAAGTATGGTTATGTGTTTACATTACAGTATGAGTATGGGCATAGTCTGGGGCTAAAGGGGGTTGGGAGATTTTACCCTCTAAAAAGGAAAAAAATGTAAAAAAGGTTAAGGACAGGATTTGAGGTTAAACAAGGGTTGGGAGGGTTTACCCCCAAAAATAATAAAATGGTAAATATGGGTGCAGGGTGCTGTCAAATAGAGGTATAGGGGGCTGTTTTTAAATGAGCGTTTACCCCCAAAAGGAAAAAAACTTGTTTTTTTAAAAAGATTTATTTTGTGATTATGGTTTCAGGTGTAAGGGTTTTGGGGGAACAGGGTGGGGGAGTTTCAAATTTGGGTTTCTAAAATAGGCTGTGGGTATTACTCAATTGGTGTATGGCTATTTATTTATGTTTTATGTATTATTACATGTTTCTGTTTTATGATTTCAGGTGTGGGATATAAGGGGAATATGGAGGAACGTTTTTAACTTTGAATTTTAAAATATTGAAGTGTGGATATTTAGTTTTTGAGGTTTGGATATTTATTTTTGTTGTTATTTTTGATGTAATTATTCTCTATTAGTTTTGTTTTACTATTATCTTATTTTTTAAATTTTATTTTGGGTTTATGGTTCCAGACGTGGGGAAAAAAGGGGTTTAAGGCAAAAGGATGGGGGTGTTCCATATTTTTTTCAAATAGGAGGTTGTAAATATTTATTTTTTGGCATGTGGGTGTTTATTATCTTTCTCTTATTTGCAGTGCAGTTCTTTCATTTCTCTATTTTATTTCTGTTTTGTGGTTTCATGAGCAGGATTTAAGGGGTGTAGGGAAACAAGCTAGGGAGTGTCTTAAATGTCATTTCTTTAAAAATATTGCAGTGTGGGTATTTTATTTTTGGATTTAAACCTGAGAGTGTTTTTTTATGCTTTACTGTAAAATGTATGCAATTATTTTGTTTCCTTTTTATGTTATTACTATATGTACTTCTTAAACATATTTTTGTGTTCATGGTTCCAGGAGCAGGACATTAGGATTATAAGCAAATATGGTGGGATATGTTTTAATGAAGGTTGTAGTGGAGTGTGGGTATTTATTTCTATTTTCAGTTTGGACATTGATATATCTTTCACCTGAATTGTTCTATTGATGTACCTTTTAATTTCTTAATTTCAATCTTTTTAAAAATATTTTAGTTTGTATGCTGTGTTTTAGGAGCAGGGTGTAGGAATTATGGGGGGGTAGGTTCAGGGAGTTTTCTAAAAATTTTTTTTTTAAATAGTGGAGTGTGGGTAATTATTGTTTGGGGTTATGGACATTTGGGGTCTCATTACGAATCTAGAGGTTAACAGACCGCCAGACTCGCAGTGGGGGTCATGAGCGCTGCTGAAAGCATTCTGACTGCTAAATTAAGATTTTGGCGGTCGGACCACAAAACGACCGCCGTTTCCGCCAGGAACAATGTTCCCGATGAGCTGACGGCTGTGCAGGTTGGAATCAGCCAGGGCAACGCCGCCCTGCTAGTTAGAACCTGGTTCTCTGTCAGCCTTTTCATGGCGATACCACTATGGTATGGGCAATGCAGGGGTCCCACTGCCCAGCACCCTCGAAATGCGCATTGTGCAGACAGTACGCACAACGACGTGCTGGTGCCCCCTTCTGGCGGCAGCATTGCCGCCTGCTCGATTATGAGCTGGCAACAATGCTGCCGCCACTTTACCTCTAGGCTGATGTGCGGAAACCTGGGTGGCAAAGTTGTAATGGGGTCGGTATGGAGGTCACCAGTAAGGTGGCAACCTCCCCATTGGAAGCTCAGTCGACAGGTCTTTCTGTTCACCGAACTCGTAATCGGAGTCTTAGTTTTTACACTTGAATAGCATATTTAAAATGTATTTATATTTTTATATTTTTTTTTTCTGTCATTGCATTTTTACCCAATGTTCGTATTTTAAAATTAACTACACAAAATAACACTGATATTTTGTTTAAACCTTTAATCTCACTCATGAATATCTTACTCTATATTAAAAAAAAAACTCTTAACATTTAAATATATCTGTAAGTGTATGCAGTTTTCTCTAAAAACCTTTAACACTTCACTCTGGTATATTTTTACATATATTTACAATATCAGTTCCCATGTTTTTACACTCATTCCTATGGGGAAAATTGTTTTATTTGGTTTTACCGCAGCCATTTTTTCGTAGTTAATGTTTTCATGTTTGTCTTTACAGTCAAGGGAAGTTCACAGTTGAGAACAGACATTGGCAGCTGTGTCTATTAGGTAAACTTAACTTTCTACATTTTAAGCATTTGGGCTTATATATTTATTGCTAGGAGAGTCTGAGGAAGGTGTGTAGGTATATCCTTACTGTATTGTTGTTACTGTTTGTTTGCATTTTAACTTTTTGCCCTTATACAGGTTGCCAGAATTAGCACTTAGTTGTGTCTTTTATTTTTGGATCATGTTTTTCGTTTTATTTCTTTTAAAGGATATACTAATGTCGTATATGTTTTTTACCTTTGTTAAATTTGGCCTATCTTTCTCTTGGAATTTTAGGGATGTGCTTTCGGGAACCAATGGAGCTGCAATACACTGGACATAGATGGATGTTTCCCTTCTTTTCTTTTTTAAACATTTTTTGGGTTTTTAAAATTTGTCTTATTGGTTTAATTTCAATTTGTTTGCCTTTCTGGATAAATATTTGGATTACTTTAGAGTATTGGTAAAAATAATTAAGGCCCAGATTTCTTAAGGTTTTACACCAGGGTTGCATCACTTTTATGGTGCAACTCCAAAGCAAAATTATTTTTGGTATTTACTAAGCCACACAAAACCACTTTGTGTGGCTTTGAATGATTTAGTAGTTAAGAAGTAAGGACAGGCAATGTATATCACTGCCGTGTATTACTTTGCATCTGGGAGGTGTTCGATGGTGGAAGCCTTCCCATGCATCCACTAATGGATTTTGACACAATCCCAGATTTCTTAAGGTGACTAAACCTGGGGTAGCACCAAAAAGGTACATCTGCCTGTAGCAGGCGCAACAAGGAGAAATATCTTTATTTTTCTTTGCTACTTCCTCATTCTATGTGTACTGTATTCTGCATCATGCATAGAATAAAAAAACTACTTGTAAGGATGGTGTTTGTGCATGAAAGTGTCCCTTTCTGCACAGAACAATCCCGTCTGTAATGCAGGCACCCTTGCACTATTCTGAATGGGGGGGGGGGTGGGTGAGGGCTTAATTCAGCAGTGTCAAGCAGCAGGGTTCAGACAGGTCCAAGCACGTTCAGTTGGAGCTCGTTGGCTGGTCACTTGCCGGGAGAACAATGGAACCATGTTGTGTCCCTGTAGCTCACACAGGTGGTCAGTCAATTGACCTCCTGAGTCACTCTGAGTAGCCTGGGATCAAGGAAATCAGGCCCAGTCTTCTTTCTGCTGTCAGCAAGGCAGTCCTTCCAGTCGCAGGGCAGTCCTTTTTCTGAATGTCCTATTCTGATACCCAGCATTGTCCTTAGTGGGGGAAATCCCTATCTTACTCCAAAACATGTTCTAGTCAGTTGGTCCCCTTCCTGTGGTCCTGGCTCCACACTATTCAGGATAACAAAGGCAAGGGCAGGCCTGGTGTCAGGTTCCTTTCTGTGTGCTGTAGGTAGGAGTCTTTGAAATGTAATCAGTGCAGGGTACATTTTGTCAGAAAGACTCTCTCCCCTCACACCTAGGCTTCCTGTGTCTCATTGTCTAGAAGCAACACACAACCCACAGACACGTGACCCCGGGCACTGGCAGAAAGGCACACTTGGTTGGGGCAGAAAAAATGCCAATTTGCACCTGGCATTTTTCCAATAGTAACTTAAAATCTAACTTTATCGTTGAAGAGGATTTTAAATTGCAAATAATTTGAGTGTAAATAGCTTGTCTCTATCTGTTCCTAATCTGCAGTTAACACTTATTGGGTGTGATAGAGTAACCCAGTGTTAGTCAATGGGTAAGATAGCCTTACAGCAGTGGAAAACCATTTTAGGAATTTTTCACTGCCTGGAGATGTAAAACCCACATGTCCTTCCTTTTAAATATAATGAACCCTACCCCATGAGTCTTTGGGGCCTACCTTAGGGGTGACTTATACATATTAAAAAGGAAAGTTTAGGGCTGGAAAAAGGTTTATTTAGTTAGGTTGAAATGGCAGTTTATAATTGCACTACAGGCTGTAGTAGCAGGCCTGAAACATGTTTTAAAAAGGCACTTTAGTGGGTGACAGAATGAGTGCTGCATCTCACCAGTTGCATTCAATTTAGATGTTCTGGGTTCTTGTAGTAGCACACACTGGGAACTTACAAGTAAATTAAATAAGCCAATTAATGGTAGGTCAATTTCACCATGTTTTATGGCGAGAGCCCAAGCACTTCAGAGGTGGTTAGTACAGGTAAAGTTCACAGAGTCCTAAAGCCAATGGGATAAGACAAAAGGTTTGGGGGGATCCCACATCAAGGATTTTAGAACTACTTGAAATCTTGCATTTTTATGTTACTCTGCAGAATTCTGCAGAGTGAAACTCTGCAAGTTTAACCCACCCCTACTAATAAGTGAGTCCCAAACAAGCTTGGTCTCAACTTCTTCAGGACCCAGAACTACTGCAAAATCTTTCCTCTCTATTGTACTCAACATCTGATTCCTGAGAAGCAATCCCCTGATAAAGAAGTCTACAGGTTAATCAAGGGCCATTTTTCACTTAGCTGTGTTAGTACAGTCCCAATGCCATGCTTTGAAATGTCCGTCTGTACAATAAACCCCTTTGAAAAGTCAGGTGTTCTGAGCACTGGTGCTATACACATGGCCTCCTTTAGGGTGCAAAGACTGTCTGACTGCTTTTCTGAAGTCGGCTCGGTCAAGGGGGTAACAATGGTGACATTATCATTGACAAACCTCCTGCAGTACCTAGACCTAGGAAGGTCCAAAACTGGAAGTGGTCATCTGAGGTCATGCATGCAGCCATCTCCTTAACCCACTCAGACAAGGCAACCTGCCAGTACCCCAAAGTTGAGTCAAAGGTAATCAGGAACTTGGCAGCCCCCAACCAGTCAATGAGCTCAATAACTCAAATGATGCGTCCTATAGTCCACACAGAACCAGAGTTGTGGGGCAGTGCGCAGACACAGGAACCTTAGGCAAAATTTGGAAAAGTAGGATAAATTATAATAGATGAACTGACATGACAACTAATTAAAACCAATCAGCAGAACCAGAGGTATGAAGTTTTAAAGTTTTGAGTGTAATATATTGCCTAAAAGATCAAAGCACCAACCGCAATTCAAGCAAGACTGGAGCAAAGTCAAAAGTTAAGATTGACAGTGATGGAGGTTGGGTTGGAAACACAGGTCTTCATTACGAGTCTGGTGGTCCATGGACTGCCAGACTCACGGTGGTACTCGGACCACCGACAGGAGCCGTCCGATCACCATATTATGACTGTGGTTGAGCTGCCACGGTCCGACCTCTGGCACCACCAGATTGCTGACAACCGATGGCCTGGCAGTGCTGGTGGTCTCAAGCCGACAGGACAGCGCTGCTCCGGATTACAAACTGCATTTCCGCCAGCCTTTGCATGGCGGTCCCACCACCATGCAAAGGCTGGCAGAAAGAGGGTGCTGGGGGTCCCATGGGGGCCGCTGCTCTGCCATGCCTCTGGTATAGGCAGTGCAGTGGCCCCCATGGACAGCCCCGTCGTGCTATTCACTGCCTGAATTACAGGTAGTGAAAAGTGCGATGGGTGTTGTCACACCTGATGCACCGCAACATTACAGATGGCTCTATTATTAGCAGGGGTCAATGTTGTGGTGTGTTTCCCGCTGCGCTGGCAAGCAGAAATGCTGTTTCCACCCGCCGGCCCAGCAGGAAACTCATAATAGGTACCGCAGTGAGATAGCCGCATAAGCGGTCATCCCGACGCAAGACTTTGGCGGGCGGCCTACTCTGCCCACCAAAGTCATAATGAGGGCCACAGTGTCAGCTTTCCTTTGGAGTTAGAAAAAAATTGAAGAAAAGTTCCTGAGAAAGTAAAGTACAGTGAGGCAAGGTAGCCGGCAGCATCTGAGGAAGAGACGTCGTCGTCAGGAAGCTGCTGGATGGAGTCGAGGTGAAGAGTTTTACCTTCAGACTTTGTCACTTTTTTGGAAGTTGAAAATTTCCAGCTGGATGAAGCTGCAGACTGTGGCTGACGAGGGATTCTAAAGGCCAGATACCTGTTGCAGAGAAACTACGACCTTCCCTGCAACAGGATTTGCTGCTGCAGAGAAGGTTGTAGCTGGAGCTACCACAGAGTCAGGCCAATTGGTGATACACCCTGGGCGGATAGTCTGGCAGGCAAATCCCAGTCTTCTCTTAGTTCTCAAACCACTTTCTGATAGAAAGTCCCAGGTTTTAGAGCTAAACAAGAGCTGTATCACAACCACCAATACAAATGGTCTAGGACTTGGGGGTTAGGACTCACTCCGGCAGAGTCCAGGTGCAGGTCTCAAGGTCTCTGGAGCTTGTTATTTCTCTGTTATATCAAACAGGAGATGAGTCAACTAGCCCTTAGAGTAACGTCTGGTGGCCCTGAGTTCAAGGGGATGGTCCAGTTTTTCTTGAAGCAGCAAGAAAGGCCTCTAGCAAGAGGGCAGCCTGGTAGCAGCAGGACAGTCTTTTGATGGAACAGACAGTCCTTCTGAAGTTTTCCACAGGTCTAAGAGTCCTGAAAAGTTGCTCTGCGTTTGCAATATTTATATCAGCTGTGCCAGCCTTTGAAGTTGGGAGCTTCCCTATACTACCCCCACACCTGGTTCTGTAAACATCCCCTGTCAAGTCTCCAAGAAGTCTTGGGTGAAAAAAGGCTATTGTCAGGTTCCTTTGTGTGTGTGCTGGAGGAAGCCTTTTGAAGTGTATGTGGGGTAGGGAACAGCTCCGCCCCTGCCATCTTGGAAGGATGGCCCACCCTCCCAACATCTAGTCTCCTTTTGTCTTAATATCTAGGAGAAATAAAGAAAGCCCAGCAGATAAACTATTTAACCCCTTCGCTGCCAGGCCTTTTCCCCCTCCTGTGCAGAGCCTTTTTTTGGCTATTTGGGGCAGTTTGCGCTTAGGGCCTCATAACTTTTTGTCCATATAAGCTAGCCAAGCCAAATTTCGTTTTTTTAAAAAAAATGGGAAAAAGGGGCTGCAGAAGAAGGCTTGTGGTTTTTTCCCTGAAAAAGGCATCAACAAAGTGTTTGCGGTGCTAAAATCACCAGTTTCCCAGCTTTCAGGAACAGGCAGACTTGAATCAGAAAACCCAATTTTTCAACACAATTTTGGCATTTTACTGGGACATACCCCATTTATACGATTTTTTGTGCTTTCAGCCTACTTCCAGTCAGTGACAGAAATGGGTATGAAAACAATACTGGATCCCAGAAACCGCAACATTTATGAAAAGTATACACAATTATAAATTCAGCAAGGGGTAATTTGTGTAGATCCTACAAGGGTTTCCTACAGAAAATAACAACTGAAAAAGAAAAATATTGAAATTGAGGTGAAAAAAACATCAATTTTTCTCTACGTTTTACTCTGTAACTTTTTCCTGCAATGTCAGATTTTCAAAAGCAATATACCGTTACGTCTGCTGAACTCCTCTGGTTGCGGGGCTATATAGGGCTTGTAGGTTCATCAAGAACCATAGGTATCCAGAGCCAATAAATGAGCTGCACCCTGCAGTGCGTTTTCATTCTATACCGGGTATACAGCAATTCATTTGCTGAAATATAAAGAGTGAAAAATAGCTATCAAAAAAACCTTTGTATTTCCAAAAAGGGCACAAGATAAGGTGTTGAGGAGCAGTGGTTATCTGCACATCTCTGAATTCCGGGGTGACCATACTAGCATGTGAATTTCAGGGCATTTCTCAAATAGACATCTTTTTTACACACTCGCTTATATGTGGAAGGAAAAAATGCAGAGAAAGACAAGGGGCAATAACACTTGTTTTGCTAATCTACTTTCCCCCAAGTCTCCAGATAAAAATGATACCTCACTTCTGTGGGTAGGCCAGTGCCCGCGACAGGAAACGCCCCAAAACGCAACGTGGACACATCACATTTTTTTAAAGAAAACAGAGGTGTTTTTTGCAAAGTGCCTACCTGTAGATTTTGTCCTCTAGCTCAGCCGGCACCTAGGGAAACCTACCAAACCTGTGCATTTTTGAAAACTAGAGACCTAGGGGAATCCAAGATGGGGTGACTTGTGGGGCTCTGACCAGGTTCTGTTACCCAGCATCCTTTGCAAACCTCAAAATTTGGCCAAAAAAACACGTTTTCCTCACATTTCGGGGACAGAAAGTTCTGGAATCTGAGAGGAGCCACAAATTTCCTTCCACCCAGCGTTCCCCCAAGTCTCCCGATAAAAATGATCCCTCACTTGTGTGGGTAGGCCTAGCGCCCGTGACAGGAAATGCCCCAAAACACAACGTGGACACATCACATTTTTTTAAAGAAAACAGGTGTTTTTTGCAAAAAGTGCCTACCTGTAGATTTTGGCCTCTAGCTCAGCCGGCACCTAGGGAAACCTACCACACCTGTGCATTATTGAAAACTAGAGACTTAGGGGAATCCAAGATGGGGTGACTTGTGGGGCTCTGACCAGGTTCTGTTACCCAGAATCCTTTGCAAACCTCAAAATTTGGCTAAAAAAAAAACATTTTCCTCACATTTCGGTGACAGAAAGTTCTGGAATCTGAGAGGAGCCACAAATTTCCTTCCACCCAGCGTTCACCCAAGTCTCCCGATAAAAATGATACCTCACTTGTGTGGGTAGGCCTAGCGCCCGTGACAGGAAATGCCCCCAAAACACAACATGGACACATCACATTTTTTGAAGGAAAACAGAGGTGTTTTTTGCAAAGTGCCTACCTGTAGATTTTGGCCTCTAGCTCAGCCGGCACCTAGGGAAACCTACCAAACCTGTGCATTTTTTAAAACTAGAAACCCAGGGGAATCCAAGATGGGGTGACTTGTGGGGCTCTGACCAGGTTCTGTTACCCAGAATCCTTTGCAAACCTCAAAATTTGGCTAAAAAAACACATGTTCCTCTCATTTCGGTGACAGAAAGTTCTGGAATCTGAGAGGAGCCACAAATTTCCTTCCATCCAGCGTTCCCCCAAGTCTCCCGATAAAAATGATACCTCACTTGTGTGGGTAGGCCTAGCGCCCGCTTCAGGAAACGCCCCAAAACACAACATGGACACATCACATTTTTTGAAGGAAAACAGAGGTGTTTTTTGCAAAGTGCCTACCTGTAGATTTTGGCCTCTAGCTCAGCCGGCACCTAGGGAAACCTACCAAACCTGTGCATTTTTTAAAACTAGAAACCCAGGGGAATCCAAGATGGGGTGACTTGTGGGGCTCTGACCAGGTTCTGTTACCCAGAATCCTTTGCAAACCTCAAAATTTGGCTAAAAAAACACATGTTCCTCTCATTTCGGTGACAGAAAGTTCTGGAATCTGAGAGGAGCCACAAATTTCCTTCCACCCAGCGTTCCCCCAAGTCTCCCAATAAAAATGATACCTCACTTGTGTGGGTAAGCCTAGCGCCCGTGACAGGAAACGCCCCAAAACACAACGTGGACACATCACATTTTTTTAAAGAAAACAGAGGTGTTTTTTGCAAAGTGCATACCTGTAGATTTTGGCCTCTACCTCACCCGGCACCTAGGGAAACCTACCAAACCTGTGCATTATTGAAAACTAGAGACCTAGGGGAATCCAAGATGGGGTGACTTGTGGGGCTCTGACCAGGTTCTGTTACCCAGAATCCTTTGGAAACCTCAAAATTTGGCCCAAAAAAACGTTTTCTTCACCTTTCGGTGACAGAAAGTTTTGGAATCTGAGAGGAGCCACAAATTTCCTTCCACCCAGCGTTCCCCCAAGTCTTCTGATAAAAATTATACCTCCCTTGTGTGGGTAGGCCTAGCGCCCGTGACAGGAAATGCCCCAAAACACAAAGTGGACACATCACATTTTTTTAAAGAAAACAGAGGTGTTTTTTGCAAAGTGCCTAACTGTAGATTTTGGCCTCTAGCTCAGCCGGCACCTAGGGAAACCTACCAAACCTGTGCATTTTTGAAAACTAGGGACCTAGGGGAATCCCAGATGGGGTGACTTGTGGGACTCTGACCAGGTTCTGTTACCCAGAATCCTTTGCAAACCTCAAAAGTTGGCTAAAAAAACATGTTTTTCACACATTTCGATGACAGAAAGTTCTGGAATCTGAGAGGAGCCACAAATTTCCTTCCACCCAGCGTTCCCCCAAGTCTCGCAATAAAAATGATACCTCACTTGTGTGGGTAGGCCTAGCGCCTACGACAGGAAATGGCCCAAAACACAACGTGGACACATCAAATTTTTTCATAGAAAACAGTGCCAACCTGTGGATTTTGGCCTCTAGCTCAGCCGGCCCCAGGGGGGGCAGAAATGGCCTAAAATAAATTTGCACCCCCCCCCGGAGCGACCCTTACCTATGGGGTCGCACCCCCTGCGTGACATTGGCGCCCAAAAAAAAATCCCCGGTGCCTAGTGGTTTCTGCCCCCTTGAACCCTTGCCTAAGGGGTCACTCCCCATCTCTAAAAAAACAAACAGACAAAAAAAAAGAAAAACAAATATATTTGCCCTGGCGCCTAGAGGTTTCTGCCCCCCCTGGGGGCAGATCGGCCTAATAACAATAGGTCGATCTGCCCCCGGGGGGGCAGAAATGGCCTAAAATAAATTTGCCCCCCACCCCCCCGGGGAGCGACCCTTGCCTACAAGGTCGCTCCCCTTGCGTGACGACGCAAAAAAAAGATCCCTGGTGCCTAGTGGTTTCTGCCCCAACCTAAAATCGGCCAATCTGCCCCCAAAGCGGGCAGAAATGGCCTAAATACAATTTGCCCCTCCAGGGGAGCAACCCTTGCCTACGGGGTCGCTCCCCATCTCTAAAAAAAAAAAAAAGAAAAAAAAAAAACAATTGCCCTGGTGCCTAGAGGTTTCTGCCCCCCCCGGGGGCAGATCGGCCTAATAACAACAGGCCGATCTGCCCCCAGGGGGGGCAGAAATGGCCTAAAATAAATCCCCCCCCGGGGACCGACCCTTGCCTACAAGGTCGTTCCCCTTGCGTGACAGCGCAAAAAAAAGATCCCTGATGCCTAGTGGTTTCTGCCACCCTTGGGGGCAGATTGACCTAAAATCGGCCGATCTGCCCCCAAAGCGGGCAGAAATGGCCTAAATACAATTTGCCCCTCCAGGGGAGCGACCCTTGTCCAAGGGGTCGCTCCCCATCTGTAAAACAAAAAAAACAAAAAATCCCTGGTGCCTAGTGGTTTCTGCCTTGGGGGCAGATCAGCCTAAGCAAAATAGGCTGATCTACCCACCAGGGGGCAGAAATGGCCTAAAATAATTCCCCCCCCCCAGGGAGCGACCCTTGCCTAAGGGGTCGCTCCCCTTTACGTGAAATTCAAGTAAAAAAAAAAAAACTCCCTGGTGTCTAGTGGTTTCTGCCCCCCTTGGGGGTCGCTCCCCACCTAACAAAATATAACAACAACAAAACAAAAAATGATCCCTGGTGCCTAGTGGTTTCTGCCCCCCCTAATAATAGGCCGATCTGCCCTCAGGGGGGGCAGAAAAGGCCTTCCCAAAAAAATGCCCCCCCTGGGAGCGACCCTTGCCCAAAGGGGTCGCTCCCTTATGTCGATTTAAAAAAAAATAAAAAAAATCCCTGGTGTCTAGTGGGGTTTCAAAGGGAAGGAAATACATTTCCTTCCCTTTGAAGCCTCTCCGGGCCTCCCCCACGTGATTGAAAGAGAAATGCTGAGCATTTCTCTTTCAATCGCGCTGTGACTAATCAGCGCTCGCTTGCGCGCTGACGACACAGGGGGGGGTGGAGGGGGTCAGGGGTGGAAGGGGAAGGGCTTTCCCTTTCATCCCTGACTTTGGGGGTTGGGGAGAAGCACACAGAGGGAGCGAGAGCGCTCCCTCTGGGTTGTGTGCCGAGGACGTAGTGGTTACGTCCTCGGCACAACAGCACTGTGCCGAAGGACGTAACCATTACGTCCTCGGCACAGAAGGGGTTAAGGGCATTGGCAAAAGGCACCAAATGGTAGGGACAAGAAAGTTCCAACTTTATAAATCTGGCATCTTCAGAACTGTGACTTAAAATCCAACTTTATCATTAAAGAGGATTTTAAATTACAATTATTTTTAGTCCAAACGTTACATCCCACTGTCCTCTCTAACAAAAGATATCACTTATTAAGTATAATAAGGTAGCCCAATGTTATCCCATGGGATAGTTAGGCCTTACAGTAGTCAAAAACAAATTTAGGAGTTTTTTACTACCAGGACATATGCAACTTAAGCCCACATGTTAAACTTTTTAAATACAATGTGCCCTGCCTTATGGTCTTTAGGGCCTACCTTTTTTAAACATGTCTTTTTATTGAGATTTTTTTCAACAGGTATACAACATGAAATGGTAAAATATATAAAGCATACAGCAACGGTCCCTGAGATTCTCCCTACCACGGATAATGAAGGATCAGTTGTCAGGTACCTGTCCCTATTGCCCCAACCTCACTACCTTAGCTTGGTCAGTCACACACTCCGCAATGCATGCTATATCTGCAAAAGCAGAAGCAGGAATTGCGTTTATACAGAAATAGGCGTGCAGTCATCACTCTACCCAGAGCTTATGCCCTCTTGTTTTTTAAATGTGTATTATGTAGTCAAAGCAGTATTTAATGTGGTATCTAATAATCACTCTTGTGATCATCATGTAGTCATCACCTTTTTTAAACTGTTTGGTCTTATTTCCGGCATTCTCTGAAGTAAAATGCCCAACATATGCCCAATACTGAAGAAAACTACAGCATAATGTCACATGGAAACTATAACTCAGACGGCTGCTAAGGAGCCATGTGCAAACATACCATCAAAATTTGAGACACCAACTCCAACATCGCCCCCAATGCAACCTTCATCACAGGGACATAGCTCACCCCAGCATCAACACAGTCACCTGCACCACCATCGGCAACAGTAGCACACCAATCATAGAACACATGACTTTCCAGATTGGGCGCAACAACAACAGCACCGTCAAAGGCACCCTCACCTACAGACCCGTGACCATGCACTGGACAAAGCAACGCCATCTCCAATTTCATCACCCCTCTGCCATTAATTCCAAACACTACATTTTCTTTGAAGACCTCAACTTTCACTTAGATGACCCACTGACACCAGCTCCACCACCCTCCTGGAGAGACTGGGCAACATAGGCCTCAAGCAACTAGTCACCGACTGCACACACAAAGCAGGACACACACTAGACCCTATCTTCACATCTAGCAACATATTCCATTACAGCCACACCTCGGAACTCACCTGGTCGAACCATTCCATCGTACACTGCAACATCACTGGACACGCCTGCACCCCCCCAAAGCAACTCAGCATCACTCAATGCAACTGGTCCAAGGTTACGCAGCATCAATGGGCACATGCCCTCGACGCACAGAGCGCATACGGATAAGCAACCTTGACTTCACAGTCCAGTACTTCAACGATTGGCTCACCAACACCACCAACCAAGTCGCCCCCACCAAAGAGGCCAAAACACACAGACACGCCAAACAAGCCATCTGGTAGCCCTCCCCACTCAGAGCAGCAAAACAAAAGTACAAACAGCTTGAAAGAACATAGCGCACCAGCAAGAACCACACCGATAGACCCTCCTTCAAATGAGCCCTCAACAAATACCACCGTCAGCTTAAAGCAACAAAGAGAGGCCATTACCCATCGCATCAACACCAGTGCCAACCAAGCAAAGGAACTCTTCACAATCGTCAAAGAGTTCACTTGCCCAGCAGCCATGGAAAAAGCAAGAACTCTGCAATGCCCTCGCCGACCACTTCCACAACAAGAGAGCAATCATCTACAAGAACTTTGTTATTCATCCTCCAACCCCCACAGCCTCCGACTCTCCACCACTTTCGACTTCATGCTCAACCCATGGGATCAGCTCAGCACACAATACACAGCCACCCTCATGAACTTCACCCACTCGGTGGAGCTACCAACCGCTGCCCACACCGACTCTTCAACCTAGCAAAAGACAAGTTCAGCCCCCAACTCACTGCCGTCATCAATGCTTCGCTAATCACTGCCACCTTTCCTGATGCCTGAAAAACATGTGTAGGTCAGACCTCTCCTCAAAACCCCCCCAGCAGACCCCAGCAAACTCCAGAACTACCATTTCCATCTCTCTACTCTCATTCCCCACCAAGGTACTGGAAAAGGCCATTCCCTACAACTCACCAATCATCTAGAAAGAAACAGCTTGCTTGACCCCTCCAAATCAGGATTCAGAACCAATCACAGCACAGAGACAGCTCTGATCCCCGCAACTGACAACATCTGCTCCCTACTTGACAAAGGAGAATCAGCTGCACTGATCCTACTCGTGCTCTCCTCCGCCTTCTACACGGTCGCCCACCACACTCTCATCAATCACTTATGCCAGATTGGAATAGCAGACAATGCGCTCAGATGGATGGCATCCTTCCTCACAGGATGCACCCAGAAAATCTGCCTCCCCCTTCACACTGCAAGCCAAGCAAATCACATGCGGTGTCCCTGAGGCTCATCCGTGAGCCCCACACTCTTCAACATCTACATGTGTCCTCTTGCAGACATCATCAGAGCACACAACATAAATATCATCTCCTACGCCGACGACACCTAGCTAGTCCTATCGCTCTCCACCGATCGCTCTGCAACTAAGGTTAACTTCCACAACTGCATGAAGGACGTCTCACCATGGATGAGGGACAACTGCCCAAAACTCAATGCCGACAAGACAGAGGTCCTCATCTTCGACAAACACACAGCCCTCTGGAACAACTCCTAGTAGCAGTTGGAACTAGGACCCATGCCCACTCTGAAAGACCACACCCCTAACCTCTGCATCATACTAGACAGCAAGCTCTCCATGAAACAGCAGGTCAACACCATATCCTCAGCCTGCTTCCACACGCTCTGCATGCTCTACAAAATCATCTTCAAGTGACTCCCCATCAACACCAGGAAGAGAGTGATGTATTCCCTCATCACCAACCGAATGGACTCCGGTAACGCACTCTATGCAGGCACCTCCACCGAACTTATGCAAAGACTCCAGTCGATCCAGAATGCAGACGCCCGACTGATCCTCAACCTTCTCAAAAGAGCCCAGGTCACCCAGCACCTGAAAGATCTTCACACGCTTCCGGTCCAGAAAGTCCTGAAGAGATGCCAATTCAAGCTTCTGACCCATGCCTACAAAGGCCTCCACAACCAGGGACCCGCCTACCTGAACCACCGCCTACACTTCCACCACCCCTCTAGGAACCTCTGCTCTGCACACCTTGCCCTCACACATCTCCCCTGTGTCCACCACTGCCACACCATAGGCCGCACCTTTTTCCATCTTGCCACCAAAGACTTGAACAACCCACTCCACCGCCGCACCACACCCTCGCTATCAGACTTCAGAAAGGGGCTAAAGACCTGGCTCTTCGAATGAGACCCGCAGCTAAGTGCCTGGAAATCCTTGCGGGTGACAAGCTGCGCTTTAAAATACTACCTGGTTCATTGATTGAATGAACGTGGATGCTTTCTTCAGAGATCTTGGGCATGATCAACAGTCCTCCCCTTGAACCTCACCTGATTCCTGAGGCACGCTTTGCCTCAAGACTCTCCAGTACCGACAGCGGTTTCCCGCTCACAATATCAGAGCCATTCCTGACCTGCCAGCTTCACAGAAGCATCACATCTACAGAGACATTCCACCAGAGAATCACAAGGTGCTTCAGCATTGCGTCTACAGCAGCAATGCACCAGAGCATAAGAGTGTGCTTCAGCCTTGCATCGTGCCAAGAATCAGAGAAACCACTTTCTTGCGACAATCTGTTTCCAGCTCGCATCACAGGTACCTGCAACAACTAAAAGAAAGAAAAAGATAAGGTACATTATAAAACTTTGTTTTTTAGTATGTAAATGACTTCAATTTGATATCAAAATGTACAGTTATTTGTAGTTAACCAAGAAGAACAAAAGACAACAAGTTAAATGCAGACTTTTATGAGACATCAAAGATATTAATGTGAAGGAACATTAAGATCTCATTTATGCAGTAACTTTTCAAAACCCTACCTGGTGTTAAAATCTGTGCAATGCAACATATTCCTGTGTACTAAAAACTGTGATTATCAAGACAGTAATTGCTACATGTACTGTGTTGTTATGTATGTAACACTTTTTTCCTCATTATGAGTTTGGCAGTCGGACGAGCCGACCATAAAACTAGTGAGGAGGATGCTGCTGTCATGTCAGCAGCATCCTCCCATCATAATACAATGTTCCGGCCGGGATGACCAGCGGGAACATTGTATTACGATGTTTCCACCGGTCAGACCGGTGGCAACATTGCTACAATATTGGCCTCAGCTAAGGGAACCAAGGCCAATACCATAGCACACCAGCACCCCGGGAATGCACACTGTCTGCAAAGCAGACAGTGCCCATTCTTAGGGGACTGGGCAGGGTGGCCCCTGCACTGCCCATGCCATGAGCATGGGCAGTGCGGGGGACCCTTTGTGGCCCCCTGCACTAGCTTTCCACCAGCCTTTCATGGCGGGGTCCCTGCCATGAAAAGGCTGGTAGAAAGATGAGTTGTAATCAGCCCATCTGAAATCATTTTCATGGCAGGGACTCCAGTCCAACCGCCAGGGTCGTAATGTGGCAGTCCAACCACCTGGAATGAGGCTGTCCGACCGTCACTACGAGATTGGCAGTGTTATGACCCGTTGTTTTTTACAACAGAATAGGAAACTTTGTGCTGATTATCGACAATGACAAGTATCCTTGCATTGTCCACTCATCTCCCAGGTAAATTCCCAATCACATCCGCTGATATCCCAACAACCTTTTTCTGGTGCAAGATCATTCAAGTTGACTTGTAGGTATTTTGGGAACTCTGGAGTTCGGTTGGAATATGGAAGGGAACAAGAACAGTTGTTAGAGTATGATGTCAAAGACTTCTTTTGTCCACCCTTTGTAATGGCTATTGGGGCCTACTTTAGAAATGACTTATATTGAAAAGGATGGTTTAGGCCTGGCAAAAGGCTTATCTTGCTACGTTGAAATGGCAGTATAAAACTGCACTGCAATTTGCAATGGCAGGATTGAGACACGTTTCCAAGTGTTGCAGTAGTGGTTGTCACAATGAGGGCTGCAGGCCCAATAGTACCATTTAATTTGCAGTCCCTGAGTACATGTAGAACCACATAGTAAGAACTTATAGGTAAATTAAATGTGCCAATCTGTTGTGGCCCAATACTAACTTGTTTTATGGAGACAGCACACACACTTTAGTTCTAGTTAGCAGTGGTAAAGTGCACAGTGTCCCAATTCAAAACACAAATGAATTCATAAACCAGGAAGGGTGAAGGCAAAATGTGTGTTGGAAGACCATTACTAGGATGCCATGTCTAACAGCACCTAGAGGCTGATTATGAGTTTGGTGGACGGAAACATCTATCCGCCAAACTCCCAAATGGTTGCTGCAGTGCTGGCGACCTCCTCGCTGGCCCCATTAGGACTCTTCCACGGGGCTGACTGGTGGAAAACAAGGTTTCTGCTGGTCAGCCCAGTGGGAAAGGTGCGGCAGCATTGTCATCAGCTGATAATAGAGCCAGCTGTAATGCTGCCACATGCAGGGGGCACCAGCACCCTTGAAATGCGCACTGTCTGCCAAGCGAGGGCAGTTCAGTGGCCCTCCTGTGGCCCCCTGCACTTCTTCTCTGCCAGCCTTTTCATGGCTGTCATATTGCCATTATTAGGCTGTCAGAGAACACGGTTGTAATCAGCAGGGTGGCTGATTACAACCAGGACGGCAGTCAGCCCGTCGGGATCATTGATTCTAGCGGGAATGGCGGTAGGTTGGCCGGTCTCTCTGCCAAACTCGTAATGTGGTGATCGGACCACCATAGCAGTGGTGGTCCGACCGTCACCAAGAGGGTGGCAGTCTTTGGGCTGCCAGCATTGTAATAAGGCCCTTAATACTTTTTGGTGTTATTTTTATCTAAACATTTTAAAGGTATGTCTCTGGCTCGCCTTAGTAGATTTTTTTTATTAACATGACTCTATTTTCCTCAATTGGTTTGGTATTTGTTTACGTTATGTTTGACTTTTTGTTTTGGTACTATAAATTATGCTATTAGGCCTGTCTACTCTTTGTCATATCTACCATGGATTAAAACTCAGGTTAATATAATGACTTTAGTAATTCACCCTAACAAGAATTACTTAAGGTGCGTGTAGGAAGTTGGCTCTGTATATACTATTTCAAAGTAAGAAATAGTGTGCACAGACTCCAAGGGTTCCCCTTAGAAGTAAGATAGTGGCAAAATTAGATAATTCTAATGCTCTATTTTGTGGTAGTGTGGTCGAGCAGTAGGCTTATCAGAGGGTAGTGTTAAGTATTTGTTGTACACACACAGGCAATAAATGAGGAACACACACTCAAAGACTTACTCCAGGCCAATAGTTTTTTTTTATTGAAAAATATATTTTCTTAGTTTATTTTAAGAACCACAGGGTCAAGATTTGCAGTAAACTCTTTAAATGCAAGGTACTTCACTTAGATACTTTAGGAACTTTGAATCAAAGCAATATCATATACAGTCTTTGTAAAACTGGCAATAAGCTATTTTCAAAGTGGACACTGCAAAAATCAACAGTTCCTGGGAGAGGTAGGTAAAGGTTAGATTAGGAGGTAAGTAAAACACTTACAAGTCTCAGTTCTGGGGCATAGGCAGCCCACTGTTGGGGGTTCAAGGCAACCCCAAAGTTACCACACCAGCAGCTCAGGGCCGGTCAGGTGCAGAGGTCAAAGAGGAGCCTAAAACACATGGGCACCCATGGAGAACAGGGGTGCTCTGGTTCCAGTCTGCCAGCAGGTAAGTACCTGCGTCCCCAGGGGGTAGACCAGGGGGGTTTTGTAGAGCACTGGGGGGGGGACACAAGTAGGCACACAAAACACACCCTCAGAGGCACAGGGGCGGCCGGGTGCAGTGTGCAAGGCAGGCGTCGGGTTTCAGGTAGAAAACAATGAAGGGACCCGGGGGTCACTCTAGAGGTGCAGGCAGGCACAGGGGGGGCTTCTCGGGACAGCCACCACCTGGGCTAGGCAGAGGGTTGCCTGGGGGTCATTCCTGCGCTGAAGTTCGGTTCCTTCAGCTCCTGGGGGCTGCGGGTGCAGTGTTGATTTCAGGCATCGGGTACCTTCTTTCAGGCAGTCGCGCTCAGGGGGAGCCTCTGGATTCTCTCTGCAGGCGTCACTGTGGGGGCTCACGGGGGCCGTATCTGGTTACTCACAGGCTTGCAGTCACCAGGGAGTCCTCCCTGAGGTGTTGGTTCTCTGATTCTCGAGCCGGGGCATCGGTACAGAGTGAGAAGTCTCACGCTTCCGGCGGGAAATGTGCAGTCTTTGGAAGTTGCTTCTTTGTTGCAAAGAAGTAGCTGGTTTTGAGCAGGGCCGCTGCTCCCGGGAGTTTCTTGGTCCTTTAGCCCAGGGCAGTCCTCTGAGGCTTCAGAAGTCGCTGGTCCCTGTTGAATACGTCGCTGGTTGCAGGTTTTTGAAGTTGGAGACAGGCCGGTAGGGCTGGGGCCAAAGCAATTGTCGTCAAAGCAATTGTCGTCTTTCTCCTTCTCTGCAGGCTTGTAGGTCAGTAGTCCTTCTTGTTTCTTCAGGTTGCAGGAATCTGATTTCCTGGGATCTGGGGAGCCCCTAAATATTGAATTTAGGGGTGTGTTTAGGTCTGGGAGGGCAGTAGCCAATGGCTACTGTCCTTTAGGGTGGCTACACCCTCTTTGTACCTCCTCCCTGTGGGGAGGGGGGCACATCCCTAATCCTATTGGTGGAATCCTCCAAACTCAAGATGGAGGATTTCTCAAGGCAGGGGTCACCTCAGCTCAGGACACCTTAGGGGCTGTCCTGACTGGTGGGTGACTCCTCCTTGTTTTTCTCATTATCTCCTCCAGCCTTGCCGCCGAAAGTGGGGGCAGTGACTGGAGGGGTGGGCATCTCCACTAGCTGGGGTGCACTGGGGCGCTGTAACAAAAGGGGTGAGCATTTGAGGCTCACCGCCAGGTGTTACAGTTCCTGCAGGGGGAGGTGAGAAGCACCTCCACCCAGTACAGGCTTTGTTCCTGGCCACAGAGTGACAAAGGCACTCTCCCCATGTGGCCAGCAACATGTCTGGTGTGTGGCAGACTGGCAGAAACTGGTCAGCCTACACTAGAAGTTAGATTTGTATTCAGGGGGCATCTCTAAGATGCCCTCTGGGTGTATGTTACAATAAATTGCACACTGGCATCAGTGTGCATTTATTGTGCTGAGAAGTTTGATACCAAACTTCCCAGATTTCAGTGTAGTCATTATGGAACTGTGGAGTTCGTGTTTGACAAACTCCCAGACCATATACACTTCTAGCTGGCCTGCACTTACAAAGTCTAAGGTTTTGCTTAGACACTGTAGGGGCATAGCGCTCATGCACATATGCCCTCACCTGTGGTATAGTGCACCCTGCCTTAGGGCTGGAAGGCCTGCTAGAGGGGTGACTTACCTATGCCACAGGCAGTGTGAGGTTGGCATGGCACTCTGAGGGGAGTGCCATGTCGACTTAGTCTTTTTCTTCCCACCAGCACACACAAGCTGTGAGGCAATGTGCATGTGCTGAGTGAGGGGTCCCCAGGGTAGCATAAGTCATGCTGCAGCCCTTAGAGACCTTTTCTGGCATCAGGGGTACCAGTTACAAGGGACTTACATGAGTGCCAGGGTTGTGCCAATTGTGGAGACAAAGGTACAGTTTAGGGAAAGAACACTGGTGCTGGGGCCTGGTTAGCAGGGTCCCAGCACACTTTCAATCAAAACTTAGCATCAGCAAAGGCAAAACGTTAGGGGGTAACTATGCCAAGGAGGCATTTCCTTACAGTGGGCCCTCACCAGTCGTAACAAATACCCCAATTTGTTACAACTTGCACCATTTTTTTATCTATACCTATATAAAATGAGGAAATAAAAAAAATGAAATACATTGATATGCCTTGTGGTTACTTTTCTTACCAAACATCTTTTATTTAGTCTTCAATTTGATTTATTTGCTTTCTGATAAGTTTCTGCGTGTAGTTGTCTTGGGTTGTTTCTGCTACAGATAGAACATATTTATAATTAATTAGTATCTCATTTTTAATTCTGTTAATTTATTTCCATTTTTGAATCCCTAGAAATAAAATGCAATTTAGTGGAAATTGTTGAAAGAAAATATTTTAGTATCGTCATTTACTTTGGAAAAATAATTGTATTCAAAAGTTGTTCATTGATTTTATTTATTGTTATATAAATGGTTATTCAGAGTTAGTTTCCTTTTTTACTAAAATGTCCAAAAGCTCTTGATTTTATTAACTAAAGTTGATGTCTTCTATTTAAATGCTATAAAAAAAATGTTTTCTTGCAACATTTCGTCACAATGTTAGTGCAAAAGTATTACTGGCTTCACAATTTTTTACGTGTTAGGAAAAAGTGAATATACAGTTTCTAATGTAAGTTTATTTTTTTAGCTTGGTATTTTAATGTAACCAATTTGTGATATTTATTTTTAAGACATGCTCATTCACTTTTTCACCTAGATGGCACTGCAGCTTTCAAAAGGTTGTGTTGCTGCCAAAGTCGTGCAGCCAACTAAGAAGCTAGAATTGACTGATTTAAAAAAGGTGGATGATGTTATTTATACTATTATTATTATTAGTTTTACAAGATCATCGATAATTATAGTAAAATGTTTTTTATACTGTGAGGTTTTTGACTTTCATTTCTGTGACTGAAAACTAATGAAAATTTTAAGATGTGACAAATTAAACTTTACCTTGACCTTCTTTTGCCAAAAATCGCTGCCATACTTTTAAAGACATTTAGGGGCATATTTAAGAGGCCATAGAACCTCCTTGTGTCACATTAGCATTATTTTGTTTTTACGCTAATGTGGCCGAATGAGGCCAAAATTGCTGTGCCAAATTTACAAAGTGTGGCAATGCATGCATTGCGCCACTTTGTAACCTCTTGTGCCACATTATGTCTACGCCAAGCATATTGTATGCAAGGGGGGCGTTCCCCCGTTAGGGCGGGGGAGGGGGGAATAATGGCGCAAAGAAATCTAAAAGATTTCTTTGCTTCATTTTTTTCTGAAGTTTTAACGCCTGCTCAGAGCAGGCATTAAAAGGACGCATACCATTGTTTACAATGGGCCTCAATGGGCTTTGCAGGATTAGCGTCAACATTTTTGCAAAGCTCTGAATTAGCATTAAAAAATGTTGATGCTAGTTCCCTAACTACCGCCATGATGCGCCGTATCTTATATATGGCGCACACATGGTGTCATTAAGGGGTTGCTATGGGGCGCAAGAAAAGTGAGCACCACTTTTCTGAAATCTGTCCCTTAGTACTTTTAAAATGGAAACATTAATAGTTTATTAATGTTTTTTTCAGTGTGCTTATTATTTTTTATAACAACATTTATTTTGAATACTTTTAACATGCTTTTTTAATTGTGTGGTTAAAAAATGCTGAAAAACATGTGTGGTAAATGGTATATACATAGGAGCACATTATTGTGTATGGTAAAGATTTGCTTGGTGAAAACCTTTGGTAGGAACATACATCCACCCACAAAAGAGTAAGCCCATTCACAAACTGCCCTTCTATAGTTACCACAGCCAAAAAGGACCCATAGCAGTTGCAAAAATTATTCAAGCTCAGAACAGGAATAGGTTCAGCAACATACATAGCCAACTAATGATACTGCAATGTATGCCCCTAAAATAATGGAGGTAAAGACTTAAAATAAAACCGTAAGTCAAAATAAATGTAATTATTTAACCTGCTTAAACATATAAATAATGTCAGAAATAGCCATCTTTTGGGAAGTATACCTTCCGATTTCTGCTCTGTCTGTTTTGCTGGTTGTAGGTCTCCTACTCCTGCTAACCAGTAGTAAACTGCCTGTGATCCCCTTTTAAGATGATTGGATTGCCATAACCCTAATTGGCATATTTAGCTTAGCTATAAGTCCCTAGTAAATGGCAAGGTGGACAAGGTGTACCCAGGAGGTGAAAATTGAATACCATCAGTGGACTACAGCATCTAGTGTGCCATCCACACCAGTGGCAGTGTAAACATGGCTTGAGGCCTTCCATTTTAGCTTGACTGAAGCAGTTTTTAAACTGAATTAAGACCTGTCAAAATAAAACGTTTTGACAGGTCTAAAGCTATAAATAAACATGTCAACACTATGGAGGCCTTAAAACCGATTGGTAGGATGTATTGTAATTAAAAGTTAAACATCAAAATATAGCCCCTCATTACGACCCTAGCGGTCGGTGCTAAAGTGACTGTAATACCGCCAACAGGCTGGCGGTAACAACCGCCAAATTATGACCATGGTGGAAAAATCCTTGAAAGACAGCCAATGTACAACACCGATCGCCAGGGCGGAAACAACAGTCACCACGGCGGTAGCCACCTACAGCCAGGCAGAAGTCAAAGTACAGCCCACCATATTTTCAACCTGCAATCCGCCACCTTTTCCGGGGCGGTACTAATGCCATCAAAAGCCTGGCGGAAACACAGCACAAAAGTGAAAGGACTCACCATTGGAGACACAGGGAAGAACCACACCTCCATGGAACCCAAACTGCAAGTTTTTCCAATGATATTCTACGTTATGCTTCTTCACGAACACCAACGCCGGCGAAGACAACGACGGTGAGTACAGATGCCTAGCACACAAGGGAGGAAGGGAGGAAAAAGAGAGTGACACACACACATTCACCACACACACCCCATCCACACACAACATACACACAACCAGCTGCACAAGAAAACAATTTATCCCCGTAAATCGGCTGAATAATGCATAGATAACAGGAATTGACGAAGTGATTGTAATAAGATCAACACAATACTAAGAATAAATTTGCCAATGCTACAGATATGTACAAATGTACAAAAAAGGGACACTGCCCAGCCCTCAGTTCACAGGGGCCTCATGGCCACAGGACAAAGTCTAAGGCCACACTTGTTACCTGCATCAATACGGAGAGAACACTGCAGGTGCATCAGTTGGCAAATAGGCAGGCACCTCAGTGGGAGCGGGGACACTTCAGCCAGATGTGGAAACAAGACCACGGGTTCTGGAGGGGGCAACATGCCCTGTGCTTGGTCCTGGAGAGTGATAGGCCACAGTTTCTGGTGTGGGTGTCTTCCCCACTGGTTCTGGAGGGGGCAACATGCCCAGTGCTTGGTGCTGGGGAACGATAGGTCAGTCTCTGGAGTGGGTGTCTTCCCCACTGGTTCTGGAGGGGACAGGCCACACAGCAACCCATGGAGGCAGGATCAAATTGCGTCCGACGGTGGTGAGGGCTGCACTGTGGTGGTGGTAGTGGAAGGCTCCTCCTCAGCCCCTGCACCCTGTGATGGCTGCACTGTGGTAGTGGTGGTAGTGGGAAGCTCCTGCTCAGCCCCTGCACCCTGAGATGGCTGCACTGTGGTGGTGGTGGTGTTAGTGGTGCTAGTGGGAGGCTCCTGCTCAGCCCCTGCACCCTGTGATGGCTGCACTGTGGTGGTGGTAGTAGGAGGCTATTGCTCAGCCCCTGAACACTGCGATGGCTGCACAACCACGGTTGGTGGTAGGGGCTCTGTGACAGCTGCTGGTGCAGGCTCCTTCCCCTTTCTGCTGGCAGGTGCAGGCTCCTCACTCCTTCTTGCTTGCTGGTGCAGGCTACTTACCCTTTTGGCTGGCTTGTGGAGGCTCCTTTCCATTTCTGTTGGCTGGTGCTGGCTCCTTCCCCTTCAGTATTCGTGGCCTAGAATCCTTTCAACCACAAGTAGGTGCGGATGGAACTAGGCCTGTGGACAGTGTGGCAGAGGTGCTTGGCTGGGTTCTTGATACCCTGGCCATACGTGCAGGAAGGGGGGAGAGGTACGGAAGAGGTCAATGGTGGAAAGGAAAAGCTTTTTAGGGACATTGGGGCAGGAAGAGGGAGAAGTAATACGCTTGTGTACTTTAGGAGGGGGGACAGACACAGTGGGAGAGGACACAGGGGAAGTGTGCATGGATGTTGTGGAGGTGTCCGCCAGTGAGGTGTGTGTTCTGCTTGGTGTGTTGATGATGTAGGTAGTGGATTATGATGTAGTGCATGCAGGTGTGAGTGTGGATGTAACTGGGTGGGAGGAGGAAGAGGGGGAGACAGTGGAAATAGTGGATGTTGTTGTGTCTGCAACTGGATGGTGTTTGTGTGAGTGCCTGTGGGATGAAGTGTGGTGCTTGTGTTTGCCTGTGACACTCTTGGGTGTTTTCCTGTGTGCATGCCCATCTGCTGTGTGCTTGGGATGGTTTAGGGTTGAGGAGAATGGAACTGGGAGGTGGAAGTTGGACGGTAGAAACAGGGACAATGGCTGCCATCAGAGAGGAGGCCTGAGCCTGGATCGCTCTCTGTTGGGCCACCAATCCAGTGTGAATGCCCTCCAGGAATGTATTAGATTGTTGCATCTGGGCTGCCAGGCCCTGGATGGCATTCATAATGGTTGACTGTCCTACAGAGATGGACCTCAGGAGGTCGGTAGCCTCCTCACTCAGGGCAGCGGGGCTCACTGGGGCAGGGCCTGAGGGGAAAGGAGATGCCCACCCTCCTGGGTGAGCGGGCACGGGCAACTCGCTGAGGGGCTTCTGGGAGGGCGGTGCTAGTACGGGGGTGGCAGCTGTACCTGTAGCTGGGGTGGTCACAGAAGTGTTCACCACCACCAGGGAGCTCCCATCGGAGGAGGTATCTGAGTCTGTATTGTCCCCTCCAGTCTCCGCTGTGGTGCTCCCTTTGCCCTCCATCCCACTGTGTCCTCAGCGTCGGTGGACTCTGCCTCCAGGGTCCTGTGGGAAGCAGCTCCCTTCGTCGCCAGTGCCTCTGCTCCTCCACCAGAGGATGCTAATGCACATAAGGACAGGATGAGAAAACAAGAAAGGGGGGCAGAGACAAAGAATACACTTGGTCAATGACTGCACCATCACCACTGTTGGCGTACACGGCACCCTCACACTCAGGGAACAGGCCTATGCACTATGCATTGCACCACCACTGATATTGCTAGCCACCAAGGCATGAGGAGGGGCACACACCGCCAACTGCAGCACACCTGGGACCCACGCAGCCCTGGATGCTAACAAGCTAGGTAGGCAGTATTATCCCTTCAGACCACTAACCACCAGAGGACCTATGCTGCTATGTCTGGCCTGGCCTAGGGGCACACAAGGACACACAATCACCACCCGGCTACCACCCCACCAGGCGTAAGTTGTAATGATAGCCACTGTACTCCCCCCTTGTGACTGCTGTGATGTCATCAAGCACCTATCCAGCTCTGGATAGGCCACCTCCAGTATGTGGGCCATCAGGGGGTGTCAGGGTTCGACGGGCACCCCCTTCCTCATTGGGAGGTCATCCCCATCTGGGCTTCCGCTGTCTTCCGTGCCCAGTGTCTCAGGTCCTCCCACCGTTTCCGACAGTGGGTCCTCTGCCTGCCATAGACCCCCAGGGTCCACACCTCCTTGGCGAAGGCACACCATATACCCTTCTTTTGATGCATAGGCAATACACACAGGAAAACACGATTAGACAAACAGTCCAGCCAGTTACACAGATGGCCCACCATACCCATTTACAGCACTATTGGGACACACATAGCCCAGCACTCAATGTGTACCCAGCCAGGAGGACACCTCCCTTACACGGTGCCATCACACACACCTCCATAAATGCATGCCACATGCATCGTGCGCACAGTGTACTCACCTGTTGGTCTGGAGGCCCATACAGCAGTCCGTATGGGGGTAGGACCCAATCCACCAGTCTCTCCAACTCCTCCGAAGTGAAGGCTGGGGCCCTTTCCCCGATCACACGGGCCATGGTAGATTCCAGACACAGGTCACAGCAGCACATGCAGTGTAGGTCCTCTCCTATGGAGTGTCAGGTAACAAGTGAGGAATCAGATAGAAAATGGTGGTCAAGTCTGCGGTGGTGCATACCGTCACCACCAGCGTAGATCACCATTGGCCACTGTACCCCAGTGGGCCCAATATTAACCAATTAGTAATTGCACAGTGGTTCCCTACCGTTTCCCGCCACAGCACACAACGTCAGTGGACTGACCTCACTTCCACCTGTCCCTCCACACAGGACAGGCGGACACCATTTCATGAGGGGGGCAGGCCTATCGAATAATGCTGCGTCACAGGAGAAATAGGCACATACTAGAGAAATCACACTTACCCATTACATGTTTACAGCATGCAAACTACTGTTGTGGCTCCATTGTTCAGTCTGTGACAGGCTCCTCACTCTTTTGTCCCATAGATTTCTACTGCTGCGGATGAATAGGAGTTGCAGACACACTCCTGTGTACAGACCCCTGGTGGACTTGGCTACACTGGAGGACAGGCATATCATCCTCACCTATAGACTTGACAGGGCCACAATCACAGAGCTGTGTGCCCAATTGGAACTTGACCTGATATCTGCTATCTGTCACCCCACTGAGATCCCCCGTCTTGTGCAAGTGCTATCTGTACTTCATTTCCTGACAACTGGTTCTTTCCAAGTGACAGTGGGCTTGGCAGCAGGAATGTCACAGCCAATGTTCTCAATAGTGCTGACAAGACTTTTGTCTGCCCTGATAAAACACATGTGCAGCCACATAGCTTTCCCCCAGGCTGAGGATTTGGCAACTGTGAGGGCTGAGTTGTATGCAATGGGACATATCCCCAATATAATTGGCGCAATTGATGGAACACATTTTGTGTTTGTCCCCCCGCCAGAATGAACAGGTGTTCAGCAATCGTAAGAGTTTCCACTCCATGAATGTGCAGATGGTGTGCTTGGTGTACCAGTACATCTCCCTTGTCAATGCAAAGTATCCTGGGTCAGTGCATGATGCCCCTGGCCTAAGGAATAGCAGCATCCCAAATGAGATGGCCAACTACAGAGGCACAGGGTGTGTCTAATAGGTGATTCCTGGTTCCCACCCAGTATATGTTGGTGTATGGGTATGGTGTTGGCCATATAGGATAGTGTGTGGCTAAATGTTGTCATTCAATATTTGCAGGTGATTCTGGTTATCAAAACCTAATGTGGCTGCTCACCCCTGTGAGGAATGCCAGGACCAGGGCAGAAGAATGTTATAATGAGGCACATGGGTGAACCAGAAGGATAATTGAGAGAACCTTTGGCCTCCTGAAGGCCAGGTTTCGGTGCCTCCATCTAACAGGAGGATCCCTGTACTACTCACCAAAAAAGTCTGCCAGATAGTAGTGGCATGCTGCAAGTTACACAACCTGGCCCTCAGATGCCATGTACCTTTTCTGCAGGAGGAGGAGACTGGAGATGCCCCTTTGGCAGCATTTGACCCTGTGGGCAGTGAGGATGAGGAGGCACAGGATGAGGATGAGGACATCTGTGATCCGTCAATACTTCCAATGACACACAGGTAAGACAGTGTAACTTTACATTTCAATGACTTTGGTTGTAATCTGTGTGGCAAATGGCATGCTGGCATTTCCCACTTCTATGCCCAGTTACCATTCCCTCTGGCTATTCATTTTGCAGATGTTGGTGATTTGAAAAATACTCCTGGTGTGATCACTACAGCCAGCTACAGGTCATTAGTCTATGCTCATTCTATGTACAGTTCCTTTGCAATGGTTGTACCTGTTTCAAAAAATACATATTTGATATACATGACATACTTGAAATAGATTTTTTCAAAAGGTGTTTATTGAAGTGCCAACATATAGGGGGAAAGTGCAAAGGGATGGGGTGATGATGGAGGAAAGTCCAGGGTATTGTTCCAGTCTTTTTGTAGCACAAGTGCATTGTCCAACGGGACATAGAAAGGGGAGCAATGGTAGTTCAAGGTGGACAGGGTGACTGAGTAAGACACAAGGAGGACCATCAGTAGAGTCTCATTTCCTGGTGAGGGTCTTGGCAAGTGTCTCTGGCTTCTGTCTGGATCGCAGGAAACGTTTGCGGGGTGGTTCTCCTTCTGCAGGGAGAGGGGTGTTGTTGG
The DNA here is from genome assembly GCF_031143425.1 of Pleurodeles waltl. Lineage (NCBI taxonomy): Eukaryota > Metazoa > Chordata > Amphibia > Caudata > Salamandridae > Pleurodeles > Pleurodeles waltl. The sequence continues at coordinate 1,243,539,974 of NC_090447.1, read as the reverse complement.
CCAGGGAGGCCTGTGGCAGGGCCTCCTGGCCACTAGCGGCAGCAGAAGTGGAAGGCTGTTCAGATGACTGGCTAGGGGCAGGGGCCTACTGGTGTGAGACTGCCTCCCTCATAATGTTGGCCATGTCTGCCAGCACCCCTGCTACGGAGATCAGGGTGTTGTTGATGGCCTGCAAGTCCTCCATGATCCCCTGGTACTGTCCCTCCTGCAGCCGTCTGTTCTCCTGCACGTTGTCTAGGATGTGGCCCATCATGTCCTGGGAATGTTGATAGGCTCCCAGGATCTCGGAGAGTGCCTCCTGGAGAGTTGAGTCCCTGGACCTGTCCTCCCCCTGGTGCACAGCAGTCCTCCCAGTGTCTCTGGTGGCCTGTGCCTCTGTCCCCTGAACCGTGTGCCACTGCCACTGACCCCAGGTCCCTGATTGTCTTGGGGGAGATGTGCGGCCTGGGGTTCCTGTACAGGTGGACACACTGCTGATTGACGTGTCTTGTGGACAGAGGTGTGGGTACGCTGGGTGGGTGCTGTTTCCTGATGAGGGAAGCTCTGTGGTGGTCTGTGACTGGGCTTGGGTAACCAGCTGTCCAGTGGTCCCTGATGGGCCAAGTAGATCATCCAGATAATGAAGACCAGAATTACTGTCATCACTGTGGGCCTCTTCTGTTGGGGGACTGGTTAGTGCTGGCACCTCCTCTCCGGTGACATTGGCTGGGGTACCTGTGGGGATGTAAATTTTGTGTTATGGTTCATGTGTATGACATATTGTACATCCCTGGCTTCCCCTCTATGGTTGTTATTTCCCTGCCAGCTTTTACTTGTGTATGTTGGTGTATGGTGGGATTGTTAGCTCTCTATGCTGTGCATGCTTTAGTGAAGAGTGTCCATGTAGGGATATGAGGCGTGTCCATGAATTGGTACAGCAAGAAGGGCTTGGCATTGGGATTAGTGAGATGTGATGGTGGAGTGTGTGGGGTGTAGTGGAGTGATGGGAGTGAGGGTGTGTGATGGCATGCAGGTAGGGGGGTGATAATGGTAGAGAGTTGACTTATCAGAGTCCAGTCCTCCTCCGACTCCAGCCAGGCCATAAGGATGCAGTATAGCCAAGACCTGCTCCTCCCATGCTGTGAGTTGTGGGGGAGAAGGTGGGGGTCCACCGCCAGTTCTCTGGATCGTGAGTTGGTGTCTTGCTGCTAAGGAACGTACCTTCCCCCGTAGGTTGTTCCACCTCTTCCTGATGTCGTCCCTTGTTCTGCGGTGCTGTCCCACAGCGTTGACCCTGTCCACAATTCTCCGCCATAGCTCCATCTTCCTAGCTATAGATATTTGCTGCACCTGTGTTCCAAATAGCTGTGGCTCTACACTGACAATTTCCTCCACCATGACCCTTAACTCCTCCTCTGTGAAATGGGGGTGTTTTTGTTGTGCCATGGGTGTTATGTGGGGTGTGTGTTTTATAGTGGTGTGGGTGTGGTGTGTGTATGGGTGTCAGGTGTGCGTTGTTTGAATTGTCCAATGTGGTGTTGTTTTGCCTGTGGGTGTCCATTGTGAGCACGGCGGTATGTACCGCAATGGTTTACCACTGATGAATATCCACTGTGGTGATTAGTGGGTCATAATGTGATGGGCATTGTTCTGTTGGCGTAACAGTGTGGGTTTTGATACCGCCAGTTTATCACTGACCTTTGGGATGGAGGATTTGTGTGTGTGGCTGAATTCTGGCGATTGATGTGTGTGTCATAATATGGTGGACGGATATCTGGCGCTGTGAAGGTAAGTTGGCGGCCGTCAGTGTGGCGGTAAGCGGCATTTACCGCCAATGTCATAATGAGGGCTATAATGTTAACTATGTCCTAACTGTGACTAACACCTAAAAGCTATTTTCACATTAGCAAGGCTGGCTGTTCTATGGAGAAACACTGGGATGCACCATTACATGCAATAATTGTAGCTGTAGTTAGGGAATACCTATAAATATCATTCTTGATCTCTTTGTAAAATGTATTAAAAGACAAAAAGACCTTGAATTTGGATTGTTAATAAATATTAAGAAAAAAGATACTTTTTGAAAATGTCTATTTTCCTGTTGAACTCCTCTGAAGGCTGATTTGCATAAAGCTCAAACTGCAGCCATCTGAGTACTTAAGCCCTGAATGTGGTATGAAAACTGCTCCCAGAGTAGAGACAAAGGCTTGGGTGTAAGGAGGTATTTTTGTTTCTTTGGAAGGATGAGCACTTGGATAGTATTTAGGAACCAATTAACTTCAAGGAGTCTCTCTTGTCACAGACAGACGTCACATGACACATGCACAGGCCCCTTCATTGTTTCCCCAGTCAGCCAGGTTTGAATACCAGTGGGGAAGGGGCTGCCCCAGAAATGGTTTGAAGTGACCACAGAGGAATTGCTCATTTCCTTGGCCACACCTCTGCGATAGGCACACAGGCTCTGCACAAGGGAAGAAGGGTTTCATCATCTTGTGTGTATGCATGGAGGGGGCACTGTGTATTGTTTTCAGTAGGACACACAGGGCATACTACAAAAGTGGGTAGAGTGCAACCCCTGGGAATGTTTAGCAAATTGGTTAGGGATGGGACAGGAGTCATCTCCACCCACCGGATGCTGCCAGGTCTAAATGTAGCATCCCTAGCACCCTCCTCAGAATAGTACTGGACCTGAGGAAGGTCAGAACAAGATTGAACTTGCTGTCTGGGGCCTGGGAAGAGCCCAGAAGGACTGAACCTGCTCTCTCTTTTACACTCCTGACAAAGAAGTGGGCTCCATGAGTCACAAAGCTGACCTCTTCTTCAAGCTACACGGACACAACAAGCTATAAGAGTACTTTCCTGAAGATTTCCAGCTAACCATTTCCATTTGGGCCTACCCTGGAGCCTGCTGGTGGCCTCTGCTGAAGTGAGCCCTGACCTCCAAGTTCTGTTCCTGAGGCCCTAAAACTATTGATTGGATCTGGGTGAATGTCTCTTACTATCCCTGAAAACCTGTTACTTAGAAGAACTTTGGGTCCAAAGACCTCCAGAGGATGGAGACAAACATGTCAAGCTGATTTGACCAGGGTGTGCTGCTGGTGGGCCAAAGAACCATGTTTTTTTCTGATTTGAGCTTTTCTGCAGCAGCAAATCTTATTCAGCTGGACCTCATGGAGATGGTCTCCAGTTTCATAGAGTCCTCTTGAGCAACAGATTGCGGCCTTGCCCTGCTGAAAAAACCCTAGCTCTGAAAAAGTGACTAAGAGTAAGCAAAGAAATCTTGACCAGGCAAAAGCTCCAAAAGTATTTGACCAGCAAGGTACCATTCCTGCACTTGAAAAATGAATTTCTCCCACTCAAAGCTTTTCTGCCAAAAGCCAATTGTGTCAACAAGACTTTATCCAATGTCTGTCTGGCACTTGTAGAGCACACATCAGCCATAGCCTGCTGTCTTGCCCTGCTGAAGATGTCATATTCAGGAAGGACCGGGCCTGGCGAATTAGGTTGGACTGTTTCCATAGAAACAGGGTCAAAACTGATTTGCAAATGGCTAGCTCCAAACTGAGGTATTCTGGTATGCAAAATAATGATTGACTGGGATGTAAACTGAATAATTCCCAATGGCTGAGATTAATTGAAGCATTCCATTCATCACTTTTCTGTACACTTTAGTATATTTGAAAGGCTGGCATGATTCAATCATCCGTATATGGCTTTATTTTAAGATAGATGCCCTGCATTCTGTGCCTAGTATGAAGAGTTTGTAGTGAGAATAGCTTCCACTTCTGTTTTTTTTTTTAGATAGTTTTGTAAGTGTAAAGTGTAAATTATGCAATTGTATCGCAAAGTGGTGCAGATTGCATTACAATATCAACATTTATCACATGTCCTGTTAAATTATCATTGTAAAGTGCATGAATGTAGTTTTTTAATATGTACACTGAACATTCCTTCATTTTGTCTCCATTCTTTTCCAATTGATAATGCTGGAGAAATAAGAGGAAGGCCCCAAGATAAATATTGTCAAGCGCCCTGGTTGCTAGGTGGGCATGAAAACTTAGTACCACCAGGAGGTAGGAGAAACCAGTCTGCAACAGGGATAGTATACCTGCGAGAGACTCACTTGTTCAGCTGCAAAAAACACTCTGGAGGGAGGCTGTTCAGCACACTAAATGAGTAGAGCACCACATACTAGGACATGGTGGATAATGGGACTACCCTATATCACAAAGAAGATCAAACAGTGGTGCCCCAGGACCATCATTTGGTCCTGTGGCCACCCCTTCTATCACTACAGAGTCAACCACAGCAATCAGTAATCCAGCTACACTTCCTTCTTTACCTTCTCCTCTTCCTCAGGAAGGTCAGTGGTTCATTGAAGCATTTGCCCATGAGCCCTCAAGTGTTGACCCCTCCCCTGTCAATATGCTACAATGGCTGCTTTCAAGGAGGCCATGAGGGAGATAGTTGCTGGTCAGCTAGTTACCTCTCGGCATATGCAGGAAATGGCTTGAGAAACGAGGGCCATCTGAGAAACATGTCAAAGCCCAGCTCACCTGAGTTCTTGTTCAGTTCTGATGGAGGTTGAAGACAATCCGACCCCACCCTGAAACTGCTTGTTCCAGCACACTAGTTTTTAAAACAGTGCACTAAGAACAGAAGCTCAAGGAAAGGGGGGAAGTGGATAAAATAAAAAAGAGAGACAACACCGTTCTTGCGTTTCCACTGTTGAAGTGCTGCACAAATCTGCGGCCCTTTCTGACTTCTGTAGAAACTGGTGCCTAATGAAACATAAACAAAGAACAGATAAGTGCAACCTATTCCTAAATGGGTTCCTGACTATCCCTTTATTTATTAGAAATTCTCTTCTAAAAGTACCTCTTGGATCCTGGTCTCTAGTTTCCAGGTTTGGAATGTGTTACTGCTCTGGGATGTGTTTTCTATTACTGTAAAGCTTCTAAAACATTAAACAAATACCGTTATCAGAATTACCAATATCAAACATTCATCATAATATAACTAAAGCCTAAATTCCCAATAGCAGACTCACTTTTCCCCATATTTCCAGAATCTTTTATAAAACAAATACTGTACTTTTACATCAAAATACAGCATGTAATTTGTGCAAGTCCCTGATTTACTGTTTGCCTTGCTGTCAATGGTTTCCACTGTTCGATTCCCAAAAGTTACATGAAAAAAAACAATGTCCGTTTCACAAAGTTCCGCAAAATACTCCTGCAACAAAGAGCCTGAATCACAATGCTCGTGGAAGGCACTTCGCCTCAAACTGTCTATACACGAATCCAGAAATTGCCGTCAAAGCTCCCTCAGGTAATAAAAAGTTTTGCACTTACTTGTTGCTGGCAAGAGATACTGATCAGTCTAACCTTGTCTTCTTTCTCTTTTGCAGGTTACTCGTAGGAGAGAGGCTGAGGCAAGGAGGAACCGGAAACCGGAAGAAGGAAGAGCCAGCAGCTACGCCCATTGAAGTCAAAGAAAGTCTGTAAAGAGCAGGAGTGCCAGCGCCGAGGGATCTGTTCTCAGGTAAGCGGGAGGTAGACGAGCACAAGCACTGGGTGAGGCTCGGGGGATGCCTTTTATAGACAGGGCTGGGTGTGGTTCGAAGAGCTGGGTGTGGTTTGAAGGGCTGGGTGTGGTCCTCACATGCTGCACATGTTCTTGAAAGGTGTGCAGAGTTTCAGTTATTATGCAAATGAGTTGGATTAACACATGGCCTAGGGAGGAGTGTTTTAAAGAAGCCTTGGTAAAAGCAAGGCCCAATGTGTAAACAAAACAGCACATTAAACAACATACACAGAAGCCTAGGGGGGAGGGAAGGTGAGATAACAAGAAAGGCTTTCAATAGTAAGTTTAAAAGGGAGCTATTACAGAACCCACTAGTGCAGTGAGAGGGGACATGCTCTTTGCTGTGTACAAACCCTAACAGTTGCCCCCCTCAAAGGCCCTCCTACAGGACGGGGTTTTCCTGGATTTTTTAAATAAAACCGTCTAATCAGCTGTGGAGCATGTACATATGATGCTGGTTCCCATGAATTCTCAGATTCATCATATTCTTTCCATTCTACTAAATAAAACAGACGTCCACTAATTCTTTTTGAGTCTTTTATGCTTTTCACTTCATATTCCAGATTTCCCTTAATTGGTATGGGTGGAGGTGGTGGTTCAGGTCGGGTTTTTGAGTTGTACGGCTTAAGCAAGGACACATGGAATGTAGTATGTACTGGATATTCTTTTGGTAAATCTAATTTTACTGTTACCGGGTTTACTATGGCAGTTATACTAAAGGGTCCAATGAAACGTGGTTGCAGCTTTCGGGATCCCTCTATGTTTAGGTTCTTTGTGGAGAGCCATACCTTGTCACCAATTTTATACATTGGGGCCTCAGACCTGTGTTTGTCTGCTTGTCTTTTCATGCTTTCCTTGTACTTTAATAAATGTTTCCTGGCTTTGTCTTGTATGTTACCTAACCTCGTTAGTCTATCCGTTACTGTAGGCAACAGGGAATCTTCTAACAAAATGGGTATAGCTCTTGGATGATACCCCTGCAAGAAATAGAATGGTGAGCAAAGTAGAGCTGAATGCTCAGTATTATTATAAACAAACTCTGCTACAGGAAGAGCTTCCAACCATTCACTAGAATAATCAGCCAATAAACAACGTAGCGTTTGAAGTAAGGTTTGGTTCAGTCGTTCAGTCTGTCCATCTGTCTCTGGGTGGAAAGCAGTGGATAAGGCCACATCTATTTTCAGTTTTTCACATAATTTTTTCCAAAATCTGGAGTTGAACTGGCTCCCTCGGTCTGACACCACTTTGCTTGGCAAACCATGTAAACGCACAATTTCCCTTATAAAAATATCGGCAAATTCTGCCGCCGTGGGTAATTTCCGTAATGGTACAAAATGTGCCATTTTAGATAAAAAATCCACTATAACCAACACTGTTGTGAAGGATTTTACAGGTGGTAAACCTACAATAAAGTCTACGCTCACAGTGTGCCAAGGTTGTTTGGGTGTTGGCATTGGTATTAACAAGCCGTCAGGAGCCTTATGAGAAGATTTATGTCTTGCACAAATTGGACAGGTAGTGACAAATTGCTTAATGTCCTTTCTTATAGTGTCCCACCAAAAGTGTTTTTGCACATTTTCCAGGGTTTTTACCCAACCAGGATGACCTGCCAACGGTGAGGCGTGATGCCAAATTATCACCTGTGTTTGTAATTCAGAGGTGGGCACTAACAGCATGTTGTCGTGATACAATAAACCTCGTTGTATTGTGTTATGGGAATCCTTTAACCAATCCTGAGGTGCTATTTGCATGTGTGCATTATATAGATCTGTGATGAAATCCTTCTGTTGTACTGGTGCCAACAACTTTTGGGGAGGAATAATGGGTTCTCCTATTTTATCTTGTTTCATGTCTGAGGTATGTCCGTATCTAGATAACACATCAGATTGAATTTGTTGTGCACCTGGTCTATAGGTTATAACAAAGTCAAATGTGCTAAAAAAAATTAACCAGCGCATCTGACGTGGTGTTAGTGCTTTAAGTGATCCAAAAAACTGTAGGTTCTTATGGTCAGAAAATATTGTAACTGGGTACTTGGCTCCCATTAAATGGTGCCTCCATTCTGAAAAGGCTACTTTGATAGCTAGTAGTTCCCTTTCAGCCACAGTGTAATTTTGTTCAGCTGGCAATAACTTTTTGGAATAGAAGGCTATAGGATGTAACTGGCCATCTACTGCATCTCGTTGAGAGAGAACTCCTCCTAAAGCTACTTGTGAAACATCCGCTTCAACAAAAAAGGGCAAGTCAGGATCAGGATGTTTCAGAATTGGGGCTGAAGTGAACTTTTGTTTTAGGAGTTGAAAGGCGTGTGCCGCCTCATCAGTCCAAAGAAATCGTTGCCCTTTCCGCAACAAGGTAGTTATTGGGGCCGCAATGTCTGCAAAATGTGCAATAAACCTCCTATAAAAATTGGCGAAACCCAGAAATTTCTGAATATCTTTTACAGAGGATGGTTCTGGCCAATCAGCAATAGCACTGATTTTCTTTACATCCATAGTTATTCCTTGAGGTGACAGGCAGTATCCTAAAAAGTCCACCTTGTTGACATTAAAAGTACACTTTTCTAACTTAGCAAAAAGATGATTTTCTTTTAACTTTGATAATACTGCACGAACATGTTGGGTATGTTCTTCTGAGTTCTTAGAGTAAATGAGGATGTCGTCTATGTATACTATGACACAAACATCCAGGAATTCGTGTAGGACCTCATTTATAAAGAACTGAAAGGCCGCAGGGGCATTACATAACCCAAAGGGCATTACTGTGTACTCAAATAAACCAAACTTTGTCTTGAAAGCTGTCTTCCACTCATCCCCCTCTTTTACTCGGACCAGGTGGTAAGCTCCCCGCAGATCTAGTTTAGTGTATACAGTAGAATGTCTTAATTGATCCAACAACACAGGTATTAGAGGAAGAGGATATTTATTCTTTATTGTAGCCTTATTTAGACCTCTATAATCGATACACACGCGCAGGGATTTATCCGGCTTCGGGATAAAAAAGAGTGGAGATGACACCGGAGATGTGGAATGACGGATGAACCCAGACTGTAGTAGGTCATCTAGGTAGGTTCTTAAGTATTTGGTTTCTTCGTCAGTCAAAGCATATACTCTGTTATTAGGTAAAGAGGCCCCTGGGATAAGATCTATACGGCAGTCATAAGACCGATGTGGGGGCAGCACACTAGCCTTTACTGGATCAAAGACGTCTTTAAAGTCAGAATATTCAGGAGGGAGACTTGGTTCATCGTGTGTAACACTAGCACAGTGTAATACTGTGCTCTGTTCTGTACCTGCTTCTTGATAGCAATTGGTTCTACAGAAAGAGGAATCCAAAGTAACAGTTCTATTCACCCAATCAATTTTTGGGTTATGAGTTGTTAACCAGGGTACCCCGAGAATCAAACCAAAATTAGGAGTATCTATCAGATCAAAGCTAATCACTTCTGTGTGCCCGTTCTGACAGACCATAACAAGTGGACTTGTTTGTTTTGTGATTAATCCAGAGGTCAATTCTGACCCATCCACTGCACATACTGCTTCTGGACAAGGCTTTAGGCACATAGGAAGTCCTAAGATTTCAGCTAACTTATTATCCACAAAATTTCCTGTCGCGCCTGAGTCCAGTAGGACAGGGAGAGAATGCCTCACTTGGGTAGTAACAATTAAAACGACCTGAATTATGAAATGTCTAGGTATGTGCGGTACCCTGAAGGCTGCAGCATTAGAGGTTTGATTAAGATGTTTTCTCGAACAAGTAACCTCTCCCCTTGTCGAGCTTAATCGTTTCCCGATTCAGTTGAGGAGGTGGAGGAAACAGCACCCTTTCGTGGAGTTTTAGGCTTTACTGGACATTCTCTGGCAAAGTGACCTGCCCTGCCACAATATAAACATAATTGAAATGTTCTCCTTCTTTCTTTTTCCTCTGATGTGAGTGGACCTCTGAGTGTCCCTATTTGCATAGGCTCTGGTTCAGGGAGTTTATTATCTGTGTCTTTCTTCTCGTGTCTAATAAAAGTTAACCGTGATTCCAGTTTGTATTTATCTCCCTTTCTTTCTCCTAGTCTATGTTCTAATTTCACAACTAAATCTACAAAGTCCGAATAGTCTTTTGGCAAATCAACGATATGAGCCAGCGCGTCTTTTAATTCGTCTCTCAAACCTTTATAAAAAAGGGAGACACGCTTTTCTTCTGGCCACTGTGTCTCGGTGAGTAAACGATTAAAACTAGTGAGATAGGTCAATAAATCCTTGTTACCTTGTTTAAGATTTAAAAGCTCATTATCACTTGCCTGCATGAAAGTGTGTTTTGCAAAAAGGCTGGTCATGGTACGTTTAAATTGATTCCAATTATGGAGGATGGGATCATCTCTATCCACGAAAGGAATTGACCAATTGGCTGCTGTGCCACCCAAATAAGACAAGACGAATGCCACTTTCGTATCATCAGTAGGGAACTGTTGTGGCTTACAAATGAAGTGTAATTGACATTGATTGATAAAAACATGGAATTTGTTACTATCTCCATGAAAACGTTCAGGTGCTGCTAAGGGTACAACATTAGGAACATTAACAGTAACCTCAACTGGGGAAGGCAAAGTTGTATGTTTTGATGGCGCCCCTGTCTCTGAGGAGGTTTTAAACAAAGGCGTAGAAGCTGTGTTCCACTGAGATCCTCTAAATTTATACCTGCTTAAATCCTGTTTTAAAGAGGTATTCTCCATCTTTAATCTCTCTATTTCCTCTTGCATATGTTGCAAGATGCCAGACACTGATTCATTATGAGCCAAGTCCTCATTTAGGGCCTGCGCCATATCCGTGACGTCAATGCCCTCTATTTCTTCCCCGGTATTCATCGTCCACCAGAACTGAAATTTTTTAAGGCTTGTGCTTCTGTCAAAGCCCAGCTCACCTGAGTTCTTGTTCAGTTCTGATGGAGGTTGAAGACAATCCGACCCCACCCTGAAACTGCTTGTTCCAGCACACTAGTTTTTAAAACAGTGCACTAAGAACAGAAGCTCAAGGGAAGGGGGGAAGTGGATAAAATAAAAAAGAGAGACAACACCGTTCTTGCGTTTCCACTGTTGAAGTGCTGCACAAATCTGCGGCCCTTTCTGACTTCTGTAGAAACTGGTGCCTAATGAAACATAAACAAAGAACAGATAAGTGCAACCTATTCCTAAATGGGTTCCTGACTATCCCTTTATTTATTAGAAATTCTCTTCTAAAAGTACCTCTTGGATCCTGGTCTCTAGTTTCCAGGTTTGGAATGTGTTACTGCTCTGGGATGTGTTTTCTATTACTGTAAAGCTTCTAAAACATTAAACAAATACCGTTATCAGAATTACCAATATCAAACATTCATCATAATATAACTAAAGCCTAAATTCCCAATAGCAGACTCACTTTTCCCCATATTTCCAGAATCTTTTATAAAACAAATACTGTACTTTTACATCAAAATACAGCATGTAATTTGTGCAAGTCCTTGATTTACTGTTTGCCTTGCTGTCAATGGTTTCCACTGTTCGATTCCCAAAAGTTCCATGAAAAAAAACAATGTCCGTTTCACAAAGTTCCGCAAAATACTCCTGCAACAAAGAGCCTGAATCACAATGCTCGTGGAAGGCACTTCGCCTCAAACTGTCTATACACGAATCCAGAAATTGCCGTCAAAGCTCCCTCAGGTAATAAAAAGTTTTGCACTTACTTGTTGCTGGCAAGAGATACTGATCAGTCTAACCTTGTCTTCTTTCTCTTTTGCAGGTTACTCGTAGGAGAGAGGCTGAGGCAAGGAGGAACCGGAAACCGGAAGAAGGAAGAGCCAGCAGCTGCACCCATTGAAGTCAAAGAAAGTCTGTAAAGAGCAGGAGTGCCAGCGCCGAGGGATCTGTTCTCAGGTAAGCGGGAGGTAGACGAGCACAAGCACTGGGTGAGGCTCGGGGGATGCCTTTTATAGACAGGGCTGGGTGTGGTTCGAAGAGCTGGGTGTGGTTTGAAGGGCTGGGTGTGGTCCTCACATGCTGCACATGTTCTTGAAAGGTGTGCAGAGTTTCAGTTATTATGCAAATGAGTTGGATTAACACATGGCCTAGGGAGGAGTGTTTTAAAGAAGCCTTGGTAAAAGCAAGGCCCAATGTGTAAACAAAACAGCACATTAAACAACATACACAGAAGCCTAGGGGGGGGGAAGGTGAGATAACAAGAAAGGCTTTCAATAGTAAGTTTAAAAGGGAGCTATTACAGAACCCACTAGTGCAGTGAGAGGGGACATGCTCTTTGCTGTGTACAAACCCTAACAAAACACTAATACTGAACTATATAATAACAACATTTTAACCATACATGGCCCTGCACATTACATATTTTGGTATCTCGGGGGCTACTGCCATGTATGCTGACATTGTGGATGGATTTAGCTACATCAGCTGCTGAACTAGTGACCTTGAAGATGGCGATTGAAACATCTCCATTGATCCAGAAGATATAGAGAAGAGTGAAAAGACGAGGTATATGAGTAATGTTATCAATGCAGATAGACACATGACATGCAGCATATTAAAGCAGTGAATGGAAGATGATCATGGACTCAACTAACCAACAGTTGGTGGAGGGTTGCATTATTGATGCTAGAATGTCCCCTAATGCCATCTGAGGTGTTGTTCGCCTTATAGGCATCACAAGCTGTTGTAACTCTTTAGGTGACAAGAGAGACATATTTAGAGTTATGAACTACTCCTTCACAAACAGTATGAAGGTGGTACATTTCCCATTTTTTTAGAAACCCTAAACCCCATGGTAAAGTGTAGGGTGGACCATCTTAGCAACTGGAGCCATGCTGCAGAATTGTAACCACCAAACCCCCTATATACTAGTTGAGGATGATATGTTTTGGGCAATGAGCTGTCCTGTAAGACTACAGGATTATTTGTTTATATTAGTAAATTCCTAAACTCCGTTCATCATGGAGGGACATACACAAGAAGTTCACACTGTATATATTTAAATGAATGTGCTAGCCTATTAAAGATTATGGGCCCCATTATGAGTTTGGCGGCCGGATGAGCTGATGGCCAAACCTGCTGGGCGGACACCACAGCTATGGTGGTGGAGCCCCCACCCTCCAAGCGCATTACAATGTTCCCACCAGGCTGACCGGCAGAAACATTGTATTATGCTGTTCCTGTCGGGCTAATCGGTGGGAACAGTGCACTACCTTAGCACATCAGCACTATCGGTGCATTCCGATGGTGTTGGGCAGGGTGGGCCCCTGCTCAGCCCATACCATTGGCATGGGAAGTGCTGGGCCCCCCATGTGGCACCCGGCACCGGCTTTCCACCAGCCTTTCCAAGGTGGAATACCCACCATGGAAAGGCTGACAGAAAGCTGAGATGTAGTCAGCCCGGCGACGGTGAGTACCTCTCAGACCACTGTCAGCCTGTCCAAAAGGATGTTCCTGGTGCTGTGACGGTGGTCCCCTGGTGGGTCCCCCCGCCAGAGATGTAATGTGGTGGTCAGATGCCTAGAGTGCTGCGGTCTGACCATCACTGCGTGTGTGGCGGTCCTCGGACTGCCACACTTATAATGAGGCCCTATGTGTGAATACATGTAACTATAAAAATAAACTCAATAGAGGCAATAAAAGCGATTAGTAAGCAAAATATTAAAAATAATTACAACAATGTGATGCTATTATAAAACTTCATTGGATTGAATGATGAAATCAGTCTTTGGTTACTAACCTCTCACTTTTAGCCTCTAACTAATACTTCTCAGCCCCAAACATGTTTTTCTGGTTTTTGTTAGATGGCCTCTAAGCCACATATTTTGGTTGGCATGTTGCTTAGTTAGCTTCTGCACTTGAAGATAGTTGCTCTCTGTCTCAGTTATGGTGTTTCCAAGCTGAAAAAGACCTCCTGGCTCAGAGGAGATCGTAGCTTCTCTAGAGATGTTTTCAGCACAGTTTACTCAAATCTTCCAGGAAGCTGAAAATTCCTTTCTGTACACTCCTATACCAGGCGTTTATATGCTTTTCACATTATTTTAAAAAAAAACATATCTTATGATGATTGATGTAAAATGCAAAAATTAGCACACACATTCTGTTGCACCATCTCTAAATTCTATCACACAATCTAAATCCTTCTAAAATATGTACACATACATACATACATGAACAGAGAACTCAAGTTACTTTCCCAGTTTAGATGGAGAGCAGCTCCTACACAGAGCATGCTACAACACCAGTGACACTTTGAATCTCCTCAATTGAAATGTCTGTTTCTCCTGCAAAGTCTTTAAGCAAAGGACTAGCAAAGTGCCACCCATGTTGAGCTAGAAAGGGAAAAAGGCCCTATGTGCAGAGTTTGGGGACAATGATTTCCTGATTGTGATTCTATGCACATCACAATTAGGAAATTGCTATCCTTAATGTTTGAAAATCTCAGTTTCTCATTTAAAGATTCCTAATGGGTAGCAAACTGACCTACCTTGTGCACATTAAGGAGATGGGTTGCAGTTTGCAAGCCATTGGGAATAGCAGTAATCACAGGGATTATTTTTTAATAAAGTTCAGAGTTCTCTGCGTCATCTTTGTGCATAAATAATGCAGCACTCTAAGCCTCAAAGGGTATTGTATATCTACGGTAATCAGTAGGTAGTTATAGTTAGGACCTAGTTTCCATAGGAAAAGCATTTTTTGTTTTGCAAATAACTTTGGCACCGCTTGACGAATCTTCATGAAATTTTGAAAACGGATTCTTCAGTTGTTCGGCTACTGTCTCGAAAAGTTTCAGGGTGATCCTTCAAGCAGGGGCAAAGAAAGAGGGGGGTCCCAAAACACATTTTCCCCATTCTTTTTTCCAAAGGGTCTTTAGACACGCCTACAGCCCAAACTGCTGAATGGAATTACACCAAATTTGGCAGAAAGCTTGATCTTGTTGCACAGATTGTATATTTTATAATTTAGTGCAAATGCGTTCAGTAGGTTTGGAGCTATTAACTGTCAAAAATATAGCTATCTAGGCATGCATTTCCTCTGTGGATCCAACTGTGCTGATATTTGATTGGCTACCAACACTTCAACAGCTGAGTCCCAAAAAAAAAACAAAAAAAAGAAAAGAAAAGAAAAGGAGCCAGAGTAGGGATATCCTGAGCCTTGCTCTAGGAGTCGACCATGAACCCGCCTGGCCCATAAAGCGTATTTGGTTTTTAACATATTGGAAAAATCTGTGGATGGACAATCTGTCTGCAATCAGGTACATCAACCACTTCGGAGGCACAAAGTCCAAACCTTTGGCAGAGTTAGCGAAAAGCTTTTGGGAATTTTATCTACAACAAAAGTTATCTTTCCAAGCGGAATATCTTCCAGGGAAACTCAATTTGGTAGCATATTGGAATTCCCAATTCCTGTTCGATTCCAGCGATTGGAAACTTCATCATTCTATTTTCAATATCCTGTTTCACAAATGGGGACCTCTACACATAGATCTCTTCGCGTCCCAATTAAATACTCAACTGCCTCAGTTCTTCAGTTGGAGACCAGATCTCCTAGCGTTAGCAACGGATGCTTTTCAACAAGATTGGGCTCAGTTAATCAACTATGCATTTCCTCCTTTTCTATGATCAACAGGGTTTTTTCTCAAGGATGTCGTCAAAAGGCCATTCTTATACTGGTGGTTCCCCTCTGGCAATCTCAGATATGGTATCCTCTTCTCTTGGAACTTCCAATGGACTTTCCGGCCCTTCTCCCAGTTTTCCCAGATTTCCTTCTCAACTCGAAGGGGCTCCCACACAACTTGATCCTCAACAATTCTCTAATCCTATCAGCCTGGAAGGTAACAGGACTTCCCAATCTTATCCAGGAATTTCTAAAGAAGCTTTGGAATACATCTCCAAATCTTGGGCTCCTGGAACCACAAAAGCATTCAAATCAGTCTGGTCTTTATAGCATAGCTGGTGTGTGGGAAAATCTTGCAATCCCTTTTCCGCAGATATTTCCTTAATCAGAAATGTTTTAGCAGCTCAAGCAAGTTCAGGTAAGTCTTACAGAACTATCAATCTTTATATTTCAGCGATATCTCTCAATCATCCCCACATCAATGGGAAACCGGTTGGAGAGCGTCAGCTTATTTGTCGCGTTTTAAAGGAAGTAGAGTTTTCTAATCCACCTATTCCTATATATAGGGAATTATGGAATGTCAATGTTGTTTTACAGTTATTTCTCTCATGGCCTGAGAAGTCCTTTTTGTCTCTTAAAATGCTTTCTGCTGAATTGACAATGTTACTATGTTTATTTTCCATTAAACATCTGTCAGATGTCAAAGCCTTAGATATTTCTGCTCGTCATTTTACTCCTACAGGTATACAATTTAAAATTAGTAGACATACCAAAACAAATATTTCCATGTATTTTTTATCCCTATTTCCCTAATCAACCAAATTTGTGTGTAGGAAGTTGTTTAAAAATTTACGAGCAAAAGACTATCCATCTCAGAACGTCCTCTACTTCCCAACTCCTCATTTCTTTCAAGAAACCTCATAAGTCAGTTTACCCTCCTACTCTAGCCCATTGGGTTAAATGGGTAATCTCCCTTGCTGGTATTGATACGTCCAGATTTGGTGATCATTCATCCGGGGGGCCATGGCTTCCAAAGTTTTTTTGGCTGGCTCGCGAATAGAGGACGTTCTGGGATTGGCTGATTGGTCTAATGATATCAATTTCCATACATTTTATTGTAAACCAGTTAATACAGCTTTTTCTGTGGTGATTGATATGCTTTAAAGAAGCATAATATGAGCCACTGGTCATGACATAAAATGCAGATTTTCCTGGTAATTTATGAAGGAAAGTCTTAATTTTATTAAAGACACGGATGCTAGTATTATCCCACCACAACATCATATTCATTGTATTTCTTTCCCACCCCACAGTTTCATCTTCCGCTGCTTCACCAGGCAATTCATAAGGAACAGGTTCTTTGAGTCGCGCCAACATGGTCTCAACAGTCCAGGACTTCTTCTTCAGACGATTCCTCAGTAGGATGGCTTCTGTTTGCTTCTCCCGGATTTCTTTGGCTAGACGGTTTTTCACTGGTTTTGGCCATTTTGTTAATTGGTTGCATTTTTCTAATGTTTGATACTTACCCATAGACTTCTTGCACAAGAAAAGAGGGCTGCTTGCAATCAAGTTAATTATATATTAGCTGTTCCATACATTGATTGGTTCGTTTTGTTTGTTCTGTTGTTCCCATTTGCCGAGGGCTTCTATGGCCTTTTGGGACTTGTGGTTTTTTTCACTTGATTGTGGGTGCTTTTTGAAATAAAGCAAGAAAAATAAGCATAGTACATGCCTCCCTGTCTTTAATAAAATTAAGACTTTGCTTCATAAATTACTAGGAAAATCTACATTACTATACTGATTTTTGCAGACATAGAGAATGCTCCATATGGCTCTTCTGTAGATTCCTCTGGAATGACTGAGGGCTATAGCTTTCAGAGCAATGATGCAATTACAGAATGGAAATACGGAAACTGAGGCACAGAAGGACTGCATTGGCAACATTGAACTCATAAGCCACAGTCTGTTCAGCTATATTTAAAGGATTCATAACAAATTCATTAAAACTGACTTATTTTTCATAAAAGAGTTAGAAGGCATTACGATTTTACATCGAGAGAAACAGCAAGATATTACCATAGCAATTTCTCCAAGAGTAAGTATGGTTATTTTGTTTTTTTTTTGCTTTTTGATTTGTTTTGCAAATTCTACTGTGTTCTTTATCCCGAAACTGAAGTGGTCAGTAGTGGTTTTTCTCACACTTTTACAGTGGCATCTAACAAAACATGTACACCATGAGAATACTGCCACATTCCATTTAGACTGCCTGGAAAGTTCAATTACCAGGAGTAATTCACATAATTTCAATAATTGCTTGCTACGAGAAATTCTCAAAACTATGCCATTACGTCACATTGTGTAATCACGCTGCAAACGCGGCACAATTGTTATGGGAGAGTGCTGCAAAAAAGTAAATGAGCAGAATGCAAGTGGCTGTCACGTGTTGTGCAGGTGAAATGTTCCCTTGCATCCAAAATGGACGTGAGGATTGATTTTATGCTAAAATATAGCACTAAATGCTAGGTTTATGTTTCATGTAATTACGTATACTTTTATTATGTTTCCCACAATTTTGTGTAATTGCATAAAAAAAATTAACTGAACATTGCAGACTCCTAATTTTAAGTCTTTCCAGACTTCTAATTCTATTACGCCTAATTCTATCAATTATATTCATTGCATGTCACTAGTAGTTCCTCTAATTGGGTCAACATACTTGAATTTTCAAGTTTTCAGAAAAAAAGTTAATTAAATCTGATGATGGCAAAAAGCTAGCACATTACTGATTGGCTACATGGTCAAAATGCTCCTTATGTGTTGATATCTCAGCTATGGCTCAATGAGTCAGTTAGGATGCAATGACTTGTGTTTATCTTCAGCTCAGTAGTTTATATTGCTGTTATATTGGTATACTAACTTGAGACTAGGATAAATTGTATTACCACTAATAAAATTATCAACTACAAACAACAGAAATTAGTACAAAAAGACACAAAATCAACCTGTAAATTAAAGAAATATCTCAATCTCAAAAAGTAAATAATGCTAAAAATCAACCCACGGCATTGCAACACCTCATCAATCGTCTTTCCTTGCCAGCAAATTAAATGATTCTTAATCATATTACTAATTTCATTATATTTTCTGAATGCTTTCAGCAGCTTCTCATAATAAGCATGAACAGACTCCTTTGTCTCCTGAGATGCCCTATCAGTTCTTTGCCAATCAATGTCTTTAGGGGAAACTCTAGTCTTCAAAAACTCAATCACCTTGTAAAAAATTTTCATCACCTCTTCAGACGGTGCACCTGTTATTGCATCTTTACGCGGCCCATGCATTGGACAATCAACACTCCTCTTACACTCAACCAACAAACCTGCCGGAACAACAATCTCAAATAAAGTAGTTAAATCTTCCCTTAGACACTTTGCAAGCTTGACAAACCTCTCTGTTTGCTGGTACCACTCCACTGGTTTCTCCCTCAACTTTGAGTAGTCATTTGTAAATGTCCAAGGGACATGAACAAAATTTCCTCCTGGAATTTCTCTCTTTGGCATCATTTTTACAGCTTCTTCAGCCTGTTGTGCATCATTTGAATATGCAGTTGACTTCTTCTTCTGATCTCTTTTCTTTGCACATCTACCTTCCCATTTATCTAATACCCTGCATGTTTGAATGCTTTAAATCAACTCCTTAATGTGAATTTTCACTCCAGGTTATCTCATGCTTGTAATATCTCTCGAGTCAAATGCTAATCTATAAATCTTCTTCAACTGTTTGGATTTATTAATTTCAATTTCATATTTCTCAGACAAATTGGCCAATTTCTCATACATTTGTCCTGCACATAGAGTAACATCTTTGCAAATGAAGAGCAATTAATTTTCATTGTAAGAATCTAATCTGTCCAACTCAAGGGTTCCCTCAATCATTTAGTTTAATTCCAATTTTAATCTAGATATGTTCAATGCCTTTTCTCCCTCTGGTGTGTTTCCTGAAACTGATGCTACACTCAAATTGTCTAACCATTCAGTCGGCTGTTGGGCTGTCAACCCTAGTAAACTAATGTTATTTCTTCTCTCTCAGGGCATAAACTGTGGCACATTACGTGAGGCTTTCATAACTTGCTGTTGAGCCAGCACAGATGATCCCATTGAGAATGGGGGACACGTCACATCTGTGGATCAACTCCATTATGTATGTGGCTCAAACAGAAAGTATTCATAGGGTCATGGCTGGCACCTGTAGTGCCCAGTCTCTCCATTTCTGCATTAGTTCCGAAAGGTGAATTCATTGCTGATACTGGATTTGGAATCTGGGGACTACTCTTGTTATTACTCTCATCATACAATGTGACTACTGGACCTACAGTTAAGGAACTGTTAATGCTTCTGCACCTGACAAATTTGACTGACTTTGCGGTAACATTAATCTTTTACTTTGGCTAATCAACACTTTACCAAAAGCTGGATTTGACTGATTCTGGGCAATATCTTGTGGTGTCGTTATTGGGGAATACTGAGGCATGGTCTGTCTCTGGTTCACAATTTGTGTGGTTGTCTGTACATTACGTGTGGACTCAAACTGAGTCATTCCTGGGTTCTGAGTTGGCTGTGGCATAACTGGAACTGGAACATTCTAAATTGTGTTAACATTTGGAACGGTCGGATAAATCGATGGCACCTGTGCAACATTAGAAGTAGGCACATTCGGAACTATCTGAACCTGGCTTTGTACAACTGGGGCTCTGACAACCCTCAGGACTACATTCTGGTTTACTGATTCAACTGCATTGTATGGTGGGGGACAATTCCACAATGAATGGGTTATAAACTCATCCTCTGAATCACTCTCAACATCTGCTACTCTTTTATTTTCACCCAATTTCTGTTCTGTGTATTCCTCAGATTTCTTTTTGGCCTTAGGCGTAACACTTCTATCACCTTTCTGAGTAATTATTGGGAATATTTTCACTGCATTTAATGTACCTGCTATCCATATTCTCTGCTCTGCATCCCACCTAGCGTCTGTTAGCGTCTTCTCTGCTTTCCTCATTCTCATTTCAGATTTCCGAGCCTCTTTTTGTCTTGCAACTAATTCCCAAATAACAAGTGCTTCAAATTGTGCAGGGCTAGGAAGGGGGTTTGATTCATATAGCACCCTCCTCAGATTCTCTACAATTCTCAAATTAAAAGTTCCATAATTAGGAAAAGCTAGTATGCCTTTCTTCTCAGCTATTTTTCACCATTGATTTACCCAAAGATTTGCTAAAACTCCTCTCTCTTCCATTACTTTGAATGATGGTTTAAGAATCGTTTCAGTAATAATGTGTTGTTTGCTTCATGAGATCATATAATTCTTCAGAAATATCACATTTTCTAAAAATTACTTATAGTTCCTTTCTCACGACACACAATAACCTAAATTAATATTCCTTTACATGAGGTCTATAAATTCCCTGCTCAGTTCGACAGCTAGAACAAATACTGATACATTAACTAAACTTGAAATATGCTCTTCTCTTGCAATATAATAGAACATTCAACATTACATTATCAGCCTAAGGACAGAATTCAGGTTAGAGGGGACAGAATAAACAAGTGATTTTTCATTGCTGCTTGCAGAATGAATCTTCAGGCCTAGTCAAGTTAAGAAACCTAATTACACATTAATACAATTAATAATTCAGGAAACCTATTGCACACCTTACAATGAAATCAAATATGAAAAGCAAATTATTTAGTTGAAAGCATTAGTCATGTTATGTTAAAGCAACTTTATACATGGATTTTTTTTCTGCACATATGGGAATGAAATCCATTTAATTCAATTTAAGTGTGTTTAATTCATGTTCATTTAATACTCGTAATATATTTTATTTCTACTGTTTCTACTTGAAAATAATACTTTCATGATAATATTCATTCATAATTTACATATTTATGAATGCACAATGATTTCATGTTAAACGCGATGTGAATCCGAATGGTAGGCACGAATGTCCATCACAATTTAAGCATGCACACTTTCATTTCTGCATTATTTTTTCTGTTAAGCTTTTGAAACTGAAAATGTATTAGTTGTCATATACCACTTCTGTGCCACTAGTCTATTAATAAATGTTACTCTCTCTCAGTGCCAATGGAGGGTTGGCGCTTGGCAGCTTGAGGGGAAATTCTAGCATGAGTTGTGCATAGAGGTTGCTCTGATTGTTCAGCTTCTAGGGCACTTTTAAAATCATTTGTTAGGCAGCACAGATGCCTGGAAATGATAGTCTGTTGAATGACTTTGCATTCATAGTGTTGGGTAGTTGCTGCACTCTCTTCACTTTTGCTATGGTTTCTCCAAGGATCCAGTGGGATTGAACCAATGTTAGGGACCATTAAAGTTTATCTATTTTGGTTGCTTCTTGTTCCTGGTTTCTCCTGATTTCATGCAGAACATCTCTTTTTCACCTGAGCTGGCACACTGATGTCTGGTGATCCAGATGCTCACTATTGCTTTCCATTTTTGGACAGATGGTAGCGCTCTTCTGGAATTTGATTATATTCAATATTCATGTACGGTGTCATCTTTAATGATTGCTCATTCTTTGTATTTACTTTTAAGCAACTTCACCTCTGCTCCATCTGTAGCACCGCCATAATAAAGCTCTGGAGCTGCCAAGATTGTTCTGAACATCCTTGATGTCTACCAGTTTTTCTACCCGTTATTTCCTTTCACCCTATCCCCTATATTGCCATTGCATTACACCTTGTTGAATGAATCATAACTGACAAGCTGTCTACATGTGGTAGCTTGGGATCGACATTTGGAGCCTATCAACATATATTTTTCCTGCACCTGGCAGCATAGCAAATACCTCTATTTGCCCATCAGCCTCTAAAAACCGTACAATCCCACAAGACTGATGCCCTTATGTAATGTGCCAATTACAGAAGGGTGCACTGGATCACACTCACTAGCTACTGAACGCCGAACTATCCATTGATTTTTTTTCAAACAGGACCTGAGAGAAAATTGGAAAATTTCATGAAAAATCAGAGCCTTGAGAATGCCACTAGGCAACAGCAGAGTCAGTCAAATGCTGACTCTGGTACTCCTTTATCAGTGAGTTGTCCACCTCTGACCACTCTCTCATCAACTATATAACTGTTCCTCCCAAGGCTTTGACAACCATCCCGTGTAAGTTAATGACATGAAATTGCAGTAACATGGCCATAAATCAGCTACAATGTACACCCATGTGATGATCAGGATTATATGTCCTACAGTCACATTCAAGATGGCACTCTCAGGATTCATCACCTCCTGTGATGCACGGCAAAGTCACCAGTGTGTCACAGAAGAACATATAAGAATGTTGAACAGTTAGACCTCAAACGTATTTGGGGGCAGATTTATACTTCATTTGCGCCAAATTTGAATCATTTTTTTGACGCAAATTCAGCGCAAAACTAACTCCATATTTATATTTTGATGTTAGATATGTCTAACATCAAAATATTGGAGTTTGCACCATTTTTTAGAGGTGTGAACCTACCTTACGTCAATGAGATGCAAAGTAGGCGTTCCCATCTAAAAAATGGTGCTGACACCATAGCCCCATATTTATCCTCCCCATGCTAAAATGACACACAGGTGGGAGGAGGGGCTAAATAATGGTGCAAAGCTTTATTTAACGCCTGGATCAGACCTGGCGTTAGGGGACTTGTGGACCCATTTCCGTGGTTCAACACCATATAATGGGTCCACAGGTGCCCTCCTCATGCCCCAGGAACACCCTCAACCACACCAGAGGGACAGCGGAGGATGGGGGACCCCATCCCAGGTAAGTAGTGTAAGTATTGGTAGATATTTCTTTTTTTTTAAATTAAATTGTCATTGAGGGCCCAACTTGGAACCCCCTGCTTGGCACAGGGTGCAATGGCCGTGCCCAGGGGACACTGGTTCCCTGTGCTGGCCATTGGGGTGGTGGGCATGACTCCTATCTTTTCTAAGACAGGAGTCATGTGGTATGAATGGATTTGCGTCAGAAAATGACACTTGGCTAGTTAGAGGCATTTTTGGTGCCTATAACCAGCCTAACATTATTTTTGGGTGCAAAACCCCCTTCTCCCATACCACCACCCCCACCCCCACCTGGCTAACGTAATTTTTACGCTAGCCCACCCTTTGCACCGGCTTGCACCATTCCATAAATATGGCACCTGGCTGGCTCTCAGGAATGGTGCAAGCCGGTGCTAAACTTTTTGATGCAAAACTGCGTTAGTGCAATTTTGCATCAAAAAGTATAAATATGCCCCTTGGTGTGCATGAATGACAGTGAGTAAAGGTGGTCATCTCAATGACAGCAAAGCACATGGAGACCGTGATGAGAGAAGAGGGGACAATTGTATCCCTGAGATACATAGTCATTCCTGGTACACACCTATCCACGGCCTTGGAGACATAAAGCATTAGGTTAAAGTTTTGTTGCATTTACTGCACGCAATACATTTTTGTTGATATAAGACTGCAGACAGATCACGAAACAGAGCCACAGCCCAGCCTAGCCTTGACACTGATTTCATACAAATGTGAGTTTCCCTATTTTTGTTACTTTTCAATGCTAAACCAGCATCACTATGTCATTGCTCATTAGTCAAGTCCAAGGTTCTGTTGTGTAGAATTCATTTGCAAATTGAGCTAAACCTGGTGCTGAAAGTTTGCTTTATTATTGTGTACTTTCAAATCAAACGATACCGAGTTAAACATATTACAACACATTCATTTTACAAAACGTTCATTTTGCAACTTAAATCCATTTACTAGGTTCACAAGGACTCTCTATTTTGTTTTGAGAAAAGCTCTATGATCCCAGAACAAAAATATACATAGGGCTTCCATGGAGCATGCCTACCTCATGCAATGATGTGTCAGTCATGAGGCATTCAAAGGGCTCTTACATTCCACTTCTAGAGAGACCTGCTACTACCTCATCAAAAACCCAGTTGCAAAATATGCTTTGAAGGTTCAACTAAAAGGCATGCCCTCACTAACCCTCGCGTTTCTTGAGAATACTATCACTAATAATTGGGAAAATCCAAGACCAAACACCTCAGATTGGAATTTAATACCCTAGATTCTAAATTGAATACTAATATTTATAATAAAATCATATTTTTAACTTTGAAGCATTGGCAAGATATGCCTGTTTCCTGTCTGTGGTGAGATGTTACTAGATTCAAATGAGACATATCCCGTTGAATTCCAGAAAGGCTTTAACGTATTATTTCCAGGAAGTATGGTCCAGTGAATAAATGTGGTTCTCAGGTTTTCAAACTGTAGTTGCAGACTTGAGGGTGACCAAATAGTCAAGCTAACCGACTTAATTTGCTTCATTAGTCTCATAGTACTAGTGGCTCTATTTAATGCTTTGCCTATAGTTCTACCGTAATTGAACAGTAAACATGCATAAGTAAAACTAATTTTGGATATAACCTTTTTAGGGCAAGCCTAGATAGAACGCATGTGCTGTCTGCAAGACCTGTTGGAATGAGTACAGGACTTTGCTCCCGCCTGCTGCTGCCTGCCACTTACCATAGGTCAAAGGCAGTGATGCTTTTGTTATGCTACCTCCTAACTAGCTTGGCAGCCGATTTGTCACTTCCAGGTCTTGGCTGAGGCGCACCGGCCAAGTACAGTTAAGTTACGCCTGGATTGTTGTTCTGTTGTTTCGACTGACTGTTTTTTGTTTCCTGCCTCTACGGCACTTTCAAGTTTTATACAGCGGGACTGCCGATCGAGTTACTGCTGTATAAAAATTGAAAGCACCATGAGCACGACTGAAAAACTAACAATGACAAGTAACTATTAGTTACTTGTCATTGTTTGTTTTGTTTTTCAGGATAATGTTTCCCTTTCCCACTTTTGCACCTATCAGCTGGAATTATGTGTCAGAAAGGACCAAATTATGTGGCAGGGTTGACCAATTTATGTGGCAAGAAAAGTCCACTTATTCATTTAAAATACCAATAGTTCTAACTCAAGCAAATGCCAGACCTATTGCATTGCAAATGCTTGTATATGTCATCTTGGTAATCAGGGATCCTAAAACTGTTGAAAGAGGAGGGGAGCACAAATCTGAGATTTCAATGTGAGCTTAAAGGTAAAAAACGAAAATAATATTCTTTGTAACAACAGGATCACTTTTGGAGCTTTTTGACTTGCTATATACTTACCTAGAAAACTGCTACTTTATATGTTGAATCTGTAAAGTATCTACCACTGCCCTGTTACAAGTAGCCTGGGAAATGAACCAGCATATCCTCATCCCTGGAGTTACCAATACCATTATTAGATCTCAATGCCTCACATTTTAATGAATGGGAAACCATATAGTATGTTCTGTGACTATTGGAAATTGTCCTCTCTGCAGTGTCATCCCAAGACTTTTTGCTTTCCTCCTCCTGTTTTTCTGACTCACTTGTGCTGGTTAGAGTCGAGTGCGCAAGTGCTCTGGCCTGTTGTAATCTCTCTGTGGGCTTTTAACCATGCCCACTACTGCTATTCATTCTTTATTGTGCTTATCTTAAATGCTTCCTTTTTATTGGTGCATTCTTTTAAATGTCCCTCCTTTGTGTGCTGAGTTCCCAGGGGATGTCACTAAGTGAACAATTTTATTGACCATCACACTACGTCAAGTTTTCTCCTGTTACAGTGTATGATGGCCCCTCCTCTAGTTTCGGTTTGCCTTTCACCCCAGCCACATTCCTTTCTAGACATTCACGGAGGAAGCCAATAACTTTCGTGCTCACGCTCAAGGCAGCCGTGGCACTTTGAATTGACTTGCTTATGTCAACTGTTTTACTTTTCATTTTCAATTTATGTGGCAAAAAAAGTCAAGTTAGAAATTTACAATGCTAATAGCTCTAACTCGAACAAAAGTGAAACCCATTGAGATGCAAA
Organism: Pleurodeles waltl; assembly: GCF_031143425.1. Taxonomy (NCBI): domain Eukaryota; kingdom Metazoa; phylum Chordata; class Amphibia; order Caudata; family Salamandridae; genus Pleurodeles; species Pleurodeles waltl. The sequence goes on along the minus strand of NC_090447.1, from coordinate 1,243,513,840 downwards.
TGCTTGTTTTTAGAATTCTGGGCACTTTATCACTTCTGCCCAGTACTAAAGTGCAGGTGCTCTATTCTCTGAAACATGGTGACATTGGCTTTCCCACAATTAGCATATTTAATTTACTTGTAGGTTCCTATTAAAGTGCACTATATGTGCCAGGGCCCATAAATCAAATGCCTCTAGTGGACATGCAGCACTGTGTGTGCAGTTTTGAACTGCCATTTCGACCTGGCAAGTGTACCCACATGCCAGGCCCAAACCTTTCTTTTTATTACATGCATGTCACCCCTGAGGTAGGCCCTAGTTAGCCCCAAGGACATGGTGCAGTGTATTTAAAAGGTTGGACATGTACTTTTACGTTTGTGGAGATGGTGAAGTACTCTTAGATTCATTTTTGTTCACAATCACAAGGACTAGCTCTTCCATAGGATAGCATTGGAGTTACCTTAAAACATATTTTAAGTGTAACTTCCAAATGGTAGAAGACAGAAATATGGAGTTTGATGTACCTGGACTGAAGTCAGATTTTTAATTATAGGTCTGAAAATGCCACTTTTAGGAAATTGTCATTTTCATACTGTAACCATTGTGTGCCTGTGTCTGTCTCTGAATACACGGCTGGGGTTGTTGACAGTTGGGCTTTGTGCATTCCCTAAAGACAGTCACACACAAAGAGAGCTTGGGTGTGACATTTGCAACCTGATGGCCCATCATCAGGCTGATGGGCCATTAACTGGCTTCCTGGGGGGATGGAGCTTAGCAATGCCTCACTTACTCCTGAATAGGGCTGTACGTCTCCTCACACAAAGGGCTGCATACCCCTGTAGAGTGTCTGTAGCCAGGGTGGGAAGGACAGGGACCTTGTGGACTTCAAAATATAGATACTGGACACCAAACCCCAGCAAATCAGATCTCTACTGGAACTAAGAACACTCTGCTAGGAAGAAGGACTGCTGTGCTGTCAGGAGGGACTGCCACTCTGCAACTGAATTGCAGTGTTGGCCTACTACTTGCTGTGCTGTAGGAGGGACTGACACTTTGCTGTGTTGGCATGCTGCCTGCTGCTTCTGTCCTGCAGTGAGAAGAACTAGAACTGTGCGCTACATCCTTGCACCTAAGAGATTCCAAGGTCTTGCTGGCTTGCCCTCTGTTCTTCAGTCTCAGAGACATCAAAGACTGCTTGCAACTCTCCTAGAGCTGCTGGACTGTGCCATTTGTGCCATTTGTGAGTCCTCCCCTTGTCTGAGGTGCAGCAGAAATATTGGTGCCTCATGTCCTTGCCGTCATTGCATTGCTCCAACAAAGGTATTGTTCAGTGGACCCTGCGTGGGTTCTGTAGCCAGCCTACCCTCCATTGCGGTTGGCTTAGGTTTGGGATTTGCACAGGTCCCTGGTGACCTCAAGTAACCTTTTTACCGCTATAGACTGCTAAACACTGTTTTCACATTTAGGTCCTCATTATGACTCTGGCGGTCAGTGGTGACATGGTGGAAAGTACTGCCAACAGGCTGGTGGTACTTTCCACCATATTATGACACTGGCGGTATGTTCCACACCGACCGCCACAACGGTAAAAGCCGCCGGGCTGGAGATATCAATCTCCAGCCTGGTGGCTGTCACTGTACCGCCTGCGGGATAATGACCCCGCCTACTGCCATGGTTTCCGTGGCTTCCTTACCACCACGAAAACCATGGTGGTAGGCACGATCAGTTACAATTAATCCCTTCCCTTTCACTGATAGAGGTCTTCCTCACCCCCCTCTCCAGGTACTTCCCACCTCCTTCCTCTCCAAACCCCCCCTACATTCACACCCCCTTCACACGCACATGCATACACACACCCATTCACACATGCATTCACACATGCATACATCCATTCACACACACATCCGCACACACTTTCATACATACACGCAGACATGCATTCACAGAACACAGCATACACGCACTCACACCGCCATACATGCACACACATTCAACACGAAACATACAACTGCATACCTGCACACACAAACATTCACACACGCCCCCCCACACACACAACACTCACCCACCCTTCCTCCCCTGTCGGAGCACCCACTTACCTGTGTTCAGGGACTACCCAAGCAGGAGACAGGACAGGGCACTGCTGCCACCAACAACGTCTGCCAGCAGAACACAGCCAGGCTGTCTTATGGGTCATAATACGGCTGGCGGCGGTCTACTGGTGTGGCGCTGCTGGAGGCAGCAGCCCCACCTTACCGCCATCCGCCAGCATGGCCACAGCCGGATTTCCACCATTCTTGTGTCGGAAATCTGGCTGTGGTCATGATACAGCAGATGGCTGGTAGCCACAGCAATGATCTTTCGGTGGTCGTCGCTGTGGTGGTAGGTGTCTTTTACCACCAATATCATAATGAGTCTTTAAAAATTCATACCTCAACTTCTGCTTATTCGATTTTTATTGTTTTGGTCTTGTTTTACTCATATAGGCCCTCATTATGATATTGGCGGTAAATCCTACTTACCGCCATGCAGACTGCTGCCAACATACCGCTTCCACAGCTGATTACCGCCACCCATATTATGACCCACACATAGCAATAAGTCACTATGCAGCCTCACACACAAGTCCGCCAGCCCAAAGGTCAGTGATAAACTGGCGGTAGCAAAACCCACACCATTACGCCAACAGAACTACGCTTGCAACATTATGACCACAAATCACCGCAGTGGACATTCAATGGCACTAAACACGCTCAAAATACACACAAACAAACAAAACAGCACCACATTGGACAATTCAAACTACACATACCTGACACCCATACACACACCACACCCACACACTACTATAAAACACAAACCCACATTATTCACAACCCTTTACCATTACAAACAAGTGCCACAAGAGAGATAGCAAAACCACAGACAAGACCACAGACACACCACCATCATCTATACACCATCCACACACCCTACATCACACAACCCAACACAGTACCCCACACACCATCACCCACACCACTCACAATACACTCATGGCACCTCAATGACACCCCAGGTTCTCTGAGGAGGAGCTAAGGGTCATGGTAGAGGAAATCATCCGGGTAGAACCACAGCTATTAGGATCACAGGTGCAGCAAACGTCCATTGCTAGGAAGATGGAGCTATCGCAGAGAATCGTGGACAGGGTCAATGCCATGGGACAGCACCCAAAAACAAGGATGACATCAGGAAGAGGTGGAACGACCTACTGGGGAAGGTACGTTCCACAGCAGCAAGACACCAAATAGCTATACAGAGGACTGGTGGTGGACCCCCACAACTAACAACATGGGAGGAGCAAGTCTTGGCAATCATGCATTCTGAGGGCCTGGCAGGAGTAGGAGGAGGACTGGACTCTGGTAAGTCAAATCTCTATTACTATCACCCCCCTACCAGCATGCCATCACAAACCCCGACCCTTACCCTCATTCCCATCACTTCACCACCTCCCACATACCCACCATCACAACCCACTCATCCCAATACCAAGCCCTGCATGCACCACCAATGCATGGACACCCCTCACAGACCTGCATGGACACCCATCACTAAAGCATGCACATTGGAGAGAATCACCTAGCCCACAAAATCACTACTCGCACAAGGCAAAGCTGACAGGGCAATAACAACCATACAGGGCAACACACCCATGCACAAGATGACACACACAGACACATTAACACTGCATTTACATCCCCACAGGTCCCCCATCCAACGTCACCGGAGAGGAGGTGCCAACAACTTCCAGTCCACCCCCAGAAGAGGTCCACAGTGATGACAGCAGCTCTGGACGCCTGGATCTGGATGACCAACCTGGCCCATTAGGGATCTCCGGACAGTCGGTAACCCAGGCACGGTCCCATACCACCACAGAGCCTCCCCCCTCAGGAAACACCAGCACAGTACCCACCCAGTGGGCCCATACTGTCAATCAGCAGTGTGTCCACCACTACAGGGACCCCAGGCCACCCCACAAATACAGGACGATCAGGGACCAGGGGTCAGTGGCAGTGGGCACACGGTTCAGGGGACAGAGACACAGGACAACAAGGAAGCTGGGAGGACTGCTGTGAGACAGGGAGAGGACAGGCCCAGGGTACCGACTCTCCAGGAGGCACTCACCAACATCCTGGGAGCATACCACCATTCCCAGGAGACAATGGGCCACATACTGGACAAGTTGCAGGAGACCCAGCGGCTGCAGGAGGGACAGTACCTGGGGATCAGGGAGGACTGACTTGAAGTCTATTAACACCACCCTGGCCACCATTACAGGGGCGCCAGCAGACATGGCCAACACCATGAGGGAGGCAGTGGCACACCACCGGGCCCCTGACACTAGCCAAACTGATGAACAGCCTTCCTCCTCTGCTGCCGCTAGTGGACAGCAGGCCCTGCCACAGGAACAACAGGCCACCAGCACCCCATCCCATGCAGAAGGTGAACCACCCCGCAAACAGCCCCTGCGATCCAGGCAGAAGCCAGAGAACATTGCCAAGACCGCTGCCAGGAAATAAGACTCTCCTGAAAGTCACCCTTGTTTCCCACTCTGTCACCCTGTCCACGTTGAACTGCCATTGCTTTCCTTCCTATGCCCCCTTGGACAATGCACATGTGATACAAATAGACTGGACTCTATCCTGGACTTTCCTCCATCATCACCCCAGCCCATTGCACATCCCCCTCTAATCAATAGCACTTAAATAAACACCATTTGAATAAATACAAGTATGGAGTCTGTTGAATCATTTAAACATGTATTCGTTTAAAAAGCTTTAAACACTGCAATATAAATGTACAGTAATGTATACATAGGAATGACCTGTAGTTGGCTGCAGTCAACACACCAGGAGCGACAGTGGGGTACAAATATCTGTAAATAGAGATGCCAAATGGTACAGTAAGTGGCCATAGAAGTGGGAAAGTCAGCCTGCCAGTGACAATATCAAATATAAAACTGTCAATGTAAAGTGTAATTACAGTGTCTTACCTGTGTGTCATTGGAAGTACTGTCTTATTATAGCACTTCTGTTGTCCTCATCCTCATCCTCTGCCTCCTGATCTTCACTGTCCACAGGGTCCACTGCTGCCACACGCCCATCTCCAGCCTCATCCTCCTGCAGAAAAGGCACCTGGCGACGTAAGGCAAGGTTGTCCAACATACAGCATGCCACGATGATCTGGCACACCTTCTTGGGTGACTAGTACAGGGATCCACCTAGATGGAGGCAACGAAACCTGGCCTTCAGGAGGCTGAATGTCCTTTCTATTATTCTTCTTGTTCGTCCACGTGCCTCATTGTAACGTTCCTCTGTCCTTGTCCTGGGATTCCTCATAGGGGTCAGTAGCCATGAGAGGTTGGGGTAACCAGAGTCACCTGCAAATATTGACGGACAACTGTTAGACACACACTAACCCTTATGGCCCACACCATACCCATACTCCAACAACCCGTGTGTGGGAACCAGGGCTCACCCATTAGCCACACCTGGGGCCTCTGGAGTTGAGCCATCACATATGGGATGCTGCTATTCCTCAGGATAACGGCATCATGCACAGACCCAGGGTACTTTGCATTGACATGGGAAATGTACTGGTCCACCAGGCATGCTATATGCATATTCATGGAGTGAAAGCTCTTTCGATTTCTGAACACCTGTTCATTTCTACGGGGTGGAGGAGGGGACAAATGCAATATGTGTACCGTCAATAGCTCCAATAATGTTGGGGATATGTTTCATAGCATAGAAATCAGCTTTCATTGTGGCCAAATCCTCCATCTGGGGGAAAACGATGTTGCTGTGCATGTGTTTAGTCAGGGCAGACAATACTCTGGTCAGCACTATTGAGAACAATGGCTGAGACATTCCTGCTGCCAAGCCCACTGTCACTTGGAAGGAGCCACTTGCCAGGAGATGGAGCACAGATAGGACTTACACAAGAGTGGGGGGATCCCGGTGGGCTGACGGATAGCAGATATCAGGTCAGGTTCCAATTGGGCACACAGCTCTTTGATTGTGGCCCTGTCCAGTCTATAGGTGAAGATAATGTGCCTGTCCTCCATTGTTGCCAAGCCCACCACGGGCCTGTACATGTTGGGATGTCTCCATCTCCTATTCATCTGCAGCGGTTGCAATCTAGGGGGCAAACAGTGAGTAGCTGGTCAGTATTCCATATTTCCAAACATTGCACTGCATTGCATGTTGTGATTGTAACACAATATTGTTGTATAGGCCCAAATGGTGCCTATGTGTACTGTGACAACAGTTAGGTGCCATGGCCTGCCCCCCCTCCTGAAATGGCTTCTGCCTGTCCTGTATGGAGGGACAGGTGGAAATGAGGTAATTCCGCTGATGTTGTGCGCCGTTGCGGAAGGCGGTCGAAAACCGCCGTGCAAATCTTCATTGGGTCCCATTGGGACCTATGGGTTACAGTGGCCAATGGTGATGTACGCCGGCGGTGACGGTACGCACCGCCGCGGATGTGACCAACATATTCTATCTGTTGATCCACCTGCTACCTGACCTTCAACAGGAGAGGACCTACACTGCAAGTGCTGCTGTGACCTGTGTCTGGAACCAACCATGGCTCGTATCACTGGGGAAAGGGCCCCTGTCTTCACTGCTGCAGAGTTGGAGAGACTGGTGGATGGGGTCCTACCCCAGTACCGAATGCTGTTTGGGCCTCCAGACCAAATGGTGAGTACACTGTGAGTATACTGTGAGCACAATGAAGGGGGCATGAATGCATGGAGTGCTTTGTGTGAGGGCCTTGTGTGGGGGGGTTGGGGTAAGGGCCCTTGGCAGCATGCTGCATGTATGTTGGGCAATGTCTGTGCGTAAGGGGATGTGAAGGATATGTTGGCCATGAGTGTAACAGACAGGACTGTCTGACTGATACCTTTTCCTATGTGTATTTTTCTGCAGGTCAGCACCCATCATAAAAAGGGTATATGGCGTGCCATCGCCAAGGACATGTGGACCCTGGGGGTCTAGGGCAGGCGGAGCACCCACTGTCGCAAATGGTGGGAGGACCTGGGACACTGGGCACGGAAGACGGCGGAGGCCCAGCTGGGGATGGCCTCCCAATGAGGAAGGGGTCCCTGTCGAACCCTGACCCCCCTGACGGCCCGCATACTGGTGGTGGCCTATCCGGAGCTAGATAGGCGCTTGGGGGCATCACAGCAGCCACAAGGGGGTGAGTACAGTCCCCCAATAAACTACTTGCGCGTGGTGGGGTGGCATCCGGGTGTGGGATGTGGGCCTGTGGGTGCCCCTAGGCCAGGGCGGCCAGTGCAGGGTAGGGCCCATGTTGGGCAGGGTCTGATGTCAACCTCCTCCAAACAAGCTAATAGGCTTCCACTACTGGCAAGGGCCTGTGGGTATCAGGTATGCTACAATTGGCTGAAGGACAGGAGGCCTGGTGCTGGGACTCATTCGGAGCCCCCAACATGAACCAAGGTGGTTCGGCCATCCGAGGCTGCAAGGGAAGGGCTGGAGCCTCCCCCCACCACTGCTAGCACCGCCACCAGCACCACTGCCAGCAGCCCCAGTGGGCAGCCATCCGAGGCTGCAGGGGAAGGGCTGGAGCCTCCCCCCACCACTGCCATTACCGCCACCAGCACCGCTGCCAGCAGCAGCCCCAGTGGGCAGCCGTCGGAGGATGCAGGGGATGGACTGGAGCCTCCCCCCACCACTGCCAGCACCGACACCAGCATCAACACCAGCACCACCACCAGCACCGCCACCAGCACCACTGCCAGCAGCCCCAGTGGGCAGCCATCCGAGGCTGCTGGGGAAGGACTGGAGCCTCCCCCCACCACTACCAGCACCGACACCAGGACCGCCACTAGCACCAGCACCGCTGCCAGCAGCAGCAGCCCCAGTGGGCAGCCGATCGAGGCTGCAGGGGATGGGCTGGAGCCCCCACCCCTGCCAGCACCGACACCAGCACCAACACTGCCACCACTGAGCAGCCACCACTGCCGCGGACAGTGTGTAGTCCTGCCTCCATGGGCTGTTGTACATCCTGGCCCCAGCAAATCCAATGGGTCTGACACCAAGGTAAGAGGCTGTGACCTTGCACTCCCCAAGATCTGCATCACAGTGCACAATGCCCCCTCCAGAACCAGTGGAGAAGCTATCCACTCACCCCATCCTTCCAAAGATGAAGCACACTGGGCACAAGGCCCCCTCCAGAACCAGTGGAAGAAGCCATCCACTCACCCCATCCTTCCCAGGATAAAGCACACTGGGCACAAGGCCCCCTCCAGAACCAGCGGAAGAAGCCATCCACTCACCCCATCCTTACCAGGATGAAGCACACTGGGCACAAGGCCCTCTCCAGAACCAGTGGAGATGCCATCCACTAGAGAGACTGTGGCTTTGCACTCCCCAGGACCATGCAGTGGGCAAACCACCCACTTGAGAGACTGTGGCTTTGCACTCCCCAGGACCATGCAGTGGGCAAACCACCCACTTGAGAGACTGTGGCTTTGCACCCTCCAGGACAGAGCAGAGGGCATGTAGCCCCCTCCAGGACCAGTGGTGTTGTACCATCTTCCAACTGAGGTGCCCCCCCATTTCCCGTGCCCCTGAGGTGCCTGTGTATTTTTGACCTGATGCCCCTGCAGTGTTCTCTCCATGTTGTTGCAGGAGTGAGGTGGGGCCCTGGCCTATGTGTTGTGGCCCTGTGGTCCACTGAAATTGAGGACTGGGCAGTGCCCCTCCATTTGTAAATATGTAGATACATTTGTAATTGAATGCACTTATTTATGTTCTTTAATCGTATTAAACTCACTTTCTTCCAATCTTTTTGTCCTTACATTATTCCTGAGGGGCACGAGATAGATATGTAATGTTACTACATCTGTTTGTGTGTATGGTGTTGGGGGTGCGGGTGCTGCCTGTTGCGTGTATGTGTCACTCTCTTTTTCTTCCCCCCTCCCTTGTGTGCTAGGCGGCAGTACTCACCGTGGTCATCTTCGCCGGCGTTGCTGCTCATAATGCAGGAAAAGGTAGAAGAGCATCGGAAATATGTGCAGCTAGGGCTCCATGGCGTTGTGGTTGATCCCTGAGTCTCTAGAGGTGAGTCCTTTGATTTCTGTGTTCTGTTTCCACTGTGCTTTTGATGTCGTTACTACTGCCCCGGAAAAGGTGGCAGATAGGCCTGTTGTAATACTGTTGGCGGTATTTTGACTTCCGCCTGGCTGTTGGCGGTTACCGCCGTGGTGCTTGTTGCTACCACCATGGTGGTCAATGTTTTAAAGTGGCTCTCTGTCTGAGCGGTTTCTGCCGTGGTCATAATTCCATTTTTGTTACCGCCCGGCCTGTTGGTAGTATTACCGCTGCTTTATCACCGACAGCCAGGGTTGTAATGAGGGCCATAGTCTCTTTTTTTCTAAACTGGGGTTGAGTCTTTTTATGGTGTCTTTCACTGTGTTGTTGTAATTAAGTGTTGCACCAATATTTTACACAGTGCCTCTTAAACGTGGCTGCTCTGTGCCAAGCAACTAGAGGGTTAGCACAGGTAGATTTAGATTGAGTATCTGATTTACCCTGATTAGGATCGTGGTCCCTTCTTGGACAGGGTACATAACTCTGCCTACTAGAGACCTAATGTCTAACAGTTATTAACTAGTAATGGAATACACACATATATGGCATGCTGCATACTCTTCTCTTGTCATTATTTTCATTTTTATTATTAAAATAATGACCATGATACTCCACTATAGGTTTCATCTAAATGAAGAAATAATGGGTACATTAATAACACATTCCGAGTGTACTCTAGATGTGTCCAACATCAAACACAACCATACCAGTACTGGTACCAGTGCTTAATTTGTGCTTGTTGTTTCCGGTGCTGAGCACCTGCAGTTATTTTGGAGGGCCGGCGCATAGTCGTCTGCCTCAACCATTTGCTGCGAGCAAAAGACACACATGGGAAAGATGGAGGAAGAGAAAACCGAAAAAGCGTCACGAAGAGAAAAAGCAGAAAGCTGCAAGAGTGGGCTGAAGGGGCAGGGAGTGGCTTTCAAATGGATTGAAGAGGCCCCAGATGGCTTCAGGATTACGCTGCCTCAGCAGTATTCCGTGTTCGCACAGTTAATTGCAGCAGCCACGTGTTTAAGATGAGGGTTTTGGGCACCGGCACAAATTATGCACTGACTGGTACATCTATAGAGCTCTTACAACGCACCTTCATTCAGATTTGTATCAATAACAACAGAGCGGCGCAGTCCACTCAAACCCATACCCAGTACACCCCACATGCCCACTACCAGTCACTCCTTAGGACCCTTTCTCATCCCGTCCTTTTGGCAACCAAACCTGTCACTTCGCCATATACTTTGGACTGTGCAAGAGACAACTGCCTCCAGGGAGGTATGGGTGCTTGGTCATTTTCCAAGCACCTTTGTTGAGGGTGTATCCCGCCTATTGTTATGTAGCCATATTGCACAACTTCAGTGCAAAATTTCCATTAAACGTATATTGCTAACATCTCACCGAAAAAATGACCAAAAGCTATAAAATTAAAGCACAGATGTAAACAACCCTGACATTTTTTAGTGTTTTCTCATTTTAGAAAATAATACATTTTAAACCGTGCATCCAAGTGTCAAGTCTTTCCACATACATTTCTGCAGTGTCGCCACTGGTGTTTTAGATCCATAGTTCCTGAGGACTGTGCACTTTATTGAAAGCGTGGAGTAGTGATGTTTAAGGCAGACCAGACCAGACAAGGAACAGTCTACAGTTAGTGGATTTGCTCATCGAGCAGGCTTTTATAAACAGCTTTGAGAAGCAGGCCAGCTTGGTGAAGGATGAGTACTTTGGTTTCGTCAGTAGCAGTCCATTTTCCTGCTGCTTTGACATATGGGCTCTTTCACTCCAGTTGTCAGCTCATTTTTGCAGGGCCAAGCGTTTACTTCTGGAGCAAGCGCGACCATAGAATGAAACAGATGTCAAGCGCTGGCCTAAAGTATCATTCTCTCGCCGTTAAATCTGGGTCCTGGACTGGTTTTCTAATGCTTGGCATCACACCGGCTGCTGAACAGCTGGTAGAATGGTGTCAGAGCTAATTTATTGGGCTTTGTACAGTAGTTTTTCTGTCTGCAACTCAAAATAATTGGACCTATATTTTAAACACACACCGACAAGGAAATCGATTAAACCATCCTGGGGTAAAACATCCAGATTGCTGCTTAAAGAGGATAATATTAATTAATTCACACATTCTAGTTATTATAGTGTTGTTGCATGCATTTTCTTGAGGCTGTTTGTGAACAGCTATGCAGTGTTAGTGAGGTATTGTGATCAGATCGCCTGACAATTTTCCCTGAGATGGGTCATATTTATTGGGCAGGTAAAGTGCCTCGCGTTGTGAGTGTGGCCGCTGCCATTAAAACCAACAGCATGTTTGCCAAAATACTTGTACTTCGAAAATAATCTTTAAGTGCCACTTGGCTCCTTTTAAGTGAATTCCAAACCAATAACCGTACAATTACACTTTCTCTGTTGCTTCATTTCTCGTACTGCATGTGATTGGAATCTGCTCCACATTCTTAAAAAATGAGAACTCCATAAAAGCATTTTTAGCTGTAAATATGCTTACCGGCAAATATGTCTGCATTTACCTCTGTCAATAGTTCACACATGGAAATCTGGCAGGCGTAAATAGCTGTACTGGCATTTCTCTGTACCGACTGCTGAGAAATATCCAGTGGTAAATCCTACGCAAGGCGTGGAAAGTGGGTAGAACAAGGTATGGTTAGTCTTGTAAGTTTATGAACGCATTGGTATTCTTAAACTCTGGCCTAGCAGTTTCCCACCCTATAAATGGTCAGAGATTTACTACAGCAAGTGGCCGAAGCCACTCCACGTCCATAGTTTGTAGGGGAAAGGATCCCCACTAAACTTGAGAGATGTAGGAGAAGAGCTTTTCAGGAAAGCCTTCTCCTCCAACCATTTGAGCAAAGCCTGCTGGGAAATAAAACCCCCATCTGTGCCAACATTTAAGGTGCCAAACAAGTTCAGCATTTACAGTGCTAAGGTCAATCGACAGCACTTTCTATCTATAGATTGGTGCAGTTAACCGCTGGATCTGCATTCTGCTCTGCTAGCTACTTTTTCAAATTGCTTTCTGTGTGAAATTATGAAAATTGGAAACTCAAATTCTTACCTGGATGCCTGGCCGGCCCATCTACTTCACCTTTCATATCCATCATATACATTGTATACATTCTTAGTTGTGATCGAGAAGCATTCTTTATGTTTAAGCATTTCTTAAATGCAAGCAGTGGGACTGCAATTCTTTTGTCACTGCAGGAGACGTTTTTGCTTTCTGTTTTGTAAAATAGTGTGGCAGACAGTACATTAAGGTGTACAGTGAAAGTTTAGACAAATGAAGAAAGTAGATGTTTATTTATTTTACAATACCATACAGGCACATTATCAGGTCCTGGGTGTTCAGTCTATTTTATTTTTCTCAAGTTCTACTTTTCTTAACATGTTATGACAATGTGTTTAACTCTCAGGTATACGTTTTAACTGCCTTGCATGTTTAGGTTGTGGAAACAGTTTGCTCTGTGCTAAGGTCACAATGAAGATTTCTCCTAGGTTTGGTGGATTTTCATTAACTGTTTTGGGGATTTTTCATTTGATTGTGCAAAGAATTTCAGTCCATGGATATTATCATTTGGACTCGAGGGGCAACAGTGTGATAAATTCTGCTATTTGCGGATAATAATTTGACCTATAATTTGTAAAATTAAAAAATATTTTCAGTTGGTCGCTGTATTTGACCTATTTTAACATATATTTCTGAAATCCTGTATCTACTATGGAGTAACCACTTTGTGATTCTCATTTATGAGTTAGCTTCTGTTAAATTTGCTTCCCCCTAAAGAGATCTGGCATGTGACTGTCAGAAACAATGGTAATGATTTCCGAGAGAGGTAACCTGTACCAACACAATAAATGCAAACTCATTTGGTAAAAATGCACCTCCGAAAGAATCTATGCTCAACCTCTGGTAGCTATGGCAGAAATTGCATGAAATCCCCAGAGAAATGAATGTTCGGTTCAAATATTATCAACAATTTTTAAGTCAGGAAAACAACATAAATACAATTCTAAAACAAGTCTAGAAAAATACTGGAAGATGTAGCAAGTAAAAAGACACTGATGTGATTACAATCAGATATCAGGATTTGGAGGAATGCTTTTTGGAGGTTTAAGGCAAAAAGGTGCATAGAAAAAGACAAAGGCTATTGAAAAACAACAGTTCATGCTGGACTGGGACCTCGGTGCAGTTTCAGACTGCCGTAATGGTGTGGAGGTTGGATCCACCAAGTGAGTTACCCTGATCAAAGATTTCACCTTATGAAAATTTTCCATCTGCTGGAGGAGTTTTTTTATCATTCCTTCATCCACTCGTTCCTCAGGGCAAGAGTTTGACACCAGGCCTCTCTCCAGATGTATCTCATGAAGGACCCAGTCTTTTGTGGACTCCGGTGCCCTTTTGAAATCAGCAGTAATTCTGCTTTATGTGTACATGAAGCAGAAATATAGGAGGTCAGCCACTTGACCCTTGCAGAGCAGTTACAGTTCCTAGATGCCAGCAGGAGTCAGTTACCATGTGCCTGGAATGGTAAAAGGAGGTGGTTGTTAGGATGCCAGATTTATTATGTGCACTAGCTAGTGAAAGGAGGAGTTCTACAACCCTGTGCTATTTTCTCTCATTTTCTTCATCTCCTTTTGCAGCACGTCCTCCTTTCCTTACAGTAAAATTACCGAAGAGACCTGTTTCAAGATGTCCAGCTTCCATCGGGCAGGTCTTTCTACATGTCCTCAGTAAAACTGGTTCTCTCCAGTACTGTGACTGGAGCCAGGCTGCATGTGCTTGGATTGAATGGAAGAAACTATCTCTGGAATCCCTTGAAAGTAAAGTAAATAAACAGATTTCAAAAAGCAATAAGCTCCAAACCAACGTAAATATTTGATGGCTACTATGAATCATTAACAGTAAAACTACATTTAAAACCATCATGTATTACAAAGAATGTCAAAGATGGATTGTAGATAGTACATTAGCTGTCATGGAAATCACAAGCACTTCCCATATTATATTAAACAGTTCCAACAGGTCTCTGAATGTGAGCAAAACATTTTCTATTTGTGCTACTTTTTCCGTCTCAGGGGTCAAAGTATCAATATGTAGATTTCTGGTAAATAAATTATATTTTTCACGACTATAAAACTTTTCTCCACCAATAGTTGTTTGTTCTGTCATTAACTTCAGTTTGATTAACTCATTGAAATAATTTCACTAGTTGACAGAGTTATATTACATTTTAAGATGGCATTTATTCATCTTAAACTAATTTATTTCCTTCCCTTTGATATTAGGCCATCAAGAAAAATAATTATAAAATCTGCTTATGGAGTTTCACATTGCCATCATTCCCTCAAGTCTAGCAATCCATTTTTCCCAGCCTACTATAATGTAGTGTTAAGGGCGCAAGTTATAGTAACCTTAGGGCACGAGTAATAGTTTCTTGAACTAACCTTTGTTTTTTTTGTGAATTTCGAAGGTGTTTTTAATGTATTTCCAAACTATGACTTCCCTGTAACCTTTGTTTTTTCAGTGAATTTTTATGGGCTTTTAATACTATTTCCTAACTATAATGTCCCTGTAACCTTTGTTTTTTTCTGTGATTTTTTTTATGTAAAGTAATATCTAATTACCATACATTAATACAACTTGTGCTGCATTGGGCATTTGGCCGTGCATTGTGGGAGGTTGGCAGCTGAGCCGGGCCTGCAGTCAGGCTCTGCAGCACACCCCAGCATGCAGCCAACCCTTTGCTGCACACAGCTGCGGCCTGGCTCAGCAGCCAATTCGTACCATAAAGTCAACCCCACACTTGCACACGGGCCTTTCGCCATGTGCAGCAAGGGGCTGGCCTCAATGCTTGCCCTGCAGCAAGGCTCTATGGCCAACCCCTTAAAGGCAGCCAACCTGTGGGCCCCCTTCCTGGGCTGCTTTTGTACCTGAGGACCACATACTTGGGGCTCAACATATTTGTTAGGGGGAGGGAACATTGGACTCCCCTCCCCGGGCCACTTTTGGCCCTGGGGACCCCATCTTCTGTGGCCAAGAAACATAGTTCTGAGAGAGGGGGTACATAGCCCTCCTCCCTGGGCCAACTTAGGCCCCGGTACTGTATCTCCCAGGGCCCAGCCATATTCCGGAGGGGGACACATAGACCCCTCCCCGGGCCTATTTCGTGCAAACAGACCCCCATCTCCCCAGTGCCCAGCCATCAAAGTGTGGATGCCTTGCTGCCCACCCAGTGCACCCACCACACTATGTTTGGGAGCCGTGGGGCCCCAAGAGCCCCATGGCCCCAGCGGCTCATCACCTTCAGTGGGAGCTAGCATTGCTTTTGCCCGCAGAGAGCAGCTAAAAAGGCTGTTCCCTGTAGGCAGGAGCAATCTTTTAATCTGTTTCCCTGCCTGCTTCAGTACATATACATGGCAGAGCTAACAATGGCTTGCACCCCCTACATACACTTCTTATGACCTCACATATTAATTACATCACTCATGAGATGTTCTCATTTATGACATCACCAATGACCTCAATGATGACATCACTGATTACATCACTGCAGACTTCATCCAATGAGTGTGTTAGTTTGATATATAGTTTTACATAGTAGCGCATACCTACCATAGTGCTTCTTTATCTACTTTTTTACACTTCTCCATTCAGCTAATGGGTATCAGTGTTTGCAAAATGCATGTGCTCCTAATACATCATAGATTAGTATTGAACACGTAATATATGTTTGTATTGAAGAGAAACCCTGTTTGCAGGTGACAGTTGACAACTTATGTTCAGCATGTCCCACATAGTTTTTTAGACTCTGTAGAAAATTTGAAGCAGGACAAAGATCCTACATACACCATGCTAAATATTGTAAGCAACCTTGAGTTCTTAGACAGAATTGTCTCAGCATGACTGTTGGACTTTTTTGCTTATGCAGGGTCATCCCCCATCTTTTTGCCTCCAGTCTCCTATTTTTTCTGACCTGTTGCTGTTTGCTTTTGAACTCTGAGCACTTTACCACTGCTAACCAGTGCTAAAGTGCATATGCTCTCTGTGTAAATTGTAATGTTGATTGGTTTATCCATGATTGGCATATTTGATTTGCTAGTAAGTCCCTAGTAAGGTGCACTAGAGGTGCCAGGGCCTGTAAATCAAATGTTACTAGTGGGCCTGCAGCACTGGTTGTGCCACCCACATAAGTAGCTCTGTTATCATGTCTCAGACCTGCCACTGCAGTGTCTGTGCGTGCAGTTTTAACTGTAAATTCGACTTGGCAAGTGTACCCATTTGCCAGGCCTAAACCTTCCTTTTTCTTACATGTCAGACACCCCTAAGGTAGGCCCTAGGTAGCCCCAAGGGCAGGGTGCAGTGTATGGTTAAGGTAGGACATATAATAATGTGGTTTATATGTCCTGACAGTGAAATATTGTTAAATTCGTTTTTCACTGTTGCAAGGCCTGTCCCTCTCATAGGTTAACATGGGGGCTACCTTTAAATCTGATTAAAGTGTAGATTCCCTTTGGGAGCGGATGGACATGTGGAGTTTGGGGTCTCTGAGCTCACAATTTAAAAATACACCTTTTAGTAAAGTTGATTTTAAGATTGTGTGTTTGAAACTGTCACATTTAGAAAGTGAGCATTTTCTTGCTTATATCATTTCTGTGACTCTGCCTTGTTTGTGGATTCCTGTCTGGGTCTGTTTGACAGTTGGGCTGGTTACACCTTACACTAGACAGTGACACAAAGGGAGCTGGAGTGTAGCCTCCATATCCTGATGAGCCATCTATGCTAGGAGGGAGGGGAGGAGTGGCCATTCACACCTGAAAGGGCTGTGCCTGCCCTCACACAATGCAGTCTCCAACCTCCTGGTGAGTGTCTGGGGCCTGGCCTGGGCAAGGCAGGATTTCACATTCCAAAGAGACTTTACTTTGAAGTAGGCCTACTTCAAAGGAGAAATTCGGTATAAAAAGGGCACCCAAAACCACAGACTTAGAAACACTTCTGGAACCAAGAGGAACCTCTGCCTGGAGAAGAGCTGAATAGCTGAGGAAGAAGAGCTGCCCTGCCTGTGACTGTGCTTTGTGGAGCTATCCTGCAGTTGCAGCTTCTGCCAGAGTAGAGGGCAAAGACTGGACTTTGTGTGCCTTCCATCTTGAGAAGAAATCTCCAAGGGCTTGATCTACAGCTTGCCTCCTGTTGTTTGAAGTCTCAGGGACAGCAAAGACTTCTCTCTGCCAGCACCTGGAGTCTCTGGAGAGACTCCTACTCTGCCCTGGGTGCTCATCCAGTTCCTGGGACCCTGATAGGAGAAGCTGGCAGCCTAAAGACAAGAAAATCCACGTACAGAGCGACGTGCGGGGAAAAGATTGTCGCAAATCCGATCTGCGGCTGCCAAAAACGACGTGGCGGCGGCTCCGCAGCTGAGAAATGACGCTCGCAGGAAACGCGACCGAAGAATTGACGCACGGAGCAGGAGAAATGATGCGCAGCACCGCTGACGGAGGCTGGGAGATCACAACCTGCGCTGCGGGATTTTCGGATCATTGTGCGGCTCGATTTTTGACTCAAGTACCGCCGTGCGGAGTTATTTTTGACGCACCCCCACCCGTGCAGGGTTATTTTTGACACACACCAGGTACATTTTCACTCTAGCAGCGCTAGTGTGTTTTTAAAACTACTTAACGACTCTTTTTGATTTTTAATTGATAACTTGACTTGTGTATGGTGGATTTTTGTCATTTTGGTCTTGTTTTGTTTAGATAAATATTTCCTATTTTTCTAAACCTGTGTTGTGTCATTTTGTAGTGTTTTCATTAAGTTACTGTGTGTGTTGGTACAAATACTTTACACCTAGCACTCTGAAGTTACGCCTACTGCTCTGCCAAGCTTCCAAGTGGGTAAGCAGGGGTTAGCTGAGGGTGATTCTCTTTTACCCTGACTAGAGTGAGGGTCCTTGCTTGAGCAGGGGGTAACCTGACTGTCAACCAAAGACCCCATTTCTAACAATGACAATTTCTATGTAACATAGAAGACTGTGTGCACCAGCTATTAAGTTATGTACATGTTTTGTTTTGCTTCAGAAGATGTGCAGTCTGTAAAGTGTTCCCCACACTATGATGGCTCAGGTAGTATAATCTTTAGTATGTTCGTACATTGCTTATTTTAAGCGAATAGTACCTTTTTTCCCAAGTGCTGCATACAGTGCACACTGTTCTTACTAGATATTTTTTAGTACTATAGTATATTTCTCATGAGAGTTTCACTGTGTGCAAGTAGTTTGGTACAGAGTAAACTCTCTCCATAGAGTGAATACTATTTACAGTACCCACTTCTCTACTAATATCAACTTAATTTCTCAATGTACGTTCAGTGACTGTCAAGGGTTTGGTACAGATAAAAGTTGTCCATAGTACGGTATTTGTTTTGGAACAGATATTCAGTATTTTTAGGGTCTTGACTTTCACTGAGCAGCTGTATACAGATTGAACACAGCATGCAATGATGGTTTCCTATATAGCTGTGGTTGTTTGTTAATGTGAACTACACAGTCAGTGAAGTGTATATTATAGGGACAATGTTGCACATAACCCATGTTTTCTACATCTAAGTGAGTTGTATCTGTGATGGCATTAATGATGCCTCGTATTTTTGTGAGCTATTATGTACTTACTTTCAGGCCTCTATTGCCATACACATTTATAGAGAAATATGTGCAAAAACTAAGCCTGGATGATGTTATCAGTGATGTCATCAGTGATGTCATCAATTATGTCATTTGAGGTGTCATCAGTGATGTCATAAATGATGTCATAGAACATAGCATGAGTGATGTAATATGTGAGGGCATAAGCAGTGCATGGCATGGGCGCAAGTTCAAAATGTTACTGTTGTGACTGACAAATTCACCTCACTATAAAGTTACTTTAACCTTTGGTTTTTCAGTGAATTTCTAAGGTTCCTGTGACGGGCTGGAACCAGTTCGCCTGCACATGGCTCTCACTTGTGCTGACTCTGCCCCTGTTGCTCCGAAGCTTCCTGGTCACTCTGCCCGTGATTGGTCGGTAGATCCACAGTGGCGGGACTCCAGAAGGTCAAATGTGCCACTGTCAGCACTTGCGGCGTTCAGCGGTTGGAAGGAGAAAGCGGGTGACAAACCAACTGCCGGGAACCAGCCAGCGGAGGAAGATGAGGAGCGGAGCCCACCTGTGAACCAGCGCCGGCGGTACCGTCCGGGTATCGGAGAAGAAACCGGATGACGACTGCCAGATAACCCTGTTCCAGGCGACTGGGAAGACGAAACGCAGCATCCCGCCATGCTTCAGGAGAAGCGTGGCTATTCAGGTGCGTGGGACTATGTCCCTGAGTGCAAGTGCAAAAGAGATAAAGGAGTGGAGTGAGAAGGGAGGGGGAAGGGGGAAAAAGGTAACACAGGGAGAAGGGAGGGGGACGGACAAACACCAAAAACATAAATGCACGAGCACTGGGGAGAAGGGAAGGGGTGAGAGAGAGAAACGAATAAGGACAAGGTAGAGATACAAAAACTTACCTTTGGGCACCATAGACCACCATCACCTTTAAGGGGCCAGCCAAGACCTGAGCACAGGAACGGTTGAGCGCTGGAAAGAAAATACAAAGACAGAAAGATTAGGAATTAGACCACTAAGAAACAGAAGGAAAAAGCCTGTACTAACCTGAGCTAAAGTGAGAAATGTAACCTTGTCAAGAACAGTAAGACAGGGACAACAAAGAAAGTATAAGGAAACAAAAGAGATACTAGTACCACGGTCACTTACAGCTATTATTCTCTTCTCTCCACATGAACGACCTGTGAACAAGAGAGACAGAAAGAGACGAGTAAAGACCAAACCTCAGGAACATCCCACCACCTAAAATCCAGCCATTCAAGACTGAAACAAACTTACCTGCTTTACGCCACATTCAAGATCTTCAATAAAGTTCCTTTGTTTTTAAGACTATACCACAGTCTGGAGTGGTTCCTCCACACCCACATGGTTACAGTTCCTTTTTAAACAAAAACAGATCTTTTCATCACACCTAACTATAACACTACTTCAATGAATATGTATGTATCAATAGCTATATGTGTATAGATACATAGATATGTACATGCTGATGAGCTTGTGTGCAGATAAGTGCTTCATGCTTTACTTTATCTCCAGCAGATTCCTTGTGAACAAGGGGAGCGATCCACAAAAGACATTGGATAATCTGCTGAAGCTAAAATATAGCACAAAGTACTTCACAGCACACAAGCTCATCGGCATGTTCTTTCAACTTGAACATTTGTTTGCTGAGTGTGACACAGGCATTTCCACACCCATTTCGGTGAGCCTTCGCTAGACTGTGGCTAGCAGATTGGTGGAAAATGAATGTTTGTTTGTGTGTACATCACAGTCAAAATGTGATACTTTTTTAATTAGGATTGTGGGTTTGCAATTTAATCATGTTGGAGCCTTGACACAAAGGCAATTGGGATATGATTTATGTTTTTGAAGTATTTTATGTTTTTTACAAGTGTTTGTTGACATTTTTAAAGCACTTGGGGCTTGTTTTTCACAGTGTACGTGGCTCCGAGGAAGACCAGTAGGTCGATATGCGTGAGCCATTTGTAAATAAATTTGCCAACACGATCCTAGAGTGTGGACTTGTTTCTCTGAGTTTGTGGTCAGCCAATTTTCACCTCTCATATCCACATCCAGATAGCTTGATGTTAAAATATCCCCCAGTGACTTAGCTTCCTTGAAAGTAATCTGAGGTCCAACCTGCACAACTGCTTTTAAATGGTCATCTTTATTTAACACATACCCTTTTTCTTACACTTTTTTGGACCATATCATATGTAAGAAACAACCTTTAAATTTCACCCCTCTTTTTGCCCAAGTGCTTCTCTTGTGGGAAGAGTAGCTGCTCCTTTGATTTTGCATCCATACTTTTTTCACATCATCAAGTACACTTCGAGGGTAGCCCCCACTCCAAAAATCTCTTAATCATGTTTGATGCTTCTTTATTACATTTATTTACTTTTGAGCATAACCTCTTGGTCCTCAATAACTGGCTATAGGGAATACTTCACTTCAGGGTTAGTTGGTGATCACTTTTGGCATGGAGTAATTAATTGGTAGCAGTAGGTTTCCTATATATTTTGGTTGCCAACTGAATATTGAAAACCAGCATTTTAACATCCAGAAACTCACAATGCGTCCTGCTACATATGCTCATGAATTGTACGTTTATTTTATTGTCATTTAACTTCTTGATAAAAGAACAAAGTTCCACTTCATCACCCTCTCATAGTATACAAAGATCGTCAATGAACTATGTCTATAATGCAATTTTCTGAATGTATGCCTCGTTCTCTTCAGTCTAGGCAACCTCCTTCACCCACCATCCGAGGAACAAATTCATGTAGCCCAAGCCATTCCTTGCTCTTGTAGGTAATATTTTTTATCAAAGAGGAAAATATTGGGCCTGATTCCCAAAAGTAAACATACACTTTTGGTCTAAGTTTAGACCAAAAGAGTAAGTTTATGACTTTTTGGTATTCACAAAGGTAAGTTACGAGCAGTATCTTTGCGCGTGCACTCAGGGTTGATCATCTGCACTTGGGGCGGATCATCCACAATAGGGCCCGACCATCTGCACTTGGGCCAGATTATCCGCACTCTGGCCTTGCTGCATACATAAGAGCAAAACTGACACGAACAAACCCTTTCAGACCTTGCAACATGTTGCTGAATGTGTTTGTCGGTATGCCCCTTGCTATGTAACAGGATAATTTGAGGAGAAGGAGGAGGATGAGGAGAGTAGACAGGATCTTTAGACAAAGCATACACAACTTTGGGATGTCCAGTCAAGATGTCCCGGCCAGATACGTTTTCCCCCTGATATCATTTTGGAGACGGTTTGTGAGTAGGAGCAGGATCTTGCCTTAGTGACCTGCCACTCTCACGCCATCCCAGCCTATGTAAAGATCCTGGCAGCTCTCCATTTCTTTGCTACTGGGTCATTACAGAGGGTCACAGGTGACCTTGTGGGCATCTCCCAGGCAACCCAGTCCTCATGCCTGCATCACGTACTGAGCTGCATCAATAGAAGAGCCCATCGCCACATACAAATGCCCCAGACACTGACCAGGGATTTCTACCTTATTTTGCACGTCCAACATGTGCTGGGTGTAATTGATTGCACTCATGTGGCTCTCCAGCCTTCTTGCGACAATGCACACATCTTCTGCAACAGACACCACTGGCACTCCATCAACATGCAGGGTGTCTGTGATGCCAGTGGTAGCTTCATTGATGTGCATGCAATATTCCCAGGCAGTACCCATGACAGCCATGTTTTCCACTGGTCACTTCTTGCCTGGTGGATGGCAAAATGTGGCTACTTGGTAAGTACCAAGCACCACACAAGTATGAGATGTATAATTGTATCTGTACATGTGCACAAACATCAGACAGAGCTGATCCTCATTCCACATTCATGCCCCCAACAGACACAGGGGCTGATTCTAACCCCGGCGGTCTTCGACAGGCCGGCGGTGCCCCGCAGGGCATTCTGACGCTTTGGCCGCGGTCAGAAAGGGTAAACCGGCGGTCTCCCGCCGGTTTACCGCTGCCCTCAGAATCCCCCATGGCGGCGCAGCTTGCTGCGCCGCCATGGGGGATTCTGACCCCCCCTACCGCCATCCTGTTCATGGCGGGAAAGCCGCCATGAACAGGATGGCGGTAGGGGGGGTCGCGGGGCCCCTGGGGGCCCCTGCCGTGCCCATGCCAATGGCATGGGCACAGCAGGGGCCCCCGTAAGAGGGCCCCGCAAGGTATTTCAGTGTCTGCCTTGCAGACTCTGAAATACGCGACGGGTGCTACTGCACCCGTTGCACCTTCCCACTCCGCCGGCTCGATTACGAGCCGGCATCCTCGTGGGAAGGGAGTTTTTCCCTGGGCTGGCGGGCGGTCTTTTGGAGACCGCCCGCCAGCCCAGGGAAAAACTCATAATACCCTCCGCGGTCTTCTGACCGCGGAGCGGTATTATGGGGGCGGAATTCTGGCGGGCGGCCTCCGCCGCCCGCCAGAATTAGAATCACCCCCACAGTGTGTACCTCTTCATACAGCATGTACTATACAGATGCATGAGGTACATTTTTCAAATATCACTCCTTTTCCTTCTCAGGTGATGCTGCAAATATACTCTTTCCTCATCTCTTACACTATGCAGACGTGCAACCACTGTACCTCTTCAGAAGTACAATAGGGAACACAGATGTACACAAGCCATAATTAAACGCAGTTTTGGGCTCCTGAAATCAAGATTCTGAAGTCTTGACTGTATGGAGGGTGGTACTCCCCCTCAAGTTGTGTGCAAGATTGTAGTAGCCTGATGTGTTTTGCACAGCATAGCATTAAATCATGACTTACACATACCTCTGGACCCTCAGCTATGTCTGAATCCAGGCAAACGGGCCATTGTACAAAACAGAGGGGAGAGTATGCAGGTGCGTGACCAGCTAGTTGACACTCTATCTGCATATGCCTTCCTGGGACTACTTTGCGACTCATACATGATGTCTCCATACAACAGCTGTCCCCAGGAGTCAAACGATTGTGCATGTTTTCATGTGCACATGCCATGGACTAGCATGTCAAACGTCACATATGGCCTCATTGGTTGTGGGCATCGAAGCTCGGCATCTGTGAGACCTCCCTAGATTGTGTCACAAGAGGCCTCTGCTTCTCAAAGGGTGTTGCCCATTGGGGTGAAGGTGTCACATCAGACGGTATATCCCTGTAACCAAGGAAGATTTTCCTGCTATGGGGTCGACAGCTCCATCTAGACTGTGTTCCATTTCCACTCGTAGACTTTCTTGTGAAGAAGACTAGGTAGTGAGGACAGGAAACTCTTGTCCCAAGTTCTTTGGGTAACTTGAACTTCTGACCAATAATTCACACATACAGCTTTTATGGCCGTTGAGAATCTGGACAAGATTTTAGATCTTGCTTAAGGTTATTGTTTGTCACTGCAGTAGGGAATACCACCCACAATTGTGACAGATGTCAATATGCAAGTTATCCCTGGACATATCAGTAATAGTACACATTCTATTGGGAATTGAAGTCCCCTGGAGTTGGTCAGTGAGATCAAAGGTGGACAAAGTCAGCATTTGCTTCAGGTACTCATGTACCTTGCTATGATTTGGACACCAACTACATAACGTTCTCACTTCCATTTCAGTGGACCTGGCTGGCCAAGAATACCAAGGGACTGGGGACCGAGGAGATCTACCTGGGGACAAAGGCTGGCAGGACCGCTATTGTCTACTGACGAAGTAGAGGAGGAGGGTCCTGTACCTTCTATAGGCAGGGGAAGTGTGTCCACCCAGACAATGCCTGGGTAGAGGCTGGCCGGGAGGAGGGGATGTTGCATCGCCCCTGGACATTGAAGATCTTGACCAGCGAAAGGCGTCACCAGAGCGGCTATCAACATCACCTGGGCCTGGCTCTTTCCCCACCCTACAACATGAGAGCTCCAGTGTAACTGGCCTGAGCTGCCACCCCTACCACCAGTCCCCCCCCATGTGCCTGCCCTAGTCCCACTGGGAGCTCAGTTGTCCCCAACACCGCACATCCCTCTTGTGCTACCCACACCCCTCCCTGTGCTGTGGCTGCATCCTAGGAAGGGATGGGGACATCTGAGGGGCAGTGAGTCAGCCTCTCTCAACTCCTACAGCAGTTAATAGATGAACACCGTAGGACCCGAGAGGATTTGACCCGTCCCCTGGATTCCATCAATGCCACCCTCACTTCCTTGGGTGCAGTTGATTTCTGCCCTGTCTCAGCATTCCTCCCACACCACCGTCCATGTGTCCCCCTGTGGTTCCTCCCACTCTGTTCCCCCTCTATCCCTTTTATCCCCCATGCCAGGAAGAGGCCACAATGGCAGAGGATCTCACTGTCATAGAGACAGAGGATGACCAGAATGACAGTTGACTGAACATTTGATTTGGACTGTACATTTCCCCCCTGTAAAATAGACTGTTTTTCATGACATTTCCTGAATTGTTTTATTTATTTTGCCCAACCCCCTCCATGTCCCCTGCCTCTACTCTGTGAAGAGCAATATTTTATTTTGTTTCTTCCTTTCTAATGGATGGTTGTTTTTTTTTCATTACATTGAGCCATAAAAAAAAGGAGAAAGTGTGTCATGTAGTTCACTGTCTGTGCTGGAACCATAGTATGGAATTCTAAGTCTGGAGTTGGTTAGCTATGCCTTCCACATGACCCAAATGTACACAGATGGTTCTAGTAATGAACATGTCTTACCCACATAGTTGACACATACATTGCCTACACCCACATTTAGCCCTTGAACATCATCAACTAATGTACAAACAATTTTAAATGTGCAAAATTTCATTTATTTCCATAGTGCTGTGCACGCATATGTTACAGTGCTCATCAGGGATCTTAACTGTGTCTTCTCAGTTTTTGTGGTCAGGATCTTAGGAATGTTGCATGTTTCCTGGAGTACTTAGTTGCAGGTGGGTGTGGTGCCTCTCCAGTGTGGGGGTCTGCCTGGACAGGGACTGACTGGGCCTGTCCTGTGTGAGGGTCTGCCTGGACAGGGGGTGTCTGAGCCTGTCCAGTGTGGGGGTCTGCCTGGAAAGGAGGTGTCAGAGCCTGTACAGTGTGGGGGTCTGCCTAGACAGCGGGTGTCGGAGTCTGTACAGTGTGGGGGTCTGCCTGGACAGGGGGTGTCTGAGCCTGTCCAGTGTGGGGTTCTGTCTGGACAGGGGGTGTCTGAACCAGTACAGTGTAGAGGTCTACATGACCAGCAGATGTCAGAGCCTGTAAACTGTGGGGGTTTGCCTGTACAGGGGATGTCTGAGTCTGTCCAGTGTGGGGGTTTGCCTGGACAGGGGGCGCATGAGCCAGTACAGTGTCAGGGGTCTGCCTGGACAGCGGGTGTACGAGCCTCTCCAGTGTGGGAGTCTGCATGGACAGTGGGTGTTTGAGCCTGTCCAGTGTGGGTGTCTGCCTGGACAGGGGGTCTTGGACCCTGTACAGGGAGACTATGTGACAGTGCATTGGAGGGTGTGTTCAAGGTGAGTGTTCCCATCATGGATTTTGGGGGGCCCAGTGCAGGTTGCCTTATCAGAGGTTGGAGGTCAGATGGTGCAGGTAGATGTGTTTACTCCCCTCCATGCATTGACTGTGAAGGATTTGGTATCATTCTGAGTATTCCCTCCATCATCTTCATAGCCAATGCAAGGTGTTTTGCACTCTCTTCCCTCTGTTGTCATTCAGCTTCTTCCCCATGTCTTGCCAGGATATCTCCATCGTCTCCAACACCTGAGATATTCTGTGCACCAACTGTGGGAGTTGGTGCATGTTCTGCAGTGAGGCAGACATGTCAGACAATATAGCCCCTATGTCACAAATATCCTGCATCACATCTGACTGCTGCTGGAAAAACCTTCCTCCTACTCTCCAACATGTACATCTGCCAGCCATCTCCACCTGGGACACCCTTGGGTACAAACAACAGGTCCACGAGCAGGAGGGTGGTGCCATGTGGGAGGTTGTGAGGAGCAGATTTGTGGCTAGGGGCTACCTGCTCCTCACCAGGAATGGCATCTCCCTCAGATATTGGAGAGAAGGCCTGGGAGACACTGTCAGAGTAGGAGTGTGTAGGGGAACCAACATGTCTGACCTGGATGTGAGGGCTGTGAAGTTGTCAGCTGTGGGTAGGGGTTTGTGGTGAATGGGCAATCCTCTGGGTTGTAGAATGAGGCACCAGGACAAACACAGCAGATGTGGTCTTTGTCTGTGGGCTGCATGGGCCAAATGGAGTGGTCAGGGGATGGGCCTTCACATTACTTGGATTCAACGCCTGATCTCCCTCCTCCTTTACTTCCTCCACCTCCTCCTCCCCCTCCTCTGCTGTTCTGGCAGCTGTCAAGGCAACTTAGAAGAGGAGTGGGTTCACCATTCGGATTGCCTGGCGCCTGTCACTGGCAGTTGCTCCATCATCCGGACTCAAATCTTCATTGTCACCACCTGTGAGACAGAGTTTGCAACAGGCTAAGTATGTGGCTCACAACATGGTGCAGTGCAACACAGGTATTTGTCAAAATATATCTTCAATTCAACGGATGATCCACATGTGACCTGGTTTGTGTACCCCTACACGTGATAGTTCACACTGTGGCTTTGAGGTGTTCAATGCAAATGTGAAATGCCTAAGCAAACTTACTAGTTCCAACCACAGATCTGTGTGGTACTGACATCTCCCTAGATGTCAGCTGCTAGACCGGGCTCCTTGAGTGTGTAGCAGAAGAACTGGTCTGTGATCCAGCAGCTGTGGAGAGAGGTGACACCATGGTTACTATTCTCCATGTATTAAATGTGATTATGCACACCTGACATAAGCATCACCATTCTTTTAGTGTGCATTTTGCACACCAACTACAGGAGAGATGCTAAAATAGCAATATCTGCTCATCCACTTCTACAAGGAATTGATTCTTGTTCAAGGTTAGAGTATCAATAGGTTACTACAACATATGGCACGCTTACCTGATGGACGGGCTGCAGTGGGTTTGACTGCTGCAGCCAGTGATAAGGATGACAGTGGTAAGTCATTCTTATCATTGATGTAGTCCTGGCAGCAGCTGTAATGTAACATATATATCCATCACGTATAGCAAAGAATGATGGTAATAATTCCACATATGCATGTCAGAGATATCAACCAGTGATCTACAAGTTAACCGCAAGCCCCAGATCAAACAGGTTTCACACTTCTAGGCAAACATATAATTGGGCATCACTGACAGTTATAGGATGGAAATAACTTGGGTGTTCCTACACTGGCTACTTCTGGACACACTTACATCTTTATGGGCAACATGCATACTACGTATGATGTGGTATATGCTAATTTGTAAAGGAGTCTTCCAGAACATGCAGAGCTGGGCAATCTTTGCACATCAGAATTTGTCAGTGCATTGACAGATACGTGTTTGACATATACAATTTTTAACCAAGGTATGGGTAACATTTCTTCACCCCCCGCCCCCTCCCAACAGGACAACATTGTTAATTTTGGACTGTGAGGGCAGCTATATCTGCTGTGCACTTTCCCTTTGTCTTGTGTTTCAAATGTATGTGTACAACTTAATGGTCTATTTTACCTGACACTGTATACAGTCGTGTTCAGTACACCTCCTGTGGTCCTCTATTCAGAGGTTCACTCATTTGTGATATCGTTGGCAAAGGGAGATTGACAGTTCTTAGGGAGCCCACATCTTGCTGATATGCAAAAGCTGGGCTGTTCCCCAGCTTTACTGTTTTCATGATATGCTGTTCAACCACTCAATGTCTAGGCTTCCCCTCCTCTACACCCAACTTGCCAGCCACTACCACACTCTCAATTTGCAAGCCTGCTGATATCACTACACCCCTCACCAACAACCTCACTTTAGCAGTTGTTTCCTGGCATCTTGTCAGCAAGTATCCATGTAAGGAAGGTAGGAACAGGTTGTGACTCCACCTCTCCATGATGGACTTGGTGACAACTCAATTAGCCCCTCAATGCACAGGAGGATCACTCTTTGTGAAACTCCAGCTGCACACACCAGTAAATCATGTCTATGAGGCCACAGCAGGCTACTTTCCATTGCTTGAAGTGGCCTGCATGGAGTGTGTCAAGGGTGGACCAATCCTCTGTTGCCTCACCCTCTAATTGAATTACATTCCATGAACAAAGGGAACACTTGTGACAATTTCCCAGAGTGACAGAGCCATGTATACCTGGGAAGGCACAAACACCTTACACCCCATGAGGTGAGGCATTGCCACTTGTCAAATGTAGTCCTCCAGCACTGACCCACGCAAAAATCAACCTATGTGAGGACCCATATGAACCCCTAAGTAGGGAATGTGTACATACATATTTGGTTGACATATCATTGGCCAACATGTCAGGTTGGTGTGTGATATACTGTTATGAGCCATATATGAGCATATGGGGATGAGTGACATTAGACCAGAGGTCTTCAATCTGTGGGTCGGGACCCCCTGGGGGGCCGTGGAGACCTGGAAAGGGGGTCGCACATTTCCCCAGCTAATCCTTAAAATGCCTCAGCTGAACTTTAATTTGAGTCTCCTGTGCTGTGAAAGCCGCACAGACAGCTAAGGAGACTTTCAGCCCAGGGCATCTGCTTCCTGAATGAAATGCAAATATGCTCTACAAGCTGATCTGCAAATGTAAAGGGTGCTTGGGAGCTGCTTTTAATGATCGAATTACTCACAGCTCTGTGAGGACAAACATTTATTCTTTTTGAAGGGTAGTGCGAAGAGTTAACAACTGCGCTGTGAAGTGCATGCTTTTAATTGTAATTGTATTTACACAGTGCTTACTTCACCTGGAGGTGTCGAAGGGACAGCTATTAAAAAAAAGGTATTGCATATGCTCTGATATTACTTAAATCCACATTTTGGAAGCACAGTTTTATAATAAACCTTTTTGTAGTGGCCTATCTGATACTGTGTGCAATGCAAGTATAAAATAATGCCTTACATATTCACAGTACTTTCTGTCGCAGGCTGTGACCTCATGACACTAAAAATACACAAGTCACTATTCTCAACTGTACTAACAAAAATTTAGTTCTGTTGCTCTCCGGTTAAACACAGACCTCTGCAGTGCATTAACTAATAGAGGTTTCATAATGCACTACAGTGCGTTTCCCGTTGAGTAACAACTTTATTTTATTTATTTTTCATTTCAGCTGGCTATTATTTTATATGTAGCTACCTGGCGGTGAAAGACTTAAAAAAATTTGAGAATATTTTTGGTTTATTTATGAGGGGCTTGCGCTGCTGGAGCATCACTTTTTTGATGGTCCAGCAGCCCAAGCCTCTCAATCATACCCATGAGCTGACTCAAAGCCACCCTGAGTGGATTGAATGGCCTTGTAGATATGGAGTAAGGCAAGGCAGTGCAAGTCGCTGCATTGCCTTACTTTGCGTCAAGGAGGCGTTATATGGGTGTAGTGGTGGGGGTTCCCATGCAACACAGATGGATTTTGACGCTGCCCCAGATTTACAAAATCACGTAAACTGGAGCAGTACCAAAACCTTACGTCTCCCCAGAGCACTCATAATGAGGAGAAATGTTTTCATTTCTCCTTGTTTTTTTCTCTTTCCATGTGTGCTGCTATCTGCCACACATGTAGAAAGAGGTACAAGGCCTTTCTGGATTGTTTTTGTGCAGGGTGGTGCTCCCTCTGCACAAAGTGTAGTGAAAGAATGTAATCAGACTACAAAAGTTCAAGTTTACCAAATGGCTTCATGTCACCAAGGATAGGCAATTATTAACCTCAGTAGGCGGACTACACTGACGGCAGATGCGCTTGTGCTCTCCTTCCAGGGCTATGAAAATCTTTATTATAGATTACTGTGCATAGTCTATCCCTGTTGTTCACTCACCTGCCTCCTCGGGAGCATACAGAGCATTGTCTTGTCTGCTTCACCCTGAACATGACTTGTGTTTGTTAGTTCCGGCTGTCCTCTGAGAAAATATTCTATAAGTACCTACAAACAATACACAAAAATTGAGTAATGTTCACTGCATGCCTTTTATATCTCACCATTCTTTATATCATAATGTAATTAAGCAATGAGAGACCAGCCAGGATAAGAGCATCGCTGACACCAAAACAGTTCCAAAAAGGCCTTATTGCAATTGAACGCTCACCCAACCTAACGCTCCTTAATGTCTTTGCATGTTACATATCCAATAATGCACTTGAATGCCACATCAGTGGTATGAAGCCCTATATAAATTCAATTACAATGCAAGAAAAAAGGATGTAAGACTCCACTTATAGGTTTTCCTTTTGCAAATCAAATATTTTAGTGTGTTATATCACTAAAGTAAATTAGGGGCACCACTGCCCCAATTCATTGTTTCGAAATCAAGAACAAGAACACTGTGTCTTTGATGTGCTGGAACCACCTGGTAACCTTATGTAAAAGCCTTTCTCTGTGTAAAGGCTAGTTAGTTCATCAAGCTGGTTTGCATCTTTTCAGCACAGTTTGTTTTCTGCCTTAAAAGAAAGTCTGAAACAGCAATATACATTTGTTTTAAAAATGCTTTATAGTAGGACAGGTACGAATGAATACCATCATACAACCATCGTTATGATAATTTGCTTCCCATAAAACCTTTTACATCTTTCTTTTGTCAATCTATGTCAACTTAAACTATTACCATTTTACCCCACTGAGTCTTTCCCATCCCCACCGTCCCACCCTAATTTCCACGCCTCACCCCCATATCCTCAGGTACACACTTACATTTCAAATGAAAGAAAATAAACGTTAGACACACCGTCTATTAACATGATGTAAAACAATGTCTGACTGAGCTATGCGCACAAGTTAGTTCTGGTAATCCAGTTGAACAGTGTTAGTGAGATAATCCTAAAACATTATATTTTCATCAGCGTGTCCAAGTATCACACCTAAACTATAACTATGCAGAAGGTTCACCCTTTCTCTACTCCTGTATTACCATAAAACATTGGTTGACTACACCATGAGTTAAAATCACATTAAGAATTCTTAGCCAGTTCTTTACTATGAATAGTGAATCCTATTCATTTAAACCATTACCAAGACCCTTTGCAGATGATGACATCTGATCGTTCTTCAGGTATAATATGAGGTACATTTCTCGTGCACATGTTTCAAAAAACGGGCAACTTTCGGTTCTCCATAATCGCAGTATACAGAGCTTGGCTTCTGCCAATGCAGTGAAAAACCATTTACCAAATTGGAGCATAATACCCCGGAATGCAAAGGCATTGTGGAGTAACGATTATGTTCCCACTAATGTTCCTGATAAGTTTAGTGTGGCCTTCATCATCTCCCTAATCCCCGCCCAATAGCCCTTTAGACGGGGACTTTTCCACAGTATGTGCAGAATTCCACAATCACCCTTTTTCCATCTTCAATGTTCTGTGTTAGGGCACAGATTTGCTATTTCTAATCGCATAGGTGTCCAATGCCCCTGAGCAATATTTTAAATAACTTAGGGCCATATGTACGAATACATTCTCCCATAGACACAGAATGGGTAAAACGGTTTGATACATCTGGCCCTAATTTCGGCCGGGCTTCACACAAGTGTATAACATGCAACAGTAAGAGTTAAGCGAATTCTTCATCGGTTTAGTCCAATAGTAGCATTTGTGACCACCACTCATTAGATGCCAAGCCATTGGGTTAGAGAATCTCTTGCTTATCAGCTAACTATATATTTCAGAGTCTACTCCCTTGTGAGTGCTACATGTCTTCAGATAATTAGAGAGGTTCGGGGCCACATGTACAAAGAATCGGTTTTGCGACTTGCAAACTGTGAGTTGCAAAACCGGGTGTACAACAGTGTCAATGACACTATCTGCGATTCCCAATGGGGTCGCAAATGACTTACCTTATGCATTTTCATGAGGTAGGTCGCAATTTGTGACCCCATTGGGAATGGCCGCCCTCACAGGGATGGTGGCCTGCTGGAGACAGCAGACCACCATGTCTGTGACTGCTTTAAAATAAAACAGTTTTTTTTTTTTAATGCAGCCCGTTTTCCTTTAAAGGAAAACAAGATGCATTTCAAAATCAGAAATGAAATGTTTACTTTTAATTTTTTCAGAGCAGGCAGTGGTGCATGGGACCACTGCCTGCTCTGAAAAAATATTTTCGCTGCCATTCACAAAGGGGATGGGGTCCTGTGGGGACCCATTCCCGTTTGAGAATGGGTTAGCACCAGTTTGAAACTGGTGCTACCTGCGATTGTTTTGCGACCGCATTCGCGGTCACAAAACAATCATACATACCATTTGGACTCGGTATTAGGAAGGGACACTTTTGACACGCTCCTTCCTAATAGCGAATCGCAAAACCCAAAAAGCATTTTTCAAGTTGCAAACAGGTTGATTCTGTGAATTGGCCCGTTTGGGTCTTGAAAAATGCTTCGTACATCTGGCCCGAGGTTATTGAAGCATAACCAATGGAAGCCGCCAAAGTGTGACAATACACTGTGATATTTGCCAGTATCTCTAAAATTGTGCTTCTGCCAGATCAAAGTCAGTATTTGCTTCTGCAAATGTTCTTACAGTGCCGTCATCTAGGTGATGTACAATGTTCCTCATCCCCCACAAAGTCCAACCAAACTGGTTCTTGTTCCTCAATGTGTATTTTTCCATTGCCCTATATCGGTGGGACTATATGTATGCGGCTATCCTCCCTCATTATGGTGTGTGCTTTATGCCAGGCAAAAAGTGCAGCTTTGAATATGGGATGAATATATAGGGGAAACTGTAGTGTAGATAGACTGGATAAGTCCTGTGTCCCCCAAAATATGATTTTCTATTTTAACCATCTAGGGTATCATGCAGGAGGACGCCTATTTGTGCCACTTGAAAGGAGAGCTGATATGATTCCAGGCGGGGAAGTCACAGTACCCTTTGCAATGAGGCCAAGTACAGTTTGTCAGTTTTTGAGCGTGGTTTCTTTCTACCCCAGACAAATATTTTCACCATCTTGGATAATACCTTTAACGTCTTTTTGGGGCCTTTAAGGGAAGCATTGCAAAAACAAAGTTGAGCCACAATGCCACATAAATTTTTGTTATTTAGGTCCTTCCACAAATTGACAAGTTGATGGTTGAACATTTCACTATGACGCTTTTAATGTTACCATTACAGAGCCTATTTTGTCATCCAGCATGTCATGAAGGCCTCTATTTGGGAGGATCCCTAGATATTTAAATTTAGATTATTTTTATTGAAAGCAATGATTAATCAGGGTAGCGGCCTTGGTAGTGCTGGTGAGAGGTAATGCCTCACACTTGCCCCAGTTCATGTGGAAATCTGAGAATTTTGAGAATCTCAAGTCAAGGGTTGTAAAACAATTGATAGAGGCCTTCGGGTCAGGGACCATTAGCAGGATGCCATCTGTATATAGGAGGTCTTTGTTTTCCCCTACCAGGGTTTGGATCACTCTAATACCTGGTGCATGCCCTGGATCATTCAAAAAAGTTGTGACATATTACCGTCCAGAGTCATGTGATTAGAATAAAGCCACTTCACCTTCATAAGAAATTCTGTCCCCATACCCACCGGTACCCGAAACAGATACCTCCAATCCACCGAATAAAAAGCCTTATAGACCCTGTAAGGAAATGCCTCCTTGGCATGGTTACCCCCTAACTTTTTGCCTTTGCTGATGCTAAGTTATGATTTGAAAGTGTGCTGGGACCCTGCTAACCAGGCCCCAGCACCAGTGTTCTTTCCCTAAACTGTACCTTTGTCTCCACAATTGGCACAACCCTGGCACTCAGGTAAGTCCCTTGTAACTGGTACACCTGGTACCAAGGCCCCTGATGCCAGGGAAGGTCTCTAAGGGCTGCAGTATGTCTTATGCCACCATGGGGACCCCTCACCCCTCACTCAGCACATGCACACTGCCTCACAGCTTGTGTGTGCTGGTGGGGAGAAAATGACCATGTCGACATGGCACTCCCCTCAGAGCGCCATGACAACCTCACACTGCCTGTGGCATAGGTAAGTCACCCCTCTAGCGGGCCTTACAGCCCTAAGGCAGGGTGCACTATACCACAGGTGAGGGCATATGTGCATGAGCACTATGCCCCTACAGTGCCTAAGCAAAACCTTAGACATTGTAAGTGCAGGGTAGCCATAAGAGTATATGGTCTGGGAGTTTGTCAAATACGAACTCCACAGTTTCATAATGGCTACATTGAAAACTGGGAAATTTGGTATCAAACTTCTCAGCACAATAAATGCGCACTGATGCCAGTGTGCAATTTATTGTAACATACACCCAGAGGGCATCTTAGAGATGCCCCCTGAATACCTACCCGACTTCTAGTGTAGGCTGACCAGTTTCTGCCAGCCTGTCACACACCAGACATGTTGCTGACCACATGGGGAGAGTGCCTTTGTCACTCTGTGGCCAGGAACAAAGTCTGTACTTGGTGGAGGTGCTTCTCACCTCCCCCTGCAGGAACTGTAACACCTGGCGGTGAGCCTCAAAGGCTCACTCCTTTTGTCACAGCGCCCCTGGGCATCCCAGCTAGTGGAGATGCCTGCCCCTTCAGCCACTGCCCCACTTTGGCAGCAAGGCTGGAGGAGATGATGAGAAAAACAAAGAGGAGTCACCGACCAGTCAGAAAGCCCCTAAGGTGTCCTGAGCTGAGGTGACCCCCTACCTTGAGAATTCCTCCATCTTGAGTTTGGAGGATTACCCCAATAGGATTAGGGATGTGCCCCCCTCCCCACAGGGAGGAGGCACAAAGAGGGTGTAGCCACCCTCAAGGACAGTAGCCATTGGCTACTGCCCTCCCAGACCTGAACACACCCCTAAATTAAGTATTTAGGGGCACCCCAGATCCCAGGAAAACAGATTCCTGAAACCTGAAGAAACAAGAAGGACTGCTGACTTACAAGCCTGCAGAGAAGGAGGAAGACAACAACTGCTTTGGCCCCAGCCCTACCGGCCTGTCTCCAACTTCGAAAACCTGCTCTAGCAACGCATTCGACAGGGACCAGCGACCTCTGAAGCCTCAGAGGACTGCCCTGGACTAAAGGAGCAAGAAATTCCTGTGAACAGCGGCCCTTTTCAAAACCAGCTACCTCTTTACAAAAAGAAGCAACTTTCAAAGACTGCGCGTTTCCCGCCGGAAGCGTGAGACTTCACACTCTGCACCCGACGCCCCCGGCTCGAGATCCAGAGAACAAACACCTCAAGGAGGACTCCCCGGCGACTGCGAGCCCGTGAGTAACCAGAGATGACCCCCCTGAGCCCCTGCAGCGATGCCTGCAGAGAGAATCCAGAGGCTCCACCTCACCGCGACTGCCTGTAACAAGGGACCCGACGCCTGGAACCAACACTGCACCTGCAGCCCCCAGGACCTGAAGGAACCAAACTTCAACACAGGACTGACCCCCAGGCGACCCTCTGCCTTGCCCAGGTGGTGGCTGTCCCGAGAAGCTCCCCGTGCCTGCCTGCACCGCTAGAGTGACCCCCAGGTCCCTCCATTGTTTCCTACCTGAAACCCGACACCTGCTTTGCACACTGCACCCGGCTGCCCCTGTGCCGCTGAGGGTGTGTTTTGTGTGCCTACTTGTGTCCCCCCCAGTGCTCTACAAAAACCCCCTGGTCTGCCCACCGAGGACGCAAGTACTTACCTGCTGGCCGACTGGAACCAGAGCACCCCTGTTCTCCATAGGCGCCTATGTGTTTTGGGCACCGCTTTGACCTCACCGGCCCTGAGATGCTGGTGTGGTAACTTTGGGGTTAATTTGAACCCCCAACGGTGGGCTGACTATGCCCCAGAACTTAGACTTGTAAGTAAGTTACCTCCTAACCTAACCTTTACTTACCTCCCCCAGGAACTGTTGATTTTTGCACTGTGTCCACTTTGAAAATAGCTTATTGCCATTTTTGCAAAGACTGTATATGATATTGATTTTATTCAAAGTTCCTAAAGTATCTAAGCGAAGTACCTTACATTTAACATGTTTAATGTAAATCTTGAACCTGTGGTTCTTAAAATAAACGAAGAAAATATATTTTTCAATATAAAAACCTATTGGCCTGGAATAAGTCTTTGAGTGTGTGTTCCTCATTTATTGCCTGTGTGTGTACCACAAATGCTTAACACTAGCCTCTGATAAGCCTACTGCTCGACCACACTACCACAAAATAGAGCATTAGAATTATCTACTTTTGCCACTATCTTACCTCTAAGGGGAACCCTTGGACTCTGTGCACACTATTTCTTACTTTGAAATAGTATATACAGAGCCATCTTCCTACAGGCCCCCAGTGAGAGCAACTGTTTTTTTATTGACATCAATGTGTACTTGCCAAAGAACATCAGCCAGGGATTGTGATGAACTGCCGAAGTGCAATGGGGGACGCAACTCACCTCGGATGGATCAATAATTGCAAAAAAGTTTTCAGTAGCTAACACTTTGGCCAGTATTTTAATAACAACATTAGTGAGTGAAATGGATATATAATTTGTGCATTCTAGAGGGTTCTTGTCAGGTTTAAGGATCAAAGAGATATTAGTTTGATTAAACTCTGGGAATGCTGGCTTTTCTTCCTGTATTTCTCAAAACACTTTACATAGGATAGAGTCAAAATGCTGAATAATAATTTTATAATATTCCTCTGGGTAGCAATCTATTCTGGGTACCTTAAACATAGGAAGGTCATCAAATACTTGTTCAATTGCATTTTCTGTAGGGTCACCCTCCAACTGTTGAATATACGGCCTTATAAAAGTGATGAAACACCAACTTTATACCCAGCAGATGGATACCTAATTGGCTCCTTTATGCCAAAACAGTGTGAGAAAGCTTTTTTTGGCATACATGAAAAGTTAATAGATGCCCAGTCATTTCTTCCCTTCCATAATAACTTTGAGAATATTGCCTTAAGGGTCTTCTGACTAGCTTCTACTTTTCCTTTATGATGTACTGATTCACACATTAACTCGCTCTGCACACTTCCCTTTCCTGCCGCTCCCAGTCTCACTGTCAGCTAAATATGGGCAAAGCATAGCGCACATATGGTCTTCATCTGAGGGAAGTGTATAGCGCAACATGTTAAGGCGCTAAAGTCCCAAAGAGGGATTGACAAGACCTAAAGCTACATGTCTCAACACTGCATCGTGGTCTGAAATTCCATGAGAAAATGTCATTATCAACCACACACTTATGTAGAGAAGATGTGACTGAGAAAGAGTCAGTATGAGTTCTTGGGCCATGTGTACAAGAAGTGAATGCGTATCCCCTATCTAATAAGTGCATCAACCACCAAAGGTCTGTAAGAGAACGGTCCTCAATAAGATCTCCAAGTAAGCATCTATCTGAGGATAGTTGCACCGTCGGGTGGTCAAATGTATCCAACCATGAATCCAGTACTAGATTCTAGTCTTCACCAATTAGGACTTATGCTCAGGATAGGTATGAGGATTCTGTTGATCGCTTGGAGAAAAACATTCTTATACCCCACCAGGGATATACTGAGCTTATCATAAGCAACTGATGCTGCACGTGGACCCTGATGATTAGAAAGTGCCAATTTACATCTTGTCATAGCTGCAATACCCTGAGCGGTACGCCTTTAAGGACCAAGATGGCCAGTCCCCCTTTGAAAGAAGGCTTAGACATAGGAGGTAGTCATCTATATCTGTGGCTTTACATGTGTGATATTCCCTCCTCAATGTCTCTTTTGGTCTATTCACATTCTTCTGGTGCAAGGTAGTTTTCTTGCAATAGAGCAATGTCAGGTTGAGCATGGTGTAAAAACAACTAAGCTTTCTTTCTCATTATGTAGTGTATGGGTCTGTTGACATTGTGGAAGATTACAGCTAAGTCATGCAGCGTGGACATGGGAATCACAGGGATGGTAGTTGGTTATGAGTGGGAGCGCATTTTGTAGATAAAAAAAGAGGACAAAGATGAAGCCTGGCTATATGAATTGATTATCATTTGCAAATGTGAGCTTGAATGCAGTCTAAATGTATATCGGGTCAGAAACGTCTGATATAGTTGAAAAGATAGGTCTAGGGAGGTGAGGAGAGAATGCACAAATCAACTGTATATCTGTATGTGGGTCTTTTTTCTTACTACATTCCAATAGTAATTGTAAAACTATGTGTTCATGTTGAGAATCTATGATTAATGTGAGAATAACTGTAGTGTATTCTTTGTGAAGGCATTAGGACCTCTTCCATAATGAGTAGAGTAAATGACAGCCGAGGAATACAGCTCTTTCCCAAGCAGCAGATTATGAAATGTTGGGAACCATATGAATACATCTCTGCCATAGGCATGATAGCTAGTGAGAGTCTCACATATGGTGGACATCTGCTCAGCTACAGTGCAGCTATGTGGCACCCAGATCTGGCCCAAAGGTATTTGTGTCATCTCAAAGTATGAAGTGACCATTCCAGTGGTCTATGGTCTCAAGAAACCAACACCCAACCTGTATGCTTGGGGATTACACCATCCTAATGTGGTGGCAGCATGCAGTATATACGTTTGTTGATAGCTCCATGTTCTCCCCCTCCCTTTTGAATAAATTTGCTCACCTCAGCCACCTTTTCTGCCCCCACTCCAACCCACAAATAGCCAAAGTCTTATACAAGAATCTTAGGCATAGATATAGTTCTAAGTAGAATTCAGCTACCATCTCGAGGTATCCCTGTTAGGCACAATATGCTTTGTTTGCTTAAATGTATGTTTAGAGGCTCAGTTCCTCATCACTTCATCTAATTTTAATTTTTCTGTTGATCAGGACTTGTCCTTCAGTACTCCAGAGAGGTTGGAAGCATGCCTATTTCAGTCTAATCTGAAGAAGTATCCAAGACCTTTGATTCTCATGTAGTCAGAAGCTCTTCCAGCTGTGACAGATCTTCAAATTCTTTGGTATGGCCATCCCTGGTGATCAGCATGGTTGAGGGATCCAGCAGACCATAATGAACATCTATTTTTTTCCACTGAGGTCACAAGCCAAGAATGTTTTGCTCTTGAGAAACATGGATTTGATGATCCCTATACACGAGGAGGCATTTTGTCTAGCTGTAAGCAATGTTTCCTGGGCCTGCTTGTGACGTAGAAAACATTCTTGTCCGGGAGACCACCGCTGTAAGGTATGCCATTGAGGAGCTTTAGGCAAGCTCTACCATCTTTCTCTGAAGTGTGACTAGCTTGCATTATTCTCACAACCACTTGTTTATCTTCTCAGGATCAACTAAGGACCAACCAACACTATAGCAAGGGACAGAATCTGCCTAAAATAAACACTTCAACTCCAAGTCAAAAAGGTACCTAAAACATTGCATTACCTCAGTTACAGTGTGTTAATCAGCTCGCATAAGGCCCTCATTACAAGTGATTCCTTTTTATGTTCTTATAACTATCTCATATGATAAAAATGGAAAACGAGGTGCCCAGAATTTATTATGTGAGATAATTATCTCCTGTTGAGAGTTTAGCCCTTAAAATGAGACAAAACTTACAGACATTGGTGCCTACTACACTAAAGTCCGCATGTCCTTATGTTTACCAATCATTTTAACTCCAATAAATATTGGCAGGATTGGCCTGGGGGTGTATTTTTATAATATACTGTAAGTACAGGTTGGGATAAAAATGTAAAACTCATCATTCCAATGGGTGCAGTAACAGGAATTACCGCACAAATCGGAATTTATGAGAATACTCCAAATGAGGGCGTTCGTTTTTTGTTATCTATTTATTATAAAACATTCTCTAAGCAGATCATGCCTAGGAACAGCTATTTTTACCTGCTCGCGAGTCCTTGACTTCTTTGATACAAAAAAATTAGGACTGTTTCCTCTGGCACAAACCTTTCCAAGTGTATTTGGCCAGACATAGTGCTCGTGCTACTTGCCAGGATCGTTCATTTACTTATTACATTATATTTGCTTCATGGTCTGGATCATTTCCCTGTATCCACTAAAATAGCTCTTCATTATAAACCCTCCGAACAGGCAGCCGAGCCTTCATTACTAGGATGCAATCATCATGTTCTGCAATATGTTTCATTGGATGAGATGTACTTGAAATCAGAAGTCTGGCAGGCAATTTTATATGTTTGCCAAATTCTTAGGCCTTGAGCTGACTTAACAGAGCTTGGATAATTCATTGTAGCAAGTTAAGCGATCTGGGGTCGGAAATACCATCAAACTGGCAGCAAAAAGTATTTGCAAATTGTGCATCAACTTTTACGAACCATTATTTCATTTTGCAACGTGACCTATGTCCAGGTAGGATGCTTTGTATAATGACTCGTCACAGAGAGGGGGTCGCCCAACAGCCGCCTAAGGAATATTGCTGAGGCAGGCCACCATTCCTGTAATTGGCACACAGTGATCATGGCCCACAACTAACAGTAGATCACCACACCCTTATTTACATTCCTAAACAGATTTTTTTTAAAGCAGTCTTTGTACCTTAAAGGAACAGAAGGTGTTTTAAAAAACATAAAAGTTTTACAGTTAGGAAAATATCAGGGGAAGCAGACAGTAGTTAACTGGACCACTGCTTATCGCCTGAGGCTTCCAACACAATTCCTGAAAGAGAAGAAAGTGCCAAAGTGTCTCAATCACCTTTGCAAATCAGTTAGCACCTCTTTTGAGGTGTCAGTAACTGTTCAATGATTTCTGTCCAGAACTGCGGCTGCAAACCACAGATATGTTGCATACCGAATCACAATTTGGAAAGAATACACCTTTTACAATCTTTCGACTTGCAATTTCGTTGCAAAACCAATTTTACAAGATGGAAAACCTCTTATGAATCATAAAGTAGTATTTGTACTTTGGAAGTAGAAATTCTGCCATCACAAGCCCTGTACATTTTGAAAAACACAAGGCTTGTGGTCACACAGAATTGTTCTGTAGAGCTGGTTCTTGATTTAGTGAGTGTTAATATCTTTAGTGCAAGGAATAGATATTTTGACCCTGGTATGTGTCATTAGGCTAAGTGATTTTTCTTTCAAGAGAAACTTGAATCGTTCAAACACAAGTAACTTTAAACAATCTTTGGTAAATGGATTAGGTTTCGCCTATGTGATTAATACCAAGCTGTTTTTTTGTTGTAAGTTGTAGCTTTGTGAGCAGGTGTTTAATATAAGTTACCGAAACTCTGTGAAAGTGTTATGATTTGTTTATTGAGAAATGCAATATATTGTGCCATTACTGGTTGTTCTATAAACAAGAGAGATTAGGTAAGGGGCGGAGGAAAAACCAAACAAGCACAGAGAGAATCGTCAGGAATATGGACAAACCACACAAAAGAGACTAGTCAGTAGAACAACAATATTGAGACACATGGTTGTATCTGATATGGGTCGCAAGGAGATGTCAGCAAACAGATAACACAGTGGGGATTTCTTCAGCTATGGCACAGAACACAAAATACCTTTAGTGATATGCATGTTGTCAGCAATCTGCATCTACACGGCAAAGCATCAACGACCTTGCTTGCTTGCGAGATAAGCAGTTTTATATAATAATCCGGCCTTAAAGAACAGAGAGGCGACAGAGATTGACCCAAAAAATCGTGATGAGTGAGAATCAGAGTATATGTAGAACCTGCAGTTCCATATCTGAGAAGTTGCTGGTTAGTAGTCAACAAGAGTGAGCTTGGTCAGAAAAAGAGAAGGCAGCATTACTGCATGTACAGAGAATCAGAATGTTCCCACTGGGGCTTGGAAGCACGTTTTTGTGAAGGGGACCAGGGATAAGAAGGCAGATCTCACCTTGTGCCAAATGTACTGTCTTTGATAAGAAAATCATGCTGGAACGGAGTCATTATTCGGTCCTTGTGCAATGCGCCACTGGTGGTGGTATGTTGTACAGATGAAAAACCCCTGAGTGCCGTCCTGCTACGTTGCTCAGAAGATGGTGGCATCAGAGCTTTGGAAGTCCGGGCAATGCCACAGCTCATCATGGCATTCCCAGGCTCTGATAATGATCAAGGAACTGCCATTGCGCATATGCATTTTGCGCACAGAGGAATATTCAGAGCATTGGCACACGACAGCTGCACAGGCTCAGAGACACTGCTAATACTGAGCATGCTCACAGCACAGGCAACGCTACCGTGGCAGGCTCAGAAATGTGAAGGGGAAAGTATCTTTAAAGTACATTCAATATGAGATTTGTATGCATGCATGGAGCATGGACACTGCCAGACAAAGCAGGCTCAGAAACATGGCGGGAATGATGTGTGCATGTTACGTGGGCATGTGCAAAGTACAGATGAAAGTGAATAAATTAAATTCCACCCAGTAAAGCGGATGGAAACGAGTACTTAGGCCACGGGAAACTGCTAGGAGAAGCACAGAAGGGAGAACAGGCTACAACCAATAGAAACAGAGGAAAAGTAAAGTGGTAAGCACACGGACCAATAAAAAGTGATGGAGCTGCACTGACCTCTTGGTCGGTGTATGCTGCCCTCCCCAGCTGCTCTGGCTGCCTCTGCCTCTTGCCTGGGATGAACTGACAGTCTCCTGACTTGCAGTTCGAGGCCCTCCTCTACTCACAGGTTTGTCCCTGCACCTCATCCATGGTGGTCTAGTGGCTATCACAAGTAAGTATTTTCCTTTTCTTTTCTTCTCTCTGCACTCTTTCACTCTTGCATTTTCTGACTTTCTCTTCTATCATTAGCCTTTTCTTTTCTCTGTCGCTCTTACACTTTTGCATTTTCTTCCTTTTTCTTCT
Source organism: Pleurodeles waltl (assembly GCF_031143425.1). Lineage (NCBI taxonomy): Eukaryota > Metazoa > Chordata > Amphibia > Caudata > Salamandridae > Pleurodeles > Pleurodeles waltl. The sequence continues at coordinate 1,243,470,325 of NC_090447.1, read as the reverse complement.
CTCATCCCTGTTTTTTCCCTAGTGCTTTTTTCCTTTCTCCCCTCTTCCTCTTCTCCCTCCCCTGCGAAGCACCTTACCCGACCTTCCACCTCCCAGCTGACTGCTCCCCGACCTCCTCCCCTCCTTAATGGTGGCCGCAGCGCTGTGAGAGGGCAGCTGCACTGACCTCCTGGTCGGTGTCTGCTGCCCTCCCCAGCTCCTCTGGCTGCTCTTGCCTCTGCCTCTCACCTGGGACTCTCCGTTCGAGGCCCTCCTCCACCCGCAGGCTCGTCCCTGCGCCTCATCCTTGGTGGTCTAGTGGCCATCACAAATAAGTATTTTCCTTTTCTTTTCTTCTCTCTTTCACTTTTGCATTTTCCTCCTTTTTCTTCTCTCACCACTCGTTTTTCCCTAGTGCTTTCTCCTTTCTCCCCTGTTCCTCTGCCCCCACTCACCCCTCAGGTGAAGCACCTTTCCCTCCCTCCACCTCCCAGCTGACTGCTGCCCCCGCCCCGTCCCCTTCTTAATGGCAGCCACAGCGCTGCGAGAGGGCAGCTGCACTGACCTCTTGGTCAGTGTCTACTGCCCTCCCCAGCTCCTCTGGCTGCTGCTGCTTCTGCCTCTTGCCTGGGATGAACTGAGAGTCTCTTGACTCATTCGTTCAAGGCCCTACTTCACCCGTAGGCTCATCCCTGTGCCTCATCCCCCCCGGTGGTCTAGTGGCCATCACAAGTAAGTATTTTCCTTTTCTTTTCTTCTCTCTGTTGCTCTTTCACTCTTGCATTTTCTGCCTTTCTCTTCTATCATTTGCCTTTTCTTTTCTTCTCTCTGTTGCTCTTTCACTTTTGCATTTTCTGCCTGTTTCTTCTATCACCCCTCGTTTTTCCCTAGTGCTTTTTCCTTTCTCCCCTCTTCCTCTCACCCCCCACAAAGCACTTTTCCCAGCCTCCCTCCTCCCAGCTGACTGCTCCCCCCACCCCCCCTCCCCTTCTTAATGGCGGTGAAGGCGCATCAAAGGTAAGCCTGTCTGTGCCTGTCTGCGCCTGGACCGCGCCCAACGCCAGGAACCCTGGTGGCTTTCAGTTGAGGTCCCTACCCCAGCACCTTGAGATCCTCACGGGTGAGTAGCCGTGCTTTATAAGCATTGATTGATTGATTGAAGGCAGGATATAAGTCCCTTTTATGATATATGAAATACAATAGATTTCACAAGCACACTGCAAGCGCTGTGCAGGTGAAACTTAAAAAATCACTGTGTCACATTGCACTTTGGGGTTAATACATGATGGAGGATTACGAAAATCAGACCCGGATGCATGTTTCTCTTCTTGTTCAATGAACTTAAAGATATCTGCCTGACCTCTATGGTGCAACAGGGAGGCGTCATTCGAACCCAGCTGTCATTAGGACATGCAGGGTATATATTTGTTCAGTTTTTTTTTAAAGAAACGCACTGTAAACAAGTTCAAATTAAGATGTTCAGTTATGCTCAATGGCATTTCTGCTTTTGAGGAACATACTGTTTTACACAGCAGTCAAAGGTGAGAGACACAGTTACTTCACAAGCTCCCTTTTCTCTTAATGACTAAGCTTGGAAAAAAGTGAAATTCAGCGATGCAAAAAATCATGGTGCAAGGAAACCTTAACTTGGGAACCTGGCATCATCACATTTAGACAGCGGTGTGCGTAGGGGCAAACTGGCTATGCTGACAACAAGTGCGTTGTTTCTTTCTACTAGTGTTTTTTTTTTTAAACAAATGTGAATTACTGCACAACTTCAGACAAGGGCAGTCCGGGGCAGGCCATCAGTAAGGATAAATTAACTTTTACTGTAGTGTTGCACCTTAACGATTGAATTAATACATTGGCATTGTTGGAGAAAATCAGTGCTGTGTGCCCAAAAAGTCAGCATTGAAGGCCGGATCTACATATAAATGCTTGGAATATTGCTAGTGCTAATCACACCACTTGAGCCATTTCCACAAGGCTGTGCACCAGATGTTTCCATCAGTGTGCACTTGTAACCTCCACGTCCCCCATTTCACTTACAGAAAGAGTTTACAATAATGTGTGGATACAAGACATTCATGGTGGTTAGCAGGTCCATGTGTACATTATATACAACATCAGTGTGCATATAAAATTGCATCCTTTGGGTAACCAAAGTAGAAAATCTCCTAGCGCGTCAGAGGGAGCTCACTCCCATCGCTATACGTGAAACTGCCACTGCTGCACACGCAGGCTGCAACACTGAACACAGCTTCTGCAAAAACGGATCCCCGGCGTGATAACCGGTAGGCGATGTTGTGATGTTGCGCATGCGCTGCACACAGATTCTACGCTTAAACTAGAGTATGGCATGATAAAGGCCAGAAGCATTATTACAACACCTTTTTAGAGAGAGCATTTAAAATATCCAATACATTTTGGTCACAGGGCAGTGATGTGCCTACAATAGGCTCACACCAGGACATAAACCAAATGCAAAATTGCAAGTGAAAGCACCATCCCGTTGGCCAATCCCACTGAGAATTTGCACACAGAAATTATGAAAATGCTGTGAGCCAGTTATGTTAATTCACTGGACAGAACATCAGAGAAGGTGCGTGTATATAAACAAGCCCATGACCCGGATGAGACAGAGGGAAGAGGGCTTTGAGGGACAGCCAGGCACAGAGACAGCTCGTTGGGGCGCGAGGCACACGTTCTGGGGTCAAAAAATACCAGTGAAACTGGTAGATGTAGAAGGAGTCGGACACAGAAAGAAATCCCTAAGGGAGAATGGTGGAATACAGGTAGGCAGCCATACAGACGAGCAGACAGGGGAGGGTCCGCTAGAGACTACGTTGTGGATCTCGTGGGTTGGGAGACATAAACACGGTGCTGTAGAAGAGGGGTCATGAGGGATGAGAACTGTTTAAACAAGAAAAATAGTTAAAAGACGTCGGAGCCAAAAAATATGCAGCTCACTAGCACACTAGAAATGCGTGCAAACAGGACAACAGAAATGCTAACAGTTGAAAGACAAGTACAGCAGAGGAGCTGTGCAGGCAAAAGCGTATACAAAAACGCCCCAAAAGGTGGGTGAAAACAGTGCCTGGGCCAGGAGAGGCTGATAAGAGAAACACACAGAGAGACAACAGGAAACAGCATGCTACAGCCAATAGAAACGGAGGAAAGGTAAGTGGCAAGCATACAAACCAATGAAAAGGGAGAGCGGAATGTAAGCTCCTTTAAAGGTTTATATTAAATACAAGAGCTTTCCCAAACACAGCGCAAGCACTGTACAGGTTAAACCTAAAAACAGAAGAGAATTCCTAGCTTACTACAAGTATGCCCCTGATAGAGCGGTCCGTAGTAATAATTTTACCTGTGTTCGGACGCTCTTTAGGCCGATGAATCTTTTGACTAAGTGGGAACTCTTTGTACTCTTAATCGATCAATTTCATCAAATCAATAATCAATAACGAACATAAGCAATACCTTGATCAACATAACACTTGACAATTAATCCAGAATACATTTCGGCGAACCCTGACCTTTCAGTCAGGAATAACCACACCAGTTTATTCAAAGTTAGTGAATTTTATTTCCCTATATTAACAAAGCTAGCACAATATAAATGTGTCTCAACACCAAATGATAAACATATATGAACATTAATAGCTGTCCATAGCGTCGAAACAAGTGCAATCTATGTAGCATTTGAATCACAAGGCATTCGATAATAGCAATGCAAATCACTAATACGATAATCTGTAATGAACTAATTGCATACATTTAGTCAGCATAACAAGATCTCAAATTGCATCGTGCGACCAAAGGAATCCTCATCTAACCTCAAATTAGCCTCGGCATGTGGGACTTCATGCAAAAACAATTTAGCAACATTAATTTAGAAAAACTCCTAACTAGGGATCTTATCAAAATCAGCAGTTGGTTACCTAAAAGAAACACAATGCAATTGTACAATTTCCTTTCATATTTACCAATTACGATCAGCCTACAAGGAAGTCTTCGTCTCACAGGTACCGTTCTTCGGTCAGCATGGGTACCGTTTCGATCAGCATAGGACGGGGCAAAGGGGCAGGGGTGGACGGGGCAATTGCCTCACGGCGGCAAGGTAAAACTACTACTTCATGCAAAGGGATCAAAGTTAGAATCTCTAGGGCAAGAATCATTTAAAGCCTCTTTCTCTCGATTAGAGAAAGAATCAAAGTCTCTCAAAATGGCGTCGCAGCAAAATGGGCCATAATAGCTACGAAGTCTGCAAAATGGCGGGTATCGAGCTGGTAATGGCTACCTTCTTCTCGTGCACATGGGTTTTATAGACAACAGTTCAAATCCAGTAGGGTCTTCCATTGGAGGGTTCATAGGTTAGCTTCAAATTGTCCAATCAAAAACGACAGTTCTCAAGCTTTTACTTAAGCATACATTATCCTTGGAGATGGGTACGCAAATTGCAACATAGTATACCAATTAGCTTACTTTCAGAGCTTCCATTGTCCGCACCTGCAGATCGACCTTGGAGTAAAGAGAAAATATGCCAGGCTGGCACGAAACCTTAAGATAAGCATGTGAACGGTTTCTGTGGAAAAGTACAGCTTCAAGCAAAAATACACGTTTATTAGCACAGTGGAAAAATACGAGCATCTAAACCCGTGAGACCAGGCAACTAGGCCAAAGCCTCCGCTAAAGTCATGCTAAGCTAAAGCATTTCAAACAAGCAAATCATAGCACACGTTTACGATTATGTCGGATTAGTGCAATTCTAATACACCACGTTATATAAAGCACGCTTATAAATGTTGGCAAACTACTCTGAGGGCACATTTTGTCCCCGTACAATCTTTATTAGTTCGGTTAAAGTCACACATGATTATTTCACACTACGTTTACGCATTAATAAAAGTAAAACCTTCATTTTCTGCTTCATCAATCCCTCCTCTGATGACTACTAGTCATCACACAAATCTTGCCCACAAATTTTATTTCATTAAAATTCTGTCAGTTCCCTTTTCCTTTTAATTCCCCTAGTTTGCGCTTTGTATTCTTCTGCCATTCTTTTCATAATTTTCTCTTCTTTCCTTCTTTTAATCCTTTCCATAATCATTATTATTCCCCTTTTTATTCCCCAAATTCCAAATATGCAAATTATAACTATTAATATTCCCTCTATTATTTTTAGCAATATTCCATTCCAAATTCCCCCAATCCAATGTCCACTGAAGCAAGTCCTTTTCCAACCTTCTCCCACACTCCTGGTTCTTTCAATTCCTTCAAATCTGCACTTTCTTTTGTTAGATTAGCAAGCATAGTTTTAATCTTCACACTGTTGTCAGGTATATAGGTACAACAGTGGCGCGCACCAAGCATTTTGCAAACGCCACCATCCTTTGCTAAAAGAATGTCTAAAGCAAGCCTATTTTGAAGAGTCATAGCTCTTTCCGCTGCAAGTTCAGCATCTATCAGGATTATAGCACCTGAAAACTTTGTCAACATGTTATCCACGATAGTAGACAACTTTCTTATTTTGATGGAATTCAGCACAACTCCCAATGAAGGAATCATGGCTCCAAATATATCTCCTACCACAGCAGCTGCGGTCTCTCTTTTCTGGATACGATGGGATCCAGATGTCTTTTGAATCATCGATAAGTCATCCAGTTGATAAACCTTTGGGAACACTATACCCAAATAACATCTCCCCCACCATCCCTTTGGAAGACGATAATAGGCATTATACCCACAAATGTAATATACACCTGGAATGACAGGGTCAAGTCCGTTCATCATGAATGTCCATTTGGCCTTAAAAATAAACGTATGTTTACACTCACTTGCTCCTACAAAAATATTGTCATAATAAGATTCTCCTCGATATATACAAAATTTCCCTACATGCCAAGCATCTAAAGCTATTTTCCCTTGTGTCTTTATTGCAGCAAAATCATAATTATCTACTGAAGTCCTCTTATGTAGCTCTTTTTCTAATTTCGCCTTCATTTGTGCCCTTCTATCATCTGTGCGATCTAAAAAGCTTATTTCTACTGCAGAGAGCGAGCAGGTAAGATTTTCCCTATGAGCGTGAGCCGTTTCAAAAGGTTGCATCGGCTCGAAAAAATTCCCTCATTATTTTAGCATCCCAATCTTTAGCAATCTGGCTTAGCTGCGCTATTATAGGAACATATGCAAAGGTAACATCATAATTCGAATAAAAATACTGTATGTTAGTTTGACCATAAAACCTAGACATTACTATACTACATGTAATCCCGTATGTAAGAGGCATGTGGTGATAAGTCACCCCTTCCTTTACTGATGTCGGCATCTGTGTACACACATAACAATCTTTTGCATCCATAGTCTCAACATATTCTGTTAGCAAGCGATAGAAAACGTTATACGAAAGCTCCTTCCTATCATGCAAGAGCCTCTCATCTATTTCTAATCTTTTCAATGCAGTTAGTTCAGTGACAGTAGCAGGAGCAATAGTAGAAGCCTCAATATTCTCATTCTCACCCTTTCCATGCATTCCAAGCACAATTGCCATTATTATTAGTACACATGTAATTACCAAGCCTATACACACATATTTACAATATTTCTTTCTATTGTTTTGCGTCATGATCTATATAGAATCAGAGAGTTGGAAGCACCTATAAAATAAACTACTTAGCAATTCAGTTACAAAGCTGAACGAGCGCAATGTTCACACCGTCTTCTTCAAAAGGCCAGTCACTTATCGGTTAGCAGCATTTTGTCTCAGTTCGGCAATAACTCAGTCTTTATCGGTTTAGCAAATGTCTCATCCGGTTTAGCAATGTCTCAGCTGGTTGTTTGTTTCACGTTGGATTGTAGCAAGCAATGTCATTTATTGCCCTTTCAATCGACAGAGTCCATAAAACTTTTCTTTTCTATTGGTATCTCTTCCTCTTCTTCGTTCTCGATGCTTAGAGATACAAATTCATCAGTCCAATCATCATTGGCTACATATGCCCATTCAGGACCGGAATATCTCCTGTTTGGTATCCTTTTCCTTTTCAATTTTGCCTCTCTTTTTGATTCTGCTTCGCTGGTACTTTCCTCTTTAGTCAAGTCTTTTTCTTCACTTGAGGATTGTTCCACAACAGTTACTTCCTTTCTTTTCTCTTTCACTTTTGGCCTTTCTCCGTCGTCCAAACTTTCTTTAGTCCTTTCTTTTATTGGTGATATACTCAGTCTCCTCTTTGCACCGTGTCCATTTGATGGACCTGCAATCTTTTCTGTGGAAGCTTGAACTTTTTCGTTCTGTTCTGCCTTGTCCCCTTCTTCTGGGGAATCAATCACGTTCTCCTTTTCCTTTTCTGTATCGTCTGCTTCTGGGAAAGCCCTCCTCTGATCAGGCTCTCCTGCTTTTTCACCTTTTTCGAGCCCTTCGTCACCGTTACTTTCGTCAGGCTCTTTATCACTTTCAGCTGCTTCAGGTTCCTTGTCACCTTCAGCTGCTTCAGGCTCTTTGCTACCCTCAGCTGCTTCAGGTTCTCTGTCACCTTCAGCTGCTTCGTCGCTGTCTGAACTTTCTCCTTGGTCTCCCCCAAGCGAGTTGGTCTCTTCGTCCTCAGAGAATATCTCTTTCTCTCCGTCTCTGCCTGTTCGGTTTCAGTTCGGTTTTGCTCTGTCTCAGCACTCAGCACTGCTTTGTCAGGCACTGGTAATTTCAGCGCTTCAACTTCCTCATCTGTGGGACACAACACCTTCTTTGTGTGACTGGCGTGAATCCAGTTGGGAACCCCCGCACACTTCACAGCGGTAGTTGTCGTCAGGATCACTTGGAAAGGGCCTTTCCAACGGGGTTCCAGACACGACTTTCTCACGTGCTTCTTTACCACGACCCAGTCACCTGCTTTCAGTGCGTGTCCTGGACCTTGGATCGGTGGCAAGGTGGTCGCTTCCACCTGGTGAGAGAAAGAGCGAACCACGTCAGCCAGACCTTTGCAGTAGTCTAACACCATATCATCTGTAATATTCAAAAGCGCGTTTGCGTGAACTGCAGGAAGTCTCATAGCCCTGCCCATGAGATTTTCATGCGTAGACAATCCAGTCTTTCTATCCGGGGTGTTTCTCATTGACATTAGCACTAAGGGCAATGCGTCAGGCCATTTCAAATTTGTCGATGCACATATTTTCGCCATTCTTGATTTCAGTGTACCATTCATCTGCTCCACCAGTCCTGAGGCTTCAGGGCGATAGCTACAGTGCAGCTTTTGCTCAATGTTCAGCGCTTCGCAAAGTAACTTTATCACCTCGTTATTGAAGTGACTTCCCCTATCTGATTCTAAAGAGATCGGGAATCCGAAACGTGGTATTAACTCTCTTAACAATAGCTTGGCAACTGTAAGGCTGTCATTTCTACGTGTGGGGTATGCCTCAATCCAGTGACTAAAAATGCACACAATCACCAACACGTATTTCAGACCCCCATGCACAGGCATCTCAATGAAGTCCATCTGCATTCGACTAAAAGGCCCGCTTGCCCTACCAATGTGGCTCGCGTTCACAACTGTTCCCTTTCCTGGGTTCATCTGCTGACAAGTGACACATCGATGGCAAACTGCTTCTGCAGCTTGACGAAATCTGGGGTTAAACCAATCAATTTTGAACAATCTTATCATGGCATCTCTCCCTAGGTGAGCTTGCCCATGATAGAACCGCGCAAGCTGTGATAAGAGACTGTTTGGCAAAACAAATTTTCCCTCATGTGAAACCCATAACTCGTCTTGTCTCTTTATACATTGTGATTTAATCCAGGAATCTCTCTCATCCTCCCTGACATTATTTTGTAATGCTTTTAATTCATCTATTGTATCTACGACCTTCAATGCAAATGCTTCAGCTGGTTCGAGTTCTGGCTCATTTATCGTATTCCAATCATCCCTGAGTAATATACAGTTCAAAGCACAAAATCTTGCGACTTGATCCGCATATGCATTTCCCAGAGAAACATAGTCCTGTCCTTTTGTATGAGCACTGCACTTTACCACTGCAACTTCGGCTGGCACTTGAATGGCGTGTAACAATTCCCTTATCCTTTCCCCGTTCTTCACTGGGGATCCTGAAGAAGTCAGGAAACCTCTCTGGGACCATAGTTGTCCAAAATCATGCACAATCCCAAACCCGCATTGACTATCAGTGTAAATGGTGACTTTCATCAATGCGGACAGTTGACATGCTCTGGTAAGGGCTACAAGTTCTGCTACTTGAGCAGAATAGACTCCTTGAAGCCATCCCGCTTCCAAGACCCCTGTTACAGTACATACAGCATATCCTGCTTTCAAAATCCCCATCCCGTCTCTTAGACATGAACCATCAACAAAAAGAATTTGGTCATTTTCATCAAGCTTAGTATCCTTAATGTCCGGTCGAGGTTTTGTGCAAAATTCAGTCACCTGAAGGCAGTCATGCTCGACGTCTTCAGCGTTCTCAATTTCAGCATTTTCTCCAGGAAGCAAGGTTGCTGGATTCAACGTAGTGCACCTTTTCAGCTGCACATTCGGTGAGCCCAGAATTGTCGTTTCATACCTTGTGAGTCTTGCTCCAGTCATGTGCTGCGTTCGGGAGCAGGTCAATAGTATCTCGACTGAGTGAGGGACCATGACGGTTACTGGGTGTCCCATCACTATTCCTTCACTCTGAGTGAGGCTGATACCAACTGCTGCTACGGCGCGCAAACACCCTGGGAGTGCTGCTGCGACCGGATCCAAAGTAGCTGAAAAATACGCTACTGGTCTGTTTACGCCACCATGGGCTTGGGTCAAGACAGACAAAGAACATGCATCACGTTCATGACAAAACAATGTGAAAGGCTTTGTGTAATCAGGCATACCTAAAGCTGGAGCCCTGCACATGCATTCTTTCAGTTCAACAAAAGCATCCATCTCATCTCCTTTCAGCTCAATTTCATCCAATGCATCCTTCTGGGTCAGTTTCAGTAGAGGCTTTGCTAGAGTCGAGAAGTTGGGAATCCACTGGCGACAATAACCCACCATTCCCAAAAACTTCCTCACCTCCTTCCTTGTCTTTGGTGGACTCATTTGAAGTATACTCGTTATTCTTTCCTTCATTATTCTCCTTGACCCTTTCTCTATCTGGTGACCCAAGTATTTCACTTTCTTCTGACAGAACTGCAATTTGGAAGGGGACACCTTATGTCCATTCCTTCCCAAATGGTTCAACAGAGCAATGGTATCGGCTGTGCAGCCACTTTCTGTCTTTGATGCAACCAGTAAGTCATCAATGTACTGTACTAGGGTTGACTCGAATGGCAATTCTAATTCTTCCAAATCTTTCTTTAGGATCTGATTGAAGATTGACGGTGACTCAGAAAACCCTTGAGGAATTCGACACCAACTGTACACTCTGTCTAGGAATTTAAAACAAAAGAGGAATTGGCTGTCCTCATGAAGAGGCACCGAGAAGAACGCTTGTGACAAATCGATGACTGAGAACCACTCGGCATCGCAAGGGACCTGGAACATTATCACAGCTGGATTCGGTACTATTGGGCAGCATTTGACTATGATGTCATTGATTTTCCTCAAGTCCTGCACGAGTCGGACCTTTCCACTCGGCTTTATTAGTCCCATTATTGGTGAATTACATGGACTGCTTAACACTTCCTTCAGTACCCCCTGTTTTACAAATTCATCAATAAGCTGGGCAACTTTCATGAGGGTGTCTTGTGGCATGTGGTATTGTGGGTTCTGGGGAAAGATTGCATTGGGCTTTACAGTCACCTTCACTGGTTCCACTCCTTTCATCAATCCCACCTCTTTCCCTGTCATGTCCCACACTTCCTTTCCGACTGTTTCCCGTAATTCAGCTGGAATATCTTCTTCAGTTATCATCGGGAAAAGACAAATCAGAGGATACTCTTCATCTACCGTTTCCACCTCATCCCCCTCTACACTGTCCTCTTCTTCCCCATCACTGCTCGTCTGTATTGTTATTCCTTCGTTCGAACACATGATTGAACAACCCAATTTGCACAATAGGTCTCTCCCTAATAGTGCTATCGGGCTTGAGTCACATACCACAAACTGATGTACCCCTTGATAGTTACCGATGCTGACTGGTACCGGATCTGTAATTGGGTTCGTCAGATGTCTGTTTGCTACTCCCACCACTTGAACTGTCCTCCCTGAGAGTGGCAAATTTGGTACTTCACTGCTCTTAACTGTTGAACGTGTGGCTCCCGTGTCGACCAAGAACGAGACACGATGACCCATTACTCTTCCCTCTACGTACGGACCCTTTTGATCAACTTCCAAGGATGCTGCAAGCACACAATCTCCTTCTTCTTCTGAACTTTCACTCTCCCATACATTGTTTATTCCACTCTCACTGTGTAATGGGAACTGTTGTACGGTGCCATTTGTACTCATTACCTGACCCGAGACCTGTGGAGGAACCATCACTTGCTGCTGACTCATTGGTGCCAACGGTATTTGCATTTGCTGATTAGGTACCATAGGTAACTGCTGTTGCATTGGCTGCATTTGCGTCATCTGCATACGAGGCATCTGCATCTGCTGCGGCTGCATAGGTTGAAGTCCCTGCAACTGATTCACAGTCTGAAAATTTGTATTTGGACCTCTCATTTTCAGTCCTTTCATTGTCTGAAATGCATTGACATCATTGTTTTGCTGACCAACACCTACACCTACACCTGCACCTGCACCTTCCTGCACCACCATCGGGCACTCGCGTTTCCAATGACCTACTATTCCGCACACGTGACAAGGCATCACCTTCTTCATTGCCTGTACACCCGTCACAACAGTGTTCAAATCCGGACCATTATTCACAAAACCTCCTCTGCCTCTACCTCTTGCCTGTGGCTGAAACGCCATGTTTCCTTGCAACTGCGGCTGCGGTTGCGGTACCTGCTGTTGGAACCCTTGCATCCCTTGCAAACCTTGCAAACCTGTCTGAGCCGCCTTAAGCTGCATCATCATCACCTTCTCTTTCAACTTTTTCTGTTTCACTTCAATTTCGTCGCTACAGTATTTCGCATAATTCAACACCTCGTCAATCGGTTTCGACTGCCAGCAAATCAAATGCGACTTTATCATCTGACTTATCTCTGGTCTCAGCCCTTCCACAAATCTGAAGACAAAATGGAGCATGTCCTTCGCCTCTATTGTCTCCGTCCCACTGTAGTTCTTAAACGCCTTCAACAACCTCTCATAGTAACTATGAATCGATTCTTTAGTCTCTTGGGCCGTTCGATCAATCTTCTGCCAATCCACATTTTTCGCGGGTACCTTCGTCTTCAAATGCTCAATCACCTTATAGTACAAGCTCATCACCATAGGTGATGGTGCACCCGTCTCCCTGTCTCTCTCAGGTTCACTTGTCGGCCAACCTACAGCTCTTTTGCAATCCTCCCACAAATCTGCCGGAACCACAATCTCAAAGAGAGTATTCAGATCTTCCCAGAGACATTTTACAAGCTTCACAAACCTGTCAGTCTGCTGATACCATTCAATCGGTTTCTCTCTCAGTTTGGGAAAATCATCCGTAAAAGACTGAATGTCGCTTCTGTGCCATGGTACATGTATTAACTTTCCCCCTGCTGTCTCCCTCATTGGTAACATAGTTACTGTATCACTACTCTGCGGTCTTTTCTCATTGTGCTCTGTAGCACTGTCCCTCCTCTTTTCCTTCCTCTTTACCCACCTTCTTTCCCACTTGTCTAAGCACCTCCACACTTGGGCACTCTGTAGCAATTCTCTAAGGTGTGTCTTCATGCCTGCTGACCTCATGTGTTCAAAATCTGTGGTCCCAAAATCCAACCTGTAGCTTCTGCTCAAGTGTTTCATCTTGTCTATGTCAACCCCGTTTCTGTCAGCTGCTTCCTGCAAGCTCTTATGTACCTTGTTCACTTCCTTCGTAATCCTGGGACATAGATACCTCAGCTCTTCTTCCGTGTAGGACTCTAACCTATTCACACCCATAGTCCCTTCCACCAATTCTTGTGCTTCCATGTTCAACCTGACCCTATTCATGTAGTCTTCTCCTTTCCCACTGGCTGAACTTTGTGTGGAATTTAAACTGTTAAACCACTGTGTCAGCTGTTGCGCATTCAACCCCATCAGTGTAGCGTTCACATCGACTGCCATTGATGGTTGCGGCAACTTTTCAGTGTTCGATGTTAGAGGTATTATCAGTGGGGGGCTCGACCTCACCAGTGTTGACTGAGCACATATGGGACTAAACTCCATCAAGGACCCAGATCCATTTGGCTGAGTCGCTATAGGAGTTATCCCTGGAGTGTTTTCTATGCACCTTCTTTCTGTCCCATTCTGCAGCATTGGTCCCTGACTGCTCATACCCAACTGAGGCTGACAATACAAAGGTACTGGTGGACCTACAGTAATGGGTAGTGATATCGCGTCTGGGTTCTGTCCATTTCCCACGTTCTGGGGCATATTCATGCCCACACCATGGGTCATCATTGTCGGCATGCCCATCTGGCTCCCCATCATTTGAGCATGTGCTGTTCCCCCCTGCATCTGCTGTTGGGGCATCAAAAACTGGGTTGATTCAGCTTGTGCCATGGTTGGGTTGTAACCATTCTGTCCTCCCATTGCGGTTGGGTCTAAAATCATTCCCGTACTATTGTCGCTGCTGTAATACCTTGGGACCTGCGGCTGATAATTTTCTGCTGGTTTCAACACGGACACATCCAGATATATTCTCCTAACCTGCGGTATCTGCGGGGTGAGCAATAAACTCGGGTCCTTAGATCCCGATGATGCTCCTGAACTCTGAGTTTCACTGTTCTGTACCAATGCCGGAGGGGCAGAACTGGTACTTGGACCTTGTCCATTCTCCGCATAAGGTGGTGAACGGTCGTTCAGCAATTGCATTATTAACTCCTCATCCTCTAACTCCTCTTCTCTTCTCAACTTTTCCTCGTCCTCTCTATCCTTGGAACACTTTCTGTCTGTCTTACAGGTAGCTTTCTTACCTGTCTCCTCTTCTTCCTTAGTAATTGCTGGAAACAGTTTTATCCCCTGCAATACATCCGACCTCCACACCTTCTGTGCATTATCCCACCTAGCATCCGCTAGTGTCTTTTCTACCTTTCTCATCCTGGTCTCAAACTTCTTCTGCTGTTGCTGTCTGGCCATTAGTTCCCAAATCGCTAGAGCCTCAAACTGGGCTGGCCTTGGAGGCACCTTCATGTCGTACATCGTGAATCCCAAATTCTCTAGAATCCTTATATTGAATGTCCCATGTATCGGGAACGCTACGCTCCCATGTTTCTCTGTCAACTTGTGCCATTGCTTTAGCCAAAGGCACGGAGCTACCCCCTTCTCTTCCATTACAATGTAAGCTGGTGTACCCTCGGGTGGCGTCTCCTCTCCTACGCTCGCTTTAATGTAAGACTCCCCCTTCATCGCACTCCTAAATGCTTTAAAGAATTTCATTTTCTCGTCTTTTATTTCACAACGTTTGTAATCAATAGGTGACTTTAATTCCCGGAATACTCTTCACCTGCCTTTCCCCTTCCAATCGAGTCCCACGGACTGCGTCCAATCCGTGCGCGACCCTTCTCTGCAACCAACCTATCCCAGCGCGGCTCCTAGTGACGTCACACTCACACACACTGCGGCTGACAAAGCCTCGCGGCTAGTCTTCCTTCACTCACCTCCTCTCGTAACAACTTCTTGCATGTATTGCGAGCTACCAAAAATAAAACAGATCTGTCGGTTTACTACAGGAAGGGTAACACAATCGCTTCAGGACCTTAGGGACCTTTCACTAGCCTCGGCCGCTATTCCGTCTTTCTCAGTCCCCACATTCGCAAGCAAATCTGACCCGCAGACTTACTCTCAACTTGTCAGTGATCTATTCTAGTGCACTTAGAATCTTGTCAAAGCCCGAAGTCGAAGTTTCTTTCACTCCCTAACACACGTACCGACTTGTTGACCACGCCCGATCAACCTACTAAACCGCCCAGACCACAACATGGATCAACATACTCCGGAGTCTCTTGACCTCGCAGGGCCCGTCTCAACAACAACAACCACGTGGACCTTTTTATGCACAAAGCGCCACACGCACATGAAGTTCGACGACTTCCCTACTCTCACACTCGGAGTCGCACCTCCGCTATCTCTATGAAGTTCGACGACTTCACTACTTCTACACTCGGAGTCGCACCTCCGCTATCCTCTAAAAAAGAAAAATCCTCGCAACCTTTTCACACACCCTGCGGCAATAAGCTGTGCAAGCGCAAAACCCTAACTTCACTCATACCATCACTAGTACCGCCAACGCTGATTCCACACCTCCGTTCTCTCCATTCGCAAGCTCCGAGATCCCGGGAAAGTCGCGGTGGACCTAGCCCATCATCATTCTGTCAATCTGTTTTACCCAAGAAAAAATCTAATTCAACTTGTCAAGTGGGGTCTCAAAATGCGTAACCGTTAATTCAACACCATGTACTTTAAGAGTACAAGGTCCCAAAAGACAAAACCGTCCTCTGCTACCATCTACTGATAGAGCGGTCCGTAGTAATAATTTTACCTGTGTTCGGACGCTCTTTAGGCCGATGAATCTTTTGACTAAGTGGGAACTCTTTGTACTCTTAATCGATCAATTTCATCAAATCAATAATCAATAACGAACATAAGCAATACCTTGATCAACATAACACTTGACAATTAATCCAGAATACATTTCGGCGAACCCTGACCTTTCAGTCAGGAATAACCACACCAGTTTATTCAAAGTTAGTGAATTTTATTTCCCTATATTAACAAAGCTCGCACAATATAAATGTGTCTCAACACCAAATGATAAACATATATAAACATTAATAGCTGTCCATAGCGTCGAAACAAGTGCAATCTATGTAGCATTTGAATCACAAGGCATTCGATAATAGCAATGCAAATCACTAATACGATAATCTGTAATGAACTAATTGCATACATTTAGTCAGCATAACAAGATCTCAAATTGCATCGTGCGACCAAAGGAATCCTCATCTAACCTCAAATTAGCATTGGCATGTGGGACTTCATGCAAAAACAATTTAGCAACATTAATTTAGAAAACTCCTAACTAGGGATCTTATCAAAATCAGCAGTTGGTTACCTAAAAGAAACACAATGCAATTGTACAATTTCCTTTCATATTTACCAATTACGATCAGCATACAAGGAAGTCTTTGTCTCACAGGTACCGTTCTTCGGTCAGCATGGGTACCGTTTCGATCAGCATAGGACGGGGCAAAGGGGCAGGGGTGGACGGGGCAATTGCCTCACGGCGGCAAGGTAAAACTACTACTTCATGCAAAGGGATCAAAATTAGAATCTCTAGGGCAAGAATCATTTAAAGCCTCTTTCTCTCGATTAGAGAAAGAATCAAAGTCTCTCAAAATGGCGTCGCAGCAAAATGGGCCATAATAGCTACGAAGTCTGCAAAATGGCGGGTATCGAGCTGGTAATGGCTACCTTCTTCTCGTGCACCTGGGTTTTATAGACAACAGTTCAAATCCAGTAGGGTCTTCCATTGGAGGGTTCATAGGTTAGCTTCAAATTGTCCAATCAAAAACGACAGTTCTCAAGCTTTTACTTAAGCATACATTATCCTTGGAGATGGGTACGCAAATTGCAACATAGTATACCAATTAGCTTACTTTCAGAGCTTCCATTGTCCGCACCTGCAGATCGACCTTGGAGTAAAGAGAAAATATGCCAGGCTGGCACGAAACCTTAAGATAAGCATGTGAACGGTTTCTGTGGAAAAGTACAGCTTCAAGCAAAAATACACGTTTATTAGCACAGTGGAAAAATACGAGCATCTAAACCCGTGAGACCAGGGAACTAGGCCAAAGCCTCCGCTAAAGTCATGCTAAGCTAAAGCATTTCAAACAAGCAAATCATAGCACACGTTTACGATTATGTCGGATTAGTGCAATTCTAATACACCACGTTATATAAAGCACGCTTATAAATGTTGGCAAACTACTCTGAGGGCACATTTTGTCCCCGTACAATCTTTATTAGTTTGGTTAAAGTCACACATGATTATTTCACACTACGTTTACGCATTAATAAAAGTAAAACCTTCATTTTCTGCTTCATCACCCCTTAGTATCCCCAGAGGAATGAAGATTTTATTGCAGAAAGTGGTAACACCACACTCAGTTTTTCTGGTAATTGCTTGCTTTTCCCAGTTTTATTACTTGTAGCAGGTGAAATGTCTGAGAGAAAAACACCAGCTATGGAGCAAACCTGCATAATACCAAAGGAGCCAGTAGCAGGAGTCACAGGCCTATTTCAAATAACAGTAGAAACTACATTTCTGTGAAAGTTAAAAATCATGTGTATTTCTCTTCCCCCTTCTTAAAAAACACAGTTCTACCTTCCTCAAAAGAAGTAGGGGCAAAACCACCTTTAGAAAAGAAGACATCTGTTTCAGCACCTGGTCAGTTATGCAGAGGGGTATCACAGGGGAGAAACAACACAAACTTCCACAGGTTTTCTCACAAACCCAGAATACTAATGTATCTTGATCTGAGATCTGACTTTGCTGTAATCCTGATGACAAAAGAAACCAGATTCAAACAAGGTCAGTTGGAATATTGTGTGATATTCCTACGGAAAAGATGTGTAATTGTTACGAAAGTACACATCTTATGCGACTTTATCCTGGGCGATTGTCTTTGCGTTGAATTTGGTACTGACAGGTTTACTTATAATAAACATTTCCCTCAGGCACCTCAGGGTCACTTTTGCGCTGTAGTGCAATGTCTTGTGCCACATTAAAATGACATAACTCTCACTGAACCTATCTCAGTACAGTTTTTCCCATTTTCTTAATTCAGCCTTGCTAATTTTAATTATGTGCTGCACTGCATGAAAGTTAGAAAATACGGGCCTTAGAGTCATGGTACCTTATATGACTTAACAAGGTGCTTTGCAGTTGCTATGTCAATCCCTGTTCTATTCTTTGCTTACTAAATATTGACTTCTCCAACGTTCTGTAAGAATAATATCAACATTATCACTTACTGTCTGTGAATAACAGCTTTATGTGGAATTTCTATCCTTCTAATTTTTGAGGGGCACCTGCCTGCCTAGAAATCCCATCACATGTCTCATGTAGGCTTTCTTCTTCAGCTTTGATATGCATCCCATCTTTTAAGAGCAAATACCTCTTGTTATACTTGCCACAACATTGTGAACTGTTTTATAGAGAAAAAGTGCTTTGCTGCTCTATTCAACAGAGCAGGGGCAAGACATCTTCTCAGGGAAATGAGCATGTATGGTGCTCTTTCTCAAGTATCATTAGGTGTCTAAAATGCCAACTGTTACTAAGGTGATGGAGTGAGAAGTGAATTACCCATTGGGCAATCATCTAGAACCCTGAACCTCTTAGCTACACCTAAGTAGACTTGCACTCAGTGAGGGGTTTGAGGGGTCTGTGGCTGTTGGTGAAAATGTCACAAAAAGCCTGGACAAGGGACACTTGTAATCTCTTGTACCACTTGATTTGGCCTAAGCATATTATTCTATTTTAATTCTGCCCCAGAAAGGACTCTTGTTGCCCTTCGACCTGGGATGCACAAACCAAGCAGTGACCATGCAGTGTTTGATTTGAAAATCAGAAGGGAATGTTTGAGTAGGATGAGTGTTACTGATCCACAACACCTCAGTTTAATCGGAAATACATTGTAACAAATTCTCCTTCAGTGAGATGGTATTTGCTGCTATGTGTTGATGAGAGCCCTTCATGGGGGGGGGGGGGGCAATCTCTGACGGGTCCATAGGTATGGTCAGTTGTGGATCGTCTGCATAGTTCAAGCAACTATGGCCAAATGATCTCACATGTTTGGCTAGTACATGAATATAGAGATTGGGAATGATGGAATTAAATGCTGGCCCCTGAGGCACGCCATGATTTAATATGTTAAATTCTGATAGAAATGGAGGCAAATGAACTACCTGACATCTGCCCTTTGGATGAGTTGTGCACCATGATAATTCAGGTCCACAGATCCCTGCCTCCTTCAGTCTGGTCAATAAAATAGAATGAGAGACTGTATCAGATGTGGCAGACAGATCCCAAAACACCAAGACCACAGGATATTCTTTGTCTGCCAACATTCTCAGGTCATCAAGAATCAACACCAGTGATGTTTCCATGCTGTGTTCCTGTCTAAAGCCAGACTGAACAGGGTATAGAATCTAACACTGTTCCAGAAAGCCTGAGACCAAACAGTTCACATGTTTCTCAAGGATTTTTTATTGGGAATGGCAGCAATGAATGTGGCTGAAAGTTGGAGATGGCAGTGTGAGCAACATCAGTTTTTTTTTAAAGAGGTTTGGTTTTGGAGTTGTTACATACCTTCAACAGACGTAAAGCCAGCTCTGACATGACTTCTTTCCCGAACTTTAGAGGAGTTGGATGCAAGGGAGAGCCGAAAGTGATGATAATGACAATCTTTAAAAGCTGTTCCAAAGAGAGCACATCCAGATGCCATATACGTGGCACAACCAGTACACACTGAGCAGACAAAGCCTGGACATTATTCAAAGCCGCCAACTTGTGTGCCCCAAATATCAAAGAAAAGGTTGTGGCCAAGGTCCCTTTAGGCATAAATTCAGATGCAGAATCTACCAGAGAGGTGCATTTGGCAGCGATTTTATCATCGAAATAGTTTTGATAGTTCCTCTGCAAGTCTTTGGGAATGTTCAATGAACTGCATCAAGCACATCAGTGCTGATAGAGATTGAACTATTGAAAAGATTTATCTTGAGGAATTGATAGCAACCCCTTGCCTCTTTTTATAGTCTCAACTATTTCTAACACTCTGGTTGGGGTTATGTGGCATAGCCTTGCTGGTCATTACGTTTCAGCAAATGCTTATACCCAATATTATATTACTGTCCCTTCTTCCCTTCTCTAAGGACGTAAATAACTTAGGATAGTCCAAGTAAGGATGGGTCCAACCAATCCCTTGCTATCTTGAAATTGTTAGGACAAAGGCAGCATATATTATTCTATGAGCTATGCATGTAAAAAGCAACAGGCCATGCTCCACATACGTCTGGTAAGAGGGATGGCTGAAACGTAGCAGTCCGCAGCTCTACTCTACGTTAGAGATTTTTATTGTGCACTCATGGATACCTCAGAAAGAGCTTGCATGTCATTGCATTTTCATACTTCAAGCCAAAGAAGCCCACTCCGTTGGGAGTTCAGACAAAAACAAACATTTTCACCAATGACAAGCTGAGTGATACCTTGCTCGGCCACCTAGCACTAAAGAACGATTATTAAACACTGTAGAAAGGTCGATAAAGCTATGCATATATGTATCTAGATTCACTAAAATTCATGTAGCTCATTGGTGCATGAACTCAGCAGCACTGCCCTGTACGATTAGTGTCAAATTGTGTAGTGCCATATTTATTAAGAGTCAGGTAGGTAAATTGTTTCACGTGAAGTAGTGCTTGATTTGTAAATATAAACGTGCCTGAGCCTAAAACTCGCGGCTGCTGCAATTAAATGTGCGAGCA
The DNA here is from genome assembly GCF_031143425.1 of Pleurodeles waltl. NCBI lineage: Eukaryota > Metazoa > Chordata > Amphibia > Caudata > Salamandridae > Pleurodeles > Pleurodeles waltl. The sequence goes on along the minus strand of NC_090447.1, from coordinate 1,243,449,764 downwards.
CAGAATACTGAGGCAGCGTAATGCTAACGCTATCTCAGGCCTCTTTAATCCCACTACAGTCACTCTCTGCCACTTTAGCTCACTCTTGCAGCTTTGTTCTTTCTCCCTTTGTGACACTTTTTCGTTTTTCTCTTCCTCTGTTTTTACATATGTGTCCTTTGCTCGCAGTAAATGCCTGATACAGAACAATAAGACCTGTGCCCCCCACCGGAAACCACCGGCTCAAATTAAGCACTGGCGTGAGGCTGTGATGGCGTATGGTGCGACAGTGACCCAGTGCGACCTTGCATGAGCTTTGATCTTGAGATACATCCTCCAGCATGCTTTTTAATTTGACTACAACCTTTCAAAGGTAAGCCCGAAAAATATGTTATTTTGCAGCAAATGCACATCTGAAAGGATTTTCTCAAATGTTCCACGTTTCCCGCCTGATTTCATGAGGCATTAGGAATTATTTCAAGACTAGTCACTACTTTAAAAGATCTGACTTTTTCTGAAAACGTTTGGGCGTTTGCACTGTTCCCACCCCTGATGTCCCTTCGGATAGATAATCAAGTGGCCCTGCTCAGAGACGTAAAATATATTTTTTGCCGGGTTTACATAAAATGTACAGAGCAAAATATATACTGAGGGGGAAACTTGAAAATCAATGTCGTTGCCATCGTCATGCATCGCTCGTCCATCTTACTAAATGTTAGCGGATCTGGGTCTCGGGCAGACTCCCCAGCCACATTTTGGTCTGATTCCAGGGCTAGTGCAAATACGGCTGCAAGCATCTTCGGGTTTGAAGGGAGGGTGGCTTGACATAAGTCCTCCCAGGGTTTTCGAGCGTAATTGGAGATACATTACATGTAAATGTCTAAGGATGTATCTGCTTTGGCATACTACAAAAACAGTTATTGCGATAACAAGGATTGTCTTTAGTATCATGGAGATAAATTCACAAAGCGAAATTTATGACAGTTATAAACGCTCGTGAATATCTAATTTTATTAACTAATTAATGCGAAGAGAGTTTGTCATGCATATGGGATCCTAACGCCGCACTTTAATTACATCGATTTCTTCCCGCTACCCCAGCACTGCCTTTGCCCTTGAGAGTGTGCAGCCTTGGACGATTTGTATAACGCTCGATCTGCAGAGGAGTTCTATTGTTTTCAATTAAAACAAGTGGTGATGGAACTATAGTTCGCCGCCATCATGTGAAGTATACAGATCGTTATTTCTCCCTGAAGCCAAGAGGGTCTATTTACATAACATGCTATTATTACTTCTAGATCTGAAACCTTCCCAGTACCAGCCAACAAAACACCCCAAGTGAAATCCAACCTGCCCCCCACACTTGGTCTTTGGGATGTAATCATCTTTTTCTGTGGTATGTTTATTTGCTTAAGGTTTCCTTGGGTTTTGCTCTGGCAGCACTTTCATGATTCATTGGAGCTGCTTACATCTAAACTGCATCGACGCTTTCAAAAATCCCCATGTTGTGCGTACTACCATCTTGTTAAATGGTATGAAGTACATTAAAAAGTGCTCATCAGTGAACAGCTTTCACTTGCATGAATATTTATTTCACTTAGAGCCATGTTTCACACCTGAGAACCTTGCACAACATCTCGACGTGAGGGCGATGCCTGGGGGGGAGAGGCCTTGAGCCATTTGCCTCCACAGCCAGGAGGGTGCTTCAGAGGGCATGGCCTCTGAGAGGGGACATGACTTTGTTCAGGTCACTGTCCGTGACCCACTGTAAACCATCTCTGCCACCGAACCCAAATAAGACTTCAAAGGCTACTGCTCATGTCCTGTGGAGATTGCAATATTTAAATGGTATTGTAAATTGTATATTTTCCACTTTTTTTCCATTGATTAAAATTTTTTAACATTTCTTGAATTTTTATATACATAGTTTCAAAATCGTTTTACCACAAGTTTTTTCAGTATATATTAAATAATTTTATATATTTTATACTAATATTTAATATATACTTTACATTTAAAACATTTTTTTTTACATTTTCCATAATTTGTTACATTATTTAAAACATTTATTAAACATTTGTGAATTATTTCCTATTCCTATTTATGGGGAGATTGTCTTTTTTTAGTTTCGTTTAGTGACTATTTTCTTTTACAGCTACCTTCTATTTTATAGTTCAGTTGTGTAATTTTCAGTCTACTTACCAGGATCCAGGTCACGGTAAGGTGCTGCTGTTCGTCTGAACAAGTCATTTTCAAGGAGTTGTTTTTAAGGACTTTGAGGGTGGGGAGAATGAAGGGTTAGGTCTAGAGGTTAGGTTTAATGTTGTATGTGTTTTTTTTCTAAATTTAGTTGAATTAATAGTAGTACTTTTCACAAGTGTGTAGATTTTCATACACTGTTTAATGTATCCTATTTAGTTTTAATAGGAATCAGGAGTTTAGCTTAGACTTCTGGCTTGCAGGCATGTGCCCCGTCACTGAGTGACCTTTAACTTAATTATCCTGCTCTGTCTTAGCCTATTTATTTTATTATTTATTTTAAGATGGCTGCCTTTGTTTAGAGATAGAGCAGTGTATTGATTTACGTTATCAGCGCCACTCTGGGAAGGAATCACTATCAGCATCAAAAAGAAGTGATGTACGTAGGTATTCATATCTTCTGCTACCTTCCCCGAATGCTGGAAGCACGCTGAAGTCAACGCCCTACTAAAGAAACCTACGGCTGACCCAAGCGACCTGAAAAACTTCCGCCCCATCTCTCTTCTACCTTTCCCAGCCAAGGTAATAGAAAAGACCGTCAACAAACAGCTGACCACCTTCCTGGAAGACAACAACCTGCTCGACCCTTCACAAACCGGATTCCGAACCAACCACAGCACGGAAACCGCCCTCATCTCAGTCACAGACGACATCAGAACCCTGATGGACAACGGTGAAACAGTCGCCCTCATTCTCCTCGACCTCTCGGCTGCCTTTGACACCGTCTGTCACCGCACCCTAATCACCCGCCTACGCTCCACCGGGATCCAAGGCCAGGCCCTGGACTGGATCGCCTCCTTCCTCGCTAACCGCTCCCAAAGAGTTTACCTCCCTCCGTTTCGCTCAGAACCCACCAAGATCATCTGCGGCGTACCTCAAGGCTCATCGCTCAGCCCGACACTCTTCAATGTCTACATGAGCCCCCTCGCCGACATCGTACGCAAGCACGACATCATCATCACCTCCTACGCCGACGACACCCAACTTGTACTCTCCCTCACCAAGGACCCCGCCAGCGCCAAGACCAACCTACAAGAGGGTATGAAGGACGTCGCAGATTGGATGAGGCTCAGCCGCCTAAAGCTGAACTCTGAAAAAACGGAAGTCCTCATCCTCGGCAACACCCCGTCCGCCTGGGACGACTCCTGGTGGCCCACGGCCCTCGGCACCGCACCGACCCCCGCAGACCACGCCCGCAACCTCGGCTTCATCTTGGACCCTCTTCTCACCATGACCAAGCAAGTCAACGCCGTGTCCTCCGCCTGCTTCCTCACTCTCCGCATGCTCCGCAAGATCTTCCGCTGGATCCCCGCCGACACCAGAAAAACCGTGACCCACGCCCTTGTCACGAGTCGCCTGGACTACGGCAACACCCTCTACGCCGGGACCACCGCCAAACTCCAAAACCGCCTGCAACGCATCCAAAACGCCTCGGCCCGCCTCATCCTCGACGTACCCCGCAACAGCCACATCTCCGCACACCTGAGACACCTGCATTGGCTCCCAGTCAGCAAAAGGATCACCTTCCGTCTTCTCACCCACGCACACAAAGCCCTCCACAACAAGGGACCGGAATACCTCAACAGACGCCTCAGCTTCTACGTCCCCACCCGCCCCCTCCGCTCCGCTGGCCTCGCACTTGCTGCCGTCCCTCGCACCCGCCGCTCCACGGCGGGTGGGAGATCTTTCTCCTTCCTGGCGGCCAAGACCTGGAACTCCCTCCCCACCAGCCTCAGGACCACCCAGGACCACTCCGCTTTCCGGAGACTCCTAAAGACTTGGCTGTTCGAGCAGCGATAACCCCCCCTTTCCCCCCTAGCGCCTTGAGACCCGCACGGGTGAGTAGCGCGCTTTATAAATGTTAATGATTTGATTTGATTTGATGTCCTTTTCCAACATACGTGTGACAGGAACATAATGTACTTTTGGTGGGAATTGTTTACTTAATTGCCCCACAAGCCTGCCCCTTATCTATTGTTTGAGAAAATACCTGCATCAGGGGTCAATAAGATCTGTATAAATACAAGGTTATCAGAGGGATTCCTACCAGATGCTATCGATGCCATCTATGCTCCACGTTGCCTTGATGCAGACCCAGCCTTCATGTCACCACGGAATCTGATATAGAGACCTCATTCCAAGATAATGAGGGTTGGGGGGGTGCTTCTCATGGACCTGGTACTGGCAGATTAGGTTTATCACACCTAGCTCTCATTAGGTTAGAGAGTAAGTTCTCCATGCTAGGGGTTTAGGGATTTTGCATTTCATGTTTATTGCAAGATAGTAGGGGTCTTTGTATTCACGACTCTCATCTTTACCATTCTGCTTTTTGCATTGTTCATTATCCTAATGATTGCAGCTCATGCATTTTATTGTAGATTGAAGTCTTTTTAATAAACCCATTAAACACTTTCCTGTATCTCCTTAATTGCCTGTGTGTGACTGAGACTTATTACTAACCTGAGAAAAGGGTAACATCTGTTCCACCACAACTCCTCTGAGATGTCACATTCTAGAGTCCATGCCTAAAGGCTGCCAAAAATCACCTTTACTGTTTGGGTTTTTGATGAGGTACTGCTTGTGAGTCGGGAGGGTTGGGCCGACAGTTGTGACTTGTTGTAAGATCAGCCTAGTCACCTACAAACAAAAGTACTGTCATCCCTGAACCAGCAGTCTCGCCTAGGAGCGAGATTCTAACTACGACACTGTTTTAGTGATGTATCAGTATGGCTTGTTATATTGTGTTATGTTACTTATTTTATGGTTTTTAGGTGTAATGTACTTGTATTTCTGGGAAAGTAATGTAGTTCACAGGTGGGTTTTCTTTCCAGGTTTTTGTCTACAAACGTGTCCTATGGGCATTGGTAGTTTTTTAAAGTTTATAATAAACCAACATGTTTAACTATGATTTCTTTTTTTCCCCAGGTTTCTGGGTGCGCCTATTTATTTTAAACACTTATTTTTTTAAATGGCTTCCAGATACTTTGGATTGCTTTGAGTGATCTCTATTGGATTTGTTTTATTTTTGCATCTTTTGGCCATTTTGGAAAGCCTTTTTTCTTGTTTTTGATGGTTTATTATGTTTGACTACATCGAAACAGAGCAAGATCTGCAGCTACAGAATGTACGCCACATTTATTATATTTGTTTTGGGTGGGAAATGGTATATTTTATTGTTTTTGTAAATAATATATTATTGTTATTTAGAAATGTGTGTTTAATGTGTTGAAATTATTTCACATGAAGGATTGAGTTTGTTCTTTTGAGTTTATTGGTTGGTGGTTTATATTTTTCATGTAAATAATTTATACATTATTTTACTATCTCAGTCTTTTTCGACATTGGAGTGGTATTCAATGTTTAGGCTGATGTAATAAAATATGTGTGGGTTTTATCTACACATGATTTGTGATGTTGAATTAGATTTTGTGACAGTTTATCTGGACTTTTGTAGGTTACTATACTATTTATTTTATAATATGCTTTTGGCTATTATTTTTAAGAAATCTATTCCCTTGTTATTTTTGAAGAGTTAGACTTTGCATTCTAGCAAGTCGTACATTCCTTTAGTTTGCTTGCTAAATTTCAGTGCATTTTGGGTAACAGATTGCTCCATTCATAGTTGCTGTTAGCTTTGCTCTTTTTGTAATGCTTCTATAAATTTAGAGTGTAGGTTGGGTTCTGCCTACTGTGGACTGGGGACATTTTGCCATATCTCCACCTCATTGTTTGTATTGGCTTCCTATGCCAAGATGCTGTCAGAGACATTCCACAATGTTATTTGGATTTTGGATTGGGGTTTGTGTCTGGAGCAATAAAGCCTGCCAACCCAAGGGGCACATTTGCAAGGAATGGTGCATTGCACACTATGGCGTAAGATCCCAAGGATGCATCAGAAATTCTGATGCATAAGTGGGAAGGATGCTGCAGTGTATCGGGGCCAAAAGTGGTGCATTGCTGAAGTTGGGCTTATGACAAGTGCAACTTCTCTACTGCATCAAAAAACATAGGCAATGTGCTAGTTCTTCAAACAATCACAGCGGGGGGGCAAAAAGGGAGGTTCGGAGGAAAAAGAGAGAGGCACTCCTGGTCCCGTGTGTAGGTCTCCCAAGTATAGGTAAAACAACAGTAATATACACACGGTTCCAAAACATAAAAAAGGTTCTCTTGAAAAGACGGTATACCAGAAAAAGCAATTTGTTTTAGAGCAAGAGCCCTCACTCACCAGCCGGTGACATGCTTCATTATTGGGCCATGCTCCTCGTCAGGCCGGCACTGCAATGCCTGACGGGCCCCTCAAGGGGGCTCTTTGCCGGAGATCTTTTAGAGGATGGTGTTGGCCGGTCAAAACATGCAAAAAAGGAGGAAGGATTGGTAAAGAGAGATGTATAAAAATAAAAAAACTGATAATTTATTCAGATGTTAATGCCTTTGACATGGTTAAAAACACTGTATAGGGATATGGCAAAATAATGTTTACAATCCCTCAACAAAGAAGCATACAGTTCGTAAATCTTGTTGAAAAAAAGTAGTACGAAGTGGGGTAACACAGAGTTCTTGTGTCACTCAATCAAAAACAGGAGGTCAACATGTTTCTCGCTATTCATAGTCAAAAAAAGATCTTGTGCGATTCTTCAGGACCTAATACGTACCTAATCCTTATAGAAATAAACTCTAGGATAAGAGTAATTTGTGTTCCCTATTTGGGAAAACAAAAAGGCCCTCCGAAGACTAATAATAGGGCCTCATCGGGGTAACATCAGGCTTCTCAAACCACTACGGCTTGGTGTCTCGTCGAAAATATCGGGTCACCTATAAGCTCAGTCTGGCCCCGGAACACTGAGCTTATAGGTGACCAGATATTTTGTCATCCCATAGAACACCCTGCACACACTTTTGTCCATTCACACCATTTTACACTTCCCCTGTTTAGTGAGTCACTGTCACCTGTAGTTTTTTCCCACTATGTCACATTAAAAAAAACAGTTTTTCAGAAGATGAGTTAAGATTCATGGTGGATGAAAACATAAGAGTAGAGCCACAATTGTTTGGAGCACAAGTCCAGCGCACTCTCCTCAGTAGAAAACTCGAAATATAGGACAGGATAGTCGACAGAGTCAATGCTGTAGGCACCACCCTGCGCACATAGAAAGACATCAGGAAGAGGTGGAATGACCTCAGGGGCAAGGTCCGTTCCTTTGTCTCCAGGCACCAGTTGCAGGCCAAGAATACTGGTGGTTGCCCTCCAAGTACAACCCCCAGACACCTCTGCCTCTGTTGTAGCAGATCCCCCTACCACACAAGTGGGGACATTCAGCGAAGAATCCTGGAGGTGCATATGGCAAGACCCCCACCACTGCCAGTAATAACCCTCTTCCTTAAGGAGCTCTTTTGTGTGCCACACATTTACTCTGTTGACTGATCCTCAATCACCTACCAGTTCCAATGGGAGGAGTACTCCAGACTTTAGATTCCCAATGGTGTGGCATCTACTCCATGATTTCATTCACTAAGACTGACACCTTTCCTTTACCTTTTTGTTTCTTCATGTCCCAAATGTATTTTCTGTATTAGCATTGTGGTAAATTCACCTGTCACAAACTCATTGTCTGCTTGCTTAATTTCCAAATGTTTGTTATGTTGAGATATGAGCACATGTGAACCATATGATGAAGACACAAGCTACTTGTGAAAGAAGGGATATGTTACAGGTACACAGTGTACAGCTCAGGATTGTATACATTACAGACAAAAACATTAGCACAAGTGTCTGGTCAAACAAAATTTTTAATTCCAGTGTACAGCACATAGGCTGTCAATATTTTAGGACCTAGAAACAAGAATGGTGACTCATACTAAGTCGAAGTAAATATTTAAAGGTACAGACCCCCAGACCACGGAAGGAAGGGATTAGTCAAACATTGTACTGTAGAATAGGCAAACATTAAAGTAGTCGGTGTCACCAGCTTTAGCCTTATCACATACCACACCAAAGTAATCCAACATCACATTAGTCAAGATATAGACAGACGGCAGTACAACTGTCCCTGATCACATGCCCATCATAATCCAATAACCATGCATCTGGTGGAACGGCACAAACATATGTCAGTGTTGTGGCACAGGCACCGTGGCCTACAATGATGAAACACATCTACGGATATATACAGGTCTGAGAAAAAAGAGTTTTTGGCCAATGTAAAGGAAAATGACTTGGTCAAAAGCAAGGACCTTATATCTTATGAACACATGATGACACTGTGAGACGAGGGCTCTTTTTGCATGGTTAGCTCCCACTTTTTGCCTGATGTTGATGTGATCTAGAAGTTGGCAGTGCCCAGGGCCTCTGCTAACCAGGTTCCCTGGGTCAGAGCTCTTTCCTAAATCTGGTGTGATGCTTGGCACAATTGGATACACTCCTAAATATCACTATAAGTCCCTAGTAGATGGGTACCCCAGTACCCAGGGCATGAGATATTAAGAGTAGACCCCTGAGGGCAGCAGCACTGATTGTGCCACCCTCAAGGGCCCTGCACCCAGATGCATCCACAACTGCCATAGCAGGCTGAGTGCCCTGATGCAAACACAAAATACAAACTCGACATGGCACACCCTCTGTGTGCCCTGTCCACCTTACACTGCATAAGGTATGGGTAAGTCACCCCTCTAGCAGGCCTTACAGCCCTAAGGCAGGGTGCACCAGACTATATGTGAGGGCATAATGGCATAAGCAATATGCCCTCACTGTGTCCCTCCTAAACCTAGGACATGGTGAGTAAACAGAGCAGCTATTTTAAATGCATGTACTGGACCCTGGTCAAACACGAGTATTCAAGTTACATGATGGCTGCCCTGTACCCTGGGTTGTTTGGTATCAAGCAGCTCAGAATGATAAATCTAAACTGGGGCCAGTATTGGATTTATCCCTAAGTGTACCCAATGATCACCTTAGAGGTGCTCCATGCAAAAGCTAACCTAACTGGCATGGTTGCTGACTGGTTCCATCTAGCCTGCCACCTACAAACAGCCAATCCACAAACCTTGGGGGAGAGACCAGGCTCTCTGGTTTGGGAACAACGCCCTTCCTGGTTGGCAGAGCTAACATCCCCTCCTTCAGGAATGTGCAACACCCTGGCGGTGAGCTTCAAAAGGCTACTGCCCTTAAAACTTGAGCCCCTAGGCCTGCTGCTAGCAGCAGATGGCTTCCCCCTTTGAAAGCTCCCATTTCTGGTGGGAGCAAAGTGGGGAAACCTGATAAAGGATAGGAAGAGTGGCCTCACTAAGCATGCACCACCCCTAAGGGCTTGCATGTGAAGTGGACCCTCTTTTTCATTTTTCTCCATGTTGGAATGGACAAAAATAGCCAATGAGATTTAGGCAAGTGACCCTTCCCACAGGACGTGGTCACTGTAGTGGATGCAGCCATCCAAGGGTAAGTGCCCTATTGGGCACTACCAGGTTCCCCCTAAAAACACCCACTAAATTCAGTATTTAGTGGGTGCCCCGAGACCAAAAAATCTGATTGAACAGGAAGAAAAGAAGAAAGCACCAAAGAACCTGACAGAACGAGAACAGAGGACCTGCTGCACCAGAAGAGGCTCCAGGACCCCTACTTGCTGCACCAGAGACCCAACAATCGCTGCTGCAGAGGAGATGACCACTGGACTGTCCTAAAAAGCCACAGAGGACCTCCAGGCTTTGCAAATAGCCTAAATCTCCCTCCTGAGTGGAGGCACCACTCAAGAAACCTGCAAAGGACCAGCAAACCTGTGAGGGTCACTTCACTGACTGGCTGATATCTCTGCAACCGGAAGTTGCAGCTGGACTCTATGACACACTGACGATCACCCAGATATGACCAACAACTGTTCCAAGTTTGGTGGCATTGCGCCCTCTAGTGGCCGAGTTTCGCCAATACCCTCGGCACTGGTCAGCTGACATCAGACCAGCCAAACACCAGCTCCCCCAGAGCTGAATAAAGGATAAAGAGGAAGCCCCAGTCGAGGGACTTCAGGAACACTCTGAACCTCCAACCAGAGTGCCCCCGTTGTCCTGTAAGCTTCCTTCAAAGAGACTCACCTCCAGCTCCACAAGCCTCCGTTGTGCACAGCATCCAAGACCTCCAAAACGCCCGCCACCTGGCCGCCCTGGGCCTTGTATCACTGGATCTTCTGTGTGCCCGGGGTCCCCATCCCCTTACAACCATAACAGCTCAAGGGGACTCCAAGGCACCATCTTTAAATATGCAAACAAGCTCCTTTTCCAAGTGGCCCCTCCAGGTGGCCCTCTGCCAAGAACCACTCCAATGCTGCTCCCGCCGGAACCGGGACCCGCCCGAGACTTTCTAGCTGGCACAGTGTGCCCACCAACCACTCTGACCACCCTGCAAGAGAAGAGACTGGTAACTCAACTGTGTCATTTTTACTGCATTTTTAAAGGTGACTGTACATTGATTCCCATGATGAGTAATTACGCACAGAAAGACTAACTTTGCTAAAACTTCAAAAAGTCGGAACTTGAAAAGTACTTAACGTATTCTAAAGATCTTGGTCTTAAGATTTACATAAAAGTTTGAAGTATTTTTATAAATTCTGGTCTCGAGTTATTCATTGAGTGTGTGTGGTGCATTATTGGATTTGTGAGTACAACAAATACTTAGCACATCTCCTGGATTGGCCTAACTGCTCGACCAGCTACCTTAAAAATGTGAGCATTAGATGGTCTAATTTTTACCTCGGGAAACCAACGTGTGGTTGCCCGGACCCTCTACTTAGTGTACTCGATTTTGTACCCTACATAGTGGGACAGCCTCCTACAGACTCAAACGATGCATCAGGCCCACCACAAGACACAAAACAAGTCCAATATGCACTTCTGTACCTCCACCCAAACACTGTGCAAAATCTCTCAGTACAGGTCTCATACATCCAAACTCTGCAACCAACATTATCTGGAACAATTCATGTCCACTTTGTATGCCAGAACAGCATCAGATACATGCCAATGTCTGAACTCTGAAATGCCCACATGAAGATGCCATGGTGAAGGTACTTGTACAAAACAAGGAGTATAGGCTTGAAACCATACCTATGACACAAGTCACATAGCAGGCAAATGGAAAACTCTGGCGCAAACAAAGCAACATCATCAAGGTGCGGATGTGTCAAAAGCTATCTCATCAAGCAGCCTTTGGCTGATTACTACAGAGTATGAGCTCTCTAGCTGTTTCCTAAACACTCAAGTCCACACAGTCTCACAAATACAGTTCATTGTATAGTCACAGTCAAAACATCACATGACATACTTTCACTCTAGAAAAGTAGCTGTTCATGACATTTTCCCACAAGTGAACTCCTCCCTCTTCACCACTGTCATCCTCACTTGGCATTTCAGGAGTCTCACCCGATGGCACTGCAGGCACCCCCCCCTTCTCTGGGATGTATGGGATTTTCCAACGCAGGGCGATGTTGTTGAGCTTGCCAAAGTGACCTGGCACCCTTTCCTGAGTGAGTAGAGGAGGGCTCCACCAGTCCGGTCAAGACAGTGAAATCTAGCCTTCAGGAGCCCAAAACACCGCTCCACTGACCAATGTGTTCTTCTATGGGCCTCATTGAAGTGGACTTCCCCTGGTAGAGTTGTATTCCTCAACAGTGTCAGTAACTAGGGATGGTTTGGATATGCAGAGTCACTTGTGTAGGAACAGGACAGAAGTGCAGCAATGAGTCACTGACATAGCTGTCAATGTTTTTCAACATTGCTGAGAAGAAATCCTTCAATATCAGACTGAGCATAGGTTGGGACATACCAACAGAGAGAGCCTCTGTATGTTGGAAGGACCCTATGGCTAGGAAGTGCAATACCGACATGACTTATGCAATGGGTGGTATGCTGGTTAGATAACTAATAGCTGGTATCAGATCTGGCTCCAACTGATGGCATACGTCAACTATTGTTTGCCTACTCAGAGAGTAGTACATAACGATATGGCATTCTTCCATGGTCTAAAGGTCTGGCAGTGGACAATAGACAGGTGGTTGTCACATCCTCCCTCTCCCAGGGCACCTATTTGTGACAAGACATGAGCTAGGACACTAGTCAGTGTCTCCACAGCAACATACATGATGCATGCCAATGATATCATGTGACAAAGCATTTCTGACTGGATAGACATGACACCCAGTGCACAACACAGCTGCAAACTACACAAGGTCACATGTGACCCCCCCATGGTTTTTAACACATGTTTCCTAAACATGGATTTGAACAAAACCCATGGATGTGCAACATAATTACCCCTCGAAATGTGACTGTATATTCTGACTGCCAAAATAACCATCGGCGGTGGTGGACCGTGCACCACTGTAAAATGCCATCTATGTCCTGCACATTCTACAATTGTGGTTGCATAGAAGGACCTACATGACAAGACATGATGAGGATGTTTGTGATGCAACAAAACAGGTAGTGTATGTCTGATGCAGTTTAGAAAGCCCAATATAGCATTTCAGGCTGCCAAAATGGTGGATGCCTGACCTACTCCACTGTACATTAGGAACCGCCCGTGACTGTGGGCAGAAGTCGTCATGGCGGTAGACGGTTGCAACAGTGGCAGACACAGCCATAGGCTAACGCTGCTACCAGTGGTGGTCGCAGCCCAATGGCTGTGTCCGCCGGGGGCGACAACCGCGTACATGGCGGACGTGACTGCCATATTGTGCACATTCACTAACTTGACTCCTGACACTGCTGCCAGTAACAGCTCCAAGACTGAGCTGCTGTGGGCCACCTCTAGGAGCAATCATGCCACATCCAGCAGGTAATAGGGCCCCAGCCTTTTCTCTACAGGAGCTGGAGAGGCTTGTCAATTAGGTCCTACACCTGTATATACAGCTCTATGGCTCACCAGAGGAGTAGATACGTACCTCAGTGCACAATTTCCTCTGTACTGCACCATCCTTTCCCTTCCCACAGGCTACAATATGCCACTGTATGCCAGTTAGACTTCTTGTGTACCTGTTGTTGCAGTCTGTGTGGCATTAATGGGATGTACAATGTCCAGGTATTGGTGGACAGTACTATATGTTAGGTTCAGTCACGTTGTGTTTTGTGAGATTTTTGGGGTCCTAGATCCTCCTTGAGTAGGATGTGCATAACTAGGTAAGGAGATTTTACTGCCATCCAATGACATCTCTTTCTGATTGTTGTAAATGTTGGACAACAGGTATGTTCATGACATCATGAGCTGTGTATGCATCACATATGAGTCATTTGAGAATCTTGTAAGCAATGTGTATAGTAACACAGTTTTTTTTAGCCCACATTTGGCCTTGCCAAACTGTTGTCTGGAATCCAAATCCTGACTCACTGTGCCCTTCAGGTTGCCACACACACCACATGCCAAATTGCTAAATGCCACACAATGTGTTGTCATGCATGGAAGTGATGGACATGGAGTATCATGTAGTTTCTGTATGCTCAGCCTGCAGAGACCAGGACCTGTCAAATGCATCTCCCAGTATGGGACCTAGTCTAGGCTTTGGGAGTTTCACTGTGGCTATGCGACTGTGGCACTGTACCCACTCCCTGTACACCAGCAGATCCTGGCATGTTGACAATATGATGCTCTAGTGGCACAACTTGCACTGTATGACTCGGTCCATTGACTAGATTAGGAATGGGTACTAAGATAAATCCCTGAACTGGTCCATTTGTGCATTTAGCATCATTGCCAATGTGTGTCTTTGACTTATGACAGGTCCCACAGCTCTGTTGTCACCTTCACATAGGTCATATTTGTCTTGTGCTGGCTTATTACACAAATGACAGTCCCACAGTACAGACAGTGTGTTGATTCCTATGAGGCCATGATATGTGACTCAGTAGCTTGGTCACAAAGCAGTAATTGTATAATGCAAGTCTTTGTATGTTAGATGCCATTTCTGTAGAATGGACACCTATACAGGTACATTCCACCTGAAGTGGCATGAGTCTGCTTTTGGTAGGCAACATGTCCACACATGGACAAGAAAGACACTTTTAGTACCCACCAGGTTAGCCCTTCCATAGTCACTCAAGTGTAATGGTGAAGTCTGTACTATGGAAGTTGCCTGTGGCACTCTATGCAGTGAGTCAACCTCGCAGAGTGTAAATGTGTTAGTCCATTCAGGCCTAAGGAGTTTACCCTTCAGATGCCACACATGTGTGTAGTGTTTCATTGTGGCTCACATCACAGTACATGTTGCTGGAGCATTGGCAACCTGATGTCAGTAAGAAAGCTTAGTCATTGTAGACCATGAGCAGGGTAGTGGGTTAGTCTGCAGATAGAAATATATAAGTCTTTAGTCATGCCCTGTACTTTTTTTCTTGTGTGTTTCACACTTGTGGACTGTTAACAAATTGAAAAATTCTAGCTTGGTGTTTCTGACATGTATGTGACACAACCATTTGTGTAAAAACTTGTGATTGTAATCACTTGATTTGTCCTTTGCATCCATGCAGGTTAATGGCCATGAAAAGAAGGAAATGTGGAGAGCCGTTGCCTGGAAGTTGTAGACCCTGGGGGTCCACAACCAGCAGAGCGCCCACTGCATGAAGAGGTGGGAGGACCCGAGACGCTGGGCCCGGAAGGTCGCAGGGGCCCAGCTGGGAATGTCCTCCCAACGTGGACAGAGATCACGTAAGAACATGACACCCTAATGGCCCGCATTCTGGCGGTGGGGTACCCAGACCTTGCTGGGCAGAATGTGTCCCTTTCTCTTTTGTAAAACATGTGTAAGCTGCTGTTTCATGCATGGTCTACCTGTGTTAATGGGTTAATTCCTGTATACCCTCACATATATGTGCATGCCAACCAGTGAGTGGAATAGGACATTCGCAATGGGGCTACATTTCATGTGGTGCCGCACACAGGAGTGTGCCTTCTTCAAGTGCTTGCAAATCTCTGGGCCTCTACACCATCCACCGGACTAATGGTGCCTACTAATTCAATTAGGGCCTGTCATTGTAAGGGGTGCCAGAGGTGATTTCCCTGGGACTTGCTTATTCATTGTGTTGTAGATTTTAGGAACGTATATCTCCGACATTTTGCACATGATGTCTACAGTGTAGATTTCCATGACAAATGTGTGGCATATCTGAGAAACATTGGTACTGCCTCCATGACTCCATCGGAAGAAAGTTCACATTGTGAAGTGTGCATTGTTGATATGTTTTCAGTGTGACATGAGTATTTCAATATCACCTTCTCCAGGCTATTGTACTGTTGTCAGCAACATGGCATGTTGTGGGAGCATCATTTCACATTGTTGCATTATTGTGCCTGTGACAACTAGATGTCTGCATGACCTTGTGTGGGATCTGTGGGAAATGCAGCTGGCATTGGCCTACTATTGTATGCCAACAGGTAATTAAGGTATGCTCCATGAGGAAAGCATTGAAGGTGATTGGGTCTCCTACTTGTTCAATGGTTACTGTGATTACACAACTTCAGCCATGGAATTGTAGTTGTCTGAGATCCTTATTTTCCAGTGGGCGATGGTTGGCAGTTCATATGGCATGCATGCATATGGTATGGTACATATATTGGCCACATAGGTGGAGTTTGTTGCTGGGGCCTACTTGACATCATGGTAATGTTTTCTAATAACAGCTGTTGTTCAAGTGCGATCATGGACATGTAATGACCCTATTTCTCTTTGTTTTTGCAGCATCAGCCCGCGGTAGCAAAGGAGACAGAGCAACGCTGAGTGGGGAAGCATTTGGTCGTCGGCCATTAGGTCAAGACACCACTGACACAGAGGCTCCCAGTGGCCCTGAGGGTGAGGGAAGTGCTATGGAGGAGATGAGATCTACATCCTTATCATCGGATTCTACCTCCAGTGGCCACTCCCTAGTGGTGGTGGACCCATTGGGATGCACTCCTGTACCATCTTTGTCTGCCACCCCAAGTTCTATCGCCACCTTCCCTATTGGTTCCCACCCAGTTGCCTCTGCCTGCTCACCCAAGAGGGTGGGTGCCTCCTTTGCCGCAGGCCCCTCCACCCCAGCCCCGTTGCCCCTGCTGCACAGAGTGAGGAGGCTATTGACCTCCTGAGGTGTATCTCTGTGGGTCAGACTGACATTGTGAATGCCATCCAGGGATTGTCCTGCCAACTTCAGCGGACCAGTGCTTTCCAGGAATGCATTCATAGTGCCATGTCTGGACCACAGAGATATTTTCAGGGTCTGGCCTCCTCACTGACTGCAGCCAGTCACCCTCCACCTTTCACCTTCCATCTCCCCTCCACCTCACTCTTTCCATTCCAAATTCCCCATTCCCCTACCTATCCCAAGCACACAGACAGATCCGCATGCACCCACCTCAACACACAAAAACAGCACACATAAACACCACAAAACACACTGGCATGCAAGCACTCAACGGACACCCACACACACACCAGCCACCACTTCCCCAGGCACCCCCACAGCCCCCACTGGCCCACACACCACATCCAGCACATCTACAGGCAGCACCACAACAGCAAGTGACACACCCACTATACCCGCTGACACCATCCTGAAAAACACAAAGACAACAACCACATCCATTATACTGGCAGACACCACCCCAACAGACACACAGACATTCACCATACCTGTAAACACCACCCCAACAGACATAAACACATCCACCACTACAAGTGTACCCACAGACACCACCCCAAGAGACACATACATACACCACTCCATATCACCCAGCACCTCTTCTTTTCAGCCCCCAAGATATGCAACTGTTCACACTCACACACACAACAGAAATCACCCAAACAGAAGCATACCTCACACATGTGCACAGCCAAGGCATCTACATCGAAACACCAGACAACTACTCCCTCAACCTCCAAATCCCCACATCCTTCTCATGATCATCCCCGTGTTTCTAAGGGAAGTTTTTTGTTTGATCTTGCCCGTTCCCCTGTTCCATCCACCCCGTCCCTAAACCCAAGAGACCCGACCCACATCCCAACCCATCCCTTACAACCCCAAGTCCTCCCCTGTCACACCTCCCCCCTGCAAGCACCCATACCATTCTCCCCAAGAAGAAGCCTACCCCTCCTAAGAAAGAGTCCTCCCTTCCCATCCTTAAATAACCATATGTGCACAGGTGCCTTTTTGGCAGTTGATTGCTTGTTAAGGAAATTAACAATTATCCTCCTGATTGTGGCACATGTTCAATACAGATCATATTGTGAAGAGCACACATTTTGGCAGTTACAGTTGGAGCAGGTGGAAAGGCAATTGGTTTCTTGCTAAGGAAATGTGCAATTATCCTCCTGATTGTGGCACATGTTGAATACAGATCACATTGTGAAGAGCACATGTTTTTGTAGTTACAGTTGGAGCAGGTGGAATACAATGTGCATAATCAACAAGCATTGGTTATAATAAATGTGACATTTAACAAGCAATAGTTATTGCAAACTTGATATTCAAGGATATAATGAATATACCCAAATAAGTCTTAATGTTGCAAACAATAACATCTTACTGTAATCAAACTCTTGGATGCTCTAGTGTACACACAATACCCTTCCTGTTGAGGTTCCCTAGCAGTAATAGGAGTCAAGTGTTGGCACAGTACTGTCCACTTTAAAAACTGATGTACTGGCCAAAGGCCTTGGACATTTCCAATTTGCTATAAAATAAACCCAAACAGTTGCTTTGTTGGGCACACAGTTGTCCTGCAATTTCTTTTCTACCTTCATGTTGTTCCCGAGTAAATTGTGTTGTATGCCTACTGTTGTGTGTGTTTTGGCCTGGTTGCTGATCCATTTGCTGTTGTTTGCAATATCTGATATGTGGAAGTTAATGCAATTGTGGTGTCATTGCATTGTGTTCTGTTTGGTATGGTAAGCATTTCATCACCGTGTCCTCCTGATATGGATTGTACATTTGTCTCGTGTGGGAGCTCGAGTTTTGTTTGTTCAGACATCGAGAGTGCTCAATGGCACTAGCTTCCTTAATATTTGACTGTGCATGTATATATTTTGCTGTGTGAACCTTGCTGCTACTTAATTTAGATGCCTGACCCATGCAGTTGTATGTGCTTTTATGTCTTGCACGTCCACATTGTGCAGATAGGCATGTCACTTGTCTCTACTATTGCTTGTCCCAGAGATACTACAAAGGCCAGTTCCTGTGCAAATGTTGATTAGGGGCATGTGTAAAGTGATATGTATCACAGTGCAGCATCCTTTCCTGAGTGTTCCTGATGCCCCCATCCCTATTGTGCAGGTATTGTTTGCATAGTGAGCTTTGTATATTTGCCTGTTTGTCTATTGTGCATCCCATTGTCCATCCATAGTGTTGCAATGTGGCTGATGTGTGTGTCCATTAAAGGGCTGGTTCATGAGAGTGGTGTTTGTGTTCCATGACACATCCATACAGATGTGTGTTCAATCTGATGACACTCCATAGCATGTGAGGAATGTGACGGTGTCAGTTGTATTTATAGATGTGATGTTGCTGTGTTTTTGGTGTTGTGTGACACAATGTTGCGAACACTTCACTGTCCCTGTGCCTGAGATGGTCAAACGTGTGTTTTTGTGTTGTGTTGTGGTGCAGTGTGAGTGACCTGCCCAAAGGGGGCATTTTGTGGCTGTGAATGTGTCCTTCTTTGTGACTGGCTTGTGCTGTGTACACAATGTCAAGTGTACTTGGTGGCCATAGCGTGACCCCCATATGATGTGAATGACTGCGTGACGATCTGTTGTTGAGTGCAATAACACAGTTAGGTGTGTGTACTTACGGTGGGTTGTGTCCACAGTAGCATAGATTTTGGGCTCCTTTGGCAATCAGCAGCAACGGCAGGACGTGTGTGATGGGTTCAATGGCAACACAGGATGTGTAACGCTGCCTGTAGGTGAGTTGCTGCCTTTAACCTTTCCGTGTCCTCCTGCTGAGACGTGGTGGTTGGACCGCCATGGTTACATTGACAGTGTGCAACCTCATAATGTGTCTGGCAGAAACACTTCCTCCGTCGGCCTCTTTGTGTTTCCTTGTGACCACGGCGGTCTGTGTTTTCTGCTGGTGCAGGCTGAACCCTGGCGATCTTTGCTCCATAGGCCTGCATAACTTGTAATTCAGTGGTCTGACCGCCAAGCCAATGGTGGTTAGACCACCACCGCCAGCATGGCAGTGAATGGACCGCCAAACTTGTAATAAGGCCCCATATCTTTTAGGATTTTGGTTGAGGATTCCTGGGAGCTAGTGCTTGCCTCTCTTATATTTTGCAATACCTCCCTTACTTCTAATTCTGTCACACTTTGGGAATGATTGTTTTTCTATTACATTAATTACAATATAATCTGTTGTAGTGGCCCTCCCACAGCTTGCACTAAAATAATATTTGGTTAATTTCCGATTCACATTTAATGTCGATGCACTTTCTTGGTTGCAGGTGTAGCTCATGTGACTTAGTAACTATTTCCTTTCTGGGATGGCATGTATTTAGCTCTCTATGTCATTGTTTCTGAAAGTTATGTACAATTATAAATAAAGAAAATTTTTGAAAAGTATATGTTTGTTATTTACACATACAATTATGCAACTACTTCTATTTTTTATACTTACATGTATGTTCTTTGTAGATGTTTCTCACTGTTTTGCAGCTTTATTGTTGCAGGCCTTGTAATGTGAATCTGGTGTTTTCTTTAATATTGGAAAAAAACATCCTTTTAATTTTAAATGTTTATTTGTAGGTAATTTGTAGAGGTTGAGATCATTAAGTTTATCTTTACTAGCCTTTGAGATGTTTATATTGTTTAATAAGTTATGTATGCTTGTTATATCTTATTTCTGGTTTGCAGTTGGTGTTTTTCCCTAGGAGGTTATCACTTGTACAAATTGTGGTGTTTTCTTTTAGGAAGTACATCTAAAAAGGTAGAAGTTGGAGAAAGGTATTGTTATATATTTGCTAGTTTACATTTTTTATTTTGTTTACAAATAAGTTTGACTTCAAATATAAGTTTTACTTACTGGCTTAAGCAGTTGTTGAGATGTATAAATTTGTTCTTTAACCCCTTTGCTGCTGGGCTTTCCCCCACCCACCCCTCCCCCCAGTGGTGAGCACTTTTTTGGCTATTTGGGGTAGTTTGTGCTTAGGTCTCCATAACATTTTGTCCACATAAGCTATCCATGCCAAATTTGTGTCTTTTTTTCCAACATCCTAGGGATTCTAAAAGTACCCAGAGTTTGTGGGTTCCCCTGGAGGAGACCAAGAAATTAGCCGAAAAACTACACTAAAATTATGTTTTTTTCAGAAAAAATGGAAAAAAGGGCTGCAGAAGAAAGCATGTGTTTTTTCCCTGAAAATGAGATCAACAAAGACTTTGCAGTGCTAAAGTTACCAACTTCCCAGCTTTCAGGAACAGGGAGACCTGAATCAGAAAACCACATTTGTCAACACAATTTTGGCATTTTACTGGGACATACCCCATTTTTACTATTTTTAGTGCTTTTAGCCTCCTTCCAATTAGTGACAGAAATGGATGTGAAACCAATGCTGGATCCCGGACAGTGATACCTCACTTGTGTTGGTAGGCCTAGTGCCCGTGACAGAAAATGTCCCAAAACGCAACATGGACACATCAGAATTTTACATTGAAAACTGATGTGTTTTTTGGAAAGTGCCTAGCTGTGGATTTTGGTCTCTAGCTCAGCTGTTACCTAGAAAACCTACCAAGCCTGTGCATTTTTTAAAACTATACACCTAGGGGAGTTCAGGATGGGGTGAATTTAGGGGCTCTCACCAGGTTCTGTTACCCAGAATCCTTTGCAAACCTCAAAATCTGGCCAAAAAAACACTTTTTCCTAACATTTCGGGGGCAGAAAATTCTGGAATCTGAGAGAAGCCACAAATTTCCTTCCAACCAGCATTCCCCCAAGTCTCGCAATAAAAATGGTACCTCACTTGTGTGGGTAGGCCTAGTGACCGTGTCAGGAATGGACGCACAATGGTCAATGTTAGTCCTTACATGAGGGCAACTGTTGACCGTGGGGTGAGCCATTGCTGACGCAGGCACTGGGTACAGGCACTCAAGTGGGGTAGCATTTTTATCAGGACAAGTGGGGAAACACTGGGTGGTAGGAATTTTGTGTATTCCTGCATATTTGTGTAGTTTGTGTGACAGAAAGGCAAGAAAAAATAGAGTTTTTATTCAACATTTCACCTTTACAGGGTATTCTGGGCAAGAAAACTTTGGAGAATCTAAACAAGTCACACCTCTGTGGACTCCCCTGGGTGTCTAGTTTCCAAAAATGCCTAAGTTTGAGAGGTTTCCCTATACGGCTGATGAGCCTGGGACCAAAAACGCAGGTGCCTGCCTTACAAAACCAGGTTGTTTTGTGATAGATAATTTTGATGTCTCCACAATACGATTTGGGTGGTGGAATTTGGGGCTGAACTAAATTGGGGAGCTCCCAAGAGAGCACTCTCTCTGTGCTTGCCACCACATGCACTTTCTCTATGGGTCGGGCTAACCCGCTATTGTCCCGCTGCACAGCCTGTGCTTGCGAAGGGACAGCAGGACTGTCCTCATAACCTCCCTAAGAATCACTGGAAGAGGAGATGTCGGAAAAATCACTCCCAGAGTCTACGTCATTGTCCTATCCCTCAAATGCTGTCTCAGTATCTGCTGTCTCATTCTCTGATCCTACGTCAGAGCTGTCCTTTATAACCAGAATTAGGGCTTGAGTAGCAGTCATGCAACGAGACTCCATCTCTGCTACTGGCTAAACTGTCAGTCTAAAACACTAGCCTTCGTAGACAGTCACAAAATTGCTGGTGGGTGTGTGTGTGAGATGCGTGCAACAGTAAAGGTAAGTCACCTTATCTTTGCTTCTTCCCTCAATCAGCACATTCTCTGAAGACAATAAAAAAAAACAAAAAAGACACACTATTACTTCACCTTGTCACATACCAATCATTACTGTCTTTAGCGCCTCTGTCCAACAATCATTATTGGTGCTCCCACGTCCTCCTCCTCAGATTCCCTTACTACCACCCAGCAAAAGTGCCCTTCATCTCTCCATAGCCCTCCTCGCACATACATTTAATTTGTATTATATCGCAGGTAATGGCTGGCTTTACTATTCCACTAAGCTATTTACATAAAATACAGATTTGATCTTTGCAGTAGACATACAAACCTTCTGCGCTACTTTATGGCATCAAAACTGCCACTAGACAAAAGTCAGATCCTTTTCTAGCAGAAACATAATGACAAGAGTTAGTTGACTTTTTTATTGCTGCCTAAAAGCTACAGTTGAAATGTGTCAGTCGAAGTATGTGCATTGCTTTGAAGATGCAAGCTGCAACCGAACTGATGGCAAATATATATATATATATATATATTGATATATATATATATATATACATATATATATATATATATATAATAAAGAGATCACTTTTATGTGGATGTGGTTTTCCTGGGGGCTGATCGCAGCCCCCAGGGAAACCACACACGCATTGACAAAAGTGACGATATATAAATATATATATATATATATATATATATATATATATATATATATATATATATATATAGTTATATAGATATCTCTGATATAACTATCTGATATATCTATCTATATAGATATATATATATATATCTATGTATAGATATGTCTATATAAAGATCTATATAAATATATAGATCTATATTTTCTTAATAGCTGTATGGTTTCCCTGGGGGCCCTAGTAGCCTCCAGGGAAACCATACAACTATTAAACAAAATTGGCCCCACAGGGAGTCGCCCTGACCACTGGTGACCCCCTGTCAATTTCATTAAAAAACATACATATATATATTAAAATGTTCATTTTTTAACGCCTCGGGCGCGATTGCGCCCCGAGCTATAAACGTTTTTTTTTTTTTAAATATGCCCCCGTGGGGACCTTTTTCTAGAGGAGGCCGACCCCCCCCCAAGTGAATTCATTAGTGTCTAGTGGGGTTTCCTGTCCTCGATCGCAGCTGTGCTGTGATCGAGGACCAGGAAACTGTTTCAGGAAGGCCTCATTTGAAAGGGGAGAATCTCCCCTTTTAAACAAGGCCTTCCCGAACGATGGGGAGGCCCGATTGGGCCTGTTTTCCCCACCGGAGCAGGAAGCAGGCTTACCTGCTGCTTCCTGCTTACTGCTCCGGTGGGAAAAACAAGTGTGACGTCACAAGGGGCGGGTGGAGGGGCAGGGCGCGACGCGGAAGCTCTACCGTGTCTCCCGGTGTTTTTTTAAATAAAACAAAATCCTTTGGTGCACCGCACCAGAGGATTTTTTAACTCCCTCCCTGGTGTCGGCCACTAGTTGCGACCCACACCAGGGATGTAGTGTGGGCGTTGGCCAGTGGCTGACACCCGCACCAGAGGGGTTAAGGGTCTGGTCAGAGAATCCGGCAGAGTTTCCTCATCTTGCAGCCTTTGTTGTTTTTGAAGTATTCATTTGATAAAATCAGTGTGCCTTTTATATTGTTGATTTAATTGTTTCTCTGATTTTATAGGTAAGTGTTGTTTATAGTTTGATTCTTTGGTTAATTTAGTTTTAGTTTGAATTTATTTCTAAGTAATGTCCTCCTATGTTAAACTCTAATTTAGGTTTTGTCTATAACGTTTGATATATTGAATATATATATATATATATGTTTGTTTGTAGTTAAATCAAATTGTTTTTGGTTATATTGTTATGAATTCTGTTATATAATTTATTGGGGTGATTATAAATATGGGGTGGTGTTATAGATGTACTTTTAAATCAAACATGTGTATGTTATGTTCTGTGCTTATTTTGAATATTTGCTTTAGTTTCAAAGTGTTTTTTTTATATTTACTAATGATAATGTAATTATTATGACAATATTATTTAGTTAATGTTGTGTTAATAGATGTGTTTAACACATTAAATGTTTATTTCAAGTTGAAATATTTTTATTTCCGATATTAGTTTTTTCATTATAAGTAAAAATGTACTATTTTTCAATGATATGTGTTTTCAATATTTGTGTTTTTCCTACTTAAGTGTAGAGTGAGACATTTTTGTTATTGATATTTATTATTTGATATTTTTGTGTTTTGATATTGTATTTATCAATATTATGTCATTGGTCCTTTTTCATAATAGTTATTAAACATTCAATTTCACCATTAATTTGGATTTTGAATAACTATTAAGAAGAGTATTTGAATTACATTTCTAGCTGTTTCATAACCACAATTAGCACTATTAAATGTAAGAATTTAACACCATGTTTTCACGTGGAAAAGACAGGTTTGCTACTGCTTTGCTGCCTGCCAAAAGTGTTTATTTCACAGTTTGAATTTGCAGTTTAAAACTGTGACAGTCAGGGTACAATAGTAGACCTGTAGTAAGATTTAGACTATCAGTGTAGTGGGTGGCACAATGGGTGTAGCAGCTCACTAGCGACATTTACCTTCCAGGCCCTGGGTACACTTGAGACCATATACTAGGGACTTCTAGGTAGGTTCTTGGTACATTTCACATGCCAAGTAGGTGTATAACACATTTCAACATGGTTTGGGGGTCAGAACACTTGCACATGGGTCAATGCACAGAGTGAAAAAGCAGCACCATTAGTGCACAAAAAAATGGAGGATAATGATGTTAAAAGAGGAATTTTCCTAAAGTTTCTTAAATTGGAGCTGCAGTGCTTACACTGACTACATTGTAGTTCAACTCGTTTGCTAGTGTTGTTTAATTTTGATTCTGTATTTTTGTAATATTGTTCAGTTTTAAGGTTTATATTAATTTAAGAGATATGTCATTTTCATGATCTTTTACTTAATGTAATGTTTTATTTAATTGTGAATAATATGATATTACATGATTTTAATTGTAATGTTTGAAGTACTGTTAATAATAATACCACAATTTCAAAAATATGTCAATATGTAACACAGAGTGGTGGTAGCGCCTCTGTAGTTAAAGTTAGGATTCCTAGGTATGGTAATTCCTTTGAATTTTGGGTGCTAATGACTTTTCCCCCATTAGACTAAACTCCATGAATCTTTCCACATCTATACCTTTTTTTGCATTGACAGAGGATGGAACTTTTGCTGCAAAAGATAAAACGGGGTCTCAAAACGCGTTTTTTCACCAGTGCATTCTCCTTAGACTTTTGTGTCTCAAGTAGCACAAAAACAGCTGAACGCATTTACACACAATTTGGCAGGACTGGACATTATGATTTGCAGATGATCCCTTTGGGTACTACAAGTAAGTAGAGTAAGCAGTTTTTAGGTTTTGAGGCATTTTACTTAGTCATAGCTGTTGTTGCAGTACTTTTATGGTATTTCACAGTATTTTGTGGAAGTAGCACAGTATGTAGCACTGACTAGGCATTTGTGCTTGGCTAATGGCTGTCTTTACAAAAGTAAAAGACAGCCATGTTGTTTTTGAGTACACTTTTGGATGTGTTCTGCATTGCGCCCTTGCATGGAGGTAAGTATTAATTTATATATTTTTTCCCTACCTGTTACCACTTTAGTAGGGAAAATTATTTATATCTTTCTGTATATCTGAAAAAAATGTATGGAGTACTGCATTACTTCCTTGGAAGTATCACAATACTTAAAATTAATTAAAATATAAATATTAAAAAAGTAAAAATGCACTTTATTACAGTATGATTGACAAATAGAGTGTCCCACAGTGTATTTTTTTTTTTTAACATATTTATTCATTTACAAAAAAGTCTATGGAGTACTGCGGTAATACCGAAAAATGACAGCGCTTACTTGTATGGTTATCTGTGAAGTGCTGTATAAACATATAGAAAAATATAAATACATTTCTCTGTCTATTACCTTTTTATCGAAGTTGTAATAGGTGGGTAACAATAAAACCTACTATTTACCTATGACTCGAGGCCCTAACCCAGAACACACTGAAACACAGAATGCAGAATGCAGCACAAATGTGCTGAAGATGACAAGGCTACCTTTTACATTTTTTACATTTGGTAAACACAGCCATTATCCAGTCACATATTGCCTTGCTTTACTATCCACATGTACCTCAGTGTACCGTGAACATACAGCGTTATACCATGGCACAATATAACAAAGCATTTTAAAACTTTTACCTTTAACACTACCTACACTATTTACACATGCTTTTAAAAATTATTATTCACACCTCACAATCTGTATTGCTGCCACATTACATCTACAAATGTTCACCAACTTTCATGCTACCTCTGCTTTAGTTACCACAGTCCACACTACACCATTCCACTCTATGCAATTCCACTCTATGCCACTCCACTCTACAATATTATATGCTAGTTCACTCCACTCTACATCACTTCATTATAAGCCATACCACTCTATGCTAATCCTCTGTATACAATACCACTTTATCCCACTTCACTCTATGCCACTCCACTTACACTACTCTGCTTTAAGGTATTACACACTACCCTGCTCCATTCTATGACACTCCAGTCTACACCACTTCACTGTACATCCTTCCACTCTATGGTACTCCACTGTGCGCTGTTCCACTGTACGCAACTTCACAGTATGACACTACAATCTATGCTATTTCACTCTAAGCCACTCTATTGTGTGCCACTTCAGCACATGCCACTGTGCTGTACGCTATTCCACTGTATGCCACTCCACACATCTCCACTGCACGCTACTCCACTATACACCACTCTACTATCAAAGATTCCACTTTTATGCTATTACACTACACACCATTCCATTCTACACCACTCCACTCAACGCCACTCCACTCTACACCACTACACTCTATGCCACTATACTCTATGCTATCCCACTGTCAACGCTCTACTCTGCACCATTCTATTTAATGCTATTACACTATATGCCACTCCACTCTATGTCACTGCACTATACCTGACTACACACAAAGCTATTCCACTCTACACCACTCCACTGTATGTATTCCCCTGCATGCCCCTCCACTCTACTCCGCTACACTCTATGGTATTCCACTGTACATCACTCTACTCTATGACAGTCCACTCTATGCCACTCCAAGGTATGCTATTACTCTGTACACCACTCCATGCAACTCCAATCTATGCCACTCCACTGCATTTCACTCTATTATATGGTATTGCACTGTACACCACGCCACTGTGCGCCAATCTACTCAATCTCATTCCAGTCTACGAAACTCCACTCGATGCCACTCCACTCTACGTCACTCCAGTGTGCCCCACACCAGATTATTGCCACTTTACTATACGCTATTCAACTGTATGGAACTACACTCTACAACACTCAACTCTATGCTTTTCAACTCTGTACCACTCCACTCTATGCCACTTCACTGTATGGCATTCCACTGTATTCCATTCTACTGTTTGCTCAACTCTATGCCATTCTACCCCACTCTACTCTATGCAACTCCACTGTACGCCTTTCCACTGTACACTACTCTGCTGAATGTCACTTCACTCTATGGCAACCACTCTACATCATTCCAGTCTACGCCACTCCACTGTACGTTATTCCAATTTATGCCACTCTATTCTATGCCACTCCAGTGTATGGTACTCCATTGTACGCCACTTGAGTCTACATTCCTTCACTGTATGATATTTCAGTGTATGCTACTCTACTTTATTATGCAACTCTACTGCATGACACTCCACTGCCATCCAATTCCCTGTACACCACTCCACTGTATGCTATTGCACTGAACACCCCTCCAATCTACAATACTGCAGTCAACGTCACTCCACTGAATGCCACTCAATGCCACTGTATTATATGCTAATCCACTGTATGTAATGCCACTCTACACCACCCCACTCTTTGCTATTCCATTCCATGCCACTCCACTCTATTCCACTGCACTGTATGCTATTGCAATGTACACCACTCCACTCTATTCCACTTCAGTGGAAACTCCTCCATTCTTTGCTGCTCCACTCTACCCAACTTCACTCCATGCTATTCCTCTGCACTTCCCTCAACACCACTCAACAACAGTCTACACCCCTCCACTGTGTCACATTATACTCCACTACATTGGAGTGGCATAGAGTGGAGTGGGGTAGAGTGGAGTGAGGTACAGTGGAGTAACGTACAGTGGAACAGAGTACAGTGAAGTAGCATACAGTGGAGTGGGGCAGAGTGGAGTGGCACAGAGTCAACTCATTTGGAGCTAAGTGGTGTAGAGTTTAATTGCATACAATGGAATAGCATATAGAGAAATAGTATTTAGTGAAGTGAGGTACCGTGTAGTGCCATACATTGAAATAGCGTACAGTGGAGTGGGATAGAGTGGAGTGGCATTGAGTGGAATAGTGTAATGTGGAATGATGTACAGTGGAGTGTTATGGAGTAGTGTTGAGTGGAATAGTGTAGCATAGAGGGGCATAGAGTGGAATAGTGAAGAGTGGAATAGTATGCAGTGGAGTGGTATAGACTGGAGTGGCATACAGTGGAGTGTATTAGAGTGGAGTGGCATAGAGGGGATTGCTGTAGAGTACAGTGGTGTAAAGTGGACTGACATTCAATGGAGTGGTGTATACTTGAATAACGTATAATAGAGTGGCAGACTGTGGAGTGGCATAGAGGGGAATAGCATAGAGTGGAGGGCCATACAGTGGAGTTGCATACAGTGGAATAATGTAGAGAGGATTGGCATACAGTGTAGTGGCTGAGACTGGAGTGTTGTACAGTGGAGTAGCACACAGTGGAATAGTGTACAATGGAGTGGTGTAGTATGCAGTGCAGGGGCATTGTCGAGACGGGGCCACTCACCTGAAAAGCAGAATGTCTGCAGGGGCGATGGTATGCCTCTGACCTCCTGGAACACCTCTTGGTACTTCCTGGTGGACACAGAAACCCTGGCAGGTGTCCCAAAAGGAAAGGGGGAGTGGAAGAGAAAGAGACAAAACACTGCCTCGTCTTGCCGGTCCAGCCAGGCACCCTATATCTTCGGGGGGCAGGTCGTTGTTGACAAAGTGATAGTAGAGTTAGTGCACTCAACTTCCTTGAAACTGAATCTCCCTTTCTGATATGGGCATGGGAGTGGTAGAAGAACACCTGGATGCTCCAGCACTTTTCTTGGATAATAATAACTGTTGGCACAATTACTAACACTGCATTACCAAAAACCCAAACTGAGTACCATAACAATAAGTACTGCGACACTAGGGCTGGCTTCACAGAGATTCACTGTTGTACACTACAATTAGAACTGTGGTTGCACTTATCATGCACAAGAAAGACAAACAAGGGCATTAATTATATCACGTATAACTTTCCTGCATGCATAGGGTTAAACTAAAAGGAACAAAAACAATCCAAGAAATACAAATGTCCACTCTGGGTTTAAACAGTTACGGTGGCACAGTTTGATTTGGTTTCACTGTGTGTGTGAAAAACCCTTCAAAAGCACATTCCTCAAACCTGAAACACAGACATGAATGACACAATTTAAATCCAAGGGTTATGCTATTAGAGAAAAAAAAGTCACGTAAATGCTCTTTTAAAATTGCAGTCACTTTTTGTAGTACTTGAGCTCAAGCCGATTTTCTGAAGCACATTTAGGCAAGTAACTACAATAATAATGTAGAATGTTCAGAAATGCATTTATCTCTTCAAGATAAGCACTCGAGGTCTGAAACACATCAGCTGTTCTAACAAAGCGCGGCGCTCAAAGAACAAACTCCCTGGAGAATACTAGTCACTTAACTGCAGTCTTTTCCGGAGTGCTGGAGAATGCCTGGTGTCAGCTGGTGCAGGAACCAAGAAAAGAATTGCCTCAAAAGTCCTGAATATGAGGATGACAGCAAGGGCTGGACTGCCAAATCAGATGCTGAGATCAGGAAGCAAAACAAAGCCAGGCAGGGAGGCAAGCTTCACTCTGCTATTTATAGCCAATCAGGAAAGCAGTTGAGTTTCCACATGTGGATGAGTCACCACACCCAATTAGAAGCACATATCTACACCACACCCAATTAGAAGCATATGTCTACACCTGCTCACATTAGCAAACAAGCATTGGTAAAACAAGCATTGATAAAACCAATTGTGTAACACAGCACATTATGTTTACTTAGAAACATGAAGGTTTAACCAAGAACAGAGATATGATTTAACCCTAATCCCTGGGGATGCTGACAGATAATGCAGGAGGCACCTTGGGGATTCCTGACAGGCATAGAGTGGAGTGTGTTACAGTGGCGTGACGTAGAGTGAGGTGGCATAGAGTGCAGTGGCATAGAGTGCAGAGGTGTAGAGTAGACTGGCGCAGAGTGGAATGAGGTACAACATAGTGGCGTACAAAAAGCATAGCATAGGCTGGAGTGGCTTAGAGTGGAGTGGCATACCATGGAGTGGTGTATAGTGGAATAGAGTAGAGTGGAGTGGCATAGAGTGAAGTACTGTACAGTAGAGTGTCATAGAGAAGAGTGAGGTACAGTGTAGTGTCATACAGTAGAATAGCGTAGACTCGAGTATTGTAGGCTGATGTGGTGTAGAGTGGAATACTGTAGAGTGGACTATTGTAGAGTGGAGCAGGGTAAAGTGTAGTGGGGAAGACTGTAATGCATACAGTGTAATAGCATACTGTGGAGTGTGATAGAGTGTTGTAGAATGGAGTGGCATACAGTGAGGCAGCTTTGGAGTGATGTACAGTGGAATAACTGAGTGTGCTGGGGCACAGTGTGATAGCATGGAGTGGTGTAGAGCGGAGTGGCATAGAATGGAGTGGTGTACAAGTTAATAGCAGGCAGTCACAGAGTGGAGGGGTGAACAGTGGAGTGGTGGAGAGTAGAATGGCATGCAGTGGAGTGGCGTACAGTGGAATAGCATGCAATGCAGTGGTAGAAACTGAAGGAGCATGCAGTGGAGTGGCATAAAGTGGAATAACATAGAGTATAGTGTCATACAGTGTACTTGTGTACAGTGGAATATCAAACACAGGAGTAGTGTAGAGTGGAGGGGCATACAGTGTTGTTGTGTAGACCGGAGTTTCATAGGACTAAGTGGTGAAGCGTGTAATAGTGTACAGTGGAGTGGTGTAGAGTGAAGTGGCATAGATTGAAGTGGGTAGAGTGGAGTGGGATAGTGTGGAGTGGCATACAGTGGATTAGCATGGACTTGAGTGGAATATAGTGGAGTGACATAGAATGTAGTGGCATAGAGTAGAGTGTGGTAGAATGGAGTGGTATATAGTCGACTAGCAAAGAGTAGAGTGGCGTATAGTGGAATGATATACAATGGAGTTGCATAGAGTGTAATAGCTTTGAATGGAGTGGCGTATAGTGGAGTGGGAATGAGTGGAGTAGCGTAGAATGTAGTGTGGTAATTGAAACAGATGTAGCATAAAAGGGGGTGAATGAATGTGGAAGAAATATATAATATGAGGTGTAAATGATACGTTTTGTAGTATCTGTGAATAGTGTACACAGTGTAAAGTTATAAGTTTTCAAATACCTAGTTATATATTGTGCCATGGTATACTACGTTAAGTTCATGGTATACCATGATTTATGTGGATGAGTAGGCTGTATGTGATGGCTAAAGGCTGTGTTTACCAAATGTAAAACTCAGCCATGTTGTTTTCAGCACAAATTGGCTGTGTTCTATATTCTGTGTTTAACTGTGTTCTGGGTTAGGGTCTTAGATATAGGTAAGTAGTAAGTGTTATTGTTGTTCCCCACCTATTACCACTTAATTAAAGTGGTCTTTATAATTTTCTATGTATTTTTACACCATTTTAGGAAGAACTGCACATTTGTTTCATTATTTTAGGTAGTAAAGTAATTTGTAGATATTATTTTGGTACTTAGTAGACTTTATTTATGAAGAATTACATATTTCTAAAATAGAAAATACACTGTAGTACACTATATTTGTAAAATATAGTGCAGTACAGTGTACTGTTGTACATTTTTAACATACTTATTTTTATTTTTATTTTTTAAGTACCACTTTACTTTCAAGGAAGAACTGCTGTACTCTGTAATTTTTTTTAAATATATAGAAACTTATAAATAATTA
The DNA here is from genome assembly GCF_031143425.1 of Pleurodeles waltl. Classification (NCBI taxonomy): domain Eukaryota; kingdom Metazoa; phylum Chordata; class Amphibia; order Caudata; family Salamandridae; genus Pleurodeles; species Pleurodeles waltl. The sequence goes on along the minus strand of NC_090447.1, from coordinate 1,243,417,478 downwards.
TTCCTACCTATTACCACTTTTATGAAGTGGTAATAGGAAGGAAAAAAAATAGCAAACTAATACTTACCTATATATAAGGTGTGACGCAGAACACTGACAAAGTGTGCATGTAAGAACAATATTTTGAGTTCTCAAGGAACTTGATGTGCTGATTTTGAATTTAGAGGCAGTCATTAGCCAATGACATAATGACCTGTGTTTGCTACATACCGTGGTAGTTTTGCAAAATACTACAAAATACCATGCAATTTCATGAAACTACTGAAACAACAGATATAAGTGATGGTAAAATGTCTTATAGCTTAGAATACTTGGCCTAGTTACCTGTAGTGCTCGAAAGGATTATCTGAGCATCATAATGTCTAATCCTGCCAAATTTCATGTAAATCCATTCAGCCATTTTCACACTATGAAAGATACAAACATTAATGGAAAATGCTTTGGTGGAAAAATGTGCTTTCGGAATCCCCCCTTTTATCTTTGCACCCCCTTGACCAATCACAGTGAAACCTTCCATCCTCGGCCAATGTAGAAAATGCTATAGGTCTGAAATGTTTGTGAGATTTGTCAAACACGGGCAAATTTATGAGCGACCAAATTTCTGAGGAATTCCTATACCTGGGAAGTCTATATAAACATATACATCCATATACATAAACATCCATACATCCATATATATAAACATCAATACATCCATATATAAATATATATATATATTAAATGTATAGTTCGTATTATTAATTAAAACTATTTTTTAATTTTCCAGGTTACATATATGTTAGTTAATTTCATTAAGTTATTTTTAATGTATTTACTCTAATGTTTTTTTAAAAATTGGATTAACAGTGTTTTTACTTTTTAAAGTATTAATATATATTCTCTGCCTCCTGTATGGCCACCTTCCGGAGACGTTGTCTGGATAGGCCCTGAATCTCTTCTGCATCTGAAATTCTTTTCTCTTTCATAATAGTCTGCTGTTCTGACCTACGCCACTATCGTCCACTTCAGAGAGAGAAATTACTTTCAGTCCATTTGAGTATGTGAACAGGTGTTACAATAAAAATTGATGCAATTTGTCTTGTTGAACATTACAGTGCTAAATGTATATGGATGTAAAACATGTCCCCTTGTTAAAGTGGTCACAGAGTCTAATGGGCAACCAGCCTACTCTCAAAGTGGTTATTTATCTCCAACAACCATACCGATCATCGAAGTACAACAAGTAAAGGTCCAAAATACAATGACTTGGGTACCCAAGAGATGTGTCAATGACATATTCTCATTTTTCCGCACATATGATTGCCTATCTTGAAACTACTCAGATGAACATAAATTATATATACATATTGGTATGCTTAGCATTGAAAGCAAATGTATTCACTGTGATGCTGCTACACATGAGCACCTAGCTGACCAAGGAGGCCTGGGCAAGCCATCTCTGGGATCCTCCACTAAAGTGGTGTGAGCTTGATACTTGTGTTTCATGTGTCTGCAAGTGACCCTCACCAGAATGTGCAGGAACTCCACTTGTACCAACAGATTAGATCTCTCCAATTTCTGCATCCCTCTAGGTCTTGGTGGCAATCCCTGCTGCACTGCAAACCCTGTTCATCTCCTTCCAAATTGACAGGTGTGCATTCTGGGTCAAATGGGTGTCATCACAGTACGGAGCAAAGGGACACTTGAGAAAATTCTATAATTCTTCCTGGATAGCGTTTGGGGCCCCGTTGGACCTTAACTCAGCCATTTTCAGCATCATACAAGCAACAGCAGGAGGACACTGTTTGGTCCTCTGGATCACAGAAAACACACATTTAGTGATTTTGGTTCATTCAGTTCTGGATTGAGGTGGCTGGTGTATTAATCCACCTTTGCTACATAAAGATATCCTATAGGATTGAAAGAAGAGAGAGGCAAATGAAAACCCTTGATGCTTAGAAGGATGCCTCAGCTGCCATAAAGTAAAATGTATCTCAACTATTCTGTGCTTCAAATGGTTGCATTGTGGGTGTTGATTGATTTGTTTTCCCTAAAGCAATATCATGTATCATGCATTCAACAATGATGATCTGGTAAACTAATTTGAGGAATACAGTAGCAATCTCCCTGTGCATTCAAGATATAAAAATTTCAACTTAAGGATGCAAATATGCACTCTTTGATGCCTGAGTGCTCCGTTAAACTTATGCTGATACACAAAGAGTGGATGTCTGAAGAGGATGAGAAGATGCAGCAAGAATCCAAACACACCATAATTATAAACCAGCACTGGCAAAGCCAGTCAGTCTTGATTTGCCAAAGAGTGGTGGGTGGCTGGACTGTTGTTTTTGCCCTGCATCATGGCAGAATGTGCTGATCATCTTCAAAGACTGGAATGTAACCTTTCAAGGTGCCCAGGCATTGTTGTTTGCTTTGCCATTGCTTGCAAAATTGTAGCATTGGCAACACCAATAACTGCTGCCATCCATTTTGAAAGTTATTTTCTATGCTGTAAAGGAAAAGAGAAACTGCAGTGAGAGAGGGAGAGAAAGAGAGAGAGAGAGCAAGAGAGAAAGAGAGAGAGGGGGAGCAGGGCTTGCACACAGACGGCATGCTAAATCACAAATATCACTGAAAACAGCATGAAGAAAAAGTTTCAGATGTCAACAGTGGAAGGGTACACTGAACCAACTAAAAATAAATAAATGTGAAAGCCAAATGCTCCATGAGTGAAACAACAGAAGTAGAGGGAGGAAAGCCATCAAATCGGGAGACAGGAACTGAAATAGAGAGAAAGTCACTCATCAATCATGAGCAAGGGAGAGACTTAAGGCCCACTCGAAGTATTTGTTAAAGCATTGGTTACAAAGGGACCAATTTCGAGTTTCTTATGAACGTTTTCTGAGATTTATCAAACACCGGCAAATTTATGAGCGACCAAATTTCTAAAGAATTCGTATACCTGGGAATCCTATATTAACATATACCTCCATATATATAAACATACATTTTTACACTAATTCTACTACACTATTACAAATGTGACAAAGTACCCCGTCTGCTCTATTAGGGTTGGGAGGGCTGCCACCTTTCCATCAATGGAGCCACCATTGGCTCCACTGTTGAAAAGCGTCCTCTGATAAGCTAAGAATTAGTATTGAGGGATGGAGGACAATACCGGCACCAATTGACTATTACCTCCTTTCAGCACCACTTGATCTGTGCATGCACAGACCATATCCTTCTCTATAAACCTGTACTCACGCAGGCAGAGGATCACCATTTTCATATGGATCCAGAGATACTTGTTCATTCATTAGATCTTTACCTAACAATCTTATTGTGTTAGGTCTTCACAAAGTTTTTTAGAAAAGTCCAAGGTATGGCCCTCTTTAAGGTATAATGTTTTTTGAAAATACTACAACATCCATATCTGACATAATTGGTCATCAGATAATATGAATCATTTCAATACTGTGAGTTGTTTTCAAATGCAGGCCAATGTGGCATACATTTGACAATGTCAGCAAAGTATTCTGCTAGTAAAATAATGAAACTGTCATTTATGTGAAGCGAAACCAGCTGATTAGAGTTGAGTTGAAAATTCTGCTTTACCAATTATATTGAGTGGTAGTTGAACGTAAACCACAAATATCCCTTCCCCTCATTTCTAGTGGATAGATTTCTAGCCAGGCTGGTATATTCTCCAGAGCCTAGAGCATTCAGTATTGAGATGAAGCCATATTTCATCCATGTTTCAGCCAAACACATACAGAAAACTTCTGATTCAAGAAGATATCATGAAGGTGAAATTAGTATTTAGCTTTGAACCATGTATTTAACAGTTGAGATGATGTACAAGGATGAATCTAATCAATTGGTGTGAAGCGGCTATGTCACCAATTTCAACCTTTTTGTCAGGACTGCACATCCTGTGTACAGCGGTGTAGCTCCGGTTGTGGTTGCACCCCCCTAAAAATGTATTCTGTAGTAAATAGGTGGGCACAAAGGCGTTTAGTCGAGTATGATAACATTTCTGGTGGATTACAGCTGGGATTTTTACATGTCCACAGTGACAGACACACACACACATACATACACATACTCTCTCGTCCATTTTGAAGGCCTTAAAAAATGTTGTGTTTTAAGTGCCTCTAACAATCTGCCCTCCTCTTGCTATCAGCAGCCCCTTTAGCCAGCCTCATTCCCTCTTTCGCATATAATGCATTTCAACAAGATACCCCAGCGTGATAGTTGGGAAATCAGAAGCTCAGTAGTAGGTTGATAAGTGGGTTATGGCTCTTGCTGTGGTAGATGCATTTTATTTTAGAGCCTATTCAGCAAGGGGTTCAAAGGCTTGTAAAGCTTTTTGGGAAAGAGCCAGACTAGAAGACATTCTCAGGTCTGCTGACTGGTCTTTAGTGTCTACATTTAGGATGTTTTATTGCATGCCTAAAGAGCACGTTTCTTTGTCAGTGGTGGCGAGGCTTAGAACATGCATGATGGAGCCTCAAGTCTTGCAATAATATTCAGATTTTCCTTACAGAGTAGGGAGGGAGAGTCCTTATTTTATTAACGACACAGTGGTGAACACTATCCCACTTCTTGAATAAAGCCCCTTCTGAGTTTTTAAATATAATTATGTCTCTTTCACATTAGTTTCACTCTCGCCTGTGTCAACTCCACGCTGACATTCCCTATTTTCTAGAAGGAAGCTTGTGGAGATATGATGGGCTATGAAAGAGACAAAGTTGTCCTCTTTCTATTGGGATTTTTCTGTTGTTTTTGTATTTACACTGTATACATGGACTATGGATTAGCATCCAGAAAAAAAAGGTAGTGCTGGTTTGTTGGCCCCTATTTATGCATTATGTGAGCCCTCCTCTATGGTGTTTATTCCTGTTCAGATTAAGAGTATTTTGAGTCTTGAAGTGTTTTCTTTCAACTGAACGGCTAAATGAAAATAAACAGCAAGAAAATATTCACATGTATGGCCCTATCCAGATCTTGGGCACTCATAGTACTAGTTATTCCCTACTTCTATCCTAACACAATCCAGTAATGTGTTATGTATCAATGTTTATGTAAAGTTAAAAAGCAAAAGATGTTAAGAATCACCTTGATTGGGATAGTTCAGTGTCCTGCTTAGTGAGCTGTTGGAATAGAAAGAACAAGTTGTTTTTAAAGGTCCTCATTCATTCAATGTGATCAATCATTCAATCTGTGATCGTGCAGCAGCAATGTACCCATCAGCCACTAGGGATATTTATTTAGTTGCAGGGAGCAGACCCTTGAACAAGGTTTGCTGTCATTATTGGGGCATAATATTTGCTGTTTTCTGTCCCTGGAGGATAGGTTGGTAATAATTTTAGGCTGATCTGCCCCCAAGGGAGGAAAAAAACCACTAGACACCAGGGATAATTACTTTAGAAGTCAAGGATTGGCCGCTAGGGCAAGGGCTGTTCCCAATTATTCGAAAACCATGTTGATCATTTTATGCCTCCTCCCCGGGGGAGGGATCAGCCATATTTTAGGCCCATCTGCTCCCAAGGGAGGGAGGGAGCACAAATTCATGGATTATTTTATTTAGATATCGGGGAGCAGCCACTTGGGTAAGCTCCACACCCCATTAATGGCGAAGTGTTTGGCTATTTTCTGCCCCCTCCCGGGGGAAGATCAGCAATATTTTTAGAACTATATGCCCCCAAGGGGGGCAGAAAACCACTAAACACCAGGGATTCTTTTATATTGTTGTCAGGGAGAGGCTCTTTGGGCAAGAGCCACTCCCCGTTTTTGGGGAGGTGCTTTGGCTATTTTCTGCTCCCCTTGGGACAGATCAGGCATTTTGTAGTCTGATCTGCTCCCAAGGGGATGGAAAACCAATAGACACAGTCTCTGTGTGTCTGTGAACTAGAGTTTGGCGGACAGTCTGCCTTTACTGTTGTTTGGCTTGCTGTGTGTGTCCTGGGATTTGGCTGGCAGTGTGTGTAGAGTGGCATTTGGTTGATGGTATGTTTGAACTTGAGATTTTGCTGGTGGTGTATGTGGAATGGCTTTTGGCTGGCGATGATACGGTTGGCATTTGGGTTGTGGTGTGTGTAAATAAGTGTTTGGTTAGGGTAGGGCTCACTCCCCTCTGTGGTGTAATTTCTTTCCTTTGCTTTGTACCACCCTTGGGGATAGATCAGATGTTAGTGATGCTGATCTGCCCCCAAGGGCAAGCCTCATAGGGTTTAATAATGTTAACTGTTTTATTTCGAGTCAGCCTTTACATTTGTGAGCTTAATATTTTTTCTCCTTTTTATTCTACTGCAAAGCTTTTGATTTCTTTGGTGGCAACTCCTGCTTGCAATTTCCGCACTGGCAGAGCCGCAGTTTGTGTAGTTGCATGTGTTTGGTAATAAAACATTTTTTGTACAGTTAACTTCATATGAGCACCATTGCCCTGCATGATTGTGTTTTTCTTAAAATTGTGTAATAATTGGATCATTTTAGGCTTCTGTTTTATTGTGTGTCAAATTCTTTTTGGAGTTGTGCTAGATGTGTATTGTGTTGTGTGTAATTTTCTTTTGTTTTTCCATTTCAATGGGATATTGGTGCTTGCTGTGTCTCTGCAGAGTAGGTGGAGGTGATTCTCAGTCTAGCTGTCTCTGCCAAGTCAATGTTCCAGATTACTGAATGCCAGTAGTTTTATTTGCTGTTTGATAAAGCCACAGTTTGTTTATTACTTTTGTTTTACACAGTGTTGGTTATCGTTGACTTATTTGTTGTGTTACATGTTATTAGCAAGGATTATGGCTACCCACAGGTTGACCACTTAGCAGGTTGTTGGTTTGCTTTTCAAATCTTCCTCTGACCATGGTTCTGAGACTAATTCTGCATCTGAGGAAGAGGATGAAGTCCAAGATTCTGGCAGTGAATTTTCTGTCCTAGGGGAATTATCTGATGACGAAGGCACCATCATGGCAAAGGAGGTGCCTCTTTTAAAGGACACTGATATGCCGATAGTACAGTAAGAGGAACTTCGATTGCAATGGGTTGGAAGGCATCCCATTGGAAGTGTTGAACTCTGGGTTGCCTTGAACATGGTGCAGCCTGTGTTGCCTACCCTTAGTGGTGTCACAGGGTGTAGGATCAATACTGAAAACATTTTGCCTATACATTTCTTCCAGTGTTTATGGATAATGTATTTTTGGATGAGATTGTTGACCAGACTCATTTTCATGCTGAACAGTATTCTAGGGACAACAGTGCCAGACTTAAGCCCCACTCTAGTGCTAGCCAGAGGACTCCCACAAATCTGGATGAGGTGAAGAAGTTCTGTGGTCTAACTTTATTGAGAGATTGATGTGGAAACTGTTGCTGTCTTCATACTGGTCTACTAGTCCTTTGATGTCAACTGCTATATTTCCTGCAACCATGAGTCGTGATCAGTGTTTTCTCCTGCTTCAGATGCTGCATTTTGTTGCTAATGCCTCAGTATTACCATAGGACCACCCTTATTGGGACCGCCTTCTCAAGATTTGGTCTGTTCTTGATCATTTTGTAAATCGCTTTTCAGTGTTCAATCTTCCAGTGGAAGAAATAGCTGTGAATGAGTCTTTAGTTCTGCTGAAGGGGCATTTGGTTCTTAGGCAGTGCATTCCTACCAAGAGGGCACCTTATGGAATTAAAATGTATATGCTGTCTGAGAACAATGCTAGATATGTCTATAATTTCAGGATGTACAGTGGCAGGGATTCTTTTATTGACCCCCGGTTTTCTGTCCACTTTAGGAGTCAGTGAGAAAATTGTGTAAGAACTTGATGGAGTACTTTTTAACAGAGGTCACTATTTATACGTAGATAACTTCAACACTGGTAATCAATTGCTCAAGGAATTGCGCAAAGTGGGCTCTGTTGCTTGTGGCACAATCTGCCCTAAACATAATGGTTACTCACATGAACATGTACGTAAAAAGCTTCAGAGAGGACAGTGCAGTGACTTGCATAGTGCTGAAAGTCTAGGTGTGAAATTTTCAGACAGGAGAGATGTCCACATGCTGGCAGCCATTCATGATAAAAAATACTTCTCCTGTGCCTTTTTGGGGTCTGGTTGCTGGAGTGCGCAAACCCTTGTGCATTGTAGGCTACAATAAGCACCTGGGTGGTATAGATAGAGTGGATTAGAGGTTTGAGCCTTAAAGTGCTGTTCATAAGACATACCTTTGGTGTAAGACATTGGGCTGTACATTTGCTTCATTTGGCAACCTTAATAAATGCTTTTGTTGTATGTAAAGATTGTTCTACAGATTTAAAGATGACTTTTGTTCAGTTTCAGCAGTCTGTAATAGGCAACCTTGTTGTAGTGGAGCAGGCAAGTGCTCCTAGAATTGGTGTGGTGGCGAATATGGCTAGATTGAAAGGCTGCCGATTCCTGATTACATTCCTCCCATACCAAAAAAAAAACTTTCCCTGTATGAGATGTACAGTCTGTGTCCAAAGAGGCGTGTGAAAGGAGAGTTGTATGTATTGCCCAGAGTGTCCTTCTAATCCTGGGCTATGTGTGCCTGCATGTATTAATTCATACCACAATACAACTCAAGTATTGGGAGCAACCATAAGAGTAAAAGTGAACTGACTGGTCGGTGTCATGTTATAATTTTTGTTCAGTTTTGCATTTGTCGGTAATATAATGTATTTAGTCAGACCTGTTGTGTTTGTAGTCATAGTTAGTTTTTCATCCCTTCAATTGTTTGTGTTTTCTTTTTTGTTAAAAAATGTGATGGTAGTGTGTGTGTAGACTGGTGCTTGGCTGGCAGTGTGTGTGTGTGAGCTGGCATTTGGCCAACAGTGTGTGTGTAGTGACGTGCTGCTGGTCACTACACACATTGCCAGTCATACACCATTCCACATACTCCTTCAGCTGCTAGGCGAAATGATTGTGGTGCCAATCCTGTGGGCATATGAAAGTGATGGGCCCTTGATTAGCACTGTTTGTTGATATGAGTGTTGTAATGTGCTGGGCCCAAGGCTGGCGGTGTGAATGATTTTAGGAGTGTCACATATGAAGAGTGTATGAATAACTTGTAAAGTGGCTGGTGTACTGTTGTGGCTTCACAACTCACAGGCTGTAAGTCATTGGTTTAGCATTCTGAACTTTCAGTTACTAACAGTGAATTTCATTATTGGGAAATCTTTTGTTAATAAAATGTACATTTTGAACTTTTCACTCACCCTCTTGCCAAATCCAACCAGTATGTGTGTGTACTTGAGAAATTAATGGTTGTGCAGTAATATTTGTCCTTTCTGTCTTTCTCTGCCACGATGTACATTGTCTGCAGGGAAAATCTACCAACGCCAGATATTTTCATAAACTAGGCTCCAGGGAGACTCCAGGGTAGCTCGCATGGATTCCTCAAAGTATTGGAATCTGCTGGAAGCTCAAACTTCCTGACACCCAGAGTTCCCACATATCTCCTGACAAAAATGGTACCTCACCTGTGTGTGTGGGCCTTTTGCAGTGTCCAAGATACAATGAGGCAACATCTTCAAAAGTGGTAGCTGAAGTTTTTGGACCTGGGATAGGCTGCCACTCAGGAAAACCTACCGAACCCAGGCATTTCTGAAAACTAGACACCCAGGGAAGTACAGGGTGATGTGTCTTTCATGGATCCCATAAAGTCATCTTATCCACAATGCCCTGCAAACCTCAAACTTTAAATCGCACATTTTCCTTATGTTTCTGTGATGTATTCTTCCAGAATCAGAAATCCTACCTGCTATGTTGCCATATGTGCCAGCTGAGGTAGGTCCACAGCTAGCCACATTGCAAAAAACAGTCAGTTTTCAGTGGAAAAATGAGAAATGTCCATGTTGCGTTTTGGTGCTTTTCAATTCACTGCCACTAGCCCTACCCACACAAGTAAGCTACCATTTTTATCAGAAGAGGAACAGTGAATAGTAGAATAAAGGTTATTACCAATTGTATTTCTGTACTTTTGTGCCTTCCAAATGTAAGCCAGTGTGTATGAAAAAATACATTTTAAGAAACCCGTCTAATTCACATGCTATCCACAAATTCAGAGATGCTCCAATAACCATCGATTCTAACTCCATTTCTTGTGGCCATTTTGTAAACACATAGGTTTCCTTGATACCTATTTTTACTCTTTATGTTTTACCATATGGATTGCTCTATAGTTGGTACACAATGAAAAAACATTGCAAGGTGCAGCTCATTTATTGGCTCTGGGTATCTCGAGTACTTGGAAACCACTAACGCTATATATATCCCCACAACAAGAAGGTTATATCAGAATTAATGATAAATTGCTTTTGTAAATCAGTCATTGTGAAGAAAAGTTACAAATAAAAACGTTGTCACAAATGGACATTTTTTCCCACACATTTTTTATATTTGTTTATTTCAACACTTAGGGGCATATTTACAAGAAACTGGTGCACAAATCTCGATTCACCACTTTTCTTGCGTCGCCCCTGCCCCACCTAACAACACCATGGTTGTGCCATATTTACAATATGGCTCACCATGGCAGTCGTTATAGCAACAACATCTATTTTTTTGATGCAATAGTGGTGCTTTGCTGCACTAGCGTCAAAAATGTTGACACTAGTGCAGCAAACCACAGGGAGGCTCATTGATTAAAATGGGTGCATCATTTTAATGCCTGCTCTGACCAGGCATTAAAAATGACGGAAGAAATGGTGCAGTGAAATATTGGAAATTTTACTGCTCCTTTTTTTTGGGGCCTGCCTGCGTCAGAATGCCCCCATGCATACATTATGCCTAGCACAAGCATAATGTGTTGCAAGGGTTTACAAAGCAGCACAATACGAGCATTGTGCCACTTTGTAAATACAGCACAGGAGGAAGGCTTCCATAACTCCTGAGCACAAAAAAAATAATGACGCTATGGCAGTGCAAGGTGATGCTAGGGACTTTTAAATATGACCCTCTATTTCATTGGGAAAACCTTGAAGGACGCATACCAAGGACCCCATGCTGAATTCATAATTGAATTAGTTTTTCATAAATATGTAGCTTTCTGTGATGCACCAGAGGTTTCAGACCTGTTTTCACCAGAAACTGAAAGGAGGATTAAAGCACAAAAAATAAGAAAAATGACTATCTCCCAGTAAAATGCCAAAACTGTGGTAAAAAAAATTGTTTTTAAATCAAGTCTTCCTGTTCCGGAAAGCTATTACGATTATGATTTTATTACTGCAAACCTTTCTTTGATGCCATTTGCAGGAACATAACCAGACGCTTTCTTCTGCAGCACCTTTTCCCTTTTTTCCCTACAAAAAAACAAACTTTCCTTATGTTTTGGCTAATTTCTCCTGCTCGCGGCTATTAGAGATTAGATCTTTGAATATAACCGGACGGCGGAACAGGAGGTGCACCATCTCTTGAAATATTAGGAGGCAAAGCCCTACAGAGAAGGGGGCGGGCCGAGTCTCAGTCTGACAGCCAAATTAAAGAACCCTTCTGCCCACACACACACCGCCTTGATCTCCGCAACAGGCACTATACACTATAATACTCAAGCCATCCTGCAAACTTAAAACGACTTCTACACTCATCTATATCAATCACGTACGTCTGCCTCAGAGGCGTACATTACAGCATATCTAGATGATGTGGCATGGGCTTGGTTATCTGGGGGGGCAGCAGGAATACCTCATGCACCCTATCACAATGGAGGAGGTGAAGGAGGCTCTTCGCACCCTGCCTAAGAGTAAGTCCCCGGGTATGGACCGGCTGCTGGATGAGAGTTATAAGGGGTTTGCGGACTTGTTGGCCCTACACCTTCACACAATGTATGAGGAGGCATACAAGAAAACAGACGCCCCATCCCTCACTGTGCCAAGCTCTTATAATTACTTTACTCAAGCCTGATAAGCCACCAGGCAAATGTGAGTCTTACCAAACATTGTCCCTAATTAATACAGATGGCTACCAGAATTCAGCCACTACTCGCCAACATGGTCTTATCGGAACAGTCAGGCTTCATCCCCACCTGATCCAAGGCACGCAAATTACGCACTGTCTGTGCAGTGCTCCGTTACTTGGACCCCTCTGTCTAGGCAGCAGTAATGCACTTGGACACTTCCAAAGCGTTCATTGTGTAGAGTGGACCTATATGTTCACCATCCTGCACCAGATAGGTATGCCCCAGGTATTCTGCAGATGGATATGCCTGTTACATACGAGCCCCTCTGCACGCAAATGGGTGAACGGACACATCTTAGAGCCGCTGCACATACATAGGAGCATGTGCCAGGGGGGTCTGCTGTCCCGGTTCTTGTCTGTACTGGCTTTGGCACTCTTGGCATGTGTGATCCATCATCATTGTGCAGTGGCAGCTCTGTGCTTTTGTCAGCACCCCCTCACAATATCATTATATGCAGACGATATGGTGCTCCGTGTCCGAGACCCACATGTTCACCTGGCACAGGTGGTTAGCGAATACATCAGGAATAGAATGCTACTCTGGCCTAAGTATTAACTCGGTGAAATCCACAGTTTTCCCCCCGACTGCGTCCACTCTCTTATTTTAACCACATTTTCCACTGAAATGGAGCTAGGGTGACCACCTGGCATTGAGGCAAATTCTGGACAGGACTGTAAAAAATTCAGGACAAAGGGTCAAAATTCAGGACAAAAATTCAGGACAAAGGGTCAAAATTCAGGACAAAATTTCAAGAACAAACGTCAGTTTTACAGACACACGCAAGAGAGGCCATTGTATGTTGTCAGTGTATTTATGTACTCTTTTTCAACATAGCACTATTTATTCACTGTGGACCTTTTGTGATTGCCTCCTGGTGTGCTACATTCAGGTGTCACATTACGTCCTTGTTCAGTAGTAAATTAATGCCCTTCACAGCAAGGCCATCACCCCTACCCAGATCTACCCGATCTTTCCTGAAGAGAAAGTAACAGCAGCATTTTTATTATGTTTCTGAACATTTCAAAACCCCTGGCAAACAGTTTGGGAAACATTAAGGTAATTAACCTTATGCTAGTTTAAACAAATTGAACAAAAACATCTGGCTTACCCCAACCGCCCATGGACTTTCAACTTAATTTTTTTTAAAGAGGCAGGGCAGATGGTGTGGGTGACAGTCTCACACCTAATGGCAGGATGTGATGTACCCATAACTTGTCTGTAGTCTCACTGCACTAGAGTGTATGTTTGGGACTCTACATTTATCTCAGAAATGGGAACCCAGACTACCAATCAAAGATAATAAAAGAGTAGGATGAAATTGAGATCAAATGGGAGATCCACGGCAAGTAATTCAAAGGGTTGTTGCTAACAACTGGATAAATAAAGAAGAGAAGAACAAGGTGGGACAATTCCTAAAATCAGACAAGATGGGTCCACCAAGACTATTTGAAGGTATTGGGTACCTGGGGAGTTGTCTCCACACAGGAGCGAAACAGAAGGGGCACCGTCAAGTGGTTGAACAATCAACACCCATCCACCTTGGCAAACTCTTCTGGTGCAATGGTTCGTTGTTAGTGCTTGTGAAGGGTGAGCAGGGGCCAGACCCCTTGCAAGGTTGTGCAAGGCAATTGCCCGCTTAGTCCATGTCTTTATATGGTTTGAAATTGAGCAAAAGCCAAACTAGAGATCTGGGTTATCCCTAAGTGTCAAGTACACATAGAATCTTCAAAATATTTGGGATGTAAATTGCACAAACAAAATTTACAAATTTAAAAATGTAATTATTGTTTCATTAACATATGGCACTGTTTTCGCCTTCATACACAATTAGATCTCAGATTGAACTGGGAACCAGTTACCGTTTGATACCTAGTGATTAATATCTACCATTCTTACACTGATTTCCAGGATGAAAATCTCGGCAGAGCGAACAGTCCCTCCAAGCCCAGTTTGCTTTTTGGTCTTCTCTTCTGCTTTCTGTAGAGCCCACGTGGCACTAGCGAAGATGGTGTGCTACCCCAATGATAGTATTATTTTGCAAACCTTCCCCTGCTCGTCCTTCATTCCTTCTTCAGACAGGCCACACATCTGATTTGGTCGCTGCAGCGCCATCGGGAGCTCTTTCCACTCTAAAGCTAACTGTGACTGCAGGTGAATTAGATCTTCAGGACTTAGAATGCTTTTATTCAGCTGCAGATGTCCAATGGGTGGCTCATTGGCTTTCTGCCCACCTCCCTGCATGAGATGGGGTTTACCAGTAAAGACTTTTAAGGAAGGCTTAATGCACTGCTCATCGTTTCCTACTGACCATTCTATGGATCTCCATCCGGGGTTATCATGCATGGCTTTCTCTTGCCTTGCCAGAACCTGTAAACTCACTGACACGAAGAAACCCTATGCTCCTGCACTACCTTTGCTAAGCCTTCCCACTCACACAGGATGGCTGTGCTCAGAGCAACTCCATCAGTGGCATGTTGCAGGTGTCTTAAAATTGGGGACTTTGTTTCTGAACAGTGAGCTACTAAATTTCCAAACCCTTGTGGCAGACTACCATCTTCACCCCGGTCAACTCCTTACTTACAACCACCTTAAATAATCATTAAATGCCCTATTTCATGTCTGCTACCTAGCACTAACACTACAAGAGGTGTGCCAGAAGCTCTGTACCATAGGAAATGGTGGCAAACTGATAGAATGGGTGTACAGACCTATCCTGCAACATGGAAACCACTCCAGGTCTTCTTGTCATACTACCTGGGTGATTGATGTAGCCAAACCTCTGCAAGATATGGTCTAAAATACTGGACTTTCCCCACAAAGTATCCCACAGCTGTCATTTTAAGTAAATTCATAGTGCTTCCTTGTGAATGCATTCTGCCCGTTGCTTGCCATTGCCCTTGTGGTTTGTAACTCACAATTTGTTGCTTTCAATTTGCTTGCTTTATTTGTTTTAGGACATGCAGCTTGAATTCGTCTCTTCCCTTGCCAAAACCTTATTTACAGTATCCTGATGAGTGCTTCCTTTCTGTAAACAGGCCTGTAAATCTTGTTCTTATCTCATCATATTTGCTGTGCATTCAAAGAACAAAGTCAAATGTCAGGCTCTGTCCTCGGTGGGAACTTAGTGTTTACTTTCCTTTCTCTGACTTCAAAGTGATAGGATTTATGCAACAATCTTGCTGGATACTGGTGTTAGGAATGAGTTTTTTCTATCACATGACAACATTTAAATAGACTTCAGAATATATCAGAATTGCACCCTACTCTGTATCACTCCACTTTATGCCACTCCATGCCACTGTTCTCTTCTCCATTCGGAACCACTCCACATTATGCCACTGCTCTCTATGCTACTTCACACTATGCCTCTCTACTCTGTACTACTCTGCTCTAAGCCACCGCACTTTGCGTCTCTCTACACCACTGCGCTCTGCTCGTCTGCACGCCATACCACTCCAGTCTAGGCAACACCAATCTAATCTGCACAACTCCACTCTCTGCCACTCTGCAACGCTGCACTGTACGCCACTGCACTCTAAGCTAATACACTTTACTCTGTAACACTCAACTCTATGCCCCTGCACTCTACATCAATACGCTGTACATCATTCTAATCTACTCTGCATCTCTGCACTCTATGCCACGTCACTCTACACTACTTTACTCTATGCCATCACACTCTATGCCACTTTATGCAACTCCACTCTAACATTCACTTCTCCACTCTAAGCCACCTCACTCTACTGTGAAATAATCTACTTTATGCCACTGCACTCTGTGCCACTGCATTCTATGCCACTGCACTCTACCCTGCACCTCTCAAACCTATGCAACTGCACTCTACTCTGAAACAATCTATTCTACGCCACTGTACTCTATACCACTCTGACCACTGCACTCTAGTTCAGTGCACTCTACACACCTGCAAGCTGACACTCTGCAACACTGCTCTGACCGCCACTATACTGTACACCACTCTGCCCTGTACTACTGCATTTTGCACCAATATACTCTATTCCACTGCGTTCTATGCCACTCTACTCTGCACAATGCCACTCTATGCAACTGCACTCTACACCAGTGCACTCTAAACAACTGCACTGCCCTTTACTCTGCACCACTGTACTCTATGCCACTGTTCTCTGTACCACTCTACACCACTGCACTGACACTCTACTCTGCAACTCTGCACTCTACACCACTCTACTCTATGCCACTGCACTCTAGGCACTCTACTCTGCACCACTCTACACCACTACACTTTATGCCACATGAGTCTACTCTGCACTCTATGACACCACTCTGCATTACTGCGCTCTCTGCTACTCTATTGTATGCCACTCTACTCCACTGCACTCTATGTAACTCTACCCCATGCCACTCTATGCCACTGCACTCTGTGCCAATGCACTCTAAACAACTGCACTGTACGCCACTGCCCTCTACTCTGTACCACTGTACTCTACGCCACTGCTCTGTGCCACTCTACTCCACTCTACATCACTGTACTGACACTCTACTCTGCAGTGTTGCACTCTCCACCACCATACTATACACCAATGTACTATGTACTACTGCATTCTATGCCACTGCACTCTATGCCACTCTACTCTGCATCACTCCACTCTACAGCACTTTGCCCTACACTGCACCACTCAACACTACACCACTGCACTCCCTGCAATGTGAGTCTACTCTGCAATCTATGCCACTGCACCACTCTACACTACTGCTCTCTCTGCTACTCTATTGTATGCCACTCTACTCCACTGCACTCTATGCCACTCTACTCTGTCCATTACCACTCCATGCCACTGCACTCTACGCTAAAGAACTCTAAACAACTGCACTGTACTTTGCACCACTGGGCTCTACGCCACTGCTCTTATGCTAGTCTACTCCACTCCACTATGCCACTAGCTTTAAGCCATGCTGAACAGCAGCTACTCTGGTGTATAACATGGCTAATGGCTAAAACACATTAGCAAAGCCATTAACTCTTTCGTAGATGAGACCTATTGGCTTTGCCAATGTTTGTTAGTACTATGAGGTACCGAGGTACCTGAAAGAACTGTGAAAAATACAATTACATCATAATAAAAGCTGCTACAAAATGCGCAAATACATTTTGGTTAAATTAAAAAAAGTGCTTCTCAAATACAGATTTGAATAATATACAGTTTATACCTAGTGTTCAAAAAAATTATAACACTCCATTAAAACCACACACTCCACAGCTCACCTTGAAACACCATTACAATACCTCTCTGAAAGAAATATCTTTGCCACCAGACAACTTCAAGTGACTTCTTTTAGTAAAGTCAATGCAGGTTTTCAAGCCCCTTTGTATTTGCAGATTTACCTGTTGCCCACATTTGCATGTCTTTAGGGAAGGAGACCCCCTGACAAGAAGGCCTATTCTTATCTGTCTGCCCCTCCCTCCCTCAGAGCACCGGAGACCCCCTGCCTTCCAGCCCAGCTGGGGAAACTCCTCTGCCCGTAATTTCGCCCTGCCTCCGTTGCCCTTTAGATGAAAGCTAAAATTACGGACAAATGCCGTCCGTTAAAGCCAGTGGCGGCCCGTCCTTTAGGGCGGAGGGGCCACGCCCCCCCACCCCATGAAGAGTGTCTGTCAGGCTGAACAAAGGTCAGCCTGACAGACACTCTTTATGTTCAGGTCAGGCAGCCAGGAGCAGACATGCGCGATTTGCGCAGACTCCTGGCTGCCTGAGCTGAACTTTGCTGGGCTGAGGAGATCACGACCCCTATGGGCGTGACCTCCTCGGCCCAGCAAAGGTGCCTCCAGGCCCTCCCCTGGGTGACGAGGAAAGCGTCACCCATTGACACTCTCCCTGGGTGCTTCAGGTTTAAGCCCTGAAGTGCCCAGGGCGAGTGTCAATCAGTGATACTTCGTCACAGAGTGGGGTGGGGTCAGCAGTCTCACTGACCCCATCCCACTCTGTGACGAGGCTGGGACTGCTGACTTCCCTCATTGGCTGACCTAAGGTCAGCCAATGAGGGAAGGCAGCAGTCTCTACCCTCCTGGGACCTGGAGGCTAAAGGTAAGTGTGTGTGTGTGTGTGTGTGTGTATGTATGTATGTATGTGTGTTATGTTTTACATTGAATGTTTGGTGCGCGCGTGCATGTTTGAGTGTTATGAGTGTTGTTCATGGATGTGCGTGCGTGCGTGCGTGCATGTGTGTGTGGAAGAATGAATGTGTGTGAATTTGTAAAATGAATGTTTGGTGCGTGCGTGCATGTTTTGAATGGAATGAGTGTTGTTAATGGGTGAGCGTGCGTGCGTGTCTGGGTGTGAAAGAATGAGTCTGTGTGTGTGTTTGTGTGTGTGCCCCGCCCGCCCTCCTCCCAAAGCTGCCGGCCGCCACTGGTTAAAGCTTTCATCACGGACAACGGACAGCAGGGCGAAATTACGGACAGGCCGTGAAATTTACGGACGGGTGGTCACCCTAAATGGAGCACGGATCCAGTTAAGTATCTTGGGATATGGGTGCACAGGGATCCTGACTTGGTAGTCTGGTACAATTATGGCAGGGCGATTGCGAAACTTGAGGAGCAGGCACTTATATGGTTGCATTTCCCCTTGTCCCGTGCAGATTGAATAGCTATAATGAAAATGATAATCCTGCCTAGATTTTTGTATCTCTTCACTTATATACGTATTGGCCTAACACAACAAGTTTTTAAAATACTCCTTACGCACATGGTAACATTGGCCTGGGCAGGAGAACAACCCCAGATTAGCTGGGCCACACTTATACTAACCTACGAACAGGGAGGGTTTGGTGCACCAGATCTCCAACTTTACTATCTCTGCACTTAAGTGCATTTTGTCCATTATTGATATTACCAGCCTCCTTATGAGCCGCATTTTGTGATAGAGAACGATGATGCACACCCTATGCCCCTTATGGACAGGCTTCCACCTAGAAGAACTGTACAAACACATTACAAAATGAATACAGTCAGCAGCACTGCGAGGGTGTTGAGGTTATTGGGCGCATGGCTCCTACTTTATGCCCCGATCCTTCCACTGAGATATCGCCCAGCTCTCTCAGTTACCCAGGAGAAGCTGACACAATCTCCTTGAAGGGGAGGGGCTTAAGACAATGGGGGACTCATGCCCTGAAGGGACATTCATAGAGCTGTCCAACCTCCCGCAGACTCATGGTCAGATGTCACTTTTGGACTTTGCACACCACAGGCTGCAGATGGCAGTACAGGAACTACTGTATATCCCCAACTCCCTGCTGAGCCCGATCCTTAGAGTGCTCCAAACATTACTTGGCAGCACTGCATGTAGGCAGTTAGATACCAACACTTTACAATTCTTCACAAAGAGATGGAAGGCCACACCACATGTAACTTTGAAAAGGTGGAATGCTGTACTGGACAAAGCTCTGAGCTCGATGGACTGGGGCTTCTACTGTGTGCTCACGGCAATGCTCTTTTCCAACTTCAATTTATGAATCAGTCCCTTAAATTTTTTACAACAAATGTATTATGCCCCTCTTAGATTCTTTAAGTATGGGGTGTTTCAGGATTCTAAGTGTGTGCACTGAGGAGGCAGATTGTTTGCACCTAGCCTGGCAGTGTCCCTTGGTTCGTCAATAACGAGATAGGGTGATGTCTGTTCTCTCGCACATTGTCTTGGAGGAGGTGGAGGGTTCCCCTCAGCTCTGTTTGCTTGGCTTGATTGAACCTCTACAACCGGCTAACCGCAAGCTGGTGGCAGTTGCTCTCCTGCTCGCAAAGCGAAGAGTTGCAATACACCTGGGGAAAAGATCAGTGCCCACAGTGACCCAATGGCTCAAGGACATGACATACTGCAAAACGCAGCTTGAACTTTATGCGATGGAGCTTCCACAGCCCTCTAGGCCCAGAGATATCTGGGGCCTACTTACTATCCAGATCAGGTATGAACTGAGAGACAATTCCGACTTATGGTTATAATCTGTTACTATGGTGCTATACATGGGGGGCGTAACCTCAAGACTGCTCCATGGCATAACCGACTCATGCCTAAGATACACAGTATGCATAGACAGTCACTTTCTTCTGCAGGCAATGTGATGTATGCTGTACAATTCAATACAAAGAATTTTAAGAAAATGTGCAGAGTGCCATGATAACAGGAAGATCTGCTTCTCATATGTTTTAAAGCGCACAACTCACCCATAGGGTCTCAAGTACCCTTGCAATCTCCTTAAAGCTGGTCATCGATAGCTAATTCCAAGATCCATCCAAAATGGAGTGGAGTTGTAGAACACACTGTTCTTGGAATCTACAAGCACTGCTGCCAATGAAGAGATGCAACAAGAAATTAAAATACAATCATGTAATTTTTCTGTCAATGAGTTACAGTGCGAACAACATAACTCTATGAATTTAATAGCCTTCTCAAGGGAGATGATAAGCAGAACTTAAGTAGCTGACAATCGTATGTAAGCAAGTTAAAACTTATAGCCAGATGCCCACTGCAAATAGCAGTAGGACGCCATTAGTCGCTCCACGGGCAGGAGCCAATGGGGGAGTACCTCCAGGAAGGAGGGTAGCCCCTGACGTCAATGGACAGTGCAGCATGTAAGCCATTGTGAGGCAAAAGATCAGCCTCTTTCCTCTTCACCATGCACCAGGATGCATATACTGCGTCACGCAATTAGGGATGCTATTGAAGGTGAGCACGGTAGATGGAGAGGCACAGTGGAGGAGATTACCATTAGCGTAGCAGCAGATACGTTTTTTGGTAATGCATCAGATGGAGTTTCATTCTTGTCACGGTTAACAAACAAAGTATGATTAATTGCCTGTGATGCTTTTGGGAAGTGCACCAAACATTGAGTGCTTGTTTTTCTTTCGCTTTCATGTCTGTTGATGATGGCGAGGCGCACCTCCCTGACATAGTGGTAACACGGTTGCAAGAAGTCGACTGGTATACCCAGAGGTTGGTCAGAGCAGCAGCGCAACGTACAGCAGGAACTTTGAAAGACTCCTTCCACTGACCTGGTCAGCACAATAGCACAAGCGCAACCTCTAATGGCCATGGCCTGTTACGATTGCCCGGCTTCATCTCAAGGTAAGCTGCAGAGATCCATTGCAAAGTGCGCTGAGAAGTGAGACCTTTGTGGGGGCTTGAACCGCCAAAGTGATGGGCCCTCGCAAGTTGGGGTGGATTGATTTAATACTGTTTTCAGCTGAAGCATGCAACCGGGCAGACATCCCAGTTCGAAGACTATTCTGAGAACCAACGTTACAGAGAGGCTGTCATTTATTAGTAACGCCCTCCTTATCCATGTGTGTATTTACTCTTCTTTTGATGTTCACATAACATTTATTTGTCCACAATAATGCATATTTTAGACTGTTGGAAATGGCCTTTTTTGCTGGATTATCCCCAAACTTTTTGTCTTCTTCCTCCTATTTTTTCAGGTCTGCTTTTGCTGGTTTATTGTCTCTGCACACTTTACCACTGCTAATCAGTGCTAAAGTCCAAGTGCTCTCTATATACATTGTACTGTTGATTGGTTTATCCATGATTGGCATATTTGATTTACTGGTAAGTCCCTAGTAAAGTGCACCAGGTGTGCCCAGGGTCTGTAAATCAAATGCTACTAGTGGGCATGCAGCACTGGTTGTGCCACCCACATTAGTAGCCTTGTAAACATGGCTCAGACCTGCCACTGCAGTGTCTGTGTGTGCAGTTTTAAATTGCCAATTCGACGTGGCAAGTGTACCCACTTGCCAGGCCCAAACCTTCCCTTTTTATACATGTAAAGCACCCCTAAGGTAGGCCCTAGGTAGCCCCATGGGCAGGGTGCAGTGTATGTGAAAGGTAGGACATGTACTGATGTGTTTTACATGTCCTAACAGTGAAATACTGCCCAACTAGGTTTTCACTGTTGCAATGCCTATCTCCCTCATAGGTTAATATGGGGGCTGCCTTTAAATAACTTTGAAGCGCAGATTCCCTTTAAGGGCAGATAGAAATGTGGAGTTTGGGGTCTATGAACTCGCAATTTAAAAATACATCTTTAAGTTAAGTTGGCTTTTAGATTGTGAGTTTGATAATGCCACTTTTAGAAAGTAGGCATTTTCTTGCTCAAATCATTCTGTGACTCTGCCTGTTTGTGGATTCCCTGTCTGGGTCAGTTTGACAGTTGGACTGTTTACTCCTCTCCTCTAGACACTGACACAAAGGGAGCTGGGGTGTAGCCTGCATATTCTGATGAGCCAACTGTGCTGGGAGGGGCGAGAGGAGTGGTCACTCACACCTGAAAGGACTGTGCATGCCCTCACACAATGCAGTCTCCAACCCCCTGGTGTGTGTCTGGAGCCTGGCCTGGACCAGGAAGGATCTTGCAAACACTTGAAAGTTTGCTTTGAAGTTTGCCAAGGCAGAAAGGGGTATAAGTATTGGACCCAAAAACCCAGACTTTTAGAATCTTTCTGGAATCAAGAGGAACCTCTGCCAAGGAGAAGAGCTGAAGAGCTGCAGGAGTACTGTCCCTTTGCTGTGTTGCTTTGTTGGATTGGCCTGCAGTTGCTGCTTCTGCCTTAAAAGAGTGCAAAGGGTGAACTTTGCTGTGAATCCTGCTTGAGAAAGTTCTTCAAGGGCTTGGAGTAGAACTTGCCTCCTCTTGGAAGTCTCAGGTACACCAAAGACTTCAGTTTCCTTGACCTGTGGCACTGAGGACTGTGGGGGTCATTCCGACCCGGCGGGCGGCGGGTGCCGCCCGCCGGGCGGAGACCGCCAGAAGACCGCACCGCGGTCAAATGACCGCGGAGGTCATTCTGACTTTCCCGCTGGGCGGGTGGGCGACCGCCAAAAGGCCGCCCGCCCCCCCCAGCGGGAAAGCCCCAGCAACGATGATGCCGGCTCCGAATGGAGCCGGCGGAGTTGCTGGTGTGCGACGGGTGCAGTGGCACCCGTCACGATTTTCAGTGTCTGCTAGGCAGACACTGAAAATCATTATGGGGCCCTGTTAGGGGGCCCCACGACACCCGTTCCCGCCATCCTGTTCCTGACGGTTTTTACCGCCAGGACCAGGATGGCGGGAAGGGGGTTGGAATCGGATTCTTTGAGGCAGGGGTAAACCGGCGGGAAAACGCCGGTTGCCCTTTTCTGACCGCGGCTTTACCGCCGCGGTCAGAATTGCCCATGAAGCACCGCCAGCCTGTTGGCAGTGCTTCCGCGGCACTCTGCCCTGGCGGTTTTCAACCGCCAGGGTCAGAATGACCACCTGTGTGTTTTGTGCTGTTCAAGAGGATAAACATTGCGACGCTGCCAACGATGCTGCTGCCCTACACTGTGACCTGCTGACACTGCACGGAGCCACACAGACCCGCTTTGCACTGCGACACTGGTCTCACCATCACCCTCTTCGGATTACTTCACCTAGCCGCTGCTCTCACCGTGACCTGTGGGCCCTGCACACCAGCATCGCCTTGCTCACACTGCAGCCTGGGCATCCCCAATGACGCCACTCCTGCTGACACCGGTGCCGCCGCCTGCACCGTGGCCTGTGGACACGCTCGTGAGGAGCACCATCCCGTCCCACACCGCAGCTCCGGTCCACCTACACCAGCACCATTGACTCCAGTGTCGTCACCAGGCATCCCTGCCTGCACTATGGCCTGTGGACATTGTTTGTGAGGGTCACAAAGCACCGTCACGTCCTGCACCTCTGGCTTGGGCCTACCAACGACAGCGCTCCAGCAACGACGATGGCACTGCTTGCACCGTGACCTGGTGACAGCGACCCACTTTTCAACGCAGCCCTGTTCTCAGTGACGCCAATGGATGCCGTCACCAAGCCGCTGCCTGCACCGTGACCTGTGGGCACCGCATGTCGGATCATCCCGCTTCACACCACAGCCCCGACACCATCCATGCTAGCGCCCCTGATTTCATCAGCCCGGAGTTCAGTCCACAACGCATGTGACTTCATGGGCCTGACAACTCTCGCACCGGCTCCAGAACCAACACTGCAACGCTGCTCTCCAGAACTCACCGCAAGGATCATGACACCCTACAATTCCAATGGTACTGTTTGTGGGTCTTCCTGACATCGTAGCTGGCCCACGATGCCGCAGCCGGCCTGAACTGTTGGTTTTGTTGATAACAGCGCCGTGATAGCCTCAGGTGGAGCTATTGACTTCAAGGAACTGTATTTTTGAGTAAATCTTGCAGAATTCATATTTTTTTATCACTGTATGTTGGATTTTTATCATATTTGGTCTTGCTTTATATAGATCAATAACAGCTATTTTTTCTAAAACTAGTGTGGTGTCCTTTGTAGTGCACGCTAGTGTAGTGTGTTATGTCCAAATGCTTTACTGTTGTCATGCATACATGAACTGTACTTCACAAACAATGTATAATTAGGAGGTTTATTGACTCTCATATCCGCGGCTCAAATTAACTCATAATAATACTAAAACTGTACTCATATTTCCAGATACTAATCCATCACTAATTCTTGTTGGGTTCCGGAGTAGCGTGCTACTCGCTGAAAAGCGCTTCGATGCCTAGTCAGGGGTAGTAAGCGCTATATAAATACTATTACAATTACAATAATTCAAGGATCAAGTGTCCCTCAGCGACCAGCACCTAAGAAGCCACAGCAACAACTGACTTTCTTAGAATGTCGCCTCAGATGTAAGAAAACATTCTTCATCACACTCCTGAGTAGAGACATGGTTACAAAGCGCTCATGAGCTCACCCCATAGTTACCACTACATTAACAAAAGCTTGCAACACATAACATTTACACATTGCTTCTGAGATAAGCCTGACTGCTCATGCCAAGCTACCAAGGGGGTGAGCAGGGGTTATCTGAGTGGGTATCTCCCTCATCCTGACTAGAGTAAGGGTCCCTACTCGGACAGGGTGCAAACCGATTGCCAACTAGAGACCCCATCTCTAACATAGACGTTTTGTCATTCTACGGTATTGTTTTTTCAATGCTTATGATGCGAAACGCGTGTTGTCACTTAGGAATTCATTATTTGGCATTTGGCCTGTTTCATTAGTTTTGACGACAACTCCTGCTATTCCAACATGGCACTTCTGGTTCTCATTTCGAGCCCGGTTCGTCTCTAGTCCTTCTCCTAGTAATTCCAAGTGCCTCCTAATAGTGACCCTCATCTGCTTAGACCATTCTGCCATTCTCCAGGCTGGTAATATAATCGATATTCGATGTGCCACCTCAAGGATGATTTCATGGTGCTGTTTTTCAAGAACAGCATGCATTTAATGGTTTCGACGTGAGAGGAAATTGGTATGCAAGCATAATCTATTTCTTTGTGACTATGCATCAAATAATCGTGAAATGCAGGAAAACACCTAGCTGACCAGTAGTAGTATCCAAATGTAGCAGCGGCGCAGAAACTGGTGACTTACGGGAGGTAGAGAAGTTATGGGGGGTTGATGTGGTACTAACGTTAGGTAATGGGCAGAGCACTTCCTGAAGTAGGAGGCCAGAGTGGAACTTCCACTTTCAGCGGAATGGCATTAGTCCGAATGTAAAGGCAGGAAGGATCGCGGATGCTCCCAGCTTGGCCGCTGATTCAAATTATGAGCCATCCATTCTTAAGCTTTCATTCACGGCGCGGTGTCGTCGACTTTCAATGAAAGTCTCACCTTTATCTCACGAGCCTTTCATAAGCGCACCCCGTCTCTGCTTATTAAAATAGGGAGGGAAAGAGAACACAGAAGTGGTGGCGGGACCCTTCCCAGCTCTCTGCCCTCGCCAATTGGAATGACATTAAGCACGGTTGCTGTGGAGAGAGAGCAGCGTCCAAGGGCAAATGGCCAGGCCTCCTTCTACTTATAGTTCCGTTACATGCAGAAACATTTCGCCTTTGTACATCAGATCCTGCCTCAGCATTAAATGGCAGTGATTAGGCAGGTATCCTGTTTTACAAGCCCTGTACATCTCTAGACGGGAAGCTCGATGGTTTGAATCCATTGCCATTTTTTGAGACAGTGACGAAGCTTTACAGCCTCGTGGTTCGGCGGCTTTGCCTAATGTTCACAGCTTGCTGCTCTGTCAAGGCAGTAGGTGGTTGCCAGTTGGTTAGTAGCACGTGTTCTTCCCCGTTCCCAACCACACCAGTATCATGTGTTATTATTTAGTTCATAAATGTGAGCATTCTAGCCACAGGCCTCACTACGGATGGGGTCCGCAGCAAATACCAAAGCCAACAAATAGCCGGAACCCGGAGGCCTCGGGCGCAGGGGGCAACGATAACAATCTAATCAGACCGTAATTAAAGACGGGCCTTTGTGACAGTAAGTCGGAATGAAAGTGGCAGGCAGATGCTAAAGTCAAGGGTCTTGGAGGATGGTGATACTCCTAAATTAAGTTTGCTCTGCTTTTCACATACAGGAGCTTTGGCTCGGCGATGCAGACACTTACCTGTGGCCTTATACATCCCTTAGACATGGGCACAACTATTGACTGTAAAGCACAACATGGTTACTTTAGCAACGTCAGGGTCTGGGGAATCCTCGAGTCAAGTTTCAGTATCGTAATCGTAATGCAGGAGGAAAGTTAATATCCCTTATCAGAGAGGAGGGCTCAGGCCAGGAAGCAGGAGTGCAACCCTGTTTCATTGGATTCATGAGAATGGTGGTGGGGACAGAGGCCTAAGGCTCAGGCGAAGTGTGACTGAACCCGGGTCCAGTCAGTGTTTTGGACAAACGCAGATGAGCTTCCCTTGACGGAACCGGGGTCCAACCAGTGTCTGGACATGGGCAAATGGAAGTGCGGACGATGTTCCTGAGGTGCTAGACACCAGCATTGCTATATCACCTTAATAAGATACACATGCTCTTCACTAGTGGAGGGTAGTGGGGCCCCTGGGGCATCTGAATCTGGCATTCTTAATACAAGTTACAAACGGAACACACTATTGGGAATCCAAGACTAGTTTGCTCTTCAATATGCAGTCACAATACTTCATGGTTAAACCACAACAAAAAAAATCTAACGTAGTTGCAATTGAATTACTTTGTGATCGTTGTAATTCAGACTTTGGCATTTTAACATTGAGTTTCTGCACCGTGGAGCAGGAGCGGTCAGGCAGTCTGCCGCTGTTCTATCTAGGCCATCATTTAGTGCGCCTGCCGCATTCTGCAATGAAATTATTGTTCCTCCTGCATTCATTTTTGTTACTTTTTTCCACAACTTCGGCTGGAGGTCCTTATGGCATGTTAGGATTCTTCCTGCTCAATATCATAGTATGTCATTGTGCCTGCCTCTATGGTTCTTCAGTTTATGGTTCTCCCCACATCATCAGCATTATCAGTAACTTGAGTCTTACCCAAGTTGATCCACAGAGCTGGCTGATACTTCTAGTTTTTATGGGACAGTGTTTTGGGGCACCTACAGTGGTTGATCATTTGTGCTTGAGCTGGTCAGTCCTGCAGCCAAAGCCTGAAACAGTTTGAACATCCCCGAACCCCTGAGCCGTTAGCTATCACTTGCTTTGGGTTGGTCCAGTATATCAGGCGGGCATAGAGAGGCATTCCCAATGCAGCAGGTAGATGCCTTTGAGGGCCAGGAGAGGTAGCTACTGCGACCTGAATGCATGACACCTCCAGACAATCAAGTTGGTCTCATTTTGGGTTTACCGGATCATTTACTTGCAGGTACTTGACCCGAAGCCACAAATTGGTGCTACATAGAGGGGCATCTTATTTAGAGCTGCCAATCGATGCCAGAGTGCAGAAGTACCAGAGGGCTCCATATTTCTTGCCTGGTACAGGTGTACACTTAGTCTTATTAAGCACTGTGGAAGCTTGATTCTAGTAAGTCATATTTTGCATGACTCTTTGTGAGGCCACCACGCTCTTGGGCTGGTCTTCTGGCAGTACAGTAATATTGAGCCAGACCCAGGCGGAGGTTTGTTGTCATATGTTTGACATGCTAGGCTGCAATTGTCCACTAGGTCAGTTTTGCTAAGTAGGAATACCCACAATTAATGGAGTCACTCAGTAAAGTGAATTCCGTGTTCAGAGACTTTTCTCGAACTAGGTGTCTGCTTGTGGGCCCTACCCTAGGTTACCTGGAGTTGCTGATCAATGGGGATTCACCTGGAGGCCTGTCAGTCTACAGGTACCTCCACAGGAATGATGCATTATGCAGTGCTATGGCTAGGTATTTAACTCTGAGTTTTTTTTAATACCCCACCTATTCAGGGACAAAAGCCTGTACAAGGAATGCTGATGAAATCATTTTGCCTCGGAACCCCTAGTGAGGAATTCGGAATTGTGGGTGCCTGGTGCCTACCCCAGCAGGGGAGGCATACGGAAAGGAGCTGATAGCTCCAGTACTTAGATGAAGAGTTTAGTAATGGACTGAGAAATTGTGAAAAGATGGGTTTTGGTTAATCTAGCTCAAGTCAATTGTTATACCATCTGGGTGTGGTCTTTCCTGTTTCTGTGTGTTTTCAATGTAGCATTTTTTATGACGGTGCCTTCATTCACTAATGGTGTTTCCTTGATTAAACAGCCTTGTCATTGTGATACAAGTCTCAGCATTTGTTGCCATTGGGCAAGGAATTGACTCCGGGTTCAGGAAGGTGCAGCAATTTGTTAAGCAAAGGCATCCAGCTATTGGATACTGAGTCCTAGGTAAATTATTAGAATGGCCAAAGACGCACAGTAGAGTATATCCATCCCTGCACGGAAGTTGTTGAACAAGGGCACATT
Source organism: Pleurodeles waltl (assembly GCF_031143425.1). Taxonomy (NCBI): domain Eukaryota; kingdom Metazoa; phylum Chordata; class Amphibia; order Caudata; family Salamandridae; genus Pleurodeles; species Pleurodeles waltl. The sequence goes on along the minus strand of NC_090447.1, from coordinate 1,243,388,806 downwards.
TCCCTCCTAATTGGGAGGGAGCTGGAAGGAGTCAGGATACACAGTGCCAGATTAAGTAAATTCAAGCAGCTAGGGTTACCTTTGATCAGGCTTTAAGGTTGTGGTATGGCCTACGGTTTTTAAGGCACTAGTTCAGTCTGCCAGTGACTATGCGGGAATGGGGAAGCTGGGGCAGCAGTATATTTGGTAGCACCCATAGAATAGAGCCCTGGGCATGGAGAGCTGTCCCATAGGGATGTGGTGCATTTGTTAATTTGGGGACAACATGCTTTGCATGTTGCAGTCAAACAATCTTAGGGGCTGTTACTGATGCTCTCTGTCAGTGGCAGGGAGGGAGGCCGAAAGCGCCAGTGACCTTTTCGCCCTGTGGCAGAATTTCTTGTAGCAGAAAAAGGGGCTATCCAAAAATTTGTACTGATTTAATGAACTTACACCTTGGAGTGGTGTTGGTTTGAGTGGACACTGGGCAGAGAGGAGGGGCACTGACCTGCTGGTGGTCCTGGACTTTTCTGCCCTACCCCAGGATGTCTGGAGTTGAACATTTTTGTGGATTTTGCCTGGTGACAGGTACTCCAGCAGGGCAGAAGCGCTATGCAGTGCCCTGGTGTGTGTTGATATGACACAGAAGGTATTGCCCATCCCTCTGTGATGGAGGAGAAGTTGCTACTAAGTGATGCCCCGGATGCCCTTGGATGAGGGCGTGGTCGATGGATGAGGAAAGGGGCCTTCTGGCATGTTTGCATTCTGACGTGTTGAGCTTTAATGGAAGGTGGAGACAGCTGTGGTATTGCTTGCACAATATTGCTGATCTTATGTCCTGTATTCTCCTAGCAATAATATCTGCCGAACTATGGTTATAATTTCTTTCTGATACTATGTGACTATACGAATAAAAGGCTATTCCATGGTTAAACCACCTTAATTGTAATTGCCTATCTCCTGGGGAATTGTTTCAGTGGGGGGCACGACTTGCACGGTGTGAGTGCACTAAAAGTAAAATTACAGAATAGAGTATAAGTAAGTTATGTTAGGAGTTTAGCATCACATCTACCTGTCTCTGCGCGAGGTCACATTGGTCACATCAAAGATGTGAAAACAGAACACAGGCTGGAGCTCTGTACGAGATGTACGACTAAAATACAGTAATCTTCTCCTTCAGTTGAAGGTCGTAGGTCAAGTATGAAACATCTGACAGGCACACATGCCAGTGCCACTCAGCAGGCGCAGCTCCTCTGTTAGGGTGGAGGAGCGTCACACCCCTCCCACCCGCCAGCAGCAGCCACTGCAAATGACCTTTAACAAATGAAAAGATAATAAACCATGTTTATTATCTTTTTGTTTGTGAAAGGGGCGGGGCATTGGGGAGGTGAGGGGAGTGCACTGTGCACTCACTTCACTGAACATGCATGTTTGGCCTGCCGTCTCAGATCGGCCAAACATACATGCACAGAAGGCTCTCTCCAACTCAGCAACACAGTTGCAGGGCTGGATAGAGCCTACACAGGCTCCCAGTCTGTCTGGGAGCACCCTGGCTGGGCGCTCCCAGCCAATCCTGATGCTGCTCTGAGCAGTGTCAGGATTGGCAGCAGGGCAGGCTGGGAGCCGGTGCCTGCCTGCAGGGACGTGAGAGGAGCGGTGCGGGAGCGGAGCAGGTAAGTGATAAATTTTTTTTAAAAAAAATATAATTTGCCCCCTCGCACCACCGCGCCTTGGATTATTTAGATCCTCTTTATACTCTTAAATGGTGCAGTTAAGGTGATTTATGATTCGTACTTCTTACTTAAAAAAAACGGTTCAATAAAGACGAAGAGTTATGGGAATATACAGTATTATCTATGATTTTTTTTTTACACGTGTTCTTTCTTATAGCAACAGGATGCATCATAATGAGGGATTGTCAGTCACTGACCCAAATTCTCCTTTTGCTGGTCTGCACGAGTAATGGAGTTGAACACATCTTGCACTTCGGCTACGAAGCAGCCCTCGGGTATCATGCAGAGCTTGATAAGTGGTGAACGCCGTGAGTCATTTTGCTAATGATAGTGTGATTATGCTCTTGCTAAAAGTCTGACCAGGGGCACTCGAAATGATACGTGCTTTCTTCTCAAGTGCACAGAATTCCATCACGATGTTCTGGCCAGACGATGCCACAGACTTACTGAAAAAGCCTTCATTCAGAGCACCTTCTCTCTCAGATGACAGCGCCTTCATGACAAGACTGCCTGTTGTGTACTTTGGTCTTGGGAGAATTATTTATAGCACCACTGGCAGCTTTTGGATCGCCCTTAAGTTAACCAACTACCAAGATCAAGATTTCGAGATTTTTATTGAATATTTAGATCTACAAAGAGATCAATAGTCCATTGACGTATACAGGTGAAAGCTTAGTACAATTTTAAAAAGCACTTAAAAAAACGTAAATATTTTGCAACACATCAATTCATTTACAGGACAGTAAAGCATCTGAGTTGCTGCTCTAGCTGAATTAATACCCTATTTTTTTTTTAAAAGGAGGTTTTAAAAAGATATATCTGGGAGATTTTAAAGCTAGACAAATAAATAGAACGTGATCTAACGGTTGTATATCACCCTTACATAAATTACACAACCTGTCATCCTATCTTATTCCCCGCCAAGCGTCTGTAACACTTTTTAAAGAAAGGCAGTTCTGCCTAAGCAATTGTATACACCGAAGGACACTGTTTTTTAGATTCCAATCTAGGTAGGGTTGCAGCACCAAAGTCATACAAGACCGTATTATTTCATCCAGCCTCTTTATTCCCCCAGAGGACCAGATGTCATGTTCCAGAGAGCTAATTTTCATGAATGCTTTCAAATAACTTTTAAGCTTAAAGTAGATCATATTTTGCAAGTAGGACAAATTTAGCCTAAAGTGTTTCAGGGGTTGCAAAACTTTGTCATCAATGTGCAATCCCTCCTTATAGGGTCAGAGCAATTTGCGCCTATAAACATCCTAAGAGTATTCTCCTGCTAGTGAAAAAGATGGAAACTCCATTGTGTTACGGCTGGCAATCCCCTTATAAAAGTGCTTACTAGACCCATTTCAATGCACAGTACCTCGACTGGCGCCAATGGATTCAAGTTGCATATAGAATGTAAGATCTTTCCCTCTGCTCTATGCATAAAGTGCCAATGGTCCACGCAGTCAATGGCAGTGGAAAAGTCAATATAGAATCCATACACAGGCATAGCACGCTTCTGGACATACTTTTCCATTATATAAAGTGGAGCATTTGGGTCTAAAACCCACCTGCTCTGGGGGCACAATTTTCCTTTCTTCTGCCCATTCCTGTAGCTCGAGTAGTATATACCTTGCAAACATTTCCCCAGAGGCATCTAGCAGCGTGATTTGCCTATAGATACTCAGGACATTAACAGGAACTTTTTTATGTAATGGAAGTATGATACTGCCCCTCCAGGAATCGGGTATCTTACTGCTAAGGAAGCCATATCTTAACAGTGCTGCCAACTAGTTAACTTTATAATACTAATAGGTAGCTGATCAGGACCTTTAGCCCCTGTATTCCTCGCACTGAGAATAATATCTTTCACTTGTATCCTAGATGGACAGGAGAAGGTAGTACTTTCCATATCGGCAGGCCTGAAATTAGGCAAACAGCAACCAATCAAATTATTCACCAAATTATGTGTGAGTGTACAGAGAGGAAATGTAGTTGTACTATTCAGTACTAGAGATGTCATCAATTTTTGGCTTACAAGTGCTGCCACTTCATTCCCTCATAATGTTTCCAAAGGCTCTATATTTATTTTTTTACAGCTTTTGTAATTTCCGTACACATTCTGTCTGATTGTTTTTTTGTGCCAGCAAACACCTAGCTCTCCTTTTTAAGAGATTTATAAACTTTCTACGTTCTTTTGAGTAGTAAAGAAAGTGTCACCTTTGTAGTTTATTAATCATCTTATCCAAATTAAACCCTCTATTTAGATTTTTCACCAGCTTCCTGTTTTTATTTCTATCATTCTCAGAGGGAATCAAATTCCCCCGACAAATGTTTCTTTATCTTCTACAAAGTATCTACTGTAATACAAACGTTTTGAGGAGATTCCTCTAAGGCTCATCTTAGCTCATCTGTTAGGATCAATGTATTATGCATACTCCAGGAGACTCTTCCATTAGCAGTACATAGACGTATCTCCTTATTTTCGTCAATCTGTCAAGGAGATACAGAGTATGGGTTTCCATTTATAATAAAAGATAGAACCTTGTGATTACTCATATATTATTAACCACCTTCAATTCTTTCAAGCATCAAAAGACCGAATAGGAGCCTACAATACAGTCAATTACTGAGGTACCTAAGCACTCATTATGAGGAGGGTGAGCTGGAATGTCCTTATCAAGTCTGCCGCTTACTATAATGGACTCATGTTCCCTACATGCTTCCAGTAGAAAAGAACCTCTTGTTTACTCTGGAGCTTTCTTGGAAGGTTGCCATTGGTATATTTGGTGCTTCTTCCCTTTCTATGTCAGAGAGCAGTCTTATAAAAAGGTTAGAGATGGTGGCATTAAAATCTTCTATAGCTATTGTGTTCCTGATCTTTTTCTGGTCAGCAATATCCTTTATAAAATGTTTTTGTTTTTTTGCTAGGGATATACACATTCAACAAAATAGGCGAGACATTGGGCATACTGCACCATTATAATTGGAGAAAACAATGCAATGCAACAAATTCAAAGGGTGACACAATACTTTATAAGACCACAGATAGTTAATACACAGTAGCATGGCTATTCCACCTCAAGCATGTCTTTTCCTGGATTTTTAACAGGACTGCTAATTAGGACTGGGCAGATCCAGTGGAGTTTCACTCCACAGAGTCACATAAAAACTTAATGAGATTTCGCAGAGTTCCTTGAGTGGGCACATTCAGACACATCGCTCTGCTCGTGAAGATTTTTAGCAGTTAGAGCTGGCCCCCACGCTTTAAAATCAGCATGAATGGCAGCATGAAGCATGCCAGAGGGTGCTGCTTTTTTCTGCTGCTTAAGTAGATTTTCTGCTCGAGACACAGCTTTCTCAACGCGAATTGTCGTGACCACTTTGAGAAATCTCACCCGGAGGCATTCTAGTGCCAAAAGTTTGCTCTAGAGATGGCAAATTCTTGCTCACCAAATTAATGTTGGCGACCTGCCCATGAGAAAAAACTCCACCATGTGGTAGTTACTGGAGTTTTGCCAGAAGTCTGTGCTCCAAGCAGAGCGTGGAATGGACAAAGGTCTGCAAACTCTGCCAGAAGAGCAAAATTGTTTACCAACCCCTCCTGCTAATAGCATACTTATCCTTTACCTCAAGGGAGCCTGTTGTCCATGTGTCTTGGAGACATATTATGTCTTGCAGAATTGATAAGTTCCTCCACATTTTTTGAGCAGCCCACCAAATTTCCGAAAATAATTTTGATAGAATTGTTTAATAATGTGCCTCAAGGGAGTTGGCCTCAAATCCTTGTCATTTTTTACTGCCCCTTCCAACGATTGTCATTGTGATACATCATCTCCCCATGGCGGTGGGGCCTGAGCTCTGACCTACAAGAAATATCTTTCTAGTGCCTGCTTTATGGTCAGTTTTGCATTATGCGACACGTAGGGATAGATTTACTGACGTACACAATTTTTTACCTTTATTGGCACCATGGACAGCCGACTTGTATAGCAGTCTCTACAAAACATTTAGTGAATTTTTTTGGACTGTTCCAATTAAATTTACCATCAAATTCTACTAGAAGCTCCTTAAGTAAAACCGCTAGATTGTCCAGGATATGATCAGAACTATCTGTAGATTTTTCCAATAGGATCATAATAGATCACAATATGACAATATTCCCCAAAGGCTTTGCAGAGACTTAGAGCAACAAACGTTGTCTGACAAAAGATTAACTGGTGGATTCATCAACAGGTCAGGAATCATCAAGATATTGGACAGTGCAGAAGTGTTATTGCCAGGTGTACTGAAAAATAGGTCCATTGACTTATTTTGAAGCATTGGTACTGGAGATACTACTCTCTCAGAGCCCTTATTGAAGCCCAAGGAAACCGATTTTAAAGGTGAAGCATCTGTAAGGGTGTAGTCCCGAATGACTAATGACTTTGGGACCTTTGTCAGTTCTTCAGACTCCCCGTGATTGCCAGTGGGGATGGAGCTGAATTTGAACTTCCGAGAGGATCTTATTCAATCTCAACTGTCGGGGGTTAGTTGGTCCTGCTCTTGGAACAGGCTATTGTCCCTTCACAGGTCCTCTGTGAGCACTACCAGAGTGAAGTCCTCCACCACTGAGTTTGTTTTCAACTCTGTGTGCATTACTAATGTAGGAATAATATTTTCTTCAGATGATTTTAAGAAGTATGTAGAAATTGTCCCATTAACTTTTAGAGTTCCCGAATGGGATGTTTTGTTCTTTAAGGTATTTGATTTCATTGTTTGACTGTTTCTAAAGGCAAGTATTCTTCCTGAGCTAAGTTTTTTCACCATCATAGTTTGCACACAGCTGGGCCAAAGTACAACAGATTACAAAGGTAACCAAAAATGGGAGCAAAAGAAGTGGAAGCTCACTGTGACCCACAGGAAGCACCCAACACTAGATAGGTAGTTTCCACCGGGTCGGGCTCCACCCTGCTGCTGCAGCCAGAAATGCTGCAGTACTCCCAGCCCTCAACTATGTTTCCAGAGAGATAATAGATTTCTGAGGCAGCCCGAGTGAGCAAACCGAACTGGCTTAATGCCTGCTGCTTCCGCCCATCCTGGCTTGCCACCTAGTGCCTATGTACGTACCCCCTCTCAGCTGTAGCAAGTATTTAAGCATCCATGTCCTTCAGCACCCCTCTTGCAGATCTCTAACAGACCTCTGACCGACCTCCAACAGAACCTCTATGGCTCTTCCAATGACTCTTGCCTTTGCTGTACGACCCGCTTCAGCCTGGCTATGTAGCACAGCTACAGCCTCCTGCAAGCATCATGGGCTGAGGGGAGAGTGAAAAATATAGCCTGCAATGCGGCAGAAATGTGAGCAACCTGCTAGCTTCCCCCAACTTGACTGCTTTTGGCTCCTGCAGCACTGTGGATGCAACCAGTTCTTCCAGCTCCAAATCGCTCCACTTTGAGCAGGGCATAACAGGTATGTTGAATATAGACAGAAATGTGGGCAGAAGTGCAAGTGACACGCTGACCCTCCCACTTTGAAAGGGCCCATTTCATCTGAACTGGTAGTTGTTTTTTACCACCAAACTAGAGGATTGGGGGGGTTACTTGCTTGTATTAGGGTCCATTGTACCCTCGCTGTGCCACTTGTAGTGTTATTATTAAGCCTGTATCATGAAATTTGCGAGGGAACAATAATAGTCAACACTGAGGGGTGGACACACAAGGCTCAGTATTACATGCACTAGAAGGAACTCTACTTGCCTCTTGTGAGGCAGCCTGTGAGGGAGCAGGGGTTGCTGTGTTTCAAGACACAGCCAAGGGGAAGTTATTAAGTAGGGCCTGCAGGTGGGCTTATAAACCCTGACATGCCCCAGTCAGCCCTTTGTGCCCACCAGAGGGGCAATTTTTTGCCCACTCATTCCTAAAAGTCGGTAGAATTTAGGGGCTCTTACGCCAAAAATGCAGCAAAACAAACATGATAGAAAAGCTTTAGGTACCCGCACTACATTTAAAAGTACTCTAAGTTCACTTGGAAGTGTGTATTGGGCTACAGCCTTTCTAGGGCCTACAGGCTTGAACAATATGCCTTTGGAGTTGTGGACCATTTCAGACACTGATCAGTTCAGAAAGAAGCTGAAAACATGCCTTTTTTACTCAGGTAAAATAGTCTGCTGCTACTAGACAGGTAATTTGAGGTGCAGAGTGCCTGGATACTCCTCGGAGTGGCAGTGCAGGGCAGTAGAAGTGTCTTTTCATTCATTCATTCATTCATTCATTCATTCAAGATGAATAACGACCGAAAGCGATCTTTACCACATTGCCTTACCCCAGTGTTTCTCACATAATGGTGTCTTTTTTGGCAGGTAGGGCTGTGTTTTGGATTGATTACTAACGGTTGTCAAAGAAGTTTATCACTTGACTGTTCTTTCATGTTGTAATGCACTTTAAGTGGCCACACTGAAGCAAACTTGACAGCTGTTTCACCACATATTAATATTTGGGCAATGAAGTGATATCAAACAGCACATGCTGTTATTTATTGGGTTATGTTTATCCATTACATCCATTAAAATGTTATGCAGCAGAGTTTATTGTGCTCATGTTCAGGTTGACAATCGATTGTACCTGATATTGCTCAAAGTTATGGCTATTTAAATAAAATAGGCTATGGCCACAGTGCAACCAAACAGGGTGGTCCTGTCTCTTATTATGTGTGTGAACCATACCTAACTGTGCGGATTATGACAGGATAATTTAAAGGGCAGAACAGAGAAGTAGAGTAAATATAAACATAACCTGGATTGAGAAAAAGTCTACTTTGAAGCAGGTTTGGTAAGTTTATTTAACAGAGACATGTAAGTGTGCTTGCCTTCACACCACTTGTCTTCCAGGGTGCACATTTACCAAGCGGCAATTTGTCTTTGGGAGCGGAGAAGCGTCGACCCTTCTGCTGTGCATAAAGCGTAAAAAAAATAGAATGGTAACAAAATTATTTTATTACTATTTTATTTTTTAAGCTCTCTGCCAACAAACAGAGTGAGAGGGCAGTGTGGAGCCAGTGTGTCACTGCTGCAAACGACTGGCAGCAGCGAGGAGTGGCCACTTCAGTTTGAAGTGCGCATGTAGGTTTGGCCGGCTATCTTGTTGCAGCCAAACCCACATGCATAGTTTAACCCTCTTCAGTCCGGTTGTCTTGGACAGCTGGGTTAGAGAGCAGACACAAGCATACAGTGCCTTTTGGAGCGTGTAGCTGGCCTGCTCCAGTCAGTCAAGACGCTTTTTTAATACTTCGCACTCAGAGGACGTGCTGCAGAAGAATGGGGACGTGCTGTAGAACATTGAGTTAGGTAAGTGTTTTTTCTTATGTTTATGTTGGTGTGTATGTTATGCGTGGAGTTTTTTGTGTGTGTGTGTTTTGCGCCCCTCCAATTTAATTTGCTACCAACTGCCACTTCATTTACTGTCACTGTGTCCCTCCCCAAGTCTCTTTTTAGAGGGGGCAACTCTAAGCAAGTGCTCCAGAAAGCTTTGTACATATAACTTTGATATTGACTCTGATTTCCACTAAAATATGGTCCAGTTCAATCTAACTAGGGATGAGCCTGGATTATCCTTTTTGCTGTTTAAGTTTCTCTGTGTGGTTTTTGGGTATGTTTATGTTGTATGCCATGCTACAGTAGTGTAACCTGACTATGGCTAGTCGCATTGTCATCTTCACTTAATGCTCTGTTTTCATGAGTGAAAAAATCTTGAGGAGTTATGAAAGTTTGTTCATTTCTTTACAGCACTCACCTGAGTTACTTTATGGCATGAATTATAGTTGCTGAGATTTCAGTGTTTTTTTTTTATTTAAACTGCTACGTTGTCACTGAAATTGTTACCTAACTATAACGTTACTTTAACCATTGTTTTTTTTTGTCACAGACAGACACAAGGGAGAAACACATTATGGAATTCCAAAAACAAACTACATCCTCTCCACCAAAATGATATATATGCATTTGAAAACAAATGTATTATTATATAACATGATTTATTTTGTATATCTTTAACCTCACCTTAAAATACATCACCTACATTACTGCAATAACTTGAATATAATTATCATTGCACCAGTATATAGTCAAATACTGTTCACGCCTGGACTTCTGGCAAGCCCACATCACATTTATCAGACCTAACGAAATGTAATTTGACAGACAACATCTAAGGGTCACATAACCAATATACCAACTATCTTCTACTAATGTTATGCAGAGGTGCATAACATTAGTAGTACCTACAAGGCATTTGTAATAATCCATCTTATTTGCTTAAGGGTCAGACCTCACATTCACTCTCAGGGATTTGTTCACTAAGGGGGTTATTCCAACTTTGGAGGAAGTGGTAATCCGTCCCAAAAGTGACGGTAAAGTGACGGATATACCACCAGCCGTATTACGAGTCCATTATATCCTATGGAACTCGTAATACGGCTGGTGGTAAATCCGTCACATTTGGGACGGATTACCACCTCCTCCAAAGTTGGAATAACCCCCTAAGTCTCCAAGAATAGATGAAAAAAATGAGTAACTGCATAATAAAGTGTATTGGAAGCAGACCCTTAGTACAGTATAGTATCGTGACAAGTTCTGACCCCCTGAAGAGTGGAGAATGAGTAAGAATTTAGTATTCTAGAACCAGAATACCTGGACAAAAGGCAACAAATTTAATATATCTTCTGCCCTATCACAGTAGAAACAGTAAACATCACAAGGTGGGTATTTCTCTCTCACAACTCTTTGAGTGGAGCCAATGCACAAGTGCCAAGATGGAACTTAACAAATAAAACCCTCACAAAATGGGAATTAATCTACCTCAACTCTTTTTCAAAAACTCATTTTTCTTTTAGTCACTTCGACATGGCTTTAGAGTGGTTAGTCATATTTATGTAGCTATGGTCTTAATGGTAAGAGAAGATAATACTTTTATGAAGTCCAAAAAGACACTCTAAGAAGGAATTTTCTTTTACAATTTAAGAGAGTTAATATGGTCTAAAAGCTGAGCTTCAGGGTGAGAGCTTTACCATCAGATATCTTCAAAGCATATTGAATTGTCCAAGAGAGAACCTCTCCAAGGCCCAGATTGTACGAACAGCAATGTTGTGCTTTTAATTATGTGACACTGCCATGCAGAATTGTCGTTGAAGCATATTACATGGAAATGTAACGTCACTTTTTCTATTTGGGTTTGATCAAGTCACATTAGTTTACATGTAGTATGTTTATGATGGCATGATGTATCTTTTTTATTTGTAAAACTTTTTATTGATTTTCATAGTAATCAAATCGTTCTTACACTTGGTACAGGATACAGAGCACATACACAATGATAACCCCCGCCCAGTGGCAGCGGGTGGACTAGAGCGCTCCAGACCAGAGTCACAAATTCCTTTGAAATATCCCACCTATAAGCCATGGAGCCTCATGCAACTCTAGAAGGAGAATGCCCAGTTTGTTCAGGAAATCAGTAATCAATTATGGAAATCAGGAAACCCCTCAATGTGCCCATCCCAGTAACATAGTGGTCCACACTGTTCTGCATGTCGGGAACAATATCAGAGGGATGTATTTTTGCACTAAAATTGCTACGCTCCATGACCTGTTGTCTAACTCTGAATGTTAAACCAGCTCAAAACCCAGATGGGCCAGGAATTGATGGGCAATGGTTGCCCATGAGGTGTGTCTCCTGGAGCAAGAGGATATCTGAGCGGTAGCGATGGGCTGCTTTGAGCACCACTTTGTGCTTCATTTTGTCATGTAAGCGATTTACGCTCTATGAAGAAACGATAACCCTCCCAGATATTTTATCTCATATGACCTACCCATGTGATCCAGTCTGTTTGGCATAGTGTTGTATGGTTGATAATTATGTTGGGAACATCATGTAAGTCAGGCGTAAATCTGTGACATGTTAAACCAGATGTGGAACTAAACAAAGAAACCTTTTTCTCCCCACCCCCTACTTATGGCCTAGAACAGACTTTGCAAACTAGAAGTATCTGTTGTTGTGCCTCTAGGGAGGTGAAGCCAGTTGGGTTATCTAAGATGTAGCTTTTCCCTATTGTGAGCAAATCCCCACCCCAACACCTCAAATGGCCTAGCCCCTCATCTAAATAGAAATTAACTCCTTAAAGAAGGGTGAAATAACAGTACAGAGTGGGGGGTGGTAGCGTTGAGCGCTGAGTGTGTTTGCGGGTGCCGTTATTGTGTATGGGTTACTCCCTGCCTACTGGCACCTCCCGATGGCTCTAAGTGAGGTACTGGCGGCCTAACATAGTGTCAGTGGACCTGGTATGTGCTGGCGGGCCTTCAGATGTTGTGGAAACCTAAGGGATCTCTCAGGTCCAAGAGAGTGAGCTCTTTGCTCCCTGCACTGCAGGCATTTTTTGAGGGCTGTGCACCATATGCCTGGGGACCTCTAGCGCCACCTCTTCCTCCTCCCACCTCCCCCCCCTTGCATGCCCCCACTTCTTTGGGTGAGAGCTCAGCATTTCAGAGGTTGGGGCATTGCTCTATTCAGTTCTAAGGTTCCTTGGGAGTGCCAAATAATAATGTTTTATTGGGAAAAATGACTTTCAGGCGGGCTGGAAAGAGGAGCATGTACTTCATACCCATGGACCTCACTTTCTGCTTCGCGTCTTGAAAGGATCTCTGCTGTTGTTGAACTTTCAGGGTAAAATCAGAAAAGATCATCACTGAGGACTGACGTGTTAATGATCCTGCAATCAGTGCTGCTTGGAGAAATGCATGGAAGTCTGCGTGGTTGAGGACATGAGCTATGAAAGGTGAAGCGGGGGCAGCTTCCGGAGGCCTAGCCATCAGGACATGGTGTGCTCTCTCAACAATGAAGCAGTTCAAGAAGTCTGCCGCTGGCATCCAACTTTTGAGCCAATCCAAGATGAAGGAGGTGGACGAGGTCCCTTCCTTCTGGAATATTTATGATGCATAGGTAATTGCACCTTGACCTGCCCTCTGCATCTTCCAGTTGGGACTCCCTCTGGTCCATTAGGATCTGCAGGGTCACAAGGTGAGTTTCAAACAATTGGACTGTGTCTTCAGTTTCGGAGACTCTGCTCTCTTCCTCTGTAACCCTGTGTGTCAATTTTCCACAGATCCTGCCTGATTAGGGCAGGGTCTACTTTGAGTTTCCCCATTTTGCCTTCTAACGTGTCTTTAAGGCCCCAATGTCTGCAACATGGTGGATGTCTAACTGTAGGGCATTGCCTCCAGCCTTGTCAGCGTCTTCAGCCAGAGGGGACTGCTTTGCAAACATGTCTATTTCCTGCTGTGATGCGGAGTTAGAGAGCTTGTCTCATGTCATGGCGCTTGTAGGAACAGAGAAGAATCCACCATGACCAGGGGTCACCCCAGCAGGTCATCATGCACCACCAGGACAGGGGGCACACAGGAAGGGTGCACCAGGTCACTCTCCCAGTGCCAGCTATTCTGGCAGCAGATGTGTCTGTGTCACCGTCAATAAAGGGCTCTGCCACAGTGGGTTGTTTTGCATCTTTCCTCTATCTGCGGACTGGTTTAAGGTTCCAATATCCCTGAGGCTCCAATCCCTCCTGAGGACTCCTAATGCCATGCAACTCATTGTGTCACCAGGTGTGGCCAGTTGTATGGGGCTTCTCGGTTGACTTCGCCAATTGATGGGCCCTTGCACAGCGCCACCCCCCTAGGTGAACCCCTCAGCACCTGTGACCTCCAATGACAGGGAAGTACTGCTTGGCTCTGGAGGAGTTCATTGGGTCGGAAACCAGATGATTGATGTACCGCAGTTAAAAAAGCTATATATTTGGGGTCCACATCGAGCAGGGTCAGTGTGGGGCAATCTTGGGCCAGGACATTTGCTCCACCAATGTCCCCTCCACCTCACGGGGTCCACGGCAAGTGATCTTCCTGGGGGGCCCAGCACTAACCTCAGTCTCCTTGTGGTAAAAGCACAGTGGCAGAGCACCCCCACTGCCCTACTGCACTCCATGAAGAATGGTTTTGGTCCCCTTCTGTGTATGGTGAGTTGCTGGTGTGTTGGCCTCTAGGGTTGTGCCACTTCTGAAGATCTGGCCTGCAGGAACACTGTGGCAGAGTTGGTGCCCGTTTAGGAGGCAGTGGTGGGGCAGTACGCCATGTTGTGCTGCTGGTGCGTGCAGCAGCCCCCCCAATGGTGAGGGACCTGCCCACAGCACCTCGTGTGTCTTGGGAGATTTCTGATAAAGCATTGAGAAACAGGTTCACAGGGGGGCGCCCCACTGCTGAGGTGATGTGTGGCCTCTTACCCCGGCTGCTGAAGACCTCAGGGCGGTTTGTTGCTGTAGTAGTCTAAACGAAATTTGGAGTCAAATGCAGAACAAATTATAAAAGGAATTTATCTAATGTGACATGGTGCATTCGACTTGGTCAGTCAAGAGTCTAAAATGCAGAACTTCAACAAATCTTTTATGCATATAAACCACAAAAAGGCGTAACTAGCTGTTTCATAAATTGTTCAAAAACATTTAGATAATGGTCATTTCTTCAGCAATCATGAACTCATGAACTAATAAATCACATGTCCAGCAATCTCTGGGTAGTATTTCACAATATATATATATATATATATATATATATATATATATATATATATATATATATATATATATATATATATATATATAGAGACATATATATATATATATCTATATATATAATGGTCACTTGTCCCACATAGCAACATTTGGGGACTTTCCATGATTGAGAAATACATTAACCAAATAGAAAACGTCCTATCCATAAATAGGATGTCATTGCTGAGCTATCATGCTCATGGCAAATCATGAGTGCTGTCTCTGGAGCAAGGCTTGCATTACAAGCTATCTATCAGGGAACATTATTTTCATGAAGGTCATTTATCCTTTTCCATATGTTTTGCAGACCTGTTCATCATTGAGTATCACAGGATGAGGACAGGCCTAGAAAATACAAAATGGATTCTTTAGCCAGTTTCCACATTGTGAGGGGGCCACCATACGTCTATCAGGAAGACTGCATAGTCTGTTCCTCGTTACTGCTTTGTCACCCAAAGTTACGCTCACAGGGGCTGTGAGAGGCAATTTTACATTATATTAATTTAAAATTTGCACACACACATATATATATATATATACAAGGCAATTTTTCGTATCTTCTACACCGATGGGATAGAAACAGTACTGTAGTCACAAGTGATTCAAAAGCCATTTTTATTCATGTTAAATACCAACAGTACAAATAAGAAAAAGAAGGCCGGCGCGTTGCAGCATTTTGCTTTCAACAGGACCATAGAGTCCTATAGCCTAGGTAGTCTTTTTAAAGAGCTCACAACCATATTAGTCTGCCATCACTATTTACTTAAAAACAACTACAGCATTTATGTTCATAGAATAATCATGTCAAATTCAGTCGCCATTTTCAACATATACATATATTTTTTTTCTCTTTCAATTTCTTCAAACATGCCTGTAATGTACATAGTTATGGAAAAACATTTCTATTCCAAATATGATTTTAGCAGTGATTTTTCAATCAAGCAGACAGATTCATTATTAATTTCAGAAACCCTTTTGAAATTCCAGCGAGGAGGTTCCAAACAATACAAGTCTTTAGCCATCTGAGTATGTTATTAATACATCAGTGACAATGCTGATATTTAAGGCATTACAGGGAACTTGTTTTTAATTCTAAGGTGCAAGTGCTTAGGAAAGATGCATGTACATCACTTATTCCAATGGTAAATTAAATTTTAAACCAATTAAAAGGGAATCAGTAATGATCAATGACTCACTATTCATGCTAGGAGATACTAATTTATGAGGGGATCACCTAAGACCATAGGTAACATGCTCTTGTTGTACATATTCTATTGTATGTAACCTGCTAATGTTAAAGTGGTCATATGCATTATAAAGTGTGATTGGGGAATCAATTTCTCATTCTAGTGAACAAAACAATTTCTAAAGTGTTGGTAACATGATCATATGCATTATAAAGTACTAGGAATTCATCATTTTCTAGGACAATCCAAAGTCTTTGCCTGTGAGTATGTACATGAAACCACAGTCTTAAAAAACAACATTTGCAATGGGTATGAGTCGCATCGTCACATCTCTGATGCGTACTCATAAAAATATATATGATCTCTGCGTAAGTAGATATTGACAACACATTCTACTTCTCATTCCCCTCAGCATTGGTTGAAAAATAATTAGTTAACTCTTGAATCTAAAGCACCATATATGAAATAGCACACCATCTCTATAACATATTTCACACATAATGTTCCCCCTATATTCACGTAAGGCAACTGGATGTGTTTCTTTTCACACATCCTAAACTTGTATTACCAGTTTGGCCAAAATAGAGATTCATACCACACAATGGCCCAGTTTCCGCCCGCCAAGTTGTAAACGCTGCGCGGCTGCCAAGGCAGCCGCACTTCCGCAGTGGCAATCACAACATCCCTGCTGGGCCGGCGGGCAGAAATCGAGTTTCCGCCCGCCGGCCCAGTGGGGATGTCAGCCGCAACACGGGAGCGGTGTTGCAGCGGTGCAGCGGTGCGACGGGTGCAGTTGCACCAGTTGAGCTTTTCAGTGTCTGCTATGCAGACACTGAAAAGCTCCATGGGGCTGTGGCAGGGGTCCCCTGCACTGCCCATGCCAAAGGCCCCAGGGGGGCCATGAAAAGGCTGGCGGGAGGGGGACTCGTAATCCCCTGGGCAGCACTGCAAGCAGCGCTGCCCTGCAGGATTAAATCCGCCGGGACCAACGTGGCGGTAAACCGTCGGTCCAGGCGGTGCGACCGCGGCGCTTCCGCCGCGGTCGTAATACGCAAGTTTGTGCCGCCAGCCTGTTGGCAGTGCAAACTCCAAAACAGGCCTGGCAGTCTTTGACTGCCAGGGTTGTAATGAGGGCCAATGTTCTGCCAAGGCGGGAATATCAGTAGTGCATAGGATTTTCATAATAAGGAGGCACAAGTTTCTGCTTACTATATGTTTCAATCATATACTTTAAAACTAGGAATCCCACACAATTTGAATTCATTCATAGATGCATGTGCAATTCTGCATCTAAATTGTGTCCTGGGGGACTTCTGTTCCGAGTAAGACGTTTAATATTGACTCCATTCTTCTTAGTGCCAATTGTAATATGTTCTTAGATTTTTTTCCTGTTTACCATTGTACAACTCATAGGTGGTTCTGTTTATACCATATTCACAGACACTGTGCTTTGCACATTTCCAGAAGTCTGGCTGATTGAACCAATTTGCATTGGTCATTTTCACTGGCAAAAGATGGTTCTGTGTTAGTAGGCCTCCTAATGATGCAACTTTTCTATAAGTTGTGCTTAGATGTTCTGTGTGGATTTCCCTTAAGCTGTCATCGAATTTTAGAATCTTTCAATTTCTTTGAAATATTTGTTTTAGTTCCTTCTGCCTGTAGTTGAAGTCCATAATCATAAAATGTTACTCTCTTCCTGTGGTTCTTACCTATTTGTCACTAGTAATTCATCTCTGGATCAGGTTGTAACTATTGGCATAGCATTATTTAGCACTTCCACCGGATAACCTCTGGACGTGAATCTTATTTGCATCTCCTGTATTCGATTTTCAAAATCTTCAGGTTCAGAACAATTTTGCTTAGCTTGTAACATCTCCCCAAATGGAACACTCCATTTTTAAATTTTCAGATGGCGACTATTAGCATGAAGAATGCAATTGCACGATATTGCCTTTTGGTGAATTTTGGTGCTTATTCTTATATCTTTAACAAATAATTCAAAATCCAGGAATGCGATATGACCAGGACTGATGGTGTATGTAAAACTTAAATTTTAGGCATTTCGTTTCAGGGATTAAATGAATTGGTGCAGATCCTTGATGCCTCCTTCCCATATTAGAAAGAGGTCATTTATGAACTTTGTCCAAAGTTTAACATGCTCCAGCACGGTTTGATTCTCTTCTGTCCAGGCAGTCTCCGCTTTCCAGGAACCCTATCAAAAGGTTAGAGTTAGTTGTAGCAAAAGAAGTCCCCATAGTTGTTCCTTGTTTTTGCAGATAGTAATTCCTGTTCAACATAAACACTTTATGGGTTAAGCAAAAAGTAAGCATATCCATGGGCATCTTGGAATGTTCCATGAAGCTCACTGATCTCACTCATGCATGTTGTAATGCCATCGTTGTGACGGATGGATGTGTAGATGGAGGTCACATCAATTGTTGCCATCAAATAATTCTCCATCCAGGGGATTCCCTGGATCTTGTTCAGGAAGTCCATAAAGTCTCATAAATAAGAGGGCAGTGCTGTCACATACTGGATAAAGAAAGATAGATATATACATATCTATACAAATAAAAACATCACAAAAATATAAACAATTCAATAACAGAATATTAGAATTTCACCATAACATAACATAATAAAATATCAACCCCTCCAAACATAGTTACTAAAATAATATTAACATTAACAAACAATTAATAAATACAAGCAAACACTATTAATTATAAGCACATAAAGAAATAATAATCTAAATCTTATTTCACCAATATTAGGAAAAGTGTTGGACTCAAGAAAGATTACAGATACTGTTCCCACTCCAGCTTAAACAACAGTAGGGAGAGTGTTGGGCTTCGGTGGGGTTTACTATTCCTGCTTCAATCAAACCAATAGGAAGTAAAGTTGGACTTAATACAGTTTGATTTACAATATTCACTTCAGTCTGAGCAATGATAGGGAAAGTTTTGGAATTTTGAGCTTTTAGGTTTACTATTCCCATGCCAGTATAAGCAACAGTGGGGAAAGAATAAGACCTCGGATGAATTAGATTTACTATTTCCACTCCAAATCTAAAAGAAATCATGAAAGTGTTGGCCTTCAGAAGGGTTAGATTTACTATTCCTACTCAAGTCTAATCAGCAGCAGGGAAAGACTTTATAGTGGTCAGACTTACTATCCCCACTCCAGTCTAAGCAACAGTTGGGAAATGTGAGACTTCAGAAATTTTAGATATACTATTTCTACTCCAGTCTTGGCAACAGTAGGGGAAGTTTTGAAATTCAGAGGGGTGAAATTTACTATTCCCACTTTAGTCTAAGAAACAGTATGAAAAGCACTGGACTTTTAAGGGGTTACATTTATGATTCCCTCTCTAGTCTAAGTAACAATATAGAAAGTTTTGGACTTTTGAGGGGTTAAATTTATAAAGAGTAAAAAGCCTACAATGCAGACACCCTTGTATCATGGTGCAAGGGTGCCTGCATTGATGCTAGGCTGCCAAAATGGTACCAGCACAGGGGGAAATGACAGGAATGCTCTGTATGCCATAGATACAGCTAATTCCTGCCCTTTGACCTTGATGCAGGACTGCACAGCAAGGTGACTTGTTGTGCTGCCCTGCAACAAATTCCCATTAATTTGGGCCTGAGTAACAATAGGTTTGGATCATTTAATTAACTTCCCACCCTATAACTCTACAAATTTAACAAGCTGCTACTAAAACGAAACTTACTAATACTAACAATTTTAAGTTCAAAATATATTATAACTTACAAAATGTACATAATAATAATCAATTAGAAAAGAATTACCAATAAAAACCAACTTATCATTAAATTAAAAATATTTTTAATTCAAACAAAATCCTACCCATACATTATTATAAATTACTAATAAAAATGACTAAAAATACTAAATCACTTAAAATTACACTCTTTATTTTCTAAAATGAATAACAATTATTCCAACAATGCTAACGCAGAAACTAATATATTAATTAAAACACATTAGAATATTTAAAAACATAATATTTTTAAGAACTTTATTGTTGGAAATGATACTAAAAAGATATTCTTGAAAACAATATTTACCAAAAAAAACATTATTCTTGGCAATGATATTCTATACCACAATATTTTTGAATCACAGCATTTTGTCCTTCTATTTTTATTGTCTGAAATTTTAAACTTGATATTTCATTCCAACACCAAATAAATGTAAAACAAATAAAAGTGTTTATTATAGGTAAATCTTTTTACTGAAATATGGCTGTAAAGGATCATTAATAGCATTTGTTTCTTCTGAACCTTTACAAAATAATTAGTGTATAGAAAATTACACTACACATAAATACATGATATGTTGGCAAGTACAAGACTATGTACAACTGAAACAATGGGACCTTTCTATATCTTTTTTTTTTTTTTTTTTTGTTGCTGTGAGTAAGTGAAAAACACCAAATATTTATGTCTAGCACACAGAGTTTGATTCACAAAAGCATTTATGAGTATAGGATTTAGAAATACAGGAGTATTCTGTTACTTTTTATGTAGGGCATGATTATGAGTTTGGTGGTCCGTGCACCACCATGGTGGCTGTCATGGTCGGACCCTCATCCGCTTGGCGGTCAGACCACTGTATTATGTGTCATGTGGGCCTATTGAGCAAAGACCAACATGGTCTGCTGGCACCGTCTGGCAGTACAGACCACTGCAGTCATGAGGCAGCACAAACAGGCCAGCAAAGACAGTGTTTCCACCGGACACATTATGAGGTTGCACACCGCCAATGTGTCTTTGGCAGTCAAAGAACCACGTCTTAGCAGGTAGAAACAGACAGTATAAAGGGAGCAGCTCACCTATGCCAACATGGAGCCAATCACACACATCCTGCCACTGCTCATCGATGGAGCAAAAAATCCACGCCGCCATGGACGCAACTGGCTGTAAGTACACACACCTACCTGTAGCATTACACTCAACAACAGATAATCGCTCCGTCTTCCACATGAGATGGAGGTCACACTATGGGCACCAATTACACCTATCATCGTGTACACAGAGTCATTCACAAAGATGGATACATTTAAAGCCACAAAACGCCCCCTTTGGGCAGGTCACACTAAACCACAACACTACACACCAAAAACATGCATGCACATCTTAGGCACAGGGCAAGTGAAGTGTACACAACATTGTGTAATCAACACCAACAACACAGCAACACCACATCTACCATTACAACTGACACACTCACATTGCACACATGCCATGGACTGCCACAAGATTCAACACGCATATGTATGCATGTGTTATGAAACACAAACACCCTTCCAATGAACCAGCCCTGCAATGGACCCATAAACTACCCACATTGCAATACAATGGAAGGACAATAGGATGTACAATAGTCAAAGAGACAAATATACAAAGCTCACTATGCAAACAATACCTGCATAATAGGCATGGGGTGTCAGGAGCACTCAGGGAAGGATGCTGCACTGGGACACATTACACTTTGCACTTGCCCCTAAAACAACAATTGCACAGGAACCGACACTTGAGGTATCTGAAGAACAAACAAAAGAAAAGTCAAGTGACATTCCTATCTCCACAATGTGGAAGTGCAAGTCAAGAAAGCACATACAACAGCAACAGCATTGGCCATACATCTAGATAAAGTAGCTATAAGGTACACACAGCAAAATGGACACATACACAGTCAAAGGCAAACAAAGGTAGCACAATTGAACACCCTCCATGTCTGGACAAACAAAACTCAAGCTCTCACACATGAGACAAATGTACAATCCATATCAGGGGGTCAAGTCTAGCACTGTACATGCTGACATTGGACAACACAAGATTAATTACTCACCATAACAAATAAAACACAATGCAATGACACCACAGTTGCATTAACACCCGCATATCCATACAGTCAACATTTACCTTGGGTGACACCAGCACTGCCCACAAAGTCAGATATTGCAAACAACAGCAAATGGTAGAAAAGGAATTGCAGGACAATTGTACACAAATAAAATTGGTTGGGTTTATTTTTAACCAAATGCAAAATGGCAAAGGCCATTGCCCAGCCCAGCAGTTTTTCAGTGCACAGTACTGTGCCCACACTTGACTCCTATTACTGCCAGGAAACCTCCACAAGAAGGGGCATCAACTGGGCAGGCAGGTACCTCAGGGATCATCTGGGTGGGCTTTGGGTCAAATTTGGGATGGGTGGTTTTGGTTTTGTGAGGGGTAGACTCTTTCTTAGGAGGGGTGGGCTTCTTCTTGGGGAGAGGGGTATGGGTGCTTGCAGGGGGAGTAGGTCTGACGGAGAGGACTTTGATTTGGAAGGGATGGGTTGGGGGCTCTTGGGTTTAGGACCGGAGTGGAGGGAACAGGGGAAAGGTCAAGTTAAAAAAAATCTTTCCTTTGGAACACGGGGACGGTCATCTGACGGGGTTCGGGATTTGGAGGCTGAGGGAGTGGTTGTCTGGCATGTTAGTGTTGATGTCTTGAGTGTGTGCATGAGAGCAGTATGCTTCTGTTTGGGTGGTGTGTGTTCCATGCGTGAGTGTGGGCATTTGTGTGTCTTGGGGACTGGGAGGTGAAGGTACTGGGTGATGTGGGAATGATGGTAGATGTGGATGTGTCTGTGGGGGTGGTATCTGCAGGTATGCTTATAGTGGTGGATGTTTGGTGTCTGGTGGTGTGGTGTCTGCCGGTATGGTGGATGTGGTGGATGTCTGTGTGTCTGTTGGGGTGGTGTCTGCAGGTATGGTGGGTGTGGTGGATGTCTGTGTGTCTGTTTGGGTGATGTCTGCAGGTATGGTGGGTGTGGTAGGTGTGGTAGGTGTGTCACTGCCTCTGTGGTGGTACCTGTGGGTATGCTTGGTGTGACGTGTGGGCTGGTAGGGATGGTGAGGGTGTCTGGGGAACTGGTGACTGATGTTGTGGTTGTGGGTGTATGTTGAGTGCTTGCATGCTGGTGTGTTTTGTGATGTTTGTGTTCATGTGTGCTGCTTGTGTGTTTTGAGGTGGGTGCATGCAGATCTGTCTGTGTGCTTGGGATAGGCAGGGGAGTGGGATATTTGGATTGGGAAGAGGGAGGTAGAGGGGGGACGGATGACTGGCTGCTGTTAGTGAGGAGGCCAGAGCCTGAAATATCTCTGTAGGCCAGACATGGCATTAAGAATGTCTTCCAGAAAAGCATTGGTCTGCTGAAGTTGGCAGGCCAACCCCTGGATGGCATTCACAATGACAGTCTGACCAACAGATATATTCCTCAGGGGATCAATAGCCTTCTCACTCAGGGCAGCAGGGGCAACAGGGGCTGGGGTGGAGGTGCCTGTAGCAAAGGAGACACCACCCTCTTGGGTGAGCGGGCACAGCCAACTAGGTGGGGAGCAACAGGGAGGGTGACAATAGAACTGGGGGTGGTGGACAAAATAAATATGTATGTCCTGATGGGTCCACCGCACCTAGGGAGTGGCCATTGGCAGAAGAATCTGATGATGATGAAGTAGATCTGGTCCCCTCTGTGGCACTCTCCTCACCCTGTGGGCCACTGGGTCCCTCCGTGGTAGTGGTGTCTTGACCCAAGGTCCCATGGCAAGATGCTACCCCACTTGGCTGTGCCCTGTCTCCTTGACATGCCTATCCTGATGCTCAAATACAAAGAGAAATAGGGTCACCAAATTTCCCTGATCTCACTTGATTGACAGTTGTGATTAGCAAACATTACCATGATGTCAAGTAGGCCCCAGAAACAAACTCCACCTAAGTGGCCCCTGCAGGGTACCATACCACATGCATGAATGCCATCTGAACTGTTAAAACTTGCCCAAAGGAAAATCAGGATCTCAGACAACTACGATTGTTTGGCTGAAGTTGTGTAAACACAGCAACTGTTGAACAAGCACTTTCAATGCTTTGCCTCATGGAGCATACCCTACTTACCTGTTGTCATTAAATAGTAGGCAAATGCGAACTGCATTCCCACAGATCCCACTCAAAGACATATAGACATTTATCTGTCATATACACAAAAACACAACAATAATAAGTGATGATCCCGGAACATACCATGTTGCTGACAACAGTACAGTAGCCTTGAGAAGGTGACATGAAAATCCATCACACTGGAAACTTCGACAATGCACATTTCAACAAGTGTAATGTGTCCCAATAGAGTCATGGAGGTAATACCAATGTTGCTCAGATAGGCCACAGATTTGGCATGGAAATGTACACTGTAGATATCATGTGCAAATAGGTAGGGAGGTAAGTCCCTAAAATCCACAACACAATGAATTAGCAAACCCCAGGGAAATCACCTCTAATGTCTAGCACCACTTATGGTTACATACTAGAAGCCATTAGTCTTTTGTATGTTGGAGAGACATGACGATTTGCAAGTACCTGTAGAAGGCCCTCAACATGTTGCCCAATAGGAAGCTTCATCACTGTCTACATTTTGGTTCTCCAAACCAGATATCTGTGGATGAATGAACACATGTGATTTCAACATCACTGCAAGACATTCCATGATGCATGCCAACGGTCAAGTAAAAACCCTTACCCATTACACATTTGCAGTGCACTTTGCGACATGATGCCACATCAATGGCCTGGAAGTGCACATTGTGGCTGAAACATTTAGTCATACATGTCTTGTCCCTCATTGCTACTGCATTTGTACATGCCAAATGACATTCAGTGATGACTGCGGGTATGTGTGAGCCAACAATCAATGGTGACACATTCCTGTTTGTGGCACCACAAGAAATGTACTCCCATTGCATATGTCCTATTCCAAACACAGGTTGCCATGCACATATATGTGAGGCAATACAGAAATCATCCCATGAACACACGTAGACCATGCATGAAACAGCAGCATACAGGTTTTGTCAGAAGAGAAAGGGACACATGCTAATGTCGCGTAGGCTCTCATTATCCTAATGAGACTACAAGGATTTTTGGGCGGCAAGATCGTTCGCAGTGTGACCCACGGCGAAGGACCCTTGTCACCCCAAATCCTGGTTGAGCTCCGGCTAACTAGCAGTTACTTATCTCTCCCAAAAGGAAGAGACAATTGGGCTGCCAAGCGCATGACATCGTAGTGCTTCCCAGGGAAGTCGTGGTCACTCAAGTCACAACCAGTTCTCTCATACACAGTGTGGTCTCATACATAAATGACAAAGGCAGTTTGAGTTTTAAAGATTGGTTTAATAAAACGACTGCATTTTAGATACCAAGGCGTGAGACGCAATAACCAGAACTATACAACACAGTAGGATTGAAATAGTAACGAGGAGAGTGAAACATAAGAATAATGCTATCATAGTGCAACTAGATTACGTTCTCTCTCTAAGTTATATTTTGAGCACAGCATGTGAAGCTCTAAGCCTGGCTTTCAGGTTCCCCCGGGAGCACATCGACCCACATACCTGAGCAAAGGCCTGTGATCTGGATCAGCATCTGCAACAGGGC
This sequence comes from Pleurodeles waltl, assembly GCF_031143425.1. Classification (NCBI taxonomy): domain Eukaryota; kingdom Metazoa; phylum Chordata; class Amphibia; order Caudata; family Salamandridae; genus Pleurodeles; species Pleurodeles waltl. The sequence continues at coordinate 1,243,363,797 of NC_090447.1, read as the reverse complement.
AGTCAGCATCTAGTTGTGGGTTCCTGGTCGGAATCTCCCTCTTACGTGTACAAGGACTGGGAAGTGTTTTTATAAATAACACGCCGGTGTTCTAAGAAACGTCCCTACGTAAGAATGTGTACTTTCTACGAACCCTAAAGACTAAACTTCTACCATGTCTATCGGCAATGTACCAGACTGTATCCTTTACTGAAGCACAGAGCGAGGAACAATGTATTGTTTGAGAACTTCAGTGCTGAAGTAAGCTAAACAGTGTGATAGAAGAAAATAAAACAAGACCGTGAAACTGGTTATTGTAAAATAACAGTGCAAGGCTAAATAAAATGCATCTAGGGCAAAGTGCACAGAGGCCTAATACTTTAAGCAAACGCGCAGAAAGCTACATTAAAAATGGCTACACTACACTAAGATGTAGACACAAGGAATGTTGGCAGTAGTGATGGCACACAAATCGTGTCCATGGACGTTACCCCACTTACCAAAGAAAAATATTGATCTGTAGCTGCACCCAAAGATAAATGTATGCTCTGTCACAAATATGATGGCCATCTTCACATTAGTGAGGCACCAGCGCCCATCACACACTGAAGACAAGTAGCCTCTAGGTGGCAGATGCTAATTTACTAATTTAACCAGACACATGGCTGAGGACAGTCATCCATCACTTCCTTCACTTTGGCCTGTGAAACTGACAAAAATTAACTCATCTACTGAGTCACACATGGCACATCCCTAATCGTCAAGGGGAGACGTCAGAACCTAACACATTAACATGGCAATGTGACAGGCAGGATTATGCCCTCTAATCACCCACTTGTGGCTGCTGTGCTCTCCTCAAACTCCCATCAAGGTCTGGGTACGCCACCGCCAGGATGCATGATATTGAAAGGTTTATGGTCCGACGTGCACCCTGATCATGCGGGGAGGACAGCCCTAGCTGGACGTCCACGATCTTCTGGGCCCAGTGTCTCAGGTCCTCCCACCTTTTGCGACAGTGGGCGCTCTGCCAGCTGTGGACGCCCAGAGTCTGCACCTTCCGGGCGATGGCTCTCCATGTCTCCTTCTTCTGATGGGTGTTGACCTGCATGGATGCAAGAGACAAATCAAGATATTACAATCACAAGTTTTCATACAAATCATTGAGTCACACACATGCCAGAAATACCAAGCTAGACATTTTCAATTTGTTAACACACCACAAGTGTAAAGCACACAAGCCAATGAGTACAGGGACATTACTACACACTTTTCTATCCATCTGCAGACCAACCTACGTCCCTGCTCATGGCCTACAATGACTAAGCAAGCCTACTCACATCAGGTAGCCCATGCTGCAGCAACATGTGCTGTGATGTGAGCCACAATGAAACACTGCACCTACACACATATGTGGCTTCTGAAGGGTAACCTCCTTAGGCCTCAATTGGCCAACACATTCACACTCTGTGAGATTGACTCACTGCATAGAGACCCTCAGACGGATATGTGGCCTACCAAAAGCAGACTCATGCCACTTCAGGGGTAGGTTCTTTGGTAGGTACTTGTATATGTGTCCATCCTACAGAGATAGCATCCAACATTCAAAGGCATGCATTGTACAATTACTGGTATGTGACCAAACTACTGACCCATATATCATGGCCTCTCAGAAATCAACACGCTGTCTGCACTGAGGGACTGTCATTTGTACAATAAGCCAGCACAGGACAAATTTGACCTGTGTGAAGGTGACAACAGAGCTGTGGGAGAAAGGGACCTGTGTCTTTGTCAAAGGTCAAAGACACACATTGACAATGATGCTAAATGCGTATATGGACTAGATCAGGGATTTACCTCAGTACCCATTCCTAACCTAGTCAATGGACTGAGGCATTCAGGGCACGGTTTGCCACTAGAGCCTCATATTGGCCACATGACAGGATCTACAGGGAGTAGACTCTACCACAGCCTGGTCAATGTCCCATACTAGGAGATACATTTGTCAGGCCCTGGTTACTGCAGAGTGAGCATACAGAACCTACATGGCACTCCGTTTCCATCACTTCCATGCACTTCAATGTATGACAGTACATCATGTGGCCATCAGCAATTTGGCTTGTGGTGTGTGTGGCAACCTGAAAGGCAGAGTGAGTCAGGACATGCCTTCCAGACTATAGTTTAGCAAGGTCAGATGTGGGGTGAAAGATCTGTGGTACTATACACATTGCTCACAAGATCCTCAAACGACTCATACAAAATGCATACACAGCTCATGCTGTCATGCAAATACATGTTGTCTAACATTTACAAAGATTGTAAAGAAAAAGATGGCAGTAAAATCTCCTTTCCTAGTAATGTGCATCCAGCACAAGGAGGATGTACAACACAATGTGACTGAACTTAACATATACCAATACCTGCACCTTGTACATCCCATTGATGCAACACAGACTGCAACAACAGGCACACAAGACATCTAACTGGCACACAGGGGCACATTGTAGCCTGTGAGGAGGGAAAGGATGGTGTCAAACAGTATCAATTGTGCCTATGAGATACTTACCTGCTCCTCTAGTGAGCCATAGAGCTGTTCATACAGGGGTAGGACCTCATTTACAAGCCTCCCCAGTGCCTCTGGAAAGAAGGCATGGGCCGTATCACTACTGGACATGGCATATTTGCCCCTAGAGGTGGCATACAGCAGCTCAGGTTGTGGAGGTGTTTCTGGCAGCAGTGCCAGGAGTCAAGTGAGTGAATGTGCACAACGTACACTGTGGAGGCTGTGACCACTTACCCCCCTGACAACTTCCACCAGTGGTCACGGGCGTTTCCTAATGTCCAGTGGAGAAGGTCAAGCATCCGTCATTTTGATGCCCTGAAATTCTGTATTTGGCTTTATGAACTGGGTCCCACCTAAAATATATGTTTAGTTGCATCACAAACATCCTTATTCTGTCTTGTTAGGTAGGCCCTTCTACTCAACTACCATTGTAGTTTGTTGCAGGGGACAGATAGCATTTAGCAGTGGTGCATGGGCCACCATTGCTAACGGTCTTTTTGGCAGTCGGAATATACAGACACATTTCGAGGGGGAATTATGTAGCACATGTTTGAGTTTCATCCAAATCCATGTTGTGGACACATGTCTTGGAAACCTCGGGGGTCGCATGTGACCCTGGTGTAGTTGCCAGCTGGGATGTGTACTGGGCGTCATGCTATCCAGTCAGAAATGCTTTGTCACATGATATTGTTGGCATGCATCATGTATGTTGTTGTGGAGTCTGACTAATGTTACAAATCATGTGTTGTCACAAAAGGTACAGTGCGAGAGGGAGGATGAAGCCACCTCCTGACTACCATTCACTGCCAGACCTTTAGACCATGGAAGAATGCCACGTCATACAGCTCTACCGTCTGAATAGGCAAACAGTAGTGGACTTATGCAATCAGTTGGAGCCAGATCTAATGCCAGCTGTTGGTTATCCAACTACCCATTGTACAAGTCATGTCAGTATTGCACTTCCTAGCCACAGGGTCCTTCTATCTTACAGTATCCCTATCTGTTGGAATGTCCCAACCTATGTTCAGTCTGGTGTTGAAGGATTTCCTCTCAGCAATGGTGAAACACATTGACAGCTATATCACGTTCCCCGACGTGGTGATTTAGCCAATGTGAAGGCTGACTTTTATGGTTTTGCCCACCTCCCACGTGTGGGCGGGGCCATTGATGGCACATATGATAGCTTGGTGCCACCGCAGGAAACGGAACAAGTCTATCCCAACAGAAAAAGCTTCCATTCCATCAATGTGCAAGTTGTCTGTTTGGATGATCTCCACATCTCACATATCTGTGTCCATTATCCCGGACCTTCCGATGATTCCTTCATAATGCAAAACAGCACTGTAGCAAGGTGAAGGTATTATATGGTATGACTAGGTAGTCTTACCATGGAATACCAACACAAACCCCCGTAGTGGACCTTGGAATCACTCTCAGAGAACCCTAGCTCAGTCCTGGTAGTGTGGCAAAGAGCAGTCAGGCTACTTAGAGGAACATGTGTAAAGCATTTCACATTACCAACATGGACAATACTTAAATGACACGACTCTACAGAAATCCGACACCAAATTAGAAAAATAGATTCGAGTTTAATCTTAATGTAAACTCCAAAACGAAATGTGTAGATTTTGTACAACCGGAGTTGTGAATTTTTTATGTCTTTAGAAAACACAGTACTTTGGATTTTGAAAGGGCTTCATTGAAGTCAATGGGGAAAATAGCAGTGTGCACTTGGGCCCTTCTAGGGTGAGTTCCGATAAAACCACGGGAGCTTAAGGTTCTGCAGGGACCAAGATTTAACAGTCAGGCTTTTGTTAACTTGCCCCAGGAGTCAGGTTGCAGAGGTGAATTGGCTGTGCTGAAGGGTCCACAGTGGCTGGGGCGTTTTGCACTCTGTTGCAAAACTAGACTTGGAAGTGAACTCACACTGTACCCTTTGGATGTAGAGGCATTTGGGGGTTCTCGACCAGGAATCCATACTTAGATCTTCACTACCTAGTCTGTTCGTCTGGTGGTCCAGGTTCAGAGGTGGCTCCTAGCTGTCAATCACAAGGCTGGTCGTGCTAAAGATGCTTTGCTGTTCCAGTCAAAGTCACACCCTTCAGGCTGCAGTCCCACAGGAGAGGGGTCCCTGGAAATGTCAGTCTCTGTGCTGGGGGGGTGCCCTGGAGTTGGTGAACATTGTGTGACCGTTGGTTTCTGGGCAGGTGACAGACAAGCTTTGGCAGCTGCAAGGGTGATTCACTGGCTTTCTGGTGGTTGGAAGTTGTTTGGCAGGGGTAGAGGCTTGAAATTCCCTCCCACTCTAAAGGTGCTGGGCACCAAGCTTTTTTAGGCTCAGACAATCAGGGCCTGTTGAGTTGTATTTCTTTTATCTCATCCCACCTTTATCCTGCAGTTTACGGGGGACTGGTACCATCAGATAGGGGAGTCTTTCTTGGATTCTCAGTATCCACTGGGGTCACTCTTGCTGGGACAAATGAGTCTTCCATCAGGCACTCGTCAGGCATGCAGTTCCAGTACTGGTCTCCTTAAGTCACTCTGTGTCCTCTTCTTTACACTGCGGCTGGAGTCCAGATCCTGTTGTTGGTGCAGACGTCTCTTTGTGCTTCTTTCTTCTTCTCCAGGTAAGATATAAGTTCTGGTGCCAGGGGAGCCCATGAAATCCTGATTTAGGGGGCGTTTAAGGGGGTGAGGGACAGTGGCCAATGGACTACTGGCCCCTGTGGCTAGTTCGACCCTGCACTGATGACTTCACGTGGGAGTGTGTAATTTCTAATCAGAACCCACTATTATTAGGGTGTGCCAAGATGGCAAAACCGTCCCTCGGCTTTGCAAATCCTCTAGCCTACCCTCAAGGTGTGGCTAGTCATATGAGGATGCAGGACTCAGTAACTTGGTGGGCAGACTCTAAGGGTGCAACCTGGGCATCTGCTTTTTATTCCTAACCATGGGCATCATGTTCATGGTTGAAAAGCACAGTGTTTGATACCAAACACGTAGGGATTAGGCTGGGCCATTAAAGAGCTGGACATCTGAGCAGTGGTCAGATTTCAGCCCATGTTATCCAATAGGCCACCAGTTACTCTGGCCGGCATCGCGTTTTAGTTGCCAGCACAGGGGCATATGTGCTCCCGCACATAGGTCTCACTCATGGGACAGTGCACCCTGCCTAGTGGGATGGAGTGGGCCGGCCTTTGGGGGCAAACAAGTGGGGGAATCTACAAAGAAGCCCAGTTTGCTACAAGCACTATACCCCAGCTGATGTTACAACTGCACCCAGAGAAGGCCTGGCTGGTTGGTAAGACATATCTGTCCTGATTATGTGTGTGTGCAACGTCACGTGCTACATCATGAAGTGATGGACTTATTGATGCACTTAGTCCCATTCCTTGACAGGTGACTCCGCATATCCAAACCGTCCGTGGTTGTCGACAATCCAACTACACCAGAGGAAGTCTGCTTCAATGAGGCCCATGGAAGAACACAGCAGGCAGTGGAGCAGGCTCTTGGGCTCCTCAAGGCCAGATTGCGATGTCTGGACATGGCTAGTGAAGCCCTCTACTATTCACCTGGAAAAGTGTGTCAGATCACTGTGGCATGCTGCTTCTCCACAATATCACCCTGTGGAGAAATATACTGTAAATCCCAGAGGAGGGGAATGTATGGTTTCATGCCTATACTCCCTGTTTTGTTCTTTGTATAGGTACCTTCACCATGTCATCTTCATGTGGGCATTTCAGAGTTGTGACAATGGCAGGTATCTGATGCTGTTCTGACATACAAAGTGGGCATGGACTGTTCCAGGTAATGTAGGTCACAGAGTTTGGATCTATGAGACCTGTAACCAAGACAGTTTACACAGTGTTTGGGTAGAGGTACAGAAGTGCACATTGCACTTGTTTTATGTCTTGTGGTGGGCGTGATGCATCATTTGTGTCATGTGGTCTGAAAATATGTAGTCCTAGCTTTTGATCAAGTCATTTTCCTTCACATTGGCTAAACACTCTTTTTTTATGACCTGTATAAATCTGTGGATGTGTTTCATCATTGCAGGCCACAGTGCCTGTGCGACAACACTGACATATGTTTGTGTCATACCACCAGATGCAGGTCTGTCATTGTGAATGAAATCATTGTAGTAGATGTCATACCATTGGGAGTCGAGAGTAGTCCTCCCATGGGAACTGGTATGCGGTTCAGGATCAGTCAATAGAGTGAACGTGTGGCACGCAAAGGAGGTCCTTTAGGAAGAGGGCACTTGCTGGCCATGGTGGGTGTCTTGTTCTCTGCACCTCCTCGATTCTTTGCTGGATATCCCTGCTTGCTAGGGGAGAGATATCTGATGTTACAGAGGCAGGGGTGTATGGGGCTGGTTCTTCCTCTGGCAGGGCCTCCCTTCCAGTGGCTGGATATGCCTGGTGTTGATGAACCAAAGGAGGTGGTAGACTGTTGTTGAAAAGCCCTGCTCAGGGTAGTGTGAATGTCCCTCAGCATCCCTGTTAGGGAGGTCATGTTGGTATTGTGGGCCTCCATCGGCTTCCGCATGTCTCTTTGCATGTCCCACTGTAGCTCCTTGATTTCCCGGAGTTTAGTCAAGACCTGGCTCATCATACCTTGGAACTTCTGATGGACCCCCAAGACGTGGCAGATGGTGTCCTGGCCAAGATCAGCCCCGTTGGCCTCACTCTGCTGGCCCACAGCATCCCTCCCATGCACTCTCCCCCGACAGGCCTGTGCCCTTGCGACAGGGTGCCCTCTCTAATTTGTTCCTGGACCCTCACTGTCAGAAGGGTGGCACTGCAACTCAGGATCCAGGACTGTGGGCCATGAGATGGTAGACACTGTGCTTAGGACAAAGGCTGGGGGGTGAGTGGCTGCATGTGATGTTGAGGGAACCGGGTTAGGAGGTGATGTAGTGGCCACAGTGAGACCCACGGTTGACATCTGACCAGGTTGCCCAGATGGGCCAGGACTGTCCTCCACGTCCAGATGTCCAGGAGTGTTTTCTTCACCAAGGGCTTCATCCACTGGGGTAGTGGCAGTCTGTTCTGTGGCCTCTGTGTTCCCAGCGACAGATCCACCTGTTGATGTAAAGCGTACAATATTACTGGTTGTATTGTGACATCTACCTCCAATGGTTTAGTGTTACAGTAAGCAGAGACCTTGTACAAAGTTAAGTTGCAGTTAATCCTATTGTAGAAAGTAAACATGGTATTAGGTGTATTGAAATGCCATGCGTGAAGTATGCCAATTCATTTTGACTCAAGCTGCTGCTGAAATGCGCAGATCATTAGCACTTGGGAGGTTGGCCTGAAAATGCCATCTTGCCACCAGTGCAGGCAAAACAGTGGCTTGGCAATATATGACTTTGCCCATTAGGAGGCCTAGTTGAGTGTGATGCAGGTAGACCCAGGACTTTGTTGCATATGTGACTGGAGTCATGATGTGCACAGTGCAGTGTGAATTTGCCTGCTGCCAATACCAATCTGGTGATGCATCTTGAGGGCATGTGAATACGTGTTATACGCAGTGGTTAAGGTGTCATTCCTGTCCTCCAATATTTTATCTTGAGTTAGCAAGTCAAGATGGAGCTCTGTTGACAGAAACATCTGTGATGTGGGCATGATCTGTCCTTGATCGGTCCCAGATGAGTATACTTCATTTTATAGCTGACAAACAAGGGTATTTGGGCAAGTGGCCACTGAGCTGGTGGTTAAAGTTAGAGTTACATGGCCTATTGGTCTTTGCAGTCATGCCATTCCCTCTACTTCCCAATACTTAGCAACTGGTATCCTCCCAGGTGAGTGCACTTCAATTAAGAGTTGCCAAACAGGGGTATGCGGACAAGTGAACACTGGTCTGGTTTTTGGAGTCAGAGAAAGAGTGCCTCCTGGGAGTTGCAGTCAGGTTATTCCCTCTACTTCACACACTTGACAAATAGTATCCTCCCAGGTGAGTTCACTTCATTTGTGGGTTACCAAACAATGGTATTTGTTTAAGAGAACACTGGGCTGGTGAGTGGAGTAGCAGTAACAGAACTTCCTGGCCTCAGCAGTCATGTCACTCCCTGTACTACATACACTATAAAAATGTGATCATCCGAGGGGAGTACAGTTCATTTGTGGTTTACCAAACATCTGTATTTGGACAAGAGAATACGGTGCTGACGGTTGGATATACAGACACAGGGCCATCCTGGCCTTAGCAGTCAGGCCACTCCCTCTACTTGCCACACTTGACTATGGTATCCTCCCAGGTGAGTCAAGTTCATTTGTGATTTGCCAAACAGGGGTATGTGGACAAGTGAACACTGGTCTGGTGTTTGGAGTTAGTAAAACAGTGCCTCATGGGAATTGTAGTCAGTTCACTCTCTCTAGTACACACACTATAGAAATACTCCCCCCCCCCCGGTGAGTAAACTTCATTTGAGAGTTCACTAACAGATTTATTGGGGCAAGTGATTATTGGACTAGTGTTTGGAGTTAGTGAAACAGTGCCTTCTGGGCATTGCTGTCTGGTCACTCTCTCCAGTACACGCACTATACAAATATTATCCTCCCAGGTGAGTACACATCAATTGAGAGTTACCAAACAGGGGTACCTGGTCAAGGGTATACTTGGCTGGTGGTTGGATTTACAGACCCATGGCCTTCCTGGCCTTAGCAGTCATATCACTCCCTCTACTTCCAACATTTGGCACATAATATCCTCCCAGGTGAGTACACTTCAATTGAGGGTTACAAAACAGGGGTCTTTTGACAAGTGAACACTGGTCTGGTGTTTGGAGTTGCTGAAACAGTGCCTCCTGGGAGTTGCTGTCAGATCACTCTCTCTACTTCCTACACTTGTCAAACTGTATCCTCTCAGGTGTGTGAATGTCATTTGTGATTTGCCACACAGGGGTATGTGGACAAGTGAACACTGGTCTGGTGTTTGGAGTTGCTGAAACAGTGCCTCCTGAGAGTTGCAGTCAGGTAACACTCTGTACTACACACACTATACAAATGTTGTGTATTACATATCTGTATGCAGACTGCATTTAGGTTTGGGCATACATTTACCTGTTGAGACATACCATGAGTCCTGTTATCATTCTTTGATACTGAAAGACTTACAGGCACCATTTAGACTTATGGCATGTGATGAGCCTCGGTAGCTGCGCTGTTGGGTCCAACAATGCAGATGACAGTGGCAAAAGGTGAGCTGTGAGCATGCATGCCATTTTGGTGATTTTTGTATTGTTGTAACTTACCAGACTGCACTCCCCCAGATATTCCTGTCAAGCCCTCAGGATGCAGGATGGCCAAGACCTTCTCCTCCCAGGGAAAGGGATGTAGTGGGGCCCTGAGAGGGTCACCACCAGTCTTCTTGGCCTCCAGCCAGTACCTGGAGACCAGGGAACGGACCTTGCACCTGAGGTCGTTCTACTGCTTCCTGAAGTCCTCCTTTGAGTGCAAAGTGGTGCCTACAGCATTGACTCAGTCAACTATCCTGTCCCACATGTTGTTTCCTACTCAGAGGAGTGTGCTGGGCTTGTGCTCCAAACAATTGGCGCTCTACGCTTATGATTTCATCCACCATGACTCTTAACTCATCTTCTGAAAAATGTGAAAAGTGGCAGTGACTTACTAAACAGGGGGAGTGCAAAAGGGTGTGAATGGACAAAAGTTTGTGCAGGCTGTTCTATGGGATGCTGAAAAAAATGGTGCCTAACCTATGAAGTGTTTTTGAAATAAGGTGCTCTTGCTTCTGTGTTTTGCGTTGAAAATGCAAAGGATTGTGGTCTGTTAAAGAATGTGTTTTCTAGTGTCCTTTGCAGGTGTGCCTACTGTGGCAATGTGTGTCAGCTGTGTTGTTTTCAAATTCATCCAATGTGCAGTTATCTATTACTTTGCTCAGCCGTGGTTCGGACCACCATGGAGGGTCTGCCATGGTGACTATGGCCCTGAGTTATACTTTTTTTGCGCTGCATTATCGTCATTTTTTTACGCAAAAGTGGCACAAACTTACAAATTACAATTGTATTTTGTATGTTTGCTGCACTTTTGCATCAAAAAATGATGCTAATGTGGCACAAAAAAGTATAAACCAGGGCCTATGTGTTTGCAATATGCTCATTGGTTGACCACGGTGCTGTTGGTGCTGGAGGTCAGACCGCCTATTTCCAGGCCACCGCACCGCTAGGGGTCTGCCATTTTTGTTTGACGGTTGGCGGTCCTGCCTATGTGACTCATAATAGGACAGTCTGAAAGGCCCCCAGTATGGTGGCCTTTTCAGGACTGCCAACATGGAGGTCTGGCAGTCCGACCTCCAAACTCGTAATGAGGCATTTACTCTTCTATACCTTTGTGAATCAGTTCTGAAATGCCCCACATCTTATTGTTAAAAGTACAAAGAGGGCGCAGTCCTTGCTATTTGTACTGGTTGAATATGAATATTACTGGAATATTTGTAAAAGTACAGAAAAGAGCACCATCATGTACTCATTTATGTAACCCAAATGCCTTTGTGAATATGCTCCATAGATTGTACCCTTCTTTAACATTGTATTTGATTGCAGCACCTAATATCTTGTTTTGAGAAGTGGTAATCTCATGCTAACTCACGTTAGACATTTATGTGGCCTCATAGAGCTTATGAAAGGATTTTGAATTCACGATCAATAATGCTTAAATGTCTGTAACAGTTTGTGTTTTTTTCATATTACATATTGGTATTTTTAGTGAGGTTTTCTGTGATGGAAAGCTTGATTGGACGTTACAGTTCTGAAAGGTCCCTTTCAAAATTAAAGCCAACCAATGAGGACACAATTATGTAATTCATTTAACAGTGAATTTGGTGCTGTGTATTGTTTTTTAGCTGTCAATAATCTGATAAATTTTGCTTACATGCATTAAGGAGAATTCTATTTGTTCTTCCTTCTATTAAATAAGTAGCCTATTGTTAAAAGCATGTATTAATTCCTCAATAATAAAGATGTTACATCTGCCTTTCATAAGAGAACTTAACGTCATATTCTCTTCTAGGCCCAAGTCGAAATCACCCTGTGGGTTTGGTGTCTTTTTTGCTGTATTTTTTTAAATCCAATTATATGCATAGTCATTATGCAAATGTTTTCCTTTCTATCATTCATGTTGTCACAGCAAGGACACACAATTTTAGATTGTTTGCCAGGTTATATTTTAGATCCAAACATTTGATGTAGAACCAGGACATTTCTTAAATTATATTTCTATGACTCCAAAATTCTTTGCCTGACATTTGGTTATTTGTATTTGATGTGCACTTGCCAACCTCCTCATACAGGTGTGAATGCCTCCTTACTGTGTTTCTAGCCTTCAATGTAATTAAAGGTAGTTTAGAGGAGGGTGTGGCTTCGCTCTGATCAAGATGGCAGCTAATCTGCAGGCTTGGGTGTCTCAGCTTACATTTTCTTCGAAAGCCTTCATGATGAGTCTTAAGGCTTTGTCTGGAACTGCACCATTCACTAGCATGCCTGTGCCTTTGCAGAAGTCTTTCAAATGATTCCTACATCTTATGTTATACTGGAAAGGAGTTTCCCAGCCAGCAATTGAGCTGGGGGCCATTTTGTGAGGCACATCACTCCTGCTTCCGTTCCACATGGATGAGTTCATGCAAATTTAAATTTTGCTGCTGTTCTGAATGAATTTCCTGGGTTCTTTTTTATGTTCTATGTGATGGGTATGATAGATTTCTCCTATTTTACCACAAGATAGCCTTATGGCATTTTTGGTGCTGCTTATTCTCTGCATAACTAATTGTTCTGGATATGTAGTAGTGTCTTTTGCCCTTTTTGATGCACTTATCTTTTCTTGTGTTGGTATTTTGCTATCCTGTTGATGTACTACCAGAATGAGTTTCCTGGCTTCTTTTTTGCCTAATGTGTGGTCGCTTTGCTGATTTTTCACTATGCTGCCATTCCATAGCATGACCACCATTTACTTAAACTTCACATGAATGATTACTCTACTAGCAGATACAAAAGCTTATGTGAAATCAAACGACAATCCAATGCACACAATTGTACGGAAATTAGAAGACCTTCTACATAAATGGGAAGATGACTGTCTATTATCTGATTTGGAAAACAAATATATCTTTAATAAGCACCCTAAAGCTCTATGCATTTACATATTACCCAAAATACATAAAAATAATACTTCCCTCCCACCCTGGTAGACCCATAATATCAGGAATCTGTGGACCCACTGAAAGACTCTCTGAATACATTGAAAGTTACTTACAACCAATAGTTCAAAATTTACCTTCATATTTGCAAGATACAAAAGATGTTCTTATGAAATTAGAAGACATAACATGGTCATCTGAGATGACTTGGGTAACAAAGAATGTAACATCTCTATATACATGTATACCCAAAACCAAGGGTTCAGAAGCAGTACGTTTCTTTCTTTCCAGTCGCTCAGCTTCATACTTAGAGCACACTGATATGTTGATACAGATGATTGAGTTCACATTGGACAACAATGTTTTTGTCCATGAAGGTGAATGGTTTTGCCAAGCCCAAGGAGTAGCTATGGGATCTCAGTTCTCACCATCTTATGCTAATTTATACATGGGCCTATTTGAAAAAATACATATTTGGCAAAGGGGTCCACAGAATCTGACTGAACACATCTTTTTTTGGGGACGTTACATAGACGATATATTACTTATTTGGACAGGGACAACTTCATCGCTGTTGGAATTTTGTGATTATATTAACATAAATGATTTTAACATCAAAATGACATATGAATATAGCAAAGACCGCATTCACTTTCAGAATTTAGAAATTTATAGTAGTAATAATATTTTCAAAATAAAATTTATCGGAAACCGACTGCATGTAATGCTTTATTACATGCATCTAGTAGTCATCCCAAGTCCCAAATATCAGCTATCCCATTTGGTGAAATGATTAGAATAAAAAGAAACTGTGGTCAACCAGGATTAGTGGAGACTGAGCTTAATATTTTGGAAAATAGATTTCTCCAAAGGGGTTATCCTAGCAGTTTACTATTGACATCTAGAAAAAAGATCAATAACATATTGAGGACATCATTAATGAGAACAAAAAATAGATCAAGATCACAATCATTGCACAAATCTATATCCTTTTGTACAGTTTATAGTCAAATTGTTATGAAATTTACAAAATTCTTTGCAAACACTGGAAGGTTTTGCATACTGACTAGACTTCAAGAGTTATCTACCTCCGATTAAGGACAAGATTGAAACCTGGCTTCCAAATAAGATCTGTGGATTTTATAAATGTGGACACTGTAATATGTGTCATGTAGCATTAAATAAAACAACAGAATTTAGTTTCAATGGGAGCAATAATTACAAAATTAAGACTTTCATAAACTGTGATATCAAATATGTTGTTTATCTACTAGTATGCAAATGTGGCGAGATATATGTGGGCATTATCATCAGGCCACTTAAGGAAAGGATCCAGGAACATATGCGGTCGTTACGGAATAATGATCCTACTTCACCCCTATTACGCCATATGAGTCAAAAGCATGGTGCATTGGAAATCCCAGTATTTAAATACATGGGTATTAGTCACACTCCTGTACATCCTAGGGGAAGTGACAGATTGTTAGATCTTAGCAGAAACGAGGCCAGATAGATCATTAGATTGCAGTCTATTTTAAAAAGGTATCAATACAGATGCTGAAATGTACCACTTTTTATGAATATTACAGTTCGTTTGGATACTAGCTCGGAAAACCTATTGCGCTTTTAGATAACATATATGATAACACGATAATTGACCCTGTATGCATTGAGTAACATTCATTCACTTAATAATATAACCTTCCAGTTTTATTGTACACTCGAAACTATGATTATGTACGGCAAAATATATTGAATACGTTCATTAAGTTTACATAATTAATATTCAAATTATATTGGTCAACAACTGTGTAATGAGCTTTGTGAAATACTGTTTCACTTCCCACTTTAGATGTTTCTATGATCACATTTGGGTGTTTTGGGATCTATATACCATCGGAGAATGGCCTGACTGAACAAGATAATGGCCTATTATTTCTCTCCCTGCATATTTCCTCATTTTGATTTAAGTTACTAATAGTGTTTCATCTTCGGGTACATTTGGTTGTATATTGAACACTAGGTGTGTTCGTACTATTTTACAGTAATACCTATGAGATGAGGTAATAGTTGTTGCTTTAAAGTTACAATACAATATTCAGTCATTTACTTATATAGTATAAACATAGCCCAGAGTCTTAAAATTTGGTGAGGAATAATTTCATAGTATTTGGTTTGAGCAGGAGACACAGGCTTGTTTTTGATTTACAAATTGATAATTTTGCCATTACAAAATGGCTGCTGTGATTTTTAGGGCAGTCTTTGGTTTGATTGTCAATTTTTTTGTTTAAGAGGTCATTTATTCATTAGTTTCTCATGATTCTATTTCTACCAATATGTAACTATGTGGGGAGCAATTCCAAAACCTTTTGGGTTGCTGTGTTATAAATATTGAATTGTGTTTAGAGCAGAAATTGTGATTTCTAGCCATTACAAAATGGCCATCACAGTATCCATGGGCTTTATACGATTTGTTAGATACACCTGACAACAAACTGATCGCCTATTGGTTAACGTTCCTTTAAATCCGCTTGCTTTTTACGATTGGGTTTTTTGCATATACACAACAAATATCATATACAAAAGGAAGATCTTTCAAAGAAGTTTTGATATCTTGAAATGGAAAGATAACATTGCTCTGACAAACCTTTGCTATGTTGTTATTTGATACAGCCACGCATTTATGTCCGTATACAAGTACCATGTCCCTGTTTTTGAGCAATTTGTCTATGCCTATGATTAGAATGTACTATACATTTTCTTTGGATTTTGTACTAGCTATCTCTACAATTTTCTTTTGGACTTTTATTCTAATTCATGATTTCAATTATTTTTCCTTTGTAGATACTAAAAGTGAGGATATTTAACATTAAAGTAACAAACAATGGCCCTCATTACAACCCTGGCAGTCGGTGTTAAAGCGGCATTAATACCGCCAATAGTCCGGCGGAAACAAAATGGAATCATAACCATGGTGAAAACCGGCAACAGAGACAGCCACTTTAACACACCGACCGTCACGGCGGTACAAACAAACACCGCGGTGGTAACCGCCAACAGACAGGCGGAGGATCAAGTACCGCCCACAGTACTTCAACGCGCCTATCCGCCACCTTTTCAGGGCGAAACCAACGCTATCAAATGCACGGCGGAAACAGTACACAGAAAGGAAAACACTCACCTCTCGACACCCAACGAGGAACCAGGATGCCATGGAGCCCGAACTACAGGTATTACCAATGCTGCTCTTTCTCCTGCTCTATCAGGAGCAGGACAGACGCCGTTGATGACCACGGTGAGTACTGCACCTACAACATAGGGGAGGGGGAGGGAAAAGAGAGGGACACACACACGCAACACGCAATACCCCCACCCCCACCCTCACGCACAATAACATACACACAAATGCATGCAGCAACATTACATATACCCCCCACCCCCTGGAAGAACGCAAGGACAAAAGGAAATGATTGTAACAATTGTAATCAGGAAAAATCTGATAGTCAAAAATCTAAATTCAATATATACAAATATGTACACAAACTACACAAGTCCGGATAGTGTACCAATCATTGTCCATGGACCACTGGTCCCAAAATGCATGGGCGAAGCCCACACAAGATACCTGACTGGAAACGGAGAGAACACAGCTGGGACATCAGATCGAAAATAAACAGGCACCTCAGGGGGAGGGGGAGAGGGACACCTCAGCCAGATGAACGCACAATGCCACTGCTGCACGAGGGGGCTCCATGCCCATTGCTGTATCCTGGGGAGTGCAAAGCCACAGTCTCTCAAGTCTCTCCAGTGGGTGGTTTGCCCACTGCTTTATAATGGGAAGTGCAACGCCACAGTCTCTCAAGTCTCTCCAGTGGGTGGTTTTCCCACTGCTTTATCTTGGGGAGTGCAAAGCCACAGTCTCTCAAGTCTCTCCAGTGGGTGGTTTGCCCACTGCATGGTCCTGGGGAGTCCAAAGCCACAGTCTCTCAAGTCTCTCCAGTGGGTGGTTTGCCCACTGCATGGTCCTGGGGAGTGCAAAGCCACAGTCTCTCAAGTCTCTCCAGTGGGTGGTTTGCCCAATGCATGGTCCTGGGGAGTGCAAAGCCACAGTCTCTCAAGTCTCTCCAGTGGGTGGTTTGCCCACTGCTTTATCCTGGGGAGGGCAAAGCCACAGTCTCTCAAGTCTCTCCAGTGGGTGGTTTGCCCACTGCTTTATCCTGGGGAGTGCAAAGCCACAGTCTCTCAAGTCTCTCCAGTGGGTGGTTTGCCCAATGCATGGTCCTGGGGAGTGCAAAGCCACAGTCTCTCAAGTCTCTCCAGTGGGTGGTTTGCCCAATGCATGGTTCTGGGGAATGCAAAGCCACAGTCTCTCAAGTCTCTCCAGTGGGTGGTTTGCCCACTGCTTTATCCTGGGGAGTGCAAAGCCACAGTCTCTCAAGTCTCTCCAGTGGGTGGTTTGCCCACTGCATGGTCCTGGGGAGTGCAAAGCGACAGTCTCTTAAGTCTCTCCAGTGGGTGGTTTGCCCACTGCTTTATCCTGGGGAGTGCAAAGCCGCAGTCTCTCAAGTCTCTCCAGTAGTTGGTTTGTCCACTGCATGGTCCTGGGAAGTGCAAAGCCACAGTCTCTAAAGTCTCTCTAGTGGGTGGTTTGCCCACTGCTTTATCCTGGGGAATGCAAAGCCACAGTCTCTCAAGTCTCTTCAGTGGGTGGTTTGCCCACTGCTTTATCCTGTGGAGTGCAAAGCCACAGTCTCTCAAGCCTCTCCAGTGGGTGGTTTGCCCACTGCTTTATCCTGGGGAGTGCAAAGCCACAGTCTCTCAAGTCTCTCCAGTGGGTGGTTTGCCCACTGCTTTATCCTGGGAGTGCATAGCCACAGTCTCTCAAGTGGATGTCATTCACCACTGATTCTGGAGGGGGTATGGTGCCCAGAGTGCTTTATCCTGTCAAGGCCTGAGGTAGTGGATGTATTTCTCCACTGGTTCTGGAGGGGGCATGGTGCCCAGAGTGCTTCATCCTGCCAAGGACTGAGGTAGTGGATGTTGTTCACCACTGGTTCTGGAGGGGGCATGGTGCCCAGATTTCTTCATCCTGCCCAGGACTGAGGTAGCGGATGTATTTCTCCACTGGTTCTGGAGGGGGCATGGTGCCCAGAGTGCTTCATCCTGCCAAGGACTGAGTTAGTGGATGTCATTCACCACTGGTTCTGGAGGGGGCAAGGTGCCCAAAGTGCTTCATCCTGCCAAGGACTGAGGTAGTGGATGTATTTCTCCACTGGTTCTGGAGGGGGCCTGGTACCCAGAGTGCTCCATGTGCAGTGTAGCCGGTACCATTCCCTCACCTGGGTGTGTGTGTCATGAGACTGCCGAGGAACAGGCAGCATGATATGCCATGGAGGCAGCGACATACCCCACGCTGCTTTTCTGCTTATGTCCCTTTCCCACCTTTGATGGTGCCGCAGGTGTCTTGCCACTATCCCCTTTTGTTTTTCCGGAGCACTTGGTGGCTGGTAGGTGCGGCTTCTCCCTCCGGGATGTGGGCACCTTCTTCACCTTGGCAGGTGGCTGAATGTCTTTGGCCTCGCTACCTGGCACACTGGCAGCTCTGATGGCTGGCGCACTCGATGACCCTGCAGTTGCTGGCACCATTGTGCCTGGGGATTTGGTGGCTGAGGTGCTGGGCTGGGACCTGGAAAGCCTGGACCTAGGGGAAGGAAGGGGGCTGGTGAAGGGAAGAGGTCAAGGGTTGCCAGGAAAGGTTTTTTGACACAATGGGACGGGAAGATGGAGTGGGTTTGGGAGTGGAGGAAGAGGTAGTGGTTGTAGGAGGTGTACCTCTGCTGAATTTGGGTGAAGGTGCATGGGCCAGAGGCTGTTGTGAGGTGGATGGCTGTTGGGTGGGTGTGTGCCTGTGTTTGTGTACTTTGGGAGAAGGGCTCACAGACACACTGGGAGAGGACACAGGGGATGTGTGAATGGTATTGGGGGTGGTGATTGCACGTGAGTGGTGTGTAGTGATGGGCGTGCTGGTGATGGAGGTAGTGGCTGAGGATGTAGTGCATGCAGGTGTGAGTGAAGACGAGACAGGGAGGGAGGAGGGGGACGTGGAGGAGGGGGAAACAGTGTAGGCAGCGGATATTGCTGTGTCTGCATGGGGATGGTGCTTGTCTGAGTGCCTGTGGGGTGAGTGGTGCTTATGTTTTCATGAGCCACTTGTGTGTGTTGATGTGTGTGCATGCTGGTCTGATGGTGTGCTTGGGATAGGCTGAGGTACAGGGGATTGGGTCTGGGTAGTGGAAGTTGGAGGGGGTAGGCTGGACACAGGAACAATGGCTGCCATCAGTGCTGAGGCCAGAGCCTGAAATGCTCTCCGTTGGGCCGCCTGCCCAGAATGAATGCCCTCCAGGAATGCATTTGTTTGTTTCAATTGCCTCTCAGCACCTTGGATGGCATTCAAAATGGTAGATTGCCCAACAGTGATGGATTTCAGGAGGTCAATAGCCTCCTAGCTGAGGGCTGCAGGGCTGACTGCAGCAGGGCCTGAGGTGCCTGGGGCGGAGGAGATGCCCACCCTCCTGGGTGAGTGGGCACGGGACACACGCTGAGGGGCTGCTGGGAAGGCGGTGGTGGTAGGGGGGGTGGCGGCTGTGCCTGTTGATGCGGTGGGCACAGAGGTGCCCGCCACCGCAAGGGAGCTCCCATCCGAGGAGGAGTCGCTGTCACTGGTGTATGCTCCTTTCCCCATTGTGGAGCTCCCCTCGCCCTCCTTCCCACTGGTGGCTTCAGACTCCGTACATTCACCCTCGAGGGCCAAGTGGGTTGCAGCTCCCTCCTGCTCTTGTGCCACTGCTCCTCTGCCTGATGATGCTATTGCACACAATAACAGGGAGACAACAAAAGGGGGGAGGAGACAGAAGAAAAACATCTTCAGTACATGCAACACTACTACCGTTGGCAGACACAACACACACGGAGCATCCCTCAGCACTACGCCATAGGGCACGTCTGCTGGGGCAGGTGATGAGATGGCGGCATTCTCCGGTGTACAGACCCCTGGTGGACCTGTCGACAATGGAAGAGAGGCACATCATAATCACATACAGACTTGTTCGTGCAACAATCCTGGAACTGTGTGCCCAGTTCGAGCCAGACCTGATTTCAGCTATCCGCCATCTCACAGGAATCCCCCCTCTAGTGCAGGTCCTGTCTGTACTCCATTTCCTGGCCAGTGGGTCTTTTCAAACAACATTGGCCATTTCATCAGGGATGTCCCGGCCAATGTTCTCCAACGTTTTGTCCAGAGTGTTATCTGCCCTGCTAAAACACATGCGCAGCTATATCGTTTTCACTCAGGTGGAGGATTTGCCCACAGTGAAAGGTGACTTCTATGCCCTGGGACATATCCTCAACATCATTGGTGCCATTTATGGTAGACATGTGGCATTTGTACCCCCCCAGGAACGAACAGGTGTACAGAAACCGGAAAAGCTACCATTCTATGAATGTGCAGATGGTGTGTTTGGCAGACCAGTACATCTCCCATGTGAATGCCAAGTATCCGGGCTCTGTGCATGATGCTTACATTTTGAGGAATAGCAGAATCCCTTATGTGATGGGGCAACTCCAGAGGCACCGTGTGTGGCTAATATTTGAGCCTAAAGTCCCCACACTGTTTCATTAGGGGTCTGGGTATGGGAGATTCCCTAATGTTTGGAGGATGTCTAACAGTTGTCCCTTGATATTTGCAGGTGACTCTGGTTACCCCAACCTGTCATGGCTACTGACCCCAGTAAGGAATCCCAGGACAAGGGCAGAGGAACGCTACAATGAGGCACATGGGCGAACTAGGAGGATTATAGAACACACCTTCGGCCTCCTGAAGGCCAGATTCCAGTGCCTCCATCTTACAGGTGGCTCCCTATACTTCTCACCGAAGAAGGTGTGCCAGATAATCGTGGCCTGCTATATGCTGCACAACCTGGCTTTGCAACGCCAGGTGCCTTTTCTGCAGGAGGATGGGTCAGATGGTGGTCTTGTGGCAGCTGTGGAGTCTGTGGACAGTGAAGAAGAGGAGGCAGAAGAAGAGGATATCGACAACTGAAACAACATCATCATGCAATACTTCCAGTGAGACACAGGTAAGAAGATGTAACTGCTTCCCACATCTCATACAATTGTTGGAGCTAGCATAAGTCTGTCATTTTCACTCAGTGTATGGACCCTGACGTGTCACTTTGACTTTCCATTTCACAGATCTGGTCCCACTTTGTGCCCTCTGCTATGCTTACTGCTGGCCTACAGCTGTGTTACATTGGTCTGTGAACATGTACAATGACATTGCTATATTCCATAGATGTTGCAATTACACATTTGTGAAAGCACAGACTGATTGTTTTGTGATTGAAGTGTGTTTATTTCTGTGCAAATAAGTGGAGGGGGTTGTAAAATGGGCTGGGGTGATGGTGGAGGAATGTGCATGGCATAGTCCAGTCTATTTGTTTCACAGGTGCATTGTCCAAAGGGGCATAGGAAGGGGAGCAGTGGCAGTTTAAGGTGGACAGGGTGACATAGTGGGACAGAAGGGTGACATTCAGGGGGGTCTTATTTCCTTGCGGGGGTCTTGGCAACATTCTCTGTCTTGTTTCTAGATCTCAGGGACCGCCTGCGGGGTGGTTCTCCATCCGCAGGGGGTGGGGTGCTGGTGTCCTGTTGTTCCTGTGGCGGTGCCTCCTGTCCACTGGCACCGGCGGAGGGCTGTTCATCGTCCAGAATAGTGTCAGGGGCCTGTTGGTGTGCCACTGTGTCCCTCCTGGTGTTGAGAAGGTCTGCCAACACCCCTGCAATGGTGACCAGGGTGGTGTTGATGGACCTCAAGTCCTCCCTGATCCCCAGGTAGTGTTCCTTCTGCAGCCGCTGGGTCTCGTGCCCATAGTCTCCTGGGAATGGTGGTAAGCTCCCATGATGTTGGAGAGTGCCTCTTGGAGTGTCGGTTCCCTGGGCCTGTCCTCCCCCTGTCGCACAGCAGTCCTCTGAGCTTCCCTGATGTCCTGTGCCTCTGTCCCATGAACCGTGTGCCCACTGTCACTGCCCCCAGGTCCCTGATCGTCCTGTGTTAGTGGGGTTGCCTGGGTTCCCTGTAGTGGTGGGCACACTACTGATTGACGTGTCCTGGGGACAGAGGGATGGGCCCGCTGGGTGGGTGCTGTGCTGGTGTTTCCTGAAGGGGGAGTTTCAGTGGTGGTTTGTGCCTGGTCAGGGGAACCGACTGTCCCGAGGTCCCTGATGGGCCGGGCTGGTCATCTTGATCCAGGCATGCAGAGCTGCTGTCGTCACTGTGGGCCTCTTCTGTGGGGGGACTGGATATGTCTGGCACCTCCTTTCTGGTGGTGTTGGGTAGGGGTCCTGTTGGGGTGTGAATGCATAGTTATTGTATCTGTGTGTGCCATCTTGTGCAATGGATGAGTGACCCTCTACTCCTGTGCTTGCATTATTGCCGTGGCCCTTGTGTGATTGGTGATTTTGGGGCATGAGTGAGTCTCTGTACTGGACATGCTTTGTTGATGGGTGTCCATGCATTGGTGTTACATGCAGGGCTTGGTTTTGGGATGTGTGGGTTGTGTTAGTGGGGTATCTGTGGGTTGTTGGGGTGATGGTTGTGAGGTTGAGGGTGGGAGTATGTGATGGCATGCAGGTGGGGCGGGGGGATAAAGTAGCAAGATATGACTTACCAGAGTCCAGTCCTCCTGCTACTCCTTTGAGGCCCTCAGGATGCATGATCGCTAAGACTTGCTCCTCCCCATGTTGTTAGTTGTGGGGAGGAGGTGGGGGTCCACCGCCAGTCCTCTGTACAGCAATCTGGTGTCTGGATATCACGGAACGCACCTTCCCCCGTAGGTCGTTCCACCTCTTCCTGGCGTCATCCCGTGTTCTTGGATGCTGTCCCACTGCGTTCACCCTGTCGACAGTTTGGCGCCATAGCTCCTTCTTCCTTGCAATGGATGTCTGCTGCACCTGTGATCCGAATAGCTGTGGCTCTACCCGGATGATTTCCTCCACCATGACCCTGAACTCCTCCTCAGAGAACCTGGGGTGTCTTTGAGATGCCATGATGTGGTGTGGGTGATGTGTGAGGTGGTGTCTGTTGTGATATGTGTGGGGATGTGTTGGTGTGTGTTGTTTGAGGTGCATGGATGTTGTGTAAGTGATGGTGTTGTGTGTCTGTGGATGCTGGTGTTGTTTTAGGTAGTGTCTCTCTCTGGCCTGCTTTCAAATTTCTGGTAGTAAGGGTTTGTGGGTAATGTGGGTCGGTGTTTTATATTGAATTGGGTGTGTGGGTGTGGTGGGTGTATGTGTATCAGGTGTGTGTATTTCGAATTGTCCAATGTGGTTCTGTTTTGTACATGTGTGTGTATTTTGAGCGCGACGGTGTGTACTGCCAATGGTTTACCGCGGTTGAAAGA
This sequence comes from Pleurodeles waltl, assembly GCF_031143425.1. Lineage (NCBI taxonomy): Eukaryota > Metazoa > Chordata > Amphibia > Caudata > Salamandridae > Pleurodeles > Pleurodeles waltl. The sequence continues at coordinate 1,243,340,649 of NC_090447.1, read as the reverse complement.
CCACCGCATTGATTCGTGGGTCGTGATACTGTGGGCGTATTCTTGGCGGCGTGATGGTGGAGGTTTGGGTACCGCCAATTTATAACTGACCTTTGGTGTGGCAGACTTGTGTGGGTGTCTGTATTGTGGCAGATTCCAAGCTGTGGGTCATGATACTTGTAGTGGAATTCCGCGGCCGCAGCGGTATGTTGGCAGTCTTCTGCACGGCAGTAAGTGGCATTTACCGCCAGGGTTGTAATGAGAGCCAACATATTTTAATAATAATGCAATTTGATTATGAGATATACTAAACCCTAGAGTATTATTTTGCAGAACGATATTTTACGAAATTGGATTGTGGAGTAGAATAAGCATAAAATTGAAGGCATCCTCCTTTGGTATGGTACTTTTGTGAGAATAATTTATCTACCGTTCTTAATATCTCACTAAAAAAGCATGCAATATGCATAAGGAGTTACTTTGTAGTCATTTATGTTTTTGGTGAACATATGGGTGTTGTTTGATATCTAACGGCTCTTTTTTCACAGTGATACGGTTCTACAATTTTGGGATCTATGGTCTTTTTACTGCCTACTTGGTATATTGGATCACAGTGGTATTTCTGATGTTTATCATCTGGTATACACTTTTGGGAGTGTTCAATATGAATGAGATTATTAGAAAAATGATATATGGTAATCAAGATTTTTTTGTTCTTCTATTGTTACTATACTGCCACCCTTGATAAAGTCCCATTTTGGGACGAAACACGTGTCGGCGGCTATAAGTTTTTACATGTGCTGAAGTCTATTACCATCCATGGACAGATCTATAGAGATTGGATAATTTGATAAACATTACAAGAACTGGAGTGCATTGATTGGCTGATGCCTGACAGATAGTGGAATTTTCGAGTTTTACTTTTGAAAGGAACTTCAAATGAATGGACATTAACCTCTCACTGTGTTTTTGGATTGAGTGAAAACTATTTTTGTTTTTTTCATACCAATATATGAATTTGTGGATTTTCTTTATGTTTATGAAAAATGTATCAATGTTGGAGTTATTTTTGATTGAATAAAAATTTGATACCCATATGATTCTCATTTGTCTGTTTATATGTTTCCTTATATTTACTATTGATCGTCAAACGTGTTTCCCCAAATGGTCCTATTAGGTACTGTTCTTAAGTTTTTTACACATATAGGTGAGTCCCCCACTATTATTCTATGCTTATCTTAACTGGTATTTCCAGCTTACACATGGTGGCAACAGATGTGTTATACTGTTATTGAGCACCTTTATTGATGATATTTTGTCATTGGATGTGTAGCGAGTTTAGAGTCATTGTTGCCTTTTTGTTTTCTCACTTTGGATACTGTACTTGATGGGAAGAGGGATCTCTAACCCTTTATGAGTGCTACTAATGATAAGCTGCAACAAATTGAAGATAGATGGATTGCTATGGAGTGCAAACTGGTAGAGCTGGAGCAATGTGTTGGTTCCCTACAGAACCTATCCACAACATTTCCACTGCTGGAACACGAAATTGAAAACATTGAGATTCACCCAGAGGATTTTGAAAATTGGAAATGTTGTGATAACTTACACCAATGTGGCTTACCAGAGGCACTTGTGGGACCTAATCTCTCAATTTGTCTTCCAGACCTGCTTGGATTTCCTACTATCTCTCTTCTGAACATACAGCAAGCACATCATCTAGGTCATCTTGATCCTCATTCCTCTAAATCTCAAGCTATTGTGATGTTTTTCTTAAAATGTTATAGATCTTCTTTGAGTTTTGAAAGTAGCCAAAGACAAATGGTGTCTTGCCTGGTCTAGCCATAATATCTTCATCTCTCAAGACCTTTCCACTGCAACAAATGCCAGATGTAATGAATTTCTTGCTCTATGACAAGAGGTGACTCAATTGAATATATGTTATAGCATTCTCCATCCTTGCTTATGTAAAATAACATATGAAGGGACTACTAAATCCTTTGATGACCCTCTAAAATTTAAATTGTTTCTCCATGGTATTGCACCACAGGATATAGATACCATTGCCCAGAAGCCTTCAGATATTTTGTACTCATGTCTTTCCCTCTGAATTGCTTTCTTTTGTTTCTATTCTGTTTCTTTAAGTCCTGTTATCAATCTTTTTATGGTGTTGACACATCTTGTATCACATCTCACCAGTTGTCTCTTCAGATCTTATACTTAGTGTGCTCTTTCCTCTACCTACCTGTGTATTCTTTCCTCATCTCTCCTTTCCTCTTTTCCTCCATGTATTCAATGAGTGCTTCTCTACTATTTAACCTCCTTTATTTCCCCTGTTTTCATCCCACGTCTTGTATAATTGAAGATGTTTTTTGTTTTCTCTCCTGTGTAATTATTGTGCCACACGGTAAGTGCAAAAATGACATGATACATGACCGTATGTGGACAGATATATTATACCTATTCTGTACCACACATTCAACTAGCATTTCCTAGCATTCTGCTGTATGTTCCATACACAAACGCTAATAAAGATGGTTTAAAAAAATGTAGGCTACCACGCCTGATACTGTATTTTTATTCTCATGTCCTCAATGTGTTTAATTTTGTCTTGCAGAACGTTTGTGGACTTGGACATCCACTTAAGCGACAAAGGGTACTTTCTCATTTGTCTAAACTTGATTTTAAAGTTGCTTTTCTACAAGAAGCACATTGTGCTGGTTCTAAATCTGTTAAGTTGAGGAAACAATGGGTTTGTCAGTTTGTTTCCTGCAGCAGTTGCTCACAGAGGGGGGGTTGCTATCCTTTGTCATAAAACGTGGACAATATCTGTTGTTTCCACTGTATGTGGTACTGCAGCACTTTGGGTGTTGGTCAATGCCATTATTGAAAACAAACATATTACTTTATTTAATGTTTATTGTGCCCTCAAATCAGTTCCTGAATTTTGGCATTCCATTAAAGTGAAACTCCAATTCTAATGTCAATATGGCTGGTGACTTTAATCAGTTATTGGATCCCTTTGCAGATAGAAAATCTAAATACAAGTTTACGTCACACCGATCACACGAAGCATTCCAATCAACAATTACTTCTAGACCTCTACTTGATGTCTAGAGGACTTGCAACCCAGATAAATTGGAAGTTTCTAATGTGTATAATATAATGCAATGGCCAGAATTGATTATATTCTAATCACTAAATCATTACTCTAAATTGGTAGATGGAAATTTAGTAACTCCTTGTTATCTGATACTCAGTTTATTCTTGAAGCAAATGTTTTTATACAAGATTTTTTTCATTTTAATAATCGTAATGACACCTCTATTGCCAATAATTGGGATGCATTTAAGGCTTCCTTTCGGCCCTTCACATTGCTCATACAGCCAAGAATAACATGCTTAAACATTCAATATGCTCTTGTAGTGCAACAAATTAAGACATTTGAATATGTTTACTTTACTACCAAATTGTCATCCAGGTTCCATGACTTGAACAAAGCTAAATCAGACCTTAATAAACTTGCAACCCTTAATGGCTGTAATATCTGGCTTAAACTCAGAACTGAATGTCATGGTGGTCAAAATAAAGCTGGCAAAATGATTGCTGAGTATTCACCAATTGAAACTGAGTGCAAAATTATTGGATCAATTACATTTCAAGAGACTTTAGATGCAATTAAATCTCTGAATAGAGCAAAGGCACCTGACCCAGATGGATTTTCTATTGAACTCATTCCATCCTTGTCTTCATTTTTTGCTCCCAAATTATTAGAACTTTTTAATAGCTTTATTTCTGATTCTAAAGCTAGTGGCTCCCTTTTGGAATCTTTGATAACCATAATTCTCAGATCAGATAAAGAGCCCACTCATTCTAAAAATTATAGGCCCATATCTCTTATAAATTATGATTGTAAGATTTTTGTGAAGATTCTTGCCTCCCACTTGAAATCTGTTGTTCCTTTCCTTGTTAATTCCAACAAGTCGGTATAGTAAATTTCTTAAATTAAATAATCGATCTTACTATTTTAAACACTGGAAGGAAAAGGGTATTACTCATGTACACAAATTTGTGAAGAATAATTCTAAAGCACCATTTAATTACTTGTAAACCCATTGTCATTTATCTCACTCCTTTTTACAGGAACATATATTTATAAAAACCTCAAAACATGGCTGTTCGAACAGTGAACCTCCTGCTCCCCTCCCACAAAGCGCCTTGAGAACCTCACGGGTGAGTAGCGCTCTTTATACATTTTTTTTATTGAGTGATTGATTGATCTCCTCTTCTATTCAATCTTGTTAATCTAAGTTCCATGTAACCCCTGATTCATTATTACCAATACCAACAGTTCCTCTTGATAATGTTTTGCATGGCACCATTCCTAAAACTGCACTAATTTATAGGTCTTCACTTGCTCCATCTTGCATAAGAAACAAAAGACCTTTGGAACTGTTATGGGAAAATGATGTATCTGTCTCATTCTCTCTCAAATTTTGGACACGGTTTGGCTTAAAAAATTCAGAACCTTTTAGGCTGCTCTCTTAGACAGTCACTATTTGTTATCTACCATACATTGCTCCTGAAAACATGTTGCTAAATTTGACTCCTCTGTTTCTATGCTGTTTTTGTTCTAATTATAATGGCACTTCTGTTCACACGCTTTGTGACTGTTGCCATGGTAAAGCTTTTTGATCTTTATTTTGGTCCAAATGTTTAAAATTGTCAATGCAATTTTGTTTGCATTGCAGAATGGTTTTCTATTTTCGCTAGCACCTAATATTGATCACCTATCTAGTACACCTCTACTATTAAATCTTATTACCGCACTTGCTTTTGAAATGATTCTTTCTTGTTGGAAAATATTCCTAAATTATCTAGTTGTATGGTGGAATTTTGCATGAGATGAACATAGAATACATACTGTATCCTCCTCTACCCTACATTGAAAAATTGTAAATCTGATTTATATTGGCTACCCTTTGCTACTTTTCTTTCATTGCACTCATCAACTTCTTAGTCTATTTTTCTCTTGCTCTTTTCTCTTTCTCTTTTCCCTCTCCTATTCCTTCTATTCTTTTTAATTTTGTTTTTTCCCTTTTTAAATAAAAACAAATATTTTTTTTAAATATTTTTTATATGTCTTATGTCTGCTTGTTGTTTTAATAAGTGTTTCATTACATTACTATTATTTCTTATGTATTGTAATTGCCTTCTTTGCAATAAATATTATTTAAAATAAATCCTAAACAAATAAAAAAAAGTAAAAGTAGCCACTTTTGAAACTTCACAGTTTTTAAGTTTGTCTGTTTTCATTTGAATTGTCTAGTGACATTTGCGGTCATGTTATAGGTGACTTCAGCTGTCTGTCACAGAGAATTGCCTACAATAATACATTGACTTGACTTTAAAACAGCCCCTTACAATTGAATGGCCGACTTGGCTATTTCAAACACCTACTCCTGATCGAATGGCTTTACTCCCTAGTATTGTGCTTATTCCACCCCTACAGTATTCCTTATTTACTCTAGTTTTTAATGGATTAGTTATATTCTTCCACTGCTGTTGTGATGGAACTATTTTTCCTTTTCAATGGTTCTATAGGTTTCTGATACTTTCTTTTTCTGTGTGTATTGGTGTCTCTTTCTCTCCTTTCTTGCCCTCAGTATCTTTTTACCAGGTTGAAAGCTTCTCTGTGTCCCAACCCCCAATGCCCCTCTCTCCCCATCCTTCCTGCCCTGCCAACAATGAGCACTTCCACTCTGTATGCCACTATCTCCCTCTGTCACTGAGTAAAGTGAAGGGCTTTTTTCTCTTACCTCTCTCAGCCTTTCCTGGCACCCCATCCAAACCTGTGTACCTGTCTTCCTCCACACTCATTATACCTCCCCCTACCTAGAGCATCCAGGTTCAGTCTCTCCCATGACTTAGGTCTCTAGTCTCTCCCACCAGTATCCCCACTCATTGTTCCCTTTGCAATGCATGTCCCTTTTATGAACAAGCTGACTTCACCATAAATACAAAGGGCCATACTGCTGAGAAGCTTCTGAAGATAACAGCTCCATTCAATTTAAGCATAAAAACCTTCCCAGAAAAGCTACCAATTGAATGTGCTCAATGTTATTCAAAACTAAACCTACTAACATGCAATGGGAAATTACATTTTCCATGGACTCTGCCTTCTGTTAAAAAATGACAAATGTCCTGAATCCACTCGGTATCTATCCTTCTCTTATCCCCCTTCGCAAGTCTCTAGGCTTCACTATTGAACAAAACCTCAGTCCAAATGAACATAACTCCAAACTGACAAACTCTGCATGAATCATCTGCTGTCTTGACTCAAAAAGGGTTTGGAGGCAGCACAAAATGGAAGAAGAGACCAAAAATTTAAACAACATAGATATACAGAAAAATATTAAGATCAGACACCAGGAGCCTGTGGAAAACTGTACAGTAGGGATGGGACTGGGAGACAGGGGCTGGAGTTCGTAGGTGAGTCAGGGAAGAAACATGACTCAGAACAATGAAACAACTGTATCCAGGACAATTTCAATAACCGTATTACAGGAACAGGTTGTCTCATAAGTACTTGTCGTTTAGTTCTAATATGCTCTTTCTGCTCGTCTTATTTGCGTTCGATGCACCTTTGATTCCCTTCCTTTAACCTTTGTGTTTTTTCACTTACCTGCTTCATCTTCAAAGAAGCCTCCTCTGTTAGTTTTAGCCTTCTATATCTGAAACTTAGTCACTGTCACCAAGAGTGTATCCCTGTGCTCCTGAGCTTGGGTAAGGTTTCAGGGTGCTTTTCCTTCCACCTATGGGAGCATCAGGTAAGACGTATGGGGATTGGGCTTGATCAGTACTTTTTAATTAGCACACTTATTTCTATATTCAAACGCTGGTACCTCTTCAAAAACTGCATTTTGTAGTACGTTACAAAATGCTATTCACAAACCTGTGTGCAGAGATCTCTGCCTCCCCTTTCTCATGTTTTGAATACAGAGATTCAGCCTCTAGTGGAGACACCTCTGCACACATGACCACATGTTTTGTAGGGATGGGGGAGTGGCTGGAAAATGGGGAATACTTACTCTTAAATTACAGAGGTTTACGGGGAATAAAGAAGAATTAAAGGAAGAAGTATGAAGGGGGATAGGGAGGGGCAAACACCCACACACAAAAGTGTAATAACATTGCTATTCACAAACTGCACTTCTAAAGTTACTATAGCCATAAAGGTCCCAAAGCAGGGGGAAATGTACTCTCACTCAGCCTCGGAGTACATGCAGCAACACACATGGCCACTCATAGTGACTGAAGCTGAATTTGAGATTTACATTTTTTCATTCTTTAAAGACCTTTAGAGCACCAGTGGGACCTCACACAAGAGGCGGACAATTTTGACATGATTTAGGTGGATATAGCTTCAGGCTTGCCCTCAATAAAAAAGACTTACGACCTGATTTAGAGTTTGGCCGCAGATGCGAGCAGGCTGTCAAAAAGGAGGAGGTCCATCTGTCTGATCTGGAGTACTTAGGGTTGATGGGTAAAGGTTTTTCAATTGTCTGCCTTCTCTGCTGCATTTTAATCCTACACCTGTTGTGAATCCTGGGTTCTAAGAACCTGGTCTACAGGGTTTCATTTACTAACCAATTTAATGTGATTGTTTTGTCAAAACTGGAGAGTCATTTTAGAGGGTATTAGTTGATGTTAGTAGTGTAGTATGTATGCAATATTGTCTGAGTAGTGTGAAGCTCCCATCAATGAAAGTTGATGGATCTTTGCCAATAGACTTTCAGACAACTCTTTACTTTTTTAGAAATGCAAGGATTCAGACTACCTGACCATGATTGTGCCGTTCTCATTTCCTGGAAACTTTGTAATTCTTCAGAATTTCCAAGAGATTAAATAGGTTAGGCTGAGTTTTTCCTATGGAACTATTGAACAAATTATGCCAACCCTCTATGGCATTGTTTGTTTTTGCACCTCCCTCTATGCAGGTTGAGTAACAGTTCCACCAGTCAATGGGAAACCTTGGCTTCCTCCTGTGATCTAATCAGCTTAGATGGCCAATCCAAGTATCCTCAAACTAATTTAGGAGTGGAGACAATGTTTCTTAAAGTAAAGTAGTCTGCTTGTAGATTTGGCATGTAGAATTCATCCACACACTCAGGAGGTACAAAACACAAAGCTGTTAGTTTTTTTAAATTTAAGTTGCATTTTTACTATTTTACATGTAATTGTCAGCTAAGGATGCTATTTTAATTTTTCGCCAATATGCCTGGGAAAAGTGAAAAACACATCATTGAATTTGATCATCAGGATACTTGTTAGTAATTGCATTAATGATCTGTAATTCAAAGTCAATTAGAATTTTTCTAGGGCTTGTATTCACTGTTTTGGATTTTATTACTGATACAATTTCAGTGTAAGTTGAGGATTGCGTGTCAGGGAGTAAACTCTACACTAATGGGATGCTACTGTTGTTGGCATGAATAGTGTACGTTTAGGTGAATGGATGGGGAGTTGACTTAAAAGTTCCATCCATCATCGAAATTTCAGTATTCGCCAGGGTTACTAAGGTATGGACTGTACCAAATATTGGCAATCGTTTGAAAGGGTTTTCATTATCATACAGTAGAAAAGGTTAATTAGTAAAAGAAACCATTCTCCTGAAATTACATATTGTGGGCATACTACTGGCAACATGCATGGGGATGTTTTGGGCTACCTCCCTCGACCCTGAGCCAAAGGGTTCATTTGAGGTAACTGATAATATTTTTATCAGCTGAATGTTCTCTCTAACTTCAGTCTCCATTGCAGAGGCAGAGTGGTTATACTCTGTGGTCCCTTCCGCAGTGTCATCCAGAGTAACTGCTCTGCCTTTGCAATGGGATGAAAAAGACTCAACACACCTCCATTGGCTTCTGGGCACTCTCCATACAATAAATATACCCACTGTATTTAACAAAATCAGGCTGTTAAATACAGTGGGTACATTTATTGTATCTGCCTCTTTTGGACAGGATGTATCTTGCTTGCCTTGAATTTTCCATTCTGGGAAAAAAGTCTGTATAAAATATAAACAAATGGGTGATCTTGTTTGTTTAGTTGTTTATGTTTTTTTTATACTGTTTTGGGTCAATTTCTGTAGAAAGAAGAGTACAACTTAAAGGTAGTACCTATATTCTGTTTAAAAAACACTTGTTTATTGTTGGTTGTGTTGGAGAAAAATGCAGTTTTGGAAAAATAAAGTAATTATTTCTTTGACTTGCAATTTTTTCAAGGTCATTTACCTGTTTTTTGGACCTAATGGTGTTTGCTTCAGAAGTTTTGTGATTGGTGTTTGATTTTTTTAAAGCTTTTTGCTTTCCTCCTCCACTTTTTCTGACCTCATTTTTGTTGGGTTTAGGACTCCAAACAAGTGCTAAATTGCTTGTGCTCTTTTCCTAAAACATGGTTTGCTTGGCATGTACCAAATTGGCACATTTCATTTACTTATAACTCCCTAGTATGGTACATTGCACAGGCTCAGGGCCTGTATATTAAACCCTGATAGTGGGCTTGCAGTACTGATTGTGTCACCTACTTAAGTAGCCCTTTAAACATGTGTCAGACCTGAAATTGTGAAGTCTGTGTGTGCAGTTCAGACTGCCATGTCGACTTGACATTTAAAACCCCTTGCCAAGCCTTAAACTCTCCTTTTATTGCATATAGGTCACACATAAGGTAGGCTCTGAGTAACCCATAGGGCAGGGCTGCTATGTAGTTAAAAAGTAGGACATGTGATGTTAAGTTTTACATGTCCTGGTAGTGAAAAACTCCCAAATGTGTTTTTCACTACTCTGAGGCCTCCCCCTCTCATAGGATAACATTAGGGTGAACTTATTACATTTTATAAGTGTAATTAACAATCTGGAAGAGATACATTTTTTGAGTTTGGTGTCTCCGGCATCCTAATTTAAAATCCTAATTTATGGTATAGTCGGACTTGATATTACAATTATGAAAATATCACTTTTAAAAGCTGCCATTTTCTTAAGTTAGCCATTTGGTGCCTGCTCCCTGTCTCTGATCACTTGTCTGGGGCAGGTGACAGCTGGAATTTTTGTATTCCCTGTAGACAGCTATGCACAATGGGAGCTTAGGTGTGTTTTGATCGACTTCAATAGACCATCAACAAGCTTGATAGGGTGTGGAGCTGAACACTGCCTCACTTACACCTGAATAGACTGTGTCCTATCCCCCCACAAAGGGCTGCATACACCCCTGTAGTGAGGCTGGAGCCAGGGCAGGAAGGGAGGATGTCTGTGCACTTCAATGACCCTTGTTTAAAGTCTCCTTCACTTCATAAGGCACCACTGGAAATAAGTATTTGATGTGTAAGAATCCAGAGGGCAGTTTACAAATTGTCAGCATGGTTCTCAATAACAAGAAATTCCAGCTGACAGAGAAAAACAATGCCAAATGGTTGGAGAACCAAATGGTCCTGAAGAGATATTAAAGGCTGCCAAGTGTCCCTTCTTACCCCATTCTAAATGTTAGCTTAATTTGCAAAAGGAATGTGAAGCATGCACTAACTATAAGAAATCACACTTCACTGTGGAAATTGAAACAAGCTCACCTTTCTTTAGAAGCTGAGTTGTGAAAGTGTAGAATAGGGTAGGAGCGGCAAAGTTATCCTGAACGTTGTCTCAGTTTTCCGTTGCGGGCTCAGTTTGATTCATGGGAGGAGTATTTGGGCACAGTTTTCAAGACCAGTAGTGTCTCGGCTTAGAGTCTAATCTTGACAGAAGAGGAGTGGCATCTTTCTCTAATGACTGCTCTCAATCAGCAGTGCGGCATTACAAGCAGTTCTACAGTGCCCCGCCTCCTCATAATTTGGCAAAGAGATTAGTGTACAGAGAGAGGAATCAGTTATCCTTGCCGTTCTGTGGGTTTACGTTCAGCAGCAGAGATATTATTCCCAGTGAATTCAGAAAAAATAGAGAGAAAGAGATACATTCTTACCGAGGGTTTTCCTAGAGACAGCTGCTGAGATCCAGAAAATCTCAGTATTGGTCATGCAAGTACAACCTAAAAGAGAGATAAATTATTAAGGCCCTCATTACAACCCTGGCTGTCGGTGATAAAGAGGCGGTAATGCCGCCAACTGGGCGGTGGTAAAAAAAAATGAAATTTTGACCATGGAGGAAACCGCGAACACAGACAGCCACGGCGGTAGCAACAAGCACTGCGGCGGTAACCGCCAACAGCCAGGCGGAAGATAATGTACCACCCACTGTATTATGAGAGGCCAATCTGCCAGCTTTTCTGGAGCGGTACCAATGCCATCAAAAGCACGGCTGAAACAGTACACAGAAGGGAAACGACTCACCTCTCGACACTCAAGGAAGAACCACAACGCCATGGAGCCCAAACTTCACATTTTTCCAATTCTGGTCTACCTCCTCCTACACCAGGAACATGAAAGGCGGTGAAGACGACCACGGTGAGTACCGCACCTAGCACACAAGGGAGGGGGGGAGAAAAAGAGAGTGACACACACACACACATACAACACCCACCATCCCCACCCCCACCACCATACACACAAACAGATGCAACAACATTACATATCCACCCTGTACCCCTCAGGAATAACTCAAGGACAAAAGGAATTGATTACATTGAGTGTAATAGTACAAATTTAGATAAATATGTCCTTAAAGCAATAAACAGTATGTACAATATATACAAATAGAGAAACAATGCCCACTCCAAAATTTCCGTGGCCTACGGGGCCATTACACATAGGCCAAGGCCGCACTTGACTCCTGCCTCAACACAGAGAGAACACTGCAGGGGCATCAGGTCGAAAACACACAGGCACCTCAGCGAGACGGGGAATAGGGGGGCACCTCATCTGGAAGATGGTACAACGCCACTGCTCCTGGAGGCGGCTATATGCCCTCTACTATGTCCTGGGGAGTGCAAAGCCACAGTCTCTCAAGTGGGTGGTTTGCCCACTCCTTGGTCCTGGGGAGTGCAAGGCCACAGTATCTCAAGTGGGTGGTTTGCCCACTGCTTGGTCCTGGGGAGTGCAAGGCCACAGTCTCTCAAGTGGGTGGTTTGCCCACTGCTTGGTCCTGGGGAGCGCAAAGCCACAGTCTCTCAAGTGGGTGGTTTGCCCACTGCTTGGTCCTGGGGAGTGCAAGGCCACAGTCTATCAAGTGGGTGGTTTGCCCACTGCTTGGTCCTGGGGAGTGCAAAGCCACGCTCTCTCAAGTGGGTGGTTTGCCCACTGCTTGGTTCTGGGGAGTGCAAAGCCACAGTCTCTCTAGTGGATGCCTTCTTCCACTGGTTCTGGAGGGGGCCTTGTGCCCAGTGTGCTTCATCCTGGCAAGGAGTGGGTGAGTGGATGGCTTCTTCCACTGGTTCTGGAAGGGGCATTGCGCCCAGTGTGCTTCATCCTGGATGGTGCAAGGTCACAGTCTCTCACCTGGGTGTCACACCTACAGGTGTTGCATGGGCCAGGACTCACTACAGCCCATGTAGTCACAACTACACACAGCTCACCGGCGGTGGCGGCTGCTCAGTGGATAGCAGTTGCGGTGCAGCTGGCGGTGCTGTCAGTGGTCGGGGGAGGCTCCAGCCCTTCCCCTAGAGCCTCGGACGGCTGTCCACTGGGGCTGCTGCTGCTGCCAGTGGTGCTGCTGGCGGTGACGGTGGCAGTGCAGGTGGCGGTGCTGGCAGCGGTGCAGGTGACGGTGCTGTCAGTGGTGGGGGGAGGCTCCAGCCCTTCCCCTGCAGCCTCAGACAGCTGCCCACTGGGGCTTTTGCTGCTGCCAGTGGTGCTGATGGCGGGGCAGGTTGCGGTGCTGGCGGTGGTGCAGGTGGCGGTGCTGTCGGCGGTGCAGGTGGCGGTGCTGTCAGTGGTGGGGGGAGGCTACAGCCCTTCCCTTGCAGTCTTAGATGGCTGAAGTGCCATGGCTGGTGTTGTTTGCCCAGATGCTGCTCCAGCCCCAGGCACCAGATCCATCCTGCCTGCGTTGTCAGTTCCTTTAACATTGGCCATGGCAGGTGTTGTCCCTTTCCTGCCCTTGACAGATTGTGGTGCCTCCTTGCTTCTGCCAGCTGGTGTTCCCTTCCTGCCCTTGCTGGCTGGTGGTGCCTCCTTCCCCTTGCTGGCTGGTGGTGCTTCCTTCCCCTTGTTGGCTGGTGTCCCCTTCTTGCTAGGTGGCAGCCCCTTTTTGCCCTTGGCAGGTGGTGCAGGCACACTGGCTGTGCTGACGGGTGCATCCTTGGAGCCTCTCACACCTGCAGTAGCTGCAGAAACTACAGTGGCCATGGACTGGGTGGTTGAGGTGCTGGGCTGGGTTCTGGCCACCCTGGCCCGAAGTGAAGGATGGGGGGGAGGGGCAGGGAATAGGTCAAGAGTGGCGAGGAAAAACCTTTTAGGGCCACTGGGGCTATAAGAGGGAGAAGGTTTGGGAGTGGAGGAAGAGGGAATGGTTGTAGGAGGTGTCTGGCTGCTGTGTTTGGGTGCAGGTGCATGGGCTGGATGCTGTTGTGTGTCTGAGTGCTAGCGTTTGTGTACTTTGGGAGGAGGGGGCACAGACACGGTGGGAGAGGACACAGGGGACGTGTGCATGGATGTGGGGGTGGTGACTGCCGGTGAGGAGCGTGTTGTGATAGGTGTTGTGGTGATGGAGGTATTGGATAAGGATGTAGTGCATGCAGGTGTGAGTGGAGACGCTACTGGGAGGAAGGTGGACAACGAGGAGGAGGGGGACACAGTGGAGGCAGTAGATGTTGGTGTGTCTGCATCTGGATGGTGTTTGTGTGGTGCCTGTGCGATGAAATTTGGTGCTTGTGTTTGCATGAGCCACTTCTGTGTATTGATTTGGGTGCATGCTGGTCTGAAGGTGTGCTTGGGATAGGCTGGAGTTGAGAGAATTAGGACTGGGTAGAGGAAGTTGGGGGGGGGCTAGAAACAGGGACAATAGCTGCCATCAGTGAGTTGGCCAGAGCCTGGAATGCTCTCTGTTGAGCCACCACGCCAGAATGAATGCCCTCCAGGTATGCATTTGATTGTTGCAAATGCCCTGCTGGACCCTGGATGGAATTCAGTATGGTTGACTGTCCAACAGAGAGGGATCTCAGGGCTGACTGGGGCAGGGCCTGAGGTGCCTGGGGCGAAGGAGATGCCCACCCTCCTGGGTGAGCGGGCACGGAAAACTCGCTAAGGGGCTGCTGGGAGGGAGGTGCTGGTACAGGGGGTGGCAGCTGTACCTGTAGTTGGGGTGGGCACAGAGGTGTCCGCCACCGCCAGGGAGCTTCCATCGGAAGAGGTGTTGCTGTCGGTACTGTACCCTCCTGTCTCTGTCATGGTGCTCCCCTCGCCCTCCTTCCCACTGGTGCCCTCACCATCGGTGGATTCGGCCTCCAGGCCCATGTGGGATGTAGCTCCCTCTGTCACCATTACCTCTGCTCCTCCGCTAGATGATGCTAATGCACACAAGGACAGGGTGACAAAACAAAAAGGGGGGGAGAGACAGAGGATACACTTGGTCAATGCCAGCACCAACACTACCGTTGGCGTACACAACTCACAGGGAACAGCCCTATGCACTAGGCCATGCACTACAAGTTGCAATGCTAGTCACCAGGCCATGGGGTACAATGCCTAACGCCATTAGCTGCACACCTGAAACCCAAAGAAACCTGACCAGTAGTAGATGTCCAGTAGAATTATTGGGATTGGGGTGCATCTGAGCTTGCCCATCATGGAACCTGCCCTGCCATGTTCGCCCTGGCCTAGGGGCACCCACAGCCCACATCCCCCACCCAGGTAACACCTCAATTTGCGCAAAATTATGATTCTGAATCTGTACTCTCCCGCATGTGGCTGTTGTGATGCCTTCAAGCCCCCATCCAACTCCGGATAGGCCTCCGCCAAGATGCGGAACATCAGGGGGATCAGGGTACGACGGGCATCCCTGCCTCGTTGGGAGGCCAGCCCCAGCTGGACCTCCGCCATCTTCCTTGCCCAGCGGCGCATGTCCTCCCACCATTTGCGGCAGTGGGTACTCTGCCTGTCAAAGACCCCCAGGGACCGCACCTCCTTGGCAATGGTACGCCAAATACTCTTTTTCTGATGGGCGCTGACCTGCAGAAAAAGATACTGCAGAAAATGTATTATTCATACCGTCCGGACTGTTATACTCATGGCCCAACATATCCCTCCCATCCCCTTACGCACAGACATTGCCCACCGAACATGCAGCATTCTGCCCAGGACCCCTCAGCACCCCTCTACACGAGGCTTACACACACAGCACAGCACTCCATACATTCATGCCCCACGCATTGTGCTCACAGTGTACTCACCTGTTGGTCTGGAGGACCATAAATTAAATGGTACTGGGGTAGGACCCCATCCACCAGTCTCTCCAACTCCTCCGAAGTGTAGGCAAGGGCCCTTTCCCCAGAAACTCAAGCCATGATCGCTTCCAGACACAGGTCACAGCAGCACTTGCAGTGTAGGTCGTCTCCTGTTGAAGGTCAGGTAGCAAGTGAGTGAACAGATGGAAAATGGTGGTCACGTCCACGGCGGTGCGTACCGTCACCACCGGCATACATCACCATTGGCTCCTGGAACCCGTAGGCCCCAATGATAACCAATGCAGTGTTGCACGGCGGTCATCGACTGGCTCCCGCAACGGCACACAATGCCAGCGGAATTACCTAATTTCCACTTGTCCCTCCTCATAGGTCAGGCGGCTGCCATTTCAGGGGCACACAGGCCATGGCACCTAACTGCGTCACAGCAGACATAGGAACATTAACGGACCTACATGTTCACATACTGTTTCTGTAAAAAAAGAAAGGCATATGAATCTGAGTATATGTTTGAATATGACCATCTGCTCACCGTTTTTCACCCTAGAGTTCAACCGCTAAGGATGAATAGGAGATGGAGACATACCCCTGTGTACAGACCTCTGGTAGACCTGGCGACAATGGAGGACATGCACATTATCCTAACCTACAGACTTGATAGGGCCACAATCCAAGAGCTGTGTGCCCAATTGGAGCCAGAACTGATTTCAGCTATCCCCCACCCCACAGGTATCTCCCCTCTAATGCAGGTCCTGTCAGTGCTCCATTTCTTGGCAAGTGGTTCCTTCCAAGCGACAGTGGCCATGGCATCATGGATGGCACAGCCAATGTTCTCAAACGTGCTGACCAGAGTGTTGTCTGCCCTGATGAAACACATGCGCAGCTACTTCGTATTCCCCCAGGTGGAGGATTTGGTCACAGGGAAGGCTGACTTCTGTGCACTGGGACATATCCCCAACATCATTGGTGCTATTGATGGTGCACATATTGCCTTTGTCCCACACAAATGAACAGGTGTTCAGAAATCGAAAGAGTTTTCACTCACTGAATGTGCAGATGATGTGTTTGGCGGACCAGTACATCTCCCATGTCAATGCAAAGTATCCTGGCTCTGTGCATGATGCCTTTCTCTTGAGGAATAGCAGCATCCCATATGTGATGTCTCAACTCCAGAGGCACAGGGTGTGGCTAATAGGTGAGCCCATGGTCCCCACACAGTTGATGTAGGTATATGGGTGTGGGGTTGGCCCTAAGGGTGAGTGTGTGGCTAACAGGTGTCCCTCAATATTTGCAGGTGACTCTGGTTACCCCAACCTCTCATGGCTACTTACCCCAGTGAGGAATGCCAGGACAAGGGCAGAGGAACATTACAATGAGGCACATGGAAGCACAAGGAGGATAAATGAGCGCACCTTTGTCCAACTGAAGGCCAGATTCCGGTGCCTCCATGTGACAGGTGGATCCCTGTACTACTCACCCAAGAAGGTGTTCCAGATCATCCTTGCATGTTGAATGTTGCACAAACTGGCCTTGAGACAGAGGATGAGGCTGGAGATGGCCATGTGGCAGCAGTGGAGCCTGTGGACAGTGACGAAGAGGAGGCAGAGGAAGAGGATTTGAACAACAGAACTACTATAATTCAACAGTACTTCCAGTGACACACAGGTAAGACACTGCAACTTCATCTTCCATTGCTGTTTTGTGTTGGACATTGTACATGGCAGCCTGATTTTCCTAATTCTATGGCCACTTACTGTACCCTTTGGCATCTCTATTTTCAGGTATCTGTGCCCCACTCTGGCTCCTGGTGTGTTTACTGCTGCCCACTACAGGTCATACCTATGTATATTTAACTGTACATTTGAATTGCAATGTTTACAGCTTGTTAAACTAATACATATTTCAATCAATTGACAGAATCCATACTTGTATTAGTTCCAAGGGTGTTTATTTCTGTGATAATAAGTGGAGGGTGTATTGCAGTGGGCTGGATTGATGGTGGAGGAATGTCTAGGATAGAGTACAGACTATTGGTATCACATGTGCATTGTCCAAGGGGGCATAGGAAGTGGATCTATGGCAGTTCAAGGTGGACAGTGGGGCACAAGGGTGACATTCAGGGGAGTCTTATTTCCTGGCGGGGGTCTTGGCAATGTTCTCTGGCTTCTGCCTGGATTACAGGGACCTTTTGCGTGGTGGTTCTCCTTTTGCAGGGGGAGGGGTGCTGGTGGCCTGTTGTTCCAGTGGCGGGCCTCCTGTCCCCTAGCGTCGGTGGAGGTGGAGGACTGTTCATCGGTGTGGCTAGTGTCAGGTGCCCATTGGTGTGCCACTGCCTCCCTCATGGTGTTGGCCAGGATATACTGGTGCAGGGTCAACTAGTAAGCTCATTGTTTTCTTGTACTGTTAGTTTGTTTGCTGCATTTATGTGATTGGACAGTGTTTTGTCAGTGATGAATGATGGACTCCTGCCTTGTCAATTTATAACATCCAGAGACAGCTCTGTTCAATTTACATAATTGCATCAATAAACATATTATGCTCTACCTAAATATAAATTATCACTTAATTTTATATGACATTCAAACACTTTTCATTGACAACACTTAAGTACAGACTCTCAAATAATACACTTATGTTTCACAACGTTCATTGTAAAATATCCCTCCTGCATGAGGTGGGATCGCTCCTGATTGTGGAGTCTCTGGCCCACATACAGAGATCCCCAGAGTCAGGGTAAATATCTCATCTTACCACAGAAAAAAGGAATTGCCACATAGGTAGAGGAAGTCACCCATTTTCAGGTAATTCTTAGTCATTCTCTTTCCACATCAGTGTCCTCGTCGATCTTGTTAATCCTTTCTACACAGAAACCTCCAACATGGTTGAGGGACAAGACGAGAGAACACCCATTCACTGATAAAGGAATAAAGGTTATTTGTGAGGAGGTCCTCCAAAGGTACCATCAGCTTTATGGTGCGAAGGCACCCATCTGAGTAATGCAATGTGGGTCCGGATTTGGAGGGACATTGTAATCCGCTGCAGTGCCGTGGTTGTGCACACCCTGGGGGAAAAGGAATGCCGAAAGCGCTGAGAGGAGGTCTTGTCACTGGGCCAATACTAAGGCCTAGGACATACTGGGTGTGTCCTCCCAGAAGCATTATTGGTACATCTACATGACACCACTGTACAGGAAGTTCCTAAAAAAGCCTGGCCGTTCCATCATGCTCAGCTGGAAAAGTCTGAGTGGCAGAGAGGTGGTAAGTGTATTACTTATATAAACATTTAAGAGCACTTGAGTTTTGATAGTGTTGTTCAGTCATGCTCAGTCATGTCGGTAGTCTGTTTATTCTAACATTGCGTTTTGCATTTAACTAATGTTATTTGTGGTTCATGAAAGGAATACTAACAAGCATGCAATGTTTCATTTTTGGTTAGATTTACTAATCATCTTATCATGATATAATAGAAAGCATTTTCATATTTTTTATTCTGTGACTACATAACAGTTAAAATACAACTTTAACCTTTTGTTTATGTAACATTTCAATTGTATGAAAGTTTGTTTATGTAAGGCTACTTTGTGTACTTTTACCGTGCTTTCAAACGATCACGATTTTTAAAATAAAAAAATCCAAAATAGTAAATAATTATTTTGAAACCGTTTATTCCTTCTATAAATACCCCCAACTCTAAATCTAAGATGGGCAATATGGGGACGATGTTGCAAAACATCTTAAACAAAATGATGGCATTATTATGTATATAAACCAACCCTGTTTGCACAACCCTTTCTTCTCCTTTGAATGTCGGATTCAAAAGATTTTTTGTTACAAACATATTAAAAAATTAAAATATTGGAAACAATATGTAAATAAGCATTGGCATATTGAAAGTTTGGTTAAGAATGCACTATGTCAGTGCTTCCCAAACGTTTTTGTATGACGACTGACAGGTTTAAGCTTAGCTATAGTTAGGAAAATGTTATTCATCGTTTCTATATGTTGGACCCCAAACTTTTTGCCTTCTTTCTCCTATTTTTTTCTGACCTCTTATTGTATGCTCTAGGACTCTGAACACTTTATCACTGCTGATCAGTGCTAAAGTGCAGGTGCTCTCCCTTCTAAAGTTGGTATGATTGGCTTACACCTAATTGGCACATTTAATTTACCTGTAAGTCCCTTGTACAGTGGTATTGCAGCGCTACTTGCGCCACCCACAGAAGCAGCCTTTCAAACTGTCCCAGGCCTGCTAGCGCAGGGCCTGCAAGCACAGGACCTGCATGCACAGTTTACAGTCACGGGGACCTGGCATCTACATTTACTTGCTAGGCCTGGAACTCCCCTTTTACTACATGGGTGGGCACTAGCTAGCCCTATGGGCATGGCTCTGTGTGTATAGAAGGCAGGACAAGTGCCTAGTTGTGGGGCCTGTCCTGGTAGTGACAAACTACCTATTTGGTTTCTCACTGCTGTGAGTAATGCCTTGCTCATAGGGTTACATTGGAAATGCCCTGCCTTATGTCTAGGGGTTATTGTCTGATCTATGAGGGGTAGCATACGCATGATTGGTATGGTTGTAATTGTAGTGAGAAATGCTGCTTACTGGTGTAGGTGGATATTTTTATTAGCATTATAGAAATGACACTTCTAGAAAGTGAGCATTTCTCTGTGCTTATGACTCTGGTCTTGTGCAGCTTTACTCCAATCGACATCTGGGCGTTGTGAATACTTTTCAGACAGCCTGTACACAGAGTGGTTGGCGGTGTCACAGATGTGCATCTGCATAGTGAATGGTCTCCTGGGTCTCCTGGGCCATGGTCTCCTGGGTAAGAAGGGGAGGTGGGCACACCTGCATTTGTAAAGGCTGTGCCCTGGCATCACACAAAGGACTCGTTTACCCCCAACTGATGTCTGGAGCCTGTGCTGGAGGAGAGAGGGGACACTCCTAGAACCAGTTGTAACTGGTTTGAACCTCTTCTCCCCCTCTTTGAAAGTGTTGCCCAAACCTGAGTATAAGTACAAGGGGCTTTCCCCCATGTTTAGAGACACTCTGGAACAACTGAAATAGACACAGAATGCTGCTGGAGGGACTCACCAGGAACCATCTTGGATTGCTGCTTCTATGCTGACCTGTGACCTTCAGGTCACTAGGAGGACCTGCCCGACTGCATCTTCATTGTGCTGCCCAGTTGTTGAGCTCTACAGCTATGTATGTCCACTGGTGTCTCCAGGGGCTGGGGGGCGTGGCCCTTGCCCTCTGCAACTCTCTTGTCTCAAAGTCGTGCGGCCAGTGCTTTGTGTGGAAGCTCCCATGCTGGAGAGCAGCGCCTGAGGAGAGCTCTGCTATCTTTGGCCCAAGCGCCTTCTGCGCTCCCCCTGGCGCCTTCCCAAATGGAAAAATCACTGCCGAGACCCGGGCAAGTCACCAGGATCCAATGTGGACGAAATGCACTGTGCTGGGTGCCCCTGGGGCATGGGAAGATGGACACCGGAGCAAGCGTGTTCCTTGAGGTGCCCTGGGGTGATGATCACTGGGCACAGTGCCCCCGGGGCATCAGCAGGTACCAACTCTGGCCAGAATCACTGCGGCAGCCTGGGGAGTGATGTGGACACTCATGCACCAGATTGGGTATGGGTGAGTGTAGCGGAGCAGCCCCAGAAGGGAGGGAGACCTCATCTGAGGTCCCTCCTGCTCCCAGGGCCACCACAGGGCCCACAACGATTGTGCTCTCAGGGGAGATGCGTGGTCCCCCGAGACACCCAAGGCTGCAAGAGCCTCTGTTTCCCTCACTGGGTGGCAAAGAAATATCATCTGATGTCCCACCTGGCCGAGAGGGTGTGCATGGTTCCCCCAGGCTAGTAGGGGGCACGTGGGAAGCAGGACGCAGGAGGGCAAGGGCAAGTCCCTCTTCCCCAGTTGCTGCATGAGGAGCATGGATACTCCAGTAATGTTTTAAAGTGTCTTGACTTCCCTGCCCCCACGAGGGTCGATCGGGGCCTCTGGGGGCCACTGTGGCAATTGCTTCTTGGTGTGTGGAGAGAGACCTCCCCAGACGTC
Source organism: Pleurodeles waltl (assembly GCF_031143425.1). Classification (NCBI taxonomy): domain Eukaryota; kingdom Metazoa; phylum Chordata; class Amphibia; order Caudata; family Salamandridae; genus Pleurodeles; species Pleurodeles waltl. The sequence goes on along the minus strand of NC_090447.1, from coordinate 1,243,319,229 downwards.
TTGCTGGGTGGGAGGAAAACCTCAATGAAGGTCCCATCACTGCAAGCCAGTTTTGGGTGTTCCTTTAGCACAGAAGGAGCGCTGGAGCCCCTCTATGTGGCCACAGAGATTTGGCCTGCGAACAGGCTGGGAATGCTTCATTTTTATGGTCATTGCAGATGTTTTAGGGACATTTGTGAAAGGTAATTCTGACTTTGCATCTCGTGATACTGTTTCTGCCTGTTTGGTGACATATGTTTTCATGATATGTGCAACCCTGATGTTATGGTGACTTTTGCTCAATGTGAGTGTTATAGTGTACATTCATGACTTACCATGTGTTCTCTGATGTTCCTTTAAGAGGCATTTACGTTTACTATAACATGTGCAATCTTTTAGTAATGTTTTCCTGACTACTGCTTATGTTGTAGAATAACCAGGAACCTCTATACTTCATGTGACTACTGCCGCCTTTCTCAGAGTAATAGTACTGTGTAATGTTCTGACAACTACTTGGGTAGCAGGGTATTACTGACATGTTGTGTTTGGTCTAATGATGTTCTGTACAATACCGTTTATTTTTATATAACTTGGTGTTGTGTTTCCTTTGTGGTGGGGATGGTGTGTCACGTGTGTTGTGTGTCTTGTGCAATTGCTTTACACATTGCCTCTGGGATAGGCCTGATTGCTCGTGCCAAGCTACCAGGTAGGTGAACAGGGGTTATTTTGGGTGTGCAACTCCCTTGCCCTGACTAGAGTGGGTGAGTTCTGCCTGGCCTAAGTGCATAATCTAGCCAACCAGAAACCCCATTTCTAACACTATACAAAACCAACTTATACTACACAAACCTCAGAAATTCTAAAGTTATAGCTCTAACTTACAAATATAACTTGTGCCCCATCCAAAATGTCCTATAACTCATGCAACTCCGTACACAGTGTTATAAACTTGCTAGCCACACAACATTAACTGTAACTCACGTTTTCTCAATGCACTGCTTATACCCTTTCATATTACATAACTTACAGCATCTCAAATTATAGCATTCCTACTTATGATATGTCTAATGAAAAAATTTATGAGAACACTGTGGAGCATATTTACAAGGAGTTTGCACTGCTGTCGCGCCATTGTTTTGGCCCAAGGGTGGCGATAACTCAGGGCTATATTTAAAAAGTGGCACTAGACGTGTCTAGTGTCACTTCTTTTAAGGGTATGCCATTTTTTCGACCGCCACCTCACCCTGAGCCGTCTACCTACAATGACATGCAGAATAGGTGTTCCCTCCTAAAAATGACTCTAACCCGCTAGCATCATATTTACAAGCCTCACAAAAAAAGACACACGCTAAGGAAAAATGACACTAGCTCTCACTAGCATCAAAATGTAAATGCTTGGTCGGACCAGGCCTTAAAATGACGCACAAGCACAGGTATATAAGGAAAACACACACAAAATGCTCAGAACAACATGGACCTGCTACTGCTCCAGCAAGGCACACAAAGAAGAAGACAACAACGATGGCAAGCATCAATGCATCACCCATCATCACCACAACAGCAACCACAAAGGTAGTGCAGGAGAAGAGAGAGAATCCCTCACAAACAAATGTCCATCCTTGGCCTCTGAGAAGAATATATCATCAAATATTACCATTTGAAGTGGGAGTCCATTGTCCAGCCGCTCCATCATATTGCACCCAGAATCATGGCGAGAGTAGACAGGATGATAAATATACCACCCCTGACAAAGCTCCTGGCTGTGCTGCACATGCTGGCCTCAGACGACTGCAGCATGAGTGAGCGGTATATAACAGCCACCTTCTCAGCCTTCCTGTCACTTGTACTGAACACCATCAACCGCCTCACTCCCCACCACATCCTCCTCCTCAACACCCAGCAACTGCAGAAAGAAACAAAACAAGGATTTTATGAAACTGCTGGGTTTCCACATGTTGGGTGCTATGGACTGTATGCATGTCCAACTTGTACCCCCGACTGCAACAGCACATCCTCATCGGAACAGGAAGCACACACACTCCATTAATGTGCAGGCCATTGTGGACCATTGGGGGCTCTTTACCAATGTGCTGGCAAAGTATCCTGGCAGCTTGCATGATGCTTATATCTTTCGGCACTCCATTATCAACCAACGCTTCCAGGATGGACAACGTGGCATTGGTCTACTCATAGGTAAGCTAGCAGACACTACATAACACATACAACAAATAAGACATTTGGGGCAAACACTAAACACACCACACTCCGCACACATGGATAGTGAATCATGCAACATGCATCACTCCACACATACAATGCACATCGCCCAGACATAGGACCCTATGTACAAGACCATAGCCCCACTGGAGCATCACTTTTACTAATGATTCGGTGGAGCAATGCCAGCTCCAAATTTATAAAGTGGTGTAAAGCCACTTTTTGTGCCTTAACACCATCTTGTAAATGCGATCCCCTTCACACACAGCACTTAGCGCAGAAGGGGTGTGTAATAGCTGTTGCTGTGGGTGTGCCACCACAAAACCCACTGCTTTTTGGCACAGCCCCACATTTACAGAAAAATGTAAACTTGAGGCAGCACCAAAAAATAACGCCACCCTAGGGGTGGCATTACCATGGTGCAATGATGAGAAATACTTGCATTTCTCAATGTTTTCCCTTTTCTTATGTGTGATACATTCTACAGCACACACAAAAAGAGGAAACCAACTTCATTGATTGGTCATATGCAGGAAGGGACACTTTCCTGCACATAATCAATCATCTGTGAACCATGGTGCAATTGTGCCTATGTTGGAGCTTGGCAGCTGATTCAGTGCCAGGGTAGTAGGTGGGGACAGAAATGCACTGTATCTAGTATGGCTCATTGCAGCCTTTCCTGGTGGTGCAGGGCAGTGCAGCAAGACAATTCCTGCCCTGTCCTGTGCCACAGGGGGTTGTAAATTAGCCACATACATGGCAATACATCTTAAGCTACTATGCCACACTTTGCATGATGTCTACATATACACATGCATGCCAACCAGGAAATATGGATAACAGCTCTGTGTGCAAAGGAGGTGTACCATGTCCACGGTGGGGTGGTTCACATGCAACACACAGGGCACAACCCCTGTCTCATGGTACACACAACACAAACTAGGTAAAAACGCACACAACGTGGCTCATCAGCAGGTCACATGTTACTGGACACGTGCAATGATCTGCAACATCACACACACCTCACATGGGTGAACTGTCAAGCCACACTAATCACACAATCACCATGCCCCTGAGCCTGTACCTTTGACTGAAAGATGCCTACCACACACAACTACAATCATGCATGCACACAGGAAACCACACAATGCCAGATGGAAGTCTGTATCTCTACTCCACAGACAAATACTGTGCAAGGCCAGTGGGAAAGAAATACAAGAACAAGTCTGACACTGTCTCTCCTCTTCCATTGCAGCTGACCAAGGATATGACATCCAGCGGTGGGTGAAGACACCATATGGAAACCCACAGAGCAATGCAGAAAAGGCATACAATCAGGCACATATCCAGACCCAGAATGTTGTTGAGCAGGCATCCGCCTTCCTGAAGCCCTGTTTCAGATGCATCGATATATCGGGGGGAGAAACCTATATTCACCACCACTGGGGCACATATTGTGCAGAACTTCTTTTCATGAATATATTAAATAATATTTCATATTGCAAACATTTGAAAATAAATCACTTAGGCCCTCATTACAACACTGACGGTCGGTGGAGAAATGGCGGTACTACCGCCAACAGGCCGGCGTAAAAACAAATGGCATTACAAGCATGGCAATGACCGCCATGCTAAACCGCTATTTCTCAAGTCTCCAGACCAGCGTCTGTCACAACGCTGCTGGCGGTATCACGACCCTGCATACCACCATGGATTTTGTGGGGTTTTGTACTGCCACGAAATCCATGGTGGTAGCCACTATCAGTGTCAGGGAATTCATTCCCTGGCACTGATAGGGGTCTCCAACCACCCCGAGTCCTCCCCCCACACCCTAACCCCCCTACAACCCCCCAAAGGTGGCAGGATCCCCTCTCCCCACCCCCCCGAACATCAACACCCCCCCTACATGCACACAGACACTACCACTACACATACCCACACACATACTAACAAACATTCCAACAGACACACACAGTCATGCATGCACACATACATACAGACATACACGCACCCATACTCACAGACAGACACGCACACATTTCCAAACACACAACACACCCTGCATGCATACACGCACTCACACACCCCCTCTACACACTCACACCCCCCTGCATGCACACAACACCCCCCCACCCCCTCCCCTAACGGGCAATCACCTTACCTGGTCCAGTGATCCTCCGGATGAGAATGGGATACATGGGAGCTGCTCCATCGCCAGCACCCCGTCACCAGAACACCGCCACGCCAAATCATGGGATGTGATTCGGTGGGCGGTGTTCTGATGACGTGGCGGTGGAGGTGGAGCAGCCTCCACTTCCCCGCCGACCACCAGTATGGCTACTGGCGGCTCTCCGTCCGAAAATGGACGGAGGGCTGCCAGCAGTCATAATACGCTGCACGGAAAACCGCCTGCACTGGCGGTCTTCAGCACAGCAGCACCTTGGCGGTCTTTAAAAAAGACTGCTGAGGTCGAAATGAGGGCCTTAATCACAAAAGTGTCTTGGAGTGTCTGTCACATGCAAATGCAACAGCAACTCATACACATCTAGGAAAGCAACATTAGGCCACAACAGTAGGCAAACAAGTAGGAACACACTCAGGAAGAGTGAACAACTACACAGAAAGCACTGATAAAGAATGTGCAGTTGTAGTGTATGCATTGACAGTTTAACATATATTTTACATAGCAACACACATATCACACAGGTCTGTCTGGTTGAAATTTGACAGCAGCCTCATTAGAACTCCATGTGATGAATCTTATCCATATGTCTGGCCTTGGTAGGACAAGAGTCATTACCTACAACATTAGGTCAGTGTCAGCTATGTGGCAACGCAATATCTTCTGGTCAGAACTCAAAACATACCCCTCAGTGGCACTCACATGTATGACAAATAGTGTGTGACATAAAAAGGACACTGCACCAGTATGTGTAGGCCTGTCTTATTCAAATCAGTTGTCATCTCACATGTATGTCAAACAATGCCATATCATGTCTCATACCCTTGGAAAATCATGTGTCAATCAGACACAGACATATTTCCACATGCATGTTTTACCCATAGCTGTCAGGACTATTCATACAATCCACCCACACTCATTGTGCATCTGATAAAGGATGTTGGCACCAGTTGTGTGTGAGTGCCCACATAAAACACACACATATTGAAGGACAGCTGACACTCTTCTGAACTGAACTGGTGCAGCCACTTTGTGGAGGTGACTCACAGACTACACAAGACACAAGTGCTGTGGCTATAGTCCGGAGATGTATGGGTGTCAGTCACTAATTCTGCATACATTGGATATGCCACGGCAAACATTGCGTGCCCTGTAGAAAACACATTGTTCATTTAGAAAACCAGACATGTACAAAATACAGTGACATGCATGAAGGACTGGACGATGAGGATGAGGCAGACATGTTCCAGTCCCACTATCTACCAATGGAATGCCAATGCAATAATGGCATATCTACCATCCCAATTCACAGACTCATGTACGTCTCTAGTAGATAATAGTTCAAGGCTGACATAAATCACCTGTATGTCCCTAGTAGATAATAGGCCAAGGCTGACATCAACAACTTGTAAGTCCCTAGTAGACAATAGGGCAAGGCAGACATACAACACCTGAAATTCCTTAGTAGATAATAGGGCAAAGCTGACATCAATAACCTGTGTGTCCCTGTTAGATAATAGGGCAGACCAGGGCAGTGTAGTCGTACATTTGCATACCTGCACTTGAGTGTGCACTGACGTGTAGCCTGCCACCCTTATCTGATGGCAGCCCTGCCATGCACATTGTGTGCTACAAGGAATGGCTGTGCAAAACTACATGGTGAGGAATTGTACTGTCAAAGTGTATGTAGAAAAAACATTGTCACAAAATGCAACCTTAACATCCCCCTAGGTGCCCCAGGCTCTCTGTGGCCCACAATTGTGAGCATGGACAAATGCTAAGATGCATCATACTGCCTGGGTTTTGGGTAACCACCTCTTAACACTTACAAACAGTAGCGGTGTATGTACAGAGGGTAACTTGTTAGTCACTAATGTGAGCAAAGATATTGTTCTGAAGGAGCGCTATGACCCATGAATGGTTCATGAAGATTGTTGAACTGATATCTCAGACATACCATTTCAGCAGGCAGACAAAATCACACATGCATGTCCATCACTTCACAACACTTACCTGCAATGGAAATCATAAGTTATCCATGTTGCATGAAAGCCTGATTGTCTGCTTTTTTGGACACACTTTAGATTCTCACATAAATACACTGTCATAGGGGTGGGTAAACTGGCCATAATCCAGGAAAAGTCAACAGCATCCCAGGATATAGTCTTAGCAAGGGTATCATGTGTATGAACATGTTGAGCACATGGGTCAGATATCCAAAGCTGTGTGGCTACACAAACTGTGGAAATGTGCCATCTGTGTAGTCTGATCCCAATAATACATGTACCCTCACATATTTCAACTCACAGTAAACATGGGAAGACAGGAAGATGCTTAATAGTGAAGCTCCTGTTGAGCTAGCAGCTTGCAAATGAGATCACCACACATGCGAACACCATGGATTGTAACCACCACCACTCCTGCGTGACTGCCTGTACTTTGGTATACAGAACATATTGTATGACATGTGTGCAGTCCTATATGTGGGTGTATGGTCCACATCCCATGGCTAGTCCATGGCATTCCTGGGGGTAAACTAAACAATGGACTGAGGTGCCAAAACATAGGGGGTATTGTAAAAGGAACTGGCGCACCAGATATGATGCACAAGTTTCCTTGCTCTGCCCTGAGCCACCCCTAACGACACCATGGGAGAGCTGAATTTACAATACAACATGGTGCTTGTTAGCACAACTGTACAAAAATTGTGGGTGCAGATGTGGCACTTTGCTGGATGCGTACCAAAAACAGTTGCACTAGGCCAGCAAAGCTCTGGTAGGCCCATATGATTTAGCACTATCGCCAGTCTAATGCCTACCATGGCCAGCCATTAAAAATTTAGGCTAGCATGGTGCCATGAAATCTTGTAGCTTTCCATGCACAATTGTTTTTGGGCCTCCCTGCGGTGGAACGCCCACCTTGCATGCATAATACCTGGTGCAGGTATGATGTGGCGCAATGGGTTTAATGGCACTTTGTAAATATGGCGCAGGATGAGGGACTGTTTAGTGCCACCGTAGTGTATAAATGAATTATGCTATGGCGGCGCTAAGGGGCACAAAGGTCTTGTAAATATGCCCCATAGTTGGCACATGAGGCCACATTATGAAGTTGTCATGACCATGACTCATAGGAAATGTGGCCTATGCATTGTCTGGACCTAATAAGGCACCCATGTAGACTTACAAGTCATGCCTTGGACATGTGAAAAGAGAGGAGTATGTTGAACTGAACTATTCACAGGCAACACAACAATCCACATGACTGAAAACATGTAAATGATTTTCCCTGACACCACACATCTTTTCACATATTATAGTCTTTGGGCAAAAAAATTTACTCATTGCCCCAATGTGTGTTTTCTGAAGCCATTGCATCTTCTAAAAAAGGGTGCATCCTATGCAAAGCGTCAGAACTGGTTCATGTTGTGCTGTCATGCAGCATAAAAAAATCATGCACTGGCGCATAGCATGAAAAAAAAGACGCATTATCAAAAATGTGACGCATCACCACAGGAAGTGAGGTAATGGATCTGCCATGCGGAACACCAGGAACTGCAAATTTACTTATACTTTCTTTTACATTTACAGATTTTTTGTCTGTGTTGGAGAGAGGTGGTGTATTTTGTGAGCTGTGTTAGAGAGTGGTGGAAGAGGTGTCTTTTGTGCTGTCTCCATAGTGTCCCTGACATCTGTTTTGTCCTATACATTTGTTATTTGCATTGTGGTGTGTTTGTATTGTTGGGTATTTGTCTTTGGGCTACTTCTGTCAGTTGGATTAGTTGGAGATACCCTGGGTCATTTTTGTTTTATTAAGGGTAGCTTGGATTTCTGTAAGGACAGGTCAGGGAAGGGAAGGGAAGGTCCTGTCACCTCAGTACGGATTAATTGGGTGGCTTCCTACAGCTGGTTACACATTACCGCCCCATTGTGGAGGACATGAGGTGAAGAGTGAAAAAGGGCTACTGGAAGGAGGCACTCAAGCTGCGGTGGGGCACGGTCCTGTCCCACATGAACCGCATATTGAAGGTCGAGCGCACTGCCTGCAAATGAAACATCGCTGGGAAGATATCATCAGCAGGGAACTGCACCTCCTAGACCACCTTGAAATTGAAGTCAGTGAAACTGTGGATGAGCATCCAATCTATGTAGCTGACTTCTGTTTTGCATTGCAAGTATATGTCTGTTGGTCATAGGGCTCCTTTACCAAGTTAAGACAAAGGGCAGGCCTGTGAGTAGTGTGCTTGCGCAAAACAGCATCCATGACAAGGGCAGCAATGCACCATTGGGAAGACAAATGGAATATTCCTGTCCTTGTCCCCTGGGATTTGGCACTAAATTCTGATGTGCACCAATGCCGATACAACTGTGTAATGGTGGAAGGGTACATGGTTACCAGGAACACATGTTAATGTCCACTAAGTGCCTTACTACTGTTGTATGATGCATAGTCATGGTCATGTGATTTTCAGAATGACACAGGAGTAAAGGGAGTCATGTATAAGTGTGTCCTGTGAGTTATGTATGTGCACAGTGACATTACAATTAGCTATGCTATGAAAATGTTACAGTAGGATGTCTTCTGCAAAACTTTGAAAATGTAGCAGAGACATGTATGTCAGGTTCCAGCACATATGTGTACATGTCAGTCTTGGCTACCAATGTATGTCACTGAGACATGCATAATGGCCTAATTGAGTATTCATTAACCTAAGTATACCATGTCCCTAAGCAAATGATGTCTTATGTGCAATAGCTGTCCACAATGAACACTGTGCAACATTCACAGTTCTATGTTTCATGTCCCCTCTTGCAGGTGGATCTCAGCAGTACTTCATTGGAGAGGTGGCAAGCTTCGCAGACCCTGATGCAACCAGTGAGTCACAATGTGTATGTGTTATGTATAGTGCAAGTAGTGTGTGGGCTGTTATATGTTGTGTGCAATGCCATGTACCAAGTGCATGCATGCTATTACAAACATTGTAGGCTAAACGTGGATATGGATTGTAAGGTTGCATTTGTGTATAACAAAAATGCACTGATGGCAACATGTGTAACTAGGGCCATGGAAAAGTTGGACATGGTACATGAGTCCAAAAACAGTGGTGACAGTACGGACATGTGGCAGAAGTAAAGGGTACACATGTATGAAGGGTGGCAAGATGTTGTTCACTAAACATGTCACTGATCATTGTGCCACATGTAGCACAAAGTAGCTCAGGTCATGACATAATTCATGACCATGTGACTAGTTCCCTAAGATTAGCGGGACAGCGGTCAACATACCACAATTGAAACTGCCAAAGTTTTGTCCACCATTGTGGTGTGAGGCCCAATAATCTATAACGTAAGTTGCAACATTGCCAACCCATGTCATTTTCACAGATCATACCATGTGTGTTTGGCCAGAGGGATGTCCATACTGCAAAAATCATCACACAATCTACAACATTAGCCAAAGCTGTCCCAAGATTCCCAATTGTGAGAAAACAGGACTGATTGCAGAGGCCCCCTAACATTTTGCCCCCATTTTTCACTTTTTGTTTGGTGTTTTCCTGACTCTGATGGTATCCTGGGTACTGCTAACCAGTCCGAGGGCCTGTGCTCTGTATAAACAAGTATGCAAATTAGGCTAATTATAATTGGCTATGTCAACCTACTTATAAGTCCCTAGCATATGGTAGGGCATGTAGGTTTAGGGATCCCAGCATAGATAGTGCACCCATAGGCCTGCCTTGATGCCTGCTTTTAAACTAAAGTTACATGCAAATTCGACTTTGGAATTAAACATACTTCCAAAGTCTTAAACTACCATATATTTACATATAAGTAACCCTAAGGTGTGCTCCATGTGCCCATAGCGTTAGAGGCCATGTAACCATAAGCAGGGGCCTTCTAAAAATAGTTTTATTAGCCCTGGTGAGATAAAACAGCCAAATTCATTTTTCCGTCATTGTAGTGAATGGCCTCCATAGGCTAGACTGGGGAGACTTTATTTTAATTAATAAAGTCCCTTTAAGTGTCAGATACCTCAGGTTTGGCATCTAATTTATTGTTATACTAAATCCAACAACTTACAATTGTTGGATTTAACATAACTTGTTCAGGTGAAGAGTTTTAAACTCTACCTAAAATGTTGCCAACTTCAGTCCTTTAGTGCTCTGCTCTGATTGGCCAGCCTCTGGCAGCCTGGCCAGGCTGCCTTGATGAGGTGTGAAGTAGCCTGGGTTGAACACAAAGGAATGCGAAAGGGGGAGGAGAACTTCCCTCGGCAGATGGAGAAGCAGGCAGGGGGAAGGGCTGCCAAACTGACCTTCAAAGGCAGGGAAGGACATTTGGAGTGGCCCAGCACCTCCCTCACCTCCCTCACATCCTGCAACCCCAGACAATTAGGTGCCTTCTTGATGAGGTTAGGAGAGGGCAGCAGAAGGGTTATTTAAGATTTTTAGACACATCAGTGGTGGGTGGGCTCAGCCAGATGTGACTTCAAAAAATCACTTTCAGCCATGATGGATTTTTGAGGAATGTTGCTCCCTGGGATTGATTTTTGCCACACTTCCCAGGTAGTGGTCATCACAGAGGGAAGGACCCTGCACCTGATTGGAGAACCAGGATCCCCAGGAGCAAGGATAAAACTGGCAGACCTGCACCCACACCTCAGATCCCTATCAGATCCCTACAAGGAGGAACAGCAGAAGAAGAAGGACTGTCCTGCTGGACCCCTGGCCTGCACCTGGACACTGCACTCTGAATGACTGCAGCAGCTGCTCACTTGGGCTTCATCACATGAAGGACTTTGCCTGTCTACTACTGCTTCAAGAAGGGACTCCCTGTTTGCTACAGGTACAAAGGTGCAGCCCAGAGTCTCCTGCATCAAGTCCTGCAAGCAGGGCCCAGCTGACCAGCGTCAAATGACCACTGGAGGATTCTGACCTGGTGCATTCTGGGAATTGTAGTCCCAACTCCCAAGGAGCAACTCAGAGCTTCTGGAACCTTGGATCTAGTTGTGGACTCTTCAAGGACCCAGAAAGTTCCTCTGAAAGAAGATCCAGAAGTTTGGAGACGTTTGGAGCAATTCCATAGGTTGAAGAGGTACACTGTGGGAATTATAGTCCCAGACCCCAAGAGGCCAACCAGAGCCTCTGAACCCTTGGCTGGTGCTGTGGACCACTTTCATGAAACACTTCTGAAAGTAAGTGTGACAGTGTTACATTGTGGATGCTCTGAACTCTGGACTTTGTTCCTTTTCAGTGTGACCTTTTTTTAGCCCTTTGAGCGCTAGTTGCTTCTATATGGTAGAAAGCAATAATTCTTTAAACATTCATATCTCTGGTTCCCCTTTTCAATTTTAATCGTTTTGGTGTCATTTTAATGTTAAAAATATAATCAATTCTTATAAATTGATGGTGGATTTTTATTGTGTTTTACGTATTTACTTTTTTGTGATTTTTAAATACTTTACACATTTGTCTCCTAAGTTAAGCCTTGTCGCTCATTGCCAAGCTACCAAGAGTTGAGCTGTGTTTAATTTATTGAGACCTAACTGGACCTAAGTGGAGGTTAGCGGCCTAATGCTGAGTGTAGGTACTTACCTGCCCTAACCAATAATCAATTTTCCAACACTGATGCAGATAAGGTTTAGGGCATTCATGCACCCACATACAAGATGACAGTCTGAGTGCTGTTGTGCGAATGTATGTCGGAACGACTCCTGCCGGAACAACGAATGCCTGAACAATGAGGTCGGAACAACGACCTTGTTGTTACCACTAATGCCTTTACCACGAATGCCTTAACAATGATTTTTCGTTGGAAAGGCATACCTGGTAAAGGCATTAGTGGTAGGCATGCATTGTTCCTGCATGCGTTCACCCAGTCCCCCCACCCCACCCCTAACAATGACCACGACCCCCATCCCCCCTAAAACCACACCAACCCCCACCCCTGCCCCTAAAACTACCCCAACCTCCTCCCTAAAATTACCCCGACCCCCACCCTACTCCCAAGACCTAAAACAACCCCAACCCCCACCCCATCCCTGAAACCTAAAGTACCCCAACCCCCACCGCTAAAACTACTCCGAGACCCCCACCCTGCCCCTAAACCTAAACCCCACCAACCCCCCACCCCACCCCTAAAATTACCCGACACATCAACCCACCCCTAAAACCTGAAACCACCCCAACCCCCACCCCTAAAACAACCCCCACCCCATCCCTAAAACCTAAACTACTCCAACCCCACCCTTAAAACCACCCCAATCCCCCACCCCTAAAACAACCCCAACCACCACCCCGCCCTGCCCCTAAAACAAAAAATACCCGACCCCCCACCCCGCCCCGCCCCTAAAACTAAACCCCAACCCCCCACCCGCCCCTAAAACGGAAAATACCCCGACCCCACACCCCTGCCCCTAAAACTAAAACCCCAACCCCCCACCCGCCCCTAAAACGGAAAATACCCCGACCCCCCACCCTGCCCCTAAAACTAAAACCCCGACCCCCCACCCCGCCCCTAAACCTGAAAATACCCCGACCCCCACCCCTGCCCCTAAAAATAAAACCCCAACTCCCCCACCCGCCCCTAAAACGGAAAATACCCCGACCCCCCATCCCGCCCCTAAAACTAAAACCCCGACCCCCCACCCGCCCCTAAAACTGAAAATACCCCGACCCCCACCCCTGCCCCAAAAACTAAAACCCGACCCCCCACCCCGCCCCGCCCCTCAAACTGAAAATACCCTGCCCCCCCACCCCTGCCCCTAAACCTAAAACACCAACCCCTCACACCGCCCCTAAAACTGAAAATACACCGCCCCTAAAACTAAAAACCCCGACCCCCCACCCCTGCCCCCGGCCCTAAAACTGAAACTACCCCGACCCCCACCCCGCCCCTAAAACTAAAACCCCAACCACCCACCCCTGCCCCCTAAAACTGAAAATACCCTGACCCCCACTCCCGCCCTAAAACTAAAACCCGACTCCCCACCCCCACCCGCCCCAAAAACTGAAAATACCCCGACCCCCAACCCCGCCTCTGAAACTAAAACCCCGACACCCCACCCCGCCCCTAAAACTGAAAATACATTGACCCCCCACCCCGCCTCTAAAACTAAAACCTCGACACCCCACCCTGCCCCTAAAACTGAAAATACCCCGACCCCCACCCCGCCCCTAAAACTAAAACCCCGACCCCCCACCCCCGCCCCTAAAACTGAAAATACCCTGACTCCACACCCCGCCCCTAAAACTAAAACCCCAACCACCCCGCCCAACTTACCTGAGTGGTCATCTTGTCATGTTGTCTTCCTCAGCCGACTCCTTTGTCTGTGCCTTAACCATACATGTGCGTTGTTCAGCACATGCGTGGTTAAGGCACAAAACAACAAAGTCGTGGTTAAGGAAAGCGTAGTTACGCTTTCGTTGCCCACTACTTCGTTGTTCCAGAGTCGGCCTTCAGGGCGTTTCCCCTGTTGTGCAATACGCTAACCAGAGTTTTGGACACATATACAGCCAGTGGGCATCATAGTGGGAAAAATCAAGTTACACTGGGACTTTGCATCAAGTCTTGGCACAGTTCACCAGGTATTGACCTGTGTCAATATGAGAGTGGTGCCATGCTCCTCTGTGTAGTATGAGAGTATTGTCACGCCCCTCTGTGTGACATGAGTGACTGCTCCACCTTCCAATTTCACATATGATACCTGTCTCATCCAGTTTTGCATGTAGCAATGTTTCCCGACATCTGTCATTGCCATATGAGGCTCAAACTGTTGGGAGACCACATTTAACTTGCAGTCCTTTCTCAGATGAGTTTGATACATTCCAAAGGATCTGAGGTCACCTGCGCAAGCATGAGGGTCATTAATGAGCAATCCAGCATGATGAGTGTGATCTACCATGGTCACATGGTTGATGTGTATGACAATCTAAGTCAATGGTGACATGGTCCTTTCCAAGCTGGTTCAATGTTCTTGTGCAACAATGGCTAGCCTTGATATATTTGACATGAAAAATGTGGAGATGATGGTTGGTGTGCAACGTGTGTCACCCCTGCCCTTCAGGATGTCATTGTGATTTGTGCTGGCCAACGTGTGACAACTATTGTTGTCCCACTCCCGCCACCCAGCTGTCCTCTCCTCCCCCATCCCTCTATGAAGTGGTGGCTGCTGGCGCACCAAAGGCAAGCCCGTCTGCGCCCTTCCGCGACCCAACCACGACCAGCGCCAGGACCCCTGGACCTCCCACCCGCCACCTCTACATGCTAGCAGCACCCCATGCACTCAACCCATTATGCAACAACAACTGTAAGCCCTCATCACCTGCCAACATCCACGGACCCTTCAGCTGCCTCTGATGCCGCCAGTCCTACACCACCATCAAGACCACCAACCTGTCACAACCCACCCACAACAACACACCTACACTGAAGACCCTGAAATGCCTTCTCCTCAATGTCCACTCCCTCCACAAACACACCACCAAAATCTGGGCCCTCCTTGACAGCACACCCCAGATGTCGCATTCCTCACTGAAACCTGGACCAACACCACCTCTGGCCCAGACATTGCCATCGCCATTCCCCAAGGATACAAGATCACTCGGAAAGACCGCCCCAGTCACCCTGGGAGGGAATCACCATCGTCCTCAAGTCTAGCATCCGACTGAGTACACATCCTGAAGACCCCACGAGCCTGATAGAATTCCTTCACTTCAGACAAGTCCAACGTCCACCCTCAGGGGAACCCTCATCTACTGCCCACCCGGCCCAGCACACTTTTCTCCGACTCCATCACAGACAGTATCACCGCTCAAGCCATTGCAGCCTCCAACTACACCCTGCTGGGAGACCTCAACTTCCATCTCAACAACCTACAAGACCCTAACACCACATCCCTTCTAGACAACCTCCACAACATAGGGCTCCGACAGATCATGACAGAACCAACGCATTCAGCAGGGCACTCCCTCGACCCCATCTTCACAACAGGAACCTCAGCCACCTTCAGCCACTCCTCCAAACTTCCATGGACAGACCATTGCTGCATTCATTTCACCTTCAACACACCCACCATCATTAGACCCCAACACCAAACATCCCATAGAAGCTGGTCAAGAATCACTGACGACCAGCTCACCTCCACCCTAGCCAACTCCACCCCCCTATCGCACAAAACGATGACCCGAACATTGGAGCCCTCACCTTGCACAAAAGGATCACCGATTGCGTCAACACCATAGCCCTTCTCAAAAAGAACAACAGCACCCACGCCAAGAAAGCCAGCTGGTTCACTGCAGAACTCCGAGAATCCAGACGCACATGTCGACACCTTGAGAAAATCTGGAGAAACACCAAATCTACAGAAGCCCAAATCAACATCAGAGCCACCACCAGTGCACACAACCATCTCATCAAAAGGAATATGTGACAGAACAACTAGGTCCTAAACTACTATAGCCTAAACCACTACTGCTAAACAACTAAAAAGTCTCTACAACTAAGTACTGAACAACTACTGTCTGAACAACTATTGTGTCTGAATAACAATTGCCTGAACAACTAATATATATATATATATTCTAAACAACTAATAAACCATAAAAACCAAAAGGAAAACCTTACCTCAAAATTAGTTGTTCAGGCAATTGTTATTCAGGCACAATTGTTGTTTAGACAGTAGTTGTTCAGTACTTAGTTGTAGAGACTTTTTACTTGTTTAGCAGTAGTGGTTCAGGCAAGTAGTGGTTTAGACCTCGTTGTTCAGGATGTTTCCCCATCAAAAGCACCAGAAAGAAAGCAGTACTAGAAAGAATCACCTCATATGCACACAACATCAAGGAACTCTTCAGCATCATCAAGGAGTTTGCCCAACCCAACAGCGAACCAACGGACATCCCACCCTCACAAGATCTCTGCAACTAACTCAACTCATACTTCCACCACAAAATCAAGACCATCTACGACAACTTCAGTGAGGACGACCTACATGCAGAACCCCCTCCCCTGAACCCAACACCAAAAAAACAACGATCACCAACTTGACCCCCCTCACCACCAAAGATAAACCCCCCCATGGACCCATGCCCCACCACATCTTCAACAGAGCCGCTGAAACCATTGCCACCAAGCTCCACCTCACCATCAACTGTTCCCTAGTAGATGCTTCCTTCCCTGACGACTGGAAACACACCGAGATCAACCCTCTCCTCAAGAAACCCTTGGCGGACCTTATCGACCTCATGAACTACAGGCCCATCTCCCTTCCCCTTTTTCCAGTGAAAGTCTTTGAGAAAGCCATCAACAGCCAACTCGCCACCTTTATTGAAGACTACAACATCCTCAACGCCTCCCAATCTGGCTTCAGAAGAAACTACAGCACCGAAACAGCCCCCCTTGCCGCAACGGACAACATCTACTCCGTGCTGGACAAGGAATAGACTGCGGGCCTCGTCCTGTTGGACCTCTCGGTGGCCTTCGACATGGTCTCCCACCACATCCTGATACGCAGACTTCACAAGGCCGGCATCAGAGACAAGGCCCTCGACTGGAGCCAATCTTTCCTTTCTGGCAGAACTCAATGAGTAGGACTTCCCCCTTTCTTCTCGGACCCCAAACCCACCACCTGCAGAGCTCCCCAGGGATCCTCCATCAACCCTGCGCTGTTTAACATCTGGATGGCCCCACTAGCCGCCATCGTCAGAAACTACGGACCCAACATCGTCTCCTACGCTAATAACAACCAACTTATCCTCTTCCTATCCAACGAACCCAACACAGCCAGACACAACTTCAGCGAGGGCATGGGAGCAGTCGCCAACTGGATGAAAAGCAGCTGCCTACAACTCAATGCAGACAAAACTGAAATACTCAACATGGGTCCTCAACCTGACTCCTGGTGGCCCTTCACCCCACGAAGCACCCTCTATCCCCACGAACAAAGCCCGCAACCTCAGAATCATCATGGACTCCAAACTCAACATGGACCGTCAAATTGACTCAGTCGCATCCACCTACTTCTGCACCCTCTGCCTCCTACGCAAGACATTTAAATGGATCCCTCTCGAACACCAAAAGACCGTCACACATGCCCTCATTACCAGCAGTCTGGACTACGGCAACGCGCTCTACGCCGGAATCAACAAGAAACTCACCCGCAAACTACACACCATCCAGAACACCACTTCTAGACTGGTCCTCGACCTACCCCAACACTGTCACATCTCCAAGCACGTGCGCACACTACACTGCCTCCCCATAGAGAAAAGAATCACCTTCAAGATCCTCATCCACGCACACAAAGCCCTCCACAACACCGGACCAGCCTACCTGAACAGGTGACTCAATTTCCACATACCCCACAGGACCCTACGCTCAGCCCAGCTCTCTTTCGCCGATGTACCCCCATCAGAAAAACAAGAACAGGGGGATGCTCATTCTCCTACCTCACCACCACAGCCTGGAATGCCCTACTGCCCCACCTCAGACAGACTACACCCCTCCTCAACTTCATGAAAAAGCTGAAAATATGGCTATTTGAAGACATGTGAAGAACTACTTCACTGATGGATGCTCCACACACCCCCACACCCTCAGCGCCTTGAGACCCTCACAGATGAGAGGTTGCGCTTAACAAACGCTGATTGATTGATTGACAACTACAGACGGTGTACTCATTGCATGATAGTTGTTCATTTGCCTAATATACAATTGGCTGTCATGTCCCATTCATGTTGCAGCTGCTAACATGACCCCATCCCAGAGGTGCCAGTTTGAGAAGCGTGCGGAACGCTACCATCACATACACCAGGTCTCAAAGGGTTGCCAGAGGATGTGGCACCTCTATGAGAGGAAGCGTGTATCAGGGCATGGAAAGCCTTCCCTCAAAGGGGTCCACCCAAGGATCAATCCACCTCCAGGACCCACACAGCAGGCAGGTCTGTGGCAACAGGCAGGGATAGTTTTGCAGGGGTTGGACCTCCACCATCAGCAGCGACTACAAGTGTCCCAACAGGTTCACAGCCTGCACCAACAATAGTGGAACAACACTATGTGCAGGAATTCCACATAGAACCTGCAGACCAAAAGTATTGCATAGTCAGACTGGAGCACCAGAATGATCAGATCCTGAAAATGCTCTGGGAGATCAGGGCTCACGTGATGAGGTGCTGAAGTGGACAACGGTCCCGATTTGCTAAGCTTCCATTCCCATTGAATATATATTTGCACATAGTTGGGATATTTAGATAGTTAGGGTTTGATAAGTTAGCGTAGTGTAGAATAGTTGCAGGACATAGTAGTATTTTTTTAGGGGGTAGGTTTTTGGGTGACAGTTTTTTTGGTATGTTGTGAGGGGGTGATTTTTTGGGTATGTGTTTTAAAAAATACATAGATACATAAAAATGAAAACATTTTGAAAAACAAAAAAATATGATTGTTTAGGCTATATGTTTAGTTAGTCAGTGTTTAGCTGTAGCTACTGTTGTCCTTGTCTATAGATTTATATTAAATGGGGAGGGTGTTGATGTTTATCATGTGGCATTAAATGTATAGCATAAGTAGAGATAAGATAAGTTAGTTCTTGGAATAATTTAGGATAAGATAGTGTAGTTTCAGATAGCATAGGTAGGTTAGTCAGTTTAGGGTTTGTTAGGTTAAGATTTGTAGTTTAATTAAATCTTGTTTTTTACTAATGTATGGTCTCCATCATGATTTACTGTGTAGGTTGTAGCATGTCTGCACACGTCATGTTAGGCACATGCCTTTGCAAGCAGTAGTTAGTTACATGTGTGAATATGTGTATACCCTATGGTCAAGTTCCTGTCAGGTTAGCAATGGTGTCACATCAGCAACTCCAGACATCTTTCAGCAATGTACATTACACTCTGGATGTGCATGAATACATGTCCCAAAACAGGTATTCATAGAGCATTTTTCTGTCTTGTGATGTAATGTGATATGCATTGTCATTATGCTGTTGTCATTGCACTCCACCTAAATCTAGATTTTGTCACTGAGACACTCATGGCTGCCCCTCACAGTCTTACACATGCATCATTTATTTATCACATCAATGTTTTACTGTTGCTACCATCCCTGCTTGGTCCAGCCACTTGTGTAGTGATTGGTGTCAGCTATCACAATATGTGCATGCTGTCACATGCCATGCTTCGGATACTCAGGTAAAACTTGCTAGTTCACATAGCTGTCAGTCACCTCAATCATGTTGCAGTCAGTGTGCGTGGCTTTGTGTATGTCACAAATCCATACATATCCCTTAGCCTCCCCCCCCCCACCCCCAGGGAGAGCAGCTTTTCTCTGCTCCTGGTGGGCAGGAACACACCTGTGTTCCCTGCCTGCAAGAGGGTGGTCAGGGGGTTGAAGTTCTGACTCCCCACGCTCTTCCAGGCAGGGAACTGCAGTGCCCCAGGATGTATGGTTAGTGGGACTCTGATGGTATTCGACCCCAAGGATGGTGTCCCCAGGGCCACTGGATGGCTCTAGGAGGAAGGCCATATACCCAACTCCTGAAAACAACATACTTGATAGTTTCAATATCTCGTAAATAAGGCATACTTAATGTAGTGTCTTTCACTTCTAATAAAAATACAAATAATAATTGACATTTGAAAAACAACACAACTAAATATCTACTCATGACTCGTGTTGAAGAATATATGCATATTTTAATATAAGCGAGG
This sequence comes from Pleurodeles waltl, assembly GCF_031143425.1. Taxonomy (NCBI): domain Eukaryota; kingdom Metazoa; phylum Chordata; class Amphibia; order Caudata; family Salamandridae; genus Pleurodeles; species Pleurodeles waltl. Next base: position 1,243,299,154 of record NC_090447.1, on the reverse strand, counting down.
ATATTCTGTTCTAATTGATTTAAGCTGACTCTTTTCATATTCAAACAATTTGTACAGGAATAAAATATTCGTTTTACGCCATTGCTCGGTGGGCGACATTCCTTCTTCTTTTTCCTTTTTATGTTTTTCTGTGTTTTTTTCCTTCTTGGTGAAACACTATCGATAGGTCAGCATGTATGTGGTTATAACTCTCATGGGTTGTTATTACGAGTTTACTTTAAGCTATTTGCCTCTACACATGCATCACCTAAATATTTGTTTTCATTTGCAAAGTTACGTTACAGAAATGAATGCAATTATTTTTGGCAACATCCGATCGTTATTACATTGATTTATTTGTTATTCTGTCTTAATTGCAAGAAGAATAAAGTTCAGTTTAATTGTCACCTCTCTTTGAAAGGTTGAATGGCGATTTTATACTTTTTTCAACTAATGCAGGTCTATTTCGGCGCCTTAGATATGTAATACCAGCACGGCCTATTTTTTTAAAATATGATCTCCAATGTCCATTTCAGAAGTAAAGCATTCACTTTTGAAAAATCCTTTCAGTAGTTCTGTATAAATACTACTTTTCATAATACACGTTTTACAGGATAGATTGCACATATTTTTGTATCTTGCTACGTTTTTTGTTGAAACTTTTGTCATTCATGAGTCATTCCACGTTTATAATTACATTTGAAACAACAAGGCCCTTAGACATTGGTCATGCTTTCCGTATTCTGAACACACAACTGACAACATCCGTCAATATAGTTATTTGCTTGTGAAAATGAGATTTAGAAACCCTGGAGACCCATGTCCTGCATGTATTAATTATCCTTCTATGTGATGACATTGATTTATGTATAGGCCTAAACAAGACACTTCCCCAGGAGACGGCAGTGAGTGATTTTCGCAAAACAGACAACATAGCCATACAGTGCAGCACTGTTGGCACAGAGCGCCTCATACGTTGTAGTTCCCTTTTTATGCTCTTCTCCCATTGTCATTGATCCACTGATGCAGGCCCCATTTCCGATTGTGCCCTTTCCAAAACATTCATTTGTGGGAAAAAGAGAAAGTTGCATTACTGACAGAATACCACGTGGTATTTGCTAGACATAGGAATGATCAGTGCAATGTCTAAATGTTTGAGTGTCAGAATAAGCATTTAAAAAAACCTTAGAATATTCTGGGGCCTAATCACAAACTGCAATTTGGAGTATGCCTATTGGTACAACATGCACTTCTAAATGCCATTCACACACCAAGGTGCAGAGGTCTCTGCCTTTCTGATCTCTTTTGTTGCAGAGCTCTCCCCCTAGCTGAGGAGTTCTGGACCCATGTATTCCTACATTTTAGTACTAAATGTGGAAGGGACAGGGGGAGTAGCTAGGAAATGGGGAATACTTATTACTAAACGAGAAGGGCTTTGGGAATAATAAGGAAAAAGTAAGGGATTTAGGAAGGGACACACAACCACCCATAAAAGAGTAAGGCCACTGCTATTCACAAACTGCACTTCTAAAGTTACTACATCCAAAAAGGACCCATAACAGTAGTAAATGTACTCCTGCTAAGATCCAGAGTAGGTCTAGCACCACACATGGCCAACCATACCGCAGAACTCTACCATAAAAAATAATGGAGGCAAGATCATAAGGAATACCTAATTGGAAATAATGTTAGAATTAATTTATTTATACTTCTAAAAACTGTCTATAAATATAAATAAAGGTTACAAATATGTATCAATAAACATCATTATCTCTACCTACGTGTGAAAAGTTATTAGTAGTGACTTTACTTTTGTAAAAGAAGTTCCATCCTTAGGTTTCAGGGTGAGGAGACATGTAAGCCTACACTTTGTGGTGCATTTAATATGTAAATGGTGAATAGTCAAACGTAGTAAATTTACTACAAAGTGTAATGGTAAACCTGCATGTGTAGATTTACTCAGTCTATTGCTACATGCACTACATGCAAGGTAAACAGTGGTGCAGTGTGAGGGCAATTAAATAATGCATAGTAATATACGATGGACCATTGGCCTCTGCTTCCATTTTACATTGGCTCACAACTCCATCTTGTTGAGTCTGGTTCTGTGCGTGAAGCACTGTTCTGTGTTTTTCCACAAGCTTCTGCAAGCTGCAGGGTGGGTTGTTTTTCTGCTCAACTTTGCTCCATCTGCCTGGTACAGAGGGCGCTATTCACATTCCACGAGCTATCATTTATGACAGGGGGGTGCGCCTGTACTCAAGGAGGAATGCAAGCTTCACCTTGGAGCCCTCTTCTGGGAACTTGGCATGTTCCGAGGAGACGTCTCCAAGGGTGAACAAGGTACCCCCGATTGCAAAAACTTTTAAAGGAGGGGGTCTTTTTCTTGAAAAGACTCCTGGGCATTATTAAATATTATAAAGGTCAACAGCCCTTATGAACCAGCTCAGGAACTCTCTTCTGGGTTGGACGCAACGCTAGAAGGACTGATTGTCCTGAACGAGACTCCCTGCGCAAATCGATTTGGGTTCCCCGGCTTGGTTTACGGCAGAGGGATGCAGAATCTCTTTTCGGTGAAGCCTTTCATTTTATAGTCATTTGAACATATTTTGTGTGTATGTGTAGTATGCATTTATCCTTGCAGCTACTTTCAGGTTATTGTTCATGATATCACAGAGTGCTTATATTCTTGCAGTTATTCTCATGTTATTTTTCATGATATTTTAGAGTGGTCAGTTTTGCTATATGAGAATTTGTCCCATAAATAAACTTGATTATTCTACTTAATAAGGTGTTTGAGAATGATTGTTTCACGTTGTGCCCTAAATTGTCCTGAAGTGCAATGTTCTGTTATTCTGAAGTGTAAAGCAACACACTCAGGTGCAAGGTTACCTTTGGAAATAGCCCTTTCTGACTTTTAGGTCCTTTTATCACTTTACACAAGGGGCTGGATTGGAAATGTTCTGTTAATTTGTGCCTGTGGTAGTTTGCATTATAGTGCTTCTGGGACCACATTGCATAGTTTTAAGTGGTGTGTTATTTTGCTCAGTTTCTTTTTGTAATAGCCAATGATGTTTTGGAGTATTAGGATTCAATGTTCATATTGGTTTGTGTTTCAACAAAATATCACTGATAGCTACTGAAGAAATAGGGCAAATCAGCTCAACCAACTACCAATGTACATCATGGTGCCTAGCACTGCCTTGGTGCTAATTAGCACAGTTAAAATATGTATTTTTTAATTTATTTTTTACGCATTCTATTTTATATTTTTAAGAAGCGCACTGCATCCTTAGCAATAGTGCAAGCGGGGACTCAGGCAGAGGAAGGCTAAAATTTGTAGTTGAAGCTGTCACCTTTTATTCTTTTAACATTTGACAGTAGTTGTCTGAAAATTAAGGTTTGGAGACATAGGTCATAATTCACAAAGCAATTTGCACTCTCAAGTTCAATATTGGTGTGCTAATGGCTTGAAGTATGAATGTAAATCCACATTAAATTTTAAGTTCAATAAATTGATTTAAACGTAGAGTAGGGTCAACAATATAAAGCGATAGTATAATTCATAAATAGATCTAAAATTACAACCTTTTGTCAATCAATTGTATTAAAACAAGAACATAATTCAAATATTTGTAAGAAGCTCTTCAAAAATGTAAACACATTACGAATAATTGTGCATTCAAAGGACTAAACATAAGATTAGTCAATTCACTAAAAGCATTCATCTTTTTAAAATGCAAAAATTACTGGACTGAGATAACATGTTCTGTAATAAGATAGTGCCAGATATATATGCAAAATGTGAAACAGATCTAGGTTTTCTTCCTGACAAAGATTGCATTTGATGGAGTTGGGTGATCGTCTTGCCCATCACCCTGTCGAATTTTAGAGGCAGATTCCCAATTTATATACATTATACATCAACTTAATCTATGTTCAGTAAAAAGGAAAGATATGGTGGGTCATGAACAAATCGTACGTTTCCAAAAACTGTTTTGTACATTTTTAGTTGTTCACAACATTGTACATCTGGATTGTAATTCAGCTGCAAATACAAATTTTAAATTTGATGTGATGTGAAAATCCTTTGCTTACAATGGATCTTTGCCAAGTCCTCATATAAAAGTGCTCTCAGGGATTCCTCACGAGCATGTAGTAAACAGTATCCACATTGGATGACTTTAGCAAGTTGCCTGGTCATATGTACCAGATAAGGTAAGTTATAATCACAATACACGGACACAGATTGCTACACTTAAAGTACAAAATTTGTGTAGAATATTCCCATTGTAAACATTTTTAAAAAGTATTGGAATTTGGGCTAAATTCTACAGCATAGCTGAGGGTGGAAGGCATTTTCATTTATGGACATGTAAAAGGTGATTAAATATCTTCTTCCAGTGAACTTGTCAAGTATTTAAAACACCAATATAAAACAGTGCCTTACTCCTTAGTTGGGTAAAGTGAAATTTATTACTTGAGTCACTTGAAAAAGTTCTACCTAGATGTATGCCCATTTTTACTGTTTGAAGGTTTTCTTTCCTCTAGGTCCAGTTGTATGACCAACATTGTTTTTTTTTCCTTTAAAGCCTAAAATCTTTGGTTTGGAGATATGAATCTTTAAAAATGTTTTTGGGCGATAATTTATTTTACTGCATGAAACCATGTTGAAAATCTATCTCTGTGAAGTAAAACAGAACCAGATCACATAGGCCCTCATTCTGACCCTGGCGGTCTTTGACCGCCAGGGCGGAGGACCGCGGGAGCACCGCCGACAAGCCGGCGGTGCTTCAATGGGGATTCCGACCGCGGCGGTAAAGCCGCGGTCGGACCGGCACCACTGGCGGGGTCCCGCCAGTGTACCGCGGCCCCATTGAATCCTCCGCGGCGGCGCAGCTTGCTGCACCGCCGCGGGGATTCTGACCCCCCCTACCGCCATCCAGATCCCGGCGGTCGGACCGCCGAGATCCGGATGGCGGTAGGGGGGGGTCGCGGGGCCCCTGGGGGCCCCTGCAGTGCCCATGCCACTGGCATGGGCATTGCAGGGGCCCCCGTAAGAGGGCCCCTAAATGTATTTCACTGTCTGCTGCGCAGACAGTGAAATACGCGACGGGTGCAACTGCACCCGTCGCACAGCTTCCACTCCGCCGGCTCGATTCCGAGCCGGCTTCATCGTGGAAGCCTCTTTCCCGCTGGGCTGGCTGGCGGTCTGAAGGAGACCGCCCGCCAGCCCAGCGGGAAAGTCAGAATTACCGCCGCGGTCTTTCGACCGCGGAACGGTAACCTGACGGCGGGACTTTGGCGGGCGGCCTCCGCCGCCCGCCAAGGTCAGAATGAGGGCCATAATGTCAAATTATGGGTTTGCACTTGTTCAAAGGTGTACTCGTGCATGTGTTTTGTGTATTTATATTTTTTCTTGCAGAGATGATAGGACATTCCAGGGTGGGAATGCTGTGTGCACACTGACAAACTAAAATATATATGAGTATTTGCACATTTTTTAATGACTGGTTCCCATCCTGGTCACTACTGTTTTCTAGAGTGGATATGAGTAGGCACGCCCAAAAGGTTAGTGTTGTTATAAATTAAGATATTTCTCCACCATGTATATTTATGATTGTGGAAACGCTTTCACATTGTTGTGAATGGACATTCATGAACATTTTCCAGCAGTACTCTTAGGAACTTGTGACTATCGCCGGTACCCAGCCATTATCTTAGAAACCGTTGTGAAATATAAAATCATATTTTCTACAAAATTACGAGGAAACCCGAGGAAATAAGGTTCAATGGAATGTTTGTAAAAATGGTATTAACGCTAATGGAAATATTTGGGGCAGCTTTATGAACACTTTGTAGTGTAGTGTGGTCAGTTTTAGGTATCCTTTGCACGTTAGCTTCAGGCGTTAGGCCTTTGTGCACTTTGCCCTGGATGTCTTTTATTCCTTTGCTCGCGGCATAGAGCCTCTGTGCACTTTGCTCTACATGCTAGTTATTCAGCTTCGTACTGTTATTTTTCAAATAGCCAGTTCTACTGTCTTGTTTTATTTTTTATATCACACTGTTTAGCCTACTTCAGCACTGAAGTTTTCAATAACACATTCTTGTTCACTCTGTGCTTCAGTCAAGGATACAGGGGGTCATTCTGACCTCGGCGGTAAAAGGCCCTTACCGCCGGTCAGAACTCCGCCATACTACCGCTGCGGCCGCGGTAAACCGCCGCGGTCATTCTGACCACCAACTGTGAATCTGCCAAAAACCCGACATCCAAGGAAGGCCGCCTCATCAGCGGGCCGCGGAAAACTGGAGATGACCAAACCTCCACCGCCACGCCAACACAAACATGCCCATGCCATTCTGACCCACGAATCCACGCGGCGGTCTTTCAACCGCGGTATTCCATTGGCGGTACACACCGCCGCGCTCAAAATACACACACAGCTCCAAAACACAGCCACATTGGACAATTTGAAATACACACACCTGACACACATACAAACAACACTCCCACACATCCAATCAACTATAAAACACACACCCACATCACCCACAAACCCCTACGACCGAAGATCAGAGACGAAGGAGAGAGAGACACATCACAGAATAGAGAGCTACATCACACAGAGGCACACTATACCATCACACACACCACATAGAAGCACAAAGCACCACACACCAACACACTCCTCACCATATACACCACCCCACACCTCATCCACACCACCTCATGGCACCCCAAAGGCACCCACGCTTTTCGGACCAAGAACTCCGGGTCATGGTGGAGGAAATCATAAGAGTCGAACCCCAGCTCTTCGGCTCACAGGTGCAGCACACCACTATAGCCAGGAAGGCGGAGCTATGGCAGTGGACACAACATCGCAGTGCAGAAGACTGGCGGGGGACCCCCACCCACTCCACCCAAATTCACAGCATGGGAGCAAGAGATACTAAACATCCTGCATCCTGATGGCCTCGCTGGAGTACACGGAGGAATGGACTCTGGTAAGTACAATCTCAACTACTTCACCCCCCCCCAGCATGCTAACCCCTACCACCACCCTCACCCCCAACCCCCCATCACACATCCTCCCTGAAAATGTCTCTCCAGCAGAACCCACCCAACACCAACCCCTGCATGCCACCACAAACTATGGACACCCATCACCTAAGCATGACCACTGCACATACCCCCCCCCAAACACCCCCACAACACCTCCCCAAAGGAATGACAGCACTGGGGGACAAGGGCACCCATAAATCGCACACAATAGCACACACAGAAACAATAACCATACTCTCTTACCCCATGCAGGACCCGAACGCCAACACACCGGCCAGGAGGGTCCAGAAATGTCCATCCCCCCCCCGGAAGAGGCCCCCAGTGATGACAGCAGCTCTGTCGACCTGGAACCTGATGACCAGCCCGGACCATCGGGGACCTCTGGACAGTCGGTTCCCCACACACAGGCCACAGCAGACCCAACCCCCTCTGGGAACAACAGCACAGCTCCCACCCAGCGGGCCCATTCCTCTGTCTCTAGGACAGGTCAATCAGCGGTGTGTCTGCCACTACAGGGCACCCAGGCTAACCCACCACCCCAACAACAACAGGGACCTGGGGGCAGTGGTAGTGGGCACACCGTCCAGGGGACAGAAGCCGGGGGAAACAGGGCAACTCGGAGGGCTGCTGTGCGACAGGGGGGGGAGGAGAGGCCCAAGGAACCGACTCTCCAAGAGGCCCTCACCACCATCATGGCAGCCTACCACCACTCCCAAGAGACGATGGCGACGGTACTGGCCAGGTTCCAGGAGATCCAGGCACAGCAGGAGGAACGCTACATGGGGTTCACCAATCAACTCACCAACATCTCTACCGCTATGGGGAGCATAGTCCAGGCCCTCAACCGGATAGAAGACACGTTGCGGGACCATGTGGCACCACACAGGGCCCCTGTCACTAGCCCGGACCAGGAACAGCCTAACACCTCCGCCGGCGCTAGTGGACAGGAGGCCCCACCACAACGACAGGCCACTAGAACCCCACCTCCTGCTGAAGAACAACCACCCCGCAAGAGGAGCCTGAGATCCAAAAAAAAGACAGAGTAGGATGTCAAGACCCCCGCCAGAATGAGATACCCCCTGAAGTCATCCCACTGTCCTACATTGCCACCCTGTCCAACCTTAAACTGCCCCTGCTCCATCCTTCCACAGGCATATGGACAATGCACCTGTGAGACTGAGAACTGGACTCTGCCATGGACATTACTCCACCCCCACCCATCACCGTGTTAATATCATGTACCATTATCTAGCACCAAAAATAAATCACTCAATGCACTGAAATCATGCTGGAGTCAGGCTGTATTATTGACAAATGTATAACACATTACCGATCAATTATGTTCTGTTAACTTTGTGCTGAACACATACCGAGATCAATAAGCATTAGTCCATGGGCTAACCAAGCAGAAGTCACGCAGTGGGTCATACAGCACTGAAAAGGGAAGGGAAAATCAAACATCAGTTTTAAAGAACTGGGGGGTCATAGACAAAGTTGAGAAGCTGGAGGCTTTCAGGAAAAGTAAAATGGCGTGTGTGATTCTTACCTGTGTGCTACTGAAAATACTGTTGGATAACTCTGTCCCTGTTGTCTGTGTCGTCCTCTGAGTCTTCCTCCTCTTCACTCTCCACAGGCTCCACAGCTGCTTCAACACCACCATCTGGACCATCCTCCTGCAGGAAAGGCACCTGACGTCGCAATGCCAGATTGTGAAGCATACAGCAGGCCACGATGATCTGGCACACCTTCTTTGGTGAGTACATCAGGGATCCCCCTGTCATATGCAGGCACCTAAACCTGGCCTTCAGGAGGCCAAAGGTCCTTTCTATGATCCTCCTAGTTCGCCCATGGGCCTCATTGTACCGTTCCTCAGCCCTGGTCCGGGGATTCCTCACTGGGGTCAATAGCCAAGGCAGGTTGGGGTAACCAGAGTCACCTATTAGCCACACACGTTGTCTCTGTAGCTGTTCCATCATATAAGGGATGCTGCTATTACGCATCACATACGCGTCATGCACTGAACCAGGGAACATGGCATTCACATGGGAGATGTACTGGTCAGCCAAACAGACCACCTGGACGTTCATAGAATGGTAACTTTTCCTGTTTCTGTACACCTGCTCATCGTCTTTTGGGGGGACTAAGGCTACATGGGTCCCATCCATGGCACCAATTATGTTGGGAATATGTCCAAGGGCATAAAAATCACCCTTCACAGTGGCCAAATCAACCTCCTCAGGGAATATAATGTAACTCCGCATGTGTTTCGTCAGGGCAGACAACACTCTAGACAAAACTTTTGAAAACATTGGCTGAGACATTCCAGATGACATGGCCACTGTTGTCTGGAATGAGCCACTTGCAAGAAAATGGAGGACTGACAGCACCTGCACCAGAGGGGGAATTCCTGTGGGTTGGCGGATGGGGGACATCAGGGCTGGCTCCAGCTGGGCACACAGTTCATGGATAGTGGCACGGTCAAGTCGGTATCGTAGTATGATGTGGCGTTCTTCCATTGTCGACAGGTCCAGCAGCGGTCGGTACACGCGAGGATTCATCCTTCTCCTCGCAAGTCCCAGCGGACGGTGCCTAGGAATGACAACATGGAGCACAGAGTCAAGCTAATCACTGGTACGTTCACCACAGCTTGCATAGCACACGGTTATCTATGTATTGAAAGGTGTGTATGTGTGGCAATGCAAGGCCTAGGCCTGTGTGTCGCAGTAGAAATTATGCCATGTGGGCCCTTGAAATGGCGGCTGCCTGACCTGTGAAGTGGGACAATGGGATGTGAGGTCACTGCGCTGGCGGAGCACACCGTGGCGGTAGGCGGTCGAAGACCGCTATATGGAGCCGCATTGGATAACATTGAAGCCTATGGATTTCAGGAGCCAATGACGATGTGCGCCGGCGGTAACGGTAGCGGTAGCGGTTTTCTATCTGCTTAATCACTCGAGACCTGATCATCCACAGGAGAGGACCTATACTGCAAGTGCTGCTGTGAACTCGGTCTGGAAGAGACAATGGCTGCTGCGACTGGGGAAAGGGCCCCTGCCTTCACGTCTGAAAAGTTGGAGAAGCTCGTGGATGGGGTCCTCCCCCAGTATGCGTTACTCTACGGTCCTCCAGACCAACAGGTGAGTACACCGGGTGCACATGGAATGGGCGATGCCTGTGTGGAGTGGGGTGGATGTAAGTTGGTGGGGTGGGGGGCGAATGAGGAGTGCAACGCACGACAGATGAGAGCATGTGCTATATTGCAAGGTTGGGGAGGGGGGGCCAATCACATCTAACATGCAGTAAGTTGATGAATGTTTCCTTCCCACCCTGTACATGTCACATAGGTCAGCGCCCATCAGAAAGTCGAGATTTGGCGTTCCATCGCCAAGGAAGTCCGGGCCCTGGGGGTCCACGTCAGACGGGGAACCCACTGCCGCAAGAGGTGGGAGGACATCCGCCGCGGAACCAGGAAGACCGCCGAGTCACTGCTGGGGATGGCCTCCCAACCTAGGAGGGGTGCCAGTCGTACCCTGACCCCCCTGATGTCCCGGATCCTGGCGGTGGCCTACCCTGATTTGGATGGGCGCTTGAGAGCATCACAGCAGACACAAGGGGGTGAGTATCAGCACATTCTGCTATCTATATGCGCAGTGGAGGCGTCTGGGTGGGGGAGGAGGGTTGTGGGTGACATTAGGCCAGGGCGCTTTCTGTAGTGTAGTCCTCTCCCTTAGGCATGGCCCTGTGCTCCCGGCCCCCACCTCTGTAGGGTGACAAGTACAGCTATTGATGGTCCAGCCTCACACATGTGCGCGTTTGTCGTCTCTTGACCTGCTGTCCTAGTCAGAAGTACTGAGTAGTGTACCCGAATGCGCGGCTTAGTGCATGCGGCTCCTGTGTCTGTCCTCTCCGCCAATGGTGTTGACATTGCATGCACTCAACCAGGTCTTCTTTTTTCTCCCCCCACCCTTCTTCTTCATCTTCTTGTGCATGTGTGCATTAGCATCATCAGGTGGAGGAGATTTGGCATCGGAGCACGAGGGAGCTGCAAGTCACAAGGCCCCGGTGGGCCCAGAAACAGACACCGAGGGCACCAGTGATCCGGAGGGCAAGGGGAGCACCACAACGGGGACCGGTGGTGAGAGCAGCGACACAGACACGTCCTCGGATGGGTGCTCCCTAGCGGTGGCGGCAACATCCGTGCCCCCCGCCTCTACAGGTACAGCCGCCACCCAGCGCACCAGCCCGCCCTCCCAGCAGCCCCTCAGCCTACGCTCCGTGCCCGCTCGCCCAGGAAGGCGGGCGTCTCCTTCGCCCCAGGCATCTCAGCCCCTGCCCCTGTCACCCCTGCTGCCCTCAGTGCGGAGCTCATTGACCTTGTGAGGACGCTCATTGTTGGGCAGACTACCCTTTTGAATGCCATCCAGGGGGTAGAAAGGGAGGTGCATCGTAGCAATGCCTACCTGGAGGGCATTCATTCGGGTCAGGCTGCCCATCAACGATCGTTCACTGCTCTGGCCTCAGCACTGACGGCAGCCATTGTCCCTGTTTCCAGCCTCCCTCTTCTGACTGCCTCCACCCTGTCTCTGTCTCCTGTTCCTCAGCCTATCCCATCCACACCATCTGACCAGCCTGCACACACCTCAACACCCAAGGGCAGCTCATCCAGACACAAGCATCACAGATCCCACAAACACTCACCCAAGCAACACCCAGATGCAGACATTCCAACAGTCACTACCAGCCCTGTGTCCCCCTCCTCCTCGTCTCCCTCCTCCCTCCCTGTGACGTCTACACTCACACCTGCATGCACACCAACATCAGCCAGTGCTTCCATCACCACCACACCCTCCTGTACAGTCCGCACGCGTGCAGTCACCACCCCACTGCCATTTACACGTCCCCTGTGTCCTCTCCCACTGTGTCTGTCACCCCCTCTTCCAAGACACACAAACGCAGGCAGCCACCCACCCAACAGACATCCACCTCACGACAGCCTACAGCACCAGCACCTTCACCCAATGACAGCACACCTGACTCTCCTACAACCACATCCTCTTCCTCCACTCCCATCACCACTTCTCCTACCCTTTACCTTGGCCCTAAAAAACTTTTCCTGGCTAATCTTAACCTCTTTCCCTCTGATGACCTACCCCCTCCATCTGCAAAGAGTCCCAAGAGCACCACAGCCACCACCAGCCCAGCTTCGGATGTCACTGTTGTGCATGGGTTCTGGAGTCCACCCTTTGCCAGCAGTGACACCTCAATCAGCAGCAAGGACACATCCAGCCCCCCCCCCGGCAAGAGGACCAGGAAACACAAGGGCCGCCGTGCGAGGACTGACACGGCTGCCCCCAAGGAGCAGAGTTCGCCCACTTCACCAGCCACAACATCTAGGGGAGGCAAGGGCCCGAGAGCCCCATCTAAGGAGCGTAAGGGCAGCAGGGCGGAGAAGTCAGCCAGCAGGAGCGCGGAGCAGGTGGGCCCCACATGCCACATCCCAGCTGTAAAGGAGGACACCAAAGGGCCCAGGACTCCGTCACCGAAGGGTCCAGAAACATCACGGTCGGAGGGCGACTGAGCAGGGAGTCCAGCCCAGGTCTGGCTCCCTTGACCTACTGGATGTGCACCGCTGAACAGGGCCCGCCGTGCAGAAGAGCACCGCTGAACAGGGCCCCGCCGTGAAGATAGGCACCGCTGAACAGGGCCCGCCATGCAGAAGAGCACCGCTGAACAGGACCCGCCGTGTAGAAGAGCACCGCTGAACAGGGCCCGCCGTGAAGATAGGCACCGCTGAACAGGGCCCGCCGTTCAGAAGAGCACCGCTGAACAGGGCCCCGCTGTGCAGAAGAGCACCGCTGAACAGGGCCCGCCGTGCAGAAGAGCACCGCTGAACAGGGCCCCGCCGTGAAGATAGGCACCGCTGAACAGGGCCCGCCGTGCAGAAGAGCACCGCTGAACAGGGCCCCACCGTGAAGATAGGCACCGCTGAACAGGGCCCGCCGTGCAGAACAACGCTGAACAAGGCCCCGCCATGAAGATAGGCACCGCTGAACAGGGCCCGCCGTGCAGAAGAGCACCGCTGAACAGGGCCCCGCCGTGAAGATAGGCACCGCTGAACAGGGCCCGCCGTGCAGAAGAGCACCGCTGAACAGGGCCCCGCCGTGAAGATAGGCACCGCTGAACAGGGCCCGCCGTGCAGAAGAGCACCGCTGAACAGGGCCCGCCGTGCAGAAGAGCACCGCTGAACAGGGCCCGCCGTCTCAAGCACCGCTCCGCTGGGCCCCGCCATCTCAAGCACCGCTCCGCTGGGCACCGCCGTCTCAAGCACCGCTCCGCTGGGCCCCGCCGTCTCAAGCACCGCTCCGCTGGGCCCTTCCTGTCAAGCACCGCTCCGCTGGGCCCCGCCGTCTCAAGCACCGCTCCGCTGGGCCCTTCCTGTCAAGAACCGCTCCGCTGGGCCCTTCCTGTCAAGCACCGCTCCGCTGGGCCCCGCCGTCTCAAGCACCGCTCCGCTGGGCACCGCCGTCTCAAGCACCGCTCCGCTGGGCCCTTCCTGTCAAGCACCGCTCCGCTGGGCCCTTCCTGTCAAGCACCGCTCCGCTGGGCCCTTCCTGTCAAGCACCGCTCCGCTGGGCCTCGCCGTCTCAAGCACCGCTCCGCTGGGCACCGCCGTCTCAAGCACCGCTCCGCTGGGCACCGCCGTCTCAAGCACCGCTCCGCTGGGCCCCGCCGTCTCAAGCACCACTCCGCTGGGCACCGCCATCTCAAGCACCGCTCCGCTGGGCCCCGCCGTCTCAAGCACCGCTCCGCTGGGCCCTTCCTGTCAAGCACTGCTCCGCTGGGCCCTTCCTGTCAAGCACTGTTTATGGTTCACTGTGCCCACCATGCCTCCTCCTTGACCAGTGGAAACTGTCATCCACCTGATGGACTGTGGCTTTGCACTCCCCAGGATGGCACAGTGGGCAAGCCACCCACTGTAGAGACTTGAGAGACTGTGGCTTTGCACTCCCCAGGATGGCACAGTGGGCAACCCACCCACTGTAGGGACTTGAGAGACTGTGGCTTTGCACTCCCCAGGATGGCACAGTGGGCAAACCACCCACTGTAGAGACTTGAGAGACTGTGGCTTTGCACTCCCCAGGATGGCACAGTGGGCAACCCACCCACTGTAGAGACTTGAGAGACTGTGGTTTTGCACTCCTCAGGATGGCACAGTGGGCATGGTGGCCCCTTCGTGGATCTGGCGTCGTGGACTCATGTGGCTGTGGTGCCCCCCCTTCCCTTCCCCCTGAGGTGCCTGTAGTTTTTTCATCAGATGCCCCTGCAGTGTTCTCTCCAAAGGACTCAGGTCTCCTGTGTGGGCTTTGCCCTTGTGTCGCTACACTGTAGCCCACGGACTGTTCTATTTAACTTTGATGTAGAGGACTAATTGCCTCGGTTCTCCATGGCAGTGTATATAGTATTATTTTGTTATGGATATTTTGCATAGTTGACCGATACATATCAGAGTCTATTTTTTATATAAATCTTTCTTCACAATTTAATTATGTCTTTGCATTTTTCAGGGGGGTTTGGGTGGTGTCACTGTGCATTGTTGCTCTGCATTGGTGTGTACATAGTTTGGGGGGGTGGGGGTCGCATATGTGTGTGCCCGTAACCTTTCCTCCTCCCCCCTCCTGTGTGTCGTAGGTGCAGTACTCACCGTTGTCGTCTGCGCCGGCGTTCGTACTCGTGGTAGATGAGAAGGTAGACGAGAGCAGGTAGGATGTTTAATTCGGGTTCCATGCTGTCCTCCGTACTCGTGGAGTGTGTTTTGGTGAGCGTTTTCCCATCCGTAGTCTGTTTCCGCCGTGTTTTTATCGGCGGGGCTCCCGCCCCGGAAAAGGTGGCGTATTGGTGAGTTGTAATACTGTGGGCGGTACATTGTCTGCTGCCTGTCTGTTGGCGGTGACCGCCGCGCTGTTTGTCTGTACCGCCGTGGCGGTCGGAGTGTTAATGTGGCGGGCTGTGTTGGCGGTTGCCGCCAGGGTCAGAATTCCATTTTTTCGACCGCCGGCCTGTTGGCGGGTTGGCCGCCGCTTTATCACCGACCGCCAGGGTTAGAATCACCCCCACAGTCTGGTACATTGCCGATAGACGTGGTAGGAGTTTAGTCTTTGGGATTCTTGCGTAGAGACATTTTGTGATCACACTGTCATGTTAGTTATAAAAACACTTCCTTGTCCTAATACCGGGAAGAGGGAGATTCCGACCAGGGAACCACAACTAGACGCTGGCTGCCTTGTTGCAGATGCTGAACCAGATCACAGGCCTTTGCTCAGGTATGAGGGTTGATGGCTTCCCAGGGAATCTAAAAGGCAAGTTAGAAGCTTAATATTCTGTGCTCGTGATAGAACTAACTGAGGGAGAGTAGAATTTATTAACACCATGATATCGTTATTCTTATGTTTTACTCTCCTGCTCCAGCGCAACCACATGTGGTGGTTCCAGGTATCAATCTGGCCACTGTACACTCAGTTATGGGTAAGGTATCGGCTAAACGAGAGGAAACTCCATTTTGGCTGGCGCAAAAAATGAATACGCTGGAACGAGTATTTCCCCATACGGGACCTCAGGATAAACATAGAATATTGACGATGTGTTTACCGTATGGAATGGTTCCTACTGTGGACCATTGTAATACATGGGGCACAGTGTTTGCCGTGCTCTACACTACAGCACACGGTACACTGACTTTGGCTAATCTACCGGAAGTGCTAAAACAAATTTAAGATGAATATGGGGCTGCCCCAGCATTAGATATAGGGATGCAGCTGATGGGCAATTTTGCCGCAGTTTCTTCTATTATATTGAGTAATCTCAAAGGGGAGGCAGAAGCACTAGCGGTGCGTATGCATCTTCGAGACGTCCCGCAGCTTAATCAGGAGCGGGAGCTGCCGAGAATAATAGCGGAAACGTATTCGAGTATCGGTCGTGATAGCCTAGGGGCTAGACTGCAAAAACCACAGTTACAGGGTAAAAGTAGTAAGGATACTACTAAACAACAGCAACCTGAGGGTACTAAAAAGCGCTGGGAGAAAGAACAGCAAACACCTAAAAAAGAGAGGGGACAATCTCCACAAGTGGAGACTCCGCAGACTAGGTATAATCTCAGAAATAGGGATAATTTGAAGACTCCTGATAGATATCAATCTACTGATACACGCCAATCTCGTTCCTTTCAGGACTCATTGGAAAAGAGAAATGAGAGAGGTGGGCAGTCAGAGCGGAGAACAGAGTACGTGAAACCGAGACAGGAATCACAATGCTCAACGGAGGTTTCTGTCAAGAAAGAAGAGAAACCGGCCCCACAAAAACAACAGTTTAAAAAGAAGAAGGTGGCGGCAGTCTCAGTTAGACATGCCACACAAGAAGAGAGTTCTCTTGAAGAACAAGACATGGGGGTTAGCACTGTTAGACAGCGCGGCAGAGGTCACAATAGTTCCCCGGAATCTTCTAGAGCGAGGTGAAAGCAACTGATGACTTCATACAAGTTGAAACAGCAGATATGCGTGTCTCTGATTCCGATAGAGTTTATACAATAACTTTGCAATTGGAAGGGGACATTGAGCGCACTATAAACGTCATCTTTTGGGATCGTGTAGTCAAATTGTATGACATTCTGCTGGCCGAACAGGATTGGCCCCCAGGCTTTGTTCGCGACTGTCCAGTTGGGGAGGAGGTTATTACACCTTCGTTCTCACCACTTGTTCCCGGAGAACTTGTAGAGTCCTATAGTAATACATGGGCTCTGGAACAGGCACCCGCCTTATATAGAAATCATGTAGGGTGGGATAGGGATTCACCTTATCATGTTATTCCGATTAAGGGCGAACCTCAGCCGCAACCGCAATATCCTATAAAATTTGAAGCAAGGGCATCGGTAAGGAAAATACTTACACAATTGGAGTACCAGGGAGTAATTGAACCCTGTGTCTCGCCGATGAACAATCCCTTATTTCCAGTAGCTAAACCGGACCATTCTTATAGGATAGTGGTGGATTACAGACATTTAAATGGACATACACGCACATATGCAATACAAAATTCACACAGCGCAGCGCTCATGAATAATATTGTGCGTAAGAAATACAAAACAACATTAGATATCTCGAATGGATTCTTCTGCCAAAATGTAGCGCCCGAAAGTAGGGACTATACGAGCTTTAGTGCATTTGGCTCTCAGAAAAAGTTTGGTCGTTTGCCTCAGGGTATAAGAATAGCCCAGGACTGTTTTCGGCTCGTGTGACTGAAATTTTGCACGAGTTGGACCCTGAAGCTTTGTCATATGTTGATGATATATATCTGACAGATGATGAGTTACTACAACATTTAAGGCGGGTAGCCCGCATTGTTGTGGGATTTGCCGAAATAGGCTATAAATTTAATTTTAAAAAATCTAAAATTGCCTTCCTCAGTGTAATTTTCCTGGGATATGAGTTGTCGAATGAGGGCAAGAGCTTAGCGCCAAACGTTTTGGAAAAATGTGCACAGTTGCAACCTCCTAATATGATTCGGAAACTTCAGTTGTTATTGGGGTTTCTAAATTTTGGCAGAACTTACATTCCTGATCACGCTACACGTATAAAACCATTATACGAGTTGATTGTCCCGAATTTTTCGAGTAGACTTTGGACGAATGAACATACACATATTCTTCGTGATTTGCAAACTGATCTCTTAGCAGTAAAGCATTTACACACTCGGGACAATAAAACGCATCTGGTCATCAGGGTTATAACAACGTTTTGCACAGACTGAGAAAATTCTCACTGCTGTACAGATGGCTGTGATTAAAGAACGACCTCTTGCCCAGGGTCAACGCATCGTTGTTGTTTCCCCAGTTCCAGCCTTAGAGGCTGTTACAAAAGCCAGTGTTCCTAATTCGAAAGCTCTACACCCGCAATGGATACAATGGGCAACGTCTTTGACAGCCACTGATGTAGATTACATATTTGACCCTAAACCGCAGACTCAAGAATTTCTTCAATATGAAATGGAGTACCCAGTTCCCGCTGGCACATTGCCTATTGATCAATATCAGGTGGTCATGTACACCGATGGCTCTGCGCAACCAGCGGTTGGGACTAAACAACAGTATTCTGCTGCATGTGCGGTGGTGAGCGGCTATATGGAGGGGGAAAAATTCTGCCCCCAACATAACTATACACAGACCTTGGGAGACTGTACGGCACAGTTGGCTGAGCTGAAAGCTCTGTTGTTAGCATTGGAACATGCGGATCCGGCAATAGTTACACTGCTGGTTTGTGATTTCT
Organism: Pleurodeles waltl; assembly: GCF_031143425.1. NCBI lineage: Eukaryota > Metazoa > Chordata > Amphibia > Caudata > Salamandridae > Pleurodeles > Pleurodeles waltl. Next base: position 1,243,280,797 of record NC_090447.1, on the reverse strand, counting down.
ATTACTGTGTTCAGTCTTTCAATGAATATTTACATTACTGGAGGTTGAATGGGTAAAGAGATTCCAAGGGTAACACCATTAAACACAAATTGCTGTGGGGGAAGGTTGCGGATCTGAAGGAGACGCTTCCTAAAGTCCATGTTGTGCATACACTTGGACACCAGCGCATTGGAATACACGTTGCTGGAAATACATTGGCTGATGAAGCCGCAAAATCGGCAGTGGCAGTTGCCACTGTAGCCGCAGTAACTTGTTCGCGTTCCAAACCAGACACAGACATTTTGGCCGCCGTAAAGGCTACGGCTGATGGCACGCCATTTCCTAAAGGATTCCCTTCTAAATATAGTTACTGCATGGGTGGTATGCTAAACGCTGTAGTTAAAATCCCAGGCGTTGGTGTACGTGAAATGCCCAATAAAATTGAGCGACCTCGATTAATTACTGCAGCACATGAGGGGCGGCATCTGCACATGCAGGCGTGGCTGCCACCATTTCACTCTTACGGGCTCGTTATTAGTGGCCTGGTCTTTATAAGGAGACAAAGCAGTATGTCCTTTGTTGGGATGTCTGCCAACAAATTAAAGTTTCCACGGCTAGACGCCCGCAGCAGACGCCCCTTCTGATATCAAATAAACCTTTACGGTGCGTGTACTTGGATCATTGTGGTCCGCTGACACCAGATAGTGCATACAAATATATTTTGGTTGCTGTAGATTCGTGCTCCAGATTTGTGTGGGTCTGGCCACAGCGCTCGGCTGACGCTCGAACTGTTATTAAAGATTTGCGCATCTTTGTCGATACATATGCAGTTGCGGCTTTTCATTCAGACCAGGGCCCTGCTTTTGCATCTAAGGCGTTCAGGGACACCATGGCTTCGTTGGGGGTCCAGCTCCAGTTCTCGTCTCCATTTCATCCCGAGGGAAATTCTGCTGTGGAACATTTAAATCGCGATTTAAAGCAATCCTTAACGGCCAGAGTTATAGGTACGGGTCATAGTTGGCTAGCCCACCTGTATGGAGTACAGAGAGCACTTAATAACTTGCCTAGAAGGTCCCTGGGGTGTCGTACTTTATATGAGTGCCTGTTTGGAACACAAATTTATGTTCCTGATCTAGATGGTCCTGGTGTGGAGACGGCAGATACGCCCTTTGACATAAATGATCGTGTCACTGTTTTACAGGATTTACAACAATTCCGTGAAGATAACTCTTCTGCCAGTGCTGCCTCCACAGGAATTAAGAACGTACCAGTAACGCCTACTGGTTGGATTCCCAGAATTGGGGATCTTGTGCGTGAAAAGGTCACAGTGAAAAAAGAATTTGGCCCTTCATATCGAGTGCCAGTCCCTGTACTAGGGATCCACGGCACAAGAACTGTGATTTTGCCACCGCTGCAAGGGGCTAAAGGTAATCGCTTTGTTTCCATTGACAATGTCAAGTTACAACATGTGGCCGATTCTGCACAGCAGACCAAGAGGGATGCCCAGTAGTTCCAGAATCCCTCTCATTACTGGGGACGAAGTTCCGCTGCAGGTGATTTGCACTGATGCTATTTCCTCTCCGAGCTTGGGGAGGGTGGAATCTGATCTTGCGATTGTTCCACTAACGGCGAATAATTTGGAATCTTTTAATCAAGTTGCTGTGAGTACTACTGATGTTACTGAAAGTATAGTCTACAGCGTACCAAGGCAGGAGCCACAATCTGCTCCTTTGTTTACTGTTGCACCTTTTGCGAGAACTGCCTCCGGCTGCTTCAACACCACTGATGATACCGTGTCGGACTCTTCGTCCTCTTCAGCATCAGCCCTGGGTCCACGTAAGATGCTGTGTTGGCTCAAACACACATATTTTGTTGTTCCTTGGAACTATCTGTGGCTTTTCATGACTGTGATGACTTTTTTCCTATGGCTGCGGTTTGTTGTTACCTTTTTTCTTGTAATACATGGTCATTTTTTTCCTGAACGATCTGAGATTGAGCACGTGGAGAAGGTGTTGAAACCGCATTTTTCATCACATATGGTTCGAAGAGACTTGTCCTTTGTGAACATTTCTGCTGTACCAATTCCGGATGGGATTGTGTGGGATAGAGTAATGTTTGATATATATGGTCCCACGGAGATAATTCAAATACCGTATGTTCTCAAATTATCAATGAATGATATCGTAATACCAGGCATTGTATCTGATGATTGGGATGTGAAGACAGTTGATTCTATGTTGACAGAATTGCAGTATTATACTATCTTTGAAAATGAAGATGCTTACCAGTTTAGAGATAATTATGGTGACATGTTTTGTTACAATTATTATGGACACCACTTTATTCATAAAGCTAGTAGCCCTAAATCGATATTTGAGTATATGCAATGGGAACATTGCCCGACTCCTCCACAGGGGAGTTCTAAAACTTATTCTGATAAATTTGCATATTTTTCTGGGCATCATCAACAGAGTGCTAAGTCTTACTATTTTAAGGTTACTCCGCATGCTAATAAGCAAATGTTATTGACTGATACTAAATTACTGTATTTAAATTTGTTTGTTACCAAACTTTCGGTTGAGGGGTATGAATACTGGTCCAAAACTGTTGATTTGAAAAGCGTTTGGGGCACGAAAAATTGGCAAATGCGGGGTAGGGACACATTGTTTAGGGCATGTATTATTCCTGTCCAAATGATTTTCTTAAATGACACTGTACAACAGACTAGCTGTTTAGGCTTAGCGACAATTAGAGATTTAAATTTGCCTAGTATACCTGTCCCTTCCAAAATGAAAAATTGACAGCAATATATTAATGCCACGTTTGGTGAGCTTACAGACAGGGTCCAGAATGGTACGCTTAATACTTCATTGACACGTCCAGGCGGGTGGTTATTGTGGCCCATAGACACTAATGGGTGTCATCATCGTTTTGTCACCTCTTCGGGGGGTTCAGGACTAGTAGGGCGGACCCTCGCTACATATCACCAGAACATGCTGGTGTCGTTACTACATATAGCGTAGGGAAACTTTGTCAACAATGGTTGAAGTCATCCACGCTGGATGCAGTGAAGACACATCTCACGTTACTGTCTAATAATACTGACTTGCAAGATTTTTTGTCAGGTCCATGAGTGCCGCGGAAAAAACGTTTTTTGTATGAAGTGTACAATGAGATATGGAAACTTTCACAACAGGAGGCAGCGGCCCGGTTGAGGCAGATAGATCAAGAGAATTTGAAACAAGCATTGTCTGTTGTAGATAATGGAATGCATACACGTTCTGACCGTGTATATACGATTGATAACATTGTTTCCTCTGCTATGGACATTATTAGATCAGATATGTCTTCTTTATATCATGGGCAGAGTCAAACGCGGTCGATTATGCAGTTGGGTTGGACTTTACAGACATTGAAGGCTGGTCGCGTTCCGTGGCAGCATATCTGAGCCAGGGAGATATTTTTTTCCTTTAATTTGACACGTCAACAACAGCTAATGGCTAAAACGGAAGCGACATATGTTATGTTAAATATTGAAAAGTTGGAGAAGTTGCCTTTTACTGTGGCTGAGATTCCGTCAGCTGAGTGGTTGATACACGGGGTTATAAATTTGCCTATTTCCACTCTGCAATTCACTTCTTGTTTGAAGCATATTCCGGTGGGCAGATATGAGAAATTGGGAGACAGTTACATACATGAGGTGTGGGAGCTTCCCTTTTTACACAGATGTCTTAATGGTATGAGGGAGGTTTTTCTTAGCGGTAGTGAATGCGAAACTTCTGTCAGCCATTCGATGGTTTGTAAGCAGCTGTCTTTGCATGGGGCGTGTAATGCCTCGGTTGCGAACTTGGCTTGCTATCTAAAGAGAGTTCCAGTCCCCGTGATTAAAAACACTTTCCAGGTGCTTTCAAATGGCAGCTACGTCCTTCTTAACAGTGAAGCCTGTTGTGGCATGCGTGCCGGAATAGTTTATGTGGTCGTTGTCACCAAGGCCGTTACGTGCTGCGGGAATGTGTTGTTTCCCCCCACTCAATTTAGGGAGGTAGCGGACATTTGGCGTCACGTTGCAACTTCCAAGGTGAATTTCGACAAGTTGAGTCGACTGAAAGCTCTATTGTTTCAAAAGCATGTGGCCCTTACATCTGCGAGCGAGACCTACGCACTTCAGGTGGCGAGGTCATCAGCTGAAATACAGTCCCTATTAAATACTAACTTTCCGAGCCACTTTGGTGAACTCATGGGACGTATATTTAATGCGTCCAGCACTGCTGGCTGGAATTGCACATTTTTTCAAAGCCGTTGGTGTTGGTTTTGCTCATACCTTCTCTTCTATATTCGGTTTGATACCTTCGGCTATTCATTCTATTTACGGAAAGCATTTTTGGGGGATTCCCGATTACTTTGGCTTTGTTGGCTGGTGTTTTGCTGCTGCTGTTGTTCTTCCGCAATGGCTGCCCCACTGCAACGAGATCCAATATTGCGCTCCCGTCAGCGCAGCTGTGTCATGAACCTATGATGCAGCATTTTGGAGCAACACTCCTGGGACATTTGGAGTGTGACTGGTCTCTTTCATTCCGACCAGTTTTAGATTGTGTGCAACCCATGTTTCGGTGCCTTTGGTGCTCGTTTGAACATGCACTGACTCTCTGTCTCTCGCTACAGTGCCCCCCAGTGGTTGATCTGTTGATGTTCCCGATTAGGGCTCATTCCCAGACTTGTGCAATGCATTGCGTTTGCTTCGTGAGGCAGTTTATGAGATTCCCTTCCTGGAGGAAGATGGTATTGTCTCATTCATAGGCCCTGCACGGGGTGCCGCCTTGGATGGTTCTGGGGTTCTGGATCACACCTGCTCCATGATATTATTAGGCGTGGATTTTCCAGTATTGACATCTGTCGAAGTGGAGGATCTCCTGCTTTCCGTGGCTTCCATTTGAAATTGGATTTTTTTTTTTTACAGCAGTAAAAAACAAAATTGACTTTATGACGATTTGGCTTTCTGTCACATGCTTGCAAATTTAAGATTTGGTTTTCTGCTTTGGTGTCCTCTGGACTTGTCGAAATATATTTTGTATATTTTTATATCTAGGGCATATTTTTATTTTTCTGTTTGATTAGAACCACTTGCTACCGACAAGTGGAGGGTGTAGTGTGGTCAGTTTTAGGTATCCTTTGCACGTTAGCTTCAGGCATTAGGCCTTTGTGCACTTTGCCCTGGATGTCTTTTATTCCTTTGCTCGCGGCATAGAGCCTCTGTGCACTTTGCTCTACATGCTTGTTATTCAGCTTCGTACTGTTATTTTTCAAATAGCCAGTTCTACGGTCTTATTTTATTTTTTATATCACACTGTTTAGCCTACTTCAGCACTGAAGTTTTCAATAACACATTCTTGTTCACTCTGTGCTTCAGTCAAGGATACAGTCTGGTACATTGCCGATAGACGTGGTAGGAGTTTAGTCTTTGGGATTCTTGCGTAGGGACATTTTGTGATCACACTGACATGTTAGTTATAAAAACACTTCCTTGTCCTAATACCGGGAAGAGGGAGATTCCGACCAGGGAACCACAACTAGACGCTGACTGCCTTGTTGCAGATGCTGAACCAGATCACAAGCCTTTGCTCAGGTATGAGGGTTGATGGCTTCCCAGGGAATCTAAAAGGCAAGTTAGAAGCTTAACATGCTGTGCTCGAGATAGAACTAACTGAGGGAGAGTAGAATTTATTAACACCATGATAGCGTTATTCTTATGTTTTATTCTCCTCGTGACTATTTCAATCCTACTGTGTTGTATGGTTCTAGTTATTGCGGCTCACGCCTTAATATCTAAAATGCAGTCGTTTTATTAAAACAATATATAAAACTTAAACTGCCTTTGTCATTTGTATATGAGATCATACTGTAAATGAGAGAGCTGGTTTGGATCTGAGTGACCACGACTTCCCTGAGAAGTTCCAAAGATGTCATGCGCTCGGCTGCCCAATCATCTCTTCCCCTTGGGAGAGATGAGGCACTGCTAGTTAGCCGGAGCAAAACCAGATTTATGGTGACAGAGGTCCTTCCAAGTGGGTCAGACTCAGTCCCCCACACCGGGAACGATCCTGCTACCTAGAAATCCAGTAGTCTCATTTAGGATAATGAGAGCCCACGCGACAGTAGTGCTGCAAAATTAGAAAACGTTAGGCAAAGCAGGGCAAAAAGATCAAAGTTTCAATATGGACTTTGGAACAATAAAGTGCGCCAGTTCAAAGTAAGAGAACAGGCCATACTTAGTAAATATGGATCTATAGAACTCTGTGCCCCTAGCCCAATGCAGTGTAGCAGCTATAGTTGATGCATTGCATCACTCTATTTTTTTAATCTGTCCCCTGTGTCTTCCCATCCCAAATAATTTCTTGAGCTGCTTAAACCATAATTCAGAAATACTATATGGTAAGTATATACATTTAAGAAATATCTTTAGAGGAAAATGCAATGTAACATCTTTTTTATATTCACAATTGCAAAAAAATGCAAATTTATGAACAGCCTGTAACGATGAATGAACTCTGATCCATCTCAGGACTACATTATAATTCTTTCTAGGAAGATATTTGTATTTTGATGCAGATCTACTAGCTAGGGACTCTTTTTCATAGTTATACCTTTGGGGAAGTTTAACTTTGTGTAATCTTACTACAAAAATGTAAGTTACATGTCTCCACCCCTAAGGTAATGCAACTGGCTTACTGTTGTGTGGATGGGTGATATCCCTGACACTCCTTAAACACCTCCTAATTCTCCCTAATCCTATCCCCTTTAGTAGTAAGTCTGCCCCTTTTACCACCAACTCCTCTGTGTCCTTCCAAAATTTGCATTAAAATCTCTGCAGTTAGGAGTGGAGACCTGCACACATATAAGTATAGGCAAAACTTACGTTTCATAGTTTGGGGTGTAGTGAAGTTTGTGGTATTACCAAATGTACTACAAAGTGCAGTTTGAGAATCAGGCAAATGCTTTTACTCTCAACCCTGTAGCTGGACCAAATTGCATTATTGGTTTCATTGAAGGATTAGTCCCAGCTGCATCATTTTCATATGAAATTGTCAATCAGCCTTATAGAGCGGAAACATGTCCAATCACCTTGTGAAGTGTTGTTTATCCTAATTACTACTTGAAAAAGATCCATGACCAACACAGTAAAGAATTTGTGAGAGATGACACACATGGTGGATGCCTTTTATCACTCATCCAAATTTAGAGTTCCTACTTAACTCTTACCCTATTCTAGCACCATTATATAGCACCATTATATAGCACCTTAACTAAAGTGAATCTAGAGAATTTCAGTACTACTCACAGACACTCCCAATTTTGTAATTCAATAACCTTTGACACATATATAGTAATGACTACCTTCCTTGATTAATAGGCTCTTTTGAGTATCGAATCCTGGTCACGTAAGTTGTAGTCATACTGCTTGACATGCATATGATGACACTATTTTAATCAATCAATATCAAAGCTGTCATAACTTTAGTCAAAGTTGCAGCAAGGATGTTTGCAAATATATGTTTTTGCCAAGAATATTCAGTTACATAGGGCAATCGTCTTATAGGTCAATCAGTATTGTCTTTCTTTTTCATCATAGGTATGTGGGAGTCCATGGTTGAGAGAAATAATGCCTCCATTTTCAATTTTTCATTGAATATTTCAATCAGCTTCACATGTGATACCTCAAACAAATACTAGTTTGTACTACCATACCCATACAGGATTGAGTGTAGATGAAATAAAAGAGTTAATGGCCAGTATAACTTGGCCTTCTTTACCCATTTCATCTGAAATTATGCTTCAAAGAGTAATATTTATAAATTATACTCATGGTTTTTATTCTTCTTGCTATCTAAGTATAAGCTTAATGAAAAATGGAAATCTATGAGCAGAGACCGCATGCACACACATTTCTGCCTACACCTGGGTGTATATGTCCACCTAGTGGCCATTTTGCAGAGGCAGAGATTTACAACTGGTAGGAGAGTATATGTTTCTGCTTTCTTATATGAGGGGCTGAGGAAAAGTACAACTCAAAATATGACTGCAAAGTTACTACTAACAACGATATGGGTGTTTTAGGCATTACCCAGACAAGCAGGGTTCTACGAAGAGTCAGCAAACATCTACACCTACAGACTGCAGAAATACAAAATAAGAAGAATATAAAACACCTGCCAGGCTAGGAAATTCAAAAACACAACTGACAAATAATACCATTTAAATATAGCCACACCCTGAATTCTGATCTCTTTCCCATGCATTGTGAACCAGCATGGTGCAAGACATCACCTACAGACCCAATGACACATTCTATCCCACTCAAGAGTAAAATTGCTTTACTGAGGATGAGATAGAAGTTGTAGCTGGTGGACCACTAAAGTTAACTGTCTAGTTTGCCTACACTTGCCTTAAGAGGATAAGAGAAGGTGACATGTGGCAGTAGCTCACTGGCCATATGAATGCATTGGGGTGAAGGTATGCTCTCTGGGAAGACACCAAAATGAAATGGCAGGAGATGAGGAAGCAGTCAAAAGATAATTTTGCTAAGACAGAAGTGAACAAATCTCTGCATGGCAGAGGACCCGGATCCCGTATCTGTCTCTCATTTCTCGATGAGTGTATCCTATCCAGCGTCCATCCCGATCTGCTGCATGTGCTGACTGCCCCATGAAATCCTAGAGCCAGGGCAGATTACCTATGTCACATACCATGCACAGAACACATATCTCCCCCTCATAAACGTCATTTACACACCGCCTCTCACCTCCTGCAAGTGATTGTTGTCACCTCCAAATTTTATTTGTACTGTCGCTGTGTCTGCATCATTGCAGTTGACAGCTACAGGAACACCACCTCCTCCTGTGCTAGGCCCTATCCAGCACTAGCATCACAATGCTTGGCTAGCACTCAACCAGGTATGCCTCTCTGCTATAATTGTCACAACCGAACAGATGAGAAGTGCATGCCATAATTAATCATAGCTATGCAAAATCATAATTTTATCTTGTCTGCGTATTTCAAGGAAATGTCTTCATTATGTCAGGAAACTGTCACTGAACAGGCCTCAAATATAGCCACTCCCATCATGTCATTTGCTTATTTGTAGGTCCTGTGTTGCGAGCCTCTCACCACCAGCTATCACCTCCGCTGCTGCTGAACTTGTCGTGTGGCCATGTGGATTGGCTTCACTTACCAGAGAACGACAGGGCCTTGTGAGTCAATATTTAATTTGAAATGTAATATAATTTAAACAAAATGTATGAAGCACGATTGGAAAGCTGTCGGTTTTCTAGTTATGGCAGGAGCAGTAAAAAAAAGAGTGCATCTTAGAAGAAAGAAGACACCAGAAAGTCTGGACAGTATGGCGCCAAGTTTGCAAGGCTTTTCTAAAAAACTGTGAAACCCTTCAAAAACAGACGGTTCCACAGACGGGCGGCTTGTACAGGCACATCTGTCTTTTTGAATTTAGGCACAACAAGCAGATTGGCGTCAGACAAGAGAAAGGTTCTGTGAGGAAGGTAACATTCAAATTTGTGCATTAAAAAAAGATAGCGGGCCAGATGGATGGCTCTGTGGGCAATACACACTCTCTTAATCATAGAAAGCCCTCAAAGCATCCAAAGCAGTTGATGAAGATGAATACTGTGGTGCTAACCTTGTGGCTGTGGTTTGTATGCAATAAAGACGCTTCAGAAGATAGTCTCATACACCTAAGAGTAACACGTTACAATAATCCAGACTGCTCAGAATAGCAGACTGCACCACAAGATGAAGAGAATGACTTCGAAAAAGCAGTATAATTTTGCAGATCATCTGCATCAAAGAAAAACAGGTGGAAGATTACCTGTTAATATGATTAGTGTGAGATAGGTCACTGTCAATATAAACCTCAAGGTTACAAACTAAGCCTGTGATGCATGGACCAGCGTTATGCTTTTGAGGCCAGAAGTAAGCACTTATTAATCATGCCTGTAGAGCAGCAAAGAACTTCGGTCTTATCACCGTTAAATTTTAAAGAGTTAACGCCAAGCCAAATAGAGTTGTTGCACATACAGTTATGGAAAGCCTTCAGTGGAGATACATTGATTGATCCACTGTTAGAATAAGCAGAGTATCATCAGTATTATTGATCAAATAAATGCAATGAGATCTGATAAAGTGAGCCAGAGGCTTCAGGCAAACATCAAATAATGTCAGACTTAGAGAAGAACCGTGCGGCAACCCCTATCTAGCTGCAATGAACGTGGACCAAAAAGGCTGGAGGTAGACAGCTTGAACTTTACCTGCTAGATGGGATTTACTCCAGTTCAGAGCCATTCTTCTGCTGCTGACCTCGGTTAGCCTAGTAATCAAGACGTTATGGTCAACTGTGTTAAAATGAGGCAGATAGATCAAGAAGAAAAAGAGCCACTAAGTGGCCCTCGTCTATAACCATTTTTAGATTATCTAACATGGAAACCAAGATTTCAAAAAGCAATTCATTAACATGTTTTTCCAGTATCTTTCCTGGAAAGGGCAGAAGGAAGATTGGTTGAAAAGTACTCTAAATGCAGTGATCTGCTGTGTGTTTATTTAAAAGTGGGACCACCATAGCTTTTTGCCTTCCGGTGGGAATGGCACTTGTGGCGAATGATTGCCTATGGCCTGCAATGGAGGGGCAATGCATTCTGAAGATTCTGTCCAGATCTATGGGTACAGGGTCAAGGGAAGAGCCAGAAGAGATGGAATTGGTAATTTTCAAAAACATCTCGCATGACATCCAGCTGAGATTGTCCAAAGTTGCCAAAGCGCTATTATTGACAGATATGATAATGGTACCTGAGAGCTATGTGGCTAAGTTGTCATTGAGAGGGCTAGATAATTTATAACTTCCAAGACGTGTTTTAGGCCGATGAATCTTTTGACCCTGATTGAAGACACCTTAGGACGAGGTAGCTAATCCACATATCAATCAATAGATCAATAACCTCTTCAATATCCACAATAGCAAATCAATCACATTAATCAATGATGTTAAGAAAAATTGAAACACACCATGACCTTTCAGTCATGATTAGCAAGCAAAATTTAATAAGATTTATGATATTTATTCCCTGTTGATCACACTTCTACTAGTAAGTTTATTAGTCTCAACACCAGAAAACACATCAACAATGTCACAATATGATTCCATCAAAGCAAAGATCATGAACATTAGAACAAAGCACAACGCCAACATGGATTTATCTTAGCAGAGTATCATTAGCGCATTATTCAACAAAGCACAGATTCAGTCATTTGTCTATTTGCGTCCGTTTAGTGAACCTCTTAACTAACCTCGAATTAGCATTGGCATGTTGGGCTTCATGCAAAACAATTTAGCAACACAAATTTAGAAAACATCTAACTATGGTCTCTATCAAAAGAGCAGTTGGTACCTAGAAAGGAAAGGCAAACAGACAATTACAATGTCATCATTATTTAGTTACCCTCCGTAATGAGTCAGCATACAGAGTTAGTCTTCATCCTCAGGACATCAGTTGATTCGCCATCAGCCAGGAAACACAGCAAAGTTCAGTAAGATAGGTGCTAAGGGACACTTCCCTCATAAGGAGGAAAGTATGAAATGGACAAGTCGAAGAAACGGTGAGGATGGTTTGGAGAGTCAAACAGCAAAGTCTTTTAAGACAGAGGGGGTCATTCTGACCCTGGCGGTCACCGACCGCTAGGGCCAACGACCGCGGAAGCACCGCCAACAGGCTGGTGGTCCTTCCATGGGCATTCTGACGCCGCGGTCAGAAACGGGAAACCGGCGGTGTCCCGCCGGGTTCCCGCCGGTTTCCCGCTGCCCCAGGGAATCCTCCACGGCGGCGCTGCTTGCAGCGCCGCCATGGGGATTCCGACCCCCTTACCGCCATCCTGTTCCTGGCGGTTTTCACCGCCAGGAACAGGATGGCGGTAACGGGTGTCGTGGTGCCCCTGGGGGCCCCTGCAGTGCCCATGCCTAACAGGGCCACACATGGATTTTCAGTGTCTGCCAAGCAGACACTGAAAATCGCGGCGGGTGCCACTGCACCCGTCGCACGCCTTCAACTCCGCCGGCTCCATTCGTTGAAGGCGCTTTCCCGCTGGGCCGGCGGGCGGCCTTCTGGCAGTCGCCCGCCAGCCCAGCGGGAAAGCCAGAATGGCCGCCGCGGTCATTTGACCGCGGTGCGGTCATTCGGCGGCTCCCGCCGGGCGTGCGGTTACCACCGCCGGCGGGAGTCAGAATGACCCCTAGAGTGTCAAAGTGGCTAGGTAACCACAAAGAATAGCAGGTAATGGCCGTGGCAAAAGGTGGCTCGGAATGGCAAGAATAGTGGCTAAGTTCTTCTCGTGTCCCGACATTATATCAATATTGTTGCACAGTCCCCTGATTTCCAATTGGGCAAATTTTGGTGCATCATTATCTCCATCCAATTATTAGCTAGTCACCTCATTAGGATTGTTACTTTAGGACAGTTCTCACGTAGTTCATTGCCTCCTGTATTCGATGTCTCCAACGTGTAGAATATCAGGTACAACTTCTTTTTCTCGCGGTCCTCTCACAGTCCCCTTCAGTAGTTTCATTGTCTTTACCAGTTTAGGCCACCTTGTACCTGTTGCAAGTTTACACTGTTGCATTCAGCAAGAATGTCTCCTTGAGCAAGTTGAGTCTCATGAGAAAGAATTTACTACAGTTACACACATCTTCTAGCTTTTGGACAAGTACGGCTACATGTCCTTCAGCAAGTCAGCACATTGCACGTTAGAAAAACACATTTAATATGAAACCGGGCAGCTAGGCCCCTGCTTATGCTAACTAAGGCCTAGTGATTAACTTAGCAAAACCTTAACATATTACTCTTAATGCTAATACAGAATCATCCATTAGTACACTAATAATTCGCTATTAGTCCATTTCATTAATCATCGTATGCATTTGTGGCCACTCCCTGTGGGCACATTTCACACACGCGTTAAGTAAAAGCACATTAATACATTTTCTTATGCAGCATCATTATACATTAATTCGCAAACATTTCATGTTAAGTTTTTATTATAAAACTACACTCCAACAATCCCTCCTCTGATGACACTTGTCATCACACAAATCCATTCTTTAACATTTCTTTCATTTGTTCATTTCCCTCATTTCAATTTCCTATTTTTGTTTTGCCTTTACACATTTTGCTCTGAACATTTTCTCCATTTTCTTATCTTCCCTCCTCTCTTTATGTTTTGCTCATTTTGTTTTAATCCTTTTACTACATTTGCTCAATAACCATAGTCCAAATAAACAAGCCAAAATAATTACTATTCCCTGTATTAATTTTCCTAAAAACCCATGCCAAAGACCACTAAACCAGCTTCCCCCACGCGCAAATCCCTCTCTAACCTTTTCCCAGACTCCTGGTTCTTTCAATTGTTTCAAATCTGCACTATCTCTTGTTAGGTTAGTGAGTATACTTCTAATCTCATTACTATTATCCGGAATATAAGCACAGCAGTGACTTTTATTAAGCATCTTACAGACTCCGCCACTTTTCGTTAAAAGAATGTCTAAAGCAAGCCTATTTTGAAGAGTCATGGCCCTCTCTGCAGCAAGTTCAGTATCCATCAGGAGTATAGCCCCTGTGAAGTTTGTCAGCATGTTATCCACAATAGTAGACAACTTTTCAATCTTTATGGAATTCAGAACAACTCCCACTGAAGGAATTATTGCTCCAAATATGTCTCCCACTACACCAGCAGCAGTTTCTCTCTTTTGTCTAGCACGAAGTAATTCTGTCACTTTCGGGAATTTCTTTAGATCATCTAGTTGATAGATCTTTGGAAAAACTATTCCCAAATAATATGTCCCATACCATCCCTTTGAAAGGCGGTAATAAGCACTAAGTCCACAAATATAATAGACCCCTGGGATCGCTTGATCCATTCCATTTAGCATGAACGTCCATTTATTCTGATACAGAAACACATGTTTACACTCACTCGTTCCCACAAACACATTGTCATATTATGACTTTGGTCGTGCAAAGCTTACCTACATGTTTCGCATCTAAAGCTAGCATCCCTTGTTCCCTAACCCCATTGTTACTATTACTAAGGAATGATCATTGCTGCAAGCCTTTTTCTAGTTTCTCCTTTAAAACCCCTCTTCTATCTTCAGTGTGATCTAGAAAGCTCTTTTCTACAGGTGTAAGCAAGCCTGTCAAATTATTGCGGTGTGCATATAATGTACTAATTGTCATTTTAGGCTCGAAGAAACTCTTAACCAACTTTATAGCATAGTATTTAGCCACACTATTCAAATCTTCTATGATAGGCACATAAGAGAACACTAAATCATAATTTGAGTAAAAATATTGCACTTCCTCTTGATTAGAGAAACGTGTTAGTAGCAAACTACAACTAATCCCGTACGTTAATGGCAAACTGTGATAGGTAACTCCCTCCTGAACTGAAAGAGGAATTTGTGTTCATACATAACAAGCCTTCGCGTCCATAGTGTCAACATACTCACTCAGCAAGCAATAGAAAACATTAATAGACAGCTCCCCTTTCGCATTAGTTTCGTCATGCAAATACTTTGTATCCTGCTCAAACCTATCCCATGGTGTTAATGTAGCAGTCTCAAAAACTGTAGCATTGTTAGCTTCACTCTCATCCACCAAATGCATTTCCACAAATATAGCTATAATGAATATCACACACACAACGGCCAAAGCAACACCCACATATTTAAAACGCTTATTTCCCTCAACGTCATCTCCTGACCTAGGCATGATCTATAAAGAATCAGAAAGTAAAGCACTATAAATGCAAACAACTAAATTGAGGATGGTTAATAAATCTCTTTTCCTCTGCACAGCTAAGCAAAGTCTTCTTCCAGCAAGTATTTACAGCTTTCTCATTTACTCTCGGGGTCTTTGTCAAATCAGGTTAGCAGCTTGTCACAATCGGTTTTCAAAAGTCAATTCAGGTTAACAGTGCCACATCCGGTAATTTTCATTAGTCTCTTTTCGCAGGTTTCCCTTTATTCAATTTCAGCTTAACACAGTCTCTCTTACTTGTAGTCAACTTCAAGTACCATAATATTGACCTGGCACTTCACGATCAAAACAGAATGCCAAAAACTCTTGCTGCCATTCAGCTGACGTCGTATAAGCCCACTCAGGACCCGCGTATCTTCTGTTTGCTAATCTCTTTCTCTTCAACTTGCGGTCACCCTGCAGTTCTCCTTCACTCAGATCTTCCTTTCTTGTTGTATCGACTTGTTCCTCTATTGTTTGGTTGGTGACCACTTTCCCTTTTGCAGCTTGTGACTCTGGCCACTTATCTCCTCTCAATGTCCTTTTACTGTTTGGCTTTTCAGGTTGCTGTTCAATGCCCTCCTCTTGTGCTATGGTGCTTTCTCTTGCCGGACCTGCAAGTGGCTCAGGAGGAGTCTGAACACTCTGATTTTCTTCCGCCTCGACTACTTCACCTTCTGGGTCTGTCAGGGGTTCAACTTCAAACCTGTATCTGTCTGCTTCTGGGAGAACTTCTCTTTGGGTCGGTCCTCCTGGTACCTCAGTTGAGATAGGCTCACCGTCACCCTTCTGGATCTCGTTTACTGTTCGAATGACCAAGCCGTCCTCAACGGGCTCTCCTTCAGTCTCAGTTCCCCTTTGATTACTCTCCGGCCCTGAGACTTCCTTTTCTGTAGCTGTTATTTTCGACAACTCAAGTTCCTCATCAGTTGGACACATCACCTTCTTTTTGTGACTGGCATGGATCCAGTTTGGAATTCCCGCACATTTCACAGCAATAGTAGTTGTCAGTATCACTTGATACGGCCCCTTCCAACGTGGCTCCAAACACGACTTCCTCATGTGTTTCTTGACAACAACCCAGTCACCAGATTTCAGATTGTGACCTGGATCATTTATCGGTGGCAGTGTGGTTGCTTCCACCTGGTGAGAGAAAGAGCGGACTACGTCAGCCATACCTTTGAAGTAGTCCAACATATCATCCGTGATATTCACAAGAGCATTTGCAGGCACTCCGACAAGTCTCATAGCTCGGCCCATAAGAATTTCATGAGGAGACAGTCCTGTTTTCTTGTTAGGTGTATTTCTCACTGACATCAGCACTAAGGGCAATGCATCTGGCCATTTCAAATTCATAGCTGCGCACATTTTCGCCATTCTCGACTTCATTCATACCATTCATCTGTTCCACTAGTCCTGATACTTCAGGACAGTAGCTGCAATGCAACTTCTGCTCAATATTCAGTGCTGCACACAAGAGCTTAACCACCTCATTGTTGAAGTGACTTCCTCTATCTGATTCTAAAGAGATCGGGAACCAGAAACGTGGTATCAACTCCCTAAGCAGCAACTTCCCTACTGTGAGACTGTCATTCCTACATGTAGTGTAAGCTTCAATCCAGTGACTAAAGATTCACACAATCACCAACACGTATCTCAGACCTCCACACACAGGCATCTCAATAAAATCCAATTGCATTCTGCTAAATGGAACTCCTGCTCTCCCAATGTGGCTCAAATTCACCACGGTCCCTTTCCCCGCATTCATCTGTTGACAGATGATGCACCTGTGACATATTACTTCTGCAGTTTGTCTGAATTTTGGATTGAACCAATCCATTTTGAACAACCTGGTCATGGCATCTCTTCCAATATGTGCTTGACCATGGTAAAACCTTGCAAACTGAGACAAAACACTGTTGGGCAAAACCATTTTCCCCTCATCTGAAATCCACAAATCATCAGGTCTTTGTACACATTGCATTTTAAGCCAAGAACGTTTCTCTTCTCTGCTGGCACGTCCCTGCAACAATTTCAGTTCTTCCATCGTGTCAACCACCCTCAATGCGTAACCTGTGCATGTCTCATTTTCAGTTTCAGGTAACGATTCCCACTGATCCTTGAACGATATGCAGTTCAATGCACAAAACCTTGCGACTTGATCTGCATATCCATTTCCCATTGATACAAAGTCTTGTGATTTCACATGAGCATTGCATTTCACCATGGCAATTTCAAGAGGTAACTGAATTGCGGGCAAAAACTCCTTAATTCTTTCACCATTTTTCACTGGAGAACCAGAAGAGGTCATGAAACCCCTCTGTGACCATAGCTGGCCAAAATCATTGACAATTCCAAATCCGTATCTGCTGTCAGTATAGATAGTGACTTTTAGTTTGTCAGCGGCATGGCATGCCCTAGTAAGAGCAACCAATTCAGCCACTTGAGCAGAGTATACCCTCTCGAGCCAAGATGCTTCTAAGATACCAGTTATTGTACACACAGCATATCTGGCTCTCAGTACTCCCACTGAGTCTCTCAGGTATGAACCATCAACATAGATAAAGTAATCATTTTCTTCCATTTGAGTATCTTTAATGTCAGGTCTCGGTTTGGTGCACAGTTCTGTTACCTCTACTTCCTCAGCATAATCAACATCTGTATTCTCATTAGGAAGCGAAGTTGCCGGGTTTAAGACATTACAACGTTTGAGTGACACATTTGGTGACCCCAGTATAATCGTCTCATACTTGGTCAATCTAGCATTTGTCATGTGCTGCGTCTTAGTTCGAGTAAGTAGTATCTCGACTGATTGTGGGACCATTACTGTTAAGGGATGTCCCATCACTATGCCTTTGCATTGAGTAAGGCTTTGACCAACTGATGCAACTGCACGCAGACAACCCGGTAAGGCTGCTGCAAACGGGTCCAAAGTAGCTGAAAAATATGCTATTTGGCGATTTGCACCTCCATGGACCTGTGTTAGGACAGACAAAGAACAAGCATCACGTTCATGACAAAACAGGACAAAAGGCTTTGTGTAATCAGGTATACCTAAAGCTGGAGCCCTGCACATACACTCTCTCAGCTCAATGAATGCCCTCATCTCTTTCTCTGACATGGTCAGGGTATCCGGACCATCCTTAACCTCCTTGACAGTGGACCTCACCAATGGCATAGAGTTGATTGAGAAATTTGGAATCCACTGGCGACAGTAGCCCACCATTCCCAAAAACATCCTAACGTCTCTCTTGGATGTCGGGGGATTCATCTGCAATATGGCTGTCACTCTTTCTTTAGAGATTCTCCTTGACCCTTTCTCAATCAGATGGCCTATGTACTTCACCTCCTTCTGGCAGTACTGCAGCTTCTTTGGGGACACTTTATGTCCGTTCTTTCCCAAATTATTCAGTAAGGCAATAGTATCATACCTGCAGTCATCTTTCGTTTTAGACATAATCAACAAGTCCTCAATGTACTTCACTAGAATCGAATTAGAAGGCAGTTCCAATGATTCCAAATCCTTCTTCAATATCTGATTGAAGATGGAAGGCGCTTCTGAAAACCCTTGAGGAATTCAACACCAACTGTAAACCTTGTCCAAGAATTTAAAACTGAAGAGAAATTAGCTATCCTCATGATGAGGCACAGAAAAGAATGCTTGCGACAAGTCCACAACTGTGAACCACTCTGCATCACATGGAACCAGGGACATGATCTCGGCTGGATTTGGTACTATAGGGCAACATTTTACCACTATCTCATTAATTTTCCTCAGATCCTGGACAATTCGAACTTTCCCACAAGGCTTTCTCAGCCCCATTATTGGTGAATTACATGGACTGCTCATCACTTCTTTTAGGACCCCTTGCTTCACGAAGTCTGCAATTATCTGCGTCACCTGTATAAGGACATCTTGTGCCATGTGGTACTGCGGTACCTGGGGAAACACTGCATTTGGCTTCTCATCTACTTTAACTGGTTCTACTCCTTTTATCAGTCCGACTTCTTTTCCCGTCAAGTCCCACACCTTCTCTGTCACTGTTCCCTGTAATTCTGTTGGCAAATCGGTCACTGTGAACATCGGGAAAAAGCTTATCAAAGGATGCTCTTCTTCTGTGGTCTCTGTTTCTGGTTCTGAGATCTGACCATCATCTCCTTCATCATCACTGTTTGTCTGCACCTCAATTCCCTCATTGGAACAAGTGATTGAACACCTCGTCTTACACAAGTCTCTTCCCAGTAGGGACACGGAACTCGAATCACAGACTACAAACCTGTGCAATCCCTGAAAGGTACCAATCTCAACTTGGACCAGGTCTGTAATCGGTTCTGTCAAGAGCTGATTTGCTACTCCTACCACCTTTATTGTACGTCCTGAAAGTGGCAATTTCGGAACCTCTGCACTTCTGACTGTAGAGCGTGTAGCTCCTGTGTCAACCAGGAATGAAACTTTGTGACCCATCACCTTCCCCTGCACATAAGGTCCCCTCTGATCTACTTCTAGGGACGCTGCAAGCCTGCACTCCTCACTATCTGAAAAATCATCCAACCATTCATCGTTTATTCCATTCTCACCACGTAATGGGAATTGTTGTACTGCATTATTTTGACTCATTGTTTGGCCTGTGACCTGTTGAGGAAGCATCACCTGTTGTTGTCCCATCAGAGCTAAAGGCAACTGCATTTGCTGTCTAGGTACCACGGGAATCTGCTGTTGCACTTGCTGCACCTGCACTGATTGTACACGTGGCATTTGCATTTGTTGCATGGGCTGGAGACCCTGCATCTGAACCATGTTATTCTGAAGGTTTGGATTTGGCCCCCTCATTCTTGGACCACTCACATTTTGAA
This sequence comes from Pleurodeles waltl, assembly GCF_031143425.1. Lineage (NCBI taxonomy): Eukaryota > Metazoa > Chordata > Amphibia > Caudata > Salamandridae > Pleurodeles > Pleurodeles waltl. Next base: position 1,243,261,118 of record NC_090447.1, on the reverse strand, counting down.
ATGCACTGACATCATTGCTTTGTTGAACGACACCATCATCGGGAATTCCTGCTTCCAGTGTCCCACGCCCCCGCACGCATGGCATGGTGACATCTTTTTCATCCCTTGCACGTCATTTTGAACCACAACAGTATTCAAATCTGGACCACGGCTCACAAAACCTCCTCGACCTCTGCCTCTCGTTTGCATCTGAAACATTCCGTTCCCTTGCAGTTGCTGTACCATCTGCTGCACTCCATTTCCCTGCATCCCTGCTTGAGCTGCCTTAATTTGCATCACCATCACCTTCTCTTTCAGCTTTCTCTGCTTCAATTCAATCTCATCACTACAATATTTTGCATACTGCAACACCTCGTCAATCGGCTTCGCTTGCCAACAGATCAAATGATTCTTAATCATCTGGCTAATCTCTGGCCTCAATCCTTCAACAAACTTGAACACAAGGGGATTCATATCTTTCGGTTCTATGACCTCTGTGCCACTGTAATGCTTGAACGCCTTTAACAACCTCTCATAGTAAGCATGTATCGACTCTTTGCCTTCTTGTGCCATTCGATCAATTTTCTGCCAATCAGTAACTTTCGGCGACACTTTCTGTTTAAAAAATTCAATCACCTTATAGTAGTACCTCATTACTTTGGCAGACGGTGCTCCAGTAATCTTGTCCCTTGCCGGTCCTTCTAACGGCCAATCCACACTCCTCTTGCACTCAAGCCACAAATCGGCTAGAACTATAATCTCAAACAGGGTATTCAAGTCTTCCCAAAGACACTTCGCCAGCTTCACAAACCTGTCTGTCTGCTGATAACATTCTATTGGCTTTTCCCTCAACCTGGGGTAGTCATTCGTGAATGACAAAATGTCACCTCTAGACCACGGTACATGAACTAGAACCCCTCCAGCTGTCTCTCTCATCTGTAAATTTGTTATTGTTCCTGTGTCTGGCACAGCTTTCGCCTGCTGCGGCTCCAAGCAATCACTTTTCCTCTTATCTCTCTTCTTCGCCCATCTGCCTTCCCACTTCTCCAATGCTCCCCAAACTTGAGCATTCTGTAGTATCTCTTTAAAGTGTGCCTTAATCCCAGTAGACCTCATATGATCAAAATCTTCAGGTTCAAAGTCTAACCTGTAACTCCTCTTCAGATGCTTAGTATTATCTAAGTTGATGCCATATTTGTCTGCCATGTTCTCTAACCTTTGGTGTACCTTACTCACTTCTTTGGTTATTTTCGGGCACAGATACCTCAGTTCTGCTTCAGTGTATGATTCTAATCTGTTCACTCCCATAGTTCCTTCAACTAACTCAGCTGCTTCCATCTCCAACCTCACAAAATTCAGGTATTCCTCTCTCTCTGACCACTCTGCTGTCACAGGAGTAGTCTGCAGAGTGTTAAGCTTATCTAAGCATTTATTCAATTGTTGCACCGTCAAACCTTGCAACAAGATATTTCCAGCCTGCACCATCTGTGGTTGTGATGTATTCGCACTCAGTACCTGTGGAGTCAGTAGACCCAAACCTGCTTGTCTCATGGTCTCCAAAGGAACCCCAATCGGACTGAAGTCCAATAAGGATCTAGACCTTTCCGCTGCCTGTTCTCCCGGTGTCATCCCTTGGGAGCTTCCTGTGAACCCTCCTCTTATCACCTCTTGAGTCATTACTCCTTGGTCACATACACAAGGTTTTGCCTGCGCATACAGCGGTACTGGCGGACCAACAGTAATCGGCAAATATATAGCAGCTGGTGCCTCTCCGTTTCCCTATCGAGATGGAGCATTTACTCCCATAGCTTGATTCATTACAAATGCTGTAACTGACTGCGGTCCTGCAACCGAAGTATAATTCGGAACCACCTGTTGCTGCTGCTAGGTCATCAAATGTGGAGTTGGTTCAATCTGCACCAACTTTGATCCTGTGTATACTGGATCAGGCGGCACCATCAAATTCGTAGTCGTCTCTAATACTGGGACATCAGGGTAGAGCCTCTGAACTGGTGGTGGCTGCAACTGTATTTGCATCTCAGGTGCAGTGGATACACTAGCACCATTCTGTATCGGAGCTGATGTGGTAACGTTATTTGCCTGCACTGCATTTGTGGCCCCCTGAAATGTGTCGAATTTACAGGACCTGCACTAGTACTCGGTCTATTGTCATTTATGGCATATGGTGGTGGTCGATCATGTAACAACTGATTAAGAAATTGATCATCATCTGAATTATCTGCATATACCCAGGACTTCTGAGTCTCCTTTTGCTTGCTAGAACCCTTGTCTGTTTTACAAGTGGCCTTTCTTCCCTGTGTTTCGGCCTCTTGAGTTATTGCCGGAAACATCCTAACTCCGTCTATTATTTCCCTTCTCCACATCCTCGTCTCACTATCCCATCTAGCCTCCACTAGTGTCTTTTCTGCATTCCTTATTCTCCTCTCAAATTTCTGTAGCCGTTGTCCTGTGGCCATTAACTCCCAAATCACTAACGCCTCAAACTGAGCTGGTCTCGGAGGCGGCTTTTGCTCATTTAGCGCTTTCCCCAAGTTTCCTAGAACCCCTATGTTAAAGGTTCCATTCTCTGGAAACACCAAACTCCCATCTTTCTCTGTTAATTTGCACCAATGCTTTAGCCAAAGACATGGTGTGACTCCCTTCTCCTCCATTATGGCATAAGCCTGAGTATCCTCTAGCGGTGTAGGCTCCCCCACACTCGCTGTAATGTACGCATCTCCCCTCAAAGCACTCTTTAAAGCCTTGAAAAACTTCATTTTTGCATCTTTTATTTAGTTTAGAATCTAATCAGGAAGTGACTTTAATTCCCAGAACACTCTTCGCCTACCTTCTCGACCAATTGCCTCTCACGGACGGCTGCCAATCCGTGTGCGACCCTTACTAGCTGACCTATCCCAGCGCGACTCCAATGATGTCACATTCACACACACTGCGGCTGACAAAATCTTGCGGCTTGTCCTTCTCACTCTGGATCCACACAAAACTAACTGCAATATATTGCGAGCATCTTAACAACAAAACCCAAATTTGCCGATTTACTACAGGAAGGGTAACACAATCGCTTCAGAACTTTACAGAGATTTCACTTGAACTCTCCTTCTCAGATCCCCCACTCGCAAGCAAAATTTGACCCTCAAATTTCACTCTTGACTTGTCAATGGTTCGTCCTAGTGCACTTTAGAACTTACCAAATCTCCATCGAAGGTTCCACTTACACACTTTGACTCAAACTTGACTCGTCAACCACGCCCGATTGACCTATTAAACCGCACAAATTACAACATAAACCAAGTGTCTCATACACTTATCAATATACTCCGGAGTCTTAGACCACGCCGGGTCCGTACACCACCAACAACCATGTGGATAATTTTGAGCACAAAGTGCCACACTCACATGAAGTTCAACGACTTCCCTACTCTCATACTGCGGAGTACGCCCACTCCTACTAAAACATTACCTGGCCTAAATTCTCACAAACCTCACAATTCACCTGCAATATGCATAAGCTGTGCAAACGCAAATTCTACTTCACGCATACCATCACTAGAACGTCAAGAACATACCCAACTCACTTCGGCAGGCTCAGAGATTCCGTGAAAGTCATTTGGGACTTAGGGGCACATCATACCTCCAATTTGCATTATTTCAAAAACAATCTAAAACAACGGTCCCTCATCCTAGGGCCCCAAAGGGCCTAAACCATCCTCTGCTACCAGAACTGATAACGCTTCCCAGTCTAGATAATTTATTCCTTCCGGGACTCGTTTTAGGCCGATGAATCTTTTGACCCTGATTGAAGACACCTTAGAACGAGATAGCTAATCCACATGTCAATCAATAGATCAATAACCTCATCAATATCCACAATAGCAAATCAATCACATTAATCAATGACGTTAAGAAGAATTGAAACGCACCATGACCTTTCAGCCATGAATAACCACGCGAAATTTTGTAAGATTTATGATATTTATTCCCAATTAATTACACTTCTACTAGTAAGTTTATTAGTCTCAACACCAGAAAACACATCAACAATGTCACAATATGATAACTTGAATACGATTTCATCAAAGCAAAGATCATAAACATTAGAACAAAGCACGACGCCAACATGGATTAATCTTAGCAGAGTATCATTAGCGCATTATTCAACAAAGCACAGATTCAGTCATTTGTCTATTTGCGTCCGTTTAGTGAACCTCTTAACTAACCTCGAATTAGCATTGGCATGTTGGGCTTCATGCAAAACAGTTTAGCAACACAAATTTAGAAAACATCTAACTATGGTCTCTATCAAAACAGCAGTTGGTACCTAGAAAGGAAAGGCAAACAGACAATTACAATGTCATCATTATATAGTTACCCTCCGTAATAAGTCAGCATACAGAGTCAGTCTTCGTCCTCAGGACATCAGTTGATTTGCCATCAGCCAGGAAACACAGCAAAGTTCAGTAAGATAGGTGTTAAGGGACACTTCCCTCATAAGGAGGAAAGTATTAAATGGGCAAGTCGAAGAAAAGGTGAGGATGGTTTGGAGAGTCAAACAGCAAAGTCTTTAAGACAGAGTGTCAAAGTGGCTAGGTAACCACAAAGAATAGCAGGTAATGGCCGCGGCAAAAGGTAGCTCAGAATGGCAAGAATAGTGGCTAAGTTCTCCTCGTGTCCCGACATTATATCAATATTGTTGCACAGTCCCCTGATTTCCAATTGGACAAATTTTGGTGCATCATTATCTCCATCCAATTATTAGCTAGTCACCTCATTAGGATTGTTACTTTAGGACAGTTCTCATGTAGTTCATTGGCTCCTGTAATCGACGTCTCCAACGTGTAGAATAACAGGTACAACTTCTTGTTCTCGCGGTCCTCTCACAGTTCCAGTCAGTAGTTCCATTGTCTTTACCAGTTTAGGCGACCTTGTACCTGTTGCAAGTTTACACTGTTGCATTTGGCAAGAATGTCTCCTTGAGCAAGTCGAGTCTCATGAGAAAGAATTTACTACAGGTACACACATCTTCTAGCTTTTGGAAAAGTACGGCTACATGTCCTTCAGCAAGTCAGCACACTGCACGTTGGAAAAACACATTTAAAATGAAACCGGGCAGCTAGGCCCCTGCTTATGCTAACTAAGGCCTAGTGATTAACTGAGCAAAACCTTAACATATTACTCTTAATTCTAATACAGAATCATACATTAGTACATTAATAATTCGCTATTAGTCCATTTCATTAATCATCGTATATATTGGTGGCCACTCCCCGTGGGCACGTTTCACACACGCGTTTAGTAAAAGCACATTAATACATTTTCTTATGCGGCATCATTATACATTAATTCTCAAACATTTCATGTTAATTTTTGATTTTATAAAACTATACTCCAACAATCCACTGTTAGAATAAGCAGAGTATCATCAGTATTGATCAAATGAATGCAATGAGATCTGATAAAGTGATCCAGAGGCCTCAGGCAGACATCAAATAATGTCAGACTTAGAGAAGAACCATGCGGCAACCCCTATCCAGATGCAATGAACGTGGACCAAAAAGGCTGGAGGTAGACAGCTTGAACTTTACCTGCTAGATGAGATTTACTCCATTTCAGAGCATTCTTCTGCTGCTGACCTCGGTTAGCCTAGTAATTAAGACGTTATGGTCAACTGTGTTAAAATGAGGCAGATAGATCAAGAAGAGAAAGAGCCACTAAGTGGCCCTCATCTATATCCATTTTGAGATTATCTAACATGGAAACCAAGATTTCCAAGGTTTCAAAAAGCAATTTATTAACATGTTTTTCCAGTATCTTTCCTGGGAAGGGCAGAAGGAAGATTGGTTGAAAAGTATTCTAAATGCAGTGATCTGCTGTGTGTTTATTTAAAAGTGGGACCACCATAGCTTTTTGCCTTCCGGTGGGAATGGCACTTGTGGTGAATGATTGCCAATGGCCTGCAATGGAGGGGCAATGCATTCTGAAGATTCTGTCCAGATCTAGGGGTAGAGGGTCAAGGGGAGAGCCATAAGAGATGGAATTGGTAATTTTCAAAAACATCTTGCATGACATCCAGCTGAGATTGTCCAAAGTAGCCAAAGCGCTACTATTGACAGATATGATAATGGTACCTGAGGGCTATGTGGCTAAGTTTTCATTGAGAGGGCATATAATCATCTGATGATTTAAAGTCTAAATCATATTTAAAATGTTTTCTTCATAAAGCCAAGCAAATTAGCACATAATACTTGTGAATACACAAACATTAGCGAGGCGCAAGGTGGATTGGTAAGTGTGTGAGTGGCAAAGAATATTTTCTTGGTCACTGTGGGAGTATCTAGGATTTCCTTAGGGAAAGGCTCTGCTTTTGCAATCCTGATCCACCCTTTCTACTCCTTTAGCATTGCCTTTAGCTTCTCTTTTAGTTCCATAGGGTAGATAACCCACCAGAATATTTCTATTTTTTTAAAGCTGAGCTTAGCTTAGCTGATCTGAGAGCATCTCTATACCAAGGAATAGAGGTGTGCTGATATTGAGCTCTCTTTTTTAATGGAAGAACCATAAACAGAGCCTCTGTAGTCCAAGTTGAATAGTTTTCATACTTCTTCCCTACCATGAGATCTAACAGTGTGTTGGGTGGAGCAGAAACAATTTCAGATAAGGCCCTGTGTGTTAATAGAGCCCTTGGACAAGCCAAACTGATTTGATTTTTCCAGGATTGAGTGATAAGGAGACACTCTATATCCTGAATCTGAAAAATGATTAAAGAATGATATGTCAAGACCAGAAGAAGTACTCTTCCCACGGAGAATAGTCCAGGGTGTGGCACTTTTCCTGTGTGGGACAAGTTACTAACTGCTGCAGCTCCTTTGCGCCATCGAATTAAGCAAATCTGAAGTGTACAGGTATCAGCCCAGATGTCAAAATCACTAAACATAAGAAAGACTGAATGTGATATAATTAGAGGTGAGATACAACCAGCTATGTTTCCACAAATTGTGTAGGAGAACCGGGGATTGGTAGCAAACTAGGCCAGCAACAGAGCAAGAGGCTGAAATACGTAGCAAAAACTCGAGCAGTCTTACTCTAAAAATTCCTTCAACGTGAGAGCTCTGAGGCACCAGTTATCTCTGAAAATAACGGCTAACCCACCCGCTTTCTAGAAGCAATGGCAATACGGGATGGATGGATGGAGAGTGAATATAAGTCGGAACCACAAATGCTGGAACCACGCATGCCTAAACAACGCAGTCAGAACAACGACTGTGTTGTTACCATGAATGCCTTTACCACAAATGCCTTACCAATGATTTTTCATTGTGAAGGCATTCCTGGTAAAGGCATGCATGGAACGGCATGCGTGGTTCCAGCATGCGATCCCCACACCCTGACCCCGCCGCCTCCACCCCTAAAACTACAGGGACTCCCCACCTCCCTAAAACCTAAACTACCCAGACCCCCTACCCCTGCCCCTAAAAACAAAAAATACCCAACCTCTAAAACAGCCCCAGCTCCAGTTACCTGATCGCATCTTCCTCAGGAGCTGACTCCCTTCTGCTGTGCCTTAACTACGCATGTGCGTTATTCAGCATGTGTGATTAAGACACAGAAGAACGAAGTCGTCGTTAAGGAAATCGTTGTTCCACTTTCATTGTTCATGACTTTGCTCTTCCGGAGTCGTGGTTTGGGATGTTTCCCATGGACAGTGTGACCTCTTCCTTACTTTAAGGGTCTTGGGGTCCCTCTAGGTTGCCAATATTGGTGCCAGTGCAGTTGATAAAATGAAAGGAGTATAAGCAGTGTGCGTCTACTGTCAGTAATTGTTCCCTCATGTGCCTTATGCAACTTACTTTAGGATACTCTGAAGAAAGTTTTAGCTTGTTAGGCAGACGGGCAGTGTGCCTAGTACTGTGACCAACCAGTGCATGGATGGGCGCAGACTGGCTTGCCTTTGGTACAACTTTGCTGCGCCAGCTACACAGAACAGACCATCTTAATGTTGCTGTCGCTGGGATAACTAGAACACTGACAAAAATGGCATCCCTATTTAATGTGGTTTAGAATGAGAAAAGCATGTTGTTGTGCTGAAATATACTCCACACCAACCCAACCAAGAGCAACAAAGGTAAAAAAGAGTTTGGAGCACAAATGGGTAAATGACAATAAAGTAAACTTGCCCTAACAAAGTGCATGGTGATTGGGAGCTGTTTTGAGAGCCAACAACAACTAACAACATTAAAATAATTTGACAATAAAACAATTGATTTGATGGCAATGATTAAGAATAAAGGGCAATACACACATATAGATCTGCTCTGTAACAGAATGAGTCTTCTTACAACAGTCTTCTGTGTAGAACGAGATCTGTGAAATGGGGTGGCTCATAAGTAGCATTTCCACCCACTTGAGAACATTGCCACCCACCTGCAAGACCTCCCAAGGTTGATGGAATGACAGATTGAGGTCTTGAAAAAACAACCAAAGGCATTCAGAACATCTCTGGACGTCAAAGGAGAGGAGTGCAGGAAGCCAGGCTGGGCTCACACAGGTCATAAATCCTTTGTTTACAGGGCCCTCCTCACGTAAGCTTGTCAATCAACTTGTGGTCAACATCCACGTGCAGAGCCTACCACCCCTACCAATTCACTTGTTTTGAGTGGGCAAACTCATCTTGGCATTAACGTAAACACAATGTCTACGTTAATGCTGGAGATAGCTGACATGCTATCTGTGGGCATGAACAGCAATCCCCACTGTAGGGGCATAACAAAACCCCAGGGCCCCTGCACATTACGTTGAGGGGGCCTGCACCTACTTAAGGTTCACACTTGTCTATCTTTCATGTCACCCTTTTTTCTTTTTTCTTCTCTCTTTCTCTTTCCAATCTATCTCTTGTTTCAGTCTTTAGGTCATATCGTTTTCCTCTTCCCTAACTTTTTTCCTTCCTTAAACATTTGCCTTTCTCTCTCCATCTCTCTCTCTTCTCTCTGTATCTCTCTCCTCTTCCTCCTTACCTCTCTCTCATTCCCCTTTTGCTCTCCCTCTATCATTTCCCCTTTCATCTCCCCTGAATTGCTCCTTCACCTGCTCCAACCAGCCTTGTCTCTCTTCTTGGCTCCGCTTAGTGACAGTGGTAGGCACTGAGAAACCATTCCCCTGGGAATACTTCTCTTGAACAATGAAGGTATAATCCTGATATTTTTTAAGAGTTTTACTTGAGGTGAAAACGTCAGATTTTTCCAATTGTTGTCCAAGCCATGACATTGCATTAAATACAGAGGGTGACGTAGGGCTCCTTCTCAGATTCGGATGGAAGGGGACTCCAAAGGATGGCGGGGAAGTGTGGCCTCTGCTGTGCTCTTTCACCCCTCCCAAAAACACTCCAATCACCATTTGCTTCCCAGTCTTCATCCCAACCTTATATGTTCGCTCACTCATAAACCACCCTTTCACTGTAAATGTTTCTTAATACCTTCTCTGCAATCAGTTGAAAAAATAATCAGTTTTTGCACCTATTTTCAGCTGTGGCTTATCTCTTCAATGAATAACGGCATCTAAAGATAGGAGCATATTACAACTGTAATGGAAGGTGAGGCCCAATCTTGGGTATGTGCTAGGTTCCCACAAATCCTCACACACAACGCACATGTTCACAGGAGGTGCACTCAATGAAATAGAATCGTGTTATATTTCAAAAATGCTTTTTTTTTAAAAGTGAAATGTAGATGCAAGGATTCTAGGGAAAGCTGGTAGGGGTAGAGTACAAATTGTCATGAACAAGGAGCTACATTACTGAAATAGTTCCTAAATATGGGGTTGGAAACTAATCTTGCATTGGGAATTGCAAATATTTTAATTGTAGCAAAGTCAGGGAAAGTGTATCTACATAGTTCATAAGGTAAAATGAGGGAAAAGAGAAGTCAAATGTCCAAACACAAGTCAAAAAGACCAAAAATCTCAGCCAGTTTAAATCAAAAGTCCGAAATAGTCAATTTTACAGTAAATATCGTTCTCCCAATCCAGCCATGATCTCATCCTGACAGTTGTGGTTTGGGGGCACAGATTCCTGACCATTATGCTGGAGAAATTACATGACTTGGGCATCTGATGGATGGAATGCAGGCAGTTCACCTCCCCTTTTACGTCAGCTGCCAAACTACTTCACTACGGGGTCCCACATGTGTCCGCATTAAGCGCCACTATTCAACATCTCTCTGAAACCTTTGGTCAGTTTGGTTGAAACCTGGGGTCTGAAAGCATCTAAGCTGTGGGATAATGTTAGACCTGACAGCCTTAGGGTGGTCACCCCTAACTTTTTGCCTGCCTCCCTCCACTTTTTGGATACTGTTTTTTTCTGTTTTTTAGACTCTGCGCACTTTACTACTGCTAACCAGTGCTAAAGTGCATATGCTCTCTCCCTTTAAACATGATGACATTGAATCATCCCCAATTAGACTATTTAATGTACTTGTAAGTACCTGGTAAAGTGCACTATATGTGCCAAGGGCCTGTAGATTAAATGCTACTAGAGGGCCTGCAGCACTGATTGTGCTACCCACTCAAGTAGCCCCTTAACCATGTCTCAGGTCTGCAATTGCAAGGCCTGTGTGTGCAGTTTCACTGCCAATTCGACTTGGCATTTAAAAGTACTTGCCAAGCCTAAAACTTCCCTTCTTCTACATATACGTCACCCCTGAGGTATGCCATAGGTAACCCATAGGGCAGGGTGCTGTGTAGGCAAAAGGCAGGACATGTACCTGTGTAGTTTACATGTCCTGGTAGTGTAAAATTACCAAATTTGTTTTTACACTGCTGTGAAACCTGCTCCTTTCATAGGCTAACATTGGGGCTACCCTCATATATTGTTTGAGTGGTAGCTGCTGATCTGAAAGGAGTAGGAAGGTCACATTTAGTATAGCCATAATGGTAATACAAAATCCTGCTGACTGGTGAAGTTGGATTTAATATTACTATTTTAGAAATGCCACTTTTAGAAAGTGAGCATTTCTCTGCACTTAAATCCTTCTGTGACTTACAATCCACGTCTGGCTGGGTTCAGTTGACAGATCCCTTGTGAATTCACTCAGACAAACCCCAAACATAGGATGCTCAGCCTCACTTGCATACATCTGCAGTTTGAATGGGTCTTCCAGGGCTGGGAGGGTGGAGGGCCTGATACTTACATGTCAAAGGACAGTAGTCTGCCCTCACACAAAGGACTGCCACACCCCCTACTTGGACCCTGGCAGACAGGATTGAACTGCAAGGGGAACTTGTGCACTTCTAAGCCACTCTTTGAAGTCTCCCCCACTTCAAAGGCACATTTTGGTATTTAAACAGGGCCTCCGCCCCTACCAACTCAGACACTTCCTGGAGATGAGAAATTGAACCAGAATCTGCAACCTGCCAAGAAGAACTGCCTGGCTGCCCATAGGACTCACCTGACAGCTTTCTGTGAAGGACTGCCTCCTTGCTGTTGCCCTGCTGCCTTGCTGGTCTCTGGCTGTGCTGAGAAGTGCTCTCCAAGGGCTTGGATAGAGCTTGCCTCACGTTCCCTAAAGTCTCAGGACCAAAGAGTCTTCATCTCTTCAAGAAGGACTCCTTGTGCAGCGAAAATCAACGCACAGCCTGCCAGAAACAATGCGCAGCGTGCATTGCGGAGAAAAATTGCCCGAACGACAAATCAGAACAACGTAGCCCGACTTTGCAATGAGAAGATCGACTCAGCACCAGCATAGCAACCGGATATTCAACGCACGGCCCACTGGATCAACGCACAGCTGAGCCAGAATGACGTAGCACGACTTCCAGAGAAGAATCAACACAGTGCCTGCCGTGCGGTAGAAATTTCCATGCAACGCCCACTGGATCCACGCAGCCCCTGTGACTTGGTCCTGTCAGCACCGGAAATCCACGCATCATCCCCAGGGCGTCCGAAAACCCCACAACCCGGAGAGGATCCAAGACCGAGTGCCGGAAATCGACGCAAAGCTTTTTCTGCGTGAAAACTAAATGACGGATCGCCGTGTGCAAACCTAGAAATCTACTTACACCTCCCTGTTTTCCACACATCTCCTCCTCTGTGGTTCTTTGCAGAGATTTTGAACGTAAACCAGGTAATTTGTGCTTGGAAGAGACATTTATTGCTTTTAAAAGACTAAAGACACTTTATATCATTTTTATAGTGCTATTCCAAAATACACTTATTGCATTTTAATAGTTTTGACATGCATCTTATCAGGTAAATATTATATATGTTTCTAATCACTGTGTGGTGTATTTTTGTGGTGTTCTACTGTGTTATTGCATCATTTATTGCACAAATACTTTACACGTTGCCTTCTAAGTTAAGCCTGACTGATCAGTGCCAAGCTACCAGAGGGTGGGCACAGGATAATTTGGACTGTGTGTGACTTACTCTGACTAGAGTGAGGGTCCTTGCTTAGACAGGGGGTAACCTGACTGCCAACTAAAGACCCTATTTCTAACAGATAGCCTCCCCTTAGCTACTCAGAAGGATGAGGCGATATCTGAGTGTTGGAAATGGTCCTTTCTATACGGTCACCCCCCACCCTTTTACCTTTTACCTCTACTTTTTGCTGAATTTGTTTTATGTTGGCTTTAGAACTCTGGGCACTTTGCCACTGCTAAACAGTGCTAAAATACATGTGCTCTATCCTTAAAATGTCTAAGAATTGGCATATACCTAGTTGGCATACTTAAATACTTAAAAGTCCAGGACCTATAAATTAAATGCTACTAGTGGGCGCACAGCTCTGATGGTGACACCCACATAAGTAACCCCTTACAACATGTCCCAGGGCTGCCATGCAGTCTGATTGCAGCATCACACTGCCATATCGACTTAGCATTTAAAAAGTCTTGCCAAGCCTTAAGAGCCCCTTTTGTCCAATTAAATGTCACACCTAAGGTGCACCTGGGCCTGACCTGGTCAGTGCACTGCTATACTGCTCTGCCTCCCGTGGCTCCACCTTGCAAGTAGAGCCCTTTCCCTGGCTCCTCTGAGCTCTTGACCCCTGTCAGGAGTTCAAGGCCCTCTGCCCGCAGGCTTCTGCCTGCGCCTCATCCCTGCTGTCTAGTGGGAGAGCTCTGCTTTCCTACTAGGCTACCTTCTGCATCTCTCCTCCTTTTCTCCTCCTTTCTCTGCATTGCTCTCTGCTCTGCTTCACTTCTGTCCCTTTGTGCTCCTTTTGCTTTGCACTACTCTCTTCCTCGTTTTTCTCTCACTCCGCTCTCTCTCTCTCACTTTCGCTCTCCCTCTCTCTCCCCCTTCTCTGCTGCCCCCGCAGCCTGCCCCCTTTTTTGCAGCTCACCCCTTTTTTGTGCTGTTTTTCAGCCCCGCTCCCGCCTCCCAGCTGTCCTCTCCTCTCCTCCCGCCCACCTCCCTACTTAATGGTGGCCACTGCGTGGTAGGCTTAGCAATACCACTGACCTGGTCAGTGCACTGCTCTGCCTCCCGTGGCTCTACCTTACAAGTAGAGCCCTTTAACTGGCTCCTCTGAACTCCTGACCCCTTTCAGGAGTCCGAGACCCTCCTCCACCCGCAAGCTTCTCCCTGCACTTCATCGCTGGTGTCTAGTGGGAGAGCTCTGCTTTCCTACTAGGCTACCTTCTTCCTCTCTCCTCCTTTTCTCCTCCTTTCTCTGCTTTTCTCTTTGCTCTGCTTCACTTCTGTCCCTTTGTGCTCCTTTTGCTTTGTGCTACTTTCTTCCTCGTTTTTCTCCCACTCCACTCTCTCTCTCTCTCTCTCTCACTTTCGCTCTCCACCCTCTCTCTCTTCCCTGTCGCTGCTGCCCCCGCGGTCCGCACCCTTTTTCACGTAGTTTTTCACCCCTGCCTCCCAGCTGTCCTCTCCTCCCCCACCTCCCTACTTAATGGCGGCCATCCGTCTGCGCCCGTCCGCGCCCGTCCGTGCCTGGACCGCACCTAGCGCCAGAACCTCTGGTTCCCGTCCCCCCACCGCCGCCACGCACATCTTCACTATGATGACGCCACCCTCTGCGCCCTCAACACCAACTGCTCTGCTGCCTGCCTTCAAGCCTCCCCGCAGACCACCCGCTGACCCTTCTCCTGCCGGAACTGCACCTTCACTAGCCTCCACACCAACGACCCACCCACCAAGATAGGACGCAACCATCTCAGATGTATCCTCCTCAACACCCGCTCTGTCCACAAGCACACAGTAGAGTTATGGAATCTACTCGACTCCCCAGATGTCGCCTTCCTGACCAAGACCTGGATGAACCCCTCCTCAGCACCTGACATCGCCATAGCCATCCGGGACGGCTACAAGATCGCCCGCAGGGACCTCTCCAACAAACCAGGAGGGGGCATCAGCATCATCCACAAGAACACCCTCAGGATCACGACTAGCACCGAAGACACCCTTAGCACTGCCAAACGCCTGGACTTCCAGATCCACACTGACCTAAACACCACCCTCCGAGGAACCCTCATCTACAGGCCCCCCAGCCCCAACAGCAGTTCAGCGACTCCATCACCGATGTCATCAGCACGCACGCTCTCGCATCCACTGACTACATACTCCTCGGGGAATTAAAGTTCCACCTCGATAACACCAACGACAACAACATTGCCACCCTGCTGGACAACCTCTCCAACCTCGGCCTCAAACAGCTTGTCACGACACTGACCCACTCCGCAGGACACACACTCGACCCTATTTTCTCTGCCAGCAATCCCGTCTCCTTCAGCCACACCACCAGACTCCACTGGACAGATGACCGCTGCATCCACTTTAGCTTCAAGAAATCCACAACACACCACCACCCACAACTGTTCCCCCACTACAGTTGGAACAAGGTCACCGAAGACCAACTTATCACGACCCTCTTCCAGAACCAACCCATCAACACCAACGACACTGATGCAGCTGCCCGCAACTTCAGGCAGTGGGTCGACACCTGTGCCAATACTCTCGCCCCAATCAAGAATCCCACCAACAGACGCACCAACAGGAAGCCTTCTGGTTTACCGCTGACCTCCATGAATCTAAGCAAACCTTCCGAAAACTCAAAAGAAAGTGGTGCCAAGATCAGACTCTGTACAACCACACAGCCTTCAAAAACACCATCCGCAGACACCACCAACTCATCCGAGGCGCCAAGAGAACGGCCTTCAAAGACTGAATCAACAACAACACACACAGCCCCAAGGAGCTCTTCAACGTGTTGTGAAGGAATTCTCCAACCACAGCTCCAACGCCAGCGTCATCCTGCCATCCCAAGACCTCTGCAACTCCCTAGCCTCCTACTTCCACCGCAAGATTCCGAACATCCACGACAGCTTCAGCACCCAGAACCACCCCGGCAACCACCAACACCACAGATTCACCTCCGACCAACCTCCTGCTCTCCTGGACCCCCGTCAATGACAACGACACCATCGAAATCATGAACACCATCCACTCTGGCTCTCCATCTGACCCTTGCCCTCACCACATCCTCAACAAAGAAAGGTTCGTCATTGCACCCCAACTATGGAAGATCATCAACAACTCCTTCGAGCCAGCCACTTTCCCAGAGAGCTGGAAACACACTGAGATTAACGCCCTCCTCAAAAAACCCAGGGCGGACCCAAAGGTTCTCAAGAACTTCCGGCCTATCTCATGCTCCCCTTCCCGGCAAAAGTCATCGAGAAGGCTGTCAACAAACAACTAACCTGCTTCCTCGAGGAGAACTGCACCCTGGACCGTTCCCAATCTGGATTCCGCAGCAACCACAGTACCGAAACCGCCCTCATCACTGCCACTGACGACATAAGAACCATACTGGACCGTGGCGAAACCACGGCCCTCATCCTTCTGGACCTCTCGGCCATGTTCGACACAGTCTGCCACCACACCCTATGCTCACGCCTCAGCAATGCAGGAATCCGAGACAGAGCCCTGGACTGGCTCACCTCCTATCTCATCCGCAGAAGCCAGAGAGTCCGCCTCCCCCATTCCACTCAGAGGCCACTGAAATCATCTGTGGCGTACCGCAGGGTTCGTCCCTCAGCCCGACCCTCTTCAAAGTCTACATGGCCCACTCGCTAACATCGGCCAATCTCACAACCTCAACATCATCTCATACGCCGACGACACCCAGCTGATCCTCTCCCTCACCAAGGACTCCGCCAAGACCAACCTCCATGAAGGAATGAAGGCCATCGCCGAATGTATGAAGAGCAGCTGCCTCAAACTCAATTCCGACAAGTCGGAAGTCCTGATCTTCGGCTCGACCCCCTCCGCATGGGATGACTCCTTGTGGCCTGCCACTCTTGGAGCTGCTCCGACTCCCACCGACCACACACGCAACCTAGGATTCATCTTGGACTCCTCATTATCCATGACCCAGCAAGACAATGCCATCTCCTCCTCCTGCTTCAACACCCTCTGCATGCTCCGAAAGATCTACAAATGGAAACCCACCGAAACCAGAAGAACAGTCACCCAAGCCCTCGTAAGCAGCAAACTGGACTACGGCAATGCCCTCTACGCAGGAACCACAGCCAAACCCCAGAAGAGACTGCAATGCATCCAGAACATCTCCGCACGCCTCATCCTGGACATCCCCCACCACTGCCACATCATAGACCACCTTAGAAACCTACATTGGCTCCCAGTCAACAAGAGAATCACCTTCAAACTCCTCAGCCACACTCACAAAGCACTGCACAACACCGGACCAGAATACCTCAACAGACGGCTCTCATTTTACACCCTGACCCGGCATCTCTGCTCCTCCGACCTCACCCTCGCAACCATCCCACGCATCCGCAGAACTACAACTGGCTGTAGATCATTCTCATACCTCGCCGCCAAAACGTGGAACACTCTTCCCACCCACCTGCACCAGTGCCTTGAGACCCTCACGGTTGAGTAGTGCGCTTTACAAATTCCTGATTGATTAAGGTAGAACATCAGTAGCTCATTGGGAAGGTGCTGTGTTGTTAAAAGAGAGGACATGTACTAATAGTGAAAAACTCCCAAATTCATTTTTCACTACTGTGAGGCCTACTCCTCTCATAGGATATCATCAGGGATTACTTATTACTTTTAATAAGCTGTAATTCCCAAATGAGAAGGGATCAATTTGTCATGTGTGGTACCTATGGAATAGTAATGATAAATCCTCTTTAATGGCCTATTTGAATTTATTGCTACAATTTTGAAAATGCCACTTTTAGAAAGTTGGCAGTTTCTTGCACTTAGGTCTGTGTGCCTGTAGCCTGTCTCCAATACATGAAGGGCGGGAGGAGCTGGACACAGCCTCACATTCACACCTGAATAGGCTGTGTCCTATTCCCACACAAAGGACTGCTTAACCCCTAGTAGTGAGTCTGGAAATAGGGCAGGAAGATAGGGCCTCTGTTCACTTAAAAGCCCCTCTGTGAAGTCTCTTCCACTTAAAAGGCACCAATGGGTATAAGAACTGGACTTCTGACCCTGCCAACTCAGTACACTTCTGAACCTGTGGGTACTCTGCAAGTAAGAAGGACTGCTGTGTTGCTGAAGGACTGCACCTCTGCTGGACAGTTGCTCTGGAAGTACTGCCTTTTTGCTATGCAGACCTGGTGCCTGCTGCCCTCGTTGCCTAGGTGATAAGGACTGGACCCACAACACTTAAACCTAGAAGCCAGAGTGACTCCAAAAGCCAGTCGACTGGTCTCCTGTTTTCTAAAGTCTCATGGACATCAAAGACTTCAAACTCATCTACATCACTACCTGTACTCTGCCATCTGTGAGTCTGCCTTGCCAAGGGTGCCACACTAGTCCTGGGAGGAGAAAAAGGAGAAGTAGGTTGGGGCAAAGAGATGCATGACAGGCCAACAACACTGAAAACACATCCAGCTAAGTATTGTAGTAGTCACACACCACGTAATTGGGATGGATTGGAGTCCTACACAAGGATTAAGAGCACAAACTTTGTCTGAAAGCTCTGGAACCTGTGGAAGTTGTGGCACAGGGCAGACAGGTTTAACTTAGGAAAATGTGCAAATTATTTGGCAATAGGAAAACAACAGAGAAACATTTAATAAGCAAAATGACACTAAAATGACAAAGACCATTTAAGGAAACCAGAGATATTATTTTTTTAAGATTTAAGGCAAAAAGTGCCAAGAAAAAGCAAAACACCCATGAGGAGTCACTGTGCTTGCAGTTGACCAGGACCTAGGCTTGATTTCAGACTGACCATGATGGAGTACAGTTCAGATGCACCAAGCAGGTTTGTGCAGGTCAAAGATTTTACCTTCTGATTTAGGACCCGATTTAGAGTTTTGTGGATGTTTACTTGGGTACCAACATGATGGACATGCTATCTGCTTTATTACAAGTGCATTATATCCAGGGCCACTGGAATTATGCAGCATGAGATAGCCAAATTATGTGCCAGGATTTAGTAAATTATGGGGTAGGAAAAGGCAAATTATGCGGCATAATGTGGCACACTTTGTAATAATATTACTTCATTATTTCAACATTTTCAAATGTCAAAACACTATCTGGGCATTGGTTCCACTGGTGACCAGTGCGGTTGTGCAAAGGGCCTTTCACTGCACGGCAACAAGTGTTGCTGCACGTTTAGTAACTTTTGAACCGTTTGAGCTAGAACCAAACCTTTTTTTGTTAAAATATGCAGATTATGCAGCAGATGATAGATTCTGTGACTTATGCGGCAAACCTGTAATTATGTGAAAATCTCTCCAGCCGAACAATTGCATAATTCCAGTGGCCTTGATTATATCCTAATGCACATGTAGAAAGGGTAGAGGGGATATCCGTCATGTTTGTTATAGGGTTCCCATCAGCCAAACTCCACATCAGCGCTTTAGACTCTAAAATTCAAGTCAAAATCCTCCAGTGGGCAAGGTTGGAGGCTGCATTCGGCAAATTTCTTTCTAAGCCATATAGCTGCTGGATGGGATACCATGAAAGTCACTTGTTTTGGGAGAAAAAAACTCTGTGTTGGAGAAATTCAAATTTCTTGTCTGCAAAAGTCCTTGCTTCTGGCATACTTTTTTATTCATTGCCCGATCAAGATTTTTGTTCGATCAAGATTATTACTTTTGAACTCAGTCCTTTTTATGGAGTTCAAAATCCTTCAGCGGGGCAAACCTGAAGCTGTATCTGATGAAGTCCCTTCAATCCAGCTGACAATCCAAAAGTCTTCAAAATCGGATAATTTTCCATATACCAACATTTCAGAGTTTCTAGAGCAGCTCTTCTAGTTCACTTTAAAGTCTCCCACGACCTCAGAGACAGCACCTAGGGGCCAGGATCACTTGAGCAGAGGCCACCAAAAGGGTCAAGATCCGGTCCAGTTGCTACTTTTCAGCTGGGTACTTCTGAAAAAGGCATTTTGCAGCTTGTTGTGTCCCTGTAGTCACACATATGTTCCAACTGATGTGTGTATTGGACTTCTTAGTCCTTGGTACAAGTGGGAGCAAGTCCAGCTCTTCAGGTCCCCAACTTTTTCTCAAACAGCAGGCCCAACTCTCTTCTGTTCTTCCACAGGTCCAGACAGGGTTCTGATGTGCTGTGTTGAAGTGCTACTTTTTGAAGGATAAAATATCTAGTGGGTAGGGGGCACATTTGCCTAACAAATGAGAAAGCAGATGCATTTGCAATCTGTCCCACATCTGCCGCAAATCCTTTTTGCCTTATTGCAACCTATCCCATAGTGCACTATTCTGAGGCATATCTAATACGTTAGCTCCCTTCTGCCTTTGGAGATTGCTTGTATACCTGTCAGGGGTGTGTTTTAGGGAAATGAGAAGGTCCCTCCTTCTCAGCTTCACCACACTGGCTCTGGGACTAGCTCCCCCCTCCCACTGGGCTGGTCCAAGACAACTACAGAGAGCCCAGGGGATAAAAAGCTTCCCTTCCACAGATCTCCCCCCACACGTAACTATAAATGGCCATGCCTGACTCCACAATCTACAGTCCACATATATCTTTTACATGGAATTGGCTATTTACTATAGCCCCAATGAGACATTAAATATGCCAGGTAGGAGTTGGTCAATTTTATCATGTTTTAAGTAGACAGCAATGCCCAGTGTGCAAAGGTCAAACCCTGCAGCATTAGGCCATAAAACATTGGTGTGAATATGGAACAATATGAACATTCTTATGTGGTGTGACCATGCAAAAAGATACAGTTTCTAAAATATGAAATAGGGTCACTCTGTGCTGCTTCAAGAGGACCTCATATAAATCAGTCAAGCAAGGAATAACAGTAGCAGCACATAAGGGAAAAATAGAAAGAAAATATATTCCCAAGTGCAAAATCATATATATATTAAGAATAAAGAAGTTAATATATTTTTTCATATAAGACAAAAACTGAAACACACAACATTAAACATAGGTAGAATTAGTAGAGCCCACAAAACAACAAGGCTTCATTCTCATTCAACCACAAAAACGAATTCAATGCCTGGTATATCTCCTCCTCCCCCGCCAGAATGTTAGAATTTCACTTTAGTCAGGCAATTCATGAAACACATCATTGCCCAGCCGATAGAAACTTGTAACAACATATTCATAAGTGATTTCAATCTTGTCTGGGGTGATAGTAACAGTTTTATTATCTCACTACATATGTATTTCTTTCACAGTAATCACCAGCTGCAACATTCCATGAAACCCATCCATGCAAAATCTGTCACACTTGGTCTCATCATCTTCAAAGAGGCAAGACAATCAATCATCTAATCCCTTTTAACCTTTCTTTCTCCATAAATGTGATTGCAGGCCAGCCTAAGAAACAGATTATATGAGTCAATGAGAATAACCAACCCAGTGTTACGTATCCAGAAGCTATATCACCAGTTCTGTCATTTAGGACATGGGCTACTGCATCTCAACCTATAATAAACCATATCAGAGTTCAAGGATGACATTGCTCCCTTAAACAAAAAAAGGAAAAAAATAATTAAAAGCAATAAAATAGCTCTTTGGTGCTCTGAAGAGCCTAATGAAGAAAGTAAAACGTTTAGGGCAAAATAAATGCAAATGGCATCACAACTCCTCAACTTTTAACCTACAAATTCTTCACTCAATAATTCTTAAAATAAACCATGTTTTCATTGTAGCAAGGTTTAACCCCTCTAATCATTTCTCTGATCACATTACTGCTACCCTGGTGAAGGATTTAGGAGCCCATGTAACTCCTTAATGCATGTATCTAGTTAACATTTTCCTAACTCATGAAATGTTTCGGGCATAACTTCAATTGTCAGACCCTCAAGAGCTGAGCAACATTTGTCCCACCTCAGATTTTTCATTCCTAGTGAAGGTCCTTGATAGTTGTTTTGCCAAACAGTTTATCTGTACCAACAATCTCATTGTTATGCAATCTGGATTTAGATCTGGATAAAGTACTGAGGTAGCCAACTTGCTGCATTGTTAATTCTTAGTGTTAGAGAAACTTGCTTGCTTGGCATTGTAAATGTGCTGGTGACCTAACAAGGCCAACCTCATAATTTTATTCTCATCTTAAATGAGCAAATGAGATAAGAAGGTAATGCTCTTAATTGGTTTGCCTCTTAATTAATAATTTGTGAAAATCAAAATAGTAATCCTCTCCTTAAACCAATCCTCCTCATCAAAGGTGCCCCAAGATCCTTTTCTTGCCTGCTCTCCCTTTAAAGCGTACCCCAAGAGCCTTGGGACATTGCTCTGTAACTTCAACATATTACACAGCTAATATTCTGTTCATAAACAGCTGTATCTGATGGTCTCCCACAATGCTGATGTCTCATTCATAGCCCAGATATTCAGACATCTATAACTGGACCCTTTACATCACATGAAACTGGCATCTCTTAAAACTAAGATTGTCTTCATTTATCTTACCCACTCTGCTAGTGAGGTTCAGTCATGTTGAATTCCGTCAACATACTTAACTGCAAATTGACTGTAACTGTGTGAACTAAATCCCTTGAACTTTCTCTTGACAAGATACATATGGCCATACTGGGAGTTGCCAAATATGGAAAATCAGTAAAATATCTCAAAATTGCTTGTCAACCCACTCTTGATTTCCCACCTCATTTAAGCATGGGGAAACCGCTGAGCTTCAAACAGTGGAGTGTGTGGTGTTTTTATGTACATATATAAAGTGCAGTGTTTTCTCTCCAGGAGCCTCCTGCTGCTAGATGGGCATAAAGTGTGGGAATTATTAGGTAAAACATTATTGAAAGATTGATTATATCCACCACAAAACATGAGAATGAACACACTATTTGGATCTCTTTCATTTACACCTAGCTAGGTTTTAAATCCTTTTCTTAACATTATGAGAGTTGGTTCAGAATTACTACTAAGGGGAAGTTGATTCCATAGTTCAGCTGTCACAGCTCAAAAGGCTCTACTGCCAAGGATCTTATACTTGTTTTTGGAACATTAAAATGGGGAAAAGAGCCTGCAGTCACAGGGACTGTGTAGGTTAATATTTCACAAATCTCCTATTCAACAAGGAAGGAAAAAACTGTTATTATCAACTTTGTAGGTCAGAAAGACAGCTTTAAAATGCATCCTTTTATTAACCGTCAGCCAGTAAGATATTAGGTTAAAGTAAGTAAGAGCCTTATAATAGCTTTCTATACCATATGGAAATTAGTAATGCTTTTCTTAGGTATTCCACATAAATTGCTTTGCAAAAATCCAGTTCAGACTGGACATAGGCATACGCAGGTGTAACCTTCTTACAGAAAGTTAAACAAAGTAAAGACACATTTCAGCTTAATAGACTAATCTGACGATTTTGATACTGCCTTAATCCAAGTATTTTATGCTAGTTTATAATCTATTAGGATGCCTAAATTCCTGTTCTTTGCAGCAGGCATATTAACCATCGGTGCTACCCTAGTTGAGCCAAAACTACCACTAGACAAAACTCCCAACTCTCTCCAGCAGATACATTATTCACCAGAGATATGTTGATGATTTTAATTTTGCCCAAAAGATTAAGAATGTACAAAGAACTTTGCAGTGCTTTTAAAACTGCTGCACAAAGGAAGTAATAAATATAAAAACACACACATGTTTTCGTCAAAGGCCCCAGCTGTAGAAGTGCCTTCCTGCCGGCCCAGCCCACAGACCCCTCTGAATGTGTCACAGACCCCTGGGGGTGCCTCAGACCACAGACTGGGTACTGTTGGCCTAGAGTGCTCACCAGGTTAATTTCAAGGGCCAGTGGTCTCCAAAGGGTACCCAGAGCCATAACACTGACATCAGCAGAAGAGGTATAATCATTGGATCTTTTCCACTCTCAAAAGTCTCCCTAAGAGGTCCCAAATAGACTGATTGCAGAGGTATCCCCTGCCTGACATTTTTTTTCAATCTCATAAATGTAAACCGCTGATCTCCACCAGTCTGACCAGGAAGGAGGCTCTGATTGGTACCACCTCTTACATATCTCTCTCCTTGCCAAGAGGAACAAGAGAAGACATAATTTACCAAACTTAGGGTAAGTCAAACCCTACTGCACTGCATCACCTAATGTCCAAACAATATCAGCTTTGAGCTTACCTCCATCACCCATCCAAAGATACTTTCAATCGTTTTACCCACCAGGTGCCAAAAATGGATCAAGGCTGAACAGTTGACAAACGTATGGATATCATTGGCGTCCAAACTTACACACCTTTTACACCTTGAGTCTCTATTATCATTGATCTTTGCCAACTTTATAGTGATCCAACAAATTCTGTGGAGAGTGAACAAGAGTTTTTTATTGAGAGGGGCAGATTGTATAGAATAAAGTAAGGTAAGGGATATTTGCCAAAGTTCCTGTAGCAACTTTTGTAGAAAGATGTCTTCACATGCATTATATGACTGTTTCATGTTTGTCTCCACTGCCTTTGTTGGATGTAGGTACCATTTGGCTACTTCCTTCTTCTTAGCCTTAGTTTCTTGCAACTCCATGTCGGTGATAGTAATGAGCTCATAGTTTGTCCCATCCTCTGTCTTCAACCAAGTGACCAGCTGGTAGTACATAAATCTAGACATGCCCGATTTTTTGAGCCATGACCAGTCCTCTCATGGCATTAGTTTATTTACCACCATTCCCTGACCCCAGCTCGTAATCCAAGCATTTCTCAGAGGGCCCACTAAACAGTCCTTCAGACATTCCATGGTCCCCCGGGAATCCCAAATTGCCAACACTTTTTTATACTATGGAATTCCTATTAGCACTCTAACATCAGACCATAGTCTAGCAGCTTTATGTTGTTTGAAGTAGTTAGGGGCACCAAATTTGTGAAGGACACCTTCATTCCAGTTGACTTCTAACATAGCGTTCTAAAGAATGCCCATGCAGGACTCATCAGGGGAAGAGAACAGCATCCTCCAACTTTTCAGTTGGAATGCTCAACAATAAAGCTGGATATTAGGGAGTGACAGACCCCCTCCACCCAGTTTTCTTCTCAGCTTTTTCCAGGATAAGCGGATACCTTTTGAAGCCCGAATAAAAGATCATAGTCCCCCCTGTTTCTTTTCTAGGGATTTTCTCACTAAGGTAAATGGGATGTTGTCAAATGAAAAAGTAAACTTAGCAAGATTGTCATTCTCACAAGATTAACCCACCAATAGATCGTAAGAGGTAACAACTGACATTTAACCATCAGCTCGTTCACTTCTTTCCTCACCCTCTCCCAGCTCTGCCTCACCTTGGTTTCTGCCTGGAAGAGTATTACAAAATCATGCACTATACTTATTCCCAGGTATCTGATGCTTTCCTTAGTACTTTCTCCCTCCTATTCCATATTCTACAGCATTATCCCGGTCTTAGCCTCATTGACTTCATATCCTGAGAAACTCTAAAAAAAGCCAGTTCCTGTTCTGTGTGTGGTAATGACTGGCTGATGTCCAAAGTGAAAAGCATCAGATCACCCTCATATAGTGCTACCTTCCCACTTAGTCTCCCAGATCTGAAAGAAACTAGCTTTGTGTTCAGTTTTAGGCATTGCACCAACGGTTCTAAATACAATGCAAACAGAAGTGGAGATAAGAGACACCCCTGCCTAGTTCCTCTCATGATTTTAAGTGTAACAGATAAAGAACCATTAACCAAGGCTCTCGCCATGGGGGAAGTACATGTTTTCTGTATCACCGCCTGTGAAACTCAACCCTCAGGCCTGCTGCAGCAGATGGTCAACCCCTTGGCAAACCCCAATGGGAAACTACACAAAGGGTTGGAGGAGTGACCCCACCTGGCATGCACCCCCCTAAGGTGTTGCCTGCAAGGTTGACACTCCATTTCATTTTCCTTCATCTTAGATGGAAGGAAAATAGCCAATCAGGGATAGGAAAGTGACCCTTCCCACAGGAAGTGGTCACTGTCATGGGTGTAGCCACCCAAAGGAGAGAAAGGTGCCCCATTGGACACTACCAGGTTCCCCCTAAAATGCCCACTAAATTCAGTATTTAGTGGGCACCCCTAGACCAGGTAATCAAATTTGAAGGACACAAAGAAGACCAGCACCAAGAAGATCCAAGGCATGAAAACTGTGGACCTGCTGCACCAAGAAAAGGCACCATACCCTCCCTGCTGCAC
The DNA here is from genome assembly GCF_031143425.1 of Pleurodeles waltl. Taxonomy (NCBI): domain Eukaryota; kingdom Metazoa; phylum Chordata; class Amphibia; order Caudata; family Salamandridae; genus Pleurodeles; species Pleurodeles waltl. The sequence continues at coordinate 1,243,235,535 of NC_090447.1, read as the reverse complement.
CCAAGACCCGACAGTCACCACTGAGGAGCTGCTGGACAACTGAACTGACCTCAAGAACCCCAGAGTACCTCCAGGCTTCACCCTTCACGCAAAGAACTCCCTCCAGAGTGGAGGTACCACTCTGCAACAAAGATAAAACCAGCAACCCAGTGAGGGTCACTTCACTGACCAGCCACTAACTCCCGAACCGGAAGTTGCAGCTGAACCTGATGAAACACTGCAAACCACAAGGGCAAACCCTGAAAGTGTGCCACATTCGGTGGCTCTGTGCCCTCCAGTGATCAAATTATAATAATACCCTTGGTATAATTCAGCTGATACCAGACACCAAGAAACCAGCCTGCCCGGGGATAAAAAAAGACCAGGAGGAATCTCCAGTCAAGAGACCTCAGGAACACCCCAGACCTCCCACCAGAGTGCCCCCATTGTCCTGCAAGGGACCCTTGAAGTGACTTACCTCCAGATCCAAAGGGCATCTTTGCGCACAGTTCCTGGCTCACCGATTCACTCTGCACCCCGCCGCCCTGTGCCCTGCAACAAAGAACCTGCTGTGCCCTAATGGTCCCTCACCCCTTGCAACCTTGAACCTCCAAGGAGACCCCAAAGAACCACCTCTAAACTTACCTTCACAGACCTTTTCCAAGTTCCCACAGTGGCCCTGCACCAGCTCCAGAGACCTTTCACCGCTGCTTCCATCGGGACCAGGAGCCGCTCTAACTTCTCCAGCTGGCACAGTCTGCCCACTGACAACCAACCTGCAAAAGAAGAACTTGGTAAAGCAACTATGTGATTTTTGATGTATTTTTAAAGGTGACTCACAAATAGACTATTTTTATTAAACTTCAAAAATCCATATCTCAAAAAAGTACTTAATCAATTTTGATAATCTTGATCTTAAAAATTATATAAAAATCTGAAGTATTTTTATAAATTGGTCTCGAGTTATTCCCTTGAATGTGTGAGTTGCATGATTGATACTGTGAGTACAATAATTGCTTTTCACTTCTCTAAGATTGACCTAACTGCTTGACCAAGCTACCTTAAAAATTAGAGCATTAGGTGACCTAGTTGTTACCTCTGTAAACCAACGTGTGGTTGCCTGGACCCCCTGCACAGTGTGCCTAGTTTTGCACACTACATTGAGGGCCAGCCTCCTACAGCATCACAAAGATATAGGGCCAGATGTAGGTACAAAGCAAATTGCGACTTGCAATTTGCGAGTCCGAACGGTGTCTCAGACACCGCCTGCGAGTCGCTATGGGGTCGCAAAGACCCACCTCATTAATATTAATGAGGTGGGTCGCAAATTGCGGCCCCATAGCGACTATGGGCACTCACTGACATGGAGGCCTGCTGTAGTCAGCAGACCTCCATGTCCGTGACTGCTTGCTAATAAAGCAGTTTTTTTTTTTTTAAGTGTAGCCCGTTTTCCTTAAAGGAAAACGAGCTGCACTTAAAAAAAAAATCCGAAACCTTTTGTTTCGGTATTTTTTCAGGGCAGGTAGTGGTCCTTTGGACCACTACCTGCCCTGAAAAAATATTTTGGGGTCCATTCACAAAGGGGAAGGGGTCCCATGGGGACCCCTTCCAATTTGCGAGTGGGTTACCATCCACTTCAAGTGGATGGTAACTGCGACTCCATTTGCGACCGCATACGCGGTCGCAAATGGAATTGCATACCACTGCGAGTCGCAAATAGGAAAGGAACACCCCTTCCTATTTGTGAGTCGGAAATGCATTTTGCGAGTCGGTCCCGACTCGCAAAATGCATATCTGCATAGGAAACTCCTGTTTGCGACTCCCAAACGGCAATTTTTTTGCCGTTTGCGAGTCGCAAACTGGTTCCTACATCTGGCCCCTAGATCCTCCAGGAGAGAGAGAAGCAGAGCACGCATTCTTGGGGAGTAAATCTGTGATTGTTTTGATGACCTATCTAATACACTATCTATAACAATGTTGAAATATCCTACTTGGAATATTGGAGACTGGAAATCTAATAGGGCTATGAAACATTTTCGTAAGGGCATTTCTTCATCCACATTAGGCCCATAATAGCTAGTTATTGTAATCTGATCCATCTGTGTCCTAATCTCAGCAATGGCCCAGTTCTCTCCCTTAAGAGCCCTAATCCCTACCACTTCTATACCTACATTTGCCCTTATTATAATTGCCACCCCGTTTCCACAATGTATCTGATTTGTTGCAACCACATGCCCAACCCAGCTCTGCCTCAGCATCCGCCCCCAACACTCAGATCTCAATAAATGAGTTTCTAGAAACAGCATAATGTGGGTGCTACTATCTTTCAAATAGGTCAGAATCTGGCGTTGCTTTCTTTTAATCTTGAGGCCATTCACATTCCAAAACATCTGTAGCACAGGCTCCTGATATCCTCCTTTCCTTCACCTACATCCATCCCAACCGACTACACTGAAAAAGATTATTTAATAATCGATAATCTCTATAACCTTAAAATAAAATGAGGACTCAAAATGTTTACTTTGTTTCCCTTATGTTTCCCACCCAGTGCAAGCCCCAAAGCCCCCTTCCACACGTGAGAACCTACACTTCTGAAAACTATTTGAGCTCCCCCTCCACCGGTGGTCATAATATCACACTTTATACTCTAAGTTTTGCAAAACGCTAGAAACTTGAGCTGAGCGCTGACACAAACTTTCTTCAGTTCTTCCATCAACTTACCAAGTTCCCAATGCCTATTTAGAGTAGAATGGGAGAGGTCAGACCGAAAAGAGAATAGAACATCTGGTACACTAAGAATTTTCTCCCTATGGCAAACGTTAGAATCCTCTCTTTGACTGTGTAAGATTGGAAGTTAATAAGGATTTTACTTGATTTCTTCCTCCCAGGGTTCAACCTGAAGTGGTCTCTATGTTCTTTATTTATTTCTAAATCTAAGTTGACTGCTTCAGTGGCCTGTGATAGTGCCGCCCTGAGTAATTTCACTACAAATGATTTCAAATCCTTCCCTTCTACCCCTTCAGGGATGTTCAAAATTCTGTAATTATTCCTCCTTGGATTATTCTCAAACTTTTCCAAATTTTCTGCTAGGGCTTTCCCACTCCGTTTTAAATCTTGGATCTCCTTTCTGTTAGCACCACTTTCAATACTAAGACCATGGACAGTCTTCTCCAACACTTCTGTGCACCTCACTAAACCATCAATCTTCCCTTCTAGCTTGGTACAAGCTATTTGGAATTCCTTTTGTTTAGCGTCTGAAACTGCAAGATGATCCTTGATCTCTGCCAACAGCACGGCTATCATCTCCTGTACCATTTGCTGACCTCCTACTCTCTCCTCTTTAATATCCCATGGGAGTTGCCTGCTTGTTTTCCCAAATGCTGATGGTCCCCCTCTTCCTCACTTCTCCCCAGTCTAGGGCTTGTTCGAGGTTTCCGTGATTCTACCTCTTCTGATTCCCCTTCCTCTATTACTCCTCATTCCATAAGGGTACTAAAATGATTTGTTTGGGGGATTTCAGCTGCCACTAGCACTTCTATTCCCCCTCCTGAATTGACCTCCCGGGCTTTTCCATCTTTTTTCCACAATCTCAATGAGGGGTTCTTCTCTTCGATTGGCAGGATTTAGGCTTATAAATATTACCACCAAACGTAACCCTAAAATATGACCTCAGGGATGGTGTTATCTTTGTGCTTTTACCTTGTCTTGCAGACTTCACAGGTCTTACCACCAATAACTGCTCCACTGCCTTGCCCTCAGCTAGGAGAGCTTTAGCGGATGAACTTTGGAAGTGAAACAACCAAAACTTCATTTTCAGCTATTTTGGGTGATGCTTCCGAAGTGGGGGTGTTCCTACAAAGTTAACTGACCTTAAAGAGTACTCCTCTCCCAGTTGGCCACTTCTCTCCTTTATAGCCCTAGCACACCAAGTGCCAAATGGTTGTTGTCCGGTCCACTTCCCTATATGAGGCTTCCAAAGACCCTGTCATTCTAATTATCCTCTGCACACCTTCATTTACCTCCCAAACTTCCATTGACTGTCCCCAGTCGTGTAAATTATTACTGCCTTCTCAATATTCTAGGTGTCCTCAGTGTACCATATAACAATAGAATATCTGTCCAGAAACTGACCTTTTGAAAAGGAGGTCACACTTCTTCCTCCTGCCTGAATGCAGTCATCTTCTCCACGACCTTCTGCTCTCCAGTCTCCGGTAGTATAGCCCTTGTGTTGACTCTATCTGATTCCCCAGCAACCCGCTTTACAGCTACAAGGAAGCTGCAGCTGCCAGGAGGGAAAAGATCACTCCTTACGCTTTCACTAGTGGTGGCATCTATTCAATGAACCTCGCTACGCCTCAGCACCTCCCTGAAGACATCTCCGCCCCATCAAAAGTCAGGTAAGATACATCGGGCTGCCTGGTGTCAAAAGCTCACGGTCAGTCACTTCTGACTGGTTGCCATGTTCTCTGTCAGTGTTCTCTGCCTGGTTAACTTTCATGAAAACTGGTCCTATTTCAGATTTGGTGCCAGGTTTACTTTTTAAAAGGTTTCTCCCTATCCTTAGAGCATGCAGTGTTCTTGATTGCCCCTAGTTTCAGATTCCTTTAATGTCTTTCAGATTAGTTAGCAATGGAGTAACATTAATTAATTAACATTAATTAACACTAATTAGCAATGGAAGTGGTAGATTGGAAACCATAGTGCAGAGATGCTAGAGGTCGCCAATACAAATTAAAGAGGAGTGGAAACAAGGGGAACCTTATGGAACAGCTCACGTGATATTGTTTGGATTGGAACAGTAAGAGCCAAATTGGATAATCTGAGTGTGGTCCGCAGGAAAAGAGGTAAACCATGTTACCGCTTGGCCTCCAATCCCTTCCTCTCTTAGCTGTTAGGTGAGAATCTGAGGATCAATCATATTAAAGGTAGTGGTTACATCTAAAAGTACCACCACCCCAGGTTAATTTCTATCCATTATCATACAAAGACCGTCCGCCACCAATGTCACTACCTATTCCAATCCCAAATTAGGATGAAATCCTGTTCGAAATTAGTCCAATAATGCATGTTTCCACAAAATCTTGTAACATGGATCATGAACGCTGACTCGAGTAATTTGATGAGTAGAACAGCAGAGATTTTGGACCATATGTGTGGGCTTGTTTTCAGGAGCGTTGGACTAGTTTTGAGACTTTGAGGTCTGATATTGTGTACATCTTTAAACAAAGACTAGGCAGCAGTAGCAAGAAATACTCTGCAGGCTGTGGATGCTGTTATTCTATTGCATGCAGCATGGAAAGACCAAACATACTTTTTGGGGTGAACAGCAGAGATGTGTCTATCTTTTTATCTTATTAATAGCCAAAGAATATTGTAAATTTCACTGCCACATTTTTCTACAATTACCTCTCACATTGACTGTAGGAAGTACACATTAATATAGCCGCCCACCCCTTAAATCCCACCTACACAGCATATCCAACAAAGTCCAGTGTTACTCAATTTACAAATGTGGGCCACATTTTTTTACTACCCCGTTTATAAATGTGGGTCACCTTTATTTTGGTGCCTGGCCTATTTTCTGCCTCAGTGTCCCCTGCCTATCTAGCGCACATAATTGTTCATCGTAAAACAAGAAATTAAAGTGGGATTCCGGGCCTGATTGACACAGGGATGCCTAACATTCATCTCATGCCTTTGAAAGAGACACTAAGTACTGCTTCTTCCCCAGGCTCAGGCAAAGGTTTGACTGCATTTCAATTATATTTCATATGCTTCAATAGTTTCCTTGGCAAGCTTGCTCCGTCTATAAAATGGTTTACCTGATGCTGGCTCTCTCCTGGCACAAAAATTGAAAATCTCAGGATGTCTCTGCTTTCCCAGTCTCGCAAAACTAAATAAAAAATGTACCTTGAATCAATAATTCCCTGGCAACGTGCCAAAAGTCAGTAATTCCATTCTGCTCCATTCGTACTATTACTACGTTTTTTATCCAAAACAGATTTTAAACTCTTTTTGTTACAAACAACATTACCTACTTGATAGAAGTTATCCTAATGGCACTAAATTTGCTGTCTTTGCTTTTATGGAACTAAGCAAAATGTGGGCAAAATTGCGCAAAATTACGAGTAATTAATCAAAATTAAAATACATAATTCTGTGCCATATTCAGTGTGAAATGAATCCTTGTGTTAATTTTTGATGCGAGGATGCACTAAAAAGCAAGACGAAGAATAGCCGCTTGCGAACTGTTGTTCCCGTGTGTTCGCTGTAAAATTTTACTGTGGATATCGCATATTTACGTAAAGTGGTATAATGAAGTAACAAGCATAATGCAAAATTATACAAATTACACCAGCATTTTTTAAACTTCTCTCTGGCCTAAAAAAATACCTGGTTCTTTTTTTCTGTGTCTTAAAATTCAAGGAGTGGGTGTCTATAAACCTGTGCATAGTGTTTTTTTAAATTTGGATGACATTCTTTGACCAATTTCTGTAATATCCTCGTTTTTATTGTTTCAGTTCCTATGAACTTTGTTGTTTTTTTACTTTGTCTTTGAATGTTTTCAGTATGTATAAGCAGTGATTAATTTGTAAATAAGAAGGCCCAAAGCCCTCCTCTTAAACACGCGGCTGCTGCAATTACATGTGTGAACACGGAATACTGAGGGAGCATAATCTTAAAGCCATCTCGGGCTTCTTCAATCCATATAAAGCCACTCCCTGCCCCTTCAGCTCACTCTAGCAGCTTTCTACTTTCTCCCTTTGTGACGCTTTTTCGTTTTTCCCTTCCTTAATCTTTCCCATATGTGTCTTTTGCTCGCAGTAAATGCTTGAGGCAGAAGATTAAGTCCCGGCCCTCAAAAATAAGTGCCGGTGCTCAGCACCGAAAACAGCAAGCACAAATTAAGCACTGTGTATAAGTGCACCTGTTCATTGTTTTTCATACTTGCAGTGCAAAATTCTCTGACGCCTCCATGGTATCCTTTGCAATATGTAAAGCTGCTACACACATATACATATATATATATATATATATATATATTTATATATATATATATATATATATATATGGAATGTTTGTTCTACTGACTTATCAATCTAGTTTCTCACCTCGCCCAAATTAAACAGTAGACATCATACACACATAGAAGAGAGGAAATGAATACACATTAGTACGAAGCAATGGGAAGGACATAAAAATTGTTGTGCAACTAAAAAAACAACCACAAGTCTGCTATATCAGAAAAGGCCACTTGACTAGGGCAGGCCTTTAGAACAAAAGTATTCTTTATATACAGTCCATAAACAGAAAAAAATCTCTCATTAATACATAGAAACAAAAACATAACATCTCCCCTCCATTAAGAACCCATTTTATGCGAAATACCCCTCAAACAAACGACCCCATACCGGGCAAGGCCATTTATTCAACTTCACTCCCATCCTTCAACTTATCCAATCTCTTTCTCTCTCACACAGCCCAAACCATCCTCAGCAAAAGCTCTCCCCTTCGCCTTGCTCCATCTCCAACAACCTCCTCTTTCCCTTCCTTGGGTCCCCCCACCCCCTGAGGAGTGGATCAGTCCGCACCTGACTCTCCCTCCCACCCCCCCAAAATGACAAAACCAGGAAAACTAAAACCTGCCATACAGAGGCACGTAGACGTCCTTCAAATAAACCTGAAGACCACTGAGAATATTGACTCCGAAGACTCAAAACAAAGGGTGGGTGGATGTTATTGCAGCAACACTACCCCAACTCCTCCCTTATTCACACAACAATGGCTGCAACAAGATGAGGTGCCATCCCCTCCACCACATCTGCATACCCCTTCAACCTTGACCCTATCCCCTTGTGACTCTAACCTATCCCAACCCATCATCTTGCGACCTGTGCTACCTGCACAAAGTCCCCTGGGGAGACCGGCGAAGGCCAAGCTCCCTCCGGTCCCCTCATTATAGTTTGTTGACAGAGGCTGCCTCATGTGTAAAGTAGTGGTAAATGCTTTCTTTCTATTCCTAATAATGCTAAGTCTAATGGTTTATTCCGTGGTTTGTAAAAAGTATTCAGTGTAATTGTAATATTAACTTTAAAGGAAAAAGTTATTTTGCTAAGTCTACGAAAAATTATGTGGCATGTGTTTTTAAATAAACGAAGGAAACTTCAAAACACCATCCATTCAACCACATTTTGTTACTTGAAAAGTTTTCTATCCATTACGCCCAGGGCATATCCTTGATATTGGGTCAAAGGGACGACGACTGCTTTGCTTCAGGTAATCTGCAAATTACTTCCTCCACAATATGACTGAAGTGGGTCAGGTACTGACAAGGTTGGTTTGTGTACACATTTTTCAAATGCATCACCAGACGATGCATGTCAATGCAAGTTTTGTAATTATAAACAACACTGCTGTAACTTTCAAACAGTGAACTACTAATTCAATATCACGATGAACTTGACTTAATGCAATTAACCTCTACAGAGTAGTTGTGAATAATGTATTGATTACATGTCAATTGTTATTTACGTTGACTGATTTATTTAATTGATTTACGTCAAGATTGTATGTATTTATCAACACACTATGTAATTGTATTATGCATATTTTTTCCAATTACATTAAGGTTTTCAGGGTATCCTTAAAATTCATTAAATAATTAACGAATGCAGTGTCAACACTGCAAAAATGCAACCTGTCTTAAAAAAATGCACTTGGTACAAAACGTGTGGCGTCAAGTCAGGCTCCATGAGCATTTACGCTCCACGGTCTTGGTAGGTATTGTTTCCCAATCATCTTGAGTCCAGAGTGCAATGAGGACACGAACATCAAACGTGTTACTTTACCAACTGCACCTGTTGTTGAAAATGGGCAACCCCAAAAGAAAGCACAGGCGATGAACAGCAGTGGAGATGGAGGTGGAGGTACGTGGCAGATGGGCTAGCAGACCAGGGCCTACAGGGCTGACAATTACATGATGTAAATGTACATGTGTGAGCAGTGTCGGATTGGGACAGAAAATAGGCCTGGACATCAAATAAAAGTGGCCCCCATTAGCAAATCAGATAGCAAAAAAAATTAGCCACATTTGCAAATACGGGCAGTTTTCAGTTTGTAGAAACATGCTGCATAGGTGTTCTGAAGAGTATGGGAGACTACATTAATTTGTGCTTGCTGCAGGCAATGTTTGTGGTAATGTAAGGCCCACAAACAGACAAAAACCCGACCCTCCAACTGACCTCTCAGACCAATCAATTGGGCATTACATGATTGCCCTGTATGGCAATTTGACACTGTGTATGACAAAAGTCAAACAATAGCGGAGCACACCATGTATTCCATTAAATTATATAAGATGAAAAGTCAACAGATCCTATACAAAAGTTTCTATTATAGGAATGAATTACAGAAAATGGTTAGGGTGTTATGTCTCCCAATCAAGGACATGATCAGTAAGACATGATTAAAAACATGGTTCAATTAATATCTCAGACATACAACCATTACATATTTATAACATAATACAAATGGAACAAACAATACATACACAAAATATAGATTTGAGTCACTCAAAAAGGAAAAACATTTGTTAAATTTGTAAAATCATAACACAAAATTGGTAAGATCCAATATCCTCAGTTATTTTCAATTTGGAGAAAACTGAACCACAAGATGTGAACTTCTGCCAATCGTATGTATATCTCAGCAGACAAAAGCTTTTTGCGCGGTTACACGCTACGCGCATTAATCAGCCCTTGAAGGAAGTTTTGGATACACATACATATTGGGTACCTCGTTGGAGCGGACTCCAGTAGGGGTGTGCCGCTGATTGAAATACAGATCTGATTTTTCGTTAATCCTTCAAGGAGTTGTTTTTATGGACTTTCTAATATGTGACTGATGGATATTTATTGCAAGCAGCTTGTCTTCGAATTGATGGTTGTTGTTACTATTAAGCCTTGAAAAAGTCCCTGTGAGGACGAAACACGTGTCGGCTGAGATATACATATATATATATATATATATATATATATATATATATATACACAAAATATCTTGAAGGAGAGGATGGCTGAGCCCAGGAAACGGACTGTAGTTATGTGATGTCAGCTGTAATGATTCTTAGGTGTATGTTTAATTAGTAGTTCTGCCTACACTAGTTAAAACTACACTTGACAGATAATACCTAAAACAAGGTTTAAAATTTAGTAGCAGTAGTAACATTGTGGTCATATTTTGAGTCTTATTTGCCCACAACCCCTCATTCAAGGGCTGGACACACATACACCTAATAATAAACATAAACTTCTGCCTATTGTTTGAATACTGCATCTTAAAGGAGATTTACACCAAGATGTAGCCATAAATCTGTGTTCTAGAGCTCTCTGGATGTAGATTTACTCTTCTCAATTCCTCCCAAACTGTTTAGATCTATTTTTCAATTTATTTGACTGACTGAACGATATTTAGTTTAAATGATTATTTTTAATGAGAATGTATTTATTTGCTTCGAATATTAATTGCATTCATAACTCAAATTTATTTTTTCATTCATTCGAATGTAACCGCAATGGTGACCATGTGCTATTTATTTGTTTTCTTTGTTGTTTTAGCTCGTTAAATCTTCAAAAGTGAAACACACAGGTATTAATGGACGGGCATCAATAATTATAGTACCCTCGTTTCTGCTTTCAGGTGCTTGCTCTGATAGTTTTCCCTAATATGACTACACTTACTCATTTTCATCCTTGCAAGACTAATATTTTATAATGACTCTAAATGACAGATACCAAGACAATTAAACATGATGTACAGTGTTTCAACAGTCACAAACCTCAGAATCGATAAATATGAGGTTTGTGACTGCTAAAACACTTTTTGTAATTTACTAAACACAATAAACAAGTACTTAAATGGGTAAAGTAAACATTAAGTGGTGCATTAAGGGCACCCCTTCCAAATACTGATTCCTTCATGTATGAATTCATGATTTGCAACAGAAATCTAGTTGCAAATCGTTCACATTTTGCCACCAATTCAAAACTGATGGTAAGTCATTCTCAAATTTCTCTAGTGAATGGTGCCAAAAAGGTGTTGTAGGAGAAGGCAGTGGTCCATATGAGCACCGACTACTCCTAAAAGAAGGTCTGTTTAAGTTTTCATTTTTATTGTAAGATTTCCAGTTTTCCTTTTTTAGAAAAAATGGTTGCATTTAAAAAAAAAAAGATTGTTTTTTTTACATATGAAAGCACAGACATGGTGGTCTGCTAATCCCAGCAGGTCACCATGTCTGTGACTCTGGCAAGTGGTAGAGGTCCTCAATTGTGATATTCCTCATGTTTATTAATAAGGTAGGTTGAATTGCGACCCACTGCAATTTGGAAATTTGTGGACCCAGCTGTTAGTACATAAGTCAGTTTGCCAAATTCCTTTCCATTCGCAAAAAAGTGGGAGAGTAATTTGTGACCACTGGAAAGGAATATTTTATATCAGACCCTTCCTTATTTGCTTTATCTTTGAACTACTTGCTTTTGATTAGGTCTTTTTTTAACATTCACATTTCGAAATCCAGTTCAAAATTAAGGTTTCCCTCTGCAAACTTCGAACAAATGGCACATAAAATATTTTAGTGTAAATTAGGCAGAAATCTAACCACTGACTCTTCATAATAAGGGCCACATGTACAAAGATTTTCCTAGTCTCAAACTCGAAAAATGTTTTTTGGGATGTACAATGCCCAACTTGCGATTCGGTAACTTGTTACCAAATTGCGATTTGGGTTTTTCGATTCATTAGTAGGAAGGGGCGTGTTCAGTGTGTCCCTTCCTAAAACCGAATCTGAACGGTATGTACGAATTTCAAGTTGGTGGTAAGTCATTCGCAAATTGGAAGGTGTCTCCACTGGGCCCCAACCCCTTTATGAGTGCATGTAAAAGATTTTTTTTAGAGCAGGCATTGGCCCCAAGGATCACTGACTACTCTGAAAAAATGAAAAGAAAACTTTTCATTTTTATTTTGGTAATGCATCCCGTTTTCCTTTAAGCAAAACGGGCTGCATTTAACCCCATCGCTGCCAGGCCTTACCCCCCTCCTGTGCCAAGCCTTTTTTTGCCTATTTGGAATAGTTCTCGGTTATGCCCTCATAACTTTTTGTCCACATAAGCTACCCACGCCAAATTTGCGTCCTTTTTTTTCCAACATCGTAGGGATTCTAGAGGTACCCAGACTTTGTGGGTTCCCCTGAAGGAGGCCAAGAAATTAGCCAAAATACAGTGAAAATGTTGTTTTTTTTCAAAAAAATGGGAAAAAGGGGCTGCAGAAGAAGGCTTGTGTTTTTTTTCCCATCAACAAAGGGTTTGCGGTATTACAATCACCAGCTTCCCAGCTTTCATAAACAGGCAGACTTGAATTTGAAAACCAATTTTTCAACACAATTGTGGCATTTTACTGGGATGTACTCAATTTTTATGATTTTTTGTGCTTTCAGTCTCCTTCCAGTCAGTGATGGAAATGGGTGTGAAACCAATGCTGGATCTCAGAAACCTAAACATTTCTGAAAAGTAGACAAAATCCTGAATTCAGCAAGGGGTAATATGTGTAGATCCTACAAGGGTTTCCTACAGAAAATAACAACTGAATAAAATAAATTTGATATTGAGATGAAAAAAAAAAACAATTTTTCTCTACGTTTTACTCTGTGACTTTTTCCTGCCATGTCAGATTTTTTAAAGCAATATACCGTTACGTCTGCTGGACTCTTCTGGTTGCGTGGATATATAGGGCTTGTAGGTTCATCAAGAACCCTAGGTACCCAGAGCCAATAAATGAGCTGCACCCTGCAGTGGGTTTTCATTCTATACTGGGTATACAGCAATTCATTTGCTGAAATATAAAGAGTGAAAAATAGCTTTCAAGAAAACCTTTGTATTTCCAAAATGGGCACAAGATGAGGTGTTGAGGAGCAGTTTCTATTTGCACATCTCTGAATTCCGGGGTGCCCATACTAGCATGTGAATTACAGGGCATTTCTCAAATAGACGTCTTTTTTACACACTCTCTTATATTTGGAAGGAAAAAATGTAGAGAAAGACAAGGGGCAATAACATTTGTTTAGCTACTCTATGTTCCCCCAAGTCTCCCGATAAAAATGGTACCTCACTTGAGTGCGTAGGCCTAGGGCCTGCAACAGGAAATGCCCCAAAACACAACGTGGACACATCCCATTTTTCTACAGAAAACAGAGGTGTTTTTTGCAAAGTGCCTACCTGTAGATTTTGGCTTCTAGCTCAGCCGGCACCTAGGGAAACCTACCAAACCTGTGCATTTTTTTAAAACAAGAGACCTAGGGGAATCCAAGATGGGGTGACTTGTGGGGCTCTGACCAGGTTCTGTTACCCAGAATCCTTTGCAAACCTCAAAATTTGGCTACAAAAACACGTTTTCCTCACATTTCAGTGACAGAAAGTTATGAAATCTGAGAGGAGCCGCAAATTTCCTTCCATCCATCTTTCCCCAAGTCTCCCGATAAAAATGATACCTCACTTGTGTTGGTAGGTCTAGGGCCCGCGACAGGAAATGCCCCAAAACACAACGTGGACACATCCCATGTTTCTACAGAAAACAGAGGTGTTTTTTGCAAAGTGCCTACCTGTAGATTTTGGCCTCTAGCTCAGCCGGCACCTAGGGAAACCAAGAGACCTAGGAGAATCCAAGATGGGGTGACTTGTCGGGCTCTGACCAGGTTCTGTTACCCAGAATCCTTTGAGAACCTCAAAATTTTGATTAAAAAACATGTTTTCCTCACATTTCGGTGACAGAAAGTTCTGGAATCTGAGAGCAGCCACAAATGTCCTTCCACCCAGCGTTTCCCCAAGTCTCACAATAAAAATGATACCTCACTTGTGTGGGTAGGTCTAGTGCCCGTGACAGGAAATGCCCCAAAACACAACGTGGACACATCCCATTTTTCTACAGAAAACAGAGGTGTTTTTTGCAAAGTGCCTACCTGTAGATTTTGGCCTCTAGCTCAGCTGGCAGCTAGGGAAACCTACCAAACCTGTACATTTTTAAAAGCTAGAGACCTAGGGCAATCCAGTGTGACTAGGGTGACTTGTGGGGCTCTGACCAGGTTGTGTTACCCAGAATGATTTGCAAACCTCAAAATTTGGCTAAAAAAACACGTTTTCCTCACATTTCGATGACAGAAAGTTCTAGAATCTGACAGGAGCCACAAATTTCCTTCCACCCAGCGTTCCCCCAAGTCTCCCGATAAAAATGATACCTCACTTGTGTGGGGTAGGCCTGGCGCCCGCGACAAGAATTGCCCCAAAACACAACGTGGACCAAACCAATTTTTCTACAGAAAACAGAGGTGTTTTTTGCAAAGTGCCTACCTGTAGATTTTGGCCTCTAGCTCAGCCGGCACCTAGGGAAACCTACCAAACCTGTGCAATTTTGAAAACTAGAGACCTAGGGTAATCCAAGATGTCGTGACTTGTGGGGCTCTGACCAAGTTCTGTTACCCAGAATGCTTTGCAAACCTCAAAATTTGGCTAAAAAAATACGTTTTCCTCAGATTTCGGTGACAGAAAGTTCTGGAATCTGAGAGGAGCCACAAATTTCCTTCCACCCAGCGTTCCTCCAAGTGTCCCGATAGAAATGATACCTCACTTGTGTAGGTAGGCCTAGCGCCCGTGACAGGAAATGCCCCAAAACACAACGTGGACACATCCCATTTTTCTACAGAAAACAGAGGTGTTTTTTGCAAAGTGCCTACCTGTAGATTTTGGCCTCTAGCTCAGCCGGCACCTAGGGAAATCTACCAAACCTGTGCATTTTTATAAAGTAGAGACCTAGGGGAATCCAAGATGGGGTGACTTGTGGGGCTCTGACCAGTTTCAGTTACCCAGAATCCTTTGCAAACCTCCAATGTGGTTAAAAAAATACGTTTTCCTCAGATTTCGGTGACGGAAAGTTCTGGAATCTGAGAGGAGCCACAAATTTCCTTCCACCCAGCGTTCCCCCAAGTCTCCCGATAAAAATGATACCTCACTTGTGTGGGTAGGCCTAGCGCCCGCGACAGGAAATGCCCCAAAACACAACGTGGACACATCCCATTTTTCTACAGAAAACAGAGTTGTTTTTTGCAAAGTGCCTACCTGTAGATTTTGTACTCTAGCTCAGCCGGCACCTAGGGAAACCTACCAAACCTGTGCATTTTTAAAAACAAGAGACTTGTGGTAATCCAAGTTGGGGTGACTTGTGGGGCTCTGACCATGTTCTGTTACCGAGAATCCTTTGCAAACCTCCAATTTGGTTAAAAAAATAAGTTTTCCTCACATTTCGGTGACAGAAAGTTCTGGAATCTGAGAGGAGCCACAGATTTCCTTCCACCGGGCGTTCCCCCATGTCTCCCGATAAAAATGATACCTCACTTGTGTGGGTAGGCCTAGCGCCCGCGACAGGAAATGCCCCAAAACACAACGTGGACACATCCCATTTTTCTACAGAAAACAGAGTTGTTTTTTGCAAAGTGCCTACCCGTAGATTTTGGCCTCTAGCTCAGCCGACACCTAGGGAAACCTACCAAACCTGTGCATTTTTAAAAACAAGAGACTTGTGGTAATCCAAGTTGGGGTGACTTGTGGGGCTCTGACCATGTTCTGTTACCCAGAATCCTTTGCAAACCACAAAATTTGGCTAAAAAAACATGTGATCCTCACATTTCGGTGACAGAAAGTTATGGAATCTGAGAGGAGCCACAAATTTCCTTCCACCCAGCGTTCCCCCAAGTCTCCCGATAAAAATGATACCTCACTTGTGTGGGTAGGCCTAGCGCCTGCGACAGGAAATGCCCCAAAACACAACGTGGACACATCCCATTTTTCTACAGAAAACAGAGGTGTTTTTTGCAAAGTGCCTACCTGTAGATTTTGGCCTCTAGCTCAGCCGGCACCTAAGGACACCTAACAAACCTGTGCATTTTTCAAAACTAGAGACCTAGGGGAATCCAAGATGGGGTGAATTGTGGGGCTCTGACCAGTTTCTGTTACCCAGAATCCTTTGAAAACCTCAAAAGTTGGGTAAAAAAACACGTTTTCCTCACATTTCGGTGACAGAAAGTTCTGGAATCTGAGAGGAGCCACAAATTTCCATCCACCCAGCGTTCCCCCAAGTCTCCCGATAAAAATGATACCTCACTTGTGTGGGTAGGCCTAGCACCTGCGACAGGAAATGCCCCAAAACACAACGTGGACACATCCCATTTTTCTACAGAAAACTGAGGTGTTTTTTTCAAAGTGCCTACCTGTAGATTTTGGCCTCTAGCTCAGCCGGCACCTAGGGAAACCTACCAAATCTGTGCAATTTTAAAAACTAGAGACCTAGGGGAATCCAAGACGGGGTGACTTCTGGGGCTCTGACCAGGTTCTGTTACCCAGAATCCTTTGCAAACCTCTAAATTTGGCTAAACAAACACATTTTTCTCACATTTCAGTGACAGAAAGTTCTGGAATTTGAGAGGAGCCACAAGTTTCCTTCCACCCAGCGTTCCCCCAAGTCTACCGATACAAATGATACCTCACTTGTGGGTGTGGGGCAGGTGCCTGCAACAGAAAAAGGCCACAATCTTGTAGAGATTATGGGGATAGCACAGCGAGTTGCACATATTCTTTTTTTATACATGTTTAGGCTGACTCTGCTTTGGGGACCCACACAAGTGAGGTGTCATTTTACTTGGGAGACTGAGGGGAACGATGGGGCATAGGAATTTTGTGCTGGAACGGTGATCGTACAAACAAAAGTCAGGAAAATATGATTTTTTAATCAAATTGTGAGGTTTGCAGAGGAGTCTGGGTAAGAAAATGTTGGTGGATCCACGCAAGCCACACCTCCCTGGACTCCATGTGGTGTCTAGTTTAAAAAAAAATCTGGGTTTGGTAGGTTTCCCTAGATGAATGCCGCACCCTGGACCAAAAACATAGGTGCTCCCTCTCCCCAAACACAGGTAGTTTTGTAATATATCATTTTGATGTGTCCACATACGTCTGTGATGTACCAAACACTAAAATTGTGAAAAGAAACGCACTTAGGTTATGTGAAAAAGACCCCTCACCCACCAACCTTCATCATCGGGGTCCCACCTGAGACACCTAGCGTGTCACAAGTGTGCTACGATGCCTGATTACAGCGGAGCAGGTTTTTCAATTTTTACCACACATACTGGTTGGATTTGGCACGAGGGTGAGTGATGGTTCAGTAGATAAAATTTTATTAACAAGAGATTTCACAAACGTGAAATGCACTGGTAATAACTGAAAGGCCAAAAAACTGAACCAATGACTCACAGCTCATGAGCTGTAAAGCCACGGCAAGGCACCAACTGCTTTACAGTCCATTCACACACCTTTCATACATGACATGCACAAGACCATTAACACCGCCAGCCACGGGCCCAGCACATCACAACACTCGCATCGACAGACAGCACCAGTCACGGGCCCATCACTTTCATACGCCCACATGCCTGATGCAGCAATCACACCAGCTGATGAGTGTGTGGACTGGCGTTTGGCTGGCACCGCTAGCCAAGCGCCACCCCACCCATACTGCCAGCCAAGCGCCAACCCCACGCACACTGCCAGCCAAGCGCCACCCCACGCACACTGCTTGCCAAGTGCCCCACCACCCATACTGCCAGCCAAGCACCACCCCACGCACACCGCTAGCCAATCGCCACCCCAAGCACACCACCAGCCAAGCGCCACCCCATGCACACCGCCAGCCAAGCACCACCCCACCCATACCCCCAGCCAAGCACCACCCCACGCACACCGCCATCCAAGCGCCACCCCAAGCTCACTGCCAGCCAAGCGCCACCCCAAGCACACCGCCAGCCAAGCGCCACACCACCCATACCGCCAACCAAGCGCCACCGCACGCACACCGCCAGCCAAGTGCCACCCCAGCACACCGCCAGCCAAGCACCACCCCACGCACACCGCCAGCCAAGCACCACCCCACACACACCACCAGCCAATTGCCACCCCACGCACACCACCAGCCAAGCGCCACCCCACGCACACCGCCAACATTTTTTTTTTTTTTACAAACAACAAAGAAACCACTAACTAATTATAAAATAAGTACAAATTTACAAACACAAAAGCTCTAACTAAATACATGACAGTAATGCCAACCGTGAAACAGAACATATGAAAATATAAAACAGGCAGTTTATGCTCACGGTATTTCCCAAAACTTTTTCCTAGTGTGGTAACTTCTAAAACAGCCGGGCAAACACAGCCCAGGCTTCGAATGGCAATCGGGGCAGTACATCCGTCTCTCCCTCCGGATTGCTCTCCGGGCACATACTCTACATTTCTTTGTGGGCAAGTCTTTTTTGGGAGTGGGAGGAATGTGATCTGGAAAGTGGCGATCTTTCAATCTAGCCACTTCCTCCACCACTTCTACTCTAGGAACTCTTGCCTGTTCCACCACAATAAGGATCTCTATCACTGACTCCAGAAATTTAACAAATGTCATCCTTGACTCAGGTGAACAATCCTTGAACACAATAAAAGCATTAAAAGTTGCCAAATGAAATAAATGTAGGGCCAACTTTTTATACCACACGTAAGACTTACGAAGAGCAGTGTAAGGTTCCAACCTCTGATCTACTCTATCAACACCACCCATGTGCCTATTGTAGTCCAAAATGCACGCAGGTTTGCGCACTTCCGCAACCTGACCCCAAACAGTCACAGGGGAAGTACTCTCATCATGGATGGTAGATAGCATGTACACATCCCTCCTGTCTGAAAATTTTAGAGCTAGCAGCTCATTATTCCGCAAGGCACTGCACTGTCCCCTCTCAAGTTTTTTACAGACAAGCTCCCTTGGATAGCCTTTCCGGTTAGAACGGATTGTGCCACAAGCAACAGTGTCTACTCTAAACAACTCCTTGAAGAACTTCACTCCAGTGTAGAAATTGTCTACGTACAAATGGTGACCTTTGTTAAACAGTCGTCTACCAAGTTCCCACACAATTTTTTCGCTAACTCCAAAAGTGGCCAGACAACCAGGAGGGTCAATACAGGAATCCCTACCAGTGTAGACTTGGAAATTATACAAATATCCTGTACTACTTTCTGACAGCATATACAATTTAATCCCATACCGTGCCCTCTTACTAGGAATGTACTGCTTTAAAACTAAACGCCCCTTGAAAAGGACGAAAGACTTGTCCACACTTATCTCTTTGCCTGGAACATAGACCTCTGAAAACCAATCTACGAAATGAAAGGACAGGCCTAATCTTAAAAAGACGGTCACAATCAGGGTGATCTCGGGGCAAGGCTAAAGCATTGTCTATAAAATGCAGCATACGAAGAAGAAGCAAATAGCGATTACGTGTCATAGTTGCAGGAAATATAGCCGTTGCCATCAAGGGACTAGTAGACCAATAAGAAGCCACTGACGGGTTCCTGATCAACCCCATCAAAAAAGTCAAACGTAAAAAAAATGTCATCTCTTCCAACTACGTGGGAACCCACTGAGTAGCTCTAGACTGAGGCCTAAGTCTGGCAGCGTTGTCCCTCAAATATTGCTCTGCATACAAATTAGTCTGCTCCACAATCTCTTCCAAAAACACATCGTCAATAAACAAGTGAAAGAAATGGACAGGCAAAAAGCTTTCCGTATTGACTCTACACCCTGGGAGACCAGTAAATGCAGGTAACTGTGGCTGCTCCATGTTTGGGGCAATCCAGGTGTCAGGTCTTCTAATGGGGAACCCTTCTGCCCCAGGCTACTGCACTATTGGCACATCAATGTCCTCCTCTAACACAGGCCCTTCATCTGCACTGAGAGTAGCTTCCTCATCAGAACACTCTCGAACAGAAAACTCACTGCCAGAATCTCTCACTTGCTCCTCTGCCTCAGATGCAGCGTCAGTCTCGTAATCATGGTCTGAAGTCGACTCAAAGAGCATGCCAACAACCTACTGAGCGGTCACTCTGTGGCTAGCCATGATCCTCACTAACAACAAATTGATTTCCAACAACAACTAGCACTAAAATAAGTAATAAACAAAGTGTAGCTTTATCACAAAGAGTTATGTACTAAAAAACTATACCACTCACATGCCTGAAAAGGCTACTCACCAGCAACTGCTCTGCACAGACACAGCAATCACTAATGACATCCCACTAAAAAGAAAACAGAAAAAAGCAAATTAGACATATGACAACACAAATATCACTGTGCTCAAATCTAAGGACCATTTCACACACAATACTGCATTTAGTACATCACCTACAAATATGTCATTCATGTAAACTGCTTTCACTAACCTAAAACATGCAACTATGCAAACTGCAGGACAACTACTGCCAAAACCGCGAGGATCCACAGCAAAGGAAGCAAAAGCTTTGAACTAGAACAAAAAGAAGAAATGAACTGTTATAATCACAAATGCAAATACATTACTTTGCCAGTTGACAAACAGCCTGCCACCAAGAACTTAGAAATTGTCTCTGGTGCCTAAGTGGCTTCTGCCCCACTAGGAGGTAGATGGGCCTAAAAAAAAAATAGGCTGGTCTGCCCCAAGGTGGGGCAGAAATGACCAACATTTCTGTACCTTGTTTGCGGGGCTGCCCTTGCCAAAGGGGGCGAATGGGGGTGCCCCCAGCACAAAAAAACAAAGAGAACCAAAAAAAGAAAATCTCTGACATCTTGCTGCCCGCAGATGGGCCTAACAAAAATAGGCTGATCTGCCTCCAAGGTGGGCAGAAATGGCCATCACTCATGTGCCCCCTTTGGGGGGGCGACCCTTGCCAAAGGTGCCACCCCTCCCCGCACAAAACAGACACACACACACGATCCCTGGTGCCTAAGTGGATTCTGCCCCCCTTGGGGGCAGATGGGCATAAACAAAATTGGCCGATCTGCCCCCAAGGGGGGCAGAAATGGCCAACAGCTCTGTGCCCCCTTGAAAAAGGGGGCACCCCAGCACAAAAAAAAAGGGAACCAAAAAAAACAAATCCCTGGCGTATTGGAGCGCCCTCTGCAAGGGGGGCAGAGATAGCCAATACCAAATTTCCCAAACACACAAAACACACACACAATCCCTGGCGCCGAGTGGGTTTCGACCCCCCCCGGGGGCCAGATCATCTAAAAACATGGCAGATCTAGCCCCGGGGGGGGTGAAACTTATAAACAATTATTGCCCCCGGGGCAGCGACCCTTGCCTAAGGGGTCGCTGCCCAAAAACATAAAGAAAATTAAATCCCTGGTGTCTAGTGGTTTTCGGAGCCCCCCTGGAGGCAGAAATAGGATAAAAAAAAATAGCTCACAATGCTCCCAAAATACATTACAAAAATCAAATCCCTGGTGTCTAGTGGTTTTTGGTCCCCCCGGGGGCAGATCGGCCGAAAAATCAGCCGATCTGGCCCAGGGGGGCAAAATAAGAAATAAAATAGCCCCCAATGGGAGTGACCCTTGCCCAAGGGGTCGCTCCCAAAACCAAAGATAAAAACAAATCCCTGGTGCCTAGTGGGGCCCCCGAACGTGGAGCAGGAATTCACTGAAAACAGGCACAGGGAAAAGAAAAACCCTTTCCTTTCCCTCGTGTCTGTTTTCCCCCCAAACCCCCAAAAAGGGAGTCCTCTTCCCTCGACGCGCTGGAAGCAAATGGCTTCTAGCTCGACCCGGCAATACTTGATGACGTCGGCACGCTGTGAGCGCGCTAACGTCATCAGATTGCCGAGGGGGGGTCGGGTGGAAGGGAAAGGGATTCCCCTTCCATCCATGACCGGGGTGTGTGGTTGGGGGTCCCACTGGGGGAGCACTAGCGCTCCCCCGTGGGCCGGGTGCAGGACAAGGTGATCTCGTCCAAGGCACCCGGGAACCAGTGCCTTGGACGAGGTCACCTCGTCCAAGGCACCCTACAGGTTAAAAAAAACAAAAACTGCTCTATTGAAAAGCTGTCACAGACATGGTGGCCAGCAGGCCAACATCCCTGTGACTGCTGGCCATTCCCAATGGGGTTGCAAATTGCGACCTACCTCATGCATATTGATAAGGTAGGTCATTTGCGACCCCATTGGGAATCACAAACAGTGTGCTTAACACTGTTGTGCATTTTGTTTTGCACCTCACAATTTGTGATTTCCAAGCGGATCACAAATTGCAAGTCGCAAAACAAAAGGTCGTACATGTGGCCCTAAATCCTATTTAAGGAAAGCATTTTTACAACTTTACTTCTAGAAATACCAGTTCCCTTTTAAAACATTTCAAAGTTTGCTTAGAGTCGTTTATTTGCTTCAATGTGCTTTTTAATGCCACTTTCAAACTTTATGATTCTCAAATGCTGACAGCTATGAGACCCTGCATTATGTTCTACCCATCTCCATAAACAAGAGAAAACCACACAGCACAATTACTAGTCTGTTCTAGTGCCTTATGTAAAGCGAAATTTGTTTATCTGCAATTATAACACTTTCAGTCTCCCCTCTGATTAATGGTACACTTCAGCTAAGTAGTGCGAAATTCATCTGTGAAGTGTTTAAATTACTGAAAGATAGATGTGTTTGTGTAATAAATCAGATGTTAGACTGAATTCCTGCATTTATACGAAGTTAACAAGTGCTGGCATCGATATCCCCTCGAGCAATTTACATTTCTCATCTCATTCTAATTTCAATTATGCATCTTGTTCTTACCCTTACTGAACTCCCTCTAGTGTTATATGACATAGGTAATAAAACCCAGGGTGTGCATCATAAGCACAGGGGCTGGCCGCCAAATACCTTCAGTCATGAATATGTACACAGAGTAATTTGGATGAGCTCCCTTTAGCCATTTGTTGATTGAATCATGTTTCACACGCAGCCAAACCCCTTATTATCATAAGGCAGCAATGGTTCTCATTGGTGTCATTTCGCAAAATAATTTTTGAATAAAAACACTAAAAAGCCAATGTACTTAGAGGCATATTTATACTCTGTGCTGAATAAGCATCATTTTTTTACGCTAATTCAGCACAAACCCAACACCATATTTATACTTGAATGCTAGAACTGTATAACATCAAAATATTGGTGTTAACATTAATGACATACAAGATAGGCGTTCCTGACCAAAACATGACTCAAACACCCTTGTGTCATATTTAACCACCAGGACAAAAATGATTCACGGGTGGTAGGCACAGAATGATGTTAACTCCGATTTGTATCACAATTTCATACCTGGGTCAGGGCAGGCGTTAAAATGAGGCAAAAGAGAAGTTGGAGCTAATACTGATACAGCTACTAGACGGTGCAGAGGACAGCAACAACTCCTGCACACCACCACAACAACGTGGCCCACAAAGGCAATCCAGAAGGCAGGAGAGGGTCTTCAGAACTAGGACAACCCTCCTTGGCCTCAGGGACCTGGACACTACTCGGACCTACAGAATGAACCGGCAAGCCATGCTACACTTGCTGCACCACAATGAGCCACAAATTGCAGCCAGCCTGCAGACCCCACACAACATACCACCTACAACAAAGCTGCTCTCCGTCCTGCACATGCTGGCAAGTGGTTCCTTCCAAACAACGGGTGCAGTGGTTGCTGGTGTCTCACAGCCGCTGTTCTCTGCATTCCTACTAAAGGTGTTAGGCGCAATCATATCCCTGACACCCGCCACATCAGCTTCCCCAACACCCAGCAAAAGCAGCGGAAGAAGAAACAGGGGTTCTATCAAATCCATGGCTTTCTGCATGTGCTAGGTGCAATTGACTGCACCCATGTCCGGCTCGTACCACCTGCAGCAACAGAGCACTTACACCGGAATTGCAAGCACATGCATTCCATTAATGTGCAGGGCATAGTGGACCACTGCAGAATATTCATAAAAATGATGGCCAAGAATCCTGGGAGTGTCCATGACACCAACATATTCCGGCACAGCAAGATCAACGAATAATTCCAGGATGGACCATTTGGAAATTGCCTACTTGTGGGTAAGTCAACAAATCTAGTTATGTACACACAACACACCAACCTTGTCTGACACACAAGACATACACCACTACAGTAACATATGCCCAGGGCAACACATGGGTGGGTGATAACACAAATGCACCATGCTGTAGTACAGCACAACCAGTGTACAACACTAATACATACACCCACATGTATGTAACACACCCACAACTTGACAGGCACACCACAGAAAGGACAGGTGCAGATATGCACCCGTTGATAACAGCGGAACTACACAGACCACTACAAGTGCCCTCAGGTTGCCCACTACGTACACATCACACACACTACAACAAACAAAGAATAGCACAGACATGCCAAAGGCATACACCATGCCCATGTCATGTAACTTCCAAATAGGCACAGATGCCTCAAGTCATGCTGTGCAAATCACTGCCAGAACAAATATCAAACACCACACAACTTGTGCCCAAATCAACTGCATCTCATCAACACATACCTAACATACCATGTGCCATATGTGTGAGAAGTGGTACCACACCTACTGTAGTGCAACCTCACATGCAACACTCACTGACTCAACCCACAGTTCCAAAGTCATGACCTGCACTGCATGTACATCTTGGCAGAGGACCATATCATTATGACTTGAAGCCACATTGTAAATTGGCCACCCAACCATGCTGTATGTAGTGTGGAAAGGGTGTTCAATGTTTGAGGCTGCAGGTCTGTCACCACAAGACACATAGCACTGACTCACAACACCATCATGTCTGTACCAGATACAATAAATGGCCTAACAGGGGGCAGAGACACAGCCAGACAGTGCAGATAATAGATTTCATAATGGGACCCACTAGGAGAAAACAGGACATCACTGACCTTACATACACTGTGCCAAGGGACACATTTGCTAAGTAGCTGAGCACCATCCCATAGCCTGCACTGTGCATGTGCCAACAGTATAAATGCACATTAATGTTTTGGAATATAGGAGCGACACTGGTAGTTATGTTGATCATCCTGTGACAATGGGATACACACCGTTGGACACCTAATGGCTGACACAAACATTAACTGCCACTCAGGAACACCAAGGGAACAATGTAATAGCCCACAGTTCCAAAGTCATGACCTGCACTGTATGTACATCTTGGCAGATGACCATTTCATTATGACTTAGAGCCACATTGTAAATTGGCCACCCTCCCATGCTGTATGTGGTGTGGAAGGGGAGTGCAATGTTTGTGGCTGCAGGTCTGTCACCACAAGATACACAGCAGATTTACATGTAGCTGTCCCCTAAAACCTGAGGAAGTGGCAACAACAAATACCACCCCAGGGGTGCTGTAGGCAGGTTGCAAAAAGGAAGTAGACTGTGCTATGAACTCAGATGAATGTGGCACAAATGCATGCTGAACACTGCTGCACACACAGAAAGAGCCAATTGGCCATCAAAAAAACATATGTACAGGGCGGTGTACCATCCTGCACAGATACATCCACCTCCACAAGGCAGCTAGCCAAGTACCTTGGTGCAAGGTAGGAAGTGTCGGTGCACGGCTGCACATGAGCAATTGGTGCAGGGGACAACAAAGGGTTGCTAAGTAACATGTCATGCATGGGGCATTCTTGCATAGTTGAAATGTTGCAGGACAGTGCAGCCAATTTTGGAGACATGTAGTGCATTCTCACAAACCAATTTCAAAGGCCCTAAGTGTCACACCTCATCAGCAATGACACATGTCAAAAGGGATGGGATGTCCAGGCTCTGTAGTACTACCCTGTTGTCACCACATCTGACCCCCATTGTGTTGTGAGGGTGTGTCGTCCCCTCTAGTGATAGCACACTGATACAAAGGTGCACTACACAACGCATGGTACATACATAATGACTATCAGTGTGGAATCCAAATCATATGTTCTCTGAGCCAAACACTAGATTGTAATGCCCAACAACCTAGTGCTGAGGAAACATTACACAGGGATAGGAACTCACACCACGCAACATATACACATGAGCCACAACCAGCTCTTAATATCAACTGCCATGCTACATGACATACCTGTTGCAAGCCCTAACAACAAATTAGTCCTTTAATCTTTTGCAGCGGATCAGGGTTGTGGCATACAGCCATGGATAATGACCCCATTTCCCAACCCAAGCGCAGAGTGTGCATATAATGAGAGACA
Source organism: Pleurodeles waltl (assembly GCF_031143425.1). Classification (NCBI taxonomy): domain Eukaryota; kingdom Metazoa; phylum Chordata; class Amphibia; order Caudata; family Salamandridae; genus Pleurodeles; species Pleurodeles waltl. Next base: position 1,243,209,369 of record NC_090447.1, on the reverse strand, counting down.
TCGGAGGACACAGACTATTGTGGAAAGGACATTTGGCATCCTGAAGTCCAGATTCAGATGCCTGGACATCAGAGGAGGCAGCCTCCTATATGTCCCACACATCGTCTGCAAGAAAATCTTGAATGTGCCATCCTGCACAACATTTGTGTGCGGATGAACGTCCCCTGATATGAGCAGGGTGATGACCTATCTGAGGAAGAGGAGGAGGATGGTGGAGAAGAAAATGAGGGGGAACAGCACAACACAGCAGCTGGGATACGCCGCAGACTTCAAAAACAAAACTTCTTCACTCAGTAATCACGTAACTCACCTTGTAGATTTTGTCAATAAACACCTCACTTATTCACACAATCTGGCTTTGGTATCTTCAATCACTTAAACATATACCTTAGGATTATGAGTCTAACCTCAGGGAGCATGTCACAATCACTAATCTGAAGAGTACTGTGGCAACATCACATGCGAAGCGTAAGAGTGAACTGCTACCATCACACACATCACAATTAGCTTCATCACTTGAATGTGACAACTGACGGACACAGTCTATGGACCACAACATATTAATTATCCATCCAGGTTGTCAGCTTGTAAAACAATAGCTTATCACACACAATAACATGTCCAAATAGGAGGTAAATATGGGGCCTACACATGAGGCAGTGGATGTCAAAATATTGTGAGATTGTAATGTTTGAACAGACCTCTTACACAACTCAGTGCGAGAGTTGCAATGGCTGCATGGAGCATGTGTGACAAGGGGGGGACCTCACTGGTGACAATGCTCAATATGATTAGCCCAGGTATGACAAGCAATGTGAGAAATGGAGCCTGCGCAATACATCCATGGAAATCACTCCTGCCACTGCCATGAGGCCACATCCTGTCACAGGGTACACATGACCTCACACTTTGGATGGACATGTCTGAGGAATGCACATCAGAATGGATGTGAACATATGCGGCTAGGGCTGCAGGACTACCACTAATTAATTTTTTAAGAATGAAAAATGTTATGATTTTCAACTGTCTATTGTGTTCAATACATGATATGGTTAGAATGTAAGCAGAGTATGTCAATCACAGTATGTACCAAAGATGTACACATGGCAGACATATGTGTAGTCCACACACACGTCATCCATATACTCAAGATCAACATATGGATACATTTGTCAGGTAACATTTGCTAGATTGCATTTATCAGCCATCATCAACAATGCTTGAGCTGCGTATGTTGTCTGAAATGTGATGCTTTGTAAGACAACTACACACAGCACATAAGTAAACACAATTTACAATCACATACAATGACTCTTGCATAGTAGTGACTGCCATACATATGTGGATACACTGTTGTCACACATACAAACATATTCATGACGTGTATACATTTGCATGCTGTTGATTCTGTAACACATACATTGGTGTAACAGACCAATCACACAAAAATCACATTGTTCAATAGACTGCCACATGTGACCATACACTAAATGCCATACTGCAGCCCAGCCCATTCAGTTTTTCTGTTGATACAGGGTGCATCCATTAACAATTGACAAAATCATGCAATCAAGAATAGAGTAAAAGAAATGTATACAAATGCGTCGAAAACATCTGCAAATGCAAAGTACATGATCCATGGGCCCTTAGCGTGATTTCCACCTTCGCACTCATCGCAATGCTGATTTGCTGTTGAATCGACACATCAATAAAAAGACACACATAAGTAATGCGTCAGAAATACTCACGCAAATATCAGATGTGTCAAAAAATACACGCATAACAGCAAACGTGACAGAAGGGCACAGGAAGTGATGTAGTAGGATATCCTGTTTACAGGCATGGTACAGTGGGTGTACTTTCACTTTCTCTTTACAGTCTGTGCCTCTTTTGACTGTGTGGTTGTGTCTTGGAGTTGGTGGTGTTTTCTTGTTCTTTTTTGTATCTTGTGGTGTCCCTCCTGTTGTGTTTTCTGTTGTATTTGATTGTTATTTGTCCCAGTGTCTGTGAATTTGTGTGTTAACTGTATTTTACCTTGTAGCTGTGCTGTGGGGTGTCTGTCTAAGTTAGTTGCTTAGGTGGCTTAGTTGGGTTAGTTATTGTTTGGGTGTTAAGTTTAATTTCCTTACTTCTGTTTATTACTACTTTATTTCTCATTTTCAACCTGTACCCCAGTGCAATGTCTGGCAGGGGGAGGCAGACCAGAATGGGGGAGGAGGAGCTGGGAGGCTTCATGTGGCTGGTAGCCCAATACCTCCCATCAATGTTGGAGATGGGCGGCCATGTGATACAGGGCTACCAGACAGGGGCGAGGCGGCTGTGGTGGGCAAGGTGCTCCACCTCCTTAAGAGGGTGTACCACAGCAGTCGCAACGACCACCAGCTCAAGCATCGCTGGGTTGATCTGGTAGCCAGGGAGCAGAATCTTCTGGACCATCTTGGTGTGGTGATTGGTGCCCTGCTGGTGAGTCTCCCACTGGCAAACTAATTACTGTTCACCGCACTTGAATGACAGTAGCAGATGTGTTGGCATACCGCATGCAGTGCTTGTGGACAGGTTGCATGCAACCAGAATGAAGTGTCACTGTGCCAGTATAGACATGTGGTTCACATATCCTACATTTTACCAATGCAAGTCAGATGTTACCTGAGTCATACATTTTAGGGGCCATGGGAACATCTGTGCCCCAGCATTGGGTCATGTGTGATAAGCCAAGACACCGCCAGCATCCCACATGTAAGTGGATTGTGATAACAAAGTAGGACAATACATGTATGGCGGAACATTGTCAGATTTTCACCTGCACCATCCCTGCCATCAGGTTTACAAAGGGGGCTAATATGCCTTAGGGGGCACTGACAATGGGGCATTTGATACTATCAGCCAACTGTGACACGTCAGTCATGGATTAGTTCATGCATGAAAACTGCAGACTAAAAATGTAGCCGCTTGTCCTCCACAAAGTGCTTCTGTGTGCCTTGCAGAACAAGGCAGAATACCTGAGTCACCCTACTACCCCTCATTCCATGGAGTTCCATCTTCTACAGATTATCAACATATGGTTGTTGTAGGGTGTAGCACTACATGAGTCTCAGGCCCAGTGTAAGTGTTCATGTGTGTGGCTCTCACTCACCTGAGTGTCAGTCTCATTGTGCGTTTGCACTGGTGCGTCTGTTGCACTGTCCACAACCTGGATAATTACCTCACTCCTCTGAAATAGTAAACACTGCAATATGTTGTCCACTAGTAGTGACAGTGATATGATGCTAACCATGGTTTTCCATCCATATATTTCAGGTGGACCTGCCCCCTACACCATACGCGAAGTGGCAAGAGGTGAGGACCCAGATGTGTTCAATAAGTGTGATTTTGTCTGTCCTGTGTAGTGTTTAAGTGTTTTGTGTGAGTGAGTCATGACTGTTGCACCCAATGCTAGAAGTGATGAGCTATGAAATAATCAGAAATCAAAGTAGGCTGGATGGTGACACTGTGTCACATTTAAGTGGTTCTCCATGCATGTGCAGAGAGTCATATCTTGTGAGGCTTGTGGTGCTCAATGAGCAGCATTGTGTAAACAAGGTGATGACAATCCACATGTAGGCTTGTATGTGACTTAGATGTGCACCGTTGTGAAAATAATGGCACTGAAACACACCATCATTCTCATAACACAGTGATGCACCATTTTGTAGACAAATTGGTGCATCCATGTATTGTAATGTACATGTAGGACTCGGTGGGCAATTGTCCCCAGCATGGTGCCACTAAATTTGTACTCCACTTACGTGACACTTATATGGAATGTAATAGGCGTGCATGCAGGTCAAGTCCTATCGTGTGCTGGCATGATTATGGATGTGTGTGAAATGGTATTGACTGAACAGGTATTGATAGGTGTCTACACCTGGACACATGAATATAAATGTGATAGACCTATGGTTACCAGCTTCATATTTGTCATCACCTAACATATGGTCCACTCCCTGACTCCATGTATGAGTGGGCATGCCTTGGTTGATGACCTGGACAGTTGAGATGATGATCTGCATGGCCATACCCACTGAGGCACAGGTTTGGGAACAACACATTTGTAGGTAGATCTGATGCTCACAGTGTAGGTGACAGTAATTTTGATCAGGCTTGCATGTGTACCTATCAACACTAAACCCTTATGGTTACCAACTGCATCCCATTCTCGCAATAACAGATACAAGTTTATGGTGATGTAAGTTTGAAAATGTGACACAGATGATGAGGAATAGTGGGCCTGATCAATGTGAAATTGACGCTGCCTTTGCATTGTTACTCATGGTACAACATCTATGCAGATCTAATTTAGTTTATTTAATAATCTTGTTGTGGGTGGCTATGGTGTCAAGGAAATGGTGCTAAGGCAGCATTGTTGTTTCATCCTTCATGGCCATTGTATTACCTAGAATGTGAGCAGGAGTGCATGTGCAAATCGATGTAGATAATAAGCCCATTTTCTGCACATACTCCACACAATGCTGACACTGATGGTTGCCTGTCTCATTTTAACAGCTGCCAACATGAATAACAACCAACTCCATTCCTTTCAGAAGAGGGCAGTGCACTATCAGCACATATTGGCAGTGGAATCTGGGTTCAGGAGGATGGCACACCACAATCGCTCGGAGCGATCCACCGGTGAGTTGCGCCCATTCAGCCAATGGGGACCCACACTCACCACACAGGGTAGACCAAGCACCACAGCTGTGCAGGGGCCCACAGGTTCCAACATCATTATTGCTCCTGGTGCTGCATCCTCTACTTCCATCCCACAGCCAACCACACCTGCTGCCATGGACATGAGTGCCATTGGAGACTTACAGAGGGATGTGACAGAGGTCCTCAAAAACGTGGACTCTATAGAAAAGGAGGTGGTTAAGAACACGAAGACCTTCAAATACATTAAGAAGAAACTCAAAAGGGCCAACCTCTGAATGGCATGATATGACTCCTTCCAAGTTCAGTCCCCTCGCTCCTAATTTTTTTTAGGTTTTAAATAGGCATTAGGGGGTTAGTTGTAGGTTAGAGAATAGGTTAGTGGATTAGTTAGGATAAATAGGTTTGGGGGTGTGTTTTCTACTTTTTATTTTTTACTATGTGGGTGGGTGGGTGAGGGGTGATGTTTGGGGCTTTTATGCGTTTATACCCCCCAAAAAAAGCAAAAATACCAAAAAAAGATGTATTTGTTTAGTAATAGTCAATAAATGTGTAATTTAGTTTATGTTGTCCTGCATGTGTCTTGTGATATAAGGAGGGCGAATGTTTAGAGTGTGTTGTTAAACATTTTAGGTAATGGTAGCATAGAGTAGTTAGGGTCTGTTGTGGGTTATGTATAGTTAGGATAGGTTAGGTTAGGATAGGTGCTCTTAATTATTTGTAGTTTTTTTATTATCAAAATAAATAATTTTGGGTACTCCCTTAGTTCATGTGTCATATGCTTGAGTCTCAGGGCCTCCCCATGGGTGTACAGTGGAAATTGTGTGTTGTCCTAGGGACTCCACCCTGCATCCAGATCCCTCTCTTGACATGTTCATCACCTCCTTATGACTGAGCTGTCACATTGACAGCTACAACGCATCTACTTATCTGTGCATCTGCCATCCAGTGTACCCACCACTCAAGGTGACTATGTTGACCATGTATAGGACAGGTATATATGGTAATTCAGCTGTCATTGTAAGGGCTTTGGATGAGACCAGCATCGACGAACATCATGTAGGTACCATATCGTAGATATGTTCCGCATATTCATGCACTCTTGTACTGACACTCTGTGACTTGAGACATGTTACACACATCACAAATCCTAGGCATAGTAGATGTGTCACAACACGCATAAACATGCTGGTTGTGTAGGTGGTGTTTATTAACAAGTGTAATAGTGCAATATTTACAATTTCCAGGTCTGTGTCCCCATTCGTGGAATCCATCCAATTGTGACACAAGACCAGTGTTGAGGGACATGTCATGGGACATGTATGGGTAAAGTGTCTTTCAGTGCAGGGGAACATAAATTGCCAATTGAAAGGTTGGAGACAATTGCAGTCCATAGCAGAAAGGTCAGCAGAGTGTTGAAGAAGAGTGCATGTCTGCAACAGTGATAACACTGGCATGATGTCAAGCACAGGACAAAGGAAAACACTGCCCATGTGGCATCTCCAATGTGTGTGGTGCCGCCTCTACCCTTGATGGTGGTAGTGGAGAGGTTGAGGGGGCCACACACACTTCAGCGGTTGGAGATGTGGACTTCCAATTCCCGGCAGCTGCATCTGTGGCACTACATATGGCATCACTGCAGCAAGGAGGAGTTGTTGATTTTTAAGTATAGCTGCAACATCCCTGTGGTAGGCAGCAATGTCTGCCCTGAGGGAGACCATTTCCCGGTGCATGGAGTCCATTTTGTCCTCAAGCACGCTGATGCCAGTTTGGGAGGGCATTTATTGTGGCCTCTCCCTCATGGCAGCAGCTATGTCCGTCAGACACTCCTGGACTCCACGCACTGGGGAGTGTGTGTGTCGGTTGGCTGCAGTCTGTTCTGTTGCTGTGACCATGCACGTCCTCATCCCCTCAAGGCTGGCTGCCATAGTTTGCATCCCCATCTGCACCTCCTTGACCAGCTCCCCCATCGACTCCTACCACTGTCCTCTCAAAGCTGGTGCCTGGGTCCTCAGAGCCCTTTTCTGTGTTGGTGGTGGCAGGGCGTACTATTGGGGTGCTAAGTGGGGCCTGTGGGATGTCTGCTACATCAATACTCTTCCTTGCGACTGGAGGTGGTGTCTGGAGGTTTACCAGGACTTCTCTGAGGGTCTCTTGGCTGATAGTTGCCAGCTGGTCATCAGGGTACTGGAAGTGACACTCCTGTGGCGCTAGGGGCCTGTGATGCACTCCTTAGTTCCAAAGGATTGTTCCAGTACTTCATAGCTGCAGACTGCATGCCCCACCTGCATGTCACATGAATCGAAGCCAAATTGGCACAATTTGCTGCATCATATCTTCTAAGTGTGTAGTCTATCCTTTTTGTGGCTTGGCTCTGTCTTTTCATGTTCTACCGTCCCTTTGCATCCATTTGCATGGTGAGGCCTTGCAATGGGTGTTGCTGTGCTCATGCCACAGCACCACACATGGCAATTTTCACCTGTCACAGTCTTACATGTTTCACATACGCCCATACTGTGCTGAGACCTTACACCACCCCAGAGATGGCATTGCCGGGACACTGTGCTCTTGTTGCCATTGATGGCTCCTCATCTTGTCGTTTGTGTATGTGTGCTACATTGCATGGCACTCATGGACCTGGCAGAGTTCCGTTTCAACTCCTGTCTGTGTAGGTTGTTTGCCTTACTAAACACCTATGTCCTCCCCCTTAATGCAGCCCTCCTTGCACTATGATACATGAGTGCAGTATGGTGACAGTACAGCTCCTTTGACACAAGCACATGGTTGAACCCAGGGATGGGCAATATCGGTATAATATTTCTGCTGTGTACATCATTCTGTATGTGACAGTGCCTGATGGTAAATGTGTGTATGGACATAGCCATTTCACAGGAGTAGTACTTAGGTCAGGGCCTGAAGTACATTCTCATTTCATGTGCATCAGTGCAAGGGGCCCCTGGCTGCCATTGTGTACTTGACCACTCCCAACAGTTCAGGTGGTAGTGGCAGCTGTTACAATTGTGGAATGCCCCATGGGCCAATGGCCTGGACATGGCAGGTTACCAGCAGCTTACAGACTGGCTATGGCAGTTGTCCGGTGATACCAGACCAGTAATATGTTCAACTACCCTCCAGGTCTGTTTCAGCATTTCCAACAGCCTTTGCATGGCGGTGTAACCCCCATGACATGGTTGTTGGTGATGTAGTGTGGTGTGGCTATGGGTGCCCCTACCCAGCCCATGCACTTGGCATGGGCCGTGCAGATGGTCCTTTGCACTTTCCACTGCCTGATTTACAGGGCTGAGTGCAGCATGTATTGTGACACCCAATGCAGGCTAAAAATGGCACTGACTCTATTTGATCCATCAAAAATGTTGTACTAAGTGCCCCACAGAGCTACCATGAGCAGACAGATTTCCAGCCGCCATCCCAACGTATGACTCATATTGCCAAGTGCAAAGGGTAAATTGCACTGGCAGTCTTACCAAAACTGGGCTTGCCCATGCACCATCCCCCACCTGTTGATGTGGAATTATCCGCCATTATGTTGTGTTTATTTACCCATTACCATGTTTCTGACATGGTTGTGTCAGAGTAGTTGTGGTCTCAGCCTGTGACTGTTGTGACCTACTCTTTGCTATTTGTGGTACATATTTTCCGTAGTGGCACATTTCAGTTCAGCATCAATATGTGTGGTTCAACACAACTTCAGTTTAGTTGGTTTGGGTAGTGGCATGTTACCAATGATACCGCTCCTGCCTGCTATTCCCCCAGTGCATGTTGAGTTCATTGTTCCATGCACCCAGGGGACCCCCTGACTGCATGATGTAGGGATGTCTGCCTCATGTGAATGTGTTGTCTATTTGTGGTGTGGTGGCGCTACCAGCACATGCCTGGGTACTGTTGGGACAGTTGCAAAGGCTTGTGTGCTGTGAGATGCAGCACACATGCGTTGGGCAATGAGGCAAGGCAGTTGCAAGGTGTTACTGCAAGGGACACCACTATGAAGTAACCCCAGAAACGGTGTTGACTGACAACCTAGTCTCTGAGGTCTTGGTCATTTATTTACCCATTACCATGTGTCTGACATGGTTGTGTCAGAGTAGTTGTGGTCTCAGCCTGTGACTGTTGTGACCTACTCTTTGCTATTTGTGGTACATATTTTCTGTAGTGGCACATTTCAGTTAAGCATCAATATGTGTGGTTCAACACAACTTCAGTTTAGTTGGTTTGGGTAGTAGCATGTTACCAATGATACCGCTCCAGCCTGCTATTCCCCCAGTGCATGTTGAGTTCATTGTTCCATGCACTGAGGGGACATCCTGACTGCATGATGTAGAGATGTCTGCCTCATGTGAATGTGTTGTCTTTGTGTGTTGTGGTGGTGCTACCGGCACATGCCTGGGTACTGTTGGGACAGCTGCAATGGCTTGTGTGCTGTGAGATGCAGCACACATGTGTTGGGCAATGAGGCAAGGCGGTTGCAAGGTGTTACTGCAAGGGACACCACTATGAAGTAACCCCAGAAATGGTGTTGACTGACAACCTGGTCTGTGAGGTCTTGGTCATGTTGGTGGTATTGATGTGACTACATGCAAGTGATATTGTGATGTCACAACCAGTGATACAGTGATTAAACATGCCATCCATCCCATGTGCTGCATTTGTACATGTAGGCATTTAGGCGTGGTGTTCTAAATATGTCCAGGTGTGTATGTGTCAATGGTGCATGTAACTACCAAGGGGTAGGTACATGTGTAACTTAAGTTGGAATGGTGCAACTTGCTTAATGTACATTGTGTCCCTCTGTGCTCCTTTGACATGCATTGTGTAAATCCTATGTCCAGCCTCTTTCTTGCACTTGACATTTAAGCATATATTTCCCCCATGCAACTTACCCTGCATTTGTGGTGTTTCATGGTATTCTGTGCTATCCAGTCCTTGTATTCCTGTGACGATTTCCTCTGGGATGACCACTGCAACCATCTCCTTCATCTCGTCCAAGTCCTCTTGCGGTGCGGGACTCCCACCTCCAGGTGGCAGTGCTGCCTTTCTTTTCCGTGCCATCCTTCTCTTGCAGTCATGCCAGCTTTTTTTGCACTCAGTCACAGTTCTCCTGACCTCTGCCACACTGTTGATCTTATCCAGAATCTGCTGCCAGATTTTCTCTCTCCTTCCAATTGGTAATTTAGAGGTGATGAAGAGTTGATATTGATGCTCTGTCACCTCTCTCACCAGCATTTCATGATCCTCTGCTCTGAAACAACACTTCCTCTTTTTCTCATCCCTCCCCTGGGTCTTGTCTGTGTCCTCCTCGTTGATTCCTGGTTAAATGGGGTCTCCCTGGAGTCTCTCCTGGCTTCCGGGATCCATTTTGGGGATCCTTTGCAGTTTTCTCCGTTACGGTCTGTTTTTGACGCTATTGCAGGCAAAAATGGTGCATTTCCGTTTTGCAACATGTTTACATATCGTAAACCTGATCAGAGTCATTTTTCCTCTGTTAACGTAATTTTGCCTTACGACAAGGCACAATGGTTAATGTGGGAAAAAATTACTCTAAACATTTTTAAGCGCCACCCAGCATCATCACCCAGCATCATAGTATAAATCCGACGCTTGAGTAGCATTAAAAAATGGCTCTAGTCAGAGCTAACCTTTTTGATGCAAAACTACGTTAGTGCAGTTTTGCTTCAAAAAGTATAAATCAGGGCCTTAGTATCATACAAATCAAATCACACCTCAATTAGCTCCTACTGACAGTGACACAAAGCTGCCTGTTGTAGATTCGGAGCATCCCCCCACCTCCTGTTATAGACGGGGATTTTGACTGCCGATTGTGGCTAGTTTTCGCATGTGGACACCAGCCAGTTACAGTTCATCTGCGCTGCCCGCAATGATTTTGTTGCCTGATTACACTTGGCAGTTATCTTTCCAACCCACTGTGGCTCTGCTTGTGCATAGGCATTGTATGCTATTGAGCACATTGTCTATTTAGCCTTTTTATTCTAAAATTATTTTGTGAAATGACACCAATGAGAACTGCTGTCACCTGAACATTGTCTCTTACTCAGGTTCCCATGGCTTTAAGGGTTGCTCTTGTAGACTGATAAAAATAAGCCAATTCCCTCTTATCATGTACACGGAGCAGGCTTTGGGTTAGCCTTCTTCAGACATTGCTTGATTGAATCATCTTTCACTTTTTTTTATCAGTCCCCTGATCCAGCGGTGATTTGTGGGGACGTAATATATCTACGGGATAACAGCTATATCTGCATAGATCTGCACCGAGAGCCTGCCATGGCTCATCACATACAGGCATCGGGGAAGATGGCAGCATTTTACTCAGAGCTCTCCCAAAGTCACCCACTCTTTAAATGATTACAGTAATAAGAGATAAAAATATAAAGAAGAGGTGTTTAAATTGTAGTAATCCAGGAGCACTGTGATGTGGAAGCCATACTGCCCAGAAGCCGAAAAACAGAGCCTTCTTCTAGCACCCTCCAAACACACCTTAGATGAAGGGGAAACAGCACAACTTACCTGATGCAATGAAGCATGCAGCAGGGACGCAGGCGGCTGTGGAAAGGAAGGCTGAAGACCCACGGCTGATGGGTGAAAAAACAGGGCAATGACACAGTGACCATTGTGCTGTAAAGATAGTGTATATGTCTACAAGACTTCTGGGACTGCTAAGAAGGAGAAAGTCACTCCCTGTAAGATTCTGCAGGCATAGCGAAAAGAACTGGCATTAGGTAGCCGCAGGGAGAGTAAATGGCCAGGAACTGTCATCTAAGCAGAATCAATTGAAAAAAGACTCCGAAGAAGTGACGGAAGCCATCTTTCTTTTTAGGTTAAAAAGGCCAATACGGTATGAATAGTAATATCCCATCTGCAACACCGGAGAAAAACGATCATGCGGTTTCAAATCCATAAAGGAAATTCTAACACACGCACTGAGGCAGAAACTGGATTACACAGAACAAATGACAAAAATAAAAGGAAGATTAACAGTATAGTTAAACAAGCATTTGCAATGCAACGGGTCATGCGTTTGCTCCTGTTAGAGCTGATAACGTTGTAAACTCCTAACCGGACTTTTCACTCGTCATGAAACCTATCTGCAAAAGTGCAATAACCGGAAAACGTGCAATTAAGTGTGTAACAGGGTTGATATTATGTAAAGCGCTCGACTTCTGCCAAGCGAGATTGCGCTGGGAAAATAGAGAAAAAGTAGTCCACGAACTGGACGGAAAACAGCGAGCCTCGTATGTTTTCTGTACTTGGTCGATGCGTTCGAAGAGGGCTATCCACCGGAAAAGGCATGACCTATGGGTCCCTTCCACTAATGAAATCAAGCAGATTCTAACAGGCAAGCCCATGAGCCAATGAAAGACACTGACTTGAAGTGGACGGGGCTCCGAGCGCTTTTTAATTCCTAAAGCATCTCGCTCAGCGAAACGCATGCGCTAGGCTCGACCCTAAAAGGACGAAAGAGCTATGTATATAGTTCGATCTAACACACAGATGGCTATGCCGTCTACAGGAGTGTGACCTAGGAATCAAGTATAACAAACAACTCAAATAATACGCAGGACTGTTTGCAGAGATCGGCATCTCCTGCTGATACCACAATAGAGACACCAAGGGAGGAAAGCACAATGTGATGACAAGAGGAAGGCACGAAGGGCAATGAGTGACAAATAGTAATTTGGCAACACTAAACTCATACACTGGCTCCATTTCCCAAACAATAGTGGGCCAGAATACCTAATGACTTGGTCAAAACTTGCACAGCAATTTATCTTCACAGAGGCAGTAACAGGTCAGTCAACAGTCATAAAACGCTGAAGTAAACTACCTTTACAGCCATGATAGAAGTCAACCTGGAGGTGACCGTGGAGGAGTTAACTTAAATAAAGCTAGCTATTGGGTCAGTAGAGGACAATGCAAAGGTGAAAGCTAATATAACATAATTAAAAACAAAATATTAATGTTTATGTCACAAATATCAATGACAATTGAGAGAATGGCATGTGTAGAGCTGCCGGAGTATCTGGACTGTGAACAAAACCATTGGTGCTTATAATAGAAACTAACAGATCTACAAGGCAAAAACAGAAGGGACAATATAAGAATCTCCAGATTCCTTGAGAAAATGGATGGAAACAATCTGATTGCATTTCTCAATAAACTTTTGTCTGAAGCCATGAAAATAATGATTATGCCAATTTCAGAGAACACACTATCAGAACGAGAGAAAATAATAACAGTACTGATCCAAAACAAATACAAACATGCTTGATGAGACACTAGAAAGAGCACCAGATCACAATGGCTATCAAGGAGCAAAATCCCTTTATTTTCGGAGAACAGAAAATCTGTATATCTCAAAAATATTCATCAGAAACAAAGATAAATCAGAAGAAGTTGTTACCGCTAACACCAACCAGAATATCAACATCGTACTTCAGAAACAAGGGATCAACAAATGTTTACATTTATGAGATAAGATGAAAGGGAAACATTACAAGAAGTCATGCACCAGTGGGCATCAAGAAAAAGGACAGAGAAAAGAGGATCCATGAACCTAGAGATAAACCAAGTTGGGCAATAAAAGAATCTTGAGAAGTCATTCCAATGATGTCCTATTAACTACCTTTCATCTTGTAAGTATCTTCTAGTTAGTATAACTCTCATGGTTCCCAAATATTACTTTGTCAGGTATATTTAATCATTATAACAATACCTTTCATTGAAAATTAATACAGACCTAACACTCCCTCCATCACACTCAGGAGTAAGGTATTCACAGAAATTCACAGACATTGAAAACATCACCATAATGCAAGACTATCCATAGAGAGATAAGCTATCCTTTGGAATGTAACATAGGTGCTGGGGGGCTTCTCTGTGAACTGCAAGGTAATATGGCACACCTAGGTGCATATTTATGAGCCCCTAGTGAAAGTGGAGTATCACTTTACGTGGCGCTATCCCCTGCACTGTATTTACAAGGCGACGTTAAGCCACTTTTTGTGGCTTGACCCCACCCGGTAAGTACGGCCTCTTCACACGCAGCACTTTGGGCGTGCAGTGGATGTTGCTATGGGCATGCCAAAGCAACACCCATTGCATTTTGATGCTACCTCAGATTTACAATTTTTCATAAACCTGAGGCAGTGCCAAAATCTACCACCACCACAGGGGTGGCGTTAGCAAGGCATAACAAGTAGGATTACTTTTATTCCTCCTCATTTTTTGCTTTTTCTATGAGTGCTACATTCTGCACATAGAAAGAGCAATATGCCAGAAATTATTGTTTATGTGCGGGAAGGTGTCCCTTTCTGCACATAAATAATCTTGCAAAATGACGCTTTGGCACATCTGTGTGTGCTGCACTAGTGATACGCACATAAACAATCAAACCCTTCAAGGCAGACATCCCTACATGATGGTGCAAGGATGCCTGCGTGGGCGGTGGCAGATAAATTTAGCACCAGAACAGGGGGAAATGCAGGGCTGCATTCTAATAAATATGGCGCATCACTGCATTTTTCAGGCCAATTACCACTAATCTGTTTCTTGATTAGAAGCATCAGAATACATAAGTGTGGGTGGCATTACTAGTTAAATCTAAGTAGTTTGGAAATTGCACACTTGTTTTTCACTCCTCATAACAACACCTCACAAGGCACATCAACACAGTAAATACTTATCTTATACTTGATCTATTAGCTATCTTCTTGATAGGAATTGTAAGAAAGTGGATTATTGGTTGAGCGGATTGTGATCCCTTCTCAAGCAACATCCACAATCCTTGTCAGGATGAACCACAGACAGTCACTAAATTAACCTGTGCTTAACACACTGGCAGCTTGGCACAAAAGCAGTCAGGCTCAACTAAGCCTCACTTGCATCACTTAAACAGTAATAAAGTGAAAACACAACACAAGAAAAATTCCACACTAACTTTAGCAACATAGAGTAAGATGTAATACATTTTTTTAAAATTAAAATTAAAACGAGCCCAAGAAGTAACCCAGAAGGCTCGGAGAGTGGGGCCACATGCTGCTTACCCTTATGAATTATAATTGGATAGGGTCCCTGGGGCCGAATAAAGCAAGGGAAGGGGGACAGCTTGCCCCGCCCCCCTCTTTTATTGGCTTTGGCCCTGGGGATGGGGTCCTAGGGGCCTGATAAGGCTTGGAGGGGCCCCCTCACTTTAGAATTCGGCCTACAGGGATGTGGTCCCCAGTGCCTATTTCATTCTCTGCTCCCCTCCCCTATGTTGTTGAATTTGGTCTCAGGGGATGAGGCTCTTGGGGCCTATTAAGAATTGGGAAGGGGGCTGCACACCCTCCTCCCATTAATACATATGTTTTGGCCCCAAGGGATGGGGTCCCATAGGCCCTAAAACCAACTCTACGCTGCATCACCAAAGGCTGTCTGCAGGCCGGGTTGGTTGCCTATGGACGGTTGGCCGCAGAGTCATGCTGCAGGCCAGGCCCTTCAGCCAACCCCCTGCCACGCAAGGCTGAAGGCCCTGCATAGCATGGGTTTGGCTGTCTTTGGGAGCATGAGCTACAGGGCCTGGCTGCAGGCTAGACTCTGTGGCCAACTCCCCACCATTCATGGCCAAAGGCCATGCGCAGTGTGGGGTTGGGTGCATGGTGGGGATTGGGTTTACATATGTTAATAACATATTACCTTGTGTTAACAAACTCTATAAATTCACTGAAAAACCCAAAGGTTAAAGTACATTATAGTTAGGTGAAATGGTCAATAACAATGTAACTTTTTAAACTCTAAAAAAACACATGAATTCACCAGTTATAGTTATCTCAAGTAACTATTATACACATACGCACACCCATGCACACACACTACACACACACACACACACACCCAAACCCATACACACACACACACACACACTCAGAGGTACATGTGTAACAGAATGGCCGCTCTGTAGTTATAGTTAGGATTCTCAGTTATAGGAATTCATAAGGTTTTTGATAGATAACTTTGCTTCTGTTTGATGACTCTAACTGAAACTTTGCAGACTTATTCATTTTTCACATTGCTGCATGATGCAAAATTTTGTGGTGAATCGTTCAGAGGGAGAAAAGAAAAAAGGTAGCGACAAAACGTTTGAACGTATTTTCTTGATTAATTAATTTTGGTGTTGAAAGGATCACCTTATGAGCCTGATTCACAACGGTGAAGTTACACTTTTGTCTAGGTTTATCTTTCTTCAGGATTCACAAAGGCATTTTACTTGTAGTATTTTGTAGTATTTTTATGACTGTGACGTCTCTGAGAATAAAAAGGTAGGACTGTTATATCTTTTTATGTGCGGATACTCCCCAGTCGTAAAGGTACTACTTGTAAAATACATTTGCAAATAGCAAACAATCAAAAACTTACACAAAAGCCTAAGTTTACCTTTGTAAATCAGGCTCTATAAATTTAAAACTACTGAAACAATTTAGATCTATCACCAAAAAGGACCCTTTATTCCTACAATCAAAGTTTGTGACACATTTCATCTAAATTCTTTCAGCAATTTTAATACTACCTCTGTTTGAACAATACTCTATGCCACAAAATGCAATTCCACTCCACTGTACAACACACCACTCTATGATACACCACTACAGTCTACCAGTCAGGGCTCAATGCCACTCCACTGTGTGCTATTCTATTCTATGAACTCCCCTGCAAGCTATTCCACTCTATGTCACTCCACTCTACAGCTCTCCACTTCTTGCCACTTCACTCTATGCCACTCCACTCTATGCTATTCTACTCTATCCCACTCCACTGAACTCCACTACACTCAACACTATTGCACTCTATGCCACTCCAATGTGTGCCACTTCACTGTATGCCACTATATTGTGTGCTATTCCACTCTACACCACTCCACTCTACGCCACTCCACTCTATGCCTCTCCACTATACACCACTCTGCTCCATACCACTCCTCTCTATACTAGTCACTGTATGCCATTCCACTTGATGCCACTCCACTCTATGCCACTCCAGTCAATGCCACTTCTGTGTATGCAATTCCACTCTATGTTATTCAACTACATGTGACTCACTCTACACCATTCCACTGTACACCACTCTAGTTTATGCCATTCCACTCTACACTACTCCACTGTACTCTACGAAATACCACTCCACTCCAGTCTATGCCACTCCACTCAATGACACACTAGCTTACTATACAACATGCCACTACACACTATGCCACTCCATATTATTCCACTCAATGCCACTTAACTCAATGCCATTCCACTGTACATAATTCCACTCTATGCCACTCCACTCTATGCCACTCTACTCTATGCTATTCCAGCCTAGGCCACTCCACTCTAATCTATAGCATACTACTCCACTGTACACCACTCTATTTCACGCCACTCCTCTCTGAGGCACTGCTCTCTATGACATGCCATTCTATTCTTTGTATAATCACTACAGGTGTGGGGTAGTAGGAACTGAAGGTAAGACTAGGTCAGTCTTTTTCCATTGGTATTAGTTAGGTTGCTTTAGATCCTAAGGTAGGGAAGTCATGGTTGGAAAATGTCCAAGCTAGGAGGTGCTGTGTTGTCCTACAGGGGGAGGGGGGATTTCCCTTACGGACTAGGTGGTCTCACACACTTAATAGTGTCTTGCTTCATCATATGACCACCTAGCCCCACCCAAGTAAGATGGTACTACTTGGGCGGACTCAACCTCTTGGTTAAAAGAACCAGAGGGAGTGCTGAAATTAAACTGACTGGATAGTTACATAGATCAAGAAGGGATCCCCAGTATTCTGCACTTTTGTCTATGACAAACAACTCACCTCTACTCATATTTTCAGTTGTGCTGCATGCATTTCCACTCCTTGATGCAGTATTTGTTTTCCTTGTCATCTGTGTGGCACATCCATTAAAACCAGCTCAAGCAGTTCAGTAAAAGATGCTAGTCACTGGGCAAGTACACTCTTAGATCTTTTTGTATTCCATGATGGGGATATTTGCTGATTCCGTCAATCTGTATCTGATATTCCACTTTAAAAATGTAGGCCTTAAAAACGGGAATTTGCTTTCTTGATACATTCTTCCAAAGCAATGGTGTGGCAAAGATGAACTGGCCAGTCCATTGTGCTTCTCCAGGGATTTATTTAAAAAGCAAGAAACAAACACTGAGAATCCTGTTTTCCTGCCTGCATTGGTGTTTTTCTACAGGAGCTCTGTGGGAGACTGCAAGTCCCAGCATCCATAATCCCAGGAGGAGAGGCTGTAATGATCAATCGCTTTTAAGCATGTGGGTTGCACTGTGGCACAGGACACTGAGATTCTTGCTTTCCTGCCCACATTGGTATGCTTCTGCAGGAACGTTGCGAGGAACTGCAAGTCCTAGCAGCCATTAGCCCAGGAGGAGGGATCAAGCACTTAGAAGCATGCTTGTTGCACCACGGCACGGGATGGGCACCTGGGTGAAAACCAGGCCAAGAGTAGGCCTGCCTGTGCCCTTCAGAGCCAGTAAAATGGTGGACTGGGCCCTGGCTCTTTGCTTTGGCTGTTTTCCACTCCATCTAATCCAGCTTGATTACAGCCCAGGGGAGGTCCTCAGGGTTGCGACGGACTGTGCGGCCCTCCCGCATTCATTGTAAGTAAGGAAATATAATTTTTAAAAACATACAAATTCACTGAAAAAAACAAAGGTTACTGAGCCGTTATAGTTAGGTTCTGAATTTACTTGTACAAAACCATAGAAATTCAGCAGTTATAGTTAGAGTTTATTCAGGTAACAATAACTCGCGCCCTAAGGTAACTATAACTAAGGGAGGGGAGAGGAGCAGTGTGTGTATATATATACACACAAACACACACACACACACACAGACACACACACACATATATATAAATATATACACACATATATATATATATATGCACACACATATATATATACACACATATAATTATATATATTCCACTGCCTGGAAAGATTTGCGGTGATCCGTCCGGGGGAGGGGAGGGTGGTATAATTCCAAAAACACGTTTTCCCATTCATTTTTCCATAGTGATTTTGAACAGCGATAGCTACTGGATGGAATTACACCAAATTTGGCAGAAAGGTAGGTCTTGGTCCACAAAGAGAGCTTTTGTGTTTTGGTATAATTCCATTCTCTAGTTTTAGAGAAATTACAGAAACTCCAAATTTGTATATAGGGACGCAATTGATTCATGGCCCCTCCCGATCTCATGCAGAGATCTGATTGGCTGATAACACTTCAATAGCAGAAGCTGTTGAGGTGTTGTCAGCCATCTTAGGACTTGGCTTCAGCTAAGTCCCAGACAAAGAGTAAAAAATAAAGTAAATGGGCCAGGGTATGAACATACTGACCCCTTAGCACTTGATCCCCCAGGGCTAAAAAGCATTTGTTGTTACTTTAAGAAGGTAGTTGAAGTAGATCTGTGAATCCGCTGTAAAATAAAAAAAATACAAAAAGTAATGGCTCCTGCGCATCATTACTGTGAAGCTCCGGGGTGGGTCAAGTCCCTGGGCATTTGTTTACAAATTCAGGGGGATCTCCTAGCCCCCTTCTGCTACCCCAGGGACTGCCACCTCCCTGAGGCTTATAATTTATATGCGGGGGCCGCGTGCCCCCCTGCTGCCCTGGAGACTACCACCTCTCTGGGCATTATGGTAATACTATGCGAGGGGCTGTGTGCCCCCCGCTGCCCTGGGGACCACCACCTCCCTGGGATGAAATGAAATTGATTTGTGGAGTCCGCACCCCCTGCCTCCCTGGGGATCACTACCTCCCAAGGCAAATATAAAAAAAAAAAAAAAAACAAGCCCCAAGCCCCAGGACCACCTCTTCCCCGGGGCTGTGTACACAGTTGGGGAGGGGCCACGTGGCCACCCTCTTGGGACCGCCACCTCCTATGGCCAGCTCCTGCTATGTCCTGGGGCGCCCACCCACAGGACATAGCTATTTGCTGTGGCTTGGCTGCAGCTCTGCAGCCAAGCCACTGCAAACACTTCCGTTTTTGACAGCAGGTTCTGTCAAGCAGGTCCCCCTGTCAAAACTGAAGCTTTCATCCCTGTGCCCTGCATACGTCCAGGAGACAGAGATGAAATGCTTCAGCAAGCACAGAGCTTCTGTCAAAGCAGGTCCATGCTTGCTGAAGCAATGACATTGCCAGGAAAGCCTTCAGGCTTCCCCCACAGTGCCAGGTAGCCCATAAAGGCATTTTCATAAACTATAAAGAAAAAAATAAATAAAAATTGAGGGACCACTGGGGAGCTCTTGAGGGCTCCCTTGCGATCCCAGAGAGACTGTAAAGGGCTAAGAATTAAAAAATAAAAAATAAAAAGTAATAACTCAGTGTAAAGGTTGCTAGGCTTTCACAGTGAGCAGTCAGGGTTCGAGTCCAGCTGGACTCGTTTCCTTTTTTACTTTTTTTTTTTTTTATTACAAATAATTTTTTTTTGTAAAAATGACAGATACATTTTTTATTTTAAATTGTACAGTGATATCTCATTCTAAGTAGATCGTACATCAAAACCTAAAAAAACTCCATCTCTTTCCCTCTCACTCTTTTTCTCTCTCTCTCTGTCTTTCAATCTTATCACCCACTCACGCACACGCTCAGGCCCTTACACACCCACCCGCAGACTTCTCAGACACTCATGCACCATCTCACAGACCCACTCAGTCCCTCGTGCACATACACACACACAGCCCCAGTCAGACCCTCACTCACTTACTCACAGACCCACTCAGATAGTTACGCACCTACTCACAGACTCACTAAGACTCTCACACACCCACTCACAGACCCACTAACAGCCTCATGCACCCACTCACAGACCTGCGCACACACTGACATACCCACTAAAACCCTGATGTAAGCACTCTCACACACAGACAGACACTTTCACAGCCATTCTCACCCACAGATATACCCTCTCACACCTATTTTGACACTCAGAGAGGCCAGGGCCAACTTTTGCTGCATTTGGGCAAAGGGCTGTGCACAGCATGGGGTTGGGTAGTTAGGGGAGTTGGCTGCAGGGTCTGGCGGCAGGCCAGGTCTTGCAGGCAACTTCCACTGCGCACAGGCGCAGGGCATGCATGGTGCAAGGATGGGTGCTTATAGGGGTTTGGGGTCAGGGCCTGGTGGCCAATTGCCGCTTCGCACAGCCAAATGCCATGAGCAGAAGTGGTTGGATTAACATATAGTAATGAAAATTACTATATGTTAAAAAAAATCGAAATTCACTGAGAAAAACAAAGGTTACAGGGACGTTATAGTTAAGAAATATAATTAAAAAAAACTGAAATTCACTTAATAAAACAAAGGTTCCAGGGACGTTATATTAAGGCTCACATTTTAAAAGTACAAAACGATAAAAATTCACCAGTTATAGTTACAGTTACCTCAATTAACTATAACTCATGCCCTAAGGTACCTATACCTCACTCCCTCGACATGCTCTGCTAATTACGCCACAAATTATGACTCTCATGCCATCTTTGATAACATCATTGATAATATTAATGTACTATTTGCAGTAACATTTTTTATGAAAAAACTGTGCAAGTTATAGTTACTTTAGGTAACGAGTTATAGCTACTTGACTCTCTAATTGGTGAATTTCTATGGTTTTGTATGTTTTAAATGTGAGCCTAATGCAAATGTTGCCTTTCTCAATCTTGATTGTGCACAAGATTAACTTATCACATGACTAGTTGTTAAATCAGTCTGCACATCACTAATGAGAGTTACATAATGGCTGCAACAACAGATTGATCCTTGTGATTGGGTGTATGAGATGTTGTATGGGGGTGTGAGTGGTGTATGAGTGCTTCTGTGGATGATGTAATCAGTAATGTCATCACATTTGAGATGTCATCACTGATGTCATCTGTGATGTCACTGACCATGCCATGAGTGAGGTAACATATGAGGTCATAAGCAGTGCACAGCGGGGGTGTAAGTTATAGTTAGCTAAGGTCACTACAACTGCTGAATTTCATTGGTTTTGTTTGAGTGAAATGTGAGCCCAACTATAACGTCCCTGTAACTTTTGTTTTTTTTTCCCATGAATTTGTAAAAGTTTTTTTGTATTTTATTTCCTAACTATAACATCCCAGTAACATTTGTTTTTTTAATATTGTTTCCTAACTATAAATTCCCTTTAACCTTTGGTTTTTAAGTACATCTCTAAGGTTTTTAAATTTTTATTTCCTAACTATAACCACTAACCTTTGACAGTGCGTGAGATCGAGCATAAGTGTCTCAGCAGGTCTGTGAGTGGGTGTGAGAGTGTCTGAGTGGGTCTGTCAGTGGGTGTGCGAGTGTCTGAGTAAATCTATGAGTGGGTGCATAAGTCTCTAAGTGGGACTGTGAGTGGGAGCGTAAGTGTCAGAGTAACCAGATCCTCGGGGTCTGTGCACGTTCCCAACACTTCCACCACTAGACAGCTCCAATACTCTGATTAGATTTATCACAGAGTCTAAGAGAGTCCAAGCGGGGAAAAGGGGATTAGGAAGGGAACAGCTGGGAAGGAGACCTGTAGGAAGCAAGAGGTTAAAACACAACATCAAAATTACATCTCATGAAATTAGTACCATGCTATAACTCTAAGCTTTGTCATTTCTGAAAACATGAAACAACCCTAGAATAATTCTAGAACTGAGTAGGATTTTTGATGACCCAATACCTGGGAAGGAGACAAGAAAAGGTTAAATAGAACTTTCAGATTCAAGTACTTTCTTTAGCATGGGAAAAAATAAATTGCGCACATTGCAGGTTTTTATATGTGTACTAAACACCATAAAAGGATAGTGCACCATGAAATTACACAATGTATATTCAGAGGAAATAAATCACACAACTTGTCAACTCAAAATGCTACCAAGGAAATGTCTTAGAATGATAGCGCACAGTAATTGACATCTTTGATACACAAGGAAAGAATCGCACGTCTTGCCGATTCGAATGCCACCATTAAAATGCCTCGGAAATGATAGCGTGCAATGAATATCAAAATTCACTCTCAAGGAAGGAATCGCACGTGTTGCCGATTCGAATGCCACAATGAAAACTGCCAAGAAATGGTAGCGCACAAAGAATAACATGAAAGGCACACAAGAAAAGAATTGCGCTTCTTGCCGATTCGAATGCCACCATTTAATGCCTCGGAAATGGTAGCGCACAATGAACACGAAGAATTTCACACAAGAGTTGAATCGCGCATGTTGCCAAATCGGATGTCACTATGGAACTGCCAAGAAAATGGTAGCGTACAATGAATAACATGAAAGGCACACAAGAAAAGAATTGCGCTTCTTGCCGATTCGAATGCCACCATTTAATGCCTCGGAAATGATAGCCTACAATGAATATCAGAATTCACACTCAAGGAAGGAATCGACGTGTTGCTGATTCGAATGCCCCCATGAAAACTGCCAAGAAATGGTAGCGCACAAAGAATAACATGAAAGGCACACAAGAAAAGAATTGCGCTTCTTGCCGATTCGAATGCCACCATTTAATGCCTCGGAAATGGTAGCGCACAATGAATACGAAGAATTTCACACAAGAGTTGAATCGCGCATGTTGCCAATTCAGATGTCACTATGGAACTGCCAAGAAAATGGTAGCGTACAGTGAATATCAAGAATTACACACCATGAGGGAATCTTGCGTGTTGCCGATTCGAATGCTACCATGAAACTGTCAAGGAATGGTAGCGCACAATGAATAACACAAATTAATCTCAAGAAAAGAATTGCGCGTCTTGCCGATTCAAATGCGTGCATACAAATGCCATGAAAAGTTTCAAATGCACAGTTACACTTGCAGGAGCAAAATGTTATTAGCATCCAAAATTAGGCCCAAGAATTAGAGCGTCAACGAATATGGAGTCGGGGTCCCAGCCCAACCTCCGCCTTACCGCCCTGACTAGGAATCACCACTGAAGAATGAAGCACAGAGGCCTGGGAGGTCAAGGTAGGCCACCGGAACAGGAGCTCAGGAAGTTGCGGCTGCTCTGCACCGGGACCTCTGAATAGTGAGCATGTGGAGCTGGGCTGACTCCCTTTTATAGAGTCCTGGCCCAGCCCACAGCCACACCCAAGCATGCTGCAGGAAAAGCTTCTAGAAGGTCCTGGAAAGGGACCACACCCTGACTCACTCTGAAAACCTGCAGCAATACATTGCAAAGGTACAGTATTTATAAGCACCTTAAAAATGAATCTTTTGGATTGAATTCTGCAATGCAAAAGGTTAAACAATAACATATCATTACAATGCATAGATTACATTATCTTGAGAGTGTTTGGTTTTTGCATTCTAGACTCCCGTAGAGCGCACACTGTCCTGGTGTTGACAGTAAGTGTCTAAGTGGGTCTGCGAGTCAGTGCGTGAGTGTCTGAGTGGGTATGTGAGTAGGTGCATGAGCCGGGGTGGGTCTTTAAGTGGGTGCATGAATGTGTTAGAGGATCTGTGAGTGGGTGCCTGAATGTGTGAGTGGGTCTGTGAGTGGCTGCATGAGTGTCTAAGTGGGTCTGTGAATGTGAGCGTGAGTCTCTGAGTGGGTCTGTGAGTGGGTCTATGAGTGACTAAGTGGGTCTGGGGTGGGTGTGTGAGTGTCTGAGTAGGGCTGTGAGTGGGTATATGATTCTTTGAGTCATCTCTGAGTGAGTGCATGAGTCTCTGAGTGGGTCTGTGAGTGAGAGAATGGGCCTGAGCAGGTCTGTGAGTGGGTACATGAATGTCTGTGTGGGTCTGTGAGTTGGTGCATGAGTGTCTGTGTGGGCCTGTGAGTTGGTGCATGAGTGTCTAAGTGGGTCTATGAGTGTGTTCTTGAGTGTCTGAGTGGGTCTGCAAATGAATACATGAGCCGCTGAGTTGGTCTGTGCGTGGGTACACGTATCTGAGTCGGAATGTGAGTGTCTGTGTGGGTGTGTCAGTAGCTGCGTGAGTGACTCAGCCACAAAGGAATCTCACCTGCCCTTTTATCGAACAGGAGCCCACGGTTTTGCACAAAATAGCTAGCATCTGAGTTCTTTCTGCCTCAACAATACTACAAAGACATAAATCTTCAACAAACAAGGGTCATTCCTTTTCACTAACTGAAGTAAGTGCTTCTATGTTTTGTGGCAAAGTCCTTATATTCCTCGGCATCAAGAACTCCTCACGGAAATTGGCCGGTAACACGCTGGTGAGGCCGCTTGTTAAGATCTCCATCATCCTGACAAAAGGCAGGAAGACCTTTGGATACTACTAAGAGGGCAGGTTAAGCAGGTAAGCATTCAAGTAATTTCCACATTTG
This sequence comes from Pleurodeles waltl, assembly GCF_031143425.1. Classification (NCBI taxonomy): domain Eukaryota; kingdom Metazoa; phylum Chordata; class Amphibia; order Caudata; family Salamandridae; genus Pleurodeles; species Pleurodeles waltl. The sequence goes on along the minus strand of NC_090447.1, from coordinate 1,243,184,328 downwards.
TACAAACCAAGCAATTTAAAGGGAGAATCATGGACTCTGCTCTCACCAGACAGAGCAGCAAAGAACCCACTGATCACAGTCACATACAGATTGCACTCCAATAGATCAATTGGAGTGCAATCTGTATGTGACTGTGATCGGTGGGATCCCAGGAGTCCAGGAGTTAGGATAATTTCTCCTTTACAGAAGTGTAACTTCAACAGGGACATTTGCCATGCTTATATTAGTAAGTGCTTAAAGTTTAGGATTAATTTCTGTGAAATGAGCACCATGGGCAAAATGGCCCTGGGGACCCCATTCCCTGGTGTCCAGCCACAACTTAATAGGGGAAAGGGGCCATGTGGCCCCCCTCCCTGGGCTGATCTTGGCACCGGGAACCCCATCGCATAGCCTTCATTGAATAGGGGAGGGCTGCCTTGCCACAACTTAATGGGGGGAGGGGCCAACATGGCCCTCCTCCCCGGGCCGATCCCGGACCTTGGGACCTCATCCCCGGGTCCCGGTCATGTCATCTGAGTGTCCTGTACATCCAGTGTGCATGAGTGGGACAGTGGGGAGATCCTCAAAGCCCCCTTGGTCCCTGCCAGCTCCCCACCTCCTGGGGAGCTAGCATTGCTATTGCACACAGGGAGCTGCTAAACATGCAGCTCCCTGTGTGTAATAGCATTCGTTTCATCTCTTTCCCTGCCCACATATCTGTGGGCAGGGAAAGAGATAAAACCTCTGCTTACAGTGGGTGGGAACACTTTTTCAGCTCCCACCCGTTGCAACCGGAGTGCCTGCTTTTGCTTGGTGGGTGCTGTCAAACCCCTCCTTTACTTTTCAGGACCAACCCTGGGGAGGTGGTGACCACTGGGACCCAGAGGGTATGCGGACCCCCCATAAGTTGTTATTTAGCTCCGGGGAGGTGGTGACCACCAGGGTTTGGGGGGTCTGCGCAGCCCCCCATAACTGTTTCTTTAACCCCGGGGCTTATAGAGTCTCAGGAGGGGGGCCCAATGTGCTCCTATTATTTTTATAAATAAAGCCCCAGGGAAATGGTGACCCCAGAGCCTCCAAGAGCCTTGGGAGGCCGGGCCTGTATGTCCCCTCCTTTTTTTAAGCAACACCCCCTGGACCAGGCTCACCCAGGGGTTACAATTAAAACAATCGCTGGAACCCGCGTTTGTTTTTGTTTATTTTTTTTGCTGCAAATTTGTGAATTTCCTGAACTCACAGCATTTGTTTTTCTAAAATAAATGCTTTTTTGCCCTACCGGTGTCCCAAGACCATGGCTTGAAGGTCAGGGTATTCCAAACTTGCCCCCTTTTCTTTTTTCACTTTTTGTGTGGTACTTGGCTGACGTCAAGTCCCAAGATGGCTCCAATACTTCCTGGTTGAAGTGCTGGCAGCCAATCAGTACTCTCCATTTTTCTGGACAAGCTTGATATTCTTCGCAAAGTTGTCACAGAGGAACCGCGCCCCTATATATACACAAGTATGGACTTCTTTAACATTCTTTACAACTACTGGGCAGATTTACATCAAATAACAAAAAGAGCAATCTGCAGAGAGAAATCTAGCTTTCTGCTGAACTTTGTGTAAATCCGTCAAGGGTTTCAGGCTCTAGTCGCGTTTAAATCTCCTAAGGGAATTAACATGGGAAATGTACTTATTTTGCCCCCTCCAACCCCTTTCCTCTACCCCTGAACGGTAGCTTCAGTACATAGATTAGGCTATTTCTTATTTGATGCAAATCTATTCAGTAGTTTATGAGAAATTAAAGGAAAGCCAAATGTGTATATCTAGAGACGTAACGGCTTCGAAAATCCTCCTGATCTTGTGTATATGGCTAGGGGGACTGCCATCCTCCAGGGCCCTTTGCTGCCCAATGGACTTCCACCTCACCATGCAAACTTTTATTATTAATGGGGGAGGCCTACCACCTGCCCTGAACAATTCATTCATTAAGCGGGCCGTGCAGCCCCTCTGCAACCCTGGGGTTGAAACAAAATAATGATGGGGGTCCGGTGTGGATCCCCAGCCCGGGGTACCACCACTTCTCCCTGGCCTGGCTCCTGCTACCTCCTGAGGTGCACAGCCTCGGGTTGTAGCTGTTTGCTTCTGCTTGGTGCAAGCTGACAGCTCCCACCAAACAGAAGCAAACATAACTCCGCTTTTAGCAAGTGGAAGCTGTCAAACAGCTCTCAGTTGAGGAAAGACGATTTTTCATCTGTTTCCCTGCTCAGAAATATCGGTACAGGGAAGCAGATGCCGGGTCCCGCAGGGTTTGGGGAGCCGGCTAGGACTGCGTGGTCCTGTCATTCTCTCTAAAGGGATGGAAAAGAGAGATTGTTATTGCAATAGTCTGTACATGCAATGACTTCAAAGTGTCACACTGGCAGAATCTTTGGTTGCAGATGTTATAGTTATGTTTTGAGGCACAGCAGAAGATAATCTTTTGTGACCCACTGGTAAAGCTTTTGGACTGTCACTCAGTAGGTTGAAAGTTCAAATCCTAGTATTTCATGGTGGTTTGTCTGTTTATATGCTAGCATTTTGAATGTTAAACATTCCTAGTGATGGAACATTTAGGTCTTTTTGCCATCAAAACCTATGGGTTGATTGTCATATATATGTCTGGTAACTGTAAGCAAAGAGTCATCCAGGATTGATGCGGAGTTGGGTGGTTATAGGGGGTTGGCTGCAGGCCCAGGTCCTGTGGCCAATCCCTGCTGCGCATCAAAGGCCTTGCCCAGTGTGGGTTCGGTGGTTATGGCGGTTGCCTACAGGCCCTGCGTCCAACCCGCCATGCATGGTGCAATACTGTGCACACATTGGGGTTGGGTGGTTATCGGGGTTGCCAGGCGCGGCAGGCCAAACTCTGCCATGCACAGGCAGTGGTTGCATTTACATATAGTAATTAAAATTACTTTATGTTAAAACAAAATAAAAATTCACTGAAAAAATTAGAGGTGGCACAAGTTATAATTACCTTAGGGCCCAATTTAGAGTTACTTGAAATAACTCTAATGATAACTACTGAATTTCCAAGGTTTTGTGCAGGTAAATGCAGAACCTAACTATAATGTCCATTTAATGATGCAAGCCCTCAAGCACATGCTGATGATCATGACACCAATTGTACAACTTGATTCAATGATCCAAGCTTTCCTCAGATTCTTGCCTTATTCAGGTATGTTCTTTATTAACTATAACAGCCAGCCAGCACGTGTTTCATCACTGGGCAATTCACGCTACGACTTCATCAGGGTTTAAAAGTTTCAGGCACTCGCCTTTTTCTATTTCTGAAAAGCTCTAACCGGGACAGTGTCTCGCACCTAGCTATTGACCAATATTCCTAAATCAGTCACTCATGTAGAAAGACTCCTCAAAAGTAAGAATACAGCGTATCAGCTCCAATATTTTGTTTTTCGCCACTGGGCAATTTGACATCATTAGGCCTGGAAATAAAGTAATAATATAACTAGCAAATCTAAACACAGGCACATTGTGAAATATCAATTCATGTGGTTAGATCAAGCCCAGACAATGTGCAGAAGTCATAGGATGGTGGAAACTCAAGCGTCAAATGCCAAACGTCCTTGTAAACTTTTGTTTTATGTGAATGTCTATTTTTTTAAATTCTTTTTAATTTTATTTCCTAATTATAATATCCTTGTAACCATTGTTTGTTTCAGTGAATACATGGATAATTTATTTGGAAAGTTTTGTTAAGATTCGTCAAGCGGAGCCAAAGATTTAGTCAAGTAAAAACACATTTTATATGGAAACTAGGTCCTAATCATACTTAGTGGTGACTGGTAGAACTGATTTCTTTGAAAGTTTGCAGGTTTCCACATTTTGGTGCACAGATGATGCTTTTCAGTACTACATGTAAGCATGATAAGTGTTTTGTAAGTTATAAGGTATTTTAACTTAGTAATGTCTGTTGTCGCTGCTCTTTCTTAAAATTTTGATGAATTTTGCAGTATTTTGTTGAGGTATGGCAGCACATCGCATTGACAAGTCATTATGTAATTTGGTTAATGACTGCCTTTACGAATATTAAAGGCAGTAATTTTTTTTAGGTATACTTTGGCTATGTTCTGCATTAAGCCATTAGATGGATGTAGGTATTGGGTTGATAATTTTCTCCTCTTTATTAGTAGTAATAGGTAGGAAAAAATATATGTACATTTATATATATATATATATTTTTTAAATGTATGGCGTACCTTAGTACTTCCTTAGAAGTACTGCGGTAGTTAAACAAATATTTAAAAAACATAAAAATACACTATACTTTACAAATGTAGTGTACTATATTGTAGTTTCTATTTTGAATATGTTTGAATCATTACAAAAAAGTATATGCAGTACTGCAAACTACCCCACTACTTAAAAAATCAAATAGATGCACAGTTGTATCTAAACAGGTATATAAATAAATAGAAAATGAGAAATACATTTCTCTTTTACCACAACAACAATAAAACCTACTACTTACATATAATTAAGGCCCTAGACCAGAATGCAGTGAAATGCAGAATGCACCCAAACTCTGCTGAAAATGCCTTTTATATTTGGTAAACACAGCCATTACCCAATCACATACTGTCTTCTCATCCGCATGTACTGCAGTGTACAGCAAACTTACTGCAGTAAAATGTGACAAAATATATTGCTAAGTGCCTGATTTAGAGTTTGACGGGTGGCTATCTTGTCTGCAGTATTACAATCTCCATAGACTATAATGGGATCCTAATACAACGGCTGGGATATCCATCATGTTTGTGATGGAGTAACCCCCTCTGCCATACTCTAAATCAGGCACTAATTACTTTATAACTGCAACACCACTTACACTATTTACACATATTACCAATAACTAATATTTGCACCTCATAATATACTTTTCTGCCACATTGAATTTGCATCTGTTCACTCACTTCGATGCTACGTCTGTTTGAATTACCACATCCCAGTCCACACCACTCCACTCCACTCCATGTCAATCCACTCTACACCACTCCAATACATGCTGTTACACTGTACACCACTCTACTCTGTTATGCCACTATATGCATCTGTTCACTCACTTTAATGCTCCGTCTGTTTGAATTACCATATTCCTGTCCACACCACTCCATGTCAATCCACTCTACACCACTCCAATACATGATGTTACACTGTACACCACTCTACTCTGTTATGCCACTATATGCCACTGCACTTTACGCTAATCCACTGTCTAACAGTCCACTCTACCCCACTCTACCCAACCTCCTCCACTCTACGCTATTACAGTATATATCACGCAATTCTATGACACTCCAGTCAAAGAGATTCCACTGTGTGCCCCTCCACTCTACACTATTCCACACTATTCCACTTCACTCTACCCCACTTCGGTGTACACCACTACATTGTATGCGATTCCAAGTTCACTCCACACCACTCTATTGTATGACACTCCACTATACAGTACTCTATGACAATCCAAAGTACAATATTACACTGTACACCACTCAATTCTACTCCACTCCACATTACTCAATGGCACTCTACGCTAATCCACTATATGCCACTCTACTCAATGTCACTACACTGCATGTCAGTACACTCAACATTAACCCACTCCGAGACAGTCCACTGTAAGCTACTCCAGTGCATACCACTCCACTCTACTCCACTCCACTCTACGCCTCTACACTGTACGCCATTGCACTGTATGCCCCTCCACTCTACAAACTCCACTCTATGCTACTCCACAGTATGCTATTACACTGCACGCCACTACAGTCTACACACTACACTGTATCCTGGTATACGTTAAAATACTCCACTCAATGATATTCCACTCTACAGCACTCCACTCTATGCCACTCTAATGTATGGCACTCCACTCTACTCCACTTCAGTCTGTACTGTTCCACTGTATGCCACTATTCTGTACCTCACACCACTCTATGTCACTCCAATGTACACTTCTCCACTGTATGCCACTCCACTCTATGCTATCCCACTCTAAGACACTCCAATCTGCACCAATTCACTCCAGTCTGCAACACGTCACTCCACTCTGCACTACTCCACTGTATGCAACTCCACTCCATGCTACTGCACTCTATGCCACTCTAGTGTACACCACTCCCCTGTACACTGTTCCCTTCTACACCACTCCACTCTATGCCACTTCAGTGTATGGCATTCTACTGTATGCCGCTCCAGTGTACACCACATCCCTGTGTACTATTCTACTCTACTCCTTCCACTGTATGCTTTTCCACTCGATGCCACTCCCCTCTATGCCATCCACAATACACAACTCCACTGTACACCACTCTACTCTGATCTATGACAAGCACTCTACTACACACCATTCTACTGTTGGCTAATCCACTGTACACAACTCAGCTCTACAGCACTCCACTCTGTCCCACTCCACTCTATGCCGCTCCAGTCTATGCCACTTTACTCTACTCTATTCCACTCTAAGCACTACATTGTATGCTATTTCACTCTATGACACTCCACTGTATGCCACTCCACTCCATGCCACTCCACTCTAGCCAGCTTCCCCTATGGCACTCTACTGTATGCCACTTCATTGTACGCTATTCCACTTTGCACCACGTAACTGTATACCACTCTACTCTACTCTGCGTCATGCCACTTCATGCTACACCACTCCATTGTACAGTATGCCACTCCCCTCTATGACTGTCGACTCCACTGTATGACAGTCCATGTCACTCCACTCTATGACACACCACTTTACACCACAACACGCCACTCCAATCTAAAACAAGCCACTCCACTTTATGAGATGCAACACCACTCTATGTAACTGCACTCTAAGCCACTCCACACCATGCTACTTCACTGTATCTTATGCCACTCTATGCACTCCACTATCTGCTATTTCACTGTGCATTTCTCCACTGTGTGCCAGTCCACTCTGGGCCGCTCCACTCTATGCTACTCCACTCTACACTATTCCACTTTTTGTCACTCCGTTCTTTGCCACTCTACTCTATGCCACTCCACTGTACATGTTTCCACTTTATGCTATTCAACTCTACCACATTCCACTATACTCTATGACACACTACCTCACTCTAAGTCACTCCAGGCTATGGCACACCACTCTACTGCATGGCATGCCACTCTACTCTACGCTATTCTACTCTATGCCACTCTACTCTTCACCACTTCACTCTATGCTATTTCAGTGTAAGCCACTCCACTTTACACTATTCCACTCTATGTCACTTCACTCTATGCCACTTCACTGTATGCCACGTCAGTCAGCGATATCCCACTGCATGCATCTACACCCTATGCCACTTCACTCTATGGCACTCCACTGTATTGTACTATGTGCCACTCCCCTGTACGCTATTCTACTCTATACCACTCCACTCTAGGTCACTCCACTCTGTGGCATTTCACTTTACTCTACAATACACCACTCCACGCCACTTCGCTCTTCTCTAAAACATGCTACTCCACTCTACATCACTCCAGTCCACCCCACTGCACTGGATGCTAGTCCAGTATACGCCATTCCACTCTATGCTATTTTACTGAACACCACTTCACTGTACACCACTACACTCTATACCACTCTACTCTATGCCACTCCACTGTATGCCACTCCAGTCTACCCAATTTAACTCTACATCACTCCAGTCTATCCCACTCCACTCCACACCACTCAACTCTGCACTATTCCACTGTACACACTCCATTCTATGCCATCCCAATCTACACCATACCACTGAATGGCACTCCACTGTACTCCGCCAGAGTGTGACTCTACTCCACTATATGCCACTGTGAAACATTCTGTGACACTCTACACAACTCCCTGTCAATAACTCCACCCCAGTTTACGGCACTCTTCTCTATGACACACTACTCCACTCTACTGCACTACTCTACTCCACTCTGCACTACTCAATGCCACCCACCTCTACAGCACTCTTAGCCACTCAACTCTGTCACACTTCACCATACTCTACTCTACACCACTCCACTCTACAACACTGTAGTCTATTCTATGGCACTCAACTCTACTCCACTCTATCACACTTTGCAACACTCTACGACAATCCACTCCTGTACACTATATAACATACTATTCCATTCTATAACACTTTATTGTATAATATGCCACTCTATGCCAGTAGTCTGCTCTACCTCATACCAATCCACTCTATGCCACTATACTCCACCCTAGTCTACACCACTCTAATTGACTCCATTCCACTATACTCCACTGTACAACACCTTACCTCACTCTACACCACTCTACGACACTCTACCCAACAACACTCCACTCCACTCTATCACACTACACTATACTCTATGACACACAACTTCAATCTACGCCACTCCACTCTAGAAGATTCTACTCCACTGTATGCCTGCCACTCCACGCCACTGTATGAGACTCATCTCTACTCTGACACCCTACTGCACTCTACAAAACGCCACTTCACTCTACACCACTCCAGTGTAGAAGACTCTACTCCACTGTATGCCCGTCTGCTCTACACCAATCTGCTCCACTAAATAACACTACCATACTCCACTGTATAACACACCTTCTACGACACTTCACTCTACGAAACTACACCTTATGAAACTCTAAGACACTGTACTGTAAAGCACTCCACTTGACACCACTATACTCTACAATACTCTATGCCAAACGATGACACTCCACTCTATGACACTCTGGTGAGTCTGTGGTGGTGGTGTTGGTCAGTGCAGGCTAACACCAGACTCTGTTTTTATTCACTTTAATTCTGTTTTGCTTTTTGATTTTATTTTCTGGGCCATTGCCTTTAATTAAGTTCCTTGTGGGTAGCATAAGATCGGGTCTGTTAGAGCCTGCCTTTGATGTTTGTTGTTTTTTTGGCAGCCATCTTTGTTTTGCCATCACGCAATTTTGCACTACAGAGGGTAGCGTTCTAGTCATTTGACACTCTCTCTTGCAGAATGTGCTAGTTTCAGGTTTTAAATGCCCTGATGAGCAGATGCACCTTGGTGCACCAAAGGCAAGCCCGTCAGCGCCTGTCAGCATCCGTCTGTGCCCGTCCACACCCTGTTGGGACCAGGCACCTTGAACGCTGCCAGTCTGAGTATAGCTTAATACGTAACAGTGGCTTAACTATATGGGCAGACCCTCATGAATTTGAAACAAAAGGTGAGATATGAAGGAAGGGACGTGCTAGACTCGGAGATGCAACCCCATGGGGACCAGGGGAACCCCATGGGGTTGCTGATTGTGTAATTGGATGCTTGGGAGGGGTAAAGTTGGGTGAGATGGTGGTTTCAGAGCAGGGGCTCCATAGTAATGGGAGGGGCATATTGCGGGGAGGCAGACTGGAGAGGCCATTAGCTGTGCGTAATTAATGAGCACTCCATTATAAAACATAGTCCAGAGATTAATGAGCTAATTGGGACGTAGCAGCTAGAATGACTGTTTTTTACAGAGACATGGGCCAAGGAAGATTCTGGCCCTTATTTTGCAGTTACTACTCCACCAGGTTTCGCTGTAGTGAGACTGAATAAAAAGGTTCAGAGGGGTGGAGGCTTGAACATTATCTATAGGAAACAGTTGAGTTGTACATTAGAGCACAACTATATCGGGGTCAAAGGCTGAGAGGTGGGGCATTATAAAATTAAAAACAAACACTCTGTGATTTTGGCAGGATTATTGATTTATCATGCTCCAGGTCCCAAGAAGCAGTTCATGATAAACTGACATCAAATACTTGAGCCTTTTATCTCATGTGGTAGTTTTACCATATTGAGAGATTTTGACTTCCATTTGGAAGAAAAGAGTAATCGGGACACGAGGGCTAAGCTTTTGCTTTAGCCAGCATGTCACTACCCCTACACATAAAGCCGGACATATGCTGGATGGGACCTTCTCTATATGAAAGCCCCTGACTTTTTTCGATTGTGCGCAATTAAGTTGTTCCGCCCATAGTTTGGAAATGTTTCAAGCACATAGGAACATGGGATGGTAAGCATGTCAGGCACCGCTAAAAGTAAAATTATGACTGGCGATTTCTCCAAGGCTTCATGAAAATTGAAAGAGAAAATCCTGGAGGGTTCAGGTTTATTGGCAGAGAATTTTAACATTTGGGTGAGGTTAGCCATTGAGGAGGTTGCCCCTCCGGCCAAAGTCTGCACTAAGGGTAGGAAGAAATCTCCTGCCCCTTGGTTCTCTGAGGAGCTCAAAGAGCTTCAAACAGTGTGGGAGACAGGAACATAGTTGGAGATTAGCTCCTAATCTGGAGGAGAAAACAAAATATAGATAGCTTATTCCCAAATAAAAACAATCAAGAAAATGAAAGCTGTGTATTTCTCCCAGAGGTTTAGGTTGCCTATAAACATCCCAAAAGAACTCTTTAGCACCATGCATGCCCTTGCAGTGCCTTCTGCACATCGGATGGTGGAGAACTTGCAGGCTTTTTGTAATAATGTTGCACAGTTCTTCAAGGATAGGATTTTGAAGATTTCTGAAGATTTTCCAGGGTCTCTGGATAGTCCTGGATTTTGCCTCTGGATAGGTTTGGTAAATCGGGGTTGGAAGAGGGCGAGGAGAGGGTCTTGGCACTCTATGAGGGAAGGATGACTCTTGAAATGTCTAACCCCAGATGCTTAACCAGTTTCTCCTCGCTGCCTGCTTCTAAAATCAAGACTCTGCTGGAGGGCTCTATTTCTCTCCGGGTGATCCCTGTCTGCTGAGAGCCCTGATTGCAAAGGCATTGGAGAAGGATTATTTACAGGTTTTGAAGTCTGGTGTTTACCTGCAGGGTTGGAAGCAGGCCGTTGTTATGCCCTGAAGAAGAAAACGGAGGGAGATCCTAGTGATCTAAAACATTTGCACCCTATTTTCTGCTGCTGGCTCCAGTGAAGATCTTGGAGAAGCACATAAACTAGGAACTAGCCGAATTTCTCCTGGGTCAAGAACTCCTAGACCCCTCTCAAAATGGCTTCAGGCGGAATCACAGCACTCTTGTAGAGACTACTGACTCAGTCCACGTCCACAGGCAGGTCGACCAGGGTTGCCATGCTATCTTTTTGTGCTGCTGGACCTGCCCGCAGCCTTTGAAACAATATCTCCATCTTTGTTGGTGCGAAGGCTGCATCAGGCTGGTTTGAAGGACACGGCAATCAATTTATTGGAGTCTTTCCTGTTGGATCGGATGCTTATGGACAGCTGTGGGGATTTTACAGCTGCCCATATTCAGCTTCCCTGCGGGATCCCACGGGGTCTTCTTTAAGCCCGACCCTATTATTAATTTATATGTTTCCCCCTTGGCAAAGCTGATGCGATCTTTTTGCTTTCTGGTGTCTTCCTATGCGGAGGAATCTCAGATCATTGTTCACACCTCAAATGACTGGGAAGAGATGGTGGATAGGTTCAGGACTTGCATGATGGAGATCAGTAGGTGGATGAGGGAGAACTGGCATAAAATGAATGGGGAGAAAACAGAGATATTTTTCTTCAGACGGGAGAGTTCTATTTGGAATAGAAGATGGTGGCCTGAAAAGTGTGGTACTATACCTACCCCGGCAGCTATGGCCAAAAACCTGGGTGTGATTTTCAAAAGCACCTTAATGTTTGATACCCAGGTGAATAGAACTGTGAATTCCTTCTTCTGGATAATCAAGATCTTGAGGAAGATTTTGCTGTTTCTCCCGAAAGAGCTGAGGGTGGGAGTGGTCATTGCACTTATCATCTCACAGTTAGACTACTGCGATGCCCTGTATTTAAACATCAACCAGTTCTCCCTAAGAAAGTAGCAAACCATCTGGTGTGCATCTACTAGCCTGGCCCTTGAAGTACCTAAACATTGCTCAGTTAGAGAGGGTTTGAGGTCCCCATACTGGATACCAGTTCAAAAGCAGATGTTTTCTAAAGCCCTTTGTTTGGTCCACAAGGTTCTCCACTTGCAGGGGCCGTCCTATCTCAGAACAGCCTTTAATTGGTATGTTCTCAAGAGGTCCCTGAGATCTGTGGGTCGATGGAAGGTAGTCATTCCTAGGAGCAAGAAAACTAGGTGGGGAACACTCCAGGCTCTCAAGAGAGGGCTAATTAGAGAATAACCAGGTTTTCACCTTTCTACAGAACAGAAGGTACATCTTTAAATACTGCCCACACCATAGGCGCTGCTTTTTGTTTCTTCATCTTTCACACCCTGCAGCCACCCCTTTTTGGCTGCAGGATGCAAACCCCACTTCTACAGAGGAAAATACATTTCACTGAGGTGGAGACATCCCTTGTAGTCCATCCAATTTGAGGCATAAAAATACAAACTACATGAGTTGCCTTCATTAATCCTCAGTGGAACACTGAAGACAGCCTTTTGGCAAGGGATAACAGACAGTGGACTGGGGAGGAGGCACAAATCGTGAGGGATATTTACAAAGTCAGAAGATGAGAGGAGGCAGGTGAAAGAAATGTCAACCAGGATTCAGTTGGAAAAGCTCTTACTTCATATGCGCCTTCATTCTGTCTTTGTCTTACCCCCTCAAGGAGACTGCCCTCTCTACAATGCACCCTCATATGATATACGGGCTGCCTGGCTCTCTCATCACAAATGTGGTGCCAGGTAATATTCTATATCCCTCTCTCTCTCTTTCTTTCTCTCTCTCTCTCTCTTTTTCTCTCTCTTTCTCTGTCTCTCTCTCTCTCTCTCTCTCTAAAAGTAGACTTACAGGCACACATCAGAAGCTTTTCCCTCAAAAGCACCCTCTAACAAACACCCTGTGAATACCTAGATGTTTTGATTATATTCTTTTTAGTCCAACTCCTTTCATACTGCCTCTCTTCCTGTAGTTTGGTTGCTTCAACTGGGGCAGGAATCATTGCAAATGCAGCAGGGCCACAGATAGGTCAGATCTTGCAATCCAATTCAACTACAATCACAAATATGTTGTTATGCTAACAATGTAACCACCATTAGTTACAATTTGTTTTTAATCATTTATACTTATACTCAAACTTAGCCCTGAACATTAATATTTTTATGATATTGTATACTCATATACTTTTATTTATAAGGTCAGTTTAACCCTTTTTTATTGTGACTTCCAAGGGCTTTTTAATGTAAACTAAGGTCTTATTACCATACCCAACCCCCATGGGTGACCAACTCCCGTGTGGGAGTTTGGGCACAGGGCCTAGCCTTTGGCTAGGGCCTGCTCTCAATACCCAGTGGCAGTGGCCTAGTGTGGTGTAAGGTTGTGTGCAGAGCTGGGTCTGTGGCCAGGCCCCATGCCCAACCATTAACGAGTGACCCTCCCGTCACAGACACCCAATCTACATTTTTTGTTATTCATTTTCCATGTCCAGGAAGTCCAGCACGATCAGAGCAACCACAATTTTTTTCAATGTTGGGTACAGTGGCCCCATAAGGGCCAGTGAGTCAGGGTACCCAAACCTGTTGTCTGCTAGTAACTTTCAAAATATTTTAGCACACGACAACTGAGTCCTCATGTCTTTCACTGGTGGCTGGTGGCTGCAACGTTTCTTCTGATGTTGCACGCCCCCAGTCAGACAGTGTTCTCCTGCGGGAGCAAGATGACTGGCAGGAGAAAGAGCCTTCTTGGCAAATCAAAGTGAGTTATTTTTTTAAATACCCGGTCTCGCAGGACACCTGAGGAACCATCTGTCAATATATTTCTATTTTTTAACCTTAATTTTGCCAATACTACTGAATGGAGTTACACCATTTAAATACATACACAGACATATGTAATTCAGTCAATATGTTTATCTAAACCTAAACGTAAACATACTTAAAAAATATAAAACAGGGTAATATTTATTAAAATAACACTAAGAATTATCAAAATGTAAATATACTTTTGATTTATTGACTTCCCATGTTGTGGTTCCAATCTAATAACTAAAAATGTAAACTCATGCTATCATTTGTGATGCCCTTAATCCCCAGGGATCCTCTGAAGTGAAGTTTGGTACATCTCAAGTTTATCCATTTGGGATCACCCTGAAAGGTGAGCTTGTCAATTTCGTCTCCCCAACACACAGTCCCAGTGAGGTAGCCCTTTTTGGCACCCTTTGTTCAAACCCTTATCGTACTTGGACTCTTACTTCTGGGCGAGACTGCTGGTTCAGGGATTGCAGCACGTTTGTTTGCAGGTAACATAAGCCAATCCTGCAACAATTGGCAACTGTCAGCCCAACCCTCCCAGCTCACAAGCAGTACCTCACCAAAAACCCAACAGTAAGATGATTCCTGGCAGCTTCATGCATGGACTCTAGAGTGTGACATCTCAGGGGAATCCTGGTGGAACAGAAGTTACCCATTTCTCATGTTAGCAATGAGTCTCAGTCACACACTGAAATAAAAGAGAGGCAAGAAAGTTTTCAATAAGTTTATTAAAAAGACTGCAATCTACGGTAACATACACAGACAGGCTGCAATGATTAGGATAACAAATAATAAAAGGAACATTATTGTGAAGATGAGAGTCGGAAATACAAAGACCCCCACCATCTTGCACTAAGAATGAAATGTAAAATCCCTAGCATGGAGAACCTAATCTCTAACCTAAAGAGAGCTAGGTGTTATAAACCTAATCTGCCAGTACCATGTCTAAGAGAGCGTCCTCAAACCCTCCTTTCTTTGTAATGTGGTCTCTAGATCAGACTCCGTGAGGCACAAAGGTTTGGTCTGCGTCAAGGCGATGTGCAGCCTAGATAGTGTTGATAGCATCTGGTAGGAATCCCTCTGATAACCCTGTCTGTGTGAGGTGTAGTGATAAAGACCATGTAGGACCCCGGACGGAGGTGTGTTCTAAAACAATAGATAAGGAGGCATACTTGTGGCAGCAATTATGTAAACAATCCTGACAAGTGTACATTATGTTCTTGTCACCCATAAGTGAGAAGGGGACATGATGTGCCTACCTACGTTCATCACTTGATAATTATGCTGATAGTGATGTCTTTCCAGAGTGACACTGATAATGCTAAATCAAAATATTTCTTTAACTATAAACATGGCAGCCATTTTAAAATAAATAATAAAATAAATGGGCTAAAACAGAGTTAAGTAGGTTAAAAGTCACTAGGTGACTGGGGCACAGGCCTGCAAGCCAGAAGGCTAAGCTCAACTCCTGAGTCCCATTAAAACTAAATACGATCCACTATACCCTGATGGATGGCAAATTTCTACAGCTTCTGAAGTGAATAGATGCACACAAACAACATACTTATTGGTCTACCTGTGCAAATTGAAGTCCCGTGGCTTTGTTCAGACTTGGTCTCATGTTTAATTTACTTCATGTTTATTTTCATGAACATATGTGTGAGCAAGTACTAGTAGCAGGGTTAACAAATATTATCAGACAACCTGTTACGACTGGTGGCAAATACTTAACTTAATGTACATAAAAATGTCACTTGTAAGATGAAGAAGAAGTGATTCCCAGAGAGACAGCCCCACTTCTTTTTTTCATTTTTGTTTATGTGTAGCTGATTTTCTAGGGGTAATTCACATGGATGCCCACCAAAGTAGCACCTAGAGGGATCACCTCAGCCCCTGCACACAAGCAGGGGTCTCACATTCACACTCTGTGAAGATGGCATCTGAGGTAAAAAAGGTGACCTTGCCTGACTAGTTGGAAATTTGAATGGAAAGACTTCACCTGACACTGACTGGCTGTGGCCATCAAGCCATTTCCCTAGATATTTTAATATATGTTTAGCCTGGCTTGCAACTCTCTGATTATCTCCTGGATATGCATCGAGGTGGACCCCTATTGATGTGGCTTATCCTGAGTGTGGAGCCAGCTTGCTTGCTGCCCACTTCTGTCTGGCAAGGACTAAGCTTATAAGCCCTACTGAGGTTTGGCTTGCTTATCCTGCTGCTGATGATTTTGTCCTATGAGGAACCCCCTAGCCTGCTCAGTGAGTCCTGAGGTGGTGATCAGACCAGATGAAAAACAAACCTTGATGACTGCCAGTGTTCATTAAAAACTGACAGCGACCCTTATTAATTTGTGCATGTATTTGGATGGTTCTCAGGATGCAGCACATTGCGAATGCACATGTCTGATTCCTGTGAAGTTCAAATTAAAGTGTAGGGCTGTGAAGTAGTGCAAGTCAAAATGTCTACATGAATTGGTCCCTATCATAAATTCCTCACTCATTATTATCAATTCTCTTGTATGATCAAAGGGCTGAATCTCTCGCCAAAGACCTAGGTTGGGTCTATGGGAGATTGACTGCTATGATGTGCAGGTGAGACGATGGCAACTCTATTTGGTGAGCACACCACTACTTGCAACTAATTTTGCTATTTTTATCCATTTCATTTCACCCTTCTTATTCTGAAACGTGCAACAGTCCAGCTGCTGGTTAGAAAACTAACCTGCAGGTTTCATCCAGAAACATTTGCTGTTTTGTTATAAGCATGATATGCTGGTAGGATTAGAGTCCCATGCCATCTCAAGATCTCCACAAAACTATGGTGCCCATGAAGTCAGCACATATACAGACAATTATAGTTAATTAAAAGTGTTTAATTATATGTGAATAAAAAATAATGTTTAATGAGTCTATAAATTCAAAAAAGTTGTTAAAATATTTAGTCATTAAATATTAAATATATTTAATTTATTTTTGTCATTATCTTCTAAAGGTGGGTGTAGTAGTGTCCGTGGGTGGCCGTGTGGTGCTGGACTTACTAGCTGAACAAAAGAGGGCACCTGAAAGAAATAATGAACGAGAGGCAGAACCAGGGGAGAAAAACTAAAAAAGCTATAAAACATAGGATTATGGAGATTTTTTGGGAGAACATGCACCCACCTGTAAAAAGGTAAAAAAATTGCTGGAGGGAAAAACAGACCCAAAGCAGTGGTAAATTAATCCATCTCAGTACTAGAGTACGTCCAGCACCAGAAAAAGCAATCAAACGTGCCTACTCAAACATATGTAGGACCTGATTATGAGAGTGGCTGTCCTCAGACCACTACACTCGCATTTGTGTTTTTTGGTGATGTTGGTGGGCAGCCCTGACAACCTACCACCGTCTCTGCCGGGATGTTCGATCCCAAAAGGTTGACAGTGGTGGAGGTCGGAATCAGCCAGGGCGGCGATGAAGCCAGAACCAACCTGCTGATTATGACAGGTACAGGGAGCCACAGGGGGGGGCCTGCACTGCTCATGCACATGGCATGGGCATTGCAGGGATCCCCCTGCCCAGCACCCCTGCAATACTCACTATCTACTGTGCAAACAGTGAGAGTTGTGAGGGTGCTGGTGCACCCTGCTGGCAGCAGCATTGCCGCTGACTCAAATACGAGCCGGCGACAATGCTACCAACACTTTCTTTCTGGGCAGCCTAGCAGGAAAGTCGTAAAGGGCCTGGCAGGGAGGTAGCCAGTAAGGCGGAAAACTCCCCCTCGGACGTTCGGCGGATGGGTCATACCATCTGCCGAAATAGTAATCAAGCCCAAACTCTTTAATTATAACCGATAAAATTAAATCAACGAGTAATGAGCCTCAAAAATATATACAGCAACTCTTGATTTGTTACCATCTTTTATTTATATATATATTTAAAAAAAATCATTGACCATATACAGTAAATAAACTAAATCCAAAACCTACTCCATAGCATTCATTCACTAAACCATCATGCCACATTAACACAACACTTGTCATCCGACAACATATTAAAAACATAAAGCCTGTGGAATCAGAGAGCATCAAAGAAGGTACAAGAGATAATAACACATTGTTCTTTAAGTAAAGTGAAAGATTGACCTAACAATACACTCCCACAATTACAATAGAGTTATTCCATACGATACATAAATATATCTTTGTCTATCATCACAATATGTTTTGTCTATCTTGTTCCTAGGAAGATTGTGGGAGTGCAAATGTGCATTTCGGTGATTTCCTAAACGGCAGAACTACCTGCTTCAGGGTGCTACAATGCTTAAAGAATAAAAAGACTAAAAAAAGGGGAAGGAGGGGAATCATCAACCAGCACTTCCAAGAATCTAGAAAAAGAAAAGGCTCAAATTAGAAACACAGCATTATGTGGAGTTGCCAAATTTCTCCAATTCTGTGGACATTCTGCCTATCCCTGCTCCTGACTCCTGCTGTCACCCTGGGACTGGAACTGCACTCCAAGGGAAGGTAGATAACCCTTGTTTGCCTGCTCCAGTAATCTCAAAAGCTGGACTTCTGAATCCATGAAGGCCAAGGAGCCCGCTGAGGATTGGACCGTACAGGACTTTTGCCTGCAGAAAGACCTAGGCCCATATTTATACTTTTTGACGCAAACCAGCACTGGCGCTGGTTTGAGTAAACAAAACTACTGCCGGCTAACGCCATTCCAACTCGCCAGGCGGGCGCCTTATTTATGGATTGACGTTAGCCATCGCTGCAGGCTGGTCAGAGTAAAAAAAAAGACTCTAACCAGGCAGCTCCGGCGTAGGGGAAAATGGGGGTTGTGCGTCAAAAAATGGTGCAAGTCAGGTTTGAGTAAAAAAATCATGGCTCTAACCAGACTTGCGCCATTTTTTGATGCACAACCCCCCTTGAAATGACTCCTGTCTTAGCAAAGACAGGAGTCATGCCCCCCCAGCCCAATGGCCATGCCCAGGGGACTTTTGTCCCCTGGGCATGGCCATTGGGCACAGTGGCATGTAGGGAGGCCCAAGTTAGGCCGCCCTATGCCACTAACAAAAAATAAAATACAAATACTTACCTCAACTTACCTGTACTTACCTTGGATGGGTCCCCCTATCCATGGATGTTCTCCAGGGGTGGGTGGGGGTGGCAGGGGGTGCCCCTGGGGGCAGGGAAGGACACCTGTGGACTGCTTCCATGGTCAGAGACCATGGAAATGGGCCCACAGGTCCCTTAACGCCTGCCCTAACCCAGGTGTTAAAAAACGGTGCACATCAGGCTAGGTGCCGTATTTTAAGGCCCGTCCCCTCCTGTGTGTCAAAATGACACAGGAGTATAAATAAGGCACACAGGGGCATATTTATACTCCATTTGCGCCGAATTTGCGTTGTTTTTTTCGACGCAAATTAGACGCAAAACTAACTCCATATTTATACTTTGGCGTTAGACACGTCTAGCGCCAAAGTTCATGGAGTTAGCGTCATTTTTTTGCGTGAACACTTTCCTTGTGTTAATGATATGCAAGGTAGGCGTTCCCGTCTTAAAAAATGACTCCGATGCATATGCGTCGTATTTATACTCCCGGGCAAAAATGACGCCCGGGAGTGGGTGGGTCTAAAAAACCCGCATTAGCGCCAGATTTTAACGCCTGGGTCAGGGCAGGCGTTAAGGGACCTGTGGGCTCAGAATGAGCCCAGAGGTGCCCTCCCCTGCCCCCAGGGACACCCCCTGCCACCCTTGCCCACCCCAGGAGGACACCCAAGGATGGAGGGACCCACCCCAGGGACATTAAGGTAAGTTCAGGTAAGTATTTTTATTTTAATTTTTTTTGTGGCATAGGGGGGCCTGATTTGTGCCCCCCTACATGCCACTATGCCCAATGGCCATGCCCAGGGGACATAAGTCCCCTGGGCATGGCCATTGGGCAAGGGGGCATGACTCCTGTCTTTGCTAAGACAGGAGTCATTTCAATGGGGGTTGGGCGTCGTAAAAAAATGGCGCAAAACGGGTTGAGGCGATTTTTTTGCCTCAGCCTGACTTGCACCATTTTAGGACGCCCATACTCCATTTTCCCCCTACGCCGGCGCTGCCTGGTGTACGTCGTTTTTTTCCACGCACACCAGGCAGCGCCGGCGGCTAACGCCGGCTAACGTCATTGAATAAATACGGCGCCCGCATGGCGCTTCAGAATGGCGTTAGCCGGCGCTAATTTTTTTTACGCAAAACTGCGTTAGCGCAGTTTTGCGTCAAAAAGTATAAATATGGCCCACAGGCCTTAAAGTCATTTTTTGGACCTACCTTGCATGTCATTAACGCAGAGCGGTTTCCTGCATCCAGAAAAAGACGCAGACGGATGAATTTTGATGTTCTCCGTGTCAGGCGTCATAGTATAAATATGGTGTAAGGATTGCGCTGAATGTGCGTCAACATTTTTGACACACATTCGGCGAAAACAGAGTATAAATATGCCCTCTAGTGCCAAGAAACCTACCCTGAGGACTATTAACAACTGCTGAGGCTTTCCCACAGGGAGGTTGATAGGACACTCAAGAACACATGGCTCTAAGCTTTTTGCTGTTCTGAAAAAGGGGATCAGCCAGAACTTGCAGTGAAGGTATAAATCCTTGTGGAACGCTTGCTGGTTAACTGCTTCCCTCAATGCACAGAAAGATTTTGAAAACCAAAAAAGTGTAAAATTGCAAGGTGGAAAATCTATGAGAATGGTGAAGCGAGCTCAGCAGCTGTGAAATCCAGCCTTACTCTTCTCAGAGCTTTTGGCACCAAAACCAACAGCTTCAGATGGAGCTTGACAATGTATTCAACTTTAAGGGACCCTACTAATTTCAGCCTTGGCCCCCTGAAAGTCTTTGACCTCTAGAAAAAAGACTACATCTAAAGGTAAAAGTTTTAATGACCTGCTTGTTGTATTCAACCTATGTTCTTTACAGCGGGCGTCAACTTGCAGCTAAGTCCAAATACAACACAAAAAGATATAGTTCAATGGTGCTTTACTTTTTCTTGGCATATTTTGTATTACAAACTTCAAAATTCATCTCTCCCGTTCCATCAACAGGTTTTGATTATTTTTATGTCTTTTTGCTTATTAATTGTCCTTTATTTTTCTACATTGGTTTGTGAAAATTCCTGTGCTGTTTTCTAGTTTTTCAAATTGTGCAATAACTACCAGGGGTTTAGCACAGTTTCACCGGGACTCGTGTTGAGACCTAACCAAGGTGTCTTTATTACATTGATAAGGTTTCCTCCTTCCCAAGTTATTAAGCTACTTTCGGTCAATCAGGATCTTGATTTGTGGAATATTTCATATGTTTTCTTCAGAGCTACTGCAAATCATGCAGTTTTTTTGCATATATATATATAAGGTGTGTGATGGTGTAAAATGAATCATGCCCATTTAAAAAAAAACAAAATCATAATTATTGGTGAAAACTGATTGACCCCCATACCTAACTGAAATGGTGGAAATTTCATAGGCTGTTTTTTTAATCCATACAATTTCACGTTTCTGACATGTACGAAAATAATTGCAATGCCTACAGCATAACAATACAGCAAAGTAGATATACCTGAGAACAATCAGTGTATCCCTGTCATCCTTGCTGTGTCTTCCCCCCCAAATATTTTGCTTTCTCCCTTCATATTTTCTGAATGTAATTTTTGTTGGCATGCGCACTTTACAACTGCTAACCAGTGATAAAGTGCTTATGCTTTCTCCTTAGAACATGGTACAATTGCATTACATGTGATTGGCATTGTTAATTTACTCATACGTCCCTAGTATAAGGAACAACATGTGCCTATAGGGCTCATAAATTAAATACTGCTAGTGGGCTCATTCTGCCTCCCACTGAAGTAGCACTTTAAAACATGTCTCAGGCTGGCCAATGCAGCCTGCAATGCAATTTTAAAACTCATATTTAAACCAAAATAAATGTTTGTCAAGCCTAAACCTTTCTTTTTAATGCATGGAAGTCATCCAGAAGTAGGCCCTAAAAGCCCATAGTGCAGGGTGAATTTTATTTAAAAAGTAAGACATGCGTTTTTAGGTTTTACATGCCTGCTAGTGAAAACCTCCTTAATTCGTTTTTTCACTACTATGAGTTTTATCTCTTACATTGGGTAGCTTTAGGTTAGGGGTGGCTCCCCTGCTAAGGCAGAGGAGCGTCACCCCACTGGATTGTGGGGAAAGGGAAAATAAAATGATAACAACGCTGTGTTATTATCATTTTTTTTTCCGGGGGGAGGGGTGGGGTGGGAAGGGCTGGAGGGAGGGGGATGGAGGAAGGCTAAGTGCACCTGAAAGTGTGCATGTCTGTTTGGCCGGTCGTGTTGGACCAACCAAACAGACATGCACACTTTGCATGTTCTCTACCCAGCTGTATTGCACAGTCGAGTGGAGAATATGCCCAGGATCCTATTTACAGTCTGAGAGATGAAGCAAGCTGCTCAGACTAATCACAATGCTGTTGTCAGGCTGGTGACAGCAGAGTTGTGATTAGCTGGAAGCCTGTGTGCAGCCGGGAAGAGTAAGAGGACGGAGGGGAGATTAACTCATCTCCCCCACAGGTAAGTGTTTTTTTTTGTTTTATTGCACCCCCTCTCCCCACTACCCCCATTGAGTGGCAGCCAACACTACTTTAGGTTACTTTACTGCATTTAGTAACTGCTACTGTTTGATTGGGATCAGGTAGAAATTTCAGATTTGGCTTCAAACGAATTGTAATTTTAAATTCTCTTTAATGGTAAAGTCAGATTTTAAGTTACAATTCTGAAAATGTCACATTTTCGAAGGTTTGCATTTTCTTGCCCTAACCATTTGGTGCTTGCTGCCAGTGTCCTGGATCGCATGACTGTTAATAGCTTAGAATGTTGAGCATTATGGATTTCTCCCAGATAGAGGGTCAAAGAGTAACTACGGCCCTCATTAGGACCTTGGCGGCAAATCCCACCTAACGCCACGGTGACGGCCGTCAACATACCTTCGCCGTGGCTACCGACCGTCCATGCCATTATGACCGTAGACGGAATCCCACCAGAAGGCTGGCAGAATTCCGTCTACAGTCATAATGTCAAAAACACTGCCTTTTTGCTGATGGACGCTGCTGCTGGCAGCAGTGCCGCGTCCTACCTTCTGCCGGAGGACCCCCTGCATGCAGGTAAGTCAGGTTCTCCGACAGGAGAGGGGGTGGGCGGTGTTGTGTGTGTGTGGGTGTGTGTGTGTGACTGTGTGTGAATGCGTGCATGCATGTGTAATAAGTGTGTGCATGAGTGGGTGTGAGTGTACGTGCATGTTGTGTCGTGAGATTGCGTGTGTGCCTGGATGTATGTTCGTGAGTGTTGCTGTGAGTGTGTATGAATGTATGAATGCGTATGTATTTGCGAGTATGTTTGTAAATGTGTGGGGGGGTCGGGAGGGTGAGGGTGGGGGTGGACTCTGGGGAAGGGGGCGGGGGAGACCCCTATTAGTGCCAGGGAAGGAATTCCCTGATAGTGCCTACCTCCATGGTTTCAGTGGTGGTACAGAAACCACTGAAACCATGGAGGTGGGCGGGGTCAAAATGCCACGGGCGGCCTAGTGACGGCCGCAGGGCTAGAGACTGTAGTCTCCAGCCTGGCGGTCATTACCGCCGTGGTGGTCGGTGTGGTACATAGGCGGTTTGGCTTTGTCCAAACCGCCAATGTAAAAATAGTGGAGGTAGGTACCGTCAGCCTGTTGGTGGTAATACCTCCACTATACCACCGACCGCCGGGGTCGTAATAACCCCCTAAATATTTGCACAATGGTTCATTGGGGGAAGAACTATTCCCTGCTGGACTTACATTTCAAAGAGCTTACCTCCAGCACTCACAAAGGAACCTAAAACTATTATTTTGTCACCTCAGACATCTTGGAGCCTTTGCAGGGCAAGGGAAGAACTGGCCCCAGGTATAAATAGTAGATCCCCAGCACCACTTCTTAGTACACTCTTGGACCCGTAGACACTACAGAAGAAGGACTGCCTTGTTCCTTTGAGAACTGCCCTGCTGCTTGAGGCATGCCATGTTCCTCAAAGCACTGTCCCTTTGCCACCAGAGAACTGCCCTACTCTTGAGACCTGCCTTGCTCCCCAGAGCACTGCCCTGCTGCTTGAGGATTCCCCTGATTTCTGAAAAGGAAGACTGGACCTACTCCCTTCCTCCCAGGCTACCTGAGTGACTCCAAGGGTCTGTTAGCTGACTTCCAGTTCTGCGCTACAGAAACAGAACAAACTCCAGAGGCCTCCCTGCAACTGCCCAGCTGACCTCCTGCAAATGGACCTTCCTGCCTCTGCTAGGGTGCGTCCCTGATCCCCAAGTGGTGCCTGGCAAGGTCATGGACCGTCGGCTGGCATTAGCTTGTATTCCTCTACAAGAAAAAGAAAAATCCTGACGTTTTGAGATCTTCATGACTGCAAACTGGCCCATTCGCATCAAGACTCTTCTGGCCATGACAACTGCCAATGCGAAGTTCCAGTAAACCTGACTCTTCACTACAGAAACCACCAGCAACGACCAGCAAAACCAGATCTGCACTTTGCGCTACAGCAAATAGAGTCTGTGATGATCATCAATGAGAATCTCAAATACTGACCATCTGTTATGCCCAACTGCATTTTCACACTACAGCTACAGCTATATGTGACACTAGGCCTGCAGAAGGCCCCCTTCTTCTTGCGGCCTTGTTCACTGTGAATTGAACTCTTCATGTTGGAGTTTGAGAACTTTTTCAGCTGGACTAACCTGGTGCCTGTATTCGGCCTGTGCTCCATCGAGGTTAACCTGAACTTGTGATTTTCCTCCGATCTAGCCCAACCAGATACCGTGTGTTGCAGTTTGTGCTTTTAGGTGTTGTATCTACCACAAAATTGAATATTACTGGTTCTACTGATTGGATTTTTTACTTTTGTGTCTCATTGTATTCACTAAAATGTACTCTAAATTGGTTTGAGATGTTCCTTGTGTAGTGTTTGCACTTAACCTTTGTGTGCTGTAAATATACATTAGACATTGCCTTTAAGGTAAGGCTGTCTACTTTTGTGCCACCTACCAGGGGGGTTAAGGTCTGGTTAATGTAATAGTTTTTGTGGTTAGTCCTGACAAGGATTGTGGTTGATGCTTGATTAGGGTTATCACCCTCCTTGGCTAATAACTCAAATTATTTTATATGGGACTTAAATTTTACACTGTCCCTAACATTTTAGAGCGACAATTCTGAACAACAGAAAGCCTAACATGTAACCGTTCAAATGGAGTGCACATCTTGCATTCTGATTCCTAGCATTCACCACGCCATACCACACTCACTGATGAGAAAATGTATTTTTGACAATGTGTCAGAAAATAAAATGTAGCAATTCAAGTACGAAAGTAGCAAATGCCAGAATACACAACTATGAAAGAGCAGTGTGAAAAAGAACAAAAAAGTGAGTGCAAACACAAACTTTGCTTGATTGCATTTTTTATGACAATTCTTTAGCATATCTATGCCATGGCTTTGGGTCTGCCCCACAGGACTATTAACCTCTCATAGCTATTGTCCTATGTAGTGCTTTCATTTCAATGCATGAGGGACCATTTTCTAACTCAAAAGTAAGTACATTGAATCATCATACATTTAGGCCCTCATTTTAACAATGGCGGTAAAAAACGCCTACTGTCGCGGTGATGGCCGCCAACATACCGTCACTTTGGCTACCATGCATCCGCCATATTATGATCACTGCCGGACTTCCGCCACAAGAAGGGTGGAAATCCAGCAGTGATCATACTGGCGGAGGGTAGTAAGCTGGTGGTGCTATCACCAGCACCACCACACCAGTTGAACGCCGCCAGTCGTATCATGACCTGTGATACGGCCTGGTGGTGTTCTGCTGGAGGGGCGCTGCTGGCGGTAGCAGCACCTCTTCCCATTCCCTGCCGGAAGACCTCCTCAGCAAAGGTAAGTCGGGCTTCCGACAGGGGAGGAGGTGGGGGTTGTTGTGTGTGTGTGTGTCTGGTTGTGTGCATGAATGTCTGAGTGTGTGTGTGAATGTGTCTGTGTGTGTTGTGTTGTTTGCGTGGTTGTATGCTTGTGAGTGAATGCGTGTAAGAATGGTGAAGTTAGAGAGTGGCTGCATGTCAGTGTGATTGTGTGTAAGAATGTGTGTGAGCATGCCTGGAAGTATGTATGTATGAATGCATGTATGCCAGTGTGAGTGATTGAGTGTATGTGTGGTGCATGTCTGCAGGTGTGTGCGTGTATAGGGGGTGGGGAAGTGAGTGTGAGGATCGGAAGGGGTGGGGGAGTGTGAAGATCAGAGGGGGTGGGGGGAGTTTGGATGGAGGGGGCTTGGGGGGGTCAGGTATGTGTTGGGGGGAAGCCACCTACCACTGACAGAAGGAATTCCCTGTCACTGGTAGGGCCTACCACCAAGGTTTACGTGGTATTGCTAATGCCATGAAAACCATGATGGTAGGCTGACTCATAATGGAGCCGGGGGTACTATTCCGGCCGCCAGGCTGGAGATTGACATATCTGGCTCGACGGCTGATACCGCCATGGTGGTATGAGTGGAGAAGTGGCGGGTTGACTGCTGCTATCCCGCCATTCTTCTAATGTGGTGGTATGTACCGCCAGCTTGTTGGTGGTACTACTGCCACATTTTCACTCACGCCGGGTTCCTAATAACCCCCTAAATTCTTTATTTCATATATGTATTCCATAAAGAAAGCAATCGTTTTATATGTGTTTTTCAGTTAGGAAGCTATTAAAAATAGTCAGGGTTTAACATGTAACCAGACCTAATGGATTTACTAATTATTGTTACTTAAGTTCTTTAAATGTTAAACAGGCAACATTTAATGCTAAACTATATCCATTGTAAAATTAGACAACGTCACAAGGTCGAATTCTCAGGATGTGATCTAGTGCAGTTTTGTGTGGTAAAGTAAAGAGGGCTGGTTTCGCGGTAAATTGTCTGGGTAAATTCAACATAAACGCTCAAGTGACGATATATGAAGACAAACTTACTTTTATAAGATGCAGTACGTGTAATCACAGTTCAAAGGGGATTTGTCAATCGATAAATCACTCCCAAATGCTGTTTTCAAGTTTGAAGTGAGCAGAAAATACCTCCAAGATTGGTGGGGGTGTAGGAGAAGGAATATCTGGATGGGGAATGCATTTTTGCCCTTGGAAAAAAAGTAAAAACACAATAATGTAATCCCACCAATGCATAGGATTTTTCGCATGCATAATAATACATCGTGTACTTTACACATGCGGAACTGACTGCCGAAACAGAATTCATAACTCTGGGAAACGTGCGACTTTTCGAAGTTCATGAGTCTGCATCTCTGCAAGGGATTAAACGTGCAGGTGCAGAATCACGATTTTGTCTGTGAATCGGCTCTAATGTGAGACATTTAATCAGGTTGTTCAAGCTTCAAGTGGTTCCTGCCATGATGCATCAGATATTTAAAGGTCAGCGTTAATATCGGTTGCTACCAGGACGTCATGATTTCTAAGCAAGCTCATCCACCAAAGGTCGCTATCTAGAGTAGTATTAAAAGGAATAACAGGAGACCAGTGTAAAACAAGGTGTACAGTTATGTTAAAAACGTTTTTATTCTCCTGAAACTCTAGGTAAATAGAGGGTAGTGAAGTTAAAAAAGAAGCCCAGCAGGCGTTAAAGTCCCTCCCCCTGCCCTCATGGTAACTAATTTACTTGTTTTTTAGATATTGGTGTCTTATTTAAAGCCTTTCAGTTAACTGGCACCTCCTGGCAGAAAAGCTTGAATGCGCTGTTAAGAACAGATGTGGCAGCCCGACTCCCACTCAGCGTGCGCCTTGTACATCGCTTAGCAACATACTGCTTAATTGAGAGGGCGTGGATCCCACCTATGTTCTGGAGTCGAAGTAACATTTTCAAGCATCAATAGCTTCTTTCCAAGCCGTCAATCCGTGCGTTTGATTCTATTCTCTGCTGTATTAACCAATGTGAGAGCACACGCTGGGCACGCCTGCCTGCCCCCTCTTATGAATGCTTTTAAGACGCTCCCAGCCTTACTCCTACGTCGGAGAGCGTGCCCATATTTAGATTCATTCATTCATTCAAAATAAAGAAGCAAGAAAACTGTTCTAGTACCGCGCCTGGAGGCACCGCAAATAGTTATCAAACGCTGCTTTGCGAAGCTGGATGTTATTAAATTCCAAATTTATTCCCCGCTAGGCTGGGATTAAAAAAAGGAAACTAATCTTAAATGCGAGTGCAGATGTGGACATGAAAATAGGCAAAATGTGGGGACTGAAATGAAAACAAACAAAATGTCAATACGACAGCTAGAGCCATAGTAGTAACATTTATAATATTACCTAATTGAAAATCACTTCCTAAAATCAGTGCAATTTCTCCTCTGGAATAATCTCACAAAATGTGCTCGATGGTTCATAGGTGTAAAAGGCACATGTCTGCTCAATTGTTTACGATAGAAAGCCAAAAAATGGTTATGTTTCATTTACTGGTTAATCCACTAATTATTGCACCTTAAGTAGCCTCATCTGCAGTTACACCCCCCACCTCCACCAAAGGGCAGTATAATCAGGAGCCCTTTACTAACAAATAATTGAATTTGTACCATCCATCACCTGTCACATCCTCCTCTCCCAATGCTTAATTTTAAAATAATTAATGCAGGGTTCCAAAGACTTGCTGAAAGCCTGCAGCAGGTGCTGTTGTATATTGGTGTGCCAAGTACATTCTCTGCCCTTTTTTCTCACTCTTGCAGTGCTGTATTTGGAAAAAAATGTACTATTGGAATCCATAAATTGGGGGTCCTGGTGTGACAGAAGTGTGATAGAGGAAAGGGGTGGAGTTTCGAGGGGCGAGGAGTCTGACAATCAATTTATACATTTATTTTTTAGAAATCTGCAACAAGGACTATGTGGCAGTAGATCTGTTCTTCATTATTTTCGATGACTTAATTGGTCACCGATAGACTGCATTGTAAAACATTTTACAAGGTTGAGACATCGGATGCAGGGATCGCCCACGAATTTTGAAGGGATTATAATAGGGGTGGGATCATTTTTTGCCCAGTCACATTTTTCACTCATAAAGTAGCATAGTGGATTTACTGATGTGCCATTCCTGCACATCACATAACATTCATATCTGAAAATTTTATTTTATTTAGAGCAATAAATGGGCTACTGCTTTTGATGCTGAGATCATGGTATTACTTGCAGTTCATTAGTTGCAAACTTTCAAATTTAGCACAGCGATCTAATTATCACCATCCAGGAGCTGCATGCAATCTGCAGGTGTCGGGTTTAGAACCTAATTGTTTTCTTTTCTCAATCTGTTGTTATTGTAAGATTGCAAAGAAATGCCTGTTTGGGAAGTAATAGGGTCTTGTTAGTACAGAAAACTATGATCACTGCATTATGTTTTACATCCTAACATGTAGTTTCTCCCAACCGTTCACATGTAACTTATAATATCTACAATTATGGAGGATATGTGATTCCTACACCTTATGACCCTCATTTTCTTATTTATCATTCCATGTATATTGATTTGCACACATATTATTTATTGTGCCTCTGTTTCTGGTGTAAAGCACACTGACTCCCTGCATTCAGGTGAGAAGCACTATAACAGACTTACATTAAAATAAGTAGTAGGTGCCATTGAGTCAATATCGGGTATTTTGCTCATTATACTTTGAAGTGCAAGCACATCTCTTACATAGGGAGTTGAACAACATTAAATATCTGCCTCCAATAGTTTATCGTAAGTACCTGTAAAGTGGTAACAAACTATGCACCTTTGTTTTCTTCCTTTATCATCTAGTCAGAATCATCCTGGCTCCCTGCCAGAATGAAACTTGAACAAACTGAGGGGCTGATGGCCCTTTAAATCAGACATTGGTTTTGGGCCCATCTGGAATCTAAGAATCAGAAAGCCCCCTTGCTGCCTGCGCGTTGCTGCTCTAAGCAGAATGCAGACAATGTGTGGGCACTGATGAACTATGTCCCAGTGTCGGAAAATAACACAAAGACAAATTCAGTATGTTTTTCTGGGTCAGTCAGCCTAGAGATAGCTGTGGGAACCAAGAACTGGTGAGACTCCCCTACTTTCAGCACTGCACTCATGTGGATTCTTTATCATCCCAGCTCTCTCTCTTTGCCACTTTTTCCCATCTTTCTCTTCCTCCTTTTTTCCACCTTGGGTGTGTTTCTCTGCCCTGCTCTAGGCCAAAGTCTGATAAAACACAATATGTGCCAGTACCCTAAAGTGAGTGCCTTGTGGCCATACCTGCAGCCACCAGGTCAAAATAAGCTCTGTCCTCACTTCAGTGTCCTGATCTCCACCCCTTAGGAATAGTAATGCAGACAGTACACTTCCATTGTCTGTGGATGCTGTCCTCACCCTCCATCTTGTTCCTTTTAAAACAGAGGCATCCAAATATGTACCAGTCTGCTTTGTGGTCAATAGTAAAAGCAAAATTTGAGGGTAAACATAAAAAAACATCTGCCCCCAACATTCACAGGATGCACTTTTCAATGTGCATTTTAGTTTTTTGCACATTGCTGTGATATGGATGTTACTGCTTCCTTTAGTGTAGCGTGTAGCTCTTAATATTTCTAGGCACATGTCCAGTCATTACTTTTCACTTACAGTCCTTGAGCTGATCAACTGACCGGGTTTGAGCATTGGTCTAGAGGTACCCTAGCAGCAGTTAGACTGTTTGCCTGGTTCTATTGCTGGCCAAAAAACTTAATATAGCACCTCACATGTAAATAAAGCTGCTTCTTTCTATTGCCTTGCACCCTGGGCAAACTGGACTTTAACTAAAACCTGTGTTAACTCTCCTTTTTCCCTTCTAATGGTTCTCTCCTTTCCTTCTGTCCTCTACATGCCTGCTCTCTCTGAGTACAACATCCTCTGGCAGAAGCATGTTTGCCTTAATGTTTCTCATTGTAATTCTGCAAATTCTCCACAACTTATTTTCAAGATCACAGATGTTTCTCCTTCTTCTGAAAATTATACCAGTGCAAATAACAATGCCTAATCTACTCTAGGTTATCTGTTAAAGCTACCAACCATACACATTAGCTCCCCTTCCACCCTACTAATAATCACACCTAATTCCTTTTAATGTCATCCCACCAAAAATGAAACTAGATGTGTGGAATAGTTTGCTTGGGCACACAATACCCACAATAACCAATAATACTAGACTAACCTTAGGTTCTAGAGCAGTATAGTGCGTGGCTTAACTCTCTTCAACTCCTCGTCAAGGGTAGTAAGCTCAATATGAGTGCACTCACAATATAAATTAATTGTAAAAGGCATCTGAGAAGATCAGCTGTTTTAATCTCAGTTTTCTTGTTAAATGTTAAAGAAATGATTATACAGATGCTCTGCAATTGAACAAACAACGCAGCGTACATGCCTCCCTCAAGTATTTGTGTCTTTCTATAGTGTTGAAAATTAAAGTGGTGGTCATATGTGACAGCTGAAGTGGTCAGTGTGTTGCTCTGCACTCTTGGGCACTACATTACAAAAGTAAAGGTGAGGCTGGAGTTCTCGCCTCACCCGAATACAGCTCACACTGCAAGTATTTGGGACACTCCACACAACAGAACCACAAAGTTATCCATCAAAGCATGTCACAAAACAGCCACCCCAATGCATTACCTCAGTAGTAGGCCAATTAAAAAAAAATGTTTCACTATGGGATTATACCACAAAACAGACTTATAACACAACTATTCCACACTGAAATATTCCACACCATAATAATGAAATGCAATCATTGGATAAGTCAATAGGTCTCAATTGCACTTTCATTTATAAGCCACCAGATCTATTGGCTTTGCCATTACTTGTTTCTTTACAGTAAGTGCCTCAGATCTGAGGCGCAAATAAGGTGCAATAGATAAAGAGGAAAGTGATTTTCTACATGTTGTGTGTTGTGTGTTGTGTGTGTATGTTTGTGTAATGTGTATTGTGTGTTGTGTGCTGACATGAGGTCTGTCACACTGCTAATATTGTCTGTAGTCAGACCGAAAAAGTGTAAATTTTTCAGCTGCTGTAAAGTAAATCCAGCTTAACTCAAACTTTCCAGTTGCCCTGCACTTAGAGTTGCCTATTTTCAGTGCTAATCACGCTGTTATACATATCTGGGCCCATTCTCCAGTTAAATTCTGACCACAGGCGGTGTAATTGACCTTCTGTCTTACCTAATCAGAGCAAATAGTAATCCCAAAAAAGAAGGGCAATTTTACCCAATAAATAGAGATTAACTATGGAGTAGGCATCCCATCTGACACATATGCGTGATTACTACACTATTGATAATGTATTCTTCTATTCATCTTCCTCACATGTATTTCCTATTTATTAACCCTTTAAATGCGGGCGTCGGCCACTGGCCGACGCCCGCACTACCTCCCTGGTGCGGGTCACGACCAGTGGCCGACACCAGGGAGGGGGTTAATAAATCCTCGGGTGCGTCGCACCCGAGGATTTTTTTTTTTGTTTTGTTCCCTCTTCCATGTCTCCCCCCGCCCCCCACCCGCCCCTTTGCGGCACGCTGAGGTCACTTTGTGGATTTCCCCATCGAAGCAGGAAGCGGCCTTGTGGCCGCTTCCTGCTCCGATGGGGAAAACTGCCACAAACGGCCTTCCCCACGTTCTGTAAGGCCTCGTAAAAAAAAGGGGAGATTCTCCCTTTTCTTACGAGGCCTTCCTGAAAGTGTTTCCTGGCCCCAGGTCGCAGCACAGCTGCGATCGGGGGCCAGGAAACAGTTTCAGGTTTCCTGGCCCCAGATCGCAGCTGGGCTGTGATCGGGGGCCAGGAAACAGTTTCAGGAAGGCCTCGTAAGAAACACCACTAGACACCAGGGATTTCACTTGGGGGGGGTCGGCTCCCTCGGAAAACGGGCCACCCCCCCCCGGGGCATATTTTTTTTTTAAAAAGGTAGGTGCCCCAGGGGCTAAATTTTATTAAAAAAAATAAAAAATAAAATGAATAAATGGACTGGTCGCCCGTGGGCAGGGCGACACCCTGTGGGGGAAATCATTTTTTTAGTTGTTGTAGGGTTTCCCTGGGGGCCATTTTGGCCCCCAAGGAAACCATACAACAACAAAAAAATATATAGATCTATATATAAATATATATATATATATATATATATATATATATATATATAGATCTATATATAGATATATCTATAACAAAGTTGTCCTCATTTGAAAGCGCACTCCCAACAGGTTATATAAACGGGAAGAAAAAGCAAAGCCAGCAACTCACAGTGAATTCTTTAAGCAGTTTCATTATTCCAGGCCTTAAGTTATAAAATCATCTCTGGACACGTGTTTCTAGGTCAATCCTTTCTTCAGCAGAGAAAAATATAAAAGTGTTTCACCCTCGTAGGTGCAGCCAGTGCTGGAGGTGTTCCAGGCATCTCTTTCTTACTGAAAAGACCGGCATGGCTTCAGCTTGCCTAATTACAGGCACCTGATTAGTCTCTTTAAATACTAGTCCGCCCCAGTGGGCCTCTCAAGTGAGCAGTGCATTCTGGTTGTGGTGGTCCCGCAATTTTTTCATTTTGCCCCAAGTGGGTTGCTGGAGCCAAACGAAATAATGACCCAAAGTGCAAAACCTTTGTAGGCAAATCTAAAGTAAAATTGTCAGATTTGCTGTGAATAACCCAACCTGATTGCTCTTATGTGACAATCCATTTTTAGTCACACAGACCTGCTACGATGTGCAGTGGTGCTGCCTTCCCGGCTGGACAGGCCGGTTAATTATCAAAAACGAAGTTGTCCTCATGTGAAAGCGCACTCCCAACAGGTTATATAAACGGGAAGAAAAAGCAAAGCCAGCAACTCACAGTGAATTCTTTAAGCAGTTTCATTATTCCAGGCCTTAAGTTATAAAATCATCTCTGGACACGTGTTTCTAGGTCAATCCTTTCTTCAGCAGAGAAAAATATAAAAGTGTTTCACCCTCCTGGTGCAGCCAGTGCTGGAAGTGTTCCAGGCATCTCTTTCGCTTGTCTAATTACAGGCACATGATTAGTCTCTTTAAATACCAGTCCGCCCCAGTGGGCCTCTCAAGTGAGCAGTGCATTCTGGTTGTGGTGGTCCTGCAATTTTTTAATTTTGCCCCAAGTGGGTTGCTGGAGCCAAACGAAATAATGAACCAAAGTGCAAAACCTTTGTAGGCGAATCCAAAGTAAAATTGTCAGATTTGCTGTAAATATCCCAACCGGACTGCTCTTATGTGACAATCCATTTTTAGTCACACAGACCTGCTACGATGTGCAGTGGTGCTGCTTTCCCGACTGGACAGGCCGGTTAATTATCAAAAACAAAGTTGTCCTCATGTGAAAGCGCACTCCCAACAGGTTATATAAACGGGAAGAAAAAGCAAAGCCAGCAACTCACAGTGAATTCTTTAAGCAGTTTCATTATTCCAGGCCTTAAGTTATAAAATCATCTCTGGACACGTGTTTCAAGGTCAATCCTTTCTTCAGCAGAGAAAAATATAAAAGTGTTTCACCCTCATAGGTGCAGCCAGTGCTGGAAGTGTTCCAGGCATCTCTTTCTTACTGAAAAGACCGGCATGGCTTCAGCTTGTCTAATTACAGGCACCTGATTAGTCTCTTTAAATACTAGTCCGCCCCAGTGGGCCTCTCAAGTGAGCAGTGCATGCTGGTTGTGGTGGTCCTGCAATTTTTTCATTTTGCCCCAAGTGGGTTGCTGGAGCCAAACGAAATAATGAATCAAAGTGCAAAACCTTTGTAGGTGAATCCAAAGTAAAATTGTCAGATTTGCTGTGAATATCCCAACCTGACTGCTCTTATGTGACAATCCATTTTTAGTCACACAGACCTGCTACGATGTGCAGTGGTGCTGCTTTCCCGACTGGACAGGCCGGTTAAATATCAAAAACGAAGTTGTCCTCATGTGAAAGCGCACTCCCAACAGGTTATATAAACGGGAAGAAAAAGCAAAGCCAGCAACTCACAGTGAATTCTTTAAGCAGTTTCATTATTCCAGGCCTTAAGTTATAAAATCATCTC